>NC_090928.1:541151494-543651494 GCF_040938575.1 Ambystoma mexicanum | reverse complement strand
GTACACTTCCTCTCAGCCGCCGTACCCTTGCGTTTAAGGGTGTCATGGAAGGAATCGTACCAAGAGTTGCACTTTGAAGTGGGCTTCAAGTGGGCTTCAAGTGCATCCTCATGACAGGAGCAAGGATGTCAAGAGTGTTAGAGATAGAGAAATGAAAGTTAGAGAGGGCTTTGTCAGAGTGTGAGTCAGCCAAGTTGTAGAAAGAGGAGAGAAAGTAGTGGCAAAAGCCTCCACTGACACACGCTTTATGGATCGGATGACCGAGGCGGTAGGTGACAGTGCTTGGGATGGCTTGACCTGAGGGGTAGAGAGAGAGGTCACTCCAAGAGAGAGGAGGGGTGAGAGGGTTGGAGAGGTGGAGATCTTGGAGATCAGAACATCCAAGGTGTTCCCTGCAGAGTGAGTTGGGGCAGGGGGAAGAATAGAGAGAGAGAGCCACAGCGGTTGTGAAAGAGCACCCGAAGAGAAGTTTGGCATTCAGGTGGATGTTCAGGCCTCAGAGGAGGAGAAGTTGAGAGGTAGAGGCAAGGATGGAGGAAGAGGGGTCAGCCCACTCAGCGATAAAGAGGGCGACCTGGCCAGGTGGCCTGTAGATAGTGGCCACAGTGAGAGAGATCCCAGGAGAGATACAGAGCCTGCAGACCAGGCATTCAAAGGAGGATTAGTCGGAGAGGATCTTGTAGCCATCAGGAAATAGAGTGTCAAAGCTTGTCACAGAGCTGGCCATGAACCAATTCTCGGTGAGACTGAGTACATCCAAATCAAGCTCTTCCAGGTGATAACAGATTGCAGAGGAGTGTTTGATAGCAGAGCGAGAGTTGAGCGTAGCAGTGTGGAACAGGTTGCCTCTATGGCAGGACTTCCTTGAAGGGGTAGAGGCCAGAGGTGTTCCCTGTGGAAGTGATGGATGTGCCTGAGGGTGGGCAGAGGAGTAAGGAAGAGAAGACAGAGTAGTCAGAGAGGAAGAAGAGTGTGCCAGGGATGTAGCTGAGGAAGGAGGCAACGGGGTGACCAGAGAAGCAGCAGAGAGTGCCATAGAGGTGTCGGAGGAAGGAGACGGCAGAGCAGCCAGAGAGGGGTAAATAGGGATAGTAGGAGAAGAAACGAAATTGATAAGGCATGAGAAGCATCTATCAAAAAGGAGGAGATTGGCCTTAGGGCCCTGAACCAAGACTGTGCCATTTAGATAGACATTAATGATTGTCTTTGAGGAAGGAAGGGGGGCCAGGCGGGCTTCCCACCGGGTGCCAGCATTAATGGAAGGAGAGAAAAAAGGAGAGAGAACAGAGACCATATGAGGGGTCCATAGGCCCGAAGAGGGAACAACAAAGAGAATGTCGGTGAGTGGTTGTCTGGAGGAAGCACTGGTGTAGGTATCAGTGATAGAGAGGCCTGGGTTGGAGACCAGGATGTCCCTTTTGAGCCTCTTCCTGCCAGACTTAGTGAGAGGGATCGGATAATCGATAGAATAGCAGTTAGAGAAGATAGGTGAGACAGAGAGCACCATAAAGGGTACATGTGAAAGAAAAGGGGGAGCTGTGGGGGAGGCCCAGGCAGGTGGGGGGTAACGCAAGGGGAAGACAGTAGGGAAGCACAAGGGGAGGAACAACAGGGAGGAGAAACAGCACAGAACAAGAAACAACGGACCTGTGAAATCAGTTGTACACAAGGACCATCAACAAAGCACAAAATCCAGCAAGGAAGAGTGCAGGCAATTTGAAGTAAAGCAAAAACCAAGAGCACAACCATGGTCAACTGCAATCACCAGAGAACAAAACCACAAAAAGGAACCTAGCAGTAAGGAATGCAGGCAATGCAAGTTATGCAAAAAACCATAGAGAACACCACAATGTCAATATAATAGGGAAGAAAACAACGACAGTGTCAAAGTACAAAGCAGAATCCCAACCCACCAGGCACAGTAAGAAACTGAAGAACCTAGGAGTAAGGAGTAAAAGCAAAGGCAAAGGTACAGTAATAAAACAAACAGTGGAATGGGCAGGGAACAGTAAGCAAGGGGGGTGACAACAATAGGTCAGAGAGCACAACTTACCGTGCCGCAGTGCACCTGTCCTCACCCCAGCACCGGAGAAGTTGATGTTGACGTTGCCTGATGATGGTGGGTTTGGCCTGTGGGGACAGAGGGAGAAAGCGTATGTTGGCACATGCTTACCTTTTGTCTGAGCAGGTTTTCGGGCCTTCGTTCCTCCTAGTTCAAACAGGCCCAAACAGGAATGGCCCTTTTCTTCGTCTGCCCTTCGCTTCTGACGCCCAGGCGAGAGACACCCTTGATCTAAGAGTTAAGAGCAGAAAGGAAGAGCAGTGACTTATTCTTGCGACCTTGAGGCTGCTGTTCAACACTTGCCCCCGCTTGAAATGCACATGTAGGCAATAAAGTGTAGGGGGGTGGACTTAAGTGCAGCAGTTATCAACACATTTAAATAGAGCAGCTATACTTGAACAAATTGGAGGAGTTATGTGAACAATTAATTAAAGCTACTGCTGCAGAAGCCTGTGCAGAATGAAGGTATTGTGTGTATATGGACTCAAATTACCACTGTTTTGAGTTAGTATGGAAAGATAATGGAGCATAATGATGTACCATGCTCTGTTTAAGCTTATGTATGTTTGTACATGCTTCGTAACCACAGCATTGGTAGTGAAGAGGATTGAACACTAGAATTTGAAAACAGGGAGTGGCCTTTGTGCTGGGAACACATATCTTTTTAATGTGCACTGTTATGGCTGGCAAATAGCCTACAGTTAGTTGTGAGGGGTCAGAAATGAGAGGTGGACACAAAGTGGTAATATTCTCGACATAAGCCATTTTATTAAAGAAAGTGGTTTAGATAAAGGTCTAACATTCCCTAACCTTAAGCGAGTGTCCCTTCCTCTGAAACTAAAACTAAAGCAGACTGACCTTGTATCCAAACTAAATGTGACCATCACACTAACACACACAATCAAAAAGTGCAAGGTAAATGTTTCCAGCTTCAATTAAAAAAAAACGTGCAAAAACGTAAACATATGACTTCAAACAAACAAGATGACCTAGATCCACATGCACCTGCTCACCAACTGCAAAGGAAAAGAGACTGGCGGGCTGCTTAAATAGGCAAAAATAGCAGCAAACGAGGAAGGCACCAACAGTTTAAAGTGATTGACAGGTCGGCGGTGCAGTGGGTGGGGCTATATTGCATCACCTCCGACACTTGCAGCATTTGTGGTAACGCATCCAGCACTGCTCTAAGCTCGATTTTCACTCTATGATAAGCCATCGTCGCGCCCAGGGTTATGCCCCCATGATTCTAAGCCCATCCGCCATGAGGAACACACCGTTCACAAACAGGTCTTCCACTCTAACAACCCCTAATAAGGCCAACTCCCTAAACAGGGCCGGATGAAAGGAGCAGCTGATCCCATTAATTCTATTAAAGTCTATCTCCACTGGTAGTGGCCTACTCTACTCATACTTAGTGTGCACATTACGTAGCGCTAGACGTGTGTACCTCCCATCTGAGCGTACTCTTGCCTATCCCACAACTCAGCCACAAGCCTGTTTGGTGCCACTATGGCCCTTCTGAGAGCCAGCTGCTGCGCATATGATGCACTTCCATACCAGTACTTAATATGACTTGCCTTTGCTATGTAATAATATGTCTCCATATCCAGCACTGCCAGGCCGCCATCCTCCAAAGGTAAGGAAGTCTCATCCCAAGCCACTCTCACCTGCTTACCAGCCCATATATACCAACTCAGCACCATCCGCACCTTATCAAATTACCACTTCGGCAGGCGTACAGGAACATTTAAGAATACATACAAGAATGTTGGTAGTACCACCATTTCACAACAGAGACTCTCACTATCATAGACATTGGGCCACAGGTCAACCTGGCTAGCAGTGTACTCACCGGCTCTAAAATTGCCATGTAGTTATCAGCAAACAGCGTGCATCAGTCGACACACTGACTCCCTAGTAGCGCACCCCGTCTTGACACCACTTAAACCCCCATCTAGTGCATATCTGCGTGGTGTTAGTCATTAACTGGAGCAGCTCAGACTTCAACCAGTTAATGCAAAGCCCCGACACCGCCCTGAATTCCGTCACTGCACCCACTATTGGATCAACATTACTCTCCGGATCAGGCACATGAATGAGCAGGTCATCAGCGTACAACGACACTACCACTCTGCGTATGAAAGCTCTGCCCCACACCAGCGGCTGTATGGCCAGTGCAAATAACAATGGTGGCAGATGACACCCCTGCCACATTCCACAGTACTGGTGAAACTGCTCTGACACCTGTCTGTTAATAAGCAGCCTCACCCCTGGCCCAGTATACAACAACTTGATCCATGTGAGCATATTCAGACCCATTCCCAATGCGCTCCAACGCAATAAATAAAAAAAAAAACAGCTCAATCTATCAAAAGCCTTCTCTGCAGTGAGCAGCACGGCTACTGCCCAGGCCAACAGATCTATTTGGGAGCGAAGTGCAAATAAACTGCGCAGATTGAATTGTGCAGACCGCCCTGGGATAACACCACATTGAACTGGTAGCACCAGTTTATCCATTAGTGGGGAAAGCCTATTCGAAAGCATCCTAGACAGTATTTTATAGTCTCTATTCAAAAGGACAGTGGCCTATACTAGGCGCACAGTCGCACATCATTTCCCGGCTTGGGCACTAAAGTGATAATTGCCTTGCATCGTGGGCGGCAATACCCACTCCCTCTGTGCCTCCTGATACACTGCAACAAGTAAAGGGACGGACATTTGAGAAGACTCCTTGTAATACTCTATGGCTATACCATCTGGTCCTGGAGCTTTCCCACAAGCTAGGACTGCAATGGCTCTTTCAACCTCAGCCTCCGAGATAGGAGCATCCAGAGGGGCCTTATGCTCCTCCACAATCCAAGTAAGTTCTATCTTTTCTAAGTACTCTATTAGCCTGTCTTGTTGGATTGGCCCCATACCCCAATACAGTTATGAGTAATACTCCAAAAAGGCCTTCATTATGTCAACCTGGTCCCTATGCATCACTCCCTCACTAATCTGTGCTGCCGGCTTATATGAACGGATAGTCCAAGAGAGAAGACGTCCAGGCCTAGCCCTCTTGCCGTATCTATGCGCAATCACCTTTTGCCTAAGAATCACATCTCCTGTTAGCAGCCTCCCTAAACTCCTCTATCTAATCCTTCAACTGCCCCAGGACTCTCCACTCATGATCTTTCTCATATAGTAATTTGAGTCTTCGCAGCTCATCTTCTAGTCTATCCAGCATGTCCCTAAGTGCCTTGAGAACACCATTTTCCTTGGATATACAAACACCCCTCAGATAAATCTTGAATGTTTCCCACAGCGCGGACATACTGTCCACCGATCCCCTATTAGGCTCTGCAAAGTGTCTCCCATTTACTCTTGACTGCCAGATCCTTTTGGGGGAATTCACCCTGTATTGCCTGATAAATTTGGGAAATCTTATACCCCCCCCCCCCGCCCTCCTATGTGAGTAGGACTTGCATCAGCAGGCTCGTACTTGGCACCTTTGGCATGTCATTCCATATGGCGGTCTCCCGACTCCCATCTAATCTGCATCAGAGTATGCCGGAGTTGCTCCGGATGAATCAACCAGGCTAATAGCCGCCCATGAATCCACATCTCTTGCCGGCTTCTATCAAGTTTCAATAACAAGTCCTTCACCTCTCAATGGGAGGCCAATACATTTTGCCAACTCCTCCTCTGTCCGTCCCCCCTCCGCCATGTCCTTCTCTAGATCTGACACCACCACCTCAATCCTCTGCAGTGCCTCCTGCTGTGTCCTTCTTACCCTGGTTACCTTGGATACACAGACCCCTTTGATGGTGCCTTAAAGGCTTCCCAATGGGACCCCACTGCCTCGACAGATCCCTCGTTAATGTTGACAAACTTCACTATGTCCTCCCTCAATGTTTCCCCGAACGCCATTTCCTCCAGGCCCGTGGCTTGTAAGCACCTTAGCCGTATCAATGATCTCGGCCGCCATCCCTCCAATTGCGTGACTAAGGGTGAGCGATGTAAGAGGACTCTCCCGAAGTATTCTGTGTTGCCAAAAGAGTGAAAATGCTCTGCCCCCACAAATATACAATCAAGGCGGGACTAGGAGCCACAAACTCCCGAAAAGTAGGAATAGTCCCGTGCCTGCCCATGCCACCATCGCTGCAACTCCACCAAATCCAGGTCCCCAAGTGCCCTCTGTAGTGAACCTGCCGCCTGCTGTTTTGGTAACCCGGTCTTCCCCGTACTATCCAGTTCTGGGTCCAGGAGACAATTAAAATCCCCTCAAATGAACAGTCCCTGCAGATGCCCCCCACCAGGCTCAGTACTAATGGGAAGTAATCTTTATCATCTACGTTGGGTGCATAGGACTTGACCACACAGAGATCCCTCCCCTCCAATGTATCAAGAAGCACCACCGTCCTCCCCACTTCGTCGCTTAAAACCTTATCCACCTGGGCGAGAACCCCCAATGCCACCCAAATCAGGACCCCAATAGCAGATGATGAGTAAAATGTCCCCACTACGGCCCCCCCACCACCTCCTAAATGAGTACAAGTCTTTCTGACCATAGGGTCTCCTGTAGCATGGCCCCCCAACTCGCTGGCACTTAAGCCTTTGCCCAAGCCCCAGAAGTTCCAAGTCCCAATCTTCAGGCAATCACCCCCCATGCTGGATATGTCAAAAGGCCCATCCTCGCAAATCCCCCCATCTCGCACCCATACTGTACCGAAACACCATCCTAGTCTGCACTGTTACCCCAACTACAAACCTCACCCAACTGAGCAAATGTATCCCAACTGCCTGCTCAGCTAATCCTGGCAACAATAACCCTCCGAACTGCCCACTCAACCTTCCCCGAACCCACCCCTCCAACTCCAACACCCGCCTCCCACCTTGTCCCCCTCCCACAACTGTCTCCAAACCAAATTACAGCCAACCCCTTTCCCCAACCCACTCCCCCTCTCAACTCCCCGCCTACCCACAAGTAGACCCCCTCCACCCCTCAATGCTTTTGACCCCCTCAGTCATGCCCTCCACCTGACTCATTCTTCTCATGGATAGATGACCGTAGGCCCATGGGTCCATCTCTCCCGGTCCCCATCCCGCCCACCAACATAACCATCTCTCGCTCCCACAACCCTATCACTTCTGCCTAACAGCAATAGCCTCAATTTGAGTCACCCCAACCAACCTCAATCCCAAGTTTATGGCACATCTTCCACCTCCTTCCCCCACAGACCAGGGGCTGCGTCGTTGAGTACAGCCAATTCCAAACTTCCTACGGTGACGTAAAGAACCAAAATTTGCCTTCCGCAGTGATCTTCAATTTGGCTGGGAAAAACATCATATTTAATGTTCAAATCTCTAAGGCGCTGTTGCAATGCATTGTAGGTCCTCTGCTGTCATTGCACTTCCAACATGAAATCATGTTGCCCACCTCATAGTACCCCACCTTACAGGACTCCTGCAGAATAGCGTTTGCGTCCCTTAAGTTCAGGATTTTTTTGTATTTAAAGTTTTATTCAGAAGGTTTTCAAAAAATGACACCAAAGTATAAATAAATCCAACCCATTCCAGGGACTAGCCCATCAAACAAATGAGAGGGGTGTAAATTCAACAAGTTCAATTTTACATGTACGTTCAAAATTCACCCACCATCCCAATGATGCCACAACTCTTACCCAAAAAAGCAAAAGAAGAAATGTCGAATTTGAGCCAAAGAGGCAAGCGCTCTCATTAAACTGCATCAACTGTTCTGAACCCATTTTAAACTTTTCCCCCTTCCCACCAATATCGATTCCTCGCCACCTCCACCAACAAGGAAACCCAACAAACTATAATAGTCAACCACTCAAACTGGACCAATAGCGTCACTGCCGGCAGCAAATCACACCGGCTGCATGGTTAATTAAAAAATTGCCAGTAAGCCTATGGGGTCTAAAAGTGAGACGCACTTGCATACTCCATCCTAATGGACAACGCAGGTCCATAAAACACTCTCAACAGTCCCAAAGAGAGAAAGAGAAAAAGAAACCCCTCCCCTTTTTCTCTACACTCAGTCTTGAGAAAACCCTGTTATATCCAATGACCCAGACCGTTCATAATAAGTCAAGAAGGGGTGCCACTCCCTTTCCATATCTCTACCCGCTGTTAGGGTCTCCATATCACACAACCAATCTCTATGTGTGGGAAGATGAAGACGCTTCCAAACATATTGTTATACATGCCCTAGCGCCAAGAATAGATTGGCCTCCATATGAGTAATACTAGTACAAGACTCTCCATCATCATTCAACCCAAAGAGGGACAAGAAAGGCCTCTGCCTTCACCGAAGCCAACACTTCTTTCCAAAAAGTCTGGATTGCCGGGCAGTCCCCACAGACATGCCAGTATGTGCCAATATTACCACAAACCCTCCCACATAGGGGGCTAGATCCTGGAAAAACATCCTAGCAAGGCTGTCCGTCAAAAACTGTCTACCTTGCAATAGTCTATAACAGTGCATTTTATATTGCATAGCCGTGAAAGTTGACCACAAATATCAGCACATAAATGGCCACGGATCCCTGCCCTCTAGAGGGGGAATACCACAAGCCCAATGTTGTCTAGCCCTCTGCAATTGTTTATCATTGGCAACTAACAAAGCAGAAAAAAGTTCGAAATCAGCCCCCTAGAACCTACATGAGGATCAAGCACTTGTTCAAAAATCATTAAGGGGCTACTCAAAACATTTTTCAAGGCATGATCAGTGAGGACATCCTTTAGTTGAAAACACGTAAAATTGTACATTAGGTTTGCACCCAATAACTTATCCAAAACAGGTTTAGTTAGAAAAGAACCAGGCTTCCACAGTCGTCCTACTCAAATCAAACCTTTCTCGTAATGTGGCTGAAAGTGAATTGGATCATGGATCTTGTCCCTTATCGGGGGAGCCCAGAGATAGCTCAAGGGGGAAGGTCAAGTAATTTTTTTGTGTGGCAATGGGGCTTTCTAGCACAAAACCCACAAGGTAGCTAACACCAGTGTTTTCCAACTCTCTGCAGGAGACGGCTTCCAGGCACCCACAACTTTTCCCCTACAGGGACTGCGGCCATCAAGTAATTCTCAAGGGTAACCCATTGTTTGTCTCTGCTATCCTGTAAATGGTCTAATAGGACCCACAACTGTGCCACCCTATAATAATCCCATAAATAAGGAAAGTCAACCCCACTCCTGTCTTTTGATTGAATCAGTCTACCATAAGCTACACGAGGTTTAGCCCCATTCCATAAAAAATGCAGAAAACCTCAGAGGGACTTCAATGGGCAGGGCCTGAAACAAAAACAAAAAACTGTGAAGGGCATTCATTTTTACTGTAGGGGGACAACCCGCCCTATAATGGACAAATTCTGACCATCTCGCTAATTACGATTTAATAGTGGCCCACAAAGGAATGTAATTTGCACCATACAACTTTGTCATATTCCTATAAAGAATAACCCCAAGATAGTACAATACCTCCATTTGCATTCAATGACCATTCTGAGAGGCCCATCTAAACAGTAAAGTTCAGGATTTTGGCCACTATCACTCTTGGTGGTCCCCCTGGTGGCAGGGCTCTTCCTGGGACCCTGTGCACCCTTTCAACTGTAAAGAGCTTTGAGAGTCCCATCACATGTAAAGTCTCCAGGATAAGGTGTCTACAAAGAGCACCATGCTGGGCCCTTCCTCCCTCTCTGGGACCACCATGCGAATATTGCAAAGCCTAGAGCGGCCCTCTGCATTCCCCACTCTTGGTTTCAGCGCTCTAGTCGCTCCCACGAGGCCTGCCACCTGATTTTTGAGATGCTGCAAATCATCCTCCACCATACTCAGTCTCTGTTCCACCTTCTTGACCCTCTCACACACCTTGCACAGATCCACCCATACAAGGGACATGACCACCCCCACTTCCTTGATACTCCCCTCACGGAAGCATTTGGTGGCCTATATGGCCTCCTCAGTACATCCAGCATTAACCCTCCTGAACCCCCTGTCCCTGCACTCCCCGCCTCGTGGCCTGCCTGCTCATGTTTCTGTTGCCTGTGTTTAGGGTCAGTGTATTTCTCCATCCCTTTTTCCCCGATAAATATGTTTGCCAGCTCGGGCCACCCTGTCCTTCAAGCCCACATCCCAGCACAAGTTGAGGTCACCTCACCTTCCAGGCATAGGGGTGGGAGGACTCAACCCCATCTTCTTGAGCTCCTAATCTGTGAGTATCACAAAACACCATTCCAGCACCTTCTCTGATACCTGCTGAGGTGCACCCAATAAATTCAATGGAGAGCCAAAGGCCCCCTGCCCCTGCCGCTACCTGTCCAACACCAAAATGTCAGAATGGGTTATACACCCCAGGCCCTAGCCCAGCAACAAAAACTCAATTCCGGTAAGATGCCCCACTTTGATCTGTACACTCAGGCAGTCCAAGGCCAAACCTTACTGGAGTGGCTCACTCCCACCATCTCCTCTGCTCAGGAGGGGGGCCCAGACCTCAGAGCATGCTGCACGCCCCACTTACAAAAAGTACTGCAGGCAGTCTCCTGTGGCCGATGCAAGCCAACCAAGGAGCTTTGTGTTGCTTCCCCCAGCCTTGCACCATTGTGTTGCTCTCGGTCTGACTCTCCACTCTCTGACTCTGCTGACCGCCTCCTCTGGCCTCCTTAGCTCTTTTCACCTGGTCAGCCCGCCTGGAGGCGAGAGGGAGATGTGTGCACCCAAACCCCCACCCTGTAATGTCAGGGTCCTCAGGCTCTTCTCCGCACCTCTCCGGCCACACTCACTTCTCGGCCGCCTCTGGGACAATCACCACTGCCACTGTTCCTCAGCTCACAGTGTCCCCCCTCCTGCTTCCAGGGATGCGCCATCTCCTGCCTGCTTTCCTAGTGGCACATCGTCCATGCACTGGACCGATGCTCACCTCCTCTCCGCTGTCTGGCTTCTGCGGACGGCCTCCTCTGTCCATCGGGGTACCCCAGGTCAACCCCGGCAGCGTTCGCCCATGCCGACATCCATCTTGAAAGGCCTCAGAACTTGCCACCAGGAACACGGCCTGTCAGCCGCCTCCGGACCCTCCAGTGTGCCCACTGCACAAAGCAAGCAGATCCAACTGTGCCCCCGGGGTCCCCAACTCCAAAATTTGTTCCGGGGCTCCAGTTAATGCACACAAAAGTAGGATTTCAGCAGGATTTAGACAGGCGGCCCAGAAGCTGCAGAGTGCTACATGCTCATGCCGCAGCTGCTGGCCGAGCCCCCTGCCTTTGAGATCATTGTTGATTGATATTTCACTTTCATTCACCTCCCTTCTAGGGAACCTTATTATTCTCTTGCTCACGTTGTCACAGTTCAGATTTGGTAAGGATATCCCACTTCCATTCACCTTCCTTCCAGGGAATGTTATCATTCTCTTGCTCACGTTATCACAGTTCAGATTTATCAAGTTTACTTTCACGTTTCTCTCATTTGTACTGAGATGAGTTTTCTGGTTCATGTAATGATCATCGGTTGGCACCCCATGCCTCCCATGTCCCTTGTTACCTTCCTTATTATCAGGGAACTTCTCTGGGGTTCGACCCCTAGGGACGGTGTTGTGGATCAGGCTCAACTTCCTAGCCTCACAGGGGAGGTGGGGGCTCACCCTCAGGGAGAAGAGACAAATTCCCTCAATCACAGACTGCTGGTGGATGGCCCCCCTGTGTGGTGTGCACTGCCTTCCCAATATTATTTTGCAAACAAATGGAACATTGCCTGCAATGGCTGAAAACTCTGGACAAAACCATTCTTGGTTTAAGGTCAAGATCATCCCTCCTTTTCCCATGTGTGGTATATTCTAGTTAGATGGGTTAAAATTATCTTTGGTGCAACCAAGTGACGAAGTTCATCTCTCTATACAGAGTCTCATGTAAACGACAACCTTTTCATATCCAAAGGTTAATTTCTATAGAACAAGGAGTTTCTTGTATATGTGACAACTTCACCAGTGTTTGAAAAGGGGGTGGATCTTGGACCCTTTTCACTCTCAATACATATTCAGCCTGAGAGTTGGAAAAGCAGTCAATTTAACAGTTGAGTCTGCAAAGTCATTCCCACAGGCGACCTCACTATCCAAGGGTCAGTGTGCAGCACACTTGATCATGGCTATTTGTTTAGTCAGCATACTGCTCCCCAGCAAAGCCTCTACATAATTTAGATTTATTATAGGGGAACCAGATGATGCCAGGAAGCTGTGTTTGCTTCCATAACTGACCAAACCAGGCAGTAACAGTAAATACATATTGTTAGTCCATATATATATTCACTGATTGTTATTCTGCAAATTGGCATGTGCATGTCAGTGCAAACAATTCTGTTTCTTGTGCTGAAATGACATATGGTAATTCCTACTCTCTACAGCATCCCCATTGTACACACTGGATACCGCCCCCACCAACTACCCTCTTTTTCCCTAAAGTAAAACCATCCACACAGTATGTTAAATTAGTGCTGTGTATACAAACATCTAACCTATCTTTCCTGAGTCTCAAGAGCAAATCTGTTAAGGCCACATACAGCTCAAAATGTGTGGTTCACTATGAACAGGGGTTTGAGGTAAGGCTGATGATATTGTAAGAATTTCAGAGCATCATTTCATACTTGTTTGATCAGGATACAGACATGTGTTTAGCTTTCAATAATAATGACCTACTGAATGAGGGACTGCAACTTCAAATGAGGACCCCAAAACAACATTTTCACACAACTGTACAGCAATTGCTGCAACCGTCTCTGAACGGTGGTACAGGGGCATTCTCACAGCCACTGTGTCTAATTGTTTACTATAATATGAAATTGGTTTTTGATTCTGACCATGTATTTGTGAGAATACTGCTGATGCTGCAAACCCATTTTGTTTTTTGAGACAATAGAATTAATGGTTTCTTATAATCAGGGAGACCTAAAGATGTAGCTTCAGCTAATGCTCTTCACACTGTATTTGAATGCCTTGTCTGCATCAGATATACATTTGGGATTTAATGGTATTGGCCTTTGTATAGTGTTGTAGCGCTTTGACTTTCTCTGCATAGCCCATTATTAAATGCCTACAGTAACCCACCATACCTACAATGCTCTTATCTGTGTGAAAGTTTGGACACTTGGAGGTTTTGTATACATCTTCCTTCCTACACCGGATTATGTATATGTGGCATAACATTAGGTCTCATTCTGAATTTGACAGTGCAGGAAAAAAGTGTCAGTAGTTCTGTTACCTCCACTTTTTTTGGGAAGTAACGAATGACCTCAATTTTTCCTACACTGTCAAATCACAGGCTTAGATGGAATTACCCCCGGTGGAATTACTGAGTGGTCATTCCACCAATTTCTGTAGGAAAAGTCTAGGATTTACCATAAACTGGAGGTAAATCCTTCACTTTTCCTACAAAAATTGGCAGAATTACCACTGAGTAATTCCACCTGTGGTAATTCATCACAAAATCCCCTAACACCACTTGTAATCCTGTGGTAAACCCATGGACCATGTGGTGGTAACGGTAGCCAATTTTGTCTGTATTTCGGCAGATTGACTGCCGAAATACTGGCAAATTCAGAATGAGGCCCTATAAGGTCATGTCTGAAATAATGACCCCTTTTTCTAGACACTCGTAAATTCTACTTAGATGTTTTGTGACCTTAATTTGTCAATGAAACTAGTAGGAATTTAGTGTCCTGTTTGCATGTCTCATATGATGGGGAGGGTAACAACAATTCATCTACATAATGAACCAGCACTGAATTTCTGAAGAACTAATTATCATCTAAATCCTTCTTGAGCTTCTGTGAAAAAACTGTTGGTGATTCTGCGTACCCCTAGGGAAAGCTTGGCAAAGGTGTGCTGAATTGCACGACAGGAACATGCAAACAAGAACTGGCTCTCAGAATATATTGGAATAGAAAAGAATTCAGAACATAGATCAACTACAGTGAAGTACGTAGTGCTGTATGGAATACAGACATGATAGTACCTGGCTTGGGTACCACTGGGAAAACTGGGGTAGCATCGGAATTCACTGCTCTCCAGTCTAGTACAAATCTATATGTATTGCTTTTTAACCAGCTAAATAGGGGTTTTACAGGGGTTACTATAATTAACCTACTATAATAGGTACTATAATTCCTTGCTTTAAAGGGGGATCTGCCTTCTTCTATTACTGATTTCAGTAGGTACTGGCACACACAAGGTTATTACTTTGATTGATCTATCTTAATCCTAACCAGTTCAGCATTTCTATTACGGCCCACTTCATTACTGTGCACTGGCCAATTGGATGTGGGACAGCATTAATCAGTGCTTGGAAGTCTGTGGCCAATCACCTTCTGGGTATTGCTTCAGTATTTCTTGTAAAATATATTAGTTGGCCAGAGCTGCTTCAGCATTCTTACTGGGGCACACTCTGAAACACTCTGTATGGGGTACAATAGATGGTGCAGTTTAGTTTACACAACAAATCTCTCCCTAACAAGCTGACACAAGCTAGTGCACTGAGGAGGAAAGCATGTGCGTCAGTGATTAGACCTAGGATGACTGTTACAGATTTAGTAACATGATGAGGAACCGGAATATTGGATATGCCTATTGCCTTTACTGTTTCAGAGGATACAGGGTTATCTGGGATAGCCAATTGACTTGCTTCAGTATCTACCAGGCAAGGGGCAGCTTGTATGTCGACTTTGCACTGAACATATGGGCCTTTGCGATCTACAGGTATCATGGGGTACTTTGTGAGGTGACCTCTTAGGATGTCTCAGTATTGCCTTTCTTCATTCCGAGACTCGGATGGTTTATTTGGTGTGAATTTTGAGGCATTAGGATTTGGGAAGGCGCCCTATCCTGGAGGGGGAGGGGAGTAATTTCTCTGAGGCATGCAGGCATTCATTCTTCCAGTGCCCTGCCTGTTTGCAATAATTACATGGTGTAGGAGCTATATATTTCCTAAACTGTCCTTGTTGATTGCCTGTTGGAGCTCTTCTTCCCCTCCCTCTACATGTGCTCCCCAAATCTCCCCTAACTCCATCCCTGCCTGCTGGGGCCCCTTACCACTGTACGTTCTGTGATTGTAATGCCATATGTGTATTCTCAATGTTCTCCATGTTCTGCTCTTGTCACGTTGCACAGTTATTTACTACAGATAATGGCTTATTTTGCCAACGTATGCAAATAGTCTTCAATTGAGCTTGTCATTTTGGCTCTAGACCAGAGACAAAAGTATTGGCAGTTGCCTCCTGAGCAGCCTCATCAGTTTAGGGAATACCTGAATGCTAAGTGAATACTATTTCCAAATTGTCTAAGTAGTCTGCCGGGGATTCTCCCTTATTTTGCCTACAATTGCTTATCTTGCCCCAATCTGACCTCCTGGGGCATACTTATGGGATGACGGTTATGATTCTGTTTTGGGCTTGATCTAGTGGGTACCCATTCCAGGGTCAGCAACCGGTCAATTGGCGTGATGCATGAGTCTCTGCCTATCCCCCAGAGGCATAACTACCCTCATAAACTGATTCCTGCCAGCCCAGCTGGGTTTTAAAACTGAATCATGGTTTGGAGTTCTACAATAAAGCACAGAAGCTCCTCTCCATATTTTTGTAAAATCTTAGGACATGTTGCTCCGATCCCCAGGTCCATAGAACATGGAAGTTGACAAATTGATCATTATCCCCATCGCCCCCTACAACTCCTGGGACCTGTTGCAGAGGTGTCTGAAATGTCAAACTATCCCATCCATACCTGAAAACACTCTTTGTCAGAGTCAGATATAAGACGGAGGAAAATGGGTATTTGTTTTCACATAGGACCCGCAGCCACTCTCACTATGGGCAAAGAGATTTTTGAGTGTTTGCCAAAGGCTGGGAAGGTACAGGTACCAGAGACATGTGAGGCAGCATAGATGCAAATGCAACAACCACCAGAGCCACAACAGTCAGAGCAACCGCTTGAGACCACCGTGCAGACTGCATGTGCATGTTACTAAAGAATTCCAACAGGTCTCCTGCTGTATACCCAATTGCAAGAGGCAGTACTCAACCAAATCTCCCTAATGGACCCAGACTGCTTTTCTGTGTCCTTTTGAATCCAATTGATTGTATAATCCTATTAAAGTCTGCAAGATTATGGTGTACTTCAATTGCGCAACATCTTCTTAGCATTGTTGCAAGGGACCCACCTATCTGTTCCAAATCATGAAAATGTTGTCAGCAACTCGGGAGTCAACAGCTGGTTTTCTAGTTCCTTGCCTACTCCAGAGGGGCAATTATATTGGTGTTTCCCAGGTTGTGATTTGCTCATTTGTGTAGCATTATTTACACAGATGGTAGTCATGTAATAGTTGCCGGAAATCTTGCAGGCTTGATTCCCCGGATTTTTTCACTTCACTTTCCTCTAAGTGTCGAGAATTTGTAGAAAGAGAAATGTTAATAGGTACAGACTTTACCACCATATTCAATGTCCAACTGGACAGGTCCTCAAGTAACATAAAGACTACCCTTCAACCTACTCTAGCAATTTAACACTATATGTAAGACCAAGTACTGGTGGACTTAAGGCACACATTTCATGAACGTGAGAAAGGTTACACTTATTACTCCTCAGTCCATTCTAAACTGGATTTCTGGCTAAGCACGTTTAAGGTCTGTAGAGTCTTGCACAGATCTTATGGCTACCTAGTCCTGAGATGAGCACTTGGCATTTCATATTTTACTCCCTTCCCGATCCTGCCTTCGAAAATGCTCTTGTCCAAGCGACAGCAACTATCTTTAAAATGAATACTGGGTTGGTTTCCAGCACCACTATGGTTTGGAAGACATTCCAGTGTTATATAAGAGACTCCTGTATATGCAAGGAAACTGGCATGTAGAAATCCATCTGTGGTACCTTTGACTCCCTTGAAAACTCCCCGAAAGAGCTGGAAGATAGTTTCACTTTGATGACATCTGAAGCCTTAGCTCTTCAGATTCATAAATCCCTTAAATTTCATGAGCTGGCTGAGAGGGAAACCACATATTTGGCTGGTCAGAAAATGGCCCAACGATACGCTGAAAGGTTATCACCTGAGGCGACTAATGTCTTGGGGGATCAGTGACAACAGTACTAAAGTTGACACAATCGTATTTGCAGATGAACACCTTGTAGTTGAGTGGGTATCAACAAAGGATGTGTTGATTAATACTGCGTCTTATACGCTACTTAGGTACAAGAGATACTTTTGCATATTGAATTGTACCTTGATTAGTCCAAACTAGGGTGGCTCAATGGTGATCAGAAACGTTCACTAAACATTCCTACTACAACTGCGGAAATACCTGGTTATATTATGGAATTAAACTCTAGCAGGGCCTCTAGCAGGACACATTTGGCTCTGAAACTCCTAGTACTATGTCAGGATGCAATTGAAAACAATGTCGAACCTTCCTCCTGGTGTGAAGCACTTATAATTGTGCTCCCTAAACCCAATAAAAACAAGGTAGATTGAAGAGCATGCCGACCCGTGTAAATGTTGAGCTTGGATGATAAAATAATTTCGAAGCTATTAGTTCATAGATTTCTTCCCTTATTAACATCATGGTCCTACTTGACTAGCAGGCTTTTTACCAAGCTGGTGTACTTCATGCTTTCTTTGTTATTTTAGTCTGTGCACAGTCTGCTGTTTGTTGCTACTGATTATCTGGAAGGAGCTTCACATAAAAACCCTTGTACTCCGTGAAGCGGAGTCTGTGCAGAGTCTCGTGAGTCTCTGGAGGCTCGCCAGGCTCGAGAGTACAGTTTCTTTTGTACGTAGCCGTTCCACTATGGAACAGGACAAAGAACCGATGCGGAAACATCGGCAGCCGCTTACACGTTTACAACTTCTCGGTGGAGAGGGAAGCTTGGCCAGCATTCCTCCACTCCCAAGCGGCTGGGAAGTCGAACATACCAAGCGCCAAGTAAGACTTCAGTGTTCTCCACCTGTTTTCATTCCTAATTCTGGTACTCAATCCTTGAACACACTGACTTGTGATATGATCAATTTCAATATGAATACCAATACCAATGTAAACTTAGTGAATCAAGATTGTGAACATGACCATGACCACGAGCATGTGATTCAAAAGAGGCAAGATGGTGGGTGTGCTTATAAACATGACATGGCTGCATCGCGTGAGGATTGCAATACAGCAGTACGCCATTTGTTGAACTCGTCTAACAGTGAATGCGATAATGATACTATTCAAGTAGGCGAGCTGCCATTCCAGTGCCAAAAAATCACAAATGACAAAAGACTGGAAAAAATGATGTTTCTTATTGCGGAGGAAATGCATCACCCAAAGAATCAAAAACTGGATCATATTTATTCGCTACGGTCGTTAGCGTGGGCTAAATTACAAACATTAAAAATGCCTTCGATCCTAGCTGAATACACTGCTGCTCTTAAAACAAGGCGCGGTAGTCGGACGCAGCTTCTGACATCTGAGATCACTAGTGCTTGGTTTGAAACTGCAAGCCTTTCAGTTAAAACAAATACGTCAACTTTGCTCCCCCAGGATGTAGATATGGGGAAAAGGCGGCAAACTGGACTGTAAAAATACAGCAAGTACAATCCTAGCAGCGGGCACTCAATTACCACAATCACTAGTAATAAACAGTGATGAAGACACAGAACAAAATGCAACAAATAATAAAATATATGAGGACATTGTTACTCCGTATCATGCAAATTCGGCTTTCTATACACAAATTAAAAATAGGAATGGACTTAACGGAAGTATGAACACAAGTCCTAGTCCCAAGAAACGTTGTGATTAATTGGCAGTTGTTGACAAACTGCTAAAAGATTCAACTAAAATGAATGGTGATCTAAATGTGAAACCATAAATAATTCCATACCTAGTGACTGCGGCTTGGATAACCAGAATAAAGACAAGGATGTGCTGGAGCTGACAGTGATTGCATCTAGTAGCATAAAGTTGATTAGCCCGGCCCTAAATGGCCTCCTGGATCAAGGAAACATCGTCGGATGGACTCGAGTCCGTTACCAGCGATCTATTGTTCCCAAAATAGAAACAAGGTGTTGAATAATAGAACAAATATCACAGAGGAGATGCCTGACAGCAACATTAATAAGCAACAACCTAGTCATGAAGATCTACCATCAGCGCAAGCAAAAAGAAATCAGAATCCATCCTCTTCTTAGGATGAAACCTCATCGGAATCATCCATTATGGAACGGCAATATCCAAAAATTAGACGTCTTCAACATAAAGCTAATGCTAATCAGGCTCGCAAAGAGGAGAACATACAGAATCTTGTTAAAGAATCGTTAAATGACTTTGGACCATACATCATGTCCGCTTTGGCTATTTCAATTGTGCCCTTGACTAAATTATATGAACAAATAAATGAAAATTTAAAGGACTTATCTGTATTGTCTGCACTTATGAATTTGAAATTGGTAACCAGTGACTTAGATAATACATCTGCAAAAGTATTCATTTGGGACAATATAAAAAGAATAGATCTGTCACTCGAAGAGCTTGTAGATCAAAAAAGAAATAATAGTGAAGATAAGTGACTTCTGGCTGAAGTTGCTAGAGAAGTTCTGGGACATCTCAAACATAATCAGAATGTGCACAATGAATCTAATTGTAAGCTCATTGTAAAATCGCAACAAACAAAATGAATGCAAATTTGAGCATGGCGATTGCGATGAGTGTTGGAAATGCATCTGATATTGAAATAGACCAGAAGAACAGAGCATTGGATGTAATAAAGGCACAGTCACAAGAGAACGAAGTAATTAACTTGGAAGAAAGCAATGAACCTCAGGTGGAGCCCTTCATTCAAGTCCCACTAAATGAAGCTGTAAAATGCTTAATTGGAGATAGTCGGAATAAAGCCCAAAATGCTACCGTGAGTCCCTCAAAACCGTCAACATCTGCTAATGGAGAAGGCATCATTGGTAATCGGGATGCTGATGAATGCCAAATAACTGAAGAAAATGACAAAACATATTCAATATTTCTAAAGAATAATGTTAGTCTGCCCAAGTGATTCCAAGAAAATCAAAAAAGTACAAGAAAAAGGAACAATTTGGGATCAAGAAAATTCATTAGAAATTTGAAATCGGTAAATGTATTTGTCAACTCTGAGAGTCAAGGCCCAAAGTCAAAAAAGGATGAGCAAGTTATTAAACTAAACAAAGAACCATCTACTGTGTCTAAACCTAAACCGACTATAAGCTTAGACGCTTCCATTAATGACTTAATGAACATCTCTACATATGAGGAATATGAAACTATGGACGTGGAAAGGGAAGACTTGGGGAAGAGAATATGGACTATTCTCGTGATATGGCGGCACTTGAAATATCTGATAAAAATAAGCCATCAAAAGATAGTAAGGAGAGTGTTAGGATGTGCAGTGTTTCCAATGTTTACCTGTTAAACCATGAGTGTATAATATTTCCTTCACTATGTCTATTGTCACTTAGATACTATAGAACATAGAACTGCATGTTATGTAGCAGGGTTCCAAGGAGAGCCAGTGAAGAAGCAGGGCCTTAGTGGGAAGATTGTACTCCTCTTGCTGGGGGTCGTCTTATGTCATCAACTTGCAAATAAAAGGTTCTTTACCTTTAAACTACTGGTTATGTGAAAGCCTCCCTTTGTACATAACATTTGGCGACGAGGATTTTGACTGGGACCCGCAGGACGACCCCCAGCGCCTTTTCTACAGATCTAGTGTGCTGGCTGTAGAGCGGAGCCAGCCTGACTTGCCAGAGGGCCTTTTTCAGTGGATTATTGACGGCCTGACATCCAGTGTGTGGCATCCACCGGAGGGACATTGCTAGCGCCATAGGAAAACCCCTGGAGGCTCCGTGGTCTGTGGGAGCTGGAATTGGACCCCTGCAATTTTGTTGAACTTGTGGAGACCGGGCTGGCAAAGACACGGCTTTGGCACTTTTATAATTGGATTTTGGGTTGTGTGTTTTCCGAGCGGCCATTGGACACCCTGGCCCCACACTGAGCAATGTTGAGAAAGGAGTCGCCGCCGATGACCCTTATGAGGCGCTCCAGGGTGAGTACATAACCAAGCAGCTATCTTTTAATTAGTGTCACCTACCTGTTTGGGTGGGAGCTCTATTGGTTAAACCAGAATTGCAAGCTTGTTATTCTATTCTGCAACTTTCAGACATGGCAAATGTGCCTGCTCCTGTGTTTTTTCTGGCAGTGCCAGGTGAACCCAGGGTTAGATGGGAAGACTGGAAGGAAGGATTCAGCAAATATGCCTTAGCAGTGTTTTGTGCCAACTACTCCAATGAGCGCAAGGAGGCATTGCTATTTCTGTAATAATTCAGACTGATTACGAGAGATGTGAATGACCGAAAGGTTACCTTAGAGAAACACTCGTCGTTCTCCCTCCTTCGCCTCCTTCTTCGGAAATGGTTCCGACAGGGGTAGAGAATGAGTGCCTCCCTGAGACCCTTCCTCCGCCTCAAATACAAAGATTAAGGAAGGGAAGGATTCCAGGGAAACCCTCTGGGGAAGAAAACCCTGTGTCGATGTCCACTGGATGGATGTCGTCTGTCCGGAGAAGTTCTTGGTAACCAGAACGTCTGCTGGAGTGGGCCGTCTGATTGGAGACAGAGGAAAGCGGTAAGTTGGAGCAAGGAAACTAGAAAGCAGAATATAGGTTGAGGAAATGAGGAGTACCTGATGGGAAGGGGGAAGCACCTATAAGGCTATATTGCAGGTCTTCCGAAGAGCCGCGGACAGAAGTAACTTCGAGGACGTTCCCGAAAGAAAATGGTTCTCAGATCTTTCTGCACAGGTAAGAGAATATTAGGTGTAACTTCTGGTCTATTTCTAACCTTTGATATATTACGGATTGAATGGCAATATTCACGTACCGCACGCCAGGGAGGGAGTCTCACTAGCGAACCGGTCAGTGAGCTTCAATTCGGAACGAGTGATGCAGAGGGAAACCACTCGAGACTTAGATGTCGTGTATGAGTTGGGAGAAGGAAGCGAGCCTGAAAACAGGGGAGTGGAAAGGGTAGAGTTATACGGAAGAAATTACAAACAAACGAGCCTATAATAGATCCTAGTATCGAACTCACGAAGCGTTGTTGTTGAAGAGTAGCAACGCATCCGCGCGTTGTTCGCAGGACCAGATGAACCGGCTCCGGAGTCGGGGGGCGGTCCTTCCAGCGCGCGGCAATGGTGCAAGCCTAGACCCACACATTCTGTAGCGGCGGCCATCTTGGGAGTAAAGATGGCCGCAACCCGTCTAATCGACCATCTATGCCACAGTGACCAAGGTCTCCGTAGGGGCGTGACAGTATGCCCCCTCCGAAGGGCAGGGCCCCCCGGCTTCCCCGGATGATTACGGAAGAAACGGCGAATAAGGGCCGGTGCATGCACTGCAGATGCAGGTTCCCAGGAACGGTCCGCCGGAGAATAACCTTGCCAGTCAATCAGAAACTGCAGGCGACCCCGAAAGATGCGAGAGTCACAAATACCCGCCACCTCATATTCAGGACCCGACGGGGTAGACACCGGAGGAGGGTGAGCATTCCTTAATCTTGAAAATCGATCACACACATCCTTCTTAAGTTGGGACACGTGAAACACGGGATGAATACGGGACCAAGAAGGGGGAAGCCTGATTTTGAAAGCAGAGGAGCCCAGCACCCGTAAAATGGGAAAAGGTCCGAAATATCTAGGAGACAGCTTGGACGGGACCAGATGCCGTGGTAAGAAACGAGAGGCAAGCCACACCATATCTCCCGCCTTCAGGGAGGGTGCTGGAGAACGGTGCCTGTCCGCAAACCGTTTGACTCTATCCTGAGCCTCAAGTAGCGAAGATTTCGCCGCCAAATGACCTGTCTGGATAGCTCGAAGTAGGTTATCCGCATCAGGAAATCGTGACGAAGAAGGAAGTCCAGTAGGAAAACAAGAAGGGTGGAATCCATAGGGACAAAAAAAAGGACTGGAACCCAGGGCGGAATGACGGGAGTTGTTGTAGGCAAACTCCGCCAATGGTAATAGAGAAACCCAGTTGTCCTGTGAAGCTGAAATGTAGCAGCGTAAATAGCCCTCCAATGTCTGGTTCAGGCGTTCCGTCTGGCCATTAGTTTGAGGATGGAAGCCAGAACTCAAAGCCCGGGAGATTTTGAGGCTTTTACATATCTGTTGCCAATAACGTGAAGTATATTGGGGACCACGATCGGAGACGATAGTTTCTGGAAGCCCATGGAGCGTGAAGATCCGCGAAAGGAAAATTTTCGCCATCTGAGCTGCAGTGGGAATGCAAGGTAAAGGAATAAAGTGTGCCATCTTCGTGAAGTAGTCTATGGTAACCATGATTACTGTACAACCTTCCGAAATAGGGAGTTCGACTATAAAATCTGTCGAAATTATCTGCCAGGGTCGATCAGGAATCGGCATCAATGATAGGAGACCCACTGGGGCAGACCGAGAGGTCTATGTCTGTAAACAAATGGCACATGCCGTCACATAGTCTCTGATATCTCGGCTCAGCTCTGGCCACCAAAAATGGCGTTGAATCAATTCCTTGGTATTAGCCATACCGCGATGTCCAGCCATCGGAGAATCATGACAGAGTTGAAGTACCACTTTTCTCAGTTCTTCGGAGGGAATGAATAACTGTTTGTTTCTATAGAAGCATCCCTGAGATGAGTTAAGCTTCCAGATAGCGGCAAACCGAGGATTGGTCTGTATAAATCGAGAGGTATCCGTAGCTACTAGTTGAAGAAAGGTGGTGACTTCCTGCAAAAATCTGGCCTTGGGAAACAAGGGTTCAGAACGGAAAGGATTGGTAGAGTTGTAATCCTTTCTGGATAATGCATCTGCCTTAAGGTTAACTCTTCCCGGTATGAAGGAGAAGATGATATTATAGGGTGAAAAAAAATGAGCCCAACGAGCTTGGCGACTATTTCGTGTTTGAGAGTATTGTAAGACTCGGAGATTGCTGTGATCGGTCCGTACTTCGATGGCATGTTTGGCCCCTAGCAGCAGATGTCGCCACTCCTCAAAGGCTCTCTTAATAGCCAATAATTCTTTTTCGAGGACCGAGTAGTTGATCTCCGAAGGCGAGAGCGTCTTAGATAGATAGGCCACAGGACACTCGTCTCCTTGTTCATTTTCTTGCAGTAGAACGGCACCTATAGCATGATGCGAGGCGTCTGATTCTACGATGAACTTCTTGTTTTGGTCCGGGGTCAGGAGTATAGGTTCCTTGGTGAATTCTTCCTTGAGACTCTCAAAGGCTATTAGAGCCCTGTCTGACCAAAAGAACCTTGCATTCTTCTTAAGGAGAGTCGTCATCGGGAGAATCTTCTCCGAATAGTGGGGAATGAAACGCCTATAAAAATTGGCGAATCCTAAGAATCTCTGCAGATCTTTAACACATAGTGGAATTGACCATTCCTTTATAGCAGAGACTTTTCGGGGATCCATGGCAACTCCTTCAGCGGATAGTATATAACCCAAATACGCCACTTTATCCTTGTAAAACTCACACTTGTCAGGTTTACAAAAAAGATGATTCTCCTCCAGTCTCTGTAATACTTCCTTCACATGTCGGATATGGTCCGACATGGAAACTGAGAAGACCAATATGTCGTCCAAATAGACAATGACGGTGTGTAGAAGGATATCCTAGAATATGTGATCCATGAAACGTTGGAAAACAGCTGGCGCATTGGAAAGTCCGAATGGCATCACTTTATATTCATAGTGGCCCAAGGGAGTACGAAAGGCGGTTTTCCATTCATCTCCTGTGCGGATTCGGATAAGATGGTAAGCTCCGCGTAGGTCTAGCTTGGTAAATATCTTGGCTCCCTTTACTGCCTCAAGAATATCTGGGATTAATGGCATCGGGTAGCGATCTGGAGTAGTGATCTTGTTCAAACCCCGATAGTCTACACATGGTCTGAGTTCTGTCGAATCCTTCTTAGGGATAAAGAACAGCGAGGCGCCAGCAGGAGAAGTGGATTCCTGAATGAGGCCGTTATGTAAGTTCTTCTGGAGATACTCCTTCAGGACTTCCCGTTCGCGTGCTGATAGTATATACATGCGACCAAAAGGGATTGGAACACCCTGATCTAGTTCGAGGGCGCAATCATCTCTACGATGGGGAGGTAATTCAGCGAACTCTGAATTGGAGAATACTACTTGGAACTCTTGGTAGTCAGGAGGAATCTCCTGTATGTTATGTAACACTGAAGTAGTGCTATTCCTTTCTTGGACGGGGTGTGTAGAACAGAACCCCAACGCTCCACCAGAAAGGCAATGTGTAATGCAATGTTCTGATCCTAGAAAAATGGTGCCGGCCTTCCAATTTATGTATGGATTGTGAGCTCTAAGCCACGGTAAACCCAGTATTAAGGGGTAATGTGCGGTGCGAATGACATCGAATACGATGGTCTCGTGATGAGAAGCAATCTTCATTCGAATAGGTCTTGTTTGTTCCCGGATAGGACCGGAAGTCAATGGACTTCCATCAACCAATTCTACTGGAACAGCAATGGTCTTAAGGGAACATGGTATACTTCTGTCATTCTTCCAATGGGTGTCTACAAAATTCCCTGCAGCTCCGCAATCAATCAATGCTGGAACCAAAATTGGTTCGGAGGTGCCCCATTCCATTGAAACCTGTATGACAATCATGAGAGGATGAGGAGTGTCTGTGACTTGAGAAGACACTGACATGGATGAGGAACCCGTTATTGGCTCCCTAGCCGCGGTTCCCCGTGCGGTTGGGAAGAAGCGTTTCCCTGTCGTTTGATAGGGGTGATGGGGCAGTCCTGTACTCGGTGGTCCTTGGAACCACAATACATACACAAGTCTTTCGCCCTCCGTCGATTACGTTCTTCCAAGGTGAGTCTACCTCTTCCTCTTGTGATTCCTATCTGCATAGGTTCATCAATTGGGGTTTTCATAGGACTAGAAGGCTGCATAGTAAATGGTCTCACAGAACGATTACGACGTCGTTCTCTGAGTCTTTCCTGTAGACGGTAGTCCATCTGCATCACTAATGTAATCATTTCCGCTAGGTTTGGGGGTCAAGACACCCTAGACACCTCGTCTTTAAGTTCCTCATTCAAACCCCTGCGAAATAGTGTTATCAGAGCATCATCAGCCCAAGAGGTTCCAGCAGCAAGCTGCTTAAAGGAGGTGATATACGACATTAGATCCTGTGATCCCTGTTTGAAGTCTAATAATTGCTCTTGGGAAAAAACAGTGATCTCTTGTCTATTAAACATGGACCTAAGACTGTTCAGAAAGGCAGGATAGGAGTCTAGCAGAGCATTGTTTGTCACAACCAGTGGTGTAGCCCATGCTAATGCCGGTCCAGTCAGGTTAGCTATCATATGTCCCACCTTATCTCGATCGTTCGGAAAGAATGCCGTTTTAAATGAGAACTGGACCGTACATGCTTCGATAAAGGCCTTAAGCTTGTGAGGATTCCCATCATATAAACCCCCTGGAATGGGACCTGGAGGTAGTTCTGAACAACTAGGTACCCTTCCAACCTGTTGCCGCAAAAAGGCATTTTCCTGCTTTAATGCCTGAACTTCCGCAGTCAGAGACTGGACTGCAGAAACCAATTGCTGCTGTTGGGCAGCGTCCATGGTATCACCTAGAACTATCGAGTTCTCCAAGGCAACCGTTCAGCACCGGGGAAGCCCCAGTATTCCTTCTTATATTCGGGCGTTGCTAACTGTAATTATTCAGACTGATTACGAGAGATG
Source organism: Ambystoma mexicanum (assembly GCF_040938575.1). NCBI lineage: Eukaryota > Metazoa > Chordata > Amphibia > Caudata > Ambystomatidae > Ambystoma > Ambystoma mexicanum. The sequence goes on along the minus strand of NC_090928.1, from coordinate 543,624,653 downwards.
TGAATGACCGAAAGGTTACCTTAGAGAAACACTCGTCGTTCTCCCTCCTTCGCCTCCTTCTTCGGAAATGGTTCCGACAGGGGTAGAGAATGAGTGCCTCCCTGAGACCCTTCCTCCGCCTCAAATACAAAGATTAAGGAAGGGAAGGATTCCAGGGAAACCCTCTGGGGAAGAAAACCCTGTGTCGATGTCCACTGGATGGATGTCGTCTGTCCGGAGAAGTTCTTGGTAACCAGAACGTCTGCTGGAGTGGGCCGTCTGATTGGAGACAGAGGAAAGCGGTAAGTTGGAGCAAGGAAACTAGAAAGCAGAATATAGGTTGAGAAAATGAGGAGTACCTGATGGGAAGGGGGAAGCACCTATAAGGCTATATTGCAGGTCTTCCGAAGAGCCGCGGACAGAAGTAACTTCGAGGACGTTCCCGAAAGAAAATGGTTCTCAGATCTTTCTGCACAGGTAAGAGAATATTAGGTGTAACTTCTGGTCTATTTCTAACCTTTGATATATTACGGATTGAATGGCAATATTCACGTACCGTACGCCAGGGAGGGAGTCTCACTAGCGAACCGGTCAGTGAGCTTCAATTCGGAACGAGTGATGCAGAGGGAAACCACTCGAGACTTAGATGTCGTGTATGAGTTGGGAGAAGGAAGCGAGCCTGAAAACAGGGGAGTGGAAAGGGTAGAGTTATACGGAAGAAATTACAAACAAACGAGCCTATAATAGATCCTAGTATCGAACTCACAAAGCGTTGTTGTTGAAGAGTAGCAACGCATCCGCGCGTTGTTCGCAGGACCAGATGAACCGGCTCCGGAGTCGGGGGGCGGTCCTTCCAGCGCGCGGCAATGGTGCAAGCCTAGACCCACACATTCTGTAGCGGCGGCCATCTTGGGAGTAAAGATGGCCGCAACCCGTCTAATCGACTATCTATGCCACAGTGACCAAGGTCTCCGTAGGGGCGTGACAATTTCACTGTTTGGGAACTGCAGGCCAAGAGGTCTTAAAGAGATTGCCGGAGCCTTCTGACATTTTGGATGCTGGTCCATATGAAAGGACATTAGCCAAACTGGACAGGCATTTTAGAGTGGAGGAGAACATTATATTGGAAAGATATAAATTTGCCACGAGAGAGCAGAAGAATGCGGAAAGTATCGAGGATTTTGTCACGGCTTTAAGGGGCTTAGCAGTGAAATGCAAATTCACTCACTGTCAGGATGAGCACTTGAGAGACCAGCTAATGATTAAATGTTCCAATGACAGTATTAGGAAAGAACTATGGAAAGAGAGGAACCCCACTTTGGATCGAGCAATTGAGATAGCGAAAATGGTGGAACACACAGATAAGTGCATTGAAGTTCTTCAATCGGATACTGTGAACAATGGTAAACCCAAGTTGGATGAGAGTCAGGGTTCAGTGCTGAAGGTGTCAAAGGTTGTTCAGAGGCAGAGTACGTGGAATCCAAGACGCGCCTCGCAGAATGCTAAAAGGAGCGAAGAGAACAGACCGGCAACTGGCAGAGGATGGCGTCAATGGGTTCCTGCAAAAGATAGCAGAGGGATTCCCAAAGACATGAATTCTTTCAAGATGGTTAGGGATTCAGGACAATCCAGAGGTTTTCCAGGGAGAAGATGCTTTAGATGTGGAAGCTTGTCGCATATAGCCTCGGATAAGGATTGCTTTGCTATTCATATCATACGCAATGAGTGTGGTGTGAGAGGGCACATTGCCCGATGTTGTAGAAATTTTAATGCTGGGTCAAATCAAGTGCATGAAATAAGTGCAAGTTATGAAGATGAGTCATATTGTGAGGATGGCAGAGAAGTGGTATTTACAGTGAATGCTGTCAATGGCAGAGTGAAAATGCAGAAACCTTATGCTGAGGTTGTAATTCGAGGTGTACCCGTACGCATGCTAATGGATAGTGGTGCTGACTACACCTTGATAAGTGTGGAAGTGTGGAGGAACAAATTCGATAGTTGTACTCTGTGGGAAAATACTGTTAAAGCAAATGCTTATGGAGATGTTCCCATAGATATTATAGGTTGCTTTGATGCTGAATTACAGTTTAAGGACAGGAAGGCCAAAGGTTGTGTGTATGTTACCAACAGAGGGGGTGAATTGTTGTCATGGAGTGATCAAGCTGAATTGAAGATAAGGCTTGAGGCAAGTCATCCCGAGCAGGTAATGTCTGTTGCGGGAGGAAAGCCCACAGAGATACAAACCACGTTATCTGGGAAATTGGGGTGTCTTAAGGGCTTTGTACATGTAATTCACCTAAAGAAAGGAGCTGTCCCTAAGATTGCAAAACTGCAAACTATTCCTCTTGCTCTTAGAGGAGATGTAGAGGAAGAACTCAAGAGAATGGAAAGAGATGGTGTCATTGAAAAGATAGAAGCATCTGAATGGGTCAGTCCTATAGTTGTAGTCAGAAAAGGCAATGGGTCTTTGAGGCTCTGTATAGATCTTAGACATCTAAACAGCATGGTTGTGGCAGACAGGTTTCCTCTTCCCCGAATAGATGATTTGATGGTGGGAGTAGCTGGGTCAAAAGTGTTCTCCATACTAGATCTTAAATCGGCCTACCATCAGGTTGAATTGCACCCTAATTCCAGGGATCTCACCGCCTTCATCACCCCGATTGGATTGTTCAGGTGTGTTCGCATGCCATTTGGTTTGGTCTCAGCCGCAAGTGTGTTTCAGAGTATTATGCATAAATTACTTGGGGGTGAAAAAGGGGTGATGTGTTATCAGGATGATGTTCTTGTATGTGGGAGCGATGAGAAGGAGCATGATGTTCGTTTGAAAAGAGTTTTGGATATTTTGAAGGAGGCAGGCCTCACCGTTGCCTTGGAAAAATGTACTTTTAAAGCCAACAAAGTGGTGTACCTGGGTCATGAGATCACTGGGGAAGGGGTTAGACCCAAGGAGGAGGCTATTGAGGCCATAAAAAGAATGGAGGAGCCTAAGTCTAAAGGGGACATACTATCATTTTTGGGACTGGTGGAGTTTTACGGCAAATTTGTCAAGGGGTTAGCAGAAATGTCGAGGAATATGAGATTTCTCACTCGCAAGGGAGTCGTTTTTAAATAGTGTGACCGGTGCAAGAAAGAATTTTTGATGATAAAAGAGGCTATTGTCAATGCTCCCATTTTGAAAATATTTGAGGAAAGTAAACCCACATTGCTTTTTGTTGATGCCAGTGATTATGGTGTTGGGGCTGTTCTGATGCAGGAGGATCAGACAGGTTTACAGACTGTGGCTTTTGCGTCCAGGTCTTTGAAGGGCCCAGAATCTAGATATTCAGTTATTGAGAAGGAGGCTCTAGCATGCGTTTGGGGTGTCGAGAAATTTAAAAGATTCTTGTGGGGGAGGAGTTTCACCATTTGCACTGACCATAAACCCTTGGTTGGAATTTTTACGAAAGGTGGTTTGGAGGGAGTGTCAAGACGCATTATGAAATGGGTCACGGCATTGCAAGGGTTACAGTATACCATGCTCCACGTAAAGGGGGAGGTTAATGTGGTTGCAGACGCCTTGTCTAGATCTGTCCAGAGGGAAATTTCTGACGATAGTGACTTTACAAGTTCAGAGGAGAGTGCAGAAATATTCCAGGTGCATGAAACATTAAAGAAAAGTGAGTGGGATGTGTCTTGCACGGAGGATGTTGTATATCAAGGAGCACTTACTCTGGTTGCAGAAGGTAAAATTAAGAGCCACAGGGGCGAGATGAATGGTTTTGCCAAAGTGAGGGAGGAGCTATGGATTCAGGATGGTTATTTATACAAGGGTCACCAGATGGTTGTGCCAGTCGGTATGAGGAAGTCTGTCTTGGAGTTGGCCCATGTTGGGCATTTAGGTCTGGCCAGGACGAAGGGACTTGTGAGGTCTGAATTTTGGTGGCCTGGTATCGACAAGGACATAGAGGAACAAGTCAAAGACTGTGTGGAATGTATTGAGGGAAACAAAGGCTTGAAAGTGCAAAAACGTTCCCATGGTAGTGAGGGAGTCCCCGCGTGTCCCTTGGGACGAAATTGCGTTGGATCTCCTCGGTCCATTTAATATTGGTGGTGGCAGAGATAGCTACCTATTAGTAGTCATGGATTTATTATCAAAATGGCCGGAGGTATGTGTACTCAAGGACATATCCAGTAGTAGTATAATCAGATTTTTGGAACAACTGTTTTGGAGAGAAGGGTTTCCAAAAAAGTGTTTGTCTGACAATGGGACCCAACTTGTTTCCAGAGAGTTTAAAGAATTCTTAGAGAATCATGGGATTGAGCAGGTGAATACTTCTTTATATCATCCCAAGAGTAATGGGTGTGTGGAACGATTTAATAGGACTCTGATGGAGGCTATTAGGATAGCGGTGGCTACTGGAGGAGATTGGGTGAGAACAGTGATGGAACGCACGTTCCAGTATAGGCTAACTACCCATAGTGTCACAGGCGTGAGCCCATTTGAGATCTTGAGAGGAAGAAAACCAAATACTCATTTATGTCCAGGTTGGATGGGCAAATCAAAAATGGTGGATGTGGATCTAGAGAGTGTAAAAAGGAGAATTTTTGAAGCTGGAGTTAGATCCAAGGAGAGGTATGATCAGAAGAATTGTTGTAGGGAACTCAAGGTCAAAGAGGGTGATTGGATTAAAGTCAAGCTCCCCACCAAAGTTCGTAAAGGAGCCTCGTTGTTTTCTGAACCCAAGCAAGTTGTGAAAGACTTGGGTTCGTCAGTGTTGGTCAAAGGAGGAGCTATTTGGAATAAGGAAGGGGTGGCCTTTCCGTTTCAATGTTAATTTGTCTTCAGTTAGTTGGAGACAGGGACTTTCTTGTGTCTCTACCTAATCAACCACTAGATGTCATATATCTATGCTCTTGATTTGTGCCAGGACTTGCAGCGCATCCAATGTTTTACCTGTTAAACCACAAGTGTATAATATTTATTTTACAGGTTTCAATTTCAGTTGTTCAATATGTGTTTTACAGGTTTCAATTTTAGTGGGTCCTCACCCACACAGTTACTTGTTATGTTTAAGGAGGAGAGGTGTTAGGATGTGCAGTGTTTCCAATGTTTACCTGTTAAACCATGAGTGTATAATATTTCCTTCACTATGTCTATTGTCACTTAGATACTATAGAACATAGAACTGCATCTTATGTAGCAGGGTTCCAAGGAGAGCCAGTGAAGAAGCAGGGCCTTAGTGGGAAGATTGTACTCCTCTTGCTGGGGGTCGTCTTATGTCATCAACTTGCAAATAAAAGGTTCTTTACCTTTAAACTACTGGTTATGTGAAAGCCTCCCTTTGTACATAACAGAGAGTGATAACCCTGAGTCAGCAGAGTGTGCTTGTTAGTATTGCCCCCAGAGTGTGTGAAATTGACCAAACGTCTGGAACAAGAAGATAAATGTATCACCATGGATGAGAAAAGGAAATGTCTCACAATAGCAAATAAGACAACTGATCAACTAAAAAGTGACAATCTTTTGAGAGTGACATTTGAAGACTATAAGGGCACTTCCTCTCCTGCCATGAGTGAAAACAACATGTTGGGAAAGAAGGACTATAAACAATCAAACAACAGACCTAATAATGTTAAAAATAAAGACATTATTGTGGTAGGAAATAGAGGCAAGCAGGTGCTGTTGTTGAATAAAGTGAGCAAACCTAGTTGTAATAACACAAAATACCTTCAGATACTTGAAAGAATTCTCACAATTAAAGACGACTTGATTCTGAATCGAAATAATGTATTGCGGTTGTTACACCAAGTTCCAGGACTAAGATCAATTGAATCCAGCGATATACAAACGGTGGAATTTATTGATGAAGTTCATAATGATAGAGCTCGTCTGCATATAAACTCAAGGTTGAGATGCGATCTCCTATTAAATGCGATCCCTTTTATTTTATCATTAGGGTTTGACATTTATGAAGAAGGCAATGATCGCATAAAAAAGAATCAAGAAGGAGATAACTTAAAACTCCAACAAAGTGACAGAGCATTTGCCGTGAAAATGAGTCTGACGCAGTTGCCATCTGCAGACTACAAGGCTGGAACTGGGATGGAAAACAAAATGGATTGTGGACGATTTGCTATGGATAGGTTGGACATAAGTCCAAATGAAGCTTTCCCTGGTGAAAAAAATCAAAATTACCTTTACATGTAAACCTATCTCTGAGGCACGAAAAGAGGAGATAGCAACAAGTGCTACCCCAGTTGAAACACCAACTCGCTGGAACTGGCTAGCTGGCGTCCTGCAAGGACAGAAAAGTTAACGCCAGAAGGAAGTAGAAAGCCGAGAACTTAACATCATATCGTGGAATACCAGAGGATTTACTCATTTATACAAGGACTCCTTAAAATGGTCGGATGGCAGCACTATCATATGTTTACAAGAAACGTGGATGTTGTGTTGCCTGATATCAGAGGATTTTGAACTGGTAATGAATCCTGCTATTGTGAGAAAAAGGGGACACCCGTCTACGGGCTTGTTGACATTAATCAGGAAAAATTCAGGGTGGAAAATCGTGAAATCAACCACCCACTCTGCGTTCATACAGCATACAGTGATTGAATCCAAATGTAGCACAACCAAGAAAAATAAGCGCCTCAATTTAATTGTCTATTGGCACCATGTATTGGCAGGTACAATCAAGTTTATAAACATGGTGTGTGAGGTAATTGATGACATTAATAGTACGTATGAAGATGCAAATATCATTCTTTGTGGTGATTTCAACCTGGACTGTAGAAAAGTGATGAAATTCAGTATGGGGGTTGAAAATAGCCGGTAACAAATAGTAGTAAAATGGTGTGCTGCGATGGATGAAAGAAATCTAATAATGTCGAATGGCAACACCAAGGGTGATATACCTGCACAGATAACTTGGAGCCACAAGAAATAGTCATCAATCATTGATTACATTTATGTATCTGGAAATTTGAATGGCGAAATAGTCTCCTTTAAAATATGGATGTCACCCTGGAGTGATCACAGCCAACTTAAACTATCACTCTTGAGCTCAGAGAGAACTAAGGCTGAAACATGGGAGCTGAGTGCTGCATTAGAACCAAATCGAAGACGTCTGAAAATCAATCAAAATGAGGTGAAGTCAATTGTTGATATATATGTAAAACACTCAAGAGGTCCCACGGAAAATAAAGTGGAGTATTCCTATTTGCTGACGCAGTATACATACCAAGAACAAGGATTAAGAAAAGGCTCCTTCAAACCAAAGCATCAGTGTGATAACGAACTTGTAAAAAGAAGGCAACAATTTCGCAAAGAACTAAGACAACATGTCAATCTAGCGAGTAACTCAAAACAACTTGCAATAAAAACAAGCAGGCAAAAATATAAAAACTGGTCGATTTCCCACAAAGCTATTCTTCATCAACGTGATGCAGAATTAATGATGGCTAGTCTGGACAATAAAAAATTGCAGGATTTCTGTAAACGTATAAACCATAATAGTTGCCAACAACAAGCGTTACAAACAAGTATGGTTTTGGAATTCCAGTGGGTCTATGAAAAGAAAGATCTTGTACCAGAACCAAAGTTGCCAGACTTAGCAAAATGGGACCTTCAATTTGATGAAGATGATATCGTGCAAAGCATTCAGCGATGTAGTTCATCTCGGGCGTCTGGTCCTGACGGATTGACAAACCATATATTAAAACAGAATCCAAAAGAGTGGGCGTCAATGTGCCTAACATTATTTACAAATATAGCTCACAAAAAAACAACGCCAGCGAGTTGGAAGAGTGCAATCGTAGTCCCAATATTTAAAAAGGGCAATCGAGCAGACCCTAAGGACTACAGATTTATAGCACTGCTGGATGTTTTAGGTAAGATATATGCAATTCAGCTTCAAAAACAATTACTGAATTGGGTAACATCAAGTGGGCATTTGGACAGTCGACAGACGGGCTTTGTGAGAGGCGTGTGATGTGGTTTAAACCTGCTGACCCTCAATCTCTTAAAAATGGAAGCCATTAAGAGCAACAACACTACATACTTGGCATTCATTCACCTGTCGCAGGCTTTTGACAGCATTAATAGGGAATTGCTCTGGACCAAAATGCTTGCATGGAATTACCCTGAAAGTCTTATTTTGGCAATAAAAGACCTCAATACGGATACTGTAATAAGAGTACGATTGGACCAGACAGGTACACTATCGGAACCCATAAAAACTCACCGAGGTGTTAAACAGGGGTGCCCTTTGGCATCAATAATATTCAACCTGTTTATTTCCGACATTGGTGAGGCCTATGTAGGAACCAAGATCTACCCACCAAAAATCAATGGTAATAAAATCAAGTGGATACTATATGCGGACGATCTGGTCCTACTTGACCTAACACCGATTGTCCTGCAGCGGAAATTAAATAGTCTACAACAATACATCCTTCATAATGGTTTATGTGTTAACACAAAAAAATCTGAAATTCTGATCCTCCAAAATCTCAAAAAGAATGGAAGATCAAAATTACCAGAACATTTACCTGGAAAATAGGAAAGGAATCAATTGACCTGGTAACACAAGCCATGTATTTAGGTATGGGTGTTAGTGCTAGTATCAATGATACACCATGGGTTCAGAGAATTAGATCCAAATGTAAGCAATTGACTATGTAAGCATGCTTATTAAATAAAAAGTTTGGAAAATTCTCTTTAACACCAGTGATGAACTTTTACAAGCAAAAGTCTGTTCCAGCTTTAATACATGGTGCGGAGGCTTCCCTAGGATGTAACCCGGAATTTTGGTCTTTACTGGAACACTCCTTTTGGTCAAAGGTACTGTGGTTACCCAGAGGTGTTCCTACAGCTTGTATAAAATATGAGCGAGGTTTGGTATCAATTAATGCAAGAATATCTTGGAATACTCTTAATGAATATCGTAAAATGTCTGGAAGCCAGTTAGCGCCTCAATATGCCATAATGAAGGGTTCTGGGAATGGCAAGAGTGAAAGTGTTTTGACCTTGTGAGCTAAACGCTGTGAAAAAATCCTGGACGACATAAGCTCGGACTGTTTGACTTTAGTCAACAATCCTAACAAAGTTAAAACTATGTTGTGGACTCAGGATTGGATTGATACTGGAAACACCCGCAGCAAACACAGAGTCATGAGTTAGGTGCCGCTGGAAGCAAAAAGACATAGAGGGTAATTCATGGATTATTTGCACTGAAAAAAAGGGATTTGTGCGCCAATCTGCCCGCAAATCCCTGTTTAACAAATGGGGATTTGCAGGCAGAATGGCGCACAAATCCCATTTTTTTCGGCGCAAATAATCCATGAATTACCCCCATAATGTAGCACAGCAATATCTTGAAACATTTCCTGGAAGAATGCGCAGATTACTATTCTTAAAATTTCAGTTAAACCAAATACAGACGAGGGAAAATTTGAAGATTTGGACTATGGACAAGCCATTGGCTATATAATGTTGTTTGTGTGGAGATCCGTGTGAAACTCTGAAGCACTTAACATTACTGTGTCCAGCATTAACTCAAGATTGAAGGCAGCAGTTGGGAACTTTTATTGCAGCAAGGGTAACTCTAAGTGTGGAGGAATGGTGCCGTGAACTATTTAGTGACAAATCGAAAACTGACAATTGAATTAACATTTTTTCTAGAAAAGATGATCAAAAAATGGACAAATATAATTTAAACATGGTCTCGCTCACGGGTCTGCTTAAAGACATGCACGCTTAATTTATTTGCCCTTTGGTTTGCAAAGGTATTATTCTAATCTAGACTTATGTACTGCGTTGGCGTACAAACTGTACAATGGTCTTGCTATGTGATAGCATATTTTTTATCTCTTGGCTTTTTGCTTGGGATTTGTTTTTATTTTTTATGTGGCGTGATGTGTTTCTTTCTTCTCTTCTAAACCCTCATAATTGCTAAGGGTTATATGAATGGAATGGTGTCAGGTGCCTTCTGATGGTCCAGAGGCACTGGAGAATGGTGTAGCCTTCCACCTATACTTTTAGCCTTGGTGCCTGGGCCACTAGGTGCCATCCTGCATGAATATCATGGCAGCAGAGGACTGTCATTTCATAATCAAACGGTTAAACTTTCGTTACATGCTGATGATCTCTTACCTTTAATTAAGGGCCCCACATCTAACTTGTCAGAAATATTTTGGGAAGTACAGGAATTTGGTGTCTTCTCAGGGCTTAAAAGTAACCGGGGCAAATGAGAGGTATTTCCCTTTACTACTCCAACCTGGGGATTTACCCATCTTGTTGGGCTTACGTGGGATCAAAATAGGGTTCACTGCTTGGGAATCAGGGTTGCTAGGACACCAAAGTTATTGTATGCACTGCATTCTATACCCTTCCTCTCCAGCCTCCAGCACAAAGTGCATCAGTTGGTAAAAGCTACCTATATACATGTTGGCAAGAATGACTTTAATCAAGATGATCCTCTTACATAAATGCCTTTATTTGTTCTTTAACATTCCCATCCATTTGCCCCGCACGTGCGTCTCAGATCTGAAATCAATCCACATGCATTTATCTGGGGGATGGTTAGGGAGGCACAGCTAATTTAATATAGGACCGGGACCACAATTCTATAATTTTGAAGCAAATTCACCGAAAGCCTTGGCACAGCCCTCTATTCATTGGTATGAATCTCTGCCACCCAACCACTGCACCACGCACTTGAAATCATACTCTCTTGTTGCCTCTGAAGACTTGGCCTAGGAAGCATAAATACAGTCCTGGCAACACATTGGGCCTGCTATAAACTGCAAACTAAATACAAAAAAACTCCCCCTTAAACTGCAACTGTGCTCCTCAATGAGATAGATGTGCTACCTTTTACTTGTGACCACAGAATTGTTGGACAGCTTATTAATTCGGGCTCATCACACTAGATGAGCTGCAGGATAATGGAAACGTTTTGTTTATTTTATTATTTTGTATTGTGTTGTTTAAAACGCAGACCTAGCTCAGAGCAGCAGAGCACTGTACAAAATGTCAGTAGCTAGCATTTCGGCTGGTGTCTTTTAACAGTAGTGCAGTATGTCAATGCGAATTAGTGCTTGATCAGGTATTGTTGAAAAAGCCACGCATAGAAGGCATTGTGTGTCGATTCAGGTGTTGAGTTCCAGAGGGTGGGTGTGTGACAAAAAAAATATTGTCTGCAGGTCCTCTCTTTGCAGGCAAGCTGTAATTCGAGCCAATTAGTCGATTTAATGTTCAGGGAGTGTGTGCCACCAGATATGCAGAGCTTAGCCAACAGGGAAGTTTTGTGCTACTTGTGACGCCTTTTTAAATGATACATGCAGTCTTGAACAGTATCCTGGCCTGGAGAGGAAGCCAGTGCAGTTTGCAAAGGATGGGAGTGATTCGGTCAAATTTCTGTTCATCTCTAATGAGGTCTGGTGGACTGGTTTTAGAGGAGACAGTTGAGCTGCTGTAAGGGCATTTCCTCCATGGATGTGCCAGACCACAATGGTCTGTGCTGCAGTCTGGAAGTGCTGCAGCAGGATGAAGGGTTTGATTTTGCGAACAGTGGAGATCTGGAGCCAGGCCATTTGGGCCTTCTTGGCGTTGTGTTTCTGAAAGAACAGGCTGCTGTCCAAGGTGAAGCCTAAGAGTTCTGCTGAATTTAAGAATTGCATAAGAAATCCTTATATGGCATACGATTTAACCATTGTTGGATGAGTTGTTGTTTTTCGGGGAACTGATGAGGACACATTCAGTCTTAGAGGGGTTGAGTTTGAGGTAGGCAGTCAACATTCAGGACGGAACGATGGCTAAATAATCGCTGAGACAACTGATGTCCTTTGGGCTTTTTACTCTCTTGTACAACTGAGTATTGCCCACATATTGGTGGATGGTTATTTTCGTGATCTTTGCAAAGGCTGCCCAGAGGCTCCATGTAAAGGTTAAAGATGATCAGTGAAAGGATGGAGCCTTGGGGGACTCCACAGGAGAGTGGGAGTCTGTGGGAACATACTGTGTTGCTCTGGAAGGCCTATATGTGTGTCTGCCTGAGTGGTAGGAGTCCAATTCAGGAGAGTGCCAGTGAAGTCCATCCTGTCCGTGAGGAGGGAGAGGAAGACACTATGGTCGACTATGTCGAATGCAGCCAAATGCATCCTTGCAGACATTTTCAGAAGTTAGTAGACTATCTTTCACACATATGTTATTATAATTTTGGATGTGGGTAAATGGCTACATTTGCTATATTTTGTGATTCGCCAGTTGAAAGCCCTAGCCTCGCTTATACTAATGAACCTGGCCCACATTCTCCCAATACAAAATTTGTATACACGCTTACAGCCACTTGTAAAGAAAGAAGCAACTGCTACACCAAGAGATGATGGGAAGCGGCTATGTGATTGTCTATTGAGGACAAGATGTGGAGGAAGGCGTGCATCCATTCCAAGTGCAGCTCTTTCATTCACAAATGTCAATTACTGTACTTTAAATTCCTGCACCAGCTTTATTACACACCTATTCAAATCTGTACATTTGATCCAACTGCTTCTAGTGCTTGCCTCAAATGCAAGATGTATGATGCTCATTATTTACATCTGGCCTGGCTATGCCTTACCATGAAGAGATTTTGGTTTGAGTTTCTAGCGAAATTGTTCATAATAATGCAAATGGAGATACCTTTAGAACCACTGCCTTCCCTGCTTGGGGTACCTCTTCCGATTGGCAAAAGTGAGTGTAGACCAGCTAATCTGGCTCTTTTGTCATCTGTAAGCAAATAGTCTTGACCAGGATGCATCATACCCCTTCTATGAAATCTGCTTGGTTTAAAGGGTACTAAGTGAAATAGTCTGTTTAAATGTCATGACAATTGAACAGCCCGATTTAGAAAGACCGCTCATAGGTCTTTCTAAATTCAACTGCCATGCCCCTGCTGCACACGAGTGTGTGCAGGGCTTGACAGGCACAGTGGAGACAGACGGAAAAAGACGGAAGTTGGGTCAGGTGAGTGCTTGCATGCCTGTGTGTATGTTGTGTATTGGACAGTGCACGTGTAACTGTCTGTGAGGGGGCGTGGGCAAGAATAGTTACAGCGGGGAGGAGGTGCAGGATTAAAGGTAGAGGTTTGGGGTGAGAAACCCTCTGATTGTATGCAGGAGATTGGTTTTCAGGGGGGTGGTGGGCTGAACAGTAATGTATTTTGAATATTAAAGGCCACACCAGATCGGCCAAAAGAAATTGGTCATTTTTGCATGCAGCCTTTAATATTTGAAATGATCACATAGAAAGATTTAAATAGCTGATCTGGGTGAACGTATAGACACATACAGGCAGCTATCACAAACATGATCACAGCCGACGAATATCTGGGCCTTTTTTGTGAATTACTTACGGAATACTGTTCAACAGTCCCGATATTACTTTGGTAAGAATGGGGTTCACTAGCTAGCCCTTTCCCTTATTCTCGGATATATATGAATGACGCAGACCATCATTACGTTGGACCTCCTCTTTTACCCCACTTGTGACACTAGTCCCTTGATCAGATTTCTACGATCCAGAAAGTCCCAAAAAACGTGGACCAGGAAAGAGATGAGAAGGTTCATTTGGGATGTTTAGTTACTGTAGGAAATGGTTCCCTGGGTTTGTAGCTATCATGAAGCCTCTTCAGAACCTCACACATGATTCGACTCTCAAACGCCTGCTATGGTCCCAGGAAGCCGAAGATGCCTTTGTCACCGTTAAACAGGGCTCACAACGGCTCCGGCGTTTGGTCTTGCCGGATTATAGCAAGCCCATTGTCTTATTTTGCGATGAGGACAACAGGTCTGGTCAAAGGGTGTTGACCCAGCTTGCTCAGCGGCCCTCAGATGGCCCCTGGCTTCTAATTAATATCTTTTTTGTGTTGCATTTCCAGGGTCACCCATCATATCTCTTGCCAGTCTGGCGATCCTCCAAGATCAAGCTACGGAGACTAAGAAGGTGACCTGGACTAAGCATAGGTATAGCCTCGGAGTAGACTTTTGGCGCTCCCTAGACGGTCACCTGGTGGCGCCCAAGGTACTGCTCACTTACCTGGTCCACGAAACACATGGCGTGGCCTATTCATGTTTCTCCAAAGAGACTGCATAGCACCTGGGGTCGCTTCCATGGCCCAGCACTATTGCGAACACTGTGTAACGTGTTTTTCATATAATGATATAAAATCGGTAGAGTGGTGTCCACGAAACTGTTTGCACGCTCCATACCGGAAGGTCCATTCTTGCACGTGCAGATAGATTTCATGCAGGTCCCCACCTGCTTGACGTATCTGTACTGTTTGGTGGTAGTAGATGTGTATTTTGGGTGGGTGGCAGCCTACCCGTGTAGAATGGCTGATGCAATCACCAAAACCAAGAAATTGCTATCTGAATTTATACCTCTGTAATGTGAGTTATTAACTAGTGAGCATGTTCAAAGCTCTACCCCCTACATGTCTCAAAAGAAACTAAGCTATAAGACGAGAAAGGACACATTTGAAACTGCACTTTAAACTCTCCTAGAAATGCAGCTGCCATAAAGAAAAGTTAGTTGCGCTACAGTAGTAGGAGACAGATAGGGCCTAGCATGAATGTATAGCATGCACAAGTAGTGTGCTTTAAATAGAATCGATTAGGTGACAGGTAAGAGCGTACACAGTTGAGGGACTCATTACACTGATAGGGCAGATCATAGTGCAGGTAGGTAAGGATGCTGCATACCCATAGGGAGGGGCATCAACATATGGCAGACATGCATCAGGACCCGGTAGATAGAAAAGTAAATGTGTCAGCATAGAACGAACGTGACAAAGCGGTTGCCATTTTGAACTGCAATAGCACAGCCACGCATAAAGCTCTGTAACTTTAAGAAGGCCTCACAGCTCAAGTAGGCTATTCCAAAAAATACAGTTAATTCTGAGAAATCTGCAGTGGCTGGACGATAGGTGCCTGAAAGGAATGTCAAGGCTGCAGGAACCAGAAGGGAGGAATTGCACAGAGAGATATCAAGGGTTCTATGTCATGTTCTCGAATATTAAATTTTGCACACAAAAAATACCGATTTCTTTTCTGCTGTTATGGTGAGGCATTTAATGTTCGAAATATATATCCTTCTTCCATCCGCCCTGTGAAATCGGGTGGTTTTACCCCCAAACCCTCCTTTGAAACTACACAACCCCCCGACATAGCAGATGAACCCCCATACAAATACGCAGACACATGCACACACACCTTCTCCCCACAACATACACACATGCACGCAAACACTTACCTGTCAGCCGTCTGCCGTCTTCCGTGTTCCGCCCGCCCATCCTGAATCACCTGCCAACCCCTGCGCTGACTTGTGTGCAGCAGGGGAGTGACAGTTATGATTTAGAAAGACTGCTCTGAGTGTTCTCAGATCAGTCTTTCTAAATCGGTCTTCTTAATTTTTGATTACATTTAAAAGGCTTTTTCACTCCATTCCATATCAAAATACAAGGGAGTTACTTCTAGGACGGCAAGTGCTCGTCCATCACATTTAGTTAGCTACAATAACAAGGCAAACATTGTTTGATCTTCAGATGCGTGCACTAAGCAAGCTATGAAATATCCTGGTGGCGGTTGCCAGTCAAAGGATCGACAGTAAAATGATCGAATGGTCAAAGGATCGACACCAAAGGGTCGAAAACCAAAGGATCGAATTTTATTTTTTTTAATACTTTTTTTTGGGGTGGGAGGGGCCCGTCCCCCTTTTCTTTGGTAGAAAACACTTTTTTTCCCTAAACGAAAACCAGAAAAAAAATATATAATTTAAAAAAAAAATTGATCCTTTGTCCTGTCGACCTTTTGGTGTCTATCCTTTGACCTGTCGACCCTTTGTATTCGATCCTTTGACCAGACACCCTGGTGGCTGAGGGATTGGTGTTCCAAGTGGTCAGCTAGGTGAGACGCACATGCACAGATGCAGCTATAATACAAATAAATGCTGAGAGGAACATCTCAAACATGATGGAGTACCATGACTCAAAACAATAGTTATTCAAAATGTGCAAAGGCGAGATAGTGCATTTGCTGCTGCAGACAAGAAGGGCCCGAGCACTGACAGACTTGCAAGGCCAAAAGTCTTAGAACTCAAGAAACATCATGGAGAGGATAACAAGAGCTGTTTTATTTAATTAGAACAAACAGCGATCCACTCATTTCTCTACCCCCATCTGCGTCCATATTGATGTATACACCGTCAGTTCAATGTTGGCCTGATTACATGCCAACCAATAAATCCGTACCCTTACCTCACTGCATAGTAGTTTAGTACCAACTAATGAAATTTAAGAATAGTGATGTAATACATTTGATGGGATTTCTCCTGGGTGGTACCTTAGATAGGGACCCATCCAATCATAGCTGGGGGACGTATAAGAAATATATATATGTTAGCAGAGGGAGCCAATAAATAGTAGAGATTGTTTTTTTGTAACTTGGTGGTCATGATGACATCAGAAGTGAGTCATTTGTATTATATAAACCGCTGTTCCCTATTGAAAAGTTGGAGAAACCTGAGTGAGAGCTTTTCTGTTAATCTTGTTTTCTCCCAGCTTTTGTATTTTGTTAATAAAGGCTGGGTTACCTCACATTTTGAATACCACATCATCTGTGTCACCTCTTTATTGGCAAATACCAGATCGAGGGCTGTGTTGTGTGAGAAATGTGAGGGTATCCTCACTCCTACTCCCCGGATCCTCTGCTCAGGTGTGCAGGGAAAGGCCATCGCTCTTCGATCCCAACCCTGGGGGTGGAGAAGGAAGGCAGGATCACCTGGGTGAGCGTCCTTGGGGATTGAGAGTGGGGTACCCACAGGAGAGACATGAGGCCTCATTATGACCCTGGGTGAATGGGTTTAACGGCGCCAGTAATGGTGTCGGCGCCGTTAAACCCATTCCGCCCTATTACGAGGTTCCCTAGGGAACTAGCATGCTAACAATGGGCCCGTCATTAACGGGCCCGTTGTTAGCATGCTCCCCATTCCCATTGAGCCCTATTGGGGCTCAAATGGGAATGGGGAATGTCTGTGTTCCCTGAATGGGGAAATACAGGGCCCTCCAATGTCGGAATGGCCCGGTAATTGCCCATTCAGGGAACCCAGACACGAGTTTGGAGGCAGCCATGCCTTTATTAAGGGCATGGCTGCCTCTAAACTCGTAATGAGGCCCATGGTATCCCCCTTTTCCTATTAAAGATCAGCCTAACCCTCCCCCAGCCTTTGTATGCTACTGTAAGTCAGCACCCCTCATTTTCCCATATTTCATCCGTGACAGTACTGGGATGAGGAAGAGGTGACTAAGAGTAGTGAACACCAAACACCCATTTCACCACTTTAGTACTGGAACGAAGAAGATGCTTGTAGAGTACTATGAGGGTCAGGCATGTACCTCCAATTATGGTCAGGCAAGCCCATTTGAGACTTCACACCTGCAATTTGTCAAGTGGTTGCAGGTGTATAAATGGA
Organism: Ambystoma mexicanum; assembly: GCF_040938575.1. Lineage (NCBI taxonomy): Eukaryota > Metazoa > Chordata > Amphibia > Caudata > Ambystomatidae > Ambystoma > Ambystoma mexicanum. The sequence continues at coordinate 543,607,186 of NC_090928.1, read as the reverse complement.
GAGTCAGAAACCAGTATGGAGAGGTACAGGGAGGCCTGTGTGGGGAAGACCAGCAGTGGACCCGGACCGTGAAGTTGCAGCCACGGTGGGACCTAAGGTGCAGATCCAGGACGCCGACTGACTTACCATTTATGGGAGCCTCCATATCAGGGAAACAAGCAGCTGGAGCTGCGAATAAGGAGAGTGGGCACCACCCGCGACCGCCTAGAGGCAGTGGAGTTGTCAGCATGTGCTTGACAGCACCTGGCGTGTGAGCGGGGCTTGCAGAGGCTGGCCTGCCATCTGGGAAACGAAGAAGAAGCAGCCGGAGACGCTGAAGAGGAATGCCGGGACCGGTGAGTGACGGGGAGAGCCACTCAGAAGCCAGGGCACTCGTAGCGTTCTGCACGTATGCTTATTGAATACAGAACTATGAGAAACATTGAAAGCTACTTAAACCATGCATAGTGAATATCGAACTATAAGGAAACTTGAAATCAAGCTGCACGTATGCATATTGAATACCGAAATATGAGAAACTTTGAAAAAGACTTAAAGCATGCATATTGAATAATGAACTATAAGAAAACTTGAAATTAAGCCGTACTATGCACAGTGAAATACCAAATTGAGTAAAAACTCGAAATTAAGAACATTGCATCCTGAATTGGATACAAGTGTTTTGGTGAAGCAAATAGAGATTAACAAGAAAAGTTAAAGTGCCCATTTGAAAGCAACCTGAGGAAAGGAGTGCAAGTGTGAAAGAGTACTATAAGAAGGTGGGGCCATGAAATAAGACCACCCTAAGTGAATGGTATGAACAAATGCAATGCAGCTACACCTAACGCCAAAAGGCCATTAAAAAGAGACAATGGCCCTCATTACGACCCTGGCGGAAAGCGACTGACCGGAGCGCCACAGCGTAAATAGCGTTTCCGCCATTGCACGAAGGAGCAAAGTGCGGCCCATTCCGACCCATCGGGCACGAGCACCACGGCATGGCGGAAGTGCAAAGTCCGCGATGGCGGAAATGACCCCAAAACGGCCCACACCGCCGCCGTACGGCGCCCTAGGTGCAATACCGCCACCCCTCTTAGCGGTCACCGCAGTGTGCGCCTACCGGAAAGTACGGTGCCCGGAAATATACGGAAACGGAAGTTAAAACATGGGCCCGGAACGGGAAACATCCCGGCGTACACCTATAAATACACTAAAACCACACAACCACTAAAATCACAACCCTGAAACACACCCCAACCCGTCAACCACCCTAGCGAAACCAAGAAAAATGGGAAAAGTAGCGAAGAAAGCGTGCGACCGCAAGCGGCAGGTCCACTTCTCCCGTGAGGAACTCACCGTGCTAACAGAGACCCTCCAGGAGAATGCTGCCGTCGTCTTCTGCACGCAAATGACCAGGACGGCACTTGCAAACAAGAAGGCCATATGGGCTCTGGTGGCACAGCGGGTAAGTGCGGTGGGGACCGCACCCCGCACCCCACAGCAATGCCGCAAGCGATGGGACGACCTGCGGATACGCGTCCGCAGCATACTCTCTGCCAACCGCAACATTGCCACAGCCACCGGGGGAGGTCCTGAATCACCCATCAAGTTGACCCCCTGGGAAGAAATCTGTGCCTCCACCATCGGAATGGAGAGCATAGAGGGAGTCGGAGGGATGGAGAAAGGAGTGCAGACATCCGAAGATTCAGGTAGGTGGGCCAGATAAAACAATGCCAAATCCACACAGTCCATCCATGTGAAGTACCATGCGTCCACATAGTGCAACAGAAACACATGTCCAGGAGAACGTCCACACACATCGGCCTGATAGCGCACGTTAAAACCCACAATAAATACATAAATAATTAAAAACCCCTAATACACGCACTACACGTGCAGCAGGCACACCCTAACTGCAGGCTGCCAAACAACTGCACCCTCACTCCACACACAAATCAAAGCACCTCCAAGGCCCCGACCCAAATCACCCTCAGGTACCACCCCAATGCATGTGATACAATGCCATTCCAATTCCCACAGACCCATCAATAACCCTCGCCCTCCTTTACTCCACCACAGGGTCCGATCCAAACGACGAGCTACAGGACACCCCTACCAGCACACCTGCAAAGAGGGCCAAGACCAACGGCCAGAGACCCTCCACCTCAGCTGCACGCATCAAGACACGGCAGCAGCACAAATCAGGTGGCAGCACAGAGGAGGGAACATCAACAGGCACCCCAGCAGCCAGCATGCCCACAACACCACCACCACAGGTCCCCCCAATGGATGCCACAGAAGGCACTGCCTCTGGTGGCAGCAGCACCATAGGTGACACCCCATTGATGGCAGCATGCTCGGACACAGAAAACGGGGATGCCGAAGTCAGATCCATCCATGACCTGTCCCAATCCCCCTGTCTGTCCCATCCCGTACAACATGAGGATACCACGCAGGGGCACCCACAAGACGACGACTGGCCATCCCCCACAAGCCCTGTGGCAAGGCAACATGAGGACAACAGCCCCTCTGTGACACCCCCGCAAATGGCCATGGCCCAGCAGAGGCAACAGTCCCTCGACCAGTTGATCGAACAACAGCAGCAACTGGCCACGCTCCTCAAGGACCATGCTGATGAATGTGGGGCCACTAAGGCAGACATAGAAACATCAACTGAGACACTTAGGGCACAAATCGAGAGTAGCACCGAGAGCCTGAGAGTCCAAATGGAGAGTAGCACCGAGAGCCTGAGAGTCCAAATGGAGAGAAGCACCGAGAGCCTCAGGGGGGAACTGCATGCGACGGCCAAGGACGTATGTGCCGAACTTGCCGCAGTGCGCCGTGTGCTCACTGAGCTCTCGCAAACCCTTAGGGACATGCATGGACGTGAGCAGGCAGACACATCATCCGTTGCAAGTTCCGTCCAGGGCAGCCCCCAACGTAGATCTGGAAGGAACCTGCGCTCCACAGGCAGGGGTGCCCCTGATACCCGCAGAGGGGGCATGCAATAGCGACAGCCCACTGACAATGAGCATCTTTGGACACTGGTGTTCGGGGGGGAGGTAGGAGGGTGGAGGGGGTGTGTTGGGCTCACTTGGGTGGCGGGTCGATAGGGTGTTCAACATGACATCACATATGCCATAAAAAGTGCACGATCAACCAATGAGATGTGTGGACATTGATCTTTGTGTACTAGGCCATCATAGGCGTACAGTCCATATTGTGCATGTCCCAGACACACGCAGTGCCACGAGTCCCATGTCCATGTATCAGCCACCAGGCGTGAGTGCTAGAAGCATACATCAATGAGATGCTGACGAATGTCACGGGCCTCCGGTGCCTCGCAGACTCCATGAGGTGCTGCCACATCCCCACCCTCATCATGACCATCTTCAGGTGCTTGCAGTTCTGCGTCAGGGGGCATGGGCACATTTCTACGTACGCACATGTTGTGGAGCATGACACATGCCATCACCATCTTTGCAACCTTCTCATGGCGGTACAGGAGTGCCCCGCCAGACCTGCTGAGGCAGCGGAAACGGCCCTTCAGTAGGCCGAATGCCTGTTCTATGACTACACGGGTACGTGAGTGGGCATGGTTGTAGTCCTCCTCATGCTGGTCCCGTGGGTTCCGGACTGGTGTGAGGAGCCATCTCTTCAGTGGATATCCAGCATCACCTGTATGTGGACGAGAAACGTATGATGTGGAATGCCATTGATACGTACGCACACCCCCCCCCCCTTCCTGCCAGGTCATTGCCAATTCACATACCCCACATCATCATGCATGTAATGAGACTCACCGAGTAGCCAGGATCTGTTCCCTGCGTGTCGCTCCATGTAGCGTGGTATTGTAGAGTTCCTCAAGACCATAGAATCATGGGTTGATCCAGGGAATCGGGCACAACAATGTGTAATGATCCTGTTGGAGTCACACACCATTTGTACATTCAGGGAATGAAATTGTTTTCGGTTGCGGTACTGGGCCTCCATGGCATGTGGGACGACCAATTCAACATGGGTGCAGTCGATGGCACCAATGCAACCCGGTATGCCGGCAAGTGCATGGAATCCCACTTTCGTGTTTGTAATTTCCTGCTCCGAGCGTGGTAGGGAGATGTAGTCGTCTGCGTGCTGCAGGAGGGCATCGAGCACTTGCAATAGTGTCCGTGAGAACAGTGGCTGAGAAATGCCATGCAACTGTCCGACTGTGTGCTGGTAGGTGCCTGTGGCCAGGAAGTGGAGTACAGACACCACCTTCAGTAGGGGTGGGATGGCGGTTGGGCTATCTATCATGCTGACAAGGTCAGCCTGTGTCATGTCCACAATGGCGGCTATGGTGTCCCGGTCCAGACGGTAGAGGGTGTGGATCTGCTCATCAGTGAGGTTGAACGGATGTGCTCGGAGGCGTGGGATTGCGGGCTGCCTGCGTGGTGGTAGTGGCTGTGCTGGTGGGCCTTGCTGGCCCTGCCTTGGCCTCCTCCTCCTCCTGCGTCTCCTCCGTGCTGCTGGTTGTAGTTGGTGTTCGTCTTCTTCTTGGAGTTGGAGCACTTGCAGTGCTATCAGGTCCCCCAGGGCCAACATCGCGAGTCCTGCCGGTAGCATTTCGGTGTGGTTGTGGGAGGAGACTGGCTGTGCAATTTATGTGTTTTCAGGCTGTATGGCCTCCACCTGTGGTGATTCATTCCACCTGTGCAAACTGCTCTCCCCTTTGGCCGAGCACGTCACGCGCACAACGCTGCAATTCGGGGAATGGTATCTTGCTATTGCTATCATGTATTTGTACCCGATGGCCGTGTAAGATTGGTTGATATGTTCATTCTGCTGTGGTCCCATTGTTTCCCATACTATCTTTGCAGTCGCGAACAGACTTGTGAAGGGTCAGTGGAACGTAGTACTCGAGTAACGGTGGGCCCTCATGCATCACTGTACCGAGTTGCAACGACGGGCGGGGCGTCCCATTCGTGGGTGAAGGCAGTTGCCATTTTCACACACAGCCGCACTCGATGGAATAATTAGTGATTTCAAACGGCCACAGATGCCTTTCCGACGTGGTGTTGCAAATGAGGAATTCGAAGGGCGGCGCTTTCGGTTTCCAGCTAGCGGTGAGGAGATGCCCACAGGTCTGACTGCAAATATAACGTTCTATTGTTCAATGTCCTTGAGACAGGGCCCATGGCGAGGGAGCAATGATTGATATGAATAGTTTGGGATGCGCAACAGCTACGTGGGCGATGAGGCCGGCCGTTCCCAAATACATGTTACTTCACAACACTGGAATTACGGGCTGGGGCACTGTGGATTTTGCAGGCTGCATAACGCACAGACTCAATGGATGTTTCTAATGTTATGTGAGTAATTATTCAGGCGTTTTGATCCCGGGATGAGGGAATGATGAATGGATGCATGGGCAGGTGATTTGATACAGAGTTTGCCATGTACAGGGCTTCTTGGGATCTATCCGCCTCCCCTACGCTATGTGATGCAGGGCTGCCATAGTGGGACCATCGTCTATCTGGCCTTGTTGAGCCCTCCCTGTCTCGAGGCGCCCTCAGACACTTGTGTCCATGCACGTTAACATTCCCATCTGATGGATTCTGTTTTGACAGACGCATGCACAGGTACACTCGTTTGTGATGGTGTTTGCACCTCGATATAGATGGTTATGAGTCGCAAGTGGTTTTGGGGTGGTGATGATCCTTTTGAGTGGGCTAGCATGCATATGGCTGTGGATTTCGTGTGATCATTGAAGTGAGTTGTTCGAATGTAGTTCTGATGGCCATTCTGTTCTTTTTCTTTTCTTTTGGTTGACAGGTATCTCCTCCCCTTTTGCCACTGCCATCTGTATGCCACTCCTGCAGATGGATTTTACTCCCGACACCTGCTGCTTCGTGTTAATCAGTGGAGCAGCATTACGGTCTTATGGGACGATCGCCAATGGCCCACATGCCCTTACGCAGTACTGGTGGCTCGGAGCAACATTTCGGCCTTTCAGCTGGACTAGTGCCTCCCCATTGGGACGGCCCTGCGGTTCTGTGCGCTTCCATGTTGCCTTTTCGTACGTGAATGTGGCTCTGTGTACCATGGGGGAACAGGGCGACACACAAGTAGTGGCTGGTCATTTCTTGCGGATGCAGCCCACAATGGTGATTAGTGTTTTGGAGTTCATGGCCTGATGGCTGTATGGGCTTGGTGACTTTGATGTGCATAAATTTCTATTCTGATTTGGCCCGTGTAGCGTTTTTCTTTGCAAGTGATGTGGCATATGCCTATTTGGGGGGCGATGTATTGTGAGGAGATCTGCATTGGGTTCCAGCTTCGGGGTTTAGTTGCGTGGTACTGTACTGGGCGCGTTTGCCTGCTAAGCCCGTGAGGTCAGGGATGGGGGCTGCCTATATGACAGTTTGAATGTTGTCATGCTCAGGGGCGGGGGATTGGGTTTTGTGTAACAGATGCCGGTCAGCCAGGTGGACTGGTGGAATGATGTGATTTTCGGAATATTGCTGGTCACAGGTGCCTGTGTTTGCGTGCGTTTCTTGGTGGGGGACTGTGGTCATGTCCATTGGGATGGCTTCTGTATTCGTGCCATCTGTGCCCTGCAGCTCCCATTGGCCCCTCTTGTGTTTCTTTTGTTCGTTGGCATGCATGGGTGACTTGTACATTTCAATGGTTGCATTGTGACTTCATTGCACCTACGGGGAGTTGTACTTTGTGGGCAGGGAGCGGTGTACAGGCACTCAGTGGGGCCGTTTACGGTTGATTCGCGATGCCGTACTTCTCGCCATGGCGGAATGGTACATTACGCCATGCCTGATGGCGTTAGGTACATGTCCGCTAGGGTCGGAATTGGCGTACCCTTGCGCCATGGTGGTGTTTGCGGTTTGGCATGGCGCGCGCGCGCGTGCTTGGTGCAGTTAGCGTTGGCGTTCACTACGGTGTCGCTAATGGCTTCGTACTTTGCGGTGATGGGTCATAGTCGCACCGAGCGCTATTCGATGGCGGTATTGCATTTCCGCCATCGTTTTTCGATTTCCGCCAGGGTCGTAATGAGGGCCAATGTGAATCTGACTCTGTACACAGGGGCCAGCCCCCGAAGAACCTGTGAGAACTACAGAGTCCAGGAATCCTGGTTGCGCGACCTGTAATGGGTGGACCGTGTGGTCTGACAACTGCGCCTCGGCCAGCGAGTGCTAGATTGTGAAAACCAAGAACATTGCGAAACAAGCCAAGGAACAAGTTAACGTCTTGGGGAAGGGACCCTGATACTTGAAGAATTTTTTTGTTTGTTTATTTATTTGGTAATGCACACCAAACCCTTAGGTAGCCGGGTGCAACAGTACACAAGAAGTCTTATAGCTTAGTTACAATGCATAGCGCAAGTAAGTACAACAGGTGCATACATACATAAAATACAGAGCATAGCCTTGGAATCAAGGAAACACTGACATGTATAGCTGTATATACACATATACAGCATCATATGTCTATAGTACATACATATACATCATTATAAATAACCGTATGTACACAATTGCCTAAGTACAGTCTGATTCAGCGGGTGCAAAGGTCAGGTGAGGGCCGGGAGTGGTAGGAGTGGTGTAAATCAGGTTAGGTGTCGTTGGTGTGCAACCATTTGAGTGCTTTATGTCTAAATTTAGGGTAAGGTTGTTCTAGTCTGAGGTCAGGTGGTAGCTTGTTCCAGCATTGCGCAGCTTTGACAGGGAAGCTGGTTCCTCCCGCTGTCGATCGTTTGAACCTGGGAATCTCCAGCATGAATGTGTTAGCAGATCTCGTAGGTCGAATAGCTTTTATATTACTAATTACTAAGAATTACTAATATTGACTTGAGGACGACGCCTCAAGACCTGTTTCTTTTGAATTGTGTTGCTTGAAACTTGGAGAAGGTAACCCCGATATTGTGTGCAACTATATTGCCTTGAACTGGAGAAAGGAAATCTTAACACTTTTGGGGAACTGTTTTGAACTTGCGAAAGGGAAGCTGAAGAAGAGGTTAAGAGCTGGAAGAAACTCTGAACTTTGTTTTGATCACTATTTCTTTTATTATTGACATTGTTTAGCTTTAGTTGTGAGAGCAATGATAGGTATTGGTCACAGACAGATTCTTACGTTGAACTCTTGGACTCAGACAGTACCTCAGTTTCGTTCAGGTAGGGATATCCCAGCTTAGCCTAGGGCAAGATAGGCCTTCATTTTTTTATTTTTTTTATTTAGCTCATCAGCTTGCAAGCAAACCTTTAGCTATACAACACATCAAATAATGTAAACTACATAGGCGATATAGAAACAAAATACATGTATGAAACACTTTTTCTATAAAAGTACCACTGCAGGTTTTTAAAAAGCACAACATTTAATTTCAATAAAAGCTCCAAATCCAGAAAACAAAGGACCTTGCATTAATATAGATGAACAATATATCCTAAATTGAATTATAAACGTTTGGTAAAATTGTTTCCACAGCAATAGGCAAGAAACAATATTGCCCACTAAATAACATTGCCCACCAGGTTTCCCTGAGTTAGTGTAGTATACCGAATCGGAAAATGTCCAAAAGCCAAGGCTCTTTTCTCCGATAACAATTCACAATAGAGCAATATGTGTATTACGGTTTCCAATCGCCCACTACTTTTACAAAACCGACAGCCTCTCTGGTCCATGTCCCCCTTCCCTCTCGAGCCTAGTATGTCCCGCGTGGGAAGTAAATTCAGTATCAATTTTAAAATATCTTTCATCAGGCGGCGATCTGGAAATTTGAACAAGTATGGGGCCAGATGAGTAAGGGCCTTGTTTTCACCCACAAAGTTGTCAAATGCTTTGTACGTTTTACATTCTTTAAGTTTGACTATCCAGTCACTCCTCCAGAGTTTGTTTTTATACCTTCTGAATTATGAAGCAAAGGATCAACCTGGGAATCTAAATCTTTTAGTTTCTGTAAACACTAATTTCTCCACTGCAGTATGAACTAATCTCCACCTGTGAACCAGACCTGTCCCAGGACCGCTGAAAGGGAGAAAGCGCCAGCTGTCAGGCATTTTCTAAGGAAAGATAACTTTTTCCAATTGGCCATGGCATTCAAAGAGAGTTACCCCTATTCCTGACGTATTCATTGTATGGGGTTTCTCTTCCAATACAGGCCTTCGAGAAGGTTCCACTTCATGTCGGCCATGTATGTTTCTTCACTGTTTGTTATAACTGGCACAACGTTCCCTTTATCGAATTTTAACATAGGAAGAATTGAAAATGTCCCAAATTTGCTAAATATAAGCAATCCCTGACAAGCTGAAGACTTCATCCTTAGCCTAAGGAGATCATTATTCCTAGTATCCTTAGGGTCAGTACTAAAATTGAAACCCAGATACTTATAAATATCCACCATAGACAAAAAAACCCTTAAAAATATACCAATTAAACCTCTTATTATTCTGAGAGTGCTTAGAGTTCAAAACGCTCACGTTAGACTTACTCGCATTAATCTGCAGATTGTTTACAACAGAGTATGCCTGGAGAGCGTCCAAAGATCTTTGCAGACCCACCGGTGTTCTATCTAACAAAACAAGGTTGTCAGCACAGAACAACTAGTGGATTGCCTGACCCCCAACTCGTGGTGGGGTTTGCGCTTACAGCATCCATAGACGTCCCAAAATCTGACAAATAGAGTTTAAATAATGCAGAGGCCAAAACACAGCCCTCATTCAATCCTATATGTGTCAAGATTTTCCTGGACTGGAAAGCCTAACTTGCTGGTTTAGCCTAACATGTACTGAGGTATTTGTGTGTAAAGTTATTATCATTTGTAGCAATCCCTCTGGACACCCCCATATTTGCATTTTAGCCCACAGTCTACCTTTATCAATACTGTCAAAGGCTATGGTGAAATCTCTAAAGGCAAGATATAATGGTTGCCTCTCTGTCTGAGCCCGCCTCTTCATATAGTTCAGTAGGAACCCATTTGAGGGCGCTCCCACACCCTTAACAAAGCCTGCCTGGTTCCTATCAAACTGCCTGCTGACTGAGCGTACCCACGCATTCAACTCCTTTAATAGGACAGATGCAAAGAACTTGCCTGGGGTGTCCAGAAGGTCATTTCAGGGTGACGTTTAAAAACTGGGATAATTATAGATGTCCTCCATGATGAGGAATGATTCGCACTTTCAACATTGTTTTGAATACAGTTACTACAATGTTTGCCCAGATAACCAGGTGCTTCTTTAGAACGGCATTCAATAGCTCATCCATACCCAGGGCTCTGAGCCCACTACTTTTCAAAGTCAATGTTTGAATGTCCTCTTCATCTAACAGAATATCCCACTCTACCTCCTCTGTTAAAACCTCACATTCATCTTGACTTGGAATGTTTCTATATGTGTAAGTAAAATGTCCTACCCACACTTCCTCTGCTATAAGGTGTGTTGGCAGAACAGGCTACAGCGTTTTGTACTCTTTCAACAGTTGCCATAATTGGGCAGAGTCCCTGCTAGTTAAAGTTTTCAACATCATTTCTGAAACTTGTTGAAACAAAAGTGCTCTGCGAGACCTCGTCCGATTTCTAAACCTCAACCTAAGTGTTGACGTTTCTTTTCCCTGCCTCTCTATGGGCTTTTTTTAAGTCCCTCATAGCCGCTCTTAATTCCCTCTTCTTGGCTTGAACAATTGGGTCAAATCAGTGCTTATCTGAGGGTATTGGCCTAAGTTTAAGACCTTTCTGATTTATAAAAGTGTTTAACAACTGTATGTACAATTCCACAGATCCCCCGTCAGCTGTTTCAAGGCCGTTTGAATTCTCCCAAAATGTTTGATTGAATTATAAAACAAGATCTTCAGACCAATTGATTTAATTTCTTGCACCTGTAACTTCCAAAACTGGATTATATCTCAGGAATTCTTGCTTCATACCCAGAACACTAAAATTTACCAGTAGAATACCACGAACGGTCCTTTGGACAGGTACTGCTTCTAATTGTGTTATGCTCAGTGTCAAAAAATCAGAGACATATGGCCTCATTACGACCCAGGCGGTAATCTGCCAACATTACCGCCATGGCGTAATGAGCGTTTACGCCGTGGGCCGATGGCGTAAAGAGCGCCACATTACGACCCATCGCGCACGAGCATTACGCCATGGCGGTAATGTAAATAATGCCATGGCGGAAAGGGCCCCTACCGGCATCGTAGGGTGAGCAAGGTGCACTTCCGCCACCGCAAGTAGCGGCCACCGTAATTAACGGTGGCCGCAATTAGTGGTCACCGTAAAAAGCAGAACCGGAAATAGCGTCATCGCGGCGGAACGGGAAACAGCACGTCGGCCATCTCTAAAAACACCAGATCCAACCCTGACACCTGTCCCTGGTGGCCGAGCGCGTCAGCGCAGTGGGGACCGTACCCCGCACTCCACAGCAGTGCAGGAAGCGTTGGGATGACCTTCGCATACGGGTCAGAGCCGTCATCTCTGCGAACCGCAACCTTGCCCTGGGTACCGGTGGAGGTTCGGAATCCCCACTGAAACTCCAACCGTGGGAGGAAATATGTGCAACCACGATTGGCATGGAAGGCATTGAAGGCGTCGGAGGGATGGAAAGGGGAGTTCCGACATCAGGCGATGAAGGTAGGTGCCTCAAACAAGACATGCCATAGTCACTGCAGTCCATTCATGTGAAGCACAATATTGCCCTAGAGTGTAAATGCAACACATTAGCTGGACACTGCCCACAGCCACATGCGAGCTCCACCCTGTATACACTGCTGGCACCCACATACCTCCATCCACATTCCACACAAAAAGGAGACAACCTGCATGGCCCTGCCTGAAATCTGCCTCATCTACTGACCAGAATCATGTCAATCATTGTCATTCCGAAGTCCTCAGACCCATCAATAACGCCCTCCCTCCTTTGCTCCACCACAGGCACAGAATCACACCCCGAGGACCAGGACACCCCTGCGACGAAAAGAGCCAAGAAGGCCAAGAATACCATCCTCGCACCCTCAACCTCAGCTGCAGTGAGGCAGACCCCACAACAAGCAGAATCCACTGCAAGCAAACCGGACGGCCCACCGGCAAGCACCCCAGTAGGCAGCAGGCCAGCAGCAGCAGCACCACCTGTACCAACATTGCCTGCCACAGAAGGCACCGGGTCTGCGGCCAGCAGCAACATGGGTGAAACAGCTGCAATTGCTGCATGTTCAGACTCTGACATTGAGGAGCACGAAGTCAGAAGCCCCACTGACCTTCTACATTCCCCCTGTTTGTCAAATGCCAGCCCCCATGAGGATCACACACAGGGGCCCACAGAGGAAGAGGAGTGGCCTTCCACCCCATGCCCAGTTCTCAGTCTACAGGAGGGGAGCAGCCCCTCCATCACACCATTCAGCAGGGGCAGCAGTCCCTCGAGGACATCTTACAACGGCAGCAACATCTGTCCACGATGCTGACTGAGCATGCTGCGGAATATGTGGGGGCTAGGGCAACCATTGAACAGGCCACGGAGACCCTAAGGGCCGAAATTGCCCAGAGCACTGCCACCCTGAGGGATGCTATGGAGGCCATGTCAAGGGACATTTGTGTCGAACTTGCCGGGTTGCGTCGTGTGCTCACTGAGCTCTCCCACACCCTACAGGACGTGCATGCACGGGAGCAAGCAGGGACATCCTCCGCTGCCAGTTCTGCACAGAGCAGCCCCGTCCGACGTTCCGGACGGAACCTGCGCTCCACAGCCAGGGGTGCCCCGGGGGCCGGGAGAGGGGGCTCGTAACAGCCTGTGGCCACTGTCACAGGCATCTGTAGACACTTACATGGGGTGTGTTGGGGTGTGCAGGGGGGAGGGGGGAGGTGGGAGGGGGTGTGTTGGGTGTGCAGGGGGGAGGGGGGAGGTGGGAGAGGGTGTGTTGGGGTGTGCAGGGGGGAGGGGGGATGTAGGAGGGGGTGTGCAGGGGGGAGGGGGGAGGTGGGAGGGGGTGTGTCACGACAATTCATGATTGAAATACACGTTTTCCTTTTCCGAAATGAAATGTGTGGACTTTTTCATTGCATATGTGTGCTTTATTGGTGTACAGTCCACAGTATGCATGTCTCAGAGACACACAGTGCCCCAAGTGCAGTCTCCATGTGATACACACCAGCAGTGTGTGCTAGAAGCAGTGGTTGATGATATTTTGACGCATTTCACGCCCCTCCTGTGCATCGCCTCCTCCATGAGGTGCCGCCCCATCTGCACCCTCCTCATCCTCATCGTCAGGTGGTTGCAGTTCTGCGTCAGGGGGCAGGGGCACATTCCGTCTGACGCACATATTGTGTAGCATGACACATGCCATGACGATCTTCCACCTTCTCATGGCGGTACAGGAGTGCCCCACCAGACCTGCTGACGCATCGGAACCGTGCCTTCAATAGGCCGAATGTCTGCTCTATGACCACACGGATACGTGTATGTGCACGGTTGAAGTCCTCCTCGTGCTGGTTCTGCGGGTTCCGGACTGGTGTAAGGAGCCACCTCTTCAGGGGATAGCCTGCATCACCTGTATGTAGGCGAGAATGTATGTGTCAGTCATGACGTCTGATCAAGAACATGATGTGCCACCATGGCTTGCATCCAACTGTTACTGTGGCTCACTTCTACATGCACTAATTGATTCACACAATGCAACCAGTATATGCTCATGGCTCTCATGGCCTGTTTTGCATGCCATCACCCAATGTATGCAGAGGGGTGGAGTGCATTGTGAGTGCCCATCCACTGTGTCCGTTCATGCCGTTTGGTTAGTTGGCCTGGCACATGTCCTGTGATGGCAATGCGCACATCATTGCAACATTGCTGTGGGCCTCATCATGACCCCAGTGAGCAATGCTGATGTAGACAGGGACATTTTGGGGGCCCTGCTGTTTGTGTAATGGTGTGTTGATGTTTCTGTCCGTCATGTGCCTCCTTCGTGGGCAGTTATGGGGGACAGGCCTATCGGTTGATGGTGTTTGGTGACGTGCATGTAGGTGCATTTCATTGTTGACAATGTGGTCTGAATTGGTAGAATGCACTTGCAGATGGTTGTGTCATGGTTGGGACACAACCTCATTCACATGGTAGGGCTGCATACATTGGGTATTGGCTTTACTGGTGTTGGGTGGAGTTTGGGTTGCTTTAGGGTATCATCTGTCTCCGTTCTCTCTGCTACTCACAGCCAATTGGAGTATGCATCATTCCCCCCCCTTTCAGCCAGGTGGAGTATGCATCATCCCCCCCCCCCTTTCAGCCAGATGGAGTATGCATCATTCCCCCCCCTTTCAGCCAGGTGGAGTATGCATCATTCCCCCCCCTTTCAGCCAGGTGGAGTATGCATCATTCCCCCCCCTTTCAGCCAGGTGGAGTATGCATCATTCCCCCGCCCTTTCAGCCAGGTGGAGTATGCATCATCCCCCCCCCCTTTCAGCCAGGTGGAGTATGCATCATTCCCCCCCCTTTCAGCCAGGTGGAGTATGCATCACCCCCCCCCTCTTTCAGCCAGGTGGAGTATGCATCGCCCCCCCCTTTCAGCCAGGTGGAGTATGCATCATTCCCCCCCCTTTCAGCCAGGTGGAGTATGCATTGGTACGTCATTCACCTACCCACTTCACATTTCCATGGTCATGACATTGGACTCACCGAGTAGCCAGGATCTTGGGCCTGCATGTTGCTCCATGTAGCGTGGTATTGTGGAGTTCCTCAGGACCATAGAATCATGGGTTGATCCGGGGAATCGGGCACAACAATGTGTGATGATCTTGTTGGAGTCACAGACCATTTGCACGTTGATTGAGTGGAACTGTTTCCGGTTGCGGTACGGTACCTCCATGGCACATGGAACCACCAATTCCACATGGGTGCAGTCGATGGCACCAATGCAACCAGGTATGCCGGCTAGTGCATGGAAACCCACTTTGGTGTTTGCAATCTCCTGGGCAGTCCGTGGTAATGAGATGTGGTCGTCTGTGTGCTTGAGGAGGGCATCGAGCACTTGGATGAGTGTTCATGAGAATAATGGTTGTGAAATGCCATGCAAGTTCCCCACTGTGTGCAGGTAGGTGCCTGTGGCCAGGAAGTGGAGTACAGACACTACCTTCAGTCGGGGTGGGATGGCGGTTGGAGTTTCTATCATGCTGACGATGTCGTTGTGTGTCATGTCTACGATGGCGGTGATGGTGTCCCGGTCCAAACGGTACAGGGTGTGGATCTGCTCAGCAGTGAGGTTGAATGGATTGGCTCTGATGCGTGGGGTTGGGGGCTGTGGGGCTTGCTGGGCCTGCCTTGCCCTCCTTCTCCTCCTGCGTCTCCTCTGTGCTGCCTGTTGTTGTTGTTGCTGTTGTAGCACTTGCATTGCTATCAGGTCCTCCAGCCCCAACATTGCTAGTCGTATTGGTATCATTGTGGAGTGTGACTGGGTGTGGGAAGGGGTGGGGTGTGCTCTTTCTGTACTTCCTGAGTCTGTATTGCCTTCACCTGTGCTGTTTCTGTGCACCTGTGGCAGCTGCATTCACTTTACATGGCCATTTACGGTTGGTTCGCGATGGCGTAATTAGCACCATGGCGGTTAGGTACTTAACGGGCTGGGTGATGGCGTTAGGTGCATGTCCGCTTGGGTCGGCATTTGCGTACCTTTCCGCCATGGCGCTAAGTACGGTGTGGGAGGTTGCGTGCGTGCGCCCTTGGCGCAGTTAGCGGCAGCGTTAACTACGATGCCGCTAATGGCAACGTAGTTTAACGGTCATGGGTCATGATCGGACCTAGCGGAAAACGATGGCGCTAACCATTTACCGCCATCGTTTTTCACTTAGCGCCAGGGTCGTAATGAGGCCCTAGACATAGTCCAATATGGATGTTTGGTTTAAACGCATCCATGTTAGATTAGCTGGTATCTCTACAACAATAGCTCAGTTTAGTATTGTTAGACCTCTTGAGTACATTAAATCAGTCCATATTCTCCACGGAACTTGATTTTACCCTGTACATTCCTCAGAGAAGGAAAATGGCCATCTGACTCTTCACTGATCACGTTCAGATCCCCACAGATTATAATGGCTGTTACTAAGGGATCAGCCAGGCTTTCATCCAACACCTTGGCTACCCCATCGAAAATGGCCCCCGGCTCCATACCAGCTGTGAATCCAGTATAGATTCAATATAACAAACAAACCTAGTCCCGGAAAGATGTCATTATCCGAAGCTAGTTTAACAGCCTGTGTGAAGATGTTTGGGGATTTCCAATTGATTAGTGAGCACCGACACTCTGATTTTACAGCTAAAGCAAGCCTATGATAGCTCTACCTTTAGCCACCTTGATTGCTAAATTGTTGGGGGAAAAAATGTATTTATTTTTTCTTTAAAGTTTTTTTCTTTTATACAGCATAAACAACAAATGATACATGACAACATTAAATTAGAACAATCAATGCAGGATCATAGATAAACATTAAAAATTGATAATCAAATAAGAACTCACTAGAAAGAAAGAAAAATCAATCAATTGAAAAAGAAAAAAGAAGAGAGAAGACGGAAAGAGGAGAGGAAAAAAGCACACAAATAACAATAATGGTACATAGTTGACACATTAACCATACGTCTCAAGAAATGATCCCCAAATGTCCTTAAACTTATCAGTCTTGCCAGACTGCTTATAAATGGCCTTCTCATAGTGAAGCCATCTAGAACCGGTTCTTCAAGGAAACTAGTCTCCTGCAAAGCTATTAGATCACACTGTGCAATGGTCATGTTTTTAGATCTAAAAAAATGATAATGCCCTCATGTATTCCACAAACCCATTTTAAATGGTCACCCTACTCCGTGTGTTGCTAATTGCTGGAGTTTCTAACAGCCAAAAAACTTGATAACCAGGACCACAACTGACCCAGTCACCATGTACCCTTGAAATCTGAATGGGTCAGGAGTTTCCCATTAACAAGACCTCCTTTAGAACAAATAGCTCTTAAAGGAGGGTTAAGTTTAGTACTTACTTGCAAGGGCTTTTCTGATTTATGTATCTCGAAATTGTTAAAATAAGAATCTTTATCAACCTCATATATTTCAAAGCCCATGGGATGTAATAGACCTACATTGTCCAAGATAATGTTCTTAATCAGAGTTGAATGGACATGCAGAAAGATTTTATCAAAATGTTTCTTAGCCACACAATCCACTCTGTTAAGGTCTCTTGATTGAATCAATCATAGAGGCAGAATTAAATCAAACAATCTCAACACGTAGGATCGATTCAATGTGACCGGATACTCAAAGTGTGGCAAACATTCCATTAGCAAACAAGTTTCTTTTGGGCAATTAGACACGTTCTGTTTAAGGCGAGAGTACAACATATCATTTTCTTCTGGTTGTTTCAACTGTTGTCTGAGTTGTTCTAGAGTATAAAACAGTGTTTCTCTCAACCATTCTACTAGTCTGAACTGGCCTATATATCCTTTGGCTTTGTTTTATTATAACAGGTTGCTCAAGGTCTTCAACAATGAACTGCTCATGAGTTACTTCTAAAGAAACTTGTGAGCGTTGGACTTCAGAGTGATCATAATCAGAGTAAATGGATATGTTTAATAACTCAGAGTTCATGATGACTTCTCTATTTGGAGACATAAGAGTAGATCTAGGGTGTATTGTCACCTGCTATGCCAAATGTGTCTGTTTTTTCTGTGATGGGGTACCACCTCATGTAGTTTGGCCTCTAATGCTGGACATTTCAGCATGGTTAAGGCCAGAAGAAACTTTCTAGAGCCCTTATGTATAGCCTTGCTTAGGGCTTTTTCTTTATTTAACTTTTTACCATTGCTCCCCACTTTCCTCCGTTACCAAATGAAATCTCCCCTTCCATGATCCTGGAACAAGGAGTAAATGTTTGAATCGGGCTACGGGCTCTTCAGTTTCCATCAAAGGCACTTGATCAGTTCCCGGTTTCTCTACAACACTATTGATCTCTCCTGATTCATTGATAGTTGGCCTTGAGCCATCCACATTTTCCACATTCCCCATCCCCGAACTTCACGGCGTGCAGTTAGAGTTTATTTGATATACAAAATATACTCCAGGAATATCAATGCTTGTTACTGACTGCAAGAGGGGCCCCATTCCATTAGATCCAACAGAGGGCACAATGTTCTTTGCTATTTGAATTAACAAGCCCTCTAATTCCTCTTTTCGCATGCCCTGCTGAGAGTTAGCCCCTATTATGAAGCCCTCAATAAATAATATTTTAGATGACAAAATAGATAATAACGATGTCTGCTTGTTAACTTTTCCAGAGATTCATATAACTTTAACAGGGACAGCATTGCAGTTTGATGGTTTATTTATTGTTAGCTTGCTCGTTAGGTGCTTGGGTGAACTGCCCCCCAAAATCGGGGGCAGTTGCAACCGCCGCGTGGGACTTATGGAGTCAAGCATAGTGGGCACAGTAGATCCTGATGAGTCCAGGGAACCCTCATCATCAGTATCCAGGCATATAACAGGTGAGGCTGAAAGGGAAGCCCTCTGATCGCCCGTCAAGGTCTGTTCTAAAGTGCTAGGATTGTGGACTTGGGTTATGATAATGTCCCCCAGTTCCTTGCTAGCTAATTGTAATACGTTCTTCACCTCCGCCTGAGTGACTTGAGGCAATGAAGAGATTGAGCCACTTTCACATACTGGCTTGGTGCACTGACTTACAGTTTCCTGTAGTACCTGTGTCAATTGCATCTCCTCAGAGGTATTCTTCCTTTTCTCAATTTGCCCCAGAAGCACACTGTCTCCAGAGCCTTGGTTCTCTCGAGGCTAGACTACTACAACAGCCTTTTTCTAAGTCTACCTGCCTCTACTCTTCGCCCTCTGCAACTAATCCAGAACAGGACAGCAATACATGTCCTTGGCCTCAAGCCCAGGTATCGTATCTCTCCACCCCTGAAATCTCTCCACTGGCTCCTGGTGAGTGCAAGGATTAAGTTCAAGACCATCAGCATTGTCCACAAAGCTTTCTGGGGCCAGGGACCACACTACATCCAACTCTCTCTTCCTAAGCACTTTCCTTCTCGAGCCCTTCACTCATCTACCTCCAACTCTTTGAGGGTCAGACACTTCTCCAGGCAGAGAGTGTGGGGTAGATCTCTCTCCTCGGCTGGTGCCTCCCTCTGGAACAGCCTCCCTGCCTCTCTCAAACTTGACCAAGACCACTTAAGGTTTCCGGAAGCAACTCAAGACCATCCTTTTCACTTCTGCTTTCTCTCTCTCTCTCTCTCTCTCTTCCCAGCTGATGTACTTGCCTGCTACGCTAAATGGTTACCTGCTCAACCCTCTGGACTTTAATGGGCACCAAGGTCCTACACAACATTAGCCCCATGCACTGCCTCCAGGCTCACCACGCAACTATGGACTGGATCTGCAACCCAACAGTTCCCTGCTTCCTTGCACTTACTCAGAGCCGGCCACCCTGGCAGCACTTACTTGAGCTTTGCCTATTTCACTCTCCCTCTCCCTCCGTCTGGCACTTCTCCTCTCCCTTTCCCTTGCACTTGCATGATCTGATTGACACAAGGCCTAGTAAGATCATTTGTTTTGTCCTCCCCTTGTCTCCCCTTCCTTGTCTTGTTGTGCCTATAAACACTTGTGTACAGGCACATTATAAATGATTTATCACATCATTAACGTGTCGTCGGATAAATGACTAGGTCGAGACTCATTCAAACCTCCCGACACTACTTTACCAAAATAGTTAGTGATTTTTATCGGGCAAGAGGTACTTGAAATTATCTTAGACACTCGACAACCACCTTGAAGCGGGGTCAGACTCACTTGGATGCCTGTTTTGAATGAAAGCCCTGAGTCACCACAACCAGCAGAGCACTCAACGATGTAAGAAGTGTGTCTGCTAATGATTTTCTCGTCGGGTCCCCTTGCTCTTGAGCTGCAATCGAGGCAATCACAGTCTCTTCAGTTAAGGTTTTAATGTGGGAGCCATAAAGGCAGAGTAATAAACAAACAACACCGATGGCTGAGCCACGAGTCTCCAAATAAAGCCAAAAGAGGTCGCAGCAATAAAAGGTAACTGCAATAGGTCTCAACCAATAAATACAAGTCAACTGTTATAACGCTGGGGAGTTTAGTTCCCAGCATTAAAACGCAGCGTTTCCTGGCAAACTGGCAGGACAGTTGACCAACACTTGTGGAGGCGTGCCAATGCTTGTTTTGCTGGGACAATATGAGCGCATGAGCAGCTTATACCAGCAGAGGGAAACCCCACCTTTTCCAAATTACAGTGTCAGCTCAGGCTAATTAGAGGAAGCCTGCAAGTCAAGCTCTGCTGACACTGTCAGCCCCTTCTGACACACAGGCTCACTGACCTCCTTGAATGGGGCTTTGCTGTTTTGTCAATGAGGTTCTGAGCGGTACTTGCTTTGGAAAATGTATCGTTTTATGAGTTTCCAAGAAGCAGGGGAGAGTTTGCTGTACAGCCGACTTTTGAAGTTTCCGATCCCCTTTGACTTTCAGTCAAGTGTCAATTGACTGAAAAGGGAAAACATTTTAAAACAATATTCCCACAGCATGGAGGTTTGTTTCATACACCAAGCAGAGATCACGTCTGTAGTAGGGCTTCTGATTCAAGATTCCACCGCTGCCTCAAATACAACAAGGCAGGCAAAGACCCAATCCTAAAAACTTGTATGGTCCATAGCTCACAGTCGAGAATCTCCTACTCCCATTCAACGCGGCTCACTGCGGAAAAACTGCGGGAACTGCGCTGCTACTGCTAGGGCATGCCTCGCAGCAGGAAGATGAATGTTCAGGCACATTGTCTCTCCGCCTCCAAATCAGACCAATGGACACTGCTCCTCTCTGCTCACAAATGAAATGCTGCTGGCTGCAGGATCTACACTGCTACTGTTTGCACTACCCTAGGGCTTGGCTCCCAGCAGGAAGATGAACGTTCAGGCACGTTGTCTCACCACCTCCAAATCAGAGCAATGCACACTGCTCCTCTCTGCTCACAAACAAACTGCTGCTGGCTGAGTGAACTGCTCTGCTACTGCTAGTGCTACGCTAGCGCTTGGCTCCCAGCAGGAAGATAAACGTTCAGACACGTTGTTTCTCCGCCTCCAAAACAGACCTATGGACACTGCTCCTCTCTAGTCACAGACAAAATGCTGCTGGCTGGGGGAAGTTAGCCCTTCTACCATCCTGACATTTACTTAAATAAATCAGTTTGTTTTGAACATTGAATCTGTTGTCTGTGTCTTACTTCATGATGCCTTGACAAATGTTGTCAGGGGTTGGATGCAGCTTAACCAATACAAGTTGGGGGACCCTAAGATAGGAAAAGCTAACTGCTAGAGCCTCAGACCCTTCAATAGCTACTAAGGGTTCTATTGGGTTTGACATCTGTAATAGTAGGTATGAAACAATTCCTCCAGGTGAAAGAAGACTGATAAGCACTTATTTGATATTGATTCCACCCCCTGCTACAGACATTAGACTGCCACCTAAATCAGGGAGGCCATGGAGATTTGGAATTGATGTATTACCAGGAGTAATAGACCCAGATTTTAGAGGTGATGTTAAGGTATTGCTACAAAGTCCCGGAAAAGACCCATTCCAAATAGGGATACAATTGTTCAAGAGGTGCTTGAGAAAGCAGTGGTCCCTAAGCTTAAGGAAGAGACCAGGAAGGAAAATACAGATAGGGGAACTCGGGGCATTGGGGAGGCCGATGAGACATCTGATGGCCCTCCCAACCCTGAACCCAGGAAAGCCAAAGAGGAAGAGCCTGAGACACATCCGACTTAGCCTTTGCCCAAAGAAATGACCTCTTGTTAGATGAGGCATTTTTGCAAGTGGTAACGGAACAAAGGGCCGTGAGAAAGGGGGCCTTTTATCTTTCTGAAACATGGGCTTCTTTATAGAGGGGACACCACCTGAGAGGGTCTGTTAAGAACACTATTGGTGGTCCATGAAAATCATAAACAGGTGGTCCTAGAGATAGCCCATTCACATCTGATGGGAAGCCACCTGGGGCAATCCGAAACTCAGACACATAGAGTGAACAGGTTTTACTGGTCTGGAATTCAAGCATGTGCATCGGCCAGAAAACTAATACACACATACAACCACCAGTTCCTTTAAATCCATTTCCAATAATTGAGGTTCCATTTTCTCGGATTGCTATGAATATTGTGGGACCCCTAGAAACTTCCAAACAGAGGAAAATATACATTCTGGTTATTGTAGATTACACCACACATTATCCCAAGGCTTTTCCCCTGGGAACTAACACAATACAACTAATTCTGAAACATCTGCTCCCTTTCTTCTCTCGAGTTGGGTTTCTGAAGGAGATATTAACTGACCAAGGCTCTACTTTCATGAGCAAGCTTATGGGGGACTCAAAGAACTGTTACACATCATCACTCTCAGAACATCTGTGTACCATCCTCAGAAGATGGCTTTGTGGAAAGATTTAATAAGACCTTCAAAACCATACTCTGGATGTTACTTGAGCAGGATGATCAGAACTGGGATCGAATGATACCCTGGGCATTGTTTGCAGTCCGAAAAACCTGAGAACCGTGGGATGTCCTAGATATGGTAAGAGAAACATGGGAAGAGAGAGAGGAGTCCTCAATACCATTCTCCCAAACTGCAAATAGATTGAAAGAACAGATAGCTACTGTGAGGTCTAAATGATATGAGATTTGCAAATGATATGATATTTATAACACACTTGTACACATGTTTTTCTAGGCACAACAAGACAATGAGGGGGAGACAAAAGGAGGACAAAATAACAAACCTACTAGGCCTTCTGTCATTCATATCCTGCAAGTGCAGGGAAAAGGGAAGAGGAGAAGTGCCAGGGGGAGGCAAAAGAGGGAAGTGCACTTAACTCACAAGTGCAGCCAGCGGGTGGCTCATAAATGCAGAGAGAAGGGACTGTAGGGTTGCAGATACAGACCCTTAAGTGCTGGGGAGCCCGGAGGTAGTGCAATGGCAACTGACCATGCAGGAGCCTGGTCCCGGTTTCAGAGGGTGACAAGGTGACCAGTGTGCGGAGCATTCAGGTGCATCAGCAGGGGAGAGGAAGAGAGAAAGTGGAAGCAAAAAAGAAAGTCTTGAGTTGCTTCCGGAAACGGGGGTGGAGCTATTAAGTTTGAGACAGGCAGAGGGCTGTTCCAGAGAGAGGCGCCACCCGAGGAGATGGATCTGCCCCCAACTCTCTGACCCACAAAGAGTTGAAGGCGGATGAGCAGAGAGCTTGAGAAGGAAGATGTTTTGTAAGAGAGGGTTGGTGGTAGAGCGATCCCAGGCCCCAGAAAGCCATGTGGATGATGCAGAGGATCTTGAAGTTGATCCTTGCAGCCACGGGAGCCAGTGAAGAGATTTCAGAGCTGGAGAGATACGATGCCTGGCTTGAAGCCAAGGACACGTCTTGCAGTCCTGTTCTGGATAAGTTGTAAAGGTAGAAGAGTAGAGGCAGGAAGATTTAGAAAGTGGCTGTTGCAATTGTCCAGCCTAGAGAGGACCAGAGCTCTGGAGACAGTGAGCTTCTGGGGGAAAATGAGAAAAGGAGGAATACCTCTGAGGACTTGCAGCTGATAGTTTGGCTTATTAGAGACATCAGAGATGTGAGGAGAGAAGGAGAGGGTGGAGTTGAAGATGATACTAGGTTCTTAGCCTCACAAGAAGGAGTAGGAAGAGGGCCCAGAGTGGGCAGCCAGAGAGAAAGAGAGGAAAGGGGGAGCGGGTGTCCCAATGAGGAGGGTCTCAGTCTTACTGGCATCAAGGCAGAGATCATTGGCAGCACACCATTCCTGAATTGTGGCCAGACAATCTGGTATGAGAGAAGAAGCAGAGGTGACTGAGGGGAGCCTGAAAGAGAGCTGAGTGTCATCCGCATAACATTGAAAATTGGAGCAGAAAGTACCACATACATCTATTGAAGGAGTGGAAGGAAAACCCTTCAGAATCACCAGTCATAATATTATCTTGTCTTTTACCAGAAGACACAGAAAGTAAAACATTAATTTCACCTGACCTCAACAACAATCAGATACAAGACTTATATGAACTTATAAGGAAGTTCACTGATGTGTTTCGAGAGGAACCCAGGAGAGTAAAGGGTATTTATCATCACATCTGCACAGCCATAGGTAAAATGGTGCACCTAAAACTATATTGGTTACCTGAGGCTAGAAAAGAAACCATTAAATTAAGACACTAAGAACATGCTAGACGCCAACATCATCAAACCTTCTAATAGTCTGTGGTCCACCCCCTATCGTGTTGGTGGCAAAACCTGATGGAAGTTGGAGGTTTTGTATAGACTTTAGAAGGGTGAATAACATCTCTGATTTTGACTCTTACCCCATGCCCCGCATCAACGATCTAATAGAGCGGCTGGATAATGCTGTCTACCTTTCAATGCTAGATCTAACAAAAGGGTATTGGCAAGTTCCTTTGCATGGCCCTGATAAAGAAAATAACTGCCTTTGCCACTCCCGTATGGTTATTTTAATTTTAAGTCCTGCCCTTCTGTCTGCATGGTGCTCCTGCAATGTTCCAGAGATTAATGGACAAAATTTTACAACATTACTCAGAATTTTGCAGAGCCTATATAGAAGACACTGTAATCCATAGCAGGGCATGGAAAGACCCCTTATACCACCTTTACACAGTCATGAAAGTGTTAAGAAAGGCTGGGTTAACCACCAATCCCAGAAAATGCAAGCTGGCCCAATCAGTGGTTAAGTATTTGGGGTCCTTTTTGGGGAATGGCACTGTCCAACCACAGCAAGAGAAGGTAAGAGCTGTTCTCGATACCCTACTACAAATAAAAAAAAGATCTAAGGACCTTTTAGGGGCAAATTGGGTACTACAAAATATTTCCAGTAAAACATCTGGACTGACAGATACATTGAAAAATACAGAGCCCCAAAAGAGCAGATGGGAAGAAGAGGATGAAATCTGTTTATACGACTGTGAAACAAAACCTATGCCAAAGCCCCATTTTGAGAGTTGCAGATTTCTCCAAAGAATTTATCCTCCAGACTGATGCTTTCTTAGTGGGACTGGGAGCTGTTCTGTCACAAAACCTTGATGGTTTTGGACATCCAATTCTATGCATCAGCAAAAAGCTCTTTCCCAGAGAGAAAAACTATTCAGTCATCAAGTTAGAGGAATTGGCCATCAAGTGGGCCGTGATTCCTTTGAAGCATTATCCCCTTGGTCGTAGGTTTTCCATATTAACAGACCACTCTCCTCTAGTTTGAATCAGCCAGAGGGAGGAATCCAACCCTTGGGTAATGCGGTGGTTCCTGGACCTTCAGCCATATTGCTTCACAGTTGAACACCGGAAAGGACGAGAGCAAGATAACGTAGACTTCCTCTTCCGGATTCCCTGTGAAGCACCCTGGTCCCACCTGCATTGGGGAAGGGTATGTGAGAAACCTGAGTGTATCCTCACTCCTACACCCCCTGGATCCTCTGCTCAGGTGGCCAGGGAAAGGCCATCGCTCTTGGATCCAGACCCTGGGGGTGGAGGAGCGAGGGAGGATCACCTGGGTTAAGGGTCCTTGGGGGTTGGGAGTGGGGTACCCACAAGAGAGACATGGTATCCCCTTTTCCTATTAAAGACCAGCCTAACCCTCCCCCAGCCTATGTAGGCTACTGTAAGTCAGTTCCCCTAATTTTCCCACATTTCATCCCTGGCAGTACTGGGAATAGGAAGAAGCGAATAAGAGTACTGAACATCAAACACCCATTTCACCACTCTATTACTGGGACAAAGAAGATGCATGTAGAGTACTATGAGGGTCAGGCATGTCCCTCTAGTTATGGTCAAGTGGTTTGTTGCAGGTGTATAAATGGAGAGTCAGAAATCAATATGGCGAGCAACAGGTAGGCCTATGTGGGGAAGACCCGCAGGGGACCCGGAACATGAAGAAGCAGCCGTGGTGGGACCTGAGTTGCAGATTCAGGACGCCGCCCGACATCCCATGTGTGGGAGCCTCCATATCGGGGAAACAAGCAGCTGGAGTTGCGAGCGAGGAGAGAGGACACTGTCTGCATCTGCCCAGAGGCAGTGGTGTTACTGGCGTGTGCTTGACAGCACCCGGCGTGCAAACAGGGCTCGCAGAGGCTGGCCTGCCATCTGGGAAATGAAGAAGAAGCAGCCGAAGCCACAGAAGAGGAGCGCCAGGACCAATGAGTGACGGGGAGAGCCATTCAGAAGTCGGGGCACACCTAGCGGGCTGCACGTATGCTTATTGAATACTGAACTATGATAAACTTTGAAAGCTACTTAAATCATGCATATTAAATACCGAACTATAAGGAAACTGCACGTATGCATATTGAATACCGAAATATGAGAAATTATAAGTGAAACATGTAATCTACAAGGCTTTTTGCATCATAAGCAAAAACGTACAAACAACATTATAACATAAACTTTCCATACGTAGGTTTAGTTCAGTTCATAAGGGAGAAGTTTGGGTGTGTGATTTGCAGACCAGAGCAATGTGGTGAACGAAGGGCAACAGGCTCATCTAGGGCTATAATCAAAGCGTGGGCACAGTTAAGGTGGGTGAGGTACAGATTAAATAGAAGTAGATCGCAAAAAGGATGGTCGAGGCATTAAGGGGGGGGTTGTCATCCAACGGGTGGAACATATCAAGGACAAGGGCTTTCCAGGTTCCGTATGTATCCACCAAACTAACTTCTTGGGGTTGCAATACCATTGCCCACACTCTTGTTTCTGCTTCGCACCAAGTGTTAAATTCGAGGAACCACAGTTTCAACTGTGGGCCACCATGGAATTTCCCGGACTTAGCGATCCTTCTCTTAGCAAGTATGCATACCAGTTCCATAAACTTAACTACATGTTTGTGCCTGCTACATCTGGGATGTGAACCTAGCAGGCACTCCATGGGGGACCAATCATACCTAATGATACCAACTCCACGGCAATCCTGTTCAATTCGTGACCAGAGCCTCTGTACTCTCGAGCATTTCCAAAACCTGTGAATGAGGTTGGCCCGTCCTGATGGCACCAAAGACAGTGAGGTTGTGTGTTGTATTCTAGTGGGGGTCATATATGTGCAACAGAGCAGATTAATCTGTAGTAGTCTAAACCTGGCATTATGGGATACATTCCCAGGGAAGCCCAGCATCAGTCTCACACAGTGTCTGAAATTACAGTCCCCATATCCGTTTCCCATTTCACTTTCAAAGCTGGGTTTCGATAGCTGGTTCCCTCCAGCAGCCAGCCATAGAGTCTAGATACGGGCCTCCAGCCATCCTCCAGCATGTATACCAGTGCCAGGAGTGCCGTTTCCTCTGATTCTTCAAGCCACTGTCCCATATACATTTTGCCTCTCCCTTCACCCTCATATATCTCAAGAATGGGCAG
Organism: Ambystoma mexicanum; assembly: GCF_040938575.1. NCBI lineage: Eukaryota > Metazoa > Chordata > Amphibia > Caudata > Ambystomatidae > Ambystoma > Ambystoma mexicanum. The sequence goes on along the minus strand of NC_090928.1, from coordinate 543,579,790 downwards.
GCCCTGCTGTTGGGTTATGTTTACCAGGTCCCTAAATTTACCTTCATCATGAAGGTGCAGACAGGAGTAGATACCACATCTCTCCCAAGGTCTGGAGACACCAAAAACATCTCTGCCTGTACATAGATCTGTTGGGGGAGTAGTGGAGGGACACGCCAAGTACCTTCAGGGTTCTGGACCAGACTTGTCTGCCAAGTTTGAAAAGCAGGGGTAAGGTATCCATGCAATTTACTGTGATCCATAGTACTTCCTTAAGGTTGGCCAGTGCCACCAGCTGCTGAAGTAATGCCATTTCTGGTGTGGGGCCATCTGCTAGCCACTGTGTGACTAAGCTCAGCTGAGCAGCTAGGTAGTAAAGCTCGAACCTTGGTAGCTGAGCCCCCGTCATTGTAGGGCATGTACAACACAGAAAGGGACAGTTTTTGACAACCTGAGCCCTAGAGGACATTTCTGAAGTGGACATTGATGAAGTAGTAAACAAATCTAGGGAGGACAATCATCTTAATAATGGTGACCCTACCCATAAGTGACAGTGGTAGCCGGAACCAGAAAGCCATACATTTCCTGAGGCCCTCCCCCACCCTGAGCGTATTGCATGCATGTGTATCTGCCGGTGTGTGAGTAATTTGTACGCCTAGGTATTTAAAGGATTTCTCCACCCATGGGATGCCCAGGTGAGGTAGGTCAGTCATATTGACTCCCCGAAGTCCGCCCAAGGGAAAGAGGCTGGATTTCTGCTTACTGAAAGAGATTCCAGATAGCTCCACACATCTGTTTAGTAAATCAAGGATCATAGGGAGGTTGTGTTGTGGTTCACAGAGGAAAAGTAACAAATTATCTGCATATGGTGAAGACAGGTGTCTGTGTCCACCAATCATGATAACCGTGTCCAAATATTCCTATTGTAAGAATGCTGCCCTCAGCATATATTCCATGCCTCGGATATCTGTCGGCCAGACTTCACCCTGGCTATTGTAGACGCATATAGTAACACCACAACATGAAACACTCAACCAGTCCAAAGTTTCTCAGCAAAGCGAGCAACCATTCCCAATATACTGAGTCAAAGGCTTTGACAGTGTCCAGGGACATCACTGCATATTGCTGTCCTCTGGGATTGGTTTGGTCAATAACATGTTGGAGCCATCTGAAGTTAAGATCAGTGCTGCGACTTGGCACGAAGACTGTTTGGTTTGTGTGTATCAGGGAAGCAATGACTCTACGGAGGCGTTTTGCCAGGATCGTCATAAGAATTTTGATGTCATAGTTCAGCATGGCAAGAGGGTGATACAAGTCACAACTGTTCATTGCTTTCCCTAACTTGGGAACGGGTATAACCAGGGTCTCCCTCATACCTATCGCCTGCACACCCCTATCACCGGCCTCATCAAAGACTTTCAGGAGCGTTGGGGCTAGGGTGGAGCTTTAGGCCTTATAGAACTCTGGTGGAAGTCCATCGCTTCCCAGTGTTTTACAAGTAGAGAGGGATGCAATCACTTCACGTACCTCCTCCATGGGGATGGGTTGGTTTAAGGGGGATTGCTGGTCAGCTGTAAGCCTCAGGAGACAGATCAGTGAGGGAACCTCTTCTATATCTTCCAGGGGTATCAAATTGTCATGACTGTATAAACATGCGTAGTATGCAACAAAGATGTCATTGATCATGAGTTGAGATCTCCACGTAGCCTCGCACTCGTCAATGAGTAGTGTGGTTTGGGATCTAGGCGGCTCGTGTTTGCAAATCCACACAAACAGTCTCCCAGGTGTGTGCGCCTCTGCATGGGCACAGGCTGTACGCGTGGTATAGTCGAACTTGGACAGTCTCCCCCAGGCCTCATGACACTGGGAGCGAGCCGCAGCCAGGTTTTCTTCAGTCGCACGGCAGCTCGGAGGTTGTGACTCAAGTATTCTAATCTCCTCCTCTATGCCCTCCAGCTCTTCCTGCAGCGTGCAGCGGATACCCCCACTCTTGATATGACCTCACCCATGGTTACTACCTTCAGGGCTTCCCACATGGTGCCCCAGCGCTTCACACTACCCACATTGATGTCTAAGAAATTGGTAAAAAATTCTGACAGTGATTTCCTGAAAACCTTGTCAGTTAGTGTGTCAGTAGACATGTACCATCTTGGTATGGGAGCTCTGGGGTTTGTGAGATTCCATTCGACCAGCAGTGGGGAGTGGTCCGATATGGTGCAGACCAAATATTCCACGCTGCTGAATTCAGCTAGTTGCCCCATCTCAGAAAAAAAAGTAACAGATCCTAGTGTGTAGTCTGTGCAGAGCTGAGTAAAAAGAGTACCCCATTGTGGTTGGGTGTAGTTCCCCCAAATATCTGACATCTGACAGCTCTAGGTCAATTAGGGTCGTGTTTAGGGTGGTCGACGCTGGCATAGGGCCGCCCAGTGGGAGGGGGAGCCTGTCCATAGTCGGATCCTTAGCACAGTTGAAGTTGCCCACCCAAATGACAAACCCCTTTCATCTGGGCACTATGAGATTGCAGAGTGTGTGAACATGGGCCAGGACGGTGTGAGTTAACAATACAGACTTCCCTGTGCTGTACATATCCCCGGATAATTAGCTACCTCCCTTCTCTATTGCTTACAACCTCCAGTAATTGGAAAGGTAGTGAACCGCTGATCCAAGTAAGCACTCCTCTGGAGAATTTGGAGTACATAGCACCGTAGCCCGTGCCTTCCCAGCGGCTCAAGAGCGCCTCCTGATCTTTACGTAGTAGGCGGGTCTCTTGCAGTAAAGCTATAGAGATGTTCCTGTGTTGCAGGTAGGATTTCACCCGATTCCTACGTAGATAGGAATTTAGACCCCGCACATTCCGAGATAGGATTCTAACGGCGGCCATAGTAAATCCCTATGTTGCCCCACTGTCCCCCAGACAGCTCCCCAAGTGAGCCATAATGTATGGAGTGAACCAGTGCATAACATAAACAGAAGAACCATGAAACATTGCCCAACAAACCATATTGTTCAGGCATCCCGGTACTACCAAGGCTTGGGATGGCCATTGTGTACCAGGTAGCGGGACCAGCAATGGGCCAGTCACCAGTGTCAACTGAGAGCAGGTGGGTAATACTAGCAGTGGGTAACTGGGTTTCTCCCCCACTGAACAAAAAGGACATACAGAGCAAGTTCAAGTCTTAAATGGAGTAGCGTTAATTCAGGGAAACCAATAGTAACATCAGTGATAAGGATCAGGTTAGTCCAAAATCAAAATAAGTTACAAGCAGATCATAGGCCCCGTGTCAGCGCCACTGTTCAAACAAGTTTACCCCCATCAGTAAAGGCCGATCAGCGTTTTTAGGGACAGCAGTGTTGGAGAAAAATTATGCCTCACATGTAGATTATTAGGTACCAAGGCCCCTTTCGCAAGACAGGTTATTGTGTTCCATCCACATGTTTGCGGCCTGAGGACTGTCAAGGAAGTACGATTTGCCGTTGTAGAGGATCTTCAGCCTCGAAGGGTATATTAGCATATAGTTGAGGCCTAAGTGTCGAAGCCTGGCTTTTATAGGCACAAATGAGTTTCAAGCCCTCTGTACTGCATGGGTGTAATGTGGGTAAATGGCAATTTTGGAGCCTTCTCGTGATATCTCGCCCCCCTCCCTGGAGTGCCGTAAAAATTACCTCTCGATCACAGAAATTTAGGATCTTGCAATCATAGGGCTCCCTCTACTACTAAGCCCTCTGACAATGTGCAAGGCCAATTTCATGTACAGCAGATGTTCAATGTAGGAAGTCGGTTGTTCCCTCTTTCCCCTCTGGCAGGCCCAGCACACGTTTGTTGTTCCATCGTGCTCTGCCCGCCGCATCGTCCGCTCATTGTTCCAGTGAGAAATCCCTCCTCTCCAGTTCCTTGTCCTTCACCACTCAGTCTTTAGTAGTAGTCACTGTGTCATTTAGTAGCAATTCTGCATATTTGACCCTTTCCGCCAACTGTCTGACATATTGCCTGAGCAGCTGAACATCGATCTTGACCTTGTCTATTTTGCTTTCCAGGGAGGTCTGCAGGGAGGTTATCCTTTGAGCCGTGAGTGGTGTCTAGGGGTGTGAATTGGTCATGTTCCAGGCACTTGAGGAGCGACAGTGATCTTATTCTGGCTGGCAAATGAGTCCATAATGGTGGGTTTCCCCTTGTTTTTCGTGGGGTACACACCAATGATCCTAAGTTAGAGTCACAGGTTGTAAGCAGTGTCATACCACCCAGCAGGAGCCTGTAGGAGAGGGGCAGTAGATTGAGGTTCAGCGTATCCTCAGGCGCAAAATTTGGTGGTGTAGCTACAGTCCCAGGAGGTTTAGCCACGATAAGTGATCAAACACTGCAGGCGCACCACAGAGGCGCTGTGGGAGAGCAAAGATGGATGGGCACCTAGTAAGTGCAGTATTCGAGACTTTGAAAAGGGTCCTTCAGTGTGGCAAATCATGAAGGTTACACTTTCCATAATGGCGCTCATTTAAACACCAGCATAACAGCTCTGATGCACATGAAAATCTCACTTAGTCCTTTTTTTATCTTTCCCGCACACACACTCGGTCCTGGATGGGCTGGTGCCTGTGTAGATCGTTGCCAGGGAGACGCTGAGACCCACCACAGTCCACACGAGCAACTCTTCTCCCTGATCGGGAGGCGCTCGTATTTGAGTTACATTTAGCAGCAGAAGCGGCTTTTGCCTTCACACGCGATCGTATAGCTTCATTGAAACTACTTGGCAGAGGTAAATAAAACACGATATCAATGGCGCCTTACCTATTATAAACCACGATCCATCAGATCCCCCCTTTCCACTGGGGAGCATTCTGAATTTTTTGTTTCCTTCATTTTTTCAGCAAAGCACTTTAGACTCTGGTTCCCGAGGACATTTTGGGAGATATGAATATTTCCGGGCCAGCAGTGCATCCGCACGTGTAACTCCCGTTTTAACTTGCAGGTTGTAAGGTAAGCGAGAGCTTTACATATGACTTCCATTGATTTTTCACGCCCATTTCGTACTTATGGACCTAATTCATCTCTACTCATCTCCATTCATAAGGGACTGTTGTCCCTTCATTTCTTTGTTTTTAGTGTATTCCGTGAATAAACTTTCAATATATTCTTTGACCATTTACATGTGTAATTAATATCCAAACTCTTAGAACCGCTTCATTTATGTCTCATGTATAGGCATCTTGCACACCTGAGACGAGGGTTTTCTCCACCAGCTGGTGGGAAGAACTGAGAGACACGAGTTTACCAAACTTTGAGGGTTTTCTAACGCCTCACCTCTACTATACTTAAGGTATGCCGCCACTCTACTTTTTTGGCACACACTCCCTGGAGATGTTTCTCACAGATGGGCAATCACTATTATTCCTTTGATTATCTTCTGATGTAAAATATGAATTTGTTCCTGGTGCACTGGCCACAGTTGGGACCCCTTATTGGGGAGTAACGTTTATGAATACCTCAGATAGTTACACTTGAACTATTTTAGTTAAGATATACCTCTACATGTATATTTGATGTGGGATTAACAAGGACCACTATGTTTAGCATTTTTCATGCGAATACTATGTTTGTTGAAATGGTTTTTTTTCATGTTTGTTTAGGTTTTGCAGTCCAAATCCAATAGGCTCAAGAAGAAGGGATGAATATCCTGAAACGCGTCAGCCACGAATTGTATAAATGGACTATCATTATTGACTGTTCTCATGTTGTTTTTTTGTAGACAGTCATTTTGGCTTTTTCACTTCAAATCTGTACGGTGAATTTACTGTGACATTAATTAACCCCCCCCCCCCCTGTTTTTGTTTTTTTTTTACGAAATCACTGAGTGTTCAGTCTTACTACTAACTTAATCAGAACATTATTAATTAACTACAACAAATGCATTTAAAATTGCTGAACCATCATTTGATGGACTTATGATAGAGTGCAGGGGACGGGAGGGCTCCTAACTTCGGATCCTCGTCTTTTCTTTCTACTTAATCATGAAGGGTATGTCAGTTCCCTTAGTCACAGCAGGTGCAGCCAGCCCAGAAAGGGAATCACGGTTGTTTCAGGGGACGGGCCGCCTCAGTATTGCTAGGCCACATCCCCTTGTAGTGCAGCGTTTGTATCTGGGTCGCGTACAGGCAGTGGCAGCAGGGGCAAGGGCCAAGGCAGCCAGTATCCTACCTTGGCTTCATACGGTGTCCAGTAGATCTTAGGCTGAGTGCCAAAACAGTGTGTCCGCCCGGGCCAGGGCTATAGCAGCAGTGATGTGTCACCAGTGTTCTGCTCCCGGAATAAGCAACTGCGTGGTACACCGCAGTGGAATCAGTTCAGGTCCCCCCAGCATGGAATGCCTTATAAGCTCAGCAGGCAATCTGCAACATCACTGCGCCGCAGCTCCAGGTCAGGCCAGCCAGGTGCGAGGAGCACACCTTAGCCCAAGCACCCAGAGCACAAGTCCACTCGGCATAGCTCTCTTAATGTCTGGTGAACAGCCGTCGCAAATGCGGCCAGTAGGTTCCCAGGGGATCAAGGTGCACACAAGTCCTGAGGCCCGGCCTCACCACAGATCACCGTTTCAGCCACGCATCACACAGCAGCCGCCATTTTAGAGCGCAGGGGGGTTCAGTTCTTGGCCAAAATTCGTACCTTTGCCTGGTCCGATTTGCGTCATGCAAAGGCTGGTGGGCACAGTGCTGGCTTCCCCCACACAGGGGTGTAGTTTTACAACAGATACAAGCGTTAAAAGATAGTCGCTGCGAGGATCAGTAAGGATCACATTGGGAGCATTACACGGTCACGTCCTCACTGCATGCGCCCAGGCCACGGCCCTCGACAACACCTTAAATCATGCATATTGCATACAGAACTATAGGAAAACTTGAAATTAAGCCAAATTGAACACAGTGAAATACTGAACTGAGTAAAAACTTGAAATTAAGTACACTGCATCCTGAATTGGATAAAACTGTATGGGCCAAGCAAATAGGGATTAACGGGAAAAGGCAAAGTGCCCATTTGAAAGCAACAGAAGCATCTTCACTCTGGGGTGGAGAGGGCAGGACCCCTGACCCTTCCAGCCCAGGAGCCACCACCTGGAGCAGCCTGCTAGCCACCTGTGATCACCGTACCTTCTAGGCTCCTGACGCCTATCTCGCCTCCAGTCGTGTCCTAATGGTGAGGCCACTGCATATTTTGAACATTGCTGCATGTTCACTGAAGCGCAGATGTAATACCTGTTCACAGCCTATTATTTGCTTTCTGCCGGAGATTTCGTTACCTCGCCTGTTCCCAAAATGGCAGGCGCAACGCAGCACCACATCGAGCTAAGCAACTGAGACTCTACATCAGCCAATCCGTTCAGCCGGCAGGCTGAAGCGCCGACGGCCCGAAAAGACGGCCTAGAAAAAGTCCCTGTGTGCCCCTGTTCACCACAGCGAGCAACGTCCATATTCTGCCCAGGGGAGCGCACCCACACCTCATCCTCCTTAATATCACTCCTCGCTCCCACATTTCGCTTACTCCAGGCCTACCAAGCCGTGGCCCTCAATGCTGAGTACCAGCCTTCCCGTCCTGCACACAGAAAACACTGTGCCACTCTAACACCAAAGCTCCCAAAAAGAGGCGTTCTCACTACCAGTACTTTGCCCCACTAGCAGCCACCTAACTCTGTTATAAACATTCTAACTGCATAGTTCCAGTTCCCAGCAACCCAACCACTGCTGCTCCCGACTATGACAATCAATGCTATGCTGTAGTACGTGAGCTCCCCACTCCCGTTGCCTTAGCCGGTTGTGAGGCTCAATGTTTAATGCCACTTTGCGACATAGCCTAGTCAACTATCCCATTATACCTGGTATGGACTTCCAAGAACTATGTTTTTTTATCTATTTTGTATAGCCCTTCTTGATGACTCTACAAAGCCCTTGTGTTTCACTTCACCATTGTGATTTTTTGGAGTGATGCTTAGCGTTTTTACAGTGCCTTTTTAACTCACATTTAGCCCATTGTGTTGCTTAGTGTTCCACATGTTTTTACAGTGCCTTTTTAACTAACATTTAGCCCATTGTGTTGCTTAGTGTTCCATACGTTTTTACAGTGCCTTTGTAACTCACATTTTGACCATTGTGTTGCTTAGTGTTCCACACTTTTATTACAGTGCCTTTTTAACTCACATTTTGCCCATTGTGTTGCTTGTGTTTCCCTTCTGGAAAAGGTTATTTAGAGGGAGAGGAACATAATTTGCAGTGGAACATTAAAGAGCACCAAAGTGAATATGGTTTCCCTGAGAAGTTGTTAAAAAAATGTAATGCTGCAAAATAATGAACATTGTGGAATTGTTGCATAGATGTTATATTTTGGAAAGTTACCACTAAAGCACATTCTGTTTGTGAAACGCTGTTCAGCCAGGGGAGTCTACCCGGATGGCAAACATTTGGAGCAGTAGGCCCGGCAAAGACAATTTATGTTGTTTTTGGCGCTGAAGGAAGAACGGTATAAACCTGCTGTAGAGGAGTTACACTTCTTCAAAAGTGTTCAGTTGTGGTAAATAAATCCTGCAAAGACAATTATTGCTGCTCATGTAAAGAAGAGAATTCTGAGGTTCATGTTTATTCTGAGAAAGAACATTCTACAATGGTGTTTTAAACTTTCTGTTGTCAAGTGACATTAGAATGAACTATTTTGAGACCTTGCTACAAATTAGAGTGTCCTTATTTATTTCTGAACTGTGGAGCAGAATCCGACTTGAAGTTGTGGAAGGGGAATCCACCCAAATGATCACAAGAAGGAAAAGTGGTCACATTATGACTTCAGATTGTTATGATACATTTTGTTGAGTTGAACTGCCATGCATTTCCTTATTGCTTTGTTGAATGTATAAGTATGAGGGACAGATATCCTTTGTTAGAGTGCTTCCTTTAGTTTGTTTTAGGCAGGGAAATCCTTGTCAGGTTAGGGATAGGGTGGCATTCATCCAACCATTTTATGTAATAAAATGTCAAATGTTGAAAACCTTTTACAAAGTTGTCTGCCTCACATTTCTGACCCCTCACAGGGCCCATTAGGGTGCTATTGCTAAAGTTCCTTCAGCCAGCGGTCACAGCACCGAAGACAACTACCCTGATTCAAGCTCCCCTGTTGGCTCAACACCTACGCAGCCTGACACCCCTGAATCTTGCAAAGCACCCAGCCAGATATATGCTGTGTGATCCCAAAGGAAGAATACCAGAGGTATCAAAGTTTGAACAAAGTGGTGACAGGTTCAGTTATTCACCACTGGATCTAACTCACAAACGTCTATGAATCTACCACTCAAGGCAGTTCCTGAACTGAGAGTAGATGTCATTGCTGCTATGGCCTTGGCATCTGTGAGGTGCTGCCCCTGCTGCTATCACGTGTTGGTTTTCATCTTTGTGACCATGACCCTCCTTTTCGTCTGGCTCTGGTACTTGCGAATGTTGTTGTGCAGGTACCGGTAGAAGGAGCCTGGAACATTGGAACATTTGAAATTTGGAACAGTAGAACCTTGGAACATTTGAGCTTTAGAAGAGTGGAGCTTGGAATATTTTCGCTTTGGAACTTTGACTCACTCTCAGCATCTACCTCACTCCATCCGCTATTTGGAGTAAAGAGGCAGACCCATTCTTCTCCTCCTGCACCCTGCCTCTCACCGGGCCTGACCAACGGAACTGAACAGAGTCCCCTCACCTCAAATTGTTCACTCAGAAGGGCTCAAAGCACTTAAAAGTCAGACGAGCCCACAGAAGGCTTCACCAAGGCCTCCATGTCTGGATATCTATCTGTTATTGTAGTGATTGTAAAATTAATATTGGTCTCTGATGTAAATGTGTCTGATTCTTTCCACAATTCTTGTCATGATAATGATAGTCCCACTGCACACCCTGGACACACAGCGCAAATACCTGTTTGCACCTCTCGTGGCAGTACGCCTGCATTTTCAATCTTACCTACTGCTGGATGTGCACCGACCTGCCTCACGACATGTCTGCCCAGTTTTCCACTGCCCCCCATTCCTTCCCAGTGAGGAAACCTCTGCCCGGACCTCAAGTGAACTATTCAGTCCGCAATCTCCAGGCCCTTCCGGGATGCCCAGTCACAAATGGGATTAAACGGGCCACTAAAATTCCCCACCCCAGACCAGGTACAGACAAAAACGCATGTGCTTCATCTGCCTCTATGGCAACCTAACTTCTATGCTATACCAATCAAGGATCCCTGTACATGGGAACAAGCAAGTGTCAGCATTACATGTCCATCCACTCTAAAAGCTGTCCATCTGCTCGATGGTACTCCAGAACCGTATGGCCATAAATATCATATTATCCTCCCATGGGGGCACCTACGCAGTCATAAAAAGTGCATGCTGTACCTTTATATCAGATTACGCTAGCAATATCACAGACATCCCACACATTCACAATAGTGTAACCCGCTTACACAGCAGCGACAAGTCTGCATGGTGCTTTGGTCCATGGATTGTAGGAGAGTTGGGGCCAATCCTGCTCATAGCTGTGGTCATACTCCTAGGGTTTTGCTGTCTGTCAATGGTATGTAAATGTTTCTGTCAATGTGCAATCAGCTCCTGTTCAGATATTTCACAAACTGCTCAAGTAATGCACTGTCAGATTACTGAAGATACAATTTGTTATGGCATGTCCCAATGTGAAGTGTGCATTACTAGAGAATGTCAGCACGATTCATGGAATAAATGTGCGCCGAAAATCCCGGCGCAGAGGGGCCAATGCGTGCGCTGCGCCGAAAATCAGCGCAAAGCGCAGGGAAACCAGCGCACGTCGATTCATGGAAGTCCCTGCGCAAGAAAAGCAGAGGACGTGCGCGGAAATAACGCGCGGCGCAGGCCGGCGCACAGGTCAACCAACGTCGTGCGCCACGGCCACTGCGCCATCACTCCGAGCGCAGCGCACAGCTCTAAAGTAGGCGGAACACAGGGCGGGACACTCGGAATGGGGAATAAAATGGGGCACAACACTCGGAATGGGGAAGAATGTGGGCGGCACGGGGAAAGTTCAGGAGGCAAGTGCGCGGAACGCCCACACGCTCGCATACAACACGTATTCATGGAATAGAATAGGGCAAAAAAGCGCACGCTCAAAGCAGCGCACAGGCACAAACAGGCACAAACACGACCGCCACAAGAAAGCAGGCGGTAGCGTGTCTGCGCCTGCAAGAAATGTGCGCTAAAAGGCGCGCCAACAAATAGCACCTATATACAGACATGACCAATGTACAATACTGTTGCCCTCCTGGACAAATGACGTACAAAGGGGTACCCACAAACACAGACACGCGCAGAGAGAAAAAATAAACGTGTGCGTGCATACCGGGGTGCGCGTTAAGTTCCACACGCGATATGGGCTGGGCGGGTACGTGGATTGCAGGGGTGCGCGGGAAGTTCCACACGCGATATGGCAGGGAACGTGGATTCGAGGGGTGCGCGGGAAGTAGCACACGCGAAATGGCCGGGTACGTGGATTTCAGGGGCGCGCGGGAAGTCCCACACGCGATATGGCAGGGAACGTGGATTCGAGGGGTGCGCGGGAAGTTGCACACGCGAAATGCCCGGGTACGTGGATTTCAGGGGCGCGCGGGAAGTCCCACACGCGATATGGCAGGGAACGTGGATTCGAGGGGTGCGCGGGAAGTAGCACACGCGAAATGGCCGGGTACGTGGATTTCAGGGGCGCGCGGGAAGTCCCACACGCGATATGGCAGGGAACGTGGATTCGAGGGGTGCGCGGGAAGTTGCACACGCGAAATGGCCGGGTACGTGGTTTTCAGGGGCGCGCGGGAAGTTGCACACGCGATATGGCCGGGTACGTGGTTTTCTGGGGCGCGCGGGAAGTTCCACACGCGATATGGCAGGGAACGTGGATTTCTGGGGCGCGCGGGAAGTTCCACACGCGATATGGCAGGGAACGTGGATTCGAGGGGTGCGCGGGAAGTTGCACACGCGAAATGGCCGGGTACGTGGTTTTCAGGGGCGCGCGGGAAGTTCCACACGCGATATGGCCGGGTACGTGGATTGCAGGAGTGCGCTGGAAGTTGCACACGCGAAATGGCCGGGTACGTGGATTTCTGGGGCGCGCGGGAAGTCCCACACGCGATATGGCAGGGAACGTGGATTCGAGGGGTGCGCGGGAAGTTGCACACGCGAAATGGCCGGGTACGTGGTTTACAGGGGCGCGCGGGAAGTTGCACACGCGAAATGCCCAGGTACGTGGATTTCAGGGGCGCGCGGGAAGTCCCACACGCGATATGGCAGGGAACGTGGATTCGAGGGGTGCGCGGGAAGTAGCACACGCGAAATGGCCGGGTACGTGGATTTCAGGGGCGCGCGGGAAGTCCCACACGCGATATGGCAGGGAACGTGGATTCGAGGGGTGCGCGGGAAGTTGCACACGCGAAATGGCCGGGTACGTGGTTTTCAGGGGCGCGCGGGAAGTTGCACACGCGATATGGCCAGGTACGTGGTTTTCTGGGGCGCGCGGGAAGTTCCACACGCGATATGGCAGGGAACGTGGATTTCTGGGGCGCGCGGGAAGTTCCACACGCGATATGGCAGGGAACGTGGATTCGAGGGGTGCGCGGGAAGTTGCACACGCGAAATGGCCGGGTACGTGGTTTTCAGGGGCGCGCGGGAAGTTCCACACGCGATATGGCCGGGTACGTGGATTGCAGGAGTGCGCTGGAAGTTGCACACGCGAAATGGCCGGGTACGTGGATTTCTGGGGCGCGCGGGAAGTCCCACACGCGATATGGCAGGGAACGTGGATTCGAGGGGTGCGCGGGAAGTTGCACACGCGAAATGGCCGGGTACGTGGTTTACAGGGGCGCGCGGGAAGTTGCACACGCGATATGGCCGGGTACGTGGTTTTCTGGGGCGCGCGGGAAGTTCCACACGCGAAATGGCCGGGTACGTGGATTTCTGGGGCGCGCGGGAAGTTCCACACGCGATATGGCAGGGAACGTGGATTTGAGGGGTGAGCGGGAAGTTGCACACGCGATTTGGCTGTGAGCTCCCAGGCATTACCTGTACACCCTCCACGGCCCCTGCAGGCAGCACACACCACAGGGAACTACCCTGCACACCTGCTCATGTCTCCCACCACCCCCACCCCCAGCACTGTGGGCAACCTGCCAGCAGGCCCCCACCCATGGCCAACCCATGTCTCCCACCACCCCCACCCCCAGCACTGTGGGCAACCTGCCAGCAGGCCCCCACCCATGGCCAACCCATGTCTCCCACCACCCCCACCCCCAGCACTGTGGGCAACCTGCCAGCAGGCCCCCACCCATGGCCAACCCATGTCTACCACCACCCCCACCCCCAGCACTGTGGGGAACCTGCCAGCAGGCCCCCACCCATGGCCAACCCATGTCTCCCACCACCCCCACCCCCAGCACTGTGGGCAACCTGCCAGCAGGCCCCCACCCATGGCCAACCCATGTCTCCCACCACCCCCACCCCCAGCACTGTGGGCAACCTGCCAGCAGGCCCCCACCCATGGCCAACCCATGTCTCCCACCACCCCCACCCCCAGCACTGTGGGCAACCTGCCAGCAGGCCCCCACCCATGGCCAACCCATGTCTACCACCACCCCCACCCCCAGCACTGTGGGCAACCTGCCAGCAGGCCCCCACCCATGGCCAACCCATGTCTCCCACCACCCCCACCCCCAGCACTGTGGGCAACCTGCCAGCAGGCCCCCACCCATGGCCAACCCATGTCTCCCACCACCCCCACCCCCAGCACTGTGGGCAACCTGCCAGCAGGCCCCCACCCATGTCCCCCTGTCCCCTGGTCCTGACGATACACAATAATGGCAGTAATGACCAGCATACCCAGCACAAACACCCAGGCAAGGATTGCATGCACCCACATAGTGAATGCAATCACATGACACAACCCCAAAGGCAAGTAAGCAAAAGAACACATGTCCGCCACACACACATACACAATGGGTGCAAGTCAATGTCAAAACCCATATCATGGCATGTAAGAAACCAAAGAAAAAATGACACAAGTGTAAGATAATATCAAAATGTATTAAAAAATAAAAATAAAGTAAACTCTGACAACTATCTGGTAAAGCAAATAAAAGGTCCATGTCCGGGAACAAAAATGAGAAACCAAAAAACAAAGGATAGAAAAATGAATAGATCTTGTCCAAAGTAAACACATGTAGAATGAAATGAAAGATAAACCATTACGACATGGTGTGACCAATATGAAAGTTAAAAAATTTATCTCACAAAAAATAACTATATTTACAGGATTGTTCAAGGGTCCATGAGCCCAACACCACAAATTAAACCTAATACTAACTATCTAAAAAAATATGTACAAAGAAGTGGCCATTGTCCAAGCGGTCCAAAAAAAAAAAATTAAATAAAGGAAACCTAGCACTAACTAACTAAAAAACTATATACAAAGGCAGCGGGCTAGTCCTGCGGCTCACTTGGTGATGCTGGCCAGGGCATCCTCGAACTCCACGTCAATGTCCTGGAGGCGGGACTCAGTCCTGGCCCCGAGGTCTCGCAGGGACAACCCCATGTGCTCTCCAAATTCCCTGCGAGCCTCCTCGAGGCACTCAGCCCGCCTCAATGCCTGATGCATGGAGATCTCCGCCCTGGCCATGGCGAGCCGCTCCTCTTCCGCCCGCTGCCGCTCCGCACCTATCCGCTGGCCAAACTCCTCCCACACGGAACACACCGCCATGCCAGGGTTGCCCTGCCCTCCGGCCGATGCCTGCCCCTCCGATCTTGATGGCCCTGAGCCATGATGCCTCCCACGTCGAGCCCGCTGCTGCCTGCGACGCCACTGCCTCTGCCAGCACGACGGCATCCAGGCTGATGGTAACCACCGACGCCGTCGTGCACGTGCCCTGCCCGATGATGCCGGCACATCTTCCATCTGCTGGGGTCCACTTGCTGTGTCGTCCACCCCTGCTGGACCTCCGACTCCCAACTGTGGCAGGGATGGGATCCCCACCGAGATGGCTGCATTGGTCGGGGCAGGTCCACAGGGGGCCATGGTGGCATCTGGGCCGGAAGACGGCAAGGAGAACGACTGGTGGATAGCCTGCACAGAGGAGGAGAGGGCTGTCAGATTGGCCAACACATGCAGGAACCCCCCGAACATGGCCGATCCCAATTGGGCCACGTCGGCACGGTGCACTTCGTGATGACGTGCGTGCTCCTCCCGGGAAGCACGCACGGCATCACGAATCACAGCCGTGCGCATCGCGACCCCAATCAGGACCTGCTCCACGCGGCCAGGGGTTCCCACGGCCGCAGGTGGAGGGGAGTCAGTTGACATGGACATCCCCTCTACCTGCGGACGGGCCTGGGACGGGGCATCCCTGCTGGTGCATGGTGGTGCACTCACAGGGTCAGGGACAGCGACATGCACAGGCCCCTCCACGGTGACCTGTGCTGCCTCCTGCCCCTGGCCCTGGACTGCACCACTTGCACCAGCAGGGATGCTCCCACCAGGGCCCATGTGTGCACCAGTGTCGGCCTCCTCCTCCTCTGTGCAAACCACCAACCTGGATGGCTCCTCACCGTCTCCCGCCGTAGCAGGCCCCTGTGGGGGCTCACCCACCCCTTCCGCTGCAGCCGTGGGGGCATCCCCGCCGCCTTGCTCCACAGCGCCGTCTCCGCCCTCTTCTTCACTAGCCGCTGCGTAGAGGGAGACAAAGAACACAAGCATCAGGCTACTGTACAATGGTCCCCTAGACAGGAAGCAATAGCAGATGAGCACCCCTGTCAAAGTACACTTCCATCATGTCCCTCCACAACACATGGGTCAGTCCAGGCAAAACACACACAGTAACAGGCATGGTGCATGCCATGCACATTTCCATGCATGTCCAATTGACTCTTGAAACATTCAATGAAATGTAACTCACATGCATCATGGCTCATGCATATCACATGCACACACTACACCTCAGTCACATCCATCTGGCCACAATCACACCAAACACAGGCAAAACAAGGGTAAGGTGGGTGCGTCACTGAATCTGTGCATTGTCACACACATGAGTCATGCATCCATGGCATGCACAAGTCACAGACATGCAGGTCAGGCACACAGACATGGCTACCATATATGTACCTGGCATCAGCACCCATCCTCACCCCCATCCATGTCCAGGTACAGAGACTGGCATGCTCTCATGTCCCAAATCTGCATAGTGCTCCCCATGCCGCATTTCTACACATGCAACAACCATGTGGGTCACACATCACTGGTCGCACATGCATTACCATGATGTCCCAGCACACATACATGCATACATGGCACATGGCACACATACAGGCAAGTATCATAGAACCAGCACACCGCAACATGCCCTGTCTCACACAGTGATGCTTGGACACTTACCGCTCAACTCCAGACGGGTCTCCCTCTCAAGGATCTGGGCGTGGAGCGCTGGGCGTACGCGTTCCAGGACCCTCTTCTGGATGGAACTCATGTGGCCCCGGCCCCCCTCCACGAGGCGCCGGGCCTTCACAAGGGTCCTGGACCTCAAGTCCTCCCAGCGCTTCTTGATCTTCAAGACGTTGCGGGTTGCCACCCCCTCCGCGTTGATGGCAACCACACAGTCGGCCCAGATCCTCTCCCGTCCTTCCTTGCTGGCGCGGGACGATCCAAAGAGGGCATCATACTGCCCCAGGACATGCTCCACCAGGACACCAACTTCGGTGGCAGTGAAGCTGGTGCCCCTCTGCCCCTCTGGCCTGGGGTTGCCACTGGTGCCAGATGTAGAAGTGCCCGACATGGCAACCCCAGAGGCAGGTGTGGGTGGGCAACTGGGTCCTGGGGCTGGGCTGTGGAGCGATGTAATCCCAGTTGGGAGTCTTCAGTTCCAGCAGGGGTGGACACAGCAACTGGACCCCTGCAGATGGCTGATGTGCAGGCACCAAATGGCAGGGCACGGTGGCAGCAGGCAGGCAGGCAGGCAGCAGCAGATAGCACGTGGGAGGCTGCTCAGGGCACTTGGGGGGCAGTAACTCGGCCTTCTGGGCAGGAGCGTGGTGTTCCGTGTGTTTTCGGGTGGCCAGCTTGATACGGAGTGATTTGGCACGTGAAATTCCTGCACGTCAGCGTGAAATCCGAGGAAAGGCCCTTAGCGCGTAAGTGCGTCAGCACGCATACGCGATTCTATTGGACCAGAGTCCCTCATCGCGTAAGCGCGTCTGACGTGATCCGCACGGGCGTTCCCCACTCAGCACGTGAAGACGGAGCACACGTGGAAATCCTGCACGTCAGAGTGTCATCGCGTGTAATTGGCCAAAAGTGCGCGTACACGCCATTGGCCTATGTACGTGTATTTCATCGCGTGTAATTGGCCAAAAGTGCGCGTACACGCCATTGGCCTATGTACGTGTATTTCATCGCGTGTAATTGCCCAAAAGTGCGCGTACACGCCATTGGCCTATGTACGTGTATTTCATCGCGTGTAATTGCCCAAAAGTGCGCTTACACGCCATTGGCCTATGTACGTGTATTTCAGGGGCGCGCGGCCACTTACACAGGCAAGTACGTCAGCGCACCTGTATGCCTGCAGCGTGGGAATTTCCACACGCGATAGGAGTGGGAACCCGATTCCAGGGGTGCGAGGCTCACACGCTGCCTACTACACGCGCAAGGCATTAATTTGCGCACTTTTCAATAAACAAGCCAGATGCCAGGATGAACATACCGTTCCTAGCAGCAGTGGCAGTGGGCTACCAAAGGAGGATGAGGAGGAGAGTCAGGGCCAGAATATTCACACCCAGAACCAGCCTATTCGGGATGCCTGATGACCAGGTGTATGGGAGGTACAGGTTTCCAGCACACATCATACTGGACCTGGTCAGTGAGTGGGAGGATGACCTCACATCACCCACCCTGTGCTCCCAAGCACTCAGCCCCCTGCAGAAGGTCCTGAATGTACTGCACTTCTTGGCCACTGGATCCTTTCAGCGGACAAGTGCCATAGTGGGTGGTGTGTCACAGGCCACGCAGTCACGCTGTCTACACCAGGTCTTGAACATCATCACTGCACGGCCTTCAGTCCGCAGGCACATATATCTCCCCAGGACTCATGCAGAAAGGCGGACGTGCATCCAGGAATTCTATGGTGTGTCTCAATTCCCCAAAGTGCTTGGTGCAATTGACTGCACACATGTGGCTCTACGTCCACCCAGGGCAACAGAGCACATCTATAGAAACCGCAAGCACTGGCATTCCATCAACGTCCAAGTTGTATGCAATGCCAAGGGAATCATCACATCAGTATATGCCAACTATCCAGGGTCCACCCACGACAGCTTCATCTACAGAATGTCTACCCTATGCCGGGACCTAGAGGCTGGCCAGCATGGAGATACATGGCTGCTTGGTGAGCATGAATGCCACTCCACATGCATGCATGTCAGATACTGGGTCATGACACAACACCACTAATGATACCCATCACCACCTCCGCAGGGGACAGTGCCTACCCTATCAGCCCCCACATGATGACCCCAATCCGGAACCCCACCACGCCACCCCAGGTAAGGTACAACACAGCACACATTGCTACACGGGGCATAGTGGAGCGCACATTCGGAGTGCTCAAGTCACGCTTTCGCTCCCTTGACCGTTCTGGCGGGCAGCTGTTATATGCTCCCCGAATAGTGTGCAGGATCATAGTGGCAGCATGTGTCCTGCACAACGTTGCAACACGCCGGGGCCTGCCCGTGGACATGGTGGTGCCCCCACATCCACAACCACATGCACGCCCGCTGCGCATGGGAGGAGAAAGGGCACGGGGGGAGGCAGCCCGTACGCAACTGGTGGCCAACTTCTTCACCTAGGAATCACAGTGCTGGCTAGTGCACACTGCTCTGGCACATACCATCTGACAATCAATGATGACTCTACCTGACAATGTCTGAAAATTACTTGCCAATGAACTGTCAGATACACATCAGCCTGAGATTGTTAACATGGAAGTGTCAATATGTGTGCACCCCTAGCTACACATACACCAGCTATGCATCACAACGCAAAGACACAACTCCTTCAATCTAAAATGCATTGCCACGGGCGATTCACTACATGACAACATTGCCATGTCACCCACTCCCTTCACAGTCCCGCCACTGAGGACACCATGTCATGGTATGTGACAGCAAACAAACTGGCCATCACAACATGACACCAGTGTCACAAATAGCAGTGCCCCAAATGGAACATAGCCGCACTTGAGCAGCTAACCGCCCTGGAGCCACTACTACACACCTGTGTAAGAGTAATTTCTATCAAATTACACACCAACCCACCCTGAAGCCCACCCAAACAAGACACATTGCATGTAATCAATGGTAGTCTCATTACCTGATTCAGCTGGTATGTCCTCACCGTCCAGATGTACAGTGATGGCGCCATGCAAAAGTGTCAGTGCACATCTACCGACATGTAGTGTGACTCCAGAGAGTATGCCCTTGTGAAGATCTGTGTGAAATACCTGCAAAACATGAGCAACATATGTAAGTAGAGGCACATATCATACCATCATGCATAGTTAGGTGCAACAACAATGAACACTATGAATGTCTACACAGTATTGACTATGGACTGGCCAACAGCTCATGGGAGTCCAATGTCACCGTGTAATTTGCTGTCACTTGGGCACACCCTTTGCAAGCCCATGGAAAGGGAAGCAGGAGGGGTGTGGATGTCTGCTACCCAAGCATCGAAACCAAACTCAGGACAAGCCTGCATGTGCCCAGCCACAATACAGTGTATGCCCAGGTACCCACACAAGGCAACACTCTTGCAAAATAAAAATGAAAAAGAGAAAAAATGGCCATGAAAGGGCCGGCGGGGGGGGGGGGCCACCTATGAGGTCCGAGGACAGGATGCACGCCACAATCCACCTGTGTGGATCATGGGAAAGGAAAACACCCCATAGGCTCGTGGCCCACACGGCTACTCTGTTGTGGGAGATGAGTCGCTATGGCTCTGCCCAGACCCTGCAGCTGACTCTGGAGGTGGGGGAGCTGCCTCAGAAGATGGTGTGACAATGGGAGGCAGCCCACGCAAAGCACGAGTTTGCTCCTCCATGGCTGCAAGCAGGCGGGTCTGGTAGTTCTGGTTCTGGGTTATAATCATGCGGAGGTCCCCATGCAGTAACTCCCGGGATGACCTGACCTCCGCACGAGTTGCCTGCATCTCGGCCGAGAGCGTCCGTGTCAGACGCTCCAGCTGCTCCTCTGTCCTTCTATGGGATGAAGCCTCAAGCTCTAACAGGGTCGACCTGAGGTGACGGAGTTCTTCCCTCAGGGCTTCCCTGTGGCGCTGGGACTCCATGGAAAGTGATTCCCCCAGAGTCGCCAGTGCCGCCCGCCTGTCCATGTTGGACGCCAACATATCCTCCCTGTGTGCCTGGCAGATGGACTCTGTAGCCTGCTCCAGTCGCTCCATCAGCCTTTCTGGGGGGACAATGGAAGTGGCCACCCTATCCATGGCCTGTGCAATCATCTCGGATGATGCTGCCTGTTGGGTGGCCATACCGTAGATGGATTGCTCCCATACGGTATTGCCAGGTGGCATACGGCCACCACGTTGACGGGCACCACACCTGCCTGGGGCAAGGCGGACTGCGCCTTGCTGTGCCGGCAAGGCCTCAGGCTGCAGGACTGCATTCCCTCTCTGATCTGCAGCCCCAGGAACAGGATCAGAGATTGGGTGGTGTGGCCCTGCATCCGTAACCACCAGAGGCTGATCTGCCGACACTGACATCCCCATTGAGGCCAATGGCCTGGCTGCAGGTGGGTCGGACAGAGGAGATTCTCTCCCAAGAACACTCACCTGCGACTGCACATAGGTGTCATCCTCCGAGTCTACACCTGAATACTGCTCGGGGGAGGAACCCCCAGAGACACCCCTCGACAGCACGGCCTGCAGCACTTGTGGGTTTTCACCCACAAACACACCACGTCCCTCACTTGTGGTAGGTCGGCCCGGGTTGCCCTCCTGGGACGGCTCCACCACCACATCCCCAGCATCAACAAGTGCTTCGTCCCCTGCAAAGACATGAAAGAGAAAAATGGAAACAGGCATTAGCACCATGGCATGCAACAAGGGCTGATGAACAACATAGGCAGTAGTCCTACGACACATGTCCTACATGACTGGGAGTCCTCCTATGCATTCACCATCACTGGGTCTGTAGGGGAGGCTCAGGGCATACTATGTACTGATTGGAGAGCAACGCCTGCTCACCTTGATGCCTAGCACTGCCATCACACATTGGGCGGTGATTGCCATGTCAAAGGCACATGCCATCACACACATGGCATGTGACATAGCCACCAAGTGAAGAGGGAGAGGAGGGCTACTTTTTTGGATTTCAACCACTCTGGTCCTGACATTGCATCGTCACATCAATTAGTATACATGTTGTACATGGATCTGCTAGTCCAAATTGGCAACGATGCACAGTGCCTTGTCTACATCAACATAATGCAGTAAACATTGTGATTCCACCTCCCCAACACCTGTAACGGAATAATTTTGCATTCGTGAAGCACCGGTCAAGTAATGTTTGTAGGTGCAGCGGAGCACTGAGGGGTGGTGGGGCAGAAGGGGATGCCAGTCAACAATACTACTGGTGCTGGTGTCATTCATGTCACGCAAGTGCAGGGGTGGGTGGCACAATGAAGTGCAAGGGGGAGTGGCGGCTGGAAGTGCTGTACAAGGTAAGTAGGACTTGACGTCAAGGGCAGATGGTGTTAGGCGCAGACAAGTGCTGGGGGGGTGGCCTATAGGGGTACAGAGACAATCATGCTGTGCTGTGGGCTCGGAGGGGACAGGGGAGGTACACACTGCCTCTGGCTCGGCAAGGTCCTTTCAGATTTCTATGTGTCCTGCAGAGTTGTCACATGCCGCAGATATGTGCCCTTGGATTGGGGATCTCATCTTGGTGAGAAGGGTGAGGCGCTATTGGCTTTGGAGCATGTGGCAGGCCAGTTTGCCAGAGGATGGCCATGATGCAGGACATTCCCTCTCTGCCACCCGGCACCTGTGGTTTGGGTTCCCAAGATCCGAGTCATGCCAGGACTCTGCATTGGCATGGGGCTTCAGACAGGTGGTCATGACCGTGGCTAAGACATCCAGTGTACCTGACATGGAGTGGAGCATGGAGTGGGCCCTGTCAGGATGGGAGTGAGCCTAAGGGGGAGCTGGATGGGGGGGAGATTTTGGCAG
This sequence comes from Ambystoma mexicanum, assembly GCF_040938575.1. Lineage (NCBI taxonomy): Eukaryota > Metazoa > Chordata > Amphibia > Caudata > Ambystomatidae > Ambystoma > Ambystoma mexicanum. The sequence goes on along the minus strand of NC_090928.1, from coordinate 543,557,512 downwards.
CATGAGCCTCGACTGACACACACTTCATGGGTCGGAATACCAAGAAGGTGTGTGACAGTGGTGAGGGTGGCTTTGCCTGTGGGGTGTTGAGGGTGAGCTGGGAGGAGAGGAGAATGTGATCACTCCAGGAGAGAGGAGTGCAGAGATGGACGGAGAGGGGAAAGTCAGATGAGATCAGAGCATCAAGAGTGTGCCCTGCAGAATGAGTAGGGACAGACGGGAGTCTAGAGGGTGAGAGGGAGTTGCTGAGGTCACAGAAAGGTCACGTGGGGGCGTCAACAGGCATGCAGGTGGATGCGTACCGCACCAAGGATGAGGAATTCTGTGTCTGGGGACATGAGTGAGGAGGAGAGGTGAGGACACTCAGAAAGGAAGTAGTACATTTGACCAGTTTTCCCAGACACAGTACGCACTGTTTGAGATTGTCAAGGTGTGGTGGACAGAAACCTCACACAAGCCATTCCAGAGTGGAGTAGGTCTAAGTAGGTGTGACAGTGGCAGGAATACCCTCAGGGAAGCCAAGGGCACACCCCCCCTGCACAGTAGTGGCGGGCCAAGGAGAGGGTCAAGGGTGCAGACAGAGCTGGCCGTCAGACATGTTTCCATGAGACCAAGGATGTCAAGGTGCATAACCTCATGTAAGTGACAGTTATCGGAGGAATGCCTGATGCAGCCGCAGTGAGAGGAGTGTAATTGTGGAGGAGGTTGACAGCCTTGTAGGACTTACGGGGAGTGCTAGAGATCAGAGGTGCCGCATGTGTAGGAGTTGGAGTGGGAGGCGGAGAAGGTTCATGGGAGGGTGCAGGGAGGCAGTGCAGGATTGATGAGGAGAGAGGAGGGGGGACAGCAGGAGAGGTAAGGAAGTTGATGAGATGTGGGTAGCATTTCTCAAGGAGATTGAGGTTGGCCTAAGGGCCTTGGACTGAGACGCTCCCATTACCATGCACATCAATAGTGGTATCTGAGGATTGGAAGGAGGCCAGGAGTACACCCCAACGGGTCCCACCTATGAGGGTGGAAGAGGAGCAAGGAGAGAGGACAGGGACCATGTGAAGGGTCTATGGGACAGGCAAAGGCATGTATGAGCAGATGTCAGTGAGAGTTAGCTTAGAGTAGGCTCAGATGCACTGGTCAGCAATAGGGTGGGTCGCATTGGAGGGCAGGCTGCCCTCATTTGACTTTTGGCAAGCAGGTGTCGTGCGTAGGGCACGATGGTCTGAACTGTAGAAGTCATGGAAGATAGACCATGAAGAGCAGCATGGAGTGTGAGGGAATGGGGCTTGGAACCAGACGGTACCAAAGGACCCAGGAAGGAGGTGGATGTCAAGGCTACATCCACAGTATGACTGCATGTTGGTAGGCATTCATATACAGAGGACGCATTAGCATGTGGTATCATTGCATGTCAGGCATGTGAAGATGAAACTTGAATGGCTGGGGGAAAGGAGAGGAATGGTATGTAAGACATCAGATGAATAGACAGGGGAGTATGAGCAACAATGTAGTGACAAAATTACTAATCAAGGGCGACTTCCATGGTGTTGGCCCATATGTGCACTGTTGCCAGTAGGGATAGTGCTGTGGCCAGATGGTGTTGCACTGAACATACTGGATGAGGCACATGGGTGCCACTATCAACTCTGCCACACACCCCCTTGACAGGCACCCAACATGAATGCTTCACACACACACCATGCACATGGATAATACACACATGCATGTGCACTCACCGGATGATGCCTCGTAATCAGGGAGGTCTCCCACACCTTGGAGTTGTCCCTCGGTGACGTAGGATCCAGCTACGGACTCGTGTGGTGTGAGTTCTATTTCCTGTGCTGGGGACCCACCTCCAGTCACCAAGGTTGCGGCATGACTTGAGGCCAGCTTATCCTTTGCCCTGCGCTTAAGGTCATTCCAGCGCTTCTGGCAATCACTAGCTGTGCGCCTCACTACTCCAAGGGCACTTATTCTGTCAGCAATGGTCTGCCAGTGTGCCTGGCGTCTGGCATGTGTGGTCTTGGACCCTGCAACGATGACCATTTCCCTATCATGATCTGACACATACTGAACAAGTGCATTAAGTTCGGCGTCTGTGAAGCTTGGCTTCCTTGATGGGCCGGACTGTGCAGCCGTGTCTGGGGCATCAGCCTGTGCCGGACGTGCACTCTTCCTCTTGCGCTTGGAAGGGGGTGGGGATCCAGAGTGTCCTACGCCGCTGTGGACACTAGGGGCAGGAGCCGTGGTGGACTCTGTACTGGGTGTGTGTGATTGCCCACTCAGCATGGGAGTAGGTGCAGGCATTGGGGGTAGTGGGATGGGGTCAGGCCTGATCTGAGGTGCATGAACTAGGACCGACACAGTCTTGGCAGGGTGTATGAGAGGTGGGGTGGATTGAGCCACACCCTGGCTACGGGGGCCAGCAGATGACCTATCTGGCATAGATGCGCGTGCCCTGATGACACCAATGTGCACCGGTGCACGTGCAGTGGACCTGCTGACCTGGATGTCAGCGATGGAATCACCCTCGGACAGGTCTGGTGCCACAATGGCCTGGTCCGACATGGGCTGATCAGGGTTGGTATCAGCCACATGACTCTCAACTGGGGGGGGGGGGGGCATGGGTGTCCCTGACTGTTCCTCCAGACTGGGGGGAACAGGGGCGCCCTGCAAGTCACAACCACGTCCCCTGTTGGATCCTCCACGGCCACCACGTGTGGCTCGGCCACCTTTGCCACCCTTACGGCTTGCACGCCTCCCAACCATGGCACTGATGGTATTGTGCGTATGGGAGTGGGTGTGCACAATTGTCCTGGGCAATTGGGTGTCAAAGGGGTTGGGTACCAGATGGTATTCGTACCCTAGTGCAGTGGCAAGGCTATATGACACCCCTGGGGAAAGATGACGGGTCACGCAACGCACAGGCACCCCAAAAAAGTTAAGGAACGTGCACAATACCCCTCCTAGACCACGTGTGCTGATGGAAAACCCTGCCCTACGCTGTGGCATCCAGTAACACAATGAACGTATGCGTGTCACACGCGGCCTAGATTGACCTCTGAAGGGGTAGGCTACACACGGGGCAAGCACAGATGTTAGATACGTGCGTGACTCACCGTCTGCCAGGTAAAAGAGCGTGAAAAAATAGCACTTTTGGTTGGCAACACCCCCGCCAAAAGAAGAGGTGTACGCTGTCTGAGGAGACAGGACAACTGTAGAAGGGGACACTGTTTGAGGGAACAGGCCCAGGAAAACCAGTACAAGAGGAAAAAGAGAAAAGAGCTGTCAGAGGTAACAGGGAGTACGAACTGGAAACGCCGTGAAGTAAATCGCGTGTGAAACGACAAGAAGTACCGAATTCACCCACTCGCTCTCCACGAAAAGCACGTACAAGGAAATTGTGTTCAACACTACCTTTTATACAGGCCCACACGTACATCGTCACTTACGGCGTGTACGTGCTTGGCCCATTTTCACCAATCACACGCTTTGGCACTCCTGCGTGTAGGTATCTTTTCACCAATCACACGCTTTGTCACTCCTGCATGTGGATCCTTTTTCACCAATCACGCGCTTCGACACTCCTGCGTGTAGCTCACTTTTCACCAATCACACGCTTTGTCACTCCTGCATGTGGATCCTTTTTCACCAATCACGCGCTTCGACACTCCTGCGTGTCGCTCACTTTTCACCAATCACACGCTTTGACACTGCACGTGCAGGTAACTATTGACGCACATATGCTGGTGACGGGTTTTCGCGCGATGAGTGTGGGGTTTTCAGGTGCAAAATCACTCCCTATCAGGCTGTCCACGCGTTCTAACACGAAAGACCACGCTCCTGGCCAGGAGGCCGAATTTAAGTCCCCAAGAACCCTGAGCACGCTCCCACCTGCCATCGGCTGCTGCCTGACTGCCTGCTGGCCACGTGCCCCACAGTGCTGGTGGGTGGGGGTGGTGGGAGACATGGGTGGGGGCCTGGTGGAGGGTGCCCCTGGTGGATGGGGGTTGGGGGTGGTGGGAGACATGGATGGGGGCCTGATGGCAGGTGCCCCTGCACTGCTGGGGGGTGGGGGTGGTGGGAGACATGGGTGGGGGCCTGGTGGAGGGTGCCCCTGGTGGATGGGGGTGCAGGGGGACATGATCAGGTGTGCAGGGTAGTCCACTGTTTTGTGGGCTGCCTGCAGGGGCCGGGGAGGGTGTACAGGGTACACCTGTGGGGGCCCACCCAGCCTATTCGCATGTGATAATTCCCACGCACCCCTGTGATACACGTACCCTGGCCAATCGCGTGTTGAACTTCCCGCTACCCCTGTAATACACGCACCCTGCCTGTTCGCGTGTGATGATTCCCGCGTACCCCTGTGATACACGTTCCCTGGCCTATCGCGTGTTCTACTTCACGCGTCCCCCTGTAATACACGTTCCCTGGCCCATCGCGTGTTGAACTTCCCACTACCCCTGTAATACACGCACCCTGGCTGTTCGCGTGTGATGATTCCCGCGTACCCCTGTGATGCACGTTCCCTGGCCTATCGCGTGTTCTACTTCACGCGTCCCCCTGTAATACACGTTCCCTGGCCCATCGCGTGTTGAACTTCCCGCTACCCCTGTAATACACGCACCCTGGCTGTTCGCGTGTGATGATTCCCGCGTACCCCTGTAATACACGTTCCCTGGCCTATCGCGTGTTCTACTTCACGCGTCCCCCTGTAATACACGTTCCCTGGCCCATCGCGTGTTGAACTTCCCGCTACCCCTGTAATACACGCACCCTGGCTGTTCGCGTGTGATGATTCCCGCGTACCCCTGTGATGCACGTTCCCTGGCCTATCGCGTGTTCTACTTCACGCGTCCCCCTGTAATACACGTTCCCTGGCCCATCGCGTGTTGAACTTCCCGCTACCCCTGTAATACACGCACCCTGGCTGTTCGCGTGTGATGATTCCCGCGTACCCCTGTGATGCACGTTCCCTGGCCTATCGCGTGTTCTACTTCACGCGTCCCCCTGTGATACACGTTCCCTGGCCCATCGCGTGTTGTACTTCCCGCTACCCCTGTAATACACGCACCCTGGCTGTTCGCGTGTGATGATTCCCGCGTACCCCTGTGATTCACGTTCCCTGCCTAGTCGCGTGTAGTACTTCCCGCGTACTCCTGATTTGGAGATTGCCCGCTTTGCTTTCCTTGTTTGCCTGCCCTGTGAAGTGGTCCGGGGTTAGCGCAGCCCTTAGCGATGATTTAGCGCTTTTGATGGCTTTTCCGTGCGCGAGGGCGTTCTTGGGGGCGTTACTGGCGCTGCTGCAGGCTCGCTGCGATTCTCTGCGCCACGGCTGTTTTGGGAGCTTGAAATCCATGAATACGCTGTGCGCGGAAATCTGTTTTAGCGCACGTGCCTGGCGCAGACTATCGCAGGCGCACGCTGTGCGCCAGCCGCGTGCGCTACTTGTGCGCTGGATTCTATGAATTACCCTGTGTGTGTAATGAGACTGGAGCGAATGTCTGATAGGAGGGCACTGTGGAGGAGCATTTTAATGAGGCATGATCATATAAGGGATTACCAAGACTTTACCGAATTAGAAATGTTTGAGGGAGAAAAAAACAAAAGTAATTTGAATAAAAATGACTTTTGGTTTTCACTCCCCCGAACATTTCTGACAAGCCACTTCCCCCCACCCCCTTACTTACCTCTCGCCGAGTCCTGCATCCCTCTGTGGCGCTGGTTCCCTTCACTTGTGTGAATGAGAGCCAGCTCTGCAGGTGTAACGCTCACCTGATTCCCACGGAGGCGCTGGTCCCGGCTGAACTGTTATAGTCTCTTCAATTGAGAAGCGTAGAGCTCGGATGACTCTCTGGACTGGGCTTCCTCTTATTGGCCGTCTGGCTTGCAGGGTAAGGTTTCTGCAGGCGGAAGAAAAAAGGGTTAATGACCGTTTGGCTGGACTTCCTCCTCACTAATCGCCAACTCTCCGAAAGTCCAATGTCCTGGTGAGCTCTCACCTTAGGCGTATAAATGCTGGGCTCTCCATCCTGCGACTTATGCAGGGGTGCTTGGGTTCCAGTTACGTCACTGGAGGTCCTCAAAGTCTTTTGTGGCCTTAGAAGTGGCACAGGTGCTGAGATGCCAAAAGGTGATGCCGCCGTTACTGCACGAGCGGATGCCAGTAGGTATAAAGAGTTTATAGTCTTGAAGAGATGGGCACCTTTAATGAAGTCTTTGCATTGTCTTTTGCAGGTGCCTGGATGCTTAGGGCGTGGTCACTGAGAGCGCGACACGTGCGGTTGTACGTAGGTATGGGAATTTCAATGACACCTCAATAATGTCCCTTGTTTTCTGTTTTCAGGTCTTGAGATGTTGCGGGCGTTGTTCGTCCATTGCCGTTGCACGTGCGAAGTACGTGAGTATAATGATCTGTGACCTTATTATAGCACCTCTAACAATGGTCTTTTCTTATTTGCAGGTGTCAGGACCTTGCGGGCGTTTTCGCAGTCGCGGATGCACGTGGGGAAACACGTAAGTGTTAGGCTTTCTTGCAGTCTTTAATGGCACTTAAATAATGTCTTTTCTTGTTTTCAGGTGCCGGGCTGCTGCGGTTGAAGAGATCGTAATACGCGCACAAAAGCAGGTAAGAAAAGTAAATGCGGCCGCCTTCACCCGATTCCTACTTAACAATGTTCTTTGTCTTTACAGGTGCCGTTAGGCTGCTGAAGAGAAGGCCGCGAAGAATCTGTGAAAGCACAGATGGATCAGGTAAGCGAGCACGGCTGCGAACGTGTTGCAACTTGCTAACCTTATGTTTCTTTTGCTTGCAGGTTCTGCCGGTGTCTGGATTCCTGGATGGTAAGTATAGTTCTCGTGTCTTTCTTCCACAGGTTGCTGAGCTGAAGCTGGAGATGTCACTGGAATGCTGGAGCTGACTCGGTGAGCGTCCTGCTGCAGATGCAGAATAACGCGAAGCACGTTTTCCCAATCGGGTGTGGTTTAAATAGTGTTGGAGTGATTGGGTGTCTTCTTCCTCAGCCTCGCCCAGGTAAAAGAGTTCCTGTGTTCAAGAGCAAAGGAGTGGCACCAGCCCCACCCAGGTAAGAAAGTAGTCCCAGTTCAGGGAATAGTTCCTCCCAGCAGAAGGCTGGGGACTTCATCCTGCCAGCATTTGCAAAGGTGAGTATGCAGCATGGTCTGCTACAGGTAGGTCCACCCAAGCACCTTTGCAAGAATTATGAGCCCGGCGCCCCTGGCGCCGGGACTGAGGTTCCTTATGAGCCTGGCGCCAGAGGCTCCAAAGGGCCCCAATAGGGGTTTGCTGGAGCCGGGGACAAGGGTCGTGAGCCTGCTTCCGGGGATGCTGGGCTTGACTTGGCTTCTCGGGAGCAGTGCTCATGACAGCAGGGTCCTCTTTTTTTTCATTTTCTTTTTCGAAACCTTATTTAATGGGTAGCGGGAGACACCCACCGCAAACCTGATGGCAATATAGTGAACAAGGTTGTGGAGACCGCCCCTGCAGTCCCAGCAGGCCTTGTTCACTATAATGACACAGAATGGGGGATTTATTCAACATTTTCGGCTGTAGAAATTTTCGTACAGCCGATTTTCGAATAAATCTCCCATTTTTTTCTCGGAATAATGTGTGGATACCTTATATATATAAGCCCCTGTTAACCTGCCATTGTGTAACAGTATATTCTGTTTGTCAGTAGGCCATGTTTAAACCACTGTAGCCTGCATAAAGGATAGATGGTACACTGCACTGCACATGTCACCCTTAGAACGGCGCTTCACGCACCACATAAGAATACCCACCTTCACTGCTCACACTTCTGACATATACATTTAGGCATAGCCAAGAGTGTACCCCACACTCGCCTTTTACTGAAAGGCAGCTTTATTTGGCAGATGTTATCATATTACTAGACCTCAAACCTTCCTCGAGGCGAGTGTGAAGCATTCTGGAGTTTATTCACCTGGAAGAAATGCCTTGCACTGTGCAGCTTTTATTCATAATGCTAACAAGCGCTGCCAAGTGCAGCTGGCATTGAAAGACTGCACAATGAGGGTTTGTCTCGGGCAGCAATGAAAGTTGCAAAGTGTGACCTTGCTAGGCTGAGACTATCCCCCTTCCATTGACAATCATGTATTCCTGTGAGTATAAGAGATCTGGACCCAGGAGAGAGAGGGGGTTCACTCGCACCAAAGTCTTGTGTTGCCATTGGTCATTTGTTTGCTTACTGCTTAACTAATAATGTGTTCATCAATCCACCAGAATCGTGAGTGGTTGTTATGTTCCCCTACACTGAGTTTTCCCCTTGGGTGGTATATGCCACGAAGTTGAACCATTACAGACAGGATTTTATGACCTATTCCATGGAACTGGATGTTTTCAAAATTGCACATAGATCCAACATTTCAGCCAGTGTACCTTCATCATACATGAATCCCCTTCTATCTGAGTCTCAAGGTGCAACCGGAACTCAGGGAGCTGGAGCATGAAGGAATTATTGAAAGGGTCACAGGCCTAACACTGTATCGCAAATTCTGGTCCTTAACTGAAAAGCCAAGCAATCCGAGGTGGTGCGTATAGGTATGGATATTCACCTGCCAAATAAGGCCATTAGGCTTTAAAAGCACCCAGCGCTGACAGTTGATGGCATTGTGGCATATTTGCAGGGTGCCACAGTGTTTTCCAGGACAGACCACAATGCAGGATATCATCGGGTACCCCTCTGTACGTCACTACATTCTCCACGCACTTTGGTTGTTCTGCCAAAAAGAGGATTCGGTTTGGTATCACCTCAGCAGCAGAGGTGTTCCAACACATTATCCGGGTATGCTGGCTGGTGTCCCAGTAGTTTTGAAAGTCAATGACATTGTTGTAATATTTGCATAGTCCGTGCAGAAACACATAGGAGACTGGAGGCTGTCTTCAAAAGTCATGTAAATGGTCAGGCCCTAATAAAGGACAATCACGCATTACTGCAATCAAGATCAAGTTTTTAACCTATGGAAAACGGATTCGCGACCAATATCACAGAACCCCGAGAGCAACTAGCCACAACTTCACTGGGTCCTTACAAGTCCCCTCTCCCCCCTCCCCCCAGCTTGCCTAACCCCCTCTGAACCGACAGACTGCTCTGTCATGATGGAAGGAGCACTTGGAGACAGTTAAAGTTGAATTGTTAAATGTTAATGTCTTATTACGGAACGCTTATTATCCTCTAACTATGGACATATTTTATGTCATGCAAATTTAAAAATGATAAATGCCAATAAATACATTTAAAAATAAATCAAGATCAAGTTTTTTAGATACATCTTTTATGACTTTGCACTTTTGGCTGACCCAGTCAAAGTAGAGGACACTCAGGCAGGAACCTCTGGGTCACCATACCAGAACAAAGTGTCTGTGGATATGTTTGTAAAACGGCCAAGATGCTTTTATGAGTACCAAGTAAGCATTAACATCAGAAGTCATGACAGCATTTTTTCACCCAGAGAGACTCACTGACATAAGGGACACTGCAGACCATACAGGACTGGGACCGGTGTTGGCTCAGATCAATGAGAAAGAAAACGGATTACCCGTTGCCTATGCCAGCTGGGCACTCAATAGGGTGAAGCAAAGCTACTCTCGGATAAATAAATAAAGATCTTGTTGTGTTATGGGTCTTTAGGCTCTTCCATTTCTATGTGTTTGGACACCCTATGATGGTAGGTAGAGACCATAAGTGGTTGGTGCCAATTACATCAGTCACATCTCCTTGATCCCCGGCCAGAATTCAACAATGGATTTTTCCATCACAAGACTATACTGTCACTTTGTACAAAATTTTAGGAGCCCCTCTACTTAGTTCTCAGTAGAGGGACCCCCACACTCCTTTGTACTTTTGCAAAACTTGTTCTCAGTAGAGGGGCTCCCACATGCTAACCCAGGGTAATCCAGACGTGGACCCCCTGATCACTGTGCCTTAGAGAGGCTCAGCTTCACCTCAATGAGAAGGCCCAATAATGCCAAAACACATGTCTGGGGTTGCTGATGATACTCTTGTTCAGAGGGGAATAGCCTAGCATTTCGGTGCTGGACTGCCCTTGTAGGTGTGACGAGACTGATATGCATTTGAGGATATTTCTCCTCTGTGAAGGGTGCAGTGTTGTAGACCCTCCTGAGTGGAAGGAATTCCATATAACAGGGTATTTGACCCATGTTCGTTCTCATTATAGGCACTCCCACAATCCTTTGTAATACTGTGACTTTGTGCTATAAAGCAGGGGCTGATCATTCTGCTGACTATCTCTCAAGACACACAACATGATCTGGGGACACGGAGAGCATCAAAGAATCAGCAGTACCTGTATCAATGACACTCGACTGAATTAGGCAAGCCTCTGTGAAAGATGGATGCTTATAGCTCATCATTCAACAAGTGGAAGCCAATAGGTGGAACAGGCCTTGTCCCTGCAACCCCAGAGAGGCAAAAGGGGATTTGGAAGGTTTGCATTCTATCAGATGTGAACTCTACGTAACTTCTGAAGGGTTGCTCCTTAGCAGACCTAGAACATTAATTCCTGACAGTCTAGCGGAAGGAGTCATAGTTTTGGTGCATGTCGGACAGCAAGGTTCATTTAAAACTAAGGCATGACTAAGAGAGATGGTGTGGTTACCGGGATCATAACACCTTCTGTGGTGTCAGGCTACTGCAAACAAGGAAAGACAACCACCCACCGAGAGCCTCGTAAGCAGTGATGAACCATTAGGCCTTCCGTGTTAACTTTGACACTGCCTTAAATGATCAACACTTTACGGTCATCATTGACAAGTTCTTTCAATATCAGGAAGTGTAATTCTTACCTTCCACATCTGCATACCTGGTTATTCTGACGTTAAGGAAAATCTTTGCGGTACGTGATCCTCTGTTGTCTCTAAGCTCGGACAATGGATCCTCCTTGCAGAGCAGTGCATTACGTGAGTAGTTGGTCTGCTAAGATTACAACACACAAGGATCATGCCATGCTGGCCTAGGGGAATCCACGACATGGATTTTTTGACGAGGAGCCGCCAAAAAGTGTTGTGTATAGCGCATGAACCAGGAAACTCCTTTACAAGGTGTGCTCTGCACATTCTCGGTGACCTACAGCACAACACCTCACTCCACCACAGAGCTATCCCCTGCTGAAGCATTCTGGGTGTGGTGTAGCGTTATATTGAGAGACCACCTTTAAACTGGGGAGTCCGCCCCCCCAATCAAGGAGCCCGACAATATTTTGCTTATATTTTATTTTTAGAGCTGACCTTGTTAAAGACTCCTATAGGGCTGCATAAATCTCCGCCGCCCCTAACCCCATGTCCCCACAGTGAGCCAAGAACCAGGCCGGGTATAAAAAGAATACATATTTATTTTAATTATAAGATCAACGAATAATAATTTTGTTCAATCGCAGCCGCCACCTTGTTTACGGCAGAAAACACAGCTTCCATTACAAAACATAATTTGTCTACATTTACTTTTTTCTCCCAAACATGGAACACAGGCTACATAAAATGTCAAAATGTATTTTACCATCAATCCCATTGTAAGTCGAATTTCAATAATAATAATATGGCACAAAGCTAGGACATAATCTTCAACACTACTGGCTGAGAGGTTCGGTTTTAACACATAAGCACCATTTTTGTTTTGTGGAAACTAGTTCACCTTCAAGGATTGATATATGGAATTCCCTGTGCAGTCAAAATTCTAGTAGTTTAAATAACAGATTTGTAAAATGCATATGGCAAATAAGACGTCTCCAGATTTTAGCTTAGGAATAGACACAGGGCTAATTTGAAAACAAGACATACATCACATGTTAGTGGTGGATACATGAGGTCTCACTTTAGCAAAGTACTTATCCCCCATCCGCAAAAACCCAAGCATCAAATGATATGTTTATGTTTATGTTTGTTTATTGAGTTTATATAGCGCTTTAAGCCAAAGTGAGTCAGTTTAATAACAGGTACAATAGTGGGAGAAGCGTATTTACAAACATGAAACAAGTCATTAGAACAATATGTAGAACAATTTACTAAAAGGAGCTGCTAAGTGGGGGATGGAGAGGGGAGAGGGGGTAGATAATGGGGGTTACAATGTTTGTTTTGAGGTCAGGGGGGTGGGAGTGATATGCAGCACCCTTCTGTTCAAAGGCCAGATCTAGGGAGTGGGGACAGTTTAGAAATTTCGGTTTGCACAGCCCACTCACTTAAAGGCTAGTGTTGGGCAAGTTGGACAGTAAAATGGGGTTGATTATGAATGTTGGTGTTTCAGGACCTCCCTCCCCCTTCACTTAAAGGCCTGTGCTGGGGATGTTGGGCAGTTTAGAAAATCCTTTTTGTGGGGCCAAAGAATTACCTCTCCATTCAACTGAATCACAATGTCTGGTATACAAATGACCATGCACGTCAATGTGTAACATTCCCAAAACAATGTCAAGTCTTTACACCAATTCCTCAATCAATATGTGAAAGGCAAAGACAAAATCAAAATTAAACTACTGCAAAATATGGATACCTGTCCAGTGCGCAAGTACACAGGACTACAAGGACATTCATTGGCCTGCATTTCAGGACCTACTTGCAAAACCACCTTCCATTATATCAAAATGATATCAACACATCATTCAACTATAAGAAATCTAGTCTATAAACTGTACTATGCTAAAAGTCCTGCTTTAGCACTAGCCAATTTAAATAACATTCTTCTACATGGTACAGCAAAAGACCTACTTGAAGAAATCGACTATATCGAGAAAAAATATTTTGGAAGTGAAAGCCACTTACAGAATGAAATAGCTTTAAAACAAATTAGCAACAATTCTATGCAGGGCAACCTTTTAATACACACATACAAAAAAGAAATACTGAAATTTAAAAGTACACCTGCTGAAGTACCAAACCATGTGTGTGTATGTTGCCGCAGAAATTTTATAAAAGTAACACAAAAACTGTAGACCTAACATACAAAATAGAAGACAATGAAGATTCTAAATGGTTTGAATTAGCTCTCTAGCTTATAGCAGAAAACAAATATGAAATAACTGACCCCTTAATATTTTGCAGTTACTGCACTACAATACTTGACAACAACCAAACTCCTTCACGTGCTATCACAAATAATTTGGAATCATTTCCACTACCAAAACCCCTACAACAACTCAATTTACATGAGAGCCTCATAATTCAAACAGTGCACCCCTTTCAAGCAATAATACGTCTTCAACCAAAAACAGCAAAATTACCTCCCTCTGAATTAGTGAAAGTTATTCGTGGAAAAGTAGTGTATTTACCATTAGATCTAAAACAAAATTTGCACACTCTATGAGTGCAACGTCCAATGGAGCAATCTTTAATTATCTTAGTAAATGGTGTAATTACAAAAGACAAAAAAAATTGGCAACAACTGGTAGATTTACATAAAGTTAGACAAGCCTTGCAATATCTAAAAGACAATAATGAATACTACAAAGAAATTAATATTGAAGAAAACTTGAAGGATACCACTGAAATAATTCATGAGTCACAAGAAGCTGGTCAATTTGAGCTTCTAGATCCTGCTACAGTATCCAATACTTCAGACCATTATACAATTCATCCATTGCACTCTAATGACACCGTAGAAGATGCACTAGAAACGTACCAAATGCGACAAACAAAAGGATCACCAATCAGCATATGGGAAAAAAGTATAGAAGCAGTGCTTTTCCTCTGCTCTTTCCTACTGGCAAAGGAGGAAGGTACGATGATAGACCTATTCAAATAACAGCATCAGAATACCGCTCGTTACGGATGTATTTTGAAGATCCCAGATTTAGACAAAATGTGGAATACATATTCCACCTACTCTTTGAAAGTGAACTAGCAACTTTATGTTAAGGAGTTGCACACACATTAAAATCAGGATCCCACTTTCAAAATATGTCAGCTACACAATTATTCCAAAAAGTGCAACAAAAAGATGAGGTTTTACAATCAAATATTACAAATTTATTAGCAAACATGCGTGGTACTAAAGAGTACTGGTTTCGACGTCATGGAGATGTACGTTGTATGATAAGAAACCTTGGCCCACCCACTTGGTTTGTTACATTAAGTTGTGCAGAATATGCATGGGAAGATTTACATGATTTCCTACGCATATCAAACAAAAACAAAACAAACATAGATATACTAACACCTAGAGAACTTTGTTCTCTAGATCCTGTTAATGTTTCAAGATATTTTCACCATTGCTTCATTGCTATGCTACACTTTATTTGTAATAAAACTGTTCCTCCCCTCGGAGAAGTGCAACACTTCTTTTGGAGAAAAGAATACCAAGCCAGAGTAGCACCACATATCCACATGCTTTTATGGATTAAAGATGCTCCTAAATTTGGTCAAGACAATGATGTCACTGTGTTACAGTTTATTGAAAAATATGTCACTTGTGAAATTCCATCAGGAGCAACAAATAGTGATCTTCATGCACACATTTTACAATTTCAAAGACACAAATGTGGCAAATAGTGTTGTCGCAAATACAAAAACAAAGGGAAATACTACACCAAATGCCACTTTGGTTTCCCTAGACCGGTTACAAAAACAGGTCAAGTGAACAACTTCATGTCTTCAGTTAGACATGGGGGCCTCATTACACGGAAGGCGGTAAGGGTTAACGGACACTGGTAAGGGTACCGGTGACCATTAACCCTTATCGCCTTACTACGAGGTCCATTTGCGGGACCCGACCTTAACGCCTGGTGTAGGCCAGCCGTTAAAGTTGGGTCCCGCAAGGGGATCTTGGTGCTAATTACGGTACCGCAATTTGCGGTACCGTAATTAGCTCCTTCCCCATTCCCATTATGCCCTATAGGGCAAAAATGGGAATGGGGAAGGGCCATGGAGAAAGGGGGAATTACCGCCCCGCCAACCTTGGAATGGGGTGGTAATTCCCCTTTTCTCCATGGTGGTGCCGATATGGTACCAGCGGCAACCATGGTGCTAATAGCACCATGGTTTACCACCTTCCGTGTAATGAGGGCCATAGTGTTAAAGGTAAATCACCTGAAAATACATATTACATAAAAAGAACAGAAGAAGAAAAATATATCAATGATTGCAATGCAATCATTTCCCACTTATGGAATGCAAACATAGATGTTCAGAACATTGCAGACAATTCCACTGCAGCTGCACGATATGTTACAGTATACTTAACCAAAGCAGAAAAAACAGAGCTCCAAGACCTCTGGAATCACCTGTCATCAGACAAAAAACTGTCTCAGAAATTATACAGCTCGGGCATAAAAATGCTCTCCCATAGAGAATGTGGCTCCTATGAAGCAGCAGATCATTTAACTGGTACTGCTTTGTATAGAAAATCGGAAAATATAGTATGGATAATTCTTGGTCCAGCTAAATCTAGAAAAAGAGTTCTAAAATCATACGAAGATATAGAAACAATAGCCAAACATGATCTCAACAGCCAAGAAATTTTAAAAAACAATTTACTGAACACATACTACCCAAACAGAAGTACCACTTTGGAAACCATGTGTCTATACCACATAGCCCAAAACTTCACATACAAAAATAATATAAAACCCGATGAAATAAGGTAAATACAGAGTGTCAAATTGTGAAGGCAGCTTAGTAAAACTCACCAAACCAAGTTTAACTAATCATATCAAATTGTCATTAAAGACTCCTCAACATAAAGAACTATATTACATGTCCCTGCTACAACTCTTTAAGCCATGGAGAAAAGAAGAAGAAATACTATCTAACTATGACTCCTATGAAGACGCTTTCAGAGCAAATGAAAGCACTATAACCAATGTAAACTTTACACAGTACAAAACAATGTTGCACAATGAACAGCAACACGAAGAAGAACTCCAGGCCCAACTAGATAAGGACACTCCTGACAGGAGTCAAGCTTCTGTAACAAGAAGCCAAGAACCACTGGGAGAGCCACTAATAACAGATGAGGCAGAATTAGATATGACGGAAGTAGAAAACACCATATGTCAGTATGAGGATAAAGAAGACTTAACTATACTACAATCAAAACTAAACAATGAGCAATGTAGCATTTTTGAAGAAGTAACAAAAGAAATTGCACATGGTGTACAACATGAAAACAAAGAATGCACCTGCCAAAATTACAAACCTATACTACTGTACGTCAGTGGTGAAGCTACTTCTGGCAAAACATTCTTAATCAAAATCATCAGTAAATTCCTTCAACAACTGACAAACAACAAACTGTCTGCTGTTGTTACTGCCTCCACAGGTTTAGCTGCCTACAACATAGGCGGTGTCACTTTACACCGATTACTACTCCTGCCAGTAGAGCACCAAAACAAATTAGACTATTACAAACTTTCTACAGAAGCTGCAATGGAACTATGCAGAGTATTAAAACAAATGAAAATGCTACTAATAGATGAATTGTGCATGGTCTCCAACCTAATGTTGGCTTTGATTCACCTCAGATTACAAGAAGTACTCAAAACAAACTACGAAGAGCTCTTTGGAGGAAAACACATTATTGTTTTCGGAGATCTTCAATTGTCACCAGTGAAAGGTGAGCCTATTTTTAAATCCTTAGGACACAAACTCTGCTGTAAAACAGTTGGCAGCATTGGAAATGTCAACCTTTGGCAACATTTCCAATACAGATAATTAACCGAAAACATGCGGCAATCTGCAGTTCTCACTTATGCCAACATCTTAAAAAGTATTAGAGTTGGTATATTATTTCAAGAAGCACAAGCAATATTGAAAACCCGGCACATTCATGCACTTTATGGCGATAATGCATGTGCTGCGGATGTTATGGAACAATTAGCCCACAAAAATGTCAATTGTATGGCCTTAATGCCAACTCTTGCAAACTGTTTCAAATTCAATGAAACAATGTTAAAAAAGAAATGCAACCAATAATTGAAATTAGTGCCACAGACAAACTAGACATACATGGTATGACACTACGAGACTAAATAGTTTAGAAAATTCAATCTCCAAAACAGCTGGATTGGAAAAAATATTAAAATTATCCTTAAATTGCAGAGTAATGCTTAAATGTAACCTTGACGTGGATCAAGGACTAGTTAATGGAGCACTGGGTACAGTTGTTGGCTTTCAAACATACCCACGTAACAACAACATTCAGTTTGTCAATATTCTCTTTGACAAACTTTCAGAAGTGAAAGGGTTGGACGGTTAACAGCTTGATTCTTTCTCTTTAAAGACATGTATGTACGCAGAGAACAATTTTCTCTAACTCTTGCATACGCAGTCACCATTCATAAATCACAAGGTCTTACCTTAGACAAAGCATTGATAGACATTGGTAACACAGTCTTTAAAGAAGGCATGAGCTACGTAGCACTATCACGCTTACGTACACTTGACGGTCTATTTCTAATCAACTTTGATGCAAGTAAAGTAAACGCTGATATTCCTTACATTTTAGAATACAATAGACTTTGTTCACTATACACCCCATCTAAAAACATATCCTGTTCCACAAAAACTAAAATGTTCTAAAAGAAAACTAAATCAAACAGAAATGCAACAGGATGTAGCTGCAAATCCTCCAAAGAGAATAAAAAAAACTAATACTTCATCAAGTACCACAAACAAAAAAGAAACTATTAGGGAAAGTAAACCAGGTACTTCTTCAAAAAAGGAAGACAAACTAAAAAAAAGCACTCAGATACAGAACTACCTGGTCCATTTAAACTTTCAAATGTTATTGGTGTAAGCTGCTACGCAAATGTAGCAATGAATATTCTATTTCAATTACCACCAATAGTTGACAACATTTACTTACACAGTACAGACCAATTGTGTTTGCAAATGTTAGTACTTCATAGAAACGCAACAAACAATCCTGACAACACGTATAGTGTTTATGGAATAAGACAACAATTGGACTACTGTGCTGGAATGGTAAAATTCACTATAAACTCACAGGAAGATCCACAAGAATTTCTAATTTACTTACTACAAGTACTGGAAAACAAAAACATACCTATAAATGAAATCTTCCAGATTTCATACATGTGCAAACATACATGCACTCTCTGCAACAATGTGACACAAGAACAAATCCCCAATGAGCGCTTTGTTTATGTATCAATACCTAATTGTGAATCCGTTCCATTTCAGCAACTTGTACAAAATGCAAACCATGGTAGATTATGTACTACCTGCAATTCGGATAATCGCTCCACCTTACTAATACAAACATATAGTAAATATGTAATACTAATGCTTCTATGTTACAATGAAATGGTACCAAAAACAACTGCAAGCTGACTGGATTCACACATGGTCAAGTATCACTTGGTAAGAAAACCTTCACAGCAATAGGTATAATCTACCACACAGGAGCCACAACCAATGCAGGTCACTATACTGCATGTATAAAAGAAAAATGTGGATGGTTCGAATGTAATGATAGTACCATTACTCTAAAGCAGAGATTACCTGCAAATCTTGCTAACGCTTATTTAATCTTCTTAAAACCAAAATGTATTAACTAAACTGTACTTAAACATTAACTAAACTTCTATTAAAAAACTATAAACTGTTCCAATACGCCAACAGCTATATAACTGCCCCAAGATTCTACAACAACTAAACAGATAAATGAATACTACTAAATTATATCTAAAAAATAGATAGTTAGAATACGCCAACTGGTATCTAACTGGCCCAAGACTTTACAATAACCAAAGAGATAAATCAATACCACTTAATTATAAAAAACTATAAACAGTTAGAATATGCCAACAGGTATCTAACTGCCCCAAGATTCTACAACAACTAAACAGATAAATGAATACCACTAAATTATATAAAAAAAATAGACAGTTAGAATACGCCAACTGGTATCTAACTGCCCCAAAATGTTACAATATCCAAACAGATAAATCAATACCACTTCATTATAACAAGAAATAGACTGTTAGAATATGCCAACAGGTATCTAACTGCCCCAAGATTCTACAACAACTAAACCGATAAATGAATACCACTAAATTATATCAAACAATAAACAGTTAGAATACGCCAACTGGTATCTAACTGCCCCTGTGGTAAATAGTTGGAGTGTACACCAGCTTTGAGATTTCCCTTCCAGATAAAGAGCCAGGCAGGCTTTTGAAAATCTGCCCAATAACAAGCAAACAGGGTCTGTCTCGGGCCCATGGAAACAAAATATCCTTTTTTTTCAATTGCTGTCGGTATTTTGCTTGTGAAACACATTATGTATTTTAATACATTGAATCTTGTCAATACACATCAAGTCTTTTCCCTGATATCTTTGTTTTAGCAGGGCAAAGGATCTTTCATGTCTTGCTTTAAAAATTGCAAAACGCACATGCATAGCCATTTTAGTGTCAATGTTTGAAAACCCTGTTTTTCATGTAGAAGGGGCCTTTGAATTTCTTCAGCACATGTGAATTAAAGGCTGATTTTCAGTTTGACCTTTCCTTTTGTTATGAAATATAGGCCTTTTGATTTCCAATGGTTGGCCATTTACGTAGCTCTTCCTTGTGTTACTTGCAGAAGAACTCACAGTCTGCATGAATAGGTCCATTTTCAGTGTGGAACTTTTTTAAGGCTGGCAGGTCATTTTTTCAGTGGGCCTTTCAGTTATGTTTGCTTTGTCTTTTGATCAAACACAACAATGGAAATGGGATCGACGATTCTGGCACGTCCCTGAACGGTAGATCTTGTTGCGGAAAAACAGGTTGTATGAGCCAAACCGGTATAGGGAAATGAAAAGGAAAGCAAGAGGAATATGTGCAACACACCTAAATAAATTCCTTATCCAGAATAATTAAGGCAATCACGAACTACAACTGCCATTTAAGCCACATCCACAAACAGTCACAGGGACGCAAGGATCAATGGTCACTGTCTGTCACTGCCAGAGACAAGTCACAAGAAGCTCTAGCTGGTTCAGAGAACAATCCAGGCCAGGATAGCAACAAGTCCAAGAGAATCAGAGGAACTAGGAGTGGATGACAACATGTGTTTTGGAGAACCAGAATCAGCAACAGTGAGAGACAAACAGCCCTAAGAAGTGAGTGAAGGACACAGGAAGGACTACAGCCAAATAACACACTGGGAGAATAATTATCCTCAGTCCATTAGCAGGATGCCCTCCAACTTTAAGGACTATTTCCTATATGATTGAAGAGTTACACAAACCTATAAAGGTTTACTCTTGTTCAATATTTTGGGGAGCAATGATCTGTGTCCCGCTGCCAGCTTGGAGCTTAGGGCTATAGTCTGGCTTGATGATGGATTACGCATGAGGTGCTGCCTTCTGACAAGCATGGCCTGGTGTCTGTATCTGTAATTACTACTGTCTTGCATGCCAAAGTACCCCCAATCACCCTCCCAACAGTGAGCACTACTCTGCTTGATGCCATAGGAACATTGCACTTAGCAAGCCATGTTTTCAATGGAGTATTTAGGTTGGTCAATTCAACAAGTTCCCCACTGATGTTCTAACAAAAGGTGGCTTTTGGTGTCTGTGCCAGCCGATAGACACAACTAAAAACACCTTGTTCTCACACCGCTGTGATTTCATCCTTATTCTCTTTCCCCTCTTCCTACAACCCCAAGTACTCCTCAAACTTAACATGCTGTGTTGGTGGTAAGCTGTCATGTGTTCATTCCAGCATCTGCTCTGGCAACATATCTGATAAAAGGGGCAATAACGAAGTCTTATAAGGTGATTCGCATCACTTTCCAAATCAATGCTAATTTTCTTGTGATGCAAATGTATATCATTATGCTTATGATCCATGAGGCACGCTATGCAGTGGTCAAGACCTCTGCCCAATCCCCCTTCATAACTGATCTTGTTCATCTAGGAGGGTGCCATCTAGGAGGGTCAATCTAGGATGTCCATCTAAGAGGGTGCAAGAAGGTAGATAATATCCCATGCCCATTCACACGGCCCCTCATTGGCCTCCTCTAAGCCCTCATCTCTTCCGGTGAACTGTAATGTCCGGTAAGGAGAAGGATAAGAAGGAGGGTGGGAAGCCGGGCTGTCCAGTCTACATTTTAATGAGAAATGATGAATGATAGGCAACTTCTATGCCTGCTCGAGGGGCCATTAAGTGAATGTTTTGGATATTTGCCACTGATATTTTGCAGTCAAACCAATAAATGCATTGACTATTCCCAACGGATACATTGGGGCCAGAAAAATATATTTATTGAATATTGGGATTGATATGTTGGGGTGAAACCAGTTTCTATATTAACTATCTCAAGCTGGTATGAGAGGGTCAAGCTGGTATGAGAGGAAGCTTTCAAGTACATTGGACATGTCTATATTAGAAGGGAGGCTTTGAAGGAATGAGAATGCTTAATGTGTTCGTTTTAGATCAAATTATTCTGCTTTAAAAATATTTAAAGTTATTTTAGGACCGACTGTGCTGATGTAAGGTCTTTTTTTACTATATGTTGTGGCATTTCACTGGTGCATTGGGAGTAAGAAGGGCATTTCACACAAGTGTAATGGCATTTCATAATCACTAGCTGCACACAGTGTATCATATGCCAATCTAGATCTCTCTCTCCCTCTGTCTCTCTGTCTCTCTCTCTCTCCCTCTATGCGGTTGTCCCTCTTTCATTCTGCCTCTCTCTGTCTCCAGTTCTCCTTCTCTCTCTCTCTCTCTCCCTCTCTCTCTCTCTCTCTCTCTTTTCCTCTTCTGCCTCAAACTAGATCTCTGTCTCTTTCTATGTAGGTGAGAGTCGCATTGTCAGGTTGACATTTTCTAAAGCCACCCCAGACATTGCAGACAGCTGTGCCTCAAAAGGAAATAAACAGATATCTTGAGAGGGCACACAATGTATTTTTTTGTAAAAGCAGCTATTGAAAAAAAGTAATTATTTTAATTCACATTGTGATTTGGCTCATTTTAAATTTGAACTACTCTTATTTCTAATGATCACTTCCAGTATATATTTTAATCATAATGAGAATGTTATGATTATCTTACACAGCAAAGCACATTGTCCAAACCTAGAATTACCATAATTATTTTGGGATAAAATGTAATTCCAAGATGGGCTTCCGTTACACACCTATTGTTTTCTTTCAAAATGGCCCTTTGAGAAATGGGAAGGGACAGAAAGTGCCATTGAGGATTCCAGCCTGCTTTGCACAAAATCACAGAGCATTTTGGGAACATAAGAATGATGACAGATCTTTACTTTGTACAAATATTCCTGTGACAAAATGTATGTTTTCTTGAACTACCAATTACATATTGTACAGTAGACATAGTGCTCATTTAATTTTTCACAAAACTCACCCTCACATTCAAGGGTCTCTAACAATGAACTAGATATACTGATTTCTCCCTTTAGAATATAAATAACATAAATAACTGTTCTGTGCTAGCATTACCTCAAACCACTTTAACCGCCTTACAAAATGTAGCACTTTGTACCTATGAAGTGAAGTAGTTTGGAAATGCGTGAAATTGGTCAATTTTCCTCATCAATGCTAAAAGGATTTCCGGAGGGGTGTCAAGCTCCCTATTTTAGTTGTTTTTAAATTGTTACATGTTTTTGCAAAGACAATAGGCTGACACTGCTTTAAAACTCCATAATTGGGTTCCTTTGTAAAATGTTTTGTGCTCATCCATCTCCTCCCTCATAACAATTGACTCTAAAATCAAGCATCTTGTGACCAGTAAAATAGCCCGGAAGCATCTAAAACTGACATTTTGAATTGTATCCAGTGAAGAACACTTCTGGGGGATTGAGCAGAGAGGCACAGTTGGAGAAGTGTCTTTCAAAATGTTATTATTATGTTATTGTATGTTATAGTTCACATTTGTACTTTTCACACATTACATGAATATTTTTTTTATTGTTTATTGGTCAAAAATGAATTCAACCTTAACAATATGATAAAAGAAAACAAAAAAAATAAAAAACAATTGTTCCAAATATCAAAACATACAATTCATGAAATCACAATCGCATATTCTATTTCCTTAAAAAAACAAATACAAAAACAGTAAAATCAACCACATAAATGTTAACAATCCTAGTATTTTAGAACCAGTTAGACATGATTGAATTGGGGGAAAGGGTGAAAGGGATGATACAAATAAACTCAATACGAAGATTCAGGGAGTGGGCGGGCACAGTAAAGGACAAAATCAATGTGACATCCCATTCTATTGTTCCTCATCCTTCACTTAAATTCAGGCTATACAAAAAAATCATAACTGCAACCACTAAGTTCGTTTGTTGGCCAGAGATATATTTTCTCCAAAAATAATCACACTCTATATTCCTTTGGGAATCAAAAAACTTCTTGAAGTGCAAATGCCTTAAAGATCTCAAGTTCAGGCACTCAACAACCAAGTGCTCTAATATTTCCATCAATAATACAGAAACGATAAATACATCCAACAATTTCAATACACAAAGCTTAATTCCTAGAGTTGTTAAAATCCAAAACAGTTCCCAAAAAAGCTAAAACATTTAATAAAATTGAAATTTCATTTATATTTAAAATCCTTATCCAAAATTTATCTTTAAAACCTAGCCAAATCATAATTTTTCTTTCCCTTCGGGATGAGGCTAGTACAGGCCACAGTATACAGAGATGTTTTAGAGATTCATCCTGAGTTACACAATATCGACACTGATGTAGCCCCCTTGGTACATTCCCCCTAATGCAAAACACTTCCATTGTCGGGAGAACATTCAGTTTTAATCTCTGAATTTTTGCTCTAAACTCCCTAGATGGAAGTTTCTTTAAAAATGATGAAACAACATTCACATTTTTGATTGACCAAGTGAAGTTATCATTAAAACAACGATACACCACCAACTCTGGCCTTAATTCAATCCAAATAACAAGGGGGGTCCTGGGAGACTTTCTGCCAGACATGAGTCCTGGTTACAAGAGCCTTACCCAGAGTCTTTAGCTCACTCTCTTTCACAGAGGAGAAATATCCTAAACATATCAGTCTTTGTCCTGCCCTGGGGCAGTCCAGCACCGAAATGCTAGGCAATTCTCCTCTGAACAAGAGTACCAACAGCAACCCCAGACTCGTGTTTCGGTCTGGTTGAACCTCATCAGTAGGGTGTAGCTGTGCCTCTCTAAGAATAGTGAGCAAGGGGCCGACGTTTTTTTTTTTTTTTTTTGCTAAAGTCACCCCGAGTGGGACGGGTATGCCCAGACGTGGGTCCTGAGTCTGCCAGGCCTAGAGACCCAAGCTACTCCTCACTGATGATGCCCAACAAGGCTGAAACATGTCTGGGGATGCTTGTGGTCTCCTGCAGAAGGAATGTGACCTAGCAGTTCGGGCTGGACTACCCCTTTTGTGGTAGGACCAAGCCTGATTTGCATATGGTTTTTCCCCTTCTGTAATGGCTTGTCAGGCTGAAAAACGATGGTCTGAAGGGTTGCCCAGAGCTATGGCTGTGGTTATGATTAATTCAAAACCTTCCAGTCATCACCTTTTTTTTTTTTTTTTGCTTAATTCAATCCATACATATCTGGAGAGTTTCATTTTCGCTTTGTTTGGATTACCCAACAACTCCTCAGCCTACAAATTAATTTTTACTAGAAGTTTAATACAATTATTTCCCCACTGGTCTAGGCCTCTACATGAGCCCTTTTCCCACATAGCGTTCAAATATAGGAAAAAGGATGCGGCTGGAGGCTCCAACACTTTTGCAAATAGTTGTAGCTGACCCCACTCAACAAAAGTCTGGATTGGAAGTTTCCCTAATTCATAGAGTATTCCAACCAGAGGCACTGAGTTAGGGTGTGCAAACACTTTCCTCCACAATAGCGCTTCCAGTTTTTCCCACGGAATTTCCGCCTCCTGTGCTCCCGCACCAAAGATCGATTGCAGTAGAATTTCTTTGACAAAATAATGTTATCAACGGAAGTGAAAATATCTCCCAAATTGTCTCAGCTGGACCGCTGCTGGTATAAATTATGGTTTTAAATCACCCAAAGTTCCAAGCTTCCCTCTGGAGTCATAACTGACAGAGCTCAAATACTTAAAACAATTGACTATTTCAATATTCTGTCCATTCAAGGACCATTTGATTTTTTTCTTTTTCGAACTCCCTCTATTCAATAGCAAAAGGTTTGATTCACCTGCATTGATTGAGAGGTTAAAGTTCCCCAAAAACAAGAGAATACTGTTGAATGCCCGCTGTAGACCAATTGGTGTCATATCCAAAATAACCATATCATCTGCGTAATTTAAGTGTTGTAATTTTACATGCCCAGCACTGGGGGGTTAGTCCTCGCCATTTCCCAACACGTCACCATGCCTCTAATATAGCGATTAAAAAGAAAAGGGGCAAGAACGCACCCCTGCCGTAAGCCACCATTAGTATTGATCGAAACTGAGGACGACCCATCAGAGTCTAGTCTTATTTTATTTTGGTCCCCAAATGCAGAGCTTCCAACATGTTAATTAGAGGACACGGGCAGCCATCATTGTTAAGCTTTTCCCAAAGAATTGCCCTGTTCACATGGTCAAAGTCTTTAGGTATATCCAGGAAGGCCACAAACACTGTCCTCCCCAACTGTTTTGCATGTTTAGCCAGCAGGGACAGCACAAAGCTATTCAAAGATGCACCCCACTCCTTTCTTGAACCCTCATTGGCACCAGTCAAGGAGGTCAGACTCCACTGCCCATATCTGGAGTTCTTTTAAAAATAACATAGCAGAAATTGTATGTGATTCGTCCAGCAGAGATATTTGTCAGTACTGAGACAATGACATACGGTCTCTCCCTTTAAAAATTAAAACGATCAAGGCGTTACCCCATGAGTCAGGGAATCTCTGCTGGACCAAAATATTTTCAAACAATTTAGACAAAACAATAGCCCAGAGCGAAGGATTAGATTTTAATGACAAATTTGACATCCCACCTGGGCTTGGGTCATTGGACTTCTTACTAGTCTTAATCAGCATGAGATTCTCATCTACCCAGTTCATACATCGAAGGAACTGCTGTCCCAGCAGATCATTTTGAAAATATAAAACTTTAAAATGCCATAACCACACTTTATCTGGGATAGCTTGTATCTGGAGGAAATGATCCAGGCCGCTGGGCTGAATGGTTCGCCAGAAAACACTCAAGGAGTTTCCACGTATGCAAGCCAGGATCTTCTCAGCTACCTTAATACCCAACAGAAATGTATGCCTCCGCTACAAATGTTGATAATCCCTTTTCACACTAACAAGAGTTGAGTGCCATGCCCTGGTCCCCTGCACAAATTCTTTTGATACTGGCCCTCATTTGTTTTTTGCGGGCCAGAACCTCACCATCAAAAGCATGACTACCCAAGCGTTTAGCCCTCCCTTCTAAATAGTATGCCGGTGTAAGCTCACCCAGTGTAGAAGCAACTGTGTTACCAAAGCTCCCCGGCGTCACTAGGGTCATATCATTATTGGCAAATAGGGTTGCAATGCGTTTCTCTAACAAATGTGTAATTTTAGGGGACCATTTTACCGCCCAGCTTCTTGGTTCCACCTCAATAATAAGACCTGGAGACCTAGA
Organism: Ambystoma mexicanum; assembly: GCF_040938575.1. NCBI lineage: Eukaryota > Metazoa > Chordata > Amphibia > Caudata > Ambystomatidae > Ambystoma > Ambystoma mexicanum. The sequence continues at coordinate 543,530,917 of NC_090928.1, read as the reverse complement.
CACACCCAAGATTATACCCGGGATATCGCAAACCACCATAGAGTGGTTGCTCACCGCTGAGTATGTAACCTCCAATTCGACTCCAGCCACAAAAAAATTAGGGGATACAAAAACATAGTCCAATTTTAAACGCGAACGACCATTAAACCACGTAAAAGCTGCCGGACATCCCCAGTACAATTACCATTTAGGACTACCAGATTGCATGCCTCTAGTTCTTGTTTAATCAAATCACTCCTTTCACGTGTTTCAATAGAGGTCTTCCCTCTTATTGGATTCTGATACCATATGTTCTCCAAACACTCTGGGTTAAAATCCCCCAGTGTGATAATTGAAGCCCCTTCCTCTGGGGGTTCCCCTGAAGAAGGAACGAGGGATTAGCTAGAGCCTCCACCAACCGGCCAAGATCCGGGTTTAAGTATACATCAATCAATAGACATTTCGCCATTACATCCGAGCCATTGGCCCACCATTCCAAGAGAGTTACAAGCATATCTTTCCTCTTATGCTCTACTTCACACATCTAAAGAACAGAATTTGCTTCACAGCCGTTAAGAGACTCCCACAATGACACCCCCTGGCGCCACGTTGCACCTTAATAAATTCTACGTCATAGCCATCAATCATAGGTGTAGCCATCATTAAGGTTTCCTTAATGATGATGACAAATAATGTCGAACCGCGCAAGCTCAACCTGGCTATTCCAATGCTTGCGACTCCCCTGGAATTCCATGATGCAACTCTTCCCACCATACTCCACTCTCCCAAGCCCTTCCCGTCGTATCGCCCTGAAGAATAGGACTAATTTGAGTCCAATCCCTTAGTACTGGACCATATTCAAACGACTGGTCCCTAAAATGGCCGGGCCCTTGAACCTTCCGCTGGCCCTCTCTCCTTAGAACACCCATCCAGGGCTGAATGTCCCTTTCCACAATTGGGTTCATAGCAGTAGCCCTGACCCATTCCACCATTTCAAATCCCACTGAGAGAAACCCAGCATCCTCCGTTAAGATTGCATTTTAATTATGCTAGAGCATAAGTACACCTTCACAATATCAAATTGTCTTTCAAAGAGCGCGGTGTAGTTTTCTGATCCATCCAGCTTTTAGGACAGCTTTAGCGTTGACACCTTTCCATGTGATGGCAGGCCCCTGGCTTAGGGTGCCAGCAACTCGGATGATATTTTATTTCACAACTTGGGAATTCCGATTAGATATTCGTGGTATTTGTTATGGTTAAGAATTAATGATGGGCACATTTTGCAGTGGTCCAGAATATGTACCAGACACAATTTCTGCTGTGGCGTGAATATTTGCCGGCTGGGCCCCGAGTTTTCCCACTGGGCACACACTTTTCGTATGAGCCCATGAAAGGCAATGCTTCTAAGTACTCTGGCAGCCCTTGAAGATTTGCATTATTTCATGGACTACCTGGAGTATATTTGGGGGAATGTCCTATCAGGTTTACAGTTTACCCCCTTGTTTTCAAAAGAAAGTATTAGGGTGCCTGTGATCTTGCTCCCCGTTAATCAGTCTGCCATTGAAAGTTTGCAGGGTTGCTCTTTAGCGAGGAAAGCAGGAATGGCACCTTCAGGCCAGACAAGGACGATGTGAAGTCATCCATCTGCAAACATATTCTCTAGGCGAGGGATAAAGCAGGAAGCGCAGGCATTCCTGCACAGCGATGGACCAACTGGGTCACCCCCTGGAAGGGGTGAGGTGGCGAGGCGACGCATCATTGGCAATGCCCTGCAGGCTATCCCCCACCTTTCCACACATATCTCCAGGGAGACGCATCTTCAAGGTGAGGGGGAGAGTTTGGCCTTGGGACAGTAGGGGGCAAGACAGACTAAACCTCCTGGAATAATTCCTGGGGTTGCTATAAGGCTTTGTGCATTTTCTGCGCCCCAGTTTCCTCGACGAAGGAGCAAACCGAAAACTAAGAGCTAAAAGAAAGGATAGCAGGACAAGGAAAGGAAAAAAACATGAGAGAAATATATGTATCCCTGTAAACAGTTTTTGAACACGATTGTATTTATTTAATCTGAGTTCACGGTATTAATAACGTATTGCGTATAGCAGAGTTTTCACACATTTTAAAAATGTTAATATATGTATGTGAATGTTTTTATTATGTGACTGTGGAGACAGAAGGTTCAAGCGTGTAAACCGGAACACGGTAAATAAATAAATAAATACCCAGATGCAATTTTCTGTTCGTTTGTGCACGTTGGATGAGAAGAACGTCACCCCTGCCCACATTGAGTTGACTGGCCAATGCATGTAGAAGTAGAACCCTTCTCATAGAAGGATGTTAATGCCAGTTTGGGGGCAAAAAAAGTAGAGAGAGGGTCGGTTGTTAGTGTGAACCTGCACAGTGCTGCTAACCTGAACTCCCTCTCCATCTGTCCAAACCCCCAGACCTGCCCTGGCAGCCCTCTTGAGGTCACATCGCGTTGTGGTGTGCCTCCTCTTTCTGTCATCTGTCGCTGTCCCTCTCCCGGCCTCCCCCTCCCTCTCCCTGCGCGTCAGTGTGACCACGAGCCCTGCCTGCCACTTCCATTTGTCCTCGGGGAACTGGCTGGGTCTTTCCTGCGTCTTCTCTGCTTTGCCTGGTGAGTTTCAGCGGCTCTGTCTTCCTATTTTGCAGGGAACTGCAAACTCTAATGATGCGCGTTGTTGTCACTGGGGCCTGTCGAAGATGACGTTATCGCTCGCTACAGAGTGAAACTAACATCATATGGCGAGGGCTCTGTGAATTGCTAATAGATTATGTTAGATTATATTAGCATTAGGTTCAATGTATTAATTTAGCAGCACCTCTATAGACCTTTCCCCTTTCCCCCATTGACCAAACTTTCCCCAAATGTATTTGGAAATTACATCTATTTTGTTCGCAATTTGGTGCGAAATGGCACGTTATTGAGGTGTTGAAAAATGAAAGCCTTTGTGAGTGGGTTCGTCTGTGAGTTATGCATTGTACAGAATAAAAGTTCAGCGAGTTCGCCGTCGAGCTATGATAGTAACCTGCAGAGTAGTTAATGTATGCCACGTCGCAGGACTCAGACTGGTTGACCTTTGACATCATACGTTTGTATACGTCTTTTGGCAGTTGGGTCAGCGTCAGGGCCCAGAGGATGCTTTTTGCTTCACGTTTCGCCTGCCTAGTTTAGGAATTGTTTTGTGCGACTTATCTTGCTCCTGTTTTCAGCGATAGAGCAATGGGTCCCATGACGCATTTCAGAAGGTTCTAGAATAGCTCGTGGCCGGACAGCAGGTGCCGCGTCTCTTTCCAACTGGAGTAAAGACAGAGTGAAGAGGGAGCTAAATTTAGACAGAGTTTCAAAACTCTAGTGAAACCAGGCAGGCTCTGCCATTCCCGGGACAACCGAGCGAAGTGTGCTTCATGTGTTGCAGCTGCTGCTTAACAACTGCGGCCTTCAGACAACAGGCACATTTCCAAATAAAAATTAAAAAAAACACGTTGTGTGAACTTACAACAAACCTTTCAGAAAAATGTGCAGGGCCTGCCTTGTATAGCTCCCAATCACTTTCTTGTGCCATCCCAGACGATGCGCCATCGATGTGGTTGATGGCGATGCAACCAGAGTTAGGTGGTGAAACTAGTAGTTTCGATGGTTCCAGTATTTAGGAGTGTAGACCTACAAGAAATACAAGCGATTTGTTGGCAGTGTATGCTTTACAAATATCGTAAATAATGTATGTGTGTGTGTACATATATACGTTCAAGGAACAGAAAAGAGATCAGTAAGGCTAGGCTAACATAGCTCGCTGCCCGCCATGTCATCACTTCACAGGGGACATCACAAACGGCGTGATTAAATATGTTATTGTCATATTTCTTAAAAGAAAATGGCACAGGAGCTAACCCTGCCCCCTGGTCGCACTCGAACACCCATACCCTCTGCCCCTCGAGAGTATGGCCCTGGCTCTTGCCACGTGGGTACTGTATACTGGGCACGGCTTATGCTTGGTAAAGCTTCTCCCTGTGCGCTAAGCACAGGCCACTGTCTGCAGTAATGTCGCCCACAACAGCTCTGATCTTCAAAATACCCACACAACATGGACTTCAGCCATGGCCTCGGGCACTACACATGGGCACCGATACAACCTACGGGCATGCACCTTGCGCTGGACCACCACAAACACCACAGACAGAGAATGCGTGTTTCCATGCCATGTGCATGGCACATGTTGATTGGCCCCCGCCCACGCCCTGGATGCAGTTGCCTTTCCCGAGTAACCATGGGTATGGAAAGTGTGCATGGGGCATGGGCTACAGACTACCATTATGCCCCAAACACAAACGCTATATCCACAGTCCCCAGAGGGCATGGACTTCATTCGAGACCTAGGGCCTCATTATGAGTAGGGCGGTAAGGGATACCGGGCACCGGTAAGGAGACCGGTGCCAGTAATCCCCTACCGCCCTATTCCGAGGTCCCTTGGCGGGGGCCGCAATAGGGATGTAACGGTATAACGGTATACCGTTAAAGATACCGTGAACCACTTAATTGAACAACAATAACCGTCACATTGTTTATACCGGTATACCGTTTATACCGTTAAGTGTGCTTTTCAATCTGATTTGGAAAGGCTGCAGTAAGCAAGTGCTGCGCAGTCTTGGTCTTGCACTGTTGGATGTGCCATCTTGCAAGCAGTATCAGTTGGAGCTGTTTTTAATGCCATTCCATAAACCACACGTGCCTGACACAAAATCAGTATGTTAGCAATAGGAAGAATAAATACAGTGCCAAGAGGGAAAAGGGTTTACTTTGGGTTGGCAGCTGTGGGGTTTAAATATTTATAATGGATAATATTTGCTAAACATATGACAATGGGGGAGTTCCGTGGTTCTATCATTAAATTTACATATAATAAGTCACACTGCGAAGTTCACTCATCTGTGGCTATTCCCTGCTGCCATACCAAAGGGTAAGATGTCCGTGATTACTGAACGCCTTTTGGCCGTCAAGTAAACTAAAGGCTGTATCGTAAAGAGAGCGTGCGTGTGTGCGCACAAGCGTATACTACCATCAGCCTCCATTGATCTGTGGCATGCAGGTTATAAAGATGGCAACATGTTCATCTTCACCATTAGCCAGTGGGGGAGCTAAAAGCCTAAATGACCACTTAAGAAAAGCTATTCAGTTTGCTTTGCCAGCGCAGCAGGCCTCCCCTCCTCCCCCCTCCTCCTCCTCCGCCTCTCCACATGTGTTTGTGTTTGGTGGAAGCAAGGGGTGGCATTTCAGTGGAAAGTATGTTGAAAAGCCCAATTCTGGCCTTGGGTGCCTGGTTTTGTTTGCGATGATACATCTGACAATTTATGACCTTTTTAGAAAATATTTGTTAAGATTGGTTAACTCCACCTGCTATACCGCGATAACCATGATATACCATCATTTGGCAAGAAGGTTATCGTACCGTCATAAAACTAATACCGTGACACCCCTAGGCCGCAAGGAACATGTGGTCAGACCACACGTCCCTTACGGGTCCCGCTAAGGGACCAGGGTGCTAATAACGGGCTTGCATGTCACAAGCCCATTATTAGCACCCTCCCCATTCCTATTGTGCCCTATGGGGGCTCGAATGGGAATGGGGAATGGCATGTTTAATGGGGATTTACCGGTCCCGCCAGGGTCGGACTAGACCGGTAAGTCCCCATTGAACTACACCGGTGCCGTACCCGTTATTAGTGGCAGTCATGGCGTAATTGGGCCATGACTACCACCAATCTCGTAATGAGGCCCCTCGTCTGCAGCATTGACTGTCCCACTGTACCTAAGGTGCATGCAATGCGGGCATACTCTGTGATTACTGCATACGAGACATGCCCTGCTGCCAGGCCCCGAGCACAGCATTCATAATGGGCACAGACAAAGAACATGGCACACACAGTTTGCATGCCCCAAACATTCGCACTACCCTTTCCCCTCATGTCATTTGTACATTGGTGATGTCTTATTAAACGTCACCAAGAAGGCATCAATGATACCATTCTGTGATGTCTGTGTATTGTCATGTGCAACATCACAAGCATGTTGCGTTGCTAAGCATAGCTAGCGAATTTCAATGCTTTTTAGTTTTTGCATTGCAACCATGGCAGACTTCCAGCTACCATGCTTTCAGGGAATGCCAACATTTTTATAACAGAAGATTAACCATGACTTCTTTAGTGAATCTTTCGTTTTTGCTGTTTATGTATGTGTTCAGGCCCAGTGGTCACGGCTCGGGCATGGCCATGGTCACAGGCCATGCCCATTCATCGCAATGCCTTTTGGCCTTGTCCCGGCACTGAAGTGCTTGCTAGCCATGGCCCGCAGCCATGCTTATCCCTAGCTTCGCCACTATGCCCCTTGCACTGTGCCTTTGGCCATGCCACAGTGACCCTCCCTGCCGTGACCGTTGGACATAGACTCAGGCCATGCCCAGCTGACCCTGCACCCCCTTTGCCCATGCCCTAGGCCAGGGGCCTGCAACTGGTGGATCGCCAGATGTTTTCTACTACAGCTTCCATCAGCCCTATGCAACATAGTGAGTTATCATGGGAGTCATAGGCCAATGCAAATGGAGAGCCGTAGGGTGCCAATCCCTTCCCTAGGCACATTGACCCACTTTGCAATGCCCTGCGGGCACTGCCAAAGCCCATGCCGCTTGTCATTCTGCCTGGCACCCCCAGGACATAATGACCCTACCTGCAGTGCCCACTAGACTTGGCCACAGGCCATCCATGTGACACTCAGGGCTGTCAGAAGATGTGGTGAGGCCCGGGGCAAAATATTTGGTGAGGCCCCCTTACAATTTTTTGCACTCGGCCAGCGGCGGCATATCCACACACAGGAGACTCGAGAAATCTACCCTTGAGTTTGTGTGCAAGATCCCAAATATGGTTTATTACTACTTTCTCTACTGAAGAAAGGTTCATGCCAGACTAACATTTTTATCATATGAATAAATATATATAAGATGGCATGAGCTCTCCACTGCGCCACCTCCAATTCTCTGAGGGTCAATCACTTCTCCAAGCAAAGAGTTGAGGGCAGATCTCTTTCTTCGGCTGGGGCATCCCTCTGGAAACAGTCTACCTGCCTCGCTGAAACTTGAGGAGAACCATCTCCGGTTCCGGAAGCACCTCAAGACCTGTTTATTTGCTTCTGCCTTCTCTCTTCCTCTCCCTTGCTGATCACCTGCCTGATCCATGCACTGGTCACCTGGTCAAGCTCTGAATTCGTGCCCAGGTCCCTGCCTTTCCTGTTGCAATCCCGCACTGCCTCTTGGCTCCCCTGCACTTGTGGTCTATATCTGTAACCCTACAGTCCCCGCTCTTGCTCTTATTCCCCACCCGCTGGCTGCACTTATGAGTACTCACACTTGCCACCAGTTGGCTGCACTCTTGTTTCTCCTTTGTTCCTGCACTTCTGCATCCTACCCACCCTCGGCACTTCTCCCCTCCCCCATTCCTTGCTCTTGCGCGATCTGAATGACACAAGGCCTAGTAATATCTGTGTTTTGTCCTACTCTTTTGTTTCTCCCTTCTTGCCTTGTTGCGCCTAGAAACACCTACGTACAGGCACGTTATAAATGCCATATCATATCATTAAGGAGCACCCTGCCCCTGTTTGCGCATTAAAACACACATCATACACAGTGACAAATGATGTACAGTGGAGGCTGGAACATTTCTGAACTTAAGAGGCGTAAATGTTTGTTCCAATTAGGCAGGATCAACAGAGCACAGTAAGGGAGCCCAAACCAAACAAGGGTTGCTTGGGGGGTAGGGGGGGTTCTCACTCCCAAGAAAATGTTTGAAACATTGGGTTAAAAGTATGCATTTTACAGCACTGTCTTTGCAAAATTGGGTAGAAATCCACACAGTTTGCAATTGGTTTTGTATGGAAGCACATGGAAATTCCCAATAGTTGCAAATCACAAATTGTGCATAGGAACATTTTCCAATACATTTCATGCCGCCTTTCCACGCGAGATATGCTAGTATAAACATATATTCATGCTGGTTGTTTTAATTATGTTGATGCAGGCTGCATCAATATTTGCCATTATTACCATGTACGGATTCCCAACCAGTAAAAATGCTATGCCACAGAAAGTATATCCAGGCTGACTGTGTACCATAAGTGTTATTACTGGCTAGATTGGCCTACGTTCAAAGTGGGCCAATTTAGCCAAGTAGGATGTTTGCTTTAACCTTGATGCATAGTCCTGTGCATCAAGAGTAAAGCAAAAAGAGCACTGGCAATGCTAACAGTTTGGGCATTCGTGTATGCATGGGAAAGGCACTTCTGTATTGGTATTAGCTGGCCATTGATATTGCCAGTGCAAAATGGTTTGAGTACCTGAGCAGCTAATAGCAGTGCCTCGTAAATGCCTAATACTTATACACAAGCCAAAATTGTTGGCTTTACCAATGCTTATTTTTAAAAGAACTTCAGCGAAAGACATGCAGGGTGTTTTTAAATTGAGTGGACAAAGGGAGACCTGATTAACACATTTTTATTACACCAGTTACGTGTTTACAACTCCAATGAAGTCATGAACTCTTAGAAGACTCCTTTGAGGAAACACTTGCAGGCACATTGAGGGCAAAGTTTGATGGCTAGCCATGTTTAAAGCTAGCCCAAAGAGTTCCAGTGAGGAGTTGTTTTGGGTGGGGAGGGCAGGGACTGGGCGAGAATTGCCATAGGGATTAGCATGGCCATGAGAAGTCATTTCACTGTTAGCACCTGCATTCATATCCATACATTTTTAGGTAATTGAAATCGTGATGTGGGGTTAGCACTTGCATGCTAGGGGAGTGATTAGAAGGAAAGTGGTGACATGAGACATCTGATTCTCACAGCAGTCCGTAAGTGTGATGTTTCAGAAATGAAGGCAAGAGGTAGCTACCTGTAACATTGAAGCTTCACCAGAATAGTCTCTTTCGAAAAGTGGAAAGGTTTTAGGTGCCCCCACACAAGGAAGTTTGCCCCTTCCTCACAGCTACTGACGTTAGCACCTCTCCCAACATTTGAAGTATAAATCCCCTTTCCACCCTTTCCCCCCTGACATTTTAGCCTAGGTGCACCTCTGATGCCATGAACCCACCCCTTAATGAAGTGGCCCCCAGGGCGGCTACATTTAGGGGTGGTGCTGAACACACACTCACAAAAAACCCTTTCACCCATGCATTCAACCATGCATGTATACATAAAACCATGCACAGCATTGACACAAACATCAACATGCACACATGCATTCATGCATACATACACATATACATACTAATTTAATTTAAATACACATATACACTTTTAATTTAAAATAAAAAACACTTACCTTACCTCCATGCACCCTTAAAAAGCATCCATGCAGTCGACACGTAGGCATGCTGCCTGACAAGAGAGAACTCCTCTCCCATCAGTCAGCGTGGTCACGCTGAGCAATGTGAACACACTGACTGACAAGAGAGAACTCCTCTCCCATCAGGCAGCATGGTCACGCTGAGCAACGTGAACACACTGACTGACAAGAGAGAATTCCTCTCCCATCAGTCAGCGTGGTCACGCTGAGCAAAGTGAACACACTGACTGACAAGCGAGGAGTTCTCTCTAATCAACATGAACACACTTAATGACATGAGAACTCCTCTCCTGTCAGTCAGCATGGTTACGCTGACAAGAACACACTGACTGACAGGAGAGGAGACCTCTCCAATCAGTCAGTGTGGTCACGCTGACAACATGAACACACTGACCTACAAGAGAGAACTCCTCTCCCATCAGTCAGCGTGGTCACACTGACAACATGAACACACTGACTGACAAGAGAGAACTCCTCTCCTGTCAGTCAGCGTGGTCATGTTGAGCAACGTGAACACACTGACTGACAAGAGAGAACTCCTCTCCCATCTGTCAGCGTGGTCACGCTGAGCAACGTGAACACACTGACTGACAAGAGAGAACTCCTCTCCCATCAATTAGCGTGGTCACACTGACAACATGAACACACTGACTGACAGGAGAGGGGTCCTCTCCTGTCAGTCACCGTGGTCATGCTGAGCAACGTGAACACACTCACTGACGAGAGAGAACTCCTCTCCTATCAGTCAACGTGGTCACACTGACAACATGAACACACTGACTGACAAGAGAGAACTCCTCTCCTGTCAGTCAGTGTTACTCACCGAACGGGAGTGGACAAGACAGAAGGCCAAACCGGCGAGACAGTGCTTTGATTGAAGAGCTCGGGTTGGAGCCTCCACCCGAGCCTCCTCTCTATGAGGGAAAAAACGACCTTCCTGATGATATGACCCACTGCTGATTATTGTACCAGACAGAGGGACCGATCACCCGAAAGAGCGGGGAGAAACACGCCGCCACGGACCCAGCTGCAAGAAACAACACACGATTAATCACTTGGAATAACAGTGGTACCACTAAGTGGAGATAAGACAGAATAATACCGGAACAACCCAGTCCCTGTGTCCTGAACCCACAACGCCCTGGTCCCCCCTGGAGTTCTAGACAAGGATTTAGAAAACAACCTAAGAGGTGTAGATAACAAGGAGAACAAAATTAAGGGCACTGAAGGTCTTACCCTAGGAAGTCGAAGTTCCCTTATACTCCAGGATGCAGAACACAACGACAGTGTAAAATAATAAACGGGGAAATGTTAGTTGGGTAGCTTTTCCCGGGCGGAACGAGGGACGCACTAGATCCGGGTGGGTGCACAACTGCAAGGCGTCCCAAGGTGCACTTAAAGGGTGGAACCAGGTAGGCAATCCTTACAACAATCCTCAAGTCGGTACACGGGCGAGCAATAAGTGAACAGAATCAGCAGGCAGGCAGTCCTTACAGCAATCCTCAAGTCGGTACACGGGCGAGCAATAAGTGAACAGAATCAGCAGGCAGGCAGTCCTTACAGCAATCCTCAAGTCGGCACACGGGCGAGCAATAAGTGAACAGAATCAGCAGGCAGGCAGTCCTTGGTTTCAGAAAAGGGTTCGATACACGGAGCGTGGTATGAAGGAACATACAACGATACAATAAGCTTCAGGAACAAGGCGAAGACGGAACTTCAACACCGGCTGTAACTTTCAAACAGAAGCAGCGTCCTCCAGGTTACAGCCGCTTAAATCAATGAGGAGGTGGAGCAGAATGAGGGAGGCAATCATGATGTCATGGACTACGGATTCCCTAGGTTTCATGGGAACCGTAGTTCGAAGACCGTCTGGCTGATGCTGTAGTCGTAAGCCTCCAGGGCATTCTCCACTTCATTAGGAATGGCGCCACAGAATACCGAACGGAACGGCGAAGCGCAATAGTCTTGCCAAATGTCCCTTTCCGCTGTCGGACCTGGGGTAAGTATAAAGCACGGGGTCTTAGTGTGGAACGGTGCCAAGGCGTGACAGTCAGCATGGTCATGCTGAGCAACGTGAACACATTGACTGACAAGAGAGAACCCCTCTCCTGTCAGTCAGCATGATCACGCTGACATGAACACACTGACTGACAAGAGAGGAGTCCTCTCCCATCAGTCAGTGTGGTCACACTGACAACATGAACACACTGACCTACAAGAGAGAACTCCTCTCCTGTCAGTCAGTGTGGTCACGCTGAGCAACGTGAACACACTGACCAGGCCCGGCTCCAGCAGGGTGGCCAGGGGGGCCAGGCCCCCCCAGAGCCAGCCCCTGCCCCCCCCTACAAAGGAATTAATGTCAGTGGTGTAATACACCATTAGTAACCAAGGTAGTGGAGGGTGGATGTCACTCTAAACATTCATCAGCAACCTCAGAGAAATCATTCTGAGAGGCTGAACTGCAGGAGGCCCAGCCAGGATTTGTTTTCTTGCCCTAGACAATGATTTATGCCCCACAGCTATGAAAGTACAAATGACCCAGGAGATGGAGGGCCATTCACAACTCTAAGTGAGATAGCACACATATTCAAACAGACTGCCTACAGCTATTTTCTCAAACCTAAAATCACAATTTTGGTTTCTGTAATTTAAAGTATGTTTATTTTTTGTGGGAACATAGTGGTTTTTCACATCATGCTTAATAAAATGGTTAATTATATCAAACAATATAAATGACAGTTAAAGTTGCTTGAACACAGATTTCTGCAGAAGGTGCGTCAACTGACTGGTGGCTCTTGCAAATTAAATTCAAAGTATATAGTCTGCTGCATTAACTACTCGAGTACAAGTGAAAATATAAGATTTGTAGTAACACACATTTAATTCTGGAGGGGAAGAGTGTAGTAAAATCAAAAAGTGATAGATGCAAGGCTTTGAATTAAACATTACCACTACCGTTTCTCTGCGCAACATTCCATTTCATAATTCTGTAGTATGTATGTGCCATTACAGAAGGGGACAAGCCATTCGCAAATTACTTTTGGTGCTGCCACCAAAATGTGCACTTCAATATCAGTTGCTAGGCTGTGTTCCATCTGCACTGGAACACAAGTAACCACATGCATTTTTAGGCCCTGTGGTCTAGCAGTTTGCGACGGGCTTCTGATATTAGTGACAGGGCCAAGTCTGATATGCAAACAATCGTATGGAAGGCTGGCCAGAGCAATGGCAGTGGTTCTAATTGATCCACATACTTTTTACCTGTTAGGTGCAATCAGAACACATGCTGTGAAACACAGATAGGATTGCAATAAAATGTGAGGAGAAACGCACACCCTATGGGGGTGTCTAGTCATTTACCCACCTAATGACTAGCCATGGCTATGTTAATGCCTCATCACCAAAACTCAACCTTTCTAGAACTTTTTGAGCAAGCTCTATCACAAACTAACACCAAATGTGTTGCTGTATAGGGTCTGCCAGTGTTATATCTAAGCATTCTTTTGAGTGTTTAATTACTTAATTGCCTCTGTAAATGAACTCCTGGTTCTCTTAATGCGTGTCTTTAGCCAGTTGATTTTCAATATATTTGTCAATGCCTCAGTGACAGTGCACTAAAGTCCTGTCTTAAACAAGCAACCACATTCCATCAGTTTTTGCTTGTGCATCGGTATTAGCCGACATTTGCCAGGCAATGCAATCATATGCCCAGTTACTGGCACCATTTTCCAGCTGTTGCCATTTATGGCCATTTGGTACCCGCATGTGGTACCCTTATGGCAGTGCCTGGCAAATGCCTATCCATGCCTAATCAAAATCCCAAGCTGTTGGCTTTGTCAATGCATGTTGGCTTCCGTTTGTCTCCCTAAGTGAATGTGTGTGTCTTGCTTGCTATGCCTAGGGAATCAAGCTGCAACTCACTGTGCTGGTCCAACAAGGCCCTACCTGAAAATGATAAGGCTAGGTTGGCAATTATTGACCAGTTTCAGATTTCCTCAGGCATACTTACCAGTGGGGCTGCGACTTAAATAGAATGTATCTTTGTTTGGAAGCCTTGTCTATTCTGCCAGAACGTTTTGTGATTCAAACTGATAGGTACTGACTTGATAACCGCATTCTGAGTAACTTTACAGAATTTGCATGCAAACAGAATATGTAATGCTTGCTGTGGGATTTGTTTGGAAAGCATGATGTAAATCCTGGGTGCTAGGTGTTTATGCAGTGCCGGAAATTAAACATGAACACCCGTAAAATAACATAAAAGAATAGCGTTTTCTATAATGTTGCGGGCAAAGTATAAAAGGTGCACATCTTTTATAACTAAAAAGCAGTATTTCAATATTTTCTAAAGAGTGCCATCAGAGGTGAATTTAACATCTGGACAAGGTTAAAATGCCAATGCCCCCACCCCCTCTTCTACCCTCTCCCCTTAAATGCAAATAGCATGGCTGAACAGGCCCTACCATTCAGATTGTTTCTTTTTAACGTGCCTCGGAGGCAGATTATTTACAACAGGAAGTGCTATGATATGCTGATGATACTGTGCCTTTTCCCTTTATCAGATGACCACTCCAAAGACACTGAGGTCATTAATGCCACATAGAGCTAAAATCCAGCTGATGCTGTATAATGGCCTAGCCCTGAATAACTCAAAAACTGAGAATATTATCCTGGGCACTGGCCCCAAGTGGCGCCAGCTTGATCAGTCCTATTGATTCTTTCAAATTGTAGACAGTCTGCTTCCCACTTTGAAAAAAGTAAAAACCTTGGGGATCACTATTGACCAGTAGTTCTCAATGAGGTCCCATAACAGTGGCCTAGTGTCTAACTCAACATACTACATTACACTTTTGGCACAAATCAGACCATTCCTTGAGGCCTCCAGTTGTGCCACCCTATCCAGGGCGATCATTGGGAGCCGCCCGGACTTCTGTGCCAGCAGTCTACTTGGGGTAGGCAAAGGATAATTCAATTGTCTGCAAGTTGTGCAGAACAACGCAGTGAGGGTCGTTATTGGTATGCGTAAGACAGATCATATTTCAACAGCATGCAGAGCATTACATTGGCTCCCCATTAGAAAGAGAATCAAGTTTCATACCCTTTGCATTGGACATGCTTGCATGTATGGTCTAAGCCCTTCTTATATGGCAGCACATTTGAAGTGGTTATCTAACAGGCGTAATCTAAGATCCAATAACACTGGGTTGCTTTTCACCCCAAAGGCCAAGCTGGTACAGGTGCAAAATGGATGCTTCCCAGCCGCAATTCCTCATTTGTGGAATAATCTTCTGCCTGATTTGAGGCTGTGTGCCAGTCTTCCCAGGTTCAAACGTGTCCTGAACACCTTTCTTTTCAAGTATATTGATCCTTGGCCTCCACTAGTTTCCCTCAGGTTTCTCCTGAGGCCTCTCTGAGCTCTGTTTTTATTGTATGTAATGTCAGCGCTCTTATGCCTCCGGGCCACTGTCCTAGCGCTTTAGAAATAAATTAAAGATGAAAAAAGGTAAAAAGGAAGGGACCATTGCTGTGGCACATTAAACAAAAAAAATTATATAGGGTTTTAAGAAGCTGTTTGGGTGTTTAGTAATTAAGGGGATACAGAACAAGCTGTGTGAAACAATAACCTTGTCATGCATTTCATTTCACTTTGTGGCTGTATCAGACTTTTTGTAAGTTCTCATTAATTGCTATGCTGGAGCTTATAGGCTTCCATTCAGGATGGGGAAAATAAAGCTACAGTCATAGGGGATTATTTTCCAGGTCAAGCGGAGTGTAAGAAGTGGCACTAAATGCATTTAGCTCCACTTTTTATAAGCAGTAGGATTTTGTATGATTTGATAGGTGAAGTTGGAGAGCAGATCAAACTTAACAAGGTCCCCCTGCCAAATCCGATTGGTATTCCACCAGCATATATTTTTATGTTGGTAGAAAACCAATGGATTCCTATGGGATCTGCCTGACTTTTACACCAGGCAAAAGTGGACAGAGTCAAAAGGAATCCATTGTGGATGGCTCCCACAATCGTTAATTGTGGAAGTGATTTACACTTTTCCACACACGTAGTGGTAAAGTAAAGAGCAAAGGCGATTTTCTCCTGTGTTTTACTCTTTACTTCTCCAGTACTTGGTGGAAACAATTAAAATTAACGAATGGCCCCTTTTGCAAAAATGTGCAAACAGGAGAATTCTGCTCTATGCAGTTTATAATTCAAAACAAAATGCCCCCTTAATCTTTTCATCAACATGTTTCTACAATGATGAATACATTGTCAGGTTGTTTTATCATGTGACTTGTGCAATTTTAAAGTAATCTGTATATAATTGATCATTATTTTAGGTATTCAAAGCTAAAATTCAACATATATTCGTACCAACTTGAGCTCAGAAGATGTGTAGTATCTAAATTTCAGGCTAATCTGAAATTATGGCTTTACCACTTAACCAAAGTGTGTGATCCTGAGAATTTCATTTTTCACTATGCCTTGCTTGTTAAAATGAGGTGCCCATAGAAGTGATTCAGTTCGCATTATAAGCTATTCCAAAAAGCCTCACTCATGGTTTAATGGATGGGCAGAACAGGCATTAGGACACACACACACACACACACACATACACATCTTACTTTGAAAATATCCGGGCCACATTTATAGAACAAATTTGTATCATTCAATGCCAAATCAAAGTAAACACATCAAGCAAAGAGACATCATGGACAATTGCATATTATAACCAGTGTATAAACAGTATGTACCAGACAATGACAGGGCCATGGAAGGGGAGCAAGGCCCTCTCCTTCATGCCACGCCCCACCAGGACCGATACCAGGATGCCAGAAACCCCTCAACCAGCACCGTCTGCCTCCTGATGCAGCCCTAGCACTGTCTTGCACTCTCAACTCAATTAAAATGTTTGAAAAAATGCAACAAAATCTAACATTTTGTGTTTAAAATGTAATAATTTTGGACATGAACCATTGATGGGAAACATTCAGAATGGGACTACTGTACGGGATTAGTTGGAAAGGAGGGGGGGTTTGTGGACTGGGTGGGTGAAGGGAGGATTGTATACATTTGTATGCTATTGGATGATATGTTTTTGTGCTCTAAATATTGTTAAGATCAACAAGGCTACCTGTATTGATTGGGCATGGTATGTTCTGTTCTTGAAAATAAAAATTAGTTTGAAAAAAATTTAATTTTGTAGGAAATAAAATCTCCTATTCCTTGCTTCAGTATTCTGGGGTTTATGGGGGTGTATCTTTAACATCAAGATGGAAGGAGCACAAGCATCTCCTCCGGGGTCTGCTGGGAGTAGCCACAGTGCTCAGGAAGGTTTTGTTGGGCAGACACCATCTGAGATGGTACAAAGACTGGGGGCCTCACTGCTCAGCCTCTCAGAGGAAGATGAGGAGGCATCACCCTCAATTCTCCCAGGCCAGGCCAGGGAAGGTGTGCTGGGTGCTATTGTGAATAGGTGGAAGGGTAGGTAAATGGGAACCGTGGTTAGGCAGCTGTAGGAAGGTGTCTGGACGGTGAAAGGTGAAGGAGGATCAGATATAACAGAAAGGGGAGAGCAGATGGGAAGGGAAGATAGGTAGATTGAAGTTGCAACACTATTTGCCTTGCTTTTTTTTGCTATCTACTGTTTTTTATAGAGCAGTGCACATGGGAAATCTGGATTCACGCCAGCACTTTGATTAGGGTACTCCTAGACCCACACCCAATGAAATGTGGACCCCCCTGGTCAGAACCCTGGCCCACCCAGATGAAAATTCCTGGAGCCAGGCCTGACACCGACTGACAGGAGAGGAGTCCTCTCTTGTCATTCAGCATGTCCACGTTTTCAGCTGAATGACGGGAGGCAACAGAGCTCATTTCTGAGCCCTGCTGTCTCCCATTATTTTGCTGTTTGTTGCGGAGCCAAACGGCTTCACAAGAAACAGCAAAATCATTGCAGGGCAGCACAGTCCCCCGTGTGAATAAAGGACACGGGAGACTGTGCTGCCTTCCACTTAGGAGAGGGGGCCGCGAGGCCTCCAGCAAGCGCGAGGCCAGGGGCAGTTTGCCCCCCCTGAACCTCCCTCGTGACGGTCCTGGTGACATTGTGCCCAAGGCGCAGTCAAAGACAGCACAGTGTCACTACTTGACAACAACTTAACCAAGTATAAAGTCAATCTGTCCAGCAGTTGTTGCTCTAAACTGGAAAAATATGTGTTACTACTCAATTTAATTGCACCCATTTACAGCCTGGGAGTGGACAAGGGCCGAAATGGGTTTACCAGGCTTCAAGCCAAAAACACAAAAATCAAATATGGGGGGCTTCCCAGTACCCTAGTGGGAAGCCTGCCGCGGCTTGGCCAGGGAGTGGATGAGCCGAAACGTTTCTCTCTAGCAACAGCAGTGGTTGGCTTCTTGGGATAAGCAATTTCAGACACTGCCATAATGGTACTACCTAGCCATATAATGTGAAGGGGTGTCATATGCTGTTACTATCTGTGTATATTATGTCAGTGCCTGGTAAATGCATACCTAATACCTGTTCAAGAGCCGCAACAGTTGTCTTTGCCAATGCTTTTTTAATAGGCAAGGAACAGATGCATATTATTTCTAAAAATCAAGAGGTTAAAGGCACACTTGGTTAAGACATTTTTAATACAACAGGGGATGTTTTACAACTGCAATTAATCCCAATATTTCAGAAGACTGCTTCGAAATATAACTGGCTTACATACACTTAAAAACACAAAACTAGCTCAAAGAGGTCCTGGGTTGACTGTTTTGGATTGGGAGAGGGTCAGTGGGTGGGAATTGCTGTAGGAATGACCATGGCCCTAGAGCATCAATGGGTGAGTAAAAAGCCCAAAGAAATGCCCTTGCATTGTGTCCCTTCTCACATCTCATCTTCCTCCGAGCCTCACTTGCCATGCCAATAGTTGTATCTTATAGGCAGCGCTAAGAGTGCCACTTAATAGACAGAACTAAAGAAGACATCACACGTTCTAAACATTCTATCAGTTTTTGAGGTTTGCCAGAGCGCCTCCTGCGACAGGTACTGCAAAGATCAGCCAATCTGCCTTGGTGTGTAATACATGTCAGATTAGTTGGACAGCGAGGTTCTAAGTTATCTGGTCGAATCTTTTTCATTGTAGTAGATTTCCTCAAATTTCTATTTTACAGGAAGATTCTGCAGCAAATGTATGCGTGGGGAGACCCCCCCTACACTCTCCCCTTAACCCTCCTACAGTAATTTTTCTCCTAAACCAACCCCCCACATATATATGTGGCAAAATCCGATGAAAAAAATGCAACAAAATTTACTGCACCGAATTCTACTGTGGCAAAAACTACCCATCCCGGACAGCGCCACATGGATATTTGAACGTGCATGTATTCTGATGCATACAGTCATTTTTTCCCCTAAAATCCCCCACTGGAATGAAATGAAGATAAGCAAGCAATTGTGTTTTTTCAAATAAAACTCTTTTGTTTGTGAGAAACGTGTTGCCTGTAAGGCGTACGCTTGTGCGTAAAGAGGATATAAGCACCTGCTAGTAGTCTCTGCAGGGCACAGAGCCTTAACTTCTTCCTCATCCCTGCTCTGAGGAGTTCATACGAGCTTTGATGAGAGACAGAGAAGCTACCTGCACTCCTCAGGATATTTGAACACTCATGGGATGATGCAGAGGCTCTGACACGTCCACCATTTTGATCAGTATAGAGTAAAGGCCACATTCTGGATCCCCAGCACCAGCCGCTCCAAATGTGTGCTTCTCTGTGTTTCATGTTTGCTACAAATGTATCAATCAAATGAATTTCCTAATCCTCAACTTTGACTCTCTTTTTTTCTAGGATACGTGTCAAGCATGGACAGCTCTAACCAGTCACCTGACCCCAACCCGGAAGAATTAAAGCTTCCAGCAGAGAGAAACAATGCCGATGAGCTAACAGTGAATCAGAGTACCCCGGAGGCACAGCCTGGTGAAAGCCGAGTCCCTGATGCATTATCCCATGATAATGCAACAGTTGAGAAGACGGAAAGCACTGCCTCTGACATTTCAGAGGAACTGAGCAGACAGCTGGAGGACATCATCCAGGCCTACGGGTCCACCACTCTGGGGGAGCAGGGGAGGAGTGGTACGGAAACTGGCCCACCCAAGATGGAAGAGCCCAGTGCCATCGAGGATGGAGAGGCTGATGAGGCAAGCGATGAGGCAGAGAAAGAGCAGGCTGCTGCTGGTGATGCCTCAACACCCAAGGAGCCCGGTGGCAACAAAGAACACAAGCTGGAAAAGAAAATGCTGAAAGGACTAGGTAAGTCATACTTGCACGCATCATAGCGCTGGCGCAGTTGGCCAAGCCAGCAAAGGAGGGCATGGGCAGTGGGCAGTAACACGTGCATTATTATTTATTAATACAAGAGCGGGCTGTGAGGGAATGAGCTTTAGAGGGTCAGTTCAATAGGTGTTCCCACTCACGCACTTACTCACTGAGTCACTCAGTCATTCACCAGTTTGATCACTCACTAAAATAAAGCAAACAGCCGAAAATATAGTTTAAGTAGGTTTTAGGTTTTTAGGGTATACCATTTTCACAACCTTATAATTTCATAGTCTATCCTAAGCATTTCCCCTTTCTGTAAAACTATCCTCCTGATAGCAGAAAAGGAGCTATCTGACATGATCAGCCAACCCAAGGTCAGCTGGAAAAACTGCAGGCTAATGAGGGGACAATGCTTAGCTGCTCTGCCACAGAGCCTATAAAGGCAGGGCACAGCCCACAGCAGAAGTACATGAAGTTGTTGGTCACACCGAAAGACTTGGCATGGCCTCTTGAAGGATTTAACTTCAGACTGGTGCTGTTGGTAATAGCTATACACTCTAAAGAGCCTTCTACTACAAGGACAAGCAGGAAAGCATGTGTATCCCACAAGTCTACACCAGCAATACCACTACGCTTTAGGGCAGCAGTGAGGCGGTCAGCCCTGCATCTCTTCACTATGGCATATGGGAACATCTCGTGCCTCGATGCTGTGAGGTATGCAGTGATATGATCCGTTATTTATAATGCGCTTAATACCCAGAGGTTTCTAAGCACGGACCTGGGGATCGAACCTGTGTTGCTTTGTGTCGTTTTGCTTCCAAGGCGAGCACGTTGCCCCTGAGCTATCCTCCCGAGACTGGATCGCATTGTATAAGGGAAATAAACACAAACATCTGCCTATTGGCTACACCTCTTGCACACAACCTCTCCTGGAGCAAGCCCCACCACCCACAGATCCCCCCCAGGCCTAAGGGCTTAAAACTGCACAACTGCTTTGGACAATTCAGGGCTTTTGACCTTGGTCTCTCTCTGCAGGATTTGCGGCCCTTGCAGGACATCGCATGTATATTCTGATCTTGCTGCTGTCTCTCTGACTGTTGAGTGGAGGACGGGGTAATTAACCTGTTACAGCCCTCCACACTTCGAGTGTTCCATGTGTATCTGCAAATACTATTTTAGTTCTATTCCAAATACGAGATTCTCTCAAAAGATAGAAGAGGAACAGGAAGCATATGAAAGAAGGAAAAAAGGTCCGAACGGAATGTTCGGATGATGTAGTGGGAAAACCAGAATCTCTATTCTATGGAGTTTACATCGGAGAATGAGGAAGGCCATCCATGACTCCACCACAGATAAGTGCACTTAGATGTGGTTCAGTAGTGACAGCACTACTAATTAGAGGTGTGACTAGAAATCAAAACACGTGAATATTGCAGCCAGCAGAATGGTCTACATAGAAAACCATAGGACCCAACGGGATTAGGGGGGTGCTATTACGGCCGGCGCTTTTACCGCCGGTGTTAATAGCTCCAAAAACAGGTGCTAAATGGGATTTTTCACCTTCAGCAAAAAGCTGGAGGTAATACAACTCGTTTAGCGCCCAACTCGTGATCGGGCCAGCACTTAAATGCAGCATTAATAGCGTTACCGCTGCATTTAAGGGCTACCGGCCAACTCGTGATGAGGCCCACTGGGTCATATTTAGCTGTTTTTGATCAAAGCCACTGCTTCTTACTTATGTTTATGTTTATGTTTATGTTTATTGAGTTTATACAGCGCTGTACTCCAAAGCGCTTTACAATATAACAACAGTACAAAAAGAGACAGAAGCATATTTACAAACTTGAAACAAACTAGTGTTACAGTATACAGAACAATTTGCTCGAGGGAGGGTGCGGGGTAGGGGGAAGATCCCAGAGGTCTTAACGCCCTTGGTCTTAACGCCCTTGGGTGGTTACAGCATCCAATATGGTAATCGGTTGGAGGGGGAGCGAGGGAGGGGAAGGGGGCAGGGTATGGGGGGAGGTAGGGAAGGTGAGTCGGGGGGAGTGGAGAAGAAGGGCTTTCAGGGAGGAGCGGAAAGATGGGTAGGTGGGGGAGGAACGGATAGGTAGAGGAAGGGAGTTCCAGTGGAGGGGGGCCAAGAGTTGGAAGGAACGGAAGCGTGAGGAGGCACAAGGGGCTGGGGTACAGTGAGAAGGTATTGGTCAGCTGAGCGAAGAGGACGGGAATACTTAGCTGCATCTTTGAGTATAGCCACTGTCTCTTACCTAGCTGCATCTTTGAGTATAGCCGCTGTTCCTTACTTAGCTACATTTTGAGTTTAGCCACTGTCACTACTTAGCTGCATTTTGAGGATAGCCACTCTCTTATTAAGCTGCATTTTTGAGTATAGCCAAAGTATTCCAAATATAGGTTTCACATCACTAACCGACCCTACTAAAACTAAAATGTTACGATATCCTGCATATTCACCCTCAAACACCCAACAAAACACCCCCAAACCTCTACCGCAGCAGAAACCCAAAACCACCATCATTTTGCGCACACAGCAACACTCAACTAAACACACCACACTACAAGAAACGAAACCAACTACACACAAATCATCCCACACACACTCATAAAACAAACACCACCTAACCCTTACCAACTAAAAACAAACCCAGCACACAGTGACCGTTTTTTTCCAGACTGAAGCTACCAACAGCACATTGAAGCTCTCTAGCGCTTTCTCTCTCGATCCACCTAACTAAGTCCTCACAGCCCTCCTTCCTTCGCAGATCTGCACGAGTGCGGCCTGGAGACCATAAAAATGGCAGCAGTGCGTGGTATAAATCACAATAACATAGCATAACAAAACATAGCATACAGTTGAGTGCAGTAAGAGGGACGACAGATGATTAAAGTCTACCCTGGCCATCAATAAACAAATATTGAGGCCAGACTTAAAGTGTCACAAGAGGAACATTTTACTTAATTGCGACTCACAATGTGAACATGCGGCCAACAAAAAAATACCCCCACCCCTGCAACCCCAGAGACAAATACACTCCCTTTCATCTAACAGTCTAATCCTCAAACGAGAGACTAAAACGAATTGGATAGAGAGACTGGCAATTTCGTGTCCAGGACACGGGAACGCACTTCATCTGGATTTAAGACTCGAACCTACCCCCCTGAAGTTTAGGAAAGATTTCAAAACTCTTCCCCTCTGCAATGCTTTGCCCAAGAAACGAGAACGTTCTATAACACTGGAGCAGGCCACTATTTTCTCACGCTTAGCCCATCTCCCATGTATATGCATGGATGCATGTAGAAATGTATGGGCTTTGTAAAGCAGAACGTAGCCGTGAAGCAACGGAGGGCTCTCCGTAGGGCATACCTTCCCTCATTAATGTTCATTTGATTCCAGGTGGAACCGCAATGCAATAAGTGCCTTTAATGCCTCGTGCCTGTGTCTCCAGTTGGCTTTTTTGTCAAACCCTCTGCATTGACATCTCTGAGATGCCCCCTTCCTTGCCTCCTATCCCGCAGCTATTCTTACTGTGTGCACTGAAGTATACTGTGCACACGTGGTGACCCTGTCTCTTGATTCTGTCATCTAGCAATCAGTGTGCCTATATCGGTAGAGGTCACTTGCTCAAAAACAGAGATTCACTCTATACCTGTATTGATGGAAAATAATCTCTCCTGGTGCACTCCTACTGGTATGAAATACAAGTTATGAAACCATACACATATAACACAAAATAAATGTTATTTGATTATCAAGAAAACATGTATAAAAAGGTTTTTACTACAAAAAGATCTTTGACTGGAACATAGTATACAATAAACAAGAACAGACTAGAGTCTGATACATGACATTAAAATATAGTGGGGTTAGTACGTGCGTTTGTGTTTTTTCACTGTTATTTAAAAAAACAAAGGGTTAGAGTACTCGTGTTCACAGGACACTGCTCTATCAAGAAATGAACCTTTTAGAAACCTTTGGCTCTTGTGATAGTCAACGTATGTTTCGGCTAATAGCAACACAAACAATCAGGCACTTTCACAATATGCCTGTTATAGCAGGTGTAGCCGTCTTCAGGACAAAAAAAGGACTATTCATCTCAAAGAGATTTTTCTGTGTTGAGCACTTCTAGTTGGTCGTACTTGTTTCAATTTTTAGCCCCCTCAAAATAGACATAAAACAAATAGGTTTCAGAGCTACATCTTTGCAAATAGGACAGTATTGGCAATGTTTTCTTGTGATTTACCATCATAGTACACACCAACAGCACTTGATTTACAGATACAGATCAGAGACAAGCATGGTATGAACATTTTCATGCTAATTCCCAGGAGGTGCCGTTTTATGACCCTTCGGAACCATTAATTTGTTAATTCATAGAGAGTTTTTATTATAGCCTGATTTTTGACTAAGGGAAGACAGTTTTAAAATTCTATTCTAATGGGCGAGATTTCTAAACTTAATTCAACTCACGTTACTTTCAATTATCAGGTTTATCAATTATTCAGAAAAAGACTCAGGAAAAAGGGGAATCCTCGACTCACCTTACTATTCAATTTGCAACAAATATGTTCAATGAAGGAGGAACTTCTTACTGTTGTTTTACATATGACTCCTCTACGTCGGAGGTACAGCTCTACTGATTGCAGGAGTCTAAATTGAAGAAAAGGACAACAAAAGTGTCGATCAAAGGGGAAATTTTTGTTTCCTATTCCATTATGCTATTCAATTTTTCATGGAGACACCCCTTATGGGAAGCAGTAAAGGGTGCCGTAGCTCATCGAAATAGGATCCTCCCAATTCTTTTTACATACTGTGCACACGTGACACATTATAAAATACCAAATAAATAAATACTTTGGAAAAAACGGTAAATTAGCTGAAGTGCGGGTAGAGTGAAAAAACAGTATGCTCAAGTCTCCTGTAGCGCCATAGGGACTGATTGGGCGTTTTATGCACAAAGTACCTTGGGTTGAAATTCAGAAGTAAACACAAGTCAGACACGGAGATCCTGGCTTCCATGATTCCCAAATGGATGAATATCATGGAGCTTAAGCTGTCCAGAGCAGTCTAAATTTAACAGCAAAAAGAGCCTGCAATGCAGAAGTCAACATTCCCAGAAGGTGGCCCCTAAGGGGCAATGTCAGGGTGTCGATTACATTGATGTCATTTCACCAAAATGCCAGGGGTAGAGGAAGTGACATCACACAACCCTTGACCCCTGATGACATCACAAGAAGAGATGTCATTTGACCCCACCCCCAAGTGACATCACGGGAAGTGATGGCAAACAACCTTCAGATTTTTCAGATGCGTCTAGCACCTGTGTTTCCAGGCACTCTCATTTCAGCCAGGCACAGTGGGAGGCGTGATTTGTCCATAATCACACATTTGGGGAATATCATTTTCCCGATTCAACGTGGGGTCTATATGTAAAACATACATAATGCAGTATTTGTAACTGGGTAACCGAAGTCTCTAACGCAAGCTATAGCTAGTGCATGAAACATCTATAGATCAGTGGACACAGAAGTACGCGTTATCTATCGCATTGCTGTGTTAAACAAGCCAAAAAAGCATTGACCTGGGAAGACGTCTGCTGCTGCTTACCCAGGAGAAAAATGCTGCACAAGCAAGGCCTGAAAATGAAA
The DNA here is from genome assembly GCF_040938575.1 of Ambystoma mexicanum. Taxonomy (NCBI): domain Eukaryota; kingdom Metazoa; phylum Chordata; class Amphibia; order Caudata; family Ambystomatidae; genus Ambystoma; species Ambystoma mexicanum. The sequence continues at coordinate 543,505,552 of NC_090928.1, read as the reverse complement.
TGATTGACCAGGATTAGAATCAACAACACAATTCCCTGGTTATGAATGTATCTTTGCATCTATGAGACAGTTACCACTTCTACTAAGATAGAAGAAACCTAGTAGACTGGTCTGCGTGCACACAGGGGAGTGCACCTGAGAATGGGATAATGGGATAATTATCTCATGAGGTAATGGGATAACATAATACTGTGTGCCAGAGGACTTAAAAACACCATTTAATGTAATATCATTGCTGCACACATAAATCCATGGCATCACACAGTTATTTTAAATTGAAAACACCCACAAGTTGCCTCTCATCCTGGGACTCACTGGCAGACTTCAAGACGTGCACTGAACACTACCCCTTTGTCAGACCCAGTGGTGCCCAATGGTGAAGCACAAAATGTGGTGGCTGCCCTGCGAGTCACGCTGGCAGGGCCCCTCAAGCTACTTAACAAAGCCAAGGGCACACGACACCATGGGCAGGTCTGGACCACCATGTGTGCGTGATGTCCATGATGATTATACCACTGCAGGGGCATGCACTAAGTGAAAGAAGTAAATATGCTTTTTAATCAAAGCTTAAATGTTTCACGCAACATAGAAGGAAGAAGGCGGTGCCTGGTCCACAAATATACCAGCCACCAGTGGTGGCTGGTGAGTGTTTATTTTGAAGAGTGTAAATATTTGCCACAAGTATGTGATGGCAACCCAGTTTAGCGAGGGAGCTCGAACTAATGAAAATGGGTTGGGGAGCAGGAGAGATTCTTCTCCCTCCCCTGAGAAAGTGTTTTGAATAATGGGAAAAAATGATGCATTACACAGCACACTTTCTGTGAACATTCATGTAAAAGTCCAACAATTTGGGTAAAAGGCCAGCAATTGTTTTGTAGGTGTAGGGTAAATCATGACAAGAAGTACAATAGATGCAAGTCACCAAAAGTGAACTAGGGCATTTCCCAATGCATTATCATGCCGGTCCCTGCAACAAATGCCAGTATAAAAAACATTTTCTTGCTGGCTCTGCCCATACATTCCCATGCTGGCTCCACCAACATATACTAGTATTCCCACATAAAACCATACTCATGTTTGCTTTAAGATGTTTTTTGTATAGTATTATTACTGGCACTGGACACACAACTGGCTCTGCCAATATATGCCAGTACTCTTATGTAAGAACATACTTCCGTTGGTTTGGCCATTAAAAGTGTCCTGTCACAATATGAAAACCTGTCCAAATTGGTTCCAATGTAAGCCAGTCTAGACCCATAATAACACCTATCATGCTTGATTCATCATGGATGCTCAGTTATTAAAGAATCATGCTACAGGCAGAAATATACAGGCTGCTACACCAAAACGGCAGTCTAGCGAGGTAACACTACTTATCATGCCTGCTTTTATAAAGCTGCTGAGTAATACATGTCATGCCATAGTAAGCAATGGCTAGGCTGACGGCACCTAAATGCCAGTCTAGCGAGGTAATGACACAGATGAAGTTGGCTCTGCCCAAAAATACCAGTAAACATGCAAAGTCAATAAAGAATGTGGCAAAAATGCTCCAGTGATCCCCAGTCTCCCAGGGCCTTACACACACATAGATCCCCTTTCACCCACCTGTCACTCACCCATACAACCCCTCTCACAGTCACTCACACTGGTCCAGCACACAAGCACACACCAACCCCCACCCAGAACATTCAAACACACTACCACGTTCATATTCATTCACCCACCAGTCACTCACTCACACCTTCTCTTACATCCACTCATTGCATTCTCTACACAGGCACACACACACCCAGAACATTCCAAAACACACCATCACATGCATCCTTATTCACCTATCAGTCACTCACTCATACACATTTTCTAACCGCCACCCATTGCATTCTCTACACAGGCACACACCCACCCACCCAGAACATTCAAAAGTACACATCACATCACATAACTTATTATTCACCCACTAGTCACTCACACCTTCTCTTACATCCACTCATTGCATTCTTTACAGAGGCAAGAACATTCAAGAACATACCTAACATCACATCACTTCTCATTCGCCCACCAGTCACTCACACCTTCTGTTACATCAACAAATTGCATTCTCTACACAGGCACAAACCACACACCCAAAACATTCAAAAACACACATCACATCACTCCTCATTCACCCACCAGTCACTCACAACTTCTCTTACATCCACTCATTGCATTCCACCCACCCAGAAAATTCAAAAACACACATCACTTCTCATTCACCCACCAGTCATTCACACCTTCTCTTACATCCATGCATTGCATTCTCTGCACAGGCACACACCCACCCACCCAGAACATTTGAAAACACACATCACATCACTTCTCATTCACCCACCAGTCACTCACACCTTCCATCACATCCACTCATTGCATTCTCAACACAGACACACACCCACCAACCGAGAACATTCAAAAACACACATCACATAATTTCTCATTCACCCAGCAGTCACTCACACCTTCTCCTACATCCACTCATTGCATTGTCTACACAGGCACACACCCACCCACCCAGAACATTCAAAAACACACCATGACATTCATACTCATTCACCCACCAGTCACTAACTCATACACCTTTACCTACCGCCACCCGTTGCATTCTCTACACAGGCACACACCCACCCAAAACATTCAAAAACACACCATCACATGCATACTCATTCACCCACCAGCCACTCACTCACACCTTCCCTTACATCCACTCATTGCATTCTCTACACAGACACACACCCATCCACTCATTGCACTCCCTACACAGGCACTCACCCACCCACCCAGGACATGCAAAATCACAAATCACATCACATCACTTTTCACCAGTCACTCACACCTTCTTTTACATCCACACATTGCATTCTCTACACAAGCACACAACCACCCACCCAGAACATTCAAGAACACACATCACATTACGTCCCAGTCAGCCACCAGTCACTCACACCTTCTCTTACATCCACTCATTGCATTATCTACACAGGCACACACCCATCCACCCAGAACATTCAAAAATACACATCACATCACTTCTCATTCACCCATCATTCAAATGTGACACACACATTTCAGATGCAAACTACATATCATATTTCTTTTCAAAAAGCCTTCTTACCTTTTTCTTGCAGCTTCGGTCTGTCCTTCTAGGCCAAGCTCGGCTCCTCCGTGCTGCTCACAAACAGGAACCAGGAAGCTGTGAGAGCTTCCTGGTTCCTGTATGTGAGCTGCGAGGAAGCCAAGGAGAGGGAGTTAGAGCTGAACGTGGCATGTGACATGTGCCACATGTTAGAGTCAGCTCCAACCCCTACTGAGCACCTCCCCGGCCCAGCCTTCACCCTGATGGGTGAGGACAGGGCCAGGGACCCACCAGGTCCTCCGTTTCTAACTATTGATGAACATGAGGTGCCATGGAAAGACCAGTGTTGATCTACCTTGGTCTAACAACAAGTGGCCCAGCCATGCCTCATAAAAGCTTGCCAGTATTCCCCATAGAGTGAGTGACTCTCTTGCCATTGTATGTGAACCAGTGGGTCAGGGGTCGCAGACAGCTGTTCTCAAGGAAGAGGACAGGTGAGGACAGGTGAGCAGCCCTAGCTTAATATCTCTAGACTAGTGTACAGGCCCCTGTACACGGGTCAAAGTGCAGGTTTTCATTAACAGAATAGGACCACTGTAGATCTTAAACCTACAGCTCCCTCTAGTGGTGACAACAGGCAAAGCTATGCAAATTCGACCACTGTATATCCTAAGGTGGCAGCTCCCTCTAGCAGACCATTATTTGTGTTCGGGCAGCCTCTACTGTGCATGACAGCTTCAGACAAACATACATCAGGCCTTTTATTGTACAGGATGATGAAGTGGCATTGAGAGTGTTAGAATGTCTCACATTGGGTGTGTCAGTCATCACCTATGGATGCATATGCATATTAGATTGATGCTCAGGGGACAGCAGAAAAAACCTCATGCTGGAACATAGCGAACTAGGGTATGTGCGTATGCTTAACCAGAGGGTACCAGGAGAAATGGAAGCAAATCATTGTTATCAGCCTGGAAGCACAGATGCATGCTGCTGACCCTGATCGTGCAGTAAATTAAGGAATTGCACAGTGATGATTACCACATTTACACAAGGCTGATGTCTCACCCACCAGTTGTCCAATTGATCAGCAAGCATAGTAAACAGCAACCTATTAACAGCAGCTACAGACTATCAACCATGTGCCCAGCCAACCAACCAAAGAAGGAATAACCGGCACATGATCAGGAAATGAATGCTCTTCCTGCCCTCCTTTATGTGTGTCAGTGCTGTGCAAAGGAATTGGGCAGCAACACTCAAGAGGTGACCCAAATGGCAAGCCATCAGCAGACAGGTAACCAACCAGCAGTTAGGTGACGGCATACTGTCCAGATTCCTAGATAGCAGAGGCATCAGTACAGTCCAGAAAGTAAGTGGCTGGATTTAGAAAGAAAAGAGCCATTAGCTAGACGACATTAAGGCACCCCCATTTTGGAGACAGTGCTACATGACCTGTTGCTGATCCCATCTTATACCATGCGTAGTGCTTGGTGTTATCTTCCTGTTTCATTACCTCCCAATGTAGGAAAAGAAGCCACTCTACTGGTGCAAAGCTTGAGCAAGCTGAATACTCCGGAAGAAAAGCTGGAAGTGGTGATTAAGAAGTACGCTGAAATAGTGAGTACACAACTTCAATGTCTGGGGAGCCAACATTTTTGCTAATTGATGTAGTAACTTAGGTAAATGTTCTAATATTTAATATTTTGAACAATTGTAAAAATCTAGAAAAGTACTACCGTAGTTAGATTGGCGAAATTCAAACCAGCCCATCCGCACGCCGTAAACACTATTGCCTCCAGAAAGTCTGCCATTAAAGCAGGCATTTGTAAAATGAAACTCTTAACCAGGCTCATTCATATTTGTTCATCTCAATTTACAGCTAGTTGAGCAACAGCATGGGGTTTGGTACATTTTTTTACCTTTGAGATTAATGAAGCTTAATGACATATACAAACACAATATACAATTAATTTGCATATTCATTGAGAGTAACATCTTGACCTATAAAAAAAGAAGGCATGATGTGCTAACCTACACAGCCAATGAGATTTCAGGGAGAGTTATCTAAGCCTACCAGAAGGTGAGTGAAGACCTCAGGTTATTTATTATTTTTCTTTTTTTTATTTGTGTGTGGTTTTGGAGTGCAAACCTAGCTTTGGGTCGGGGTTGCAGGCGCACAGTTAATAGTTACAGGTGGTAACAGTCCACACGAATTTACATTTATTTCCAGCATGCCATTAGGGATGGGAAGAGTTAACATTTACAGTAGTAAGGAGCAGTGTAAAAGAACTGAAAGAAGGGGGTGGAGTGGAATAGGGGAGTGGGCAATAGAAGGTGATTACCAGGAGATATATTGGTATGGAAGGTCTGGAGGATTCAGGGGGGGTGTCCTACAGATAATTAAGACTGTGTTTTTGAAGGTGAGGGTCTTGAGGTTCTGTCTCTGTGTAATCCCGGAGACTTGGCACAAGTGTGAGCTGCAGGTACAAGCCCACGAGTTTATGGCGGACAACCAGGTCTGGATGTGGGGATGTTTGATGTTCTTAGTGAAGATGAAAGATTCTCTGTCTTAGTGGGAATAAGATTGAGGTAGGTGCTGGACATGTGGGTCTGGATCAGGGCGAGGCAGGCCTTGAGTTGGTAGATGTCTTCAATGGAGGATACTTTCAGGCACAGGTTTATATTGTGTGCATATTGCTGTAAATATTCTGGCAGATCAGAATGGCTATTAAGGTCTCCATGGAATGGTTGAAGATTATGAGTGGGATTATGGGTCCATGTGGGGGTCCATGTGGGAGTCCAGGGGAGATGGGTGGAGGTCGTGTTCTGTGATTTATCATCTGGGCAACTCTTTTAGGTACAAGGTGAACCAGCAGCGGATGGTTTCTCACCTTTCCATGTGATTTGGAATTATGTTGCTGAGGGCGTGATAGTGAACTGTGTCAAAGTCTGCAGAGGGATGTCTATCATCCGGGATGAGGAGTGTATCATCTACCACTTGGATAGTGGCTGTCACTGTGCTGCCTCCTGGTCTGACGCCTGATTCACAGGTCTGTGTGCTTGATGGTGGGTGACATCTGCTCTTTCAAGGACCTTACTCAGGGAAGACATGCATGTGATGGGCTGTAGCTACTGTGATCATAAGGGTGCAGCATTCATTTTATGAGGAGGATGAGGTGGTGTCTGGTTTCAGGGGGTTCGGGAAGGGGCCTGGGTGAGGGATGCATTGAGGATTGTCAGAATGGGGTGGAGAGCTTTGCGAGGAGTGTTTTGAAGATGGAGACTGGCAAGAGGCCATCTGATTAGATTGTTGGTTTCAGTCACGGGTGTTGCTAGTTCTGGAAAAGATCCAGGGCTATGCTAATGTTGGGACTGCTGGGACTCGGGGCTAACTAGCCTTTTGGTTTTAGCTTGTGAGCTTCTATCTGGGGCTGCAACCAAAAGACCCAGGGCTATATCCCTCCTAGCAATGCCCCTGGTTTCAGTGATGGTAAGGTTTTTTTGTCAGGTATTCCATGGAGAGTTTTTTTAATGTAGTTCAGGTTGTTTTTTTACATCTTGGTAGCAGCAGAAATAGTCTTTGATAATCTACACAGTAGCACTGTACTAAAACGTAGATCTCTGTGAAGATGCCTCAAGAAGCATTACTTTTGGCGAAAGGAAGATTTCTGCTATCCAGATGGAAAAGGTATTTTTAAAGGTGCTGGCCCAACTCACCACAGCCGTGGCATTATTATGGGGGATGGGCCGGGTTAGGGAATATAGCTGGGCCCAGGGCTTTAAGTGGGGTAAGAAATCAAGAGGGGGGGTTCAGCTTATCTGGGGGCGTGGCTTGTGGGATGGGTGTGGCCTAAAAAGTGCACAAACCACAGTAAGATACGCAAACAAATATATAAATGTATGTAAGCATTTATATATTTGTATCCGTACCTTACAATTTTCTTTTTTTAATTGTACATGATTTATTTAAACCTTATACATTCGTTTTAAAAGATTAAATACAATAATACATGAATTTGATATAGTGTATATAGTACAAACAACAATTCATGATGTTAATAGTTATAAAATCATTTGAAGATCGTGGTATCAAGGCCGCAGATGCAAATTTTTCAAGAATGAGCTGATTTGAATCAAGAGTGGAGTCACTCTACCTTCTAAGACATAGTGCCAAAAAGGTTTTTCTATTAATGAGGCCATTCGATGTACAAAGTTGCAAAATACTTCTATTCTCAGGTTTTGCAGTTCGGGACATCCAATCACTAGATGTTTTACTGACTCCATCCACTTCCCTCCCACAATAACGACAGTCAGAGTTTTCAATTTGCCCTCTTTTAAACAATATTTCTTTAGTTGGTAACAGATTGGACCTCATTCACATGATACTGTCTCTTAATTGGCCATCAGGGCATTGTCTAAGATATTTCAAATTGCTTGCGCGTTTCTTTGGCTCCCATTATATGTTAGCATATGAGGGATACGCTGTCTTAGCATCCCTAGTCATCGTCCAATCTGCCTCCAAAATTTTGGCTTTAGCTTTGTCAGGGTTCTCAATTAGGGCCTCAGTGTGTATCTCGTATCGTGCCTTGATGTTAATGCAATCGTCCCTAAATGGGGCGATCGGCCCTTCTGCTGACTGTGCAATGTTTGTCCCAATAAACACATATAATGAGTTTGTGTTGCTTGTTAGTAGATTTCTGTACAGCATCAGTTTTTATATGCGTACTGCACACTTTAGTGAGTTTACGCCTAGTTCGAAATGCAGAAGGATAGCTGGAACACAAATTGGAAGGTCCAGTGCTCTACACCAAATCAACCCTTCTAGTTGGCTCAAGTCTTTCCTTTTCAACCCCCGTTTCCAAACCATATAGAAGGGCCGGCACCACTTTGCACTTGAAAAATGTAATCAAGGGGTAGATGCTAAAACAACTATATTTATTCTTTAGGTGTTTCATTTAGGCTACAAATTGTGTTCCTCTGGCCCATATGGCCTCTCACCTGACCTTTAGATGTATAGGTCTAACTAGGATTATGGCCACATATTTTGTTGACTGAGAGACATCTAGCTCTGTTTGGCCTAGTCACCAAGTGAAGTTTGTGGGCTTCCCCCCCCTCCGCCATTAAAGGACAAAACCATGGATTTGGACAGGTTGATTGCTAGACTATTTAGTGCCACGTATGTCTCAAATTTGGTCAGGCGTCTCTGAACCCCCACAGGCGTCCTGGCCAAAAGAATAACATCGTCTGCATAGACAACCCACAAACAGGGGTCAACCTGTAACCTCGGGGCGACCAAGCCGGTGTTACCTAAGAAATCGCCCAACTCCGCAAAGTAAAGGTTAAATAGGCATGCTGCAAGGGAGCATCCCTGCCTTCATCCTCGGGCCGTCTTGATTGGGTTGGTTACTTCGCCCTTATTACTCAGTCTTACCCTTACCGTGGAGTTGCCATGTAGTTCGATAACTATGTCTTATAGGTCTTTGGGGAATACCCCATTCCAATAATTTCCGCCATAATCTCTCTCTATCGACCATGTCGAAGGCTTGGGACAGGTCTGCACAAGCCATGCAGAGGGGGTCTCTCCCTTTACCACAGGATTGATAAATTAAAAACTGTATCAATAGGCCACTCGCATCGGTGTCAATTGATCTTCTAAAGCCTGTCTGGAATATCGAGAGTCTCACTGTGAGGAGTATCTATTCCTCCAGCTTTTTTAGGACACATTTCACGAAAACTTTACTCTCAACATCTAATAAGGCTATAGGGCAGTAGTTCCCCGGGTCCATGCTACTACCCTTTTTATAGATGGGGATAATTATGGCAGTCTCCCATGATTCTGGGAACGTTTTTCCGTTCAAAATGCCCTGAAACAAGGTGTGTAGCATAGACACCCTGAGATCTGCTCCTCGTTTCATGATAGCATTGCAGAGACCATTAGATCCAGGAGCTCGAGAGTTTGAACCAGATTTTATTATACTAGAAAGTGTTTCCAGGGAGATGTCCACTTCCCATTTTCCGCTATACTCTAGGTTAAAGGGAATGGCTTGAGGCTTTTTAAATAGATCTTATGATATGATAGGTTATTTATAACGTGTTTTATACCCAGAGGTTCCTACGCACAGACCCGAGGATCGAACCTGTGGTGCCCTGTGTCGTCTTGCTTCCAAGGGGAGCACGTTGCCCCTGAGCTATCCTCCTGAGACAAATTCTTCAAAGTAATGTTCCCAATTTGCCTCCACGATTGGATTGGTCTTCTCCTGGACATTAGCACCTTATTGAATATTTACTAGAGACCAGAAGATACGACTGGACGAGATTGGTATTGCTTCCAGCATATTTCCCCCCTCTTTCTCGACTAATAGATTGTTTGCTATTGTCCTGTTCTTATAACTTTGCTTCTCTTTTTTAATCATTGTTGTTTGTGTGTGCTCGCTTAGGCCAAGGGATTTAATTGTTCTTACCCTCTTTTGCATGAAGGTCTTCCTTGCCTGAACCTCCCTGTCAAAAGGGTGAGGCCGACTAGACCTGTGTATATTAAGGTTGCCTGGAGAGTGTTTGGACATACCTTTATCGAGTAGAAAGTGAAAGTTTTCAATAGTAAGCATTTCCAACTTATCTAATAGGGTGGTGGAGGACCAAAAACAGTTAATGTAGTTACTGAAACAGTCAAGGGTCTTGGGATTCCAGCCAAGCCTATTTTTTCGGGCATTCACCACTAAATGTTTGCAAAATAGCTTTTCCTAGGATCTGACTATGAGGTAAAGATTTAGGACCAGAATATTGTGGTTGCTACAGTGCTTAATCTCAAAATAAGTAGATTCTTTAAAGATTGCCTCCAAAGCTACAATATAGTACATCCAGGATCTAAATCTATCTCTATGCCAGGTAGGCCTGGGTGGAACATCCCCAAGAGTCTGACATTTAAGACTTGTAACCCCCAACCCTCCCAGAATTCTATCCATTTTTGACCTTGTGCAAGTTGACGAAATAGGTAGTCGCTCTGTTTCCCTTGGTCCATGTCTGTTATTATATTAGTATACAGGCAGTGGGAATTTGGGTCGCCCACCAAGATCGTTTCTGAAATAGGTTATTTCTACTTGCACATTTCATTAATGGATTGTAAAGATTGCAAGCATGTCGCCAATATGGAATGTGCTGGGTTCCAATAAATGTTGATTAATAATATGTGACCAGTATTTGTCTCAAATTCAGATATTATTTCGACAGCAAGGAGCCCTCTAATAGTATCATTGAACAAGACCCCTTTTAGGCCCAAACCATGCTTTAGTGCAATACAAAGGTTTCCAGAGTGTCTACCTCCATTCAGTCTCGTGGCCCCCTGACAAATAGTTAAGTAACCATGCCATATCAGGGGCTTCATGGCATTTGTTTCTTGCAGACAGACTATGTTGTGGGTTCTTAAGGATTGCAAAGAGGCTGAGTATGACGTTAGCTTGGCAAACCCTCCTATATTCCATGATACTAGTGTGGTCACTTGGCAAATGTAGTTCCAGACGGAAGGTGGTGCATTAGCCACGATAGCTATATAGACGAATGTGCAGGCTGGGGGATGAGGGGGGGTAGGGATATGTTGGTTAATAAAGATGGGAGGGATGGATTGTAGTTGAACCTGTTGCTCTGCGTGGTGTAATTGTAATGTGATGCTAAAAATCAAATAAAAAATAAATAAATAAACTGTTGAGTGCAACTGCTATTGATATGTTGGTCCCAGGGGTTGTAAATGAGGCTGACAGGGGACCTTTGGGGTGCAGGGTCTTGTTTTTACTTAGGCAGGACTTTGGAAAACTGGAGGCTCTCGCTTTCTTGGCTGCTAATGCCGCTTGCTCAGTTGAGTCGAGAGCATTAAAAAACTCTGAGAGCCATTCTGTGATTTATTTATCTGAGTTCTATTGTCACAGCTTTTTTTGGAAATGCTGAGTTTTGGCGAACGTCAGTTCAGTCTCCGACAGACCTTGTAGGTTCGAAATATGCTTCCCCTTCTCCTTGGGGGCATTTTGGGCAGGGGGGTCACGTTTTTTCTCTGGGTTTGTACAGGTTCTTTTGGCTTACTTGTTGATTGAGCCAGGGCTATGCGGGTCTGTCATGCTTGCCTGATCTCGCTGTGGCTTAGAAGGAAGCCTACCCGACATGTGTGGCTCAGGCCACTGAGTAGATGGAAACCCTGTATTAATCAGGTCTATTTTCCGGTTAATTTTGTACAGGCAGTCATTGTGAGCCCTGACTTCTTCCCAGACATTGTCATAGAGATTGACAAAGGAACTCAGGACAGCATTCAGGGCTGAAATAGTAGGTGACATCAGCCTTATGCTGGCATCTCTATCTTGCAGAGTGTAGTGAAGGCGAGAGTCAGAATAATGAGGCAATGTACTTCCAAACGAAGGGCCATGATGGTGGCCCTGAATCTTTTGGACTGCATCAATAATTTTAGTTAAGTCAGAAGGCGACCCTATGACCGAGGTGTTGCATGTCTGCTGGATGACGCTTTACCCACTTTCCATGTTAGGTTGGTTAACGTCTGCCACATTTGTTAAAATGGTGTTCATAAAGTCGACCATACTTAGATCGTGAACGTCTGTCCGAGCAATTGTGGCCGCAGCACGCATAGCCACAGGGCTTTAATTTCCATGCTAGCACACGTTGCAGGGAAGAAATCTGTGATGCACAGGCCAGCTATAGGCAATGTATGTAGGGGATTCGATTTTTGTTTGGAGCGAGTATGGGATTTCACCTGTTTTGATTGAAGTATTTTGGGGAGTTCTTCATAGTCCCCATTCTTTTCTGTGTAGTCTTCTAAATCAATTAGGTCTTCGCCAGGGCTAACTGTTTGATGCATTCTCTTATTTGCTCTGGGAATTTCGAGCTGGACAAGCAAGAGGGCATCTGTGCTGAGTGCTAAGGGGAAAGTTAATCCAGCAGACTGGGGTATGTCCGTGTCATCCATGTTTTGTATAGTAGTAATGTCGACACATAACTTCCTTCGTCTCGTCTTTAAATCTTTTCATGATCTTGCTCCTTCCTACCTTTCGTCTCTTCTCTCATTCTACTCGCCCTCTTGCCCCCTCCGATCTGCTGATCTCTTCGTACTCACTGTTCCCCCGCCTCCTTGTGCCCCTTCTCATTTCCGTTCCTTTCAACTCCTTGCCCCCCTACACTGGAACTCTCTACCTCTCTCTAACTGCTCCATTTCCTCATACCCCTTCTTTCGCTCCTCCTTGAAATCCTATTTCCTTAATTCCCCGTCCTGTTAACCTCCTCAATTTTCTCTCATTCTCCCTCTCTCCCGTTCTTTCATTCACTGCCCTAGGTAAATTGTTCTTTATATTGTTTTGATGGTTTGTCTCATGTTTTGCATTTATGCTTCCATTTATTCAATGTTTTCAGTTGTTGTAATGTAAAGAGCTTTGGAGTAAAGCGCTCTATAAATTTAATAAATACAAATACAAATCTGCATTTTCCGGCTTCTCAAGCCCAGGTGGCTAGACATGAGCAGCGAAGTGAGCATATGGAAATTTCCCTTAGATAAGCTTTGCCAGCAGGTTTAACAAAGTAAGGTAAAGGAGAAAGTCAGTAAATCGAGGGGAGAGACATGCAAAAGACACTTGACACTTGTCACGTATCAGTGAGGGTCGAGTAGGTCGAGGGTGATGTTGTTTTCCTCCGGTCTGCCAGTCTGCCGTTGACTGACTGTGACTGCAATAACCTCTGCAATCAGCTCAGCGATCGCTCTGCGAGGCGAACAAGTTTTTGTGTTCCAGCCTCCCACAACAATGAAGAGCAAAGAAAGACACATAAAGACTTGTAAGTCGCGTGAAACACTGCCTGTGACTGCAATAACCTCTGCCATCAGCTCCGCGACAAACCATAGTAAGGTATGCACACAAATATATAACATTTATATATTTGTGTGCATACCTTATGGTTTGCATACTTTTCAAGCTATCTTTTTTAAGCATAGTATAGGATGGCTTAAAAAGTACACAATTCAATAGATCTTTTATAAAGCTTTGACGACGGACAAAGTCCGAGGCGTCTTTTTCTGTCGGCATAGCTTTACAAAAGATGGCTTTATTCCCTGACAAGTCTTTCTCTGTTCTATTTATTAACATCATACCTGTACCCTATCACCAGATGTTTCAACCTTTTGCCTTAAGCAAGACTGCACTTATTTCAGAGGTTTTCTGGCTTCCGCTCTTAGCATCGATTTCCTGAACAGATACACCCTGAGAACCCAATCAAACCCCAACTCCAGTCACCCCATTACATTTCTGCATTGTGTTCAATGTAATTATTATTTTCAATCCCCAACCGAAGAAAAAACACCAATCTTCACAGGCAGCTCTTCTCTCGAAACCCATTCTAGAGGTTTCAATTTGGCCCCTTACTTATCCTTTTTGTGCACAAAGGGGTACGAAGGGAATGGTCGGCCACCCCAATTGCCATCACAGCCGGACATGGAGAATCTGAGGCATAATGGCACCAAACAACGGCTGCCATAGCCCTTCACCCAATAATCCAAATAGGAAGCAAGGCAGCAAAGCAAGAGGCAGGTATATTTACATACAGCTTTGCAGATATGTATAAAATTGACAAAGTATTCCATTCCAAAAATGTGGCCCCAAGCACAGAAATCTCAGGGTTTTGATAGAGTTTTACACAATAAGCCTCATACAGAAAGGATGTGAGCGATTTGGTCGGCTATCTTAGCAATGAACTTCCTAATGGCAAATCCTCTGGCCTTGGAGCACATGGCTTTACAGCACCATTCTAGACCTGTGCAGTTCTGCTTTGTATCTTCTGTTAGTGGGAATATTTCTGACTTGCTATTGTTTAACTGCAGGCCAGAGTATTTCCCAAATTCCACCATGCTGTCAATCACTGCAGCCAGATTCGTTTTGGGGTCCTGGATGTATAGTAAGATATCATCCGCACACACTAAGATGATTTCCGCCCTACCCTACCCTTATGCCTGTTATGCGATGCTTGGCACATATCCCATCCGCGAGCAGCTCAATCACTAAAGCGAAAAGCAGGGGGCAGAGAGGGCATCCCTGCCTGGTGCCATCGGCTAAATTAAGCACTTGGGACAACCATCCATTTGTACAGATCCGGGCATAGGGCTGCGCGTACAACAATTTGATCGATGAAATAAACCTAGGTCCAAACCCATGGTTGGCTAATGTCTGAAAGAGTAATGGCCATGATACAGTGTCAAATGCCTTTTTGCACATCTATTGAGGCCACCCCCGCCTGCTCCCCAGTGGGCATCTGGGACATAATATTGTATAACCTTAGCAAATGTTATGCCACAGAGCAGCCTGGTATGAATCCAGACTTGTCTGGGTGGACCATGTACGGCATCAAAGGAGATAGTCTAGCTGATAATACCTTGGCAAATATCTTAGCGCCTGTATTTATGAGGGGCAGTGGTCTGTAGGACCCACAGTCCTCAGCCACCTTATATGGTTTTAGCAAAAGAATTATAATTGCTTCTTGCACCATCTCAGGCAACACACCCATCGCAAGCCCCTCTTCCCAAAGCAGTAGCAGGTGCGGAAACAGTCATTCCTGATATTCTTTATAGGATTTGTCTCCCAGACTATCCGATCCAAGTGCCTTACCATTTGATAAGTCCAGAATGGCTGCATCTCACTCTTCCAGGGCCAGTATCACCTCAAGGGCCTTGCTCACCTCTCTGGACAACAGGGTGGTCGATATACCATTCAGGTAGTGTTCTGTGTCAGCTGGCAGGGCGGTCTCCTTTGGATGATACAGTGCCAAGTAAAAGTCATAGAAGACCCCATTGATGCCTACATCAATATGCACTGCTGATCCATCTGATTTCCTAAAATACTGTATGTGTGCATTCCCCGACACAGACTTAACCAGATGAGCCAGTGTGCTGCCAGGCCTATCCGCTTCCCCGTATTTCCTGGCTAACTCTGGTCTGTCCATGAATTTTAGGTCCCTATGTTCAATGTCTCTATAAGCATCCAGCGTGATCTTAACCTCATGGAGTGGTGCTTAGTGGTGCAGTCTTGCAGTGGCTGTTTGAGAGTCTGTCTATACTCTCTTTTCCTTTGGAGGAGGAGCAAGTGTACAAAACATCATTCCCCTTGTGGAGCAAGCCGCGGACTGGTGCTGATAGGTGCAGTCTGGCAGTGGCTGTTTGAGAGTCTGTCTATACTTTCTTTTCCTTTGGAGGCAGAGCAAGTGTACAAAACATCATTGCCCTCACGGAGTGGTACTGAGTGGTGCAGTATGGCAGTTGCTGTTTGAGAGTCTGTCTATACTCTCTTTTCCTTTGGAGGTGGAGCAAGTGTACAAAACATCATACCACTCGCTGCGTGAGCTTTGTAATGGTGCTGAGTGGTGCAGTCTGGCAGCCTGGAATTGTGGTACCGTGAAGCTCGAGGCAGGGATCTGGATGGTATAAACCCCAGGATGCTAAAAACTATCTCCGCTAAGGCCAGTACTGTCAGTATTCTCTGTGGGACTTTGTGAACTGTCTAACCAGATTTTAACACCCAACGTCCTGGATACGATCTCCCCCTATCTATAATCTACTACTATAGATATCTCACATATAAGATACAGGTGGGGGCAGCAAAGAGGTGCACATGCCATGGAAAGGTCTGTGCACTCGCAGGCAGGGAAGAAAACGCTGTCTACTACCACAGAGCTTTTCACTCTTCCGCCTAGATTTCATCTGTCCCCCTCCCTCCATGTTCCTGACTCAGCTGATTTGGCTGTTCTTGGGGGCACAGCGAATATGCCTAGTGACTCGATCGAGTCAGCTATTAACAACGCCACGGAACCCTATGTTCCCCACGAGGCGCCTGACACAATGGGTACCATGGATACGACCCTACATCCTGATTTGAACTCGCCCAGTGATGGGAGACTCAAACTTGAGACAAATGGGCCTGAGGTATGTGGGAGAATAAGGATTTGTCATTCCTCTGTGGCTATTGGAGAAAGTCTGGGAATGACGATGGGATCCTCAGCCATTTCCACTTACGCCAGAGCAGACAGAGATATGCACTGATAATAAGAGCACCAACAAGGACTCTAATGAACCTGAAGATGAAGAGAACGATGAAGAGAATGAACAAGCTTTTCCATTGTGGCAGGAAGCTTCTGGCTATGAGGGCGATTATGCATTTCTGGAAGAGGTGTTCACACGTCCCGACTTCCCGGATTATGAACAAACAAACTCTCCTACAAAACCAGTAACACAAGGAGTAGGGTTGTCTATAAACTCAAATCGAAGTAGCCTTGAGAGGCAGCACTCTGCTATCACTGCCAGACTTTCGTGAGATATTGCAGATATCCAACCACAATGGATGGGCAGAAAATAATTAGTGAAGTCAACAACAAGTTCTCTCTGGCTCAAATATTAAAGAATAAAAATACGGACGATGGAAGCCAAATTGAAAGAAGGTTGGTAGCACGTTGGTTCAAAGACTAGTCACTCTCTATATGAGTAGAACCTAATACTATGCCTTTAAAAAATAAAGAAGACACTAAACCTGCATTAGAGATGCGTGATTATCAGTATCCTATCCCCCTAGAGACAATGGAGGGTAGGGATGTGCGCTCAGAGAGATCATTCTCCTCGTCAACTTTGTGATCTGAATCCCAGAGTGGGTGAGTGCATTCACATAATAGGGCCTCGAGAGACTATCAACAGGCGATTCCACCTTTGGAAAACATACAGAATATTATAATATTGAGTGTGACAGTGGTGCTAAACCCATTCATTAAACTATATGAGTCAATGAATGATACAATGAAAGACCAAGCGACTTTGCAGGCCATGGCACATACGAAACTGATATTTTTAGAGCCCTTCTCTGAAGCCGTCTGATGTCGATTGGATAAAGAAGCCGAACTATCAACCCAATGGCAGGAGAGGTTGTTTGATCTTGCCAGAGGAGAGGCCAATGATGAAACCACTCTGATGACTTCTATCCTTGAGACTTTGAAATGGGCAAGAGTGGCCCACGAGAATGTTAGAGTGACCAAAGAACGACCAATGTCAAACCTCCCCCGGATTGATCCAACATTATTGCTCCAGCAGTTAACGGCCAGACCTTTGGATGAGGTGACAATCGTTGGAAGTGATCAAACACAGAAAGACACTACCCTGGAGCTAGGGGTATGATTCCAAGGGATCCCCCACCCCCGAGATCGCAGCAGGCAGAGATAAATCCTTACCTAGTGTCTAAAGATCTCACTTTGAACCCACAGATTACAGCGATAGCTGAGAACAACGCACAAACTGCTGAAGATGAAATGAGGGTTGAGGATTGAAGAGATGATTACGAGTGAACCTGCAGAAGGTGTAAATCATATTGTTATCTGTTCTTAAGCCTTTGTGATTTTTGAGAAGCCAAAAAAGAAAGAAACAATGAAAAATGGGGATGCAATCCTACAGAAGAAGGCAAAAAATCAGCAAATCTCCAACAAAACCAAATCCAATGGATCACGGGTGTTTATGCGCAAGCTGACAGCCCCTCTACCTGTGACAATAAATCAGACCAGACAGGTGAAAGAGAATAACCTGTCAGCTGTTCAAAGAGAGGAGCTAAGACCAGATATAACTATTGATCTGGATAAAAAAGAGATGGTGATGAACAAGAAGATAGTCCGCTGTTTGGATCTTTCGACATATTCAGACGAGATAAACTACGACAGGGAGGTGGCTGATGAAATCACCTATTGTGAAGAGCCACAGAATTTATCACGGCAGAAAACATCTTAACCCCTGGTTTGACTTCCTACATCTTCCTCAAAAAATGATCAGAAAGTGAATTGGATTCCTGAGTCTTCTGCACATTGGAGGAAAGAAGAAAAGAAATGATGACAAAAACAAAATCTGAAAAGAGGCATGATTGTGGAAAGAATCTATCACCTTTAGGTGCTACGAAAGCCAAATAAAAACCTAGGAAGTCTCTTGGCAATGATGGAAGCCCCTCTCCATCGGTGACAATCGAAAGACTAAGCTTTTCTAAAGATGGTCTAATCCTTAATCGGGAAAATGTTCTGAGACTCTTCCATTGTGCCCTGAAGCTAAGAAACCTCAAATCTGAGGACTTGAAGATTGTCCAATTTGTTAATGAAAAGCGGCAGGATTGAGTCATCCTCCATCTGCATTCTCGGTTGGTGCAAAGCATCCTTCTGGAAACAGTGGAGGATTGGCTCCCCATGGGATTTGAGATATCAGAGAATCCCTTCTTAGGGTCACAGACTATGCAGAGACTCATTCAAAAAGACTCACCGTCAGCCATCGGGTGAAGAGATCTTTCATTGACAACAATTACAACAGACTGCTCTATCCAAGGAAAAAAGAAGATAAAGATTGACCCCGGTTGGAAAACACAAGAGAAGAGTGGACAAGACTGGTCATGGCTGGGTGGGGTCTTGGCTCAAAAGGCTGAGAATTAATATCCAAAAAAGGAGGATCTGGCACCCCTTCTTTGTGGCTGCTGGAACATGAGGGGTCACAAGCATCTTTTTCATAAGAAGGGTGTGGATCTAAATAAATATGACATTCTCTGTATGCAGGAGACCTGGCTTTGTGTTTCCCCCATTTGTGATGGTTTTGAGGTCAGCTGCAATCCAGCTAAAAAGAATGCAGTGGGACGCTCGTCATCTGGGCTACTAACCCTGATAAAATTGGGCAGAGGTTTAAAAATCCTGGAAACACTAAATCCTAATCCCTATATCCAAATTGTTACTGTAATCTGGGAAAGATCTGGGGGTGCACCAAATGTGTCTCTGGTGATATTTAATCTATATTGGAATCCAGTGTCTATGAGTCTCTTTTGTTAACATGATAATATCTATGATGTATATGAAAGATGCCAATCCCCATATTGTTATCTGGGGTGACCTTAACCTAACATGCTTTGACGCTAAGGGTATGATATTACTCTCGGCGAGTTTGGGAAAAAAGGCCTTAGTATGGACAAACGAGCTGAAAGAGCGTGACATGTTTATGTTAAATGGACAAACTAAGGGTGACATTCCAGCTCAGAATACATGGTCTAGAGGCAAACAGCACTCTTGCTTCGATTACTACTTTTTTCCCATAATGTAAATAAATGGGTTACTAGATTATATATAAGATTGATGGTGAATAGCGATCATCAACTCTTAGAGTTAAAATGGAACCAGGGTTGACACTCAGGTTAGGATGAAAGCTGAGAACATTCAGATAAACCAGGGTAATAATAGGATTAGAATTCATCCTTTGGGAGGGGTGCTGTTGAGCAGCCTGGAAGATGGCTGCCTAGCCGCTGAGCTCTGCACCACAGAAAACCGTAATCCGACACTGTAGGCGGATTCACAGCTTCTTCAGACAAAATAATTCACCAGAGGGCTTCTAAACCATTGAAGCACTGAAGACCCGAGTTTCAGCCTACTGAGTGCCCTGGAGAGTGAGCGTGGCCCCGTTCTGTGCTGGGCGGCACCGAAGATACACCCGGCCTCCACCCGCAAAGTATCCTGAGGACCTTGCCGCCCTGGCCCGGGAGAGGCGCCCCCCCGCCAGCCACCACCTCTGGAGGTCCCATACACGGCTGGGGTGGGAGCGACGCTGCACCCTCACCTGCCGGGTCCCCCCCCTGCAGTGCGGAGCGAGGCTGGCAGGTGCTGCATGGTGGCTGGAGGTGGGGGTCGGTGTGACCCGTGACCCAGTGATCGGCAACTGGGCCGGCGTCGCACCTCAGTGCTTCTCCCGGGTCTCTCCGGGGGCCATGCACCCTGGAGGGTTTGGAGTCCGGGTGCCCGTTGCTGCTGGTCCAACTGACCTGTTGTACAGTGGGGCGACTATAGACCCGGCAGCACCAGGCCCGCATTGCAGTCTGATGTGGTGGGAGCCACATACTAGCACTGCTCGGCTTGCCTCTACTTGGTGGGTGGTGGCCTCGCTCCTGGCGCTCCTGACCCCTGTTACCTCTCCGCCTCCTCGCCTTCCGACACGCCTTCTGCCTGGGATGCTGCTGCAGGGCCTGCCCACCCTTGCCTTGGCTGGCCGTCCACTTCTTCTGCTCCCTGGTGACTGCAGTGGGGCCCCTGAGCGGCCCCAACAGCTTCGGACACTGTACCGCACTGGGAACCTCCTGTCGGCGCAAGTCTCCCTTTACTTTTTAGTGCTGCAAACCTCCACGCAGAGCTGCAGCTTGTCGGGTGCCTCCTCACATCGGCTCCAGGCAGGCACGTCCCCGGGCGGGGCCAATGCGGACCCACTTAAGCTTCAGAGGACCCGAAATGAGCTGGCCCACATTCCCCCTTGCACCCCACCCTTGGCAGCACAGGGCCTGGCACACACAAGCGTTACTGTGCTATATCTTTTCCACTGGATTTGACCCCCAACGCCCCTGGCTGGCTGAGTGAACATTTACATGCCTCCACTGTTGTCTGGCTGCTGGACATGTGGAGTGAGGATAGGCTCATGTCGGGCCTCCATTGCAGAAACCTAATTGTCTCCCTTGGTAGCTGACAAGACTCCCCCCCCTCGTTTGTGTGGCTCCCTCTCCACCTGTCATCTCTGCACTGCCGTCTACACTGAGGGGTTATTGTCTGATTCGCCTGCGTGCGTACACGCAAGATACTCAGGGCGGGACGATCCACTTTTGTCTGCCTGGCTGCAAAATGTGCGCCTTGCCGGACGGCCTCCTGCATCCGAGTCCGGTGAGAGGAGACCACAAGTGCCATTGAGGAGGGGGGCTGGGTACACCAATGACATGCTACAGATGCCGCAGTAGCAGCCACAGATCCGGGAGTTCAGTCAGCTGCCACAGAGTGCCACAGCAAACTTCATTAGCTCACACCTGTGTGCCATCCTCACTCCCCCTCATCAGAGATACAGGGTGGCTGGTGGGCTGGCCCGGCCCTGACCCCAAACCAGGACAAAGGGAGCTAAGGGGGGAAGGAAAACTGGTGTCATGCACAAGTTCACTATGTCAACTCCGAGACCGGAACAGGGTACCTCGACTCACGATCAAGGGGAGCCATCCTTGCCTTCCTCTACACCACCCCCGGATCTTACTAACATGATGGAGTTCATGGCCAGGAACTTTGCGGCTGTACATGAAAAACTAGATGACATCAACGCTAACGTGCCATCACTTCACACTCAAATGTCTCATGAGGGTGCCCGCATCACTGAGGCTGAGACCAGGATTGGGGCCAACGAAGATGGACTACATGCTCTTCAGGACACAATGGCGAACCTAACCCGTGACATGAAGCTCGTCAAGCACAAGTGCGTCGACCTAGAGTCCCGCTCATGGCAGAACAATGTCTGCATTATCGGTGTCCCCGAGGATGCCCTCAAAGGGAAGATGGAAGTGGCTACTGAGAACCTCCTTAAAGATCTTCTGGGGGATCCAGTTCTCTCCCCCTTTTTTGCAGTGGAGCACGCCACCGGGCCCTTGCCCCCCACCCCAGGCCAGGTGACTTCCTCTGACCCATCATTGCGAAAATCCTAAGCTTCCGTGACCGAGATCAGCTGCTTAGGCTGGCTCGAGAGAAAGGAGAACTACAGCTGGTTTTGTAGATTATCAGGATCTTCCCGGATTTCTCCATTGGTGTGCAGCAAGAGCAGCGTCAATTCAGCGGGATGAAGAAAATGCTCAGGGAGAGGAATATACTGTACGCAATGCTCTTTCCTGCCCGTCTAAAACTCACCTTTCGAGCAAAACTCTACTTCTTCACCGTCCCAAGCAAAGCTGTGAAGTTTATTGAGGCGCAAATTCCGATGTCAAGTCCTGCAGCTAACCCGATAGAAGAAGGCTGACACAATAGTTGTTGACTGGTTCAGATGT
The DNA here is from genome assembly GCF_040938575.1 of Ambystoma mexicanum. Lineage (NCBI taxonomy): Eukaryota > Metazoa > Chordata > Amphibia > Caudata > Ambystomatidae > Ambystoma > Ambystoma mexicanum. The sequence continues at coordinate 543,483,592 of NC_090928.1, read as the reverse complement.
TATATTTCCTCTTGTTTAATCCTTTCATTCATATGAGCCAATAGAGGCACACTGAAGTATTAGCCACCGGTATATTTTATAGCAAGGGGGCATCCACCCCCTTGGAATGTTGTCTGGGGCTGCAGCAATGGCGTACCCCCTTGCAGTTGCAATGGTTGAGTTTCTGGTTCAGTGGTCTTTGGGTTCCTTTTTGGCTGCAGTTGGGGGGAGGGTGGGGGAGAGGGTGGGAGTGTCACTACCAGGTTGGGGGCAGCAGTGGGGGTGGGGGAGGCGGGGTTTGGGTTTGGTGCAGACAGGAAACGTCAAGGTAGTGATGGCGGTCCCCCTGTTATGCCCTCTAGAAGCCCCTGGGGCAAAAAATAAAAGTTGCTGGTGATTGGGTTCTTTGAAGGGGTGGTCCTGATACACGCAGCTGGTAAGATTGGTACCGAACAGCGAATATATGCTGCAAAGACACACAAGATATGGCACAGCAACTGAGCTTTCAAAGCTGGAGTGTCAGGGGGCTGGGGAATGTTGTCAAAACTCATAAGATTATATCATTTGCTGTGTGGCACAAAGTCAGCATTCTTCTCCTCCAGGAGACACATGCCAAGGGAGCTATGTGCCAGAGTATGGCCCCAGGATGGGGCTCTAACAGATACTTCACAACTTTCTCTTCTCAATCACGGGGAGTGTTAACTTAAGTTCACAAAAACCTGAGATTTGTTGAAGAAAAGGTTCGCGTGGACCCGGAGAGGAGATATGATGTGTTGCACTGTATTGGAGGGGGTGGAAATGATAATAGTTAACACTTATTGCCTGAACATCGACTCCCCAGAGTTTTTTGAGACGCTAGAGGGAATTTTATTCTTATATGTGGGGGTGCTGTGGGGAGGGGATATGAAATTGATTTTATATCAAGCGATTGACAGATCCAACACTGATCCCCGCCCGCAGTCCAGGGCCACCCGCAGACTACATTCTCTTATGCTAGACGTATGCGACCCTTGGTGTATTATGCATCCACACATCCAGGACTATTCATTCTATTCTACGGTGCATGATATGTCCTCCCAGATCGATATGTTCCTGATATGCGGGTCGATAATGGGGAAGGTTATTGATTCTGACATTGGCCCTGCATGCTCTCGGACCATTCCCTGATCTTTCTGACACTGCGGATGGGGGGTAGTCATGGTTCCCGCCCCTGGAGTTTTAAATCGGCTGCACTGGCAGACATAGTCTTCCGTGCAGATATCAAGGAGGACATAGATACGTATTTCGCCAACAATGCTGCTGGGGATACCTCACACAGGACTAGATGGCAGGCCTTTAAGATGTTTATTCAGGGCATGGGGATATCCAGGGAAGGCAGCGTCCTCAAGTGTATACGTAGGGACTAAGTGAAATCAGAACAGTCCCTTAAGAAACTGGAAGTCAAGTATGCCCACTCCCCATTACCTGGCACCCTGCTGCAAATAAGGTCAGAACTAGAAATATTTGAATCTCATGCCACGTGCGAGGTACACTGCTTCTCACGCCCCATGGACGCTAGGAAATACGGTGAAGGTGACAGGCCCAGCAGGAAGCTGGCCAGACCGGTGCAGATGGAAAGAGGGCGATCTCATGTTAAGTCCATATTAGACGGGACGGGGACGCGGGTTTGGGCGGATGCCGAGGTGGTGGAGGTTTTCCAGGGGTCCTACCAGGACCTATATTCGGTGGGTCCCCCCCCCATGATCCCCTGGACCTACACGCGCTCTTTGAGGGCATACCATTATCGCGACTCAACCCCCAAAACCGGGAAGCACTCGAATCCCCCATCTCCCTTGAGGAAATTATGGGAGTCCTCTCCAACCTGCCCAAAGGGAAAGCCCCCGGCTCTGATGGGCTGACTGCTGAATTTTACCACGAATATGCAGCAGTGTTGGGCCCCGTCCTTCTTGAGGTGTGGGAGGAATCCTTGCAGGTCGGGCTGCTCCCTGCATCTCTTCACGAAGCAGTGATCACAATCCTCCTGAAGCAGGACAAACCTGGCAACCTATACAGCTCCTACAGTCCCATCACTAATGAACTGTGACACAAAGATCTTCGCCAAAATCCTTGCCAATCGCCTACTCCTCCTAATGCCTCACTTAGTCCAACCTGACCAAGTTGGGTCTAACCCTAAGAGGTCCACCTGTTTCAATATCAGGCGTCTTTTCAATGTTTTGGTGCGTTTGGACCCTCATTCGTAATCGGTGGCAGTCACCATAGATGCTCAAAAGGCCTTCGATATGGTGTCTTGGGAATAACTGTGGGTGGTCCTTGAGAAGATGGGATTTGGCCCACATATGATCCGCTATATTCAAATTCTTTACACCCAGCCGGTAGCCAGTGTGCTGGTCAATTCTTTCATGTCAGGACAAATCCTTTTGAATAGAGGCACCCGCCAGGAATGCCCATTCTCCCACATTCTTTTTGCCCTGGCCATTGAGCCCATGGCAGATTTCATTAGGGAGAAACATGGTCACCGAGGCCTTCGACTAACAGGTCACCCAGAGATTATATCCCTGTATGCCGATGAAATACTTCCGTATATCCACAATCCAAATCTCAATCTAGACCCCATACTGCAAGATATCGTCCGCTTCGGGCATTTCTCTGGTTTCACAATTAATCCATCTAAGTCTGAAATATTCCCACTCACAAACAATACCCCTGTATTCCACAGCTTCTTCCCCCTCCGCTGGTCAGCTGAACATATGAATACCTGGGGTGACTGTGACTAGGTCACGCCCTGTACTAGTGAGAGACAACTACAACTGTCGGCGGTGGTGGTCGAGGGCAAAATGCATAGGTGGCAAAGCCTCCCCTTGTCCGCACCGGCCAAACTCTCACTCATAAAAATGACACTGCTACCTAAGCTGCTTTATGTGTTCTCCAAAGTTACGATCTGGCCTGGTAAACAGTATTTTGCTAGACTACATTTGCTCATTGGCTGAACAGTGACACATGAGTGCATCGAGGCGCTGACTAGGAGCTGTCGTTAACAATTTGCTGGTCACTCAATAATTGCAGGCACTGGCTTTTTCTCCATTTTGGAATGTGCGCCGCTGAGCGTTGTCCTTAGTTTCAACCATAAAAGGGATTTGAGCGGTTTCCCGTTACATTATCACACATGCCTAATGGAACAGCTGTGAATTGCGAGTATTTCACCCGGACACTGGAAGTAATATTTGTGGCACGCTTTGGTGTGGGATTGATATTAAGACCTTGTTGTAACATACCGTCTCTTGATCGGTCCGTTTGTTACATCTGGTCTTCGCACTCTATATTTCTCTAGCTCGCCACTGTGTAAGAACAGTATGAATACTTGGCAATTGTTTTATTTCAAGAAAGTCCCTGTTGTATGAACACTTGGCACTCACTTTATTTCAAGGGCTTTCAGATGCAGCAATATTAATGATGCAGATGTCTGTTATGCAAATAGTGTTTGTGGGTTGAATCACATATAGCACCCAGAGAATTAATAACTAGTACATGCCCTGAGGAGGACCCGATAGCAGGTTGAAACACGTGTTGGCATTACTTATGATTGTCTTTGGTATGAGACACTCATATGATAATTGGGTATCTTCCATGATTGCTTTGGTATAATCCATCAGATAATTTTGCATCTTTGTTTTTGGTAACAAGCTACTTGTATGAAAATTGGGCCTTTTCTGGGATCACTTTGGTATTATACATCAATATCAGAATTTGAGGAAGCTACTGTCTAGAATGTGAAAAATCAATTATATAGGAACATTGTGGTGGTCTTGGTATATTGTGTCAATACAAGAGCAGCGTAGTATCACTTTTGAGTCAGTGTGGAACAAAGTGCCTAATGGTGATTATCGTATTATGTTTGAAATCTCCACTTAGTACAATAAATGTTCACACTGTTCTTCACCAAATCTTTTCCGTTTCCACAAAATGTGTTCACAAATTTATGTGAGTCGTTTTTCAGTGCTGGTTGGGGAATCCTTTTATCAAGTACATTCACTCTTCGCACAATTCCTGTGGCACTCCGGTGTGGTCAGGAAGAAGTGGACAAAACTGACTGCTACTGGATGTCTTCCCAAGCACAATATGCAACATACCGGTATCTAGTGAAGCTTCCCCCACCACATGTCAAACTCGAGTCGCTGGCGGCTGGTTGCACAGATCTCAAGACACTTATCCTAGATTCTCGCTACAGGGATGACTCCCTGCTGGATCCGGTGGCCTCTACCCTGAAGGCCTGGCAGCTGATCTTCACCCTGGTGGGGGCTGAACACCCATTCTATAAATGGCTCCCTATCTGGAATTTTCCAGGGTTACACCCAATGCGCGACAAGGCAATTCAATCTCGATGGGAGGCATTGGGCTATAGAGCACTGGCTGACCTATTTCCAAATGGGGTGTTCATTATGCCAGAGACTTGGAGGCCGGGACACAGGGCCATCGGAGGTGACCTTTTTCAATACCATTCGGTCCGCGCTGCGATTGCATCCCACTGGCCCAGGTGCCCCCGGGAACCACCGAAGACACTGATTTTAGCCTACATTTCCAACTCCGGAGATAGTCATCACGTAGTGTCCTCACTATACAAGTTGTTACTGGACGGGATGGAAGGGATGGCCCCTCCCTCTCAGAATGCATGCTCTCGCCGGGCAGAAAACCTGGCGACAACCATTACTGACACCCAATGGTCACTTATGTGCACACACACTAGAAGAGTCTCCCTCAACTTTCGGCTCAAATTTATGCAATTTAAGATTTTACGCCTGTACTACACTCCTCCAGACTCTCCAAAATACACGGTTGTCTCAGGTGTGGTGAAAGGGCGGCGGACCACCTCTGCATGTTCTGGGGATGCCCGCAGCTTGAGGCATTTTGGTCTGGAATTGTTGATGTTCTCTCTGACATAGTGGGCACCCCGTTAGAAAAACACCCGCTGGCACACTGTTCGGTCTATGGTCTGGGACTCTGGGTAGGACTGACCGGGCCTTCGCCAATGTAGGATGCATGATTGCAAAAAGAGCGATACTACTTCGCTGGAAAAATAAGCACCCGCCTACTGTGGGCGAATGGTTGAAAGCACTAACCTGGGCACAAGAAAATGAGAATCTCTATGCCCACACTCTCTCCTCCGGGACTAGACCCCGGGATATATGGAGCGGATTCCGCTCCTACCTTACCCAAGAAGCTACGAATGAGTGATATTGTCTATTTTCTCTGCTTATGTCAACGGAAATATCCTTCCTATGTGTGATGTAAACTGTACTGTTGTATTGGTATTTGAAAATATTGTACAAGATCACCTGTTGAAAGGGGCCTGCCCCTTCTGTATGTATCTTCAATCGCCAACTTTATAAATAAACGTAAAAAAAAAAAAGAATTCATACTGGGGAAGTGTCTGATGTTATGGAGGGTGTTAGGCAACTAGTACTAGCACATTGAACTATGATGGGATATTGCTGTAGTTCCAAACAAAGCCTAGTCTGGGCCCACTATGGGGTAAAGAGACTCCACCACTATAATAAAGAACTGGTGGAGGAACGGAAAAGACTTTGTGCTGACCTGAGAAGGCTCAATCTCCTGGATGGGAAGGATAGGCATAATCTGGTCAAAAAAAGGAAACATCATTATAGAAACTGGTTGTTGTTTACCAATGCCCAAGGGGTACAATATGATGCTGAGGAAATTATGAAATTGATAACCACAAAGAACATGAGATGTCTATGGGCATTATTAAACATTAATGAGGTATACCAAATAGCTAGTATGGCACTGGCAGTAACGGAAGCTAATTGGGTTATGCACTTCACCCAGCTCTTTGCAAGTAGGACATCGGTAATATCGGAAATTAATTGGGTTAGGCATTCGACCCGTTCCTTGCAAGTGGGGATGATAAGGAAAGTCTGAAAATGGAAAAGCAAGAAATGAAATGGGCCATTGAATTTGATAAAGAAGACATCATAGATTTGATAGAGAAGCTTAATTCCTCGCAGGCTGCCTGACCAGATGGTCTAAATAACAAAATACTGAAGCAGAACCCAATAATGTGGGTAGGATTCTGTCTCCTATTGTTTAGTCAGGTTTTAGAAACCAGTGATGTCCCAGAGTCTTGGAAATCCAGCTTGATTACCCCACCTTTTAAGAAGGGTGACAGGGAAGATCGAAAAAACTATTGACCAATCGCTCTTCTGAACACACTGGGAAAGATCTTTGCCTCTATCCTGTTGTGGCATTTGCTTAGATAGGCAAGGGAGGTGGGACGGTTACATATGAGACAGACCGGATTTGTCAGAGGGTTAGGACTAACCTCATCCTCTTCCTGCTGAATGCACTAAAGGCTAGAACATTTAAAGTAAGATTAAGGCTATATTTGGCATTTATTGACCTAGAGCAGGCCTTTGATAGTGTCAGCAGGGAGAGGTTGTTGGGAAAACCAATAGCCTGGGGCAACCCCATGGGCTTCGTAGGGGCAATCATAGCCTTGTATTAAAAGACGAGTATGCAGGTCAGATTGTCTACTCAGGGACTACTTTCGGACAAAATCCAAACATGGTTGCTCCCTGACCCCTGCTCTATTTAATCTGTATCTGGCAGATATTGAGGATGGGCACGAGAGAGTGCAATCGTTTCGACCTAGAATAAACAATCAACCGGTTCCTTTGATCTTCTATGCGGACAACATTGTCATTCTAGATCAGACGCAAATAGGTTTGCAGAGGAGATTGTGAACAAACTAGTTAAATATTTTGAGCTGAATTGTCTCAAAATGAATGTAAAAAAGACAAACATAATTGTCTTGGAACCAAAAAGAGGAAAAAGGCTCTAGGATTCAGATGGAGGGTGGGAGAAGCAAACTTGGACGTATGTTTGAACCACAATATGATCAAAAAACAATGGATGGAGAATGTAAGATTAAAATGTAAGAGATTAACAACCCAGGGGTGATACCGCATGAAAGGTTCTGTAAATTCTCCCTGATAACAGTAAGAACCTACTTTAAACAGAAGGTGGTTCTGATATGGAAATATGATGTGGAAACCACGCAGATTTGGCCCAACAATTTCTGAGAGTCTATGGAAGGATATTATTGGAAAAGAGTGCTTTGCCTACCACAATCCCTCCCAAATGCCATGATTAGATTTGAGCTGGTGTTACAGTCGATGCATTCCCTTATAAAATGGAAGAACCTGGCATTGAATGGAAAATTCATCGACAAAGAGATGCTCTCCCCTTTTGAAATACTAAAAAATTGGGTTTTATAACATGGTAAAAGGCATTAGATCTGTTTGAAGAAGCTCCATTGAAAACTCCAGGGAAAGTCAAAAAGCAAATAATGTATCATGATTGGATAGATACGCAAACAAAAAGGTCAAATTATAAGCTAACTTTGAACCTTGGGATGGAAGGATGAGGAATCATTCAGCTTCCAATGTATTTGACCAAATTTCCCTGCCCAAGATATCGCAACCTTTTCCTATGATTCAGATTCAGATTCATCTTACCAACAAGAGAAGTTCTTGGCACTAGAAGGTTGCTCAGTGACCTAGGACCAGAATGCAGATTTTGTGGCCAGATGACCATGATTGAATCTCTACAGCATTTGCTCATATAATGTAGTTCTCTAAATATGATGAGGGTGAAACATATGCGTGATACTATCAAGGGTTGCAAGACATTGTCACCAAAGGAATGGTGGATTATGTTTTTAATAGGGGATAATAAATCAACTATCATAGGGGTAATGGCATTTGTGGAAGAGGTGCTGCAGATACTCCATTGAATGGGATTGGCTGCAGGATCTGCAACATCTGCTTCGGGGTATCCGTAAACTGATTTTGTATTCAACCCTGTGTTTGTATTTTTCCCTCTTTTTTATGGTTTGTTTGCTTGAAGAAGGATGTATCAATATTTGGGTGGATGTTAAAGAATAGCTAAATTGAAATTATTGATTGTGAAGATGATGAAAATTGCTTTAAAGGTCATGGATAATATATGAAAGGTTTGAAATAAATCAAACGTAATAAAAAATGTTTAACCTTGTGACACAGCTACGGAGTAGAATCTGTGTGCACACCTCTGCTGCAGGACGCTAAATCGTTCCTTATGCTCCTGAGGACCCCACATTCTGTTGACATGGCTATGCCTCTGACAAACACTTTAAATGTCTGCCTTAGTGTTGCCATTGATGTAACCAAATCCATATTAGTATCAAAAAAGGAAGTCACCTGCTCATGCACATTTAGTGACAATTCCACGTCTAAGAGAGCAGCAGGTTTAAACCGACCAAGGAGGGTGAGAACTGCCTTCTGTCAGTAAATACATGATTATAAGCACCAGGGAATGATCGGATAGGGTGCGGGGTAGTGTCAAGCAATGGGTTACTCTATTGAGTAATGAAGTGGATATTAGCCACATGTCAATGCACAAGTACATATCATGCACTCTCTGTCCATCTTGTAAAAAGATCTCCATGCACCCGAAAGCCCCAGCACTGCATTTTAAGAAGAATTGCATGTGCCGGCCTAGTCAGTGATCTAGTGGTCATGCAGTGATCTAGTGGTCATGCTAGTGCGGTTAAGTGTTGTGTCTAATATAGTGTTTAGATACCCCCACATATAATTTCTCCCAACGTGTAGGTTGCACACATCTGAAACACTGTATTGTAAAAGCCGGGGTCATCTATATTAGCCCCGTACATGTTAAAGGAATAGTGCCATCAAACGTTTTTTTTTGGCTCAAAAGATGGGCCATCATCAGAAATATATATAAAAAACATTCATTAAAAAAAAGTTCCTATGTAAACTTGTGAGCAAATGAGGCTCAAAGTCAGAGATTTATACACTAGGAGGCATCCATTTTGTGAAATGGATGAGCCTTCTGTACTTGTGTTAATTTCTGCTTTTGCAGCACTAATGAAGCAAAAGCCAGCCAGCTGTAATAAACAAAAGCTACCAGCAGGTGGCCTTTGCTTCATTATTGCCGGAGAGCAGAGAATAACACAAGCTGGTAAGTGCTTTAAAAGGCCTTGTTGTATTTAAATATGCTGTGGTTTTCTTTCTACGTTTCCCGGAGCCAGAGAAACGTAGAAAGAAAACCGCAGCATTTAGAAATACAGCAAAGTTGTATTTCAGACTGCGGCAGCTTTCACTTTGAGTCTCCTGTACTCCCCCTGGCCGGGGGAGCCCAGGAGACCCAAAGCTGAAGCAACAGAAAACCTAAATACAATGTTGTTGTATTTAAAAATGCTGCAGGTTCTTCCTCTGCAGGTCAGGTGAGCCATCACTGTCAAAGAGTTAAGGGCCCTCCAACCACCTCTATTTGCACTCACTGCCTGCCCTGTCTCCTACTGCTATCCCCTAAGAGCAGCCTCTGCAGCACTCAGGGCCCAGCTCTGTCACCAGTCTTGAGTGTATATCTTCCACCAGCGTGTGGCCAGCTCACTGAGTCCTCCTCAGAACTCCTAGTGCACCCAAGGGATATTAGCCTGCCGCCACCACAAAATGTACTCCCTACCTCGGCCATAAGCCATGTGTCAACAACATCCCCATGGCCAGCACACACTCAGCCTCCCAGCTGGCCAACACTGCCTGGCACCTGTTCCAGGGCAGCACAAAATTCACAAGTAGTCGGGGTACAGATACCACTCACCACTTCTACCGGTTCTACAAAAAGCATCCCTGCAGCGCTGTAGCAGGATGCACCGCCCGTCTGCCACAAATCCCCGGGTGCAAGGGATGCAATGGTGCCCAGCGGCTGCGAGCGATACGAACAGCAGGGAATGCTGCCTCCGGACCCTACAACAGCAAGGGTCTCATCAGCAGCAGCAGGGCCAGCAGGCATTCGTCCACCGGATCAATCTGCAGCAGACCCAGTCCAGCGAGGGCTCCCTCCACACCTCATGAGAGCCCTGCTCACTCCGTGCTGCATGGCATCACACGCCCCTCAGTTGCTCGACCTGCAACGGCAGGTGTATGATGCTCAATCTGCCACCATGCAGCGACTCAGGAGACCAGAAAATGACCCAGTTGCTCAGAATCCTCCTCTCCACTTTTGGGTCACATTAGCAGAATGCTCTACTACTCTGGGCTCGGGAATCATAATGATTTGTACCTGCTCTGCATAGAGCTCATAGTGGCATAGCAGCTCCACAGATCTGACCCCCAACACCCTATTTATTTATTGAGGCTATTTTGCAGCATCCTGGATCCTTGTGATGGGCACATTGAGGGGACCATGAATAATGGTCAATCATTTTTTATTACAGACCTGAGGGGAGCATATATCTGTAGCTAAAAGCACCCAAGAAGGTTCCAAAGAGGATGAAATCCTTAATGTATGAATAGTAAAGAACAGTTAACAATCCCAGTTTCTCCTCTAGGCTTGTACATTTTTCTGGTTTATTCAGTTCTCACCCAGGAAGCCTGAAACATGAACAATCTGGCTGAAACTAGCTATTTATTTAAATTAGCCTCTCTGAGACCTACAACACAACATTGACCCCCAGTGGAATTTAGGACATTGCCCAAGTGTGGGGGGAGCACAAAGTATGGAGGGCCCATGTATGTTAATTGTGTGGCACTTTATCCCTGAGAGGGTGGTTGCTCTTGAAAGGGATCTCCTACAAACATGTCACTCCAGGACACTGCTATACATTGCATGTTGGTGGAGCTGTGCTGCAGAGGTGTTTGCAGTCTTTCAATACAAGAGTCTTTCTTTGCTGGCTATGCTTGTTTTGAGGAGGAGTTACTGTACCTAACACACAGCCCAATGCGGAGCGTGCCGCGGAGCTGTGCTGCAGAGGTGTCTGCAGTCTTTCAATACAAGAGTCTTTCTTTGCTGGCTATGCTTGTTTTGAGGAGGAGTTACTGTACCTAACACACAGCCCAATGCGGAGCGTGCCGTGGAGCTGTGCTGCACATGTGCCTGCAGTCTTTCCACACGAGAGTCTTTCCTTGCTGGCTACGGTTGTTTTGAGGAAGAGTTACGCTACATAATGCACAGCCCAGTGTGGAGCGTACCGCAGAACTGTGCTGCAGAGGTGTCTGCAGTCTTTGCAGTCCTTGCAGGGCATGCAGCGTGAACTCCCTGGTATCACAGTGACAACGAGATTGACCTGGCGGTAACCCCCCGCCAGCTTGGAGAGGTAAGACTCTGTGAGACCCTGCGAGAATTACACTTGAGAATTTTGAACTCCCTCTGAATCTTCAGTGTCCTTACCCATATCTTTACCCCAGTTGTGAGTGGTCTGGGACATATAGGCATCATCAAATACTACCGGCAACCCATAAACATCCAGCCCTCTGCCAACAAAGTCAACAAAGAAGGCTGAATACAAGCCAGGTATTTGAGAGATTTGATTACACATACAAAAATGTTGGGCCCCTTTACAAGCGGGCAAGGAAAGAAGGCGTTGTTGGCAAATTCACGTGTGCTTCCTCGAACACCCTGTGTCATGGCACTCACGTCAGTGACCTTCAAACAAGGTGATGACTCTGAAGCACCAAGAAGCGGCAATACCACATCTGAGCCTGCAGAGTGGATCACAACTTCTTTACTACTAGTGCGATTGATCCAACCTAATAGTGGGGCTGCTCCTAGTGTTAAATGAACATGCTCCTCCCCCATGACAACAAACAGAACTATGACCGAAAACATAAATCAGAATATAGAGGGAAATGCACGTAAAATGGCTGAAATAAAATTTCCTATGGTAACTACAGCATTGGAAAGAACAATGATGAACCGTAGTATGCCATCCAGTGATGATCAGTAAAAGATTATAGCTGAAACACAACCTGAATCTACTACATAACAACAGTCCAGAATGCGACAGAGCTATTCATATGAAGGGGGTACCAAAAGATGTACGCTTGCTTGATGTAGACACTGAGGACGATCTAGTTCTTCTTAGAAGAGGTTTTTACATGTCCGGATTCACCTGAATATGCAATGCGTGAAGACCGGAGTGATTTCAGAGGTTTCTTAAATCATGAGGTGGTGAGCGTTTTGGCGGATTGCACAGACTTGTTGGAAATACAACATGCCTCACTCGCCAGTCAAATTACGCAAGACATGGCGATTGAGTGCAACGATAGCTAACCAAAGAAGCGCTGGCTTTAATGGAACGCACAGCATGTTTAAATGCTCTACGTCGACAACAGCTAAACCTCTGACCGGGAATGATCAGTCCTCCATTAGGAGAAGTGAAGTTGACCAAATGACCAGCAAACATACGGGAAACACACAACGGATCAATGGAGACGCGAGCAACCGTAATATAGCATCAAACTATCAGACAGCCATTTGAAAGTCAGGTGAAAGCTAAAAGCGATTCTGCTAATGCTCCAATTTCAACATCTTGAGATTTGTCTGTAGATTCATGTGAGACTGAAGTGCACAAGACGTGACTGGCCCTGTCTACCCTTACAGAGTCCAAAATAAGTGTGACGGTCCTGATGCAACTGCAAAATATGATCACAGCTTCCCTGACAATCTGCTTGAATCCGCTGATAAAACATTATGAAGGGCTTAACGAATCGAAACTTGACCAAGAGTCATTGCTGTCAACAGTACTCAGGAAAATAGAAAGTTTGGAAATCTTTACAAACGTAGTACAAGCTCGTCTTGACAACGAAGCTGAATTAACAGTGCAGTGGCAAGCAAGATTATATGATTTGCCCAGAGGTGAAGAAGCTATTTTGGAGTTATTAAAGTCAGCAAGACCAAAGAAAACGCCTGAGATTACGGTGTGAAAGCGTATACACCATCGATGCAGACAAGGAAGCATGTGGAAGGCTATAGTAACAAAAATCTGACAAACAGAACATCAACCTGTAGACATCAAACAGCGAGATCAGACCCGAAAGTGAGGATCACTTAAGACTCAACTAGTCCACTTAGAGCCAAAAAAGAAGTTGAGATGACCATATCCAGCATACAAGAGGACATGAGCATAATTTCAAGCACAATTCCTCAAGAGTCAGAATATGAATGCTTGAATTTGAGAACAATTACAGACTAGGAGCCAACCGAAAGGCCAATTCAAGACTATAATTCAACAAAGCCAAGGACTTTCGCCATATTTGCCAAACCCAGAAGTTTTTCTTCCAATATGTCAAAGAAAACAATAGCGCTATCAAAGAAAATGAAAAAAGCACTTCCAATGAAGAAAATTCATTCCAATGGCTCGAGGGCCTTTTTGAGAAAACTGGTGCTACCAAACAGCCCCCAAGAGAAACAACAAGACAACATTGTTGTTCAAGAAGTCCGAACTCCAAGTGAATGATAGTCGGAGAGCCAAATTACAATGATTCAAACATGAGCCTTCTATTGAACCTATCAACATATTCAAAAAACAAAGAAGGGACATGGAATGAGAATCAAACAAATGTAACCTTTGAAATACTAAAAGAACAGGGTGACTCAGAGGTGCATCAAGCAAAAACCATAACATTTAACTTAAATACCACAGCTAAACTGCAAATGGATCCTGAAAAGACCAATGGGACATCTACATAACCAATCTTTGCTACTCTGGAGCAAAGAAGAACTGCACTAGCAAAGAGGATAGAAAACAAAGCATTGGGGTCATTACGACCCTGGCAGTAGCAATGCCGATAAATACCAGCATGGCTTCCACCGGAGTCATGAATTTTCCGGACCTGGTAATTGCCCATTCACAGGTGCCGGAAAATATTACTCCCCATTCCCATTGAGTCCTATCAGACTCAATGGGAATGGGGAGGACGGATGCACCGGCACCATTCATGAATGGTGCCGGTGCATCTGCCGAGTTCTGCGAGCGGGAGCCCTTCCGCCCGCCAGGTCAGACCTGGCGGGCTGAAAGGCTCACGTTCGCAGAACTCGTAGTTTGCTGGTCCGGAAACAATGGTACCGGCAAGTTTACCGGTACCATTGTTTCCAAACCGGCAAACTTGTAATGAGGCCCATTATCTCCTGAGAAGCCAGACGCTCGAAATGATCAAGAGCGGGCTTACAAAACAAGATCCCCATTGGAGAAAAGATTCTCAGATGCACTACAAATAACAGTGGAGAGGATAAACCCAGAGTCAGGTGGCTTAATTATGAACAGAAGAAATATCTTGAATTTATTTCATTGTTCCCCTAACCTGAGGTATATCGATGCAAACAATATTAAAATTGTGGAATTGGTAAATGAGCAAAGATTTGATTGGGTCATCCTACATCTATATTCTCCTCTGGTGGAACAAGCTCTATTGTAGGCTGCCATTGACTTGCTCCCGTTGGGGTTTGAAGTATCGGAAGGAAAGATGGTTGTTAAACAGGCAAGTCCCCAGTGTCCCATAAAAGTAATGTAAGATTAGAAGAATTTGTTCCCTCAGTGATCCCAGACAATCTGATATACCAAGAGAATACAGTGAATCAAAGACCACTCCCAAAACAAACAACCAATATAAAAGTGCTAGCTAAACTCAGAATTACATCTGAGAACACAAAAGAATCTGGAAACGAAATTAAAAAGTTTTCAAATTGAATGGGAGAGAAAGTTGAAGCGACAGGTTGGTCTTGGTAAACTGGTTCACTAGCAAAGAAAGGCAATCATTAACAACTAGCATCCCAACGGCACCTCCAAATCAGTGTAGAATCATGGAACACCAAAGGATTCAAGCATTTATTTAATGATGACTCATGGGATCCCACAATATATGAGATAATGTGTCTACAACAGAATTGGCTGACTTCTACACCCTTTTGTGAGGGGTTTGACCTATATCTAAATCCAGCGATAACTCAAGCTGCGGCTAGACCCTCCTTGAGCCTCTTAACCATGACAAAACGGGGGAGCAAGTTCTCAGCAAATGAAATTGTCAATGTAAATCCATACATCCAACTTCTAATTTTACATTGGACACACAATCCAAAAGGTACCCAAACTACACTTATTCTGTTCAACCTTTGCTGGAATTCAGCAAGAATTAATGATGTTGTATTTGTAAGGTCAATTATGGAATTGATAGATAAGAAGCAAATTGAACTTCAAGCGCCCGTGATTCTATTATGTGGGGACCTAAATATAAATTGTATGGACAAGAACAGTATATTGCTCCCACACTCCTTGATGGCATGCCTGGACTATTATTTTGTGTCTAGTGATCTGCAGCAACGGATAAACAGCATGACTGTTATTCCAACGGTGTGCAGTGGCCATCATTTACTTAAATTAACCCTGAACATGACTGATCACAATAGTTACCTACAGGGCTCTGAGAGGTTGTTGTTGAACCAAGGGGGTAAGAACCTCCATTGCACACCTTTAAAAGTGAAGGATATGAAGAGAGCACTGAGAAGGAACTTATGAAAAATAGACTGAGAGGCTGGAGGGGACAAAGTGTTAATAATGAAAAAAGACAGACCTGGTTGATAGCTCCGAAAGCTCAACAGTTCCAAGCAGATGCTGAAATAATGACGAGTATCCTCACCAATAAAAACACACATCAACTATGGTCGCTGTTGAACAACAACAACACTAAACAATTGGCGAGAGCGGTGCGTGCAGTAAAAGAAGTAGCATGGGTAAAACACTTCAAAGAACTTTTTGCTGAGTTACCCCAAAAAATGCAGCCAGTAAGAAACCTAATCTCTGTGTCATGGGCAATTCCATGATGATATAATCAGTTTAATTAGTAAATTGAACCCCTCTTGATCATCTGGCCCGGATGGTGATAAAACAACCCCCAGTGGATTGAGCTGACATTTTCTATATGGTGTTTAACCAAGTAATTCGAACTCAGAGGATTCTGTCCTCATGGAAGACAGCGGTCATTGTCCCAAATTTCAAGAAGCACGATATGGAAGGATCAAAAAACTATAGACTCTTTGCACTTCTTGATTCATTTGATAAGGTCTTTGCCTCGATTCTTTTGAAACAGCTAAAAACATGGGCATGTGTGACTGGAATCTTGGATAAAAGACAAGCAGGCTTCACTAAGTGGATAGGAACCAACTTGAATTTCATTTTCGTTGAACATACTGAAAATGAAGGCAATACAATCACAACAGAAGGTCTATTTGGTCTTCATTGATTTAGAACAGGCCTTTGACACAATTAATAGAAAAAAACTTTGGGAGAAACTGAAAAAATGGGGTTGCCCATTAGATCTACTAGAAGCAATAATGGCACTCTACTCCTCAACCTCAAAACAAGTCAGAATGACTCGAGAGGGTTCATTGACACAAGCAATAAAGGCAGACAGAGGTATAAAACAAGGCTACCCTCTGGCGGCTACCCTGTTCATTCTATATATGTCTAACTTGGGGTCAATACAAATAATGATAAGAGCTTTCCTCCTAAAATGTATGACAATATTGTTCCATGGATACTATACGGAGACGACCTGGTCATGATGGACCCAACCCCCATCGGTCTGCAGAGACGATTGCATCCATTAAATCACTTTGTAAAAGAGAATGATTTGAGAATAAAACTGATCAAATCTAAAATAATGATTCTGACCACTAAGAAAGGTAGAAAGAAAATTGAGTTTTCCTGGTCAATCGGCAATGTCCGGTTGGGGCTAGTAGACTCAATCACATATTTGGGTATTCCCTTTCGTTGTAGTGCTAAAGAAAGAATCTGGTCTGACAGTATTACATCTAAATGTCTACAGCTAGCTAATCAGGCTGCTATAATACTCAAGAAATATGGGGAATTTATCTTGAAACCGGTGGTGATTTTCAATAAACAGAAAGTGGTTCCAATCTTGACTTATGGTGCCGAAACTGCCTTGATCATTTCACAATATTTTTGGGACTTGATTGAATGCCAATTGTGTAAAAAAGTTCTCTGATTGCCGAGAGCACTACCAGTCACACAAATATGATACAAATAGGGCCCACAATCTTTAAAGTCCATGATTGAATGGAGAAAGGTAGACCTCTATCGGAAATGCATTGATAAGGAGCAGTTGTAGTCTTTCAGGATACTAAAAAATAGAGATCATAATAAAGAAGGGGTGCTAGATAACTGGAAAAGGGAATGTCATGAATGTTTGGTACGGCTCAAATAAGAGGAAGACATACTAATAACCAATCCTGACAACATCCATGTGAAAAGACAAGACTGGATTGACACCCAGGCTAAGAGGCGCTCATATAAACTCCCTTAGACCTAACTCATGAAGGGATGGCCTTGAATCAACTACCGAGTTATTTAGTAAAATGTCCTAGTCTTAAACACTGAGACGTCTTTATGAGACTAAGGTTAAATATTCTACCTACCAGAGGGATTCTCAGTGTAAGAGAACAGACACCTAATAGAGACAGGATGTGTAGATTCTGTAGAAAGGAGGGGCTAGTTGAAAGCACCAAACATCTGGTAATAGAAGGCGTGAGTTTGCTTCAGTGCGGTAGTTGTTGATTACACGTCTTTATCCATTGATGAATGGTGGAATTTATTACTGATCGGTGAAAAGTGTAATATGATATTAGCTGTAACACAATTAATGACTGAGGTGCTTGAACTGTAAAGAAGTGTGAAGAAATCGAGTGACATGTCTTTAGAATGGAGATACTGGGCCTCATTACAATCCTGGCGGAGTTGCATTTTTTCTGACACCCAGAAATGGTCAATTACTGGGTCATTACGGCCTTGCTGGAAAAAAATCTTCCTAATTTCCATTTGAGCCCCATAGGGCTCAATGGGAATGGGGAAGACGGATGCACAGGCACCGTTATCATAGCAGGTCAAACCTGGCGGAATGAAAGGCACCCTCGAGCACAACTCAGAGTTTGCTTGTCCGGATACAACGGTACCGGCAAGCTTACCAGTACCGTTGTATCCAGACCGGCAAGCTCGTAATGCGGCCCACTGAGTTACTAATGGAGAAGTGACAAATTGAGACAGACTTTGATGTTTTTTAAAAAGAAAATGTATTATGTAGAGCCACTAAGCTCCTGTTACTATTTTAGAAGAGAGAGGCAATAGCTATCCGAAGGAGATGACATTGCGGTGTGAGATGATGTATTATGTGTGTTTGGAAGATGATGTTTTAAATGTATGAACAAGATATGAATTTATGAAAGGTTTAAAAAAAAAAAAAAAATCAAATAGAAATATGTTAATGTCATTTACAACACATAAAAAAGCAATGGCTATCAGAGCATTGGACCGTGTGCAAAGCAGTGTTTTTTTAAGAAAGCTGTTGGTCATTTGACTTAGTAGACTCGATTTCTTAAAGTGGTTGTGATTTCCTCTAGAGTAAGGTTTTCCAGGATTATTTCCATAGTTTTTGTCCCTGAGTCCAGAAGATCTTGCCTGCAAGGATTGCCTCTGATATGTGGGAGACTAGACTTTGTGTTCAAATGGGCTTATGACTGCATAATACTTCAAATGGTGGACCTATTTAAGAACCAGGTGCGCGCATGAGAACCTCTGCACTCCTACTACAAGTCTTAAGACACCTTTTGTATTTGTGCTGCCTTTGAATGGGCTTCTTTGGGATGATCATTTACATTTACTTTCGACTTGTAAACGCTCACGCCCATGCATGATTGGGCCAACATATTCGTGATGGAGGGGTGGTTGGATGCAACTAAAATGTCTAATAAATCTGTTTCAAGATCTGTTTCAAAATCTGATAAGTTCTGAAATGTGCAGCTTTAGTGACAAAGTCGTATATGTGTTACTGTTTTTTTTAAGTGTTATCAGTGTTTTAATGGCATTGTACCTAAGTCAGCTTTGTGACCAGTAAATGTTAAAACGAATCTGGCCAGCCATTATGCCACTCAGTAACACAACAACTTTCACTGTGGTCAGGCAAAGGAATACCTGCAGAAGGCTTGTTTACAGCACAAAGGGCCTAATTCACCGAAGCATTTTATAATAGCAACACTCCATTGGAAAACACTCTGTGAATCAGGGCCTTAGTGTCAATGGTTTAATATTGCATCCAGGTTTGTGGGTCTAGTCGTAGTCACAGGACATTCTGGCATGATTGAAAGTTCATTGTTGAGGGGTACCGTGATTCCGGGGAAGGGTGCACCCTTGAGCTAGCTTAGGTCATGTATGTTAAGGCCGCAGCGAGAAAGCAATCATTAGAGCCCTGTTCCCAACTTAAATAGTCAGCAGGTGTTGAAGCGCATCTGTTCTCTACTGCTTCATCTGAAATGGCTGGGTGTTTGGGGGTGGGGCGTGCTCAATTTGAAACATTCCTGGTGCTCATTGTCAAGGGTGATCAGTATAACATTCCGACCGGTCAACCGTTAGGCCAGCGTTTTATGCAGCAGTGGAATACTTTGGTGCGCATTCTTCTAGTATACCCAAAACTCAATGACCTCAGGAAAAGAGATGTTGACGTGTTTTCTAGTGATGCGTGCTATGTAGAGGTGGCAGCTTCATGGAATCATCTGAAAGGAAGGGCAGGTGGTGATTGCAACAGCAATTTATTTGAAAGCATTACCCCTTCAACAAACTTAATTTCTTGAAAAACAAGAGAGCGCAACCTCACTTTGCTCACCTCCCGCCAGTCAAAATAGAAGTCATGGGAGAAGGAGGGGCATATAGTCCCAGCAAAGAGAGGAGCCTGTTTGTAAAATATATCGATGTGTTCACTTTTGCTAGTTTCAAAGAGTAAATCCGGCCTCCAAGTTTAAAGACTGATTTTTTGTGGGTTCTTTTATATAGTCTGAACCAAGCTGTTGAGTACCACAGGGCTGCACCAAAGGGGGCTAAAGTAGCAGACAACAAGAATATGGATCCAATTAGAAATAATATGGATCCAATTAGAAATAGTATAGATCCAATTGGAAGGCTAGACTATTAAGGAATGTGACGAAAGAGTGAAATGCATTGGTCTTGAGGACCAGACTGGATTTTCAAATAACTTTCCAATCACAGAATGTTTTTAAAACATGCAAAATAAAAAAAATGTCTATAGGGTTTAACTCTTCAGATGTTCTCCTAAAGCACTGTTAACACACATGTTTTGTTACACCAGACCAATACGTAAAATACACAAAAAGCATTGAATAGTCATTTCACCCTGGTAAAATTATTTTTCAAATTATTGCTGAAGATCTAAATAGTTCATATTGCTACAAAGCCATTGCTTTGCCCATGGAAGCAATTGAGTACCTTTTTAAAAACCATCACTTTGCATTTGTTCCTAGTAGTTGGACTTCTCGTTCCTTATGCAACACAATCTGGCTGCAGTGTGAGGTTTCACCTGTTATACTCTCTTGGAGCAGGGTCTGTACTTCCTTGAACATACACTAAAGACACACAACTAGGAATTAGTAAATCAATTTGAGAGGTGGGGAAGTCAGGGAAATGCATGGTAAAAGCCGAGCCAGAGGGCCTGAAGTAAGGATATATAAATCTTGAAACTTAATTATTTGTAACTCACAAAATTGACCACACCCAAAAACACAACCAACACCTGATGCTCTCCCTCCCCGAGACACCAAACCTATACCCGGTGCCCGCATCATCCACCTCTGCACCTCGTAACCCAAAACTAATACCCGACATCCTGCCTTCCTCATCCACAAATATGATGGAAGGTTCTGGAAGTAGTGCAAAACAGGTCATTCTGCGTTCCTGGACACCCTATACATGTGGGACCACAAGTACCAAAATGAAATATGTAGCAAGCCTAAAAACCACGACTAGTTGGTTATTTAGCACTCAACAAGGAACAGCTTGATAATTCTGCAAACTGTCCAGTGAGGTGCACTACTCCCCAGACTTAGCTACACCCTAAAAGAATCTGTGTAATAAAGCTGCCTGCTTGTACTCCTTATTTAGCTTTTTATGTATAATGTGAATGTCATTCACAGTTAAAAAAAATGTTTTGGAGCATCAAACAAGCAAATTATTGAGCCAGTCAGCTTTTAACATTTGGAAAAGTTGACTTTTTTTGTGAATCTGTTAAGTTCGGAATAGGTATGATGTTTGTCTATAATTGGAGGCTTTGGAGTGATATGTCCCATCCATGGTGCATGACCCATGCGCATGTAGGATGAGCTGCAATCCGCAGAAGAAAAGAGCCACTCCTGCATTTTTAGTTTAAGGCGTACGTTGCTGGATGTCACTATGGCCATGCACTGCACATTAACCCCTTAAGTGGCAAGGGCGAGGTATCTCGTCCTTGGGATTACCTCCCTGTTGCCAGGGACGAGATAACGTTAGAAGGCATTGAATGGCGAGATACCAAAATCACCAAAAAAGGCCTTCGCACTGGGGGGGGGGGAGAAACCCATTTAAAATGGAGAGCCCTGCAGGAGGTGCTTTTTTACCACTTTGACCCCCTCAAACTCATGTCAACTCTCGCAGAGCAATCAACTACCCCCAAAAAGTACCAGACCTCCCAAAAGGTCAGGTTCCCTCCACATGTTTTTCAATATGCAGTGGTTGATCTGTGACAGACAGAAGGGGGATGAGACACAGAAGGAGCAAGAGGATTGGAGGGACCCCGGACAAAGCATTGAAAGTCCATGTCAAGCATGATTTTATTTTTTATATTTTGTATTTTGGGTACTCATTAAAAGATTCAGAACTATCAGATACCCAGGACGGCAGCAGGCCTACACGCAGTGTGTGTTTGGCTTATGCTTTACAATTTCAGATTTTAAGCCAAGACAATTAGATGATCTCTGAGGAAAAGAATATTGAAATGCAGGAAGCATAAAAAAGAGTCAGGCTGGATTCCTTCCCAACCTCAGAAAGTGAAATCGCAGAAGACCAAACAAGTGACAGGCGTGTAGCTGGAGGTGGTGCAGCCACAACTAAGAATCGGGCGCTCCATTCTTTCCTTGGAACCGTGGCAAGGGGGAGGCAATTTCTAAGATGAGACCAGAGTAAAAGGAGCAGAATTTTGTTTAGTATGAATACAGGGGTACTTATCAAGAAAATGAGGTGAGTACTTAACACACCAATAGATAAGTATTACGAATCAGCTATCTGAGTAGGGAGAATATTTCATGCAAATTAACATACCAATAATAGGTTTTCTAGAAGGTTTTGGCACTGCCTAGCCAAGTGATTTCTTTAAAAAAACATTTGCCACAAATATTAACCCCCTGCCTGGGCTAAATAACTGAAACTGACAGGTGGCACCAATGCAAAAGAAGGAGTTAGAACAAAACATAGATTGTCAGATGCATACAATTCACTGCAAAAGAGCAAATGATAGAAACACCAAGGGAGACGGCAGAGATCTCACATGGTTCAATAGTCACTGGAATGGTTTTAATGTCTCACTAAAACATATACGGCCTCATTTCAAGTTTGGTGGTGTGAGTAAAATGTGGTGTTATTGCCATATACCACTGCATTAACGCACCACCCAACTATGTGTTTGGCATTAAGTTGGTGGATTCACTCCAACTATGAGCAGGAGGGAAATTCACAGACTTTCTGCCAAATTTCAGCAGAATTACTGTGAAATCCCCCATGAAGTCCTATGGACTCCAATGAAATGGGGACTAACAACGCCACTGTTACTTGTAATCTGGCATTAATACTGCTGGATCAAGTACCCGTAACGGTAACTTCATTTGGTGGTATGTCGGCGGATTTGCAGCAGGGTTACCACCAAACCTGTAACAAGGCCTATAGGGGAGAAAAGGGTGCTGTTCCAAAGAGCCGAATAACTGGCACATTGCAACTTTGAGGGCAAAATTCATGAACATATGTCATAGGCTACTTTCCCACAATGGAGTAGCATTATGGCAACATTAAAGCATTGTGTCAGTTCTTGGTCGACAGTGTCTCGTAATTTATGGGAAGAATGTGCTTCTACTTCCTAAGAGTGCTCACAATACCCTGTCCTGCACATGAAGGGTGTATGTATGGGTAGATCCCTGATCTGAAATATTACCACTTAAGAGCTCAATGATCTGAATTATTACCACTTGATAGCTCACTGAGCTGAATTATTAACACTTGATAGATCATTGATCTGAATTATTAAAACATGATAGCTAGCTGAGCTTAATTATTACTGCTTTGCAGGTCCCTGAGCTCAATTATTACCACTTGACAGATCACTGAGCTGAATCATTACCACATTAACGGTAACTGATCTGAATTATTACCTCTTGATAGCTCACTGAGCTTAATTATGACTGATTGAGAGCTCCCTGATCTGAATTACCACTTGATAACTCACTGAGCTGAATTATTTCAGCTTGATAGCTCACTGAGCTGAATTATTAGAGCTTGATAGCTCACTTAGCATAATAATTACTGCTTGATAGCTCCCTGATCTGAAATATTATCACTTGACAGATCACTGAGCTGAATTACTACAACCTGGTAGCTCACTGAGCTGAATTATCACAGCTTGATAGCTCACTGAGCATAATAATTACTGCTTGATAGCTTCCTGAACTGAATTATTACCATTCGAAAGCTCACTGATCTGAATTATTACCACTTGAAAGCTCACTGATCTTTGACAATTGCAACATTTCAAAATACATTAACTGGTAAGGCATTTTTTAAGACCAGCTCAGAGCTAATGTTATTTTCAGTGGTAATTACCATCATTATTGGACTTCATACCTTTCTGTGCAGGAGATTTCTGCTATTGCTTTTACCAACTGTGGTCGTTTTACCACTGCCATTCATTTTCAGTGGTAAACTATTGAAATATTTTCTGTGGTCTAGCAGGCCCTTCTGTTATTTGGTCTTCTGTTTTATAAACCTAAAGCAGCGATCCCTTTTTACACCCTCTATAACTGTGTTAAATTATAACAGTAAATTAAAAATGGTGATGATTTCCCCATGTGGGGGTTGAGTGAAAATCCCGTATTAGGGATGAATGAAAATCAATGGCTAGTTATTAGGATTTAACCTATTCAGATTTAAAGTTAATGGTAATGCATGGGGTTGTATATATATTGAATCAACAAATTAAGACCAATGTGATTTGCTGTTCTATAAGACTAAACTGTGTTAAAAGCCTTTCTTTAAGTTGCATTTGACCATACAAAATCGGGCGTCTGCATACAACAGAACCAACATTGGGCTCTTTCAGGCTGCAAAATATCAATTGGTTTATACCTATACACATACATCCATTAAGTAAAGTTCAACCAGTAATTAGATAAGAACACACCCCAGTCTACTGCCATTCTCCATATAAACTCTGTGGGACATGATTATGTCTAGCGTGTTCTCAGTCTGTGTAATAAAGTTACACTGAATACACCTCGTTCGTGGCTCAAGAGTACTCTGGAAACTAGTGAAGCCCCCCACTACATGAGGAGCTACCCGGAAGTGGTATATGGAGGACTCCTCAGAGCCTCTCAGATACCTTCCACGAACCCACTTATGTTATTAGCCAAAGGCAGGGTTAGGTCTTACTTGCAGTTCCTCTCATGTAATAAAGATCAAGGCAGGGGAAGATCACAATCGAAGTCCCTCTTAGGTGACATGGACTGAGGCAGAGCCTCCAAAACACTTCTGCCTGACTTCAAAATGGCAGACCAGGTTTTTAAATCCTCAGCGGCTGCCACGCAGCCCACAGAGAATACTCATTACCAAAAGGAGGGTAGTGATCGGCCTCAATAGGGAATTCTAATGGAAGCAAAGGAAAAACCTGGCAGTGAACACTTACAAAAAGGGGATAACATATTACATACCTATCCCAAGCCTTAATAGTCAATCATCTCAATGAAGGGGGCTTTAGAAAGAGCTCAAGTTGCTATAGCAATAGGGAGAGACCCGGCTACAGATGGTAGAAGGGTGAGGAAAGGAGCCTATGGAAAGGAGCTTACAGAGTGTAGGAGAAAAGCTGAAAGCCTGCTCGGGTCTATATCTCAGACACTGCTAAGATCAGACCAAGAGATGAGGTGGAAACTGAAAGCCTGATAAGGGCAATTTCTCAGACATGGGCTGAGATGAGACCAGTCGAAGAGGTTGAAGCAGAAAGCCTGCTGAAGGCTATATCTTAGACACTGGCGGAGTCCAGATCCAGAGAAGGAGAGGCCAGATAGCCTGCTGAGGGCTATATCTCAGATATGGCTCCAATCAGACTAATAGAAGAGGTGGAAGCTGAAAACCTGCTGAGGGCTATATCTCAAACACTGGCGGAGACCAGATCCAGAGAAGGAGAAGTTAGAGTGCCTGCTTAGCACTATATTTTGGGCACTGGCTAAGGCCAGACCAAGAGAAGAGGTGGAAGCTGAAAACCGGCTGATGGATATATCTCAGACATGGGTTAAGACCAGACCAAGAAAAGAGTTGGACGCAGAAATGTTACTGAGTGCTATATCTCAGACACTGGCTGAGACTAACCAAAGAGAAGAGGTGGAAGCTGAATCCATGCTGGTGGCTATATCTCAGACATTGGCTGAGACTAACCAAAGAGAGGAGGTTGAAGCTGAATCCCTGCTGGTGGCTATATCTCAGACACTGGATGAGACTAACCAAAGAGAAGAGGTTGAAGCTGAATCCCTGCTGGTGGCTATATCTCAGACATTGGCAGAGACTAACCAAAGAGAAGAGGTAGAAGCTGAATCCGTGCTGGCGGCTATATCTCAGACACTGGCTCAGACTAACCAAACTGAAGAGGTGGAAGCTGAATCCCTGCTGGACGGTATAGCTCAGACATTGGCAGAAAGTAACCGAAGAGAAGACGTGGAAGCTGCATCCGTGCTGGTGGCTATATCTCAGACACTGACTGAGAAAGATCCAGATATGGTGAGGCCAGAGAGCCTGTTGAGAGCTAATGCCAGTCCCTGCAAAGCAACCAGATGCCAAAGTGGACAAGACTTGTTCCAGGATAGTGACCGATGGCTGGGCGGTGACAATATTGAAGGCTCACAAAACCCTAAGAAAGGGGGAAGAAATACTTGCTGGAAGAAGCAAATAAAAAAGGTATTGTCATCAGCCCAGGAGGCTGGCGCATGGCTATAGGGTGACAATATCTGAGCCTGACAAGCACCCTTAGGCAAATGAAGAGAATTACTTGTTGCTAGTTGAAGTCAAGAAGTGAACTAGGTACTATATCCCTGAAATTGTGAAGTTAAGAATTCTTTAGGGTGCTATATCATTCAGGCGGAACTTGTCAAGAAGTGAGCTAGGTGCTATATCCCTGAGCCTACGAGTGTGAGCTTAAAAGCTTGCTTAGTGTTATATTCCTGAGACTGTATGTTAGATAGATGAACCTGGGGAAGAACAGTATCCCCATAGTAAGACTCTTGAGACATGTTGAGTTATCCCATCCGTGCACTGTTATCAAAGTATAATTTATCATTTATAGTGTGATTCCTGTAGAACCTGTAGGAGAAAGTCACACCCATCATGGCCTAATCAAAAAAGAGTGTTGAACTTCACTCATTACTCATGTGTGTTCTTTTGATGTCCAGTGTATAACTCTGCCCGTATAAAACAAAAGCTTTAGGTATACATTCTTGGTGCTGATTGATGGGGTGTTCGCGAGTCCCAGATTGATGAACAGGAGGAATCATCTGGGAAAATTATTAAACAAACAAGGACAGGAGAGATGATTCTCTGTGGCAAACTGATGTAGGGGAAGGCTTTTGTATATCTAGGGAGCCAGCAGGGATGAAGCATGGCTGTCTTTACACTCCAAATGAAATCAAGGAACAACAAAGAGGGATTTACCACATAGCTGGATAGAGTGAACATTTTTAGGCTGGAAATGTGGACCCAAATCTATAAAAAGCTATGTAGTCAATGAAGCATGCTTTACATTGGACCATCCGCCTGATATACACCAGCCACCAGTCAGATGTTCACATTCTTGATAATCTGAAGGTGGTGTATCAAGTAAAGAGATAATCAAAGATAGATTTTCATGACCAAGCCTGGGAGATACTAGCGCACTAGCAGATGTAGCATTGGGGCCAACCTGAAGAAAACGGGGGCTTTTCTGTATAAGCTTCATAGCAAAGTAACAGCTGCTGGCCACTGCGATGAACTGAAGGCTAGCAATGAACCAGGCTCAAACTGAAAGCCCAGATTACATCTGACTTGACCAGCATAGGGCGAGGTTCCATACTGAATGACCCAAGATGGGATACCCAGTTGTCCACCTTGCCATGACCAGCATCACCTCTGACTTGACAGTATTTAACTTGAGCCAGAGGAGTGCCATGCTACCTGTTATCTGTTATACATGTTATCTATGGCTACCATACATTCCTTTAATAGAGAATTGCTGTAGCTGACACCAAGATGGCCATCAAAATGGAGGATTATCTGAGTGTCTACAGAGTAGCAGTAGAGGCAGTGACTAAAGATATGGATATGGCTCTACAGAGGGTAGAGGTCAAAGTTAAAAAGCATTAGTGAGAGTACAAAGACCTGGGAAATACAACATAAGAGGGGTTATAGGAACAGAAAGGTGTAAGAGAGAGAGTCTGTATCTCTTCAGATAGGGATGAGCTAAACCATGCAAGCAGACATCTGCAAATTCCAGCCCCAGTGAGGCAATCAGACACAATCTCATGGTTGATGGTGTCAAAAGCTGCAGAAAAATCAAGCATGATCAGAGCCACTACCCTGTCAAAATCACATGCCATGCAGAGGACATCAAGAGT
This sequence comes from Ambystoma mexicanum, assembly GCF_040938575.1. NCBI lineage: Eukaryota > Metazoa > Chordata > Amphibia > Caudata > Ambystomatidae > Ambystoma > Ambystoma mexicanum. Next base: position 543,456,034 of record NC_090928.1, on the reverse strand, counting down.
GGCAACTAGTACCAACTATGCCCTACGGCCCAAGATCATGGGAGAACATTCTCTAAGGATAGTTTGAGAATTGAGACTTGACAGAGGGGTGGACAGTTTGTGATCCAAGAGTGGCCTCCTCGTCCACAGTTATCTGTGGAAAGGAGAGAACAGAATGAGAGCTAGAGGAGGTAGCCTAGAAGTTAGAAGGTTTGGTTGTATGATAAGGTCACTATAGTTGCGGCATACACTGAGTGAGAAGCAAAATAATGCTGAATAATAGTGATTTTGGTGGCAAAGAAAACTGATATATCATTATATCAGGATCGAGGAGGGGTAAAAGTAGAAACGTATGTGGTGGGAGACATAAGACCATTCATCATAGAGAAGAGCCCTTTCTATTGATTGGTAGCAGAAGACACCCTGTACCTGTCTAATTAACGTTTGGCACTGAGAATAGAAGCATGGTAAGCCAAGGAAGGAATGTAAAGGCTCGGTAGTCAGATGTTAGATATGACCTACGCCATAATTCTTTACTATGTTTAACCTGCTAACAATTGGAACAAAGCTCATTGGTTAAACATGGAAAAGGGAATCATTACCTAGCGAGAGAAACATTGAAAAAGGCTGAGATGCTAAGAAGCATGACCAAGCAAAATAGATATCCTTCCAAGCTCAGTTAAGCTATAGATGTTATGTTATGTTATGTTATATTATGTTATGTTATGTTATGTTACTTGGCATTTATATAGCGCCTTATGTATCATTGGTATGACCTCAAAGCGCTGGTAGGTTGAATGCCCTCGGGAACCGCAGTTCAAGTCAGTAGAGAGAGTGAGAGTCATGTGGTGCATGGGCGCCCCGGGTATGTGTGCAGCTGGTGTGGTTGTTGCATGATAGCTGCTTCTTAGCGGTAGGTGTGGTGCTGAGGAATCAGTTGGATGTGTTCAGTCTGGAGGGTGGACACCCAAACTGAGTTCTGGCTACGTTAGGCCTGAGGAGGCACGTAAGCTAGCCGGTATGTGCTCAGCTAGTTGTGTTTTATTAGGATGATGAGGTGGTCTTGGGTTCATGTTAGTATGAGAACAGCTAGGCCGAATGTGACATAGCATAGCTGTGTTCTAGTTGAATGCTGATGTATAGGAGAGAGTAAGCGTAGCAGTGTGATATGGTTGTTATAAGTAAAGCAGCTGCGACCAAGCATGAGAGCAGGAGGGGGGGCGTACATAGCGGCATACATATATAAAGTGGCAGGATGGTGTGGGGAAGAGGCAGACACCGGGTGGCTCTATCCACATTAGTCTTACCATACAAACAAGGAGGTATCCAACTACCGAATTTGGAAAAATATTACCTGGCAGCTCAGCTGGGCTTTGTATCCAAGTAGTTAGCAGATGAGACCACTTCAGAGACTCCCCTGCTACAGACCATGATCTCCCCGATACAACTGAAAGAACTAATTTGGGTCCCCCAAAACCTGCTACGAAACGCACCCTTTCTGGCGACCCTGGGTAGGAAAATATGGCACAGGACCAATACGATCATGCACTTAAAACAATCATACTCCCCAGAAGTGCCGATAATCTCAGGGCTGAATAAAACTGAAGCCGATCTGAATAATATCAGGCTCTGGGAAAAAAAAGGGGTGTATACTTGGGGTGACCTATATGCCGAGGGAACCTTCTGGGAGTTTGCTACGTTGCAGGCGGAAGACGACATTGATACCGGCCAATTCCTCTGGTACCAAAAGATCTGAAAAATAGCACAAACAAAATGGGATACCTGGCCAGAGGAACCGGACGCAGACCCCTTCATAACACTGCTGTATAATCTGGGAGAAGGTGGGAAAGCAGTGTACCAAATATATAGCCATCTAATTGACACTCCCAACCCTCGAAGCGCTGATCTAAAGGAGAAATGGGAAACAGACATGGGACAGGAGCTGATGGACAAAGAATGGGATAGAGCACTGGCATTCCGCAAGGAAGTTTCTAGAAACCACAGATTCCGGTTGATACAGATAAATGTACTATACCGTACTTACCTAACCCCGAGCAAACTGGCTACATTCAGCAAACCCACGCAACCGAACTGCACTTGGTGCGCGTCAGATGACGCAAATTTGATCCACATGCTATGGAACTGTACCAGGACACAGAGCCTCTGGGCAGGAATAAAACAAACATGTGAGGAAGCAGGTGTGGCCAGGTATGAGTGGACCCCATCCGAATGCCTTTTGGGAACCTATCCCAGACTGGCTAAACTCAAGCACTCAGTTAAACTGATGGACATAATGTGCATCATGGCTAAAAGAACTATTGCTATGTCATGGAAAAAGCCCACAGGACCGAACTACAAAGTGTGGCGCAAAGAGCTTGAAAAGTGGGCGAACGCCGAAATGAGAGCCTTGGAGGACAGTGTAGCCAGATCCACTGAGGACTCGAGCATGGCACTAGCAGTATGGAAGGACACCATGGCAAAACTGTTCCACTCCTCAGACGATAAACACCCTTGAACAATCCACCTGGGTGATCCTCTGAACCACGAGGCCAACTACGCCACTCGACGCGGGACCAACACAGGCCCAGAAAACTCCAGAAACAGTCTTGCCCTTCTCCCCCCCACTACCCAGATACCCAGCTTGCCGGAAGCTTGTAGACCATTCCTCACGACAATCAAGGAGACAGTTAATGTCAATTTGTTGTTAGAAATGTTACTGTTTAATGTGATACAGCATAATTTAAGAAAATTCTGATATTCTGGCATTTGAAGAAACACCCACCATTGGTGTCGCTCTGTAATCAGATCTAAATGCCAATAAACACATTTTAAAATAAGTAAAGTGACAGGATGGATATGGTAAGCATATGATACAGATAACATGGGGATACAGCTACATAGCATATACATAGCATAAACAGGAGATACAGAGATATACAGGGCTATATCCACTCCATCCACTCCGTCCACTCTGTCTTTTCCATCCATTCCGTTCACTCTATCCTTTCCATCCACTCCATCTTCCTTTTCCATCTGTTCTATTCATTCCATCCTTTCCATCCACTCATCCTTTTCATTCACTCTAGCCACTCCATCGGTTCCATCCGTTACATCTGTTCCGTCCACTCCGTCCATTCCGTCCACTACATCCACTCTGTCTGTTCTATCCATTCCGTCTGTTCTATCCACTCCGTCCACTCTATCCTTCCACTCCATCATTTCCATCCTTTCTATCCTTTCCATCCGTTCTATCCCGACATTTGTTCCAATGCACTTCATCCGTTCCATCCATTCTGTCCACTTCATCCGTTCTGTCCACTTAATCTGTTCAGTCCACTTCATCCGGTCAGATGTCAGAAAGGTTGCAGAGATCATCAGTTAGAAGAATGGTACCAACACATGGTCTGTCTAGATCATAGGAAGGGGAGGATAAACTGAGATTAAATTAGGTGGGGCATAAGCAAAATCAAGTGCGTGGATAGAGGGATAGAGAGAGAATAACAGAGAGAGAGGGATGCAGAGAGATAGAGAAAGAGAGAGAGAGGGAGAGAGAGGGAGAGAGAGAGAAAACGAGAGAGATAGAGTTGGCAAGTGTGGTGAAGGGTGAAATTCACATCTAATTCATTGAGGTTACCTGCAAAGAAGACATCAGACCTCAGAGGGGTATATCAGAAGGAATGTTAGCTGGTCAGTAGAAGAAGCTTGAGTCATGCCTAGGAGAGTTTTATTGGAGATAGAGAGGGAACAGGGGGGTCACAGCACTTGGTGGTGCTCTTTAAAGATAACTGAAATCCGATCAGTGGAAGTGAGATCTGCATGATTAATTTTGAAGCTAAGAAAATGGCCTAAGTTAGTGCCTAACTTGAATATGGCAGTAGGAAGGTTTCCGTCACAAGCAAGAGCTTTGGTTGATAACTAGTAAGTATGTCGAAATATGATGGTGATTTTTATCTAAGACCGAGCACTTTACAAGCAGGCAGGTGCAATGAGGTGGGTGGGACTCTCTACCCTCTGTGTGGTTGATAAACCAGGAGGTGGACAACAAAGTGAATATGAGCTAATTAGATTCCATACACAATCCCACCCACAAAGATCAGCTAACACGGCCAATCTATCTGGGAAGAAGTACTTGCTAAGGTGAGCAGTGCTTTGTGACATTAGTTCCACTAGAGTAATTCAGCATTAAGGTTTGAATTGCTTGCTTCAGGGGTCCCCTGCACTGCCGGGTTTACTGTCAGTACATAAGTCAGAGTATCAATTCAGGTGGTAGCAGAAACCTATCAGAATAGACGACAACCACCTTAACTAGGAAAGCAGTAATAATTTAATAAAAATAAACTGAGAGAAGGTACAAGACTAGCCAGCTATGTATGCCAAAGCTACAACTAAAGAAATCAAAACTGAGGCTGGTCAAACTCTGGTCTGAAAAGGCAACAAGGAACAGATTAAGAAGGTAAACAAACACTAACATAACAGCATAACAAAGGAAATTGAAAAATGATCACCCCTCTGGGGACGTGCAGCATGGACCACAGAGAGCCCAGCCATTGCTAGGAACAATGCAGTTTGCTGCAATATAAATCTGGAGTCACATGTCAGGTAGTGACGAAAGGTCTACAGGAATAGTCTGACAGCCATCTTGGCTAGGGCTGCAGCAAGGGATTAAATACAAATAAAGGAAGAGGCGCGCAGTAGAGGCAGAGTAGCAGCCTGTGCAGTTACTCTCTTCAAGCAAGTCTGTTTGCAGTGTTTTTCGTTTTGAGGGAGGAGCAGTGCTTCAAAAGCCCTCTACAGCCACGCAGCGGCCGCAGAGTAGCGGCAGAGTAGCAGTCTGTGCAGTCTATGACTGCTACGGACGCTATGGATGCCGCTACCCCTAGTCAAGGCTTGGAGGAGGAGGGCCGCTGTCTCCGAAGCTCGCATGTTCGCCGCGAGGAGAAACTGGAGCTGGGAAATCTAGTTAAGCTCCCTTTGTCTGCAAAATATCAGTTGACTTCCATTCTACATACCCCGACAATTCCAGCAAGCCGTGAGAAAACCGGCAAAATTGAAATAACAAAATTGGCAGGAAAAGGGCTAGCGAGCTCCCTTTTGCAAGCGCCACACATAAGATCATTGCAGGCATTTGATACATGTGCGATTTACACAGAGCACCAGTTCACCATCGCGCCTGCAGAATTGGCGACTTCCCTACAAACTCTAAAAGCGCCTCTATGAACATTTTCCCACCCCGTCCTCCCCGCACCCACCTCCTCACCTGGTTGTGGCACGCTTGACCAGCCTGTCGGAGGATAGGCAGCGTCGGCTGCCTCCGTCAAGGCGGGGACAATGGGTGGCCCGGGGCAGAGATGAAACATGGTGGCTCTGCTCCTTCGGGAGCGCAGTGCTGCTGCGGGCCTCCCAACAGGTTTGAGGTTGCTCGTGTGGGAGAAACTGGTGCTGAGAACAAGTCCCTCTGTCTTGTGAAGATCAGTGGGTGTCGTGGAGCTCTGGACCCGCGAGCGACACCTTGTCATCCCGAGGGAGGTAGCACAATGTGTCTGGAAAAGCAGGCACAACCAGCCTCCTTACGGTGCGAGCTGATGTACATGTCGGTTCCCGCGGAGAGAGGGTGTTCTACTCGGAGACCTGTGTCGTTGAATCTACAACGCTGCAACCTACTTCAGCAGAACAGATGGCGAGTGACCTTCAAGAGGAGGTGGAATTCTTCAGTAGTAGCGCCGATGGTACTGCCCCCAAAGACATCAGAGACACTAGGAAAAAGTCTGCGAACAGCACCTTATCAGTGAAACAAAATTTTTAAAAACTAACACAGAACCAAATGGAAGCAACTCCTTGTGAAATAAAGTTAACTTTTGAAAAAAAAAAGGAAAATAAAAAAAAAGTCAAAGAAACAGACTTTTAAACAAACTAACCCATTTAAACAGAGGGAAAAGAGTGCAAACAAAGCAGTAAATAAACAAGGAATGGACAAAGCTTTGTCCATAAAAGCACTAAAAGATGTTTTTAGCAAGCATCCCAAAAGGAATCTTGATAACAAAGGTGAACTCTCTGACGCTGAAATACTTGAAGCAGTTAAAGAAAATCAGACGGCAACAAAATATCAGAAGATTGATGGAGACCTACCAATGGAATCTACAGATCCTCAAACACTCCTTAATTCTGTGACGCTCCATGCCCGGAGAACTTTGGCAAACCAGCCCCCCTCCCTCTTTGACTACAAACATAGCCTCAAAGAAACTGCCACAAACAGTTATGATGGACCAATAGCCAGAATTCCAACTTAATGGGGGTTGCCTGTGCCTTTGATCCACCCAAGCGCCTGGAACATGCCACCACCTCAGCAACTTACACAAACGATTGTTGCAGAAGAAGTTTTTCACACCTACGAAAAGGTGTCCTTAACTACGTCTCAGCTGTCGATGCAAAACCAACTGCCACCAGCGAGACTAAACCATTTGCCTCCCTTGACGGAGAAAAGGTCTGAATTACCATCAAAGCAAGACAAAGGACTGCATTTTGTGCAATCTCGCACTGAATCAAACTCCCCCTTTAGGGGATCAAAGGTCCGATATATCACTAGAGCAAATCAAATGCCAGAAACAGAATAATAAGGCGCCTGCTGAAACTCTGATCTCACCACCCTCTGGCAATAATTGTGAAAACAACTTTCCTCATGCTTGACCACTAACAATATGATCCACGCTCCAGAAGAAGCCTGTGCAAATAAAGACAAAAGCACCCGCCACGCGACCCATGATCTACACCGCAGAAAACTGCCATGGAAGATAGATTTAAAAATCAAACCCACGCAGATCTGGCCACAATCATCGCCAAAGTAAACGAAGGTAGAGATTTACACCAAGGACAAGATAAAGCTACTAGAGGCCCAACTGAGACTGTATCGCAAACTGTCACAGTACCTAATGTTTGTAACCATGTGGACATTCCACCCAACCAACCCAGAGAACAGGACATGATTACTCTGGTTAGCGACCCAGGTCCTTCCACATTGGCCTCACATCTTGCCAAAAGAGAATTGAAAGACGCTGGGAAGAAATCACAAACATCGGGGACAATAAGAGACAAAGGTGCTCTCCCTAAAAGTAAAGCAGACCCTCTACAAATAAATTGCTCCATTGATGAAGATGTAATTTTATCATTGCAAGATCCTGTCAGAATTTGCAGCTCTGGGTATGCCTCCAAAGAAAAAAAACAACCAAGATTTTGTGATTTTTGACAAATCAAAACAAAAATTCGACAAGAACCTTGAAAACGATGTCAAACCTCGTTCAAATCACCATCTTCGGAGGATCCATGTTCGAGCACAACCCAAAGAGTTAAAATCTGGTGCCCAGTTCCCGCACTGAGAAAAGGTATTCAATCGACCCCATTATTTATGAGTAATAATTCAGACAAATCTATCCCTCAAAACAACCCAGGCAAAAAACTGCATTTACCTGATTTACCTGATTCTCCAAAAACAGGAAATGATTTCCTATCGGACGAGGCTCTGATGAACATAAGTCAGCATTTAAATGATAAACCGGAAAATCGTCCTGTTAAAATTACGAGCAGAAAATCAAACAACGAGAATCTGGGAAATCCATCGTGTAGTGAGGGAATAAGTGCGGAAGGAGGCACCCAGATATCGGTCACCACAGCAACCTTCTACACCTTAGAAGATAGATGTAAAGAATTGGCCTCTGACTCAAACTGGGGCTCACAGCAGGTCACTGTGCTCAAATATAGTGTGAACAACCCAGACGATAAATCCACTTCGATGAAGCAAAGCAACAACCTGCAAGATCCACCTACATGGAACCCTTCATCAAAAGAAACAAGCCCAACATCAGCCCAGGGAGAAGAGTGAAAACTAAATGGATCTTTAAATTGGAACAACTACTAGACAATCGGGAAGACGTTATACTAAATAGGAGAACTGTGATGGATCTATTACATCATATCCATAAGCTCTGATCAATAAGAACACTAAAAATAGTTGATCTAAGCCATAAGAATCACAAAGCTATAACCTATCTACACATAACTTCCCCAACTGTGAAAAAACGTTAAAGAGACTCAGTGGAACATCTTTTAAGTTTGGGATATGATTTAACAGAGCCTACTGAAAAAGTGGCCTCTTTGTCACCTTTATATAAATCAAAAAAACGTAAAGAATCAGCAAATAGTCCCCATATCAACACAAGCCATTCACCACAAAGAGAGAGGATGCAAGACGAAGGTTGCTCCAAGATCAGCGTGAATGCCCAACCCATTGTCAGAAACAAAACTTACGATCGTAGCCTTTCAGCCCTTAAAACAGGTGAGATCCTGCAAAACAAAAACTCATGTTCACTGGAAAGGACATCAACCAGAGCAAAGCCGGTAGAAAAGTCAACCTATGACGATCCTCTCAAGACCGGTAGATTTCCAAGTGGTCCAATTCCGAAAATGAAGAGAACAAGCTTCCAATCAGTGCCGCAACTGGTCAAGAAAAGGACAAAGTAGCCCCTCTACAACAGCTTTGGGCCTGGATTCCAAAGGCGCTTAATTCTCATCTAAGGAAGAAGCAATGCGCGATTCCTCAGCACCAAGAACAAGCGGCAAAGTATATTGACGATCAAAATAAAGTGTTGAGGTTAGGCTCTTGGAACACGAGAGGTTTTCAACATCTGACAGCCCCTGGAGATGTGGACCTAGGGACCTTTGACATACTGTGTTTCCAGGAAACCTGGTTGGTCGAAAAACCTATTTTGGATGGCTATGACATCGCCTTCGTCCCAGCAAAAAAATTAGACAAGGATCGTCCCTCTTCTGGCTTAATATCTGCCTTTCGCTCTGGGAGTGGTCTCTACTTGAAAGTAATTCTAGTAGCAAATCTATTCTTGCTGGTAACTCTTGTGAGCTGGGAACACCAAATGGAACAAACAGGAATTTTGATATCAACGCCTGTGATAATTTTGAACACCTACTGTAATCCAGCAGCACTTGAGAACAAGAATTACCTTAGAATGATCAAAAGAGCAGTCGATGAAGCATACGCCGACTATCAAGTATTACATATACATATTTGTGGTGACTTAAATGCAATATGCCAGACTCACGACCAAAAACAGGAAAAATAAACTATCACCAGCAGAGGACAAAGGTGTCTTATGGCAAGACCTAATGGAATCGAGAGAACTGTACAACCTAGACATGGTGTTTGAATTGCCAAGCCGTATTCCGACATGGGAGAGAGAGGAGTCATCCGCAACAATCAACCATATTTTTGTATCCCGCACTGTTCTCTCTGCTGCAATGTCCTTTAAGGTCACAAAAACCAACTCTAGTGACCACAATCTATTGATCACCTCGTGGATGTCACCTCACGCCCAAAACCAGAAAATGTGCGTACAAATTGAAAAAAACACGCAAGGAAATCGATTAAAGCAGAGTGCACGAAGCATCAAAGAACTTAGTAGTAATTACAAAAATCTTGCAGGTAATAGCAACATTGATCAAACTGACTACCAGCCTCTGCTTATGGTCTACAAGAAAAATGTAAACAAGCAGAGTCAGTTACCCAATCTCACAAAACACAGATGTGAGAAAACCTTGGTAGAAAAAAGACGTGCGCTTCGCAAAATCAAAAGAACAGCAACAAGATTGAGCACCCAGTCCACCAGGGACGCGGCCGTAGAATCGTCAAAAAAATATAGATCTTGGGTTAAAGGGCACCAACTGGCATTAGAGCAGCAAGATTCAGAGGAAATGTTGAAGTTGTTAAGTGGACATAAGCCAAGAGAATTTTGGTCGCTTATAAGAAACGCAACAACTGCTACGAACAATGCACGCCTGAATAGTATTGGAGAAGCCACCTAGGTGAAACACTTCAAGACCTTATTTCAATCCTCAGCATCCAAAAAGCAGGAAAGACAAAGTGCGACAAATAAAGCCTGGGCAATGATGGACGACAAAGAAAGCATCATGGGGTAATCCGCAAGCTGAAATCATCGAGAGCCCCTGGACCAGACGGGATAACGAACATCGACCTCAAGAAACATCCGGAGGAATGGGGCACCTTTATCAGTGCCGTATTTAAAAGATGTGCAGAATCCAAATCAATTCCACCATCCTGGACATCAGCAACAGTGGTCCTGATCTTCAAAAAAGGTAGTAAAACCGATTCGAGAAATTACTGTCCAATTGCATTACTCGATGTAATCTGGAAGGTATTTGGCTCCTTTTTAATAAAGAGATTTCAAGCATGGGCAAGCAAAGATCATTGTGCAGACTCGTTCCAGACAGGCTTCACGAAAAACATCGGGACCACAGCGGACATCATGCTGCTGCATATACTTAAGAGCAAGATCATGGAAGGGAGTCCCAGGGTCTTTATAGTGTTTGTCCATCCAATGGAAGCTTTCGATCAGGTTGATAGAGGTCAACTTTGCAGCAAATTGTCATCTCGGAAATTCCCTGATGAACTCTTAGAACCTTTAAAATATCTCCATTCAAACACTAGCCTGAGAGTCCGCCTTAATCACCAGGGCCTGCTATCAGTAGAAATACCTATGCTGAGAGGGGTAAAGCAAGGTCGTCCGCTTGCTCCAGCACTTTTTCTGACATATCTGGGAGACCACAAGAACACAGAAGATAGTGTAAGATCTTTTCCACCAAGACTAGGACAAGCAAAAACAACTCGCCTTTTGTATGCTGACGACATGATTTTACTTGATCATACAGCGATTGGTCTACAGAGACAACCAGACAATCTTCAAAAGTACATCGCTGCTAACAATCTTGAAATCAACAAAGAAAAGACCAAAGTCATGTCACTAGAAAAATCCCACAAAAGTGCGGAAAAACTAAAATGGAACCTGGAAGGCTGCCAAATAGAAAAAGTTGAGGAATTCAAGTATTTAGGAGTCAACTTTGATAGCTCAAAGTCAGAAACGTCAATGAAACGAGTGCTATTAGAAAAAAACAAGGAAACTAACATAACAAGCTAAAGCTATTGACAAAATATGTGTCTGATTCTCATTGATCGCAGTGATTAACTTCTATAGAATTAAGGTCATACCATCCTTGACCTACGGTGCTGAAGCTATGCCATGCCTACCAAAACAAATGTGGCTAAAACTGGAAAGCTACTTCTGGAGGACGGTCTTAAGTCTCCCAAAATCAACCCCTATGTCCTCGATTAGGCGTGAATTTAGTCTCCTGTCACTTCAAGAAACGATTGAGTATAACAGCGTGACGCTCTATAGGAAAAGCCTGTTACAGAATCATCCACCCATATACAGCCTGATGAATGAAGAAATTGTAGGGGGGCGCTGTAAAATGTTTAACAAATCGTGTCAGGACATTAAAGAAAAACTGAAGGTGATCCAAAGTTCTGAAGAAGAACTGATCGGGAACCCGACAAAAGTAAAAAAAGAAAGTGGAAGAACTAGACTGGATACAGATGCTAGATATAGCAGCTAAGAACAAACTTACAATCCACCTGCCGGTCAACACTAAAAAATGAAACCAGACTCAAGAATTTCTAAAGAAGTTCCCGAATATATCTTTAAGAAACATCTTCCTACAAGCTTGTCTCAACCTTTTGGAAACTAACGAAATTCTGCCAGTAAGAGGTCTATCATTCTCAAATAAATGTTGCTTCTGCGAAGAGAAAAACGAAATAGAGGCAATAAGACATCTCTTGCTGTCATGTGTTGGCACGTGATCGGTTAGAATGACATATCTAAACCGAAGGATATATATAACGGAAGAGGCATGGTAGGAAGCCAGGTAAGCACGAATGCTGATGCTTCAAAAACAAACTGAGCCCAGGCAACATATGTCCTAAAAAAAGGCCTACAACGAACAGATTTGAAAGAGTAAATAAAAACAAAATAACAGTGTGACAAAGGACATAAAAAAATTACCTGCCTCCGGCAATGCTGGAGGAAGGCAGCAAGGAGCTCAGCGATGACTTGTTAATTCTCTAGTTCTGCTGATTGCTCGAAGAAGTCACATCAGCAACCTCCTTAAATTTTGATTTGAAGTCCACAAAGCAGCAGCACACCATGCACCCTTTGTTGTTTGCAGGCTCCAGAGCAAGATGGTTTAGAATGTCTCACTGATGCACTGTGGAGAAGCCCCTTCTGAATGCAAACTGCTCAGAAGGTGTGATAATGTTATTAATTAGTCAGCATTTCGATCGCTGCCAGACTTATTTTGCAAATGATTTGGCAGAACAACCAAGAAGAGATATCAGTCAATGGAGAGAACACTCTTAATGATGCTGTTCCCTAATGGTTGCTAAGATATCACTCCCACCACACAAGAGTTTGATATAAACCTAGATCCCGCAATTGAAGTCCTGCAATTGACCATCAAACAGGAATGATTTAAATATGTTAGTTAGAAATACCTTCTGGCTGACGTACCATTGCTGATTTTGTATTATAAGATGCATCACCCATAAGCTGACTTACTGCATATGTTATTGTCATGCCCAAAACGGGTTGATTTTTGGGTTGATGTCTTTAATACCCTGGCCAAAATATCAAAGGGGCTGAGTGTGATGCTCTACACAATTGAAAGATGGCAGAATACTTTATTAATGGCCCATGCTATAGAAGAACTGTATATAAAATTGCTTCCCGGTAGAAGTAACCCTAAAGATATTTGGTCAGACTTTCAATATCACTTGCAAACCACTGGCAAATAAACAGCATAAGGATAACATAAAGGATGTTGCATCTTTAATTTGTCTTACAGCTATACTTTTTGTCTGAATGTTAAGTTTACATTTTGTATTAGTTCTAACTATAATGTATATTTTGCATTGAACCAGCTTAAATGTTTTTCATGACGCCTTTCTTTTTGTAGAATATGTGATTCGAGTTCTGCCTTCACTTATTGAGACATGCAACTGTAGCCATGGCCTCAAGAACATACCAGTCTGATCCAGCAAGTGATCTCGCTGTTTTTCTTTAAACAGTGTTCGTCAGACCATGTGTTTGTTGTCATATTAGTAGTTTTCAATGTATCAGTCTATCTCCTCCTTCTCCTCAGTATTAATTATGCTCAGGGCCCCAGGGCACAGTTTACCTCATGATCGCATAGCTTCCATTTTGTAAAGCATTCTTTCAAATGTTACAGGTACTGTGATGAAAAAAGGATAAACGTTTTGTAGTAAAGAATAGGCAAACAAAAGTAGCTCATCATAACACTGCATAAGAATTTAGAAACAAAAGCCAACGACAATGGATGCAGAAAGGGAACAATTGAAAAGTTTGAGCACATACATTATCTGGACCAAAGAGACTACATCTTAAAGTTTAAAGGAAACTAAGATAATCGTATACAGAGGAAATGAGAGAGGATTGCAGGGGCATTCTGCAGTAGGCAGACGGAATACTTACATTAATATGGATAAACTGGGGGGTGTGCAATATCATTCAGTAGATTGTACTTTAATTCAATACAAACTCCTAGAATGGATGATGAGAGTCCTTATGGGGGGGGCACATGAACAAGTTAACTTCTTATATAGAAAGAAGCACAGGGTTGTAATTAAACTTAAATACTAGGAAAACTGCCTAACCATCACATCAGTTAATGTATGGATACACTCCCATATGAGTTAGTTGGTGGTTCATCAGAACAGATTACTCATAAGGCAATGAGTAGATTGGTACAAAGATGGCTCCTTCATCATCAAAGGACATTGGACCTGATGATCCACAATAGATCAGGTGTACTGTTCATTTCATCTACCTTAGAAGGCTGTAGATGAACTTATTTTCGGATTGTAACCTGTGGTCCCATATTTAACTAGGTACTGGTGGAGTGACCATTTGAGCAAGGACCAACATGTATCATAAACGAGGTTTTAGTAGCCAGTAAACTCCACCATCACTGCTGTTATGCAAACCATATGCGAATGTTCCCTGTATACTTTCATAAATTCCCCACTATGGGGCCGTGCAGACTCTACTCAGGTGGGTGGCACCCATCCCGTCACTATTTTTCTTTTCTGAAAGTTCAATATTGGTCCCTCTACTTATAGACACACAATTTTGCAGATTGGTAAAATGTCATGACTTTGTTCTCAGTGGCCCCACAGAGGCGGCTGCAGACTCATGCTTTCATATACAAACCACACTTTACTCACCCAATATTGCAAATTTCCCTGTTGGTTTCTACTCACTATAAACATTCTAGTGCCAATGGGCAGCAGAGGGCTTACATTTTTAGTTTCATTTGAGGATCACACCAGCATCAGAAAATCATCACAACACAGCCTTTCCATTTCTGAATTTGAACAAAGGTCATCAATGTGAACATTATGCGAATCATCAACCAAGGACTATACCATTAGATCTAAGGTGTTTATCCTGAGTGTAAACAGCAAAAGACAGGCCCAGAAAACAGACTTCTTTTATTTAAAAAATAATGCTTGAAAGCAATAAAATATTACAAAAGCAAAGCAAGTCGTATGGTTTCATGTCTACATCATTTCTTCTCCTCCCTCCTTCTAAACGCCCCTATTTGTTTCATGTCTTTCCAGGCAGAAGAGCACCGCACAGAGCAGAAGCAGCTGAAACTGCTGCAGAAGAGGCAGGCACAGGTCTTGAAGGAAAAGGACCAGCTGCAGAGTGAGCACAGTCGCGCCATCCTGGCCCGCAGCAAGCTGGAGAGCCTGTGCAGAGAGCTACAAAGGCACAACAAATCACTCAAGGTCTGCATAACATTGTTTCAGATGTTTTACATACTATCGTCATATCTATTGATTTCTTGGTGGCCGGGGTGCAACTTATTTAGGGTAGCAATCGAGAGAGAATCTCCTGTTTATACTGGAAAGCACAGAAGTTATAAAACTTCTCATATTCTCCTTATGTACATACCTGAATAATGGGAACTATAACAGAAACATGAAAGCTGAAACCCCTGTCCATCCTACCATGGATGATCCTACTCTACAGTGTTTGGTACAAGCAAAGACAGATCGTTTCTTTGAGCCCAGCACCCACTGAAACAATGGCTATATTCTTGTTGCACTAGTTTTTAGAGAGAGCTTGATACGGGCTGTGTGGTTGTGAGAGCTAGAAACACTTCCTGACTGTTAAAGGCATCGATTAATTGCTGCTCCACAGATAACCTGGTTCAACACTGATTGCTTTTGCATGGTGGCTGATTGCATCTGCATGGTGGCTGATTGCTTTTGCATGGTGGCTGATTGCTTTTGCATGGTGGCTGATTGCATCTGCACGATTGTTGATTGCATATTCATGGTTGCCGATTGCATCCGTATGCTTACTGATTGCATTTGTGTGGTTGCTGATTGCATCTGCATGGTTGATGATTGCATCTGCATGGTTGCTGATTGCGTTTCCATGATTGTTGATTGCATCTGCATGGTTGCTGATTGCGTTTCCATGATTGTTGATTGCATCTGTACGGTTACCGATTGCATCTATATGGTTGCTGATTGCCACTGCATGGTTGCTGATTGCATCTGCATGGTGGCTGATTGCATCAGTATGGTTGCTGATTGCATCTGCACGATTGTTGATTGCATATTCATGGTTGCCGATTGCATCCGTATGCTTACTGATAGCATTTGTGTGGTTGCTGATTGCATCTGCATGGTTTCTGATTGCGTTTCCATGATTGTTGATTGCATCTGTACGGTTACCGATTGCATCTGTATGGTTACCGATTGCATCTGTATGGTTGCTGATTGCCTCTGTATGTTTGCTGATTACATCTGCATTGTTGCTGATTGCATCTCTATGGTTGCTGACTGTATCTCCAGGGTGGCTGGCTGCATCTGCATGGTTGCTGATTGCCTCATCACGGTGGCTGATTGCATCTGCATTGTTACATAGTTACTGATTACATCCGCATGGTGGCTGATTGCCTCTGTATGGTTGCTGATTGCATCTGCAAAGTTGCTCAAAATATACCAAAAGAAAGGAAAGGAATCAATCAAATGTGTCTACTGATAAGACAGAGCTGGATGTGTCAAATGCTTAACCGAATATGTGAGGAACTATGGAAATTAATATGTTAATAGACTGTGAGATGATTGAAATGCATTTTTATTTCAGATACACTTTGCATAAAAGGACACTATTCTGTCCCTTAATAATGAGCTCGTTTTGACATCTGCAGTAAGCCTATGGAAAAAAGCCAGACAAATACCATAAATTGGGGTTATGCTCTTTGATGCTATTCTCACCAGTCTCTGTTATCAGCAAAGACAAATGGATTATCAGGCTCTTCACATCATGCATGCAGTGGATTCATGGATATGTCCCCTGTGTGCCCACGAGCAAAGAGTAGAGCTGCAATGGTGGTGGCTATTGTTCTCATATTGTCCACCCCTCCAACACCAATGCCATCCAATTGCATTGTGAGCCTGGTTTTCCTTGGCAACAAAACAGAGCACAATCCATGTAATTGCACAGATGCAGCTCCAGTCACAATGTGGCAGCATTTTAGCACGCTGGGCCACAGACAAGGACTCTGCATTTGCATGCTTGCACTACATATTACAAAATGATATCCTAAGGTAAGGATACCCCTGTCACCTGCACACCTTAGTAGTAGTGAAACCAATCAAATTGTGTAAACCTTTAAGTTAACATTTGTAAATTACGACTTTTTTGGTGTAACTCTATAGGCATATACGCAATACACTTATTGAAAATATTTATTCAACTTTCAGTCTATTCAAAAGAAAAATAATTCTCAATTCCTTTGTCTTGTCATGGGAAAATTGTCTCTAATTTCTTTGTAGTTATCTTCTTAAACATTCAAAACTGAGCTCAGCGCATTTTGGGACTACAATCCCTTCTTCAGGGGCAACAAAATGTTTTATCTGAAAAAATGTGATAAATAAAAGCACTAATATTTCACTACTTCATTCTACATTGTAATCAACTCTATGTAAATCTTACTAAATGTCTCCTCATATTCCTGAATTATACCCACATGTATACCAAAATAAACATTTACATGACTTTATTTTATGTATATTAATATATGTAGCTCCAAAATGATCAATTGTGTGTATTTGTTCAAATGTAAATATAGACTTTTTTTCTTTTCTTTACAATTAGAAAAGGGAAAGGAAATGAGAAAACGAAATTACTAAAGCATTAAGCTAATAAAGATTTAGACATAACTGGATTTCCAATTGTTATCATCCCATCTAACAGAGGCAAAAAAAATATCATTAGCATGATGAGTAAAGGTTATTTTGGTACCTGTTGTTCCAAGAATTGAATTGATAGGGTGCACTTGAAAGCTATTCGGGTTCACCTTATCTGTGCAAATAAATTAAACAAATTAATGATTTGTTCTAATTGTATTCATTCTATAGGATGAATTGTAAAAAACTACATAGCAATAGAAATCATAAGTATTTTTAGGCATATTTTTACCTTAATAGTAACAATTATTGAAGAGAAAGCTAGAAAATATTGGCAGGAAGCGTGTTCAGTTCAAGTCTTACTAGCATTTGAAAATGTGTGCCTTTATTTACACTAAGCAGTGATGTAATAATGTCACAATATAATTAAATATTCACGTCAAGACAAGGTGACGTAAAGATGGTAATAACAACAAAGACATTTCGAAGATGGTAATAACAACAAAGACATTTTGATTCCTTCTAACGGGATTCACGTAAAATTAAAAAAATGCCCCCTTGAAAAAACATAATTATAAAATGTACAAAGTTACAAAAAAAGGGAAAAGATAAGGTAAATCATTTTGTGACTTGGGTGATGTGCACTTATACACACTTAAAAAAATAAAGAAGATAACGTGAATTTGGGGCTAATCGTAACTAGCAAACAGGAACTTCATGGCTCAAAATTATTGTTCAACTCCACAATTATGCAACTATGGTGTGCACCACACCTTCATAAATGATTCATTGTGTAATCCAAGCATAGATTGTTTAAAACAGTGTAGATCAAATGTAACAATGTTCAAAATATCATAATCTGAAGATCTCTCAATCAAGACTTTTGCTTGTTGTCAAATCAATTGCCTTACAATTAACAATTTAATTGAGTTCTATATGAATAATCCCAGATTGAAATCTTCATTCATACCATAGGGGTATAATGTTCCTAAAAACTATCCAGAACATTTCTCTTTGTGTCAATATTTTCTATAAATTCCCTCCTGAAGTGGATGGTTGTATTGCTTCAAGGATTACAAACCTCATCTGTGCTTGCTGTGTTTTTTCTAAACATAATGACGTGGTAATCAGGATTTGAAGTTACCAATGGATGTTGCATTTATGCTCAAAACATCTTTTCTTAGTCCTACCCTTAGCCTTTTCTTAGCCTTTCTAAAATTGTCCACATGGACAACAAATACCATAAATAACATTTTTGGAACGACATGCTGCATAGTATTTTAGTTGAATCTTTTTCGCCAAGAGCCGATGAGCGATATGATTTACCTTCATAATGTCATTGCAGTTACTACAACCAAGACATGGGAAGGTACCTGCATTTTTTGTCTGTAGTGTCAATTGTTTTTCACCTGTCATACGTTAAACTTTGA
Source organism: Ambystoma mexicanum (assembly GCF_040938575.1). Classification (NCBI taxonomy): domain Eukaryota; kingdom Metazoa; phylum Chordata; class Amphibia; order Caudata; family Ambystomatidae; genus Ambystoma; species Ambystoma mexicanum. The sequence goes on along the minus strand of NC_090928.1, from coordinate 543,437,485 downwards.
CTAAATCATCACAGTAATCTTTGCCTTGTTTGTATGCCATAATCAGAGGCCTAGAAAACAGGCATTATAATTGTGTATCGCAGTGTAACAATTTCCAATTATTTCTGATGATTCTTGCTATATGGTTACTTTGGTTGGTATATCTATCTCTAAAATTGACCGTACAGTAAACTATTACCTGTACTGCGTGGATGAAAACTTGTGTAATGTAGTGTATTATTGACATCTGTAGATTTATGATATATTGTTGTATTGAAGACACTATTAGCTAAAATGGTTTTAGTGTCTAAAAAAAAGTAGTGAGGGTATGCTAATCTCAAGTGTACATTGTATCCTTGATTATATTGTATTGAGTGTGGTTACAAAATTAAAGAGTTCTATGCTTGCAGTGCCAGAGAGTCCACAAATACAGGATGTGTGCATGCAGAAAAAAATCAGACACAGCCCTTTTACCCAGAGTTTCACTGCATTTGCACACACTAGAGTGAACAGTATGCAAGTAAAGGGTGAGAAGTCTGACTGATTTTGCAGTTGTTTTTAAAGTATTTCTCACAACCTTCCACATACTGGGAAGACGGTCCTCCCTACACACGAAATAGGAAGCATGATCTGGCTGGTATTCATTCAAATCATTGCTAACTCAATGCCAGAGTCTCTTAAACAATCATACATATATTGATTTTCCATATTTAGACTTCTCCATAATGAAAACATTAGGTTTAAGTGGAATAATGTCATACAAGTTGGGTGAATTTGTTATGTTTAATGAATGCAATGAAATGGGTAAAAACCACGCCATAATACTTTTTTTTCAGAAACAAATCCAATAATTACTACTACAATGAAAGGTTCTACTGAATAGTGAGGAATTAAATCTAAATTCTAATTCATTCACCAACAGGAAGAGACCCTTCAACGGGCACGAGAGGATGAAGAGAAGCGGAAAACAATTACCAATCACTTTCAGGCCACGCTGGGTGACATCCAGACACAGATTGAGCAACAGAGCACGAGGAACAGCAAGTTGTGCCAGGAGAATGCTGATCTGGCAGAGAAACTGAAGAACATCGTTGAGCAGTGTGAAGGAAGAGAGGAGGTAAGAACCATTCTCAGCACATCTGTATAAATAACACCCCACCTGTAGAATTGATGGGATTTTTCTGGAGTAAGATAACCACAAGCAATCAGTCCAAGAAATTGCCCATTGGTGTAAAGGTGTTAAAAAACAATTTACATTGGTAGAGGCCCAGCAGGATACTTAAATGGTAGTATTAGTGAAGGTGCCTAAGCACCGGTCATTCAATAAATAGGTGACAACAGCTGTGGTTGAAAAGTCCAGAGATGTCTTTTGTACACAAGAAAAATAATCATGAATGAGGCTTGGAAGCTCCTGGTTGGGTTTCATTTAACCTCTGGAACTAAGTAAACGCCATTACTACTGCATTGCAAACAAGATAACCACATTGGTCTATCAATCACAATCGCCCCACTCCTGTCCTGTTGTTACCTGTATGCAGTCGTCCATATCTTGTCACTGTTTGGAATCTTAGGGAGGGCCTGAATTAAGAGTTCAGAAGTTCAGGCTTGGACTGGAGCGTACAGCAGTATGGGAATGCCCGTAGAGCTGGCCCAAAAGGCTAGATTCAGACAGTTTAGTGGACCCATGTTGGCAAGTTGGATAACTTGGTAAACTGTGCAGCTGGTAGTTTTAGCCACTCTTACCCAATGTGCTTTAATACCTATTTTGCCAAATTTTACCAGAATTTCACCCTGAATTTCTTCTCAATGAGTGTTTTTTTTAAATGTTATTGGTTAATCAAACCTTTAAAAAAATGCATTATATCAGTGAGAAAATAATTAGTTACAAAAATGAAAAGTACATATTCATCGGAAAAAACAAAAAATAAACAAATAGGTTAAAAAAAGACATTGAATCTCCATAAAATCAAACAGCCATTCATTTAAGTACTAGCATTTCATAACAACACACATTACTAATTGGCCGTTAAATTCAATGATTTAATAAAACCCACCACAGAGATCATGTCTGACGTGGAATTACCATTCAAACACCTGGTCCAAAAATAAGTTATGTCCAAAAAGTTTAGTGAATACATTTTTTAAAAAAAAATAAGCAATTCACCTTGCTTGAAGGGAAGGACAATGTATTATTAGATGCTCCATGGTTTCCACCTCCGCCGATCAATGCGAAATTGGCAGAATGCTTAATCAGTATTTATTATCTTATACCTGACACACAGATGTTTGGTGGAATGGAGATTCGACCTGAATTTTACAAAGTCACTATGCACAAAACAATTAGGATATAATGAAAGAAATGAAGCTTAAGACCCCCCATTTCTTATGCTCAAACCATTGATGGCCCAACGAGGGATAGCTATGCATTTCATCAATTGTCTGGCACCAATCCCATTTCAACAATACGTTCTTTGTGTACCCTGGTTGCTCAACTAATTCTGCTCTGCTTGCACCGATCCTATCCAATAAGGAATCACATAAATCCACAAAATTCCTCATTTAAATTTATTTCACACCCTCAAGCAATGAATTAACGTCTTCATATAAAGATTTTGGCACAGGGGTTAACATTTTTAGAAAAAGTGATAAATATTTCCACATGGCTCGGCTAACTATTAGTATCTCATGAAACAAAGCGATTTTAGATTCATGATTTTGGTCCACTATTTTAATTACAGCCTCCCTCCCGTTTTTTGTCTAGACTCTAGAGGAATGCTTCCGGTACTCTTTCCTTATCACAGTGTTGTCAGTAAACAGGTTGATAAGACTCTTATGTAGCATTCAGAAGTTATGAGACAAATTTACAAAGAATCTTGCTTGAGGCATTCTTGCTTATGGTCATAAATTACAACTGAAAGCAGTATTCTCAAAGACGTCAGATGTTAACTTACTACTGTCAGAAAAGCCATGAAGCTTACGCCTGACTCACAAAAAAGGACCCACTTTCTGTACACCCAACACATGTGGTAGGACATGCAGTACCATGCTCCAGAGTACACCAATCCATACCAACATGAAAAGAGAGAATTTTACAAATGAAATGTATAAACTGTTTTGTGCCGCTCCAAATTATTTTTCCACCACATACCCCTTCTCTGCCGACACACCCCATATTCTTTCATGCATTTACATACCTAACCTCCCACACTTACACCTAGAGCATTCATCTATGCCTTAAGTTGGTTCACAATGTTTTCTAAGAGAACTGTGTGGTTTTACCAATACACTTAAATATACACTTATGTGGCTGTGTATCTCTTCCCTAGTCAAACATCTGTTTGGCAATACCCCAAATTCCCAGCGCACCTCAAGGAATGCTCACTTTTGCTGGTCTTGGAGTAAGTGACACATATTTAGGTAATTCAAATGTCGTCAAACCTTCTCTTTAAAGAAGCATTGTGAATCAACCTACAAGAATTTATGGTCAGGTAATGAAAACACAGGTTGAAGATCTATCCTTCTATCTTGTATAGGATACCACCTACGTTTTATATATACATGACAACGTTTAACAGTGCATAGGACAATTTCAATATATACAATATGGCATTAAGAAACTTCTCAAATATAATACGTACTATACAACCCACAAAAGGAAGAATAACTCATCCTAAATCTTTTAAAAGAAAAAAAGCATTTTAATTAAACATATAAACAAATATAACTCTTGTATATGTTTTCAAATGTGGGCATAGTACCCCTTTTTATGTTGAAACATTTAAAAAGCCACCACGATGACACGGTTTGTACAGGCTGGGCTGTGAATTTGGGCTGCACTGGGGCAGAAGGAGGTCGGGCAGGGGGTGGGAATGGGGAAGGCGGGAGGGCGGATTGGGGACTGCATGAAACATCAAGGGGGCTTTATGTTTTTGCAAATGGCATGAGCGTCATCTGTATTTTGTTGATGTGCAGCCGTACTTAAAACAAGTTGTTAAAAACAAAAGAAAAGCCACCAGGATGGACATGTGTCCAAAACCATTACCCGTAGTAAACATTCTAGGGATAACATTACATGCAAACGTGACTTCATCTGAGCTGAACTCCAGTGGAGACTAGGTAGGATTTTTTCATCTGAGATGACAAGGCAAAATTCTGAAATTCATGTCACCTAAAACCCAAGATTAGAATATTTCAGTGCTCTGTACCTCGATTTAACAAGATCTCCACTGAGTACCGAATGTATCTGCCAGATTGCTAAACACACTTGGACCTGGGCATTCCACATCAGCAGCACTGCCTAAACTACACTGGTTTCCAGTAGAAAAAGAAACCAGTGCAAAGCAATATGCCTGGTCCACAATCCACTGTGCAGAAAACGACCAGTGTTCTTTACACAATACTTCTGAATTTCATGTCTTGCCAAGGGGGATGTTTATCCACCTAGAGATGTCTGATTATGACCGCTACTCATTTGCAGCTGGATGGGCAAAAGCTCCCTTACCAGTTTGAAAAACTAGGGAATTGCCCTCTGATTCATATTAGGCTGTCCATGGACCTGTAAACAAGTAAAAACATGGACCTATCCTGAATAACCTGCCATGGTGACCATTTTGTATGCAGGTGATGCTACAGTTGCACTGTATACAGGGGGGCTGTCCTGTCCTCAAAACATTTAAAGCTGCAATAATTTCTTGCAGTATTTATTTAAACCTCCAAAAACAACCAGTAAACAATAGACACATTTGTGTCACTGGAAAAGCAATGATCCAACCACTGGGATTTGGCTACTGTAGCCTTTTTTAATTTGGCTACACATGTAGATTTCAAAAGGAAAGCAAACAATTAAATCAAATAATACAGCCCGACCCCCAGGCTGTCCCTTATGTTACCAGGTGATGCTACAGTTAGCACCAAGGTACGCCGACATAATGTACCTATAAATGCAATGAAATGGATTCAGAAATAGAAACAAATTGGAATTAGTACTCCCAACCAATCAATTAGCTTGGAATGCAGGCCTTACCTTATGGTATTGCCTAGCCTTCCGAGCCCCCTAAACAGTGGTATGGTATAATCTTACCTTGCAGGCTCCAAACACTGGCCTCTGGTCACATCTCTGCATGCTTGTTCCCTCCACCACACTTCCCTTGAATCCACTTACTTCTGTCTTTCATGCTGCTCCGCAGCACATGCCACTCGCCCCTTGCGCACATGCCACTCGCCCCTTGCCCCACTGACTCAGACACTAGACCCACTCATCCCTACTAATTACTGCCCGATTACCACGGTACCATTCTTACTGAAGATATTAGACAAAGTGGCTTATACACAAATTCAAAAACACCTTGAACTAAACAAGTTGCTAGGAGCTAGACAATCGGGCTTCCGTCCACTACATGGAACTGAAACAGCCGTTATTGATTTAAAGACCAAATAGATGAACTGAGAGATCAAGGAAAGACAGCACTCCTCCTCTTACTTGACCTCTCAGCTGCATTTGATCTTGTGCACCATAAGGTCCTCTGTAGACATTTGGATTCGGCCGCTCACTTCTCCACCCAGGCTATCAGATGGATAGAATCCTTTCTAAGTGAGAGAACAATGAGAGTTTTCTCCCCATCGGCAGCAGCAGACCCGACATCCATCATATGTGGAGTCCCCCATGGCTCTTGTGTCTCCCCAACTTTATACAACATCTTCACCAAACCTCTGTTCGATGATTTGGACCATCTAGGTATCACCTATTCTAACTATGCAGATGATACACAGATTCTCCTCCTGCTTTCTGGGTATCATAGTAAGGACAGGGAGTTGGTGAATAGAGTGTATCTCATCATTCAGGCATGGATGGTATCTCCTGGTCTTTGCCTGAATGATGATAAGACAGAATTGATAATTCTGGGTACACAGGCCAACATCAACAAGTTAGGCCCAGACTACTCCGCGTTCAGTATAGACGGAAATAGCATCAAGGTCTCTAGAGAAGTAAAAACACTTGGTTTTTACCTTGATTCTACTATGTCATTCACTAAACAAGTTAATTCCCTAGCGTCAACTACAGCCCATACCTGTAAATTAATAAGAGCAGGCAAGCCCTTCCTATCCAACGACAGCTGTATAATCCTGGCAAGAGCCTTAATACGTTCCCGACTCGACTACTGTAATGCCCTTTACAGTGGTGCTAACAAAGCCATCACCCAAAGCCTACAAACCTTACAAAATAATGCCCTAAGAGCTGCACTCGGCATAAATAAAAGGGAGCATATCTCCTCTATTAGACGCCAACATAAATGGCTTACTACTGAGAAAAAAATCCATCTGAAAATGATCTCCCTGACCCACAAAGCCCTCAATAATGCTGCTCCCATTTATCTAACAGATAAAATAAAGAGACAAACATCAACCAGACCGACAAGAACTGTCAACTCTAATTGTCTGGTAGTACGAAGATTTAAACTAGCTAAAGTTGGCGGCATTAGCTTCCCGGTGACAGCCGCTAAACTATGGAATGCTTTGCCACATAACCTGAGAGCAGACCATCCCTTCTCACACTTCAGAAGGAATGTCATCAAACACATTAACTCCAACAACCTGTAGTCACCCCATCAGATACTTAGGTATCCTTAGCCCATCTGGCTTGTACATATGTATTATTAGAAATCTATCAACAATTGTATATAATTTTATCATTGCTTGTAAACCAATTGTACCTTGTATATTAATCCTCTGTAATGTACGTGCATATACCTCCAAGTATGCAAAATGTACATGTATGTAACATTGTAAATGCTAGATTCCTGCAACATTGTAAGCTTTGCATACTCTTTTCTGCTGCGCCCGGTTACCTCTTGGTCTGGTGCGCATTATAAATTAATAAACAAACAAACAAACAAAACCTGTCCCCTCCTCTTTAATTGGCTGTCATGGAAAGGGAAAAGAGATTAAGAGTAGTTCCCATCTCCCTGTAGGCCAGACTTTCATACTTTAAAAACAATGCTGTTGGCACGTTATTTTACTCAAGCCTGTAACTTGATCCCCTGGCCATTAACAGACAGTAACCCTAACCCCCTCCTCCACCACCTTGGGACCTAATACTAATAAAGATATATATACTAATTTCTGATAAACGGATTTCAAACTTCATGTAAATCCATAGTACGCTTTTCTTGGATGCCAAAATATACTATTTACTGCCTTGTGGCATTATTCCATAACGTTTAATAAACAGCAATAGTGGTATTATGGTTTACCTCAACATTTTATTCGTTAATTCACAATCAGATGAATTCTCCTTTTAATCACCTTCTCTCCTAAAAGACCACAACACATTCCAAGCAAGCACGAATGACGTATACTCATGCCTTTCACACTATGAATCCTTTTCCTCCCAAGTCGCCTCCTATTGCAATCGCTAAGGTTTCCAGGATGAAATTCAATTGCCGCAGAGAAAGTGAGTATCTGTAATTTTGCGTCTCTTGGTATCTGAGCTTTGTAAGACAGTAAACCATTATGGCTTTCATGCCCTGCCAGAAGAGCGGACATGGCTTTTAACGGCCCGCCAGCCTGAGCTAAGGCAGGCCCAAGCAAAGCTCGGACCTCAGCTCGGGCTGTGGGCGGTTAAAGGCCATGACCGCCCTCCTGGCAGGGCACGAAAGCCATTCGCACCCCTGGGGTGTGGGTGGCTTTCATAACTTTTCATCAGGAGATCTGCACTGCTAGCACAGGCGATCTCCTGATGAAAAATGGGAAAAAGTCCCTTTTCCATGTCTATAGCGCAGGGCAAACGGGAGGAGTGCCAGAACCGAAGGGCAATGCTCCAGTCCCGCTGGTATGTGGAGCGGGCAGGGAGAGGCTCCCTGTTGCCTACCCGCATGGGAAGAATGGAGAGAAAAAGAGGCGCCACCCGGGGAAGGGCCTCGGGTGGCTGGGACAGAAGGTGGGGATTGTGTATTCTCACCCACTGTTCCAGTTACCTGATTGGCTGAGTGCCCTTCCCCAGCTGCGAATGGTATTCATAAGTGCCACTAAGGAGGAGCGGATCTGGAACTGAAACAAAAACTGCAAGTTTCAGTAACAAGCTGCCTAACAAATGCCACAAAGCAGCATATAGGTGAACAATACTGTTACAATTATGTATAATTATAGTACTTTTCGTTCAACACTCTAATTACATACTGCCAGGAAACACTGTAAAAAGTATTTTGCTATTAAGACTTCATACTATTTTATGTTCCTGCGTGCAATATGCAATATGAATTTAAACACTTGTGTTATGTTGTTTGCTTCTGATCTTCTGCAATGATACTTTTTTAAATTCAATTTAAACAATCTGCCCACATTGTTTAAGCAATCTTGAAATCCAGATTAATCAAAGATTAGCATCTCTACTTTGCAGAGTCAGTAGGGGCAGGTTTATGAAATGAGAACGTTCATAGAATTAGGACCCCCAAGCCTTCTGGAGCCTCATTAAGTCGCCTGTGGCTAAACCATCCAGATCAGATGAGTTGCCTGTGAAAGTGGCAGTTCATCAATTGCAAACAAATGCACAGGGATGAATAACATAGCTTTGCACATAGGTGTACATTTAGACTCATTCTAATAAACCATTTCAAAAACACAACATATGACATACATTTCCATTGGAGGATTAAATGCCCAGGTCACTAATCATATCCACCTCAAACGTATGGAAACTTAAGTGAGCGCTGCTAGATTTCAGACTTGTGAACTCGAGATTGCACTGAAGCCACAGTCATCGCCTCGCTGAGGCAATAGATAATACGATGCCCAGGTAGCAGGAATGTGTGCTTGCTTCCGCCGTGGCTGTAGACTGCAGTACCTATAGGGTGCTTTGGCCGCAGTGAGTGAAGTTACTTCTGGTCCGGCATCAAGCTCAGTCTCTGGTCTTGTAGCAGATGAATATTTAAGGGTAAGTAACGGGACAAAAAGAAACGTTGGGTTCCAATGACTTCAAGCATTATTATAGCTTTATAGACCTGCAGCGAGGGCCGTACCAGGCGTTATGGGCCCTGAAGACTGAGTTAAAGACCCGAGCGTAACGAGGGCCTTTAACGAGGTTTGAGGGACCATAACGCCCGGTACGGCCAGAGTTGCAGGTCTATAAAGCTATTAGAACACACTTAGTATTTCATTAAATAAGAAAAGAGACATTTAGTATTTATATGCTTGTGTGAGCTAATTAGCAGTGGGTGGTTGGTGTATTTAATTGGGGAAAATTCAGGTGTGCTTTTTTTAAGGTATGCAAACTAGTTACAAAACAATAATGAAGAGAAATATTTTAAAACATTCAGCATATGGGTATTGGTAGTATTTAAAAATGTGTTACACCTACTTTAGCATGTGTGCCTTCATTGTTTTCAGCATTCTTACCCAACAGTAAACTTTAATTTTGTTTTGAGCAGAGGCCACGTTATACAGGGTTGCACAGCACTCAAATTCAAAAGTTGCTGGCATGCGCTGCGCAAGATAAAAGAGGTGTGAAGGGCTATGATCACTTTTTTATGTTGCGTATGTATCTCGGGCATATGTTCTGAGCCTACTCATTGGCTGGGAAGACGCCACACCCCCCTCGCTGGGTACTAATATTGTAGGTAATTTATAATGTGCACAATCCAGGCTGCCTGCCATACAATAGCATTTGAAAAGGGACATTCCTCGTCTGATGAAAATATTCAGAAAACTGATGGACGCTGCAAATCTTCATGCATGTTCTGACCAGGGTTAATATGTGTTTATGCTAAATTGAAAAGATACTACTTGCCTGAGCATTATCTGAGCACTCCCTCCCTGTGTTTGTAGCATCTAGTTCCCACATTCCCATTCTCTTATCTCCCCCTCGCTCATTTTCTTTTTTCCTCTAGCAGACTAAGGCCTGGATACCCCTGGTGGAGGCACAGTGTATGCCACTCCACAGACAATCGTAGGCACTCTCAGACTACTAGTGTGGCGATTTGGTGCAGCATAGAAGCATATTATCACGACATAACATAATGTAGCAGACACTCCAAATACCGACCTATCTGTTAGCTCTTTGACGAGGTCTAGACACCCAAGGGCGATGCTGCATGGGGAAGGGTGTTGCCCATGTCTATGTTTCGAAGGCTTGTTATCTAATGGGAGACCAGGGAGATGTGTTGCATGATGGATCTTCAGGGTAAGTGACTTTTGCTATCCTCTGCAGAGAGGCATTAACCTAATCCCCACCACCTACTGCAAGCACAATCTCACAACACAGCTGCAATGGGAGACTGCTAGGATACACCTACTTTGATTGCACTAATAAACCAAATGTCCTACATTTCTTCAAAACAAATTCAATGCAATGGAATGAACGTATAGAATGACCACTGACTATTTAATACGCCTGTTTTGTGTGGGTATGTCTAATTTAAAAGAAGCGTTACTTCTAGTTGTAATATCATTTGGTAAGGCTTTTTCTACATTCGTTGTTGTGATCCATATGCACACATAAAACATAGCACATGTAATAAACCAAACGTTCTTTCAGCACCTAGATAAAGTATTTAAACACCGAGATCTACAGCAGAAGCTGGTGGATGCCAGAGTGGAGCAAGCACAGCAATTAATGAAGGAGGCGGAAGAGCGGCACACGCGTGAAAAGGACTATGTACGTATCCGCAGCTCATTTATTGTCAATGTAATGTTTATGCAATATAAAAGACAGTAGGGTGAAAGGTCAGGTGAAGAGATGCAAGACGCCCAAGTTCATGGAACATTAGGACAACCCTTTATGATTTGTCCTTTGAATTTGGGATGCCAAAGGGTGTGTATCATTTGAGTTCAGAGGTTTCCTAAGCCTAAATGTTACCTGTTCTGTTTTAGCAGCTGTAGCAAAATGTTAGTAATATTTGTGCTTAATGAACTTTTAGAATCTTTGCTAAGAGAATTCATAACAAGACATCCGTTTCCAGGTACAAGGCGATTGCAGGACTAATGAGGAATAGCAAATGGGTGAAAAGGTTGAGAAAGCACTACTTGAGTATGATCCAATATTGAGTATTAATAATGAAACTACTGCTCGAGCAGGTGATATTCAATTTTAAATTAATGGTGGTGTTACATTATAAGCAATGCTCGCATTAGTTGGATTTTTGTAGGTTGCCTACTCGAAGCATCTTGGTTAAAGCAGGGTTAACACAATGACAAGATCAGGCTGCTGATTGAGAGAAGGTCTCACGATTGCTGAGCATAAGCAGTGTGGGATAGCTGGGCAGGTGGCGCCTAGAGAGCCTTATCCATGTTGGAGTGTAAGGATACCACCCATTAATATCCATGAGATACATTTGCATACAATAATTCCAAATAAACACCAAAGGGGTTAAATGCTCGTCAGATGGGCACTGCTGAGTACAAACTTGCAAAATGAAACAAAAAGTGTCACTGAGAGGTGAGGGTTACAAAATAGGCATTTATTTCCTCGCCAAAGCAAAAACAAGAAAAAGACTGATGTTTCGCTGTTTTCACAGCTTAATCATGGAACTAACCTTTAAAATAGGACTGTCTACATAACCTACTCTAAAAGGACATTTTCCATATTTCTTAACCAAATGCAGTAGTCTTTTCAAAACATAGAGAAAAGACCCAACCAGCGTGGAATAACAGTGCTGAAAAGAGCCAAGAAAGTGCCCCATGCTTATTTAAATAAAAAGGCTACACATCTTTTCTAATTGAAATATCCATCATGCAAGCTGTCCCTTGTTTGTGAAAAACACCTGTTAGAGTTAAATAAGTATTACAAGTGTTTGTTGTTTAAAGAAATGCTCTCTCAATACATTATACAGGAGAGGAAAAATGTAAATGCACAGCGATATTACACACCAAGAAAGTGCTAAATGCAGTATCATGCCAGTAAAGTGCACAGTGCCTTTATGGAGAAGTAATTTATCTAGATTTTGAAGGGCAGAAGGCCTGTACATAGCAACAGATTACCTGCTGTATCAGAATGTCAATAAGGTGCATAGTGCCGATACAAGCAAAGACTCATAGGTACTGTACATCAATATGGTACATGATGTCTCCACGTCCCAAAAAAGGTACATAGTGTGACTGCGTACCTATAAAGTGCTTGATGCATACATATGTTCATAAAGCATATAGTGCCTTTACCACAAATAACTAACATGCAATAATTAAATGGGCCAGAGAGTTAATACAATTTACGGTCCAGATTGTTAAATTATTATAAAAATCCAAATTATTTATGGTTTCAAATAGTTACGGAAACTCGCGAGATGAAGGTCACTATAAACCGTGTAGGATATGCAGTGCATATACAAAGTGACAGTGCTAATAATAACACGTAAAAGTGCAAAGTGCTTATAAAAAACAAACATACAAACACCTTCTTACACATACTAAAATAAGCATGGTGAATTTATCAATAACATTAGGAACTATCCAGGTCCAAGAAGTCAATTCAATTAAACAAGACCAACTGGACCCAAGTACAATGGTACATAGAAACATTATGAGGAAAAGCAGTGTAATATTCTCCTAGATCATATAGCAGTGGCAAAGAACACAAGCAAATACAATGTTAAGTACAAAATGAGCCTCAATATTGTACAAGATGAATGAATAAAAGACACTTCGGATACACAAGAAAATATGTGTACCTTATTCTTGTTTGATCAAAAACAGGTTATAAAAATACATGACTGCCTTCACTGGCATTGAGGCCCTTAGGGATCTTACAATTGAACTGTAGTATCAATCTGGCCTCAAACCTGAGAAGGACAAGTTCCCTGTTTCCTTTAAGGGGATGTGGTTTCATTTGAGCCTGTCCAATCCATTTAAAAAAAAGATCTATCCTGATTATGAGATTGAGCTAAATGCATGGCAACTGGATAATTCTCATGCTTTGATTTAATGGCACGTAGATGTTCCAAGCTAAATATTTTTTATTTCCTTTTAGTACTGCCAACATATATTTTTTCGCAGGGGCACATCAGTCCATAAACCACAAAGTCTGAATTGTAGTTGATCCGGGAATTGATACAGTGTGTCCAGTTGGTGCCTCTGACCTTGAGGTTGTTACTCTTAATAATCTGTGGACAGATACTGCATTAGCCACAAGGAAAGCAGCCTTTCTGTTGCTGAAGCCAATTCCGTTATTCAGTGACCTGGAGATGACTGCGTTACCAGGTCGCCAATATTTCTCCTACGTATGTAGGTAATCTGGGCTTTGGAACCAAGAACTGCCTTTGAATCATTGTCTTTCGTCAGTATATGCCAATGTTTGCTAATTATTTTGTAAACTTCCTTTGCTTGCAGGCCATTAAATGTAATAAGTCTAATCATATCAGGCATATCAGGCTTGTTAACAATTTGTTTGTTAGACTGTATAATAATTCCTTGGTATACCATCTTTGCAAAAATCTGATCGACATGTCATCACAAATTGTTTTGAAGTCAGAAGCAAATGAGCAAAAACTCAGCATACGGAATGAGGTTAATAGTGCTGGGGGGGTGACATGATTTAGCATAAAGTACAGAATTACCTGCAGTAGGTGTACGAAACATAAGAGTTTGAATTACTCCTTCTGTCACTGATATTTTAAGGTCCAGAAAGTCAATGCTCTCTACACTCGTGGTCATAACAAATTTGAAATTCAATTAATTTCAGTTAAGGAACTGATGGAGCAAATGCAGCTCTTCCAGGCTCCCTTGCCCGAACAAGTTGTCTATAAAACAGAGCCAAATGAATATTTTATCATTCAATTTATTGTTTAGATTGTTTAAAACAACTACAACCTCCCAATACCCCATCAGCAGACTCGCATATTTGGTGCAAATTCTTTGCCCATAGCAGTACCCATGAGTTATAAGCAATAGAATAATTGCCATTGAACAGAAAATAATTGTGCTCAAGAACAAACATGATCGTTTCTGTTCCTCAACAAGAATTCAGATGCTTTTATTCCGTCAGAATGTTTAATCACTGTGTACAATGAAGTAACATCAAAAGTGACCAGAATAAAGTCATATTTCCAAGGTATGTCCTGAAACCGGTTAAGAACATCACCCATGTCTTTAACAAATGATGGTAGACTTGTTACAAGGGGGGGAGGCGGGTAAGGAATCAATAAAAGTTGACATGAGTTTGGTAAGTCAAACAATGGAGCTAACAATGGGTCTGCCGGATGGTGTGGATTGCTTTTGTATGAATTTTAGGCAGTCGGAATAGAGTCATGATTGTGGGGTGATTGACATTTAAAAACTGATGTTCATCTTTAGTGATGAATCCACCTATGGAGTAAAGAATTCAAAAAAGTTTAAAAATGTTCATTTGGATCTTTTTGAGTTTCTGGTCGCAATCATTATCCCTGAGAAGTTAGTAAGATTCCTGTTCATAACCATCTCTGTCTCAGATAACTACATTTCCACCTATGTCTGCAGGCTTAATGATCTGAGTGGGGTTCATGCCCAGATTTTTAAGGCATTGTATGTTGTTCTTAGACATGTTTTTGGAATACCTAAACCAATCTATCTTGGCTAGATTGACTTTTACTAGATTTTCAAATTGGATGATGTTCTTATCATCAACTGATGGGGGTACAAAATATAACTTGGGTTTACAATCACTATGATGGCTGAAAAATTCATAGTCCAAGTCTGAAAATGCAGTATTATAGTTGTTTGCATCTGATTCCAATGTGAGAAACAGGTAAAGTCTTCCAATTCCCTGAAACTCCTAGCATGATCTTCTCGGACCTGATGTTGTGATGTTGTTACATCAGAATGTAAAAAATGCTTTCTCAGGCGTCATTTCCTACTAAATGTAAATAGGTCAATCAATCCTACTAAATGTAAACAGGTCAATCAAAGTGTCTACCAAATCAATATTTTGATCAGGAACAAATTATAACCCCAACTCCAGTAGTCGACTGGCATGGTCATCAATCAGTCCAAATCTGAGAAGGGTTCTGTTTCCATACTTCTTGTCCTCTACCTCTTCCTCTGCTCTTTTTTTTCTCCCTCTGTCTGCCACGTCTGGTTCCATTTATTTTCTATTGGACATTCTTTGGACTTTTCTTTTTCTGTAGAAATCATCCACATATACTCTAAAAACTAAAAAAACACGCTTGCTTTTCCCACACGTTGACCCAGAAGCTAAAGATGTCGATTCTTCTTCTGCCGTACTAATATCAGATGATTCTGATGAAGAGGATCCCAACGTTGAACCAACTGGAATGGTGTCATTTGTTTTATAAAGGGTATCCTATTTTTTGGAAAAGGTATACATTCTGTCACTGTTATAGTCCTCACGATCTCGTTGGAACTTACGGATCTTCCATTGATGAATTTCATCTTGATAGTTGCGTAGTTTTTCATTCCGCTTTGTCTTGAACTAATTTATCACATCTTGATCTTGTGAATTAGTTAATTCCTCCATAAGATCAGTTATTTCTTAGGTTAACTGTGTGTGGTACATTTTTGCATATTGAATCAAAATACAAAGCATGTGTTGTGGCACTCTGTTAAGCCCATTTCCCATTCCTTAAGCATCTCACAATTTTTCTCCTAATAGTTAGGAAAGGTGAGAATGCAAAGTCCCTGAGGGATCATCTTAACATCAATGTATCTTTCCAGCGCTGGAAATTCCCACCACTTCGATAATACGATGCACAATAATTTATCAAATTTTGTTAATTTATCCAATATGGGTGTACTAATGGTGGTATTAGGCTGGTTGCTTTCATTGGTTGTTGAAGTTGCACCCTGTTCAACAGCCAGATCGGCTAGTTTCGAGCTGTTTGCCACTGAAAGTAGCACGGGTAGTAAAGCACAGTGGCAACACGCTCGTCTTGGAAACAAGACGACGCAGAGCAACACAGGTTTGAATCCTGGGTACGTGCTTAGAAATCTCTTCAGTATTAAGCGCTTTATAAAAAAAACATTTATAATCATAATCCAATTTAATCTCATTTTTCTCATGAATATTAATGAGGGATATCCTGAAAGTCCATCAGGATTCTGCCCCTCAAGGCCCGGAGTCAGACAAATCTGGACAGGAATGAAAAAGGTCAACCAAGAAACCTTCAGATGGGAGGAGCCCATTGAGTCACCCCACTTGCCTGCCGTGCAGTGGAAGTGAGGAGCAGCTGAGCTTAGGTGTCTGCCCAACAGTGTCACAGCAAAAAGGTCTGTGAAAGCAGTGAAGCAATCAAGATAGTAGGATTGAGAAAGGGTTTCTTACGTGATTGGGGATTCATTTCTGTGCAAAAGTGTTGAGTCTTTGAGAAATGGGGCCTTATATCTAAGAAGTAGTGGACAGAATTTCAACAGAGATAAACCTAAAATATGGAAATTTTTCTTGCCATATCACTAATATTTGGTCTGGTGGATTACAGTAGGTCTATGCTGGCTAATTTCAGAGATCTAGAAGTGAGGTAACAATGACAGTCTATGGAGGGGTAAACCATGCAAAACCTTGTGGACCAGACATGAGATCTTGAATTGTCCTTTACAAAGCAATCCAGCAATCTCTGTGGATTGATAACATATATGTGCTGCTTTCCAGCATACAATGCTAAATGCAATGGAGGGAATATTCTGTCCATAAATGACCCATGGCAGCAGTATGGCATCACTGCACGAGCCAAGCTTGAAGTGCTTGAGTCGAATCATGGACAGTGGGAATGTAAAACAGCATTACACTGCATCTTTGATTACATCCCTGTTTTGCTTCCCATTAGTGCACAGTAGTTTTTGGAGAGCCCAAGTACACAATGAAAAGAGAAACATTACACGCTGAAAGGCAATAATCCACATAACACACTTAGCTCAAATGTAAAATGTCTCTTTAAGGTCGTTTATTCGCAAATCAGCATACATACAATAATAAATGCAGTAAAAAGAATGCATGAATGTTAAAAAATATTTCACTGTTTAAGCAGCTGGCATAAAACTCCTCATCTCACCAGAACTGCACTGAAAACCCCTGAATCAGACAGGCAGAGAGATGTTGCTTAACAGACATAGAAAGCAGTGTGTCCACTCTTTCTCTGAATCTTTTCTCTGTCTGCCTAAATTGGTGCTCTCCTTTTTAAACCTCCCACAAATGCAAGATGGCATTTTCCAGAAAGTTCTGCCTCTCAAAGTCCACCTGTTGCCAATTCCCATAGATCCTCGGCCGAAATGACCCATGGCAACCTCAAGAGTTAAACTCTTCCCTTTTCTCATGAAAGTGCAAAAAACAGCATAACTTTCCTCCGGCTCTACAATGTTATTGGACACTAGCTGGCAACTTTATTCAAAACAGACCTTGAAGCAATGCAGACTAGCATAGGCGAGAAAAACATGCTCTTCTTGTTATTCAGAGTTCACATTAAAATGCAGCTTTCACTGAGGCCTGAAAAAAAATTGCAGATTCCACTGAGGATTGAAGAGAATGTCCATTATAACTCTAAGCGCACCCAGAATGCATTTCACATAGATGCCATGTTTTTTAGTCAAAAGCCACTCACAGACACTAAACCAATGTTGCCCTTCCCAACCTAGCTCACTTGCACATTGGCGAGAAGGGCATGATGTACCCCATATAAACCAAGTAAGCTACACCCCTGATGGGTGTCATTCGCATTGCAATAGCTTTGCTAGGTGTTGGAAAAGATGGCACATTTTTTACAGATCAGATTAGGCTCCCAGTGAGTGTGTGAGTGAGTGCGTGAGTAAGTGTGCGAGTGAGTGAGTGGGTGTTGGAGAGCTTATAAAGTGCATTGCCAAAATGAATCACCTATATAGTTTGAGCTTTCATTTTATAATGACTTGACAGGGGCTGCTCTTAAAAGAGAATATTTTGTAAATGATCAATAAAATCACTCCACAGCCTCCAAAATCCAGTTTCCTTAGTGTTGGGAGTGCTCAAAAGACATGGCTGACATGTAAATGAGGGGAGCAAGTTAATAACAAAAGCAATAAACCTCTTCTTCTTTTTACCATTATTGAAACAGTTACTGAACCAGGCTGCCGAATGGAAGATACAGACGCAAATGATGAAAGAACAGGAAACACTCCTAAAGGCTCAGGTACAGAACTTGTAACATCTGTTGGGTTTTTAGGTGCTTCTACAGATGATTTGTCATCTCTGCTGTAACTTTGCCATACAATGCAGCACACAATGAAAGGTGGAACCTGATAATCTCCAGGTGTCAGCGGAGAAGCTAGGGTTGCAGCTGGGAGAATGGTGATGGTGCAACATAACATTGGCGTATCACTGGATAAGTTTCCATAGAGCCCCAGATTCAACAGCGTGTCAGTGCCTAATTTTCCCATATTCAAAAAATGAAAGCTGCAAAATAAACATTATCTTGCTTCAGTAAATAAAATAAAATAAAGATTTAAGGAGGCTAGGTCTCAACGGCAATGGGCCATGCAGAAGAATATCTGTGAGTAAAGTCATGGTTTATATTAGGTTGTAAACTGCAGCACAGCGACGGCTGTTGGAAAAGGGTGGCATGTGCAAATGATGCCCGAGTCGCCCAGAACTAGCTGAAAAAGGCCCAAGCTCATAGTTAAGGTTGACTTGCTCGAAATGCGATTGGTGAATTTCAGGGGTTTTGTTGCGTTAAATCTGATCACCTTAACACTCGCTTAGCCAAGGCTTTTCTCATTGAATTTCAAAGATTTTGTTGCCAAGTATTTTTCATATTAAATTTGATCACCTGAACCCTCTCCTAACTTAAGTTTTTTCAGTGAATAATATATGACCCTTGTCAAATCCCACATTGTTTCCAATTCAGGGACAGCGATAGGGTTAATCGGCATGCGTTTGCTCAAAAACTAGGCATGTGCCGAATGTAATTACAATCAGCGGAATTGAGTTCAGTTATTGACTACATGAAATTGCAAAATCATAAATGTGTTTTCAACTACTCTTCTGGTGAATTTGAAAAAAAGTAGAACACAAAAGTATAGAGTTTACCCCTAGAGTGAGGAGTTCAGGGTTCACTGCCTGGTTTATGTTATTAGCAAGGTAAGTGGAACTCAATTCGAGTTATCATTACATTTACTGTATTTATCCCACACATTCTTTATTACGTTTTTATTTCACAAAATGTCACCACTTTTATGATTTTGGGGAAATGTTGTGCTCAAGTTCACAAAATGTGCAGAAGCAAAATTGGCGAATTTTCCAATGGTCTACTGCAAAACCTCTTTGTTCGGTTCACTTGTTCCTTCTCTTTTTAAGACTATTCCTGTATTGGTTATAATGTATTGAGATGAAAATAGGATCACTTTTGTCAGCTTTGGTCCAACTTAAGTAACTAAAGTACACTTTATTCTATATAGTCTCATCAATGTGCACCTATAAAAAGCTCTAGTGTTTGTTCTAGATCTCAAGCTCAGATGATGCTTCTCTGGTTGTGGGAATGTTCGCAAGATAATCCCTCAAGCACTCTGTTATTGGGACAAGTTTGAAACACGTATGGACTTATGTTGAACTCGGCATATTACGGGTATGAAGAAGTGGGACTGGGTTGTCTGTGCGTTTCCTTCTGAGGGAAAACCGCCATTCACTATAGGATGCAGTGTTAGACATGGGGACCTGTCTGTTCTCCAGTTTTTCATATCAAACACTACATCAGGCAGTGAATTTGCTCAATTGTCAGTAAGTGGTGCATCCACCATGAAACAACATAGTGGCTGCCATTACTGAGGATCTCTGTGTAGTGCGCGTGTTCTTCTCAGGTGCAAAAGAGTGGGGAGAATCACCAGGGATACATGCCTTTCGACCTGTCTCAATAATGTTATGTGGGTTGAGACTAAGGATGTGCTAAGCCTTTTAACCACCGGCATAATTGTGCTAAATTCCTGACTTTAAAGCTACATGAAGTTTCCAAGTTCCCCATTTGTATTCTGGCTACACAGACAGTGAAGTGTTTTGCCCACACCATTCATTTTTCTGATCAAATTTCCTGCCAATTCTCATTGCAGATAAAAATCAAGTTCACAAAAATACAATTGTTCAGAGAGGCATACACCCCTTTGCATAGAGTAGTACTAGCTAAAGTACATGTAGCTGGAAAAAACCCACTCAAAAGCACATTTGATGAGGTTTATTACTTATGTCCTACAATAAGTGGTAAAGAGAACACTCACACTCATATTTGCATCCAATCTGCACATGTGCAACCCTGCCCAAAAAAATGTAAAAATGTACAAATTCATCAAAATCAAAGTAACTAGTTCTTATAAATGTAGAAAAATACCTGTGTTTTGGTAAGGTGCATCATTTGTTCTGATCATACAGCAGACCAAATGACTCATTCAGAATCTTCCAGACAAAAAGGTGTGGTCAAACATAATTTCCAGGGAAGTCACAATTTCCAGGGAAGTCACAAGAGAAAAATAGAAGGCAGAAGTGGCATACTGTACAGCCTGGCATGCTCCTCTTTATCATCCTTTTTGAACTTGGGAGTACTTGGTTTGTGAATAATATGTTGCCGTAATATTTATCTGCATCCATTTACTTGTTTCGACAGGTATAAGTTAGCCAGATTTACTGTTTGGTCATTACTGTTTAAGAATAAACTACAAGCCCCATTTATTGTGCTAATAAACCCATACGCATACGTAAATACTTAAAAACCAGATCCCTGGACATTTAATGATGCCTGAGAAAATCTTTACAACTTTGTGAAGTAAGCAACGTTTAGTGTTAACCTTCATGAGGTTCCTGAATGCAAAGTCCTGCAATTGAGCACAGCCCTAGTTGGGGCGTGGGTGAATTCTCTCCAGATAGGGGGGAGATGCGCAGAGTCGAGTTCCTATTCCACATACCACTCCAAAATGGCCCAGCTGCACTGCTAGGAAAAGAAGCACTTGCAGATGCACTTAACCATTTGAAATATGACCATATATTCCTTTGTTCTCATGCAGATTGCACTTTATTCTGAGAAGTTTGGAGAATTCCAGGGTTCGCTCGCAAAAAGCAATGAGGTTTTCAGCACCTTCAAGCTTGAGATGGATAAAGTGAGTATTGTCTCGATTAGTTAATAGGTACTTGGCTTCTTTGGACATATTTAGGCACTGCTGGCGATTTTCCACATTCCAACATTTTCACAACTATGAAAAAGCCATTTGGTACCCCGGGATGGAGCAACAACCTCTGGGAGAGGTGGAGGAGGGCAGCCTTGATACTGGTGGACCTCTGTCGGGAGGGAGTCCTCCTGCTGTTTGAGGAGTGCAAAACAAAATTAATATGGGAGAGTGGGAAAGATTGCAGTATATCCAGATAAGGCACTGGTTTTCACAAAGCGCAGTCAAAGAGGCGGGCACAAGGGCTCCATTGGGCCTAGAAACGACAATGTGATAGGGGTCGTCATGGAAGGGAGTATCGAGGTTATATCGTCTATTAGACAGGGCATTGTTGGAAGAGAAACTTGTGCATTTGACCAAATGGGAAAGGAAACTGGGAATCACACTCACAGAAGGGGATTGGAGCCAGATCTGGGGGAGAGCCCACAAGGCCTTGAAAAGTATAGCCATCAAAGAAGCAGCTTAGAAAGTGTGCTTCAGATGGTACTTGACTCTGCAACGGATTTGCAGGATGAATGACAGGTTCTCACCCTTCTGCTGAAGGAAGTGCAGGGAGGTGGGGGATCTGCGACATACGTGGTGGTTCTGTCCAGAGGCTCAGATTTTCTGGAAAGCGATCCGGGGACATATCAGGGCTACAGCAGGAGTACAACAGCCCCATACCCCAAAGGTGATAATACTGGGGACTGTTGCTGATGATGTTAACTATGTTTATATTCGTGTTGCTTCCAGAGTTTTATCTAAGATGCCAGAGCAAGCCTCAGAAACACATTTCCTACAGTGCATTGCTGTGCTTCAAGTTGCTAAATGGGCTCTGCTGTGCAACTTCGCTGCATGTTCTAAGATGAGTGCCAGACTAAGCATTAGGAGCATTGCATTACCTAATGGCACGCTTCCTGTGTTCAAAGTGCATATAGGTTAAAATGTCACCTATAGGAATAGGAACAGTAAGACATGTGAAGATAGTTGAATAAGTGAAGCCTAATGGTGAAGAAAGAATTACCACTGTAATGCCCACAGAAAGATATAGCATACCTAATATACATGCACATAGTAAAGAAACAATAAGACCCTCATCACGAGTTCAGCAGACTTATTCCCAGAGCTATAACATAACATACTTATTGTTAGCACATGCAGAAAATCTGGGAACCCACCTCGTTATAGCACAACCACTTGCAGTGATGGATGTAGATTTTCAGAAATATTGCAATTGCATTGTCTCTTTGTGCTTTGGAGGATCTGAAAAAGAGGGGGGCTGTGTTTGGTAAGTGGGGAGAAAGGGAAAATGCCAGATAACTGATGGTATGTTGATGTGGGCAGTTTGGAAGTTCGGCAGTACCCTGTTTCTTGGTGTCACCAGCCCTTGAGATATCTGTATCCAGAGGGGAGCCTTGTGTGCCCATAGTGCAAAATGTACTGGTCGGGACTGATATAGAAGTGTAGTATCCTTATGCTTTATGATTTTTGGGAGGTGTGTTCAATTGCTATGTGTGTGTGGCTTAGTTGGTATGCATTTTCTGTGTTGGAATGTAGAATTTATATTTATATTAATTTGAGTAACAGGGCTTTCGATTTTGATCAGAAATGATTTACAATAACACACAGGCGGTGGAGGCATCCCGAGGCGACGCCTTTACAACAGCACAAACATGAGATCAAGTGTTAAGCAAGTTTATGGGGGGTGAACAAAGTGTGGCCAAAACAAAACACACACCAAAAGTGTACTTACATACAGGTGACATAGGAAGGTAACACTAGCCTAGAAACGTAAGTGCTTGAAACTAAAGAGTACAGTACAAATATATAAAATTACATAATTAGGCAGCGATGAACGGAGGGTCAGGTAGAGAGGAAGAAGGAAAGGACAGGGGGAGCTCCATCTTTGGCAAGTAATTAAAGCTTACGTTGTGCTTTGACGAGATCCACAGTCGGGCTGGCTTTGATTGTAATGGGCAGTGGATTCCAGTGGACTGGGGTGAGTAGGGAGAAAGAGTGTAAGTGAGGGGAGGCACATGATGGGCATCAGGCAATGAGGTTGAGTAAGGAAGCTGGAGCAGGGAAAAGAGATGGGGAGTGCACAGAAATACATCCAGACAGGTGGAAGGGGACTAAGGAGCACAGTGATAGCTTTGTAGACTACGAGAAGGAATTTTAATATGGACAGATTGTGCGTAGGCAACCAGTATGGTGTTGGTAGGTAAATGTAGAGGTTGATGTGGCTGGGTTGTAGAACGTGTGGGTAGTGAAGTTGACACATTTCTCTAGAGGGAGGAAGGAAGATGGGCAAGGATTAGGCTCGAGCAGTAGTTGAGTTTGCTTAGCACAAGGGTGAAAATTAGAGTTTTCATAGAGTAGTGAGTAAGAAAGGGGAACATTTTCTGAATGTTGAGAAGGTTAATACCACCAGCAGAGATGTGTTGGTAGTGGTGAATTGTTGCAGTCAAAGTTTGCTATCAAAGAACACACAATGGTTGTGATCAATGAGTGAGGGAAGAAGAAGGTCAGCCGGGAAAGAGATTGGAGAGGGATGGGCTGGGATGGCTTTGAAAGTCGGTGGAAAGAAGATTTGCATTTTTGAAGAGAGCCATTTAGTGATGGATTGCATCATGTTGGTAATCCACTTCAAGATGGCTGGTGTGAAGGAGGGAATTGAAAAAAAGATTTCAGTGCTTTCAGCAAAGAAGTGATAGTGAAAGTCAAAGAACGAGATAAGTCTTCCGAGGTCACAGGTGTAGATGTGAAGGAGCAGAGGAACAAGGAATGATCCTTGGGGGACCATGACATGGTGAGAGTTGGGGTCAGTGGTTTGCGAGTCCCAAGAGATTTTAAAGGAGCAACCTTTCAGGTCGGAGGCAGTCCGGACTACAGCAGATTTGTGAAACCCAAAGTCCAGGAGAGTGAGTAGGAGAGAGAGGACTGGTCGACAGTGTCAGAAGCAGCGGTGTGGTCCAAAAGAGGGAGTATAGAAGAGAGTTTGGAGTAGTGAGGAAGAGAGAGAAAGTTGGAGATGCATGAGTGCACTCTCGGTGGAGTGTTTACTGTGGAAGCAAGATTTGAATGGATCTGCAAGGCCATTATCTTTAACATACTTAGCGATTGTCTTAGTGCAGGTAGCAGTCAGTGGAGGACTCAGCAAACCCTTGGAGTATCCATCCAGTGGTGTGGCTGTCTGAATGTTCTGGTAGTGGCCCTAAGGCATCCGGGAGTGTTGGAGTGTTCCTAGCAGTGGACAGCGTGCGTGCAGTGCCTGTTACTAAATCACTCTTGAGAAAGACTGAGGAAGACATATGACAGCAGGCAGCAGTGAGTACCAAGTCAAAAGTGGAGTGAAGTTGTTGCAAGTCGAAAATCCAAGGCAAATGGCTACAAATGGACACTAAAAAGTAGTAGGTCATACTGCTGCTGTGAAAAATCTAAAATGTGCAAAATGGCCAGATCTCACCCTTTTGTACACAGCACAGATCTGCCCGTTTGCTTGTCCCCATGCAATCCTTCATTTTCTGCTGCAGGGAAGTGCTCGTACAACAGGAAAAAAAGGTTTTTCCACCAGCTACTGTGTGGACGTTCACATTTGAGTTAAATAATTAGGTATTTGAACTCGTATTACAGAGGTACCTCTTGCGTTGCTGCTATCCCACCAGGGTATCCCACCAGGCACATAGCAGAAGGGGATACATGTTTCCACCTCCTCGCTCCCACTCCGTCTGCACAACCACTTTGTTTTACGCCAGCATCGCCAGCATTTGATTTTCGTGCTGGGACAAAACTAATGGATTCCTTAGAAATCAGTCTGGTTTAGCACTTGCTAAATGCAGTCAGATTTCATAGGAATCAATTGTACCTCCTGCAAAGCATCATTTGCAGGAGACATTTACATTTTTTACAAAACAGCATAAAATCAAGGAGTTAAGGTTATTTCGCTTGATTTTACTCTAGCACTCTGTTTTTACAAAAGTTGAAAATTGTATGGCACGGCCCCTACAGCAAGTACATGCTAACGTTGGCAGGTCCATGCATGCAATTTGTACTTATGATAAAAATTACCCCGATAATGTTCATATGTTCTTATCAGAAGAGTTGCCTTCGGTGCTGCACTCTTTCATTTGGCGTAGATTAGGGTTTTCTTTTTCTCTGTTGTCCCTTCCTAGATAATTACATTGTTGTACTAGTAATTCAGTCGTTTCATCAAGGCAAGCAGTTCCTGGTTCAGATCCTTGCAACAAAATATGTATTTCTCCCTTTTCATTTCATAGATGACAAAGAAGATGAAAAAACTGGAAAAAGAGACGCACACTTGGAAAACCAGATTTGAGAACTGTAATAAAGCGATGCTTGACATGATTGAAGAGGTAAGGCAACGTGTGCATGTTGCATTCCAAAATGTACAGACAATACTGTTGTGGCCCTCATTACGGGTCCGGCGGTAACCGTGCCGGTAAAATCAGCAGGTAGCCACCGGACCCATAATGATTTACCAGTGCCTGACTTGCCGGAAACACCGGTGCATTACAACCCCGATGGTCCGGTAAGTCAGGCGCCAGTAATTGTACCACGGAAACACCGGCACAGTTAATAACGGTGCCAGTGATTCTGTGAAAATCTGCGGGCGGGTGCTGTTCCGCCCGGCAGGTCAGACCTGCCAGGCGGAACAGCACCCACCAACCAGACTTGTACTTTGCCGGTCGGAAAAAATTGTGCCGGGAGGCACTGTTGTTTCCGGACCGGCAATGTTGTAATGAGCACCTGTGTGTATGTGCACATTTACACAGGTGTGTAGTCAATTTAATAGATGCATATAGTACAATGAGTCCTCATGATGCGCTGCCCAGAGATAGTACTATTACCCAACTCACAGGCCGATTCATGGAATAATTAGCGCGGCGCAAGTGGGCAAAAACGTGCGAATCGCAGTGGAATAGCGAAAATCGCAGTGCAAGTGCGAAAATCACACGAAAAGCAGCGCACGTCGATTCATGGAAGGCCGTGCGCGAGAAAACCAGCGGATGTGCGATAAAAAAGTGCGCGGCGCACGTTGGCGCACAGGCCATCTAACAGCGTGCGCCAGGTCACAGCGAAAATCGCACAGGCCACAGCGAAATTCGCACATAGCGCGGCGCACGCAACAAAAGTAGGCGGAACACGGGCGTAACACTCGGAATGGGGAACAACTTGCCAAAACGTGGGCGTCACGGGGGAAGTACAGGGCACAAGTGCGCGGAACGCCCACACGCTCGCCTACAACACGTATTCATGGAATAGAATAGGGGAAAAAAGCGCACGCTCAAACCAGCGCACAGGCACAAACACGACCGCCACAAGAAAGCAGGCGGTAGCGTCTCTGCGGCTGTAAGAAATGTGCGCCAAAAGGTGCGCCAACAAATAGCACCTATATACTGCCATGATGAATGTCCCATACTGTGGCCCTCCAGGAAAAATGACGTGCAAAGGGGTACCCACAAACACGGACACCCGCTGACAAAAAATACGTGTGCGTGTATACCGGGGTGCGCGGGAAGTCTCACACGCGATTTCAGCAGGGTACGTGCATCACAGGGGTTCGCGTGAAGTTATTCACGCGATCGGGCCTGGGGGTGCGGGCTACGTGTATTTCAGGGGTTCGCGTGAAGTTTCTCACGCGATCGGGCCTGGGGGAGCGTGCTACGTGTATTTCAGGGGTTCGCGTGAAGTTTCACACGCGATCGGGCCTGGGGGAGCGGGCTACGTGTATTACAGGGGTTCGCGTGAAGTTCCTCACGCGATCGGGCCTGGGGGAGCGTGCTACATGTATTTCAGGGGTTCGCGTGAAGTTTCACACGCGATCGGGCCTGGGGGAGCGGGCTACGTGTATTACAGGGGTTCGCGTGAAGTTCCTCACGCGATCGGGCCTGGGGGAGCGGGCTACGTGTATTCCAGGGGTGCGTGAGAAGTTCCACACGCGAATAGCCTGGGCGCGTGTATTTCAGGGGTGCGCGGGAAGTTCCACACGCGAATAGCCTGGGCGCCTGTATTTGAGGGGTGCGCGGGGAAGTTCCACACGCGAATAGCCTGGGCGCGTGTATTTCAGGGGTGCGCGGGAAGTTCCACACGCGAATAGCCTGGGCGCGTGTATTTCAGGGGTGCGCGGGAAGTTCCACACGCGAATAGCCTGGGCGCGTGTATTTCAGGGGTGCGCGGGAAGTTCCACACGCGAATAGCCTGGGCGCGTGTATTTCAGGGGTGCGCGGGAAGTTCCACACGCGAATAGCCTGGGCGCGTGTATTTCAGGGGTGCGCGGGAAGTTCCACACGCGAATAGCCTGGGCGCGTGTATTTCAGGGGTGCGCGGGAAGTTCCACACGCGAATAGCCTGGGCGCGTGTACTTCAGGGGTGCGCGGGAAGTTTTACACGCGAATAGCCTGGGCGCCTGTATTTCAGGGGTGCGCGGGAAGTTCCACACGTGAATAGCCTGTGCGCGTGTATTTCAGGGGTGCGTGGGAAAATTTACACGCGATTTCTGCACGGTACGTGTATTTCAGGGGTGCCGGGGAGTCCCACATGTGATTTGACAGTGTGGGTCCTCCCAGGTGTACCCTGTACACCCTCCACGGCCCCTGCAGGCAGCCCACACCACAGGGGACTACCCTGCATCCCTGGTCATGTCCCGCAGGCAGCCCACCCAACATGGGCATGCCCCCCAGCAAAGGCACATGTCTCCTTGAACTAATGAACACCAACTCATGTCCCCCACCACCCCCACCCCCCAGCACTGTGGGGCACCTGCCAGCAGGCCCCCACCCATGTCCAACTCATGTCCCCCACCACCCCCACCCCCCAGCACTGTGGGGCACCTGCCAGCAGGCCCCCACCCATGTCCAACTCATGTCCCCCACCCCCCAGCACTGTGGGGCACCTGCCAGCAGGCCCCCACCCATGTCCAACACATGTCCCCCACCACCCCCACCCCCCAGCACTGTGGGGCACCTGCCAGCAGGCCGCCACCCATGTCCAACTCATGTCTCCCACCACCCCCACCCCCCAGCCACCAGGGTCACCCTCCACCAGGCCCCCACTCATGTCACCCACCACCCCCACCCCCCAGCCACCAGGGTCACCCTCCACCAGGCCCCCACTCATGTCTCCCACCACCCCCACACCCCAGCAGTGCAGGGGCACCCTCCACCAGGCCCCCACTCATGTCTACCACCACCCCCACCCCCCCAGCCACCAGGGGCACCCTCCACCAGGCCCCCACTCATGTCTACCACCACCCCCACCCCCCCAGCCACCAGGGGCACCCTCCACCAGGCCCCCACCCATGTCTCCCACCACCCCCACCCCCCAGCCACCAGGGTCACCCTCCACCAGGCCCCCACTCATGTCCCCCACCACCCCCACCCCCCAGCACTGTGGGGCACCTGCCAGCAGGCCCCCACCCATGTCCAACTCATGTCCCCCACCACCCCCACCCCCCAGCACTGTGGGGCACCTGCCAGCAGGCCCCCACCCATGTCCAACTCATGTCTCCCACCACCCCCACCCCCCAGCCACCAGGGTCACCCTCCACCAGGCCCCCACTCATGTCACCCACCACCCCCACCCCCCAGCCACCAGGGTCACCCTCCACCAGGCCCCCACCCATGTCTCCCACCACCCCCACCCCCCAGCCACCAGGGTCACCCTCCACCAGGCCCCCACTCATGTCACCCACCACCCCCACCCCCCAGCCACCAGGGGCACCCTCCACCAGGCCCCCACCCATGTCTCCCACCACCCCCACCCCCCAGCCACCAGGGTCACCCTCCACCAGGCCCCCACTCATGTCTCCCACCACCCCCACACCCCAGCCACCAGGGTCACCCTCCACCAGGCCCCCACTCATGTCTCCCACCACCCCCACACCCCAGCAGTGCAGGGGCAGCCTCCACCAGGCCCCCACTCATGTCACCCACCACCCCCACCCCCCAGCCACCAGGGGCACCCTCCATCAGGCCCCCACCCATGTCTCCCACCACCCCACACCCCAGCAGTGCAGGGGCACCCTCCACCAGGCCCCCACTCATGTCTACCACCACCCCCACCCCCCCAGCCACCAGGGGCAACCTCCACCAGGCCCCCACTCATGTCTCCCACCACCCCCACACCCCAGCAGTGCAGGGGCAGCCTCCACCAGGCCCCCACTCATGTCACCCACCACCCCCACCCCCCAGCCACCAGGGTCACCCTCCACCAGGCCCCCACCCATGTCTCCCACCACCCCCACCCCCCAGCCACCAGGGTCACCCTCCACCAGGCCCCCACTCATGTCACCCACCACCCCCACCCCCCAGCCACCAGGGTTACCCTCCACCAGGCCCCCACTCATGTCTCCCACCACCCCCACACCCCAGCAGTGCAGGGGCACCCTCCACCAGGCCCCCACTCATGTCTACCACCACCCCCACCCCCCAGCCACCAGGGGCACCCTCCACCAGGCCCCCACCCATGTCTCCCACCACCCCCACCCCCCACGGTCACCCTCCACCAGGCCCCCACTCATGTCACCCACCACCCCCACCCCCCAGCCACCAGGGGCACCCTCCACCAGGCCCCCACTCATGTCTCCCACCACCCCCACACCCCAGCAGTGCAGGGGCAGCCTCCACCAGGCCCCCACTCATGTCTCCCACCACCCCCACACCCCAGCAGTGCAGGGGCAGCCTCCACCAGGCCCCCACTCATGTCACCCACCACCCCCACCCCCCAGCCACCAGGGTCACCCTCCACCAGGCCCCCACTCATGTCACCCACCACCCCCACCCCCCAGCCACCAGGGTCACCCTCCAGCAGGCCCCCACTCATGTCTCCCACCACCCCCACACCCCAGCAGTGCAGGGGCACCCTCCACCAGGCCCCCACTCATGTCTACCACCACCCCCACACACCAGCAGTGCAGGGGCACCCTCCACCAAGCCCCCACTCATGTCTACCACCACCCCCACCCCCCCAGCCACCAGGGGCACCCTCCACCAGGCCCCCACCCATGTCTCCCACCACCCCCCAGCCACCAGGGTCACCCTCCACCAGGCCCCCACTCATGTCTCCCACCACCCCCACACCCCAGCAGTGCAGGGGCACCCTCCACCAGGCCCCCACTCATGTCTACCACCACCCCCACACCCCAGCAGTGCAGGGGCACCCTCCACCAGGCCCCCACTCATGTCTACCACCACCCCCACCCCCCAGCCACCAGGGGCACCCTCCACCAGGCCCCCACCCATGTCTCCCACCACCCCCACCCCCCAGCCACCAGGGTCACCCTCCACCAGGCCCCCACTCATGTCTCCCACCACCCCCACACCCCAGCAGTGCAGGGGCACCCTCCACCAGGCCCCCACTCATGTCTACCACCACCCCCACACCCCAGCAGTGCAGGGGCACCCTCCACCAGGCCCCCACTCATGTCTACCACCACCCCCACCCCCCAGCCACCAGGGGCACCCTCCACCAGGCCCCCACCCATGTCTCCCACCACCCCCACCCCCCAGCCACCAGGGTCACCCTTCACCAGGCCCCCACTCATGTCTACCACCACCCCCACCCCCCAGCCACCAGGGGCACCCTCCACCAGGCCCCCACCCATGTCTCCCACCACCCCCACCCCCCAGCCACCAGGGTCACCCTCCACCAGGCCCCCACTCATGTCTCCCACCACCCCCACACCCCAGCAGTGCAGGGGCACCCTCCACCAGGCCCCCACTCATGTCTACCACCGCCCCCACACCCCAGCAGTGCAGGGGCACCCTCCACCAGGCCCCCACTCATGTCTACCACCACCCCCACCCCCCAGCCACCAGGGTCACCCTCCACCAGGCCCCCACTCATGTCACCCACCACCCCCACCCCCCAGCCACCAGGGTCACCCTCCACCAGGCCCCCACCCATGTCTCCCACCACCCCCACCCCCCAGCCACCAGGGTCACCCTCCACCAGGCCCCCACTCATGTCTCCCACCACCCCCACACCCCAGCCACCAGGGTCACCCTCCACCAGGCCCCCACTCATGTCTCCCACCACCCCCACACCCCAGCAGTGCAGGGGCAGCCTCCACCAGGCCCCCACTCATGTCACCCACCACCCCCACCCCCCAGCCACCAGGGGCACCCTCCATCAGGCCCCCACCCATGTCTCCCACCACCCCCACACCCCAGCAGTGCAGGGGCACCCTCCACCAGGCCCCCACTCATGTCTACCACCACCCCCACCCCCCCAGCCACCGGGGGCAACCTCCACCAGGCCCCCACTCATGTCTCCCACCACCCCCACACCCCAGCAGTGCAGGGGCAGCCTCCACCAGGCCCCCACTCATGTCACCCACCACCCCCACCCCCCAGCCACCAGGGTCACCCTCCACCAGGCCCCCACCCATGTCTCCCACCACCCCCACCCCCCAGCCACCAGGGTCACCCTCCACCAGGCCCCCACTCATGTCACCCACCACCCCCACCCCCCAGCCACCAGGGTCACCCTCCACCAGGCCCCCACTCATGTCTCCCACCACCCCCACACCCCAGCAGTGCAGGGGCACCCTCCACCAGGCCCCCACTCATGTCTACCACCACTCCCACCCCCCCAGCCACCAGGGGCACCCTCCACCAGGCCCCCACCCATGTCTCCCACCACCCCCACCCCCCAGGGTCACCCTCCACCAGGCCCCCACTCATGTCACCCACCACCCCCCAGCCACCAGGGGCACCCTCCACCAGGCCCCCACTCATGTCTCCCACCACCCCCACACCCCAGCAGTGCAGGGGCAGCCTCCACCAGGCCCCCACTCATGTCTCCCACCACCCCCACACCCCAGCAGTGCACGGGCAGCCTCCACCAGGCCCCCACTCATGTCACCCACCACCCCCACCCCCCAGCCACCAGGGTCACCCTCCACCAGGCCCCCACTCATGTCACCCACCACCCCCACCCCCCAGCCACCAGGGTCACCCTCCAGCAGGCCCCCACTCATGTCACCCACCACCCCCACCCCCCAGCCACCAGGGTCACCCTCCACCAGGCCCCCACTCATGTCTCCCACCACCCCCACACCCCAGCAGTGCAGGGGCACCCTCCACCAGGCCCCCACTCATGTCTACCACCACCCCCACACACCAGCAGTGCAGGGGCACCCTCCACCAGGCCCCCACTCATGTCTACCACCACCCCCACCCCCCAGCCACCAGGGGCACCCTCCACCAGGCCCCCACCCATGTCTCCCACCACCCCCACCCCCCAGCCACCAGGGTCACCCTCCACCAGGCCCCCACTCATGTCTCCCACCACCCCCACACCCCAGCAGTGCAGGGGCACCCTCCACCAGGCCCCCACTCATGTCTACCACCACCCCCACACCCCAGCAGTGCAGGGGCACCCTCCACCAGGCCCCCACTCATGTCTACCACCACCCCCACCCCCCAGCCACCAGGGGCACCCTCCACCAGGCCCCCACCCATGTCTCCCACCACCCCCACCCCCCAGCCACCAGGGTCACCCTCCACCAGGCCCCCACTCATGTCTCCCACCACCCCCACACCCCAGCAGTGCAGGGGCACCCTCCACCAGGCCCCCACTCATGTCTACCACCACCCCCACACCCCAGCAGTGCAGGGGGCACCCTCCACCAGGCCCCCACTCATGTCTACCACCACCCCCACCCCCCCCAGCCACCAGGGTCACCCTCCACCAGGCCCCCACTCATGTCACCCACCACCCCCACCCCCCAGCCACCAGGGTCACCCTCCACCAGGCCCCCACTCATGTCTCCCACCACCCCCACACCCCAGCAGTGCAGGGGCAGCCTCCACCAGGCCCCCACTCATGTCTCCCACCACCCCCACACCCCAGCCACCAGGGTCACTCTCCACCAGGCCCCCACTCATGTCTCCCACCACCCCCACACCCCGGCAGTGCAGGGGCACCCTCCACCAGGCCCCCACCCATGTCTCCCACCACCCCCACCCCCCAGCCACCAGGGTCATCCTCCACCAGGCCCCCACTCATGTCTCCCACCACCCCCACACCCCAGCAGTGCAGGGGCACCCTCCACCAGGCCCCCACTCATGTCTACCACCACCCCCACACCCCAGCAGTGCAGGGGCACCCTCCACCAGGCCCCCACTCATGTCTACAACCACCCCCACCCCCCAGCCACCAGGGGCACCCTCCACCAGGCCCCCACCCATGTCTCCCACCACCCCCACCCCCCAGCCACCAGGGTCACCCTCCACCAGGCCCCCACTCATGTCTCCCACCACCCCCACACCCCAGCAGTGCAGGGGCACCCTCCACCAGGCCCCCACTCATGTCTACCACCACCCCCACACCCCAGCAGTGCAGGGGCACCCTCCACCAGGCCCCCACTCATGTCTACCACCACCCCACCCCCCTAGCCACCAGGGTCACCCTCCACCAGGCCCCCACTCATGTCACCCACCACCCCCACCCCCCAGCCACCAGGGTCACCCTCCACCAGGCCCCCACTCATGTCTCCCACCACCCCCACACCCCAGCAGTGCAGGGGCAGCCTCCACCAGGCCCCCACTCATGTCTCCCACCACCCCCACACCCCAGCCACCAGGGTCACTCTCCACCAGGCCCCCACTCATGTCTCCCACCACCCCCACACCCCGGCAGTGCAGGGGCACCCTCCACCAGGCCCCCACTCATGTCTACCACCACCCCCACCCCCCCAGCCACCAGGGTCACCCTCCACCAGGCCCCCACTCATGTCACCCACCACCCCCACCCCCCAGCCACCAGGG
Source organism: Ambystoma mexicanum (assembly GCF_040938575.1). Taxonomy (NCBI): domain Eukaryota; kingdom Metazoa; phylum Chordata; class Amphibia; order Caudata; family Ambystomatidae; genus Ambystoma; species Ambystoma mexicanum. Next base: position 543,403,652 of record NC_090928.1, on the reverse strand, counting down.
TCACCCTCCACCAGGCCCCCACTCATGTCTCCCACCACCCCCACACCCCAGCCACCAGGGTCACCCTCCACCAGGCCCCCACTCATGTCCCCCACCACCCCCACCCCCAGCACTGTGGGGCACCTGCCAGCAGGCCCCCACCCATGTCCAACTCATGTCCCCCACCACCCCCACCCCCCAGCACTGTGGGGCACCTGCCAGCAGGCCCCCACCCATGTCCAACTCATGTCTCCCACCACCCCCACCCCCCAGCCACCAGGGTCACCCTCCACCAGGCCCCCACTCATGTCACCCACCACCCCCACCCCCCAGCCACCAGGGTCACCCTCCACCAGGCCCCCACCCATGTCTCCCACCACCCCCACCCCCCAGGGTCACCCTCCACCAGGCCCCCACTCATGTCACCCACCACCCCCACCCCCCAGCCACCAGGGGCACCCTCCACCAGGCCCCCACCCATGTCTCCCACCACCCCCACCCCCCAGCCACCAGGGTCACCCTCCACCAGGCCCCCACTCATGTCTCCCACCACCCCCACACCCCAGCCACCAGGGTCACCCTCCACCAGGCCCCCACTCATGTCTCCCACCACCCCCACACCCCAGCAGTGCAGGGGCACCCTCCACCAGGCCCCCACTCATGTCTACCACCACCCCCACCCCCCCAGCCACCAGGGTCACCCTCCACCAGGCCCCCACTCATGTCACCCACCACCCCCACCCCCCAGCCACCAGGGTCACCCTCCACCAGGCCCCCACTCATGTCTCCCACCACCCCCACACCCCAGCAGTGCAGGGGCACCCTCCACCAGGCCCCCACTCATGTCTACCACCACCCCCACCCCCCCCCCCCACCAGGGGCACCCTCCACCAGGCCCCCACTCATGTCTCCCACCACCCCCACACCCCAGCAGTGCAGGGGCACCCTCCACCAGGCCCCCACTCATGTCTACCACCACCCCCACCCCCCAGCAGTGCAGGGGCATCCTCCACCAGGCACCCACACATGTCCCCCCGCCCCCAGGTCCTGACGATACTCAATCATGGCAGTAATGGGCAGCATACCCAGCACAAACACCCAGGCAAGGATTGCATCCACCCACATAGTGAATGCAATTACATGATACAACCCCAATGGCAAGTCTGTAAATGAACACATGTCCGTCACACACACATACACAATGGGTGCAAGTGAATGTCAAAACCCATATCATGACATGTATGAAACCAATGAGAAAATACCACAAGTGAAAGTTAAAAGAACATGTATTAAAGATGAAAAATAAGTAAACAAATAAAACATACAACAATGGGGATAACAAAATAAATGGTCCATGTCCGAGAACAAATGTAAAAATAAAAAAAACAAAGTAATCCAAAAACAAATGTTGTCCAAAGCAAAATCATGTGGAAGTAAAATAAAGAAAAACAATTTCCTCATGGTGAACACAATAATTAATAAAAAAAATGTTTCTTCAAAAAGCAAACTATATACACGAAAATTCCAGGGTCCATGAGCCCAACACCTAATGAAAATAATATATACAAAAAAGTGGCCATTGTCCGAGCGGTCCAAAAAAACAAAACTTAATAAAGGAAACCTAACACTAACTAACTAAATAACTATATACAAAGGCAGCGGGCAAGTCCTGCGGCTCACTCGGTGATGTTGCTGGCCAGGGCATCATCGAACTCCATGTCGATGTCCTGGAGGCGGGACTCTGTCCTGGCCCCGAGGTCTCGCAGGGATAACCCCATGTCCAGCTCAAACTCCCTGCGAGCTTCCTCGAGGCACTCAGCCCGCCTCAACGCCCGACGCATGGAGAACTCCGCCCTGACCATGGTGAGCCGCTCCTCTTCCGCCCGCTGCCGCTCCGCACCTATCCGCTGGACCAACTGCTCCCACACGGAAGACACCACCATCCCAGGGTTGCCCTGCCCTCCGGCCGATGCCTGCCCCTCTGATCTTGAAGGCCCCGAGCCATGATGCCTCCCACGTCGAGCCTGCTGCTGCCTCCGACGCCACTGCCTCTGCCAGCACGACAGCATCCAGGCTGATGGAAACCACTGACGCCGTCGTGCACGTGCCCTGCCTGATGATGCTGTCATATCTTCCATCTGCTGGGGTCCAGTTGCTGTGTTGTCCACCCCTGCTGGACCTCCGACTCCCAACTGTGGCAGGGATGGGATCCCCACCGAGCTGGCTGAATTGGTCGGGGCAGGTCCACAGGGGGCCCTGGTGGCATCTGGGCCGGAAGACGGCAAGGAGAACGACTGGTGTATAGCCTGCACAGAGGAGGAGAGGGCCGCCCAGATTGGACAACACATGCAGGAAACCCCCGAACATGGCCGATCCCAATTGGGCCACGTCGGCACGGTGCACTTCGTGATGACGTGCGTCCTCCTCCCGGGAAGCACGCACGGCATCACGAATCACAGCCGTGCGCATCGTGACCCCAATCAGGACCTTCTCCACACGGCCAGGGGTTCCCACGTCCGCAGGTGGAGGGGAGTCAGGTGACATGGACATCCCCTCTACCTGCGGACGGGCCTGGGACGGGGCATCCCTGCTGGTGCATGGTGGTGCACTCACAGGGTCAGGGACAGCGACATGCACAGGCCCCTCCACGGTGACCTGTGCTGCCTCCTGCCCCTGGCCCTGGACTGCACCACTTGCACCAGCAGGGATGCCCCCACCAGGCCCCATGTGTGCCCCAGTGGCGGCCTCCTCCTCCTCTGTGCAAACCACCAACCTGGATGGCTCCTCACCGTCTCCCACCGTAGCAGGCCCCTGTGGGGGCTCACCCACCCCTTCCGCTGCAGCCGTGGGGGCATCCCCGCCGCCTTGCTCCACAGCGCCGTCTCCGCCCTCTTCTTCACTAGCCGCTGCGTAGAGGGAGACAAAGAACACAAGCATCAGAGCACTGTACAATGGTCCCCTAGACAGGAAGCAATAGCAGATGAGCACCACTGTCAAAGTACACTTCCATCATGTCCCTCCACAACACATGGGTCAGTCCAGGCAAAACACACACAGTAACAGGCATGGTGCATGCCATGGACATTTCCATGCTTGTCCAATGGACTCTTGAAACATTCAATGATATGTAACTCACATGCATGATGGCTCATGCCTATCACATGCACACACTTCACCTCAGTCTCATCCATCTGGGCCCAAACACACCAAACACAGCGGATACAAGGGTAATTTGCCTGCTTCACTGAATCTGTGCATTGTCACACACATGTGTCATGCATCCATGGCATGCACAAGTCACAGACACGCAGGTCAGGCACACAGACATGGCTACCATATATGTACCTGGCATCAGCACCCATCCCTCACCCCACCCATGTCCAGGTACAGAGACTGGCATGCTCTCATGTTCAAAATCTGCATAGGGCTCCCCAAGCGGCATTTGAACACATGCAACAACCATGTGGGTCACACATCACTGGTCGCACATGCATTACCATGATGTCCCTGCACACATACATGCATACATGGCCTATGGCACACATACAGGCAAATATCATAGAACCAGCACACCGCAACATGCCCTGTCTCACACAGTAATGCTTGGACACTTACCGCTCAACTCCAGACGGGCCTCCCTCTCAAGGATCTGGGCGTGGAGCGCTGGGCGTACGCGTTCCAGGACCCTCATCTGGATGGAACTCATGCGGCCCCGGCCCCCCTCCACGAGGCGCCGGGCCTTCACAAGGGTCCTGGACCTCAAGTCCTCCCAGCGCTTCTTGATCTTCAGGACGTTGCGGGTTGCCACCCCCTCCGCGTTGATGGCAACCACACAGTCGGCCCAGATCCTCTCCCGTCCTTCCTTGCTGGCGCGGGACGATCCAAAGAGGGCATCATACTGCCCCAGGACATGCTCCACCAGGACACCAACTTCGGTGTCAGTGAAGCTGGTGCCCCTCTGCCCCTCTGGCCTGGGGTTGCCACTGGTGCCAGATGTGGAAGTGCCCGACATGGCAACCCCAGAGGCAGGTGTGGGTGGGCAACTGGGTCCTGGGGCTGGGCTGTGGAGTGATGTAATCCCAGTCGGGAGTCTTCAGTTCCAGCAGGGGTGGACACAGCAACTGGACCCCTGCAGATGGCTGATGTGCAGGCACCAAATGGCAGGGCACGGTGGCAGCAGGCAGGCAGGCAGGCAGGCAGCAGCAGATGGCACGTGGGAGGCTGCTCGGGGCACTGGGGGGCAGTAACTCGGCCTTCTGGGCAGGAGCGTGGTCTTCCGTGTGTTTTCGCGTGGCCAGCTTGATACGGAGTGATTTGGCACGTGAACATCCTGCACGTCAGCGTGAAATCCGAGGAAAGGCCCTTAGCGCGTAAGCGCATCAGCACGCATACGCGATTCTATTGGACCAGCGTCCCTCAGCGCGTAAGCGCGTCTGTGACGTGACCCCCACGGGTGTTCCCCACTCAGCACGTGATGACGGAGCACACGTGGAAATACTGCACGTCAGAGTGTCATCGCGTGTAATTGGACAAAAGTGCGCGTACACGCGATTGGCCTATGTACGTGTATTTCATGGGTGCACGGGCACTTACACACGCAAGTACGTCAGCGAACCTGTATCCCGTGGTGCGTGTGAATTTCCACACGCTATTGGACTGGGAACTGGATTCCAGGGGTGCGCGGGTCACACGCTCGCCTAGAACACGCGCAAAGCATAAATTTGCGCACTTTAACAATAACAAGCTCAGACGCCAGGATGAACATACCGTTCCTAGCAGCAGTGGCAGTGGGCTACCAAAGGAGGAGGAGGAGGATAGTCAGGGCCAGAATATTCACACCCAGAACCAGCCTTTTCGGGATGCCTGATGACCAGTGTATGGGAGGTACAGGTTTCCACCACACATTATACTGGACCTGGTGAGTGAGTGGGAGGATGACCTCACATCACCCACCCTGTGCTCCAAGCACTCAGCCCCCTGGAGAAGGTCCTCAATGTACTGCACTTCTTAGCCACTGGATCATTTCAGCGGACAAGTGCCATAGTGGGTGGGGTGTCACAGGCCACCCAGTCACGCTGCCTACACCAGGTCTTGAACATCAACACTGCACGCCCATCAGTCCGCAGGCACATATACCTGCCCAGAACACCTGCAGAAAGGCATGCTGGCGCCCTGGATTTTTACGGTGTGGCACGATTCCCCAAAGTGCTAGGTGCCATCGACTGCACCCATGTGGCTCTACGTCCCCCCAGGGAATCTGAGCACATCTATAGGAACCGCAAGCACTGGCATTCCATCAACGTGCAGGTAGCATGTAATGCCAAGGGAATCATCACCTCAGTATATGCCAACTATCCCGGCTCCACCCACGACAGCTTCATTTACCGAATGTCCACCCTAAGCCGGGACCTAGAAGCTGGGCGGCATGGCGATACATGGCTGCTTGGTGAGTATGTATGCCACTGCACATGCATGCATGTTGGATACTGAGCAAGGTCACAACCCCACCAATGATACCAATCACCACCTCCACAGGGGACAGTGCCTACCCTCTCAGCCCCCACATGATGACGCCAATTCGGACCCCCACCACGCCACCCGAGGTAAGATATAACACAGCCCACATTACGACCCGGGGCATAGTGGAGCGCACATTCGGAGTGCTAAAGTCACGCTTTCGCTCCCTTGACCGTTCTGGCGGGCAGCTGTTATACGCTCCCCCAGTAGTGTGCAGGATCATAGTGGCAGCATGTGTCCTGCACAACGTTGCAACACGCCGGGGCCTGGCCGTGGACATGGTGGTGGCCCCACATCCCCAACCACATGCACAGCCGCTGCGCATGGGAGGGGAAAGGGCACGGGGGAGGCAGCCCGTACACAGCTAGTGGCTAATTACTTCACATAGAAATCACACCCCTGTGGAGTGCACACTGCCCTGGCACATTCCATCTGACAATCAATGATGACTCAACCTGACACTGATCCTGAATGTCTGGAGAATGAACCGTGAATACCATATCAGCCTGAGATTGTTCACCTGGAAGTGTCACAATGTGTGCATCCCTACCCACACAGACACCACCAATGCAGTTTTGTGAAGTTACACATTCAAGCAGCTAAAATGAATACCCACTTGCAAAATGCAACAAGAGGACAGTGCCATGTCAGCCAACCCAACCCCAGCACCGCCACACGACACACCGTGCCATGTCATGCTAATTGCAGGTAAACAAAGTAATCCCCACAACATGACACTAGTGTCACTATGTACAGTGTCCCTATTAGAAACCTGCAACACCTGAAATGCTCACAGCAATGCCGGACCAACAACATACTTGAGCACGTACTACCATTAACATGACATCACAAATGTTACATATTAGTAGTCTCACCACCTGGAAATGCCTGCACTCCCACCACTACCAACTGTGCAGTGTTGGCGCCATGTAGAGTTGTAGGTGCACTGCTGCCAACATGGACCCCATCTCCAGACTAGAGGTCCTAGTGTAGACATGAGGAAGGGACCTGCAAATTGGAGGTAGACACAGAAGAAGAGTTACACATCAATGCAACATGCAGTGTACAACACAACAGCAATATGCACTAGGAATGTATACACAGTATTGACTACAGACTGCCCACACAGCTCATGGGAGTCCAACGTCACTGTGTAATTCACTGTCACTTGGGCACACCCTTTGCAAGCCCATGGAAACGGGAAGCAGGAGGGGTGTGTGTGACTCAAACCCAAGCATCTGAACCAAATACATTACAAGCCTGCATGTGCCCAGCCACAATGCAGCGTATGCCCACAGGAACCACGGAAGCCAACAAATCGTCCCAAAAAAATTGGGAATAAAAGAAATAAAAATAAAAATAAAAATAAGAAACAATCAAAAATGGCCATTGATGGGCCCGGGGGGGTTGGGGAGGCCACCCAGGAGGTCCGAGGACAGGATGCACACCAGAACCCACCTGCGTGGATCCTGGGAAGATAAAACACCTCCATGGGCTCATGGCCCACACGGCTACCCTATTGTGGGAGTATCACTGCTGTCGCTATTATCACCCTGTGCAGCTGCATCCGGAGGTGGTTGCACTATGGGAGGCAGCCCACGCAAGGCCCTAGTCTGCTCCTCCATGGCTGCAAGCATGCGGGTGTGGTAGGTCTGGTTCTGGAGGATGAGTGTGCGGAGGTCCCCATGCAACAACTCACGGGATGCCCGGACCTCCGCCCTCGTTGCCTGCATCTCAGCTGAGAGCGTACGGGTGAGACGCTCCAGCTGCTGTTCTGTCCTTTGGTGTGTTGAAGCCTCAAGCTCAACAAGAGTCGTCCTGAGGTGAAGGAGCTCCTGCCTCAGGGCTTCCCTGTGGCCCTGGGACTCAATGGAGATGGCCTCCTGCAGAGTCACCAGTGCCGCCCGCCTGTCCCTGTTGGACCCCAACATGTCCTCCCTGTGCGACTGGCAGATGGAGTCGGTTGCCTGCTCTAGTCGCTCCATCAGCCTTTCTGGGGGGACAATGGAAGTGGCCACCCTATCCATGGCCTGAGCCATCATCTCGGATGATGCAGCCTGTTGGGTTGCCATACCGTAAATGGATTGCTCCCATGCGGTATTGCCGGGTGGCGTAAGGCCACCACGTCTGCGGGCACCACACCTGTCTGGGGCAAGGCGAACTGCGCCTTGCTGTGCCGGCACTGCCTGAGGCTGCAGGACTGCATTCCCCCTCTGATCTGCTGGCCCAGGAACAGGATCAGATGTCGCGGAGTGTGACCCTGCATCCGTAACCACCGAAGGCGTAGCTGCCAACACTGACATCCCCATGGAGGGTTCTGACCCTGGTGCAGGTGGGTGAGACAGAACAGAATCCCTCCCTGGAACACTCACCTGCGACGGCACGTAGGTCTCATCCGAATCAACACCTGAGTACAGCTCGGGGGAGGTGCAGCCAGAGACACCCCTTGAGAGCACGACCTGCAGCACTTGTGGGTTCTCCCCCACCACCACACCACGTCCCTCACTGGTGGTTGGTCGGCCCTCGGACCCCTCTTGGGTCTGCACCATCTCCACAACCCCAGCAGTATCAGGTGCGTCTTCCCCTGCAAAGACATGAAAACAAAGAAATGGAAACAGGCATTAGCACCATGGCACACAATGAGGGCTGAGAAGCAAGAGAACCAGTACTTGATTGACACATGTCCCACATGACTAAAACACTCCCATGCATGCACCCTCACTGCGTATGAAGTGCAGGCAAATGGCACACACTGATGACACCAAGATGGAAGATGAACACATTTTCTGCATGCTGCCTGGCAGTGGCATCACACATTGGTCTGTGATTGCCAGGTGAAACACACATGCCATCACACAGATGGCATGTACCATTGCTATTGAGTGAAGATGGAGAGGAGGGCAGCACCTATTCATTCAGTCCAGTTCCCGCATGTAATCGCTTTTCTAATTCTAACAGGCCAGATTTTTCACCTGGAGCTGCCAGTCTGAAATGGTCCAATTGCACAGGGACATGTGTGTACAAATGATATCCAGGTAACAAAGTCACTCCACTTTACCATAGCCATGTCAGACATGTGACTAGTGGACAGCGACATGCCTAGTAAAAGGGGTGGAATGCAAACAAACTGACTGAATGAACAGTGAAAAATAAGCAACTATGTTGTGGCAAGGTGACACTTCAAGGGCAACTGGCGTGCAGTTGGGCTAGATGTCTACTGTTGGCAGAAGGGATACTGCTATGGCCAAATGCAGCTGCGCAGGAAGTATTGCATGAAGCACATGGCTGACCCATACGACTCAGGCGCACACACTCTCACCTGGCACACAAACAGAAGCCCTCACACACACACCATGCACATGGATGACACACACATGCATGTGCACTCACCGGACAATGCCTCGTAATCAGCCAGATCTCCCACGCCTTGGATCTGTTCCTCCGTGACGTAGGTCCCAGCGACTGACTCATGTGGAGTGAGTTCCATGTCTACTACTGGAGACCCACCTCCAGTCACTAGAGTTGCGGCATGACTTGAGGCCAGCTTACTCTTTGCCCTGCGCTTTAGGTCATTCCAGCGCTTATAGCAATCATTGGCTGTGCGCCTCACGATTCCAAGGGCACTTACGATGTCCGCAACGGTCTGCCAGTGTGCCTGGCGTTGTGCAGGTGTGATCTTGGATCCTGCAACAATGACCATCTCGTTGTCATGTCCGGACACATACTCGACAAGTGCATTCAGTTCGTCATCCGTGAAGCTGGGCTTCCTGGATGGGCCGGACTGTGTAGCCGTGTCTGGGGCATCAGCCTGTGCCGGACGAGCACTCTTCCTCTTCCGCTTGGAAGGTGGTGGTGATCCTGAGTGTCCTGCGCCGCTCTGGACACTAGGGGCAGGAGCCCTGGTGGACTCTGTATCAGGAGTGTGGGATTGCACACTCAGCATGGGAGTTGGTGCAGGCATTGGCTCTAGTGTGATGGTGTCAGGGGGAATGTCAGCAGCATGGACTAGGACCGACACTGTCCTGGCTGGGTGTGTGAGGGCTGGGGTGGATGGAGCCGCAGCTGCCCCTGCAGCCTCTCCGCCCTGCCTCCTTGGTGCAGCAGATGACCTTGCTGGCCCAGATGCACGTGGCATGGTGACATCAACGTGCACCAGCACACGTGTCATAGGCCTGCTGACCTGGAAGTCAGCCATGGAGTCAGCCAGATCTGGTGCCACAATGGGCTGGTCCAACAAGGGCTGAGCATGGATGGTGTCAGCCACATCAGCCTCAACGGGAGGGGGGGGAAATATGGGTGCCCTTGACTGGTCCTCCACACATGGGGGGACAGGCTCACCCTGCAAGTAACGACCACGTCCCCTACCGGATCCACCACGGCCACCACTTGTGGCTCTTCCACCTTTGCCACCCTTACGGAATCCTCGCCTCCCAGCCATGGCACTGATGTAAATGTGCGTATGGGAGTGGCTGGAAACTATTGTCCTGGGCAATTGGGGGTCAAAGGGGTTGGGTACCAGATGGTAATTGTACCCTAGTGCTCTTGCAAGGCTGATTGTAACCCCTGGGGAAAGATGACGGGTCACGCTACGCACAGGAGCCCCAAAAAAGGGAGATGACGTGCACGCAACCCCTCCTAGACCACGTGTGCAGAAAGAAAAACCTGCACTACGCTGTGGCACCCAGTAACACAAGAATGAACGTATGCGTGTCACACGCAGCCTAGAATGACCTCTGAAGGGGTAGGCTACACACGGGGCAAGCACAGATGTTAGATACGTGCGTGACTCACCGTCTGCCTGGTAAACGAGCGTGTAAAAGGAGCACGTTTGGTTGGCAACACCCCCGCCAAAAGAAGATTTGTACGCTGTCTGAGGAGACAGGACAACAGTAGAAGGGAACACTGTTTGAGGGAACAGGCCCAGGTAAACCAGTAAAAGCGAAAAAAGAGAAAAAGCTGTCAGAGGTAACAGGGAATACGAACTTGAAACGCCGTGAAGTAAATCGCGTGTGAAACGACAAGAAGTACAGAATTCACCCACTCGCTCTCCACGAAAAGCACGTACAAGGAAAACGTGTTCTACACATACCTTTTATACAGGGCCACACGTCCAGCGTCACTTACGCGGCGTGTACGCGCTAGGGCCATTTCCACCAATTACACGCTTTGTCACTTCTGCGTGTAGGGACATTTCCACCAATTACACGCTTTGTCACTTCTGCGTGTAGGGCCATTTCCACCAATCACACGCTTTGTCACTTCTGCGTGTAGGGCCATTTCCACCAATCACACGCGATTACACTCTGACGTGCAGTCTTTCCACGTGTGCTCTGTCATCACGTGCTGTGTGGGAAACACCCGTGCGGGTCACGTCACAGACGCGCTTACGCGCTGAGGGCCTTTCCTCGGTTTTCACGCTGACGTGCAGGATTTTCACGTGCCAAATCACTCCGTACCAAGCTGGCCACGCCTACGCACACGGAATACCACGCTCCTGCCCGGAAGGCCGGACTACTGCCCCCCAGAGCCCCGAGCACGCTCCCACCTGCTGCTGCCTGACTGCCTGCTGCCCCTGCACTGCTGGGGGGTGGGGGTGTTGGGAGACATGGGTGGGGGCCTGGTGGAGGGTGCCCCTGGTGGTGGGGGGGTGGGGGTGATAGGGGACATGGGTGGGGGCCTGGTGGAGGGTGCCCCTGGTGGCTGGGGGGTGGGGGTGGTGTGAGACATGGGTGGGGGCCTGGTGGAGGGTGCCCCTGGTGGCGGGGGGGTGGGGGTGATAGGGGACATGGGTGGGGGCCTGGTGGAGGGTGCCCCTGGTGGCTGGGGGTTGGGGGTGGTGGGAGACATGGGTGGGGGCCTGGTGGAGGGTGCCCCTGGATGCTGGGGGGTGGGGGTGGTGGGAGACATGAGTGGGGGCCTGGTGGAGGGTGCCCCTGGTGGCTGGGGGGTGGGGGTGATAGGGGACATGGGTGGGGGCCTGGTGGAGGGTGCCCCTGGTGGCTGGGGGGGGGGGTGGTGGTGGGAGACATGGGTGGGGGCCTGATGGAGGGTGCCCCTGGTGGCGGGGGGGTGGGGGTGATAGGGGACATGGGTGGGGGCCTGGTGGAGGGTGCCCCTGGTGGCGGGGGGGTGGGGGTGGTGGGAGACATGGGTGGGGGCCTGGTGGAGGGTGCCCCTAGTGGCTGGGGGGTGGGGGTGGTGGGAGACATGAGTGGGGGCCTGGTGGAGGCTGCCCCTGGTGGCTGGGGGGTGATAGGGGACATGGGTGGGGGCCTGGTGGAGGGTGCCCCTGGTGGCTGGGGGGGGTGGTGGTGGGAGACATGGGTGGGGGCCTGGTGGAGGGTGCCCCTGGTGGGTGGGGGGTGGGGGTGGTGGGAGACATGGGTGGGGGCCTGGTGGAGGGTGCCCCTGGTGGCTGGGGGGTGGGGGTGGTGGGAGACATGAGTGGGGGCCTGGTGGAGGGTGCCCCTGCACTGCTGGGGGGTGGGGGTGATAGGGGACATGGGTGGGGGCCTGGTGGAGGCTGCCCCTGCACTGCTGGGGGGTGGGGGTGCCGGGGGACATGAGCAGGTGTGCAGGGTAGTCCCCTGTTTTGTGGGCTGCCTGCAGGGGCCGTGGAGGGTGTACAGGGAACACCTGTGAGGACCCACCCAGCCTAATTGCGTGTGATAATTCCCGCACACCCCTGTAATACACGTACCTGGCCAAATCGCATGTGAGAATTCCCGCACACCCCTGTAATACACGTACCCTGGCCAATCGCGTGTAGAACTTCCCACGCACCCCTGTAATACACGTACCAGGCCAAATCGCGTGTGATAATTCCCGCGCACCCCTGTAATACACGTACCTGGCCAAATCGCATGTGAGAATTCCCGCGCACCCCTGTAATACACGTACCCAGCCGAATCGCGTGTAGAACTTCCCGCACACCCCTGTAATACACGTACCCTGGCCAATCGCGTGTAGAACTTCCCACGCACCCCTGTAATACACGTACCAAGCCAAATCGCGTGTGATAATTCCCGCGCACCCCTGTAATTCACGTACCCTGGCCAATCATGTGTAGAACTTCCCACGCACCCCTGTAATACACGTACCAGGCCAAATCGCGTGTGATAATTCCCGCGCACCCCTGTAATACACGTACCTGGCCAAATCGCATGTGAGAATTCCCGCGCACCCCTGTAATACACGTACCCAGCCGAATCGCGTGTAGAACTTCCCGCACACCCCTGTAATACACGTACCTGGCCAAATCGCATGTGAGAATTCCCGCGCACCCCTGTGATACACGTACCCTGGCCAATCGCGTGTAGAACTTCCCACGCACCCCTGTAATACATGTACCAGGCCAAATCGCGTGTGATAATTCCCGCGCACCCCTGTAATACACGTACCTGGCCAAATCGCATGTGAGAATTCCCACGCACCCCTGTAATACACGTACCCAGCCGAATCGCGTGTAGAACTTCCCGCACACCCCTGTAATACACGTACCCTGGCCAACCGCGTGTAGAACTTCCCGCGTACCCCTGTAATACACGTACCCTGGCTAATCGCGTGTATGACTTCACGCGTACCCCTGATATGCACGTTACCCGCTTTGCGTTCCTTGTTTGGCAGCCCTGTAGACTGGTCCAGGGTTAGCGCAGCCCTTTGCGATGATTTAGCGATTTTGATGGCTTTTCCTTGCGCGAGGGCGTTCTTGGGGGCGTTACTGGCGCTGCTGCAGGGTCGCTGCGATACTCTGCGCCACGGCTGGTTTGGGAGCCTGAAATCCATGAATACGCTGTGCGCGGAAATCGGTTTTAGCGCACGTGCCTGGCGCAGACAATCGCACGCGGACACTCTGCGCCAGCCGCTTGCGACACTTTTCTGCGAAATTCTATGAATTACCCTGTCAGTGTTTCTAAATGTTCTCTATCCCTTAAGGATCAGTTGGGGATTGTGCCCACTGGGACCTAAACCAGTGATCTTGATATTATACACACGGCGGCAGCTTATGTATTAACCCACTGAGATATCCTAACACACCATTATCTTATACTTGTGCGTACAAAAGAAAGAAATCGTATTTTTTTAAAAACGTTTTGGATTTTTCAATTTTGCTTTTATTTATTGCATACAAAGCAACGGAATTGTTTGCACTGTATAATAAAATGATAAGTACCCAAAATCTTGGAATTCAGGAGGGCTAGCTAAACTAAAAATGATATAGAATTGCAGATTGGTAGCTCTCGGCTATGAGGATATATTCCACTGAGGGATTCTGATTTACAGCTGATAGACAGCAAGAGTGAATGTGGAGACGACATATCTAGATCGACAAGAAGTACTTAGGCTATTGCATATAATACCTTGAAAGTACTGTCGACTAGGGATCTGGCGCAAGTAGAGCTTCCAGAGTATGCTTGGGAAGAGAACTGGGTTTGTGTCCATTTGCACAACAGACTGATGCCGAGTTTACTATGTCTTTTGCTACTGTCTCCAGCAGCCTGATTCATGGAATTATTTGCGTGAAAAAACGGAGATTTGCGAGACTTTCTTTCCGAAAATTCCTGTTTGAATTATGGGGATTTTCGGGCAGAAAGGCACGTAAATCTGAGTTTTTCACGCAAATAATTCCATGAATCAGGCTACAAATGGAATACCTGCTTGAGTTGGGAAATGTACACAAGATAGATCTTCTCAGAGCCCAGACAGCAACGGAGAGGCCAGGCCCAGTAAAAGCGCCTAGGGAAGGGTATACTGGAGGGAAGGATAACAATATACATTCTCATGGGGGATGGGTTTGGCATCCTAGAGGGAACCTCGACTCCGCAGGGCTGCAGGGGTCGTCTTTGCAGAGGTCTGTTATTAGACATCAAAAATTAACGTTTGGCTAATCAGATTGTGATACATAGTGCAGAGGGAAATGTATTAGTGGTGCAATTAAGGGAATCAAATAATAAGCATGGTATACCCACCCTCTTCATAAATGTATACGACCCCCCAGGTGGTGCTGCACTCAGACTCTAATGGCTGCACTCACACAGGTGAGTAGCGATTGGACAGCCCACAATCGGTCAGGTGCTATTGGAGTTGGGGGCTATTTTAATGCCCGCTTTAACCTGGCTGTGCAACTCTGTGGTCAACCCCAGGTCTGGAGAGTGGCCTGGGGGGGCACGTCTGAGGCAAGGCATGATGTGGTGCAACTTTATGCAGATATTGGGCCTCATTACGACCCAGGCGGTAAGTTACCGCCTGGGTCGTACCTTTAACACCATGGCGTAAACTATGTTTACGCCATGGTGGTTGGCGGACTTACCGCCCCATTCCGAGGTTGGCGGGGCGGTAAGTCCCCAATCCCCATTTACCCTTCCCCATTCCCATTTTTGCCCCATAGGGCATAATGGGAGTGGGGAAGGCGTTAATTACGCCACGGTAAATTACGGTGGCGTAATTAACATCAAGGTCCCTTAGCGCCATGGATTTTAACACCTGCTAAAAGCAGGTGTTAAAACCTCCATGGCGCTAAGGGACCTCGGAATCAGGCGGTAAGGGTCGGCGATGTTTACGCCGCCGTAAACCCCTTACCGCCTGAGTCGTAATGAGGCCCATTATGTCTTGACTGCAGGGTCCCCTGGAAATCCATCCCCTCTGCTGAATGCAGCATTTGCTCCAACGGGAAACTTTCTAGCTGGATAGACTATGGGCCTCATTACAACCCAGGCGTTAAGGGTTTAACGGCGCCATCGGCGCCGTTAATCCTTAACGCCTGATTACCATTTTAACGCCTGCTTTTAGCAGGCGTTAAAATGCAAGGCGCTAACCCGCCTTGGTGCTAATTACGGCACCGTAATTTACGGTGCCGTAATTAGCGCCTTCCCCACTCCCATTATGCCCTATGGGGCAAAAATGGAAATGGGGAAGGGTAAATGGGGAATGGGGATTTACCGCCCCACTCACCTTGGAATGGGGCGGTAAATCCGCCATCCACCATGGTGTAAACAGAGTTTACACCATGGTGGTAAAGTAGGGAACTTACCGCCTGGGTTGTAATGAAGCCCTATATGTTCGTGGGGCAGGGGCAGCATATGTTAGAGGTTGTCTTAACTCTAGTAGGAAACACTTTGAGTGACCACACTATCCTAAAGGTAGGATGGATAAGTGCCCACAAGGAGAAAGTGGCAGTAATGAAAGGAGGTAAAGAGTAAGGGAAACAGGATTAGGTGGACTGAGAAAAATGTTGCTGCTCTGAATAATAGACTTCTAATGGATAACGTGTTGACTGAAATACCACACATTAACAAACTGGAAGAAGCCACCACACTGCTGTCAGAATACGCAGCCATGTATGAACAGAGTAGGGGTAATATCCACTAATTATAAAACATGGGTAAAAATACACAAGAGAAGTGTAAGGATATGTAGGTGGAAGATGATATCTATGCTACGAAGGAATAATGACAAAAAAATGTAGGTGAGAAGTCAATGTGACCATAAGTCCAAAGATGAATAGAGATGATATGGTCAACCCGATGAATAAAGCATCCTGGGAGCAGTATATGGAGACGGTGTATGGATTGTATGCAGCGGCCTCTCATGTTGCCTCTATTCGAAACAGGAAGTATGGTGGAACTGTCATTTTTACAGAAGAAGACATCCTAGTCGCCATTAGCAGACTAAAAGATTCTAGAACCCCTGGCCCTGATGGGATTTCGAACATGGTTATTCAGAGGCAGCCAGAGCTATGGTCTGTCACCTTGTCTCAACTTTTCAATAAGATAGGGCAAGAAGGTATAATCCCTGATACTTGGCGGAAATTGCTACTTGTCCCTATTTAAAAAAAGGGGGAGGGCTGCCTGAAAATGTCAGGCTTCTTCCAATGCTAGATGCTCTGGGTAAATGATATTGTTCTTTGCTCCTTGATAGACTAAGGAGGTGAGCAGACACTCAGCATCTTCTGTCACTGAAACAAACAGGCTTTAGGAAGGAGATGTGCACCTATCACAATATTTGGGCCATACAATGGGCCTCATTACGAATCAGGCGTTAAGGGGTTAACGGCGCCGCAAACGGCGCCGACCCTTAACGCCTGATTCCGAGGTCCCTTTGCGCCATGGTGAGTTTAACGCCTGCTTTTTGCAGGCGTTAAAATCCATGGCGCTAAGGGACCATGGTGCTAATTACGCCACCGTAATTTACGGTGGCGTAATTAGCGCCTTCCCCACTCCCATTATGCCCTATGGGGCAAAAATGGGAATGGGGAAGGGTAAAATGGGAAATGGGGATTTACCGCCCCACTCACCTTGAAATGGGGCGGTAAATACGCCATCCACCATGGTGTAAACGTAGTTTACACCATGGTGGTAAGGGTACGACCCAGGCGGTAACTTACCGCCTGGGTCGTAATGAGGCCCAATATCTAATTCGCCGTACACAGTCTATGCCGGGTGCAACTTTTTATGTTGCCTATATTGACTTTGCCAAGGCCTTTGACTCTGTGGATAGGCATAGGCTTTGGAGAAAGTTAGAGAATTGGGGCATAGACTCTGACCTTCTTCTCCTTATATGAGAGCTTCATACTAACACCTCAGCTGCAGTGCGACTTAATATGGAGGGTAGTATAACTGATTATGTGGATACTCTGAATGGCCTGAAGCAAGGATGTGTACTTGTGCTGATGTTGTTTAACATGTATCAGATTTCCCAAATCATTTCGATAAATTCACGACATTGCCTCCTAAAATCGGAAGAGAATGCACATGGTGGATGATGTATGCTGATGACATAGTGTTATTAGATAGAGCACATATTGCACTGCAAAGGGCCCTGGATATAATATATTAATATTACAAAATAAATGCTCTTGAGCTTAACCAAGGTAATTGAAATAGGCATCAAGCGAGTAGCAAAAAAGGTTTATATGGAAAATTGATGGGGTTCCTATTGAGAAAGTACACACCTATGTTTATCTAGGGACACAAATAAGTGGTATGTGCTCCACCAAAGGGCAATGAGTAGATTTGGAGCTATATGTAAACTTACAACAATTTGGTAGCTCCATTGAAGGTCTAATCGAAGTGTCTAAAGCGAGCCTCATCCCGAGTATGCTCTATGGATTAGAGATGGATACTGATAAGGAATTAGGTTGGCTGAAGATGCTAGAGGGGAATATTTGGCGCTGTGTATTGGGACCCCTATAGAGGCTATACAATTGGAGCTCTGTCTTGTGTCGCTAACGACAATGATTAAAATCTAAAGAAGTCTGTTACCAGACAAAATTGAGAATGATGATGGAAGTACTCAATACACCTGGTATAGCTCTCTTGGTGGTGGAACCCAGACGGATTCTCCCATGATAAAAGCATGGATGGATGCTAATCAAGAGTTCCATGCCCAGATAGATTTTAGTATGGACTATGGAGATAAGCTTATGATGGTTAAGAGGTTACTAATGAGGAAGGCAATGGATTGGTGCAGGATAGCTAATATAAACCATCTAGTTGGAAATAAAACCTATAGGATGTATGCAGAACAAATGTTCCATTATCTACAGCCTTTAACTTATATCTTCACATCGGATGATCCAGCTTTGTAGTATTTGGTTTGAAGCTTCACTTTAACCAATTACCAGCAATGATGATATTGGTGGCTAGACACCATACTCCACATGAAGCAAGATGGTTTAGACTATGCAGATTAGAAATTGAGACAATTGAACTCCTCTTGACTACTTGAGAAGCATTAAGAGAGCTATATCATAGTATGTATGGGGAATTGCAGTCCCCATGGGGAAGAGTCCCAGAGGGATCCCTGTAGAAATGTTTTTTCAGCTTATCCACTAGGGTTCTCACCCAATTATCTTTTAAAATGTGGAGGCATGCGATGATTAAGATTGCAGAAGTGCACAAATAGCATTTTTACTGTAATTAATTGGGTTAGTACTGAAGGACACACTGTTAAATTCATTATGTATATATGTGAAATGTCCTAGTCTATTTCTCTTTTAATTAAATGTTCCTTTCTTTTTGGAATTTGATTGTTATTCAAATTTATATTTATGATTTATAGTGAAATGTATAATGTCACTTTTTTATATGTATAATGTCATTTTTTATATGATTGTTTTATTGATAATAAGTGAAAAGGTTTATATCAAACCATATCGCAAATAAAAATCAAAAGAAAAGAAAGGAAAATAACTGGCAGAAGTTAGGATCTGTGTCACCAAGAGACAGCCCATCAAAGCCATCAGAAGGGAGGCACCTTATACCCACAATGGATGATGTGCTAGCAGACCTAAAAGTAGCTCAGGCTTATACAAATTGGACCTCAAAGTCGGATACTACCAAATCTGCCTGTATCCAGACTCTGAGTACATTTTGACTTGTCTAACTCATTTTTGGGCTTGGGAGTTTCAAGCAATTCAGCTTTAGGATATTGTTGGAGGTCAACGATTTTCAAAACGAGATTTGAGAAATCATTGTGGATGTCCCTGGACTAATACACGTAAGTGATGACATATACAGAGTGACTGGGTAACAGAACCATGAGCAACTAAGAGAGGTGCAAAAACACTACAGTATAGTGAGCTGACAATACACATGAACATGTGTGAATTCTAGGAGAACACGTTTGCTTTTTTCAGACACATCCTCTTTGCACAAACAGTGTTGTTTTGTTTTACCGAACAACCCAAAACTGGTTAAACATCCAAAATTCAAACCCCCTTACATTATCGCTGGCTGCCGCCGCTTCTCCTATACCCCTGTGGCGTCAGTTCTGTCCCTCTAACGTGGGTCAGATCTGACGCCGTATGGTCCCTTTTTTCTTCTGGGCCCCCACTTCCAATGTCAAGGAAGCGGGGAACATCCCTACTATCCCTGAAACCCATAATAGCGAACATGGAGAGCATGGGACACACCTGCAAATCCTGCTCCTCGTGTTTTGTATTTTGGGCTTTGTTGTAATGGTACCATACAACCTTTTTTGTGGTCAATGTGGGTAAACCCAGCAGTTCAGCTCCAGAAAGAAAGACAGTGTAATATAAGACCACTGATGTATGCCAGCAGAGAACTCACCCACACAGAGCAGTGATACACATAGAAAAAGAAACAATTGCAATTCTGTGGACTGCTAACATTTTCCTTTGTACATAAATAGACATGCTCACAAGTTGATGCCTGGCCACAAACAACTGGTTCCAATTTCGGCCACTGCTGGGAACAGAAAAATGGCTCACTGCAGCTTAAAGTGTACCCCTTCCTGATTGAGTGAATAACCCAGCAGATTATCTGGTATGGCACATCAGGCCTGCAACAAAAAAAACAGCAATATTCTGAGCGAATGGAAGACATGTACACCTCTTTGTAGACAGTGCTGTGCCAGTGTCGATGCTTCAGACCATTGAGACAACACTAAATGATAAGTGCATAGAGGCAGCCATCTGTGCTGACTTCAGCAAATATTGGAAGTAGAGAACAGCCTTAAGATGCCAGAGGCTAAAATGAGAATCCAGACATTTATAGGGATCAGTGATGGGCTGCTTCTCCCACAGGAAGACATTCTACTCAAGGACACTCGTAGCATCTTACCGCACTTACTAACCACAGAGACACTAGCATTATCCTATCACACTTGGAAATTGTCAGAATGAAGGCCAGGATTAGGTAGAAAATGTGGTTCCCTGGCTTAGATGCAATGGTGGAAGCAGAGGTACAATAATACCTGTCATGTCAAGCAACCAGGACAAACATTCACCGGGCCATGACCTCAATTTGTATGTGGAAATGTCTGCATGCTCCCTAGTGGTCAGTATCCACTGGTAGTAGTGGATGAATCCTTTAATTAACTAGAATATGGAAATTGTGGCATTCCCAGTGGTCGATCTGGCAATATCCAAGATAGTGAATATAGAGGCCACACACAGACCTCCATTTAGAGAGCAACAGCTGTGCATTTAATGGTCTGGAAGGTATGTAAGTCAAAGACAAATATCTTGGCATTACTCACCATTGCATAACACTGAGATGGTCCCAAACTAATGAAGCAGCAGAATGCTTCATGAGACCTAACAATGAAACCTTGTAAACTGTGGTGCAACACGCTTGCGGCATATAACTGTAACTGTACAAATTCCTAGGAGAACACAATGCCACACCTCACTCATCAACAGTGTTGCTCGACCGAATAGTAGCTGTTACCAAACTAGACGGAGCAGCCTCTTACAAATTCAGGAATACCTTGAGACTAACAGACTCCTCGGTCTCCGACAGTCAGGTTTCCGCCCAAAACATGGCACTGAGACTGCTCTGATTGACTTAACAACACAAATCCAGGACATCAAATACAAAGGCAAGCTAGCTCTACTACTACCACTTGACCTTTCAGCAGCATTTGATTTGGTCAATCACCAAATACTCTGCCATCACCTAAAAACTGCTGCCCACTTCTCTGAAGAGCTGACTGCTTGGATTAGAAAATTCCTTGCAAACTGATCTATGCATGTCTTCTCACCATCTGCCTCATCTGAGCCTCTAACTGTCACATGGTGGGTCGCAAAAGGGTCCTGTGTCTCCCCTACACTATACAATGTGTTTACTAAACCATTATTTGATATTCTCGATTTTCTGAGTGTCACATATACGAATTATGCGGATGACACACAGATACTCATCCCCATCACTGGCAACTACACAACCGACTTAAAAGACCTCAACAAAATCTACTCAGTCATCCAAGCTTGAATGGCATCTCATGGCCTATGCCTAAACAACGATAATACTGAGTTACTTATCCTCGGATCCCACCTTCGACTCAATAAACTGGAACCGGCATTCAAAGCTTTTGTCATCGATGGGAATACTATTAAGGTGTCGAACAATACAAAAACTCTAGGCTTCCACCTTGACTCTACACTTTCCCTGACAAAACAAATCAATTTGGTGGTCTCAGCAGCAGCATACATGTGCAAACTAGTTACAGCCTGCAGACCCTTCATCACCACTCCTAACTGTATCACTTTGGCAAGAACTCTCATAATGGCTAAAATCGATTATTGTAATGCCCTATATCTGGGGACGAGTCAAAAGAACATCAACAGGCTTCAAGTAACTCAGAACAACGCCATTAGAGCAGCTCTCAATATCCCCAGAAAAAGGCACATTTCCAACACCAGACGGAACCTCCACTGGCTCCTAGTGGCACACAGAATATCTCTCAAAGCACTCGCACTTACTTACAAGTGCCTTACCAAGCAAACACCAGAAGAATACCTGGCCAATCGCCTCTCTGCACACACACCTACCCGACCACTTAGATCTGCACAAGCTCATTCACTTGTTATACCCAGATTTAAACTACAAAATTCAGGGGGGTCCAGTTTCCTGGTTCTTGCATCCAAACTGTGGAATACACTCCCAAACATGCTCAGAAATGAAGCCCGCTACCTCGTTTTCAAGAACAAAGCCAAACTTTGGCTCACTGGGCAAGAGCTAGCCACCATCCGAGTTTGGTTGTATACATCTGTCACACTATGGTACTGCCTGCTCTGACTAGACTTGCTTAGATGAATAACCTAACTACTCGTAATGATCATGTTACTCATAAGTGTACTCATAAGTGTATTTATTGTGAGGCCAATTGCTATTGTAATATATGCTTGTACATGTATTACCTCGGTCGGCTTCTATGTAATTTCACCCCAAGAAGCTTTAACTCCAGGCTGTAATTTAACCTGTAACTGTAAGAAATGCGCCCAGGTGCCCCTGGGCATGGTGCGCTATATAAATAAACAAATACAAATACAAATACCATCCCACCGCATTTCACCTGGGCCCCCACAGACATTCGGATGGACAAAGTAGAATGGAGGAGAAAATGATGCAGCAAGTAGATGGGTGAGTGGTATGGAGCACTTAGTAATGGAACGCAAGAAAGAGACATTTTGCTACTTACAGATCGACACCCAAAAGGAACATTCCAAATTACAACAAGTACCCTTACAGCCACCCTTCTTCATGAGACCATGATAGAAGCTGAACAAGGAGAAATGACTGTGAACCTAATTATTCCATGTTTCAACACTTCAGAGGACACGATTCCCCTAGGCTCGAGAGGGAGAATGTGACAAAGAAGGGGAAGTACAACTATCCCTTCCAGCGCCCCCAAACTCCATAGAGCACTTACAGGAGAATTGTATGCTACTGTGTTATCCGTACCCTTTCACACTGCAGAACACAGTAACAAAACTGGTGGATGATAGCAGGTCATGCAACAAATAAATGTCTGAACTGCCCTGTGTTCTTCATGCGTACAAGGTTCCTTTGTACCCTATTATCCACTGATACGTATTGTTTCCTAAACAGACTGTAGTTTCAAGCCGCCATGTTATAAATCAGATACAACAACATAATTATGTTGCCTCTCTGCACACAAGTCATTCAGAAATAGTGGGATTGAGGGACAAACATACACAACAAAGGAGATCCTTCATAGGATAACACTCATAGCTTTAGATATTGAAAGGACAGCATCTGAAAAGGAAAACATTTTTAATAATACATCAAAAAACACACAAGATGGTACATGACAATGTTCATGCCATATTAATAATATCACATGAAGTGTCACAACATTGATGTGAATGTCATTGTTGCTGCCTGAATAAAATAGTTGGAACACATTTCTATTTGAGTTGGAAAAAATATATATCTATATCAAATGTTGCATCCTTCTATAGAAACAGGCTAAAGGATAGTACTTGACAAATTTAAATAAAACATATATTGTAGTGCACTCAAATATGAGTGTAAATCAGTAGTGAGAAAAGAGTACAAAAATTACGAAGTTGTCAGCTAGAAGACGTATTGATAGGATAGGTTATTTATAACGCGCTTAATACCTAGAGGTACCTAAGCGCGGCCCAGGGATCAGACCTGTTGAACTCCGTGTCGTCTTGCTTTCAAGGCGAGAACATTGCCCATGAGCTATCCTCCCGAGATTAACTGCAGTTGGCTGTCAAGCAGGTAGTGCCAGGAAGCAACAGTAGGCCTGAGAGGCAGAGAAGAGATGCTGGTAGAGTGAGGGACTTGATTTATGAATCACCCGATGTAACTAACTGGCATCTGTACCAACTCTTAACAGAGTTTGTGCCCAAGTATCATGAAGATGAAGCTGGGTAGTATGCATCTACAAGGTGCAAGAAGCCTATGTTCCTTCGACTCCACGAGGGGAGGAAGGGTGGGTGCATGTGAATCTAAGCGGATACAATCATCAGAAATGTATTACGGTGATTGAAGAATGTCTTCCTATGCTTGTGAATGTGCCTAGAATCACATGCTGTGCATAGACTAGCAAGCAGTTCCCAGAGATGGTGGTGGGATGTGTGAAGGAAGAGTAGCAAAGAGATGTCTTAGCACTGCTTGTCCCACCTGAGAATCAGACCTAGAGTGTGTATCCAGGCAGTAGTGTTGTGTAAAGGTGTGTACAGAACTCCTGGTTGCTGCTTTGCAAATATTAATCTAGAGGAACATTCGTAATGAATGTTATGGTAGACCCTGTGCCCCAAGTAGAGTGTGCTCTAGGCGTGAAGGGTAGATCTTTCTTGGCAAGAGTGTAACACAGTGTGATGCAGTTTACAATCCACTTAGAAATAGCTGATTTAAAGACAGGGTCCCCTTCTCTACCAGCTGCCACTGAGACAAAGAACTGATTTGTTTTTGTAAGTGGCTTTGTCTTTTCCAGATAGTAGATAACTGCTCTCCTTACATCCAGTGTGTCGAGTCTTCTGTCTGCCACGTTAGTGGGGTTCTAGAAAAAGGTGGGTAGTTCTATGGACTGGTTAACATGGAACTTTGAGAACAATTTGGGCGCAAAGCGAGGGTGTGTGCACAAAACCGCCTTGCCTTTGTGAATAGTGACAAATAGGTCCTGAACTGAAAGGGCCTGCAGTTCACCAACTCTTCTTATAGAGGTGATCGCCACCAGAAAGGCGGTCTTGTAGGTAAGTGCTTTAAGGCTAGCCTGTGTCCGTGCTGGTAGAGAGATTCCCAGACCCCCCTTTGTTTGCATACATTAACTTTGGGTTTCACCCTAAGTTAACAGGGCAATCCAGACGTGGACCCCTTGCTCACTGTTCTTAGAGAGGCAACAGTTTCACCTCACTGATGATGCCCAACAAGGCTGAAACACGTGTATGGGGTTACTGATGGTACTCTTGTTCAGAGGAGAATTGCCTAGCATTTCGGCGCTGGACTGCCCCTGGGCAGGACAAAGGCTGATATGCGGGGAAATTTCTTCTCTGTGAAAAGGACAGTGAGCTAAGGACTTGGTAGAGTCTCTCCCAGGGGTTATTCACCCAAGAACAGGTCATTGGGCTGTGTTCGTGCTGGTAGAGAGATTCCCAGACCCCCCTTTGTTTGCATACATTAACTTTGGGTTTCACCCTAAGTTAACAGGGCAATCCAGACGTGGACCCTTTGCTCACTGTTCTTAGAGAGGCAACAGTTTCACCTCAATGATGATGCCCAACAAGGCTGAAACACGTGTATGGGGTTACTGATTGTACTCTTGTTCAGAGGAGAATTGCCTAGCATTTCGGCGCTGGACTGCCACTGGGCAGGACAAAGGCTGATATGCAGGGAAATTTCTTCTCTGTGAAAAGGACAGGGAGTTAAAGACTTGTTAGAGTCTCTCCCAGGGGTTATTCACCCAAGAACAGGTCATTGGGCTGTGTTCGTGCTTGTAGAGAGATTCCCAGACCACCCTTTGTTTTGCTAGCCTTGTGCATGGGTTCAAAAGGAGGTCCCATTAGTCTGGTAAGAACAACATCCAGGTCCCACCCATAAGCTGGGTTGGAAATAGGGGGATGAGGTCTTTGTACCCCTTCCATAAAGGCTTTAATTAAAGGGATTTTCCACCATGAAACCTTGCTTTGGGTCGTGGTGTACGTCGAATGTGCGGCTAAGTGGACTTTAAGGGAATTGAAAACCAGTCCTGAATCTAACCGGTGGGTTAGGTAAAGGATGATATCTTTAGGTGAGCAATCAATAGGATTGATGCCCTTGGCATTACACCAGATAAAGCTCTTCCATTTTCTGGAGTAGCAATGTCTGGTAGTAGGTTTCCATGCATCTCTGAGGGAGCTGAAGGTGCCCGAACTCTCTGACCTCAGGAGCCAGGCTGCTAAGTTGACAGTTTGAGGGCATGGGTGTAGTGTCTCTCCCTAATATTGAGACAGCATGTTGTACGGGCACAGCAGCTTCCTGGGAGGGGAGACTGGCACTGCCATGACTTGGGGGAACCAAAGTTGGCAGGCCCACATAAGGGCCACCAGGATTATTGTGACTGGTTCTTGCTGCATCTTGTGCACTATTCTGTTGAGCAGGGGAAACAGGGGTGTGGGGGAGAGCATAGCGACTTCTCCCTGACCATGTTATCCAAAGACCATTCCCCTTGGAGCGGTTCTGTGGGTACCTGGAGGTGTAATCTGGGCATTGGTCGTTAGACAGTGGTGAATAAGTTGATCTCTGGGAAGCCTCATTCTGTGAAAACGCTGAGTAAAATGTCCTCCTATAGCAGCCAGTCATGCTTTATGGGTAGGGGGAAGTCTCTGCTGAGTATGTCTGCCAGAAGATTGAGTTCCCCTGGAACATGTTGTGAAAGAGTTTGAGTGCCCACTTCCAAATGTTCTGGGACAGTTTGGACAGCCCTAGAGAGTGAGTGCTGCCCTTTTTAAGTAGTACATGGCTGTAGTACTGTCCGTGAGGACTAGAACTGGTTTCCCCTGTAGGTGTGTTTGGGAGGCCTTTAAGGTCTTGAACAATGCTAGTAGTTCCAACAGGTTGATGTGATTGGATGCTACTGCTGGAGACCACACGCTATGCACCATCTGTTGAAGGAGGTGAGCTCTCCACCACGTTGGAGATGTGTCTGTGGTGAGAGTGGCTTCTACTGCAGGGGTGGTGAAGGTTTTCCCCTGCAGAAGGTTTTCCCTTGACAACCACTGCAGAGACTGAACGAGGGCTGCCCAGACTACCAGTAGATCGTCCCGCTGGCCTGACACCATTGGCTCTTCGTGGGGCGCATGTGAGCGTGAGAAACTAGGTAGACGTAGGAAGCCATCATTCCCATCAGTGGTATGGCTTTGGGTACGGTCACGTGGTGACTGACTACATAGTGAGGGATCTGGAACAGCATGTTTTGGACCCTCTCATTGGAGAGGAAGAGTAGCCCGTCTTCTGTCCGAATTAGAGCCCCCAAAAACTGTTTGACTTGGCTGGTGTTTAGGCTGGATTTTTTCTCGTTGATAGAGAATCCTAGGTTGACGAGGAGATCTACAGTGCTCTGGGTATTTGTCTGGCATGTTCCGTACGAATCCCCTGTTATGAGCCAGTCATCAAGGTAAGGATAGACTGGGATGGACTGCCTGCGCAGGTGCACCGCTAATTGGGATGCATTTAACAGGGGTTTGTTGACTCAAGCCACTTGAGATTCTGCTAACTGGGTCAATATTAAGGGAGTGTGCCTAGCCTTCATCGGGAAGAAATAGGGATTGGAGATGGCAGCCTGATTTTGGAATTTATGTGAGTTGAGTCTTTTTCCTTGTGGTAGAGATATATTTTGATGCAGGGAGCAAGTTCCCCGGTGGTTAGTTGCCAGCTCCAAAATATGGAACATTTTCTTTTATTTTTTTATTGTATATGTTTTAACAAAAACCTTTACAGATAGAACAGAGTAAACAGATAACAGGATACTTATCATTTTACACATAGAAAGAATCAGTAAAAAATCTTTTTAAAAAGAAAGGTGACATTTCATCCAAAGGTAGGGTAAGATGTTAAAATAAATAGTTACATCTGTAGTTCCACCTACATATAAAACTAATTGAGGTTCAAACTCTTGATGAAAGACGAAATCACAATACCTTCCCAAATATTCTTGAAGTGTAGACATCTCCACTAGAGAGTTTCATTCTCCAACATGAATTCAGATACCTGAAATGTTGCCATAGTTATCATTCTTCGCTGAGATAGGGCTTTACAATAAAGGAGCAGGTGCTTGATACTTTCCTCCGAGGCATTACAGAATCTACATCCACTATTATTAGCAGATATAAGTTTCCTTCTAAGTTGAATCTCCCTAGTTGAGAGCACATTCCACCAGAATCTCATCAATATGTCCCTGTAGGTTTGAGATGGAAACAAAGTAAACATAGTGGAGAGTGCCCGCGTTTTTTGTGCTTGTGGGCCAGGTGGTTCATTAATGGATATGAATGAAATAGTTTGATCTTAGAGATCCAGTCAGTGTCCATCAAAGTCCTCTTAACTTTAAGTGGATTAGCCAAGAGAGTTCCTGCATCCAGAGAGAGTGCATCTAAGAGCGTTTCATAGTGTTTACAAAAACTGTCCAACAGGATGAGAAGGGTGCACCAGGAGCACTCCTAAGTGCCTGGCCCATAACTTCATATGTCCTACCAGGGGATGGAGCAGACATTTACGAGATCCACTTTCCCTGAACCAGGTCTCATTTGTTAAAGTCGATAGGGCTGGCCTTGACTGTTAGGGTGCTTGGAAGAAAGTTGAATGTTGTTCATGTAATCTTATAACAAGGCTCTGTTAGGTCGCAGTTTAAGGACCACCCACCGGCATCTGCTGCCATGGAGACTGTCTGAGCATATCTGTATGCAACAGTAGTATGCATTTGCAGTCTATAGTCTACATCACGACACATAACACCATGAGGACATACTGAAACATGGTTGGCATATCATTAATTGCCCATATTGATTCACTGTACCTATCCAACACCAACTACACCCAATCCACATGCAGACACTCACACCTTATATTATCACTCATTTATATCATTCAGTCACAGCCATCAAACTCTCCGCCCTGCCACACACAGCAACACGAAAGGTAAAGCTGCAAAATGATATTCCAAGGAAACTCCTAAAGGTCAATCTTAAATGCTGCAACCACCTCCTACCTACTCTAGCAAGTCACTTGCATCGCACAACTTCAACAACTCCACACACACCCACACATCTGATTTACAGACTCCCTAAAAGCAAACACTAGAGGCCACAGCCACACAGCATGAGATGCTGACCATCAATCAAATTATCATCATCCATCATCAAATAAGCTCTCAAACCAAAACTGAGGAGGCCTAGACTACATCACTTTAAAAAAATAAAAATAGTCTCACAGATACGCCGACACACCACTGAGCCCCAGTCACAGATCAAGATTCTCACCCCAGTTCTGAAGTGGAAAACCATAATTTATACTTGATCCCACTATGAACTCACACTGGGCCCAACTCCCATACAATGTCCCACCACATACAGAGAAAATCAAACCATAGTACAAAGGACCACATACCCCACACATGTTACACATGTTAGTTAAGGCCACCAAACCTTCCAGTCTCCCCTCCCCTGACTTAAATATAGACCCATGTTTGACAATCCAACTCCTTTCTACTGGCAATTAACGGTGGAGTATGAGGACAATGTGCACAACCCAGTCTCCTTGAAGGAAGAGCCTTACTCTGAAAAATCAAGCACAGGTGTCATTGAAGGCTGCCAATCCCAGCCAGTCAGATAGAAGAGGCAAACAGCATCTAAAAACACTTATGTGCTGTGAAAGATGGCAAAGCCTAACCACACTGAGGTAACAGGCTCATGGGTAAATACACTCCTTATTCTTATCCTAAAAACCTGGAAACCCTACTCCCCATTCACACTAACAAATTGCTTTCAATCTATTGGGAAGATTGAAAGACTTTTCCACACTCAAGGAGATGTGTCCTGAGGAAATCCCAAAACTAAAATATTTAAATATCTATCTTAGAGTCAGATGTCGGCTGCAGGAGGCCATGCAATTGGCAGACCTTGTGCTTTACTTGTACTATGTAACATGAAGTATTCTCAATGTAGAAACTTCTCTTTCTTTTTCCTCAACATTCAAATTTTGATGCACCTCTCAAAGAGGTGTAACCCAACATAATTGAGGCTATACAAAACAAAAATAATAATGTTTTGTAGATGCATCACGTCAATTCCCTTTTGCCAGGCATTCTGGATCCTGATTGTTCCAACTGAGAACTGAGTGCTCCTAGCAAGAATCTCTGCATTGGGAGGCCGTGCTCACCTACTGCCCACTCCCACACATTCTGCACTCACCTCTCAACTATGTGTACCTTTACGGCTTTCCCGTTTGCCCTCTTGGCCTCATCCATCGCTCTGCCCTGCTCAACATCCATACACTCTCCCTCTTCTTCGTTCAGCCCCTTGTCTCTTCATGAGTCTCATGACTTCCTGATCCACCTCCCTGTTTGTTCTTCTTTGCTTCCCAGAGCTCCTTCTCTGCAAGCAGTGCACACTCTTCTGTCCGCTCGCCTCGTGTCTCACCAAATTAGAACCTCATATTCCCCTGCTCTACTTTTATCTGTTGTGAGATACCAATCGCTATGAAACCTTGGATGGAGGGAGGGCTAGCGGGCGGGGGGTTCTGTCTGCTTACAGCCCCAGGGACAGCATGAAGTCCTTGGGTCACTCAGGCCTGTAACTTGGTTCCTGGGCCATTACTGGAAGGTAAAGTCCCCGCCTCAGGATTTTGTAAGTAAATATCTTTCTTAATGGATGAAACCTTGAAACATTGCTTCAGAGGACTGTGGTGTGCAAGCGCTATATGTTGTGTTTATTATAAAAATTGGTGTATTAAACACCTAGGAAAGTAATAGGTGGAGTCAGCCCAGCACAAGGCACTATGAATGACAGTCTGGATATGAATAAAACCAGGTGGAGGATAGCAGTAGACCTAGACACAGCTAAAAATACTAGAGACAAAAGAGATCTTTGACAACAAGGAGGACAACATTCTGGGACTAATCTCAATAGGCAGATCACTTTGGGCCTTGTTTAACAGCTGCACCTCATGGGAAAACTATACTATACTTTCTTCTGTAAACTCTCACTGCACCTACAGAAATAACATTGCATGAGCTCACACCATAGGCGGGATACCCCTGGGTGGGACAGGCTAATATTGCTGTGTAATATCATTTGCTCTTATGCTAGTTTGTGTTACATCGGTTCTGATACCAGGGGAATCCTAACATTTCAGTAGAAGTGTTATCCAAGAAGCGACTGGGAGCAATACAGCTGGCATCAGAATATTAATGGAAGCATATCAGGTGACAATTGTTAACAAACATTGGATGGAAAACCACTTGCTGGGCCAGGTCATCCCGAGGTTCTGGTGCTTTTCCCACTCACAGTATTCATTTCCTGCAGGCGCTCCTGAGGACCTGCCACTGAGGACAGCAGCTCATGGTGAAATGCAGGAGTCTTGTGCAGTCACACTGCGGCACACTAGAGTGCCATGATGGTGGCGTTAATACAGTGATTCTCATCATCTCATTCATGAGATAACATAGCTGGACGTCACTGTTCTGATGGCTTCCCTGGCACTGTCCAACGGCCTCAGAATGAAGCCGGTGGCAGATGCAAAGGGAGAAGGACAAATGGAGAGGGAACCAGAAGAAGAGGCAAGGCAAACCTCATTCAGCCCCTAGTGGTGAGTGAGTGAGTGAGCGAGTGAGTGAGTGAGTGGTGCCTCTGGAACTGTGGATGTTAGTGAAACACTTGGGGCTGCTGGCACAAGGTCTGTAGTGATCCACCAGATACTAGTGAATTAAGGTTATCTAGGAAATGAAACACTTCACCCTCTACCCAGTAAGAGAATTGCACAGCAAACATCTTGGGCTGTGGATTCATGAGGAACTTCAGAGTTCAGAACTGAGGTCCAAGCCCTCATTCTCTCCAACCAGGACTGTGGAAATCCTGCCTTGCAGATGTTCCAACCTCCACCCTTGCTGCTCTGGAGGCCATTCAGTATGGACAACCATCTAATCAAAGGCACACAAGGAATGGACTGTGTCATGCCCAACCTCAAGGTGCTACACTGGCTGCCTCTACAGGCCAACTTTATCTTCAGGAAAGCCTACATTGCATACAAGCCAATGAAAACCCCCCTCCACCGCCTACCGGGTTATAAACCTCACAATCTCCCAAGAGCAGTTTAACAAAGAAGCTTGGACCTCACAAGGCTGGATTACCGGAAATTCAGGAAAGAAATAGACTCCTCAAAGAGAATGTTGTCAGCCGCTTGCTCATGGTATTATGAATAAATGCCCTATGTCTGCAACTATCTCAACCTGCCCCCTGCTCTGTTCAATACACCCCTTCTTTAAACAGCGCTCTATTGCTTTCCGGGGCAGGGTTCGGCCATAGAAAACATATACATGCATACATACATACATACATACATTGGGAAGAGTTAGAACATGTTGTGGGGGAATAATACAATAGTGAGATTCCAAAAGAGGTCTTTGCATTCCGCCGAAAACTACACGCAAAAGAAATGAATAGGATGCAGAGCAGGGCATAAAAGGGTCAAACGAATGGGAGAGATGTTTGGGCTCCTTAGACCAGGCATCTGCAACCTGTGGCTCTCCAGATTTGTCGACTACAACTCCCATGATTCCTCACCATTAACTATGCTAGCTATTACTCACAGGAGTTATAGACCAAAACATTTGGCGAGGTAAATCCTGCGGACCACTGCCTTAGACAGATTACAACAAATAATCAGATGGCAAGAAAGTACATATGGTGTCCGCGGAAAGCAAAACTGACACCGCAGCTTCCTGAACACTAAACAAAACAAATAAGTATCTGGACTTGGTGTAACCATCGGGTGCACTAGAAAAAGGCATGAGATTCTCAAAGGCCATGCAAAAGTATGTCCACAGCGTGTCACTTCCTGTCACAGAATCCAAGGCTGATTTCTTAGGGTGCAGGGCCAAGGCTGCAAACATGAGTGTCATGGAGATCCTCATGATGAAGGAGGAGTGGAGATAAGCAATATTGTGTATATACCTGCAAAGCGTGATGTCCATCAAAATACAGCCACGGATCTATGGCCCACCTGGAGTCACCAAACCTGGAGAGATGGGTAGTTCGGGCAACACTGAGTAATCCAGAGTGACAAAAGAAATTGATGGCAGCAGCAGCAGCAGCAGGTACAACATCACAATGACTAGAGAACATTACTTTGCTGAAAACAAAGCTTGAGACACAGCAGATGTGAGTAATAGTTGACTCAGCAGAGATCCACTGCAACTTGAATCCAAGGGTCAATGCTTCACTCCGCAAAGATGAGATCTTATGTTATGTTATCTGGATTTATACCGTGCACCATTGCCATTGGCATGGCCTCCAGGCGCTCACGTGGCTCTGTAAGAAAAGTGCTTAGGGTTGATTAGTGAGGGAGAGAGTGATGGGACAGAATTTGCTCTCATCTGTTGATGTATGCAGAATCAGGAGGAATTGGTTCTGTGCGTGCAAGCTTTCTGGGTGTGCTTTGTTATGTGCATTGGGATTGTTGTGTCCGTAAGGGAGGTGTCCAGTGTCTGAGTTGTTTGTTGTTTAAAGGTATTGGGTTTGTAGTATTAGTAGAGAGGGGTGTGCGGTTTGCAAATTATATGGTGAGATGTTTCTAGAGCTGGGCCAACCTGGCATGGCTCAGGCTGGCCCGAACCCCACCTATGGCACTGGTCCGACCTCCCACGCAGGCCAGTGCCTGCCCAAAGCAGGGGCCAGCCATTAGCTCCATCATGTGCTTGCCCAATCCATTTAAAAAAAAGAAAAGAAAACGAAAAATGATGTGCTTCTGTAAGTTACAGGAGCGTGTCTGCCTGACTTCCGGTCTCGGCCACCTGACTGACGGTCCCTCCCCAACCATTCATTGATTGGCTGGGGAAAGTCAGGCAGCAGGACAGGAAAAGGGGCTTCCCAAACGTTCAAGTCACTGCAGAACTGGGAGTAGGTGCTCTGTGAGTCTGCGGCTTGTTGGTAATGGTCAGTTTCACTGTGGCTGTGCTGGAGGATGCTCTGTGGTCGGGAGGTAGGTGCTCGGTGACTCTGTCGTGGCGTTAGATTGTCTGTATCTCTGTGGCTGGGCTGCAGAACGTGCCCCACCTATTTAAAATAGTGGCTAAAATGTGGATTTCAAGAGTTTTGGGGAAAATACTATAGTTGGGAATAAAACACGCGTCTAATGGAATGATATTCCAGGTACAGAGTTCTTGCACTGCAATTGAGGGTTCTCCGGGGGGTACCTGCTGGAAGTTGGACATTTCACAAGACATCACAGGGGTGAGGGGTCTTGGGGCAGTATTCAGAGCACTGATCAGACAATGAAAGGGAGCGAGTGAGAAAGTGTGGCGGGTGCGTTTGTGAGCACATACTGTCCAGGAGCATGATGGGTATACCCATTGACAGCACCCCCCCCCCCACCAGCTGTTTGCGGGTGCATGACTAGCATCAGAGCCAGACTGGATATACTGTTCAGGGATGCATGTCAAGCGGAGTTGCACTGTTCAGTGGTGACCCGGCCAGCCTTGCATGTACTGTTCTGGGAGCAGGTGGTTAGGGGGGTCTATGTGTTTACTTTGACCACAGTTACTTCGACCACGGTTTGGTTGAATATTATAAGTCGTTTTCAAATGGGGGTTCCCCCATGACCCTTTTCCCATGCATCCCATCCTCACCCCATAAGCCTGCAAAACACACACACATACATATATATGTGACCTACGAGAGTAAACAAAACCCTAACGTGGTCTAAGTAACCATGCAGTACAGTTGAGGCGTACATGGCCATCAGTGGGTGCATTATGTTAACAGTGGTAAATAGGTGCAGTGTCGGCGATCAGCATCGCCAGTGTGTCTACCAATGGCAATAATGTTCCACTGTGAGAGCTGCTGTACAACAGGTCCCAATTCTGGAGGGAATGTGATTCTTTAAGGCTACAATTTGCCACCCATATCCCCCTTCAGAGCATCAGCTCACTGCTCTCCTGTAGACATATCCTTAGGAATGTAAAATGCAAGATTGCGGTTTTCCTATGGCACTGTACACGCTCATTCCAGCCAAGTGCCCCTGGCTAGAATACTTGCGTTTTACCTGCTCAGCAGATTGGAAGGTGGAAGCAATGAAGATTTGAATTGTCAAGGTGGACCTTGCCTTCAGGCAAAGTCATCCACATTCTCCATACTCATATCAGAACTTTCCTCTGTCAGTCTTTAATGCTCAACTTGAGACCCTTAGAGGCTGCCGTGACGCCATTGTTTCACCTAACAGCAAGCGGGTCCAATTCCACTCCAAGGAAGCCTCATAGCCTTGCCATGCCACGCACATAGTCAAGACGCCTCAAGGGTCCATGCAGCCCCTGTGCTGTGGTTGCACCGCCTCTGGGCACCCTTCGTGAGCTGGACATGCTGCCCATCTGATCAGACTCTGCTGCCTTCATGCGTCATTTAACTCGAAATAATCCCTAGAAAGCGTGAACTCCTTATTCCCACAGCGAGTGAGCGAGACAACCGGGGCATGGAGATGCGTGTGTATGACGGAGCAAGAGTGAGGGGAAGGGGGTAAAAGAGGGGGAACCAGTAAGAGTGAGTAGGGACTAGTGTGTGAGGGAATGAAACTATTTACTTATTGCTCGCTGTAGGGTACGCCACTACTTGGCGCTGAATCACCCTTTCAGCGCCACACACTTGTTGAGTCATTGCACTCTGGGTCACAACAGAGTCTCTGCCATCACTTGCCACAGAGCTGACCCAGAGCACATCCATCCCACAGCCTCTTACACATCATCGGCTATTTTTATTGGTGCTCTTGGTAGCCAGCCATGCCACCTCCTCACCACCTGTGCATTCTTCTGCACCATGATGAGCAGCGTACACATCAAGACACACTGGCTCAGCAACATCATCACCCTCACATTTCACTGCCATGGGCATATCATGTGCACTACCCATTGGGGCCCTGCCCTGAATATCTCATGCTCCCGGGCCAGCAGAGCCCTGCCATTTAACTGTAACGTGCCTAACTCATCTGAGCCCTGCCACGGAAAGACCCGTGCCCATCAAGAGCAGGACTACATCTCACGTGACGGGTTGATCCGCTCCTGCCTTGGCACGTCATGTGCCTTGCCTAGGGGAACAATTCAAAGGGCATCTCGTGCATTCTTACTTCTAAGACTGCCATGGCACGGGAATCTCCTTTAACTTGCCCAACTAATCTTTCCATGGGCATCTCATGTTACACACCCTGAGCACACGATGTACGGTTCCATGAGCAGCACTTGTGCTCTGCAGGCTAAAGTGCTGCTGTTTGCACCACATGTGCCCTTCCCCACCGAAATCTCACCAGCCTTGCCCATCGGTGCTTTAAAAGGAGCAGCTGAGGGGTTTTGCCCATTCAAGCCCAATAACGACGGTCAATTGTCCTGCCCACGTAACGCATAACAGCTCGTGTGCCTTGCCTTTCCATCAGAGCCCTGCCAATGCCATCTCAGGTGCTCTGCCCATGGGAGCCTTGTCAAATGATACCTGTGCATGTAACCATGGCCTGTCCTGTCCGCATGGCTCTGACACTGAACCAGATGACCAGCACATCGCAGCAAAGAGGCAGGAGTGGAATAAACAGCAAGGGTGAGTTGCTGCCACAGAACGTGCCTGGCACGGGTTTTACATGCAGAAAAGGAGCGCTTAATAACAGAAGTTGTTGTAACAAGAACACCCTGTATACTGACCTTAAAGAAGTTTCCTCCGACTGGGGGTCGTCTTCCTCCAGCTGCTGCTGCTCTGCGCCCCCACCACGAACCGCAGACCACGTACACTTTGCCCATTGCACCCGCAACAGCATCTGCCACGGGCTGTATGCCATGTTTCGGAATGGTAAAAATGTGGAATTCGTTCAGCCATTTTTTCCGTGCTCGGCCTGTGGTTAGCTGCTAGAGCCAGGCCTGACCCCCAGGCTTGGCCCTACCCATGAATTCATTGGATCCCCCAAGTCCAGTTGTTTCACTAGCCATTTGGGCGTGTGTAGTACGTGAGAGGTTTGAGGGTGTGGAGAAGAGAAGGCGGCTGGTTAGTTGGTTTCAGGTGATCTATGGGTGTTGAGTAGTTTTATTGGCGGTTCTTCGTTCTGCATAGTTCTGTGTTTGCTTTGGTCCTGGTGTATGGTTTGCAGAGTGGTGTGCCCAAAGTAAATCTAAAAAATTAAATCAGTACAATTCTAGTGTGGATAAAATCAAAAGCAGCAGGCGCCAAATCAGCACAGTTCTAGTGTGGCTAAATTCAAAAACAGCAAGACTAACTCAGTTCAATTTGAGTGTGGCAAATTCAAAAGGGGCGGATGCCAAATCAGTATGGTTCTAGTGTGGGTAAATGCAAAAGCAGTGTTAACTAAATCAGTACAATTCTAGTGTGGCTAAATTTAAAAGCAAGAGATGCCAAATCAGAATAGTTCTAGTGTGGCTAAATTCAAAAGCAGCAAGGCTAACTCAGTTCAATTTGAGTGTGGCAAATTCAAAAGGGGCAGATGCCAAACTAGTATGGTTCTAGTGTGGGTAAATACAAAATCAATGTTAACTAAATCAGTACAATTCTAGTGTGGCTAAATTCAAAAGCAGGAGATGCCAAATCAGTATAGTTCTAGTGTGGCTAAATTCAAAAGCAGCAAGGCTAACTCAGTTCAATTTGAGTGTGGCGAATTCAAAAGGGGCAGATGCCAAACTAGTATGGTTCTAGTGTGGGTAAATACAAAATCAGTGTTAACTAAATCAGTACAATTCTAGTGTGGCTAAATTCAAAAGCAGGAGATGCCAAATCAGAATAGTTCTAGTGTGGCTAAATTCAAAAGCAGCAAGGCTAACTCAGTTCAATTTGAGTGTGGCGAATTCAAAAGGGGCAGATGCCAAACTAGTATGGTTCTAGTGTGGGTAAATACAAAATCAGTGTTAACTAAATCAGTACAATTCTAGTGTCGCTAAATTCAAAAGCAGGAGATGCCAAATCAGTATAGTTCTAGTGTGGCTAAATTCAAAAGCAGCAAGGCTAACTCAGTTCAATTTGAGTGTGGCGAATTCAAAAGGGGCGGATGCCAAACTAGTATGGTTCTAGTGTGGGTAAATACAAAATCAGTGTTAACTAAATCAGTACAATTCTAGTGTGGCTAAATTAAAAAGCAGGAGATGCCAAATCAGTATAGTTCTAGTGTGGCTAAATTCAAAAGCAGTGGGGATCAAGATGGTGCAGTTTTATTGTTGCTAAATTATAAGCACCGGTAACCAAGTTAGTAATACCAGTGTGGTTAGCTTCAATGACACACAAGTGGAAGGTTCACAGGTTCCCACAACCATTGGCTGATTGAGCTTGTTTGGCTAATGTAAAGAAATGTATAATGAGATAAAATCTCTGTCAAGAAACTGGATAGGAGGTACATTCTTAAAGGGGGACAGTCATGTTAGGAAGGTAAGGGTTATCAATGAAAATTCTGTTTTATTCTCCTTTGGTGATAAACTGAAGAGGTGACGGGACCCACACAGCATTGATCGTGATTATTGGCAAGTGTCTGACTCTATGCATGTAAGGTTGAGAGTACACAGCCTGCTCTAAAACCGGTCATCATTTATTATGCATGATAGGGACAGAAAGGTTAGTGTCACGCTCAAATGGCCAAACAGTTATGTGAGAACGTGTGCTATTTGTGTAACTCCTGTTTTAGATTACACTTATTTTGTATAATGGGTGCTTCCTCGGGACTCGGTTTTGTTAAATGGAAGCTGGTTTGCCAGATGGTTGACACAATAGAGTATTTGTATCATTGGCTGTCATTGAGAACTGAATATGATGAAGTATGAGCCTATTTATTGCTGAAATGAATAAGGAACACTTTTAGCGAAAATTGCAGCATTTCCGGTTGCAAAACGTGTTCAAATCATGGGAACCCTGCTATAATTTCTGCAGACTGGCATCACTAAATGTCTGAGAGTTAAATCTAAAATATTGCTATGCATCTCTTCTACCAGCTCCAACCTACGATGTCTCTCCCCACCCAAACACCCCCACCCCTCTCTCTCGCTAGTTTTAGCATTTTTAAGAGACTTAAAAATAGGCAGATAGGAAATGAAATGCAAGGTTGGACGGATGAGATGATTTCCTTGGCAAATATTGAGAAGGTGATGTACAGGCGGTTGAGGACATTTCGAGTACATGCTAAGGTGTGGGATGTATTCTTAAATCTGTATTAGCAAGAGGAATGTATATAAACCTGTATTAGCAAGAGGAGTATATATAATAAATGGTGTTCTCCTTTTTTTTTTCTCTCTCTCTTTATGTATTCAAATATTGTTTGTACTGTTGCTCTTAGCTCATACTATGTTATATTTGCTTTGTGATCGATGTATTCTTGTTTTGGTAAAATGTAAATGAACATTTAAAAAAAAAAAGATAACCTTTTTAGGGAGGTGGTGTTGACATGGGTATTTCAATCAGAACGCTGTTGAGTGCCTAGTAAACGTATTTGAAATAAATTAACATTCGAATTGACCCTTTCAATTTTCCTGTTGCAGAAATCAGTGAGGGCGAAGGAATACGAGTGCTTTGTGACAAAGATTCAGAGGCTCGAGAGGCTCTGCAGAGCACTGCAGGAAGAGAGAATCGAACTGTACAAGAAAATCAAAGATGCCAAAGAAAACCCAGGACAAGAAGACGAGGAAGAGGAGGAAGATTTTGAGCTAGAAGCTGAGGGGCACTCGGGCGTAGAAAATGGAATAGTGGCGCCTGTAACCACTGCACCTGGTGTGTTGCCCTGTGCTACTGAGGAAAACACTGCCAAGGATGTAACTGAAGCACCTGTACAAAAGGAAGACCGTCCGGCACTATCACATGACCATCAAACAACCAGCGCTCTACCGCCAAAAGAGCAAGAACTTGTGTCTGTGTTAACAGATGCCACTGAGAAACCAGCTGCTCTAGCTGAGGCAGAAGTGTGTGGAGGGGCTACTCCAGAAAATGCCTCCATCAAAACCCCCCTGCAGCCGGCAGTAGACGCGGGAATGGAAGGGGTGGATTAATTGGCATGCTGTACGCATCCTTATACTCACAACCTTATCAAAGTAATTTCATTTTATCCTGCAAGTAATTTCCAAGATAAATGGCTACGAAAATCATTTGAAAAGACATTGAAGATGCATTGACTTTCATAGTGACCAATGGATCTGTTAACCTTCCACATCACTGTTTAGGAGAAAAACTGTATTCACATTTACAAAGGCATCAATGTAAAATGGACTGAAGTTCTAAAGTTGTCAACCAGATCTACTGTCCATGTGCTAATATGTATCAATGGGCCTCATAAAAAAGTGTGCCGGTCTGGTAACAACGGTGCTGGTAAGCTACCGGCACCCTTGTTACCAGAACAGCACACTCTGAATTCTGCGGGCAGGTGCCATCCCTCCCGCCTTGTCTGACCTGGCGGGCGGAACGACACCCGCTCGCAGACTTTGGCGGAAGCACCAGCACTGTTGCACACAGTACTGGTGCTTCCGTCGCCCCATTCCCATTGAGTCCTCTTGGACTCAATGGGAATGGGGAGTCATTTTCTCCTGTGCCTGGCTAGAGGAATTACCAGGACCGCCGGGGCTGTAATGCCCCAGTAATTCCCCATTGCCAGGCACTGGAAGAAACACGACTCCGGTGGCAGCCGTGCCATTTTTACCAGCACGGCTAATGCCGGGGTCGTAATGAGGCCCAATCTCTGAAAAGCACAACTCCCCCATTCCCCATACCCCACTAATCTGACATGTTCAATTTAAATAGAGGGGCAGCAAAGAATCCACATTTAATTTATCTTCAATCCTAAAGAAGGATTTTTTTTTAAAGGAATGACATTTATGAAAGAAGATATTTCATGAAGAGGCAGAATGATAAATTGGAAAATAATTCCCACCAATGCTGATACATTCTGTCTGCTGTCGCCAATGCGTGTTTGTATATTTATTTGATTTAAATGGTCATTTTGTGATCTGATCATGAAATTGTGAGGGTGCTCTGAGCAGTGAGACTAATTATTTCACATGTGTCAAATAAGTGAACAGTTATACAGCAGCCAATGGCTCTATACTGCGGTTATCCAGGAAATGGGTTAACAATCAAGACTGAATTTGTCAGCATTAGATCCTTGAGGACCACCATTGGAATTGGTTCTGGGCGGCTCCCTAGGCAGACACCCTGGATAAGGGGAAGCCCTGGAGCTGCAATTTACTCCAAGTGATTAGGCTGGGAGTGAAGACTGAAATGTGGACATAATTCCATGATCTGAGAGTTTTTCCAGAGAAGACAAACATTTATTTTTTTAAGTTAACTTGTACCACACCAGGAGCTGAGTAAGAATTCATAAAGGCTGCCATGGCACCTGAGAATCAACTGTATAGGATGAGAGCTTTGAAATATTTTAGCGGTAGTGAGGTTTCAGAAGAGCCAGATGTCTTACTATGTTTAAATATTGCTACTGCTTGCTCAGTTGATACATCATTCTGGGTAAGGTAGTGGAAGGGTCATTGTCACTCTGTTGGGGATTTTCTTCAGAATTTCTTGATCTACGCTGCACATTTGGGACGTGAATTACGATGCAAGTCTGTCACAGAGTAAGTCAGATGGTTCCGTTTCTTTGTTAACAAACACAAGACATCTAAACTCATGAAACATTCAGGAGAGTTACTTAAGTGAGCTGGTTGTATCCAGCATTATTAACACATAGTTTGCTTTTTCATCTCTGCTGATCAAGTAGTGGTTCATACTTGTGTTATTGGGGATGACAAACATCGTTACCATTGATATAATCATGATGAGCTGCTGGTCCTCTCAGGCATTTTGGCTCCCGCTAGCGGAAGCATAACCCACTTGGCAGCTGATTAATTCACAAAGATCTTTCTTTCAAGAGAATTAGAAACTCCAGTGTTTTGGAAATTGATCAATGTGTGATGCTGAGGGATCCTGCAACCGCGCCACTAGGTTTGATATCATTCCAATTGTTAATTTTTCTGGATATGAGTGATAATAATTATCTTCCATCACAATTAAAAGTCAAGATGAAGAAATTAAATGCGGAAAGTCGCTGCTTGCAATCTTTTCCTATCTTACGCACACTTAGGAATATTCCTTGTATTCCCATAGCAGGCACATCTAATAAAACAGCTAATATGAAATCAATACCCCATGGCATATGTCTATGTTCTGTGACTACATATCATTTTGTTGGTAGGTAAGCCTAGCCTTGGCAGAGTAGATGTGGCTATTTGTTGCTTTGTGTCCCTTATTATCCACAGGAGTATCTTTCCAGTATTATGAAAGATGTATTAAAGATCATTTATTTATCTATTTAGTATTTATGAAAGATCAACTACTGCGTTCTTCTTGAATCTAAATAACACTACCTTTTCCACTATGTTCTTTTGCTTCATTTCTGCATGACATTCTAGTGCCCTAGATTAACTAGTACATTTAAAAGATCTCCAAAACAACTAAACTAGATCCTAGATTTAAGTTCTGTAAATCAATATTTTGTATGAGCAAGACAGCTGGGGGAAAAAAGCTAGAGACAAGGACCTTTACGTATCTCCCCTTACAGTATATCCAGTCATCAAAGCTTGAACCTGGACACAGCCCCACAGGTGACGTCCTTTACTCCCTCCTTTTGAAAGATTTTGTTTTTCATGTGTGGGCAAGGTGCATAAATGGTGAGCTGAAGGTTGTTAATAGTTAATATATACGACTGGCAATAGTGCCATTTTATATTTCCCTTCTCCATGTTGTGAACATCGTAAAGGTTCCCTCCCATCACAAAACATGTGTTAACTATGTCAGCAGTATGGCCATTGCTTACATTTAGTTTCCCCCAATCCCAAAATCTTTTCTGCAATCATATAATTTTCCGGTCCTTTTCACAATTTGAAGAAATCTGATACATTAGCAACTGTCTGACCCTCGCCATGCTGTTCCATTTCACAGGGGCATCTTAACCTTCTGTTTGTTTTCACTGTATTGCTTTTCTTGGGCATTTGTTCTAAGCATTCTTACTGTGGCTGTGTTTTAGTGTGTTTATTTCCTAGTGAACATGTGCCCATTCCTTCCTGTATTGGGGTGATTCAATTATATTGTAAGCTCATTTTGTCCACTTTTATTTTTACTTTTGGAAGTGCACTATAAAGAGGAATGATAGCCCTGTGACGTCCCTCACTCTTTCTCTTTTTGCAAACATTCTAACTGGCTGCATGGTTGCGACTCACACTAAGGCAGCTAGGCAACCTTCGCACCCGATCTTTGTATGCGCAATACTTTGATGACGTGCGTCCTTTACCCGGCATGTATCCTGTCTAAAAAAAAGGCTGTGGAATGTATGCATGCGGAAACCCATATGCGGTAAGATGGACCAGTACTAGCGGTCAAGTCTTAAAAAAAAGTGGGGGACTCATTAACATACCAATTGAATTTGGTGTCACCAGAAATTAGCATATCAAGGTGCCCTCTCAAAAAAGTGTGGGTACTCAAACCACCGTCGTGTACCCTCGACTTGAGCCCTGCCCAGTACCTTCTTTTCCAAGTCTTTAAAAAGTGTTTCTCGGTTTTCCTTCCTGTGCTCACACTCTTTAAAATACTGTCTCAAGTGTTGTAAACCTCATGCAAATATTTCCAACAAGATTACACTTCCATCTGCCTTTAGCCTTGATACTCTGTACACTTACGAGTCTTCTGGGCTTCTCACACGCTTTCAAAGTTTTGACCTTTTCAAAACGTTATCGCGGCTTGTGATAGTCTCCAGAATTCTCCACATACACCTGTCCTTTCTGAGATTGTACTCACAGCTAACATGAAAAAATACATTTAAAAAATGAAGACCCCTATCTAATACTTAAAAAGCGGGCACTATTTCTTTAATACAGTTAGGATGGGTTCGCTAGTCATGAGGAAAGGTTTACTCGGCGGTCTCTGGCATGGAATCATATACGGTGTGACATTTGGACCACAATAGTTTTCTTCTTCCAGAGAAGCGGGTACAGATATAAAGCTACCACTGATGCTGTAAGTGAACATAGTTTCCTTGGGGAACCCATCATCATTATTAAGTGTGAGGGTGGGGGAGGGACTTGGTGGCGGTAAGGGTGGATTCATGCTGGATTTACTTGTACTATTCATTGATTCCGTTTTTCTTTTTACATTAAAGCACTCTGCTCTACCACATCCCTCCATCCTCCAGTCAGCTCCCCCCCACCTCCATCTGTCTAAACTGACACATTGGGCCTCATTCTGACCCTGCCGGTTCGCAAACAAGGGTGCCGGTAAGCTTACCAGCACCTTGTTTCCGGACCAGCATATTACAGGTCTGCCTACCGGAGCCGCCGTGCCCAACAAGTCTGACCGTGCCGGGCACAGCAACCACAGTAGGCAGACCGTTCACAGAAGCGTTGGCGCGGTTACCGCCAGACATGTAATGAGGCCCATTGAAGCTACAGTTCATATCCTTCTCACTGCTCTAGGCTTGATTTGACAATTACTCCATCATCCACTGATTGCACAGGAAGAAATAATTGCTGTCACAATTTAATTCCCAACATGCATTACATATTGTT
This sequence comes from Ambystoma mexicanum, assembly GCF_040938575.1. Lineage (NCBI taxonomy): Eukaryota > Metazoa > Chordata > Amphibia > Caudata > Ambystomatidae > Ambystoma > Ambystoma mexicanum. The sequence goes on along the minus strand of NC_090928.1, from coordinate 543,359,615 downwards.
TAGTCGCTGTTCTTAGAAACCCAATTGCTGTGAAATTGAGTGTTCATTGTTATCAATGGTTTGTGGTGACGTGGGTGTGTTTAACACTTGAACCCTGTAAAGTCATTTTTTACAGTGTTTTTCTTTTAAGATTGTCACTACTGTTTTGTCCATGAAAGCTGAACGCCAACAAAAAAGGTCTGATTTACGATTTTGAGAAAGACATTTAATAAAATATCAGTTGACTTTTCAAAAAGATGTTTTTTGCTTATTTTATTTTTTTGAATTTTATTTTTTATTCTTGATTTAACTGAATTTCAACAGTTTTTACAAGTACGTTTCCATGAATATGTTTCCATAGATGGTTCCAAGGGTGAAGTGATTGAATGAATGAATGAATGAATGAATGAATGTCTCTTTATCTTCCCCTTTTGTTTATGAATTTATACATTTTCCAAGTTCAAGCTTTCCAAAAAATTACCTACTGCAATCACTGGTTTCCTCTTGGCCCCATTCATTAGGTGTGTCCACCAGTAATTTTCATCCAGTTCGCAAAACTTTGAAAACATATGGCTTAGGTGAGTCTTTCTATTAGATGCCAAGCCTGTGCATTTAAGGATCAGATGCCTTAGAGATTCGGGTATGTTAGTCTCAGTTCAAAAATGACACGTGTTCTCCCTTGCCTTGTCTCTGATGGCCAGGATTTCGTTGGTTTTTAAGACGTTTAGCCTTGCTCTCAAAAAAATGGATCGAATCCTTTTATTAGGGAACCTCAGCAAGTAGTTTATAGGTTTGTTCAATTTTTGAGCGTTGATTGGTTGGTGCCTGGTTAACTTGTTTCTTGCTGCATCCTCCAGGGTATTACACCAGTCAAGTTATTTGCATTTCTTTGCCGATTTTGTTGGGTTGTTGTATAATTCATCCTCAGAGCTTCCTATTTCCTCCATCAAAGTGAGATTTTTGCAAAACCACAGAGTTAGCATTTTGTTTGATCCATTTTTTTGTTCTTCCTGGATCATCTCATGCATTTTTTAATATGAAGTTTGAATTTTCCGAAACACCATTAGGCCGTTAAGGTCTACCGTGCCTTTTAATGACACCAGGCTTAATTCGCTCCTGATTGATTCAACCGGAGTGGATGTCGCGAGGTGCAGTATTTTCCTCCAAACAAAGCCTTCAAGTTTTTTCCAGATTTCAGGTGGAATTGCGGGCATCGCTTCGGCTCCATAAACGATCTCTGGTACCACTTTAGATTTGTAGAAAATCAGAGTTCCTTTGAGCGAGAAACGACTAAACCTTTTGTCTAGTACCATCATCTGGATAGTCAAGCTTTTAGTTTTTGTCCAGAGAGTTTCTTGCATCTCTATTTCTTGTAAGCTTCTACTAATTGTGACACCGAGATATCTAAACGAGGAGACTGTTTCCAATCTGTCTTCCGCTAAGTGCCACGAGGATGTTTTTTTTCTCTTTGCTGTTTTCTCTAGTATAAGCACTTTGGTTTTACCAACGTTGATTTCTAGATCATTTGATAACAGGTATTCTTGCCGATTGTCCAGCTTTCTTTGTAGACCTATAGACGTTTGATCGACTAAGATGATATCATCTGCATAGAGTACTTATTTTTTCTTTGACCACTGATGGTGGAAAAGCTTTGACCATCTTTTCTGAGTATTGGCAGTCCCCCGTATATGCGTTATATAGAGCTGTAGCTAAAGGGCACCCTTGTTTCACTCCTCTAGCTGTTTGTATGTTCTTGGATAGGAGGTCAGCTCCACTGAGTCTGACTCTCATTGATGTCTCCATGTTTAGTTCTTTTATGGGTGCCAAAATTGATTTCGGGCACTTCCAGTCGGTAAGTTTCGCCCAGAGTTTTGCTCTATTAACTCTGTCAAAGGCTTGGGAGAGGTCGATAAAGGCCAAAAATAGTCTAGATGAGCCTTCCAGAACTTTAGCCTTCAAAATGCTCAGGAGCAAGATGTTCGTTGTTGTGCCCAGGTTCTTTGTGAAACCTGCTTGGAATGGGTCATGTCCTTCTGAGGAAGCTGCCCAAGGTATGAATTTATCCAGCAAAAATGAACCAAATATGTTTCCAATGCAATCCAAGAGGGCAATCGGGCGATAGTTGTTGGGATTCCCTTTGTCCCCTTTCTTGTAAATCGGGACAACGTTTGCTGTCCTCCATGAGGTAGGTATGGTTTTCGAATTGGCACATATCTTAAATATTTCAGCTATTAGTATCGCCCAAACGTTGGAATTTGCTTTCAGGTCCGCGTTTGATAGCCTGTCCGGACCCAGAGCTCGAGAGGCTTTTAATTTGTAGATTTTACACTCGATAGTTGATGTATCCTGTTCAATATCCCATTTGTCAGTGTCTGGTTGAACTTTCAGAAGAATCAAAAATGGTGGAGCAAACAAATTTGAGAAATGATCGATCCAATCTCTCTCATTATATCTTGTATGGCCCTTCCACCAGACGTTATTAGCGACCAAAAATCCTTTGACTGCTTCCCACTAAGAGTTCTTAGCATTTTTTCAGCGTCATCTTGATATAGTTGGATTTTGTACGACTTTAACCAGTTTGTGTACTTCTTTATTAATGAGTTGGCCTCGTCTATGTTGAACTTTGTTGGCATATTTTTGGCTTTCCTTAATGATCTACGCATTTCTTCTCTTTTTTGCTTTCAAGGTGTGGTTGTTAGCGTGGCAGTGATTTTTAGATGGTTTAAGAGCAGCTACTCTCTGGACTACTGGTCGCTGGTACGGGACCAGCAGTGGGCAATAGTCACTTTTGGTCGATCCCAGAATTTCCAAGTCCCTCTCTTTTGCGTGGATGTATTGTTTTGTGATCGTAATTATTTCAGATGGTTTCAATTGAAGACGGGTTCTGCCTTTATTTGCATCCAAATTGGACTGGATTTGAGGGCGCTTAAGTGAGAAACTGACTTTTGCGGTGGTCCATGTTAGCTTTAACAGGTTATGGTCGCTGTTAAGAGTCTGTATGACCTTGAAGGAGGTTACCCTTGCCAGTACGTCACGTGAAAAATAAATATGGTCCAACAGCGGTGCTCAGTGAATTGTTTGATGTTTTAGGGCGTTTTTCCCTGGAAGCTATTGTCGCATTCAAATCTCCACATATAATCGTGTGATCTACTAACTGGTTTTATATTGTATCATCCAAGAAATTTTCTATTTTGGCCAAAAAGAAGGTAGTTGTTGGTTCTTTTGGATTCCAGTAAGTGTTGATCACCAAGTAGTTTTTTGAAACACCTGTAACCCTTGGTAGATTGATACGGGTTCCAGGAGATCAAAGTGGCCAGTATATGTGACTCATTTCTAAGAGTTTTTTTCCAAAAATAGATTTCTACCTGTACGGATGGCTGTGAGCGATCCTGCTTGAGGTCTTCCCAGTGGGCCTTGGATTGCCGGTGAAAAGGCAATGTCACAGCCATCCATTGAGGGTTTCTTCGTGATGCAAGTCTCTTGGAGACACAAGAGATCAAATGAGCCTAAATTGACATCTGAAGTTTAGTTAAATGAGAGAAGACACGCGTGTTCCATGAACCCATTGTAACATGATCGAAGAAAGTTGTTGTAACCTTTGTCAAGGGTTCGTTTTTGAAGCATGGCAATATTTTTCATTGCTAAGAGTGGTTAGTGTTTGCCAAAACGTCCGGCAACCAAGCCCATGTTTTTGATTCTTTCTCTTTATAGTTTGTCTGGGAACTATTGTTCGTGTCCGTGGGACTTTTTTTTTGTTTTTCCTGATCAATCGTTATGGTCCAGTTTTTCTGAGGACCAGGAGACACGTGTTCATTCTCAAATGAGTCGTCAATGTTTGCTTTGGTGGAATAGCGATTTGATGTATCTTCTTTAGATTTGTTTGGAGAATCTGTTGGCTTGTGTCTACTATATTCTCTTCTCTTATCACTCTTGTGTTTTTCTCTTAAGTATCTACTGACATTTCTTTGTGATGGCGAATGACCCGGGCTTTCCCGTTTAGGATTCTGTCTCAGTTGTTTGGAAGCGGTTGTATGAGTATACAAAGTTTTGTTTTTTTGCAGCCGGAGATCGTACACGTTTGGACTTGCTGAACTTTATGTTAGTAGATGACCTAGTTCTCTGTGAATGTGAGCCAGGTCGTGGTCTTGAGCTTAGTTGCCTCCTGTTTCCGCCTGAATGTTGACAGTCATTTTCTACTAGGTCATAACCCAGTGATCTTAACTTGGTTCTTGCTTCCCTTATCCACTTTTTTACCATAGAATATTCAATGTGCAGGTATACACTATCTGTAAACTCGACAATCTCAATGTCATCTGAAGAGAGCGTTCTTACGGCAGGGATATGATGCAACAGAGCCATGATCGTTTTTCTATTTAGGACGATTTGATCTCCTTCGTTAAGCATACGTTCTAAGAGAAAAGAACGTATGTTTGTTGTCCTTTCAGACATCAAAAGTTGCGATCTTCTGTCATGCCGCCGGCGTCTAGTCGCCGGTGGGGGCTATGGAACGCCTGGCGTTGGCGGCGCCGTTAGGTCGTCCATTGCTTTCCTGTCCATTTCCGGGTTTGCCCGCTGTAGTCTTTCTCTGTCTCCCTGGTTTCGCTACTTAAGCACCGCCCACTTCCGGGTTCGGTGCGTTGCAACTTTGTTTCTTTCCCTTGTTGCTTGCTCCGTGTGCTTTCTCCTCCGTGCTTACCTTGTTTAACCTTGGGCCTCCAGTCGGCGTCTCTTCGCCGTTCTTTCTCTCTTTTTTTTCTCGCCCGCGGCGCTCCTTCGCCATTCTGGTTCTCCTGTCTTTCCTTCCTTTCCTCTCTTTGCCGCTTGCCCTCTCCGGCTGATTCCTCGTCCTCTTCTCCTGGAAACTTCTAAGGACTTACCTCACTTCCAGACACTCGTCCAGGATCCTTGCTTCAGTCGTCATCCCTCTGACATCGGATTTGCAGGTTTTCATCACTTCACTCTCCGGACCTGCTGGACTGTTATCTTGTACACCGAGGGTTTTTTTAAGCATCTGCTTTTTTCCCTCGTCTATTCGGTCCCTGCGGGAAGGAAGCCTCTTGCTTCCCTGCTTGCCAGGGAATCAGGGTGGCTTCCCACCGTGGACGGCCCTACCTCTTCACAAAAAAGAAGAAGATCGGAAAGAAGGCTAACCGCCGTGAAACTTCTCCAGAGGACTCAGGTGAGGAGGAAGGGAAGAAGGTACTGGATATAACTGATACACCTTCTAAAGCTGCGGAGGTTGACAGTTTGCAACGCCCACAGTTAAGAATCATGGCCTCTCCTGAGCAGGTGCAAGAACTGCTAACAGCTGTCCATAATCTTACTCAAGAGTTACAGGTAGTTAAGACGGAAAACACTACCCTCAGACAAAGGTTGGACCGCTTCGAGCAGTCCCGCAGTGACCTTCCTCCTATGCCTTTATCCTGTGGCAAATACGACGGATCACCCAACAAATTTAAGGAATTCATGGAGGCTTGCGTGATTTACTTCACATTTAGACCTCAGTCTTACGCTACAGACCAAGCCCGCATAGGGTTCCTCATCTCTAATTTGACCGGAAATGCCCTGTCCTGGGCAGCCCCTTTGGTAACCAGTGCCAGTCCTCTGCTTCAGGATTATGCTGGGTTCACCGCCCAGTTCAAACTGGCATTTGAACAACAAGAGACTACACTAGTAGCCAGTGAACAGCTACTAGATATCCATCAGGGAAGCATGGACCATTTGTCCTATATCTCCCACTTTAAAAGGGTGGCCGCTGATGCGGGTTGGCAAGAGAATGCTCAGTACACTATTTTTCGTCGAGGTCTGAGAGAAGACCTTAAGGATGAACTTGCTAGGGTTAGCCGTCCTTCCACACTCTCGGAGCTCTGGGCTACTGTCCTCCAGCTCGATTTTCGGTTATCGGAAAGACGGTCTGAGCGGTGGAGACAATGTGGGTTCCCCATTTCTGCTAACCCAGCTCCATCCTGCTCCGTTCCCTCGGGTTCAGCTAAAGACGAGCCCATGCAGATCGGAACCACCAAGGGACCTCTTACCCCCGACGAACGGAAGCGACGCAGAGACCTCAATCTATGCATGTACTGCGGTTCCAACACCCATGTCTTAAGGGACTGTCCAGACGTACCTCCTCGCAGGTCGGGAAACGCCATACCTCGGAACTAGTAGGGACCAGTTACCAAGGGGGCTATTGCGGTCCCTACGTCTCTCTGTCTATCACACCTACCATCAACCCCTCCGAAGACAATCACCTCATGGTTATTGCAGTCCAGTTGAACCACTTACATCAGACATTTGAAGTCTTAGTGCTACTGGACTGCGGGGCAGCTGGATGCTTTATGGACGTCGTTTGGGCTGACAAGACTGGCATCAGTCGTCTGGAGAAGGAGGAAGACCAAAAGGTTGAGGGCGTTGATGGTACACCCCTAAGCTCCGGTCTCATCACTCATGCTACCTCTCCCATGATCATGAAGGTTCTCCATCATACTGAGACCATTCAATTCGACTTGATCCGAGCAGCTCATTTTCCCGTCATCCTGGGGGTTTCCTGGCTCCGGAAGCATAACCCTACTATTGATTGGACCAAGAACCAACTGTCTTTTTCTTCTAGTTTTTGCAAGAGGTTCTGCTCGATACAACCTTTGGCTGCAACGATCCACACCCTTCCGGATCCTCCTACCCTGACGGATGTTCTATCCGTGAACAATATTCCTAAGGAGTGTCTTCGTTATCAGGAAGTTTTTCAGGGTGAAGGTCCTCAAGAACTACCTCCACATCGGCCTGAGGATTGCCATATCACCCTGGTGCCCAATGCGGTGATACCGTTTCGCCGTATGTTTTCTCTTTCCCTCAAGGAGAAGAGAGTTCTCAAGGACTACCTGGACTCCAATCTACAACATGGTCTCATCCAACATTCCCACTCTCCTGCAGGGGCATCTCTGTTTTTTGTTCCGAAAAAAGGTTCGGATGAATTAAGACCGTGCATCGACTACCGGGGTCTCAATCAAGTGACAGTAAGAGACCGTTACCCCATGCCTCTCATGAAGTATATTCTGGAGGCGGTGCAGGGAGCACGGATCTTTTCAAAAATCGACCTTCAAAGAGCCTACCATCTTCTGTGCATCCATCCTGGGGACGAATGGAAGACTGCGTTCCGGACTCCGTTCGGTCATTACGAGTACTGCGTAATGCCATTCGGCTTGGTCAATGCGCCGTCTATCGTCCAGCGTTTTATGGACAGAACATTCTCTGATCTTCTTTTTCATTGTGTCATAATCTACCTCGATGATATCTTGATATACTCGAAAACTGCACGGATCCATAGTACTCATCTAATCCAAGTTCTTAAAAGGCTACAGGACCACCATCTCAAGGCCAATGTAGAGAAGTGTGTCTTTGGAGTTTCCCAGGTAACCTACCTTGGGTTTATCCTTTCCGCGGAAGGATCCGCATGGACCCAGCTAAGACCAAAGCTATTTTGCATTGGCCTACTCCGTAATCAGTGAGATCCAAAGGTTCCTTGGGCTTGCGAATTTTTATCGCAAATTCATTCAGGGATTCTCAGAGACAGTTCTCCCTATTACCAGGCTACTCAAGAAGACTTCCAATCCTTTTTCCTGGACTCAAGAAGCTGATCTAGCCTTCTTACTGTTAAAGGAGAAGTTCTGCTCTGCCCCCATCCTCCGGCAACCGGACCAAGGATTAAGATTCATCATGGAGACCGATGCCTCGTCAGCTGCTTTGGGTGCAGTTCTCTTACAAGAACACGCTGGACTCGAACACCCAATAGCCTATCTTTCCAAGACCTTGAATGTCAGTCAATCACATTACTCCGTCATTGAGAAGGAGCTTCTGGCCATGAAGACTGCTTGTGAAGAATGGCGACATCTTCTGCAGGGGGGCATTCACCCATTTGAGATAAGAACGGATCACAAGAACCTCAAGGTCCTGCAGAATATGGAGTGCGTCAATTCACGCCAGGCCCGGTGGGCCCATTTTTCTCTCAATACGACTTTCTCCTGACCTATCTACCGGGATCTAAGAATATCCTAGCAGATGCCCTTTCTCGAAGGCCATGTTCCGGTGGCACGACCAGAGAACTTCCCAGTTTGCTTCTAACGGATGTGAAATTCATATATACTGTAGATGCCTTTTTGGAGAGGGTACGTAAAGGCACACAGTCAGAGGGTATTCCCCATACCATTCTCCACTCAGATGACATCACCATACAGAATGGTCTGGGATTCAAGCAACAATGTCTCTTCCTACCCGATTCCCAGACTTGACGCACTGCACTAAGATGGTGCCACGACGATCTTGTGGCTGGTCACAGGGGGGCGAAGAATACTCTGGAACTTCTTTGACAGAGTTTTTGTTTTGGTGGCCAGAAATGTCTAAAGAGGTGGACTTGTATGTTCGCTCCTGCCCTATATGCTGTAGATCTAAGCATTCTACCCAACGACCCATTGGTTACCTACAGCAGAGTGAGGTACCTAAGAGACCCTGGAGTATTATCTCAACAGACTTCATCGTGGAACTGCCTGCTTCAGAGGGATGTTCCTGTATTATGGTCACGGTTGACTGTTTCTCTAAAATGGCCCATTTTACACCCTTGGCTGGGTTACCCACGGCAGCGGAGATGGCAACCGTGTTTGCCAGAGAGATCTTCCGTCTACATGGCACTCCCAGTAGAATTATCTCGGACAGGGGCTCACAATATACGTCACGCTTCTGGACGGAGCTTTGTAAGAGGCTGGGCATTGACCGTGCCTTATCGTCAGGTTTCCATCCCCAAACCAATGGACAGACAGAAAGGACAAATGCCACTCTTGAGCAATATCTACGTTGCTTCACCAACAACCAGCAGGACAATTGGCTTAGCCTTCTCCCGACTGCGGAGTTTGCCTACAATAATTCTGTTCACAGTGCCACTGGTCTTAGTCCTTTCTACTGCTCTTATGGGTATCATCCCAGCTTTACTCCTTCCTTGTCTCTTGCTCTTTCTACTGTTCCTTCTGTGGACTCTCTTCTCCTCACTTTGCAAGAGGCCCATAAGACTGCCATTGATAGTCTACGGGCTAGTAGCCGGCGCAATTGTACTCAGAGTAACCCCAAGCGCTTGCCCTCCCCCGCTTGGCAGAAGGGGACTAAGGTATGGTTATCCACCAAATACCTCTCGCGGTGGCTTCACCCCTCTAAGTTGTCTCCCAGATTCCTGGGACCTTTTTCCATACTGCGCAGGATCAACCCTGTTGCCTATCGACTTTCTTTGCCCAAAAACATGCACCGCTTGCACCCTGTTTTTCATTCCTCTCTTTTGAGGGAGTTTAGGCCAGATCCCTATCACCGCTCCATTCCGACTGTACCACCCCCGGTTGCTTTGCCCCCTGAGGAGTATGAGGTGGCCTCCGTTTTGGACTCCGGCTTGCGGGGTGGTCGCCTGGAATATCTCATCCATTGGAAGGGGTACCCCCACTCTGAGGACTCCTGGGAACCTGTCTCCCATGTCCATGCCCCATCTTTGGTTCAGAGGTTTCATCGTCTCTTTCCGGGCAAGCCGGGGGGGTTCTCCATTGGAAGGGGGCATACTGTCATGCCGCCGGCATCTAGTCGCCGGTGGGGGCTATGGAACGCCTGGCGTTGGCGGCGCCGTTAGGTCGTCCATTGCTTTCCTGTCCATTTCCGGGTTTGCCCGCTCTAGTCTTTCTCTGTCTCCCTGGTTTTGCTACTTAAGCACCGCCCACTTCCGGGTTCGGTGCGTTGCAACTTTGTTTCTTTCCCTTGTTGCTTGCTCCGTGTGCTTTTTCCTCCGTGCTTACCTTGTTTAACCTTGGGCCTCCAGTCGGCGTCTCTTCGCCGTTCTTTCTCTCTTTTATTTCTCGCCCGTGGCGCTCCTTCGCCGTTCTGGTTCTCCTGTCTTTCCTTCCTTTTCTCTCTTTGCCGCTTGCCCTCTCCGGCTGATTCCTCGTCCTCTTCTCCTGGAAACTTCTAAGGACTTACCTCACCTCCAGACACACGTCCAGGATCCTTGCTTCAGTCGTCCTCCCTCTGACATTGGATCTGCAGGTTTTCATCACTTCACTCTCCGGACCAGCTGGACTGTTATCTTATACACCAAGGGTTTTTTTAAGCATCCGCTTTTTTCCCTCGTCTATTCGGTCCCTGCGGGAAGGAAGCCTCTTGCTTCCCTGCTTGGCAGGGAATCAGGGTGGCTTCCCACCGCGGACGGCCATACCTCTTCACAAAAAAGAAGAAGATCGGAAAGAAGGCTAACCGCTGTGAAACTTCTCCAGAGGACTCAGGTGAGGAGGAAGGGAAGGAGGTAGTGGATATAACTGATACAGCTTCTAAAGCTGCGGAGGTTGACATCTTCTGGCGTATCTACCTCTTTCCACTTTTGGGCTCTGTCGAGTTTGTGGAGAAGGTGAAGTACTCCATGCCCTCTTATTTTTGTGGGCTCTGGATCTCCGTTTTGTGGCGAACCGCCCTTCCTGGCCAACCTGAAGTCCTTGCGTCACGTTGACAACCCCCTTGGTGGATCCCTGACTTGGTGTGACCCCTGAAGGGGGCCCCTCGAAAGTAGTTTTGGATTTAGTAGAGGGTTTGTTAACCGGTCTTCTTTCCTCCTCTTTTTTGGTTATCGTTAGATCTTTTTTTTCCTCAAGGGTAAAGAATCTTGTCGACCTGGTGTTTAACGTAAGAGGCTTTTTTTCTAAATCTCCCCTGGCGTGTTTTTAGAAAGTGAGTCAGCTTTTCCTTTCCCATTTGGTTTTTCTAGCAGTTCAGTTTCCGAAGCTTCACTGGAGTATTGTGTCAGATCTAACAGATTCTCCATGATTTCACTTTCCGTCGGGGAAGGAGGTTCGTTATCACTATCCTTACTTTTTTTGTGCTTCCCCAAAGTCTGAGGTTGAAAGTTGGTGCCTCCTTTGAGTGATGTTGTCTTACCAAAGGTAATTTCAGATTGTTTTAATATCAGAGGTTTTATCACCGTTGGAGCCATCTCTCTCTGGGATAGTACTAAACAAGTTTTGGTGGTCAAGCCTTAAGGTTGGTCTTGTTCTATCAGAAGAGAGGGATTTGATTCTTGAATTGTACAACCATTTGCCCCAAAACGAATTTGAGATGTTTCGGTCTTAGAATAGGTTTTCTGGTTCTGGCCATGTGAGCCTACCTTAGGGTCCCTTTTCTTAGAAGTTCCCCCCTGTATCTTATCAAAGAGTGGGGTAGGGCCTTTTTGCAATTGTAGATTCTTAGGTTGGATTTTTTATGACATTAAGGGTTGTGTATCTTGCATTCCCGGGGCTAATGGTGCAGTTGTTGAGTTTCCATAGAGTGTCTGGTTGGGAGGCGCCAAAAAGAAGAATGTTTAGGAGGTGTCAGTTCCGTTTGAGTGTGTACTTCTGCGTAGAGTAAACTTTTCTGGGCTTCGATTTGGACTCCGATATCCTTTAAGGTTGGTTTTGTGTTGTCCTTTGCCATTAAGTATCCTTCGAGGTAGGTCAGTCTTCTTTGCAAAAATGCGACTATGGGTAGATGATCCTTGAGGGTGTCATTCAAGGATTCATACAATTTGGTGAATGGTGCGAGGGCTATCGTTAGAGTCGACAAATCGCAAACAGGTCAGTCTTTTTGTTTGTGGTGTCGTGCTCTGCTTCTCCTGATATCCCACTAAGTCTTTTGAGTCTTTTTGGTGATTTTATCACAGGCGTCCGAGTTTGCGATTCTTGATTGACCATCGTTTTTTTCCGAATGTTGGGAAGATTTTCCAGTGAGAGATCTGCAATGTTATCGGAGTGAGCTGGACTTGTTGATTTAGCTTCGGCCATGCTCGTCACCAGACTCTGTGAATGGTTGGTCTTGTTATCCGTTAACTTGGCCTCCATTAAGTTGTTTTCTATAAGTTTATCGTTAGAATTGTGTTTCGTAGCTTCTCGGAGTTCCTTCGTACTGTTTGAATCCTCATTCGTTGTTGATGTATTGTTAGAAAACATAGCTTTTGGGGCCTGATTGGAACCCATAAAAGACTGTTGCCTTGGTCGGCCAAAAGCAGGTGGGGTTCCAAAACGCCATCTCTTAAGGGGGACGATATTGCCTTTTGGATCGCAAGGATTTTGTTTTGGGGTGGATTGCGTCTGATTTAGTGCCGGCTTGTGGAAGTCTGTTTCTTCCAGGGTACCTTCCAAAAGGTCTGCGTCAGATATCTCCCGTCCTTCAATTACTGTAGTTTTGTTTTTCTTTATAGAAAAGAAGTTAGTGAAGGCCTCTTTGGCAGATCGCGGGGTTTGAGTAAGATTTGTGTTTTTAGTCTTTGGTTTCAATTTTGCCGGTATTGCTGGTGATGAACTCTCATGGTTTGATGCCTAAGTGGGATTGCTGTCCAAAGATTTGTTCATTTTAGCCCACTCTTTCCCTAAATCGTGTGGAGGTTTCAGCAGCCATTTGGTTTTTAGGCGCAATCCTGCGCCTTTCCCATTTCGCTCTTGTTTTTGTTTTTCTGTTTTTTGTAATTCCTTGGGATTGCTTCTGGTGGTGTTGTGTTTTTAACCAGCTCCAGGCACGGCTTCTTCGTGGTCAGAGTGATGCCTCTATCGTTAGGTAAGAATGCTCAGATAGCTGGGCTTTTTCTCCTGAGATGTTTAAAGGGCTAGTTAGGTCCGCCCTAATAGTGACTGGGTGGACTTCTATTGCGATTTTAATCGCTTTCCTCCTGTCTGGGGCCATGGGCAACTGCCCTGTATTTGCCGGTTCGCCTGCAGCAGTTTCAAGCAGCCGGAGGTTGCCTAACTCCCTCTCGGTCTCTCCCGCGGGAGACGTGTGATGGTGGCTTGATGTTGAGGTGATTGATCCTTCCTCCGCAGGACGTTCCTCATTTACTACGCCTTGAACATTCGGAGCCGCGAAGGCATCGGCTCGGCCATCCCAGTCCCCGGGGAGTGCCTCCAGAGACCTGCGGTCCCTCTCCGCCGCACCCAGGAGCGGGATCTGCCCCAGGGCATCTCCGCACCGACCGGCGGCTCGGGGCCTGGCTCCTCATCCTCCTCCAACACCAGCGACCAAGGCCCACCTAACCCCACCCGTCCCCACAGGCGGGGAGTCGCAAGCAGCCGCCCCCACCCCCGAGCGGGCAGGAGGGGACAGCTCTACCCCACCAGCGAAGTCCAGGTGAGTTTTTGGCAGCTGCGTGAGGGGGGGGCCAGATGATCGTTTGTGTCCACATTGTTTATCGGTGGGTCAATCGGGCCAATCGAGTTGTGGGTTTCCTCGGCGTGGGACGTGAGATTTATAATGGGTGTTGAAGTCAATAGTTTCTTTGAGCGGCTGGGGACAATGATTTCCGCTGGTAGGGACGAAGTGTCTTTCTCCTTCTGTACGATTGGGAGCAGTGGAGAGTTCTCCTGCTGGGCTTTGCTGTCAAGCCACACCGCTGTTTTCTTTCGTCGTGGTGCTGGTTTCAGCGGACTACGGTGCTCCAGGCCACTGTCCTCACTTCTAGAGCACTGGCTACCCTGACTACGCAGTGGGGCTCCTCGTCACGGGAAGAGATTGACATGTACTCCGATAGGGGACCCAAGCCACGGACTGCCGCAGACTGCTGTCACCTCGGCTGCCAACTACGCGCCCGCTCCGCGGTGCAGTAGAGTATTTAACAAAACTCCTCCTCTTCCAGGAAACAAAGGTAGTAAGCACACTGCCAGCAGGAAAACAAGAAAGCAGACTGCCGCAGACTGCTGTCACCTCGGCTGCCAACTTTGCTTATTCTCTCTGATGAAAGTGTCTAAGTTTTGTATGTTTCGCTTTTATTTTGATTTTTTTCTTAAATGTATGTGTTATTTTGTCTATGTACACGATAATAAGTCCTGCCCACTTCCAATTTCAAATATATAACCTCAAATACCTAGATAATCCCCAGACCCTACTGTTTTTCAATGTCAATGCCAATTACATCGGACCATTTGTAAAGTCAAAACGGCAGTTTTATCTAGGAAGGGGGGGCAAAGACGGACAAAAGGGAGTAGTTGGAGTGGAGATAGGTTGAGGGGGCCTGTACAAGTTACAGTTCATGGAGTTTACACCGCAGAATTTCCATAGCAATACCACCCCAGTGTAATTCAGTTAAAGAAAAAATGCATTACAGGTTTCATATTTTTCACAGTGATGAAAGGAGACTTTGTTCTGGTATTATTCAATTCTGCTTCTGTAGTTCCAATTCCTTGCTCATGAACAGACCAATAGATGATAGCCCTGGTCCATTGCCACGCTTATCATCATTGGCTGCGTGTCAGGCACTGCATGACATGACACACAGTGCTTAATTTGTGGGGGATGTATGCCACGGCTCAGCCCAGGCACTTATTTCTGAGCCTGGGCCCTTATTGTCTCAGACTCAGATTGATTATGAAGTAGTAATAACCAGAGCATCCATCAACTCCAATGAGCAGGTGCCAGCTATGGTTCAACCCCAAATGTGTCGCCCACTGTGGGGAGCAGCTGTGCCACAAGTGTGCTAGAAAATATTTGGGCCCTGCCACTTATTTTCTTACAAATTAAGCACTGATTACACATACCTTCATCTTTATGCCACAAGCTTACATCAGAGTCTTAGCTAAAAGCACAGAGCACTCCTGCCACAGAAGGCGGTGCATTGTGGGCATGCGTGTGTCCACGTGCCAAGATCAATAGATGCGTTATATTCCAAACATTGCTGTTCCCCCCTACGTGAGCAGTATGAAGCGATGGACGCTGCACATCATGCACATCCTCGGGCATTCCTAGTACCTGCTACTTCTGGAAGGCTGCTGTTGTGGGCCACCTGTTTCCTGGACCAGGTTCTGGCCACTGCTGAGTGGCAGGCCAGGTACAATCATCTAAACATGTTCCTCTGCAGTAGCCAAGGGTCACCTGGTGAGCCAGTCACAAATGCAGGTTTTCTAAAATATATATTCTTTTTCTTACTTTTCTTTTCCGTGACAGGAGGATGCAGCTCCTTGTGACCTGCTGCAAAGGAAGCATGTTTGGTCATGAAAAGTGTTATTTAGGGACAGGGAAGCAGGGTCGGACTGGGACAAAAACGATGCATGGTCACACTATGGGCCTCATTACGACCCTGGCGGTAAGGGGTTAACGGCGCTGGTAAGGGCGCCGGTGCCATTAACCCCTTACTGCCTCATTACGAGGACCTTTAGCGGGTCCCGCTAAGCGCAGCTGGTTTTACCAGGCGCCCTTAGTGGGAGCCGCTAAAGGACCAGCATGCTAACAACGGGCCCGTTATCAACAGGAACTGTCCGTTTGGATCTATGTGATCATTGCGACCCCCATAATTGCGATGGCCGAAAATGCCAACTTTTTATTTTTTTTACCCCCTTTATTCCACATATACATGCAGAGGAAGACCTCCCGCAGCCCCCCATATCACTATAATATCACATACCACCCCACATATATATGTGGCTTAAGGGGGGTGTTAAAAAAATAAGTCAGAAATTTCGTCCGTCGCAATTTTGGGCCATTACTGTCAGATTGAGCAGGAGTAAGGGCCACTCTCACTATGCTTGAGAAACACCTTTTCTGAGGAAGAAAGTCCAAGCTCACAGGCCCGCAGCATCAACCCCAAAGAAACAGACCACAAAGAAAAGGTGAAGGCCAGATATAGGAAGAGGTAGGTCACAATATTTCTATTTTTCCGATTGAATTTTCGTCATAATAGCAGGACTTTTGCACCTGGTAGGTGGAAGTGTGGGTAGGAGCTCACAGACAGGGGAAGCACATGCATTCAAAGAATGGCAAGAAAAACACCCCAGGCGCGAGTGACTCGCGGGATAGTGCAATGTCGGCAGCCCCGTGGTGGCACTCTCAATCTAAAGTTGTACCCATGCTCATCTCCATTTTTTTAAAACTCCCCCTTTCCTTGTTTTCAACATTCATTTTAAATACCCCTTATTCCCGAAATGAAGAAGTTTTTAAAACGATTGCAACGCCATGATGCTTGAAGTTTTCTAGCCTGCACAAGACAATAATAATTGGTTATTTATAGCAAGCTTAATACCCAGAGGTTTCTAAGCTGCAGACCCAGGGATCAAACCTGTGTTGCTTTGCGTTGTCTTGTTTCCAAGGCGAGTGCGTTGCACCTGAGCTATCCTCCCGAGACAATGAGGCATTTCTGTGTATTGCCCTATTTGCCTTCACTCAGAATTGTTTCACGCAAGCATATTCTGAATACAATTTACTAGTGCGTATGCATTATTACCTCACTGTTTTCATGTCAACTTAGATACATCACAGGCTATTGTAACAACTTGGAAGCTGATGAACACCCGAGCCAGCAGGTAAGTTATTAAGTAGGTTTATTGTAGTTCAATTGCCACGAACAAAACATTGGCATGTCCTATCCAAGTCAGCATACCTCCAACTGCCCCGAATAGAATCCTCTTCAGATCACATCACACCAACACTCCACTCACACTGACCTCACTACATTCCATGTACAGTGATGTCATCCCCTCAGCTAGCAAGACACATTACAACAGCTAGCAAGAAAAGGAAGAATCATGCTTATGTGGTGCAGGCATTTACTGTGAAGTATACACAGAATGAGGGGCTTTGGAATACTAATAGCCCCTTCCCAGTGAGTTGTGACTTGTCAGTGAAAAGGGCCATTAGCATTCGCCATTAGACACTTGTTTTTTTTTTTTTTTTTTGTGTGCCCCAGCCCAGTGATAAAAGAAAAAACTTAAAGGAAATAACACCCAATAAACAACCCTTTATCAGGATTTCACAGAGGCAAACCTCTGTGTTGTACACTTCAAAAAGCATCCTTTTCCTCGTTTTCAGGAACAAGGATGCGCACCACATAACAATTTAAGTGCCACCACCAGAGTCGGCAGCGTAAACCGTGATGCGTGAATTGTTAGCAACCCTTAAAAGCTGATTAAGAACTGAGAGAATAAGAAAAAGGTAGCTCACTCAGGGCAGAACAAAGGAGCAGATCTCTCCAAGAGTGTGTAACAGGGACCACAGGCTGTCAATACAAAGACGTAGAGGTTTAAAAGGCATGGCAGTAAATAAAGCAAGAACTAAGGGTGATATCGAAAGGATACAGGCAACCTGTTTAGACGAGATATGCCAACACAACCCCCTGTGAAACACAATAGAGCAAAGAAATTAAAGGAGTGTCTGTGACGAGGCCCCCTTCCTGACTCTGGGGCATCTAGTGTGGTGACCATGGGGGCTAAGTGCCTCCACAAGTTAGTGGATGATGAGCCCAGGGGTGGTAAATGGGGTTCCCCAGGTACTTCATCGTGTGGCAGGGGATGGTCACATGAGACCTAAGGATATTGCCTCTTTAGGAATTTTAGCTCTTACCACAGTCAACATACACAGCAGTGGTGATATATCCTTCACCCTGCCCTCTAGCATTGACAATTCCTTTGTTTAGGAAACTTGACAGAGGCTGACAGTGGGCCTCATTTTGAGTATGCCGGTAAGCTAACAGCACCGTTGTTACCGGACCGGCACACTCTGAGTCCTGCATGGCACCCGCTCGCAGACTCTGACGGAAACACCGGCACTGCTTCCGTCCTCCCCATTCCCCTTGAGTCCTAAGGGACTCAATGGGAATGGGGAGTTATTTTTTATGGCGCTTGGCAATGGGGATTACCAGAATCGCCAGGGCTGTAATGCCCCAGTAATTCCCATTGCCAGGCACCGGAAAAAAACAACTCTGGTGGCAGCTGTGCTGTTTTTACCGTCGTAATAAGGCGCACTGTCTCTTTAAGAGAGCAAAGTACTGCAGGCCAAAGGAAACATGTAGCATAAGGCCCATTTATCTCACACACTTTTACATAGATGCTACACGGTCATATGAAACAGTGTCCTATCAGAAATACTATGAATTATGTGGCACAGACCAATAACACTGGAACCAAGTCATACTTCTGAGTGGGTTGGCAGGTCTGCCAAAGAAAGTAACACTGCATTAACTTCCTGATAGCGCAAACCCTAGCAGACACTGAAAAAGCTTGTACCTTTCAGCAAGCCTCACTCCACAATCTTGCTGAATAACGTAAGACAATAGATGCTCCTATGCAACACACAGTTGTGCAGAACAGGCAGCAAAACAAAAAGAGTCTTTCCTAAACTTACCTTCATCAAGTCCCGCCGGGAATAGTGAATGTTAATACGAACTGATCAATCACAGCCCCGCGTCCATGACTCCTCACAGGTGCAGCCCCTCTCAAGAAGCGCAACC
Organism: Ambystoma mexicanum; assembly: GCF_040938575.1. NCBI lineage: Eukaryota > Metazoa > Chordata > Amphibia > Caudata > Ambystomatidae > Ambystoma > Ambystoma mexicanum. The sequence continues at coordinate 543,341,392 of NC_090928.1, read as the reverse complement.
CAGGGGGAAGAGTTTCAAAAGTTTTAAAAAAACAGTAGGACTGGGTGGCAGGAATCCAGAGGACATGAGAGACCAATAAAGGAGTTTGGAGGAGCCTTGAGCAAGAGGGAGAATATGGGGGGAGAGTGGAGCTTTGAGAGAGGATGAGGTTGGCGGGTATAGGGGGAGGTAAGTCAGGAAAAGGTTGCTTCAAGATGTCATGGGGAGGGCATAGAGGAACATCAGGAGGTATGAGGAGGAGAGAATCAGAGGGTGGGCGGAGAAAAAAAGTCAAGTCAGCCTAATGAGCTGAAGCATTCTCCGCACCCTATTAGAAAGAAATCAGCTGCAGCATCAGTGCCTCCACAGCTGCAGGGTGGGGTTGCAGTAGTTGCAGTATACCACATACCACTAGTGCTTGAATTGGACACAGCAGTATTGTGTTTCATCCCAACCTATTTTCCCCTGTCAAAGGTGAAGGTTATGCATTTGTTCAGGGCCAGATAACTAGTGCCCTCTTCGCACAGGATCTTGATAAGAACCTTCATGTCAAGGAACTAGTAAGAAAAGGACATGATATGAATCACCATCGTTGAGATTTATATCCAAGAAAGGAAATTCAGGTTGTTTCTCTTAATATCAATTTGAACAGTATGACACGCAGAGCCGCGCTCTCCCCAGATACCAATCGGATTTTCTAGTACACAGTATCCAAGATTTAAATAAAGTTTTAATGAAGTTATCCACGAGAAGTCAGCCGACACGTGTTTCGACTAAGCGTTGTTCTCAAGGCTAAATATTCAATGTTATGTTGATACGTTACTGGATTGTAAATTCATGTCATCTTAGAGAAATGCAACCTTGATAATGTCCGTATGCGTATATGCAAAGGTACGTTGTTTACTAATGTCCCCCTGTGGGCGCAGGTTTGGTTCTGAGATCAACAGTGGTGTCCCCCAATGGACACACGGTGCAGCAAGCTGATTGTATGGGCTTGATCCCTTCAGCTGTTAACAATGAAGGGATCGAGCCCATTAAATCTGTGGTATCTTCCTCATTGTTTTTGAAGTATTCTGTGTCTATCAACTGTTCGTAAAATGTAATTACTTTGTCTTCTTTTACAAACGCTAAAGCAAACAGTTTTTTTTATATTATGTTGGAAAGTGCTATCTTCTATGTACTTGGTGTGTAGACCTACTTTTTGCAGTTTCCTCCATATTGCTTGGGTAAAATGGAAAAAACATCCTTGTATACTGGTTTCTTTGTATATTCCGGTGAATGCCTTTATCTATGCCAGTTCGTAGTCCATTATGATGGTGGTCGTTTTTTTTTCAGGTACGGCCTCTTTAATTTTCTCAAACACTATTTTGTACATTTCCTCCATTTTTTTGGCATTAAAATGAAAATTAGTGGAATAAGATTGTTGTTAATCAAACCATGTATGCTGTAAAATTGCTGGAATGGTTGTGGGCACGATTTGAATGTGGCGTCGCTTTGCCAAATGTCACATTTATCAAGCTGCCTTAAATTACTGTTTGTTGTGAACATTATAATTTTTTCAACCTTAATTTGTATTGTTGTGTAATGAAAATGTTAACCTTTTTCTGTTTTTTTAAATATTTCCGGTATGCATATTTCTTTGTAATTTCTGGGTGCTAGCAGTAGATTTTCCTTTTGTTGTTTTTTTCTGTTTATGGTACGCTGTATATGTTTTTCCGCTGGCATATGTGCCGCTACGTGCAATGGTTTTTTGTTGCACGTTCCAGCTATCACAGACCCGATGGCCTCAGTCGGGTTTTCCGTAGCTTTTCATTTTAGTTCATTCATTGTTTTTTTAACCAGTATAGTGGTTCTGTCAGAGGTGATGGTTGTGTTCCCCCTTTATTTTTAACATTGTATTTTCCGTTATCACTCTCCCTGTACACTTTGTTTTTGTATATTCTGTGCACTTCCAATATGTTCTTTCGTTTTTTTAAAATTCTTTGTTGTATACGTATCCCTCATGAATTAACTGTTCTCCACCTCTCTGAGATTTAACGTATTCCACTTTCTCGCTCATCTTATGTCTGAAATAATGAAAACAACGTTTCACTATTTTTAGTTATATATTATGTACAGATTATTCTTCTTACAGTCTACAATAATTGCTATATTTTTATGTAATATTACCTGTATTTACGTCAAGTAGCTGCAGTATACTTTTTTCCGTTTGCTCTGACCTCAGGTTCTGTCAGGTAATGACAGTTTGTCGCAACCTTCATCTGTTTGCCAGCGTTCATTTAAGGTTCTTTACTCTTGGCTTTTATTCATTCGTTTAACCCCTAGTAATCGTACTTTATGTGCTTTTCGTCATTCATAATGTGTAATATATGCCTAATTTTTGCGGAGGGTGTGAGGGTTCCATGTGTAGTGGGGGGGTTTGGGGGGACCCCCCTCCCATAACAACGTTGCCTTTTTTTGGACAAATACCATTGATATTATGGCACTGGGTTATTGAAAAAAATCTTTTTTTTTTTTTAACAAATGATCATGGCCATTTTAAGTATGTAATGTCGACATATATACATTCGACATATTTTTTCGACAATATCACTATAAACCGTAAATTATATCAGTCTAAAATAATGGAATGTCCAATAAAGTTTCTAACAAATATATACTTTAATTAAACACACCATTTGCAATAAAACTAAATAGAAAAGCACTACATGAAATCCACCCTGAGGAAAGAACACAGAGTTAGCAAAGATAGCAAGATGCATCACTCAGCGTAATGAACCAGGGGTAAAGGGCAAGTAAAAACCACAATGTTCTTTAAAAGCATATGTTCTTGTGTGCAGAAGATTTCCAAGTGACATGACCAGCCTCTTCCAACGGGGCAGTTAGCAGTCAATAATACTTTGCTCCGGTTCTTGGAAGTTCCACAGCTAAAAACCAATGTTCATATAGGTGTTCAACCCAGTGCTCTTTCAAGTCGGAGGAGGAAAGCACAGCGGAAATGGAAACTCCACTTTGCCCCTACACGCCTTTGAAGGAAGGCAAAATGAAAGCATTGAAGCATTACACCTTGATTTAAGCTTTCTTATTGGCCTCCAGCTCATTTCCAAATAACCCTATTATAGTTCATGTATTGGTTAACTGCAGTGGATCTCCCCATTGTTGCTTAAGTATGACAACAGTGAGACTAGTGAGATGCAACAGGCACCTATGGGGTATTTTCATACCACATGTACATTGCGTGCTGGAGGCTACCACAGATTTCCCTTCTCTGTAGTTGGGTCAATTGTATTCATTTTTCCAAATCTGCAAGAAAGAGTCCAAAAGGGAAGAGTGTAAACATGCAAACTCTGCTTTAATCTTTCATTTTATGATCCGTTGTGTAGAAGGTGTTATGTTAAAACCTCATGTAGACATTAAACAAGGTTCACTAACAAGATGGAGGAGGGTGGGACTCTTTGTTTTGGCACATGTTTTTGTGCTCTTTTACTTCACAGATGTGATAGGACATGGGGGAAACATCTGTCCTTTTTGCACACTGATGTACATCTGGGACATGTATCTGTGCATTGTAAGGAAGGCATGGTAGCAAACAGTAAGACAGACACAACTGATCACAGTTCAAGGATGTTTTTAAACTTCAATTGGGTTTGAAAAATGCCTATCTAATCATAAATCTAATGATGGGAGCAAGCTACGACCATCAAATAATAATAAGGCAGTGCTAGTCGTGTCTGTCAAAATAAAAGGGCCTATACTAATAGACCTACTGGCAACCCTTACTTCAAAATACAAATATTGTGTGAAATAATGTTATGCAAAAGAAAAGTGTTCAAGCAATGAGATGTCAGGATATTCAAGCCATTGGTTTCCCTTCCCCACGTTTTCAGCACAGGACAAGGTGGCACACTCGAGCTTAGCACAGTCTCTGGCTTCTCTAGCACAAGGATGCAGTTCAAAACTTCAGCATCATGGCCTTCTGTGCCAAAGTCGATTTGCCATTCAAAGTCTCTTATTTCAGAGGGCCTGATACAATACGAGAAAACATTAAAGTTCTTTTCTTCTCAGGATTTTCACTTATACAACTTCTTGGATGATTTACTATTCTTCCCGGTTGCCCCTCCGCCAGTCTCAGACCCACCTTAACACAAAACATTCAATTGGTCTCCCTCTGCCGGGCTCGGAACAAATTCATGTACTTTTCCAAACGTTCTCTACTTCATCAAAATCAAAGGTCCTCATTCCGAGTATGGCGGTAGGGGGCTAACAGCACCGGTAGGGATGCCGGTGCCATTAACCCCCTACCGCCACATTCCAAGGTCCCTTAGCTGGTCCCACCAGGAACGGCTGGTATGACCAGCCATTCTTAGCGGGACCCGTTAAGGGACCTTGGAGCTAATAACGGGCCCGCAATTTGCGGGCCCATTATTAGCTCCTTCCCCATTCCCATTGAGCCCTATGGGAGCTCAAATGGGAATGGGGAATGGTTTTCTGAATGGGGACTTACCAGGTCCTCCAAGGTTGGAATGACTGGGTAAGTCCCCCTTCAGAGACACCAACCCCAACCTGGGTTTGGAGGCAGCCATGGTGCTAATAGCACCATGGCTGCCTCCAAACTCTGAATGACCGGCAAAGACTTTCGAATATGCGCAGGATTTTGTTTGACCCGTCGCAGGACCACTTCAATTCACATTTATTTGTTCTCTTTCAATTGCTCTCCCTCTGCTGGGCTCAGACCAAATGCATCTACTTTTGTCACTTCTCAGCTGGATCCCTTACAGATACCTTCGATTGAGCACCCACATGGTGCCTGACCACTCTGTCAAAAGTATTGCAGCTTGCTTTAAAGTTCAATCATTCGTCAGCAGTTCAACTTCACTTGTGTCTCTTATCACAGAAGTTTTAACAATGTTTGTTCCAGTGCTGACCATACAATGTTGCTGTTTGCAACTTTGGCTTCAAAACAGACTGGTATTTTATCAGTCTCCCCAACTCAACTGCTGTGTTGATTTCACTGAAGCAGCTTTGTTCTTATAGCCAAGGATGGAAACACAGTGGCTGGTGGTTCTCCCCGCCTTCAGAGGGCCCCGGTTATCTCTGTCACACAATGCAGGATTCTTCAGCCTGGTTTCCTGGTCTTACGCTTTCTATTCTCGAGGTCTCTGGAAAGTAACAGTTCCTTGCGAAAAGGTCAAGGGAATTTCCCTCATTACGATCCCCTTAGTTTTTGCCGTCTTTCCTCTCTTGCTCAGCTGCCGTTTCAAAACTGCTATTTCCTCATGTGCTTTGCCTCGCTCAGAGTGTGCTCTCATGTCTGCCTTTTATCCGTGTTTTGGGAAGTGTAATCGATGTCAGGTGTGTGTGATGGTCAGTAATTGCCTGACCTCGCCTGACCATTGTATTGGGACACGTCAGTTATACTCCTCGGGTATTAGTCTATTTTCTCTCATAGCGGCCGGCTGTCCGTGAGAAAGTGTTTGTGTTATAAAAGGGGGGGTAGAGTTCCTAAATATGCTACCTGATATGATGGGGTAAAGGTGTTACAAGGAAGGGGATACCGTGTCTCACCATCCAGTGTCCCACTCCCACTGCCCGAAGACCCCTCACCCAGGTGATCCTCCTGCACTGGTCCACCCCCAGGAACTGGATCCAAAAGCAATGTCTGTGTCCCTGGCCACCTGGATGATAGATCCCTGGGGACTAGTGGGTGAGACACCTTCTGGTTTCTCACAGCATCCACTGGGAATGTTTCTTTTATCAGGCATTGGTACCAGAGTTGCCATTCTATACAACTGTTTTTGTCTTTTGTGTCACCAGCAATGTTGATTTTTTACACATTTTAGAAATCACAACATATCTTCTTCTGCTGCACGTACATTCTTTGTACTCACCTTTTACTCCAATCTCAACCCCTCTGATCCCCTCAAGGTGACGGAGGTCGATCACCATCATAACCTGTTCTTCTAATTACCATAGTGGCAGCTCTGGGGGCTTAACCACCTCCTGTGGCCAAGCACTCCCTTTCGATGTTTGCTGACCAGCTTGTGGACATGCCTCTGTAGTTGCTGCCAGAGCTTCTGGACCTGAGCCAGAGTGCATCAGGTGAGCGTAATGGCATTCACCTGGTTGAGCATTAAATCCCAGATCTGATTGCACTGGTAGGCAGACAACTTGTGGTGCAAAGGGCCTGTCATGCATGGTGCATCCTTGGATACATCCTTCAATAGAACTTTAAGCTCCTCCTGTGTGAAATGTGGTCGGTACAACATGGTAATGGTGGGTGGCTGGTGGAGTGGGCCAGTGAAGGAGGCAAGCTTGGCAGGTGCAGGTGGGTAATAGGTTCGGTTCGCAGTAGTGAGGAATTGCTTTTTCTACTGGATTTGGGGTGGTTGAGGACGGGATGAGGATGGGATGAATCAGGGGCAAGCCAGGGAGGCTGGAGGCAGATAAGGCCATATTGTGTGCTCAGGGATGTCATTTGAGTGTTGCCAGGGGTAGAATGTGCAACCCCTGCCCCCCTTCTATCCCTAGACCTGTCCTTGCGACCCCTGGGCCACTGGACTAAGAGGCAGTGCCAAGAGCAGATATATGTATAGCACCTGAAAAAGGTGGTTGTAAATGCACCTAAATGTGACTCAGCTTTTTTCATCTGGAATCTAGATCTCGTGAGCTAGAGAAATAACAGAGATGCAGGAAAAACCATGATCCGGCCTTCACTAACAGTAGCAGTCCATTAGTGAAGAATGCCTGAATGGTTGGGTTCAGAGGCGGGGCTGTTTGTGCAGCTCATACCCAGTACTGTATCAAAAGGAAGAGTATGGGGGCTAGGTCTAGCTAGCAGGGAATGGGTAAGAGCAGCCTGCAGTACTAAGTGATAGCACAGCATGAACGCAAATCTCATCAGTGTTTCTGTTTTGCACATCCAGTGAGCCACTCGGCCTGTGATGAGAGGTGTGCCTCAGTGGCTTCTGGCCCCAATCCTGCCTGGGCACTATGTGACCTGACCCAGATCTGCCAGACCTGTATCACAGGCGCACTGTAGATTGACGCAAGGCGAGATAATTAATTTACAAGAATTTGCCCTCCGCCTTAGAAGTAAACCATCTGTTGCATCCTGAAGCAAAATATATATATATATCTTATAGGGTGCTGCACCGGGGTGACATATGCCCTACTTTGGAGTGCCTCACTGTAGGCTACTCCCCCCCTTTCCCCACTTAAGGGATTGGGTGTGAGTTTGTTCCTTGCAAACCTGATGACTACAGCTACCAGAAGTCCTTGCAGCAGAATCATCACTGATTGTTAACACCTGCACTTGCTGTGAGCTGCAAGTTAAGACTGCCTCCCTGACGATGTGAAGAGCACAGAAACCGGTAAGAGGAGAACACCAGTGGCTGAGAAGGTTTACTGTGCAGGGATCTGGAGTGCACCCCTCTCCTCTTTTTCACCATATATATATATATATATATATATATATATATATATATAGATATATATATATATATATATATATATACATACATACATACATACAGTAAGGATTACATCCCATCATTATTTTTTGCACTATGCACTTCATAATGACTGCTGCACTCTAGCGAGATTGACGCATTGTATCATGCTGCTTGCACAATATACTTGAAAGAAAGTGATGCACTTTAGCAGATTCATGTGCACTATACATGTGGAAGTGACCATTGCACTTTAATGAGTGATGGTATGCCCTACAGTGGTGAATGTATTGGCATTTTGACCATAAAATAATGATATGCACCGCTGTTGGCGGCATACAGTATGCATAGCAGGCTGATTGATGTAATTGAAGAGGTGATCTGTGACGACATAAGCATGCTAATGCGGAATTTCATGCCATCTGACCATCATTGTAATCTATTTTAGAGCTGTTCAAGCATTTATGCGCCCATATGGGGGACTGGTTGAGTAATCAGATCGACCTCATTTTGACGACCGGTGAACGATATGAATGTTCACTGGAGGTTATAGGCGCCAGCAGTCTGAGCCCTACAGGACATGCAGTAAATAGATGAAAGGCATGCAAGCACATACTCGGCACTGAGGGGCTCCATTGTTAGACGCTCATTAACAGCGATAGATTACGGCGAACAAAAAGTGGAAATAACACCTCAGACAACTCCCCCTTGTGATCCGATATAAAGTCACTTGACGGGGTTCTTATAGCTACAAAAACAATTACCTCTATGCCAATGCAACCTTGCTATTAACAATTTGAACAAGGCAAATATGTCCGCCTTGAGTCCATGCCAAAAAGGGTGCACTTTCTAATGGAGTCCCTCATCTGTTTCGGCGGTAATGGTCACCGCTTGCTCTGCACCTTTATTTTAAAACTCTTTGGTTTGATGGGGACGCAGTGTTGTGACTAAGCGGCGAGGAAAGCCGCGAAACGCGTTAACGTTCCCTACGCGCACAATATTCTTTGCAATTTGGGAGAGCCAAACTTCGATGGCTTTTTAACTTGTTTGTGCTGTTTGCAAGGCACTAATAAAAACTGTTATTTTAACTCGATTTGGTGTCCGGACTTCGTTTACATTGGAGAAGTGAATAGTGCTACTCACCCTGCCTGATTCAATCAGTGCGAAAAAGATATATATTTATATATCATCAGTAAAAACACTTTGTTAAAGGGACATTATGGTTAAGTTGCGCTACTAAAAACCTATGAAATTCAGTGAAAAAACTTTGTTAAAGGGACGTTATGGTTCCAAGTAAAACCGAAAAACCCTTGAAATTCACCAGTTATGGTAAGCTAAGCAACCATAACTCGCGCCACCACCGTGCACTGCTAAGACTAACACCCACGATATCAAATATGACATCACAAATGTCATTGATGACATCACTGATGACATCACATGTGCATGTACTTTTCATGAAATATGTGTACAAGGGATTCTTATTATAATGTTGCGAAAAAAGTGTCAAGGATCATTGCAATAAATATCATACCCTAATTAGTGCATTGAACGATGAATTGATATAAATAGCATTCTATTATGGGGTTCTATCTAGTATACTAAGCTACTAATGCAGAAACATAGCATTGTGTGCAGCGTACAAGATGAAGGTATAATATTCGTAATGTTAATATGTTGAATAATGAAATGATAATTGTTTTCTTAATAGATTTTTGTGTACTGTGAAATATGTAATAAGTAGCTAATAAACCCATGTATTACATAATTGCATTACTATAGACAAAACACAAAGAGACAAGGACACATACCAATATGGGTATATACAGGGAAAGTGAAGTTAGCAAAAAAGCACAAGTAGTAGCACAAACAATTCATAACCTAACTGATTATTTTCATGCAAATAAATGATTGCTCTGTTTCAAAGCTGCTATTTACCCTATGTATATGTATCACTTGATGTGATTGGACCCTAAGGAAAGTAGTGTGAGTACAATGTATACAAATATGACCATATACAGGGAAAGTACAGCCATAAAAAAACAACAGAACTATCAGAAAGTGATGATAAGTCTATTGATTATCTTTATGCACAAAAAGGATTGCTGTCTTTAAAGCTTGTGTCTTCCCCTATGTATATGTTTCATATGATGTGACTGGACTCTAAGGGAATTACTATAAGAACCTACTTGTAGGATACGTCTACAAATAAATACAATTTTTAGTTTCTGATTGTTACTGAAGAAAACCATGTGGCCTAGATATGTTAGCAAAATAAAAAAGAGTGAGCCAGACATGTGATGTCATCAGTGATGTCATCAATGACATTTGTGATGTCTTCTTTGATGTAGTGGGTGTTAGTCTTAGCAGTGCACGGTGGTGGCGCGCGTTATGGTTGCTTAGCTTACCATAACTGGCGAATTTCAAGGGTTTTTCGGTTTTACTTGGAACCATAACGTCCCTTTAATGAAGTTTTTTCACTGAATTTCATAGGTTTTTAGTAGCGCAACTTAACCATAACGTCCCTTTAACAAAGTCTTTTTACTGAATTTCATAGGTTTTTAGTAGCACAACTTAACCATAACGTCCCTTTAACAACGTTTTTTTACTGAATTTCATAGGTTTTTAGTAGCGCAACTTAACCATAACGTCCCTTTAACAAAGTTTTTTTATTGAATTTCATAGGTTTTTAGTAGCGCAACTTAACCATAACGTCCCTTAACAAAGTTTTTTTACTGAATTTCATAGGTTTTTATTAGTGCAACCTAACCATAAAGTCACTTTAACACATTTTTTTTACTGAATTTCATAGTTTTTTTTTAGTGCAACGTAACCATAACGTCCTTTTCAATGGAGGAAGACCACTAGCATCCTAGGTTCTCAAAGTGGGAACCTGGGGTGGTAAAAAAAAGATTTTTCTTCCCAAACCGGGATGCTGCAGGCAGGCGTCCCAGTGTAGGAAGGAAAATCTTTTACCAAGATGGACACCATCGAAAGGGAAGGCGGGGTGTATAAAGAGAACACAACAGGGCATCGGCGGGGGGTCGGGAAGACCAGGAGAGAGACACGGGGCATGAGTGGGGGGTAACACGAGGGAGACGTGGGGCATGAGCGGGGGTGGGGAAAAGGAAAACACGGGGCATGAGCGGGGGTGGGGGGGAAAGAAGGGAGACACGGGGCATGAGCGGAGGGTGGGGGGAAAGAAGGGAGACATGGGGCATGAGCAGGGGGGCAGGGGGGAAGAAGGGAGACACGGGGCCTCAGCGGGGGGTGGGAGGGGAAGAAGGGAGACACGGGGCATGAGCGGGGTTGGGGGGAAGAAGGGAGACACGGGGCATGAGCGGGGGGTGGAAAGAAGGGAGACACAGAGCATGAGCAGGGGTGGGGGGAAAGAAGGGAGACACAGGGCATGAGCAGGGGGTGGGGGGTGGAAAGAAGGGAGACACGGGGCATGAGCAGGAAAGAAGGGAGACTCGGGGCATGAGCGGGGGGTGCGGGGGAAGATGGGAAACACGGGCATGAGCGGGGTGTGGGGTTGAACAGGGGAGACACGGGCCATGAGCGGGGGAAAAGGAGGGAGACAGACACGGAGCATGAGCGGGGGTGGGGGTGAACAGGAGGGACACGGGGCATGAGCGGGGGTAGGGCAAGGTGGGGCCCCCACCCCCGCTCATGCCCCGTGTCTGTCCTGTTCCAACAGTGCTGACACGGGGCATGAGCGGGGGGTGGGGGGAAGAAGGGAAACACGGGGCATGAGCGGGAGTGGGGGGGAAAGGAAGACACGGGGCATGAGCAGGGGGTGGGGGGTACAGGGGGGTGACACGGGGCATGAGCAGGGGGTGGGGGAGTACAGGAGGGAGACACGGGGCATGAGCGGGGATGGGGGGAACAGGGCAGACACGGGGGTGGGGGAGGAAGAAGGGAGACACGGGGCATGAGCAGGGGGTGGTGGGGGAAGAAGGGAGACACGGGGCATGAGCAGGGGGTGGGAGACAAGAAGGGAGACACGGGGCATGAGCGGGGGGTGGGGGGAAAGAAGGGAGACACGGGGCATGAGCGAGGGGTGGTGGGGTACAGAAGGGAGACACGGGGGATGAGTGGGGGGTGGGGGAGGAAGAAGGGAGACACGGGGCATGAGCGGGGGGTGGGGGCAAGAAGGGAGACACGGGGCATGAGCAGGGGGTGGGGGAAGAAGGGAGACACAGGGCATGAGCGGAGAGTGGGGGGGAAAGAAGGGAGACACGGGGCATGAGCGGGGGAAAGAAGGAAGACACGGGGCATGAGCGGGGGGTGGGTGGTCCAGGAGGGAGACACGGGGCATGAGCAGGGGGTGGGGGTGGAAAGAAGGGAGACACGGGGCATGAGCGGGGGGTGGGGGGGAGAAGGGAGAACGGGGCATGACCGGGGGGTGGGGGGAAAGATAGGAGACACGGGGCATGAAAGCGGGGGAAGGGGGTAAGAAGGGAGACACGGGGCATGAGCGAGGGGTGGGGGGAAGAAGGGAGACACGGGGCATGAGCAGGAGGTGGGGGGAAGAAGGGAGACACGAGGCATGAACGGGGGTGGGGTCGGAAGAAGGGAGACACGGGGCATGAGCGGGGGTGGGGGGGAAGAAGGGAGACACGGGGCATGAATGGGGGGTGGGGGGAGAAGGGAGACGCGGGGCATGAGCGAAGGGGAAGAAGGAAGACACGGGGCATGAGCGGGGGTGGGGGGAAGAAGAGTGACACGCGGCATGAGCGGGGGGTGGGAAAGGAGGGAGACACGGGACATGAGCGGGGGGTGGGGGGGAAAGGAGGGAGACACAGGGCATGAGCGGGGGTTAGGGGAACAGAGGAGACACACGGGGCATGAGCGGGGGTGGGGGGAGGGGAGAGACACACTGGGCATGAGCGGGAGTGGGGGGGGAGAGACACACGGGGCATGAGCGGGGGGTGGGGGGAGGGGAGAGACACACAGGGCATGAGTGGGGGTAGGGGGGAGGGGAGAGACACACGGGGCATGAACAGGGGGTGGGGAGAGACACACAGGGCATGAGCGGGGGTGGGGGGGAGGGGAGAGCGACACGGGGCATGAACGGGGGTGGGGGAAGGGGAGAGATACACGGGGCATGAGCGCGGGGTGGGGGGAAGGGGAGAGACACACGGGGCATGAGCGGGGGGTGGGGGGAAGGGGAGAGACACACGGGGCATGAGCGGGGGTGGGGGGAAGGGGAGAGACACACGGGGCATGAGCGGGGGGTGGGGGGAAGGGGAGAGACACACGGGGCATGAGCAGGAGGTGGGGGGAAGGGGAGAGACACACGGGGCATGAGCAGGGGGTGGGGGGAAGGGGAGGCAGACAAAAACACAGACATGAGTTTGTGTACAGGCAGCAGATCCCGCTCCTCGGCCCTCCGCTGGCCACCGTGTGCTGATGGCGTGAGCGGGGGCTGGAGGAACAGGGGAGACACGGAGCATGAACAGGGGTGGGGCAGAATAGGGCAGACACGGGGGATGAGCAGGGGGTGGGGGGAACAGGAGACAGACACGGGCATGAGCGGGGGTGGGGGACTTACTGTGCAGGCGGCAGATCCCGCTCCTGCTGACCTGACAAAGCCTAAAGCCTCTCATGCGAGAAAGAAAGATGGTGGGCATCTCTGAAGCCACGACGCACTGCACGCTTTCATCGCATCCAATGAGAGAGCACGTCAGATGTCTGTCAGATGTCCGCGGACATCACGCAACCCGCTTGCCCAATCCCTGTCCTGTCCGCGGAGCGAACAGGGAAGTGTGTCCGCGAAGCGAACACAGATAGCACTAATTTTTTTTTACCTACTTTTTGGTCATTTTTTAAAAAAACTACTCGACGGATTTTCACCAAATTTGCAAAAGCATGCTTTCGGGACCAAGCTGCTGCTCCAGGTACGAATTTGGTGAAAATCTGTGCAGCGCTTTGGGCTGTAGGCGCGAGCAAAACATTTTCCCATTCAGTCTATGGGGGAAAAAAGTTTTGGGACCCCCCTATAACTTTGCCCCCCCTAGACGAATCCTCACCAAACCTTGCAAAACAAATTCAGAGTGGCCCATATACTTTATTTCCAAAGTTTGGTGAGGATTCGTCCAGGGGGAGCGAAGTTATAAGCCGCCCAAAAAGTGCTCTTCCCATGAAAACAGTAACTTAACCATAACTACATGGCCACTACCGTGGCCATGTAATATATATATATATATATATATATATATATATATATATATATATATATATATATATGATGCAGTGCAACGTGGGTTCAGTTTCTGTTCCAGTGCTTAAAAGCTGGAGGGGGCTGGCACTAAGCAACATATAAAGTCCCAAAGAAAATGGGCCTTTCAAGGGGTGATGTCATGATGCTGCTGCTGATGTTTACATTTTAAAATAAAAAAACATGCAATTACTGTGACCTGCAACACATCCTTCCCCTCTATCTCCCATCTAACAAAAAAAACAGTGGATAATTGCCAAATAATCAAAACAGAAAGGTGATGGCTGGAAGTGTTCAAATCATTCATAACCACTGGCACAGCTCTGGGCAACCCTCCAGAACATCGTTTTTCTGGTTGGACTTGTGTTTGTCAGTTGTTGTTTCCAGTTTGTGGCCAGACACTTGGCAGGCGCTGGATGTTTGCGCTTTGGGGTTTAGGCCTCTTCGAGATGCTCTGTCTGTTTACAGTAAACCTGAGTGATGTACAATAGTCCAGGTTTTTGTGTTTGACGTCTGCTTACAGTCACAGTAATTTGGTGATATGGGCCTATACACACTGATAATACTGCATATGGTGATCCATTCTTGTCTGAAATGTATATCATATGACAGTGATATTGTAACCATATTGTTCTTAGTGTACTGAGGACCAATGCTACGTGATGACACTTTCTGTTTTGTTTCAAGAAGTGATAGGCAGTGTGCCATCACTTCCTGTGATGTCACTTGGGTGTGGGATCAAAGTACACCACTTTCTGTGATGTCATCAGAGGTCAAGGGTCGTCTCATGTCATTTTGTCATGTCAATTGTAAAAGGTCAATTTGGGTAATACCGTATTGGTGTGGCTTTTATTAATTTATTTGTTTTGTTGGGTTTGGGGGCATGTGCAGGGGATGTAGGGGGTGTTTAGTAAGTCAGCGGGAGCAAGAGGCAAGGGTTTTTGGATGACTTTTTCTTATTTTAAATTAGAGGAGGAGAGGACGTTCTGAGGCTCTATGCCTTCCTGTGGAGATTTTGGATGGGGGTTGGCCCTGTCAGCAGAGTTGTGGGTGAAGCAGAAAGGCAAGGTTGAGGGCAAGGGTGTAGAGGTGTGATTTGTTTTTTTAATGTATATATTTGTTTGTTGGGGGCTGGATATATGTGCAGGGCATTTAGGGGTGTTTAAAAAGTCAGTGGGGGCAAAGGTAATAATGGCCAAAGGTTGTTAGGCTTTTTTTAAATTGAGGATGGATCTGTGAGGCTCTTTGCCTTTCTCTGGTAGTCTTAGCCATGGGATGGTGTGTTCACTCCTCATTGTCTGACACCGCACTGTTCATAAGCAAGGTCACTCTCTGCTCCGGGATCTGCTTTGATTTGAAGGGTATGGGACAGGTATGCCCAGACGTGGGTCACATGCCTGCTGGGCCTAGAGACCCAAGCTACTCCTCGCTGATGAGGCCCAATGACGCTAAAACATGTCTGGGGATGCTGTGGTCTTGTGCAAAAGGGATGTGACCAAGCAGTTCAGGCTGTACTGGCCCTTTTGGGGTTCAACCAAGCCCTATTTTGCATACAGTCTTTCCCCTTTTGTAATGGCTTGGCGGGCAAAGAATGATGGGCTGGCGAGTTGTGCAGAGCAATGCCAGAGATTAAGATTAATTCCTAACCTTCCAGCCATCACCTCTTCTGTTTTGCTATAGTCACCCCAAGTGTGACGGTTATGACCAAACATGGGTGCTGTGCCTACTGGGCCTAGAGACCCAAGCTACTCCTCTCTGATGAGGCCCATCCAGGATGAAACAAGTCTGTGTATGCTTGTGGTCTTGTCCAGAAGGGATGTGACCAAGCAGTTCGGGCTGGACGGCCAATTTTTTCGGGTGGGGTCAATCCTGATTTGCATATGGTCTTTCCCCTTTTGTAATGATTTGGCAGGCGAGGAACGATGGTCTGGAGGGTTGCCCAGAGCAATGGCAGAGGTTAAGATTAATTCTAAATCTTCCAGCCATCACCACTTTTGTTTTGATTTGAAGCAGACCCAGAAGCTGATATGTATTTATTTATTTATTTATTTATTTATTTCATTTGTAAAGTGCACAAACAACCCAGAGACATTGAGGCACTGTTACGGATAAAGGTTATTCACAGTAGGTCTTAACATACAGGTTATTTACAATAGGTTTAACATACAATACTTTTAGGTAAGAAGAAAAAAGCACAGAAGTGGTTCAGTCTAGGCAAAAAGCTGTGTTTTTAGCGCTTTTCGGAATACCCAGTAGGATTTTTCTGCTCTCAGTGAGGGGGGAGATCCACTGTTTTACTGCGATGTAGGTGAAGCTGGAGCACAGCTGCTCATTTATGCTGCTTAAAAGCGTGGTGTATACGCCTCGTTTTCATGCATTATGTAGCTCTACAAAGAATTCCGCTTTGCACTAAAGCATTATGCATAAAGTCTATAGTCTAGTTTTGGTTCTGAATGAGGTTGCTGTCATAATGCAACTCCAGTGGGGGGGGGGGGGGGATGATTAGTCCCTAGATTGAGGTAGTACTCACTTTATATGATATGATATATGATATGATAGTTTATTTGTATAGCGCCTATACACAATGTGTTTCAAAGCACTTCAGTTTGAACTTCATTAACTCTCACTTATTTCTTGACATCGTCCATAGCCGCCAGGCCTAATGCCTAATGACCTATGGTTCTTTCCCGCAGCCGCTGTACCCAGTTGCATCTGCAATGCCTATCACTTTTGCCTCCTACCTTCATTCTTTAAGGATGAGCTTGTCTGTTTTGTCTTCAAAGCCCGACTTCTCCTTCTTTCCTGTTCTCTGTCAGTCGTCCCTAGTCTTCACTTCGTTCCCTCAGTCCTGGTATCGCCCTTCCTGGCAACCATCTTTATTTGGTTTGTTTCCTTTTGAATGTGACAGTCTTACTGATTAATATTTCTAAACGTCATCATACCATTTATGGGCAACAGCCAAGAAATGGTTTATCAAATTTTAAGTGAAAAGTCCGATCCCTGTTTATCATCGAACTGAGCCCTGAGTGGCCCTGAAATATCCATAAGTTAGAACTAGAGAGCTCTGCTGCTCCTCATTTTCGGACTCTTCCATTGCTATAAGAGGAACCATCTGGGCCAAAGCCAATTTAATTTGAAAAATCGTTTCTATTTTTAGACCAACTTTGAGATTGTTCAGTCTACTTCTAGAAAGCCTCACCCAAAAATTACTTTTTATTTTTATTTTTTTTTATTTTCAGGTGTTATAACCTACAGGTTTAGGAGAGCTCCAAGAATTTTGCATGGCATTTGTTGTGTAGATGGCACTCCTTTAAATGGTCCTTCAGCGAGTGCCAACAATTTGTCACAATGATTGCTTGCAACATTCCTTCTAATAGTTCCACTTTCTATTCAATCATGACCCTACTTATAGCAGTGTCATGAAAATAAACACTTATGTGATTATGTTATAATTGTTGTGCACCATGATATTAATAGGGGCACTCTGTGTCAGGAATGGTATGGCGTCAGTTATCTGTTTATTTAAAAGTGCAGACAATGGCCTGGAGATGTGGCTGAGGGCACCAGGAAAACGAACGAACACTAGAACCATAAGTCAAAGGAGTAATTAAGAATTGTTTCTTCCACATACACACGATCAAGAAGATACTTCCCTTCTTCTCCTTCACACACAGAAAACATGCCGTCATCTCTCTCGTCATGTCAAGAATAGACTACACCAACAGCATCTACCTTCGAATGCCACAATACCTTATGAGGACGCTACAACGAATACCGAACACAGCAGCAAGACAACTCCTTAAACTCGGTGAAAAACCTGAAGGCATTTCCACACTTACTCCCTTGAGATCCTCTTCTCAGGTGGCAAGGAAAGGGCCATCAGTTTTGGATCCTGACCGTGGGGGGGGGGGAGGAGATGCGAGGGAGGATCACCTGGGTGGAGGGTCCTTGGCGAGTGGGGTGAAAATGTCTTTGGGTGAGGCATGGTATCCCCACTTCCATTGTGATAACCAACCCTGCCATCCCCCTACCTTCATAGGTTGTTGCCAGTCATTTCCTCTTATTTTCCCTCAGTCACACTACTCTAGTACAGGGACGAGGAAGAGGCGATTAGGAGTTGTGCACATTAACGTTCAGTTACACCACTCTGTTAGTGCGATGAGGAAGAGGCATGGACACTATTATAAGGGCCATGCATGTCCCAAGAACATAAGTAATCGGAGTCAGTCAATTGAGTTGAAGGGCTTGCACCTGCAACCTGTGAACAGATCACAGGGTATAAAAGGTGGAGCCACCAGTTGAGAAGCAGAGACCAGCAGAAGAGAAGCTGGGCCTAGTGTTACGGACCTGAGACAGGAGAAATCCTAAAATGAAGGAGGCTGCTGAGGAGGGTCCTGCCTGGAG
Organism: Ambystoma mexicanum; assembly: GCF_040938575.1. Lineage (NCBI taxonomy): Eukaryota > Metazoa > Chordata > Amphibia > Caudata > Ambystomatidae > Ambystoma > Ambystoma mexicanum. Next base: position 543,323,338 of record NC_090928.1, on the reverse strand, counting down.
GCCAGTACACCGACAATTCTCAAGGTGAGACTGCGATGCCGGGATCCGAGCGGGCCGTGAGAGGGTAAAAACTGTCAGAGCCTCCTTGGTCGGGTGCCCACAGCCAGAGCTGTGAAGCACAGAAGAGACCTCAGTGCTGCAGGCCACCGGTAGCATCTGCGAATGATGGGCAGAGCAAGCGGCAACCCACAGTGAGATTTCTGCAAGGCAAGCGCTGCTCTTAAAGCTACAGAAATGGGTGCGCGGAGCCAAGAACACAGAGAGAAGATGCCCAGAGGAGCCACCAAGAACCCGTGAGTGAATCAGAGGTAACACTTGTACCGGGGCACTCATGGGGCCACTACAGGACAGATGTGACTGCCTGATGAATGTAAATATGTGTGCAAGTGAAAGTGAATCCAAAGTGAGGGAATTTATTGAACAATACGAAAAAGTTGAACTATAATTGAAAGAACGTGAATCAAGCATTATTGCATGCCAAACCAAAGGAAAGCTTTGATGAACCTACAAATGGAAGGCAAGCATGTGTGAAACACACATAATGAATACTGAAAGACAAAGAAGGAATCTTACTGAATAAAGTGGAAAACAAGTAGTGAACATTGCTAAATATTGTGAAAGTATGCTGTGAAAGAGAGAGCGCGCCACAGAGTGAATTGTGTGGAATAACACCTTGTGGCAAAACCAAAAGACGTCTAAGGAGGAAAACACATTATGGAAAAGCCAAGAGACTGGCAAGTAGAAACTAAAGTTAATGTGAACCAGAGCACAGGTGTTGAGACAGAGAAACCTATGTGGGCAAGAAAGGCTAGGGTTATAGGTTGGGTGGACCGTGTGGTCCGACAATTGCACCTAGACCAAGGATACCCTGTCTGAAAAGTTAAGGAAAATACAAATAACAAAACTTAGCTAATGAAATAGATTCCTGAAGTGAATACAGAAGATAGCAATTTATGTAAACCATTGAAGAGTCGGAAGGAGTTTAAAGTTGACCTGAAACTGGTCTTGAGTATTCAGAGACTGGAACTGATTGTGAGTTGGCAAGCTGGACAAGCTGACGTCTTGGGGAAGGGAAACCTACAACTTTGTGATCTCTGCTGTTGCCTTGGGGAAGGGAACCCCCGGGGCACTTTTGGAACTGTGTTGTTACTTGGGGAAGGGAACCCAGAGGCTTTGTGAAACTTTTTTGAAGTTTGAGAAGCGGAGCCGGAAAGTGAGCCAAGAGCTGGAAGAAGCTCAGAACTTTATTTGAAACACTACTTCTTTTGTTGTCGACATCCCTACATAGTGTTTAGCTTTAGGTGTGAGGGCAAGTATAGGTTGTGGACACAAACAGACTTTTAAGTTGAACTTACTGACTCAGACTATCCTTAGTTTCTTTAGGTAGGGAAATCCAACCATAGCATAGGGCATGTTAGGTCTTACATCATCCTGACATTTAAGTTAATAACATATTTTGCTTGAACTTTGAATCTGTTGTCTGTGTCTTGCTTCATGATGCCTTCGCAAATGGTGTCAGGCGTGGGATGCGGCTCAACTGATCGGGGGGCTCTAAAATTTGAGACGTTTAGTGCCAGAGCATCAGAGCCATCAATAACCACAAAGGGTTCTATTGGGTTTGACATTTGTAGCAGTAGGTATGAGAGTATTCCTCCATGTGAAGGAAGACTGATACCCACTGATTTGATTCTAATTCCACCCCCCTGATACTTATATAAGACTAGCACCCAACTCCGGACTAGCATGGAGGTTTTGGAATTGAAGTGTTAGCTGGGGTTATAGACCCAGACCTAAGAGATGATGTTAAAGTCTTGTCACAAAATCAAGGGAATGATCCCTTTTAAATCCAACAAAGGGATAAAATCGCTCAAGGGGTGCTTGAGAGGGCAATGTTCCCTAGGGTTAAGGGGGAATCTGGGAAAGAAAGAGCAGATAGGGGTACTTGAGGTTTCGGAGAGGCAAATGAAACACCTGATGGCCCTCCTGACCCTGAACCCAGAAAGGTTAGAGAAGAAGAAACTGAAACTCTTTCAAATGTAGCCTTTTCCCAAAGGAGCAACCCCTTATTGGCTGAAGCATTTTTACTATCTGTGCCAGAGGGTCGTGAAAAAGAGGCACCATCATTCTTTTTGAAACAGGAGCTTTTCTATAGAGGAGACACCACTTCAGAGGGGTTGGTAAAAACATAGTTTGTTGTCCCTAAAAGTCATAAACAGGTGGTCCTAGAGATAGCCCTTTCACATTTGACAGGAGGCCATTTGGGATAGTCCAAGACTCAGGCCCAAATAACTAACACGCTCTACTGGCCCAGAATACATGCTGGTATTAAGAACTTTATTCAGGAATGTGAAATCTGCCAGAAGACTAGCATTCATATACGACCACCATTTCCCTTAAATCCATTACCAATCATTGCAATTCCATTCTCAAGGATTGGTATGGACATTGTGGAACCCCTAGAAACTTCCAAACTGGGAAATAAATACATTCTGGTAATTGTGGACTATGCAACATGGCACCCAGAAGCATTTCCCCTAAAAAGCCAATATCAGACAACACATTTTGAAGCACCTGCTCCCTTTCTTTTCATGAGTGGGGATTCCAAAGGAAATTTTGGCTGACCAGGGCTTTACTTTCATGAGCAAACTCATGGAGGAAGTTAAACAACGGTTGAATATTACCACATTACGCATTACGAACATCAGTATATCATCCACAGACAGATGGCCTTGCAGAAAGATTTAATAAAACCCTAAAGACCATATTGCGACAGTTAGTAGAACAGGATGACAGAAATTGGAATGAAATGATTCCATGGGCTTTGTTTGCAGTTAGAAAGGCCCCTCAGGCTTCCACAGGATTTTCCCCATTTTAATTGTTTTATGGGCGGGAACCCCAGGATGCCCTAAATATGTTGAGGGAAACTTGGGAGGAGAGAGAAGAAGCCGCAATACCACTCTCCCAAACTGCAACTAGGCTTAAAAAACACATGACGGCTGTTGGATATTTGGTACACAGTCATATATGGTCAAAGCACAGGAACAACAGAAAACCTCTTATGACAAAAATGTCTCTTTGAGATCCTTTGCCATAGGGCAAAAGTACTTAGGTTATTGCATACTTCTGAAAATAAACTTATATCTAAGTGGCATGGACCACATGAGGTGTTGAAATAAATGGGACTGTGTAACTATAAAATTTCACAACCTGACCGTCACTTAAAAACCCAAATCTACCATATAAATCTGTTAAAGGAATGGAGAGATAATCCGTCCGAGTACAATGCCATCAAATTATCTTGTCTGTTACCTAAGGATTTGGATACTACTGCCTTAATTTCCCCTGATCTTAGTGACAACCAAAAACAAGATCTGTATGATCTTATAGGACAGTTTACTGATGTGTTTAGAGAAGAGCCAGGATGAGTAAAGGATATTTCAAATTACATCCACACTCCAGAAGGCAAAGTGGTACATTTAAAACATTACTGATTACCTGAGTCCCTAAAAGATACCATCATTCAGGAAATTAAGCAAATGTTGGAAGCCAACATCATTGAACCTTCTGATAGCCACTGGTCTTCCTCTAACATGTTAGTGGCAAAACCCGATGGAAGCTGGAGGTTTTGTAAAGATGTTAGAAAGGTGTATCCCATCTCTGCCTTTGACGCTTACCCAATGTCACTTATTGACGATCTTATGGATTGGCTGGGTAATGCTGTCTACCTCAATAGATCTTATGAAACGTTATTGGCAGGTTCCACTGTATGGACCTGACAAAGAGAAAACAGCCTTTGCTACTCCCTTAGAACTGTTTCACTTTAAGGTTTTGCCCTTCGGTCTGCATGGAGCTCCTGCAACATTTCGGAGATCCATGGATACAATTTTACAACTGTACTTACATTTTTGCAGGAGCCTATATAGACAGCGTGGTGATACACAATAAAACATGGGAAGATCATCTGTACCACCTTTACACAGTCATGAGAGTATTACGAAAAGTAGAGCTAAGCTCTAACCTCAGAAAATGTACACTGGCTCAGTCAACGGTTAAATATCTAGGTTTCTTTTGTGGGGCATGGTACGGTCCAATCCCTGCAGGAAAAGGTTAGAGCTGTTCTCAATACCCCCACACCCAAAACCAAGAAAGACCGGAGAGCCTTTTTGGGGTTAATAGATTGCTACCGCTGGTCCATTCCAAATGTTTCCAGCAGAACCTCACGGTTAACTGACAAACTGAAAAACGCTGAACCCCAAAAGATCAGATGGGATGAAGAAGATGAGATATGTAACACCACCTTAGAACAAACCCTATGCCAGAAAGCCATTTTGAAAGTAGCAGACTTCTCTAAGGTGTTCATCCTCCAAATTGATGCTTCCTTAATAGGACTAGGAGCCGCATTATCTGAAAACCATGATGGACTGGAACACCCAATATTGTACATCAGTCGGAAGCTGATTCCCAGGGTGAAAAATGACTAAGTCATTGAGTTAGAGGCACTGGCAATTTAGCGGGCTGTGATACATCTCAAGTACTATCTCTTGGGTTGTACATTTTGACTAATCACGGACCACTCCCCATTAGTGTTGATTAGTCAGAGAAAATAATCCAACCCAAGGTTTAGGCAGTGGTTCTTGCACCATCAACCCTCTTGCTTCCCTGTGGAACACCAGAAGGTTCGAGAGCAAGGTAACGTGTACTCTCTCTTTCGGTTTCCATGTGAAGCGTCCCGGTCCAACACGCGTAGGAGGAGGGTATTTGAAAAACCTGAAGGCATTTCCACACCTACTCCCCTTGGATCCCCTTCTCAGGTGGGTAGGCAAAGGCCATCGCTTTTGGATCCTGGCCCTGGGGGTGGATATGCAAGGGAGAATCACCTGGGTGGAGGGTCCCTGGGGAGAGAATGTCTTTGGGAGAGGCATGGTATCCCCCTTTTCATTGTGATAACCAACCCTACACTCCCCCTACCTTCATAGGTTTTTGCCAGTCCTTTCCTCTTATTTCCCCTCAGTCACACTACTCTAATCCTGGGACGGCAAAGAAGAGATTAGGAATTGTGCACACTAACATTCAGTTACGCCACTCTGGTACTGAGACAAGGAAGAGGCCTGGAAACTATTACAAGGCGCAGGCATATGCCAAGAACATAGGTAATTGGAGTCAGGCAATTGAGCTGAAGGGCTCACACCTGCAACCTGTTAACAGGTCACAGGTGCATAAAGGGTAGAGCCACCAGTTGAGAAGGAGAGACCAGCAGGAGAGGAGTTGTGTCAGGTGTTAGAGACCTTAGAGGGGAGAACTCCTGATACAAAGGAGGCTGCTGAGGAGGGTCCTGCCTGAAGGCCAATACGCCAGCAATTGTCAAGGAGAGACTGTGACACTGGGGCACGAGCGGGCCGTGAGAGGGTGAAAGCTGTCAGAGCCTTCTTGATAGGGTGCCCACAGATGGAGCTGTGAAGCACGGAAGAGACCCCAATGCTGCAGGCCACTGGGAGCATCTGCAATTGGTGGGCGGAGATACCGGCAACCCACAGCAAGATTTCCAAAAGGTTAGCGCTGCTCACAAAGCTACAGAAACGTGTGCATGGAGCAAAGAACGCAGAGAGAAGACGCCTGGAGGAGCCACCAAGAACCGGTGAGTGAATCAGAGGGAACACTGGTACTGGGACGCTCCTGAGGCTACTACAGGGCAGATATGACTGTCGGATGAACGGAAATATATGTTCAAGTGAAAGTGAACACAAAGTGAGGGGTTTTATTGAACAATACAAGCAAGTTGAACTGTAAGCAAAAGACTGCGAATCAAGCATTATTGAATGCTGAACTAAAGGAAAGCTTTGACGAGCCTTCGAATGGAATGCAAGCATGTGTGAAACACATGTAATGAATACTGAAAGTCAAAGAACGAATCTTTCTGAATAAAGTGGAAAACAACTAATGAACATTGCGAAAGATTGTGAAAGTAAGCTGTGAAAGAGAGTGAGCACTACAGAATGAATTGTGTGGAAGAACATATTGTGGCAAAGCCAAAAGAATGACAAGGAGATAAAAAAACATTGTGACAAAGTCAAGAGACTTGCAAGGAGAAGCCAAAGTGAATGTGAACGTGAGCACAGATGTAGTAACAGAGAAACCTGTGGGGGCAAGAAAGTGTAGGGTTATCGGTTGCTTGACCTGTAATGGGTGGACCGTGTGATCTGACAGCTGTGCCTAGACCGAGTATACCCTGTCTGAAAAAGGCAAGGAAAATACAAGTAACAAAACTTTGCTTATTAAATAGATTGCTGAAGTCAATACAGAAGATACCAATCTGTGTAAACTATTCAAGAGTCAGAGGGAGTTTAAAGTTGACCTGGAACTGGTTTTGAGTATTAAGAGATTGGAACTGATTGTGAGTTGGCAAGCTGGACAAGCTGAAGTCTTGGGGAAGGGAAACCTAAGCCCTTGTGATCTTTGTTGTTGCATTGGGGAATGGAAACCAAGGCCCTTTTGGAACTGTGTTGTCTTCTTGGGGAAGGGAACCCTGGGGATTTGTGGAACTGTTATAAACTTGGGGATGGGGAGCTAGAAAGTAAATCAATACAGTGTGGAGTTTACGGGTAATTCCATTCTGTCGTTACCCAAAGCTTTTTAACACAATATAGACAGAACCGAGCAATTATCAAATTATTCCTATTGGGCTAGGTCCCCACAGATACATACATATCCCTGTCCAAGACATCTTGCAGTCCCTCCAAGTGACTCGCACTTTCCCTGGGAAGCACTGGTGTCACGCCTATCTAGGGTGAGGGAGAATCAAGAGGCTAGCCCTATCCTCTCTCACTATTTTCCTCTGTTGCTAAAAGTAAGTGCACACTGTTTGGAAGTCGATAACAACTTTATTTGTATCACCTCCAAAGATGTGTGTCTTATTATTTACTGATACTTAATCGTTACCAATTAAGTACATCTAAAAGTTAGACAACAAAAAATCCCTTATGTTGCCAATTATTAAACCAATAGCTAAATAGATGATTGTACACCGAGGCCACTTGTGATTAATAGTGGGTATCGGGGTTTAGGTCATCACTCCTAAACCTATTCCTATAATGTTGACCAGCTTCAGCGGCTTGCAATCTTTTACCGCTGTCTTCAGGACATCTAATACATTGGATACAAATAATTTGGTTGTATAACAGTTATAGAGATTTTTTTCATTCATGCCATGTTGTCCATCAGTTGGACTGAGGGGGATTTTCTCTGGGTTTCTGTCGGGCGTTCGGTGGTTACTATTTCGGTGCCCTGTCTTCAGGTGGACCATTCCTTCATGTGTTATCAGTCACCAATATTCTCGCTGACCATCCTGCTTGGTATATTTCAGATCGACTAGTTGTTTAAGTGGGTCGCATCGGTCTTTATGCACAGCTCCACTTCCACTTCCACTGTTGCCTTCTTATTTGTCGTATTGGTCTGAGTCCCTGCCAGGATCTCTGTTACCAGTTTCCGGATTAGATGTGTGTCCTGTTTCCTGCATCTGATTTCCTTCCTCCGTTCCACCTCGGTCAGTCTGGTAAGCCAAGAGCTGGAAGAAGCTCAGAACGTTTTTTGGAACACTATTTCATTTGTTGTTGACATCCCTACACAGTGTTTAGCTTTAGTTGTGAGGGCAAGTATAGGTTTTGGACACAGGCAACGTTTAAGTTAAACTTACTGACTCAGACTAACCTTAGTTTCTTTATGTATGGAAATCCCACCTTAGCATAGGGCAAGTTAGGCCTTACAACATCCTGACATTTAACTTAATAATTATATATTGTTTGAACTTTGAATCTGTTGTCTGTGTCTTGCTTCATGATGCTTCACTACTCTGTAGAAGAGAAAACATCACACCAGCGCTAAAACACTGCATTGGTTAACTGTCAAAAAATGAATCTTCTTCAAAATTCTCTGCATAACACACAGAGAAATCCACGGCCAAGGAGCAGAGTTCATGCAGGAGAAAATCTCCAACTACAAACCAACACGAACACTAAGATCCAGCAACGCCATTCAACTTGAACTGAAACAATACTCAAAACAAAAATCTGGGGGTATCAACATTCCCCAGCATAGCAGTGGAACTCTGGAACTCACTCCCAAAGAAAATAAGAACAACAGAAGATCACCTCAAATTCAGGAAACTACTAAAAATGTGGCTCTTTAATGAACCAAGCTAAAGAAAACATCAGAGCGACAAATCCTATCAACGCAACGCAAGAGATCTGTACGAGATTGTACCACCCAAAGAAAAATCAACCCGAACCCATTAGGAATAAGACTAAGCCAAAGGGTCAACCTGTCACAAAAGCAACACAGACAACCCCAACTAACCCTACTAAAAACTCTCTAACACTCTGCATACCCACCACTCAACACAGAAGTGACATGACACAGACCATCTATAATTAACACCTAAACTACAGGCACTCTACCAACTCTCCACAACGCCCAACGCGCACATGAAACAACTGCATGCAACCACCCACAAAACATCATAATAACACCAATCTACCAAAATCATACCAGCGCACAGTGACCGTTTTTTCCTGACTGAAGCTGCCAATAGCACATGAAAGCTCTCTTGCCTGTTTGCCTCTCAACCCTACTAATTTACCATCCCAGCCCCCTTCCTTTTCAGATCCGCCAGAGCCCCTGGAGATGATGGAGATGATGAAAAATGGCAGTGGTGCACGGTACAAGTCACAATAGCATATTTTGAGGTGAAGTAATGGATTTTGCTGTGTTGTCTGCCATCTTCAATGGCGGTTTATATCTGTTCCCTGACCTTTGCAGGTTTGTTGACCTTTCCATCAAGTCTCCCATATTTTATGATATTGCTTTCTTTCCAGGTTGATGATGGGAAATGAGTCATCATAGTGCACAGGTACTTTCTTTCTGTGAGATAACTGCAGGGCAGATTAAAAGGAATCACTTGAAGAAAGGCCGTCACTTCACAGCTCTTCGTGTTCCCTGCCTCAATATTTGCTGTATTGTCGGTCTCCGCTTGGCCTCTGCTGCAACGGAATGTGAAGTTGGCTACGACTCATGTCTGTAAACTGCAAGGTTTAATTTGTCTAATGTTTTTTCCTCCAGTAAAGGATCTCACCATGGGTCACTCTGCCTCCCTCTGTGTTCAGTGAATTTGCAACGAAGGGCATCAGGGGATTGTTGCCTGTGAAATTGTCATTGACAGACTTTTTTAGTTTGAGTATAGTGGGTGGAAAATGGAGCTAATAGTAACTAGGGCCCGATTTCTTCAGGTGATTCTCCGAGTGATACATTTGCTTGGTAGTGAGACGTGGCATGGTATTCCAAGCTGGTCAGATCATGAAATGTGTAACGGGGGTTGAGGGGTGTTAACAGAGGTGGAAGAATCAAGACTGAATATTCCATCCAGAGGAAGTCCAGCATGTTGAGGGGCGGTCCGGGCCACAGAGGCCGTCCTCACCAGTGCTGGGGCATAATCTTCCATTGCCGTTGTTGCGGGCTGGCTCACAGATACACGGGCCAGCCCAATGGTTGCTGGGGGCACCCAGCATGTACTTAGAGTTGCCGGGGGCTCCCGGACTTGCAACGGTGCTGTGGTCCCAGAGCATGACAGTGGCCTGGGGGCTCCCAGATTACACATGATGATCTGGGGGAATCCAGATCATTGGTGGCCGCAGCACCGTGGTCACATGGCGTCAACAAATGAGACACGGGGCAGAAGTGATGATTGTGGTGAGTGGCACAGCTTCTACTTGAATTGTTTAGTAATCTATGCATCTTCGAGGCAATCTTTTTAATACTTAATTATAAGTGAGTGGGGTGCAAACCCAGTACTAAGTGCCTCCGTGCCAGGCACACAATGAAAATGAAAGAGAGGACGAAGGCTATATAGCCCCCGTTGTGAGCTGCACACCCTAACATCCACTGTGTGCTTCAGTAGAAGGTATAGTCAAGTTGTATTGCCATATCTCTTATAAGGGCGTAATATAGTTCACAGAAAGTAATGTTCTTCACACTCTTATTTGCCAAAAAGTGCCTGGAGTTTTATTAATGTTGAAGTAAATGCAGATGCATCAATCGCTGATGCATTTCGGACTATCCAAAGTCCTTCTTCAGGGCATGAAATAGTCATCTGATCATTAATAGCACAAGTCAGTGTGACAAATCAAAGTTAATAAGATAACATGAAAGTTATCAGGTTCTCACAATGATATCCCCCAATTCATCCACAGGGAAAACAAGTACAGCAGATAACAATCACCGCCATATGTAGGTGAAATACGTAAACCATTAAAAGTTATGAGATCACGAATTTGTATGATCAAACAATAATGGCATTGGGGTAATCCCTATGATAAATGGTGAAAATTCAATACATTCAAAGTCAGACCATCATTGTTCATTTGTCCCCAAGATATACAAACAAATACCAACCGAAAGACAACATATAAAGCGAACACATAAGAGAAAACACCATTTACCTCCAATTGTTCAACAAAGAAGTAGACGTTCTTGTATTATTTCTTATGTTCTACAGCTGTGTGCATACAGCCACTTTGTGGGCATGCTAGGAATACTGTGAACGTTTGCCGCTATTGTTCCCTGGACCGTCAAATATGGGACCTATTTGACAAACCTATTATGAATACTGTGATTCGTATCTAATGCTAGCTGTCCCCTCCCCCTGGCTGTGAGGTTATCGGTCCAATCACTATAGTGCTTAGTGTAGATCTATTTAGAGTTGAAAGGTACATATGAAGCTTGTGAGAGAGCTGGAGGGGGAAGGGGGCTGGGTCTTGTCTGAGTGTGGGTTAATGGTGTTTGAAGGGCTATTCAAGCAGATTGTCAATTATTTTATTTCAGTAATTAATAGAGGATTCAGAGAAAGTAATTCTTCAGCTGTACAGGTTTCGCAGCGAGAGCCGTGGTCTGAGACTGCGCCACGTAAGGCGATGATTGAGAGATGTTCTTTATAAGGCATTTTGGTCACTTGAGACGTGTGCTTAATACATGTTTGTGGCAGGGTTGTGCAGTAGTTTTTGATTCTCGCTTTGATTTACACATCACTGGGGAGGGTTGGTGACCGGGCAGAAATCATGATGTGGCGCTCTGTAACGATGCAGAGCTGTGTGAAACTGCATGTCAAGTAGCTATTTCCTAGTAGCCACAGTCTCTGTTGCCTGTATTCCCTCACTGCGCCATTCATACATAAAAAGGCGCGGGCCCCATGGCAGGCTTCAACAACACCTTTACTCTCCATCTTCAACATACCGAATGGCATAAACACTCCTCCGCTTCTGCCTGCCCTGCTCCCCGTGCCTTCTGGCACCCTCCCACATCATGTGATCACACACGTGATCATCAGGACACTGAACCTCCCCCTTTTAAAACATAAAATCAATCCTTACTCCATTTCCTCTATCAGTCTCTTAGGTTTATTTCTAGCTCACCGGGGCCGTCCTGTGGGGTGCACTAGGACCCTATGCAGTCTGGAATAAACAGGAGGGTTCCAAATATCACTGTCAGACTCCTCCCCATCACCTTCATAGGGTTCTTCTGATTCCACTACTTATGCATCATCTCTTCCTATTCTTCCCCCCAGTGTCTCTGGAAACCTCCTGAGGGGCAATGAATTCTTGGTAATTTGCCACTGCCCATCCCCTGCTGTTATCAGGAATCCTTTGACTCTGGTAACAGTCAGAGGGGCACTGCTGAATGCTGCTATATGCTAGTGAGTGCGATGCTGTGTCACTACTACAGTCTGCTTTCTTTTTTATTTTTTATTTATTTGAACTTTACTCAGTAAAGACTGAGTTTTGTCAAAAACCTTCTCGATCTTGCACACCATAAAAGAAGGCGACCAACGAAAGGTCGCACAGCAAAATACCTCCCCTATGGGGGGCAGACCTGGCCACAGTCCGACTCCTAAGCCCTGTCCGAGAAGCTAAAAAGCCTCATTCAACAGGATCAAAGACCGTCACGGAAGGACTTTCAGTCCGAAGACTGTTGATTTGTTCAAATACTAGGTCGATGAGTTTGGCCAGAGCCAGGGTCCATCTTGTCTTCTCGCCCGATATTAGTCTATTCCAGAGTTCCTCTGCTTGGAAAATCCACATATTTTCGGCCAGGGAGGGGAGGTATAGCTTTCTGTTTTCCGTTGTGTTGGGACACTCGACCACGAGGTGCTTTAAAGTCTCAGTAGCAAACTTGTTTTTACATAAACGGCAGCGGCTTTCGGCTCCAGTTCTTCTTATAGTTATGATCTCTCTCGTAGGGAGGAGGTTGAGTCTCGCTCTCATGACAGAAATTCTCAGCTTCTTATTTGGAAACTTTACGCAGTACTGGAGAGGTTTTTTCCCCTTGTTGAAAGTGGGTGGGAGATGTTTCAGGAGTTTATTCTCCACCGCTTTTTCTGTTGTCAAAATCGAGTCCATGTCTTCCGTCTTTTTTTTAATTCTTTCTGGATTTTCTTTTAGCTCTTTCTCGGTACATTCAACTTTGCTCAGATCATTTTTTCTCACTTCCACCCATTTATTCAAAGCCATACATTTGCCTAAATCAATTTCTTCCCGTATGGTATTATAAATGGGTAGGGTGTCTGACATGATGATTCGTTTGTAGAGGCGAATGGCACTTTGATCCACTGTCGATACTAATGATATGAGCCCCAACTCTCTCCTTATCGCTGGCATAGCGGTAGATTTGGATAGGCCTAAAACCGTTTTCCAGAGGTGGCCTTCGATTTTGCTCCAGATGTTGCGCTGGAGATATAGCGCACACTCCGTTCCATAGGTTAGGGCCGGAACAACTTTAGCGTTATAGAAAGTTATTGCCGGGATCAGGGAGAATTTGCCATATTTGCGATCCACTGCTCTGGTTTGAGTAGTCAGTCTTTTCACTTATTCCCAGAGCTGGTCAACAAGACTCTTTTCCACACCTGAACTGTCTAATTGAATCCCCAGATATTTAAAGCTGGTTACGATTTCAATTTTTGACTCGTCCAAGAAGATCTTTAGATTTTTCGTCTTTTTGCAGGGGACTTTCTCGGGCACCATGACCTTAGTCTTCGATTTGTTGAGTTCCAGCTTATTTTCCAGGATATAGGCCTCCAAATTACAGAGTTTTCTTTGCAGGGCCACCTTCGTCTGGTCGATCACAATGATGTCATCTGCGTAGAGTAACCGTGGGATCTCAGTTTTCCCGATTTTGGGGGGAAAAGATCGAATTATTTCTTCGGAGAGTTGATAGTAGCCCAAGAAAGCTGTAAACAGTACCGGTGCCAACGGGCACCCCTACTTTACTCCTCGTTTAACATTTATCTCCTCTGAGAGCATGCCTTGATTATTGAGTTTAACTCTTATTTTGGTGTTCGAGTGGAGCGATTTTATTGGCTCCAATATTTTTGCCTGGCAGTTCCAATCTTGTAGCTTCGTCCACAGGCTTTTTCTGTCGATCTTATCAAACGCCTTTGAGAGGTCCACGAATGCCAAATATACTTTAGGCGCCCCCTCTTTGATTTTGGCTTTCATGATGTTAAGTATGAGGAGGTTGATTGATGTACACCCATTTATCTGGAAGCCAGTTTGAAGCTGATCTTTGGCCTGGCTGGCTTTTTCCCATACTCGAAAATGGTCGAGGAGGAGGGTAGCATAGATTTTACCCAGAATGTCCAAAAGGGTGATAGGTCTATAGCTCGCTGGTTCTTGTCTCGGTCCCTTTTTATAAATCGGGACGATTACTGCTTTCTGCCATGATTCCGGCACCATGTTGGTTCTGCCACATTCCGAATAGATAGTACTGATCATTTCAGCCCATTTTTTTGGGAACATTTTCAGGTCCGTGTTGGTGAGTCCATCAGGGCCCGGTGCTCTGGATGTTTTCAGGTTCTGTATGGCTGTTTCAATATCTATAGTATTAGACAGATCGACCCACGCTATCACTTGATTTAGCTTTACCCCTTGGATATCACTGGTGGGGCCGTCGAATTCAGCAGTGAAATATTGGATCCAATTTTCTTCCGCTACCGCATTTCCCATGGAGGCGGACTGGGGTCTGTTCATATCTTTTATCAAACCCCAAAAGTCACTTGATTTTTTTGTGTGAAGTTTTTGCATCATCGCCTCGGCATCATTTTAGTATAGAGTGGCTTTGTGATGTTTATGCCAATTTTTGTAGCCTATATTTTCCTTGCGCCAATTTTCCCAATCAAGCTCATCGTTGGATTTCTTAGCTTTTCTTCGCAAACGACAGACAATTTTTCTTTTTTCTACCACCGTCTTGTCATACATATGGTTGTTCTGGGGCGTGTTCTTCGCTTTCCCTGCTCCTTTGATCTGGAAAGCTAGCAATAACGGTAGGTAGTTTGGTCTTTCTTTCTTGTCGGTCCAAGCCTGATCTTTTACTCTAATCTCCCACGTATTTCTAATTTTCTCAATGTCTCGTTCGGTTAACCGTAGGCGAGTCTGTTGCTGGTTTACCTCTATCGTCCAATCGTAAGTTTTGGATATCCTAGTAGTGTTACTCCATGAACAGCAAAGAAGGTTTTGATCACTATGGATGGTTTTTTTGACCTCAAAACCTGACAGCTCCTGGATGAAGCCATTGGAGATAAAGATGTAATCCAAAGTTGCTTTGGATTCATTGCGTTCCCATGTCGGAGAGTTAATTTAATTGGGGAATAACATCGCCACATTTTGGACATTTCTTTTACTCATAAATTCGTTCAAAGCTTTGCCTCTTTCGATGGCAGAATCCAGGTCTCCCCAATGCACCCTCTGAATGGAATCCAAGACCTCGGTACATCTGGCGTTCATGTCACCGCAAATGATGAGCTCGATTTTATCCAATTCTGCATACAGCTGGTCAATTGTTTCGGCGATGTTGTTGCAGAATATTTCGGTAGACATTTGCTGGGGATTCCAATAGCAGTTTATAATAGCTACCATCTTTTGGTGGCCATTTTTCATTTTGATCTTTCCCTGGGATAAAGATGTCAAGAAGACAAGCATTTTGTAGGTATGTTTCCAGTTTTTAGGTTCACTCAGTCCCGTACCTGTTTTTATAGCTGTAAGTAAACCCGATGACGGTCTACCTAAGAGGCCTTTAACTGCAGGAGAGATCCGCACAGAGAACCCGTCCAGAACTGGTTGGTGGACGAGCCAGGTTTCTTGGAGGCAGAGAATATCATAGGAACCCAGATCGACATCTCTCGGTGACGTGAGGTGCATATGGCCTCTCGTATTCCATGAGCCCAAATTTAAGGCTGCCATTGCGGGTTGCTCGTTGCATTTATCGTTGCAGGTTTTGTTAGAGTCACTGCGACAAGCTAACCCTGGTCGTTGCTATTTGTCATTCTTTTTCGACCAATTTGACATGAGCCACTTCCATGGGCCTTTCAGTTTTCTTTCATCTTCCGTATTTTTCCGATGCTTGTCAGAACTGTTTGAGAACACCTCGGGCGATAGACAGTACGATCTGGAGGAATATTCAGTAGATCTCTGATTTTTGTTACTTCTTGCGGTGTTCTCTGTCCAATCGGAATGTATTTTGGTGTATTGGCCGTGACTTTGGTTTATATATTCTCTCCCCCTCCTATCTGAGGGACGTCTTTTACCCCGGCCTTGGTAGAGTGGGCGTCTGTGCATCTCCTGTCTTTCTCGAGTGTTATACCCTCGGGTTTATTGGTATGGATCTTCCCTTTTCGATCTGTAGTGAATTTGTCGTTTAGATTTCTCTGTCCTTTCCTCTTCGGGTTCTTGGCACTCCATAATTCTCTTATGTTCCATCAAGGAAAGGCCAAGTTGCTGGAATTCTTCATAGACTGCCTCGTCAATATGTTCGATGGCGGCTGATTTCAAGTGTATAAATGCTTTTGCCTTCTTTTCCCTATGATAGGGTTCGACGAGCACTAGGTCCTCTGTCCGAAGCTTTTTTAGGGTTTTCATTTTTTTTTGTTATCTGAAGTATTGTTGGTCTATTTAGAATATGGAAATTTTTCTCCAATTCCCTTTGCTCCAGCTTGAAAATTCGTATCGCTTCTTTGGGAACCTTTCTGTTACCCACATCTCTTCTTTACACTCGATGCTTACATGGACTTCTTTGACAGTCTTCTCCTTCATGCCTTGGTTGCTGTTTGGGAGGGCTTTTTCTTGTTTTCTCCCCCTCCGTTTGAATTTTTTCACTTTCCGGCGTTAATTGAAAAACAGCTCCCTGTCCACCAGAAAGACTTGGTGCAGTCTTTTCCATCTGGCTAGGTCTCTCACTGTCACTTTTAGGCTTTGCTGTGTGTATTTCCGCAAGATCTATGAACTTTTTCGCCCCCACTTCTTTGTTGTCATCCTTTAGTTTAACTGACCCGTTATCTGAATGACTAGAGATATTCATTAAGTCGGCGCATTGTAGGAATTCCTCTATTGTTCGTGGTGATCGCACCAGGCCACTCGCCTCTGGTTTAGTGCTTGACTCTTGTCGTTTTTTGCTCGCCAGCTGTTCGCTAGGCCTCTGCCCCATGCTGTCTTCTTTAGCTGATATTATGGCTTCCTTTTGTTCATTTGTTATTTTCTTACTCAGGTCAATTTTTACGGGATACGTCTTTTGTGCTTTAGCCTGCGGCCTACCATCTGGTTTATCTTGTGCCAGAATCAGCACAGTTTTCTTTTTTCCATTAGCGTGGGTCACTGGCTCATCTGCTCCTTCGTCTGAGATCGTAGAGATGGTTGAGAAACCTTTATTCAAAGTTTCCAACCTTTCGATCTTTTTTTCCAATGCTTCAATTTTGGTTTCCCATGTTGTTTTCTGATTTGGCAAAATTTGCGATCTGTCTATCGCTCTTTCACCTTGGGTCCCCGTCGCATTTTCATTTTGCCATTAGGTTGGAGAGGATTTCTGAATTGTCTTGTACGTTGTCTTTAATTGTTTCGTACAGCTTGCAGAAAGGGGCCAGTATGATTGTCATTGCCGACATGATGGCAATCATTTCTGTTTTTTTATTTGGCGATTCGTTTTGTAGGGCCACAGCGATTTCGCTGAGTCGTCTCTTTTTTGGTGACAATTGAATTTTGTCTGATCTTCTTGAAGGTGTTGAAGAATTAAGATCCGGACGTTCCCCTATTGATCTTACATTTCTGTCGTTGTTTGAGGGGTTTCTTTGAAATCCAGAATTCGTCGATAGAGGCGGAGACGCAGCATCAACCCTCCTGGAGAGATGGGGTTTTGTCCAAGCCAAACGCTCTTCTCTATCCTGCTGTATCTGATTCGTTCAGTTGGCTTCCCAGTCGAGATACGCCCCCTCAGAGCGCTCTTCTTCCTGATCATTGTCAGACACGAGGATCTCCTCTATAATTTGAGGAACCCCTTTAGGCGTGGGTACAGTCTGAGGAATCTCGGTCCTACCTCTTGGGAGGTCCTTTACGCCCGCATGGCTCGTTTCAGTGGTTTCTGGTCCTTTAACTTTTTTGATGCCACTATTTAAGTCCTTTGAGATAGCCATGATTTTATCCTGCACGCAGCCATTTGGCCGGACTTGTTTATCTGTTGCCGCTGCAGGCGGCTCAGTTCTTCTCTGTTTTTGTGCCGGCTGAGTTAGGCTTGCTCTTTCCAACATCTCTGCATCAGATACTTCAGTATCGACGCTCTGTTTTCTTTTCTGTTGCAGTGTGAAAAAGGCTTTTAGCAGGCGTGAAAGTAGCGGGTTTGCCAGCCCTTTTTTGTTTAATTTTCTCGCTTTTTGATCCCCCAGTATGGTATTTTTTTGCGCTCTTGTTTTCACAGTTTTTTTTGCTCCTTGAGGCCTAGATTTTACTAGTGTGTTTGGTTTGCCTCCTTTTTTTCTTTTAGGGCAAGAGCCCATTTTTAGTTGTTCACCATCTGTTTCTTTATTGGAGTCATCCGGCTCACCCTCAAAAGGGTTTTCACTCTGAGGCTTCATTGTCCGAATCCGTGTCCTTATCATGATCGGGAGTTCTCACACAGTCACTGGCTTCCCTCGAAAGCTTTACAATCTTTACCTGGTTTTCCCCCAGGCCTTGCGCCGTTTTTTCGGTGTCCTGCTCAAGTGCGTGGAGCTGAGCTCGAATGGCTATCCCATTAGGCATGGAGTTTTCCTTTGGTGGAACTAAGGATAATTTGGTCACCCTTATTCCTTCCACTGCATGACTTATTTCCCCCTCCTCAATGGGTTTTCTGTGTCCTGCTGTTTCCCTTTTTTCTGGTTTGTCCGATATTTTTTCTTGGTGCGCTATCCCCTTTGCCCCATCTGAGTCACTATTGGCACTGTTGGCAGTAATAGCATTTCTCACTCCAGTCCATCTCACCTCTTTAGATGAGACTGGATTGGAGGGGGAGGCGTTCCAGGGCACTCACTTTTTTCATCAGGTTGCGCGTCTTTCAGATCTTTTTCTCCACCGCGACTCAAGTGGCTGTATGGGTCCTGCTGGTCTGTCTCTTCCGCCGCACCGGGCTCCTCTCCGAGCCCACACATCGGATTCAGTTCAACATCCCGCGAGACGAGGACGGCCGCCTGGATCGATGCGGCTGCCGTCCGCGACGCCAGTATACTCGAGAGCTGTTTTTCTGCTCTCGTCGGCGGCGGCGGCGGCAGCAGCACCAGCAGAGGAACCGCTGCCACGACAAGCTCTCCCGCTTGTCCTCACGGGTCAGGTAAGGTCGCCATTCCTGCTCTGGTATTCTTTGGTGTCTCGAGCGCTATAGCTGCGTCTTGAGGATTCCTCAGTGCCGTGATTAAGGCAGGCTTCGAGGTTTGCTGAGTCGTATGTAGCAATTCTAAGATCGATGGGAACACCGTTTGGGAGGCCCCCAGTCCAGGGGCTGAGTCGAACTTGCTCCTCCTCCGCCTCTTATCAGGGTTAGATTTCCCCTCCGGGTACGCAGATTTTTTCGGATGCGACTCTTTCAGGAGTGTTTTTGGGCTTTTGGAGCTTTTGCATGCTTTGGAGGTTTTCAAAGGACATGCTTCTGGACGTACCTCTGGCTCCATTTGGCTTTGGCTTCTCGTCCGCAGCGGACTGCAGTAGACTGGCTCACACCTCAGGCTCACAGCTCCGCTCACCGCTCCGCGATGTTTCTCAGCAGAAATAGGCACTTCCTGCTGGTTTAGCACAACGATGTGGATAGCTGCAGTAGACTGGCTCACACCTCAGGCTCACAGCTCCGCTCACCGCTCCGCGGTGTTTCTCGGCAGAAATAGGCACTTCCTGCTGGTTTAGCACAACGATGTGGATAGCTGCAGTAGACTGGCTCACACCTCAGGCTCACAGCTCCGCTTTAATGCAAAGCAGCATAACATCTCTCAAGTCAAGTTCCAAATTTTAGAAACCCTAATGCTGCATAGAAACTGTCCCTGTTTTCTTTTGGTGTCAACATGGTGCTTCATACCTTCCTTAGCACAGGCCTCTCGCTCACTCAAATCCAGATCTTTAGAATATCTTTCCCCGGGCAGTGTGATGTGTGGTAGCCGTGTTCTGACATTGCGGCCAAACATTACTTCTGATGGAGTTTTCCCAGTGGTGCTGTGTGGGGTATTCCCTGTAGACCCTCAGGAGTTGATACAGCACCTTTTCTTCTGGCTCTCCTGTTAGATGGGCAATAGGACAGTTCTTTTGATGTTACTCATGAAGCGTTCTACTGTTCCATTGGCTTGGGGCCATAGTGGAGTAATCCTTCTATGTCTGAAGCCCATATATTCAGCAAACATCCTGACGTCTTGTCCTGTGAATGGGGGATCATTATCAGGTTTTACTAAGCGGGGCCCCCCATAAGCCGTGAACATCCTGTCCAGGGCCGGGATGGTGTGATAGGACACTGTGGAAGACACTATCTGTATGTCTGGATGAAGGGAGTACTCATCCATGGTCACAAGCATGTGTTCACCTCCAGCAATAGGTCCAAAGAGGTCAACGGCTACTACGCCCCATGCGTGCTCTGGAAGCTCTGTCATTTGCAGTGGTTCAGGTCTGGTGTGCGAACTCAGGATGGTTCACATAGGGCAATCTCTGAGAAAGTCTTCAACTTGGCCATCATGGTCGGGAAACCAGATCTTTTGGTGCAAGATCCGCTTTGTGGATATGATGCCCCTGTGTCCCTCATACGCTATCATCCATCTCAGATTTCTGTGTATCACTATCTAGGTCCCTTTCAGGAGTAGGCCTTCTTCACCCCAGGCTAGTTCCTCTTTTACTAGCAGTGATCCCTCAGTGCCTCTTTGCATCTCAGTACAGGTACCTTCCCCCAGTTGTTTGGCTTGCTTCATCTGCCTGACTGTAGGCATCGTAGGGTGATCTGGATGGCTGGGTCATTCTCTGACTCCTGAACGATTTGTTGACCCATTTCGGCATGGCTGTTTGGACCTCATAGTGAATGTATTGGTCCGCAGTCGTGGAGCCTGTTTCCCCCTGAAGTGATCGGGTGAAGGGATAGAAAGTCTGAAGGATTCTTCTCCTTGCCGGACCTTTGGACAATACGAAATTGATAGTCCTGTTGTCATAGACCCCATCTGGCAATTCGACGAGGCATCTTGACCTGTGGGTTTCCAAAAGTAAACAGGAGAGCCTGGTGGTCAGTCACGATGGTAAATGGATTCCCACATAAAAATAAACAAAAATGCTCACAGGCCCACATCACAGCCAAGCCTTCTCTTTTGGCTTGTGAGTATGCCTGTTCCGTCTCAGAGGGAGATTTCTACTAGCGTACGATACAATGTGACTTCTGTCTGGTGACTCCGGGTCTACTTGAGCCAGGATGGCCTCCAGTCCAACAGGGCTGGCGTCAACCGTAAGCTCAGTTTCCAGAGCTGTGTTAAAGTAAACCATGTGAAAAGTGCAGCCAAATAGTTTCAAATGCTTCCCTACAAAGGGCACCTGTTTCTTGGTGAGAGTGTGGAGGGTTTTTCTCACTGATGGAAAGTGTTGTATATATCTAGTGCAGAAACTAGCAAGCCCAAAAATGAGTGTAAGTCAGATACATTTGTGGGTGACTTGGTGTTGGTGAGTGCAACCACCTTTTTCTGGGTTTGACATCATTCCTTACTCAGAGAACACATGTCCGAAGAATTGTAGTGTTGCTGTGCAAAATTCATACTTCTTCTTGCTTAGTGTGAGATTAGCTGCTTCTAGGGCCATGCATACCCTGGCCAAGGTGTTATCATGCCGTTCCTGATCTTTTCCAAACACTAGTATATCATCACTATAGTTCAGGCAGTTGGGGATGTGTTTGATGACATTGTAGATATCAGCCTGAACGATCTTGGTGGCCGACGATACCACAACACTCAGGCACTTGTACCTGAACAACCCTATATGTGCGATAAAAGTTGTTGTTTATCTGGACTCCTCACTCAGCTCTAACTGACGGTATCCCTTGTTAAGGTCTAGCTTGGAGAAAATGTGCGCACTATTCAACAGATGGATCATGTCTGTGATTCTTGGGGCTTGATGTCTTTCCTTCATGATTGTTTCATTGGGCCTGCACATGTCGACGCAGATCCTGATGTCATCAGATCCTTTCTTAGGAACCAGGACTATGGGTGAGACCAAAGGAGTGTGTCCTGTTGCGACTCAATAATGTCTTGCTCAAGTAGCTTGTGCAATTCTTACTCCACCTGCCTTTGGATGTTTACTAGGATACCCCTGTAGTGGTGGGCTACAAGGCGCACCTCCGAATTGATGTGCAGTCTTATTTGTCTATTCTTTAGTTTGCCTAGTCCTTTAAACAGTGTGGGTAACAATGGTTCTATTTTGTCTGTTGCATCAAAGTACTTCTGTGCCATGAGGCAATATAGTATGTGGATCAGGCCAATGGAGCTTAGAATGCATCCGATTTCTGCTGCTGCTTCGAGTACCTGGATAGGCAGCGTCTTGGTCTGCCCCTTGTATTTGCATTCAGCTAGGAAATACTCCTTGCATGGTAGGGGTGTTTTGGACCTTTAAGGATATATGTTTACCTCTGGTGGTTTGCATCTCGGGGCTCTTGCCATATACTTCTTCACTAATGACATTTACTGTTGCACCTGTATCGACAAGGAACTGCGCCAACAGCCCTTGTACTTGTAGCAACAGAATGGGGCTATGTTCTTTGGCTTTAGGGTTTCCCAAAGCGTAGAAATATACTTTGGGCTTTGGTTCTTCTGGGGCTGGTTATCTGGATTTGTGTTTTCTCCTGGCTTCTTCGGCCAAAGAGCAGCTGGAGCCACTGCCCGAAGCAAATTGTTCTTTCAGCCATCTAACATAGTGTTTGGGCCTCCTCTGGGGCCTCGAGCTGGAAGAATGACGAGTACACCATTCTGGTACTTGTTTGTTGTGTTTACGCCGCTCTCCATTCAGTCATTTTTGACATCCCTGCAGGGGTTCGTACAGTGCCGATTCCCCCATCTAAAGTGTGGTCGATCTGTCCTTCGGTCTACACATCCCCAAGTGTGTGCCTTCTCCTCTTGCTTGGCTGTGGGACATGCAGCATACTGCTTTCAAATGGATCTCTCTGCATGCTGTGCATTGTTGACCCAGGGCAGGGCACACACCTTTGTGGGAAAATTCATAGCCACATCTATAGCAGAAAGGGTCACTGTACTGTTAATGTGAATTGCTTCTGATGGCAGGGCAGATACTTTGCTGTTGCCCATGGCTTCCACCTGTAGCTCCAGCGTGGTGTCAGACCTGGCCAGCTTTAACATTTTATCTATTGACCGTGGCTTCTGTAGGAGACATTTTCAGAATATGGGGGATTCCCATCCCACAATGATTTGGGATCCTAATACTTCTTTGATGGAATAATTGTTGAAGCCGCAGTGCTTCATCCAGAAAAGCAGTCGCATCACAAACGTGTCTATAGACTAACCCTTTTTCTGCTTGGTCATGTGGAGCACATGGCGCTTGTAGTCTCCTTTGGTGTGAGGGGTAAAATATCCACTGAGTGCTGCCCTCAGGAATGTGTAAGAGTCTGTGGTATCAGGCAGGAGTTTTTTCACAATATCCCTCACATTTGGCCCTATAGCTATGGACAGTAAATTGTGTTTTTTTTCATCATCCAATGGGCCTATGGCTCGTATTTAGACGTCGAAGTCTCTGACCCACCTTTTCCATCTGGGCCCCTGGGTGCTGGTCTCCATAACATCAAAATGGCCTGGTAGCTGCATGACCAAATTGTCTTGCAATCTGGATGGTAAGCCTCACTGTGGCGTGGCAGGTGGTTTGATGGGTATTGTGATGTGGTCTTGCTCTGACATGGTGTGGTTGTTGATCTCCACCTTTTAGGTACTGATTACATTATCTGCTTTCCTGTAGCAGCTGCACTTCCAATTCTCGCTTGGTTATTTGACTGCTGGGCTTTACTGGTGCAATGCACTGGTAGTTTGGTGGGCTCTCTTGCATAAAGTTTAATTGTTGGGGTCTCAGAGTCTTCTTATCCCCCCAATACATGTTTAGCTGGTGGCCTGGTGGTCCTACCCTGTCAAATATGGCAATAGTGTGCTCATTTGAAGTCACTGGTAAGTGATTTGTAACAATCTCATCGGGTACGTATATGCCTCCAGTCACATTAGTTATTCAAGTGTGTTCGCGAGTCACACATCAAGCATAGTATTCATGTGAGTAACACTGGACATCCCACCCAGCAGTCCTCACTCCCCAATCGTCTCTCTTAGAATTTTCACACGCGCCCACGTCACACAGTCCACACACGCACCTGCTCACTAGGGATGTAACGGTATACCGGTATACCGTTACAGATACCGTGAACAACTTCATTGAACAATAATAACCGTAACGTTGTTTATTCCGGTATACCGTTTATACCGTTGAGTGTGCTTTACAATCTGTTTTGGAAAGTCTTGCACTCTTGGATGTGTCGTCTGCCAAAGGGGCCTTGTTTGGCAGACAAGAGCATAGGGAAAATGAGGCCACATTAGTAAATGCAGCTTTGCTGCTGTGACCGCTCTTTCTCTGTGATCAGTAGAGTCGAGTCAAAGATCAGCTGACTTCGCGCAAATTGTGTTGAAAGCTGTCCAGTGCCTGCACCTTTGTGTTCTCCATGCAAAGCTGGTAATGATGAGCTGACTGACTGGCTCTATAAGCATACCGGAGACTCCAGTTCATAGACTCCGCCAGACCTGGATTTTATGGGCAAACTAGAACAAAGTTAGTTTGTTTCAGGCATTTTTTATTTGAAAGGCAGCATACAGATTTTAAACCTTTTCACACAGTCATGCTGCTCCACGCTACAGGTCAGATCTTCTATGGTGATTGTGCCGATTTTCAATTTGCAATTAGAAAGACCACAGGGACATCACAAGGGTGAGCTGAGGGTCTGAACTGAAAGTGAGCATTTTATTTTTCCTTTGGTTCGTATGTAAACAAATGTAATAAAACGTTCAGGGACTTGCAAAACAGTGGAGCCGGGAGCACTGTGCTTAGCAACCATTCAGCCAGCAGGAGCAGAAATATATCGATTTAGTCTGGCCCTGCATCATGTGCCATTAGTTTAGTAAGTTAAGGTCCTACAGCACTGAGCAAACACACATTGGAACAGCTCTTGCTCTGGCTGTGCAAATTGTAAAAAAAAAAGGACAGCCAGTGAAGTCATGCCTATCGAATTACTCTCCCCAAGGTTTAGCTTCAATGAACTTAAGTTTCTCAGTCATGGATCAGATAGCCACCCAGTTCTGTTTTATCTGGGATTTGTAGTTTTCCCACCAATTTGAAAGATGGGGAACTACACACCCCAGAATTCAAAAGGGGGAATGAACTGGATGCCCTTCTGATGCATGTCCACAAACAACTTTAGCTCTGTAGACCAGGCATGCACTGGCCTTTAGGGCAATAGGCCCATGGCCAAACCAAAAACGTGAAATGCTTACGTGGGCCCATTTTTTGGGGACTTTTTTGGTTAAAGTGGGCCAGTTTGATGAGTGAATTCACTATGCGGCTAATAGTTTTGACCACTGTTGCTGAATATTCTTTTAAATGTACAATTTGCATCACATTTTATCAAAAATCTCCCCCTGGGGTACTATTCAAACAGTGTTCCAAAAGGAATGAATTTCCATTTGCAACTATGGGCCACTTTTATGTTGGTGCACGAGACACTTTTATGCCCCAGTCCGACCCTGATGTTGACTGTGTGAACACTGGGCCTATCCGTGCTTTCTGCTAGTAAATAAACTGCCACCCCCACTGTCCTTTGTGTAGATTTGCACATTGGGACTAGAGTTGTTGCTTTGCTTGATCCTTCACCTACCTGCCTTCTGCATACGGCACTGGAATCAAGCAGGCAGGACAGATTCTACATTCAATTTGAAGTATACAGAGCAATGGGAGTGAAATATTTCTTAAGTCTATTCTCAATTTGTAACACTACCCATGAAAGCATTCCTCCCACTGAACTCGCATCACAAGGGTCCTAATGCACTCACAACTGGGGAAAACAGTAATGATGGGGATGTGGTAAGGTGGTGGGCTAGGCCATATTTGTGCCGATATGTATTTTAATTTTTTCTCATTTTCAAAGGATTTTCTTTGCCATTTTCTTTAAGAAGGTAAATGAACGTGTATGCAAAAATCAAGAAAGAAATTAACAGCGCCCACTGAACGCTGTCCCTTTAGGATTACATGGTCAGTGGTGACACCGACATCAGACCTTCATAAAACAACAGGCAGATGGTAAAGATCATTATGTAACATTTTGGTGTGCCTGTGTTGGTTATGACATTTGGACAAAAGAAACACAATGACGCACAGGAGTGACTTTTCTCCCTTTAATGGGATAAAGGGTTGTCAAAACAAACTTTTTGTCGCAGCGAGGGGACATGATGCCCATGCCATGTGGTTACATATAAATGCAAGTCGAGGCCAATTTTCAAAGCGATGACCTGTGACTGAGCAGCAAGCTCATTGCTCAAAATGTGCATTATAACACTTCCACTAGTCACTCTTTCATTCACGGCGATCAACGAGTGAGCGCCATGAAAAACCAATTCGGCAGCCACCTTAGATTCCTGGAGGATCAGCTAAATAAGTGCAGCGACAAGTTTCAAAATGCTACCATGCAACAGCTGGAGAATCCTGCCTGCGTATTCGTAAATTAACTAAAAAGCATTGACTTAAGGGTAAGTTAAAGAACTTCAAATGCAAAAAGGCAATGTAAAAAAAAGTTCTTTTTTTGGTACAAGTAGTTTCATTTAGAAGAGTTTTTAATGCCATTCCGTAAACCACACGTGCCTGACACAAAATCAATATGTTAGCAATAGGAAGAATAAATAAAGTGCCAAGAAGGAAAAGGATTTACTTTGGGTTGGCGGTTTTGGGGTGTATATGTTTATAATGGATGTTTTCTAAATATATGACAATGGGGGATTTCCCAGTTTCTATCATTGAATTTACATATAATAAGTCACACCTCGAAATTCACGTATCTCTGCTGGTATTCCTTGCTGCCATACCAAAGGGTAACATGTCCGTGATTACTGAACAGCTTTTGGCCCGCAAGTAAACTAAAGGCTGTAACGTAAAGATATAGAGAGTGAGTGTGTGTGTGTGTATGCGCACAAGCGCATTCTACCAGCAGCCTCCATTGATCTGTGGCATGCAGATTGTCAAGATGGCAACATGTTCATCTTCACCAGTAGCCAATGGGGGAGCTAAAAGTCTAAATGACCACTTAAGAAAAGCTAGTAAGTCTGCTTTGCCAGTTGCAGCCGGGCTCTTCCCCACCCTCTCCTCCTCTCCACATGTGTGTTTGTGCTTGGTGGAAGCAAGGGGTGGCATTTCAGTGGAAAGTATGTTGAAAAGCCCAATTCTGGCCCTGGGTGCCTGGTTTTGTTTATGATGATAAATCTGACAATTTATGACGTTTTAAGAAAATATTTGTTAAGATGAGTTGACTCCACCTGCTATACCGCGATAACCATGATATACCGTAATTTGGTAAGAAGGTTATTGTGCCGCCATAAAACTAATACTGTGACACCCCTACTGCTCACGCACTGAAGCTACACCACGCGCTAAAGCTACATTAGTACATGATTCCCCTTTTCCAGCATAGTGCTAATGCTGCTCGTGAGGAAATGAGTCCGGCTTTAATTTTATGACGTTCATGCTGGCCACTTGTGCGCACAGTGAACCTCTTCCAGAGGCCACCACCCGTTGTCTTGCAGTCTGCATTGACTGCTTTCCTGCTTCAGTATGTCGCGCATTCATGCGTAGCCTTTGTTTCTTTATTTCACGCTCCACTACGCTGAATGAGTGCCAACACATCGCACCTGCACGCCTCCGGCGGCGTTCAACGAGCGGGTCCGCCGTGCCGCTCTCCTCTCATCGCCAGTGTCAAGTAGCCATTTCCTAGTAGCCAGTCTACGTTACCTGCATTCTCTCACAGCGCCATTCATACATAAAAAGGCATGGACACCATGGCAGGCTTCAACAACACCTTTACTCTCCATCTTCCACATACCGAGTGCCATAGACACTCCTCCCCTTCAACCGCCCTGCTCCCCAGGCCTTCCGGCATCCTCACACATCATTTTATCACACACGTGATAAGTCAGGACACTGCACAGTGTTGGCAGAATCTTTCTCACTGTGGTGTTTTAGAGCAAACAGGATTCAAGGAGTCCTTTTACAGATCAGAAGGTGGAGTTGGGCTGTAGAAGGTCTCAGAGGGAGTAGACAGTCCTTTTATTATGCTGCTGAAGCTGAAGAGGCAAGAGTGACACCGGCTGTTAGATGCACTTCGCCATAGCAAAGGCAGCTCTCTGCAGGCAGAAGGAGCAGCTGTGGACTGGGAGGTCCCAAAGGGAGCATGCAATCCATTCCTTTAAACATTGCTGATGCACACTGAAGGGGGATTGACATCCACTGGTGGGAGTGTTACACAATGTTAAATCGTCACATGCCATAATATGCCAAGCGTATCCTCCTATTTGCATTTAATGCCGCCATGTCTATCATAACCTCACATGCCAGGTATAGTCGATACTACCTAACATACAACCGAAAATATCCACGTGCTGCCACCATATTACTATTTTCAGCATCCGTTTTTCCCAGATATGTCATTGAATGCCACCTGGTGTCTCATATCTCTGGTGTGTGTGTATAAGGTGCCCCTTCACATCCACAGTGTGGTGTGGGCTTGCATTGTGTGTATGGCAATGCAAGCCATGGAATGCTGGTCAGGTTGGAACCTTGTGTTCCCGCAGGATTCTGGGGTCTGCAGTTGGGGATTCAGGATGGGATATGTTACTAGAAGTTCGTCGCTATCTATGCTCTCCCCTTACTTCTAGCCTATGACCTGAAAGTACCATAAAGCGTACCCACCTGTTGCACCTGCTGACTTCTGTGTACTCTCTGCGTCCTGCTTACCTGTCCCGGGTGCAGACACT
The DNA here is from genome assembly GCF_040938575.1 of Ambystoma mexicanum. Classification (NCBI taxonomy): domain Eukaryota; kingdom Metazoa; phylum Chordata; class Amphibia; order Caudata; family Ambystomatidae; genus Ambystoma; species Ambystoma mexicanum. The sequence continues at coordinate 543,294,948 of NC_090928.1, read as the reverse complement.
ACACACAGGTACTGCCAGGATACGTCAAGTGCAGCTTTCGAGGCTTCAAGTGTTGTATGCTGTCAGTGAATGTCCCCTGTGTATCGTAAGCAGTGCCAGCCTTATCGGCAGCAGCACCGCGTGCAGTGAAAGATACATTTTATACTACATATATTTTAACTCCCTACTCAAGCGACGGAGCAGGGAGTTAATCACTGGGTCGCATCGGCAACCTATTCCAATGAAAACCGCCTGCTCCCACGCCGGAGTGGGAAGGTAATCACCTCAATATGGTGCCATGCGAAAGCTTCAGTACCCTATAGTTATTAAATGCACCCGCCCCCATGCTGGGAAGCTTGGCACCAGCACAAGAGTGGGGTGCATTTAATTTCAATAGGGTGCCTGCCACTCCTTCTCCCACTATGCCAGCTCGGGTGAGCCCTTGAATGACTCCCCCAAGCTGGCATGTGGGGGTATTAATGAGGCCCGGGCGATCGCCGGGCGCCCCGGCCCTGATAGTAAGCTGCACAAATAGACACATTTATGGCGGTGCAACAGTCCTTCCTCAACCCCTAGTACCTGCTCCACTGCCCTGTGTGATGAGGTGCTCCTGCAACTATCAAGGTGAGCAGAGGGTCAGTGTCGTGGCTCACGTGAGAATCAGTGGCACGGCATCGGGGCTTGTGAACCGGTGCACATCTACTTCCGTGCTGTGTTGTGTGGTCTTATAAACCAACCAAAACAGGTTCGCTGCTATGACACATATGCTGTCATGTGGGATTGAGGACGCATGGGTGTATTCCGTTCTCACTACACGGATTACGCCTGTGGGCATGCAAGTGGTGATGTGACCACTGTGACGTGCCACTGTGCTAGCGTATGCACTGTAGTGCACATCACATTCATTCTGTGCAGGCTGACAGAACCCATCACTGCCACGAGGACGCTCAAATGGAAGACATGTTGGCGTATTGTGTCTGTGTATGTAACATACCAAGGCAATCACCTCTGAATGGCCCTGGCACGAGGCCCTCTTCATGCGCATATTGCGGAGAGGACAGTCGTGCACCTCGTGCACAAGGCGTGCTTCTGTTTCCAGGACTCTAACCCCCATCACTCATTAGAAGGAAGAAATCAGAGAAATGCTACACAACTCAAGACTTCCAAAATTGTAAAGGGCAAGCACACGTCGATTTCTCACAGTACTGTCCACAATAAACACAAATTGGGCTCAATAGCAGCGGTGTAAAGAATGCAAACGCTATACACAGCTGCAGGAATGAAGTACGCTGATGAGAATCCAATGACTGACAAGGAGGAGAGAAATGAGGATAAAGACTGATAATTCTGAAGGATGACTGAGGAGTGGGACCGAGGTGAGAGGTGGAGAAGGGGGGTGCGCTAAACGAGTTGCTGTAAAATTATTCACATACTATTAAGATACCGACAGAACCGTGAGCATGAGCTATATATAGGCAGTATGATTCACAGGACATTTGAAGGAAACGAGTTTATAACTGCTAATGTAAAATCCATCAATAGGTGGCGGTATGAGACCATATCATAAAATATAAAAACGTTTAACTGGTGTCAGTTTGCACCGTGATCCTCTCTGCGTTAAGTATATGATTTAAGTTAAAAAAGCTTCCACCAGTTTTCTAACACCTTACATTATATGTTTTATTCGGGAGTCCATTTGCTTTTATATAGAGAACACTGAAGTAGGACAATTGCGCCCTGAATGTCTCCTTGACGCTTTTGCATACATGTCAACATTATCCATTCCATTCGGGAGATGTTAGTCCTGGGCTTTTTTTATTTTGCATTCTGGAACTTGCAGACCTGGATTTCTACCATCATAAATGCTCATAAAATGACAAGCCTTTAAACACAAGCTGCGATTACCCGCCATATTAGCATTTTCACATCCATGGCTTGGGGATTTAATTCCATAGTCTTCATCTACTCTTTCAAACAACTCAACCTCCCGCACCTGTTGATATCACACCATAGCCCCTTGTATTACTGTGACAATCCGATTCAAATGTGGAAGCCCAGATGCATTAAACATGACCTCATCTTTCCCTTCCATTAAATACGTCGCCACCCACCTTCCTGGTCATTGTTATTCTCTAGAGGCCAGGGGCGGCTCATCCATGATGGGCAGCAGAGAGCGGCTGAGGGGGGACTCCTGCACTTCCTCTGGCAGTTTGCACTGCCCCAGCATGCATGCCCAATTGGCCATGCAATACCAGGACCATTTTGCTTCACCGCCTTGAATGGCCCATTGGGGGTGCAGGCTGGGCTAATATGCATAGGGGTGCTCCTACGCCTTTCCACACATCCAGAGGTGCTGGACTGTTGCTGCTCTGCCTCCACTGCGGCTCTCTCTGCTTCTGGATTCCTGTTTCATGCTGCGCAGGAGCCGAAGGGCCATCGTGTGAGCCTGAGACGGACCAGAGTCTGGACTGAGGCTGCAGATAAGGAAGGAAATGTATGCATGTGTGTCTACATGCATGCAAGAGTTGATGTCTGTAAGTGTGCGTGTGTAAATGAATTAGTGCATCATGTTGTTGCGGGTGCGTGTGATTGAGAAAGTGTATGTTGTAAGGGTGCACGGGTGAAACAGTGTATGCATTTTGTATGTGTGGGTGTGTATGAATGCTGTGTGGCTGTGTTTGCATGCATGCGTGCAGGGGAACTGCCACCTGATTGGGCAGTTTACATTTGTGTGGCGCCAGGCGGTCTGGACGTGTTTTCTTACTGTGGCATGACATTTTTTACTGGGTATCAAAGGTAAAGAAAACATGATAAGTATAATGATGTGGATAGATTGGCCTAAAGTGGTGCAGCCAGTCTGGATAGATTGTCTTACTGGGGCATGTCATCATTTACTGGCATTAAGGGTAAGGCAAACATGACAAGTGTTCTTATATGGCCATACTGACTTACATTGGTGCAGCCAGTCTGGGCATGTTTTCCTACCTGCCTGCCTGCCTGCCTAACCTTATTTACTGGCATGAAGAGTAAAGCCTACATTATGAGTATTCTTACATGGCAATACTAGCCTACATTGGTGCAATTGTTCAGGCCATGTTTTCCTACTGTGGCATGGTATTTTCTACTGGTACATGCAGCAGGAGTATGCTCTCGTATGGTAACACTGGCATAAATTGGTACAACATGGACATGCATGGGCCCAGCCAGCATGAACATTCGTTTTTATACTGGCATATATATCGTGGGCAAAGGTATCAATGAAATGCATCAGAAAATTCTTCTGTGTACTGTTTCATGGTTACCCTACAATACCGATTGCAAACTGTCTGGCTTTTTACCCATTTTTTCCATTGAAAATGTGCTGATAAATGTACAATTTTAACCCATTATAACCGCCCGTCACCCCCACCCCCCACCACCATCTGCCGTGAAACCATACTTGGCTTTTCGGGCTCTCTTGCTACGCTTCATCACCAGGGACGTCATTTAGGGGTCGCCAGAGGTCGCAACTGCGACCTCTGAGGTCTCCCTTGCGACCTCTAGAAAAAAAAAGAAAAAAAAAAGAAAACGAAAAGTTTTTTTTTTTTTGTAATGTAAGCTCATGGGCTGTGGCCAGCACCATGTGGCTCTTTAGTTCTGGAGTGACTGGCTTTCTTGTTAAAGCCCTTTAAAAAAAGAGAAGAAAAAGAAGAAAAGGAGTGCCACAAGTCTAACACTTTCAGCACTGACCCTAAATAAGAAAGAATAGGAATACCAAATAATGTGTCTTTCTGGAATTCTACACAATATTTGCTAGACTCATTAAAGGTTTATTTCAGGCACACTACAGGGGGTGAGTCACTGATTTAGTCTGTTCTTAAACGCCTCAACTCAGCCTTTCATCCTTCTGAGGTCGATAAATGAGTACCAACACAGGTTGGGTGATATTGGGTGTATATTTTTTCTAAATAAAGCGCTTAAGTGTAAGTGCTATATAATAACACATCATTATCATTTGGTCATGGACGTCTGCTTGCATTCACAGTAATTTGCTAATATGGGCCTATATACACTGATCTTAACGATACATATGGTGAGCCATTCTTGTATGAAATGTACATCACGTTATAGCGATATCGTAACCATATTTTTTGTAGTGTACAATGCTGATAGCACTTCTTGTTTTGTCAACGGGTGAAAGGTCACGTTCCATCGCATCCCGCGATATCACTTCAGGGTTGGGTCAAATGACATCACTTCCTGTGATGTCACCAGGAGTCGAGGGTCGTGTGTTGTAACTTCTGCTACCCCTGGCATTTTGGTGAAATGACGTCCCTGTTGTCACTCACATACTGACGGGAAACCTTTATCCCCCTCCTATTAAAAAATGTCCCATCATATAGCACTCTTGCATTCAGGTGTGACCCCTTCCTCTTGCTGTGCAAGAAACAGACAAAATGTACTGGGGGAACTCCCTCCCCTTCCCGTGCTGGGGAAGGGATGGCACGAACGGTGGTTCAGTCAGACAATTTTTGCCAGAGCGCAGCTCTGCCCTTTTCAAGGCCAATTTCTTCCCTGTCCTTTTTCATCCGGCCTCTTCACACTAATAACTATATATTTCGGAAAACATCTTGGTGGTCAACTCCAACCTTGCCCTTTGGCGTTATTGTCTGTTTTTCTTCTCTGTGTCCTAGACTTTAAACAATTCGAAATCATTTCTTGTCCATTTTTAAATGCCCAGCCAAACCGCTGGAGGACACCCCAGCACCATATTACTTTTTATCCAGCGCTCTTACAGTGATTAGCGGTAAGTCTTATTCGTGCCCACCTGCTTATTTCAAAACCTTTAAATCCCACACAAACCACTGGACCCATTTCAAACACTTAACTCACACCTACTCCCACGATATAGCAGTCCATATTAGGAAGCTAAGATTTCACTGAAAGTCCCTCCATTACCACTTAGTTTACCCATTATTTAACTGCCAACCCACAAAACTGTCTGTCACCAGCTCATAAAACGATACCATATGATGTATGGATTGTATAAAATATTTCTTTTTGAGGAGTCAAACGTTGGTTTGCAACCGCCTCCACGTAATCTTCTCCTGTAAAAATGGCTACCCACTCGCTCAACGTACTACTCTTATCTCCCCCCGTTGGACCTGGATTGCATCCCTGGGGGTCCGCCCTTCTCTACAGGGCTTTCTACCATACAATCTATGCAACAGCTGTATATCATTGCAATATGCAAATCCTTCTCTCGTCCACGGTACAGGTATGCCTGGGACCCAGTCACACCCCTCCTTGCTGTCGAGTTGTTTTTGGTCTACGAGAGCACGTTTTTCTTCACTTTCCATCTTAACTCTTTCGTGTCCTCCAGAATTCACTCTGCACACGGCCCACTTTTGGTTCGAACATTTCTGCTAGTTGGCTTGGCACATCCAGACCAACTCCCGGTTTTCATCAAGTGGCAAATATTACGGACAGCTGGTCTGAAGCATCCATTACTCATTTGCACTCTTGATCACATCTCGGGGCCCGCAGGCACCTAGAGCATGACTAAAACTATAAGCACTACTGCATTTTCAATTTTGAGCAATAAACCACTGGTGACAAGGGAGTGTTCGATGACACTCCAGCTCATTGCCAGTCACACTGCTTTGGCATAATCCACTGCCAAAAAGATTCATGCATGCACATGACTGCTTCGGCGTACTACCTCACCTACACAATTTATGTGTGCCTAAGAGCGCTTTGTCATGCGCCGCCATCTACAAAATTTGCATCTGCCTAAGACTGCTTTGACATAGTTCTCCACGTACAACATTCATGTATGCATTAGACTGCTTTGACATACTCACCCGCCAACTCTGGCTACGATTGCTTTGGCATACACCCTAGCCTACAGCATTCATGTGTTCATAGACTGCTTTGACATACTCACCCGCCAACTCTGGCTACGATTGCTTTGGCATACACCCTAGCCTACAGCATTCATGTGTTCATAGACCGCTTTGACATACTCACCCGCCAACTCTGGCTACGATTGCTTTGGCATACACCCTAGCCTACAACATTCATGTGTTCATAGACCGCTTTGACATACTCACCCGCCAACTCTGGCTACGATTGCTTTGGCATACACGCTAGCCTACAGCATTCATGTGTTCATAGACTGCTTTGACATACTCACCCGCCAACTCTGGCTACGATTGCTTTGGCATACACCCTAGCCTACAGCATTCATGTGTTCATAGACCGCTTTGACATACTCACCCGCCAACTCTGGCTACGATTGCTTTGGCATACACCCTAGCCTACAACATTCATGTGTTCATAGACCGCTTTGACATACTCACCCGCCAACTCTGGCTACGATTGCTTTGGCATACACCCTAGCCTACAACATTCATGTGTTCATAGACCGCTTTGACATACTCACCCGCCAACTCTGGCTACAGTTGCCTTGGCATACACCCTAGCCTACAGCATTCATGTGTTCATAGACTGCTTTGACATACTCACCCGCCAACTCATGCTACAGTTGCTTTGGCATAACCCCTAGCCTACAGCATTCATGTGTTCATAGACTGCTTTGACATACTCCCACATCTACAAATTGCACAAAGTGGTCTTATTGCTTTGGCCATCTCCTAGTTTTGTGTGCTTCTACTCCAACCATAAATCATGTGAACCCCAAAACACCCTAAAATAGGAATCTAATTCCCTAACTCTATCTAGGCTCTATCATGGATTTAATTCTACTCTAATCTACTCAATAACCAATCCTTATGAACCGTCACACATTCCCATCCCTAGCTATTCAGAGCTCTGCCATATGGCTCCTGCCTCTTCAAATGCCAACCCCCGAGTGTCCCACGACTCTGCACGTCTGCCTTCACGTGGATACAGTGGTGACGCCAGTAGAACCTCTTAGCTCAAACCTCAAAGTCTAGCGGTTTGAGTTTTACTCAAACCAACCCTGCCAAGCTTATTTCTCATGTGAGCACTCTGCTGCTGTGTTGGGGCTTACCAGGGAGAGAAGAACGTTGGGATTAGGTACTCATCAGAATGGACATTTCATCCTTCCTAGTAGATACCATCACACCAGCAAGTTCCACTCCTGGCCGCTGCCAAGCTGTGTTGCAATTCCCTCCACTTTCCCCACTCCGATGTCCACCGTCCACCTTTGCCCTTCACCAGTTCCCCTTCAGCGGCTTATCATGTTCACTGTCCCAGTCCAGTTTTGTAATCGTGCCACCCCACTTTAGCCGCCATGTAAATTGTGTACCTCTGCCCTGATTAAAAACCCTCTCTGCAGCCCGACCTCTTAAATCAAGTGGCAGGCCATTACTACCTTAGCAACCGAGGTAGGGGGAGCAATCAATCAGGGGTGCTCAGATCGCGGCTGAATCCCACGATCCAAGCCCACGTTCTGAGCAGCCTGACAGTGTCTTTCTCCACCCTCCATCTTCCCCACTCCCTCCCATTCCTTATCCTTCACTTCCCTATCCCTCCTACCCCCACTTACTTGATGGCTTCAGTGGCAGCAGGGCTGCTGCTGCGGCTGCCACTCTGTTTTCCTTTTGGCTGCCATGGAAATGGAAGAGGGGCTCCGCCTGGAGCCCCGTCTTCCAGCTCCGTGGTGGCCATCTTGAGTCAGTTTTTTATATGAATTAACGGGACACCTGAGGCCGCCCATTCATTCATACAATAGACAAGGCTATCAGCACCTAGGGTTACCAGATTAGAAACCCAGGGTGCAAATAGCCTTAATCACACGTTCAACAGGCTGCAACTGGTGGTAACGGCACTGGGGACCCTCTTTAAAGGTCTGAGTGTATTCATAGCTCTCAACTCATCTGCTTTTGGCGGGTGTCACCCGCCTTGTAAAGGGCTGACTCACCCGCCAAGCCTCCTGCACGCCCATTCATTCTAATGGGCGTCTCACCCGCCAAAAACAAAATCGGGTGATTTCACCTGCCTTTGCAACACAAATGGTTGAGAGCTATGGTGTATTATATCGGGCCCCGGACCATAAGCACCCATTCCAGCCCATGGAACGGGTGATCATGGCTTAATACATGGTCTTGGCTCCATCCTATCACTCGCTCCTTATTTCCTTATATTCTCCTTCTGGACCTCTTCACTGTCAATCTCTTCATACTCATGAAAGTCGACATTCCGTCCTTCCTAGTAGATACCGTCACGCCAGCTGGATCCTCCCCTGACCACTGCCAAGCTGTGGTGCAGTTCCCTCCCCGCTCCTCACTCCTATGCCCACTGTCCACTTTTGCCCTTCACCAGTTCCCATTCAGCCTCTTTGTCATTTTCACTGTCCCCGTCCAGTTTTGTGGTCCTGCTCCTCCGCTTTGGCCACCATTGATATATAAAAGGTAATATAAAAAGTATCCATCTTTTCAACTCCTTTTCTATTTTCCTTGGAAGTCTTTTTTTTTCTCTGGCCTTTCTTTTATCTTTCAGCAAAGGGATTTTTTTCATAAATGCAAAACGTAGCCATTAGCAACCTGCCACTTGTTGCAGACGTTAATGGGAATAATGCCATAACTAGCATGGTGTACCGGGGTCATGTGGTCCGCTACCCTGACTGAAGGCTCAACTACACCCAGACCTCTTAAGTCAGGTGGCAGGCCATTACTGCCTGGTTCGGAGCGCCACAAAAAGCACCATTGCCTAGTTATAGCTCTTCCTTGTTTGTGCTCTTTCATGTAGCTGTTACAAAGATTTCTCTTTTACATATGTTAAACTAAGCTCTATTCTTTATCAACATGGATTCTATATGGATTAGAATTTCACCTATAGGCAAATACATACATTAAAAATATTCATTTAGATCCCTTAGACAGGATGATAGTTCAGGGGCAACGTAATGGGATCATGACAATACTGCGCAACAGGGGTCCGATCCTCGGTCCCATATTAATAGCCAAAACAAACATCTTTGAGTCTGAACCCAGGCTAACAGTGGTGTGAAAGTGTGTGTTGTATGCAGCTGGTTTGTTACTCTGTGTTCAGTGTTGTGCTATTGAGTTCCTAGATTATGTACGGCAATCCTACTTGTGTCAACTGCCCTCCCTCATCACCTTACTCAAGAATAGGTATCCTTCACCTCCCGACAGAACCCTTTCCGGGATTGTATCGCTGCTCCCTAAATAGGCATGCTGAGCCCTACCTGGGTCCATCCCACTTCTGCGCCAATTAAGCAGATCTCAACATAGACTGTTCCTACCCATTCTCAGGTCCGCAGAGCCGATGGGCGGAGGAGGGATGTGAGTGAGCTGACGGCGGTGAATCACCTTCCAAAAGAAGGGCAGAGCTGAGAGCAACAGAGAGACAGGACTACCGATGCACAACAACCTACACATTAGGCAACACCCTTTATTTTGGGAATCATCAGTCCATCTCTTATAGCAACTTCACGAAACTCAGGACTGAGGATCCGACTCCATGTTCTGCTGTGATCTGAACCTGCACCTTACAATGTATGCTAAAAGGGTATTACCCCAAATTCTCAAGAGAAAAAACCTATGGCAGATTTGATCGAATTTTAGCTGCATGAAAATTTCGTTCAGCCGAAAATTCGCATAAAATCCACCATATAGTACAATTGTAGTGAACAAGGCCAGAGGCGGTTGCAGGGGTGTTCCCAGCACCCTCGTTTGCTACAATGGTACCAGGGGTTGAAGGGTTGTCCCCTGTTTCGTGTACATAAAGTTGCACACAAAAAAAAGGACCCTGAGGTGCCAGTTCCCAACCACATAAGTGAAAGGAACCGGTGTCGCAGGGAGATGGGTGAGTCAGCCCCACACAACGAGGTGTGCCGCCAATAGGTAAGTAGGGGGATCTGTGGGGGTTCGGGGAGGGGGATGCACCTGAAACCATGCGTGATTTCACCACAGCACGCATTTCGAATTCGGCTTTTTCGAATTCAACATTTTGTGATGCAGTGAAATCACGTAGATCAGGGGTCTGCAACCTTTTCCTCTCCAGATGTTTTGGACTACAAATCCCACCATTCCTGGCCAGCTTAATCAATGGTTAGGGATCATGAGCATCGAAGTCCAAAACATCTGGAGAGCCACAGGTTGCAGACCCCTGACGTAGATGCTTCTAAAAGCAGAGGAACTGGCGCAGGTAGCCACACTACCCATGTTGTGTAAAGGAATGCTTAAAACTTGCACCCATCAACCCGTAATTCCCCTCATGAAACCACCATGTATAGGCAGAGCATCGGATAACCAGCTCCTCAGCGACACTGCCCTGCTTCCGGGAGGTACACCATACCCACGTAAGTCGCCAGGGTTGCTCCATTGAAACCCAGTGTCAGCACAGCTGGGATTTGCGTCTTCCGATCATTGATGAGGACCCCAGCTGTGATGCAGCTCTGTTTAGGTGAGTCATCTTCACAGCTGGGCCGACGATCACCCAATCACCCAGACAGGAATGTGTTCAGATTGCCCCTCTGTGCAGAAGTACCATTTTTGGAGCTACTTACTTTGTGAAGATACCTGGCACTTTCGTTAGCCCGAAGCAAAGTACTGTGCATTAGAGATATTGACCCAATGTGGTGAACCAAAGATATTTCTGATAGTTCACTATCGTGGCTTGGCAGTAAGAATCTTGGCGATCCAACGATGCCAAGCACAGACCCGGTTGCAGTGGAAGTAATGATCTTTGGGACGGCTCCATCGCAAAGTGACTACTTAGGATCCACAAGTTCAATTACTAATCTGAATACCCCAAACAGTTTCAAGCGTGGAATTCATTCGTATAATATCCCTGCCCTTGTTTGTGGTCTGGCACTGATACCACCACATTCTGTCTGCAGGAGATCTTCTAGCATTTCTTCCAGTGTCAGGTTTTGTGTCTGATCTTTCAGAATCCTCATGGCTACTGCTCCCTTCAAGAGAGGTAAAGACGCGAATTTTATGAAATACTGCCTTCATCACTGTATTCACTGCCGTGGATTTCCTATAATACTCCTCCGACTGTCGGCAAATGCCAACAAATGACTCCTGACTGGAAGGCTGCCAGTGTGTGGGTCTTCTGCATAGTCAGGACTGTTGAGACTTTGATGTGGCCAACTGCGTGGAAAAATGTGGCTATCTACACAAAAACGTGGTCTCGCCTGTGCCCTTGGAAAGCCTCGTGTTTTTCTAAAGGGTCTTTGAGGCTGTTGCTTTAGGGCTTGCCTTTGTTCTTGGGGTTTCCGTTGCATTGGGTTCAAAGTCAATTCGTTCTTTGACCAGTTCATGAAGCGTTGGTCCACCAATCTGTTCCCAAGATTCGGCATGTGCAGCTGAATGTTTTTCTGACTCTGATCTGGTTGCTACTGATGCGATAGTGTACACTGCTGTACTCGACATCAGCTGTCCTTTTTCAGTGCGCAGAAGGACTTTGTTGTCATCCTCCTTTTTAATCTACCCTGAAGTACATTTTGTTATGTCCTTAGCATTGCCTGGGTCATGTATGAGTCACATGCCCATTCTTAAAGCAACGTTTGATCCTGCGTAGTGCCTCTTTGGTGGTGAATGTATTTCATTTTATTTTGGTTATTTATTTAGCACAGACTTGCATACTGAAAGCAATGGAGCTCTTTACAGAGTAAGTGGGTGCAGCTCATGACAATGGATCGCTTACAGCAAGGGGGCAAAGAAATAAGAGGTGGGGAGCTTAAAGTGTTGAGAAGGTGGTTAGGACGGAGCATCAAGCAGCATGATAGATACATAAGCACCAAGGGGGGAGTTACAGGGAGGTGGAGCAGGCAGGCACGGGGTCATGAGAAGAGGAGTGTGTGGAGGGTGAAGCCCTACTCGTTGTGAAGGAGCAATTTCTTGAAGAGGAGGGTCATGAGAACCTTCCTGATTTATATCTGCATGGGGGAATGTCTGACACTGACACTGATGGGAGGAGTTTCCAGAGTCTAAGGGCATCGACAGAGAGCGCCTGTCTTCTGGTTCTTTTCCTTCCTGCATCAGTGGTGTTCAGGTTTGCAAATGGCCTGGTTTCTGGTAGATTGTTGGCTGCCGTAGATGCTGAGCTTCTCAGTGAGGTAGCTAGGAGACTTAAGACCTTGTAGATGCAGCAGGATCTGTGGGAACTGTGTGTGCAGCAGGAACCAGCGCAGTTCGATGAGGGTCAGTAAATCATGGTCGAAATTGGACCAACCTTTGAGGAGTCGTGCTGTGCCATGTTATACACTTCCTTGTGGTACCAGGGTGGTCGTCGGGAGCCCTTCAAGGAGGGCATTGCACTGGTCCAGTGGGGAGAGGACCAGGCTTTGCGAAGTGGATCTGAACTTGTTTGATGGGAGGAAGTGCTTGATTTTCCACAGAATGGAGCTTTGGTTCTATACCGTTTGTGTATTCTTCACTATGTGCGTCCTAAAGGAGAGGTGTCTGTCGATGTAAAACTCAAAGAACTTGGATTCTAGAACTGCAAGCTCGGGAGATGGCGGCATAGTGGCTGTGCTCCTGTGCCCGGTCTGATTTTACATTCCCTTACAATATGTCTGATTCAAATTCGGAAGATTCTCAGCCAGCAAAGCACCAAAAAGGGAGAGATGGAGAAGAAATTGAAACAAGAGATGATAAACTGCTAGAGCTTCTTACTAAAGTGACTTTGGACATCTCAGAAATCAAAACCAGGATGATTAATACTGAGGAAAGGTATTCAGCACTCACAGTTAAAGTGTCTGGAATTGAAGATCATTTATCAGCTGCAGATGAGAAGATTTTAAAATTGGAAGATAAGATCAACAAAGTAGAAGCACAAAATGGAAAATTGCTGGAGAAACTGTCAGAACAAGAACATTTCTCAAGGAGAAACAACATTAGAGTGGCCGGTTTTCCAGAAAATGTTGAACATGGGAATCCTATACAGTTTCTGGAGAAAGCTTTAATCTCAATTTTAAAATTGGACTCATTTGTTTCTCTGGAGATGGAAAGGGCTCATAGGTCCTTGGGAAGAAAACCAGCATTAGGTCAAAGACCAAGACATTTCATTGTGAAGTTTCTCAGATACCCCATTAAGGAGCTTATATTGAAAAAGTCACGTGAGTTAGGTGATTTGGCATGGAGTGGCAACAAGATTATGATATTTGGTGATCTTAGTAAAGATGTATTGGATAAGAGGAGGCTTTTCCAAGCAGCGAAGGAAAAAGCAAGGAGTATGAAAATGCAGTATTACATGGTCTATCCTGCAGTCTTAAGGGTGGTGGTTAATGGCCAAACTCAGTCCTTTGCGGATCATTTAAGTGCTGAGACCTTTCTGCCTAATTTGGAGCCTTCAGCTATGGAAATTACTCCATCTGAGCCTCAGAAATATTCATCCAAGAAAAAAAGGTGATTCACTCTTTAGTGACCTTTCTTGACATTTAAATTGCTCTAAATATTGTTCCTTTTTATTTTTCTTGTTTTTTAGTGTTCATAATATTATTCATTTTTTACTGTTAAATCATCAGTTATTTTTAACGGCTTCGGAACTTATTATCTAATTGAATGTATTAAAGTGTTGCAGATGGTGCGGGTTAGAGATAAGCACCTTAAGCATTGACGTTGGTCATGTGATTAGCGCACGCACGGCCTTCAATGTGGAAAGGGAGGAGGGAATCGCACGGCCGTCGTTACGAAAAAGACTTCTGTTTGATGGATGCGGCGTTGTGTGGAGCTCATTGGAGAATATGTTTTTGCCGCGACGCTGCCGAAGAATGCAACGATTAGAGGAAAAGGTAACTTGATTATGTTCACCCGGATATTAACATATAAGAAGACTGTCAACAAGCTTTTGTTTATCTGTCTTTACATGGATACTTGGTGTTGGTGTGCATCCTTTGGGACGGGTGGGGCTCTGATATAATGCTCCCCCATTGTCTTTGCACCCACTTTCCGGTCTTAGAGCAGGAAACAATTCCACTGCAAGTCTCCGACGTCAAGGTTCCATGCATGCTTTTGCTCCATTGGACTTGCATTTTTTAATGTTGTGTGTACTTTGACCTGCCTTGGGATGCAGCCGCAGTATCCGGTTTGTAGTGGCACTGCTCGAGTGGTGCCGTGTTGGCTTGGCACGTCGTCTGCCACAGTGCGTGTCGCCATACTCGGTGAGTGAGACATACTGGCTTCCTGCCTCATTGAATCCCATCATGTGCCTCTGCTCCTGCTGCCTGTGGGAGGCGTATGCCAGGGGCGCCGCTGGCATCTGTGCCTGCTCAGAACCAGATGCGTTTCCAGCCGGCAGCGTGTCTGTGCATGACATTAGGCACAGACTGTTGGTGATCTCTTAACATTTTTAGTAGGGATTAAATAGGTGCAATGGCAGAGTCTCGAACAGGACACTTTTTAATGTATCTTTGTCACGTGAAAATGGCGAAGGCTGATACGCATTTTGTTACGTGAGGAATGAAAACAGCATCAGTGGCAGATGGCGGGTATCGAAAATGTAACCTATGCGCCTGCCACTTTCGTGATCTGGCGGGGACTGGAATTGGAACATGTCAGATGGTGTCTGTTTTTTAAAACAATGTTAATAACCTCACTCTTCAAGGCGCGGCATTCAGGTGATAGTATGGACTATATGTGAGGTTACTGCCCTCTTTTCACATTTGATGCATCTGATGATCCCCAAGAAGCATAGGTGGATAAGGCGTTTTGGGGGAGTATAATAAGATTGTCTTGAATGGGACAAATATGGATTGAGAACAACGTGTGGGACAGGAGCAAAACTGTGAAGTGAGAGAAAAGGTTCCATTAATATTGGAGTCTTGGGACATTTGATATCGGTATATGCTGTTGGGGGCATGTAATGGGGGCAATGCGGGTTGTCAACTGTGTGATTACCTTACTATCTTTACATGGCATTGGATCTTAACTGATGGGTGATTCTTCTGCAGCACACTTCAAGATGGCTGGAACAATCAATTAACTAATTGTGCATCTATTAGCTTTGAGAAGCAATGTGTTGGGTTTCAAATATTCGGAAGACTGTTATATAGGGTGGTGGATCAATCTGATTTTCTCCTGTTTCTTTGGATTGATGACAACCTAATTACACACTGGAACTGTGCATCTAGTTGTACCTCAAGATGTTATTATTGATTTGTGGTCATGTGTTATGAAAACTGTTTTTATTCTTTACTTGTTGCATGCTGTACCAGACTGGATGTTCTTTTGTTGTTTGGGTTTTGATTTGATTTTGTTGCTTGTTATCTTAGTGATATGTTGCTAAGGGGGATTGGGGTATCTGGTGTGGGGATTCTAGTTGCTGGTATAAACTACATTTCTTTATTTGTTCTTCTTTGCACTGGTCAATGATTTCAATAGTGCGGTTGTTGTTTTTGATCTATGATGGGAATGATTACATTGGGTTTGGGGATTGGTATGATGTTGTTTATGACATTAGTATGGGTTTTATTCTACTTTTTTAATGTTGAATTTTATATTTAATGGGAAGGTAGGCGAATGTTGATTATATTATGGTTATTCATATATGGGTGGGTGTATGTGTCACTAGTTGACTTAGTGTAGAACTGTAATGTGATTGGGTTGGGATGTTAAATAGATGGTATTTAGGAATTACGCTGTTTGTTGTTAGGGGAGAATAATTGTGTTTATATATAGGTTGGGCATAGGTTCTGAGGGTCGTAGTTTAGTAGTAGTGGGTTGTATGGTTCTCTTATTTGCTTTCTCCTGGTTTTGGACAATATTCAAGATGATGATTTGGTCAATGTTTGTGTTTTGTGTTATGTTTGTATGTGTTGTTGATGTTGTTGTGTATTTATGGGGTGAAGGGTTCTTTGCATTTTTTCTTCACTTTATTCATGGTCATGAGAGCTGGTTTGATAATTGGATTCAATGTTGAATGTAGTAAATGGATACTGGGGTTCACTATTGAATTATAAATGATGGGGTCGTTACATTTTGTGACATGGAATGTGAAAGAGATGAATTGTCCTAAAAAGGGGAAGTCTATACTGCTCAAATTGAAAAGGGAAAAGGCGGATGTCATCTTTTTACAAGAGACGCATTTGACGGACCAACCGGGTACTTTTTATGGCACCTTGAAATGTATGAAAGTTCTGTTGAATTGTTACACAGGCAGATCTAGAGGAGTGGGTGTGTTGTTTCGGAAAAACGTAGGCATAAAGGTTGAGAATGTGGTTATGGATGATGAGGGAAGATTTATTTTGGTTGATGTTTTGTATTACGGGAAGCTTTTGACGTTGGGATCAGTTTATAGCCCTTGTACAAATGGTATTGGGTTTTTTCAAACATTAACGGATTGCTTAAAATCCATGAAGGGTGACAAGATTATCTTGGGTGGTGATTTTAACTGTGTTTTGGATGCCTCTTTGGACAGATTATCAAATTGTAGATTTTCAGGTTTAAAGTTGAGTGGTGTTTTTAATAATTTTTTAGATACGTTTGATTTGGTAGATAGTTGGAGATTAATGCATCCTAGAGATAAAGAATTCACATTCTACTCTCCAGTTCATGATTCTTACTCAAGATTGGATTATTTGTTGGTGACCGATTCCTTAATTGATGATGTGGTGAGTGTGGATATAGGTGAGAGATGTCTCTCGGACCATGCATTGGTAAACTTGAGTATTGATAGGAAGATGGGTAAGTTGCACTGTGATAAATGGAGATTAAAGACATTTATTCTGAAAGATGAGAAGGTTTGTGAAGAGCTTGGTGTTGTTATTGATCATTATTTTGAGGGCAATTTGAATTCTGCAGATGAACTAGTGATCTGGGATGCTTTCAAAGCTACCATTCGGGGAGAATTGATTAACTGGACTTCCAGGAAGAGGAAGGAGGGGGAGAAACAGGTAAGAGATCTCGAATTGAAATTGAAAGTCATGCAACAGAAATATGCGTTATCTGGTAAGAAAGGGGACAGGTTGGGAGTTGATGAGACTAAGAATAAGTTGAAAGATATTTTGGATGAACAGATTGAAAGAGGATTATGTTTTTATGAAGCAAAAGTTTTGGGAAGAAGGGGATAAAAGTGGTAGTTTGTTGGCTTATAAGAGTATGACTGAAAAGTTGTTTATTCATAGGATTTCGAATGCTGCTGGGAATATTAAGGTTAAAAGTCAAGATATTTGTGACTGCTTTAAATCATATTATGCTTCGTGGGGGCACTGTTGCGCACGGAAGGAAATAGCTGCCTCTGTGTGAGCTCCGGCTGTGGCCAAGGCCAAAAAGCCTAATTTATCCATTTATTCTCTCCGGTTTCATGCGATTTTTGCTAAGGATGTGTGATCACAGCTTCAGATAGCCCACGCAAAGTTTGGACCCGAGTTGTGGAGCGAGTGCCGAGTTGTGGACCCAGGAGTAGTTTGAGGCAGCGCGGGACGCGCCCGCCGAGGAGTGAGGGCAGGGGCCCGGCGCCAAAACAACTTGTACAGTGGCAGTGACAGTCGGAGCCACCTACCTAGAGAGGGAGAGTCGCGGGCGCTCCGCTCCTCGTTGAGCACCTGCGGACACCCTCTGCCAACACCGCTGCAGCAACATGTATGAAGGGAGGAATCACCCACCCTCGCCCCATCGGCCTGCGGCGGTGAAGGTAAGCCGGGCCCGAGCCCTGTCCTTGTGCATGACAACGCGCCCTCCCCTCAGCATACGGACGGCGCTGTAACTACCGGACAACGGGAGGGGCGGGCGGACGTTCAACGAGCACATTCCGCTCTTCCACACATTGCAGAACGATTGGAACGCACGGGCGGTCCCCCCCCCTCCACCTCACTGAACCCACCTCCGGGTGGAGGGTGTGCTAAAGGACCAGATTCCCCCACCCCTACAATCCACACCTGGGCCTCCTCCCCCCCTCCCCTCTGCCGCGGATTTATAGAGGCTGGGGATCACACAACTAATTCATACGCAAAGAAGGTGGAACTACTTTCCCACTGCTCCTCCACATTTGAATCTTTAATAACATTGAAACCGTTCTGCGGAGCACTGGATACAGCACTGGTCCGGTAGCAACGACATTTGGGGTGACCTAGACAACCGAATAACGCTCATGCCTCCCTCCCCTCAGGAACAGAAGGGGCAACAAATCAGGATACAACCACCTCTCCGTGGTCCCAATGTGATAATGGAATAACGACACAGGGCAAGAAGATATCAACCCTCTGAAGGGCGTGAATATAGATACCCAAACTCTATGCCACGACGGAACAAGCCCCCCGGACAACCCAAACCATCCTGGTAACGGAGGTGCATCGGTAACGAATCACTAAAAAGATAGCTGGTGGGAACCACCTCCAGTGTCCCTCTGCCATAGACACCAATTGGGCTACTACTAGCAAAGCATAACAGTACAAGATATAACGGTAACTAGACATTGTGTCAACCTATGCCACGCACTCTACAACCTGGCCTCTGAAATATAGTGCAATCACAAAGTAACTGGCAAAGGTATTCATAGGAAAAGAAACTCCTCCTGTTACACGCTCCTGACCCGGAATGATGCCCAAAAACGTTGGCCCTAAAAGGAGCAGAGGAACTATTGATAAGTTCACGACCGCAATGCAGAAAGACACCGAACCCGAAAGAGAGGAAGAAACACTCGCACAGGTGGAACAGACTCCCCCGGCCTCCATGATGGATCCTCAGGCTGTCTTCCAAGCCATGCAGCAAGGCTTCGCAGCATTAACAGACAAGCTGGATGGCATCACGGCTAGTGTCGCGAATATAAAAACGCAACTTGACAAAACAACAGCTCGCATGACGGAGGCGGGAACAAGAATATCAGGCACTGAAGATGCTATGGAGACCCTGAAGTCGACGGTATCAATGATGGCCATCGAGCTAGGGACAGTAAAATCCAAGTGTGAGGATTTGGAAGCAAGATCCGGAAGAAATAATGTCCGTATTATTGGTGTCCCGGAGGGAGCTATTAAAGGATCAATGGAGAAAGCAGTGGAGGATCTTCTGCGTGCACTACTGGGGGAGCCGGGATGGTCGCCTGTGTTCATGGTGGAGAGAGCGCACAGATCTTTGGCTCCTAACCCGAAACCCGGGGCTTACCCCAGACCCATCACAGCACGCATAGTAAACTACAGGGACAGAGACCTGATCCTAAAGACAGCAAGGGAGAAACAGGAATTAAAATGGGAAGCCAACACTATACGCATCTTCCCTGACTTCACTCTGGCTGTGCAACAAGAGAGAAAGCTATTCTCAGGAATCAAGAAAATGCTACGTGAACGTCAAGTACAATATGCAATGCTCTACTCCGCCAGACTCAAAATCCAACATCAAAATAAATCATACTTCTTCACATTCCCGGAGCTTCATAGAGACAAATATACCCCCCCATTTAATGGACAAACCTGAAAGAAGGGTTATCGAACCAATCCTAAGGCAAGATTATCGATGCAGCGTACAAGAAGTAAGAAGGAATAGCAAAGGTGTAGGCTTCCTTGGGAGCCCCACATTGCAGAGGATGAAAAACTATGGCTCAAAACACATTGAAAGCGTTCATCCGAAGTTATAATAAATGGGAGTAACAAGCCAGAACCGGAGGTAACGTCCGGAAATGATAATGGCTTGTGCATTGGATACGCCACAGCCCCCCCTGTAGCAGGTGCTCAGGATGTTGTTGGGAGGGGAGGGGGGAGACTCAGAAGCACAGTTGAAGTCGGGGGAACTGTGAGGGTGGTGGGTGGGACTGGTATGGGAAAGTTGGGTTCTTGCTATGCACAGAAGGTTGGCAATACAAAAAGCACACAGGTTCTAAGCAAGAAAAGACTTAAGCATGAAACAGAGAAACATTGGTGTACATACACATTCAAACTCCCCATAGATAATGGCTAAATCTGACAAAGGCGGTATTAATGTGCTGAGCTGGAATGTGAGGGGGCTAGGTTCCAAGATCAAGAAAAGGAAGATCATGGCCTATCTAAACAGACAGGCCGCTAAGATAATCTTTCTGCAGGAGACCCACACAGGACCCCGACAGGGTGAACAGCTGATACCTAACTGGGGGACTCATCAGTACTTCACAACTTACTCCAGCAGAGTAAGAGGGGCTGTAATACTAATACATAAAACGCTACCCTTTGCTTGCATCAAAGCTGAATGTGACCCAGACGGGAGGTACGTTTTGATTCATGGTAATCTCTATGATAGGGAAATAGTATTCCTTAACTTATATGGACCAAATATCGATCATCCAGATTTCTACTCCTCTGTGTTTGAAAAGCTAGCGAGGTACCCTACGGCCCGGTGTTATGCAGGGGAGTTTTCAATACAATTCTGGATGTACAATTAGATCGCACATCAACACAAAATAGAAAACTAACCAAAGCAGCACAGACAATACTTACACACATGGCAGATCTACATTTAAGGGACTTCTGGAGAACATTAAACCCCAGCAGGAAAGAATACATATGCTACTCCACTGTCCATGACATGCACTCCAGAATTGACTTATGGCTAATAGATACGGATAGCATGTCATGGATAACAGACTCTCACACACACCCTAGGACCTACTCAGATCACTCCCCGATACAATTGACACTGCAGATCCCAGACAGGATTAGTGACCGACCACCTTGGAGATTCAAACCTGCGGCCTTAAGAGACCTAGTGTATAAAGACTCAATGGTGCAATATATACAGGACTATTTCGAGTTCAATGAACACTCGGTAACAAGTCAGGCTATACTATGGCAGGCATTTAAGGTATGCTTAAGAGGTCAGTCGATATCCACAGAGGGGGGAATTCTCAAAGATATTCAGGCTAGATTGGCCAGGTTGGAAACACAATGAACATCACTGCAGGCCCAGTATGCTCTGTCCTCATCCTCCCACCTGGGTACAGAAATAAAGACTAAACTAGATGAGTTCCGAGAAGCAGCTGACCAAGAGATTAGATACTTTGATAGACCCGCAGCAGCGTGTAGATATGGAGAAGGGGAACGCCCTGGGAAACTACTAGCTAGAATGGTGCGCGGAGAGAGAGGCCCCAGGAACATACCCTGCATACAATTAACAGATGGTACAATGTCAACAGATCAGAATAAACTGAAAGAGACATTCTACGCATTCTATAAAGACTTATACTCCCCCCAGTGTTCTGTTACAGATGCTGAGATAGAACAGTACCTCTCCCAGATACCGACAACGCTTATAGCAGAAGCGACTACGGAATCGCTGGAGGAACCTATAACAGTGGCTGAAATATGTGAAGCAATAAAAGCTCTCCCCAACGGGCTCCGATGGGCTGGGAGCTGAATTCTATAAAGAATTCAATCAACTACTGGCCCCAGACTACATGCCGTCTGGATGGAAGCACTAGATAAGGGTGAACTCCCAGAAACTACTAGAGAAGCAATAATTACACTTTTACTTAAATCACGGAAACCCCCGGGAGAATGTGGGTCGTACCGGCCATTATCCTTAATAAATACCGACGCCAAGATCCTAGCAAGAATACTAGCGACTAGACTCACACCATTGATGCTATATATGGTACATGAGGACCAAGCGGGATTTATAATGGGTAGATCCACAGGAACAAATATAAGAAGATGTCACCAAATAATAGCCACGATCCCCCCTGCAACTCAAGGTATAGCTGTCTCCCTAGACATGAGGAAAGCGTTTGACACAGCTCCTGGCCCTTTCTCTTTGGAGTGCTACGAAACTACGGGTTCTGCCCACAATTCATAAAATGGATCCGGATACTATACACACGCCCCTACGCGAGGATCAGAATCAACAGATCCCTCACAGACATAATGGAATTGTTGGGTGGCACCAGACAGGGTTGCCCACTCTCCCCATTACTCTTCGCTCTGATTATAGAGCCTCTAGCAGACATACTCAGATCACGTTACAGCACGTTTGGGTTAAGGCTTGAGGGTAAACTCCAAATTATAACTTTGTACGTGGATGACATTCTATTATATCTTAAGAATCCGGATTGCACACTTGGCAGGGTACTGGCAGAGGTGGGAAAGTTCGGTGAATATTCAGGGCTGCGCATTAATCCCTATAAGTCATAGATATTCCCGCTAATAGACAACACTCCACAACCCCAAAATCTACACGGTCTTATATGGAGCCCGATACACATTGTTTATTTAGGAGCTCACATAGCCAGAACTGCCCAACTTTCCCGCGCACTGAACTACACTACATTAGCAGATGCACTATGTGCAAAACTGAACCGCTGGAATGCGCTACCCATATCATTGGCCGGGAGGATAGCCTTGATCAAAATGGTGATATTGCCGAAACTCTTATCTTTTTAGCACGGTCCCAGTATGGCCCGGACGCGCTCTGTTCTCCAAAATTAACAGCGCCTGCATAACATTTGTATCGGGAGGACATCCCAGACTGAGTTGGAGGTTATTAACAGACACATATCCCAGAGGCGGGCTGATGGCACCGGATATGGAATTGTACTACCTGGCAGCGCAAGCTCAACATGCGGCTGGGTGGGCCACATGCTTTCTTAACCCTGCCTCCCCCACCCCCCTCATTAAGGGTGCGCGAAGCAATGCTGGCTCTGCATAGGATAACTAAGCCCACCCCTAAACAATACAACACGACAAACCCATCCAAGGTTACTACCATGGCATGGTCCAGAATTGCAGACTTATTCGGAGCCAGTAAGCTATATCACCCGAGTATGCCAATATGGGGGGACCCACACACACCATTCGCCATTGACAGTGAAATGGTAATACATTGGAGTGCTAGAGAAGTTACCCAGTGGGGACAGTTGTTCCCGGATCATAGCTTCCTCCAATGGAAGGACATTAAAGATGTAGTAGGTAACACAAATGCGCATAAGCAGCAATACCATAGGGTGGCGGCTCTCGCACAACATATGTTCCCAACGTTCCCGGAGAAACCTGAGATAAACATGGCACTAGGTTATATATTCACAGGAGGGACCCAGAAAATAACTGCCTCCGCTCTTTATAAAACTATAATACAAACACGCCCTGCGGTAACTCACACAGCTAAGGGCAAGTGGGAACGCGACCTGGGGCAACTGAAAGAAGACCAAGAATGGTCCTGGATCTGTGCGACGACCAAATGGATATCTTGTAATTCAAGATTCAAATTGATTCATTACAAAATAGTTCATATAGCACATTACACACCGTCCAGACTCAAGCAAATATATCCCACCTCGGCGGGGACCTGCCCAAGATGTAACTCGGAAAATGCGAACATATTTCACATGTTATGGGACTGTGCTGAGTTGAGACAATACTGGTCATAGGTTTGCGGAGCATTGGATAAGATGGCAGACCAACCGGTGGTATGGACACCACGGATCTGCATGTTGGGGGCAGAAGGGAAAATGGAACCGACGTGGCGGAAATTATTGAACCTAAACCTGCTAATAGCGAAAAGGGTCATTTTAATTAAATGGAAGAATGCGCAATCACCCACAATAGAGGACTGGAACAGAGACATGGTGTGGGTTAACGATACTGAAGAACTGTAGATGGACTCAGTCATGCCCCCCTGTAGACCCAGAA
Organism: Ambystoma mexicanum; assembly: GCF_040938575.1. NCBI lineage: Eukaryota > Metazoa > Chordata > Amphibia > Caudata > Ambystomatidae > Ambystoma > Ambystoma mexicanum. Next base: position 543,271,448 of record NC_090928.1, on the reverse strand, counting down.
ACATATGGTTGCGATATAAGCAATATCGGGCAGAGCTTACGGACCTCGAAAACCTGAGCACTAAGGAAAGTTGACCTGTATATGTTTTATGCTCGATTAACCGAATGTTATAAATGTATGTGCATAACCTGTGTGCAAATATAAATAAAGTTGTTAAAAAAAAAATAATATTATGCTTCCTTGTACTCAGAGAATTCTCAATCTGCTGAACTGCTGCTGAATGATTTCTTTGCGAAAATAGATTTACCGGTCTTGTCGGATGAAGGGAGGAAGGCCCTTGATGCTAAGATTTGTGAAAGTGAAGTGAGTGAGGCAATTTGTCTTCTTAAGGTTGGTAAGTCTCCGGGTTCTGATGGGTTGCCAATTGAATTTTATAAATCCTTTAGTATGGCTTTGGTTTCCAGGTTATGCAGGCTTTATAATATGTTTCTATCGGGAGGGACGTTATCTCCTTCAATGCGTGAGGCAGTTGTTACGTTAATTCCCAAACCAGGAAAGGACTCAACCAACTGTGGTAGTTATAGACCCATCTCTCTATTAAATGTTGATATGAACATTTTTACAAAGATCATGGCTATTAGATTACAGAAATACATTGGGGAATTGGTAGATTACTCACAAGTTGGCTTTATGAACAATAGATATGGTTATGATAATATAAGAACCTGGTTGAGTATAATTGGTCTGTCAAAAATGGAAGTGGATGAAGTTATGGTTGTGTTTTTTGATGCTGAAAAGGTGTTTGATTGTGTCAATTGGTCTTTCTTGAATTACACTTTGGTTAGGATGGGTTTTGGTCCACAATTTCTGAACATGGTGGGTGCTGTGCAATATGATATTTCGGCTAGAATATGGGTTAATGGGGTGATGTCTAATTCTTTCAAACTGTATCGGGGAACTAGACAGGGTTGTCCACTTTCCCCCTTCTTGTTTAATTTGGTGCTTGAACCATTGTTGTCATATATTAGGCAGGCTAGAAATATTCGTGGATGGAGATTGAGAGATGGTGAGGTTAAGGTGTTAGCATATGCTGATGATTTAACGGTAGTGTTAACAAATCCGGTTGAAGGGGGGGCCTTACTTCGGAATATGTTGCAGGAGGTGGGAAGGTTATCGGGTTATAAGGTCAACTGGGGAAAGTCGGTTGTTTTTCCCTTGGAAATGAGTCCAATAAGTAGCGGGTTGCTGGATTGGGATTGTCAATGGGCGGATGTTTCGGTGAAGTATTTGGGTGTTTATTTGGTGCGGGATGTCAGAAGGATCGTGGAATTTAATGTGGATAAATTGAAGGAAACCTTATTGAGGGATATACGTAGATGGGATAGATTAACTTTAAATTTATGGGCAAGAATTAATGCAGTTAAAATGGTGTTACTTCCAAAAGTTTTATACTATATACAATCTCTTCCCCTTAAATTCACTAAAAAAGTACTGCGATGCATTGATAAGGTTTTTATGGAATTTTTATGGGGAGTTGGGAAAAAGCCAAAGATTCTAAGATTTATTTTGGCACGCAGTGTTAGGGATGGGGGTTTTGGATATCCCTTATTGGAAAATTATTACAAGGGGTTCCTTTTGAAGAAAGCCTCTTATTATTTTAGGGGTGATGGACATTCAGATCCGTTTTGGCTTCGGATGGAAAAGGAAAAGTTAAATCCATTACCCATTGATTGTTTATATTCTTATCGGAAGTTGCCAAATCCCAGGTTAAGGCTTGAGGCGTTAGAAATTACTAAATCGACTGTTATCATTAATTGAAGGTGGTGATGAGAATATATTTCTTTATAGCACAGCTTCCATTTGGTTGAATCCGGGTTTGATGATTGAGAATAGAATGTTGTATTGGAAAGGATGTGCTAGCAAAGGTATTTTGAGCATAGGGGATGTGAGGGAAAATGATCGAATGGTTGCGTTTGAAGATCTTGTGCTCCGATTTGGATTAAGTAATAGGGAATTTATACAGTATACTTGTTTGAAGCAGTTAATGTTGGAGAGGCGTCAAATGCTTAGTGAACCTTTGAGTGACAAACCACAAATGTGTATGTTGTTTGGTGCTGCTCCGAATGTGGTTTCCACTTTTACTAAGTTGATACCTGAACAAGAGTGCATGCAGGCTTCATGGGAGGCTCTGAGAATGAAGTGGATGACTGAACTGGGGAGTGAATTTAAGGTATATTCATCAGCTAATCTTAGGGCGCATCTATTGGACCCCTGTTAAGATGAAAGCGAGGGGCTTGATGGCCTCAGATCTGTGTTGGGGGTGTAAACAACTGAGTGGAACTTATGTGCATATGTTGTGGGAATGTGAGAGGGTGCTTGCCTTCTGGAAGGAGGTTTTGGGTCGTGTGGATTTGGTGCTGGGTGATTCCTTTCCTCGAACTTTTGAGTCTGTGATTTTCCTTTCGAATGACCGTAGAGGTCTGAGATTTTGTGGTGCCTCTGATTGGATTAACAGGGCATTGATGACAGCTATAAAACAAATTATGAGGGTTTGGAAATAACGGAAAAAGCCACATGTTGATGGATGGTTGATGGATATGCGTACATTGTCGGGGCATGAAAAGTCTCGTGCTTATCGACTTCATCGAGAGACTGCTTACTGTGAAAGTTGGGAATCCTTCAATGATTTATTTGGGTAAAGTGTAATTAGTTGGTTTGGTTGATGATAGGGTTGGGGTGGGTGTTAGTGTTGTGGTGTTATATGTGTGTGTGTGTTTGTTGGTTGTGTACGTTTTTCATATGTGTTTTGGGTATAGGGTGGGGAATCTTGATGTGATTTTATTGTTATATGGTTGAAGTTTTACATTTAGGAAAAAACATTGTTAGAATATTGTTCCTTAATGATTCTCACAATTATTGTTATTGTTGTGTATGAGTTCAAATTTAAATAAAGATAATTTTTAAAAAACAAAGAACTTGGCACAGCTGGTCAGCTGGGGTGTGAATCCCTCAAGGTTCATAGTGGAGAGTGAGGTAAGGATGTCTGGGTGTTCGGCATGCTCCGTTAATGGCCTTCCTGATCATTTTAATAATTGGTACTGTGATGTCCCCATTATGTTGTACCTGCTAGATAAATCCCCTTTGTCTTCATGGTTGATTTCCTTTTATGGCATTTCAAGGTCTCTCAGATGCAACGAACTAAGGATTATGCTACTTCTTTGGATACATATCATTTAGGCATTTGGGTGGACCTCCTCAATTCCTTTTTCAGAGTTTTGGCAATCCTTTCATTTTGCAATGCTTCTGCAATGACCTGGTCCATTAAAGGTCTTTAATCATCCCTCGCCTTCCCCCCCATCGGTCATTTTTCTCACACTTATGAATCACATGGGCCAATTTTTCATGCAATCTTGATCTATTCTTTCTCCTGTCTCTGTCCTCATGTCTGGAAAAGTGAGGTTTCAAGGAACGGGTGAACTCCTTCCTTCTTTTTAGTGTGAGGTGTCTTTGGTAGCACTACATCAGTTGCCAACTCATAAGAGCACTTTCCCATGTCCATGCCTGTGTAGGGAACCCTTCCACATCACTACTGTGCAGGGGTGGACTAGCCCATAGGGAACTCTGGAGATTTCCCATTAGGCCATTGCATCCTTTACCTCGTTTGTCTGGTAAACTTTTTTATTTCCACATTTTCCAGCGAAGGCTTGGGCTTGCTGAAAATGTGTAATATGGGGCCACTTTGAACATTATTTCCAGGGCCTCCTTTGGTTCCCAGTCCACCCCTGTGCATGTGGCAAATCGGGTAGTCAAGCAGAATCAGTAACACAGTGAGCCAGCATCAAAATATCTAGGGACCACAACTGCCTCTTCTTGTTTTGCCTACCTGCTCTGCCCGAGCTTTTCTGTCAACTGCCCTCTGGTGCTGTCACGAAGTCACTGCACCCAGAAGGTCAGGTGTGCATGTCACCACACAATGCTAGCCAATCCATGCTTTCTCCAGTCCACTGTGCCCAACAGGGCATTTCATATTTCTCTCCACCTTTAGCCAATGCCACACCACGAATCACAATGGCATTGGCTTCAGGTCATTATTCCATTCCATGTCCAGGACAATCCTCAAAACACAAGACAGTTCTTCAATGCACCTTCAAGATCTGCTCCCAGCCAAGAGTGTATGGTAAGTTCCAGAAAGAGGAGGAACCAAAGGATTGCTGAGCATGTACACTTAAGGGGATTTAGCACCCGAGAGGGGGAATTAGAACGCTTCCCAGCCAATCAGGGAGCTTGGAAGGTGGGCTATACCTCAGAAGCGGAAAGCCACCATCTTCCCTCCTGGGAAGATAAGCCCTCGCTGCCCGATTACACCCTTCCAAACCCACTTACCTCCCCACCCCAACCCTCATTCCTTGCAGAAAGCATGAACATGGGTTGTTCTATCCCGACCCAGCACCTCTGAGTCAATGGCAACCAATAAAAGGGAGAAGGAACCACGGTTCCCTACAAGGTGCGCACCTGAGCAGCCGTGCACCTTTGATTGTGAGGTAGAGCATATTGTTTTCATTATCATGCACGTGCAATCCCTTCAATCATCATACATTTTTTTCTTCTGTTCAACAGTTCATCCAATGAGGAAGCGCATGGCAAAGTCCTCTGCAATCACTGAACTGATAGAGTCACATGTTTTTAATATGATTGGTTGTAGCAGCACTTGGATGAAGGTGCTGCGCTGCTACAGCCAATCAAACACGGTTGCACACGGTTGCTCTCGCCTCCCACTCACTCTGACAGTGAGACCTTGTGGTGAGGCATGGCGCAGGCACCTTGGTTGCAGGCGCTCTCTGGTACTTGTGCGGTCGAGTGACTCATTGTGCTCCACTTCCAGCATTTATTCAGGCCCATACATTGGGCACTGGCCTGTGTGCATTACCTTTGACAATGGGGGTAGCAGCGGTGAGTAAAATAGCGGCTGCTTAATAGTGCTTGCATGTATTGCCATGTCCGGCTGGGGGGAACCCTGCCTGAGATGCTCTTGTTAAGCGGGTGACCTGGGGCTCAGGAGAGCGATAGGCCCATCTGTGGCCAACAGGCCAGTAGGCAAACTGCACAGGCCTGCTGGATCCCTCCTGCTTCCAAATGGCAGCCGCCAGCCAGGCCCGAATTTATTATGTAAAACATCTGGGGCAGAGCAGGGCCTGATGGAGAAACGAACTGTGCTACAATGTGCCTATTCTGCTCGCCTCTGCCTGCCGAAGCGTCCCCTATATGTGGGCCAGGCAGCTCTGCAGAAGCTTAGGGCTTCAACTGGGTCTGTGCCTCCCTTCTCACCCTCGCTTAGCGGGGCTTCCAGGACAGGCCCAGCCCCTGCCCTTACGCTTGCAACTCATACTTAATTGGCAGTGGAGAATCTGTGAGCAGAAAGGCAGATCACCCCAGCTATGACTGCGATGTCCCCAAATGCAGGACGCGGACTGCATTATTTCTGGTAGTGGGGGTGGGGGACTGCGTTTGCACTTTCCCCTGATTCATTGGTAAAAGAAAGAAAAAGTAAAGTGTGGGAGAGAAAAAGTAGGTTGCACGCAGAGCCTCTGGTCTTGCAGCAGAATTTATTTTGCTCTAGACAAGGGCCAGCGCTGAGATGCTCATGTCCACAGCATTCACTGGAGGGATGAAGCACACAGGCTCCTAACCTCAGATGTGTGCACCTATGATATCAGGTGCCCGTGTTGTTCTTGAAGCCACCCTGCCCGGACTCTGTTTTCGCCCCAAGCCCCTCCAGCGTTGAGAAGGACCTGCCAGCTTTGGGGCGCTGCCACTGGCCCCGTCCAAGCACTGATTGGGCACCATTGGGCCTTGTCTTCACTGTGTTGCCGTGTCTGGCTGGGGGGCACCCCGCCTCAGTCGCTCTTGGTAAGCAGGCGACCTGCGGATCAGGAGGGACATGGGCCATATGGGGCCAGCAGGCCAGTGGGCAGACTGCAACAGGCCTGTGGGCAGACTGAAACAGGCCTGCTCGAGCCCTACTCCTTGCGATTGTGCCTTCTGGCTGGCGGCCAGGCCCAAATTTACGCAAATCCCAGGAAGAGCAGGACCAAATTGGAGAAAGGGACTGTGCTACAATGTACCTCTTCTGCTCGGCTCTGCCTGTCGAAGCATCCCATACACGTGGGACAGGCAGCTCTGCAGAGGCTTAGGGCTTCTGGGATGGCAGGGGCTGGGGCAGGGCCTGCCTTCCCACCCCCGCTTAACGGGTGTTCAAGAACAGGCCCAACGCCTTCAACTCATACTTACCTGGTGGGGAGAATCTGTGATCAGAAAGGCAGATCTTCCAGCCGTGATGCTCATCAATTGCACTTTGGAACTGCTTTGCTGACCCCTGCGATGTCCCCAAATGCGGGATACACGACTGTATTATTTCTGGTAGAGGGGGACTGCATTTGCGCTTTCCCTCGATTTATTGGTGAAAGAAACAGTCACGTTTGTGTGGACTGTGTGTATGTGCGAGAGGTTAAGCAAGAAGGTTGGTTGCAAACAGACCCCCTGGTCTTTTACCAGACTTTCTTTTGCTGCAGAGTGTAGTAGTGAAAGAGGGCTAGCGCTGAGCTGCTCAGCTCCGCAGGTGCAGTCAGTGCAAACCCTTCGCTTTGTTGACCGATACGGAAGCACTATTTATAACACAAAAGGGCATTTTCCTATATTTGCTCTAATATAAATGTCACATCTCAATCAAATTATTTACATACGGTGAGGTACGGATGCTGGTCTGTTACTGGTCTGTTTGTTGTTATTCTCGTTTGTTAACCATTGAAACGACTCATCCACTTTCTGGTAGATACGCTTCTTTTGAGAATTGGGACTGGAGTAGCCCCCCACTCGCCAGTTTCTCTGATGTCGGTCAAATTGGAAATGTCTTAGGCATTTTCTTTTTTGGTTTTACTGAGAGACAAGTCCATCGGTGACACTCCTGAGCAATGGGTCGGTAACACTCCTGAGCAATGGGTCGGTAACACTCCTGAGCAATGGGGCACATCCATAATCATCCCGGTCTATAAGAAAGGCAATTTGAATGATCCACAGAATTACAGACCTATTTCTCTAATAGATACCTGTGCTAAAATCTTCTCAAGTCTTCTTCTACATGATCTAGAGCAGTTTATTGCCCAGAATAACATCCTATCAAAAGCTGAGATTGGTTTTAGGATGGGCATGGGGACAGCATTGAATACAACTGTCATTTCCCATATAATAGCAAACTCAAAAAAAGGAGCTATTCCTGTATAGATCGCGAGTATTGATCTGTCAGCAGCGTTTGATTGTGTAGTAAGGGATATTCTTTGGCAAAAACCATTAAAACTAAGAATACCTGAAGGAATTGTATTCTGGCTGGTTAGATTGCACTCAACTACAGGCTATAAAGTCAAAATCAACAAAGAAGGACCAATGACCAAACCCATTAACACTTATGTAGGTCTTAAACAAGGCTGCAATCTCGCAGCAATTTTATTTAATTTGAACTTGTACGATCTTGATCATCTATGGAATGGGTTGGGGAATGTCCTCGGTTCGAAATGGCTAAGATTGCATTGGCTTGCATTTGCAGATGGCTTGATCATCATGGATTCTACACCAGCAGGCCTACAGACTAAACTTCAGCTATTTGTGAACTATGCCTATGATTTGAATTTAGCACCTAATGTGAGTAAAACCAATATAGTGGTTTTCCATGCTGGAAAAAAATGTAAATCATTCACGTGGAAAATGTGTGGAATGAAGCTACAACAATTAAATGAGATACGCTATTTAGGCTACCAGGTAAGCAGTAACTCATCAATTTTTTTATGGAAAGAACGACTAAATCAGAAAGCCCGACGGCTGGCTAGTCAAATGAAGATCATCTTTGCCAAATACTGTCTTTTTTCCCTCAAACCATTAAGAGACTTCTTAATAAAGAAAGCTCAAGCAATATTAATCTATATTCTTGATATATGCCCTTTTGACATGGATTCTTACTTGGACTCTCTACAAAGTAGACTAATCAAAGGAGCAATAAATGTAGCAATATCTATACCCAACTGTGTTATCAGGCATAAGTTCAGTCTTATCTCTCTTTCATGTAGAGTACAATGGCGATCATTAAGTAACTACACAAAGTTCTTGAATCCACCAAAGAATTGTTTATACATTGATTTAAATAAAATTATGGAAGCAAGAACTATACACTCCATTACAACTTACCAAACACGGATGCAAACAATATTGGAAGAGCTTGATGCAACTCCTTATGATCTATGCCATGGAACTGCATGTGTTAAAAAAAGAAATTGTTTGAAAAAGACTGGATCCACAGAGTTGAACAACTACAGTCATAGTCTACATATTCAGAATACGCCAAAGGGACGCGTAGGAGACTACCCTGCAGTAGATACGTCAATATATTTCCCAGTGCACCTATAAGAACTATATACATTCAGTTTAAATTGAACCAGTTTAGAACCAAGGAGCGGTGTGGACATTGGGAAGGTATGCCATTGTTTATGCAGACGAAGAAATGTTGATTTCAGAATTGCGATGAACCGAATGAAACTTTGAAACATTTTATATTGGAATGTCCACAATTTAAAATATCACGCAAAGTGTTTCTAATGAAATTTGTGTCTTCTGGAAACGCAGATTCTATTGAAACCTTATGGGATAGACTAATGCAGGGTTCACACTATCCATTAATTCTTGCATTGGCACATCTCTTAAAGGTTATTGAAAAAGACTTAGCAATCTTTGAAACAAATAATTGTGGAATTTAAGAGGAAAATGGTGGATTCATTTAATTTTATTGTAAAGTAGTTTTGTGTAAAGTTGTTTTATGTGAAGTGAAAAGTTGATACTTTCAGAAGGTATTTCTTAGCATGCAACAACATTTTATTGTAAGATGTCTTGCACAAAAACATTTTATGTCTTTTGTACTTTGTGATTTTTTGTAAAGGTTTTAATTAACCAAACACAAATAAAAAAAAACAAAAAAAACAAGTCCGTGATTTCACTCATGTAAGCCTCTGCCAAGGGCAATGCCCTCTCACCCACTAACCTCTCCGATCATCTGCTCCAATGCGCTCTATTTACTCTTTATTTGGTGTTGCTGGGAAATCCTTCTTGGGCAATAACAGTTGGGGGATGAAGTTGCCCTGTTGTCTTCCCAGGCAAAATGGTCCCTCTCTTCCCAAGTGCTTTCATGGAAAGCTATGGCGGTTAGATGCCAGCCGCCACTGGATTCCTGATGTTTCTGTCATGTTTGTTCAAAATGTGTGTGAGGGATTGGTGGGACCAGCTGCTCTTCCCATAGATGTATTTTGTAATGTAAATAATGTGTTATCTCTAACACTTTAGCAGCTACCTATTTTATAGCTTAGCAGTAAGGGAGGTGGTGTGATTTGTGACAGAAATTAAATAGAAAAATGTATATAGTAAAGATGACATAGGGATAAAGAAATTAAAACCAAAGTAGAAAAAAATGGTGAGAGAGTGTGAGACAGTGGGTGCAGTCTCCACTGTTCTGTCGGCTCCAGTCCTATTAAATATACAGCTACTGCATGGGATGCCAAGGGCCAGGGTGAATGCTAGTCAATTCAAATTAGTCAATTCAAATGCCACCTCCTTCTCTGAGCTGAGGAGGTCCATGTTTATGTGAACTGAACTCCCACCCCCTGATGTGCTGGTAAAGGGTGCATGTTTGCATTTTTTTCGTGCCTCTGTCCAGGAGCTGATCAACCACTATCCTTGGCTGTGTTGCAGTCCTTAATTTATTTTATATACAGGAAGAAACAATGTTCTTTCAATAACAAAGAACGCCTAATAGATAAGAAATCAGATTTGACAGGAAGCAGTGAGTTTGAAAATGCAGGGAGTTTGAGTGACATTCAGACGAGGTTGGGGGGGGGTAATTGGAACAGTCACTCGCCTGCGGGCTGCGGTTTGAAATTACATGGGTGGAACTGGAGATACATAGATTAAGGGGATAACCAACAACATTAGATATTTTAGAGTGTAGGTACTGCGGTTCTAGCCAGCCTTGGAACACATGCCACTTTGCATCCCTAGAGCAGCTGGTTATGGGTAGTCAATGGACTCCAACTGAGGTGTAAGCTGCTCATTTAGTCATCACGGGTTCTGTAGCTCATATTAGAACAACATTTTGTTACTTGTAGTCTTGCCTTGTGGCCTGGGTTCGGTAAACATTTCAAGCTGCAAACTAATAAGTATAAAAGGCGCCTGACCCTGGTCTGATGAATGCAAGTTCTCCACTTCCACAAGGACAGCAGCATCACAGCACTTTCTTTCCATGCGAATAATTGTTATTTCTTTTTTAACCAGATTATGGATAAACTGTTTAATTTCCGAAGATCCAAGTCTTCTTCATCAAAGGAAGGGAGTGCTGCTGCTGCTGCTACAACACCACCTAAGACAAAATGTTGTGCTGCTTTCAAAGAGGATTGGTTGAAGGAAAAAAGTCGAAACAGAGTCCCGGAAATCACAATATAAGGTTCATGTGCGACTTGGAGAGATTTTCTAGTACAATGCTGATGTGGGTCTGATTTGCAGAGTATGTGCAGAAGCTAAAGTTACTGGCAAATTTTCTACAGGAAAGAAACGGGCCGATGGTTGGAAATTGGACTACATGAAACGCTATATAGTTGTAAAAGTTCATGTCTCTGCTGTACCGGCTCTCAGGAACAAGAATTCGGCAGTGAAACTGGGGTTTGGATTGCATAGTATGCTGGCACAAACCTCTACTGAGAGAGTTAATAAATTGGCCATGGTTGAGCGACAACGGTCCAAGCCTGATGAGGTCAAAGTTGTACTGCACAATATATTGCTAGCTGTAAAATTAAACACATCCATGCTATCTGTGCAAGAAATCCAAAAGAAAACTAACTGAAGAACTGGACCAGTTTTGATTTTGATTCATTAGCCACTCAATGCCCCTTTGAGTTTGGAATAGAAAATGTGAAGCATCTTGTTGAAAAATACCAAGACATTTTAGATTGTAAGAAAGACTGTTTAGAATCAGACCCTACCATGCATGTAGTGGATTCCATTGTTTTACGCAATATAACGCCATGAAGTACGTGGTAGCAGAGAGGAACAAGTGTGGTTCTTTAAAATGTTTTTAAGATATGCTGAATTTCACAATTCAAAATACCATGGAGTACAATGCAGTGGCACTGCACATGGACATGGCGCCACATTTCAAGCCTCAAGCGCAGAGTGTGAGCAAGGTTTCAGTCTCATGATCAGCATTAAGACCAAATCAAGGAATCGACTGGAAGAAAGTCACCTTGACATGCTCATGAGAACAAAGGTATATCTGTTACATAATGAAGTAAATCTTGATAATATGTATCAGCACTGGAAGAGCGGCAAAGACAGGTGAGAGAAGCATGTGAATCAGGAGTCTCAGAGCTCCAATGACTCAAGTTTTGGTATTGGCATGGGCACGGTCATGGCGAGTGGTAGCACCAGTGAAGTGTGATAAGATAGCCATTTTTCATCAATGCTGACACTTTGTTTAGCCTGACTTCTCACAGTTACTTTTAGAGCTATTTGACGCTTTGCTCATCAGACAGAACTTTGTCTTTTAAAAGCAAAGGCTTATTAGAAACAAGCTTTCAATTTAAACCTGTTGATGCTGGTGAAATCTTAATGATACTCCAATTTTAACGAACGGCAGTTGGTATGTATGGCATTCACACAACCCTTCATTTAAATGAAAATGTGTAGATTTGTATTTTGTCTTGGTAGTAATATTAACATCAGCTTCAAGGAACAATATATGGCGAAACTGGTGGTGGTCTCTGTTATGTTGCTTTCCTATCTGATGAGAAATCTGTTTTTTTGTATTATTTATATAATAGTTTTATTTATTTCCTTGATTGACTGTAAAACAATGTATCTTGTAATGTGCTACATGGCTGCTACCAGTCCTACACTCCCAAGTTCCAGGTTCATTCCAAGTTCCAACATCTTTATATTTATTGTTCATGTTGAATAAAACAGTAAAGATAATATACTAAACCCTTCCTTGTTAGAGTGTTGCCTCTTGCTGGACCTCTGCTTTTGTTGTTCATGACTAAGGGCCTCATCATGAGTCTGGCAGTATCCCGACGGTAATACCGCCGGGATACCACCAGCGCAAATAGTGTTACCGCTACTCGGTCGGTGCTAGAGGCGGCTCACGAGTAGCGGTAAGGCGGTAGGTTCCCATTGGACACAATAGACCTGGGGGGCACTATTAGCGCTGGTTCAATTAGCACTGCGCTAATAGCACCGAAAAAAAGCAAGATTTTTACCTCCAGCAAAAAGCTGGCGGTAAAACTCCAAACTTTCCACCCAACCCATAATAGGGCCAGCCTTAAATGTGGCGGTAATAGTGTTACTGCCACATTGAAGGGCTGAGTCCTAAGTGGCCTCTTATGAGGCTGTTTTAACACTATTCTTGGCAGACTTTCGGAGACTGTCGGTTTGTCTTCCGGAACAATCTGGCATTACATGATTTAGTGCTATTTAACTGTACACTCCAGTGTCCAACCGTACCCCCTCTCTTAAGTCATCTTTGTCATTAATCATGTTCATTTATTGCTTATTTCGTTAAACCAATAGAAAGCATTTCCTTTATATTCCATACGTTTAGTGAACTGAGAATGCAGAAGCTATCTGTGCAGGAGAATCTGTTTTCCACTAGAAGAACCAGGCTCCCTTCTCGCACCAATCCATCATAAAACAAAAGATATTTAGAGATTTAAAATGACACACTTTCAGATGAGTAAATGTCTTAGAAGGAGAATAGAGCACCCAAAGGTCTCTTGAAGTAGAGCTTGGTGTGCCGCAAATTTGCATTCCTGACTTGCACAGTGTGGATCACTAAGCACTTGCTCAATGGCGGGCCACTGGCGCCGACCGCCACAATACTCAGTTGCGCACATGACGGAAAAAACAGCCTGCACACAGCTATTCTTTGGCACACACAGCCCAAAAAATTAGAGGGCACATTGACTGAGAGCCATCCCTGGCCTACCCATTGCAGACACCTATGTCAGTGCAACTTCCAGACAGGTCTTCACCAACATCCTTTTCTCTATATCCTCTCCAGATTTATGGACTCCTCAGCTCATCTCCACTCTCCCACCTTTCACATCCTCATCCATTAATGGTGCCACCAAGTGGGAAGTCCTCTTGGCCAGCTTCTCATCATCACGCAGAATCATTAATGTCTCCCACACAGGCACTATCTTGGTTCAGGGTCCTCAACCCAACCTACTCCTCTTTGACAGGTGACTGCCGTCTCTCATTAACTTCTTTCCTTCACCTACATCCCCCTACCTCCCTCCCTACCACTCTCTATCTTACCCTGCACCCTATGTATGGTGTACCATGCCCCTGTACTCCACTTCAGAAAACCTTCAAAGGCGTAGACGTCCTTCACCTAGCTACTCTTAACGCCCGCTCAACAAAACAAACACTGTGCCGACATCTGCCTCTTTCTTGAAGACACTGAGCTCAACATTCTCGCTCTTACCGAGGCGTGGTTCAATGCCAGCTCAGTCACTGCTTTTGACTCCCTTCTCCCTGATGGCTTCAAGATCATTTCCAAGCCACAAACTCACCATACTGGCGGTGGGGTTGCCTTAATCTTCCCTAAGTGGGTTCCTTCCTCCATTATACCCACCTAGCTCTACTCTTCTTTTGAGTGGCTAGTCTGCAGGTTGGTCATCTCTCTCTCTTCCTCTCAGACCATTGCCACTATCTACAGGCCCGCCGGCATTACCACCCTTTTCCTCTCTGAATGGGCTGATCTTAGTTCCTCTCTCCTCTCAACCACCTCCAATCTCCTCCTCTTGGACGATTTCAACATCCAATTGGACTCCCCCATGAAAGCATCCACTCTCTTCCTTGACCTGTGCACTTCTCTATCCCTCTCCATTCTCCCTTCTGGTACCACCCACTCAGCTGGACACAATCTGGACGCCCACATACATTCTGACCTCTCTCTCTCTCCCCTCCTCTGGTCATACCACACTCTTGGCCCAACCACTCTTTCCTCTCTTATTAGCTGGGTCCCCTCGGTCACCTGACTGGACCTCCTCCAGCCCTGCCAACCTCATTCACGAACATCCGTCGATGAAACGAGTGTCGGCTGCTGCCTTTGCATCTGCCTCCATCCATCCCTCTCCCCCGACCTCTGACTCTACTTCTGACTCTTCTCTCAGCAACTTGCATCTGGCCATTACTAACACATTCTTGTCCCAGTCATGAGGATCCGCATGAAACCTGTCTCTAAGCGTAACACATGGTACTACTCTGAGCTTGCAGCCTTGAAACGCAAGTGTAGAGCTGCAGAAAGGAAGTGGCAAACCTCAGGCACACCCTCAGACAAACTGGCTTGCCGCCTGCTCCAAAGGCAATACAGACTCTCCATCCATGCCAAGAAAAGGGCCCACATCCAAGCTTGGGTATCGGGTGCTTTCAACAACATGGATGGAATCTATAAAATCTGCAGGGAACTAACTAACCCTTCCGCAGTCTCCCCTCCCCTCTTCTTTCCCAGGCACTCTGCAATGTCCTGGCCCCACACTTCACCACTAGAATTCTGGACATCCTGAGCACCCTTCCTATGCACTCCCCCAACCCCTCTCCCACACCCCCTACCTCCTATGGCCTCTCTCTCCGCCTTCTGCCCTGTCACATCCGAAGAGGTTACCAGAGTTGTCCGCTCTATGAAAGTCTCCTCCAAACAGGTCTCCCCTTGCTCCTCCAGAACCATCAAGGACAACATTGGCTCTCTTGCCCCTGCTCTTGCTGATTTCTGCAACCATTATTTTGCTACTGGCTCCTACCCCTCCTCCCTCAAGCACTCCCTTGTGTGCCCCCTCCTGAAAAAACCTTCAGCAGATCCTACTTGTCCAGCTAACTATCGCCCCATTTCTATCACCACCTTCCTAGGGAAACACCTGGAGAAGATGGCCTTCCCCCAACTTACCTCACACGCTGAACTTGCAGGTGGTCTCCACGACTATCAATCTGGATTCCAAGCATCCAGAGGCACAGAAACTGCTCTTCTGAATACCTGCTAAGAAATGCTCACATCCCTCGATTCCAACTCTCCAGCTGTCCTCATTCTACTTGATCTCTCCTCTGCCTTCGACACGGTCAACCACGCTATCCTCATAAAACGGCTCCATGATACTCTGGCCATCTCGGAGTGGGCACTGGACTGGCTGACCTCTTTCCTGATCATCCGTCCCAGGTCATTCTGGGAACCTGCTCTTCACCTACCTCCTTCTCCACCTGTGGTGTTCCCCCGGGCTTCAAACTTTCCCCCTGGCTCTTTAACACTTACCTTGCTCCGCTGGCACACATAATTTCCTCCCTATCCCCCAATTTCCAGTGCTACGCAACTCTTCTTCAAAGTTCCTGCTGACTCTCTTGCTTCTCCTATCATCCCGGACTGCCTATCCGCTATCCAGTCCTGGTGCACTTCCAATGATATCTGCCTCAATGACAGCAAGACTGAGATCCTTCCTATTGGGACCCCTGCTCCCTCTTTCTTCCCCTCACTCTGGCCAATGGGCTCTCCCCCTTCTCCTTCATCTGAAGCCAGAAACCTTGGAGTCATCTTCGACTCCTCTCTATCCTTCCTCCCTCACATCCAGGACATTACCAAGAAGTCCAACTTTCAACTCTTCCTTATCAAAGGAATTCTCCCTTTTCTCACTTTCCCCCAGAAGCTCAAGGTTACCAGATATCTGGCTCTCTCTAGGCTTGACTACTGCAACAGCCTTCTCTTGAATCTACCCTCTTTGTCTCTACGATCCCTCCAGCTAATACATAATAGGGCAGCAAGACTTATCCTTGGCCTCAAGCACAGGGACTGCATCTATCCTGCCTTATAAACTCTACACTGGCTCCTGGTTGCTGCACGGATTAAATTCAAATCCCTCTAAATCATCCACAAGGTTGCCTGGGTCCGGGGACCACGCTATCTGCAACTTGCTATTACTATTCTCCCTCTAGACCTCTACGTTCCTCCAGAACCAAGTCTCTGTGTGAAGTGTTTCGCTAAACAGAGGGCCAGAGGCCAATCTCTTGCTTCTGCTGTCTCCCTCTTATGGAACACCCTCCCCTTAATCTTCATCTTCGTCTTGAGCTGGACTTCCTCAAATTCCGGAAGCTCCTCAAGACTTTCCTTTTCACTTCCTCCTTCCCTTATTCCATCCTCTGCTAACCTCACAGTTGCTGTGATTGGTAACCAGGGCCCTTATGTGTCCTTTGAGCCCTGGCCTCCCACATCCAATCGCCTCAGCTTCTGTTTACACACAGCACATGCCTCAGCACACAGTGGCCTAAGCCATTGTAGGCCTGCACTTACCCACTTATTGAAGCTCAGCGCTCCCTTGCACTTACTATACTCTGCACTTACATCTGCTGCTCACTCACGTGCACTGACACTCCAGCACTTATCCCCACTCCCGCTTACCCCCTTCTATCCCTCCACTTGCACGTTCTGAATACTCACCAAGGCATAGTAGGTTCGTCTTTATCCTCCAGTGTTTATATTGTTTTTCAATTCCAATATACCCTCCGTGTTGCCACGTGGGTGCTTCGGAACACAATTTACTTCTTGTATAACTAACAAATACACAATAAATAAATACATATATGCAGCCTCCTCTCTATGCTGCTCCAAACCAATGCTAAAATACATACTTGGTTAACCAATTTGCTAGGTATTGGAGTTCTATAAGCTGCACAGAGTATTTCTTCTAACGTTTAGGTAAAAGTGCAATATTTTGTTGTGGAACACACCATTTTATATCCCTGGGATGGATTAACAAGTACCTAGGGTGGTGGGGGCAGGGGGTGCCCGGAAGGTTATCACAGATACAAGAAAGTAGTATTTTTGACTTCCCCTGCCCAGTCCAAAATCGCTGTGATAGGAGTGAAAAGGTTATTTGAAACAAGCACATCAAATTAGAAAATGTTGCTTTGTTGGGATGTACATTTGTACCATAAAATGATTACAGATGAGCACATTATAGTATAGCACAGGGGCAATGCGCAGGTCTTGAAAGCCGGGATCCGCGCTTCGAACCCGAACTCAGGTACGGTATTAGGCGCGTTATAAAAAATCGATTTAAACAAAATGATATCATTATTTATACATTTTCTGGCAATTATTATAGTGTTGAATTCACACATACCACGCTGTATTACTATACAAGGCAGATGTATAAATATATGAACATTCCTGCACAAATGTATGTTCCGCACCTTTTATTACAGTTGACACAGGAAAAATAATCTACACAAAATCCATCCTCATCCAGTACAAATAAAAAGGGAGTAAAACATTTGAATGTAGCCAACACTGATTAAATTAGAGATATACGAGTGTGAAATTAAAACAAAAAAATTGTCATTTGTATTTATGCATCATTTTTAGAATTGACAATGTTTTCAACCATTATTCATTTCAGTTGCTTTCGCAGAGCCTAGTATACGCTCACATTTGTTTTGAATTAAATTGCCTGCATTCCCATTTAGATATAATTTCACCCCATGTTACCGCACACACCAAACGCTGCCAGCACAGCGTACTCGTGATTGCCCTAGAGAATTTTTTTTTTTTAATTCTGAAACACGGCCACATTTTGAAAAAATAGGAACATTAAATTGGGACCCAGTGTAGACATGTTGTCCTCTAGGCCTAATGCAACAATAAACAAGCCTGACCTCAAAAATATCCAGCGGCTGATAGTCTCTCTTGTTATACCGGTCAGATAGCACAACCAGCTGAGCGCCCGTTTCTGACATCTGTGTGCAGTCTGCTGATAGGTTCGAATCCCGGTCGATAAATTGAGTACCACGCAATACCACGCTGTGGGATAATAATATCAACTGTTATCTCAGCACTTAGATGCCTGCGGCTTGTAGCGCTATATAAAAACTAGATATATATTAACTCATGTAACTGGCAAAATCATAAAATTGGTAGTACATTAGAAAAAGATGCTTTTAAAATGATGCTTCAGTTCTTAGTTCACTGAAAATAGGGTTTAATCCTAACATATGAACCTGTTGAGGATGTGTTGCTGTGTAGTAACAGTCTGCAAAGTTTGGCCTAATGGTCCATTTCAGCAGGTCCAATACTAGATAATGAGGAGGAGCTTCTCCAGGGCCATGGAGGAAGGACCGGCCTTAAGGGCAGCAGCGCCCTGGGCGAATTGGTGCCCCGTGTGGCACTGGTTAACGGGGGGCAGGACCAGGATGGGCCCCTTTTTAACCTCCTCACTCCGACGAGGAGGTAATGATATGAATAGTGCGCGTCAGCACCCCATTTTCATTGAATGAACCCGCCTTTCTGGGTGCATTCAATGACAATGAGGCGCCTGCCGCGCCTTCTGCCACTACGCCAGCTCGGGGGAGCCTTTGAAAGATTCCCCTGAGCTGGCGTGGCGGGGGGCTAATGGTGCCCTGAGGGGCGTGGCACCCCGGGCAGTCGCCCGGCTCGCCCCTCCTTCTCCCCCCCCCCCCCCCAAGGCCGGCTCTGCATGGAGGTACTTTCTGCAATCCAACATGGCCAGTCCTCGATGTTCTTAAAAGGCCATCAGAGTTTATTTATTTGAGAAATAGTATCTGGAGTATGTAATATGTATGGCGGCAGTATGCATTGCCATTTATCGAGTAAACTCTGGGTTCCACTGCCTTGAAAAGAGAAAAACTTCCTGAGACGAAAGCAAAGATTTCGAAGGAGAGGTGTGATCTGTCCGCGTTACAGCAGAGTGGAGGGAGATTACCGTGACGAGTACAAACAACATTGATAATACTTTCTCCTCCGTCCTTTTCCCTACTCCGATGGGTTCTCAACAGTCGAACGAGCTGTACTAGTCGTGAATGTTTACCACTGAGCCTCCAAATGCTGAAACCTGATTGGAATAACCCCCCTGGTGCTAATTAAGTGTCATGGTTTAAACTTCCTTTCTTTTCCGGTAGATTGCTGCCTTAAAAAGACGTAATAAACCAGACAAGATGCAGGCTAGTATGGGCTCAGACACCGTGTAAAATTCCAGGACCTCTGAAAGGTTGATCAATAATATTCGTGGTCCTTTGCACGACACATTTCAAAACAGCTGATAGTTTTCTTAAAGAACAGCATGTGAAAACTAGTGAAAACTTTTCACCGTCGGTTTGACAGGGTGCGTTTGTTGATATGCAGGATAAAAAAAAATGTTTAATGGAAAAACTAAGAGAAATATGCACTGGGAAAACCCAGCCGATGGGTCTCTTTCCTTGCTGCATGCCACTCACTGTTAGTGTGGCCATTTGCATCACTAGCCCCCGTTCCAACTAAACTTACCCAAACGTAGTTCTTCAAGAACAAGCGCTTCCTAGCGTGACACTTTTTAAACAGATAATGCTGGAGAGGCCTGGTGGATGGAGGCCTCTGGATGTTTTTAAATGATAAAAGAACCAAATACCCTTTCCAAAACCTGGTAACCATCAAACAAACTTCCTTTTGAGCACAAAGTCTCGTCTTAGCCTGTACCTAACCTTGCCAACTCTCCGCACCTTGTATGATGGCAGTAGAGAAACCAGCCTTTCCCCTCTGTGAAAAAGTGCCATGCTTGCATTGGGATACCCGGCATTCTATAAAAAACATACTTGAAAACAACAAACGCTTTTCCAAAGGTACAATACACATTTCTAGATTATGGGGTAATTCATGGATTATTTGCACTGAAAAAAAACGGGATTTGTGCGCCATTCTGCCCGCAAATCCCCATTTGTTAAACAGGGATTTGCGGGCAGAATGGCGCGCAAATCCTGTTTTTTTCGGCGCAAATACTCCATGAATTACCCCCTTCATATCATCTCTAGTTTCCACAGAATACAGAAAAAGGGTGATGAACAATAAGAAAGGGGGGTTCTTACGGTGGCCAGGAAGTGGGTGTGCACAGCTCTCAACTCGTACGCTTTTGGCGGGTGTCACTAGCCTTGCAATCAGCCGACTCACCCGCCAAGCTTCCTATGTGCCCATTTACTTGCATGGGCTCTCACCCGCCCGAAAAGCAATCGGGTGTTTTCACCCACCTTGGCGACACAAAAGGTTGAGAGCTATGCATGTGTAATCCTGGGAGCATACAGAGCCCAGACTAAGAGGGTGTCTTTATGAGCACCAGGCTCGGTGTCCTCCTTGCATTGCTTAAAAGTCAGGTGGGAATTGGAGATGCCCGATACGGTGCAAGTGTGCCACGTTTGTCATTTCAAAGGTGCACAATTTTGCAAGTCAAATGCTCAGGTCTTTAAATTCACGAGCTAAAAAGTGTACTCAGAGCCCACCATGAGCTCTGCAGTCTCAGTATTTTCGAAGAAGTCCGGTTCCATTGTTCACCAAACATGAATGGCACACGCCAGGATATTTTATGGCATGCTGCTGAGGCTAAACCTATTCCCTGTTTGTTGTGGACACGTTTTGATGGCTTGTAGGCACCATATCAAGCTATGGGTATGGTTAGTGATCGCAACCAGATATTCAGATCTTTTAATACCTTTGGTTTGGTGGAGGGGGGTGGGGGGACTAATAGGTTTCTGTGCCCCGGTCCCCTGAAGAGCTTAAATAGCCCTGTCTTTCACAACAATTTGTGGGGCCAGGTGGAAATGTCAATGGGAGCCACGAGTCTCCCTTGAAAATGAAACTGGTTTTGAATCCAAGAAACACAAAGCTTTCTCCCAGCAAGCATTTCAATCACTTCACGGCCACCCCGCCTCTTTCGGAGATGCTGGTTTCTCCCATTTTGAATCGCTGGACAATACACTGCTTCCTTAGCATGGCCAGGCCACAAATGGTGGTTCGATTGTTGGTGGATCAATGAACTATTGATCAACTATCCACTTACGAGCACCCCACCCAGTAACCTCTCACTCCTTTGAGAGGTGAAGGAGAGAATTTGAGGTAGCAAACACTGACCTGCCTTTAAACATTGGAGGTAAGAGTTTAATTGTACACAAACAATCCAATTCAGAGCAGAGGATGGATGCAAATTATTTAATTGTGTCTTCTTTTGCAAAATGTGTAGGATACGCAGCCTTTTCTTTCTTAAAACAATAATCCCTGTGTCGGTTTACATAACGG
Source organism: Ambystoma mexicanum (assembly GCF_040938575.1). Lineage (NCBI taxonomy): Eukaryota > Metazoa > Chordata > Amphibia > Caudata > Ambystomatidae > Ambystoma > Ambystoma mexicanum. Next base: position 543,250,330 of record NC_090928.1, on the reverse strand, counting down.
AAATGTCCGATCTTATGTGAAAAAGCAACAACATCCTTTGAAACAAATTTTGCTGTATGTACAATGGTACAATGTTGTGTGTCTGACACGAAAACATACCTTACAAGTATGAATTACAGCTCCTTAAATCGTATGCAACCCCTTGAATGGGTTTATTATAAACACAAACCCAAAACACTTAATAAAAAAAAAAACAGCGCAGCGATGCTGGGTTTGCAATGGCTTTAACCTATGGTGGTTTATACTGCATGGCACAAGTTAACCTTTAACCGTGCTGGGCTTCTCTTCTCACATATACTTTGTCAACTGACACTCAATCGCATCCCTTCAAACCGACTTAAATAGCCCCTCAAAAAAACACTACCTTGACATTTTCTTTCAAAAGCAGACTTGCTCTAGAACCGAGACCAACCAGGTCTGCAGCAAAATAAAAAGCATCAGAAAAATGCATGGGGACAAGTAGCTTGATTTTAGGGTTTGGAAACAAAATTAAGACTTGACTTCCTGCTACATGACGTAACGCGGATACCCTTATCATTTGTACACATCTGACCTGCCCATGAACATGCTACATACATGAACCGTCTGAGCTCCTCGTCCAAAGACTGCAGGGCACTGAGAATGGATGTTGTCTCCATAATTCGGAACAAAGTGCATGAAAAGGTTTGCGCACCTGTCGAGCTTTGAGTTCATTAAAAAAAAGTGAATAAAAGATTTGCAAAAGGGACCCACTAACACACCATGCCCTCCAGTTAATCATTATAAAATCATCTTTCTCCCGCAAAACAATAATACAGCACACCGCAAACTTCTTTGCAGAGCAAATTGACTATTAAGTAAAAATAAAAAGAAGAAAAAAATACATTTTGGTATAAAAGGTTTTCTCCGATTCGCAATACTGGCAGAAAGAGAACCGTGTTCCAAAGTGCTAGGTCAGTGGGGGCGAAATGCTAATTTACATAAATATTGCAAAACATTATGGCAAAAAAATAGAAATTTTTTAAAAATGTTTCTGGCACCAATTTACATTCACTCGTCAAACAATTAGCTTACTTCGTCCATCTATCAGGAATCTGAATTTGGATCAGCTGACACCATCTAGAAGTTTTATATGTTTTCGCAACATACCATAATGTAAAAGTATTTTAGTTAGAAAAGAATTTCATTCTGTTGATGAATAGTTCCTATAAAAGATACATAACAAAGTTGCAATACCTAAAAAAAAAGAGCAGTTACTAAAAACAAAGCTTTCGTCAATAAGCCTCCAGAACTTTAAATGAGGAGAATGGCTTAACAAAGTGGTAATCTAGATTGCCACAGTGCGGGCACTGCTGCACGTTGCTGTACTCTGAGAAGTACTGCATTCCGATGCGCACGTCGATCACCGGCTTCCCACAGTGCTTGCAGTTCAAACGAGCCTGCGGGGTGGAGAGAAGCAGAGAAAAAAGGCTTAGTGGCTCTGATACATTGCGAACGAAGGTCAGAGAAACGGCACATCAGGACAAACCGGTGTCAGGCGGTCAGGGGGAAAAAGAGGGCATTTAAAATGGGTACATATTTGCAAACAACAAGTTGATTTGGGGGAAATGGTAGTTTGGCGGCGTAAAGGAAGCAAAAGTGTTTATTAGTGAAAACTTGGAAAACCCCATTAATGTTCTGATGGGTTTAAAAAAGAATGAAAGCAAATGAGTGGACTGGGCCATTTCAGCTAAGACGTCACACATGACACAGGACTATCCAGTAGCCACCTCTGGAAGTTAACCTCGGTGTGCAATGCATTGCAGGTATGCAAACTGGCTCAAATCATGCTTTTTGCTTCAGAAAATTGTCTTATAATGCAGCACTATTTTATACAAAGCTTTATCACGCCAAGACAGACAGTTTGCAAGAAGTAGGGAACCACACACGCCTTTGTTTGGGCCAACAATGTGGACACTGAAGTACATTGCAATATTCTTATGGCTTAGTCAAGTGACAGTTTCTATAAATAACTAAGTGCAGCTCAGGTTTTACCTGTAAAGTCATAGTTTTAGCAGATTGTGTTACAGTGCAATTATTATTTTATTTGGTATTATACAGGAGACAAATAATCGACTTTTAATACAATAGCAAATTAATCAAAACCATACCGTAAACAAATTTAGAAACAAATTAGAATTCACAAACGTTCTTAATGAAACATCAACATGAAGTGTGTTAAAAGAGATGAACTACAATAAAAAAAACAATGCATTTGTCGAATAACCACATAGTAGCTTTTTGTCGTAGGCGAAAATCAAGAATACTTAAAATGTATTTTTTTTTAATTTTTTTTTTTATTGTATTTATCCAGCTTTCTGGATTTTAACAAATGCTCGGTTTTGTTTTGATCAGACGTTAACTTAGGCTGACACCCCTTGTGAGCACTGCGCTAAGGCGTCCTGTAAGATTTTTGCCGCTGCAATAGACCAGTTTGTCTTCTGGCCGCTGATTAGACGGACCCACCATGTTTCCTCTTCACTCACGACATGGGTTTCCAGCAGAGGGAGTAGGTAGGATTGTCGAGCCTGTTCAGTCCCAGGACACTGGAGTAGCAGATGTCTAACTGTTTCTGTGTCGGCTTTGCATAAGCGGCAAATTTTGGAGGGTGACTGACCTCTCATGAACAGGATCTCGTTGGTATGTAGCAAGTTTAAACGTGCTCTTAGGAGGAATTGCCGCAATGGTTTGCTTGGGAATCTTCTGAATAGTTGTCTTGTTTGGTTTAACTTCTTTGGGGTTTGGGGAAAAAGAGCCAGTGTTTTGTTTCCTTTGGCGCTCTCTTGGGTGTCAATCCAATCCGCCTCTTCCAGTTTTTTTTTTATTTTGTTAGGATTCTTGATGAGATCTTCGTTGGAGCATCCAATTTCGGCCAACTTCGATTGTATCTGCTCAGCCCATTTGACGATCATCCTGCAAGTGCCTGCTTTGATCTCCAGGTCTATTAGGTTGTAGAGGCGGGGTGCATCGGGAAGGATTGTTTTCCTATTCAAGGATATGCTCGCTAGGTTCACTTTGGCGCTCAGTGAAGAGAGGCCCAGTTTTCGCCTGATTGCTTCGATCTGGGTGGAATTCGGCAGGTTCAGGACTGCTTTCCAGAAGAAGCCCTCGAGTTTTTTTCCATATTGTAGTTGGAATAGCTGGCATCGCCTCTGCTCCATACGTCAAGGCAGGTATCACTTTAGCTTTGTAGAACCTTATCGTAGGTATCAGTGAGAAACACCCAAATTTCTTATCCAGAAGTCGGGCTTGGGAGGTCAGTAATCTGGTTTTCCTCCAAAGATCTTTTTGCATGGCTAATTCTGTGGGAGTGCTGTCTATTATTGTTCCCAGGTATCTGAAGTTTTTCACTACTTCGACGTTGACTTTTTCCAGGCTCCAGTTGAAGCGGTTCAATCTTCTGGGTTTTTTTTCCAGTGTGAGGACTTTTGTTTTTATTTGTTTATAAGAAGGTTTGCCTGCTTGATGTAGTCTGCCAGGTCGGTCATTTGTCTCTGGAGTCCGATTTCTATTCTATCCAGTAAGGTGATGTCATCGACATATAGCAAGCGTGCTGTTGGCACGTTGCCGATTTTGGGGGGGAATGATCTGGAGCTCTTGTTTGCTTCTTTCAGGTCACCAATGAATGCTATGAAGAGTTCTGGTGCCAGCGGGCACCCCTGTTTCACACCTCGATTGGTCGAGATCTCTCCTGAGAGTAGGCCCTGCTGGTTTAGCTTGACCCTCATGGTGGTGGCCTTGTGGAGGGCTTTTATTGGGGCGAGGATGCTCGGGGGACAATCCCATGCTGTTAACTTCTCCCATAGCTTTGTTCGATCCACCAGGTCAAATGCTTGCGATAGGTCTATGAACGAGAGAAAAACTCTCGATGTGGTTTGAAGGGTCTTGCTTTTGATAATGCTGAGTAGCATGATCTTTACCGTGGCGGATGAGTTTTTCTTGAAATCTGCTTGAAATGGATCGGCACAAGGAGCAGCCTTTGCCCATTTTTGGAATCGTTTTAGCAGCAGTGATCCGTATATCTTCCCGATTGTGTCCAGGAGTGCGATTGGTCGGTAATTCTGTGGGTCAGACTTTGCTCCCTTTTTATAGATAGGGACCACTATGGCAGAAGTCCAGGACCTCGGGATGGATCTAGTGTTTGAGCAGTTGCTGAACACCTGACTGATAAAGGGGACCCAGTTTTCGGCATGTGATTTCAAGTCGGTGTTTGTGATTCCGTCTGGGCCGGGTGCTCGCGAGGCTTTGAGTTTTCGGAGTGCGTCTTGGATATCTTCTTTGTCAGAAACGTTTACCCACTCTGTTTCGGCCTCAGCTTGAGTTGAGGGTGGCGCTGATGGTGGTTCCTGAAACAGTTTGGTGAAGTAAGTTTTCCAGTTTTCTTCACTTACTGCATTACAGGGGGTTATTTGGTTTGAAGGGCCCGCTTGATTTAGCAGTTTCCAGAATTCTCTGGCATCTTTTCCGGCCCCCTTTTTTAACATGGCTTCTGAATCGTTTTGGTATAGGATTATGCGGTGGTTTTTTATCTAGGCTTTGCATGTTTTCGTTTCCACTGTCAGTTCTTCTTGCAGTGCTTCCGAGTGGTTAGTTTTGATCCACCTTTTTAGTCGTCTTAGTACTGCCCTTCTTTCCACCACCTGTTTGTCGAAGTTGTGAGTTTTGGTCAAGGCCGTAGATTTTTTCCCTTTCGAAGTGACTTTGAAGGGGCTTAAGAGTGGTTGGTAGTCTGTCGATGGACCGCCCGCTCTGTATTTTGATGTTAATTGGGCGATGCGATCTTCCGTTAATCTGAGGCGTGTCCCTTGGTTGTTACTTTCGACCGAATAGCCCATCGAGGTGTTTTTTCCTCTGAATGAGTTCCAAGTGGCTTGGAGTAAGTTGTGGTCACTCGCTTCTTGATTTTTGATTCGCAAACATAATTTCGTAAAAAAATAAATGGAAGCAACGTTATTTCAGCTCATGAATAGATTCCATAAGAAGTCAATATGACTGAGATCTCCGATTGTAATCCAATAGCAGCAAAGCATTTCTGTCTTAATGGAGTCAATGAGGGGCATTCCAATAAGAGATGTTTTATATGTTCCACACATTGCTCACCACATAATCAAGATAGTCTTTATTCTTTAGGACTATTGCACCATGCCACCGTAACCTCCAGACTAGGGGTAGGATTGCATTTAACAGAGATATTCTCACACAGAATAGGTGCCAAGGAAAGCATTGATGTATTTTGGTGTAGTCGTGCGCTCTGCAATATAATGAACAAATAGCGCAGAAAGACTTTTTGGGACAATATCAACAATGGTTTGTTCAGTAAATAAGACTTCACGTACCCTAATTTTAAAGAAGTTGGAAGAAAATTCTAGAACATTATCAGGAAATCACAATGGACAAACTTAGTATGTGGGTAAGCAATAACACTTTTCTTCATTAACAATACATGTGACACTACTACATGCCAAAGACGACCTTGCAAAGACTCCCTAGAAGCATTACGAAGCTTCCAGTACAACATGACGCAACGAAGCAGAAGCTTGGCACTAATACATGTAGATATACTCAGCCGAGGAATGCTTCGGTAGTCAAAGTAATTTCCTAAGAGAAATGCGTTATAACCGTTCAATTTCTGGGATGAGATTAATTGCCCAAATGGCTTCTCCATAGAGTAGAACAGGGAGAATCTTAATCAAATAGAGCTTTAAGATGATACCACCAGAGTATCCACCACAACGATGTGATATCGCAGCAATGCCTCCAGTGACTTGTGACAACCTAACCTACACATAGTCAAGGTGCACCTGCTAGCTGAGTCTATTGTCCAACCAGATCCCTAGATACCGATAGGCCTGTACCACCTCCACTTTCGCTTGATTAATTTTCCAGACATAGTTGCCACAAGAATGAACACACCTGGGCCTGAACACCATGATTTTAGTTCTGCCAATGTTAATTTTAAGGGCATTACAGTCAGCGTAATCAGAGTGCTTATTTGAAGCATTCTGCAGACTCATGGGGGTGCAGTCCAATATGGCAACATCGTCTGCGTACACCAGCCATTGGAGATTCTCATCACCAAATTTGGGAGGAGTGGAAACAGTATTCTCCAGTCCCAAACCCAGATCAGCTAAGTATAAGTTGAATGTAGGGGCCAGGCTACGGCCTTGCTTAAGGCCAGTGGGTAGGTGTTAATCCAGCTAGTGGAGTTGCCCTGATGGTCCATCCGTACTCTCACCCGGGCATCACTGTGCAGTGCAAAAATCATGCTAAGAAGGCCAGATGACTATTGCAGTTCCTGAGTTTACCCCAGGGTATGTTTCTCATGACTGTGCCGAACGCAACGCTGTAGTCTATATATGCTACATAAACCGTTCCCTTATGAATGGTCCATACTTGCTGAATTATAGTGACTAAGGCAAGTACATTGTAAGTAGTGCTAGCACCTTGCATGAAACATTGTCAGTAGTGCTGGTACCTTGCTTTGTTTGATTAAGAGGTATATAATATTGTTGTCAGTTATCCAGGTATTTTGTTCGGTTAATAATACTAGAGCAGAAGTGTTGGCTGGGGAGTCGAGCATAGCACAGCACAGCTGATAATTTGGAGGACTAGTCCGACAACACTCTTTGTGGATGGGTAGGATGATGCTCTCCTTCCAAGTGGAGGGCAGTTTGTTGGTCAAGCTTATAAAATAAACAACCAATGCAAGGCTCTGGCCCAGATGGTTGGATTAGCCTCAAGTAATTTATTACAAAGCCAATCTGGGGCAGGGGCTCTAGACGATTTGATGGAGGAAATTATTTGAACGATATCCAGTGTAAGGAACTCATGTTGCAACAGTAAAGACAGTCACAAGTGATCACAGTTCAAAGGTGTTTATTAAACTGTAAATGCAGGCTGGGAAAACACCTAACATAAACCTAAATATAAGATGAGAACAAGCGTCAAGTATCAAATGAAAATAAGGAAGTCCTTGTGGCGTTGCGTCAAAATAAAAGGCCTATACTAAAATAACCTATTGGCAATTCCTTACAACTAATTACAGAAAGAGTGTGGGATAGGGTTTTCAATAAAGAAAGAAGTGTTCACAAATAATAAGTCAGGTTGTGATTGCCAGAGGTCTCCCTTCGCCACATTTTGAGGACGGGAGAACATGAATCTCCTGAGCACAGCACACACTGGAGCCTTGGCCGCCCAGCTGCAGTTTCTCCAGAGACGTGCAGCAATCACTACCGACATATTTACGGGGTGTCTATAAGTGGAAGAAACTGGCCAAGCGCATAGCTATATTCGAGCTCTAGCGCATGTTCCAGGAGGGATTAGGGGACCAAGGGAGACACATATGGATGATGAACCAGCAGGAGGCCAAGGTAGAGGGGCCTGTCCCTGACGCACCTCCCTCGGCCCCTCGTAGTATAGTGTCCAATGATACAGATGATGACCCGGGGATATATCCATTAAGGGACTTAGGAGCAGCAGAGGGGTACTCAAACCCAACATATAAACCACGACCATATGCAAATTAAGAAAAACCGCAAGGGAGCCCGCTAGCGCAGGTGCCACGGAAGAGGGACTGCAGCGCGCAAAGACAGAGTTCGAGGGCATAGGCACGGAGGAGTGGTTAGCAGCACAGATACTCTTAAAACTTAAAGGGAAGACAATTGGAGAAGCAGAGCGGGCGACCAGAGCAATAGAGGGCCCGGAGAGGGAGCAGGGAAGCAACGGGATAAGGAGGTACGGTTAAAGCGCAAGGACAGAGAACAGAGAAGAGAAGTTAGAACGGGAAGAGAGGGAACAAAGACAGGAAGAGGAGAAGGAACTTATGGAAAAGGAGCAAGCAGAGAGGCTAGAAGGGGAACTCAAGAAGAGAAAGAGGGAAGAGAGAGAGAGGAGGGAAAGACATGAGAGGGAGGAAGAGCTGGCAGAAAGGGGGAAGGAAATAATAGAGCAAGAAAAACGCACGTTTGCAGAAAGGGAACAGAGGAAGTTGCAGTTGGGCAGGCTGGCAAGGGGAGTGAGCATGAAATGAAGAGGATGATCGAGCAATAAGGGCAGCCGGTGAGAAGTTTGCACTGGAATGGGAAAGGAAAAGACGTCAGTGAGAGAGACAAATGGGGTCAGAGAGCATGGATCTACCTTCGGGAAGCCAGGGTGAGAAGGGAGCTGCATGCCTAGGAATATGGCAGGGGGAGAGCAAGAATAATTTGGTGGATAGTGATCTCGAATTAGAACATTACATAGATCCAGCATCAAGGAAATTGAATTTCTCTAATTACTTTTGTAGCAACATGGACTTAGGGTCCGACAATGATGACAGACATATCGGTGACGAGAGGGGGAAACACAGCAAACTATCTCAAAATGACAGGTGAAGGGACATCATGGGAGTGCAGGACAAAGGAAGGCAGGGACCGATCTGGAAGAGCCAACACAGCAAGCGACCGACAGATGCCCCCCCCCCACAGAGCCCATACACTAAGAGACTAAGATCTCCCAGGACGCAGGAGGGAGGAGACAGCAGTGGCACACTCCAGAGGGCGACTGTCTAGAGCACACAACAAACGTAATTGAGTAACCACACTAGAGCCAGTGGACATTTGCACATACATTGAAGACGAGAGGGGACCTATTCAGATTAGACAGTACAGAAGGATGCCGAAGAGAGGGCAGCCTACTCACAGATGCCCCTCTTAGAGGGTAGGGACGAGGCCTCAGTATGTGCCATGGAAACACACTGACAAGGAAAATGTTAAGTGCAGGTTGCCCTTGTTGAGTGCAGGAGCTGGGAAATGGATTTATGAAATGGTGAAATTGACAGCGGGGCACAGGTTAGCAGTGTGCAATGTCAAAGGATTGTTGGTTTCGATTTTGGGTGACGCAGCAGATGGCGTATGGAAGAGGGCGGGGTTCCCAGGGGTGACGGTCCAAAACAGAGCACACGACAGATCGCCATTCGCAAATTGCAGAGCAGCAGTGTGGCAAGCATTGCGTACACAATATCCAGACACGTCAGACAACGGGGCTATTACGTCATGCAAAATGTGTGAAGAGGATCCTGTTCAATATATTCAGGAGATTCAAGAGCTTTGGTGCCTTCAAACTTGAGAGCCGTGGGACAAAAAGATAGCAATCTTTTATCATATTTTGGTGCATGGACTACCAGATCCGGTACAGAAGAGTTTAAAGAAATTGTTGGGAATGGAAACAAAGGGATGACCAGAGACACAGCTCACAATAGCACATCATTGTAGGTTGTGGCAGGAGATGGTCAAGCAGAAAGAGGAAGAGAGGAAGGAACACAAAGCTAAGTTAGTTCAGAAGAAATTGTCAAAATATGCTATGCAACCGGTGGTCATAACTAGCCCCACCCCGCAAACAAGCACCAGCACCACAGCAACAGTATCAACAACCACAACAGTATTCACCACCCATGGGAGGAGGATACATGGGGCAGGGCGGGCGGGTTCCACCCGGGGTTCAGAGGAAGGGGAGGTTTACGGCAGGTCGTGGCTTCGGGCCACAAACACACCACCAAGGAGGGTTCCAAGGGTATGGACAACAGATGCAGCAAGGACCAGGAGATTTCCAGGGGGGGTTCCCATGCCAAGGGAGGGAGCCACCCCAGTGCTGGACCTGTGGGCAGCTAGGACACATCTCTCAGAGGAACACAATAGAACTGGGGAGACAAGGGACAGCAGAACTATCAAGGGGGTCTAGATGATTATTATCATACCCAAGGTCCACAACAACAAGGGCAGGTACAGAACACTCAACAGCAGACAAACACAGGTAGCAACATCATCCCAGGGGCAGGCACTAGCACCACTAATGGCAGCACCTTTACCCCAGTATTTGCAAGCAGCACACCCCAGAGAAAGCACACAACAGCTAGTACAAGTACAGAACTGCGACACCACGGAGCCCATGGACGTAGTGACAACCATACCAGTGAGACGTATGGGAGGGGTGACCAGGGTGGGAAACAACCCTTTCACCAGGAAAGGATTATCCATGTATCCAAAATAGGACAACCCACAGACAAACTTGTTGTGTCCCATCCTGTCGGTCACACACAATCCTGCGGTAAAACCCCGCATAGGGGTGGCGATAGGCGACAGAACATTTTCCTTTCTTGTTGACACTGGGGTGACTAGGTCGTGTATTTGGGAAGAGACATTTTCGTTGCGAGGGGATGCCATGAACACACAAGGATTCTCTGGGGCTCAGCAAGTGGTTCCTTTCACTGATAACATCTCATATCTATAGGAGATCATGACTTATATTTACCCTTGCTCTACTCTCGACAGGCACCGGTAAACATATTGGGATGCGACATCATGAGCAGACTAAATATTACCATTTCATTCACAGACAAGGGCATTGTGTGCTCTACACCAGGCATACACATGTTGAATGTAAGACAGATTGTGCAAGCATTTTGTGGGAGCACAGTGTAGAGGGGAGTGCCATTGGACCCATAGATGTTCCAGTATGGGAAAGATGTTGCAATAGCATGCATGCCAGGTATCGCAGAAAAGGTATGGATGGTGCCAAGCGAATACCTATTCAGGACAGAGACAACACTCGATGAGCAAGAAGAAACAACAGTGCCCACAGAGATTGAGGCAGTTTTGGCTGAATAGGACTGGATTGCAGTGCACACCACAGATGACAAAGGGAAGGCGTGGAGAGCAATAAGTGCTCTGGCTGAAGGATGCAGACTAACAACAGTGACAGACGAGGAGCTCTTTGGGGAAGGGAGGTTGGAGATGGGGATGGTGTTTCCAATGTGTGAACGGTTTTGGTTACAGATTCATTACAGAGAAGTACCACAGAGAATGGCAATGACGCTGAAAGTGCTGCCCACATTCTGGGAGGAGGACATGGCCAAGATATGCGACAGTTTATGGACCACAAGTGCCTATGATGTGCAATGCATAAAAAGCATAGGGGAATGAAGATGAAATTAAAACCAGGAGCAATTTTGCCACAATTCAAACAATATCCCCTAACAAAGGAAGCAGATGAAGAAATGTATGAGACAATTAGCGCCCTCATTGAAAGAGGCATATTGGTACCATCAGAGTCTTCATGCAACGAAAGAGTGTACCCCGTGTACAAGGCGAATGGGGGATCATGGTGTTTCAGTCAGGATGTACGCCCTCTTAACCACATTGTGGAGGCAGAATATCCAGTAGAAGCAAACCCAGCAACAATTCTGTGCGCCATTCCAGCAGAAGCCACCTGTTTCACGGTTATTAATCTGAAGAATGCATTTTTCTCAGTGCCACTAGATGCAGACTCACAAGATCTGACCAGCTTTATGTATCGCAGAGGGGTACTGCGAGTCACCATCTATCTTTAACAGAGTGATACAGATGGATTTGGGCAACACAGTCAGTGAGCACGGTCCTACAATATGTAGATGACATCCTGATTTGCAGCAAGACAGAAGAGGAATGCAGGGGAGACTCAGTACACATGCTAACAGTGTTAGCTGACAAAGGGTACAAGGTGGACAAAGCCAAGCTCCAGTATTGTCAGAAGGAGGTACTGTACATTGGGCATCTAATATCCAAAGACAGCAGGCATATTGCCCCCAAAGAGAGCACAGACAATATGCAGCAATTCCGGGGGTTGTGTAACTATTGTAGAGTTTGGGTTCTTGACTACAGCACATACACCAGACCACCCTTGATTGCCATGACAGAGGCACAGAAAAGAGCAAAAACACTGACCTGTACAACAGAGATGACTGAAGCATTTGAGGAACTGAAAGAAGCAATATGCACAGCTCCAGTATTAGGAACCCCAGACTACAAAAGGGAGTTTTGCTATTTTCACACACCAACGGTATATTGATGAAGGCAGTTCTGACACAAAAGACAAACATGGGCCACAAGCCAGTTGCTTAGTACAGTGGACAGCTTGACCAAGTGATGAGAGGACATTACTCATGTGAACAATCATTGGCTTCTGCAGCATTCACAGTTGAGCGTGCCTCAAAAGTGCCAAGCCAAAGAGCACATTGACCACCCAAAGAACTTCACGGTATGAGATCATACTATCCAAGCCAGAGTTCAGGATAGTGAGATGCAAAACTGTAAACCCCACACTATTCATGGCAGATGTCTACCAACCAGAGGATTGGGCTCATGACTGTACCAAGAACATAGAACAATTCAGTGAAACACGCATGGTGGAGGAAGATTCACTTGAGGGGGGAGACGTGCTTTACATTGATGGGTCTTCAACTATTGATCAGACTGATGGGATCCGAAGGACTGGGGCTGCTATGGTAAAGCTAAAAGAGGACAAGCCAAGTGAGGTTGTTTTGTGTGAACGATTACCAGCCCATTACTCAGCACAAGCAGCAGAACTGGGGCCCTTATATTGGCTCTGGAGCACAGTGTAGGGATAAGTGTAACAATCTAGCGCCTAGGTCACCCCAACAGTACATTCAGGATTGGTACATTGGCCCAGAAGAGGGTACAGGAGAGCTGATGGGACCCCAGTGCAGCATGCGCTATTGCTAGGCAAATTGATTGAGGCCATCAGATACCCACAGGAGCACATCAAAGGAGAAGACGCTATCTCAAGGGGAAATGAAGCAGCTGATTATGAGGCAAAATGCGCAGCACACTTCGGAGAGTTGTGGGAACTGAAGGAGAGGCCCAAAATCCCGGGAGGGACGAGAAACATTGTGATGAGAGAGGGGTACAATCATCTACCAGAAACTTAGATTATGGAACTGCAGGGAGCTGCACCCAAGGCAGAAAGGGAACTCTGAGTGAAAAGAGGGTGCTCGATGTCCCCCACAGACGCCCTTTGGCGACAGGACATCACAGGGAAAGTGGTCATGCCACTTGCACTCTTGAAAACAGCATTGACACAGTTGCACTATCCAACACACACAGGGAAAGAGGTCATTGCTGCACGTATTGGAGAAGCATGGTTTTGTCCAAATTTGATTGAGCTTGTAGCAAATTTCATTAGTAGCTGTCTAACATGCCAGCAATTCACAGCCGAGAAACAATGGAGCATGGTCTTTCCACTAGTTCATTTTAGCATACTTTCAATCCAGTATCTAACAAGTTCATTATTCTATGGCCGGAATAAATCAGCCTACAAAAAAACCTTATGAGTCCTAGATGAGCCAGGATAAGAGCGGGGAGAACGCACCACCACAGACCCAGCTGAACAACCCAGTCCCCTGATTTAAACACCACGTACTGGAATCACCCCTTAGGAGGTTTGAGTTAGCTTGTACTCCAGGATTTGGACACAACAACAGTACAAAATAACAAACGGGAATGTTAGTCAGGTAGCTAGTCCCGGGCGGCATGAGGGACGCACTAGATACGGGCAGGTGCACAACTGCAAAGCGTTCTTATGTGCACTTGTATAGGGCGGTGCCAGGTAGAGTCAATAAACAACAAAGCGTCCTTGCATAGTGGAGCTAGGCGAAATGGATTCCAGATGGGAAAGGAGGATGTAGGGTCCAATACAAAACACACAAGAAGAGGTGTGTTAATAAATTGTGAGTAGTGCCATTCAGTTCAGAATCAAGAAGAAAGTATTAGAACACTTTTGTTTTCACTCACCAGATGGGAGTAGGGCGCGCTGGGAAAGCACACGAAAAGTGCTTAGAACACAATGAAAGCACCAAGGTGGTCCGTTAAGCCGGTAATCAAGTCGGTACACGGGCGAGCAAGAACACAGCAAAATCAGCAGGCAGGCAGTCCTTTATCAAATGAAGTTTCGGTACATAGAGAAACTGAATTGAGGAGGGAGAACAGAATTCCATTAAATGGACTGGAATCTGTTATACAGGAGTTTCAGAGAGAAGGCGATGAAGACGGAACTTACAAACGCCGGCTGTAACATTCAAACGGAAGCAGCGTCCTCTGAGTTGCAGCAGCTTAAATCAATGAGGAGGCGGAGCCAAGTGACGAGAGGCCCACATAAATGTTATGGACTACGGAAACACTCAGGCTTCATGGGAGACGTAGGCTGAAGCCGTTCTGGATGGTGCTGCAGTGGCCAGCCTCCATGGCATTCGCCACTTTGTCAGAAACGGCGCTGCAGAATGCCTAACACCACGGCGGAAAGCAATAGTTTTGCCAGATGTCGTTTTTGACTGTCTGCCCTGATGTAAGTATGAAGCACAGGGTCGCTGTGTGGAAAGGTGTCGAGGTGTGACAGTACTGGCCACCCCATGGTCTGACGCTCCCAAGCAGCAGAGGTAGCGACAGCTCCACTGGTGGAAATTGACCAGTGAAAAACATTGTTCATTATCTTGTTCCTCACACCTGCAGACTGTGGAATTGTTACTTAAACGCCATCACACATTTAACAGCTGAAACACTTTTTAACACTTCTCTTTATTTGCACATGCAGGTTGCCACGTATGTTGTTTAGAACTGTTTAGGGAAATAGCCTGATGTTACCTCCCATTGGTCACCCTGAAGCATTGCCCAACCAATGTGTACACTCTATTAGAAGACACAGGCATTTTAGAGCTCGATCCCCCCAAGTTTACTTCCTAGTTTTCATAGAGTACTTGACACAAGCATACCTGCAACTTGAATACAGTGCATACCCCGTTCTGCCCACATTGAGAGACCCATCCATAAGAAAGGTCTGGGAGGAAGTGTTTGCCTTTGCTATAAGTGACTACCTAGTCCACAGAGCTCGATTGTACTGACAAATACTAAAACAATAACGCCTTTCTTGCGATTTTCAGGCAGGCACTTTTAACACCTCATCAGCTGCACGGACAAAGCAGCGAAATTGGTCATAATGGAAAAAATATACTTTATTTTAATAGTAGTGTGTTTTCTGATTCCCACTGGAATATTGGGTGCCGTTTTATGGCAGCTCTACTTTGCAATGCATGCTACTGCTATGACCCCTACTAAACTTCCCTTGACCCAAGCAGCGGGAACTACCATGTCAGGTGGAAACAAAGACACTGCTGATAAGGTAAGGAGAGGTAGGCGCAGAGTTGCTACAGACATGAAGGGAGTTGACACGTATCTCACAGACACCACACGAGTAATAAACAACATATCCAAAATTGGTAGGGATACCACCGGGGAGAGCCGTTATGTCTGCTCCTTAATCCCATACAGCATGCATGCCTCCAGAACGTTCATTGCAACAGAAATACCAGTAGCCAAAGCACAATGCCTGATGTACCTCGCAATGTTCCAAAAATGAGGCAGATTGCAAGGGAAAACAGCCACCTTGAGGTGGATGTCCAAGGGGATCTTCCGCTACGAAGATAATTACATCAAGACACTAGACATGAAGAACAATTACTGGCAGCTCGATGAAGGTTTACAGTACATAACTGATGGCCGAGAAAAGGGAGAGACAAAGACTTTGACACTGAAAGAATTACCATGCCCATGGACAAGAGTGAAGGAAATAGGGGGAGAGCCCGGCTGCTGCGAGAGACCGCAGATACTGATCTATGGACAGGTATACACTAACGATGGCTCGGAAGATGGAGTGGTGGGAAGCAAGGCGCTGACCCTAGCAAATGCACCAGTGAGCAAGGTACAAGAATAAAATGACAAATGTCTGAAGGAGTGGGACAGGAGTGCAAGGTTGGTGACGTGGGTGAAAACAAAGCTGGACCAACGCCAATAATTCCTCTTAAGACACCAGCTCTGTGTTACCAAAACAACAGCAACAAAGAGGTCAGTGAAAAATAGGATCCCGAAGAACTGAGACTATCCCAGCAATGGGAGCAGGAATGGCAGTGCTGATGGATCACTATCGGGCTTGCAGATCTAAGGCATACGAGAAGTTGCCACCAGAATGGGGAGGAGTATGCTGCCTAGTACACATCAACATGCCCTCACTAGTAGTGCCCAAAAAAGATGTGAAGATTGATGACTTGCCAAAGATGGAAACCAATAAAAGAAGGACGAGATCAACAGAGGGAACAACCCCTGCTCAAATAGAAATGGTGGATGAACAAAGAAACTGAACTGAGTAAAAAATAGGAAATTACTTCTCAGGTAAATCAGAAGCAGCATTGGATGCAGTGCTGGCACATGATAGACTGTTCAGCAGAACACAAATGCTCTTTGCCTCACTGATACCAGGGATACAGACATTCACTAATGCCAAGTGGTTGCAGATCACTCGCTGGGAGTTGATGGTAACCATAAATTAGACACTGAATTGGTTCAGTGCCATAAACATAACATTCTGAATCTCCTCACAGATATGAAAGGAGTAGTTTGCGCAAAAATTGGTTATTCTTGTTGCACATTCATACCTGCCAATGATGAAGATAACAGAATTCTCTCAGATACAGTTGTACAATTGGCCCAGATGCATGCACAAATGGAAGAAGAAGCATGTAGAACAGGAAAAGACCAGAGCTGGCTAGTGTATCTTTGGTCATGCATGCCATCATGGCTGGCAGACCGACTTATGGTGATAGTTGGAGCACTGGCACTAGGAGCAGCATCACTGTGTGGAATCAGGATTTGTATTGGAAGATGCAGGAAAACGGCAGAAGAAGCTATAGGGATGCAAATTCTGATGGATGTGAATATAGAAGCAGCAATGGATGACATTGTAAAGGAAAGAGACAGAGTAAAAGAGAAGGTAACAACGAGTGAACCTGTTTCCGGCATGAATAGAGGTAGACAATCCGCATAACCCAAGAAGTATGTAGGAAAATGGGTTTGGTGCAAGCCTGTAGGAGGGTGCACCTACATGTACTGGTCATTCGACAATCATGTGAGCTATTATGGACATCTTGGAGGGATAACAAATATATGGTGATTGAGAGAAGAAAAACGGTTTTATCGTGATGTGGTCAACAGGTCGGACAGAGGGGGGGGTGAAGAGGGAAGGTAAAAATATGCCCCTACCCCCTCACCTGCAAAATACTCAAACAAGAAGAAGATCTGATGACAGTATGGCCGTCCGGATGGGAGTGCACCAACTCCCATTGCTCCCCTGCTTGACAAATACACTGAAAGGTACCCACTCCGTCAGCCATACAGCCCAGGACCTGCACTAACACTGCCTACAGTGGATGAGGAGTCACCAGATCTCGTCACAGACACTTCAAATGACAGCCTCAACTAAAGCGCTCAGAAGATGTGCTCCAAGTCATTAGAGACACCACGACATAGCAGCGTTAGACATGAAGCACACGTGCCATCCGCACATCGGGACACAAACACACACTCAGCTACATGAACAACACATCTCTACAGTTCTATGAGTTATAGGACAGAGACATATACATGCCATCTCCACATTTATTATTTTTTCATTAGCTTGCCGCAGCAACACTGAAACCGCAAGGAAACCAGAGATCCTGCACCGGCTTGCAGATACTTAGATGCAACTAATCCTACGGAACTGCAGGAACACCTGAGGGACCAGGCAGGCCCTAAACCTCTAACCTATGGATACTAGGACGGTAGAAGGCAGTAGGAGCCATGCCATGGCTTAGGGAATTACAGTAAGCCACAAACCGTCTAAGGAAAAGCTACAGAGCTAAAATTCAGAGTGTACAGGAGAAGCAACCGTGCAGGATTGGGCCACCGCCAAGGCCACCAAGGCAAGCGACATTCCTTTCCCTGAACTCAAGTAACTTCAGCCGCGAAAATACAAATAATTCCCCATAAACTCTGACTAATTCAGAGCAGCAGAGCACAGAAACATGGCCTCTGGACACGTGACTGGCCGAGCTGCTGATGAACCGAAACTAACAGCTGGGAAACAGAATAGTCCCACGAGCCAGGCAATGGCTTGCAACAAAGTTGATAAAACAAGAGCCTCAACGTTGCACAGCAAGAGCGAGTACTCCCATGGGCTATGGTGGTCATACACACAGTTATATGCAGACACATAGTTGCGATCATTACCCTGAACAGGTACACTCCGAGCCGAGAACCGACTTGGGTCCCAGGCCTGGGAGCAGC
Organism: Ambystoma mexicanum; assembly: GCF_040938575.1. Taxonomy (NCBI): domain Eukaryota; kingdom Metazoa; phylum Chordata; class Amphibia; order Caudata; family Ambystomatidae; genus Ambystoma; species Ambystoma mexicanum. The sequence continues at coordinate 543,232,349 of NC_090928.1, read as the reverse complement.
AGCTCTACCCAATCACAGTTCAGGACCCTAGGGGTGAGTACCCATGGGCACAGACCAATCATCAGGTCTGCATACTGAAACATTGTAGACATAGTGCTTCTAGGGGAGGGTCCAGGCCTGACACCTGACATGGAAGGGCCAGTTAACTAACTGATATAGGGACTGCTATAGGGGAACTACCACTCAATGACCAATCACAGAATGTGATAGGTCTGCTGGAGAGGGGCCCAGGTTGGGACGTCACTGTGACGTAGATTTGCCTAAAAACTGGCCTGCGCGCTAGAGATCGTTGAGACGTTCCAGGGGCTTTATCCTAGTACTGATCCTGGTTGGTTTTGGCTGTAATAAAACCATGGTTGAACTTGCTATCTGTCTGGACCTGCCTTTCGGTTTGGGAAGGGAAGGAGTTAGGCCTACCATGAGTTTTGGGTCTGCCTACTCCTGTCACTCCTCAACCTGCCTAAGAGTTCTAACCTAACACCTGTTACCTTGCTTACTCTTTGCTTACAGAGAGATACCACAAGAAGGAGTTGGCTTCAGCCCCTTTGAGCTTCTTTTTGGTCACCCTGTAAGGGCGGGGGTATCCACGTACTGGACCTTTAAGGGTGGTCTAGTACCCAAACCTTCCCTTGGTTATCAGGTTCTCACATTGGGATTTGGGTAATTTTATTTGTAATGGTTTCTTAAAAAACAAAGGTTTTGTCATACGTTTGTTGTTTGTCATAAAAGGCTGTCCTAAAGGTGAAGCAACATAGACTTTAATGGGTTTCCCTTGAGGGCAGGTTTTTTCTTATTAAAAGACCCCCACTAGTCCCTAGTTGAAGTCTTCACTGTAGGGTGGGTGTATTTACTACGTCTAGGACCTTGGGTTCTTGCGTCAGTTTCTTTTTCTTCTTCTTTTGTATTTTTCTTTTTCCTCCTTTTGCTTGATGTTAGTAATATAGAGTATTTTCTCCATATCTCTGTGTATTAGGTACACGATGGTGATCCTTGATCAGTCCTTGTTTTCATTAAGGTTGACCAAACTGTACTCTAGCATATTGCATTAAATTGTGCAGATACAGTATTACGATGAGCCGAGCGGTTTCAGTGGTATGGGACCACTTTCATCAGGGCTATGACAGCTGACCATTAATGACGCTGTGAAAATTGGGAGTGGCTAGGTTTAGCTTCTTCAATTGCGGGTGGACCAATTCGCCTTCTTGTTCTCACTAACTCCAGGTTTGACATCATGTTGCAAACACGAGGCAGACACTGGGGATAGTGTACCTGCCGAAAATGGGGGCTACAGAATGTCAGACAAGGTGAGATCCTACATCAAGGCTGAGGTCAACAAGATATTGGGTCTTGGGGTGATTGAGCCTTCCAGTAGTCCAGGGTCCAGTCCTGTGTTTCTAGTGCCAAAAGCTGGTACTTTTGAACTTGGTTTCCGTGAGGATGACAGGGCTCTGAATGCGGTCACCAGGACAGATGCTCACCCCCTACATAGAACTGATGAGCTGATTAATACCATGGGTGCCTCCAAGTAGCTCAGCACATTTGACCTCACTGCAGGGTATTGGCAAACACTACACAAACCCAAGTGAGAGCCGTCTTAGGACTCACTGGGTACTATCAGCATTTTATGGAAGACTATTGCACAATAGCTTCCCCTTTGACTGATCTCAACTCCAAAGAAGCCTACAAAGGTCTCTTGGTCTGTGGAGTTCGAGAAGGCCTTCAATGGCTTAAAATAATCCCTGTGCCAGGCTCCTGTCCTCAGGCCCTCCCCCCGACTAAAAACATGCTTTTATTGTGCAGACAAATGCCTCTGTCACTGGGATAGGTGCTGTACTATCACAGATAGTAGAGAAAGGCCAACAAACACCAGATTGGATTAATTGGTTGCCAGCTTAAGGACAGAGAGCTCACATTGTCCACTGTGGAGAAAGAATGTTTCTCTGTCGTGTGGGCCCTGAGGAAACGGAGGCCCTACCTCTATTGGACCCACTTCACCGTGGGCAGAAGGAGAGGGATACCAGGTCTACAGCGGAAGAGATGGCAGACAAAGTATGCAGTAGAGCCGGGGATGGAGGCCTCTCACCAAAAGGGACCACCTGGAGTGAATTAAAGGCATTAAAGGATGACATTTCCCCGATGGTCAAGAAGGAGTTTTCTGAAGCGACGAAGGGAATTCAGAAATCCCTGGCAAATCTTTCTAAAGACCTGAGGCAAATAAGCACAAGAGTTGGGGTTGCAGAGGAATCAATACAATCATTGCAGTGGGACATCATTCACCTGCAGGGTGAGCTAGCGGGAGCCAAGCAGGGTATGGAAGAACTGATATCCACCATTGAAGACCTAGACAACAGGCATAGGAGATAATACCTTAGAATTAGAGGTCTGGAGGAGGACACCAAAGGGGCGGACCAAAGGGCCTGGGTGCTACGTTTTTGCGAAGAAACTTTCACAGAGATAGCAGCTGAACATGTTACGCTGGATTGTGTACATAGGGTTGGTCCTTTATGGAAGGGGCCCCGCGTACAGCCTAGAGACATACTGATGAAATTTCATACATACACGATCAAAGAGAACATTCTCAGGGCCTCTAAGGTGGAAGGTGAAATCACCTATGGTAACCAGAGGCTTCTAATCTTACAGTACCTGGTGGTCGTTACGCTCCAGAAAAGGCTAGCATTCCGGCCGAGGACACGGAAGCTGCGGCAGGAACAAATTCAATATAGGTGACTTTCCCCTTAAGCCTGCTCTCCTGTTGGGAGGGAAAGCAATGGCAGTGTACAGCTCCAGAAGAGGCCACCAAGGTCCTGGGCATTGCTCTGTGGTCGGCCTGGGATGATGACAACGACAGAGGCTGGAAGATGGTGCAGGGTAAGGGAGGGGAGGGAGAGGTGGGATGAGTGCTGTGCAGGGCCCTGGGGGGGTGAGGCCGGCAGCCAGCCTTGAGGTGGCTCATTATTTAGGATCGACAGTGTGCTAGGTATGCTGGCTAGGGCTTTAGGGATGTGGAAGGATGGGTGGGGGTATCTTGTCCAGGGAGTGGAGTGGCGGGTTTGTCCATTGGAGGGGTTTTCTATGTCTCGGATGGACAATACCGCTAATACACGTCTGTGGGAAGGAGCTCTAGTTGAAATGTTTGTTGGTTCATGTTGTAAAATGTCTTGTTTGTTGGAAGTAATTTATGGCATTATTTTCTATAACGCCGGTGCTTGGGGAGGCTCATTCGGTTTGCGGCCCCCAGAGGAGTGGGGGTTGTCATAATGTGTTACCAAATTATCTCTGGGTGTATGGAATTATTGTTTATGACATATAATGTGAGAGGCGTGAACTTCCCAAGGAAGCGCACTATCCGGTTCCATAGGTTGAAGCGCCAGCAGGCGGATATTGCGTTCCTACAAGAGACGCATCTGAGAAGGTTATACTTGGGGAAAATGCGGTCAAGTATGTTTCCACATCACTTTTTCTCAATACAGGGGGGTTGGGTGCTACTTGGGAGGAAGATCCCCTTCCAGGTAGGGTTGGTTAAGGCAGGCAGGGAGGGGTGATATCTATATCAGAATGGCTGGGAGGGGTGCAGGTGACCCTGGCATCAATAAATGCCCAAAATCTGGGCATAATTACTTTCTTCGTGCCTCCCTGAGGGAGCTGAGTTTGCGTCAGGCTACGCAATATTAGCAGGGGACTTTAATCTAACCATGGACCCTAATGGGGACGAAACCAAGGGGCGCTACTGGGGGAGACAAGACCATCTGGGGGCCTACTCAAGCAGGTTCCAACTTAGTAGATGCGAGGCGGCATGTGTGTCCCGCTGTGAGGGACTACACCTTTTTCTTGCGTTCCCATCACATGTACTCCAGAATAGACTATTTCTGGCTTCGTAGGGAGCTAATCCCCGGGGTGGGTAAGGTTGAAACTGGTACTAACGATTTTTCTGACCACTCCCAGGTACTGATGAGTTTAACTATTCTGTCCAGAGAGCCAGAGTCCAGGCATTGGAAGCTCAATCAGTCCCTTCTGAGGGACCCAATAGTGTGTAAGGACACTGATGAGGCGATAAGGGATTACTTTCACAACAACCCAGTCAATCAGGTCCCAGAGATGGTAGGGTGGAATGCCTTTAAAGCATAAATGCGAGGCATACTGATCTCCAAGGATTCAGTGCTTAATAAAATGTAAGCAGTTTGCCAGTAGTTTGTTGAGCCCCTCCATAGCTTATTTAACAAGATGTTCTCACAGGGCATATCTTCCAGCACCAGGGGAGGAGGCCAAAATATCCTTAATTGTGAAGGCAGGCAAGGTTCCCACCTTGTGTACTTCATATCGGCCTATAGCGGTTTTGAACAAGAATATCGAGATTTACGCAGAAATGTTGGCATCCAGGCTTGACAAAATCCTCGGATATTGTGCCTGGGCGGCAAGTTCAGATAAGGTTCAGAGGACCAAAGGTTCAATTTTGCCAAAATGTTTATTAGGGGGGTTTCCCGCTATACTCGTGCAGAGTAGCTGGAGTGGTCGCTAATCAAACCCTGTCATAAGGATTTACCCAAGCCAGAGGTTGGTGATAACAATTAGAGCAGAGGGGGGATTAAAGACATACCACACCTAGGTAAATCCCATAAGATTGCGTTGTTTGCAGATGATGAGATCTTGATCCTGACAGAGGCTGAAACCTCGATCCCTCCGTCTTCTTGGGATTTTAGAGACCTTTCGTGAGGTCTGTGGGTTCAAGGTGAATCTTGACAAGAGTGAGCCACTTAACATTATAACATTAATAGCAGTAAAGGCACTATACGTTACCTGCAGATGACAGCTCTCTTCACATGGGCCAAGGGGGCCTTAAAATACCTGGGCATATATCTAACCTCTCATAGCTCATGGTTGCACGAAGCTAATTACCCAGAGCTATTCGCTGCTATTAGGACTGATTTGCGATCTTGGGGAATGAGGGCAATCTCTTGGGTCAGCAAGGTTGCCTCGGTAAAGATGAACATCCTGCCGGGTTTGCTATACCATTTTCAGGCCTTCCAACGGGACATCTTGGAGTACATGTGGAATAAAAGGAGGGCCAAAATTGCCAGAGCGGCCCTACGTAGTACTAGGGAGAGTGGCAGAATGGCACTGCTGAACATCAGGCGAAACTACCAAGCGGCAGAATTGAGAATTCTGCACGAGTGGGTTAACCAGAGCATGGTCAAGGGGTGGTGTCACATGGAGGAGGATGTGTCGGGCAAACCTCTGAGATCCATCCCATGGCTTTCAAAACGGTATTTATGAGAATTTATGAGTTTCCAACCACTAGAGTGACCGTGCAGGTATGGGATGGGTCAGCCATTAGTTTGGGACTCTTCTTTCCCCTCCCCTGTCAATCCCATTTACACCAATTCTGACTTTCAACCTGCCTATGAGGGAATACGTTTTGTTAGCTGGAGAGCAGGTGGGTGTGAGTTTCTAAAACACTTATCTGAACAGGAACAAATCCTGTACTTTGAATCTTGCAAAGAGACTTTTGGGGTGGGGGAAAAAGACAGGCTTCAGTATTGGCAGCTGAGGCATTGGGCAATGCAAGCACATAACAGGAAGGAGGCCACTAGACTGTTGACGGAATAAAAAATTATATTATCACTGTATGACTCCACAAGGCTTATATCCAGTCAATACATTTACCTGGGCTCTAAGGGGGTGACTCCACACCATCATACGAACAGGCCTGGCACAAAGAGTTAGGGGTGGAACTTCCAGTGGAGAGTTGGAGTGAAATCTGTAGAGGTCTGAACGGGTCAACCAAGAGTGTACAATAGGAACATTTTTAGCTACGGGACACATAACCGCAGATAGAACAAGGCACTTGAGCAGTGTGGGGGGTGACGGGCTGTCTTGGAGGGGTTGTTGCGGGGGGTGGTGGGAACGTATACGTATCTTCACCTCTGGTGGTGCTGCCCAAAGCTTACCCGTTACTGGGCAGTGACACTGGCTACACTTAATCACATAACCGGCGCATCACTATCACAGGATCCGATCGTTTGTCTACTAGGCGTCTTCAGAAGGCGCAAGATGGTAAAGCACTGCACAGGCATATCCATTCTGAGCACCATGCTTTTGATTGCAAAGGCCACAAAGACAGCTTATTAGAAGTAGCTGAGATCACCCACGTCGAGGATTGGTGGGCGCGAACGTGGTCATTTATTGGTGACTGAGAAAGTAGTCCACTTTGCGCAAGATGATGTGCAGGCGTTTTTTGCGAGATGGAGTAGTTTCCTACCCACACACAACAGGGATTTTACCTGCCCTACTAAGCTAAGTGTTATGGGATTTCTCGGGTGTATCTAATGTTAAGCAAGCAGCCTCTCTGGTGGACTAACTGTCGTGGTGGGTAATGGAATAGTGGGGTTTTATGGTACTCTCATGGAAATGCCAATTCTTATGAGTTAATGTTCTGTTATTTACAGTATGTTTTTTTCATGTACTTTGAATGGTTATGACATGAACTAGACTAGCGGAGGGAGAAGCAATGTTTGTGTTTAACTTGCCTTATTATTAAATGACAATAAAAAGATTTAAATACAAAAAAAAACAAAGAACCTAATTAAATGTTTTGTAACAAGACCTTTAGTTCCTGTAGTGGAGCTTACCAGACTCACAGGCAGTACTATTAGTCTAAAACTTCCCGCATAATACTTAGACGGTCAATAGCGTTTTAAGAAACTCGTTTTTCTCTGGTTTTAGCTCTGATTTCACAAGCAAACCACCAATGTGTCGAGAGAGAAAAGTATCCTTATTGATAGTGATCAGGGAGAGAATGGGAGCATCTTGGGAACTGCTCAGCAAAAATAAAAGTAAGACACCCAATAGATTTTGCTATGCAAAATGAGTGGGCACCACTTGAAGTTCCAGTAACATTAGTTACCACTTGTAAATTCAAATTAGCTTGATTCAATTAATATGTAGGAATCTTCAGGAGCAGACTGCAAAGGGTCTAGAGACACCCAGACCCAAAATATCAGTGGAGCAAAAAGCTGGGTAACCATACCAAGCTATGCGGTCGCTCCCTGTGTGCACCCAAATTGGGTTATATGAATTGTGGCCTATAAAAGTTATGCAAATAATTTGTGCAAAAAAATCATCTTCTTATAAATGCATTCTCGAAGTACACTTCTGTAATAAAACTCTTAAACCAGAGTCATATTTCATCTTCACAGTTTATATAATACATTGGATTCACTAATCGTTTCTTAGTGAGGAGATAGTCAACATGCCCACATCTTTGAATGATGGTTCATTAGCCAATGCATTTCGTAAAGATATCCTTCATCAGATCACATTCACACTGTTAATACAGAAACAAATAAGATTACTTTGCAGTCTATAAAAAGTATTCGTAGAAATAGAAAACATACCATGTTAATGATGTTGTCAGATTAGGTCAGCACATGTAATTAAAAAGAAGATATGGGAAAGAAAGTGAGTTATATGTACTCTATTAGCATTCTATATCCGATGAGCCCTTAAATCTACTTGAAGCACACGTTACCTGTCTTGTGATTAACCATGCAGGGGCTACTGAATCAATAGATTTTGATCATCATATCTGTGGGTCACCAGTAATGAAATTAAATTATATTTTATTCATATCCTGCTCATACCCAAGTGTTTCAGAGCGTGACCAGGCAAAGGGAAGGGAACAAGTGAGAACAAAAAGAACGATCTTACTAGGCCCAGTGACATTAAGAGCAAGCAAGTGCAAGGGAAAGTGCATGGAAGGGGGGAGAAAGTGGAAAGTGCGGAACAGAGGAGAGAACAGAATAAATAATAATAAGTAAAATAAAATAAGGGGGATAAACAGTGGTAGTGTAGCCAGCAAGTGGCAAAGCGCTAAGTTAGTCAGATAGAGTTTATCTGAAAGTGCAGAAGAAAAGTGGGTGGGGGACTGTATGGGTACAGATACAGACCACTAGGCAAGCGGTGGCCCGGAGGCAGTGCAGGAGGGAGGCAGGCTGAGCAGGTACCTGGGCCCGAAGAACAGAGGGTGACCAGGTGCACGGTGCCGAGAGAGAAAGCGGATCACTAGGGGAGAAGAGAGGCAAAGGCAGAAGCGAAGAGGAAGGTCTTGAGCTGCTTCCAGAACCAGAGATGGTTCTCCTTAAGTTTCAAGGTGGCAGGAAGGCTGTTCCAAAGGGAGTCCCCAGTCGAAGACAGATCTACCCCAGCTTGTTTCTTTGAAGGGCTTGAGAGGGGAGGTATTTACAGAGGGAGAGTTGAAGGTATTTAGCACCCAGGCCCCAGAAAGCATTGTGGACAATGCAGAGGGTTTTAAATGTAATCCTCACATCCACTGGGAGCCAATGAAGGGATTTCAGAGCTGGAGAAATACGATCCCAGGGCTTGAGGCCAAGGACAAGTCTTGCAGTCCTGATCTGGATTAGTTGTAAATGGCAGAGTGTGGAGGCAGGTAGATTTAGAAAGACTGTTACATTAGTCCAACCTAGAGAGAACCAGAGCTTGGGAGACAGTGAGCTTCTGGGGGAAGGAGAGGAAAGGCAGAGTACCTCTAAGGAGATGCAGTAAGAAGTTTGACTTTTTAAGAGACGTTAGAGATGTGTGCGGAGAAGGAAAGTGTGGAGTCAAAGATGACCCGAGGATCTTAGCTTGGCAGGTAGGGGGAGGAGGAGGGCGAAGGGAGGCCGGCCAGACAGTGAGGGGAAAGGATGGTGAAGGTGTACCAATGAGGAGGATCTCAGTTTTGTTGGCGTTTAAACAAATATTGTTTGCGGCACACCAATTTTGAATGGCAATTAGGCAATCAGATATGAGGGAAGGAGAGGAGGTGGCTGAAGGAAGCCTGAAAATGAGTTGGGTGTCATCAGCATTGTACTGGAAATTTGAGCAGAAAATGGAAATGCAGTAGGTGAGAGTTGCCAGGTATTGGATGAAGAACCATGGCAAGAGGTTAGACCCCTGGGGGAACACCACAGGTAGAGAGGGAGATAGAAGACAGGAAGGACCCGAGTTGTACCTGGGAGGGACGATCAGAGAGGAAAGAGGACAGCCAGGCCAGAGCCTGATCGGTGATACACAGGTTGTCACAGAGATGATTGAGCAGGTTGACCATGTCGAAAGCAGAGGAGAGATCAAGTAGGATAAGGACAAAGCGAATGTTGGAGTCAAGGTTGGAGAGCAGGACTTCACAGATGTTCAGGAGAGCAGTTTGTGCTCTGGCAGCTCTGAAGCCACATTAGTGGTCATGGAGAGAGCCAACAGAATCAGAATGAAGGTAAAGTTGAGAGATGGCCATCTTTTCCAGGAGCTTACCCAAAAATGGAGTAATGGAAATTGGGCGATAGTTAGCCGGACAAGATGGATCAGCAGTGGGTTTCTTGAGGAGAGGATGCACAAGGGAGTGCTTCAGAGGGGAGGGAAAAGAACCAGAGACAAAGGAGAGGTTGCAGAAATTGGCATGAGCCGGAGCGAGGGTATCGTTGTGGTCCTTAATGGTTTTCGAGGAACAGGGATGGACCTGTTTTGATGAGGCTCTCAGAGATCGGACTTGTCTAGCGACCTCACCAGCGGCGAAAAGAGGAATGGAGGAGATAGAGGGAGGGGGGTAGCTGAAGAAGGGTCATCAAGCAGAGAAAGAGATGGGAGAGGAGGGGGAGCAGAGGAGAGTGTGGACAAGATGTCCTGGGTTTTAGAGACAAAGTGAGAGGCAAGGGCATTGCAAAGAGTCAGGGAGGCGTGGAGACTGCAGCAGGGTTGTCCAGCTCCTTACAGATTTTAAAGAGTTCAGCTGAGTTGTTAGATGGCGCAGAGACGCGGGTTCAATGTGGACTCTCTTCTTGGTGCGGACAGAGTCAGTATTGCCTTTCGACCAGGTGGTAGGCCAGTTTGTCAGAGGATGAGCAAGAAGCCCTCCATTTCCTCTCGGCCTCCCTACACTTACGTTTAGGTATAGCTAGGTCAGAGTCATACCAGGAATTGCACTTGACTTTGGGCTTCAAACTGATGCTCATGACAGGGGCAAGTGCATCAAGAGTGGCAGAGATAGAGGAGTAGAGCAGAGACAGTGCTGTATCTGGATTTGAATCAGCCTGGGGTGAAGGAGGGGTTGAAAAGGTGGCAGCAAAATCCTCGACTGACACACGATTCATGGGTCGGATGCCTGAAAAGGTGGGTGGCAATCTTGGGGTAGGCTTGGCTTGAGGGGAGGAGATGGAAAGATGAGAGGACAGGAGGCAGTGATCGCTCCAGGAGAGAGGAGTGGTGAGGGGAGCAGAGAGGTGGAGGCCAGAGGAGATCAAGATATCAAGTGTGTGACGAGCAGAGTTGGGCCGAAGGGGAGGATAGAGAGGGAGAGTGAATTGCAGAGGTCGTGAAAGAGCACAGATGAGGAGCAGGGAGAACCAAGATGGATGTTGAGGTCACCAAGGAGGAGGAGTTGAGTGGTTGAGGCCAGGAGGGAGGAGAGGTCAGCTCACATAGAGAGATAAGATGTGATTTGACCAGGGGGCCGGTAGAGAGTAGCAACAGAGAGAGTGGCTAGGAGAGAGAGAGAGCGAGCCTGCAGACAAGGCATTCAAAAGAGGAGTAAGTCTGAGTGGGGATGATAGATACAGGAATCCACTCAGGGAAGATCAGGGCTACACCCCCTCGGAGCTGGGTGGATCTGGGGGCAGAGAGGATCTTGTAGCCGTCAGAGAGTCGAGTATCAAAGTTTGCGACAGAGCTGGCCGTGAACCATGTCTCGGTAAGACCGAGGAAATCAAGGTCAAGTTCTTCTAAGAGGTGGCAGATGTCAGAGGAGCGTTTGACAGCCGAGCGAGAGTTGAGTGGCAACATGAAGAAGGTTGCCAGCCTTACAGACCTTCCAAGGAGGGGTACAAATCGGAAGTATGCCCTGCGGAGGTGTGGAGGGGGTATGAGATGGGGCAGAGGAGGAAGGAGAAGAGGGCAAGTTAGCCAAGAGAGGAGAGTAGGGGACAGCTGGAGATGAGAGGAAGTTGATAAGGAGAGGGAACCGCCTATCAAAGAGGAGGAGATTAGCCTGAGGTCCTTGCACCATGACAGTGGTTAGACATTAATGATGATTGATAAGCTGTATAAATGGCCAGTTAATACCACTAGGGCAGTGCCTGACACATACCATACTCTCCATGCCTAACAGCGCCAGTGAGGCCCTTTAAACAAATTCAAAATGCCAATAGCCCCACAGTGGCTTCGCTATCCTCTGGGTGGACTGATAAAGTTGCAAGCGAAGGAGCACTTTGACTGGTGGGGAGATAGGGAAACTATGGATGGTGGGTGAGTGGCACTACACAAGGGCAGGCAGAGGTGGGAGGCATGACATGAGGGAAAGCTGGGGACCCGTTAATTCAAGGGGCACATCCTGAATGACAGCCCGTAAAAAGCCCAAAGGCAAGTGCTGACCCTGTCCTGTTAAAACATGGGTCACCAATGTCGAGCTGGTAGGAGTGCTGAGGGGGCAGAGAGACCGCAAAGCACTGGATTAATCCACCAAGCCCATATGGTCGTTGGTACACTCTACGCCATCATACTTAGTCTCATAACAGCCATAAAGGATGTGGGAAGAGTCATTCCTTCTAGGTAATTTGTGGAGGTTCTTCCATGTTTCCTTCTTGAACTTTAAAATGTGTGAATGAAATGCAAAAGCATTCTTGTCAGACTTCCTTTCATTATGGCCATAGTCGCCATTTCTTCTCAAGAAAAGACTACAACTACCAGGAGCCAAAGATAGGTATGCTATGAGTGGCAGCCATATTGAGCGGTCTCTGCTTTATTATGTGCCACACGAGTTTGTCTGCTTACCTCGCAACAAGCACCCTCAAAACAACATACACTCCCGAACCAATGTGCTCATCTTGCATAGAGGCGTGCATCATAGATTACATTTACATTTCATCGGAACTGATTATGGCAGAAAATAAAATGGTGGTAATACACATGAACAACAGTGATCATAATTTGCTTTCAGCCAAATTACTACCAATTCAAAATAATGTAAAAATCACAAATATGAAGTTGATTGAAATCAATATGGGAAAAAACCGCATCAAAATTCCATCTAACAAACTTCCATCTTTGACTGAAAACACAACCACTCTTGTAAATTTTCTGTATTGTTCAAGAGAGACAGACCCTTTGAACTATCTCAGCTTATTCAAAATTTACGAGATAAAATCCAAATGTTCCTATTTGAACCCCAGCAAACATCGGCACTCCTTTGACCATCAAATCATCCTTAAAAAAAACACTGAGGAAAAGCCTAAACACCCTAAAGGGCGACAACTCTGCACTAGCCGTAACTAGAAGAAAATTCCTGCGTCAGCAATATCGGAATTGGCTAAAACGACATAAAAAGATACTGGATCGCAATGATGCAGAGAAAATGCTGCGCACCATACAGTCATCAAACACTGCAGAAATGTGGAAACAGTTAAATCAATTACAAACAGATCAAAATTCCCTGATAACAACGCCTATAACATCCTTCCGCTTGGATCTCTCATTTCAAGGCTCTGTTCAATCACAAACAAGAAGATATGCCATCCGCACAAGTCAATGTGAAATGGCATTTAATAGACACTTCAGTGAGTACCATCGAGAATGTCATTTTGAAGTTGTCAAAATCCAATGCACATGGCCCTGATGGAATCAGCAATGCTGCCCTTAAAGAAAATCCAGAAGAATGGGCGAAACTTCTATCAATTCTGTTCGACTATATTACATCAACTCAAAAATTCCTACCTCTTGGAAGGGGGCGATAATCGTACCCATTCACAAAAAGGGCAGCCGACAGATTCCATCCAATTATCGCCCCATAGCGCTGCTAGATTCCATGGGCAAAGTATTCGGCACACTTGTACTTCGATCTTTGCGAAATTGGGCAACTACATCAGGCCATGTCGACCCATGGCAATCAGGTTTTGTTCAAGGTATTGGGACATCCCTTAACATATTCATTCTAAATCTGTTGAAAAGCCGCACAGAGAGAAGAAAAGATCTGAAAATGTACATAGCTTTTGTTGACTTAACTCAAGCGTTTGATAGCATTTCACGCCAAAAGCTATGGACCAAACTAGAAAAATGGGGCTGTCCTGTTTCAATCATAGACCCCATTAAAGAATTTCACCATCATACTACTCTCCGTGTTCGGTTGAATAAAACTGGTCTATTAACCGAGCCAATTCCAACCAACAAAGGCATCAAACAAGGCTGCCCGATGGCCTCTGAAATATTCAACCTTTTCATTTCTGACATGGATGCTGCAGCTAAAAACATCAGATGTTTTCCCCCTTCAATAGCAAACACCCAAGTCAGTCGCCTAGTATATGCTGATGATGTGGTCCTCATAGACCAAACTCCAATCGGTCTTCAAAGCCAATTAAACACCCTACAACAGTATGTGGAAACCAATGGACTTACAATTAATCCACAAAAATCGGCCATACTACCTTTTGGTGTTCATAGGAGCCAGTTACAAACTAAAACAATGCACTGGTCTCTTCTCGGAATAAAAGTCCCCGTAGTTCAATCCTTTAAATATCTAGGAGTTTGTGTTAACTCAAGCAGAATCGATGCTGCGCGGCTCCAAACACTAAGAAAAAAAGTTCTGAACCTGACAGGTCTAGGCAAAATTATCCTGAAACGATACTGTGGCTTCAGTCTGATTCCAATTATTAAATTCTACAAAGCGAAGGTAATTCCGATCCTTACCTATGGCGCCGAAACATCATTCAATTTTAAAGCCAAAAATTGGGCAATTTTAGAAGGCCACTTTTGGAAAAACATACTTCGCCTTCCCAAAGGCACTCCAATGCAGGCAATCCGCAGAGAGCTAGGCCTAACCTCTATGCTAGCGATTGTCGAATGGAAGATGTTATCATTCTACAGAAAATGCATGGAGCTAAATCCTAAAGGCGGATTTAAGTGCCTAAAAAAAGCTCTCATGGAAGAATTTGACCCAACTCTGAGCGAGTGGCAAACAGAATGTCGACGTCTACTTGATGCTACAGGAGAACAAATGGATACTCTAATCAACAATCCGGACAAAGTAAAAAAAAAAACTGTACTCCTATGACTGGTTCAGAACCAAAAATGAATGGTCAACATGCAAGACCTATGGGAAACCGTGGGAGGACAGCAAAAGACCAAATTCCTTACCAAGATATCTAAGACTGTTTCCGCACTGGTATTTCAGAGATCAATTTTTTAGATTCCGGCTCAATCTAATTAAAACACGAGAAACTGCCTGGCCACGAAACCACGATACCCCTCTGAATTGCAGACTTTGTCAAGACCCTGAGTCATCAGAGAATCTGTATCATCTATTCATGATTTGCCCGGCTCTATCACCACAAAGAACCGTTCACTTGATTCTCATCATTAACAAATACGGATACAAATCAAGAGAACTATGGTGGAAAATGCTTCAATCGGGCGAAAAAACATCAGTATCTCTTGATATAGTCAAATTCTCCATCACTATACAGAAGCAGCTATCCATGTGTGAAAAAACCGAGACAGGAAATTTGACAGTTACTTAAAATCTAAGGAAAAGTTTCTAATCTGTTTTAACTTGATAAAAGGTTGTCAATTGTATAACCATATATCAATAAAAAAAATTTAAAAAGATGTGAGTATTTAAGCAGTGGCGTTGCTGGGGGGTAGGGAGGGCGGACACCTCCTCTAAAATCCTGCCCCCCCACCCCCTTGTGCCCACCCTACCTTCTCTATGATACGAGTCAAGTTTGAAAAGGCTTTTTGGCATAGTGTCGCAGGAGTGACCCAAACTGAAAATGTAGGGATATACATAATAATTGTGCATTGTAAGTAACTTAAACAGTAAGAATAAAGATGAAATAAAAAATAACTTCATTTCACCAAAAAAGGGACATGCTCTCCAAATAAAAGTATTAGTTGAACATTTCACGGCGCACACACACAGGGCCACAATCAATGCTGCCGCACGTCAATGAAAAGCTGTTAAGTGCCCCCTGCAGCCAAGAGCAGCCCCTCCAATCAGAATGTAGCACACAAAACCGCCAAGGATGGGTCATTAGTGACTTGGGTTTAGTGCCTGCATTCTGATGTGGGGGGGGTGCACAAAAGGGGTGTGATAGTTGGTGTGCACAAAAGATTACCTGCAGGAGTGCTTCTGCCGTCACACATTGCCCTTTCATAGGCGGCCCCTCTACTTTTGTCTGTGACCCCCTATTTTTGTCTGTGCCCTCCCCCCCCTAAAATGGACAAGGGTTGAATTCACAGGTATTCCATATGCGAGGAATATGAAAGGCAGTGAAAGTCTGAAACAGGTGCGATGTCATCCCGCAGATCAAAGAACAGTGATAGCGAAGTGTGTAGCCCAAGACCTTGCACCGAACTTAGTTTTGCCCGTACTGTCAGGCTGTGTAGAGCAGCAGGAGGCAAATAGGCACAGAGAAAACTACGGGACAGTACGTAAACACTGCCACTTTGAAAAAAATGGACCCTGCACAAAATCATGTATTAGGGGGCCCTCTAGTGGCATTTCTAGGCATTCAGTTAAAGTCGATTTGAGGACGTATGCAGTGCAAGAGCTTTTCATGATTTAACAGGGCACTAAGTTAGGGTGACCAGACGTCAGGGTTTTCCCGGGACAGTCCGGGGAAATCACCCTCCGTCCCCGGGTTCCGGTAGTTTTTTTCATTTTTGAAACCCCGTCCGGGGTTTGCATGTTTTGGGGGGCTATGGTAATTAAAACCGTAATTATTTTTCACAACACCTTCAGAATTTTGAAGTTGGAGGTTTGGCTGAACCCCCAACCTCTCAGGTACAAGTCAGAACACCTACGGACTGTGCCACGGAGACTGGCTTAGGAATCATCATACAGCAAGCCATGTAATATCAATTAGATAGAGCTAACGCTCGTTTTGAATTAACATGCCCCGATTCACAGACAAAACTGCACAAATGAGATTATATACAGTTTATAGAAAGGAGAAGTGCTGGAAATATGGTTGGGGGGTGGTTGTGGGGGCATGTTGGGGGAAGGGCAGTAATTGGTGGGCTGTGATGGGGTAGTCCCTCTTTTATGTTGTTGGCCGTCCCGGTTTTTTGTTTTGAAAATCTGGTCACCCTACACTAGGTACTGTTGCTCTTATACCTTGCAAAGGTTGTTTGCACAGTTGCATCATTGATCAGGCAACACATCATGTATAGCCCCCTTTTTCTGTAGGCATCCAAACTAATTGGAAAACAAATGTGTCACGTTGACGTCTCCGTGACGTTGGGGGCGGGCGGCGGGAAGAGAAGGGAAGTGACGCCGCGGGGGGCGGGATCAGGGAGTTCGAGGAAGAAGGGAAATAAAGAGGACGTTCATTACAGAGCTCCGTGTCTGCCTTTTTATTCCTGCGACATCGCAGGCCTGCTGCGCGCCAAGGGTTACTACACTGGCGACGAAGGTGGGATCGGTGGCACGACAGCACCCAATGAAGCTGCTGTAGCCCGCCCATGGACCCCACGAGTGAGAACGCGCGCAGCGCGAAAAGGCCCAAACAACGCTGGACCAATACGCGGCTCGGGCCGCGGCGGTGAAAACACGTGGGGAGCGAGAAGACCTCGCAGGACAACCAACGGGTGAGCCCACAGAGCATGTGCTTTCCTGGCTGCAGCTACAGGCGCCGGCAGCACGAGCGCACGTGCGCTGAGCACGCAGCTGTGGCCTACATCGCCTGCGTGCCTCAGAGGCCCTCGCATCCCACAACAAGGGACACGGCGGGGGAGGCACGCAGTGCGCGCACCCTGCAGGGCCAGGGAACATCACAGTTCAGCAGCCCAGACCGACGGGCCCACCAAGACCCCAACAGCAAGGGGGCACCAGAGCCCGGGGAGAGGCAAGACCAACGGATGGTGCTCGTGCCAAATTGGCAGCCATCCCTCACGGACCAGTGAAGAGATTAACCAAGGAGGAGGCGAACAACCGCCACCAGAGACCCGCAAGGAAACGCTGTCAGCACGCAACACCCTCAGCGCCATGTCAGGCCAAGATGGTGGACAAGGAGGACAACCGCAGGCAAATGCACAGCCGGTTCCAGGCATGCCAGCGAAGGACCACGTACCCTACCAGCTGCCGGACAGGCTAGCCGCCCAGATGCCGGGGGCGTTTGACGTGACGGACACCAGCAACATGGGTCCGAGATGGACCAAATGGATCAGAGACTTTGACCTATACATGGGGGCTACAGGACCTATTGCGGACGCAAGACAGGTATGCCTACTCAAACTAGCTGTAGGATCTGCCACCCGAGACATAATTGATGAAATGCCCCAAGACTCAATTGACTCAATTCAAGACCTTAAAGAGGCGCTTGCTGCGTACTTCGCACCACACACTAATGTGGATTATGAAAGACATCTGTTCCATAGCACCAAGCAGGCCAAAGGAGAAACCATGGACGCATATGAGATGCGTTTGCGCACCAAATTGAAACATTGTGACTTTGCAAACTATTCAAATACGGAGGCCTTAAGATCACAAGTCCTCTCCGGTTGCGAATCCCAGGCCTTCCGCCGGAAGCTGTTGCAAAAATCGCGCACGCTGGAGGAAATCCTAGCACTGGCCAGAGTCGAGAGAGCCATAGACTCCCAGGTAGAGAGCTTTGGAAGCACAAATGCCGGGGAAAGCGTGAACAAACTACAACTAGAGAAAAGATCAGAGGAACTCTTCTGCTATAAGTGTGGGTTTGAATACCCACATGAAGGAACCTGCCCTGCGATAGGACAACGATGCACATCCTGCGGTGAAGAAGGACACTTCAAAGCCGTATGCCGGCTATTCCGTGACCGGGGAAGAGACCGACCCAGGGACAGCACGGCTCGCCCGAAAAGCCGACATGGGGGAACATCCAGCAACAATCCCATCCCCAACACGTCAACCACCCCGAACCAGCCCACAGGTGATCAGCGAGAGCGCGACTCGGGAGAAGATCGGCAGAGGAGGAAGGACAGAAGGAGGTTCGTAATGCGTGCAAAACCAGAGCGCAGGTCCCGACGCCATGTACGATACCTGGTGGAACAATCCCCCACAGACTCCGACCCTAGCTCATCCGGAAGCGACCAAAAAAGGAAGGCCTACGTGTATGCTCTGGGCAACCCCACTGCGACAGCACACAGCCCCACATCAATAATCAAGCTACAGGAAAGGCCGACGGAATTTCTCATTGACACAGGAGCCACGGTCAACGTGGTGAGCGAAAAAGTCTACACTGACCTAATACAAAAACCGAAGCTGATCCCGGCGACGGTGGACATATATGCATACGGAGCCAAAACACCGCTCAAGTGTCTGGGACAATTCAGCGGCTTGTGCCGCTACAAAGGGCATGAAATGAAGATACCCATTCATGTTCTGGCCACGGAAACGGACAGTGGGTGTGTCCTCAGCTTCAAAGCGGCTGCTGACATGGGACTGATACACATCTTATACAACATCATGGTCCACAAATATATAGATCCAGTGGACATGATAAACAATTTGTACCCCAAAATCTTCAGAGGCATCGGAAAACTTCGGAACAGACAAATAAAACTCCACATGGACAATTCGATCCGGCCAGTAGCCCAGCCATACCGCGGGATTCCGGTAAACATCCAAAAGAAGGTTGAAGATGAGCTTCAAAAATTGTTAGAACAAGACATCATCGAGAAGGCCACCGGCCCCACCACGTGGGTGTTCCCGATCATTCCGGTCCCCAAAAAGGGCTCCGAGGCAATCGGGCTTTGTGTTGACATGCAACGCCCGAATCAGGCCATCGAAAGAGAGAGGCACCCTGCACCACGCATAGCCAACATGATACACCTACTAAATGGAGCCAAAGTCTTCTCAAAGCTTGACTTGCAAAAGGGATACCACCAGCTAGTTCTTCATCCTGAAAGCAGAAACATCACGACCTTCGTCACACACGTTGGTCTCTTTCGGTACAAAAGGTTAAGCTTTGGGGTATCTTCGGCAGCAGAGACATTCCAGGCTGAAGTGCATAACATCATAAAGCACATTCCCAACTGCCTCAATTACTCGGACGACATATTGGTGTTCGGGAACGATGTCAACAAGCACGATGAAACCCTGACGAGAGTATGTAAGGCCCTTCATGATGCCAACCTCACCCTGAACAGAGACAAGTGCGACTTTCGAAAATCCACACTGAAATTCTTCGGCCATGTCTTCTCTGAATCTGGCATGACACCAGACCCGGACAAAGTGGCGGCGCTGAACGAGCTGCCCCATCCAATGTGTCGGAACTTCGGTCCTTTCTAGGCCTGGCGAGCTACTGCAACCGATACATACGGGACTTTGCGTCAGTCAGTGAACCATTACGGCGATTAACCGATCAAGATGCAAAATTCGAATGGACTAGTGATTGCCAGAGATCATTCGAAGTGATCAGAGAGCGAGTTGCGAAAGCAGAGAACATGTCGTACTATGACCCCAATAGAAAGACTGAGCTTACTGTGGACGCCAGTCCAGTTGGCCTTGGCACAACTTGATCTGAAAGACCCATCACAGAAACACATCGTAGCGTACGCCAGTCGCAGTCTATCCACCACGGAACAAGCATACTCGCAAGCAGAAAAGGAAGGGCTTGCGGTGGTATGGGCGTGCGAGCACTTTCACCTGTTCCTGTACGGCAAACCGTTCCAAGTCGTTACGGACCATCAGGCCCTCTTATTTCTGTACGGCAACCCTCAAGCCAAAATGCCCCCACGCATTGCAAGATGGGGTCTGAGACTGCAAGACTATGCGTTTGAGATCATTCACAGGCCAGGAAAGGGCGAAAACCCGGCTGATTTCCTGTCCAGGAGGCCTCGAGAGCAGAGTGCTCCGGAACCGTCCGTAGCCGACAGATACCTAAGGTACTTAATTCATCAATCCGCGCCAGAAGGAATAAACATGGAGGCGCTCGCCACAGAAACAGAGAAAGATGCAGCATGCAACATCATTCGTGAGGGTCTGGAGTCAGGGCTGTGGCGAAGGGCAAAGGAAAGGGGGAGGGTTGCAGGTGGCATGGTGCCAGAGGACGTGGAAAGACTACTGCAGGTAAAGCAGGAACTCGCAATATCGGATGAGCACCTGCTCGTCAAGGACTGCAAGCTCGTCATTCCCCAATCCATGAGAACCAAAGTCATAGAACTAGCCCACGAGACGCACCGAGGGATGGTATCAACGAAACGCCTGCTTCGACAAAAGGTGTGGTTCCCTCAGATGGACAGCATGGTTGAAGCTGCACTGAAGGCGTACCCCACGTGCTGTGTGATCACACCAAACCGCCACCCCGAGCCACTACTCATGTCGGAACTCCCACAGAGGATATGGGAAGCAGTGGCGGCCGATTTCTTTGGGCCCATAGAAGGGGGGAAATATGTCCTGGCCGTCATGGACGAATACTCACGATACCCCGATGTGAGACTAGTATCGTCAACGGCTGCTCACCATGTCATCCCCGCATTGGATCAAATATTCTCTGCTTATGGAGTGCCGAAGGTAGTGAAGACGGATAATGGAGCTCCATTCTGCGGACATCAATTTGCACAATTTGCTGACTATCTGGGGTTTCATCACAGGAAGGTCACCCCTTTGTGGCCTCAGGCAAATGGAATGATCGAACGATTTATGGCCAACCTAAAGCGAGCCCTACAGATAGCGAGGCTGACCGGCCAACCTTATGAACAAGTCCTGAACCAACTGATGAGAGATTACAGAGGGACTCCCCATAGCACCACGGGGATGACCCCAGTGGAATTGATGTTCGGTCGAAACACTCAAACACGCATCCCCCAGGCCAATGACATCTCTCCGCCACCGATGCTGGATCAAGCGGTACGAGAACAAGATGGAGCTGCGAAAGCTCGCATGAAAGAATACACTGACACCCGTCGGCGGGCGCAGCCTTCACGCCTCGAGGTAGGTGACGTCGTGGCAGTACGCCAACCTTCAACACACAAGCACACCTCGGCATTTCGCGATGAACCGTTACTAGTCACTCAGAAGAAGGGCTCTATGGTGACGGCTCAAGGGGTCGAGGGATCAATCACAAGGAACTCCTCACATTTCAAAGAACTTCCACTGACTGGAGCTCGGCGCCTGAGTGGTCGAGTTCAAGCCCCCCTCACCTATGAATCGGATGATCCATATCAGGCTGACCAGTGGGACTCGAGTGAGTCGGAACGTGAAGGAGAGGATGCAGTGGAAGAGAGTGGGCCATCACCAGGACGAAAGCAAGCACGACCACAAAGGGCTCGGAACAGACCCAGGAGATGGATAGAGGAAATGGACTAGAAGCCCACCAGGCCGTCGCCTGTTGCGAGGAACCTGGTAACTGTTTAAAAAGGGGGGAGATGTCACGTTGACGTCTCCGTGATGTTGAGGGCGGGCGGCGGGAAGAGAAGGGAAGTGACGCCGCGGGGGGCGGGATCAGGGAGTTCGAGGAAGAAGGGAAATAAAGAGGACGTTCATTATAGAGCTCCGTGTCTGCCTTTTTATTCCTGCGACATCGCAGGCATGCTGCGCGCCAAGGGTTACTACAAAATGTAAAAAAAAAAGTTTTTGGTAACTATTTCACAGCTTCCCTCTTCTGAACTCAGGGGCCATACAACGGCAAGTTAAAGACAGCGGCACTAGAGGGCAGTAGAGGACCGCTGTTTGGGCCTATGCGCAATTTACAGGCCTGAAAGTAGCGACGTATTACTTTACTGCGTACCAGAGGACAACCTGAAGGCCTTTGGTGAATGACTGAGGCGCAGCACGGCAGGATCTAGTGGCTACTGACAGGCAGCCGAGCAACTGGAAGACAACAGAAAGCCAAAACGCAGGCTCACATTTTCTTTTTGAGTGCAAAAGTAAACAGGTGATTAGGTTTAAGCAAACTCACAGGGTTCTTAAGTAGGCACAACTTAGTTGTCCTCCTAGACACTTCTCTCTCCCCAATAGTTTGCCTTCTCAAAGGGAAAAAGTCATGCGCACACTCTGGGGTTTATAATGCCCTGCACTTCTTCCTTGGCTTTTTTCAGAGCTTGTTTTACAATGTTGACTTGCCAGGGTGTTGCATCAGTTCTCCTTGGCTTGTTTAACACATGGCACAACCAGCACGTCTGGTGCCCTGAATCGTCTGTTTAGCGGTCGAGCGTCAGACTCTTGAAGCACAGGGTTATGAGGCTTCCTCCCCCGTCAGTGGTGAGCTCTCGAGCCCTCGAGTGTATCGGGAAGCCTTTCCACCACAGTTATTTCGCGCCGGATCACGCGCTTGGGGCCTCCCTCTTGTGCACCTCTGCATTCCACTTGCATCTTTACCCCGGTTGACATCATTGATTCTTTCTTTTTCTTCCTGCAGCCTCATTAATTGCCAGACTCTCTCTCTTCTACTTCTCGGATTCTCTTGTCCCACCACCCTCTCCATTCTTCTTTTTTATTCATTCCCCTTCTCCATCTGCCCCTCTTCCTTGGCCACCTGCGCCTCTCTCACTCTACCACCCACTCAGTTTTTCTCTTAATTGTTCCGCTCCCTTGTACTCCTCTGTTTGCAATTTTTCCTTTCCCTTCATCGATCTGCTTTCTCTTTCCTCTAGCTACTCTGACCAGCCTCTTCTACTCTAATTCTTCTCTACCTCTGGTTTTCTCTCTCTCTCTCTCCTCCTCTGCCTTCTTAATCTCATTCTACCTTTCCTTTCACTTCCCTTGCTCCCCCCTCTCTTCCCTCTCCTACCTTGCTTAGTCATTTCCAACTTGGCACACCGAAACAGTCGAACCTGCACCTCGCTTGCTGTACCTCGGATCCCACACGTCCCATCACTTTCACACATTTTGATCCTTGCACGGGATTGGACTCTGGCTGTTCAATGGCTCAGGCATGTTCTGGTGTGAGTGCGCTTGGTGAGTGGGCTCAGATTGAGTGGACTACTGATCCACCAAGTGAAAGTAATCATTTAATGGCCTGCGCCATGGCTCAGCTAGCCAACATTATAATGCATCCGCCCGTCTTCTTGGATTCGTTCCCATGGCAGTTGGTGATACTGTTGGTTGTAGAGGTCAGTGCTTCATGCATTCTGCAAAGTCATAAGGTTTATGGTAGACTCGGTTCCGCTAGAGCACAGAAGTCATGCAAACAGATGGGCCAGCAATGCTCATGAACTTTTGCTCTTTCAGTGAACCGAGTCGCACTACCTACATTTTGGGCTTCACGGACACACACTGTGGCCGCTCCGCCAATCGTGTGGTCCATCGCCAAATTCTTACTGTGTTTTCCATCAAGTGGCTTCCGCCTGTGCCATCTTTTTGGGACAACGGCCCTGGCTAAATTTACAAGATAAAGGATAGATTTGGGATCCACCATGTACCTCATGTGGGACCTGCATCGTGGAGCGGGTCGCCGGTCCCCAGAGTCCCATCCTCTGGCCTCAAGCCTGGAACATCATCAAACTACACAGTGTCACCTGCAAAGGAACAAAGATGGCAGTGACGCTGCTTTCCCAACCTCAGAGCTAGAGTTGAAGCAGATAGCTGGGGCACAGTAGGAACGTTAAAGCACCGCCTCCTGGTGGGAAGCTCCCTGGGGCTGCATAGCAAGTACAGTCTAGGCAAGGTCTCCTTGAAGCGAACTGTTGGAGGGAGCAGAACTCCATGCAATATTGGGCCTGGTGATGCCAGGAGAGGCACTGCTGCATCACAGGGAAACAATCACTCGAGGGAAGGACGTCACATTTCCCTGCGGTACAAGGCCTTTTTCTATCTATCAACCGAGATCTGGAGATCTGTGTTTAGACCTGCATGCGTCCCCATGTGAAGAGGATTTGCTTATGAAGGAGACAAGACTGAGTCCTTGCACCCTCATTTTGGGTGTTTGGGAAACCCTGGGTGGCCCGAATCAGTTGAACCCGGCAACTGTGTCACTTTTGTCTCCCCCCGCTCAGAGAAGGCAGAACTCAAGCCTTGAAATAAAATCACTGCTTCCTTCAATAAGCCAGTGAGCATTTGAGCACTGAGGTGGCGTTAACAGCCCAATAGTATGTTTTGCATTAGGGTTCATCCTCCCTCTGGCCCACTTTAATCACCTGTTAGGGAGATGAATTCACCTTCTGCTCAGTTGGTGGAAGGCTGTGACTAAGTCCCAACTACGGCTGTTGGCTCTACTGCCAATCCAGAGGCCAGTGAAGGGCACCTCTCTGGAGAGTACCATAACTGTGTAATTGCCCACTGATGAGAAGAGATTACTTCTAGAAGCAGTCACCCATTAAGGTGTCCATCAAGGGAAAGAGTGTAGCTTCCAATGGAAGTGCTCTCTAAACACTCTGAGCCAGCCCAGAAAAGGATGCTAGGAAGAAGGACAAAAAAAAGCTACGGCAGGAGAGTAGTACAAAAGGGAAGCAAGCATGAATGGAGCCAATCAGTGTTGACGGACCCATTCCTTAGTAACCAGGACCTTCTGGCCAGCATGTCTTCGCTGAAGAAAGATGTAGGCCACAAGATTACAGAGAACCTGCGGACCTCAAAGATCATCAAAGCAACTGCGGGTGAAACAACCAAGAACTTTCCGAGAAGGATGTGACTAGATAGGAAAAAAAGCAATACAAGACTTGCAGCAGGACGCGGATCAGACAACGGTAACACCTGAAGACAACCAGCAAGGATGAGAAATAGCAATAAGCAGAATCAAAGACTGAAATAAAAAATTGCCACTGAAGAGAGAACTTAAGGTGTGATAGAAGGGACAGAAGGATCAGATCTTGGATGTGGCTACAGCAGCATTTCCTCCAGCTGGACCCGGACTCTAAGAAGGAGCAGAGGACAAGGGGACCATCGAGTGGAAACAGAGCAGGCAACTTCAGAGTTTGGGGCATTGAACCCAGTACTTTGGAACTAAGAGTCAACTGGCAGAATTTCTGGGGACATACACGGGAGAAGAAGGTTCTATGAACGTGGTTCTTAACTACAGAGGTCAGTCCTTCATTTTAGACAATCCAACGTAGTTTGAAGCCTGGAATGGCTAAAGGCTCCATAGTAACAGAATTCTTCTTTTCAGACAGAGATGGAAACTCCACCGTATTGCACGTAGATATAACTAAATGCACAATTTCCTTGGCTATTTCTAGTCCAACGCATCTTAATTCCATTTCCTTTGTTTGAGTTTTCATATTTTAATGAGGATGGGGAAAAGGAGTAATGGGTGCGGGGAATTCCAAGGAAACATGTTTCATCAAAAGGTAGATCATGCAACAACAGCATGTGCTTACTCGCCAAACCATGGCAAAGGTTTTGTTTATCATGCACATTCAAAGTGACATTTCATGTGAGGGGCCTTAACTCGACCACTAAAATATCAAAGCTTTGCTTTTCTGCATCTGTTAAGGCAGCTAAGCCTCAACCTAGCCTAGCTTGCATACAGGAAACTATCCTAGTAACGTATGCCACAAACTATTTGCATCAAAGAAGGAGAAAAGGATGAGCTTAAGCATATTTCTGGGGAAGGGGTTTTGATTAGTTTTACAAGAGCGGGTGGCTGTTAATGAAGGGAGGTTTTGTATCCCGATTGGTTCTGTTCTGGGAGTTGAGATCCCAATGACACCAGCATATGCAGGGTCAAAACAAACATTTTAGGGATTTCTTGCCTAAACTGCGGGAAGCTGCACAGGGAAAAGTTCTAATCACAGGAGATTTCAACAGGACCGTGGATAGATCAAAGGGGACACTGTGGATATAGCTATGTCTCTGAAGAGGTCCTACAGGAATTTGGGAGATTGGTCACTGGGACCTCTGGATCAAAAAACACCCTACGGAGAAAAATTGGTCATATTGCTCACATCCTTTATAGCATATAATTGCTTGCAAACTACATCATGGTGTTAAGTGATGTCTGTATGTAGGCTAAAGGTTTCACTTTTATTTATATATATATACAAGGAATAATAATGCTCTTTTGGTCACAAAAGAATGTACAATGGATAAAACATCAGATTGGATGGGAAGCAGTAAGCTTCTTACAATGGTGTGAGTTCAAGTGAAGTTCTTACCAGATTGTGGAGGGGAGTAAATGGAAGTCACCAGGAAAAATACATGGGAGGACATACACATATGGAAAGTTTACATAAGACATGTTTACGCGCAGGTAGGACTTAGGGCCAGCTGCGTTAGTGATGTGACCATGATGGATGAAGAAGAGAAAGTGAGGGACAAAGGCAGGTTAGAAGCAAGGGAACATTGTTAGCTTGAAGGCAGGTATGAGGTACATTAAGAGGGTAACTCGGAGGGGAGGAGGTGGGCTTTCAGTTCGGTTTTGAACAAATCGGTGTGGACGGTTTCTCGCATGTCTAAGGGAATAGAATTCTATGCAAGTGGAGCAAGAGAGTTGAAGCACAGGGAGGGCTAAGTGCCACAACGGTAGTCGAGGAGGCAGAGTGGAGATTACGAGAAGGCTTATAGAGAAGGATAGATACGGTGGTGCCTTACCGTGGAGAGATTTGTGAACCAGGTGAATACATTTAAATCTGGCCTTGTTTTGCATAGTCAGCCATCCAGTCTGGTGATTTTAAGAGGGAGTAGGTGTGAAAAGAGTGAGTTAAAATAGAGTCCTGGTTGTGGCGTTAATGATCTTGTTGAAAGGACAGAAAGCATTGTTGGGGAGACCAACGAGGATGCTGTCACAGTAGCCCTGTTAAGAGAAGACAAGAGTGGTTAAGAGAGTTGGCAGTGTTGAAAGGAATGAGGTGCCTGATTTTCCTAATATTTAGGAGGTTACGGCAAGCCACCATTACTGTTTTGGATATGAAAGTAGAGAAGGTTTGAGAAACCAGAAGGTGCCTCACCCGCTAGTCCCCCGTGGATCTGTCATCCAGGTGGCTAGGATAGGGCCATCGCTTTTAGATCCAGTTCCTGGGGGTGAACCAGTGCAGGAGGATCACCTGGATGAAGGGTCTTCGGGGAGTGGAAGCGGAAGACCGGATGGTGAGAAGCGGTATCCCCTTCTCTGTAACACCATTTCCCCATCCTACCAGGTAGGATATTTAGGAATTCAACCCCCCAAACCCCTTTTCCGACAGGAACACTTTCTTACAGACAGTTCACCGTGAGCGACAACAGACTAACACCAAGGTCGTGTACCTAAAACGTCCCAACACTGTAGACAGGGAGGGTCAGGCAATTACAGATTATTACACACACCTGTATTCCATCAGACTTCCCCACATGGATAAAAGGCGGAGCACGAAAGCACACTCTGAGTGAGGCGAACAACACAAGGAAACAGCAGTTCCAAGATGGCAGTTTAATAGGGTTAGGGCAAGGGTTAGGGCAAGGGTTAGGGTAAGGGTTAGGGTAAGGGATAGGGCAAGGGTTAGATTTAGGGTAAGGGGTAGGGTAAGGGTTAGAATTACGGTAAGGGCAAGGGTTAGGGTAAGGGTTCGAATTAGGATAAGGGGTAGGGCAAGGGTTAGCACTAGGCTTAGGGTTAGAGTTGGGTTAGGGTTGGGGGGGTCTTGGGAGTTGGGGGGTAGGAGGGGAACCCCTCCTCCAAAAAAAAAACAATGAAACGTTACATGAAGCTGGCTAGTGCCAAAATCCTTTGAAGATTTCAGCACTGGACAGCTCCATGTAACATTTTAACATTACAAAAAATGCATCCAAATGCTATTTTTTACATTTAAAAGTCCATATTCATCGAAACTTGTCCATTTCTATATTCGATGGATAGGTTTCGATGTATATGCTTACATGTAAAAGATAGCATTTCGATGCATTTGCATTTCGATGCATTGCCATAGATGGAAAGACCATAAACCCCGGCGAGACCAGAGAGAGTCGTAAGGAGGGAAGTACCCGTGACCTCTACAGACAGTTACATTCATGAACCTTGGAAAATAAGAAATCGAAGACCAGGAACTAAAGCTGATCAAACCTGCACAGTGTGTCGGAGGTACCCGGGGCTCTCACGCATCGATAACCAAGGCAGGGAGGTGTGACTGCTGCCGTGGTACTGTCCTTGGCTCCTACAAAAAAGCAGCGTTAGAAAAGACAGCACAGCTGGTGAGTCGGTGAGACTAATACCAAACCAGCTTGTATTTTGAACCAAGATTGCAAGCAGCAACATTGTACAAAGAAAACAGCGTGCGAGGCGTTTGTAAATATCGACGCAGATATAATTGGAACCAAAGACGTAATTGAACTTTGTGAATGAACTTTGGGAGGCAACCCAAGATACCATACAGAGAGTGGTCCGGGATCACGTGGGCTCTCATTCGAAGGTCTCGGTATCCAACTGATGAAGAGTGTGAGAAAAAGCAATAATGAGATCGAAGTGGTCATGCAACCTGTCTTGCTAAACCCTTGATAGTTTAAAGTACATCACAATTGGTCCAATCCTGGCAGAGGGAGATCCAGGATGAACACCCAAATTGACTGTTGGAAAAGGAAAAGAATGTTTTTGTGGTGTTTTTGTATACCAGGCCCTCTGAGCTACGAGATGTACAAGAAGTAAAGAGGTTTAGACACAGAAGGTCTTGTACTGTGAAAATTTAACTGTATCCTCATGCCACAGAAGCCATAGTGTGTGCTTTGCTCGAGGGAACCGCCTTGTCCCGTGCTGAAAACGTGGCCAAGGGAGGCCAACAACCCGAACATCCTGACTTATCAATTTGTGAACACATCTTTCTTTTTCATCAACATTACCCCAGCGGTTGTGGTAGAGCTTAACATCAGAGAGTTCAAAGCCATTCAATATTTAATGGCAGAGAGACAGTTGGAAATGTTCATAGGAGAAGTGAGGATAGTTCAGGAAAAGAAGAATATTTGGGTGTCATCTGCGAAGAGTTGGTACAAGCACCAAAGACGGATATAGGTGTCCCAAAGGCAGAGGTTTATAGTGTAAAGAGGAGAGGACCCAAGGCAAAGCCTTATGGAACAGAAAAAGTTAGAGGGGTGAGTTGAGAGGTGGTGTTGTTCCAGGAGAACGAGAATTGGGGAGGTGCCAGGTAGGATTAAATCCAGACAAGGGATCCATCGGGCATCTCAAGGAGAGAGACTGAGTGAAAGAGAGAGTGAGAGCATGAGAATGGCAAAGGCAATGAAGTTGAAGGCATTCATGAGAACAGTTTCCGTGGAGTGACAGAAGGGGAAACCTGCTTGTAAGAGTTCTTGAGGGTTGCGGATGTCTAAGTAATTTATGAGACGGTTGAAAGCAACTCTTTCAACAGTTTAGAGTAGGCTGGAAGGAGAGACACAGGGCGAAAGTTAGGTAGTAGGTTCAGGTCAGTCCCTGGCTTTTTTAGTAGAGGGAGAACCATGGCCATTTTGAAAATAGAGGGAAAGCACGCAGAATCAAAGGACAGGTTGAAGAGTTTGGCGATGTAAGAGGCCACTAAAGGCTTGATTAATCGAGGAGCAAGTGGGTCTCATAGGGCACAAGAGGGGTTATGCTTCATCGGTAGAGATAAAACTTCTTCAGTATTTGTGTGTCTGGAGTGGGAGATAGAGGCAGAGGAGGAGGGTAGCATAGGCGTAGTGTAGAATGTAGGAAATTAGTAAATGGACATTTTGGAAATGTTTGCAGCAAAGTATTTAGCTAGGTTATTAGCTACGAGAGTGGAGTTGATAGTTATAGGTTTAGGAAGAGCGAGTGATTTTATGGTGCCCTGTAGCCGGCAAGGATGACTGAAGTGAGGGTCAATGAGGGGGAGGTAGAATTCCCTTTTCATTCTATCAGCTCTAGGACTTGAGTGAGTTCAGGGCAGAGAGGTTGCAGGTCCTCATACGAGTGGGTGTGCCTCAATTTACGCAGCAGCCAACCCATGTCTGTGCGGATAGAGCGTATGAATGGGGTAACCCATGGTTGAGGACGCTCAGACATATCGGTGAAAGTTAGCAGTGGGAAATTGTGAGGAGAAGGAGTCATATAGTAGGGATTGGAAGCTGGAGAAGGCAGTGTTAGTGAAAGAGTCTTCAGATGTGAAGGAACAGAGAGAGAACTGTAGGCCAGACAGAAATTGAGGAATGGCAGAAGGTTTAAAATTCCTTTTAGTAATAGGTGAGGCAAGTGGTGAGGAGCAGTCAGAGGGTGGAAAGAGATGGTGGTGAAAACAATGGAGTGATCAGATAGGGTTGGTGGGACGGTAGTATTAGTGGCTGAGGGAGAATTCAAGATGAATAAGAGATCCAAAGAGTTACAACTGGTGTGGGTTGGTAGGCAAGAGAGAGTGGATAGCATGCTCATTAAAAAAAGACCGAAGTTCAGATCTCTGAGAAGTGGTTGGAGAGGGAAGGGTAAAGTCAACTAAGAGAATGAGGTGATGTTTAGTGTAAAGAGGACCAAGGGGCTGCCCAAGTTCATCAGAGAATGGTCCAATGGAACCAGGAGGGTGATAGATGGAGATGATCTGAACTGAGTGAGGCAGAACAATAGTAGAGATGGTGAATTAAAAAGAGGTAGGAAAGGATGTGGCATTGGAGATTTGTAAGACGCTGAGGTGGGAAGAGAGTAGGTGTCCAATGCCTCCACCTCCACCAGCCAGATGAGGAGAGTGAGTTTGTTCAAAGAACATATGCATTCTTAAGCCAACAAATACATGGATCAAATCCTGAATCTGTCATCTGTCATGTTAAATGAGCATACAAAGACAGATGGTTGGTAACAGATATAAGACCAGCTACCCAATTTGGCCAAGAAAAATCAACACCAGAATTTGCAGAAAGTACTGATCTGAGGAGGATTTCCCTAATTGAGCCAGAACTAAACCAGAGATGTTGGGTACCTTGCTACTTCGAACCAAAGAGCTGACGAGAACAAGCTGGCCTGGGAGTCCAGTGCCTGCCCATTCCAGTTCCAGCCAGAGATGTCTAGATACATATTTGCCAGACGCTAATAGCATTCATAAGACTTAATTCAACAACTAAAACTGAGTGAACCCCTGCCTCATTGTGCATACAAACATTCAATCCCTTAGCAATTGAATCCTAAAAAAGGGGTCAGAGGTTATTTCTCTCTGCAGACATAATAAACTATTAATTTCCTGAGTTTATTTCAGAATGCAAATAGTCTCCTAGAATCTGTGGCCTCTGATGAGAACACTTTTATAATTAAATATCACAAAATAGAATATTTTTCCACAGGATGCAAAGTAGGGGAGATCTGATAAGAAATATGATTTTAGAAACTGTCATTCATGGGGTTTCATTCTTTACCACTTAAGACAAGACCATCCCCTTTAAAAAGAAAGCAAAGCAGTTTGAAATTTCCCTTACAGTTATTCACAACTTTAAACCCAAACCCCTACTAATTTCTGCTCATGTGCTCACTCTTTCTCTGATGACTTTGACTCTTTATTCTGATCTATTTAACCCCTGATTTTCCCCTTATCTATATTAAGATTTCAAGCTTCATCTTGGTTCCACTCACATTTGTACCCCTCTTTCCATTATTGATTCTTATTAGATGCCTTTCATTTCCAATCGCACCTTCTCCTTGGGGTCTTCTTTCTCTGCAGCCCCTTTGTCTTCTGCTGTTCCTGCCTGTCCAATTGTCTTTCCTGACCATTATATGCATTCTTTCCCATATCCTCCTACCCATGCTCCTTGTCATCCTTTGCTGTTTTTTATTTGTGTAAGCTTCAATCTTTTGATCCTTCTCCCTTTATTTTCTGCTATGTCCTATCCATCATTTTGATGCTTTCTCTTCTGTGTTGGCTGATTCCACCTCATGCTTTCTGTCAACTAAATTATGTGCTACTCTTAATTTGCTTTACCCTGGATCCATTTTCTCCCTCTCGTAAACCTCCTCAGTACTCGATGACTTACTCTCTCCATGCTCCTCCCCTCGACATCATCACTTTGCCAAAAGCTATTGGAAGAAGTTGCAATCTCTTCATGATTGTGATCTTTCTTCTCTTAACATGTCCTATGATGACCTGTTACCGTTAGCAAAAATTCTCCTCATCTTCGATTTCAACTGCTTACTCATATCGTGTTCTCTCCTTCCAGTGATTCATACCTTTCATCCACTCTCTCTGCCTTTAATTGCTGATTTCTTAAGCTCTAAGGTCACAATTCTTTGCTCCTCTATTTCTTCTACCCACCCCTGCCGATTATTCTTTTCCTTCTCTTCCAATATTTTGATTTTATTCCCTGTCCTTGTTGGAGGTTAGCACTTACCTAGCTTGTGCTCAACCTAGGTTTCCTCCTTCTAGTCCCCCCATACATGATAATTAATTCCTAAAATCTACCCTTCTCTTATTCCTGGTTTAAAGATTGCATGCAACGCTTCTTGGCCCACAGCTATTTTTCTTACTGAATTCAAACATTCCTCAATTCTCCCCATTCCAAAAAAAAAAGGATTCAGGTTTCCGTCTGATTTCTCTTCTTCCTTTTATCTCTAAAACCTCTTGAGCGCATAGTTTACGCTCAGGTTTCTGATCATCTTAACCGTTTCGCTCGCCGCCTCTCCATCAATCTGGTTTTCATACCTTTTATTCCACTTAAAAGGCTCAGTCTTAAGTCTTGGATTCTCTCCTGTGTGCATGATGTGCCAATCATTCTTCCCTTCTTGTTCTTATCATCCCTTTGACACTGCGGTTCTTATTACTTTGTCCCATCTCAGTCTTCATCGTTCTTGGTTTTGATCTAACCTTATTATTAATACTTACTCTATTACTTGGGCTGGAAAGATTTCTCAGACTATCCCTTGCGTTATGGTGTTCCTCTGGGATCTGTGCTTGGTCCTCTCCTCTTCTTGCATTACACAATTCCTTTATCTTCTATTATCTTCTCATTTGGCTTCTGTCACCATTGCTATGCTGATGAATCAGATCTTTTTTTTTCTTTTTCGTCGCTTACTGACTTTCTTCAGTCCTCCCTCGCTGCCTGCCTACTTGCTATTCAGTATTTGATGTCAGATAACTTCCTTAATCTAAATCCATCTAGAGCCATTATTCTTTCCTGTCTCTACTATACCATCACTTATGCACCCTGTCCCTAACTCTATTCCCCCTACTCGTCTCTCACTCTCAGCTGCCATAAATTTGGTGTAATCTTTGACATTTTCCTCTTTCTCTGTGCATACTTCTGCTGTTGCTTGGTCTTGTCGCTTTCATCTCTTTAATATTCTGAAAGTGTGCCAGTCTTTGACCTTCATGTTACTAAACATCTCATTACTGCTCTTGTTTTCTTACGACGTGACTATTTTTCTGCGCTTCCTTTTGGTCATTCTGCAAATAATCTGGCTCCTCTTTACTCCATCACTTTGTATTCGTCTGTTGTTTTGTCTTTCTCCTAGCAATTCTCTCTATCCTACTCTTTTCTCTTCTTGATGGATGACTTTCGGCTTGTCTGTTATTTCATTTTCTCTTTATTGTTTGGAAATGTCTTCATGGCCTGGCCCCTCCCTATACTGGAATAAACGTCCTCTTGCTCATTGGTGTCTTTCCTCCTTCACTCTTTCATTTTTAGTTGAAAAATCATCTGTTACCTATCTCTTCCCAAGCTAATTTGTATATTCTTAATATTGTACGATGATTGCTTGTCCAAAGCTTTGGTGAAAGCACTTAATAAATACAAGTACTGTAGGAACCTCTTTCATTGCTAAGAGATAAGTGGAAGTCACGTGAATTTCTTTTTAGATTCTCGACCAAATTTAAGTCTGCTCTAATACAACTTGCACTTGCACAGCATGGCAGAATATTCCTCTCACATTGAACAGCTTGTGTTGAATATTTGAAAATTGTCTATGAATTTGATTTTACATTAAAATGGTTTATGATGGCTGCATTGTAAAATTAAATATATAAGCGTTCTATACAGCATGCCCATTTATTTCTGTTCATACATGTATGGATGTTTGTGTGAATAAGCCAAGCAAATTGGATGAGTATGTTTAGACAAAAGTACTAGTAAAGGGAGACCACCAGGGGCGCAGAATAAGATGGCGGCCTGAGCTTGAGCTCCGCTGTCCCTCTGAAAGTGATTTCAGCTGAAAAGGTAAGATGTGCTGTGAACGGGGGGCTGGCATATGCCGGCGAGGATGGTCTGAAAGGAGTGGTGGTGTTCCACGACCTGGAACGAGACCCATAGGGGTGTACGGGACCTCTCGCTGGGGAAGAGCAGAGGGAACCAGGTTGATGACGAAGGCTGAAGGGAAGCGCCGCCGTCTGGGCCGACCTGGTCACAGGTGAGTTTGCATTCCTGGAGGGGAGCAGCGGAATGGAGGGCCGAGCTGCGTTAGCAAGTTACGTCCAGGCACCCTGAAGTGGTGATGGGGGTGCGGTCATAGCGATGGAGGCGAGGCCTTGGAATAAGTGGGGGGGATGGTGGTGTCCTCACTGCTGACATGGAGGTAGCCTGGAGCATCTGTCCTCCCCTTGCATGCTGCAAAGGGTGGATTTCAGGGTGAGCGGAGGACCGCGCTGCCGGGGAGGACTTGGAGCAGTTTGGCAGTGACGTTAGCCTCGGCCTGCAGCAGTGTGGCCCAGTGAGGGTTGTTGGGCAGTGCAGTGATCCTAT
The DNA here is from genome assembly GCF_040938575.1 of Ambystoma mexicanum. Lineage (NCBI taxonomy): Eukaryota > Metazoa > Chordata > Amphibia > Caudata > Ambystomatidae > Ambystoma > Ambystoma mexicanum. Next base: position 543,197,836 of record NC_090928.1, on the reverse strand, counting down.
TCAGCGCAGTGAGCTCCTAGACAGCTGGCGTGGGAAGTGTAGCCAGAGCTTCGTTGAATACAGGCGGAGTGTGATTTCAGAGCAGAGCAGGGAGACCTCCAAGGTGGCGGTGAACGGAGCCCCCGGTGGGGGAGCACCTGGGCCCACTGTGTTGTCTACCGTGGGCCACCTGGGTGCGGGAAGCAGAGCGAGTGAGGTATTGGGGTGGTGGTGGGTGCATTTGGATGGCAAAGTGCAGCGGAAGGACAGCTGCATGATTTAGGCCTGTAGGCTTCTGGCTGGGAGTTTACGTGCCTTGGACTGATCACACTGGAGCAACATTTCTGGTTCGGAGCAATGGTGGCCCTTTACTGTCTGGCGGGGTGAAGTTACAGTGGTGGTGGTGGCTGCTTAGTGGCTGAGCCCCGTTTTTCATAGGGGGCTGTTGTGGCTTTCTGTTCCCTACTCTTGGCAGGCATTGGAGTGTTTTGAGATGCCTGGCACGTGGTGGGAGATACGGGTGGCCGTCCCCCTCCCCCTGTACGATAGAGGTTGGGGTGCCTTTTGCTGGTGTTTGGGGTGGGGTCCACTAGGTGACCTCTCCCGGGGGAGAACTGGCCTTGGAGAAATAACAGTGGAACATGGCTCTCTGGCTGCAGAGCTTTCAGACGATTGCCACAATGGAACAGGAAAGTGGGGAGGGGCCGGTGGACTCAGTTGGGACAATGGACATATAGGTGCCCTCTACTAAAGAGGATATGAGAGATGTTTTACAGGAGATAAAAGCTTAGCAGGGAGAGGTGCAGACCTCAGATGTCCGAGGGAAGGTGGAGGTGATAGAAAATAGGCTCGAGGGCGTCAAGGCCAACCAACACAATGTGGATTTGTTTGAAATGAAGGTGGAAGGGTGGCAAACAGATCTTGAGACTAGGGAAGCGGATGTGCAGCTCAAGTTAGATGACCTGGAGAACAGGGAACGCTGCAATAATTTGAAGATTTTTGGACTGGAAGAACATATAGGGGAGACGCCGACTGAAGTGCAGTGGAAGGTGGAGGCCCTCATTAACTCATTGTTTGCTAGTGATAGGCTTAAGGAGGTGCTGATTAGGAGGACGCATTGTGGGGGTCTGGCCTCGGGCAAGGGACCTTGCTCAGTGATAGTAAAGTTTCTGAGATAAGTTGATAGGTTGGCGGTGCTGGGCAAGGCAAAGTTACAGTGAGTTATCCAGTTTGAAGGGGATTCTGTCCAGCTTTACCAGGACATTTCCACTTTTACTTTGGCACGTCGATGGGACTGCAAACCTCTTACTGCATCGCAATGATCTCTTGGGGGATGGTTTTGTGGTTTGCCTCGCAATGCAGGAGTTCAATGTGGGGCAGGGCAGACCGCCTCTGGGTACTGACGTTGAATGTGATGGGACTAAATTCGCAAAGCAAGTGATCATTGGTGGCCAGAGAGTTTAGGAAGTTGGAGCCGGATATTTTATTTCTCTAGGAGATGAGGATGATACAGGGGGAGGAGAGTTCCTTGTAGCTTGATTGGGCGCATGTATTGGGCCTCTGGGGATGTCAGGAGGGGGGTGGAGATCCTTGTACATAAGAGGCTGAGGTTGGAGTAGGTGGTGGTTTGGAGTGGGGGTGAGGGTCGGTCGCTGAAGGTATCCGGAGCATTTGAGGGGGTCTGTTTGTCATTTGCTACGGTCTATGCTCCTAACCAGGGGCAATTGCGATTTTTGAAGAGAGTGTTTGCCAAGGTGAGGATGGAAAGCATGGGGCATTTGATTTTGGGGGGGAAGACATCAATATGTGGGCAGATCCGGAAAGCGGAGAGGGAAGTGGGGACTCACTCGGGTGGATGTGGGGGCCTACAGGCATGACTGGAGTTGCATAACCTAAGGAATATGTCGAGGTTCTTTCATCCTCAGGATAGGGGTTTTACCTTCTCCCTGTTGCACAATACTTAAACTCACATCAATTATATCTGCCTGTCCAGAGGGCTGCAGGGCAGGGGTGTGGGTTGTGAGATAATCCCGGTAAGTTGGTGTAAAGACTGGAGGGGAGTTTCTGTACTCCTGCCCTCTATATGGCAGAGTAGAAGCACAGAGCACCTCAGCCAAGATTCTATATGTGGTAACGAAGGTCGTGCAATCAAGGCTTAAGCTCTCAGGAAATGATGCAGGCTGGTTCTTAAGTACAGTGTAGTCCCCAAGCCCCCACAGAGGAATGTCCACAGACTATGTTAGGTGATAACACAGTTCTTTATATAAATAAGGTTCAATATATATAAACACAATCAATAACACACTTTGTACTCTGGTCATTCTAATATGGTAAATATGTACAATGTCTATGTGGTACCACAGCTTACTCTCGGCATCAGACAAAGGAAGGATGACAAGTTAGGTTAAACAATGGCAGAATAGTTTATCCCACTACCATGAAACCGTTCTGTGTGAGGATCCCCCACCTGGGCAACCTTTAAATAAAGTGTATCAACAAGCCCAGTCCATATATGTTTAAGATAGTCTTGTTTCCTGCTGAAAATGTTCTACCCCAATGTACCTGGTTTAGCAGAGTTTCTTCGACAGTTTGTCCACCGATCCCTTGAAGGTGAACTCCCTTTAAAGCAGCAGCCACAGGGCGTTGAGATTCCTCAAAGAAAATGGGAACATTGTCGTCGAGAAAGCAGCTTCGATGAAGAACATAGGCCAAGCAGCGGGCGTCGAGTGTCGGCGTCGGATGTCTTCGTTCGGGACTCGACCATGGCTGTCTTTCGGATCTTAATCAGCATCTTTGTGGACTTCCCATCGGTGGATTCTCCTAGGTTCGTCAACGACCTCGACCTTTCTCCGGCGGGACAAAGCGTTCGATGGTGATGGCTAGGGAGTCCTTGATTTCAAAGTGTCTTAGGCAAAGGTAGAGCTTTGCGGCTCCGGCGTCGGCAGCACAGCGTCAAGCTGTCCTCGCTTCTGGGCAACATGACTCAAAGGGCTTCAAGTGGTTATGGCGGTCCTCCAAACCCTGGTCGATGACCATGGACTTCAATATGTGGGTACTTCAGATTCCTCGGCGATCCCCATCTCCGGTCGGCAGCCTTTGGAGGACTGACTTCCAGGGAGCCTCGGTGAAGGTTAGGTGGTGCATGATGTTCCCTTGTAGCTCAGGAAGAGGTCTCCTAGCCAGGTGCTCTCTTGGATCAGTTCTTGGAGACACGACAGCTTTCGGATTGTGTCAAAGGAAAGCAGCAGCAGAACCTTCTTCTTCCAGCTGGGCTTCAAGGTTAAGCATCAAGTTTCGACTTCAGCTTCTGAACAATTCTGGTAAGTGAGAGGTCCCCAGATATACTGTTCTGTCTCTCATTCACACTGCTGAGCCAAGCTCAAGCAGCCAATCATTCAGAAGGGCATTCATGCAGGAAGGCAACCAGTTAGGCTCACAGTGCATTCAGGCCATTCTCTTCCATCCACATACCCATAACCAGGAATGTGGTTGGGGCAAGCACCCAGCCTTCCAGCACACCACACTGCATTCATATCAGTTTCAGCCAGGGCTGTCTCATTCTTTGTGTCACACACAAAAATACCAGGCACCCATAACATGAAGTGCATATTGGTCATACACTCCATTCACCCAGATCCCAACCCAAGGGCGTACCCACAACATACAGTCAAAGGGAAGGCTCCAGCCAGTCTGGCCTGGACTTCCCCACAATACCATATATGGTTCTTACACCCAACAGCCTGCCAGGGGAAGGTACAGAGTCAGGGCTTCCCAGGACTTTGGGAAAACAAGGTAACATAACAGAAACCAAGAGGTCACAGGGGCCAATCTTGTCTCCTATCAGGAATCCACTGATTGCCATGGCAGGGCCTGGGTATCCCAAAATGGAGGATACTCAGAGCACCTGTCAAATTCAGCATGGAGCTGCCACCAGCCCATATCCTGCTCTGTGGGCCACACACAGGTGCTCAAACACATACACTAAGGGTACTGGGTTGTACCCCCATCCATGGGTGCCATAAGCGTATCCCAAGGGTCTGTTCACCATCACCAAAAAGAGGAAGAGCTGCACTGCCAGGAGTCCCAAGTGCACTCCTGTGCAGAAAACAACACAGAACACATATGATAAGGGAGTACAGGACAAGGACATGGAGGCCCTGTCCCTCCAATGTATTTCCAGCATCACAGTTGGACAGATCATGAGCTGGTGAGCTTGCAACTATAGTTGGAGGGGTTGTGCAGGAGCAACACCTTGTGGCGCTGCAATGAGTCCCTCTGGAAGGATCAGGCATTTAGGGTTGAGTTGGAGGGAGCCATCAGGGAGTTCTTTTTGTTCATAGATACGGGAGAGGTAGATATATGCACAGTTTGGGAGAAGGCCAATGCGGCCTGGAGGAGATTGTTGATTAGGAAAGGGGCGAGGAAGAAGAGGGAGCAAATGCTTTTGGAAAAACGGTTGAGAAGAGAGAACGGTCCGTGGAGGAGAGGATTCGGGAATCGCATATGGGAACGGGAGTACTGACTGAGGAGGTACGGGGTAAACTGGAGGAGTTGAAGTTGTCAGAAGTGCGTAAGGTGGTGCAGAAGTTACAGCTTATGGGGCAGAAGTATTATGAAAAAGGGGTTAAGGGAGATGGGCTACTAGTGGGCCACCTACATGGTAGATTGTGGAGGGGATGAAGGGCCAAGTGCTGTCGACCCCTCAGGGGATTGTGGATAGGTTTGCAGATTTGTATGAGGAACTTTATGGAAGAGAGGGGCATGTGGATGTGGAGGGATTGTAAGGGTATTTGAGCTTGGTTGCTCTCCCAGCTTTGTCACCAGAGGATGTGGCTAGTTTGGAGGTCCCCATTTGGCTAGTTTGGAGGTCCCCATTAGGGAGGAGGAGATTTTGGAGGTGATTCGTAGACTACGGTTGAGTAAGGCACGGGGGAGGATGGCTACACGGCTGGTTTTTATAAATCGTTTTTGGCCCTTTTGGTGAAATTGTTTAACCACATTTTAGTGACACAGCAGGCTCACTGGTCGTTTGTGAGGGCACTTATATTGGTAACACCTGAGGGGTGCAGGTACCCCCGTTTGTGTGGTTTTTAAAGACCTATTTTGCTTTTCAACCTGGACGCCAAGTTATTTACATGGGTACCCACTTCTAGAATGGAAGTGTATATGATATGATATATGATTTGGCATTTATAACGCGCCTATACACAAGTGTTTCAAGGTGCCGCGAGGCAAGGGAGGGGGAAACAGAGGGAAGACCTAGACAAAGATCTCACTAGGCCAGGTGACATTGAGGTCGCGCAAGTGCAGGGGAGAGGGGAAGGGGAAAAGTGCAGAGGTAAGGTGTAAGGGGCAGTGCAGTGCATAGGATAAACAGTAAGATAAATAAGACAATAAATAAAAGTGCAGCCAGCTGGTGACAAGTGCAAGGGTAAGTGCAGACATCAGGTGTCAAGCAAGTGCAGGTAGGGGGCTGTAGGGATACAGAACAGTCCCCGAGTGCAAGGGTTGCCAGGGAGGCAGTGCAGGTGTGCAACTGGCGGGAAGGGGACCTGGGCCCGAGATCAGATGGTAGCCAGGTAACCAGTGCAGTTTCAGCCAGGAGATCAGCAGGGGAGAGGAGGAGACAAAGCAGAAGCAAAGCGGAAGGTCTTGAGGTGCCTGAACTGGTCCACTCTGATCAAGTGGGGTTTTTTAGGGGGTGTCAGGAGGCTGATACAATGAGGAAGACATTACACCTTATGGAATAAGCTTGGGGGAAGGGTGGGGATCTGACATTGCTTTCCATAGATGTAGAGAAGGCTTTCGACAGAGTTGATTGGGCCTTTCTGTAGGCAGTATTGGGTAAATTTGGGTTTGGGGAGAAGATCCGCAGGAGGGTTACAACTATCTTCTCAGGACCCCCGGCTTGTGTTGTGGCAAATGGAAGTTATTCTTGGAAGTTTTGGTCTGGCCGGAGGCATGAGGCGGCGGTGCCTACTCTCACCTCTCTTATTGGTGCTCTCATTGGAACCTCTGGCACAGAAGGCAAGGGTGGATCCTCGTGGAGGGGATTAAGGTGGGGGGGATTTCAAATTGGGATTATACACAGATGATATTTTGCTTCATCTCAGGAATCTACTGACATTGGTACCAGTGGTGGTAGACCTGATTGAGCGATGTGGACGATTTTCGGGGTTTTAAGATTAACAGGTCAAAATCGATTCTGTTCCCGTTTGACGGGGGAGGGGCAGAAAGTGCAGGATCTGGAAGTTCTGGGTATGGAGGTGCGTGAAACTATGTTTTGTTATCCTGGTATCTTTATAACAAGGGAGGTGGCGGGGTCAGCAGACCCACAAACAGCAGTTGTCTGGAGCGGTCTTGAGTAAAAGCACTTTTCAGTGTCAGAGTCAGCCATCATTGTTTGTAACATAACAGCAGGTGTTTCCAGGGGCTCAGGTTCTGCAACACAAAACCCATATTCGCTTCATGGCTGATGCTCTTCTAGCTACTTCAGCCCATTGGTAATACCGCCTTTTTTCTGATATTCAGTTGATGTACAGATCTCCATTTTCCTTTTCGCAGATCAACCGATGGAGGGTCCCCTTCTAGTTCCCCTGTTTCCCTAGTATGCAAATCAAACAAGGGTGTGTACATTGGCAAGGTTTTGGGTATGGCAGACAGACATTATCCTGGGGCCGGTGACGGATTGGGGCGTTTAGGGCATCTGTATTGTACCTCCACCATAGCCTAAATAATAGAACTGGTAGTGGCACCTGCACCCAGGGTCAACACGAGCCCCCACGCCCAGCCTCTAACATGGGACTATGACACAGTGTGTAACAATTCTACACCTCCAACAAAGCAAATGGTGGAATAGCTTGAAGGAAAATAAACAAATAGCAGCCAATACTACCTTATAAGCAGCACAATTACGTATTAGGAGCGACCCATCACCAACTAACTAAAATATAGAAACAGTGAATGGCATGCCCTTCATTTTGTGGCTCCCTAAAATGGAAACTATGTTCACAGGATATTAACACCCAACAATTAAAACCATGATCAGAGTGTGAGACAAGACTAGCAGCTAGACCAACCCTTACTACCTTCACAGGGCCAGTTACCCAATGCACGGAACCCACACATCACCTCTGTGTAAAGGGAGTGGGGGCTGGAAGCCTGGAAACTTGGGAATGTGCATTTGCTACATATATGTTTCGAGAGATACCCGTCCCTCAATAAAAGACCACTTTTAAAACTGTAATTGTGAAGAATGCTTGTGCTACTTCCAGATTCCGGCAGTGGTTAACTCATAAGCATATGAAGGAGCGCGTCACAATGTCTCTCACTAAGCTTGGAACGTTAATATTTGCTTCCCAGGAATCAAAAGGAATACAGCAAAGCTTTACCATCACTTGAATACACCCATGTAAAAGATGGTTCTACCATTTATGCCTGGGAATCAGATTGAGCTGAAAAGCTCTGCGGCAGAATGTGGGGACACACCTGGGACATGGCCTAATCAAGCAAAAATCTGTAAGCAACAGGAAGAGCAACAGTCTAAAATGATCCTGTTTGGTTAACCGTACAAGGAAAGCTGATAAACTATGGGCAGGCGAGTGAGGTCTATGTTGGCAAGGATGTAGGGGGATGGAACCTTACTCCACATATGGTTGTAATGACACCAGTTGGAGAAATGCTGGTCAGACGTCTTTCAAGAAATTAGAGAGTCAATAGATTTTCAAATCACCAAAGACTGTGTTTTATGTATATTGGCAAAACCAATTAAAATAATGTATCCTAATGCATGCATATCTAGCAACCTAGTCTTAAAATCATTACTGGCTGCCCAACGATGATGGCTGGGCATTGGAAAGCCACACATCACGGATCTCGCTCTCTAAAATGTTATTTCCTATAATATGTGAGGAGGTGGTACTCTACGGGAGAGGATATGTGAAACCTTGCTTTGAGTTCTGCGGTGGCTTGCCGAAATACATTAAATCCCAAAACAAGGGTTTCATATGCCTTGCATGACTCTGGGCTTAGGCCTGTTGTGACTTTGAAACGAGATTTGCATTAAACAGAAGCAAGATTGTATGATCATCTGTTCAAAAACAAGACACTGCAATACAAGATCTAAACACGAATTATTTGAGTATAGGACATTGTGAGGAACTCATGGTGGCAACAAGTAAGGTTGACACAAGTGATCACAGTTCAAGGGTGTTTATTGAACAATTAATGTGTGGACCATCAAATGAAAAATAAGGCAGTCCTACTGGCGTTGTGTCAAATAAAAGGGCCTATACTAAGAAACCTATTGCCAAACCTTACAACTAATACAAAAACTGGGTGTGGGATTGTTCTCAAGAAAAGAAAGAAGTGTTCTCAAATGATATGTCAGGATGCGGTAGCCTGAGGCTCCCTTCCCCACGTAGTGAGCATGGGACAAGTTGGAAAATTGGAGCACAGTACAATCTCGGGCATCTCCAGCATGAGAACACAGTTCTAATGGCAGCTCTCAGGACCATCGATGGCCAAGTCTCGTTTCCCGGAAAGTCTCTTGCCTTCGAGGACCCGAGGTCTTCAGCTAACAAAAACAAACGTTCCTCTAACAAATGAGTTTGTTTCCAATATTCGCTGCGTGATGGGTTCACCGCTGGGTCCCCCTCTTCTGGGAGCTGACCCTTCTCAATTGTTCACCACAGTTTCACATAGGCTTATGGCTTCACCACTGGGTCCCCCTCTTCTGGGCGCTGACTCTTCTTATATATCTTATTAGACAAATGATATGACAGTTCTTTTCTCAATTCACATTCACTTGTATTTGTGGGATTCACTTCCCTTGCTTTCTCATATGGCGGGATTCACTTCCCTTTCTTTCACTTAGCTTATAGATCAAAGTCTTTCGATTGCACAGGGACTTTGCTTAACCCTCAGTATGGCCACTTATATCTATTCTGCTGGCTCTCCTATGGCTTGCTGGTATTTGTAGTTTTCTCTCATATGGGCCGCGACCACAGTCTCTTGAGTTAGCACCCACATGGTGTCGGTTTCCCTCCGCAACTGGTTTCCCCTTTAACACTTGTTACAGTTCTTTCACAGTTCATAGACCTTGGTTCAATCTTGCCACTTTGCGAGTCTCACTCAACACAGCCTGGTTCTTATCGTTTTTCCTTTAGACTCACTGGCTGATGAACCGCTTGGCTTTTCTTCTTCATTGGAGTCAAGGCCGCTACCAGAGTCGTGGAAGCTTCACTCGCTCCTGCTTATCAGTGTAGGCTTGCCCAGTGTACCGTTGACATCTGCTGCAATGTCTGCTGTTTGTGGTCTTAGGCTCTCTTCCATGCAGGTTCAACGGGCTTGGGACGAAAAGGACCAGGTCACTTCTCTCCTCGCCACCCTCTCAATTCCTGCAGCCTTTCTCCTTCCCTTGAACTGCCCCGCCTGATTAGCCGTCTCATTGTGCTGTCTGCCGTGCTCTTACTGTGCTCTCTGGCTCCAGCTTTTATCCCTGTGGGGAAGGGGCCATCAGGTGTGTGTGATTCTGGTCAATTGCCTGACTTCGCCCTCATGTCAGGTAAACGACTCTGGTGTTAGTCCATTGTCCTCTGTGTTTTGCGAAAGTGTGTGGGGGGGAGTGGTTTGGAATAGCCTATGGGAGAGAATGGGGAAAAGTTGTCAAAGGAAGGGGGATACTGTTTCTCACCCATCAGTGTCCCACTCCCACTCCCAGAGGATCCCTCACCCAGGTGATCCTCCCTCAGTGGTCCACCCGAAGGAACTGGATCCAATAGCGATGGCTGTGTCATGGCGACCTGATTGACAGATCCACAGGGACTAGCCAGAGACAGACCTTCAGGTTTCTCACAGCATTCATTTAACATGACACACAGAAGGAGGATGAGGGGGATATATTATGTCGACATTACTTTAATACAAGGATTTAAAGACTTACCTGTGATTATCCTTTTCACTTTGATACATATATAATGAATAAAATGCATGTCAATTCAAAAAGAAATATTCACACCACGATCGAGTTCATCACTCTCCCTGCCTGTTTCAGGGATCAGATAACCCTGTTTGCAAATTAAGTATGTGTGTGAATTATGGTGGGAAAATTCTAAAGGATGCCTTATGGGTAAGAGAAAAAAGAACCGGCTATGTCCAATGCCATTCAGCCGTGAGTGGTGTTTTCAAGACTGCAGTTTTTCGTGACAATCATGTTCTGGTCAGGTTCAGTGTGGTTGCAGTTCATTCTTGTGATTCTGTTGCTTGCTCCACAGTCTAGGTCTTCTGAGCCTACCTTTCCGCAATCATTTTTCCTGGTCCTCCTGGGCATTGCGATTGTGGAGGAACTGAAAATTCTGGACTGATTTGGTTCAGATCAGAGATTGGCCAGGTCTGCTTTCCCGGCAAGGACTGGGGAATCGCTGAAAGATTGGGGCTTCTGAATTAGTTCAAGCCTCCATATGGAGTTTCAAATCATTGCCACACTTGCTCATACTGCACATGTAAGAATTGCCAGATACTAACACTAACAGTGTGTTGATCTCATCAGCACATCAAACAACCAGTTGAAGTCTTGTCTGCGCCAGAGAACGGGAGAGAATAACCATTGAACTTCCACGTCACCAATCTGGCCCATTTTGCTGCAAGGAGTGCCCTGAGTACTGTGTGTTCAATGTTTATAGTTTAAATGTTGCATAACTGTTGCTCCGGTTCTAGCTCCATTATCGGTAAAGGGAACGGTTGCTCCCTTTCTAATCTAAGGTAATGTTACCTATCTGCACAACCCTCAGATTTTAACCTTCAAGAAAGCTATGGTGTGTTGGCCCCTCTCTCCCCCCAAGAGTTCAACAAGGCGAAGATTATTTCTCCTTGCAGGATTTTCTTAATTATTTTTTTTTTTTATTTTTTTTTTTTTTTATTGGTTTGTTACAAACCTTTAAAAAATAAGAAAAGAAATACATAGGAGAAGACTAGAAAAAACCACCAAACTAGAGCACCCACAAAAGGACAGAATCAGTCAGTGAGTCCCTCATGCGACATAGATTTGTTGGGACAGTGTTTTGGGTTGATTTTACATTCGTCAAAACTTCAAAGCTAGGTGTTTATAGGAAAGGGACAGTTCTTTCACTGATGCTGATTAAACATCCGCCTCTGATTACTTCGATGATTGTATTTCCAAATTAGGTTCTGCCTTTAGTAGCTTCTCCATCATTAATTCTAAGAAGAAGGTTAGTTCAATTGTTAGGCTGCGATCTGAATCTTGAGAGAGTCGTGTCCACCATTCTTCAGCGGACAATGAAGGCTTTGCCATTATAAACCTCCCAAAATGCTTTGTGCATTCCTGTGTCAGGTGACTGCATTCCAGCGTCAGATGTTTCAACGTTTCAGTATCTTTCCCACAGAGTCGGCTCGTTGTGGAGGTTTGATCCATGCCGTTCCGTATGTTTAGATTTTCTTTGGTTGGAAATTGGTTGAGACGATATTTCATGAACAGTGCTCTACGTTTTTTGTCTGGAAATTTGTGTAAGTATGGCTGGGTTATGTTCAATTTTCTCTCTCCGTTTGCCATCAGCTTCATTATTCTGTGTTTTTTGCACGTATCACCCGTGTCAATCCAGTCTTGGATCCACAACAAGGATTTGACCTTATTCGGATTTTCTTGCAGTAGATTTTTGTCTGCTCCTATGTCGCTGAGGATTTTTTCACAACGTTGGAGCCACATTGAGAGCACAGAATTATCATGCTCTATAACTGAAGTTTTTAGGATGTTATATTGGATGATCGGCTTTTCAGCAGATACTTTGCGGAATTCATTTAGGGTGTTCCACGTTATCCTTCCATTAATAGATGGGAGGCTCAGCTCATATCTTATACAGGCGGTTGGTACGCCAGGGGGTAGACACAAGACTTTCGACCAAAACGAGTGTTCCAAAGAGGCCCATAACTCTGCTGGGCAGCCAAAGGCACATTCAGCTCCATGGATCAAGGCCGGTATGACTTTTGCCTTATAGAATGTTAAAACAGGTGTTAATGAGTGTTTCCCGAATTTTGCGTTTACAATGCAAGCCTGCGCTGTCAGTTGTTTACATTTTGACTTGACTTTTCCTACCCATGGGGCATCGTTTATACTTGAGCTGAGCAACATACCCAAGTACAGTGATTGTTTTTTTAGCTCAATTTTGCCATCATCCAGTTTCCACGTGAACTTTTTTTTTCCCAATAGGATCTTTATTCTTTTGCAGATCTTGCAGGATTAAAATTTCTGATTTTTGTGTGTTCACATTTAGGCCGTTTAGCTGGATATATTGGGCTAAAATCCCAAGTTTTCGTTGCAGACCTATTGGCGTCAAGTCCAAGAGAACAAGGTCATCCGCATACAAAAGCCAATGAAGATCTTTTCCATTAACTTTTGGAGGAAAAGTGTTTGCACCTTTGTATGCATCGCCCAAGTCTGAGATAAACAGATTGAAGATGACAGAAGCCAGAGGGCACCCTTGTTTTACTCCTTGATATGTTTTTATTGGAGCCGATAGGGTGCCACTTTTGTCTAGCTTTATTTTTATCTCCGTGTCGGTGTGTAATGCTTTTATTGCTGAAAGTAGACTAATTGGACATTGCCAATCAAACATTTTTTTCCAAAGTAACTCTCTGTCTATGCTGTCAAAGGCTTGCGATAAGTCCACAAATGCCAAATAGATTTTTTTGTTTCTTTGTATTGCATCCATCTTAAGTAGGTTTAGCAAAAAAAGGTTTAGGCCACAGCCTACACCTTTGACAAAACCCGCTTGACGGATGTCCAGATGACTTGACTCTTGGATCCACTCTTGGAGTTGTTTCTGTATTTGAGTCGCAAATATTTTTCCCACAACGTCCAGCAAGGCAATGGGTCTGTAGTTTTTAGGTTCAGCTCTATTGCCTTTTTTAAAGATTGGAATGACAATTGCGGTTTTCCAACTGGTTGGGACTTTTGCTTCATTAGCAATTGTGGCAAACAGTTTTGATAAGAAGTTTGCCCACTCTTCAGGGTTTTGTTTGAGAATAAAGTTCGTCAGGCCATCTGGTCCCGGTGCCCTGGAGGAGGAACATCTTTGGATACTTTGTAGGATGTCCTCTTTATCAAAGTGCAAGTCCCATTTTGAAAGCTCAGGGAGCATTGGGTCGATGGTGGTACTTTTTTTCTCGTATACCAAGTTATAGTAGTTGATCCAATCTTTTTCATTCACCATATTTGATTGAATTGCGTCTTGCGTGCAGTTAAGGTTGTTTATTAGTTTCCAAAACTCTGAGGAATTTTTGTTGTTAAGGCTTGCAAGCATTGTTTCGCTGTCGTTTTGGTACATGACTGCTTTATGCGAGATTTGCCAGTTTTTGTATTTCTGTTTGCTGATTTTAACTGCCTTCTTTCGTTGTTCAACATTCAGGTTTCTATGTTGCCTCAATTCCTTTCGCAGTTGTTGTTTTCTTTCCCGAACTTGTTTATCAAAACGATGTATTGGTAGGATGGAGGGTTTTCTCAGCCCCAAGTCTACCGTCATAAATTGTTGTAGAAGGCAACTATATTCAGCTCTCGATTCTGTTGCACTCAGTACATACTTGTCATAGGATTTTGTTAATATCTCGACTTCTTGAGGTTTTATTCTCAGCCGAGATCTGTTAGGTTCGACAAAGATCCGACTGTGCCATTGTTGGGGCTTCTTAATGTTTGACATTTTAATTGTCAATTCTAGTTGGCTGTGGTCACTGTTTGAGTTTGCTGTGATGTTGAGAGCAATGACGCATTGTTGCAGATTATCAGATATGAAGAAATAATCTATGGTGGAGGATTGCTTCAGAAATCTCCACGTTTTTTTTGGCGGAATATCCCCCGTGATGTTCCCATTTAAGATGGTGACATTTCTTTCCTCTAGATCGTCACACCATTTTTTTGCCAGCTTTTGTAGCAGGGTTTTAGGCCCAGGCGTCTTTGCCTCATTCACGCAGTCCAGATTAAGATCACCACAACAGATAATGTTTGGATTATGGTGAGCACTGTTTATTCCATCAATTAGATCACACACCATTGTTATGAATTTATGTTTTCCTGCATTCTTGTGATGCCAATAGATATTGATGATGTGAATTTGGGTTCTGTTGTTGTTCATCTCATTTTTCGCGGCAATCACAGAATACTGTATGAAGGATGATAAGTTTATTGTTTTCTCTAAGTTCCAACCAGAGTTCTTCTTTATCATTGTTAAGAGACCGGCAGATGGACGTCCCTTGGCTCTTGTAATAGCCGGGTTTATAGCTATCTCGTATACGTCGGACACAGGACAATTTGCCATCCATGTTTCTTGCAAGCAGATAACGGTTTGATCGTTGCTCCAGTTTTTTGGGTCATTAAATAGGTGAATGAAGCCTCTTGTATTCCAAGAAAGAATGTTAATGGTCGGGCCGACTGGCCCTTGTTGGCATTAGCTCGATTTACTGCCTAGGGCACCCGCTAACCAGTTCCAGTTTGATCTCTTATTTGGCTTTTCTATATCTTGTGTTGCATCGTTTTCATCTGTTGCTGTGCTTATGTTTCCATTTATTGTAATTTTTATTTGTTCGCCGGGTGTAAAGCGTGCATGATTTTTATCACTAAACTCCTTTTCAATCTGGAGTGTTACTGATCGCTCTGCTGCCTGCTCGCTTGTAGATCCTATTTGGGCCACACCAGATTTCTCGGCATGTCTATCCTGACTTTGAGAGTCTTCCGGACTTCCACTTTGGGTATCGATGGAAAATACATCTTCCCGGGACGTATTTCTTTCTTCATGAATGTCGAATCCCATGGACAGCAGAAAATGGATTGCGTTCATGAGCAGGTCACTTATTAATCTGGAGTCAATGTGAAGCCGGACTTTGTCATTTCGATAATCACTTACAAATTCGACTGTTTGAATATCATTTGACTCTATGGAGCGAAGGCCGGGCACATGATGTAATAGGCGTAATACGTTGTTTCTATTTAACGTTAGGCCATCTTTTGTATCTAAAATTCGTTCCAGGATCAATACGTGCCTCCCAGGCTTTTTGTGTTTCCCGTTTTGTAGGCTATTTTTTTGGATGGCTTGCCTCCAGGTTCCATCATTCTTTTTGGCGGTTGATCCTATTGTAAGATCCTTTGAGCATGTTTTAAGTAAGGATTTACCTGGTGGAGTGTGGCATCTCGTTGTTCCAGCAGCATCCTTCACCTTTAGACTATTTGTTAAAGTCCCTGTATCATTTCTGTTGTGTGATATTTCAATCAAACCGTTAACAGCTCTTAGCCGTTTTCTTTTCTCATCCATTGTCTCGAATTTGGTCTCTTGTTGTAATGGATCTGGGGGTTTTAAGTCTTCAATGGGCAATATTAGTTGGCAGATTCTTCCACAGTTTGCCATATCTTGTGTGTGTTTTACCAGCTGCTTGTTCTCAATTTGTGGAACACTTTGATTGGCAGAGTCCTCAGCAGTTTGCTCTTCAGTTTCCTCATAGCATGAACCATCCTCGTAGGTAGAGAGATCAAGTAGTTCACTCTGTGCAATTTCTACGCTTTCATCTACGATAATTGTTTCATCAACAATGGTTTTTTCGTTTGTTTTAGGATTTGGCAGAGCTTTTTTGAGGCTTACACTCGGCTGTTCTGTGTTTACGAAGACATTCACTGCCTTCAGATTCCTGAGAAATTTTCTTGAGCCGAGATTATTTCGTTTTCTCTTGCATTTTTGATTTTTTGTTTTCTTTTCCAGTTCTTGACTTGAAGTGGCCAGGTTCGGTTTCTGAAATATATCGTAAGTTTTAGTCTTACTTAAATTTTGACCAGAAATATTTCCTCCACTTGAACTAGAGACCTCCACTTCATTTGTCGGACATGGGGATGGAAGGTCCGTTTCATTTGGTGTGTTGAGGATGCTTACGATCTTTTTCTTTTCACCTGTAGACTGAGGATTTTGATTAACATGTAGAACTTGCGAATTGAGGTCACCGGACTCTGTGATGCCATCGGCATTGGCAGAAGTTGTTGGACACACTTCTGTTTGGGGGGTAGAATCCTGGACGGCTGCAGTCTTCTCTTTTTCCAATTGATTGCGAATGTTTGGTTGGCACGTTACAGGGTGAAGATTATGAGTAACATTCGCCACATTTGACGATGGGAAGGAAACCTGTATAGTTTGCATCAACGTGGGGCATATAGTTCCCACGATAGACGGTTCCATACCTTCCATTTCTCCAGGACGAACTTGTGTTGTTTCTTTGTCTGGGTGTCCAGACAGATATGGCATTGCCGTACCGGTCCGGCTCACCGGTTGTTGATTCAGCCCCTCAAATCCTTTCATTTGGGTAACAACAGACCTCGATGAAGATTGCTGAGATGTCATCGTGTTTGGATCCACTTCATCCCTTCTCAGTTTTTGACTTTGTTTTAATAGCCCCAGTGCCTCTCTGGTCACCTCAGCTAAAACCCTCTTGTCTTCAGTATTATTTCTCTTTTGGTCTGCAAGGTCCTTAATGGACTGGTCTATTCTTTGGATGTTTCCCCAAAGTTTGGCAGTTGTCATAGCTCCCTGGGTATCTGCGAGAGGCAGTTTCGAATTCATTAAAGCAGACAGGGTTGAGAGATCTTTTATATTCTCGTTAATTTGCTCATACATCTTAAGCATAGGGGCTATCGCTATTGTCAGCGAAGACATGACAAAAGGTCTTAATTCATTTAAAGCCTCCTTGATTAATTTCTGAACGTTTGCATCGTTCCTACTTCGATTTGATGGAACTCTATTACTCAAACGTTTTGGTTTTGAATTATGCCTTTGTTCTTCTGGAGAGTATGAGAGAGATTCATCATTGCTAGATGAGGCTGGCCGTTTTTCTGTACTTGGGCTGAGAATAATCTTAGGTGAGGAGCATCTCTCTTGATGATTGCTGTTTAAATTTGTCGAAGGAGTAATATCGATTTGCCTGGGTCTATTCTGTGAGCATTCGAACGGAGGTGACAGACTTTCAGCTACCCGTCTTCTTTTTCTTGCACCACCTAGCCAGTGATTCCGCGGGGTAGATTCTTTAACTGGTATCGGTGGTGTTTGCTGTGTTCGACATGGTTCACTGTGTATTTCTTCTAGATTGCTTTTTGATTCAATGGCTATGGCTGGTTTTGAGGTTAGAGAGCCATTCATTTCAGTCAAATCTAACAGCAGTTTGTTTACAATGGCCAGCGAATTTTGTTTTTTTGCAGGGGATTGCAAGCTTTTTATATAATGTTGCTCTTTGAACAAACAGGATTGATATTTTCTTGTGGCGAGGCAATCCTCGCCTCGTCTTGGCAAGAGGCGTCATTGCATCTTTCCAGTTTTTCAGAAGATGGGTTCTTGATTTTACAATTTACATCTGTTTCTTCCAACAAGTGGGAAACTTCCATGCACTCCTTATTACAATCTGTATATTTTTCTCGAGTCTCAGTGGTGCAAACTGTATCGTTTTCACCTAGCTCGGGTATGAGGGCAGGGTGAGTAATTGGTATATGAACCTTTTGAGCACTCACGGGGACTCCTGGACAGATCGGCGCGCATTCTAACCAGTCACTTGTGCAGTCTGAAGTTAGGCGCCTGTCTCTTGGCATTATGACTACAGGCACGGGGTCTGCATCCAGTCCAGCCACTTGCACGGCTTGCAAGGCCAACACTCGCAACCGCGGCGGCTCAGATATGAGATTCCCTCCTCCCGTGGCCCCCAGGGGATCAGGGTCACCCCTCTCCCTCCCCCGGGCACACTGCACGCCTTGATCTCTTGGAGCGCGGCTGATTGACCCTTCCTTCGCCGCCGCCTCCTTCTCGGTGCACCAGCAGCCGACCGAGGCAGCTGCATACACCCCGGCAGCCCCCACCACACCCGCCCCCAATGGAGCCAGCCGACTGTGAGGTAAGGTCTCATGATTTTTAAACATGAGGTGAGCCTGGGGTGGGTCATCAAGTGAGTATTCCATATATGTTGCCTCAGTTACAATGTTATTAGCTCTCGTGTTTGAATGATTTTCGCGAGGCTTAAGTGTTAAGGGGTCTGGGAGAGAGATAATACGAGGGGCCGGGGAAGAAAGGACGCATATTTTTCTTACTTGAGCAGTCGCAGAATCCTCCTTATTTGAGCTTGTAGTTTCGGTTGTCTTCGAAGTTACTCCTCGCTCAGTTCTGCGCAGCTGTAGACACGTTAGAGGGTGGTGGATGATTCGTGGTAGCTGCTTTTCGCGGTCCATGTTTACCACACACTAGATGGCAGAAGGTGCCTCGTAAGCCTCGTGAGCCTCCAGAGACTCACGAGACTCTGCACCGACTCCGCGCCGCTCCGCGGAAAGAGGAGGTTTTTAAGTCCACACCCCTCTGGTTGATAGTAGCAATAGAAGAAGGACAGCACTTCTCCAGCAGGAACTCCAGGTAAGCAGTGGGTCAGAGACTCACGAGACTCTGCACCGACTCCGCGCCGCTCCGCGGAAAGAGGAGGTTTTTAAGTCCACACCCCTCTGGTTGATAGTAGCAATAGAAGAAGGACAGCACTTCTCCAGCAGGAACTCCAGGTAAGCAGTGGGTCAGAGACTCACGAGACTCTTGAGTCACTTCACTAAGAGCTTCAACATTTCTCTAACATGTCTAATTCGTTATTCATGCTCTTGTAATTGTGCTTCGTAGCACTGACACACCAATCATCATCTTCAATCTGATCATCTTGTTGGGATAGGAGGATGGAAACTTCTTTAGTTTATTTGACCAGCTCTTCAGCATTTATTTTACAGTACCCTAGATTGTCATTCTATGTATTTCTTTAATTAGTTTATGCACGCTCTCTGTGCCATCCGCCATGTTTTTTTGGCTGCATTTTCTTTTTGGTTTTTCAAAAGCGCCTGCTATGTCGAGCGCATGGAGAGCTTATTTGCAAAGCTATCCAAGTGTTCTAAGTGTGGGCTAGCATAGCCAGAGTGTGTGGTAGGCTGAACATTTCCCATCAACAAAAGTACCCAAACCAAGGCTTAGGCCTATAGCTACACACCTCAGTACATTGAGGGTGGTTTGACTCTTTGGTATTGAACAACAATTGTTCTGGATCTTACTCTACATCGAAGCGTTTTTTCCCAGAAAGACCTTCACTGAACTCCTGGTTCATGTCGTCACATAGTGGACGAGGCTCAAGAACCAGAAAAACACAGAAAACTTATTTTCAAAGTGGTTTATTGGGAAACTGTAACAGTGCCTGGGAGCGTGAAAATAATAAATCGGGAAAGGCATAAAGTGCAACTGAAACACGTCAAGATAGGTCCAGGGATTTCTAACTACAAATTCCAGGACAACTAAAAGTTTAAACGTGGCTTTCCTGCGACCTTGGAAGGTGCACAGGATTCCCTTTGTGGGTGTCAACATTTCGTTATAAACAAAATAAGTCTTTAATAAAAAGTCTAGCTTCACAATATCTGGGACTTGCTTTCTCCCAGGATTCATGGATAGTCCTCGGCAATACTGGTTTCCACAGGGATGTCCCCCCTTTTTTTCTGCACCTCTTTCCCCTTTCTTGTCCTGACCATACTGATTGTTAGTCTCATCTCATTCTTCCATGTGCTCCGACGTCTGCACCTCAAGGCCCACTACCTCCATGGAAGCCTCCAAATATCAAGTGAAGCTAATGAGAGGCTTTTGGAGCAGGCATGGTAGATCCCAGAGGTGCAATAATATCAACAAACGAATGAGCAAGGTCAGGTCGATCTCTGCTGAAGAGTAACCACTGCTACACCCTGAGTGGGTACCCCCTTGTGTGGGTGGTCACAGAATTCTCATGAAACTGTTCTTCTGCACAAAAGGGTTTTATTGTGAAGAGCAGTGGTGTAGTAATGCACTGGTATTTTTCAAAAACATAGGACATTCACATTTGAGGACATACAAGGTGTAGTACCTAAGTATGAATGATCAAGTAGTCAATATTTGAGACATCTACTTGTACAGTTTGTTCATTCTCTATAGGTTCCTTGGGAAGGAAGCTTCGAGAATTCAGTGGAATCATAGACAGGTAGGGGGCCCATAGAGTGTGGGCACAATCAAGAGTTGAACAACAACATATAATACATGTCAAGGTGTAATACCTAAGTACGAATGATCAAGTAGTCAATATTTGAGACATTTACTTGTGCAGTTTGTTCATTGTCTATAGGTTCCTTGGGAAGGAAGCTTAGAGAATTCAGTGGAATCATAGACAGTAACACTAACTATGGGCTAGAGAGGAACCGCACCCTTGGGGCGCCATTTAGTAATCCTACCTCCTTATCACCTGACAGGCGTGACCACGCCGGTTGACAAGATGACGACTGCATCCTAAAGAAGTGGATCCTTCCACCTCTTAAGCTGAGCCACTAGGCTCTTCGGATTCGGTAAGCACTGGCATCCGCCTTACATAGTATTCATAACTTCTCTCCGCTAGATCTTTTGCTGACCACGTACATCCTGACATGTTCTTTGTCTGTTTCACTCCTACAGACCACATAGGACCCTCCACTTCGTAAAGACACTCCTGTCCTGATGAAGGCCTACACCATTAGAGCTCACCTAGCTCCACGCAAAATGGCCGAAACACTGTTGTGTTGACATGTATTATATGTTGTTGTTCAACTCTTGATTGTGCCCACACTCTATGGGCCCCCTACCTGTCTATGATTCCACTGAATTCTTAAGCGTCCTTCCCAAAGTACCTATAGAGAATGAACAAACTGTACAAGTAGATGTCTCAAATATTGACTACTTGATCATTCGTACTTAGGTACTACACCTTGTATGTCCTCAAATGTGAATGTCCTATGTTTTAGAAAAATACCAGTGTATTACTACACCACTGCACTTCAAAATAAAACCCTTTTGTGCAGAAGAACAGTTTCATGAGAATTCTGTGACCACCCACACAAGGGGTTACCCACTCAGGGGGTTAGCAGTGGTTACTTGATCCAGAGGTGGATTTAGGTAGCGTTATAAGACAGAAGGGTGGCCAACTACTCAAAACTCTCTCTCCTATTGTTCCGGGCCATCTTGACTCTTCCTCCCAAGCTCATAACATACTCTTCTGGTGCTAAATTCTCACAACCAGAACTGGCCTAGCTCCTCTTGTAAACGTATCCCGGATTTTCAATCCTCAATCTCTTGTCTTACTTTCTACCTCAATCTGTTTCCCCGATTGTTCTCTGATCCTCCATTACTGCACTTCCTTTCTCAGCGCCCCCTGCCAGATCCACATGCCTTTCTTATACTTTAATCTCCCTTCACAACCACCTCTCAGTGCTGCATTCTCCTCTCCACTCTGTCATGCATTATTTGCACCTTTTGGCACCTTCCTTTTCCTTATGCAAATCTCTAAATACAAGAGAAATCCAAGCTTCTCCACTGTTTCAGGAAACTTATTTGCAATCATTGTTCTTCAAAACTTTCCTATCTCTCCCATCTTCTTCATCCCTCTCTGCAGCATCAGACCTCTCAATGCCTCTCTCCAACTCAAACTGCTTCTTGCACGTTCTTCACCCATCTGGACACCAACCTTCTCCTCAATGATCATCTCTGACTCATGAATACCTCTCAGACATTCCTATCCCATCTGAGCACCTTCCCCCCACCTTCTATCATCTTTGCAAACCCCCAAAGTATCTCTTGCACCTTCTCCATGCCTCACCTCACCACCTCACCTTTACTACCCTTGGCTACGGCTTCCTCACTCCTTACCAGTAGCTCCAGTTCTCTTGGCTCCTCTGTTTGGTCCCCTGAGTCTCTCCGCCAACTCTCAGACTCCAGCGGGGTCCAGCATTCTGTACCTCTCTTCCAGGCACCTCGGCTTTGCTCCCTCTCTAGCTCCTTCTGGCTTCTCTTCCATCCTGCTCCAAAACAGCTTCTGTCTCGGGCCTCCAGCTCATGCTCCTAAAACCTCCACTCTCAGAATGAACCCTTGGGATTTTATAGGGCTTTAGCCCGCCTTCCAACATCTCTGGTGAAAGGGGCACTGGTGTGTCAGCTGGGATGGGCTGTTGAACTCTGACTTTGGATTGGCCTGTCCCTCCCCTTGGGAGTGCTGCTTCTGCCACACCTCAGTCCTTCCTTTCAGCCTCTCTGTAGAGAAAGCAAATACAGGTATATCACTACAGCAGAAATGTTGGAGCTAGGATCAGGGATCAAGGAGGCAGAAGCTAGAATGCATACCCATGCACCATGTTCACTGCACAACAAGGTGAGAAGTTGCACCTCATTAATGAGGCCTGCCAAAGCATTTCTGGATTTGCTCCTTTTCACGTTCAGAGCTGAGTGATATGGGCTAACAGTCAAGACTGGACTGCTCACATTGGCGGCAGACTAAGACCAAATGGTATACGTGAACGGATAATAGCACAAGGGCAATGCATTGGTCTTGGAAGCAAGACCACGCAGAGTAACAGCGGTTTGAATCCTGGATCCATTCTTAGAAACAAAACTCTGGCATGGTATAACGAGTGTTATACAAAACCAATTAAAAAAAATTAAAAAAATATGGCGCATCTCCAACTGCAATATTGAAGGCAGTCTAAAAAAACAATGTTATGGAGGGTTGCCAGTGGATGTGATAAATTCAATACCTTGCAGCTATCATTTTTGTTTTGGGTTGACATCCAGAGCATTCTCTTCATTGACTTAACATCCTTTTTGAGATAACTTGTCCAGGAAGAACACATGATCAAAATGGGTTATGGGGTGTGTGAGAAACCAGAGGGTGTCTCACCGTCTGGTCCCGTGGATTTCTTGCCCAGGTGGCCAGGGCACAGCCATCGCCTTTGGAACCAGTTGTCACGACCGCGAGTTCCTGGCGTTTGTGGAAGAGGTGGAAACATGGCAGCCGTCAGACTGTGCCGCCACTTTGTGTTCCCAAATGTCGTTAGCGGTCTAGTCTTTCCCATCATGGCCGCCGCCGAGTGTATTTACCTGTTTACGCTCGGCGGTTTGGCGCGTTGCAACTTCTGATTCCTCATTGTTGCTAGCGCTCCATAGTTCACTCGCTTGGCGGAGTTCCGCCTCTGTCTTTTTTTCCCTTTTGCCTCTCTCTTCCCGTAGTTCTCTCTCCTCGCTCTCTGCGCTCCTTTTCTTCCCCGGGGCGCTGGGTTGGCTCGTTTCTCCCTTCTCTTCTCTCCTGCCTTTGCCCTTCTTGATTATCTCTCTTTCTCCCAGGCTCTCCTCCCCCCTCCATGGCTTCCATTTGTTCCGTTCTCTCAGCTTACCTTGCGGAGCCCATACCTGCCGGGTCCGCCGGTCTCCATATCCAGCTGATTCGGATCCTCATCTTGTTTTCCGTTTCATCGGATTCCTACGCTCCGAAGGGGTTTTTGTGCCGCAGGGCTTTTCCCCTTGCCCGCTTGTCTGTCGCGGGGGGGTGTCACCGTTGATTCGTTCCCAAAGGGTCAAGGTGGCTTCCTCCCGAGGCCGACCCTATCTACACAAGAAGCGGAGGACTCCTACTCGTCGATCCCGCGGGAAGAAGTTGGATTTCTCATCATCATCATCAGGTGAGGAAGAAGGGGAGCTTGAAGACTCTCAGGGTTCGAGTGGGGTGGACGATATAACGGATAACCCTGTTGATACGCCCCTAGCGTCAAGCATTGTTGATAGCTTGCAACGCCCAGATACCGACATGGCAACTCCCCAGCAATTTCAAGAATTGGCTGCGACAGTACAAAACTTAAACCTGGAAGTTCAAGCTCTTAAGACTGCCAATACCACTCTCCAACAGAGAGTTACTGCCAGAGAACAGCAAGTCACAGATCTACCCCCTTTGCCTTTGGTGTCAGGCAAATTCAATGGATCGGAGAAAAAAGTTAAAGAATTCCTGGAAGCCTGTAATATCAATTTCGCTTTCAGACAGAACGCCTTTTCCTCCGATCACGCTAAAGTGGGGTTTATGATCACACACATGACTGGAAATGCCCTAGCGTGGGCTACCCCATTGGTGTCCCAGTCCGACCCAGTGCTACAGAACTTTGTAGCATTCAAGGATCTTCTCAAGCAGACGTTTCTTCGCACTGAAAGCGCTCACCTGGCCAGTGAAGACCTGTTGGATGTTCGTCAGGGTAGCTCTGACCTACTCACGTACATATCCTCCTTCAAGAGACTGGCTGCAGAAGCAGGCTGGCAAGAAGAGGCTCAATACACCATCTTCAGGAGGGGCTTGCGCGAAGACCTGAAGGACGAGCTTGCTAGGAGCCCTCGCCCCGATTCTTTCTCAGATCTCATCAAGGCGATTGTATGGATAGATTTCAGGTTGACTGAACGGAAGAATGAAAAGAGAAAGACCCGTAACTCTAGTTCTTATCTAGAGACTCACCCTTCGACCTCCTCACCTGCCACTCGTCCATCCTCCCGGGAACAACCTATGCAAATAGGAACTACCAGAGCTCCCTTGACAGCGGAAGAAAAGAAGAGGAGAAGGGAGGGCAACCTTTGCCTTTACTGTGGCTCCTCCACTCAGCTCTTGAGAGACTGCCCAGATGTACCCCCCAGACGTCAGGGAAACGAACGCCCTCGGTAGTTGGCAGGACGGACTACCGAGGGGCTTTCCCCAGTTCCTACATCACTCTTTCTGTTACTTCAGCCCAACCCTCGGAAGACCAACGTTTAATGGTGGTATCCATCCAGCTTCAATTCAGAGGAAAGGAAATGGAGACCCTGGCCCTGCTGGATTGTGGAGCAGCGGGAAACTTCCTGGACACCTTGTGGGCCGACAAAGTAGGCCTTCGCAGGATAGCCAAGAAGGAAGACCAGAAGGTAGAGGGTGTAGATGGTACCCCTCTATGCTCCGGCCTTATCACCCACACCACAGAGGAGGTACGGGTATCCATTCAACAACATACTGAAGTACTGAACTTCGATATCATCCGCGCAGCTCATTTCCCAGTCATATTGGGGATTGGTTGGCTCCGACGACACAACCCTACCATAGATTGGTCTACGAATCTTCTAACTTTTCATTCTGCTTACTGCCAGGAGAAGTGCCTTCCAGGACCCTCGTTCGAAAGTGTCAAAACGGTGTGTGCCCCGGAGAGGAGCACGATCCATTGTATCCCAGGCTGTTTTCAGGAATACGCTACTGTGTTCCAAAACCAACAACCCATGGAACTTCCTCCTCGTCGACCGGAGGACTGTAGGATAGACCTAGTCCCTCAGGCTCTGGTTCCGTTTTGCAGGATGTATCCCCTTTCCCTGTCTGAAAAGGAAGTCCTTAGACGCTACTTAGATGACAACTTAGCCAACGGACTTATCCAACCATCCAGATCACCAGCAGGAGCATCTCTCTTCTTCATTCCCAAGAGGGACTCCAAGGACCTAAGACCCTGTATCGATTACAGAGGCCTTAACCAACTCGCCATCAAGGACCGGTATCCCATGCCTATCATCTCGGAGATCCTAGAGGCTGTCCAAGGCTCGGTTGTTTTTTCCAAACTCGACCTACGTAATGCTTATCATTTGCTCCACATCAGGACCGGCGACGAATGGAAAACGGCTTTCCGCACTCCCTATGAGTTGTTTGAATATCAGGTTATGCCGTTCGGACTGGTCAATGCTCCCTCGATCTTTCAAAGGTTTATGGACCGCATATTTTCTGATCTATTGGGCCAAAACACCGTTGTCTACTTAGACGATATTCTGGTTTACTCCCGTCAGACCGAAGAGCATACCCGACATGTGAAGGAAGTATTACACAGGCTACAGCAACATCATTTGTTGGTCAAGCCGGAAAAATGTGCTTTCGCCAAATCCTCCGTCTCCTATCTGGGGTTTATTTTGTCGAGTGAGGGGATCACCATGGATCCTAAGAAGGTCGAAGCCATTCTAGCCTGGCCCTCCCCTTCGTCAGTCAAGGAGATTCAAAGATTTTTGGGTCAGGCCAACTTTTACCGGAAGTTTATTCCCGAATTTTCCAGACTCACTCTGCCTATCACCTCCTTACTAAAGAAATCCTCCATGCCTTTTTGTTGGTCCAAGGAAGCCGAGGTGAGTTTCGTCTGTCTGAAAAGAAGGTTCTGTTCTGCCCCCATTCTGAGACAGCCAGACCAACTGCTACCCTTTGTTCTTGAGACCGACGTCTCCGCTGGTGCGGTAGGTGCCGTTCTCCTACAATCCAATCAGGGCCAAGAACATCCCATTGCCTATTTTTCCAAGACTCTGAACCCTAGTCAGCTGAACTACTCAGTCATAGAAAAAGAACTCTTAGCTATGAAACTGGCTTGTCTAGAATGGAGGCATCTGCTTCAAGGAAGCTTACACCCATTCCTGATACATACTGATCACAAAAACTTACAGATCTTACGTCAACAAGAGTGTTATAAAACCAGGCAAGCCCGATGGGCACATTTCTTTGCACAGTTCCATTTTCTTATTACATACATACCTGGTACCCAAAACCAGGTTGCTGACGCTTTGTCTCGCAGAGATGAGACCTCTCCAGGATATAAGAAAGAGCTCATGTTTCCTCATATCAAGATCATTTCCGCTGTATCTTCTTTCCTGGAAAGAGTGAGGGAAAGATCCCTTTCCCCGGAAGAATCACTCTTGCATGTGGGGAGAACTCCGGTGGATCAGAGGGACGGTCTGTACTTCACTCGAGGGAGGCTTATCCTTCCTTCACAAGACCTCAGATTACAAGCTCTCCAGTGGTGTCACGACTCTAAGGTGGCTGGGCATAGAGGCTTACGAGGGACTTTGGAATTGCTGCAGAGGTTCTTTCATTGGCCCGGTATGCGAGCCGATACTCAGGCTTACATCCAGACCTGTCTCTCCTGTATGCAAAATAAACATTCCACTCGAAGTCCTCTTGGCCTGCTCCAACAAGACTCTATTCCTTCAGGCCCTTGGAAGCATATATCTACTGATTTCATCGTAGATCTACCTTTTTCCCAGGGCTGTACCTGTATCATGGTAACTGTGGACTCTTTCTCAAAACTGGCTCATTTTTCCCCCTTACCCAGGATACCTTCGGCCTCCCTTATGGCGGAAGTCTTCATGAAAGATATCTTCAGGTTGCATGGTCTTCCCAAAAAGATTGTATCTGACCGTGGGAGCCAATACACCTCAAAATTCTGGACTGCCTTGTGCAAACTGCTGGGTATCGAAAGGGCGCTCTCTTCCGGGTTTCACCCACAGACTAACGGGAAGACTGAAAGATTAAACGGGACCCTCAAGCAGTATTTGAGGTGCTTCGTCAACCAACAACAGGATAACTGGGTTTCCCTTCTACCCACAGCTGAGTTCACCTATAACAATTCTGTACACAGCGCACTTGGTATCAGCCTTCTTTTGTACCTATGGGTGCCATCCTCAATCCACAGTACCCATCTTCTGCACTGAAACTCTCATACCTTCCTTAGAAACTTCTCTGGCGAAATTAAAGGAAGCCCATAACACCGCCAACCAAAGTCTTCTAAGGGCCAACACCCGAAACAAACTACAAGCTGATAAACACCGGAGACCTGTACCAGACTGGGTCAGAGGTTCCAAGGTCATGCTGTCAACCAAGTTTTTGCCCCGCTAGGTATGTCCTTCTAAACTGTCTCCCCGATTCATTGGTCCTTTCGAAGTCCTACCCAAGATCAATCCAGTTGCTTATCGCCTCAGGCTGCCTAAGAATCTTAGCCGCATTCATCCGACCTTTCATACCTCTCAATTGCGTCCCTTTGTATCGGGAAACAGAAAACAGTATACCCCCCAACTACACACTTTGCCGGCTCCCACCTCTGAGGAATACGAGGTCTCCCACATCCGGGATTCTCGATACCACAGAGGCCACCTTGAATATCTTATTCATTGGAAAGGATATCCTTCATCTGACGATTCCTGGGAACCTCGGACCCATGTGCATGCTTCCCGTTTACTACGTCAGTTTCACAGATTGCATCCCAGCAAGCCGGGGGGAACCCGCCTTCGAGGGGGGCATACTGTCACGACCGCGAGTTCCTGGCGTTTGTGGAAGAGGTGGAAACATGGCAGCCGTCAGACTGTGCCGCCACGTTGTGTTCCCAAACGTCGTTAGCGGTCTAGTCTTTCCCATCATGGCCGCCGCCGAGTGTATTTACCTGTTTACGCTCGGCGTTTCGGCGCGTTGCAACTTATGATTCCTCATTGTTGCTAGCGCTCCGTAGTGCACTCGCTTGGCGGAGTTCCGCCTCTGTCCTTTTTTCCCTCTTGCCTCTCTCTTCCCGTAGTTCTCTCTCCTCGCTCTCTGCGCTCCTTTTCTTCCCCGGGGCGCTGGGTTGGCTCGTTTCTCCCTTCTCTTCTTTCCTGCCTTTGCCCTTCTTGATTATCTCTCTTTCTCCCAGGCTCTCCTCCCCCCCCATTGCTTCCATTTGTTCCATTCTCTCAGCTTACCTTGCGGAGCCCATACCTGCCGGGTTCGCCGGTCTCCATATCCAGCTGATTCGGATCCTCATCTTGTTTTCCGTTTCATCGGATTCCTACGCTCCAAAGGGGTTTTTGTGCCGCAAGGCTTTTCCCCTTGCCCGCTTGTCTGTCGCGGGGGGGAGTCACCGTTGATTCGTACCCAAAGGGTCACGGTGGCTTCCTCCCGAGGCCGACCCTATCTACACAAGAAGAAGAGGACTCTTACTCGTCGATCCCGCGGGAAGAAGTTGGATTTCTCATCATCATCAGGTGAGGAGGAAGGGGAGCTTGAAGACTCTGAGGGTTTGAGTGGGGTGGACGATATAACGAATAACCCTGTTGATACGCCCCTAGCGTCAAGCATTGTTGATACCAGTCCCTGGGGGTGGACCAGTGTGGGAGGATCACCTGGGTGAGGGTTCCTCGGGGAGTGGAACATCAAATGGTGAGACGCGGTATTCCCCCCTTTTCAACACCCCTACCCCATCCTATTTTTTCAGATACTCCGACTTCCCAACTCCCCCTAACCGTCCTTTTTTATACAAACACTGGGACGAGGACGAGAGGGACTGAGAGGATGAAGAGCACTGAGAAACCACACACTAAGACACAGAGGACAGACTCTCCCATTTTGACAACAGGCTATCCTGTTAACAAGGTCAGGCAGAGCCAACCCTGACCATACACCTGCAGCACATTAACCTCTCACATGTGTTTAAAAATAGCCTGCAGGGGAGGAGAAGGCAGTTGCTCTTGGAAACCAGGAGGGAAGCTGCGAGTCCAGCAGAGGATTCCTTCCTAAATCCCAAGCATTCACTAAGCATTTTGACAGTGGACCTAGGCATAAATTAGGCTAGAGAACGTATCTTTCAAAATTACAATTTTTATAACAAGAACATAAAACAATCCCATCAATATCAGTATTGCAAGAGTTCACTGGTGGTCGAAAGGATACGGTATTGAGATTGCCCTACAGCTGCACATGTTAAACAGCTAGATAGAGGTGGATGTAAATTTGGAAGACAACGTGTGAGTAACTTACTGCAAGTGAATTTGAACTGAGGCAGTCTACCCAGTTTCCCAAAATGAAGAAAGGATCCATGTGCCTGTAACTAATAGCAGTGACCGGGGGGATTTATTTCGACACTACCACTGACACGTTTCCAGTTAGAGAGATATATCCCTGAAGACATCATTCTTTCAGTGAAATTGGGAACCCTGAGTTGGGACTTCCAGGTCCTGAGGAAGGTCGGAAAAACAGGGGACCCAGTGGGGTCCGAACACAACCAAAACATATGTAGATCTGAGAGAAAGCAATTATAGCTATTCTTTGAACAACAGATGTGCATTCATATACAAAAGAACAATACTGATATTGTTGGGATTATTTCATGTTCTTGTATGATTATTTAGGCTTCATGATTTCTTTGAAAGAAATTAGATATTTATGGTGGTGTCCAGTCAATTGGTCGACAGCAAACTGGTCGACTGCAATTTGGTCGACACCATTTGGTTGAATGCCAAATGGTCGAATTTTTTTTTTAATATATATATATATGTGTTTTGTGGGTTTTCGTCTGGGGAAAAAAAATAAAA
The DNA here is from genome assembly GCF_040938575.1 of Ambystoma mexicanum. NCBI lineage: Eukaryota > Metazoa > Chordata > Amphibia > Caudata > Ambystomatidae > Ambystoma > Ambystoma mexicanum. The sequence continues at coordinate 543,167,858 of NC_090928.1, read as the reverse complement.
AAGAAAAAAAAGGGGATTGGGGGGGGGGCACCCCCCCAAAAAAAACAAAAAAAAAAAAATTCGACCATTTGGCATTCGACCAAATGGTGTCGACCAGTTGTCCTGTCGACCAAATGTTTTCGACCAATTGACTGGGAACCATTTATGGTATGTGTGAAAGATTGTAAGAGGAGAGACTGATGTGAAGGAATTTATGGTATATTATGAACAAATAATATTTAAATTGTGTGTTTATCTATTATGAAGTTATACAAATTGTAATTTTGAAAAATATGTTCTCTAGCCTCATTTATTCCTAGGTCCACTGTTTATTTTCTATATACAACTTTACCTGGAAGACCTATGGTACTTACAGATACCCTTCTATTTATCCTCCTAAGCAATTTGAGCCACAAGAAGGGATAGTTTTCCCAGGGCAGTGGCAAACCAGATGGAAGCGAACGACAGGCCCAGGGGCTGACTTGGGGAGGAACGAGACCTTCAGCATCCGGGCGAGAAATCGTGGTTCCAGATAATCTTGAGGAGTTGCCAGGACAGCCCCTGAACGGAATTGAGAAATCGTGCTGTAGACTTCAAAGACCACAACCACCATGCCAGGTGAAGGGCAGAGTTGGGGAGGCGAAGCAGCGTCTGTGGCTATAACCTTGACTCCATGAACAATAGCGGCGAAGGAAACGATATCAACACAGCCGCTAAGTAGATGAAAGCTCTAAGAGACCGGTCTGTGTTGCGAAAGAATCGTAGCGGCAACGGTGTGTCCATCGAATGAAGATTAGAGGGCGCCAATGAGGCATGAGAGATAGCCTGCATTGTTAAAGTGAGATGCAAGGGATACAGAGTGACGTAGTGGTCCGACGGAGAAAGATTGCCCAATCGAAAGTCTCTGCGAAGTGTCTTGATCTCATAAATGCGGCAAAGTGAGTGAAAATAACAGGAGATATGTGAAATTAACATTGTAACGCTAAATTGAAGAAGTGATCCCGATGGCGGGTTAACCAAAATAATACAAGATTGAATTAAATAAAGGTTTTGAAAATATTTCTTTTGTGTCAGTCTCTGCTTGTAATACCAAGCCTCCCCTACACGTGGTGGTGCAATTTGTCCTTTCTAAATGTCATTTAATTTATGAACATTAAAGTCCTGAACTGAAAAAGCCAGGTTTGACAGCCAACGACGTCCATTCAATATTACATACTTTTCCTTAGCACACAAACAATATGCAGATCAAAGTGTGATCTCCAAATTAGTGATCTGCAGCATGCACAAGCACCCAGGGGACCAGGCAAGTGGTCAGAAAAACTCCTGACTGCTTAAAAGCACAGAGGAACAAAAAACATCTAACTCCAGCGGAACTTGAATGCAGTATGTATAAACACGCTGCCTACTTTGAGAAAGTCCCCTACCTGACACTTAAGGTGGAGGGCGAGGTATCCGGGGTGTGAGGGGGGTCTTAGTGATGCTGGCCCATTGGTGGGATGATAAGGATCCCCTGGCTACCCTTCCCCTGCCATAAAAGGGAGGCAGATGCCTGTCAGATGGCGTCCACCACTACCTGAGTGCATGCTTTCCCTTTAATGGACTCACATGTTGCAGAACCTCTTAAAAATGAGATATTGGCACCCTTATTACATGTCACTAGAAATACCCCGAAGTCAGATGTCACCCCATGTAAACATTCACTATCCGCGTTCCTGCGCCATACAGCGAGAGAATGAGAGAAACGCTAGGAGGGCTGCTGCTTGTGGGAACCTCGAGATTTACACATCTCTCTGGGGCCAACAGAACAGGCAGTGTGTAGTTTTCAGCAACTGCGAGGAAGACACTGGATGCACAAGCTCAGACAAGCACTTCCAAATAATGGTCAGTCCTTAGAAAGGCTTGGCCCGTTGTAGAACTAATGAATTCAAAAGGCTGGCCCCAGAGCTAGAAACCACCCATTTCAAGACTTCAGACAGAATTAACCCACCTGTGAAACTCAAAGAGTTTAACTATTCAGGAGTATATGAGGACCCCGTGGAAGGTTGGACATGGAGAATGGCGAATGAGAGAGTAGAGAAAGAGCAGCATGAGGCAAAGGAGGATAGCAGCTGGTGGTTGGTAGAAGGAGAGAGGATGCCGGTGGAGGCAAAGAGGAAGTGAGGAGAGCACAAAGGAGGGGCAGTGTAAAAAAAGAGTAGGAGATTAACAGTAAGAAGAACGGGAAGATCAATGAGTACAGGCTGGAGTGAAGGTCAGGAAGAAGCAGGAAAGGTAAACAAAAAAAAAAAAGAAGTGCATCATAGGGAGGGGTGGAGAAAAACATCCATCAAAAGTAGGAAATGATATATTAGGGCCCACAAAATCTACTAAACTACTCGCATAGTCAAGGGGTTTTTAAGTAGGTCGAGTACCATTTCCATGGAAACTTGACCTTGTTGGTGAGTACAATGAATGAGCGAAACCTATTTGACAAGATTTGTTTGCAGTAAATGTCTGATAAAAGTTTCACTATGTATGGCTGGCTTCTGGGTGGCAGCAGTGCACCAAACATGAAGTAGGATTATAGTGACATGAATCATTTGAAAGAAATTGTTGGTAAAATCGGTCACGTGTCGCCATGGGTCGAGTGAATTCTTTCTTAGGTTACAAAGGAAAAGTTACTTGACCGGCGGTCCAGCAGAATTTTAAAGAATTAGCAAGGCCTGCATATGGAGCAGGTGATCGGTAGTCAGAAGAGGGTGGAGAATAACAGTGGGGGAAGAGGGGATTAAGCAGGCTTGGAGGCAGGTGTAGGTGAGAGGAGAAAAAGAAACCACAATCTAAAGTCAATGGGTGTCACATAGCAAAGCGTCAAGAAGATGGCTAGGAGACAGGAACTGGTGGAGGACAGAGAAGATGGGACAGACCACTTCCCCTTATGAATAAGCACATGGTTGACCGTTACCAAGGCAGAGCAGGATTGGTGGTGGGGACGCAATGATGGCTCCTGGGAAGAACAAGGAAGCATGCCATGCCCTGGAGGCTCTAGAATCGCATGGTTCTGGGAACATCTCTAGGGTGCAGGGCCAAACCTCATTCAGCCACTCAGTTTGCACTACTCAGCAATGGTCAAAGTGTACGAAAAGAAGCAGTGGAACTATGTTCCCTACTGGTATACCCTGGCTCCCCACAAACCCCATCCCCACGCACCCTCCCACACACAATACAAACCCCCAAACAATGTGCCAGTTGTTTAAGGGAACGTTCAGTGCAGTGCACTGAAAGAGCAAATTTCAACTTCTTCCAACATCTTATTTTAAAATGAAACCATTCCGGAACGGTTTCTTTTTAAAATAAATAAGTATAGGAACAGTAAAACTTTTTCAAAAGTAGAAGAGCAACACTCCCAACCGCTCGCGCTCATTTCGCCCACTGCTGCTCAGACCTTAGAACCCCTCAACCAGCTGAAGACAGCTACCCAGAGAACAGAGACAAACTTTGGGAAAAAAGCAAGGCGATGGAGAACTACAACACCAGAAGCCTGGACAAAGATAAAAAGGGAGGGATACCATAACCCCAGTCCATGAGTGGAAAGGAGCCAGATTCCTAAAAACGAAGCCAAGATCAAAAAGATACTTTGTACAGGGGGGCGGTCCTGTCCTCAAAAGTTTACACTACAATGAGTTGTTGCAGTGATAATTTAAACAGACCTCCATATTAGTGGTAATACATCAAAACAAGTATACATTATTGGGAGAAGGTTCTGATCCAAATACTGGAGAAAAACTACAGTGTCCTTTATTTTAATTAGGTCACACATGTAGGAATTGAAAAATAGAAATTAGAAAGTAAAACATATCACCAAATATGCATGTTGTGTTAGATAAATAACATGTAATTCAAATGTTCAGTGCACATTGATTAAAGTTACATGTTCATTGGTGACAAGCGGGCACTGAATCTAGCCTTTTTAAGTCAATAGAAAACCAAATTCTAAAGTGTCCTTTAGAAATGCACTGGAAGTTCAAAAAGGTACATTTACAAAATTCATGTGGTGTGCTGCCAACACACCTATACAATAGTGCAGCATTGTTTTTCCTGTGCAAAGCTTTGCAAAATATTACTTCATATTTGCCAAACAAACAATGTATTTCAATAGTATAAACAATATTGTGTGCAAATCAAAGCAAATCGCTTAATGACCAAGAAACCTAAAAATAGGGTCTGCTGTAGGCGACGTATACATAAAGGTAGTGATGGTAATTTGTGTCATAGTTAAAAAGGTTTCAGTAAGAACATGACGTTTCGGCTGTTAAGGTGTTGCAGCCTTCTTCTGGGGCCGGGTAAAGCAGGTCTCTATAACGCTCACCTGATTCCCGTAGAGGCGCCGGTCTTGACTGGGCGTATACCGTATCTGCAAAGGTGATGTGTAACACACGGCTGGCTCTTTGGGCTGGACCTCTGTGCACTGTATGTCTGACTTGAAGGGTAAGATGTCTGCAGATAGAAAATATGGGATTAAGGAACTGGGTTATTGAATGTCTCTCTCTTCTTCCCTTTCTCTTCTCCTGTAGAACCCCAAAGGTTAACGCTCTCACCTTAGGTAAGTGAACGCCGTGCTCTCCATCTGCCTCGGGGCAGGGTGCTGTAACCAGTTTCTTCACTGGATAAGGGGAGCAGGCCTCTTGACTTCAGAGGACTGCTGTCCGTCGTTTACTGCACGAACGGTAAGTTTCGAGTAATTCTAATGTCTTTAAAGTCTTTAGTAATGATGTTTCTTGTTTTGCAGGGTTCCGGCGATGGCGGATGACGGGCTGAAGTGAGTTGAAGATGGAGCCCGTGTGATGAATAGAAGCGCCTGGAAGCACATAAGTAAGCGCTTGTTGCCTGCTTCACGATGCGCTCTAACTGTCTTTTTATTTTGCAGGTACATGTTCGGAGCGGCTGCAGGGTGCCGGAATACCCACTGGGTTAGATGTGGAAAGGAGTAATGGCACGTGAGTATTAAAGTTCCCCAATGTCTTTAAACGCACCTTGTTTTGTCTTTCAGATGCGGGATGCAGCGCCGAAGGCCTCCGGAGCGTGCAAAGAGTTGGTAAGCTTTTGTCTTTCAGATGCCGGAATGCAGTGTGAAGACCTCCGGAGCGCACGAAGAGTAGGTAAGCCTTTGTCTTTCAGATGCCGGAATGCAGCGCGAGGCGTTGGTGACAGCCGATGGACCAGGTAAGTGAAGAGCTGTCACTGAAGACCGTAATGCTAACCTGTTCTTTCTTGTCTTTATAGGTGTTGCTGAAGACTGGATTCAGGATGGTAAGCCTTTTTCCTTAGGCCCAGGATCAGATGCAGAAGACACGATGAGCGTTCTGCTGCAGAGGATGCAGAATAACGCAAAGCAAGATTCATCCATCGGGTGTGGTTTAAATAGCCTCCTGTAGTGCTTAGGTCTCCTTCCACAGCCACGCCTAGGTAAGAAAAGAGTTCCTGCTTTCCAGAAGAGTTCCAGTGTTCTGAATCTAGGGAGTGGCTCCTGCCCCACCCAACAGGAAAAGTAGTTCCAAACAGAAGAGGATCAGAGGCTCAACTGGCAGGCAAGTAAGCAGCATGGTCTGCTGCAGGTAAGTCCACCCAAGCATTATGAGCCCGGCGCTTCCAGCGCTGGGACTGGGCATATTTATGAGCCTGGTGCCACTGGCGCCAGGACTGGGTCCAAAAGGTCCCAATTGGGACTGGTTGGCACTCGGAACCTGGGTTATGGATCTGCTTCCAAGGGAGTTGGGAAAACCCTGACCTTTTGGAAGCAGAGATCATGACAGTCTCCCTATAGATAAAAACCAATATGATTACATATTGTTACATGTTCCAGGAAATGGATCATTCCTAAAATGTAAAGAGTAAGAGCCCGTGAGAGGCTGTTCTAGGGGGTGACCCTCAAATCCCATGCACTGACCTTGCAAGTGGGTGAAAAGATTCAAAACTGGTGTGTATTGAACCAAAAGGCCAGGGATTGATCTCCAGGCTCTCAGCCCTCTATACCCCAAGAGAAGCATTACCTATCCCCAAATCTCACAACCAAAACACTGAAAATCCCATGTCATGCATCTCAACTTTCAACGCAAATACATCACAACTCAAGGGGATCATCAAAAAATGTTGGCCCATTGTACAGCTGAGCCTGCCTGAAGAACCACTCCCCAGGATGGCCCTCAATAGATCTAAAAATCTAAAAGATCTCCTTACTCATGCCAGAACCAAACGCAAGGACTCCAGATCCACTCTTTGGAATATGCCAGTTTTGAATCTCTTCACCCACTTGCAAGGTCAGTGCATGGGATTTGAGGGTCACTCCCTAGAACAAGCATCCATGTGCCTTCTCTCAGAGGGGAGTAAGGGCGGACGCATGTGAATCTAAGCAGATACAAGCATCAGAAATACGATTACGGTGAGTAATGTATCCCTTCTGAGTCTTGTGGAATCTGCTTAGATCACATGCTGTGCATAGATTAGCGAGCAGTGTTAGAAGAAGGAGGTGGGATGTGAGAAGGGTCATGAATGCCTGTAGTCTTATTCATCTATCTATCTGCTTGGATAATCTGTACTCACGCTACCTCATGTCAGAAAAAATACAATCTGAGGGTCCTACACGCGTGAGGGATCATGGGTACAGTGGACGTCACACTAGGGATAGTATTACTTTTTTTCCACGTGACATGAGTAACTCTGGAGCAAACCAGACCACCAATTTTGGATGTAAGAGGCCCTCTTCTTGCATATCAGGTGCAACTTGCACAGATTTTACGACAGTAGTTACACCAGATTTCTTTGTGAATACCATTTTGTGGTGCAATTTATAACCACATTTAGGAGTATCTTACGCCAAAAAAGATATTCTTTGGGAATGAGCTCCTGTGGATTCAGACCTTCATCAAGAAAATGAGATTTGGTGAGCAGCAGCAGGAAAATAAAAATGGCTGTATGGATAATGGATCATACCAACCTGACAACATGGAGAGGCTGCCAAAATATCATAGGTATACATTGTCCCCAGCTGATGCCAGCTTCCATCCCATCGGGATTTACATTTGATGCAGATTATTTTGTGAACGCCTTCTAAACAGTCTACACAAACAGCATAGAGGTGCATAAGCCTTCCTGCAGGAAGAAAACAAAAGATTACTTGCGATACAGAGCAATGAAAAACGATTTAGCAGTCAGTCCCTGAAAAATATGCCGTTATTTGAAGCCCAGTTTCGTTTCTGAAAAGCATGTCATGCCATACATCTGCAACTGGATGTCACAGTGCTGAGAAATACTCACATTCTGATTGATTATTAAGAAGCACTATAAAGGTTGTCCACAATATACAACAACCAGTTCAACATTTATGTGGCACATCATAGTCCTAGAACATACCTGCGTTTCAATATACATGTATCAAAAACATCACTAAGTACAATTTAGGAAAGCACAGCCTCTGCTACAAGTAACATTCTATGTCTTGCATCTATTTGCCAGTACATCTAGCCATCCAAATAATGCATTAAGTGATGTTGAGATATGTGTAAACCCATCTTCCCCTCCCATGAAGATAGAAGCGAAGAGTGCCACCAGCGCATGTGCTGCAAGAGGGCCCTAAAAACAAAAAAACATATGCACCGTTATTTAAGTCACAGAAACAGAGCAACGTTGTGACAGTTTGCCCGACCCTCATCAAGTGGGTTGTGCCAGCGCCCTGCTCCACGGCCTCGCTATTAAATTAACAAATACCTGGGTGATCCTGCCTCATCCAAGTGTGGCGCCCCATTACAAGATGGGTGCCGCCATCACTGCCACCCAGCCCAGACCTCCATTCTATGGCACAGACCGTGCGCTGTGCTTTAAGTGGGCTGGGGACAGCCGGGGCTGGTCCCCAGCAGTCTCTGAAGAGTGGGGCTGAGCCGGGAACTTGCTGGGGCTCCCCGGTTCCACCACGCCACAGCGGGACACATTATCCCGCCACTGCCGTAGCCGCAAAGGGAGATAAAGTCAGGCAGCTGTGTGACTGACAGAAGGGTCAGCCAGCCACAGCATCAGTGAAACTGTAAATTGCAGTTTCAGCAACGCTGTGGCTGGCTGGTACTTCTGTCAGTCACTGTAACTTCCTCTTGTGACCCCTCATCTGAGGGGTCACAAGAGGAAGTTATGGTCCCTTTGTTCCCCTCCCCAGGACACTGACCCTCGGCGAACCCGGGGTGTTCGTGATCTAATCTACAGATTACATCTGTAAGAGGGGCAACATCACTAGTGCAGCCCGGCCTGCTATTTATCAACGCGGTGCCCTGTTATCAGGAGGGTTGCCACACACCCGTCACTGCTGCTGGCCCAGGCACATAAACACGGAGCTCCCATGAGATGTAGGAGTGCATTAGTGACATCCTTTCCGGGACCGTCTCTTTTCTAGATTGCGGTTGTTATAATTAGGGTTTTGAAGATACAATATGGGCAGTAAACACTGAAGAAGCACTTTGGTGGTTTTAAATGGGAGTGGTTAAGAATGTGCATTTTATTTTGAGGAAGCCCGTAAGGGCTAAAGGCGTCAATCGTGTTTGTCTGTAAATCTCTGGAATAATTAAAGTCATTTGGAATAAATCTCGAGGAGTGAAGTAATGTCGTATCTGAACTATCTCTGTCCCTGGTCAGCAAGGCAGATGCAAGGTTTGGACTTTCGCTCTGTGTGATACCGCGTGAGTTTAACGCCTAATGCATGCCTCTTTGAGCAGAACTACAAATCAGGTCACAGATGGGCACAGATAAAAGGAAAAAGGATTTCCAGGAGGGGCTATTTAAGCTGTAATGCTGTAATGTTTTTTAAAGGCTTAATTTCATCTCTGCCCAAGGAAGTGGTTAAATACCACGAACGCCTGGAAATAAATTACTTTGTTAGCTTAATTAAGGTATGCACTTGTTTTCTTTTTTTCTGGATCAACACTATATTCAATCCTTGGCAAACTCGGTACAAGCAAACTAAACATATGTGTACGTCTGAAGTTTGGGAAAGGCAAATACCAACCCCACGCGCTGGCACTACGTATGATTTTAAAAACTACCCGTGCTAGTTACTATCTAAAGAAACCCTGCTGGGGGTGTCTGGAAAGGATGTGGCAGCTGTTGGCCAGTCAGCCTCCTGGAGTAATTAACAATTGAAAGATCCTGGCACACTGCGCTGGGTAAGAAGCTAAATAAGAACACATTCAATTAGCGGATCTCCATAACAAGTCGTCAGTTGAAAATTATATAGAATTGAATCATTAGAAAAATCTGCAAATACCACCCGTGAAGACAATAATGCTGAGTGATACAGTTATTATTCATAAAGACTGTCCTACATGCGCGTTTCGAAAGGCTGGGTCTTTCACTAGGCATATTGACACAATCCACTAAGAATAAAATATGCAACAGCAATATTACAAACGAATTGCTGTGTGGCATGTCCTCCAATACGGAAGTATGTGCAAGTGCACAATGTTAGAAGCGGGCATTCCCAGGGTGACCTGCAATACCCTGTGTATGCAAGCTCCTTACAGCAAACTGTGAATTAAGGACATGGAGGGGACCCGTTTGCCGAAATGCGATATTCATTGAGATAAGTCTAGCCTAACAATATCGAGGCAGATTCCTAAATCGGTGTCGGGGATGAGACAACCCCTGCTATTGTTATGTTGCTGGAGCATCTAAGCATGAAAGCACCATTATCGAAACAGGAGATCCCTGCGGGACACTGGGGGAGCTCAAAGGCTGTCTTTGAGGCGGCTACAGGGATCTCCCGCTTCGTTAATGGTGCTTTCATGCTTACATGTTTCAGCAACGTAAGAATTTTAGGGGTGGTCTCACTCACCCCAGACATCTATTTAGGAACCTGCCATGATACTGCTGGGGTAGACATATCTCAATGAATATTACATTTCCCCCTCCCCAGTGATTTTTCACCCCAACGTCACTCTAGCTGTCCAGGGAATATTTCACTACAGATTGCTGGGTCTAAAAGGTGAGCACCTTATATACTTTGCCAGCATATTTACTGGAACATTTCCTCTCTCAGGTTATTTTGCCGGTGTTCATTACTTTATTTTAAAAGCTCAATGCTATTTTTTCTTGCGCACTTTCTTCTAAGGGGAAGGTCAATTGAACTACATTTGTAAATTTCAATTTAAGATATATGCTTACTGTGTGTATGTTCATGGGTGTCAGCTTTTGATTTTCACTATGGGGACAAAAGTACCTGGGCATATGTTATTCTTGTAGCTGGCCATTTATTTCCCTTTTCCGTGCCGCTTAAATGCTGTTAGTTGGGCTTGTGCGATATGTCACAACAGTCAGCAAAAGACCAGGCATAAAACAAGGGGCTTGTAGCACACTGCTTAACCAAAGTGTGTGATCCTCAGCAAATAATTTCATCTCACAGAGCATTGATAAAAACATTGTGAGTCAAAGTCTGCAATATTTTATACATAACAATACCGCTATCAAAACAGGTCAAAATCAGTTTGGGATTGGTGAACGTCTTTGAGTGATGGGTTGCAAGTGTTTTATAACATACAGTGGCCGTGCCCATCATCCATGTCCTAATTGCATGGCTAATGGTCTAGTAGTGTTTTAAAATGGACAGTGGTGAAAAGAGGGCCCTGGGAATGCCCCGCCTCAACCCCATGAACCTGACAGGCCGCATAGCCAGGAACGCTCAAAGTCACCTATCCTATTTCGGACAAACTCCATGTGCACCCCTGCCTGACTCGTACGGAGGAAGGTACCCCCTCAGACAACCATTCCAAACTTATCCAGTCTAGATCCTTCGAGATCCAGAGAACCCGATGGAGGTCGCAGGCCCGAACACAATGCACTGCCTCGATTAAGTACTGAGAAGCCACTATGCTGATGTCACTAGTGACACCACGAAGTAGCAGCGTTAGTCATGAAGGATACTTGCAGCCCTGTACAGCATTAAACGAACACATACTCACATACATGAAGAACATGCCTAGACAGTTCTGTAGACAGCGGACGGGTACATATACATACTGTCAAAGCTTTTATTATTTTTCTCATTAGCCGAATGCAGTAAAGCAGAAACGCAAGGCAACAAGAGATCCTGAGCAAGCTCGCAGATGCTTAAAGCAAATAACCCTATGGGACTACAGTAGTATATATGGAGCCTGGTAGGGCCACGTATGACTAATATATAGGTAACATAGCAACATAGCACAGCAAGAGCATGTAAAAATCACATTATAAGTCTAAGGAAAATTACAGAAGGCCTCATGCCACAGAACAGGAGACAAGAGGAGCTGGCTCAGGCTGCACAAAGCCTTAGGTCAGAGATAGAGTCACATTCCAAACGTCAAGGGGACCAGCTGCAGGAAAATGGAATAAATGCTCCTAAATGCAGACCCAAGAGCTCAATTATGTGGTTCACAACCACTTGATGCAACCGAACTAGACAATGGGCATTCACCAATTGTGGGAAGAGAAGCCATTCTCAGCAACCCAGACGAGAGGTGAAAGAAGTGTTGCAACGTGGAAACGAACTCTCATAGGCAAAGGTGGTCTATTACCAGATACAATTCAGACACATAATCGTTTCACATCACCTTGAAGAGGTGCACAGAGGGCTGAGATCCGAACTGGGTCCCAGGCCTGGGGAGACCAGCTGCAGCCAATCACGAGACAGAAATTCAGGGCTGGGTGGCAAGGGGCAAGAGCCAATGGTAAGTCCACTACTCTGCAACACTGTAATAGATAATTTCTTGGAAACTGGGCAGGTCAGCCACCTGAAATGCGAGCGCCAGTAGAATAACCTCAATAGGGGATCGCAATATGGGTTACCACTCGCAGCACCCAATCAATCATGGGGATAGGTTTTTGGGAAAGGGCCCAGGTGATGACGACATACAGCATCAAAACTGGGGAACATGCTTTGTGAAGTTAAGATGTACTGGAGAATCCCGATTGTCTTGTATGATCCCTGTTGTTTTTTTTGTAATAAACCACAGCTCTAACTTGCTGTTGGCTGAGTCCTCTGTTTATTTTGGGGAAGGGTTGTTAGGCCCTTGGGAGTCGGACAAATCCCCAGACGACCTCTGGCATACCTGGTAACCATCCAAACAAATTGGTAGCAGAGTTGATGGTTCGGCTACGCTAGTCCAGCACGAAGCCGACTCTACCGCTGCAAAGCCTGAACATGTTTCGAGACAGCGGGGAAAGTGTGCCCCGTGTAAAGACCATCAGCAGCCAGCCTGGGAAATATCCTGCCCGCGTTCCTTGAGGAGTCCAGCAGACCAGAAGGGTGGCGTGGCAGCTTTGAGGGACGCAGCAGCCGAGCAGTGTCAGCAAACCACGCAGTGTAAGTATTGACCTAGTCACACAGCAACTAAGGGGAGAGGGAAAGTAATGGGGGGTGCGAGGGTGGCATCAATCATTGTCGAGTATCAGAGTATTGTCAAGTATTGTCTAGCAAAGTCAAGTTTAGTCGGGCCACGAGCAGAGGTAGACATAATTTTTCTGTGGTTAGGGTACATTCGGTTTCAAACTAAAACGTTTTGGTGAACAACCTAGACAATTGACTTGAGGGCACGGGCGACAAATGTTATGTAAATATTGGCTTTCCTGTGGGTTGGGCATTTTAGCTCGGGTCATAGATGACAGTATCCCAGTAAGGTTTAGCAAAGGGAGCTGGCCTAGATTGCGGATAGTGATTCATCTGATTAAGTCTTGCGGAGGCATTTATCTACAAAGCGCCACTTTAGGTACATATCGAACCCAAGAAAATATTGGTATACTTTGCTAGGAGGCAGGAAGACAGCTGTGGGGTTTGTGTTGTGGCTGTATTTTTTTTGTGCAAGTGTGTTCTAGCATTGGGCATGCTGTAAGTGATTTTTAGCACTACCTTACTTAGTGAATTGGTGACGTCACCTGTGGAGAGCACAAGGTGTCGTGGTCATGGTGGTGAGAAGCTTGAAATGTATAGAGGAGGTGGTACAAGGGCGATGCGCGAGACATTTGGGGGTGCCTGAGGAGGTTGAGAGTTGTGTAGGGGCGGTGCGCACAGCACTCCTGACAGGCTGTTGTGGAGCCAGAAGGGCTCAAAGAAAATGGAAAGAATTACCATTGCACTGTGTTTTTCCCCGAACAGCGGATTGTCGAATACCTCGACTTGACGTCAAGTAAGAATAAACGCAATGTATCAAGGGAAGTGCAGCAGTGACATGTCCCTACAGCACCTATGTAAGACTCTTACGCCCTATAAGGACAAGATTTGTAAGTATAGGGTGGAATGGACTAGAAGTACCGAGGGTAAATTGACTAAACCATGGCCACAATGTGAAAGTTTCTCCACAGATGTGCAGCAATCACTACTGACACACTTACAGGGTACCTTTAAGGGAAATAAGATAGCAAACCGCATGGCAATATTTGAGTTGTGGACGATGTTTCAGGAGGGTGATGGGGACACAGCAAGGCATCAATGGATGCTGAACCAGCAGGAGGCATCCCCCACCACCACCCCCACATCCTCTCCTGCAAGCGAAAACTCTGAAGAGAAAGATGATGAGCAGGGGATTTACCCACTCCGGGAGCTAAAAGCAGCAAAGGGCTATTCAAACCCAATATTTAAACCACCACCATATACCAAGGAGGAGGGACAGAAAGGAATGGGGCAAACGATCAGCGAAAAGGGAGTAAGCAGTCAGGTGCAGAGGGGCACGAAGGAGGGGCTAGAGGGCATAGCCACAAACAAGTGGGTAGGGGGACAAATCCTCCTAAAGCTAGATGGGAAGACAACGGGAGAGGCAGAAGTAGCAACCAAAGGGATGGATGGTCTTAAGGGCTGGAAGGTCTTCTATGCCGGATTATGTAGCTAGCCTAAATTAATTGATTTCCTCCACTCTTAAACCCAAATCCAAAGTAATCGTCATTGGAGATTTCAACATGGGTTTCCATGACCCCTTCTGACAAAAGCAACATTGAGTGCTTTGGAAAACCTGGATTTCATTCAATATGTATCGCAACCAACCCATTGTGGTGGCAGAATACTTGATTGGGTAGTGGCACACGGCATTGGACTGGACAAGATAGAAGTGAAACCTTGTCCATGGTCCGATCATAGCTTTGTAAAATTTGAAATATCATCAATCTACACTATTAAGAAAGTTTAACAGCCACGGAGAAAAGTTATGTCGTAACCTATGAAAGCTTACTCCAGGAGCACTAGCTCTGCTCTTTGTTCCCTTCTTAGCCAATCTAGCTCAGTACAAGTCTGCAGCTGATCTGTCAGCAGTATATAATAAAATGAGGACTGAAGTTGTTGATAGTTTAGCCCCTCAAAAACTAAGACTAGAAAAGTCTATTCCTTCAAAAATCTGGTATTCATCAGAAATACAAAATCTGAAAATTAAGAAACACAAAACACTGTGGAAATGGCAGAACACTATCTGCTGTTGACAAATCAGATTATAGCCGTGAAGCTAAAGAGCACAAAGATGATATCTGCGCCAAAAAAAATGCTACTATGAGAATATAGTTAAGACTGCCGTGTCAGACACAAGGGAACTTTTTAGGATCCTAAAAGAAGTGGAAGACCCCTGCCCCATCGATGTTACAGTTGTGAAAACTCAGACTGGTGTACCCATATTGAAAAGGCCACGGCTAGCAAGAGCCTAATCATTAAGGAGGACATTGAAACCAAGCTTACTCAATTGAATCCATCATCTGTTTCTGCTCATATTCACCACCAATCACCCAAGATCAATCCTTTTTACCTTTGTTGAAGTGACCGAAGAGGAGGTTCTGTGAATATTAAGAAGGATAAATAAAACCCACCAGTTGTAGAGGAGGCATCTGTCCAACTAAAATAGTGAAAGCTTGTGCCTAGTTGCTTGCCCCTCTTATCACTACATTTGTAAATGCATCATTTAAAGATATGTCAGTACCACGAGACATCAAGTAAGCCTGGATCACTCCTCTCTTGAAGAAGCCTACACTGGACCCATGTATAGCAGGCAATTATCGCCTGATTACTAAATCCCCCTTCCATTTGAAGGTACTGGACAAAATAGCACATGGACAGATTCAAGCATTTCTAAGTGCACATGGCATACTAGGCTATAAACAATCAGGCTCCCGAAGTGCCCATAGCACTCAGTCCATCTTGCTGGACCTTAAATCTAACATTCTTCAATTCACAGAAAATGGCAAGACATCTCTGCTGATGCTCCTCGATCTGACAGCCACGTTTGAACTGGTAGATCATTCCATCTTAGCCAGCAGACTGCTAGAGCAGGCCTTTTTCTCTAAGGAAGCAGTCAACTGGGTCCTATTGTTTCTGTCAAAGAGGACTGCTAAGGTTTTCCATGAAGATGCTATGTCAGAAGGACTGGCCCTGGAGTGCAGAGTGCCACAGGGCGCGTGCCTATCTCCCACTCTCTTCAATCTATTCAAGCTCACACCTTTTGATCAATTTGAAAAAGATGGTATCTGTTACGCTAACTATGCGGATGATACTTATTGTCTATTTCCACTTTCAGTTGATCACCTCAGAGACACAGAGAACATCAATGCAACGTACAACCAAATTCACCTCGGGATGTTGCTCAATGGCCTAGCCCTGAATAACTCAAAAACAGAGATCATAATCTTGGGCACTGGTCATAAGCTCAGCCATCTTGATCAAGCCTGCACTTCCTTCCAAATCTCAGACTGTCTTCTACCTACCCTTAAGAAAGTGAAAACCTTGGGCATTACCATTGACCAAGAACACTCAATGAGGGCACATATCAACTGCCTATTGCCAAACACAACGTACTATATCAAATTACTAGCACAAATCAGACCATGCTTGGATGTAACCAGCTGTGCCACTTTAGCCAGGGCTATCATAGGGAGACGCCTTGACTATTGTGCCAGTACCCTACTAGGTGCTGGTAAAGGGGAGCTAAACTGTCTGTAAGGTGTTCAGAACAACGCAGTGTGTGCTGTAGTAGGTCTGCGAAAAACGTATCATGTATCAATAGCCAGGAGAACGTTACACTGGCTTCCTTTGACAAAGAGTCATGTTTTGCACGCTTTGCATCTCTCACACCTGCCTGTATGGCGAGAGTCCGTCCTACCTGGCAGCCCAGTTTAAATGGCTACCGGACAGGTGTAGCCTCAGATCAAACAACTCTGGCCTACTCCTTATACCCAAGGCAAAACTGACACAGGTGACAAACAGATGTTTTCCATTCTCATCCTCACGCCTATGGAACACCCTTCCGCTCGACCTGAGGGTATGTTCTAGCTTACCAAGTTCCAAGCGAAACCTAAAAACATTCCTTTTTGAATGAAGATTGAATGTTTGCCTTGCTTACCCCTCCCCCCCCCTTGACTGCCTGCTTTTTATGTTTAGAGTTGTATGTTAGTGTTAGCGCTCCTATGCCTCTGGGTTCGTGTTCTAGCACTTTTGAAATAAAATAAATAAAGGAAATAGCTAAGCAAAGGACTTGGCAGAAATAATGGAAGAAGTATACAGAAGAGAGAGGGAAGCAGAAGAGAGGTGCAAAAGGGAGCGCAGAAGAGGGAGGAAGAGAAAGAGCAGGAGCAGCGAGAAAGGAGGAGGAAGAAGTAAGAAGAGATTGAGAAACGAAGGGATGCGGATGAGAAGGAAATAGAGAAAGAAAGGGGCAGCTAGAGCGAATAGCACAAAAGTGTGCATGCAAGGAGTAGGAGGGGCACGTGTTTAGAGATATAAAAACATGATAGGAAATGAGCACTGGAAATGACAGAGCAGGAGGGGGCAGACGAGTGGAGCCAGATAGCACAAGCACGCAGGATAGGACTACTGCCGTATCAGATAGGAGGCAGGCATGACTTGCGTGACATTGACTTCACCGTGAAGCCCAATGCAGACACAACTTCTAGGAGACTGAGTTTCATGGACGATTTTTGCAGTAATATGACTCTGACTCAGACAAAGAAGCAAGGGACAGCGGGGACGAGGGAAGCAGGCAACTCGCGCACCATTCTGACAGGGAAAAGTGCAGACAAAATTGTGACCTGGGACCTGGGGAAACATACAGGGGGATCAAAGGGAGACAAGGACGACGAACACCGCGGTCGATGGACGATTTATCTCATATGTTGAGAAACCTAGGGATCTCCCAGAACAAAGGAAGGGCGAGACGGCCATAGCATGTTTTGGCACTAGGGACACCAGGCAGGTCTGACAACTGTGCACAATTGACTCAAGGAGCGCCAGTAGATACATACACTGACATTAGAGATGCAGACAAGCAGATTAGACTGACTAGAGGAGCGAGTGGGGAGGTAGGGTTAACACAGCTGCCCCTACTGGAAAAGGGAGGGGGGTGACCTAAATATATCCCATGGAAACACATTGGCAAGGAAAACGTGAGATGTAGGCTACCTTTGTTAACCGCAGGTGCAGAGAAATGGATATATGAAATGGAAAGTATGACAGCGGGACAGAGATTAGCAGTGGGGGACCTAAAGGGACTATTAGTGGTGATTCTCGGGGAAGCTGCTGATGAAGTATGGAGAAGGGCAGTGTTCCCGGGAGTGACCATCCAGGATATGGCGCATGATGGTTCATCGTTTGCAAACTGCCGAGCTGCCGTATGGCAAGCTCTAGGGACACAATACCCAGACACCGTGACCCGCGGGGGGAGGATTCATGGGCCGGGGGAACATGCAGCACAGGTTTTGAGCAAGAGGAGGGCCACCCAGGGGACGCGGTATGGGCCACAGATGCATCACAACCAAGGGGGATTTCCAGGAGGGTTTCAAGGATATGGGCAGCAGGTGCAGCAAAGCCCAGGGAAGTATTCTGGGTTTTTTCAAGGGCAAGGGAGGGACCCATCAGAGTGCTGGTTGTGTTGGCAGAGAGTGTGTAGAAGCAGGGGTACAACAGAACGGTGGGATGCAGTACCAGCCAGCATACCAAGGGGAACAAGATAAGTATTACACACAGGACTAAGCACAACAGCAAGGACCAGCACTGAGCGCATACCCGCAGCCACACCATCCCATGACACAGACGCCACAGATGCAAGCACATAAACTGTAATATTTACAGACACCACAGATGCCCCATACTCAAGGTAACCACCAGCACCTGCATACAGCACAACAGGTACCGCAGATACAGAACAGCATACAGTGAAGTAACAGGACAGTGGCACGCACAGACTCCATAGCAACAACCCCCATCAGGTACCTGGGAGGGGTCATCATGGTGGGGAACAATCCATTTTCTGGGAATGGGATGTCCTTACACCCTCAATAGGACAGCTAACAGACAGACCTCATGTGTTTGATCCTGTCGATTACACCCAACCCTGCAGAGGGAACCACGCATAGGGGTGTCAACAGGGGACAATGACAACACGTTTTCCTTTCTTGTAGACACAGGAGCGACTAAGTCCTGCTTCCGGAAGGGAAGCTATAGGTTGTCAGGTGATGGCATGAATACTCAAGGATTCTCTGGGGCTACAGAAGTGGGTTCTTACACAGACAATATTTCACTTTCTATAGGGGAACATGATTTATCTTTGCTCTTTCTTTACTCTCAGCAGACACCTGTAAACATACTGGGGAGAGACATCATGAGCAGACTCAATATGACAATTTCATTCACAGACAAGGGAACAGTGCGCTTCACACCAGGGATACACTTTCCCAATGTAAGGGAAATCATTCAAGCATATTGTGTATGGAAGGTACAGAGGGGGGTGCCAGTGGACGAGGAACTGTTCCAGTACGGGACTGAGATTGCAATAGCATGGCTATCAGGGACCCAAGGGAAGATATGGCGCATCACAAATGAGTATTTGTTCAGACCAGAGATGCCATTGGATGAGGTAGAAGGGACAATAGTGCCACTAGAATTGGAGGCAGAGATTGTGGGAGACGAGTGGATGGCGGTACATGGGATGGAAAACACAGGACGATCATGGCGAGCAGTGATCGCTGTGGCTGAGGGAAAAAGGTTGACCACAGCGACAGATGAACTATTCAGAGATAACAGATCAGACCATGAGATGGTGTTCTAAATGAGTGTCACATATTGGATAGAAATACATTACAGAGAGGTACCACAGAGGATGGCGATGGTGCTGAAAGCACCGCCGTCCTTCTGCAAGGAGGATCAGGCCAAGGTGCCCAGCATTTTATGGACCACTAGCCCCTATGAAGTGGGGCTTTTGAAGGATGTTGGAGGAGTGGAGATAAAGCTGAAACCAGGAGCAATTTTACCCAGAGTCAAACAATACCCACTCTCAAGAGAGGCAGACGAAGGCATTTATGAGAAGATTGCAGCACTAGTAAAGGAGGGCATCCTAGTACCATCAGAATCATCATGCAACACAGCTGTGTACACCATTAAGAAAGCAAAAGGGGGGGTTCATGGCGTTTTATACAGGACTTGCACCCCCTTAATCATATTGTAGAAGCAGAATATCCTTTAGTTCCAAATTCTGCGACAATTTGTGCAGCATTCCAGCATAAGCTGCCCGTTTCACAGTCATAGACTTTAAGAATGCTTTCTTCTCTATGCCACTACACCCAGACTCACAAGACTTGACTTCCTTTCTTTATAGAAATATGAAGTGGAACCATACAAGACTTCCTCCAGGGTACTGTGAGTCACTTTCCATAATCAATAGGGTCCTCCAGATGGATCTAGGCAATATACAGATGGAGAGCACGGTCATACAGTACGTAGATAACATTTTGATCAGCAGCACGACAGAAGAACAGTGTAGAAATGACTCGGTACACATGCTGACAGTGCTGGCTGACAAGGGATACAAGGTGGAAAAAGCCAAACTACAGTACTGTCAGAATAAACTGCTATACATTGGACAGATGATTTCCCAAAATGGCTGAAAGGTCATGACAGAAAGGGCGGAGGCAATACGCAGGACAGCAAAACTCGCGACAGTAAGAGAGATGCAGCAGTTCTTGGGGTTATGCAATTACTGCAAGGCATGGATCTTTGACTAGAGCATTTACACCAGGCCTCTACTGAGTGCACTGAAGGAAGTGCAAAAAGGGGGCAAGATAAAACGATGGACAACAGAAATGACTGAGGGATTCGATGAGCTGAAGGAAGCGATATGTACAGCTCCAGTGTTAGGGATCCAAGACTATAAAAAGGATTATCTTTGTCCACACTTCAATGGGTTAGTGATAACAGCAGTACTGACCCAGAAGACAAGCTTGGGGCACAAGCCACTAGCATACTACAGCGGAAAGCTAGACCCAGTAATGAGAGTACACTATCCTTGAGAACAAGCTATGGCTACAGCCGCATTCGCAGTGGACAAATGAGCAAGTATTACCATGGGGTGCAGCACCACTCTTTACGTGGAGCATTCCCTCTTCGCAATATTGGAAAGACCAAAAAGCACACTGACAAGACAAAGAGCATCTGGGTATCAGTGATGAGACTCAGGGAGGATGGAACTAGCGAAGTAGTGGCCAGAGCATGACTACCATCCCATTATTCAGCACAAGCAGCAGAACTAGTGGCTTTAACATTGGCATTTGAGCACAGCAAGAAAAAAGGAAGTGACAATTTACTCAGATTCAGACTATGTGACATCCACAGTACACTCAGGACTGTCACGATGGATGAGGAGTGGTTTTAGGAGGGCTGACAGGTCACCAGTACAGCATGCACTCCTATTGGTCATATTTTGGGGAACTCCTGGAAATGGAGGCCTCGTCACATGCCCGTGACTATGCAAGGGCAATGATACTCAATGAGGGGTATCATGTTTTGCCAGAAACACAAATAATGGAGCAGCAGGGAGCTGCACCCAGGGAGGAGAAGGACCTGTGGACTACAGTATCTCCAACAGATGCCCTAAGGCAGCAAAAGAACACAGGGAAGGTGGTCATGCCACTTGCATTGTTTCACACAGCACTGACGCAGTTACATTATCTGACACACACAGGGAAGGAGGTGCTTTCTGCGCATATTGGAGAAACATGGTTCTGTCCTAATTTGGCGGCAAAAGTGGCCTAATTTAGGAGTAAATGCTTGACATGCAAGCAATTTACTGCGGCACATACATTGAGAGTTGTGAGAGGAGCCACAACACCGTCGAATGAGTAACTGAAAGAGGAACAACAAGATCATTCGGAACCAGCACTACCGAGTGGAGGACACTCAATGGTTATTCGCTCACGGGCAACAGAATTAGGGCAAGGACTTCCTACACATTCAGAGTGAGAATACACTCTTTGTTATTTTTCTTTCTACATACATTCGTCGTGACAGTGTGACTGACTAGTGTGACTGTCTTATTTTATAACTGTTCATGTTGCCCAATGATTTACAACCTGATACTTTTTCAGGCCAATTTGTCCACTTCATTAGAAGGTCCAACAGATTTTGAGGATGTCCTCCTCTTATATATTAAAACGTTTTCATAGCATATTTGGCCAAAGCTTACCCACAACTTGAGTGAGGAAACCCATCAACACTAGAATCAGTACTGTGTGGCAACAACTTTTCCTCTTCGCCATGAGCGACTATATGATCCACAGGACTTAAAACTAATACAACACAAATATATTAATGCACAGCCTTTCCACATTTCAGGTGGGCAACTGGTTTCTTCAAGCTGCACAAGGATCCAACAGCACAGGTAAATGGTGAAATAATAAATAATATGCTTATTGTGTTGTGCCTTTTATTCCCAAGTGGGGTCCTTGCATTTATTTTTTGGCAAATATTGCCTTGTGTCCATTGAAACCGCTGCATCCTCGACTTACATCACCCCAATCCAAGCAGGTGTAACAACCATGTCAGGTGGACAATGGAGCACTGCAAGCACGGTAAGGAGAGGTAAGTGCAGTGTTGACACAGACATGGGGGGAGTGGATCTATATCTCAACGACACTGCTAGAGTGTCTAATAACATGTGGCATCAAAACATGGCCAAAGTAGGTAAGGAAACCACCTGGGAGAGCTGTTATGTCTGCTCACTCATCCCCTATGCCATGAGTGCCTCCAGAACGTTCATAGCAACTGAAATATCAGCAGCAAGAGCTCAATGACTCATGTACCTATCCATGGTTACAACCGAGGAACATTCCAAGGGAAAACAGCAACACTGAAATGGATGCCCCAAACAGCATTCTCCTATGAAGACAGTTACACAAAGACTCTTGACATGATGAACAATTATTGGCATTTAGACCAAGCAATACAGTACATAACCGATGGCCTGCAGAAAGGCGACATGAAAACGATAACACTGAAAAGCTGCCTTGCCCAAAGAAGGGGTTGAAGGAAATAGGAGGAGAACCAGGATGTTGGGAAAGACCGCAGATGCTTGTGTATGGCCAAGTGCACACAGAGGAAGGATGGAAAGATGGAGTAGTAGGAAGCAAAGCACACACCCAGGTACAATCACCAGCGAATACAGTACAAGGACAGAATGACAAGTGCCTGAAGGAATGGGATGCAAGTGCCAGACTGCTCATCTGGTTAGACAATGAAACTGGTGCGATGCCTATAATACCTCTGAAGAAACCGGCATTATGCTACAAGACTAAAGGAGCAGTGAGAGTTGGAGATAATACAGAATGTTGGTACACAGAAAAGCATCCAGCAATGAAGGTTGGCACTGCAGTACTGATGGACCATTATTGGGTGTGTGAGTCCAAGGCATAGGAGAAGCTGCCACCCAACTGGGGAGGAGTTTTCTCATTGGTGTACATCAATATGCCATCACTGGTAGTGGCCCAGAAAGATGAAGATCAATAACTTCCCGAAGATGGACACTAATACAAGAAAGAAAAGGTCAGTGGGAGTAGAAGAAAAGGGAAGAAAGAAGCAGTTAGTCGAAGTGAGTACAGTCAAAAGAGATAACTATTTCTCATCAGAGTCAGACGCATCCCTGGATGATGTACCGCCTGAACATAAGTTATTCAGCAGGACAGAAATGTTCTTTGCGTCAGTAGTAAGAGCAGTCCAGACATTTACAAATGCGAAATGGTTACAAATAACCAGGTGGGAGTTGATGCTGACAAACTCTACAGTGAATGGCTTTAACGCAATAAAAGAAGAGCTCAGAGCAGTAAGGTTGATGACGCTCCAGATCAGATACGTTCTAAATCTCCTCACAGTGATGGAAGGAGTTTGCGCAAAAATTGGGGGTTCCTGTTGCACATTCGTACCTGCCAATGATGGAGAAAATGGCACATTGACGGAAGCAGTAACACAATGTCTAAGATGCATGCCACAATGGAGGAAGAAACAAAAGGGACCGGAAAAGATCAAAGCTGGATAAACATACCTCTGGTCATGGATGCCTTCATGGCTGGCAGACAGACTGAAAGTATTACTAGGGGCACTAATATTGGTACTAGTGGGACCAGGTGTGATAAGGATCTGCATCAGTCAATGCCGCAAGTCTATGGAGAAGTTGATAGCGATGAAGGTGATGATGGATGTGAATATAGGAGGTGAAAAGGACAAAATAGTGGATGAAAGAGAGAACTTGAGGAGAAGAATAAGGGAAAGTCCACTGTTCCCAACTGAAACGGTAATGTTCAACAACCCACACAACAACAAGACGTATGAAGGAAAATAGGTATGGTGCAACCCAGAAGGAGACTGCAGTTACATGACCTGGAATTTTGACGATCATGCAAATTACTAGGGACACCTCGGATGAGTGATAAATATATGGCTACCAAGAATAAAAGTGGTGAAGTATGATGGAGTGGTTGACAGGTCGAACAGAGGGGGAGACTTAAGAGAGGGCCCCGGGAATGCTTCCCCTCACCAACATGAACAC
Organism: Ambystoma mexicanum; assembly: GCF_040938575.1. Lineage (NCBI taxonomy): Eukaryota > Metazoa > Chordata > Amphibia > Caudata > Ambystomatidae > Ambystoma > Ambystoma mexicanum. The sequence continues at coordinate 543,144,060 of NC_090928.1, read as the reverse complement.
GACAGGCCTCAGAGCCAGGAACGCTCAAAGTCACCCATCCTATTTCGGACAAACCCCAAGTGCACCCCCTGCCCGACTCGTACGCAAGAAGGTAAGCCCTCAGACAACCATTCCAATCTTATCTAGTCCAGATCCTTCCAGATCCAGAGAACTCAATGGAGGTCGCGGACCCAAACACAATAATGGACTGCCTCGATTAAGTACTGAGAAGCCACTATGCTGACGTCACTAGTGACACCACGATGTGGCAGCGTTAGTCATGAAGAACATTCACAGCTGTGCACAGCATTACACAAACACACACTTGCATACATGAAGAACATGCTTAAACAGTTCTGTAGATAGAGGACGGGGTCGTATACATACTGTAACGCTCACCTGGCTCCCACGGAGGCGCTGGTCTAGTCTGGGTTGCTGTGGCCTCTTCAAGCGTGATGCGCAGAACTCGGACCACCGATTGAACAGGACCCCCAAATCTTGCTTGTCTGGCCCGTAGGAATATCCTTCTGCAGATGAAAAAGGGGATTAACTGTCTGCAGAATAGTGTGCTTGCTGCCCCTTTCCCCCTTCGTCTTTTCTGACTTCCACCAAAACCCCCGGTTTAAGCTCACCTTATGGTTTGGAAGGATGAACTCTCCATCCTGCTTCTGGTGCAGGGGCGCGCGTTCGTCCAGTAACTTCACTCGTTTTCAGAATGGCGCTGGCAAAATCCACTTGACTTTTCTGAGCGATACGCCGTAAGTATGAAGATTCAAAAGTTCAAGTGTGAGCCTCTTTTTATGTTGTCTTCCTAACCTGTGATCTGTCCTTTATTTCAGGTGCAGAACGAAGGCGATGCGTTGAGGGGTTAAATTGCCGATGGTAAAATCAGGTGAGTTAGTGATGAGGGCGACCTCTCTAAATGTCTTTATAATTCCCCAGTAATGTCTTTTGTCCTTTCCCAATAGGGACCGGGGTGCGGTACCTGCCAACGAAGCGGCGCCGACCCGAATTGTGGAATGGTTCACCAAGAAAAGCCGGTAAGTATTATGGCTGAAAATTCGGCTTTCCTCCTGTGTTCCCTCTGCTCACCTTTTGTCTCTTCTTCTCTCCCCTAGGTGCAGAGATGTGGCGACCGGTGCTGACAGCCGCGATGGAGCCGGGAGATGTCTCGAGGACAGGTGAGTGAAGCGCGGAGCTGCAGCGAGCAACGCAATGCTTTTAAATGGAAGTCTTTCTTCAAGAATGCTGGCGTGAAGATTCCGGATGCAGGTAAGAAGTTTGAATAGGTTCTTGGTTTTCACCTTTCTCTTCTCTTCTTTCCTTACAGGTGTTCCAGGTTCGAGGCGGGCGTGGCTGGAGTCCAGGTGCAGGAGCAGACACGGTGAGCGTTCAGCTGCTGGGATGCAGAACAACGCGAAGCACGTGTGGCTGTCTGGGCGTGGCTTAAATAGCCTTGGAAGAAGTCCTAGGTAAGTATTCTTCCACAGCCCCACCCAAGTAACAAAATAGTCCCTTCAGTAAAATAGTCCCTCCTAAGCCTCATTTGGCTTGGGTCTTCATGCAGCATGGTCTGCATCAGGTGAGTATGCAGCATGGTCTGCATCAGGTAAGTGCACCAAACACTTTCCTTTATGAGCCTGGCGCCTATGGCGCCAGGACTGATGTCCAACATGAGTAAGAGCATTTAGAAATCACATTATAAGTCTAAGGAAAATTACACAAGGCCTCAAGCCACAGACCCAAGAGCTAAATTGTGTGGTCCACAACCACGTGATGCAGCCGAACTAGACAATGGGCATTCACCCGTTGTGGGAAGACGAGCTGTTCTCAGCAACCCAGAAGAGAGTTGAAAGAAGTTTTGCAACATGGAAACGCACTCTCATAGGCAAAGGTGGTCTATTACCAGATACAATTCAGACACATAGTCGTTTCACATCACCTTGAAGAGGTGCACTGAGGTCTGAGAACCAAACTGGGTCCCAGGACTGGGGAGACCAGCTCCAGCCAATCACAAGACAGTAATTCAGGGGTGAATTGCAAGGGGCAAGAGCCAATGGTAAGCCCACTACTCTCCAACAATGTAATAGATAGTTTCTTGGGAACGGGGCAGGTCAGCTACCCGACATGCGAGGGCCAGTAGAATAACCTCTAAAGGGGATCGCTATATGGGTTACCACTCTCAGCACCCAATCAGTCATGGGGATAGGTTTTCGGGGAAGGGCCCAGGTGATGACAACCTACAGCATCAAAACCGGGGAACACGCTTTGTGTACTGGAGAATCCGGTTTGTCTTGTATGATTCCTGTTGCTTTTTTGTAATAAACCACAGTTCTAACTTGGCGTTGGCTATGTCCTCTGTTTATTCTGGGGAGGGGCTGTTGGGCCCTTGGGAGCCGGACGGACCCCCAGACGACCTCTGGCATACCTGGTAACCATCCGAACAGTGGGAACGCCAGAAGGCGCTCCCACTGGTCATGGCTGAAGATCATGGCTAGTAGTCTGGTAGTGTTCTAAGGTATACAGTGGGCACAGCCGAAGGCCGTGGCCACTGGCCATGTGCGAAACAAATCTATGGAATAACAAAACCCTTGAAATTCAAGGAAAAAAGCTTTAGTTCCATGGATGTTAATGTGAGAACTTAACCCAACAAAACCCCTGAAATTCAGCTAAAGCCATCTTAACTTTGCGCCCGCTGTTGCACAGCCTATGACCACAATGATGACATCACAGATCACATCACTGATGGCATCACTAATGACATGTTGTAGGAGAACACTGATAACATCACAAATTGCATCACTGGTGACAACACTAATTACATTGTAACAGATTACATCAATATGGCACTAGACATTACATGATTAATAAGTTAGGTCATAAAAACTTTGATTTTCTTAATAACAATTTAGGCCATGGACTTGGCCATGACGAAGGCTGTCGTCACTGGCCATCATCAAACACCATAGCTAGTGGTCAGTTAACATTGCAAAATACCAATGTGCATGATTAAAAGCCATGCCTAGTGGCCCGTCACAGTTTTAAAATATACAGTGTGCAACTTTGAAAGCTGTAGTCAGTGGCCATAGCTAAAGGCAATAGCTAGTGCCCGTTAATATGTTAGAATATACAGTCGGCATGGCCAAAGACCTTGACCACTGGCTAGTACTGTGTTGAAGACCATGGTTGGTGGCAGGTTAGTGTATATAATATACAGTGGGCACGGCTGAAGGCCATAGAGAGGGGCTGGTGAGTGTTGTATAATACACAGTGGGCATGTCCGAAGTCCATCGCTTATGGCATGTTATTATTTTAAAATATACAGTGGACCTTGCCAAAAGATGTACAAACTGCTCATTGTCAGAGCCCATGGCTAGTGACCCATTTATATATTAGAATATATAGTGGACACAGCCAAAGATTGTGGCCACTGACCAGTATTGTGCTAAAGCCCACAGCCAGTGGCTGATTAGAGTATATACTATACCGTGAACACAGCTAAAAGCTGTAGCCACTGGTCAAGGCCAAAGTCTATGGTTGGGGCCTGTTAGTGTTTTAAAATATACAGTACACATAGGTGAATCTTGTTGCCAGTGTCCATGACTGAAGGCCATGATTAGTAACCATTAATGTGTTGAAATATATTTGGCCATGCACACTGACCACTAATGCTGGTTACTGTTGTAATGTAATTAGTGATGTCATCATTGATGTCATCTGTGATGTCATCATTGTGGTCATAAACTGTGCAAAAGTGGGCACAAAGTTAAGGTGGCTTTAGCCGAATTTCAAGGGTTTTGTTGCATTAAGTTCTCACCTTAACGTCCATACAACTAAAGTTTTTTCCTGGAATATATTATAGGCCGGTGGTCACGGCCCTATAGTTAAAGTGAGTCGGGCTCCCATAGAAACCCCTCAAAATTCTGTTGTTAATAACTTTTGATTTGAGTACCGGATTTAACTGAAATTTCAAAAGTGATTAGGGACTCGCGACTCCCCCACCCCCGTCAGAATGCAAAGTTTTGAAAAGATCTATTAAAAAATAAAAGACAAAACCTTTTTTTTTCCAAAGTTGTGGCCTACTATTTTCCCATAGACAAGCAAGGTCAATTTTTGGCAAAGCACACAGCCAAAACCGCTGGACAGATTTGGAGCAGGTCCGAAACAACTTGGGCACAAAGCGTAGACTCGCAATCCATGCATGGTTTGGGGCTATTCCGTGCAGTAGTTATTTAAATATTTGACGGAAAAGGGGGTGACCGCTTCTCCAAAATAGCTACATCTCGGGTAAATTACCAAAACCATGTTTTTTTAGAAATGAAACGACCGCCATTTTGTTTTTCTCTTGATGCAAGAGATAATCGTGGTTACAGCTGAGGATAACAGGAAAAGAAAAGTAGTTAAACAACTGTTTGCGGGTTAAAATATTTCCAAATAACATTACTCTGAGGCGGGGAGGCTGCTGGATGAGACCAAGTGAAATTTGGAAGTTATAGTAAGCCCAGAGACTGAGTTTGCAACACAAAGTCAACATCAAAAAGGAAACTGTCACAGAAACAGTGTGTGTTGTTAGGGGAAATGGAGATGCCAGGGGAGACGAGGAGGCCGACTGGGGGGAGCTGGCACAGATGAGGCGGGCACTTGTTGAGGGCCTCGGGGAGGGGGCTGGTAAGAATGTCTTTTTTTTGGCCGGATTCAAGGCTATACATGACTACAGATAGCCACCGGCATGAGTAGTTCTGTGCCCACGGCTATAGATTTTGGGGTGTTTGTGTTTTATTTCTTTTTAAAAGTTATTTTTGATAGATATAGTGACGCGGGTGAGGGGGGTGAAAAATCAGTGGCCTTGGCCAAAGGCCATGTTCAGTGACACGATAGGTATTTGAGTCTTATTATTTCTGTTTGTTTTCAGACTTTCTTACATGTGAGACTGGAGAAAAAAGGAAGAAAATTGTAAACAAAAAAACTCAATACAAAAAGAAGCGTGGTTCTTAAAATGGAAATTCTTAGAAGAAAAATATAATCAAGTGAAAGGAGTACTGTTTATGTACATTTTATTATAGGTTCAAAAATGGATACAAATACTGAAAAAGACATTGACAACTCTTTCACTGATTTCTCAGGTTGTGAATCTTTTTTAGAGGATTGATGAGGAATAAGTGATTTTGACTTAACATCAAACAGTGATGTGGAAGAAATTGGGGAATACTTTAAGAACCATTGGCTAAGTTAATTTTTTTGGTTTGAGGATGGCAATGTGGGAAGATTAGCAGCAAGTAGGAATTGTGCAGAGCAAATTTTGGAAGGGAGCAGAAGATATTTTATTTTTGGGAAAAGGCATTTAATAAAGCATCTGAGGAAAGTGCACAGAGACACATTGAATTTGTTTTTGAAATCTTCTAATGGACCATATATATATATATATATATATATATATATATATATATATATATATATATATATATATATATATATTGGGTAATTGCAGAGTTTGACACATTGTCAGAATAAAAATAGTATACCATGAAAGCAGTACTCTGAATGTGCTGAAATAATACAATCAGTGTACCCCCAAAACAGTCCCCTTTTAAGGACTACCTATTACATAAGTATGTATATCCCCATGTAACTCACTCACACAAGTATATTGTAACCGCAGCTAAAAAAGAAAGTCAATGAACTCTAGCTGCGGTTACACTGAAGAATATTTTTGGATGTTTTTCCATTGTTTTTGTGTATTTATATGTGATAAGTAGTCCATAAAAGGACTGTTTTGGGATACACTGAGTGTAGTATTTTAGCACATTTGGAGTACTGCTTTGATGTTATTAAAGAATATTGCATCATCTTCATCGGTTAGGTGTACTCCATCATGTTTATACAAATTGGTTATGTAAAACTGTATGTTGTTTGAAATCCATAATTGTATGTCTGTCATAAATGCTGAAACTACTTCATTAACATTTCTCTGTGATTTTTCAATTTGACCATTAAATCTGGTGGTCCATCTCCATTTTTACCTCAGAGTCGGATAGAAAAAGATAAAAATGGTTTTAGGAAAATATTCCATTAGTTTTTCCAAGTCTTGTTTCATCATCAAAGCAAGAAACACACCGAACATTACCCACATCATTGCCACCACAATGAATTAGTATGATTTCTGGCTGCCCTGTACTTTTCAGTCTGAAGAATTTTGGAAATACTTGGTGCCAACACATTCCCCATAGTCCAAACCATTTAATTGCAAAATTATTGAAACCTAGGTCCATGTTAATATTTAGTTTCTTACAAAAAGCCAGTAACCAAAATAGCCAACTGTCTCCGATCATCCACACAGTTTTAAAATCAGCAATGATGTCTGTAGTCTTTCTCTGTTTCCAGGAAAATGACTCCTAGTTAGAATTTTTACTAATTTGTAAAAGTAGGGTATGTATGATGTGTTTGTTTCAGTGTTTGTTTTGTGCTTGCCTGTGATAGCTTACAGTCAAAATGTGTTGGCCATTGTAGTATTTTGCATAGTAAATATTATCCTCTTTTTGTGGTTTTGATTTTGGAAAGTATAAAAGGCAGCATGTATAAAAGGCACGATTTTGTGCAGTGTTGTGCTTTTGGTTGTAGAGGTCTTAATGTACCATACTTTCATTCTTTGTGTCCAATGCATCCTTTCTCTGTTTTTGAAACGCATCCACCCTACTTAACTTCAATCTTCTGTATCCTAACTACTATGTATACTTTCTTTATCATCATCAACTTTAAATAACTTCATGAGCAGTCATTTATTGTATTGACACTCTTTAAGTACTATTTTATTACTAATGTCTTTTATATTCTATACTCATATATATTACATGGCTACGGTAGTGGCCATGTAGTTATGGTTAAGTTGGTGTTTCCATAGGAAGAGCACTTTTTGGGTGGCTTATAACTTCGCTCCCCCTGGACGAATCCTCACCAAACTTTGCAAAAAAGTATATGGCCCACTCTGAATTTTTTTGCAAAGTTTGGTGAGGATTCGTCCAGGGGGGTAAAAGTTATAGGGGGGGTCCCAAAACTTTTTTTTCCCCATAGACTGAATGGGAAAAAACTTTGCGCACGGCTACAGCCCGAACCGCTAGACGGATTTACACCAAATTTGCGGCAGGAGCGGCGGCCTGGTCCCGAAAGCGTGCTTTTGCAAATTTGGTGTAAATCCGTCCAGTAGTTCTTTAAAAAATGACCAAAATGTAAGGCAAAAAAATTAGTGATATCTGTGTTCGCTTCGCGGACGGACTTCCCTGTTCGCTCCGCGGACAGCACCCCGATTGGCCCAGCGGCTTGCGCCATGTCCGCGGACATGCGACGTGTTCGCTGATTGGGCGGCGTGGTGCGTGATGCGCGTCAGATTTTCTGTCGCGCCCGCCATCTTGCATTCGCGGACGTCCACAGACAGCGCGGTGAAAGTTTGTTCAAAATGTGTATTTAGTAGAGTGTGTTGGTGTGTAGAAGTCTTTGGGGAGGATGGGGGAGTATGAGATAGGTTCAAAGTTGTATTTTATTTATGTGCTAGACGCTTTTGTTGTGTTCGATTTGTCTGCGGACAACACGGCTGTTCTGGAATGTTCGTAAATAAACAGAATGGATTCGGTGTCAACTTGAAAGTGTTCTAAGAACACTTGTGGGGTCTTGGAATGTTTGCAGGGGGTGTCCTGGAGATGTTGTCTGTATTGTTCGTTGGCAAGGAGAAAATGTTTTAAGAACAATCGCGGTGTCCTGAAATGTTCGTACATAAAGAAAATGGGGGTGTCCTGAGGACGCTGTTTGTATTGTCCTCTGGTAAGTTGAATGTGTCCTAGGACCTTCCCCCTGTCCCCGGACATAAAAATGGTTGCAATGCTTGCATCTATGGGTGTGATATGCTGCGGTGGTTGTGGCCAGGGTATAGAATGTTGGGTGCATGGCCATTTGGCCATGCACCCAAGAGTGTATGCCCTGGCCACAACCACCGCAGCATATCACACCCATAGTGGCTTTTAACTTTGGGTCAAAAACTAATTTATAAGGAACAATGTTATAAGCTTGTATGGGTGTGATATGGTGCGATGATTGTATTTATCTTGTTATACGTACTATTTGGTTTAGTAACGGGAGTCCATGTTTTTCTTGTTCATTTCTGTAATAAAAGAAAATAGCATGTTAGTATTAGTATTTTATAACGACTTATTACATTGTACAATCAACATTTTCTTCTTTTTATTGACCCTCATATTTAGTAGATTACAAACCAGAGTACTGTGCAATTTGCAAAGTTTCTGTGTTTGTTGCTAAAATCATTGGGTCTGTGGGAGAAAAAAAATCCATGTTGGATTAAAAAAAAAAACCTTTTTCTGTTATGCTACAGTTTATTTATTTGTTTGTTTTCCGTGTTTACTTGTTCTTTCTGCCTAATGCTTTATGCATTGGATTGTTTCAGTTTTTGTGAGCAGTAAGATATTAGGTATTTGTAAAATTTTGGCCCAGTTAGATACCAGTAGGCGTATTCTAACTGTTTATGTTTTGATATAATTTCGTGGTATTGATTTATCTGTTTGCATATTTGTAAATTTTGGGACAGTTAGATACCAATTGGCGTATTCTAACTGTCTATTTTTTGCTCTATTTGAGTGGTATTAATTTATCTGATTAGTTGTTGTAGAATCTTTGGGCAGTTAGATAGGTTTTGAAATATTGTGACAGTTTATATTTTTTCACTACAAGTGTACTTAAGGTTTAAGTACAGTTCAGTTATCAAATTTTGGTTTTAGGAACATTAAATACGCGTTTGTAAGATTAGCTGGTAATCTCTGCTTTAGAGTAACGGTACTATCATTACATTCAAACCATCCACATTTTTTTTTTATATATGCAGTATAGTGCCCTGAGTTGGTTGTGGCTCCTGCGTGGTAGATTATACCTATTGTTGTGAAGGTTTTCCGACCAAGTGATATTTGACCATGTGTGAATCCAGTCAGCTTGCAGTTGTTTTTCGTACCATCTGCATTGTAACGTAGAAGCATTAGTATTACGTATTTACTATGTGTTTGTATTAGTAATGTGGAGCGATTATCCGAATTGCAGGTAGAACATAATCTACCGTGGTTTGCATTTTGTACAAGTTGCTGAAATGGAACAGATTCACAATTAGGTATTGCTATATAGACAAAGCGCTCATTGGGGATTTGTTCTTGTGTCACATTGTTGCAGAGAGTGCATGTATGTTTCCACATGTATGAAATCTGGAAGATTTCATTTATAGGTATGTTTTTGTTTTCCAGTACTAATAGTAAGTACATTAGAAATTCTTGTGGATCTTCCTGTGAGTTTATAGTGAATTTCACCATTCCAGCACAGTAGTCCAATTGTTGTCTTATTCCAAAAACACTATACGTGTTGTCAGGACTGTTTGCTGCATTTCTGTGAAGTACTAACATTTGCAAACACAATGGGTCTGTACTGTGTAAGTAAATGTTGTCAACAATTGGTGGTAATTGAAATAGAATATTCATCCCTACATTTGCGTAGCAACTTACACCAACTATATTTGAGAAATTTAAATGGTCCAGGTAGTTCTGTATCTAACTGCTTTTTTTGGAGTTTGTCTTCCTTCTTTAAAGAAGTACCTGGTTTACTTTCCATAATTGATTCTTTTTTGCTTGAGGTACTTGATGAAGTTTCTTTTAGTCTCTTTGGTGGATTTGCAGTGACATCCTGTTGCATTTCTGTTTGATTTAGTTTTCTTTTAGAACATTTTCCTTTTTGTGGAACAGGATATGTTTGTAGATGGGGGTGTATAGTGAACGAAGTCTATTGTATTCTAAAATGCAAGGAATATCAGCGTTTACTTTACTTGCATCAAAGTGTATTAGAAATAGACTGTCAATTGTACGTAGGCGTGACAGTGCTACGTAGCTCATGCCTTCTTTAAAGGCTGTGTTACCAATGTCTATCATTGCTTTGTCTAGAGTAAGACCTTGTGATTTATGAATGGTGACTGCGTATTCAAGAGTTAGAGAAAATTGTTCTCTGCGTACATACATGTCTTTGAAGAGAAGGAATCGAGCTGTTGAGCGTCCTATTCTTTTTACTTCTGAAAGTTTGTCAAAGAGAATATTGACAAACTGAATTTTGTTGTCACGTGGGTATGTTTGAAAGCCAACAACTGTACCCAGTGCTCCATTAACTAGTCCTTGGTCCACGTCAAGGTTACGTTTAAGCATTACTCTGCAATTTAAGGATAATTTTAATATCTTTTCCAAGCCTGCTGTGTTTGAGATTGATTTTTCTAAACTATTTAGTCTTGCTGTGGCTTGGTCACACATGGGTAGTGTCATTCCATGTACATCTAGTTTGTCTGTGGAGCTAATTTCCATAATTGGTTGCATTTCTTTGCTTAACATTATTTCATTGAATTTGAAACAGCTTGCAAGAGTTGGCATTAAAGCCATACAATTGACATTTTTGTGGGCTAATTGTTCCATAACATCTGTAGCACATGCATTATCACCATAAAGTGCATGAATGTGCCGGGTTTTCAATATTGCTCTGCTTCTCTAGAAAGTATACCAACTCTGATACTTTTTAAGATGTTGGCATAAGTGAGATCTGCAGATTGGCGCATGTTTTCTGGTAATTCTCTGTATTGGAAATGTTGCCAAAGGTTGACATTTCCAGTGCTGCCAACAGTATTACGGCAGAGTTTGTGTCCTAATGTTTTAAAAATAGGCTCATCTTTTACAGGTGTCAATTGAAGAATATCTCCGAAAACAATGATGTGTTTTCCTGCAAAGAGCTCTTCATAGTTTGTTTTGAGTACTTCTTGTAATCTGAGGTGAATCAAAGCCAACATTAGGTTGGACACCATGCTCACTTCATCTATTAGTAGCATTTTCATTTGTTTCAATACTCTGCGTACTTCCATTGCAGCTTCTGCAGAAAGTTTGTAATAATCTAACTTGTTTTGGTGTTCTACTGGCAGGAGTAGTAATCGGTGTAAAGTGACACCACCTATGTTGTAGGCAGCTAAACCTGTGGGGGCAGTGACAACAGCTGACAGTTTGTTGTTTGTCAATTGTTGAAGGAATTTACTGATGATTTTGATTAGGAATGTTTTGCCAGAACCAGCTTCACCACTGACATACAATAGTATAGGTTTGTAATTTTGGCAGGTGCATTCTTTGTTTTCATGCTGCACACCATGTGCAATTTCTTTTGTTATTTCTTGAAAAATGCTACGTTGCTCTTTGTTTAGTTTTAATTGTAGTGTATTTAAGTCTTCTTTATCTTCATAGTGACACATGGTGTTTTCTACTTCTATCATAGCTAATTCTGCCTCATTTGTTATTAGTGGTTCTCCCAGTGGTTCTTGGCTTCCTGTGACAGAAGGTTGACTACTGTCAGGAGTGTCCTTATCTAGTTGGGCCTGGAGTTCCTCTTCGTGTGGCTGTTCATTGTGCAACATTGTTTTGTACTGTGCAAAGTTTACATCAGTTATACTGCTTTCAGTGGCTTTGAAAGCGTCTTCATGTGAGTCATAGGTATCTAGTATTTCTTCTTCTTTTCTCCATGGTTTGAAGAGTTGTAGCAGGGACATGTAATATATTTCTTTATGTTGAGGAGTCTTTAATGACAATTTGATATGATTCATTAAATTTGGTTTGGTGAGTTTTGCTAAGCTGCCATCACAGTTTGTCACTTTGTATTTACGGTTTTGCTTATCAGGTTTTATATTATTTTTGTATGTGTAGTTTTGGGCTATGTGGTATAGACACATGGTTTCCAAAGTGGTACTCCTGTTTGGGTAGTATGTGTCCAATAAATTGTTTTTTAAAATGTCTTGGCTGTTGGGATCATGTTTGGCTATTGTTTCTATATCTTCGTATGATTTTAGAACTCTTTTTCTAGATTTAGCTGGACCAAGACTTAGCCATACTATATTTGCAGATTCACCATACAATGCAGTACCAGTTAATCGATCAGCTGCTTCATAGGATCCACATTCTCTATGGGACAGCATTTTTATGCCCAAGCTGTATAATTTCTGAGACACTGTTTTATCTGATGACAGGTCATTCCAGAGGTCTTGGAGCTCTGTCTTTTCTGATTTGGTTAAGTATGCTGTGACATATCGTGCAACTGCAGTAGAATTGTCTGCAATGTACTGCACATCTATGTTTGCATTCCACAAGTGGGCAATGATTGCATTGTAATCATTGATATATTTTTCTTCTTCCTTTCTTTTTATGCAATATGTATTTTTAGGTGACTTACCTTTAACACTATGTCTAACTGAAGACATGAGGTTGTTCACTTGACCTGTATTTGTAACTGGTCTAGGGAAACCAAATCGGCATTTGGTGTAGTATTTCCCTTTGTTTTTGTATTTGCGACGACAATATTTGCCACATTTGTGTCTTTGGAATTGTAAGATTTTTGCATGAAGATCACTATTTGTGGATTCTGACGGAATTTCACAAGTGACATATTTTTCAATAAACTGTAAAACAGTGGCATCACTGTCTTGACCAAATTTAGGAGCATCTTTAATCCATAAAAGCATGTGGACATGTGGCGCTCCTCTTGCTTGGTATTCTTTTCTCCAAAAGAAATGTTGCACTTCTCCAAGGGGAGGAACAGTTTTATTACAAATAAAATGTAGCATAGCAATGAAGCGATGGTGAAAATATCTAGAAACATTAACAGGATCCTGAAAACAAAGTTCTCCAGGTGTTAGTATATCTATGTTTGTTTTGTTTTCGTTTGATATGCGTAGGAAAGCATGTAAATCTTCCCATGCATATTCTGCGCAACTTAATGTAACAAACCAAGTGGGTGGGCCAAGGTTTCTGATCATACAACGTACATCTCCATGGTGTTGAAACCAGTACTCTTTAGTACCTCGCATATTTGCTAATAGATTTGTAAGATTTGCCTGTAAAACCTCATCTTTTTGTTGAACTTTTTGTAATAATTGTGTGGCTGTCATATTTTGAAAGTGTGATCCTGATTTTAATATGGGTGCAACTCTGTAACATAAAGTTGCTAGTTCACTTTCAAAGAGTAGGTGGAATATGTATTCCACATTTTGTCGAAATCTGGGATCTTCAGAATACATTCGTAATGAGCGATATTCTGATGATCATCGTATCTTCCTCCTTTGCCAGTAGGAAAGAGTAGAGGAAAAGCACGTGCTTCTATACTTTTTTCCCATATGCCGATTGGTGATCCTTTTGTTTGACGCATTTGGTATGTTTCCAGTGCATCTTCTATGGTGTCATTAGAGTGCAATGGGTGAATTGTATAATGGTCTAAAGTGTTTGCTATTGTAGCAGGATCTAGGAGCTCAAATTGACCAGTTTCTTGTGTCTCTTGAATTATTTCAGTTGTATCTTTCAAGTTTTCTTCGATATTAATTTCTTTGTAATAATCATTATTCTCTTTGAGATATTGCAGGGCTTCTCTAACTTTATGTAAATCTACCAGTTGTTGCCAAATTCTTTTGTCTTTTGTAGGTACTCCATTTACCAAGATAATTAAAGATTGTTGCATTGGACGTTGCACTCCTAGAGTGTGCACAATTTCTTTTAGATCTAATGGTAAATACACTACTTTTCCACGAATACCTTTCACTAATTCAGAGGGAGGTAATTTTGCAGTTTTTGGTTGAAGGCGTATTATTGCTTGAAATGGATGAACTGTGTGAATTATGATGCTCTCATATAAATTAAGTTGTTGAAGGAGTTTTGGAAGTGGATGTAATTCCAAGTTATTTGAGATAGCACGTGAAGGAGTTTGGTTGTTGTCAAGTTTGGTAGTGCAGTAACTGCAAAGTATTATGGGGTCAGGTTTTTCGTATTTGTTTTCTGCTATAAGGTAGAGAGCTAATTCAAACCATTTAGAATCTTTATTGTCTTCTATTTTGTATGAAAGGTCTATAGTTTTTGTGTTACTTTTATAACACGTTCTGCGGCAACATACACACACGTGGTTTGGTACTTCAGCTGAAGTGCTTTGAAATTTTAGTATTTCTTTTTTGTATGTGTGTAGTGAAAGGTTGCCATGTGCAGATTTGTTACGAAGTTGGTTGACAGCTAATTCATCTTGTAAGTGGGTTTCATTTCCAAAATATTTTTTCTGTATATACTCGATTTCTTCTAGTAGGTCTTTTGGTGTACCATGTAGAAGAATGTTATTTAAATTTGCTAGTGCTAAAGCAGGACTTTTTGCATAATACAGTTTATAAACTAGATTTCTTACGGTTGCATGATGTGTTGATATCCTTTTGATATCATGGAAGGTTGTTTTGCAAGTAGCTCCTGATATGCAGGCCAACGAATGTCCTTGCAGTCCCGTGTGCTTGCGTACTGGACAAGCATCCATACTTTGCAGTATTTTAATTTTGATTTTGTCTTTGCTTTTCACATATTGATTGAGGAATAGGCGTAAAGATTTCAACTTTTTTGGGAATGTTACACATTGACGTGCATGGCCATGTGTAAATTAGATGTTCTGATTCAGTCGAATGGAGGGGTAAATCTAAGGTTTCAGGGCATATTTTTGTAAGGAGTACTTCTTGTTCCATTATGGTATTATTAACTTTTTCATAACCTCGACCACTGCTATGTATGGCAATTGTATTTGTTTGCTGTACCATGTAGAAGAATGTTATGTGTAAATTAGATGTTCTGATTCAGTCGAATGGAGGGGTAAATCTAAGTTTTCAGGGCATATTTTTGTAAGGAGTACTTCTTGTTCCATTATGGTATTATTAACTTTTTCATAACCTCGACCACTGCTATGTATGGCAATTGTATTTGTTTGCTTTTGTTTGTACGCTTCTTCATTAAAGTATGGTTCTGTGCTTGTAGTGTGACTCCATTCACCTCCACAGATATTTAAGAAGTTATTTCTGTTCACATTTCGTTTATTGAGAAGTCTTTTTTGAAATGTATTATTAGTTTTGTTAGTGGTTTAATTCTGTTTAACACAACAATAAATACGTTTCTTTTGAGAAGAATTGCACTGTCTATCAACGCTTCTAAGATTACTTTCCTACGATAGGTTTGAAGTGTTCAACCTGGTTTCTCTCCTGTTTTTATCAGATTTTGAAGGACTTTGTGACGGAACATTTTGGCTAATATACTTTTCTTGGTATGCTTACTTTGTACTATATCAAGATTTATAGAAGACGTTTTATTTGTAGTGATAGTTGATTTTCTGTTAATAGTTTTTTGGGTCGTTTTACTTTGTGATAGAGGAGGCAAAGTTTTTGCACTAGAAACTTCTTCTGTTTCACAACATGACTGTATTAGCTTTTGTGTTTCAACGTTTTTTACAAATTCTGCTATAGATGGGTGTTTATGTTGGAGACTTTTCTTTTCATTTGCTCTACTTCTGCGTCCCTTTCTACGGAGTTGCTTTTTGGTGGGCATTCTTTAGCGTCTGTTGAAAAAAATACAGAAGGTATGGGTTGGGGTTTTCTGCAATGCATGTGTGTTGTGTGCATGATTGTTTGAGTAAGATGATAAAGATGTATGTAATGGTGTGTGATTGTGAATTGGGAAGTTGATCTACTAGGGATGGGTATTCTTCAATTAATGTGTTACTAAACTGTGGTTCAGATGATAGAAAAAAGTAAGCCGGTGGTGTGGAGAAGAATAAATAATATAGGTAAAACTATAAATTTAAAACAGTCGTTTGTTCTACAACATCTACATTCTAGCGGCTGAGTTGGGTAATTTGTGTGCCGCAAAATAGGAATTTGAGGGCCATTCTGACAGGAGATCACTGTTTAAGACGGGGGGATTTTTGGTCAGAATGGTGCAGAATCTCTATTTTTAGGCACAGAAATACCATGAATGCACCGTACAGTGCGTGTGAGTTATAAATCAAATATTATGGTAACAATCTACTTACTTTTTTTTTTTAAAAATGAGTAGTTTGCTTCTTAGTTGTTCTTTGTAAATCAAAATCGGCTGCTTCTATTCAGGAGAATGGGCTTCACTGCAATTGTAAAAGAAAGAAATTAGTAATTTGGTTGCTATATAGCACTGTTTTCATTTTAGACAGATTTTTTTAAATTGAAATGCTCAGCGCCTTCCTGAAAACCATTAAAACTATATTATGACTAAGAGTAGGAGGGGGCGTGGCCTAGATCCATGGACTGAGGACGTACTTCTCCTGAGCTCCTGCCCAGATCCTGAGACCGATCCTCGCAGGAACTTCCAGCCCGAACTGAGGACGGAAATAAGCACATCTCCAGCTGCCTCATCCGAGCCTGCATCGCCCGAGAGAAAACCCGAACGAAAACGGAGCCGGCAACACCGAAAACGCGACCTGAGCGCTTCGGTCCCCGGGAATCCAAGATGGCGGCCGCGACTCCGTCCGAAGCCCGCAGACGAGGAGAGCCCGGGAACTAAAGGAGGCGGTGAGCTGAACACTGCGCCTCCCATCCCTGCGCTGAGACCACCGCGGGGCGCTCACCGCCACGCACCGCCGCTGCAGGAGGAGAGGTGAAGGTCGAGGCTGGTGGCCCGGGCCGCTACGGACCCCCGAACAGACGAGGAACACCGCGGGGGGCGCGCTGGGCCTTCCGGCCCTTCTTTGAACCCGGCTGGTGGGGGCCCTCGCTGCCGGGCAATATTCGCCCCTAATAGACGCCGGCGGGCCCTGTCGCTCGGCCTGCACACAGGACACGGGCCACCCAAGACACCAAGAAATATCCAGGCCATAACGAGGGCCTGTGAGCCCCGCGGCGGGGACCATCACACGGCCCACCCATATAACGCGGACGAGAGGACTGATAGATACACAACGCTGAGGTACCGGGCCCCAGCATAAGGGACGTCCCGCACTGACGGCTAAAAGCGGCTTCACCCCATCGGACACCTCCCACCTCCTGCCCAAGGGATACACCCACGGCCGGGGGAAACCAGCACCATAACCCCCAAAAGGAAGAACGACCCGCTGGCAACCACCTGATCAATTTCCTAAAACAACGAGACGAGTGAAGGGGAGCACCTCGCTGCATGCAAGATGGCAGCGCCCACAACAAACCAGTGAATGGCACCCTCCCACACAATCACTGAAAACGTCCTGGGGACCCATCGGGCCACAAAGCCCACCAAACCACGACGGCCCCATATTCCCAACAACCAGTGGTCCCGACAAGAGTAACACTGCGGGAAGTAAGTGTACCGGAGAACCGGGCCGTTGAGAGGGGCCATAACACTGCGCGAATCAGCCCTAAAACATGTGAACACGGTCTGGCCCAACAACAACAAGAAGCAAGGGCGACAGTTGCACAAACAACCCAACGGATACGCTGCCACTGCAGGCAGCAGGACACTGCACATACCTCTCGGAACACTCTCCTAAGAGCCCTGGTGGACGAGCTCGAAGCGGACATCATATAGCACCTCACTAAAGCCCTCTTTAGAAGGAATGCCACCTCCAAAGCACAAACCCAAACTTGTCACAATGGATGCCTTCACCTCAGTCCGACCAAAACAACAAGCTCCACAGGAGATGAGCGCTGTCCAAGGATCTCCGACTCAGGCGACGGATCCTAGAGACTCTCAAATCCTACAAGCGATAGCAGCACTGCGAACATCCATGGAAGACAAGATCGGCGAAATAAAATCGGACATTCAACTGATGAGACAAGACACGCGAAACCTAACCGACAGAATGATCACTGCTGAAGCCTCTCTGCAGGACACCGCGGAGACCACACAGGAACTTAAGGCGAAAGTCAAAGAGCTGGAATCCACAGTAGCTCGACTGGAAACGCGCTCAGAAGATGCGGAGGGCCGTGCCCGCCGCAACAATGTCCGAATACTGGGGATACCGGAGGATTCAGAGGGCCCCGACCCCACCGAATACATTGAAACGCTGTTCCTGCAGGAAATCGGAGCAGGCAAACTCACCCAGGGTTTCTCTGTGGAGCGAGCTCACCGATCCCTTCAAAAGCGACCACCCCCCGGCTCACATCCGAGACCTATAATAGCTAAAATCCTAAACTTCAGGGATCGGGAGGCCATTCTGAGGTTCTCGAGAGAAGGCGGAGAGATCAAAAGAGGCGCGGCGTCAATAGTCATGTATCCTGATTACACCCCAGTAGTACAGCGGGCGAGAAACTCTTTTATACCAGTGAAGGCCACTCTAAGGAAACTCAACCTTAAATATATGTTGCTATATCCAGCGAGACTCAAAGTACTTTACAACGGGAAGGCGATCTTCCTTGAAACCCCGGCGGCGGCAAACCTATGGCTAGAGCACAACAATCTGGCTGAAGATGCGGAGGGAATAGCGAGAAACAATAAACACCAAGGCAACGACAAAGATCACGCGAGAAGCTGAAGGACATATCAACCATGGTCACCACCTCGGAATGAATCACATCGCCACATCAAGAAGGCGACGCAATCGGGCAGGAGCTCGGAGGCTCCTGTGCAAAAACACTGACGGCCCACCCCAACCGAAGCGGTGCAGGTAAAATACCTACACAACACCCGGGCTGGAAGACCTGGAGAGGACTGGAAAGCCCGGGAGCCCCCGAGCGCTGTGAGTTCATAACAACTGCTGGGGGCAGTTTATTGTTGTTCTTTTTCGTTGATCCATCTTACGAGATGGAGGTTGTTAATGTTGATAGATCTCCGAAGGCAAAATCAGAACTGACGGGTGGGGAAATTGGCTGGGGGGCCAGGAAGGGCAGGACCGCACAAAACAGTGCCGAACTGGCGACGCCGGTCGCCACCGTCTACATCACTGGTGGAAGTGGGGGCTCTCCCAGCGTTTTGCGAAAACAAGATGACTGCACACATTAGACTACTGACTTGGAATGTAAGGGGCCTGGGCACCTATCTCCGCAGGAACAGGATTAAATCCTATCTACGGAGAAAGAGAGTGGACATCGCTCTCCTACAAGAGACTCACTGCACCGCCGAAGCGGATGAGAAGCTTAGAGAACACTGGGGGGGACAAGGCTACGGAGCCCCCTACTCTAAATTCGCCAGAGGGGTGTTCATCTGGTTCAACCCCCAGGTACCGTTTCTCCTACGCAGGTTGGTGAGGGACCCTGAAGGTAGATATCTGATCATATGGGGAACAGTGGAACAAAGAGAAATATGTATAGTAAACTCGTACTTCCCTAACAATAACATCCCAGCTCACTTAAAAACACTTAGCGCCCAGATGTCACAATATCGGGATGGCCTCTTCTTGTGGGGGGGTGATTTTAATTGCGTTCACAATCCTGAACTAGATAGGTTTTATCCCCCGGTAAGCGGCTTTCCCGCTGCCACCTCATCCCTGAAGGTAACTGTTAACGAACTTGATCTGGTAGATGCTTGGCGGGATCTCCACCCAAGCGAAAGGACATACTCATATTACTCATCCCCGCACAAACTTCACACGAGGCTAGATTATTTCTTCATAAGCAGAGAACATATGCCTCAGACGGCTAACGCACAATATTTAGGAAGGACCATTTCCGACCACTCCCCACTCCTATTAGACTGGCAACACAATAGCCCTAGACCGCCCATCCCTATGTGGAGAATGCCTGTTGAGGCTCTGAAAGACCCGACCTTCAGGGATGAGCTCAAGGAGTCCCTAGAAAACTATATAGCGGTAAACACAGGCAGTGTGGACCAAATAGGTACGCTATGGGATGCCCTAAAGGTGGTAATACGGGGAGAAGCAATTGCAAAAGCAGGGGGCATCAGGAAATTGCTACGGGAGGAACTGAATCAGAAAGAGCTGGAAGTTCAACAACTAGAGTCCACCCCTATTGACACGCTGGGGAGGGAGGAAGAACTGAGTTCTCTTAGGGAGGACTGCTCCAGGGCATGGGACAGGCTGGCTAAGTTTGATTTTAGCGTTAGAACCAATAGAGCACATGCAGAGGCCGATAGACCGGGTCGACTACTAGCGTGGCTCTGCAAAAGAGAACACCCTAGGCAGGTTACTACAGCACTACAAGACGAACAAGGCATAGAACACAGGACCCAACAAGACATAAACAATACCTTTCAGCGTTTCTATGCACAACTATACTCCCACGCACACAAGGTCCCACAAGACCAGATATTAGACACCCTGGAGGAAATTGGCCTGCCCAGATTGTCACCAATACAGACCGAAGCCCTAGACTCCGACATCACACCGGAAGACATAACAGAGGCTATTAGGTCACTCGCTACCTGTAAGACCCCAGGATGCGATGGACTCCCCCCAGAATTCTACAAGGAATACGAACCCACCCTGACGCCCCTGTTACACCAGGTCTTTTCTGAGACATTCGAAACCGGAATCCTACCTGACAGTATGAGGGAAACCCTACTGGTCCCGATGCTCAAACCCAATAAACCCTCTGATGAATGTGACTCCTACCGCCCGCTCGCCATGCTCAACTATGATGTGAAAATACTGACGACGATACTAGCGAGACGTCTGTCCAAAGTGATTGGCGACATAGTACACGAAGACCAAAACGGCTTTATACCTGGACGTAACACGTCCTTAAACTTACGCAGGCTTCAGCACATTATAGCTGAAACCAATACAAGCGAAAAACAACTCGCACTACTCTCCCTAGATGCTATTAAAGCATTTGATTCCATTTATTGGGAATGGCTGGTAGCGGTCCTGGAAGGTTTTGGACTCGGCCAACGATTCATCAGATGGGTAGTGATCCTATATAATGAACCCAGGGCCAGGATAAAATCTGGGAAATATGTATCGGACACATGGGATATTCGCAGGGGCACTAGGCAGGGCTGCCCACTCTCCCCCATGCTCTACATCCTGGGTCTAGAACCCATTGCAATCTTCCTTAGGCAGCAATTTTTTGATGCAGGAATTAGGCTGGGCGGGACTGACCATATTGTTTCACTATATGCAGACGATGTCCTAATATATGTTAACAACCCTCATCTCAATGTCCCGACAATACTGGAGATCCTTGATAACTACGCCAAAGTTTCGGGTATACAATTTAGCAAAACGAAGTCCTGCATGTTCCCATTAGCATCCCTGAAAAATAAATCTCCAGAAGAGCTTCCCTCAGTGGGCATAAAATGGGAGACCGAATCTTTCCGTTACCTTGGGATCCAGATAATGCACACCCCAGAACAAATGCACACACGAAACACGATGGCTGCGATACCCAAACTGCGCAAATCCATAAGTTTCTGGTCTAAGCTTCCATTGTCCATGCTGGGCAGGGCCTCAATAACCAAAATGATCATTCTCCCTAGATTCCTATATGGGTTCCAGAATGTGCACTTTTATATCACCAAACCCTTCTTCCAGCTCCTAGACACAATAATTAAGGAGTTTCTATGGGGTAGGGGCAGACATCGGGTGGCACTATCTACCTTAGTATTACCGCACAACCAAGGAGGGATTCAGTTACCAAGTCTAGAGAAATATTACCTTGCAGCTCAACTAAGCCATGTAACCAAATGGCTAGCGGACGGGACCACTTCGGAGAACCCCCTCCTGCAGGCCATGATCTCCCCAATCCGCCTGAGGGAATTGCTCTGGGCCCCTCAAACTCTGCTACACGAACAGCCTTTTCTAACAATCCTAGGCAGGAAAATATGGAGTAGAACCAAGACGGTGTTACACTTGAAGCAACCTTACTTCCAAGAAGTACCAATACTCTCGGGACTCGACAAGTCTGTCACCACCCTCCACACCATTAGGCACTGGGAGGAAAAGGGTGTATACACCTGGGGCGATCTATACTCCGGAGGCACATTCAGGGATTTCGCCGAGCTGCAGGAGGTGGAGGGCATCCACGCTGGCCAATTCCTGTGGTATCAAAAGATCCGCAAGATAGCACGCACTAAATGGGACACCTGGCCAGAGGAACCAGAGGCCACTCCCCTCTTGTCTTTGATGTACACCCTGAGCGAAGAGGGGAAAGCAATATCTCAGATATACAAACTCCTTATTGACACCCCTAACCCCCGCGGTGATGCGCTAAAGACTCGCTGGGAATCAGACGTGGGACAGGAGTTGTCCGAAGAGGAGTGGAGCAGAGCACTGGCTTTTCCGAAAGAGGTCTCTAGAAACCAGAGATTTCGGCTAATCCAATTAAATGTACTTTATCGTACCTACTTAACCCCGAGCAGGATTGCTAAATTCAACAAAACCGACCAGACACAGTGCACTTGGTGTGGGATTGAGGGGGCAGATCTAATCCATATGCTATGGAACTGCACCAAAACCCGCAGTCTCTGGTCGACGGTTAAAAAAACCTGCGAAGAGGCAGAAGTCACCAGATATAAATGGACCCCAGCAGAATGCCTCCTAGGCTGCTACCCCAGACTGGCCAAACTCAAATATGCGGTCAAGCTGATGGACTTGCTGTGCATAACAGCCAAAAGGACCATCGCCATGGCATGGAAACGGCCGGCAGGACCAAATCAAAGGGCATGGCGCAAAGAATTTGAAAGATGGGCGACCGCCGAAACAAGAGCTTGGGAGGACAGCGTGGCTAGATCCACGGATGAGTCAAGCATGGCCCTTGCTGCTTGGAAAGACACCATGTCTAGACTGTTTCACTCCTCGGATGATAAGCCCCCCTGAACCACCCATCGGCCCTAGCACAAGACCTGAAAGATGGCCTAAGAAATTCGAAACCAAGCCCCTCCAACATTAACATTCTCGGAAAGCCCATACCCGCATCCATGCTGCCCGGCCGCTCCCTCCCCGCCCACAACCCCATCAGTCATCAACCACCCTTGAATCGGAGATAGTTAAAGTTTCTAATGTTTTTTTTTAAGTTCTTGTTATGTAAAAATTGTTGGTTAACCACAAAGGCTGAATGTCGCTGACCAATCGGTCACCTTGAAATATGTAACTATATTAAAATGCCAATAAACAAATTTGAAAATAAAATGACTAAGAGTAGGAAAGAAAATATCTTTACTATGGTTTGTGGAATTCATAATCTACCAACGTATACCACTATTCTTGTAACTAAGCTTTTCCACGTAATAGTGAGTCATTGTCATCATAGCTCTCACCCATGTGTGTCGCAAAGGCGGGTGAAATCACCTGATTTTGTTTTTGGCGGGTGAGACGCCCATTGGAATGAATGGGCGTGCAGGAGGCTTGGCGGGTGAGTCAGTCCTTTACAAGGCGGGTGACACCCGCCAAAAGCGTATGAGTTGAGAGCTATGTGTCATAGCCTGCTTTTGCACGTAACAGTGAGTGAATGTCATAGTCTGCTTGTCCTATATAAATGTATGTAAGTATTTATATAAACGAAAATTTTTTTAATAGTATTGGCATGTATGTGTGTATGAAGAAATTAAACGATATAAAGGTTTGTAAGTGACAGGTCATTTTAGGACAATGAAATAATGATTGTCCATTCATTTTTCAGATTATAGAAGGTAAAAGTCGGTTAGAAAATGTTTTCCTGTACTGTGTAGAAAATATGCATACCTGTACTTTCTGTTCATGTATATGGATATGGACCAAGCTGCAAGTAGAAATATTGGAGATTTGTATAGTATTTCTCGTAGATCGTGGTTGTCAATGGTATGAGACTTGTACTCCGAGAGATACACCGTACATTTGTAGTGCTGCTCTATGATGATGCAGTTACATGTAGAGTTATTGGATTTGATTGGTGGATGGTCATGTGATTGCTTAGCTACATCCAATGAGGGAATGGCACAGAGTGAAATCGAAATGGTAGAAGGGCTGTACATGTTATGATACGTTCGCGGACATGGCGGTAGTTCTAGGACACCGCGTATTACATCCGGGGAATTCGGGGACGGGAGGTATGGAAATGAGATTGGATGAAGCAAGGGATTGGTCAGTAAAGTTTAGTGAGTGTGTTGTGCTAGGAGAGGTTTTCTCAGATATTGTTTTTGCAGAGAGAAGAACAGATAGCTATGGCTGAATGTTTCAAAACACAGATTGTATGGATTTTGGGAGACTCGTGGATTCATTGGTTGAAGGTGCATGCAGAAAGCTGTGGAGTATCTATAGATCTTGGATTCCCACATGTGGAAGTGCACTGGCATGGAGTGCGTGGAATGAAGTGGTTGGACTTGCTACCTCTCTGTGCAACTTTGAAGATAGAGGAACATCCAGACATAATTGTAATTCATTGTGGAGGGAACCGTTTAGGACATGTGTCTGGAATTTCTTTGCAATTTGAAATGCAAGAAGGACTTCATGAAGATAATGGGCATGTTTCCAAACTCTAAAATAATTTGTTCACGGATTGCGCAGAGACAAGTGTGTCTTCGTTCTTTCTCATGTGGTCCATAAATGGAGAAAGCAAGGCGTAATGTTAATAAGGCTGTTTGTGCCTTCCTAAGAGATTTTGGCATGTCCTCTTTTAACAATGAAAATATTTTGTTTCGTAGTACATACATTTTTCGCAAAGATGGAGTCCATCTTACTTATGCTGGCAATCAGATTTTTTCTGAGAAATGTACAAAATGCATTGCGACCTTTTTTCGAAATACAGCATTCGTTTTGAAGTACGTCTTACGTAGTTAAAATGTTTTACATTCAAACACCTCCCAAAGGCTCTTTTCAGAGCCACCACTTCCTGTAAGAGAAAAATGCATTGGTTTCAATAGGGTAGCAATGCAATTGTTTTTCTGTTCGCGGACCGTCCGCGGACTTACACGAAATGGAAATGGCTATGCTTTATGTATCTTCACTTCTATTTTTTAACTGTCAAAGGCGGCTCTGAAAAGAGCCTTATTTTCTTTTTTGATTTTTGTTATTTTGTATTTTTTTTGTTCTTTTTTATACACGACACACTAGGAGAGGAGGGAAAGGAGGGTAAAGGGAGGGGGACACCAACCAAAGGGATAAGAAAGGGCGAGCTGAGAGAGGAAGATGTAGAGTGGGTTTTATTTGGGTAGTGAGTAGGTCTTCTGGTGCTCTGAGACGATCGTCTCAAAAGCACTCCGAAGTCGCTCCCCCCTGCAGAGTACTGTGTCACAGTACACACATACAACTGTGACCCTCGAAAGGTAAGGGTCATCAGAATTCTGTATGGCCTGTGAGGCAGCTTAAGGAAGACGCTGTCCCACAGAGGTGTTCCTTGTGGTGACAGGATCAGGAACGGAGGATGAAGTAGAGGCAATCAACCTACTACGCTTCTCGCAAGGTACAAGCTTGCGAATGGCCCCAGTGTGGAATGAGCGCAGGTGTCGCTTCATGGTAGTGGTCCCAAAGCTATATGAACCATGCTTCCCGAGACTGAGTACCATCACTCATTACAGGTGACACGGTTCGCATGAGACTTAGGACCGTTTCCATGAACGGTAAACAACCGCCACACCCAAGATTCACGCCGACGGCGGGTAGTAGGGATTTCCTCTACCTCATTCTCGTCATCCTCTTCTTCCTCCTCTGTATCCTCACTCCTGTTCCCCTCTACAGGCCCTTGGGGAAATGGTGGTGGTGGAGGGGGTGGGGGTGGTGCTGAGGCAGATGTAGCACCATGTGGTAATAGTCGAGCCATGGATGTCATAGGCTTGGAGATGGAAATCTCAAAATCTGCAAAGTATGCAGCAAAATGCAGTGTGCTCTGTGGAATAGTCAGAAACACAATGAGAATGCGCTTGCGTGGTCTTATATCGGGGTGCTTGTGCGCGGGTCGCGGACATGCGCGCCGTCCGCAAGACAGACCGAACATCAAAAAAGGTTCAAAAAGTCACAAAAACTATGTGGAAAGTTAGGATTAGTATGTGGGATTTGTGGTATGGTGATTTTTTAATGAGGAATATTATGGATTACTTGGAAATGTACGTTTAAACTGGTCGGGGACACGAACAGTGTCCGCATTTAGAGCACGAGATGAGCGTGGGCGCAGTCACATGATTGTTTTGTGAGCATGTTCGCTAAGGTAGCGGTCGTCCGCAGGACACCCAATGTACGGACATTGTTTTGCGCATGCGTGTTGATGTTCTGCGGACAGTGTTCGGGTCCTGAACTAATTAAAAGTGCGTCACATGTAAAATGAACAGTTACGGACAGCCGTTTGTTCTTAGCACAGTTTAATTTATTTGCTAACAATACGGACAGACATAGTGTTTCAAGCACACCTCCATTTTCGTTTATTTACGAACATTTCAGGACACTACGAGTGTTCTTAGAACATTTTCAACTTGCATGAGAACATTACGGACAGATGTAGTGTCCTCAGGACAGTTACATTTTCGTTTCTTTACGAACATTTCGAACAACCGCGGTGTCCGTGGACACCTGAATTGGTTTTATCACAAGGAACTGAAAGTAATTACAACACAATATAAGAAAAGTAACTTTATTTCATATATATATACAATTATGACTGGGAAGGTGGGGCAGAAACGGAAACAAAAACAGGAGAATTAGGGATTTCTAGATAACTGGGATCAGGTGAAGAAGGGAAGGAAATCTCATCGAAACGTTTTGGTCCATAGACAGGGTTTGGGGTTAACTGCATGGGATAGGGTGAGGGGGGACAAGTGCAGGTTGGACAATGGTGTGCTGTTGGGGGTTTCACATAATTTTCCACAAAGTTTTTCAAATCCATAAAATTTTGCATAAGGTCGTCCATTTTTTGATTAATCTGCTGTAGAGTGATATCCTCTGATTGTTGTTGTGAGATGCTTGGAATTTTTGTATGGTCTGTAATAAAAAAAATGTATTTGTTAAATGTATACAAAATAATATTTATTAATTGGTTTATATAGTAAAGTGTGTACCATTAGGTGGACTATTTTCTAACATTTCCTCTCGTGGGAAATGCTCCTCTAGCCAGTCGAGAGTACTACACATTTCTGTGAGAAAACAAAAAAGTAATATGTTTTTTATTTTCTAATATAGAAAGTTTATAAATATATGAGTAAAAAGAAGTGGACTTACTATGTCTGGTGAGATATGTAATCAGTAGTGTATACGTCTGGTCTTGCTGTTGGTTGTGGAGCGTCTGTGAGGTAATTATGGTGGAAGCCACTTTATCTTCTTTTGTCATATTCCATTTTAAAACATATTGTATTTACATGAATGGTTAGTGTGTTACATATATGGGTAACATTTTTTAAGTATTACTACATATACTTTGCATGTGTGCTGCTTTGTGAATTTGTTAAATGTTCCTATATTATGATATAACTATTACACATACCTCCCCAGAGCTTTTAGGTGGTGGTACTGTTGTCCAAACATGTCTGCGGACCGTCAAATTCAGTAGAAAGGTCAGTATGTTCCATATTATATGTGCATAAAGTCAAAATTATTATTGTTAAGTTGTGCTACTAAAAAACTATGAAATTCAGTAAAAAAACGTTGTTAAAGGGGCGTTATGGTTAAGTTGCGCTACTAAAAACCTATGAAATTCAGTAAAAAAACTTTGTTAAAGGGACGTTATGGTTCAAAGTAAAACCGAAAAACCCCTGAAATTCGGCAGTTATGGTAAGATAAGCAACCATAACTCGCGCCGCCACCGTGCACTGCTAACACTAACACCCAGGACATCAAAGATGACATCACAAATGTCATTGATGACATCACTGATGACATCACATGTGCATTTACCTTTCATGAAAAGTCTGTACAAGGGATTCTTAGTGTAATGTTAATAAAAAAAGTGTCAAAGATTATTGGAATAAATATCAAGTGCTAATCAGTGCATTAAGCTATGCATTGATATAAATACCATTCTATTATTAACTTCAATCCAGTATACTAAGGTACTCATGTAGAAACATAGGCATTGTGTGCAGCATACATGATGGAGGTGCAATATTCATAAGCTTTCCATGTTGAATATTGAAATGATAACTGTTTTCATATTAGAGTTTTGCGTACAGTGAAACTTGTGATAGGTAGTTAATAAAACCCACTTACTACATAATTGCATTATTGTACACAAATCACAAAGAGACAACACCACATACAAATATGAATATATACAAGGGAATTGAAGTAGGAAAAAGAAACAGCAATAGTGGCAGAAAGTGTTCATAACCTAACTGATTACCTTTATGCAGAGAAATGATTGCTCTGTTTCAAAGCTGTTACTTACCCTATCTATATATATATCACATGATGTGTCTGGACCCTAATGAAAATAGTGTGAGTACAACATATAAAAATATGAGCATATACAGGGAAAGTACAGTAATAAAAAAACATCAAAAGTATCAGAAAGTGCTGATACATCTACTGAAAATTTTAATGCACAAAAAGGATTGCTGTCTTTCAAGGTTGTGACTTCTCCTATGTATATGTTTCATATGATATGACTGGACCATAAGGGAATTATTCTAAGAACATACTTGAAGGATGGGTCTACGAATATAGTATTTTACAATTTTTAGTTCCTGACTATTACTGAAGAAAATCATGTGGCCTAGATGTGTCAGGAAAGGAAAAAAAGGGAGAGCCAGCCACGTGATGTCATCAGTGATGTCATCAATGACATTTGTGATGTCATCTTTGATGTCCTGGGTGTTAGTGTTAGCAGTGCACGGTGGCGGCGCGAGTTATGGTTGCTTATCTTACCATAACTGCCGAATTTCAGGGGTTTTTCGGTTTTTATTTGAACCATAACGTCCCTTTAACAACGTTTTTGTCACTGAATTTCATAGGTTTTTAGTAGCGCAACTTAACCATAACGTCCCTTTAACAAAGTTTTTTTACTGAATATATGTATATATATTTTTTTTAATTCTTATACCCGTGGCTATAAAAAAGGGGAGCGATTGGTGCATTGAGGATCGCGCCCAACAACAGCAACGACTGGGGTGTTTACCCACGGCTTTCCAGCACCCACCCACTGCTTCACCGGCGGGAACGATCGGAACAGTCCCTTCATGAGCTCCTTCACCAGGCGATGGGACCACAGGGATGAGCGCCCCGGAGTTCTGGTGTAGCGGGAGATAGCCGCAAGATGGATCTTGATGGAGGCATGGGCCAGCCCCGCCCTGGAGAGCGATAGCAAGTATGGCAGCACTTGAGGGGCCGTAATCCACAGAGGGTTAATCTTCTGTGCCCGGCACCAGACAGAAAACCTCTTCCATTTGTGTCCATAGCACGAGAGTTGAGGACACCCTGGCCTTTGCGAGCACCTCCTTGCTGTCCGCAGGGATATCGTACCCTCCAAACTATAGTGCTGCAGGAGCCAGGCCTGCAAGTTCAGCGACACCAGGTCGTGGTGGAGGATTGCGCCTCTGGCGAGGAGATCCGCGTCCATCAGCAGTTTGACTGGGGGGGACCCTGACATGTCCAGAAGGTCCGGGAATCAGATCTGTCTCGGCCATGCCGGTGCGACGAGGATCATCCTGCACCGGGACTGTCTGAGTTGGTTGATGAGTCGCAGCAGCAGCAGCAACAGCAACAGTGGGAACACATACAGGAACAATCCGTCCCAAGGGAATGAGAAGGCATCGCCCATGCTCCCCGGCTGGGGAAACCTGCTGGCGAACCTCCGGCACTTGATGTTCGACGCCGTCGCGAATAGGTCGATCTGGGGATTGCCCCACCGACGGAATACCAGATCCACTTGATCCTGACGCAGTTCCCACTCGTGGCACGAGTGCAGCTCCCTGCTGAGTGAGTCGGCGATGGTGTTCTTTATCCCTGCCAGATGGAAGGGTATCAGAAACATCCCTTGGGCGATGGCCCAGTTCCACAGATCCTGGCCTTCCTTGGATAGGGCTGGGGATCTGGTGCCTCCCTGCTTCCGGATGTAAAACATTGTGGTGGTGTTGTCGGTGAAAATCATTACCACCTTGCCCTTGAGGGTCGGGAGGAATGACCTGAGGGCCCAGAACATGGCTCGGAGCTCCAGGACATTGATGTGTAGTGACCTCTCCTCCGGGAGCCAGAGGCCTCTTGCGTGGGGATCTCCGGTGTGAGCTCCCCATCCCTCGAGGGTGGCGTCCGTCATCACGTCTCCTGATGTGCCGGGGTCTGGAAGTCCATACCCGCCGCCAGATGTGCGCGGGTGCCCCACCACCGGAATGCTTGCCAGAAGGTCTCGTCGAGCAGGATCCTGTCTTCGAAGCTGCCCGCTGCCTGCATCCAACGGGCGTTGAGGATCTCTTGCAGTGAACGCATCCGCAGCCTGCACAGGCGCACGAGATAGATGCACGAGGACATCATGCCGAGAAGGGACTTGATGGACCTCACCCTGGCCACGTCCATGGTCAACAGCCGTTGTACCTTGCCCAGGATGGCCTTCGTCCTTTCCTCCGACAGAGAGGCCAATCGCGCCACTGTGTCGAGCCTGGCTCCTAGGAACAAGGCGACTTGCAAAGGTACCAAGTGGGATTTCGTGAAGTTGATCGAAAATCCCAGATCCGTGAGCAGCTGGACGGTCTTCACCGTGTGCCCGACGGCGCGTTCTCTTTTGTCTTTGCTCGGATGAGCCAGTCGTCCAGGTAGGGGTACATGTGGATCCCCTGTAGGCGCAGCTGTGCCGCCACTGGTGCTAGGCACTTGGTGAATACCCTGGGCGCCGACTTCAATCCGAAGGGAAGGGCCTTGAACTGGTAGTGCCGCCCTTGGACTACGAATCTGAGGAACTTTCGATGTCCTTTTAGAATGGGGAGGTGAAAGTAGGCATCCTCCAAGTCCAGTGATGATAGGAAGTCGCCTTCCTCCAGCTGTCCCAGCACGTGCTGGAGGGTGACCATCCAGAACTTCTGGGACTTGATGTACTTGATTAAACGACAAAGGTCCAGGATGGGTCACCAGTCGTCGGTCTTCTTTCTTACGAGGAAGTATCTTGAGTACACTCCGGAGCCCCGTAGCCTCTTTGGGAGGAGCTCGATGGCTCCTTTCTTCAGCCTCGCTGTTACTTCCAGGAGCAGTTGCGGGATGTAGTTTTCCTTCCTGGCCACGGGTGGAATGCAGTGGCACTTCTTTAGAAACTCGAGAGTGTGCCCGCGGGCCAGGGCATCCAGCACCCATCGGTCAGTGGAGATGGACTCCCACATGCTGACAAACTTCGCCAGCCGGCCTACCACCGGGGTGCTCAGGTGGGGGCCCACCGCTATGGCCAGTTCAGTCCTGCTTGGCAGCGGCCTTGCAACCTTGGCCTCCTTGGCGAGGACGACGAGATCCTCCTGACTTGCCGCGTCCTCTGTAGGCCTCCTGCGACGAGGAGCGGGCCGCCTGGCAGTACCTCGAGGAACCGCCGCCGAATCCTTTGGAGGCACCTTGCTTGCCTCCTGAGTTCCGAAAGGGCGGCTGTCGTTGCTGCAACACCCCCAAGGCCCGAGCCGTCTCTGTGTCAACCTTGATGGCCTGCAGTTACTCGTCCACTGTCTTGCCGAACAGGTTGTTCCCATGGAAAGGCATGTCCAGAACTCTGGTTTGCACGTCTTGATGGAAAAAGGTTGCCTTGAGCCAACCACGCCAGGCGAAGGCAAACACTGTTGCCCATCTGGCGAAAACCTCTGTCGGCAATGTCCGTGGCTACTGTTATGGCGTGGTCCGACGCCTTCCTGTAGGATCTGCAGGGCCTCAGCCCTCTTGTCGTCGGGCAGGAAGTCCAGTAGGGGAGCGATCTTAAACCACAGCTCCCTGTCGTAGCGGGCCACAATCGCGAGGGCGTTGGGCTCTTTAATCGTCGTCGCCGCCGACGAGATGACCCACCGTCCCATGGCATCCAGTTTCTTCCCCTCACCGTCAGGCGGGGAGGTCGAAGTTGAAGCCGCCGCCGCCCCGCTTTCTTCTTGGCTGCCGTGGAGATGACCGAATCCGGGGTCGGCTGCACCCTAAGGCACATGGAGGTGGAATCCGGGACTCGGTTCTTCTTCTCGTACCGGTCTCTCTTGACAGGAGTTGTGGATGGGTTCTTCAGGAGCGACAGCCCCTCGTCCCAGATGTCGTCAAGTAACGGCACCGAGAGGACAGTCTTCCTCTTGGCCTCACACCGTTGGTAGAGAAAACCTTCCATCTTCTGTTCCTCGGGGCAGAGCTGGAAGAGCTCGGATGCCCTGGCTATCATGGCGTGGAAGGAGCCAATTTCGTCGGGCGAGGAGGCCTGAGAAGGTGGTGAAGGAAGGCCCATCCCGTCGTCAACACTGTCGTCATCTGTCCCCGTCGTGGCCGTCTCTGTTCCCGTGTCATCCCTCAGATCAGGGGAAGATGAGGGCTGCGAAGGCCGTGAAGGCTGGAAGGGCGGGGGGGATGAATTCTCCTCCGCTTGCTTGGAGGGCTTCCCGACGGTCCAGGGTCTCCTGGATCATCCGTAGGGGGTAAGGGCAACCTTGTCCTTATCTCCGTACACAAGGCCTGGATCGCCATCAAGATTGCCCCCGAGCTGTCTTGCGCCCGTCGCAGCCAGTACATGGGCCACGATGGTTGGGGAGTGGAATCCTCCACCTCCACGGGTTCCTCGTCGGCACCACCGTCGCTTTCTTCATCCGCCTCATCGGGATCCCTCCCGTGGGACCGGACCTCCTCGAACATCTTGTTCAGGATCTTAGCGACTCCGGCCAGCTCCTCCTCAGAGGCTGTATCTGTGTCCGTGATGGCCACCACCCCCCCTCTTTTCCCACCAGGGTTTTCACAGGGGTCTTATCGATGGGTTGAAAATAGGATTCCCTCCGCGGTGGCAGGGAAACTCTGGGCTCCGAGTTTGCCTCGACTGGGGTAGCCTCCACAGGCTTCGTCAGGGCAGCCACGACTCCCCCGATAGAGGCCTTAGCCGGGTGAATCAGGGCCTTCACGACTTTGGACGCGCTTGAGTCCTTCACCTTGGGGGGAGGGTCACCGCCTCGCTCCCCCTCGGCTGTCTCTGTCGGGATCGACCGGGACTTCTCCCGAAGCTTACCCAGGTTCTCCGATTTCCTCTTCCCCAAGCCAGAGCGTTGGCTCGTGGTTGATGGCGTCGGTGAAAGGGCACCCTGCCTGGCAACCGAGGAGCCCGACCGATCGGCGCTCCCGGTGCCTGCAGACTCGCAGTGATTTGCCTTTTCTTGGGCTCCCGTCGCCGCAGCGCCCTCAAAGGTCTTAGAAGACTGCTCGGACTTCTTCTTGTTCTCACCTACCTCTAGGCTCTTCTCTTCCAGCCAGTTGGTGAGGCAGATACGCCGATCCATCATAGTCCGTTCCGACATTTTCTTGCAAAACGCACAGTCCTTCTCCGGGCGGCTCACCACTGATCCAATCACACAAGAGTGCAACTTGAGTTGCCGAGGCAACTCAGTCCAGGGTGCCTATTCGCCCTTCCCACACATCCTGTAGGCCCAGACAGAGTGGCACCACTTTTGGAGGTTTCTGTGCAGAAGCACGCCAAAAGTGGAACAAATGGCTCGACTTGGGTTGGAGTTACAGAGGCGAACACAAACGCCATTTTAAAACCGAGTCCTGGCAAAAAGACCCAACCGGGGAATAAATATTAAATAAATAACTAGGCGGTATCTTTAACATTGCACCAAAAAAGTGGTGTGTTTAAAATTAATGGGAAAATCCCATAGGAAATATTCTGGTGGAATATTTTGCGTGGTAACCACTGCCACCAGCCAGAAACTCGATGAGGGGGGACTGCACAGTGCCCCCTCGAAAAACAGACCCAGGGGCAATCTAATTACCCCTACCAGTACTTCCACAATGTGATGGTTTGTACTGGTTCTGTTCACAATTTAAGACTAGTAAAGTCAAGGGTGACTTTACATGCCCTGGGAGACAGCAGTCCGTCCCAGGGTATGGAGTCTATGTTTGGGGGTCACTATGACACCCCTGTGTTACTGCACTGAGGGTGCTGTGTAACACACTTACCAAAAAACACATGAAGCCCTATGGAGTAAAAGACCCCATAGCCCATAAAACACATTACAAAGTCAAAGGACATTCCCAAATCATGCCTAAGAGTGGGAAAAAAAGAGTCTCACTCTTAGCAGGAGAAAAAAATAAACCCCAAAAATCCAGCAAAGCTGCTGGGGGACTCACTAGGTTTGGGAAATTAGCCTATACAGAGAATTCTCCCTAACAGAGCTCTCTTCTTGGTTAGGACAGAGAGCCGGTGTTGCCTTTGCAGCAGGCGGCAGGCCAGTTTGTCAGAGGATGTACATGAAGCGCGCCATTTCCTCTCGGACACCCTGCACTTGCGTTTTAGGGTGACGATGTCTGAGTCGTACCAGGAGTTGCACTTGGCTTTGGGCTTCAGGCGGATTCTCATGACAGGGACAAGGATATGAAGAGTATCAGATATAGCAGAGTGGAGCGTGGAGATGGCTATGTCAGGGTGAGAGTCAGCCAAAGGAGGAGGGGGAGGTGAAGGTGGCAGCGAAAACCTCATCTGACAAATGCTTCATGGGTCGGATGACCAAGAAGGTGGGTGGCAGTGATGGAACTGCCTTGGCCTGAGGAGTAGGGAGCGTGGGGTGGGAAGAGAGGAGAAAGTGATCACTCCAGGAGAGAGGAGTGGTGAGAGGGGCAGAGAGGGGAAGGTCTGAGGAGATCAGAACATCCAGGTGGTGCCCTGCAGAGTGAGTCGGGCCTGAGGGGAGAATAGTGAGTGAGAGAGAGTCGCAGAGGTCGCGAAAGTGTCCAGAGGGAGGACAGGAGGCATCCAGGTGGATGTTGAAGTCTCCAAGAAGGAGGAGTTGAGCGGTTGAGGCCAGGAGTGATTTGGAACAGGGAGCACACAGAGAAAGGTGCCAGGGTGTTCTGAGGGGCACTCAAAAGAGGAGAATCGAAGCAGTGCTGCTCTGCTGCTTGCAAAAACAAACAATTCCCATTGAAAAAGGGAATATTTCAAATGAAAAAGAATGCTGCTCTGATGCTATTTTCATCTGTTTTTCATCAAACTACTGTTATTAATAAAGCTTTGCCATGCCCATGCATAACCCATTGTGCTTCAGCAGAAGAAAGCATGATCCCTGAATGACAAGCTCTTCCAAGCCAAACATGGGAAAATGAAAGAACTTCATTTTCAGTCACACGGGAAACACTTTACTTTTTGAGTTGCAAAGTGTCAAAGGTCTATAATTGAAAGAAACTCCAGCCCTGTGGGCCTATGTCAATTTCAGTGCATCTGTGGTCAAACAAATTGTTGCCTACAAGAAACTAACTATGGTTGCAAAACAATATTGGGAAGTCAGATGGAAAAACCGAATTTGAAAGAAAAATGTCAGCTTTCACCACATGTGTCAAAATGGGCTTTTGCAAACCAAAGAAGAAAATGCCAGTTTTAAAAGTACAAATGTTGAGAACTTATCCTTGCCTAGCAATGTGAAAGGGGATTGTGCTGTGAAATATATATGTGGGAGTTTTTTTTCAGCAGGCTTTCTTCTGATTCAGGACAAAAATAAGATAAGGAATTATAAAGCAGTGGCTACATGGGGGGAAATTAGCCCAAAACAGGTTTCTGCTTGGGGGATGCTAGCAACAGAAGGCCCCTCGCAGTAGATTGTCGGACACATAAGTGCTAAGTGCTACCTTGGCAGACTTGAGTCTGGGCTGCGGCTTCCTACAATGGAAATCTGGGACATGAAGATGTGAAAAAGGAAATCACACCTCCCCGTGACTTCTGCTGGGAGCTCCAAAGCCAACTCAAGAGCAGCCCTGGAAGCTTTGCCCATATATGGGGAACAATACTGAACATTTGCTCCCAAAGACTATGTTATTAATAAAACTTTTATCTTTGCAACAGGACTTCACAAAAATACAGAAAGTTAATAGTTTAAATGTGATTTTATGGGCTTTAATTTAAGACGTCGTAGACTTCACTGCCATGTTGGGAACAGAAATGGCAAAGAAGTAGATATTCTGAAGAAAGTGTACAGGATGCCACTGTAAAATTTAATACTGATATGCCTAATAATAATCTATACACATGTGTAAAGATATAGAATTTTAAGTAATATAATTCTCACTGAAAAGTGTGAAAAACTGGTACAAGGTCGAAATAAGGTCCTACAACCGTGAGGATTGGACTGCTATGCTCGACATAAAACATGTAATCTGCCCCTGTGGTTTGTTAAAGTGCCACAACTGTACAAATGTATAAATTATGCTATGGCAGATTTTTGGCAAAAAGGACTGTGGGAAGGCTTTTCAGCTCATAAAATGCAACCTCATAAACTGAGACTCCTCCTCGAGGAGGCGATTAACTTAGGCTGACCTATCTGAGTCTTGGAGGTAGGCCTAGCTCAGGTTTGCCCACCAATAATTCTGTGATGTCACCATGCTTTATATAAAGGGTGGGTTAAAGAACTCTGGACACACTCTTTCCTCAATTTCCTGCGCCTGCGTTACTGATCTTCTACATTCATCCTGCCAGACTCCAGATCCCACTGCAAGGCCAAAGCATACCTGATTCCAGATCCCACTGCAGGTCCAAAGCATAGTTGATTCCAGATTCCACTGCAAG
This sequence comes from Ambystoma mexicanum, assembly GCF_040938575.1. Lineage (NCBI taxonomy): Eukaryota > Metazoa > Chordata > Amphibia > Caudata > Ambystomatidae > Ambystoma > Ambystoma mexicanum. The sequence continues at coordinate 543,107,699 of NC_090928.1, read as the reverse complement.
GCCAAAGCAGTGCTGATCCTATCCCCAGCAAGGCCTAGATTCAGAAAAACCCACTAAAATCCCAATAACCAAAGGGAAAAGCTGTGGTACCCTTTTTGGGAAGTATCCTGTGAGCAGACCGACTTGCTGCCCACTAACTGCATGCCCACTGCAACCCTGCCACCAGCTGTCCTTGTCATCCGGTGACCAGACCTTTGTCCAGCTGTCTTTTGCCAGGAGAGTCCGCTATCCGGTGACCAGAATCTTTTGTGAACCCTGACTGTTCCAAAATCCCAAATCTCAAGCATGGAATGGGAGTATCTCCCTATCCCAGAGAAGTACATAGTCTCCCCATCTTGACCCTTTTGTCTTTATTCCACTCTCTAAGCAATCCTATCCATACCCTGGTAACTTGTTAAAACTTAGAATTCTCCATGCACCCTGTCCTTGATTTTCTAAGTGCTAGCGCCATCTATCTATTAATTCTGTCTTGTGTAGATCCTAAGCTGGGGTGACAGGGTTGACGTCACGAATCAACCTTGGATCTTACTGTGTCCCTCTTTAACAATATAGTCTAAATAATTTAGTTTTGGTAAAATTTGCCTTTCATTTTTAAAACCGATTTTCTCTTTTTAACTGCTCTATTTTCCTAAAAACAAACCTCCTTCTGCCTTCCAAATCTCTCTCAATTTACCAGGCACAGCCCTCCTTTCACTTCTATATTGTCTCTGTGCTGTGTACCTCTTACTCTGCCCAAAAACCACATTTCGATTCAGGGTTTTTCACCCATTTTTTGAAAAATCGTTTTTGTATTTAAAACTGCAACCTAGAAAAAATGCAACTTTTCCATGTGTGAATTCGGCTGCACTTGGTTTTCAATTTCAATCTGTTTTGTAAAATGTTTGCTTTTGTGATACCTTGCCTGATGGTTGATAGTGAGATAATATCCCTAATATTGTGATAAAACATATGTATATCATTATTTAAACACACATATAATTAATTATTTTACAAAAATCCGTATGTCATTTTAGGCCATTGCAAAGGGTTTTTGCATCTTACTTTGTGAGGGAAGGTCGGGTTTTGATTCTTGCCTCTTATCCCTGACTACCTGCTGCTTCTTTCTATCCACTCAGAATTCGATTATCTGTGGGTTGAGGGCACACTGCAGGGGGGAACCTTAACTTGGGTGCTATCTATCCTAATTTAAAAAGTGCTACTATTCACTTGTGCTTTGGATATGTTCTACTAGAAGGTTAACCAAGTGCATTGCTTCCATTTCTGTTGTAATTATCACCCCACTGGTGATTGCTGCCAAATATTAAAATGTGTGATTTTTGTAAAAATAAATATAATATTTTCACCAACCGGCCTGGTTTGTGGTCCATTGTGACCCGGGGTATTTGTAAAAGGGGGTGTGAGATGGGTCGGGTACCGGCTCAATTTAAATTAATTGAAATTAAAGAAAAAGCATTCCTATTGAGCACCACATCCCAGGCTAAGACCAAGTGTCCTGGTCCAGTGTGTGACGCCCGATTGGAATCCTTATCAACGGTATCAGGTAATAAAATCATGGCAAAAATGTCACGGGTAAAAAAAATCTCGCCAAAAATGTTGTGGTTTGACCCGGTAAAAGTGTTCCCCATTATACCATTTAAGGGGAGCTGGGGTTGCGGGGTTGTCCCCCGCTTCCCTTAAATGGTAGAATGGGTCTGGGGGTTGCGGGGGTGTCCCCCGCATCCTTTACTTGATTGTGGCACAAAAAACCACGGCCTTTTTGCCACAATATTTTGTATTCGCACCTATTTTTGCCGTGATTTTAAGACATAGAACCTTAACAACATGAACGTGTCTGCATGTAGCCAAGTTAACCCCATATTCTGTATTTTAACCATGTATACTGTGCTTTCATTATCATCCACTTTACAGAACTCCATTACTAGTCATATACTGTGGTGACACCTTTACTGAGACGTAAGGATCACGTTACCAACATTGGTTGCAGTGGGTCCAAAGCGGAGGCTGGGAGGCGAACGAAACAATAATAGAAGACAATTTGGGAGTCATTCCGATTTGCACGATTGATCGCCGACGTTAATGCGGGCAGAAGGGCAGTTGTGATTCTGTGAAAACTTTGCAACCTCGTTAGAAGCCGATGTGGCGCTTCTTTTTGTGCGACTTACGTTTGGTACAAGAAACATCAAAAACACCAAATGGGGTTTCCAGTTAAGCCGTAGATCATACGAATGAGACAAGATATTGCACATATTGTGGTCTTGACATGCAACACGTTGAATGAAACGACGTGAAGTGAAACAAACAAAAAAGTGTCCTGAAGACAGAACCAACGAGAAATATAAATGAATATTGTTGTATTTGGTATTTCTGAAATAGACGTTGGTTCTAGAAACATATCCGAAATGTTGACACATCTAATCTCCCCTAAAAAGGAGCTGTGACATCTACACTCCTAGAAGAAAGAAGTGTTTAAGAGGGTTTATGATTGTTGTTGGAACATCAAATTATAGTAACACTTGATGTTTTGATGCATACACACTAATAATGAAATAGTGTTTTTGAGAAGAATGACTTATTGTGTGTTCACCACTTGTATAATTATTTTTTATGAGCATAGTTTTTATTATGAATATGTATTACAAATGTATAAATATTAAAATATGGATGTTATTTTTGACAAACAAGAGCTATCTCTGGAATTCTGTTGAATAGAAAAAGTGTGGATAGGTGTCAGGTGAATATGAGGCACATCCTTCTGGCTTAAAGGGTGGAAGCCGTTTTTGTGGGACTTTTTGGAGTACGTGTTATATTGTAGTCCTCACCCACACGGTCCCTAAAAAGAGAACAAATACAGCTCAGTTCAGTTGACGCGACACCTTTACTACCATTGTATCACTACTCACTCTTTCGAAATTCCTATTTCATTCACAGATTTTTTTAAAAAACATTCTAACTGCGGTTATACAAAAAACGGTTTGATTGGTGTATTGAGGATCGCGCCTTGCCACAGCAACGGCTCAGCTGTTGAACCGCGGATATCCAGCAACCAACTGGTGCATGGCGTTGCTACCCGTGGGGGAAAGTGGCACCCTGCGCAGCCAAAGCTATTAACAATCGAACAGGCGATGCGCCTCTATAACCGCGACTATAACAAGCATGTGCGTGGGTGCGTCAACACTTTTTGCCATTTCATTGGTTGTTGTGGTAGGCGCAGCTACTACTATAGCCACGACTATTGGACCATACATTTTCTGTGCAATAATCATATTGTTATGTGGATGACACAGCTCAGTATGCTATCTGTGTTAGTTATTTTATGTGCTTAGGTGTTCCCATGTCTTATTTGAAGTTTTGAAGGTTGGCTTAGTTTGATTTTGAGTTTGCTGAAAAGGTACGTGTAGCCGCGGCTACAAGGCAAGATTTACAGCCACATCGAATAGCTCCGGCTTTGAGATATACTGGGCAGGGGTAACAAAGATTTTGTTAGTAGGTGGAAAATAAGTAGTAATTATATTGGAACACTGTGGCACAGATGATAAATACTGGTGTGTTGATTTTGCTCTATGTGTTTTGACTTTATGTTTCACATGAGCTTTCTCTTACAGTTCGTCCACTTAATCCCAATGTTCTTGGACAAAGGTTTGAATCAACGTTGAGGTTCCCAAACGTTGTGGATTGTTTTTTGAGTGGAGGAAAAGCATAAGACACTCACACCATGTTTTCATGTACTTCGCTTTTTTTAATCCTTCATGTTTCTTTTCCTAATAACCGAATGGTTATTTTTTGTCATGTTTCTTAGTGCTTTTTAAAAGTTCCTGAAGGCTTACAATGAAGTTCACCCACACAACAAAAGCAATGACAGAAAACAGGAAAGAGATGATTTAGAGAGGGAATGAGGTTGGGAGGAAGTAAAGTGGTGGCAGAAGTGGAATATAATGGTGTACTGACACTATGGATTTTTTAAATCCACAATGGATTTTTTTCCCCAGTGATTACTGTGTGTGAAGAGAACAACAGTGTTGTATGCACAAATGTTGCCTCTTATATAGTGCATGTGATGCACTGTATACAAGATATGAGGGTCATACAAATGTGTGTATTAAATTGTGTTTCTTAAAGTGTGTGTGTTCGTTAACTAATTAGGTTTTCTTTTTTTACAGATAGAAAGATATTATTTTTGTTAAACATAGTATAACCCTGGTTACTGTATCATCCATCGGGGTGCTGAAATTTGGAGGCCCAGTCAACCTTAACGACTGGGGGTAGGCCCACGGGTTACCCGTGGCTATAGGTCTCAATGCGCTGAAAAATACATTCTTCATACCGAAAGAGTCCTTTTTAAGAACTATTACATAAATCTGTATATATGTTTAAACACCTATGTGATTTACTCCCTTAAGTATCATCTTGTAACCGCGGCTAGGAAAAAAAAAAAAAGTCAATGAACTCTAGCTGCGGCTATGATTGATGATTTATTTAAAAAAAGGTTTTGGGATGTTATTTCATTGTATTTGTGTATTTACATGTGATGGGTGTTATTTTATTGTATTTGTGCATTTATATGTGATAAGTAGCCCTTAAAAGGACTGTTTTGAGATACAGTGAGTGTAGTATTTTAGTACATTTGGAGTGCTCTCTTTATCAGCATGCCGCTACTTGTTATCGACAATGTACGAGATGAACAGGACCAAGCTTTGGGGATCCTAAACCTGATGGCTGCCAACCAACAGAGAACCCACCCACAGGCAATCGAGGTTGCACATATCCTATAGAGTCTTAATTTGAGAGCCTGTAATGGAAAGTTTAAATATAATCAACCTACAGCAAATACTTTTCTTGCAAAATACAAGAGGTAATGGCTGGAAGGTTTAGAATTAATCTTAACCTCTGGCATTGCTCTGGGCAACCCTCCAGACCGATGTTCTTCGCCTGTCATCCCAAACTGCTAGGTCACACAAGCATTCCCATACATGTTTTGGCCTTGTTGGGCCTCATCAGGGGGGAGTAGCTTGGGCCACTAGGCCCAGCAGTCACAGGACCCACCTATGGGCATACCTGTACCACTCGGGGTGACCATAGGAACATACAAGATGTGATGGCTGGAAGGTTTAGAATTAATCTTAACCTCTGGCTTTGGGCAACCCTGCAGACCATCGTTCTTCACCTGCCAAGCCATAACAAAAAAGGGGAAAGACCATATGCAAATCAGGCTTGGTCCCACCCTAAAAGGGGCACTCCATCTCGGTTGTTCCTCTTTTGTAAAGGCTTGGCAGGCGAAGAACGATGGTCTAGAGTGTTGCGCCCAGAGCAATGCCAGAGGTTAAGATTAATTCAAAACCTTCCAGCCATTACCTCTTTTGTTTTGCAAATACTTTTCTTGGCAATAACAGCCACTCGAGAATTGATTACATTCTTTTTAGTGCAGAGAGTGGTCGTTGTTTGATACCTTTTCTATCCTCCAGCGTAACGAAAGTGATCACAGGCCTCTAACCTGCTCGCTGGGTTGCAGGGTGGGGGAGGACATGCCCACCCAGTCAAAGCAGTGTGCGGTGGAGATCTGTGTAGTGGGCCATGCTAGGGAAAGATAAAATGGGAGGATGTTTTGAGGAATAATACCAGGCCAGACACGTATGGCCTCATACTGGGCGATATCAATGTTGCCTGTGGTAACTCTGCAGGTGACCTATCGATTTCGTGCCACTATGAGGCCATGATATTGTGCTAGCAATGTGTTTTTACTAAGCCTACCACAGCCATTATAAAAAGGGCACTTGAGCATGAGAGCTGGTTTCACAAGGAGTGTAAAGCAGCGAAAGGGGATCTGTTAGCATGTCTAAAGGATGGCCAGGCCATTCAGAAAGCAAGGTTACAAACCCTTAGGGCCTGCTATAAAGTGTTGATTGAGGGGAAAAAAGATTCCTATAATCTGGACAGATGGGATGCCATAACATCAGCCTGTAAAGAGGGTGACCGTCCCTTCTTTGGGCAGATGGTAGCAGGGAAGGATCAGCATGCCCCCAATATCCCTTTTTGCAGTATATCGGCTGTGTCTTGGCAGAAGCATTTTGGGGAGTTATATTCTGACCCAGTAAACCATCCTCCTGCCGAAAGGGTGGAGATCATAAACCAGCCTGAGACATTGCACCGGACTTAGATAACGGGGAAAGAGGAGGTAGGAGCTATTAAAGGGCTGAGGGGCGGTAACACCGCATGCCATGATAAAGTCCCAGTTGATCTCTATTGGGACGAACCCCAGATTTGGGCACCAGTCCTTACCAGTTTTTTTAAGGCGGCCATCAAATCAGGAACAGTCCCCCAATCCTGGCGTTAAAGTGGACCAGTACAGTTGATCAGAGCTTCCGCCTGTAGCTCATTCTAAACAAAATACACAGTTTTAAGCAGGGCAAGGGTCTATGCGGTCTTTGTAGACCTCAAAACCGCATTTGACTGTGTCCCAAGGTAACTGCTCTGACGAGTCCTGGCCAAGAAGAATATACTGTGAGACAGGCAGGGTATTGTAAAGGGATTTCAATCAGGCACACACCCAAGTCTCGCCCAACATGTAGTGCGCAAATGAAACCCTTATTTATTTTGTCTATAAATTCAATATTCTGAATGAAATACCACTCATATCACACCCTTCTCAAAATACCCCCCCGGTCACACTAAACCAGGAATCAGGCTAGTTTGGAACGGTAAATATTTTTTTATTTATTTAGAATTTAAAATCACAATATATTTTTAATAGGTAACAACAATCACCAAGGGGTGACAAGAACAATGAATGATATCTTTAATGCACTGGGAATCAGGTAATGAACACAACAAAAATGTAGCAAATAAAAGAATACTTTTGGGTTGGTTTGGAACAGATAGCGCTATGGTTAGAGGTTCCCCTGCAACACCCCTCAACCCACCAATATGCAATTTAAATAGATACGAGGAGAGAGCAGGTACTCAGGAATAATGCAGACCAAACAGAATATCACTTCCACCTTCCCCCCTTAATCCCAAGAGAAAAACGGATTTGACTTTTCAACTGTCAGAATGGCTTGGCAACTGGCTGAGCAAAAACCCTAAATGTGTCCAAAAATGCTTCAATTATTACACATTTCTACAGGAGCCGCTTTGAACAGATGCAATCAATCAAAAGCAATGATTTAATCAAAAGAAAATAATTGGAATCTCAAAGGCAAAATGGGAAATAATTAAAAGACAATTCACACGTGTAAAACCTTTGCAACATGTAAATTCGCAGCAAACTTTTACTATGCTATTTTTAAAAACGGGTCAAAGACACTGTATCGCAATGGGTTGTGATGATAGCTAAGGATGTTAGGTATCAGTGGGAATTGAAATTTTGTTTCTATCTTCAAAACTGAGGGAGTTATAGAGGTTTTAGTGAGAGATGTTTTTCGGAAATCAAGACACGAATTTGGACAAGAACTTCAGTTTAAAATCAAAAAATATGGGTTATGCTTTTACTCAAGACTAGAGCATGCAGGCTAGACAACCAGGTTGGGATGAAGTAAGCTCTGAGACTGATTCATGACTTCAGTAACAGATGCCCGGGGCCTTCCCCGGCGGAACCAGTCCAAACACTCGAAGTGGGATATTTTTTTAATCAGAGTTACACAAATAAAAATGACTATGAAAATGACGCTTTAGCAAATAGACAGAATAAGATAGCCTTAAAGATTTTGACACTGTTACTGGTTATGAAAGTAAGGATAGTTCAGAGATTAGGGTGGAACAAGGTAAGGCAAGGTATACAATAGTTCTCTAGCGTCCTGTTAATACTTACAATCCACTGGGATTTAAGATTTTTGGACATTCAAAGTTCTTGTCAATGGATCGGGTCTATCAGGGAAGGACAGCACATCAGGCACGGGACAGGATCAGCTAGGCCGGTCGCCAGAACTGCTCGGGATCTGCCCTTCTTGTTTCTGGATAATTGGGATCAAAATAACTGAGATCCCTGTTCCTTTCAGCAACAGTCCATTTATATTCGCTAATCCGGCAGATCTTTAGTTTTAGACAACTTTAAAGTTTAATCAGGAAAGCCCATTTGACTGGGGCTGTCACTCACAGGTAGCCCAGTTTGGCTGCACACAGATTTGTGACAGGAATTGTCATCCACAGGCAATCCAGTTTTGCTGAGAAAATGTTTAGCTTTTAACATTTCAGGACCTTGTAAATTCACTGTGCTTCATTAGATTAAATGAATTTTAGCACCAAGCAAGATTTTGAGTTTTGGAAAGTGTTATGTACAGGCATTTTGAAGTTTCAGCAGCAAAGTAAATGTCATTTACAGGCAAATTTTGGAGTTTCACTTGCAAAGCGCTGCTGCTCCCTCTGGCCTCCACGTTTACTTGTCATGGAGCCCACTGGCACTTTTTCTGCAGCGTGTGCTCTGTTCCACCACACATGGACCATGGGTGGCAGGTTGAGCAGCCATCTTTTTGTGTGTTGAAAACGCGTTTTTTTGGAGTTTTTGGCACGCGCAAGGGTTTTGCTGCCATTTTACCGTTTCTCGCACCATAGATAGCAGAATGATGCCGCATAGTATAGCAGAGTGGGTCGATACATCCCACAGTATCAAGAGAGACACAGACTCAAAATTAACAGTTTGAAAACCTTTATTGTCAGACTTTGTGGGGTTGATGTAATACCTACCTGGCCCTAACTCTGAGAGGATTGTTCCCTCAACTGATGCTTCTAAGGGCTGTCAATGTCTGTAAGTCCAAAACCAAAGTTTGTCTGTGTCCAAACCTATGCTGGTTTCAGGTAGTCTTACCCACAGGTGTAGTTCTCCCAGTTCAAAGTAGTCCAATTCAACAGGGTTACCCTTGGAATCTTCATTGTAGGGCTCTTGCAGCACGTCAATAGATTTCACAACGTCTCTGGGTCTCTTGGGGTTCCCTTCCCCAAGCTTTGATCCTTCCAGTTCCAAACACAAAGAAACACAGTTCCTTTTCACTCAGGGTTCCCTTGCCCAGGTCTAGGTCGCTTTTCACAAGATTAAAAAATGTCTTTAGTGGGCCTTTTTTATTTTTATTGTAAATTAGTTTAAATAAACTTTATACAAGAAAAAGAACTAAGCTCACATTAATTTACAAATAAATCACAATTCAATAAATTACATCAATTTTTCCTCTAAAGACATTTCATTCTATAATCTTGAGTTTTTAAGATATTGCACAATTCATATTAGTAGCGATGTTGGTCAACCCTGCAACATATATGACCATGCATGCTCACTATTCAAATGCTCGGTGTAATGTACAAAACAACAAAAATGTTCCTCTCCCAAACCACAAAGAGCAGGACACAGTATCATTACATGTTTTAAAGACTCCATAGGAGACTCCATAGGTTCTTGACAAAACCTACATCTTGCGGTTTCACGATGGCCTCTTAACTACAGAACTTCTCACGTGTAAAACAAACTAAAGCACAATCTCATAAAAACTTTGCAAAAACGTCTATCTGGACATTGTTTCAAATAAGATGGAAGATTCCCCCTCTTTTTTACAAGCCCTGTTTGCCCCTGTTCGCCACAGGAGCCTGGAGCCTTATACACCTTTATACACTACCAACCGAACCCTGTACCCACCTGATGCCTGACTTCAAGCAGCTATTAAGGTATTGCCTCCAGACTTCGACCTTGTGTTACTTTTAACTCTTATTGCACATTCCTGTCCCAAGTCAACAAACAGCAATGAACTACCGCCACTAACTAACTTGTTTGCCACCCGTTGTCTACGGCCTCCATACAATCTGTGCATATAACTCGTTCCGAGATCTATTCATGGTACACTGTACTTCTCCATACTTCCACATTGAATGTGGTCACCTGCCATATTGTCAGTATCTTGATTATGCCTGTAGCCCGATCTATCCCGACATTAGTCACGCTACCAATCTGTTAGCCCTGTGAACATGCCGCCGGTTGGCACATGATTTTTCACCTATTACTGCTTAACCTCCCGCCAATGTGCATAACTACTTATCGCTCCAGCCTGTTACCTACATGCACAGTGCCTTCCCTCAAACCCTCTTTTTGACATTGCAAGTGAACTGAAGCAGTACTATCCGTTTCTAACCACTGTGCCTTCACCTGGACTAGCCTATTGCTTTAAACCTGAACTAGCTGCTGCTTTATACTCTTGACTAGCCTAATGACTAATATGTGCACTTGCCTACTACCCTATATGTGGACCAGCCTACTGCCTACTGTATCAGATCTGGACTAGCCTATTGCCTGCCGCATCTGATCTTGACTAGCCTATTGTTTCATTTTTGGACTAGCCCATGGCACATTGCATTAGACCAAGCATGACACTTGCATATAGCTACTGCCCTATACTCGAACTAGCCTCTTTTTTGCCATAACCTGCTGCTTTATTAGAATTAGCCTTTTGTTGTTATTTGCATTTTTGCCTACCGCCTCATATTTGCACTAGCCTACTATTCAGAATAGCCTACTGCTCAATATTCGCCTACTGCCTTATTAGAATAGCCTACTGCTGTTATTTGCAATTTACCTACTGCCTCATTTCTGCACTAGACCAATTCCCTATTTTTGCATCCACCAACTGCCTTTTACCTGAACCAGCCTACTGCACTATATAGCCCTGATGTTTAGCCATACGCAACATGCCGTAACACGCCGCACTTCAATAATTACCTGAAATTGCCCATATGTAAACCTACGGTCAAAGGGTTCAACATGTACACCTCACTCCTACTTGTTAGTAGTACTAGGTCTCTCAGAAGCTGCCTACTGGCACGTTCCACCTCCGTACCACTCAAGTAGGCACCACCCCTATTATACCATGATCCCAACTAATGACCTTGCGTCCGGGATCCAAGCCACCCCCTTCCTACCCTCGCTAAACCTCGACATTCCGAAGGCTTTTATCAGACCCACCTCATTCCTACCCAAACTACGCCTTGACACCACGGAAAGCCCTACGACCCCTGCATTCAACAAGCTCGTGGTCAACTTACCAACTAACAAGCATGCCTCACCTCCATCAACACCCTCTCAGGTTACACACACTAAAGCACCATGCCACACCATCAACAGGAACCACAGACTCCGCTCTAGACTACCAAACCACAACCTACCACCAACCAAAAATTACCACAACAAATCTACTCCATCCACCAAAAGAAAATCTCTGACAAGCATCTCAACCCCAAATAAAACACCATATACCCAAAAAAAACTCTAAGACTAGTCGTACTACCCCCACTTCCCGCAGCCCCGACCTTGCGATCAATGGAGCCCTAATAAATGCCAGGTCTGTGATATCTCATGCCACTGATATTGCAGATATCATCCTAGCCAAAAATCTGGACTTCCTAGCAGTAACTGAATCCTGGCTGCACGCTGCGGCCTGCCCCTCACTACTACTATCAGTTTCGACAATTTCTCCATCATTAGAGTGGACAGACCCGACTCCAAAGGAGGGGGTATTGCCATCATGTTCAAGAAAACCCTTGACATGAGAATAATCACCTCACCATCTCTCTCCTCCTGCGAACTACTCTCAGCCAAACTACAGACTTCACACAAAAGCACAATCACAATTCACCTAATCTATTGACCCCCTGGGCCCATAGGCTCATTTGAGGAAGATATGATAACTCTGCAATCCGACAATACGAAAACCTCCTTGCAAATCCTTATATTGTGCGACTTCAACTTAGGCTTTAACGACCCTAACGACCCCAAAGCAGCATCACTAGCCAACACACTAACCGATCACAGCTTCATGCAAAAAATCCCCCAGCCCACCCACGAGAAAGGAAGAACCCTTGACTGGGTCTCAGACCTAACTGTAACATCACAATCACTGACATCCTACCCCAACCATGGACAGATCACCACCTCCTCTCCTTCGAGATAGCCATTAACAACTCACATAACACAATCAACCCCATAGCACCGATATACCCAACAAGAAACAAACAAAACATCACTGCAGAGGCAATCATGCCACTGGTGATCCCCACCCTTAACTCTCTACTGACCACTACAGACCCTAACTTACTAGTAGACACCTACAACCTTGCCATGTCCAAAGCCTTAGACGCAGTCACCCCCATGAAGATGCGCAAAGGCAAACCAAGAGCCCGCCTGAACTCCTGGTTCACCCCTGAGTTAAAAACACTCTGATCGGAAAAAAGAAAACTCGGGTCATTATGGAAACACACCCGATCCTTAGAGAACGAAACCAACCTGGCCAACCTTTCAGCTAAATACATAGAGGAGATCATCTGCACTAAGCGCGATACCTACAACAACAGAATTAACCAAGCCAGCTCCAGCACCAAAGAGCTCCTCATCATATTAGGAGAAAGGGAGACACCCAACCCTCCCACCGACTCATGCAAAAAAGACAAGCCCTGGTGCACGAGCATCCAGAATGCTCTCACCAACAAAATTGCCACCCTGCAAACCAAAATAGCTAACAAACGGCGTAACCTAACTAACATAGCCTCAACTTCTCCACCCCAAGAGCATCTCACTCAAAACTCCCAAGGCTTCACATTTTCAAAAGTATCTGTACCAGAAGTAAAAAAATCATCGCCTCCCTGAGACCCAGGAGATGCCAGAGAGATAGCTGCCCAGCACAGATCATCAAAGATGCTGCCAGAGACCTAGCCCCATTCTTAACAAAATGAATCAACGCCTCTTTCTCAACAGGCATTGTACCCAGCAACTTGAAGGAATCATGGGTACTCCCATTACTTAAAAAACAAACCTTAGATCCTGCCATACCCACCAATTACAGGCCAATCACAACGGTCCCATTCTTGCTGAAAATATTAGATAGTCTTAGATTTGCAGGTATGCAACCCTATCTAGAGACGAACCACCTCCTAGGGACTCGAAAATCTGGCTTTAGACCTCCGGCCCTGATTGACTAAAAAAGCCAGATTGACTCATAGACAAAGGAAGAATTGCAATCCTGCTCCTTCTGCCTTCGACCTGGTGGAACACAGAATAATCTGTGACCACCTCGCCACAGTGGCCCATCTCTCCCAGTCGGCAATCACCTGGACCAAATCATTCCTCAACAATAGGACCATGCAAGTCTTCTCGCCAACCGCAGCAGCAACCGCAGCAGCAGACCCCATACCCATCACATGTGGAGTGCCACAGGGTTCGTGCGTGTCCCCCACCCTGTATAATATCTTCTTGAAACATCTTTTTGATGAACTGGACCGACTGGGTGTCACCTACAAGAAAGACGCGGATGACACCCAGATCCTCCTCCCTCTAACAGGCAAAACTCTAGGTTTTTACCTGGACGCCACATCCAACTTGCACAAACAAGCTAACGTGACTGCCTCAGCCACTGCCTACACAGGCAAGCTAATAGGAGCTTGTAGGCCACTGCTCTCAACAGAAAGCCGCCTTATCCTAACCAGAGCACTCATACTGTCCAAACTGGACTATTGTAACAGACTCTACCTAGGCGCTAGTAAGTATGTGACCAACGAACTACAAATATTGCAGAACAATGCACTTAGAGCTGTCCTAAATTTACCAAGAAGAGAGCACATCTCAGCAATAAGAAGACAACACAAAAGGCTCACCATAAAGGAAAAATAAATCGATCTAAAAATCTTGTGCCTTACCTTAAAATCCATGAACCCCACAGCACCACCCTACCTAATAGAAAAATTCACCATCAGATCCACCACACATGCCACCAGATCAACTAACACGCCTTGTCTACTGGTCCCCGGATACAAACTAAAAACATCAAGAGGTAGTAGCTTCCCCGTCATGGCGGCCCAACTATGGAACACCCTCCCACCTGCTCTAAAGACAACACAGTAATTCTCCAACTTCCGGAGAGGTGCCATAACCTGGCTGACTAGCAAAAACTAACTGAGATAAGAAACTCTTACTCACAATTCCTCACAATCGCATATAACTGTCTATTGCATGCCTCTTATCCAATCCAAAAGAATTACCCTGTTTAACGCTATTACCCTTTTCAATTGTATATATGTATGTCTACTTATGCAACCGCAACCTGTCTACTGCCTATGTCTTAACCCTATTATTGCAACCTAAGTGCGCTATAGAAATAAAATATATTAGTTTGGATTGTTTGTTTATTTTTATTTTGACAGTCTATAATTTCCTCTCTCACCACATGTGAACGCCCAATATGAATCTAACATTTCTTTTTCTGCATTTTCAGGGTTGGATAGAAACATCTCCAAAGAAACATCAAACCATCTCCTTATCTGTTGGCACTGCCCATAGAATGTTTGAAATGGCTTTCCTGTCCCTTTCCCCATTTGGGTTCCATTATAGCAGACAATGGGCCTCATTAGAAGGTCGGCAGAAACCTGGCTGTGCGACCAGCGGTTTGCCGCCGACCTCGCAACGGTTTCCGGCACCTAGCTTCCTGGGAAAATGTTAGTCCCCATTCCCATGGAGTCCCGCAGGACTCCATGGGAATAGGTTCACAGAAGCACCGTCACTAATGTTGCTGGTGATTCCGTGATGAGCCTGCCTACTGGGGCTGCTGTGCCCGTCCAGGGTCAGACCTGTAGGTCGCAGCGTCCCCGGCTGGCAGTCTCGGAGTGTGGCAGTCTGGAAACAAGGGTGCCGGTAAGATTATGAGGCCCAATGAGTCCTGAGAGTTTACAATTCGTTTTCTGGAATAATAGCAGCATCTTCAGCTGAACTAAAAGGCCAAAATTTCCTTCCATTAAAACATAGAATACTAGACTTGGTTGGGTTTATTGCGAGTCTATTTGTTTTTACATACTCTGAGAAACAATTGAGTAGCCTTTGCAGGCCAATCGGAGTCCTGTCTAGGAACAACAGGTTATCAGCATATGCAACCCATGAACAGCACTCACCCCCTAATCTTGGAGCAATAAATGAGGCTTTGCCAAGAGACTTCCCCACATCTGATAGATACAAGTTAAAGAGACAGGCAGCAAAGATGCACCCCTGTATCACACCTCGGTCAGTTTTTATCGGCCTGGACACCGCTACATTTGCTCCAAGTCGCACTCTCACCTCTGTATTAATATGTAGTTGTATCAAGATGTCCAATAATTGTGTCGGAATACCCCAGCCAAATAGCTTCGACCATAGCCTCGCCCTATTCACTTTGTCAAAGGCGACACTTAAATCGATGCTGGCCATGTAGAATGGATCTTTCCCTTCTATGCTTGCTTGGTCTATCATTGACTGGACAAAAAGACCACCTGCATCCGTTCCCGTACCCGTTCCCCTCCTAAAACCAGTTTGGAATCTTGAAAGACCACTTGCATCCATTCCTGTTTCCCTCCTAAAACCTGTTTGGAATCTTGATAGTCTTTTTATCAAGGTAATCTACTCCTCCAGACTCCCAAGAACACAACGTGCGCGAATATGTTGCTCTCCACATCAAGGAAAGCAATAGGGAGGTAGCTCACTGGATTCATGCGATTGCCTTTCTTAAATATAGGCACTATAACCGAGAAATGCCAAGAGCGGGGAGAGCCTTATTAACCAAAACATCCTGAACTAGGATATGGAGTACTCTGGCCCACATTTCTGGTTGTTTCTTCAGCACAAGATTACATACACCATTTGGTCCAGGGGCACAAGAGTTCGAGTTATATTTTATGATTTCCACTAGATGTTCAGTTGAGATGTCTAAGATCCAGGGTTCGTTGAATTTTGGATTCAGTGTTCTTTTACCCATATTTTTATTTAATTCCTCAAAATGTTTGTACCAGGCTTCTTCTGGAATAGGATTAATAATTTAAGAAGATTCGGGGCCCAGTTTGCGAGTTTACAATATTGCAAAAATGTCTGCTATTTTTCTGCAGAACCACACTCAACATCCTTTCTCCATATCTTTTCTTAAGGAAAAACATATTCTTAATTCAATTTCTATAGGACTGTCTCCCTTTACGAATCTGTTTGTTTTTCTCCTCTTTATTACGGGAACTTGATCTTAAATCTTTAATTGTTTTGCGCATTAGGGTATTTCTTACCTGTACTTCCTTTGTGCAAACATGTAGATGGCTAGTGCTCTTTCTAATGACATTGTTGCCTATGAGGGTGATGGCCGTATCCCTTATAAATGCACAGAAATGTCCAACTGACAGGCCACTTACTTTTGGGGATAATTTGTAGAATAACAAAAATCCTCAATGGGCCTCATTACAAGTTTGCCGGTCCGGTAACTACGGTACTGTAGAATGGTGCCGGTGCATCCAGCCTCCCCATTCCCATTGAGCCCTGTGGGGCTCAAATGGGAATGGGAGCATTTTTTTACCGTGCCCGGGAATGGCCAAATACCGGGTCCGGCAAACCGGAATGACCCGGTAATTGCCCATTCCCAGGCACCGGTACGATTTGCAAGTTCGGCAGCAACCTGCAGGTTTTACCGGCAAGGCTAACGCCGAACTTGTAATGAGGCCCAATGAGTCTATTGAAATTCAAGGCTCTTCTCATTCCAGCTAATTCTGTTTTTGTTTTTTGATTGACAATGTTTTTACAGCATGTCATTTTGGGTGCCCAGAGCGTTCGATTTAAGAGTAGTGCAACAAGGTCATGATCACTGAATGAATTATGTATAACTTCAAGTAATGTTGAGATGGAAAATAGATTTTTTGAAATTATAACACTATCAAGCCAAGAGCTTAGACTATCTCCATGCCACATGGTATGGGAAGGGATATCTCCAGCCATTTGTCCATTAGCAACAATCAGGCCACAGCCCTCACAGAAGTCTCTCCATTGGGTGCCATATTCAGTTAAAAGTATGGTGTGCAGATTTGTAAAGTCTATCTTTTTTCCTAAATCTATACCGTCAGGAAGGCAGTGTGCATTGAAATCCCCTACCATTATTATGTCAGAGACTGGGAAGATATATTTATAATTCGCGAGGATCCTCTATAAACCACTGATCATGACCGAGAGTTCACAATGGGCAGGGTGCTAGTAAACGTTCAGCAGGAGAATATTTATTTTGACTTTCTCCAGTTGCAATTTTAATTTTACTGCCAACACACCCCTGCATTCATCCGAAAACGCACTCGCCATTATTCCATTCCATTCCGTTCCGTTTTTAATCAGTTTGCACAGACCCCCCCCCCCAAAGGACGCCCACCATTACCTCCAATTGCTACCTGCTGGAAGATCACATGCCCATTCCATACAAGGTCATCCAGGGCACAAGTGTCTTGAAAGCACAATATGGGGTAATCCTTTAAAATTGCTAGTAACGTGTTGTCCTGAATCAATTTGCCAAAGCCCCTGATATTCCACGTTCCCACAACACACTTTAGATTCTCAATCAGTTTCATAGAATCCCCAAGAGTACCATGACTAATCATTCTCTTGATGTTACAATTGCCAATATAAGTATTCGTTTCCTGGATGTTACAATTACCAACACGATTTTCGCCACAAGATGGAGCCAATGGCTGCCCAATTTGCTTTTGTTGGGACCTTTTTAGGCACAGAATCATCTTGCCAGTGGCGTACATTCATGTGCATAGGGACTTCTTTTCTCATTGTTCATCTATTGTCCACTTCTCTTACCTCTTCTTCGTCTATGGGGGCAATAATAAAACCAAGATCACTCAAACTCCTTCTCTCCGACAGGACAAGAACAAACACAATATTTGAGTTAAAATGCAATATACAGCAGTTTATGTCTCCGTTGTATGGAAATTCCAATCTATCAATGTCAGCAGACACTAGTGCTCTTAGTTTTGGAATTTCATTGAGAATTAAGATAACATTCGTTCTGTTGAGACAAAGTGTGTAATCCTGCCCAAAGAACGTGTAAACCTACTTTTGCAACCCATAACCTTTAAGATGATTCAGTTCTGGTTTAAGTTGACCCTGAATTGACTTAATATCTTCCTAGTTCCCATTGACCCGTCCATTACTGGCGGAGTTATTTGTACCTTGACAAATAGGTGTACATTTGATGTTAGCGCTCATCAAGTGTATACATTCCTCCCTGGGAATACGCCTCCCCACTTGCTCCTCTGTTTGTGGTTTGTACATTTTTTGAGCAAGACACCAAAGTTTACATTCCCGTTAGTGGCCCTCTCTGCTACATAAGGCATCAGCTGTGGAAGGATGGCTCTTGGATGTTTCTCGTAGCCATTCAAAGGCAGACCACCTTCCACCGTCAAAAAGCCAGCCAGGATTTTGTTTCTATCTCTTAGTGGAGGGGTGCCGCACCTTTTCTATCCCTTCCGATGGGGACGTACTCCATCTCTTTGTGCACTGCATTCGTTGTCACCCTTGGCTTGCTGTGCACAACAGTCGCACCGTGAAGTACACTGAAGTACTGTTGGCTGCTGGCTGCGTGCGGGCGCTCTCCCCATTTGAAAAGTTGCCAGGATCTTGTGAGCCGGAAACCTTACGGACGTCTTTTCCTGCTACACTGTGCTGCCTGACCTCTAAAAGAGGTGTGTCCTAATTTGCCAATCCGCCCTACTGGTGGTCACCGTCTCCTTTTTGGAATTAAATACCAGATCCCTCGCGCACCCGTGCCGCGCACCGTGAAGTACACTGAAGTGCTGTTGGCTGCTGGCTGCGTGCGTGCGCTCTCCCCATTTGAAAAGTTGCCAGGATCTTGTGAGCCGGAAACCTCACGGACGTCTATTCCTGCTACACTGTTCTGCCTGACTTCTAAAAGGTGACTGGACTATTGTTAATATACACAACACTACTCTTATAGTGTTTACGTACTTAGCCTGATAGTTCATGTCCTCTTCACATTGTGTTGTTCAAGTGCCACAAGTCACGCGATATTTTCACGTTGTGCCCCCGTGTTATTTTTTCACGTTGTGACCCTGTGCTGCTCTAAAATTCTATGACACGTGTCTTTCACACGTGTACATACGTAAGTCACGTTGACAATTGTTATTTTATTTTCCCTGATTGTTTCTTCTCTTTTCTTTTGCCTAGAGGTGTGTCCTAATTTGCCAATCCGCCTTCCTGGTGGTCACCGCCTCCTTTTTGGAATTAAATACCAGATCCTTCGCGCCCTCGCGCACCCGCGCCGCGCACCGTGAAGTACACTGAAGTACTGTTGGCTGTTCGCTGTGCACGGTGCGGCTCGCGGGGACTGGCTCTCTGCTTTATCTAGTAGTAAACTTGGGGTAGGAAATTGATTTTTCTTCCTGTTTAAACCACGTGGTTAATTATTCTTGTTCTGTGTTATTTATAGTTCAAGAACTTCTAGAGTTCGTTGTGCCAATTACTTATGGATTTGGCTTTAAGAAATGGGAAAAAGAGGAGGGAGTGTTCCTCTAAAACCTTTCCCTCCGCCGACTCTCCAAAAAACGTAAACAAAAAGAAAAAATGTAGCCCTGTAACCTCACTTAATGGTAAACAATCGTTTCTATCTATGTCAAATCATGACGATGCGTTGAAACCATTTGATGAAGTTGACACTATGTCTGAAAAACAAATCGTACCCGTTGGGTCTGATGAAGTTTGTTCGTTAAAAAAAGCAAACGATAATATAACCAATGATCCTTTTATTACAGAGGAACACACTCGCAACATTCAAAACATAATCGCTGACATCCATGACAATAGATATTTACCGATTTCTGACATTTCTATGCTTGCACCTATAATTATGTCAGACTTAGACAAAAGAGTGCGTTTATCACTCGTCCCCTCCACTCCAGTTTCTACTCAAGGCATGCGGATGGAGCACGTACACTTTCACAAATCTAACATCAAAGAGTTCAATTATCAGTGTACAGACTCAGGAAATATCACAGAGAAAATTGTTGTGCAATTTCCGTCTACCAGTTCGCCTTCAAAGAAATCCGTGTCTAATCCACTCACGCAAAGCCCACTCTTTGAGCAGAAGAATACTTCGGCTCCTGTGTTTAACCTTTCCAATGTGCCCGTCATGCCACAGACTCAAGGAACTATTGAGGAGGACTGCTTTGAACAAAAAATCAATGATCTACCTATCTTCATGAAAATTTTAAACTTGTTGGATCGTGGTCATGAATACTCGCATCTTCTATTGCAAGAGTTACAAAGGGAAATGATAGAAAACACTTCCCACATCACCAAAATTGAAGGTTACATCTTGGCACAAGAAGCATGGCAGGGTTATCACATGAACTGCAAAGTGAAGGATGCTGCAGAAACCTACATCCCGCAGGTTGAAAAAAACCAAATGGGTACGCGAACCTACTAAACGCTGTACCAGTGTCTTTTTCACAAATATTGCAGTGTAAGGTTGAAAAAGTAGAAAAAGAAGAGGATAGGGAGTCATCGTCGGAATTTGCTAAAATTGATTATCTGGAAGTTGCTAAACTGCAACACGAAAGATTGATACAAGTCGAGAACATCTTGGTCCAGATGAACTCCAAAAATAATATTCTAGACATGCTAAAAGAGGATCAAACCCCCAATGACAGTAAAGACTTGGTAGAATTTGCACCGGACAGTCCTACGATTTTGATTGATTTAATGGATAAAGCCACGGCCAAAGAAGAGCTTCAAGAAAGCGCTGAATCTCAAGCAAAGTTCTAATATACGTCACGAAGATCCAAGAAAAATCACTTAAAAGCTTTAAAAAGACGTCACAAAAATAAAGGAATTTCCCTCAAAGACGAGAAAAAAATGCATGATCTGTCTAAAGAACTCTCTTGTGGAAATAAAGAATCCATAAGCACTAATTTAGGTGTTATTTTGGTGAGCTCTCCGGAACAAAAATGAAACTTAAATGAGTTAAATGAGGAGAGCAAAAATGCCCTGCAATTGAAACCATCTCCTATTCATGAAATTGCTCTGAATCAACTGGTTACTCAACAAAAAAAAACACAGAAGAATCTCGTGAAACGTTCTAATGTGGAAGTCGTTGACCTGAAAGGAAAAGCTCATACGGAAATCGAATCTAAGGTGCAGTCTGAGTTGATGGTTCAACCCCATTTAACTTCGTTTTTTACTGACATTTCCTCAAAAAAATCGGATGGGTTCACTAGAAACCTAACTCTCAAAAGTAAAGAGGACAGTCATGGAGAGACTGCGTCTACTGCGATTGAAGAAGAAAAACACTCAAAAACCATGCATAGCAAAGAAGTGTTAGAAAAAATCGCCATATTACTAGAATCAATCCCCAAAGAAGAAGGCTCTTGCATAGATATTCACATAATGCAAGGTCAATTGATTGAAAAGGTTCTGCAGACGAAGGATCCTGGTCAATCTATATCTGATTCCACAGTATCTACCCTCGCTAAAAACATCCTTCCAGAAGCAATCATACAACAAGACCAGGATGGTCAAACAAGGGCTGAACAAGTTACCATGCTGGGGGTGATTTGCCCAAAGAATTGAAAGAGAGCGCTGATGAGGCTTTTCAACAAGAGTGCCCTAATGAAGTAGAAGAGAATCAAACCATCCAGCAATTCCAGAATATCCCCTCGGAAATGAAAAATACCATTGGATGGATCAGTGACGTCAAAATCAATGGGACAGCTCGCATTAACAGATCGTTCCTTATGAACGCCTTATATAAAATTCCTCCACTCAGAAATTTGGTTACAAATGACAGCGTGGATTAGATTGCTGAATATGAACAACAGCAGGATGCTGTCTAAAATGTCTTCTCCCATAATTGCTAAACTGATGTGGGATCACCAAAGTGATCTTTTGATCCTTGGTTTGGCTATGGTTGGTTTTCCACAAATAAAAATTGCTATGGACTTTCTGGAGTACCAACCACCTCCTCCGAAACTAAACAGTGACTTCACAGATTCCCTATCTGTGGATAATGCATCGACCAAAAACATGTCGGAACAACTTTCTGCCTTGACTAATGCCCTAAATGGGCTCAAATGGCTGGAGCCTCTCATAAAGTCTGCTGTTAATATAAGTAAATCTACAGCCTCTTCATAAAGTCATGACCTTACCATTGTGGCGTGGAACTGTTGTGGGCTACTTAATTTACTGAAATGGAGAAGAGCGGCAGGACATAAAATCTTACCTAACATCTTACTTATTCAGGAGTCTATGGCCACGAAAGACATCCAATTTGATGGCTATAAAACCTTTTCCCACCATGCTAAAAAAGGGGTGAAAGGAAGACCTACTGGTGGCATTGCGATCTTGATTGACACCGGTTTAAATTTTACCATCAATAATATATATGAATCGGATATGTTCATCATGTTGGACATTTCCTTTATGGTTAAAACAAATGAAAATCTATTGTTGGTCTCCCTTTATTGGAATCCCGTTCAACTCCAAATTGAAAAAGCAGTTGAGATCTTAGGTGATGCCCTGAACCTTGCACTCTGCAAAGCTCCATCTGCAGAAATCCTTATCGGAGGAGATTTTAATTCCCATATGGGATACCATGGCATCTCTAAGAGTTCCTACTCACACCATCATCATGCCTCTAGTCTAAAAGGAAAGATTTGGTGTAAATTCCTTAAAACCTGGAATATACACTTAATTGCCCATACAGACACTCATTGTAATGTCACTTGGAAAAGGGGAAATGCAAGTTCATGGATCGATCACATATTTGCCTCAAATGGACTTTCTCGTTCTATGACTAAAACAAATACCCTTAGGACTGATATGGGAGATCATGTAATGATCACCACCTCAATTCGGAACTATCTTCCTTTGTGTCCTCCAGTAGCTCAGTTAGCATTAATTTAAGTCACAGACCAGGTGCCTCAATTAACTGGTCTCCTGCCCTATGCAGAGATTTCACATTTCTTGTCAATAGAGACCTCTGGAAAGATAAAGCACAAAATGGCATGTTTAACTCTGCAATCCTAAATTGGAATTGTGAAATGATTGCCACACATTTGGCTAAAGGTGTTTTTCGTAAGTCTGAGCAACTCTCCTGTGAATATAACAGAGATGACCTTTGTGCTAAGATAGCAGTTTTAAAAAGTAAGAAAAACGCTCATATACGGATGTTAAAGAAGTCTACGTAGTGCTCCAATGCCGAGTATTTTGCGCTAAAAAAAAAGGTTCTATTTTCATATAAAAAAGCAGTAAGGGAGATTCATGATGCTAACAAACTGCTTCAAAATCAAAAAATAGTAACTCTTCTTTGCAATCGCAAGACTAAAGACATATGGAATACGATAAGATCTCTAGACAAAGAGCCAGCGCGTGAGTTTGTCTCTGGCATTGATAGTGCAACCTGGAATTCTTTTTTTCTCGCCAAATATGCTCTTCCAGAAACTTTTTGCGTGCTTGATACTCCACCTGATTGCCATTTACTTCCTAATGTTTGTCCTTGGGGAAAGAATGACATACTTGAGGCTATTCAGAAATTAAAAAGCTCTAAATGCGCAGGTCCTGATGGACTCCCTCCTTGTTTAATAAAGGATGATCCTTTATTCTGGGCCCCTATTTTTCGTATGATTTTCCAAGAGATATTCAAATCTAAAAGGATGCCGGAGTCTTGGCTTACTTCAATTATCATCCCCTTACACAAAAAAGGCTCAATTGAAGACCCAAATAGTTATCGTCCTATAGCAATCATTGATGTCGCTACGAAAATATTTGCTTCTCTAATTCTACAAGAGCTTGAAATATTTGCAAGCAACCACGATTCATTGTGTTCTTCGCAAGTGGGATTTCGCAAAGGGATGGGAACTCCCCTTAATGCGTGTTTGATGGCTCATATTATATCTCATTCTACTTGCCTGTCTCATGGCCCCGTTTTTGTTGCCTCCCTAGACCTGAAAGCTGCGTTTGACGGGGTTATTAGGAGCAAATTATGGGAAAAATTGTGGAAAGCAAAATTCCCCCAATACCTCATTACTCTTATTCAAATGTTGCACTTTAGAACTAACTTCAAAGTTAGAATCAACAGGGAAGGCTCACTAACCCAAGCTATTCCATCTTTTACAGGTGTTAAACAAGGCTGTAATTTAGCAGCGATACTATTCAATCTCTACCTCCTAGATATAGAAGATCTATGGAATGCTAAGAAGTTGTTGCAATTCGTATCGGAGCCTTGTCTTGGTTAGCGTACGCTCACAACATCTTATTTTTTGATTGGACTCAGTCAGGTCTTCAAGCTAAACTTGATTGTTTCATGCAATATTGTAACTCTAATAATTTGGTAGTCAATCCTCAAAAATCTAACATTATTATTTTTTCAAATAAGAAAAAAGTACGTAAGTTTGTATGGAAAATTGGTGTCTCTCCAATTACAATTAGTCCCACTTTACCGTACTTAGGATTGATTCTCTCTCAAAATACCTCCTATAAATTCATGAAAGAACAATTGATTGCGAAAATTGCTCCATTAAAATGCCAAATGAAAATCCTACTAAAGAAAATTTGTAAATGTTCTCTATTGCCACTTTTGGAATTTTATTCAAAAAAAGTTGAAGCCATTTTATTATACGGCGTTGAACTTAGCTTACATGACCTAGGGCCATTATTGGACCAACTTCAAGGGCTTATTTGGAAAGATGTATTAGGCTTACCTTTATCTATGCCTAATGTTGTGATAAAACACGAGTTGGGGATTAATTCCCTCTCCTCCAGATACTATTGGCGCATGTTAAATAACTTTGCTAAAATATTATTTCCTATTAGAAACTCGCTCTGCATAGGGCTAAACAGAATGTTAACAGATAACAACCCTCCCTCTATGGTGCAATTTAAAGAACGCATGCTAACTTTACTGGATAAGATCAATCTCCCAAGGGAAGATTTGGAACTTTTTCAAGAGAAAATCAAGAAAAAGCTATTGCTACAGGATTGGGGCGATACCTGTACGAAAATGGAAATCTACCCTTCTTGTGCGGAATATCGCAAATTCATACATAAGCAGAAACCACGCATGTCTTATCTAACACTTTGCCCCTGTTCTAAGGTCTGTCGCACTTTTATGCGCTTCAGGCTAGATTTAATTCACACTCGATCTAGAACGAAACACTGGTCTAAAGATACATTGGCTGACACCAAAGAGGTTTGTCGTTTTTATAATCAAGCTCTGGAGACTTTAAAACATCTGTTCTTATATTGCTGTTATTTTGAAAATGTACGATGCATTCTTATAAAGTCCTTTGTGCAAGCTAATACGATTCTAGCTAGAGAGTGGATTTGGACTAAATGTATGTGGGGATTAACGGACACTTCTGTAGTAAAAACAACGAACCTTGTAAATACCATTGAGAAAGAATTGGAAAATGCATCTCAATTTTAGAGAGCTAATGAATTTTGAGAATTGATGGTGCTTAAATCTAGTGTACTCTTGTACAAATTTTAATTTACGAATTTGACATTTTATGTTCAACATGTTACATTGATTCTGTTCATATTACAATATCTTATGCTGTCTGATTTTAATAATTTTGTATTGTCTGAAAGAATCACAAATTATTTGTAAGGTCTATATTTTTGACTAA
Organism: Ambystoma mexicanum; assembly: GCF_040938575.1. Taxonomy (NCBI): domain Eukaryota; kingdom Metazoa; phylum Chordata; class Amphibia; order Caudata; family Ambystomatidae; genus Ambystoma; species Ambystoma mexicanum. Next base: position 543,082,274 of record NC_090928.1, on the reverse strand, counting down.
AAACAAATAAAGTTTTACAAAAAAAAAAAGTTTACATTCTGGACAGTCGTTCGGTCTCTTAACACTTTTCTTTCTATTTGGGTCCCTATCGTGACAGTATTCTCCCAAGTGGTTCTCCCCTCCCTTTAGCACAAGACCACCTACAACCATGGGCCATATATATATTTTCTTTTAATTTGTATTTGGTTATATGCATAGAAGAAAACCTTTACAAACATTTATAAACTCGTCTTCAACACATAAAATTCGATATTTTCACAAATTTGAAATTTAGAACATGGACAGAATTGAGAAGAACAATTTGCTCAGTCGGTCCCTAAAATGTAACAAAAGTATGCAATGTGACCAGGTTGTGTGCAAAACTAGCAAATGTGCAAAGTGTGCTATGAAATTTCTTTGGATGAACAGCAGTTTTTGAGACTTCATTAAAATGCATAAAATCTATGAATACAATTGTTCATTCTAAAAGGCAAGATTAATTCAACAAAAACTTAACACATACGAAAATACAAGTAAAAGGTTTGTTTCGTTGGTCCAAAAGACAACAAATGACCATGAGTGAGAATTAGTGCGAGAGTTACACCAGTGTCTAGATGACTAAATATACAGCAATGCAATCACAATAAGTAATTCTATAAGTGTTTTTTTTATTTAAACATCAAAAAGGTCACTACATCCCTTATGTTCATTAGGAGGTAGTGTATTCCTATTCCTTTGGCAACCACAACCATTAGATCCCATAGTCGACAGAGGACAGTGCTCTTCGTTCCCGGCTATCGCCATTCCTCATTGGTGGTTTACAATGTGGCCACTTCGATGCAGACCGCGGGGCATCATTCTCCAGGATTACAACTTTGGTATATGGACCCATTAACCCGCACAGATCCAAACCAGTTTGGGTAGTAGAGGAGACAGTGGTCCTGCCACTCCCCTCAATTTCTCTCACCTGATGGCCAAGTTTATTTGGCATGGGCACACACAGATTTTTATCACACTGGTAGGTCACCACTTTCTGTACACAACACGTCTCCTTCGTAAATATATCACTTTACCTATCAATCACAATCTTACACTTACACAAGCCAGGTTCATGCTCATGTTCTTTCCTTTCAGTAACTGGTGACAGGCATGCAATATTAGCTTTCTCATAGATCTTATTTCTCCTATTCTCTATCACATCCCCAGTGAACACTTTTTGTTTTACAAATGTTCGAATAGCCACATTTTTCTTTTTTCAGTTCTGTGGTTCTTACGTTCATTTGTTTGACTAAGCAAACCGTCCTGTTCTTTTCTTATAGTTGGTTTGACATTCTCTTTCGCAATCGGGGGACATGGCAGTTCAATTGAATTATGGGGTATGGCAACTGTATTTAATGAATTAGCTATAGGGGCTTCTCTTAAATCTCGAATTTCAGGGTCTCGTATTTCTTCCTCTGAATCAGTCAAGATTACAATGGGAGGGTGGAGAACTACTTTGACCATCTCTCCTTAAGCATGAGCTCTTGAGAGACTACCACCATCACCCAAACACTTTGTAGATGCCAAATCCTCTATTTTTATATTTAAATCCGATAGCATATTTGTATGTACCCTTACCTAATCCCAAATGTTGTCATATATGGTAACAAAAAGAGTTCAGGACCATTTTGTAAAGACTAGAGGGGGGAATCTATATTTCTGCCCTCTATATTGTAGAGTAGAGGCACAGAGCACCTCAGCCAAGGTTCTCTATTTGGTAGCTATGGATGAGTAACCAAGGCTTAAGCTCTCAGGAGGTGATGCAGGCTGGTTCTTAAGTACAGCGAGTCCCCAAGCACCCACAAAGGAATGTCTGCACACTATGTTATGTGCTAACACAGTTCTTTATATAAAATGAAGGTTCCGATATATATATATATACACAATTCATTAACACACTTTGTACTCTGGTAATACATACAATGACAAATCGATACAATTCTATGTGGTATCACACTTATGGCCTCATTACACGGATGGCGCTAAGGGATTACCGGTGCCGGTAATCCTTTAGCGCCATACTACAGGGTCCCTCAGCGGGTCCCGTCCTTAACGTGTGGCCAGACCACACGTTAAGGAACCCGCTGAGGGACTTCAGGGCAAATAACGGTACCGCTAATACCGTTATTTGCTCCTTCCCCATTCCCAGTGAGCCCTATGGGGGCTCAAATGGGAATGGGGAAGGGCCTTGGTGAATGGGGAATTACCGCCCCGCCAACCTTGGAATGGGGCGGTAATTCCCCCATTCACCAAGGCGGAATCGGTAATATAACGGCGGCAACCATGGCATTAATAGCACCATGGTTACCGCCGTCCGTGTAATGAGGCCCTTAGACTTTAGATTCCTTTAAAATGTATTAACTGCTAGCAGTTATAATAGAGCATACAAATCATTCAGTAAGGTGTATAAGCATAGATAAAGAAGGAAAGCCGGTTAAGGTTAAGCAATAGCAGAAAGCTTTCTTTGGAGATAGATGCACAATTCTGAATGAGGATCCCCCCACCTGGGCAACCCGTAATAAAATAATTAACAAGCCCAGTCAATACATGCTCAATAAGCCTTGCTTCTTGGTTAAAATGTTCAACCAACCCATTGTACCAAAAGTGGAAGAGTTTCTTCAGTGGTTCTTTAACAGAATCCTTCGAGGATGGACCCTCTTTGAAGAAGGAGCCCCTGGGCATTGAGATCCTCGAAGAAAAGTGGAAAACTTGCGGTGATACAGCATCTTACACCTTTGCAGTGCTCTTCGACGATCGATCGTTTCCTCGATGGTGAAAGTCCTGCAAAGGTGAGGCATGCCGAAGGCCTTCATGCAAAATGTTTGTTGCCGCAAATAGACTATGTGGACTTGAAAGGCCTTCAGCGGTGATGGATGCAGGCCCGGCAGCAGGCGTCGGATGTGGGGTGTCGCGGTCGGCGGTTCTCTGGCCTGTCAGTGCTGCGGGGCTGGGCTGGAAGGGCAGTCTCATTCATGGTGTCACGCACACACAGAATAGACACCCATAACATAGAATGCATATTGGTCACGCACACTATTCACACAGGTGCCACCCCAAGGGTGTACCAACAACATACAGTCACTGAGAAGGCTCCAGCCATTCTGGCCTGGACTTCCCCACAATACCATATATGGTTCTTCCACCCAACAGGCAGTCAGGGGAAGGGACAGAGTCAGGGCTTCCCAGGACTTTGGGAAAACAAGTTAACGGGCAATAGGAACCAAGATCCCACTTCTATCAGGAATCTACTGATTCCTATGGCAGGGCCTGGGTATCCCAAAATGGAGGATAAACAGAGCTCCTCTCACATCAGCATGAAGCTGCCACCAGCCCATACCCTGCTCTGTGGTCAAACATACAATGGAGGTACAGGGTTGTACCCCCACCCATGGGTGCCAGAAGGGTATCCCAAGGGCCTCTGTTTCTCCACAAACAAAAAGAGGAAGAGCTGCACTGCCAGGGATCCCAACTGCACTCCGGTGCAGAAGATAACACAGAACACTGATGATAAGGGAGTAGGGGATGAGGACAGAGAGGCCCTGCCTCTCCAATGCATTTCCAGGATCATACATGTTTAGAGCAGATGGGGTTGGCGATGTTGGACGAATGCGCTCGTACCAATTCTCTCGAATAATGAGCCTGGCTCAAAGTTCTGCAGCCTCTTCATATCAATAAGGTTTGTTAGGTCCATTGGAGAGCTCTGTATAGAGGAATTGCAGGTCGGAGCATCACACTATGCCCATGATGGTGTCTTACGTCAAGTGCATTAGAATCAGTGTGTTCAATTAGGCTTAGATCATTCATGCCATTTCCATCATTAAAGTCATACATGTGAAAACCGTCCAGGGCGGCCAAGGAAGTGACGCCCATTGATTTGGTTGTATTATTCGGGTTTGACACTTTGAAGAAGTCCGAAAAAGCGCGCCCCGCAATTGGGCGTGTTTGTGGGTGCGGGGAGGAGCTGTGTGAGTGAAGCTTCATAGAGGACTTATATATCGATTTCAATTGTTTGGAACATGCTCCCAAATGCATGGAATCGATCTGTTTCTAGGTGAAGACCGTTTTCAAGCTCTTCCGAACATTGTACTTTCTGGCATGTAGCTCCCAGGTTTGTAATCAGTGCCACAACCATTTGGTCCTACCTTACATTTACAGTCTGACTCCCATCCTTGGGTCCCTGGATAACCATCTTCAACTGACTGACTTTGCATCCCTTGCCTTGCAACCATAATGAAGGAAGATTGCGGGCGCAGATCACAGGAGCAAAGGGGTTTGCACAGTCAATGTAGGGATGAGGGCTTGCTAGTGTTAAGTACTTGTGGCTCAGTACGTATGTAGATGCAAGGTGGAGGGAACACACTTAGAATACGTTTTGTACATACAAGTACATTGCTTTATCAGCAGACACTGTGTGGGAGGTGAAGGAAGAGATGGAAACTTCGGCTCAAAGGGTATGACCCCAACAGTCACCATAGAGGCGACTGTACATCGCTTTTCTTTCAATGTTTAGGGCGTGCATACAAGTAAGACCAAGTAAGCTGAAGTATACCTTTAGCACACAAGTTGAGGACTCTCTGCACCCTCGACAGACTACGACAGACCACTTCTATCCGCGCCACGCTCCGTGATGCTTGTGATATTATAGTTAGTTCCTTCCTGGAAAGGCACACCTCCAACAGCTATGGGCAATGAAAAAAGACTCTGCTCCAAACTCAAACACCAACAGACCACTTCCGTCTGTGCTGCTTTTGATATTGTGTGCAATTTCTTCCTGGAAAGGCACTCCTCCATCAACTATGGGCAATGAAAAAAAGACTCTACTCCACACTCGAACACAGACAGACCACTTTTGTCCCACTTCCGTTTTAAAGGCGTTTTAGGTTTGCCTTCCCCAAGCCTCGGCCCCTCTTTATTCACTTCAACAAATAAACAAAAAGTGAATTGTGTCAGTATGTATCTTTCACTGTACAGTTCTTTCATGGGGTCGCACCAAGAAACTTTCAAGAACTCCAGGTTCTTGGCTCCTCTCAGGCGCAACCACTCTGACCTCCAACCTCTCTCCTTATTCTTTGGCACCTATTCTTCTGTAACTCTTCCACTCTGTCATTTTTCCTCTTTACTGTGCTTCATGCACACCTTCCTTTTCTATCGTGCACACTTGCACCTTCTTTACACTTTTCTGTACCTCTTGCATAATTCTCCTTATTTTTCACCTTCCTGTGCCTCTTGGACACTTCTCTTTGCTTTTCGACGTGCCTTCATTTTCTCATCGTGCTCTACTGCATTCTGCATTTATTTCGTTCGCTTGCACCCTCTTTTAGCTGTTCGGTTTCATTTTCTCTCTCTCTTTAGTGTCTCTCGGTTTTGGGTCACTTGCACCCCTTTTCCCTACTTTCGGATCATTCGCACCCACTCTTGGCTGTTTCTGCGTACCTCACTAATGAAGCCCAACAAGGCTGAAACACGTGTCTGGGGTTGCTATTTGTACCCTTGTTCAGAAGAGAATTACCATAGCATTTTGGTGATGAACTGCCCATGTGGGCGGGACAAAGACTGATATGCAAATAGATATTTCCCTTCTGTGAAAGGTACAGTGAGCTAAAGTGTGGCTGCGGACTCTCGAGTGGGTACCTTCGCAAAGAACAGGTCATTTAGCCGCGTTTGTTCTCGCAGAAGGGCGCCTATGACTATTTCTTATTGTTTTAATGTTATTCCCATAAAAACTTGCTTGTTAATCCCATGAACTTTTATGATGAAATAGTTAATAAAATCCAACCATTTGTGAGTCAAACGGTCAGTAATGCTCCAACAAAAAAGAGTTTCACACAAAAAAGCTGGTTTGATGCAGAATGCAGAATGCAGACCGGCAAAATAATGCCTACACAGGGAACTAAAAAAGGCAGGAGATAAACTGGTGGGCAATTTGGAGAAGGCCAATAAAGAAGAGTTAAAACGGGGGGGGGTGGCGCTGTTGTGCTCGAAGCTGTATGCACATCCCTGTGTGAGCTCCGTTGGCGTGATGGGGTTCAAGGCATAATTATGACCGAAAATATGTCTGGTTTTTCACCAATCTTAGCAAGAAGCGGTGCAAAGTAGGCGAGCATATCTTGGCCAAAAATCATGGAGATCACCCCAGTGATTCCAGAGATACAAGGCTCTGTACTGGGCCTGGCCCACCTTCAGTGTGACTGCACGCTGCGAGAGGTGCACCTGGCGAGGACGGGCACCGATCCTAGAGGTGCCTCCCACTGAGACGAAAGGAGCCGGGGCGGAGACTGGGAATAGTACAGCTGGGCTGACTGCAGCCAAACGGTGCACCGTCAGTCATAAATGCGGACGGGGCTGTGGTCGCCGACCTCTGCCTGCACTGCGGGGAGGAAGATGCGTGAAGCGAACCGCGGACCCATTGAGGCTCCCACCACTGAAGTGAACGAGGGAGGAGGCCGGCCGGCATACCTACCCTGAAACACGCATGCAGACAATACATTGGCAGTGGGAGGATATCCCATGTCGAAGACTTCACTCAGGTATGTAGGGCTGACGCAGAACAGCACTCTGGTGCTCATTATACACCCATAGCACCTGACCTACTCCCGGTGCTCAGACAACTTGCCGACGCTGCGGGCGTGCAAGGGGGGAGATGACACGGCCAGCGTCCTCAGAGCCCCAACACAAGGAGAAGGGGTCTGCCCCAGAGCTCAAGAGCAGATTGTATAGCCACCAAGTATAAATGGCGGAGTCCCCCCAGGCACTCCGGAGCGTGTATAAACTCGCAACACTAGACACTCTGGTACAGAGCAGCGGCGGGAAGAGGCTGCAGTAGTAAGGTGGTACATGCGATTTCATAGGCTACCAGCTGACACAAACAGACTAGAGGGGAGAACTAGAGGTACCCCGTGACCAGAGTGCACAGTATGTCCTCTAACGAACAGGCATTGCAGCGACTGAAGGTGACGAACGGAGAGCGCAGCAAGTGGAGGAGGCACCCCGATAACCGGGCGCTCCCCCAGTCCGCAAAGACCTGCAGGGGCAGGCGATTTCTCAGACTCGAAGGCCTTGGGGGAGTTGTGCCTGCAAACAATATGGAGGTAAAGGGGGAAGCAGGACGAGGAGCAGTCGCCACACCTTTTGGAACTAATTTTTAATACCTGTTTACAGTGGTTATGTATATGTAAAAATAAATCTGCGGCCTTGTTATGCCAAATCAAAGGAAATGTCTCATGCAGCACCTTACTGGAGGGGAAACGAAAGGGGCTGACAAAATGGGTAATGTTGGATACAACGGCATAGCTATTGGACAAATGCCCAGGTTATGAAGGTGACGAACGGAGAGCGCAGCAAGTGGAGGAGGCACCCCGATAACCGGGGCAGGGGCCTTCCTCCTGGACGCTCTGTCGCCCCTCCCCCCCAGGGGCAGGGGAGAGGGCGGCAAAGGAGCCAGAGGAGAGGGCGACAAGAGCCCGGGAAAGCCCGCGAAGGGCAACAAAGGAAGGAGGCGGGGCTTGGGACATAAAAGCGGCGGGCGCCCGGCGCAGGGGCACTTGCAGCTCTTCCAGCAGCTGGGCGCCCGCCAAAAGTGGAGGACTTCGTTTTCCCACCCTCCCACCCTACAGTTATGACAGAGCCTGGACGTCGTTGTCGCAGGATGGACAGGCGGGTTGTGGCAACCTATGATAAGACAAAGACTCCGAATGAGCCATTGCTAAACCGGAAGGGGCTTCGCCCATTCTAGACAGCGCCTCCTGGGAGCCTAAACGGCGGGGGTGTCTGGCGGTAGCAATTGGGGCTCAACTTCCCCCCAACAAACGGCGCTCCCCCAGTCCGCAAAGACCTGCAGGGGCAGGCGATTTCTCAGACTCGAAGGCCTTGGGGGAGTTGTGCCTGCAAACAATATGGAGGTAAAGGGGGAAGCAGGACGAGGAGCAGTCGCCACACCTTTTGGAACTAATTTTTAATACCTGTTTACAGTGGTTATGTATATGTAAAAATAAATCTGCGGCCTTGTTATGCCAAATCAAAGGAAATGTCTCATGCAGCACCTTACTGGAGGGGAAACGAAAGGGGCTGACAAAATGGGTAATGTTGGATACAACGGCATAGCTATTGGACAAATGCCCAGGTTATGCCTCTATAAGCTTCCACCGGAGCACTCACTGCCATGGACTCTGTCCTATGAACGCATGACACGGCTTCTCACTGGCACTCTTCCTCGCGCAAATGCTTCTTGCTACACAATCACCTCAGTAGCAACTCCTGGGCGCAGGACACTGGCTGCTGGGATGGGTTACACACTGGTGGTCCGAACTGATTTAAGAAGAGGAGGTGCTCAGCAGTTAGCCCACCGGAGTGCTGTTAGTTACAATTCTGGGACAAAACAAGGGGCGAAGCACTGGATTGGGGACTACGCTCAGCTCTGCTAGAACTCGCATAATCTGTGGGACATTCCAACCTACTCCTTGTACCGTGAAACGCACAGATTACGGATAAGGCCATGCCGGCAGGCACTGGGAAGTAACATTGGGAAGTAACACAGGACAGGCCGGGTAAGCTCTTGGCGCATATGGTGCACAGCGAAAGGGTCAACACGAACATCCCGTGTGTCACCAGACGGGATGGAGTGGTGGTCACCAAGGTGGAGGAGGTTGGCGAGTTATTCTATGATTTCTATGCTAAATTATACTCCCCAAAGAGCACGGCCACTGACAGCGAAATCAATGAAAATCTGGCTAGAATACACACAACGCTGCTGTCGGAAGACACTTGTAATGCATTAGAAGCACCAATAACGTTAAGTGAGATAAAAGAAGCGATTAAGACTCTACCGGGAGGCAAGGCTCCTGGCTCAGATGGGCTGAGCGCAGAATTCTACAGGGAATTCTCAGTCGAGCTAGCTCCTTGTCTATTACTAATGTGGACCAAAGCACTGGAATCTGGCGTTCTGCGGGATACAACGCAAGAGGCGATCATCACTCTATTACTGAAGCCAGGGAAGCCACCAGAAGACTGTGGGTCATACCGACCGGTGTCCTTCATCAAAACTGATGCAAAGATATTCGCGAAGATATTGGCCTCCCGACTTAACCCGTTAATGACATATATGCTACATGAGGACCAGGCGGGATTCGTGCAGGGTAGATCAACAGCGTCCAACATACAGAGGTTCTACAATATACTGGCGAGGGTTCCCCAAGTCACAATTGGGGTCGCACTATCCTTAGATATGCAGAAAGCATTTGATACTGTACATTGGCCATTCCTGTTCAGGGTAATGCATAACTACGGGATTGGCCTGAATTTTATCCAGTGGGTGCAAATCCTTTACATGCAACCGTACACCAGGGTGTGCATGAACGGTGTGCTATCCTTGATTCTGGAGCTAGCAGGGGGCACCAGGCAAAGATGCCCGCTCTCGCCATTGCTATTCGCATTGGTGATAGAACCTCTGGCAGACCTAATGAGAGCATGCACGGGCCAGATTGACCAAAGCTGGACGAGTGGAATTGATAACGTTATATGCAGATGACATCATGCTGTATATTGAGGACCCCGAGAAATAACTGCAGAGGATACTAACAGTTGTCCAGGAATTTGGGGCATACTCAGGTCTCCGACTGAACACTAATAAATCAGAAATATTTGCGTTAACGGACAAGACGGGTGAATCCAGTAATCTGTACGGGCTGCGGTGGGCACCCCAACAGGTGAAATAACTAGGCGAAGACATATCACACAAAGGGACATTGGTGCAATCTCTTAATTATGATACCCTGGCCGATGCACTCTGCACTAAGCTTGAACGTTGGAGTCATCTCTCTATTTCACTCATGAGTCGGGTGGCACTAGTGAAAATTATCATACTTCGCAAATTGTTTTATCTCTTCAGTACGATATCATTGTGGCTGGGGAGATCCTTTCTCTCGAGAATAAAGGGGGCATGCTCAGCGTTTGTGTGGAAGGGCCAGGTGCGGGTCAGTTGGAAGCGACTTACAATGCCGTATGAGCAGGGGGCGGGGGGCTAGCAGCTCCTAATTTCGAATTGTATTTCCTAACAGCACAAGCTTATTACACGGTACATTGGACAGAGGGTGGGCCTCATGCATCACACGTGGAACTGGAGAAACAAGGGAAGTATTTGGCTCCCCTATTGAACAGGATGGCTGAGGGAAAATTGAGGGGTGACAACCGAATGGACCCTGTTTTAGTTACGCAACAGGCATGGGCGAGACTGGTCTGTCACCCCAGGGACACTATAATATATAATCCGGACATACTCATCTGGGACGCAACATACCTGCCCACGTCACGAGATGCAATTCTGCCAGCGCATTGGTGGGGAAAGGGCGTAGTCCACTTTGGAGATTTGTATCGAAACTGTCAATTAGTGACCTGGGATGATATTAAGTCATGCTTTGGCGACACCGCACTACAGAAACTGCAGTCGTTCAGCACTGGCAACAGTGTGGGATAGATTCCCGCGGGAGCAAACCTCACACCCGAGTCTGTATGTAATCGCCCCCATCACAATTAAGAAGACTGCTTCAGCGCTATATAAATTATTGTTGTCAGTTACGAAGGTAAATACGCCAGACATCAGAGGGGAGTGGGAAAAGGACCTGGGGATCAGCCTCACGGAACAAAGCAAGTTTCATTCAACTCCAGGTACAGACTAATCCATTTTAAAATATTTAACAGGGTGCACCTTACCCCAGCCCACCTTAAGATGTATGTGATGGCTGAAGGAAGATGCCCAAGATGTGGGAATGAAGATGCTGATTTGATGCACATGTGGTCCTGTGGGACACTCTCTGGGTACTGGGCTGATTTTTGTAAGGCGTTGGAAGAAATGGTGGACCAACCTGTCAGATGCAAACAAGTGTCATGTCTACTGGGCTTTGTGTGTAAAATGAATCCAATGAAGCGTAAACTCCTTAATATGGGATTGTTGTTGGCTAAGCGTGCTATATTGATGTGGTGGAAAAGCAGGGTAGCACCTATGTTGGATGAGTGGGTGAATGATATGTCCTGGGCAAATGACAAAGAAGAAACATATTCTAGTCTATTGGCCCTAACGAACCGCCCGGGGAACATATGGGGAGGAATCGGCAATACCTGCTCAAAAGGAGTGAGGGGAGTGACAGTCAAGAAGAAACGCTATGATAATAGTGCAAATGGATCATCTTCCTATGTCTGCTGATATAACTCCTGTGCAAGACAACAACTGATTGTTTGAATTGTGATGTTGTAACTCTGTGCAAAAGTTAAATAAAAGTAAAAAAATAAAGTAAAAAAATAAAATAAAAGAAGTGCTAAAAGAACATAAGAACAGTATATTAGGAAACCATGGTCACTCCTTTTAAAAGCCACCAAGTCTCATAAAAATGAAGACTTCTGTCAGCTTGCATATTAGGGAATGGATGACGACGATAGTATGCCAGATAATGACATAACTTAAAATCAGTGGCTCGAACATTATGAAAACCTGTATATTATTGGAACCGTAGGGCAGTCATCTTTTAGTACTACCCTATTGCAGTGGTATCCCTACAGGTTATCCCCACCAAAAATATTGCCGTACATATGGTCATTTTTGTCGCCATAGGTGATATTTTTGTGGGGGATAATTTCTGGGAGCGGGGGTTGGAGGCATGTCCCCCGCACACTTAAAAATAATGCTGGGGTTGCGGGGGAGTTCCCCGCAGGGTCCATGGCTCAATATCACCAGAAAAATATGGCGATTTTTTCTATCACGATATTTTTGCGGGGATATTAACACATGGAACCATTGCAGTATAATCATGGAGACATATGGTCCCTTTACAACTATAGAGGTCATACAAGCATTATCTACACAAAAGTCAGGAAACGCACCAGGGACCTATTTGATCAGAGTGGGTATTTTTAAAGAGCAACCAGAAATATGGATCCCTATTTTAACTACATTTTATAATTAAATTCTTTTACTGAGGATTATATATTCCACACAATTGGCATGGGGCAATTGTGGTCTCAATCTTGAAAAAGATGCATGTAATCCCCAACAAAATGATCGCCCCGTTTCTCTACTAGACACATTAGGGAAAGTTTTTTTAGCAAGGTGATCCAGATAGACTATAGGAAAGATTGGATACAAATAAGCTCTTGTCTTCACTGTAAGCAGGTTGGTGAAACAATATTTCTATTACTGATCAAGTATTCAGACTTTTATCAATCATTTGCAAATTTGTTTTACTCAAGAGGCCACAAATATATTTAATGTATTTAGATTTTCAAACGGCTTCTGATATGGTTTTGCGCCCTAGGCTAGGGTATGTGTTGGAGGAGCTCAGATTATTATATTTCGAGAACTATTCATTACTAAGGGGGGGGCAAAGAAAAGGGACACATTACCCCATTTCAGAATAAGGCCAGTACCAGACAGGGTTGCGTGTTGGCACCCCTCCTTTTTGCCTGTTTGTTAATGGTCTGATTAATATTATTGTGCGAACCTGGATACCATTCCAGTGAGCCTAGGGGGGTTGTAAACTAGCAGCCCTCTTTTTTGCAGCCAAAGCTATCTTAATATTGAAACAATTGATGGGCCTCCAGTGGCAGATATTAACCTTAAATTATCTAGCTGAAGATAGAGGCTTAAAGCTGAACATCGCTAAAACAAAGTTCATGGCATGGCCACCGCAGATCAAGAGGGCGCCACAGCCGAGGCTTGCTGTTGAATGCCTAACCATAGAGACTGTTGAAGTAAATGTTTACTTTCAGATAAAAAATGCAATTTCTGGAAACTTCAATTACACAAAAGCAGTCATGTTTTAGCACGAAGTGGTGAAGCACTTATACAAACAAAACAGGGAGAGGGCAATATCAAGCGCTGCAGAGCGATAAAAGTTACAGGAACTATCTGCTACTGAATGCAGATCGGAAACAGTGGGGCCATGACATCAATGGGTTGGAAATTAAAGAAAACAAAATCCTAGAGAGATTGCTCCCAGATAGTTCACTGTCTCTTCCAATAAGGATGGAATTGGGTTTGCATGGGATTGCATACGCGTTAAGAGCAAAGCCTCCCGCATACTGGGTAATGATATGGAACTGTGTGAATATCAGAGTCTATTGCCAATCACTTCAAGACTTCCTGTCTACGACAGGTGTTGGCAAATTGCCATCGTTCCACTATCTGTCGACCGGAATTGTGGGATAATCCATGCTGTTATTGAATGCCTGCTAAAGCCTTGGTTAAAGAGGCATATAAGGAGTGGGTAATATATGTGGCTTGGTCAAGTGGCATTGGTGCTAGCATATCAAGAGATTACTTGAATTGTAAATGTACACTGGCTTTAAGCATTAGCTCCATATTCTTGAAATTAAAGAATGTTCCCTTGTACTAAAGTTAAAGTTAAGGACTCTGCCTCTTCAAGCCTTTACTGCACGGTGGGGGAGAAAGGAGACTACGAATTGCCAATATTGTATGATCAAACATTAGCTCACTTCTTATTGCTGTGCCCTCCCTAGAGGGGAATGAGGGCGCAATGGCTTAAATCCTTATTCAAAGCAAGAGTAATTAACTGTATAAGTGATGAAAGGCTACACAACATTTGAACCAAATAAAGATGAGAGTTCTCCATATGTGAGCAGCATGGCAAAGGCGACTAAGATTTACAACAATAATGATATAACAGTGATGATTTACATTCACAATGTCTCTGTTTAACTTGGGACTACTTGAATTTCAGAAGGTCAATGTGTAGATGGGGAGTAAACAAAGGAACTAATGAATAATGAGGAAGGGTAACGATTGGTATGAACCTTGATAACTAACACCTGTATACACAAATCATGCTGGATTACTGTTTCTACTGGATTTTATAATTATGGTATTTCTATTCTTCGTTTTGTTGTATGAATCTCTCCGACTATAAAACTGACGCTTGGTTCTTATTTTAGGCAAGGCGACAAATTGCGCACAGCTACAGCCTACTCCTTGGGACAGTTTTGTGATTTTGTACTCAAGCATTTGTAGTTGGCACTTTATAATGCAAACTTGTCAATTTTAGGGCTCTTTGGATGACTGTGTTTTCCATTGTGAGGAACACTTATGTGTGGTTACCAATGTTCTATGCATATGCTTTATAGCATTTGCACTGTGGTGAACTAGTCAAGCTGCAGAGGAGGTTGACTTTGTGAATGATGTCTGAATGAGTGTCTTTATGTCTGTAGCAAATATTTGTTCATTTATGTATTTTTATTTATTGGACATTTGTATGGCACCTATTCACAGGTGTTTCCAGGTGCCACAAGACAAGATGGGGGGTCGGGGGACATGGGAATCTGTTAAAAAAGGAAGAAGGCAATGAATATGGCAAGGGAAATGTGCACGGAATCACACAGTGAACAACTTTGAATCTAACAACGTGCATACAATACCCAAGACTCGTGTATACTTAAACCCAGGTGTGCAAATAGAGTGAAACAATAATACCAATATATGAAAAGGGATGTGGGGTAAGCACTTAGTTTCTCCTTATGACTGAAAGGAAAGTCAGCAAACTCCTTACCCACTATGCTATTACAGATACTGACAGCGCTAAGCCCACGTAGAGGGCAAGCAAGGACAGGATCTGTGAGCTGACACTCTGGATGATACTGAATAAGGAACTTAGAAACAGTACTCACGAGGACCGGAACGACCACTTGAATGTCAGTAAACCCACAAACCCAGTTGATCAAACAGGGACCCTGAAGACTATAACAGCAATGGGTGGAGGAAACTAAATACATAAGACCCTAGTCAAGGGGCAAGTAGGAATAGTGATTATAGAATAGTGAGGAAAACAAAGGGCATTCACACTGGGACTAGTTACAACAGCACCCCACACCTAATAATCAATGGGAAATAAATGCAGAAGTGCAATGGAAAACATGGAATGGATCCCAATAGAAAGTAAGGATGAGGAGCAGGGAAAATGATATCACAAAAGGAAACCTTTCCCACCCATCCAAGAAGAAAAGGCAGGAAGCTAAATCTATAAAGGGAAAGACTAATGCATCAAGTTTTTCAGTAGCTAAGGACAGCTTCAAAGAAACAGAGAACACAGGCAAATTGGGCAGCATCAATGGGTAAAGCACCGAGAAAGGCTGCCTGCAGACAGAGGAAGACAAAGGGAAATCCAGAAAGCAGAAATCAATTAAGCACATACATTCGAAATCCAGGGCAGAGGAACAAGAAACAGGAACTAGGAACCAGGCACAAAAACTAGGAACCAAGAACAAGGGACCAGTCACAACAGGAACACTGCAACAATGACCAGTGCTGGACTGAAGTAAACTGAGGCTTTTAAAGCTCCTTAACGAGCACACCCCTCAGGTGTGCCGCCTGCTGCACCTGCAGCCACAGGTGTTGCCTATCCTCCACCCAACCTTGTCCTGCAAGGGAGGAGGTGAGGCAGTGAGCAAGGCATTCTGGGAAGCATAGTCATTAGATTAACATAGCATGCTGGCCGCCAAAAACCTGGAATGGATCCGAAAGGGAAGTAACTTGGAAAATAAGGTTTTAGCGCTCCCAATTCTTCACTGCACTGTAGCATAAGGTTCGGAGGAAATGTCCAGTAGGGAAAAAACCCCAAAACATGCCCCCAAGTGACGGGAACGGGAGCGAGCCGTGACACTATACCCCCTCCCACGGCCGACACCAGGCGGCCGTCACCCGCACAAAACATCTTCCTTCCATGACAGGAGTGCTTTGTCTTCGGAGGTGGCACTGACGGAAACGATGACCCGCGGGAAAAAGCAGAGGGACTGGAATGAATAGAATCAGGCCGCAGTCTAGAAGAGCCATAGGCAGGTTTTCGGTGAGGAAGAGACTCATGGGTCGAAGAAAGGCATGAAGGACTTGCAGGACCCGAAGCAGAGTTGGAAGGTCCAGGAAGCTCAGTCTCTGGGAGCGAACACTCATACATCATTGAGAAGGGAGGCAGGCTGGTGCAACATGCTTAAGACAATGATAGATGCTCTGGTAGCCTCCCTGCTGAGAGCGGACACACAGGAGGTGAGAAAATAGCAGGTTTCAGGAAATGTTCATGTTCAGAAAAAGAAGGTGGCGGCCGAGGTAGAGGTTTGGATCTTCTCCCATCATCCATCTGGTTAAAGGCCTATGGTTGAGGGTGACCAAGGTTCGACTGCATCTGTTCCACGCCTTGGGGGCCTGGAAGTCCAATGGGTTGTATGAGGCTGGCACTCCTGGTGTCAGTCATGTAGCCACCTTGTTGCACGTGGGATACAACCGCAGGGACGTTTGGCATACCGATAGGAGTGATAGACGCAGTACTTGGTACATCAGGCACACTCGCAGCAGGAGCAATAACAGGCACATCTTGAACTGCAGCAGTCATACCCTTCCTTTGGCTACTAGCAACCGGATGGTGCAGCAGCTGGCGGGCCGTGCCCGTCCCCTCCCTCAGGCTCATGTGAGATCCGGCAACAAAAAAGCTGTAAAGCGGCTGATCCAAACTGGCCCCCAAATGCAAACCGTCCAGCCCGTTATCCTGGTCGGCTACTTGTTCGGTGTCTGGGCCATGGCGGATGGTATCCGTCTCCCTCTCGTAACACTCCAGGCAAGACCAACGGCCTTGCATTTAAGGCCCTCCCGAGTCGTGATCCAGCTTGATGTTTCTGAAGAGAGCTGACAGAAGTCTCAGACTCAGATGTTGCATATTCGGGAGGCGCTGATTCTACAAGCAGTTGGGAGAATCAACTTGTGTAAAAGGCAGGCCTTCTGGTGATCCTCCTGAAGCATAAGAAGGGCAGGCTGGACGTTTATCCGTAATAAATGGTTGGGATTCAGGAGGTAACTCTGAAGTAGAAGAATATGCAACATGATCAGACAGAGCAGACAGGTGCACCTCCGATATTGGCAGCGAGGCTGAGCAGGATACAGGTCTCTCATGAACTGAAGCCAAACTAGCAGTAGGCTCTGGGACCAAAGACAGGCACTCAGGATGTGCTACCGGAGGCTCCATGGCTAAGGATAATCCGCTGGATGAGTCACTGTAGCCGAAAACAGGCATGCCAGAGGAAATTCTGAGGCTGAGGGCATGCAAGCTGGAGCCGTCTCGTTAGCTGAAGACAAACTTGTCAAGGTCTTTGGCTCTGACCACGTACATGGTGAAGGCTCTTGAGTGACTGGCAGACATAGCAATTGTTCATTGATTGAAGACACGTTTGACAACGATGACTGCAGAGCCGTGGACTGGATAATCGAAGAGTCAATAGTTGTAGGAGGACAGACTGAAGTCCCAGAAGTCGACAGACACATTTGTGGCTCAGGAATGGAAAGCACCTTTAGGGCGGCTGACTCCTTGGCACCAGTAACCAAAGACTGAGCTGTACCCCTGCCGTCCCTCTCCTTAGTGGATGACACAGAGTCTCTTCCTTTGTAGGAGTCAAAATCAACCAGAGGAATCACCATAGTAAAGTCTCTGTTAATCAGGATTTCGTCAAATGTCAATTCCTCTGTTTTAGCTTCTGAAAGTGGCATATTAACAATCAACAGTTCAGGAATTGCCTGCCGGGTCTTTGGTTCAGTATACTGTGGAATGAGTCCATCAAAACATGAATTCTGTACTGTCTTTAACTGTTCGTTGTGACAAAAATTGGCAGAAGGAGGAGCGAACACAGAGGTAGCATCGTTTTCCACATCAGCTTGAATGTCTACTTCAGTCTCAGCAGCTAGATCAAGGGCAGAACCTAAGCCTACAGTAGTGACTGATTCTGTGTATGCCACCATTGTGGATTGTGTTTGGAAATCAGAAGCATGTATGTGTTCAAGCTCAGAATTATGGCAAACTGCTACACAGGAAATCTTAGGTAAAGGAGTGGCTTGTAAATCTTCAGCTAACGGCATTTCCTGACAAACGGTAGGACAATTGTCAAAACCTGTGCCCTGAATAAGTGCTGTGCTGGAAAAAGGACTTTCACTCCCAATAGATTTTACATATTGACAAGTCTCATGACCTACAAAAATCTCCGCACTCAGGGACTGAACAGTATTCACTTCATCAACGGATAAAGTTTGAGGTGTATTCAGAAAAGACTGTAAGGTTTTATTCTCCTCTTGTAAAGTAATGTATTCTTGTTTTAACTCCTCAAGTTCAGCTTTTAGCATGCCCCGCCTTAACTGTACATCCCTATCAGGAGGCACAGGGGAAGGCATGGTGGCATCAGGGCTGGATCCTGCCCTAGCCATCCGGATGTGCACTGATTGTACATTGTCATTTACTGCTTGCAGGTTTTGGGATCTATACTCTCTCTTACCGACTTGGTCTGTGTTTCCCTTAAGCAGACTACTGACATCAGACCTTGTGGCATTAGGGACTACAGTAAGTACTTGTGCAGAGGAGTAAGCAGTAGACTGAGGGCTGAAAACAGAAGATATGCAATGAACCCCTCCATTCTTTATGTTTGAATCATGAAACTGTTCAATCTGAGGTAAAGCACAACCGGAATCATGGGGTTCAACAACAGACGTACTTGTGTGTAGTAAATCTAACAGTGTTATTTTCCGCTGCTAAGGCTTGTGCGGACATAGAATCTGGATCAAAATTAAAGACAGAACTAGGATCAGGCAATGTACGATGGGCCATCCTGTGGGAAAAATACTTTACACATAAATACCCATTTGTAACAAGGAGTTCATTTAAGTCAGGATCAGTGATTGGATTGTCACAGGTAAACTTAAGGGAAGCTTTCTGTACAAACTTGTTAGTGGCCTTGCTGCCTTTCTTTTTTAAACTGGCCATATTCAAACGGGAATAATGGCTGGTCATTCTGTTAAGAAAGGTAGAAGGCAATGAATATGGCAAGGGAAATGTGCACGGAATCACACAGTGAACAACTTTGAATCTAACAACGTGCATACAATACCCAAGACTTGTGTATACTAAAACCCAGGAGTGCAAATAGAGTGAAACAATAATACCAATATATGAAAAGGGATGTGGTGTAAGCAATTAGTACATCCTTATGACTGAAAGGAAAGTCGGCAAACTCCTTACCCACTATGCTATTACAGATACTGACAGCGCTAAGCCCACGTAGAGGGCAAGCAAGGACAGGATCTGTGAGCTGACACTCTGGATGATACTGAATAAGGAACTTAGAAACAGTACTCACGAGGACCGGAAAGACCACTTGAATGTCAGTAAACCCACAAACCCAGTTGATGAAACAGGGACCCTGAAGGCTATAACAGCAATGGGTGGAGGAAACTAAATACATAAGACCCTAGTCAAGGGGCAAGTAGGAATAGTATTTATAGAATAGTGAGGAAAACAAAGGGAATTCACACTGGGACTAGTTACAACAGCACCCCACACCTAATAGTCAATGGGAAATAAAGCAGAAGTGCAATGGAAAACATGGAATGGATCCCAATAGAAAGTAAGGATCAGGAGCAGGGAAAATGATATCACAAAAGGAAACCTTTCCCACCCATCCAAGGAGAAAAGGCATGAAGCTAAATCTATAAAGGGAAAGACTAATGCATCAAGTTTTTCAGTAGCTAAGGACAGCTTCAAAGAAACAGAGAACACAGGCAAATTGAGCAGCATCAATGGGTAAAGCACAGAGAAAGGCTGCCTGCAGACAGAGCAAGACAGAAAGGGAAATCCAGAAAGCAGAAATCAATTAAGCACATAAATTAGAAATCCAGGGCAGAGGAACAAGAAACAGGAACTAGGAACCAGGCACAAAAACTAGGAACCAAGAACAAGGGACCAGTCACAACAGGAACACTGCAACAATGACCAGCGCTGGACTGAAGTAAACTGAGGCTTTTAAAGCTCCTTAACGAGCACACCCCTGAGCTGTGCCGCCTGCTGCACCTGCAGCCATAGGTGTTGCCTATCCTCCACCCAACCTTGTCCTGCAAGGGAGGAGGTGAGGCAGTGAGCCAGGCATTCTGGGAAGCATAGTCATTAGATTAACGTAGCATGCTGGCTGCCAAAAACCTGGAATGGATCCGGAAGGGAAGTAACTTGGAAAATAAGGTTTTAGCGCTCCCAATTCTTCACAGCACTGTAGCATAAGGTTCGGAGGAAATGACCAGTAGGGAAAAAAAAACAAAACATGCCCCCAAGTGACGGGAACGGGAGCGAAGGGAGCGAGCCGTGACAGAATCAAAAAGTAAAACAAAAACGGTTATATTGGCCTTGTGACAATCCTACCGTGCAAGTGCATGAAAAGGTGCTAAGTGCAAGGGGAGGAGGTGAGGGAGAAGTACAGGGGTGGGGTGCCAAGCAAGTGCTGGATGGGCCAAGGTGGCAAGTGCCAGGGGAAAGGAGGAAAGGGGAGGAAGAGTGCAGTGGACATGGAGGACAAGTTGGGCTAGTCCGGGAAAGGGGGCCAGAGGGCTAGTGCTGAGAAGGGATGCAGGAGGGACTGGTAGGGGGTGGTCTTGCCTCTGTATGACTCTGGAGGGACCAGGCCCCAGTCGAAGTGGCAGATGGAGAGTTAGCACGGAAGGGGGTGAGGGAAGGAAGAGGAGAAAAGGAAAGTCTTGAGCAGTTTCGGGATCTTAAGAAGATCCAGTTCAAGACTGAAGGAGGGGGGTGCATTCCAGAGGGAGTGGCCATCCGAGGAAAGGGAGCCAGACAAATTTAAGGAGCGAAAGCTGGATGTAAAGAGGTCCTAGGCCCCACACAGCTTTGTGGATGATAAAGGTCTTGAATTTGATCCCTGTGATCCCCAGGAGCCAGTGGAGAGATTTTAGGACTGGAGAGATGCGGTCCCTGGGCTTGAGGCAAAGCATAAATCTTGCAGTCCTATTCTGGATTAGTTGAAGTGGGTGAAGGGAGGAAAGAGGCCGGTTGAGGAAGAGGCTTTGTGAGTAGTCGAGTCTAGAGAGAACCAGGGCTCTAGAGACACTGAGCTTCTGGGGAAGGTGAGGAAAGGTAAAATGCCCCTGAGGAGATGCAGCTGGAAATTGGACTTCTTGGCAATGCCTATCATGTGAGGAGAGAAAGAGAAAGAGGGGTCAAAGATTATCCCAAGGTTTTTTGCCTCACATGTGGGTGAGGGGAGAGGACCCAGGGAGACTGGCCAGAGCAAGAGGGGTGGGGGGTGGACAACGAGCAGGCGTCCCGAAGAGAAGGATCTCCATCTTAATGGCATTCAGGCAGAGATCATTGGCAGAGCACCATGCATGAATAGCAGTCAGGGTGTCAGGTATGAGGGAGGAGAAGGTAGGCAGCTTGAAAGAGAGCTCTGTGTCTTCCCTCTACTACTTTCTCTTCCCTGTCTTTTATCCCTGATTGTCTAATCGCCATCCAGGCATTGTGGTTGGCTAACAATCTCTGTCTCGATGACAGTAAAAAGGAGATCCTTCTTATTGGGACACCTGTGTCCAGATTGCCTCCTAACCTCTGGCCACCCTCCTTGGGCCCTCTACCATCACCATCCTGTGACACCAAAAACCTTGGAGTCAACTTTGACTCCTCTTTCTCCTTCACTCCTTACATTTTGGACCTTGTCAAGAAGGCTCACTTTCAGCTTCACCTCCTTACAGGCATTCTACCTTTCCTCACCTTCCCCCAGAAGCTTATCTTCTCTAGAGCCCTGGTCCTGTCTCGGCTGGACGACTGCAACAGTCTGTTTATCAACCCCCCCACCCTTCGTTCTCTACGGCCCCTTCAGCTAATTAAGAATAGGGCTGGAAGACTTATCCTTGGTCTCAAGTCCAACAATTGTATCTCTGCAGCCCTAAAATCTCTACATTGGCTCCTGGTGGCTGCAAGGATAAAAATCAAGATCCACTGTATCATCTGCAAGGCTTTCTGGGGCCTGGGCCCATGCTATCTCCAACTTTCTCTCCCTAAATACTCCTCTGCTAAAGCCCTCCACTCCTCTAACTGCAATTCTCTGCTTGTCAAACGCTTCTCCAAACAGAGTGGGAGGCAGGGGTATCCCTTCAGCTGGTGCCTCTCTTTGGAACAGCTTCCCTGCCCCTCTCAGGGTTGAGCTGGAAGTTTCAGAAACTTCTGAAAACTCTACTTTTCTCTTACTGTTTCCCTGTATCCTTTCTCTGCTACCTCATAGCACTGCCACTGAAACTCGTGGCCTAGTCCCTCATAAACCTCACAGGTTCCAGGCCCTACATATAGTCGACACCAGTACCTCCCCCCTTCAGCACTGCCCTTGCAGGTCTACTGCCTGGCGGCTGTGCATTCCACCCTTGGGACTCCTCCACCCCAGCAGATACCCAGTAGCCTTCCACCTTGGCATTTCCATCCTGGGCTCCTATCAGCACTTGCCCATCCTTACTCCCCCTTCCATTCATGCACTTCTGTTACTACAGAATGCATATGCGCATTTATAGCAGCACTGTGTACAATTCTTTTGCATAAGTAAGGGAAATGCAGATGGACAAGATTTGTAAAACATTGTGTAGTGGCAGCTGGTGTGTGGAAGTTAATATGTTGATAGGGTTATATGTAGAGGTTTTGGAAGTGATAAGTGGATGGATGTGTGACTGTTTGAAAGCACGCAATGAGGGAGTGATACAAACATAAAAGTAAAAAGGGTAGAAGGGCTGTTCTTGTGATGGTGTGCATGTGCCATCCAGGTCTTTTAACGATGCATGTCCTAGAAAGGGGACTGCAGAGACCGCAGATGGTTATGAAGGTCCATGGATTATGGTCTTTATTGTATGATAGAGAAAAGAATTTGGGACAGAAAATAGTTTGTCCTTTTATTTTTTTAGCACAGTACAAAATGCTAATGGAAATGTTGGAGAATCGTATTGAGTCCAACTAAATGGAGTCTATGGAAACGTCTGTAGAGGAGGTCCCAAATATGGGCTGCACTCCAGTCGCCCATTTTTAAGTTCCAGGAACGTTCACACCGAGATATGTGACGTATGATGAGCAAATAAACTAGCAGAGAGCCGCAGTAGGGCTCTGCCCAGTGCCTATCAGAAAAACAATACCTATTGAAGTACCAATAACCAGACAACCATGGACAGCAAGGTATCCATTGAGACAACCCGACCAGCAAATGACACGAAATGAAGACTGCTTAAACACTGTTCCAGAAGAAACTCAAAAGGCCTTAATTGAAGACGAATGGTGACATCACGGAGGCCCAGACGGACTTGAAGATAGAAGATATGATGACCCAAGGATGACACAAGAGAAGAAACGATACGAGTAAGGATAGCGGGAACCTAGAAGGAGAGACGATGTTGAAATATAAAGAAACTTAAGATGTAAGCAGGATGAAGATATTCAACCAGCTAACGCTTGTACATATGCTTGTAACCGCAAGAAGCTAAGAAAACAGTGCAGCTTGCTATGCTTAGTAGAAAAAAAGAGCGGCAAGCGCCACCTATATAAACATATCTACCTCAATGAAGCACACTATATAAGTGTGAGTCCACTTTATACAAAAGCAGAATTAACTCAGGTTACTAGGGGTCAAACAGGACAACTAAATTCCAACTAAAACGAGAAGAGACAGCTGAATTGAAACTCAGCAAGAGCAGCTCATGCCTGGGAAGTCAAGGTCAGACCAAGAGAGGGAGGCGAACAGTAGCTTTGCGGAATCGAAAATTAAGAACAGAACAGCCAGCCCCAGGAAGGCCGAGATAAGGAGGCCCAGGCAGGTGGCAAGACGAATAAGCATTAAATGCGCAAATAGAAGGAAAACTAAGCCAATTCACTGTGTGCTAGCACGTGACCAGCCGAGCGAGAAGAGGCACAGTTTCACACCTACGCCTGGCTGTCTCCCAAACAGAAGATACCATAAATTATTCTGAAAAGAGGCTACAGTTTCGAGGCCAACCACAGCCAACTAATTGATACATAGCCACTAAAGTACTGATTGATGGAAGGGTGATGAATGTGTTGACCATTCTGCGTGCTGCTAATTAAAGTGGAGATTTATGCATGGGGTCGAAGCCAACCCAATCACGATGGATCAAATAATCTTGGGGTCCTGTAGATAGTAGAACCAATGGGACGTCATACTTTTTGTGACATCCACAGTAGTCATTTTTGAAGGAAGGGCTTAGACGCCCACCTGATAATGTTTATCCAATCCTCACACTCGTTACCATATACTGATATAGCACCTATAGTTAAGTTACCTTTTCCAACCAATAGAATTGCATGATAACCTTTGAGTGCTACACGTCAATGGTGACTAATTTTGGGTATAACTGTTACTGATTGCATGAAGTTGTTGGGAGTTGAAGCGAGACGGGCTATCAAATCACTGTTGATTTCCATGTTTCCCCCGTTTTTTGTACTTGTCATTAAACGGGCACCCCTTTGCCAAACCATTGAGTTTTCCTTATTGATTGGTATTGGAGTAAGAAATCCTACACCCCCATCCACCTCAAGGTGCTGCTATCTCGTCTTAAAGTACTACAGAGCAAGCTCCGACTATGGGCCCGCCAGGGGTCTCTCTAGTACACTTGGTAGCAGAGGATGGTTTGTGACCATCGATTATTGATTAAAATAAGACACCTATTGAAAGTTGACAAAGTAACTCTAGGTCTTCGGCAATATCACAAGCCCTTTGCCATTCGGCTGAGTAGACTGTGAAGCTCCCCGTAGACAGTGGTAGTTTAAAGCAAGACTGCAGTCGGGGCCTGAAGGGACCCGTTATCCCAACACATCCCTTCCCATTCCTATGGGTAGCCGATCAGGAGAAAATCTGAAGAAGGCGGTAACGAAGGCGGTGATCCCGAGGGTCCAGAGAGGAACAATGCGAACAGTGAGTGAAAAAGACTAATGGTCTGGCAAAAGCGCATGCTTTAGAAACAAGTAAAGGGAAAAGGTAACGGAGGGAGGATGAAAAAACTAAATATAGTTAGAAGTAGAGAAGGCTGTATATATATAAGGGGATAATGACCCGAGAATAATTGAATAAATAGAGGTTACCGGGGTGGACACCCAAGAAGAGAGAGGTTACCAAGGCGGACACCTGAGAAGTGAGAGGATTTGCATTATTCCTGCACTTTAAATATAGCGGCTAGAAGAAACGTGTACCCAGAGTCCCATATAATAGGGAACGACTGGGCTATAACCACGTTTAAAGATGTTGTGAAAGGGGTTTGTTTACACTCCACGAAACGCAACAAGGGGCGCAACCACGAAGCATGGGGAATTTTCCACCAGGAAAATTCCAACAGGCACCGCCGCAACTACCACAAACCCAGAATCCCGGAAGGGGAAGTAACACTAGGAATGGGGAAAATCCGCAAGTGCACAGTGGGCCAAACATATATGAACCAGGACAGCTCACTAGGAACCATGATGTGCTCTATCCTATCAGTGACACCAGACCCTCATAGGGAACCTAGGGTGGATGTCGTTATAGGGGTAAAGAATATTCCTTCCTAGTGGACACGGGTGCAACACGCTCGTGTATACGTGAAGGCAAGTTTTCTTTGTCCGGCAAGGCCATAGATACTCAGAGTTTTAGAGAAGCTCACAGTCGAGTTCCCTTTACAAATTCACTCCCAGTCTCCATAGGAGAGTGCGAAATGAATGTACCTTTATTGTATTCGCGTCAGACCCAGTAAACATTTTGGGTCGAGACTTAATGACAAAGTTGAACATGACAATTTCATTCACGGAGGAGGGCATTGTATGCTCCACTCCAGGAATGCACTATTCAAATGTATGCGAAATGATTAGAGCATACTCAGGACACAGCCATGAGGGCCATACCATTGGAGCCAGAAGTTTTCGCATATGGCATGCGTGTGCTTATGGCGGGATTGCCAGGCTTTGCAGATAGAACCATGAGAACCCCTGATGAGTTTTTATTCAGACCGAGAATACCTATGCATGAGGAGGAGGGACAAGTATTTCCCTTGACGATACACACAGCAGCAGTGCGAGGGAAAGTAGTATTGGTTGATGGCTACGATGATGAAGGCAGAAAATGGTGCGCGATTATCGCCATCGAAGAAGGATATCGAGTGACTGACGTCACCGATGACGATCTGTTTGAAGAACAAGCAGACACAGGAGAAACAATGGTGGAAGTAAGTCTCACCTTTTGGGTAAAGATGATTAAAAGAGAAGTACCACAGAGAATGTTGTTGGCACTAAAACGTCCTGAATATTTTGATGATGATATAGCTAAAGTGCCTGTCTCAGTGTGGACTACAGGACCCGATGACGTAGGCCTCTTGAAGGGGATGGGAGAAGTAAAGATTAAACTGAAACCAGGAGCAATTTTACCAAGAGCCCAACAATATCCCATGTCCAGAGAGGCAGATGAAGGGATTTCTAAGACAATTTCTGCCATGATGGACCAGGGCATCTTAGTGACGTCAGAGTCACCATGTAATATGTCAGTTTATCCTGTCAAAAAATCGAAGGGGGGGTCTTGGTGTTTAATTCAGGATTTACGAGCAATAAATGATATTGTTGAGGTTGAGTTCCCTCTAGTCCCTAACCCATCTACAATTCTATGTAATATACCCGTCGAGGCAAAATATTTCACGGTTATTGACTTGAAAAATGCCTTTTTCTCAATTCCGTTGCATCGTGACTCACAAGATCTGACATCATTCACGTTCAGGCAAATGCACTTGAAAAGCACAAGGCTGCCACAGGGGTACTTTGAGTCTCCGTCTATTTTCAACAGAGTTCTGCAGATGGACTTGAGCAATGTTGCATTAGAAAGCATTGTCTTGCAGTATGTGGATGACATCCTAATCTGCAGCACCACAGAAGAGCAATGCAGGCACGATTCTGTTCAGCTACTGACTACACTGGCTGAGAAGGGTTATAAGATTGACAAGGAAAAGTTACAATATTGTCAACAGGAAGTGCTGTACATTGACCAGCTAATCTCACATGAAGGCAAGAAGGTGACCCCAGAAAGGGTTGAAGCCATATTGAACACGGCTAAACCACACATGATGAAGCAAATGCAGAGCTTTCTAGGCCTATGAAACTAAGTTAGGGCATGGGTTTTCGATTACAGCTCGTATACTAAGCCTTTACTTCAGGCCCTAAAGAAGGCCCAAGTGACAAAAGAAAAGATTGACTGGTCTGAGACAATGGAGAAGGGGTTTACTGAACTCAAGAGAGCGATTTGTACAGCTCCAGTTCACGGAATTCCCAATTATGCAGAGGAATTTTACCTGTTTTCACATACAGATGGCAGCGTTATGACGGCAGTGCTCGCTCAAAGAACCTCATTGGGGTACAAGTCCTTAGCATACTACAGTGGGAATCTGGACCCAGTAATGAGAGACCACTTCCCATGCGAACAAAGTTTAGCTGCCGCAGCGTTCGCCATAGAGACAGCGACAACCATTGTAATGGGATGTTCCATGACGTTATACGTCGAGCACTCATTATTTGCCATCTTAGCGAAACCAAAGGGCACATTGACATCTCAGAGAGCTTCTGCCTATGAAGTGATCATATCAAACCCATTGATTAAAATAGTCTGATGTAAAATAGTGAACCCAGCTATGTTTATAGCAGAACCAGTCACTGAAGGAGAGCCGATACATGACTGCACAAATTATAAAGAATTCTATGGTGAAATCCACAGGGTGAAAGAAAATGCCTTGGCAGGAGGAGAGATCATCTTTGTTGACGGGTCTTCGAGGATCGACCAAAGTGACTGGCAAAGGTACACAGGCATCGCTGTGATGGAACACACAGCAAATGAAGAATTTCGAGTACTTGTTGGTGCAGGAATACCATCTCACTATTCAGCACAGGCTGCAGAATTATTGGTGCTGATACTCGCCATTGAGAATCACGCAGACCAGGAAGTAACGGTGTATAGTGACTCTGCCCATGTGACGTCAACGGTGCACGCAGGCTTAGCGCGCTGGAAGAGGGGCTACCTCCGAGCGTACTGCACGCCAGTGCAGCCCGCAGCCTGATTGGACAGGCTGATAAAGGCACTACGGTTCCCAGTGGGCATAGTGGTCGTGAAATGCGCCGCCCACACGAAAGGGACAGATTTTGTCTCACGCAGAAATCATGTGGCAGACACAGAAGCCAAGCGTATGGCATCCAAAGGTGAGACGGTTATGGAAGTGGAAGTGGCGTGCACCCATGAAAGAATGATGGTTGCATGAACCACAGCGGAAGCCTATAACGATCTTGGGCAAACGCAACTAATGGAGCTCCAAGGGGAGGTACCACAGGAAGAGAAAAACCTGTGGAAACATCGAGGGTGTTCTTTAAAACCCTCTTGACAGCTTGTGGCGACAAGACAGCACTAGTAAACCAGTAATGCCTATAGCCCTACGAAAAATAGCACTGGAGCAATTACATTACCTGGCGCATATGTCAAAAGAGAATCTAGCAGCAACGCTTGCGGCAGACTGGTTCATACCAAATTTAGCTGAGCATGTTGCATTCTTTAGGGTGAACTGCAGAATCTGTCAGCAATTCACCACTGGGCACACATTAAAAGTAGTGAGAGGACTGGGGGCGTGGCTAGGCAGCTAGGCAGGGCCTGTTTCCCCTGAGCTCCACTCCGTAACGCCCAAGTCATGCATTTTCCCCATTCAACTGAGGAATTTTCGCTCAATTTTGACTCCGAAAGAACCGAGGCCAATGATTCTGGTGGGCTTTGAGGCTTAAAGCCCCTCATATGGAGCACTTTTCGGGCTGCAGAAAATCTGCCGGTGAAGAAAACAAAATGGTGCTGTGACCCGATGGATGACTTCAGCGGCAGAGAGGTGCAGCAGAGAAGTGCAGCAGCCCGGACCTCCGCTGCTGCAGCAGAGAGGTGCAGCAGCGGAGGTCCGGGCTGCTGGCGGTGACCCTCGTGAGGAGATCCGGACCCCTCCGAGGGGGCAAGGACCTGCGGCGCAGCGCCAGGGACGAGACCAACCGAGTGATCTGAGCGAGGGCCGGTGGATCCCCCGGACGATTCGGCCTGAACGCTAGAGACAGACTGAGTCCCGCTGCCCCCCGGCAACGGCTACGGTGCGGCGCCAACCCCTGGGAGCTCTGCTCGGGGTGGCGCGTGCGGCGGTGGGCTGCGCCTGGAGGGGACGGCAGGCTAAGCAGGGGAAGCCCCCCTGAGAGACGAGGAGCCGAAAGAGCATTGCGGCCCATCGGGCGGGAGGAGTGGAGGACCCTGCTGCCCTGCCGGCCCTGAGATCTGCTGAGCGGCCCGCCTGGTGGCCGGGGGAGCCCATGCTGGCATAGAGGGAGTGTCGGTTAGGGAGAAAGCCTCTGCAGCCTTGCCAGCCTCGGCCCTGCGTGGTACCGGCTCCCGGGGGCAGCAGGACATAGCAGGGGGATTCATAAGACCCCTGAGGGAGCAGGCCAGCGAAAGCAGGAGGCATCCTGGCATCTGGAGGCTGAAGGAGGAGCGGAGGTCCCCGAAGACACATACGCAAAGCCCCAGTGAGTGTCTGGGCCCGGGAGTGCAGAGTGAGGGTGGTGCTTTCCAATAGAGGAGTCGGGTTAGTTGTAATAGAGCCCTAGAGCGAGAGCCTAACGGCTGTGAATGGGCCCACAATAACATCACAAAACCACCAAAGCTTCTCACATCCTACAGTGCTTAGCCAAAACACACACACCGAGCCCCTGCACGCCTCTCCCCTCGGGCGCTCCGGGTCTCCGGTAAAATCAAGTGGGCAACACTTGCAATCTCGCCAGGGGATGCCCAAAACAGCGGCTAAAAGGAAAACACACGGCATTCAGGCCTACCCAACACCACAGCCTGGGGACCCACCCTCTACTTACATTACCACGGCTGAAATCCACCCGGCCCCAACCCCGAAGCTGGCCTCCAACATGACGATGTCCAGAGAAGACTTAGAGGGAATGTTTAAGACCTTGAAGCAAGACATCACCCAGGAGATTAAAAAAGAAATTCAGACCTCCAAAGACTTGCTGGCTCAGTCACTTGCAGACCTCACGTCCCACCTTGGGGGACTAGAGTCTAGAGTTAATGACCTCGAGAATGTAACCTGTGTGCAATCCCATGACAATGAAGCCCTAGCAGGAAGGGTAAAGGACATTGAGGAGCACCTTGAAGACATTTGGGCAAAACAGGCCGACCTGGAAAACAGGTCGAAACGAAACAACGTGTGCCTTCGGGGGATTCCCCGGCAGATAGCCGATTGAGAATTGGCGGAATATGTAGAGACGCTGTTTAGAACCCTCCTGGACCTCCCACCGAACGAAGAGCTAAAACTAGACAGTACCCACCTTGTATACTCTTCAGCCCAAATGGGGAAAAACCTACTCCCAGATGTGCTCACTCGGGTGCACTTTTATCGTCAGAAAGAGGACATCATGGCTGCAGCCAGGAACTCAGACTCAATAACATTCCAAGGCGCGAAGGTCCAACTCTTTCAGGACCTGGCCCCCTACACTCTGGCGTGCAGACGGCATCTACAGAGGGTAACATCCTGGTTAAGGGCCCGAAAGATCTGCTATCGCTGGGGGTTCCCATGCAAGCTGATGTTCGAACTCCATGATCAACACCACACAATCTCCTCAGAAGAAGCAGCGAAAGGCTTGATGGCCGAGACGTCCGATGAGATGGACCCTAACCCACAATCCCAAGAGGCGAATGGTTCCACCTTACACCCTCTGCCAAAAACTGGGCGGGGAAGATCCCGACGACACCCACAAGCCGCAGGAAACCCAGGCCCAGCAAAAGCAACCAAAGCCCCAGAAGAGGCTTTGCCTCCAGCATCGTCGGAAGGGGAAAGTTGGGCAGCGACTTGAGTGGTCCGAAGGCGAGAGGCACATTCTTTACTGAGGAGAAATGCCCACCTTTTGGATCTCCGCTTGGCTCCTAATGATACCCAAAGAGAGAGATCTCCTTGGCAGAGCGGGAAATCCTGGACAGCATGGGATGCCTTCCTTTCTATGCCTGAACTGCACCTTGGAATACCTCAGCTGCAGCCTGGCCCGAGGTGACGGAAAGGGACTACTTCACCTTAATAGAAGTTTGTGTGAAATTATGGCAGCCCCCCGCCGCTTTTGAATTCTTGTTTAGCTCGATTTAGGGCATAAGAACATTTGTTAATAGCTGACTTGGGCAACGGAATGGATGGCGCACGAGAGATTTAGTATCTGGTTTAAATTACCAAGGGGACTAGGAACAATGCAATTTTTGCTGATAGTAGCGAGTTTATATGGTTTTATCTGTTTTTACCCTAATTTTTGTTTTGTATTTACTGAGTATACTCCCACCTGGAAGCAGGTAGGGAGATGTTATGTTTTGACTCACCACAATCCTTATTCATGCTGCACCGCAATGTTTGATCGAGAGAAATATCCTACTTTTGACTTGGTCAGTAGGGCCGGCTTAAAGCGAAAACCTGAGCGACCACATCACCCTTAGTTATAAGTTCATATCACTTAATGTACAAGGCTTGATCTCCCCACTGGAACGCAAATCACTCCTCCATAGACTGAAGTCCTTAGATGCATCATTCCTGTTTGTCCAAGAGACTCATTTACGACCGTCTGATGACTTCCGCCTAAACGATAGGCTTTACCCCACCAAATTCTTTGCCCCAAGCGGGTTGAAAAAACGTGGGGGTGCCATCTTGGTGCACAAGGGGATCGCCTTTAAGACCTTGGGAATGGTCTGAAATGAGGAGGGAAGGTTTCTGCTGGTTATCGCCACTCTGGATGGCTGTAGGGTAACACTGGTCTCTATCTATGCCCCAACCACTAACCAAGACCTGTTTTTCATGAAGCTATCGAAAGCCTTACTCGATCACGCTGAGGGGGAAGTGATCCAGGGGGGGGGGGGACTTCAATGCGATGATCAACCCCCTGGTTGACAAAACGTTACCGCCAACATTAAATGACAAGAACAACGTCAAGGCTCTTGCCGCACTATTGAAAGATCATTCCCTGACCAAGGTGTGGAGATATTGCCATCAAGAAGAAAGGAATTACACATATTTCTCGGCAGTTCAGGGGGGATTTTCAAGGCTGGACATGTTTTTGATCTCAGACACACTCATCCAGAATGTATTGGAAGTAGACATACTCCCAGAGGAGCTTGCAGACCACTCACCGGTTTTACTGTCCATAACCCCGCCCCGAACTATCTCCCCTATAAAACCTCCCTGGAGACTAAATGATTTTCTGTTAGATGATCCAGGGATTTGTGACCACATCAGAGAATGGCACTGGGGATGTGAGCTGGGGTACGATCTGGGAAGCAAGCAAAGCAGTGCTCAGGGGCCACTTAATAGAACAGGCAACACAAAGGGGGAGAGTTAGGAGATTACTGCTGCAGCATTTGGAGGGGGAAGCCCGGAGACTAGAGGAAGCGCACAAGAAAAAACCCTCACGGCGCTCACTGAGAGACCTGAGTATGGCAAAAAAAGCGCTCGAAACACATCACATGGGGAGGGCGGCCTACAGTATGATGCGCACAAAACAATTCTTTTACACAAAAGGAAATAAGGCTAACAAATTATTAGCAGCCAAATTGGGTAAACAGACTAAGCAAAATAGAATAGACTTTCTGAGGGATAAATCAGGCAAAGGCACCTACTCTGAAGAAGGTAAACGCTGCATCATAGAAGAATATTTCAGGGAACATGCAACCCAGCACAAGGGGGACCCGCAGTCCGCCAAAGAGTTCATAACCAAGGCGGATCTCCCTCAGCTGCCACAGTCCTCATTAGAATCCTTAGAAGCCCCAATATTGGTGGAAGAAGTTGAATTTGCCATTAAAGCCCCCCCTATCGGCTAGGCTGCGGGCCCAGACAGATTCACAAATAAGTTTTACAAAACCTTCGCTACAGAACTCGTACCGCGCCTCACATAGCTATTGAATGTCTTATGGGAAACAGGGTCCGTCACACAATCCATGGCTGAATCAAATACCACCCTACTCTTAAAACCTGGAAAAGATCCGACAGATTGTGTATCCTACCGGCCCATAGCCTTGCTCAATATGGACACCAAACTGTTTAGTAAAATTAAAGCACGGCGATTGGGGGAAGTGTTACCTACACTAATAGACAGGGATCAGACAGGCTTTATCTAGGGCCGCGCGGCCCACGACAACATTCGGAGAGCAATAGACCTAATAGCTCTAGCCCCCTCCCTACGAGGTCCCTTCTCACTGCTATCCTTAGATGCCCATCGGGCTTTCAATAGCATGTCGTGGGACTATCTGCAATTGGTCCTTGAGGGTTTTGGCTTCGGCCCACATTTCTCTAAACTGGTCCTGTCTAACTTCTGGATTCCCTCCACCCGAATACGAGTCAACGCCCACTGGACACCACAGATACCTCTCGGCAGAGGGACCAGGCAGGGGTGTCCCCTATCGCCATTGGTTTTTGCATTAGCAATGGAAATATTAGCCCAACAAATCCGCCTCCACCCCGAAATTCAGGGGTTCGAGGTAGAAGATCAGAGCCACAAAGTATCGCTCTATGCGGACGACATGCTCTGCTCCTTAAGGGAGACTCAGACCTCGGTTCCCCCGCTTATGGGTCTGCTTGACTGTTTTGGCCAGATCTCGGGCTTCACAATAAACATGACCAAATCAAATGGCCTGAATTTGTCTGAAACACTGCAGGTGCTAAACGCCCTACAGAACACCTTCTCACTTATCTGGGGAAACTCCAAAATCACTTACCTTGGGGTACACTTAACTCCGACATATTCGGGTCTGGTGAGAGCCAATATTCCTCCGCTGATAAAAGATGCGAAGGAGTCCCTACAAAAATGGGCCCTCCAAGAAATATCATAGTTAGGGCTGATAAGTGCCGTTAAAATGACCTTGCTACCCCGGCTTCTTTACCATTCCAAGCCCTTCCGGTCTAGATTCTAGAGAGAGACCTACAAGACTTGCAGAAAGAAATATGCCGCTTTATCTGGCAGCGTAGAACGCCTAGAATTCAGCATAAGATCCTCATCAGAAGCAGGCAGCTAGGAGGCCTGGGGCTCCCCTCCATCGTGAGATACTATCTAGCAACTCAAACCGCCCCCATACTGAGCTGGGCTATCCAACCGGACCCCCCCCCAAATGGCGAGACATTGAACAAGAGTTCTCCGGAGCCCCTCTCTCTCTCATCTCCCCTTTCTAATGCGAGATGTACGGGCCTCCTAGAGGCCCCTTCTCCCAACCACGGGTTCTACGCTCTGCTGCTGGGACAGACATTGTACGCTAAGGGGGGGGGGGAATCACCCCGGGACTCGGCCCTCTAACCCCAATCACGCAGAACCCAGCCTTCACTCCAGGGCTCCAACCCAGTTCATATCAAAATTGGTCAACAACGGGGACCTTAAGACTACAAGAGCTCTATGCTGACAATAACCCCTTGACCTTCACCCAGTGCAAGGAGAAATTTAACCTCCCAGAGACGGAGAGATTTAGATGTGTACAACTCAGGCATTGGCCACTAACCCGATTGTTAAAAAGCCTGCCACTGGCCACCCTCAGGCTTAAAGTTAACGGTCTCGGAAGGGCAACGTTCACACAAAGTGACAACGTGTTATCGCCTACTAGAAAACGTCCCAGAAGAGGAGAAACTCCATTATATGCTGCAATGGGAGAGGGAGTTGGGGATAGAGGTATCTCCAGAGTCTTGGCAGAGAATCTGGGACAGAGCACATAACTCCTCTAGATGTACAACGGTCAGGGAATGCGCACTTAAGATATGCTACCGATGGTACTTTTCACCGTAGAGGCTGCACGCAATGAATGTAGATTACCCTGATGTATGTTGGAATGGTTGTGGGGCAAAGGGAGACTTGGGGCACTTGTGGCAGCATTGTCCGACCATTCAATCCTTTTGGCTGGAGATCAGGTCCAAAATTAAGGACATTTGTGGAAACCTCCTCCCATTGGACCCATTAGTGATGCTGTTGGGAGACACTCCAGATGACGGGTCCTATCCACAGTCCGGTCCCAGAGCGCGGCTAATCACACAACTACTTATGGCGGCCCGCCTTTACGCAAGCTCGATTTTGGAAAGAGCGGGAGGGCCCTCACATCGCATACTGGTGAGTTAAGGTTTGGGAACTCCTTGGAGTAGAGAAACTGACGGCTGCAATGGAAAACCGGACAGCCAAATTCCAAAATATCTGGGGCCCATTCCTGGACCACTTAGCGGAGAAAGAACACATGTTCTTCCAGCCTAGACTTGTCAAATGCCTCCTCCAGCCCTGACAAGCTTCTGAAACAAAGGAAGTACCCACCTACAGGGAATCAGAATAGGGAGATGCTGCAGTGCCCCGGAAGGCAACGCCCTGAACTAATGGTGATCCTGGTGAGGTTTTTTTATTTTCTTCTCTGTCTTCCCCCCATTTAGGAACGCTACTGAACACAAAGCTACAATACTATACCCCCAAGGGTTGTTCATGAAATGTATTTACTAGAGAAATTATAAAGACGTTAAAATGAAATGTTGATGCATTGTTAAAAGGTTAACTGAAGTTGTAAGCACAGTGACAAATTATGAATTTATGAACTTTAGAAGCTGATCATTCATGAGATTAAGTAATATTACACATTGCCACTGATTTTGGTTCTTGGATGAATTCAATGTTTTATCGATGTTTCAATAAAAAGATTTTGACAAAAAGTAGTGAGAGGAGTCATCCCCAGGCCAAATGGGCCTTTTCAGCACTTGCATGTCGATTACGTCGACATGATTCAAGGGTGGGCAGTCATAATGTCGACAGTCAAAATGTCGACAGTCAAAATGTCGACAAATAAATGTCGAAAAACAATAATGTCGACAAACAAAAATGTCGACATTTTTTCGATATTTTTTCGAAATTTTGTATTTATTGTAAGAATAAATAAATATATAATTAGAATGTGTTGAGTATGAGGGGTGGGAGGGTGGTTGGAGGGGGTGTGGGGGGGTGGCAGGGGGGTGTTGGGTGAGGGGGGTTTGGGGGGGACCCCCCCAATAGTAAATGATACTCTTTTTGGTTATTTATTTATTGAAAAATAAATAAATAAATAAATAAATATATAATTAGAATGTGTTGAGTATTAGGGGTGGGAGGGTGGTTGGGGAGGGTGTGGGGGGGTGGCAGGGGGGTGTTGGGTGAGGGGGGTTGGGGGGGACCCCCCCATTAGTAAATGATACTCTCTTTGGTTATTTCTGTATTGAAAAAATAAATAAATAAATATATAATTAGAATATGTTGAGTATGAGGGGTGGGAGGGTGGTGGTGGGGGGTGGCAGGGGGGTGTTGGGTGAGGTGTTGATAGTTTTAAGTGACATTTTTTTGTCGACATTTTTTTTGTCGAAAAAATGACTTTTTACATTATAAGTATAGGATGTCGACATTATTATTTTCGACATTTTTTTTTCGACATTTTTGTTTGTCGACATTTTTTTTTCGACATTATGACTATAAACCGATTCAAGTGTGCAACGGGTACAGATATTTAATTGTCGTGATGTGTCCATTCTCTAGATGGACAGAAGCAGGTCCATGTACACACCCAACCTCTACGTGCGGCCACAGTTTTAGTGAGGGAAGTGTTCCCCAGGTGAGGGGTGTGTGAAGTAATAAGATCAGATAATGGGGTTCATTTTGTAAATGCAATCTTTGAGCAGATTAGCTTGTTGCTTGGTATAAAGCACAAGTTCTCGTAGGCGTATCATCCAGAAGGTAATGGGATCTGTGGGAGGCTCAACAGCTTGTTAAAGGAAAGGATAGCCAAGTTGAAGCTTACTCTAAAGAAGGGATGGTTGCACTGCCTTCCACTGGCACGGTATGCTCTTTGGAACCAACCTGGCTCCGACCAACATCTTACGCCACACGAGATAGCCCCAGGAAGAAGAATGAGAACTCCCCTCACACCCCGGGGTAGAGCTAGATGTGACGCCCAGTCGACAGGAGAGGTTCTAGGATCTGAAATGCAAAATTATCTGAACTGTAGGACATCTTGCCTTACTGTAATTTCAGACCAGCTGCAGTGACGACGAAAAGGGTGCAGTGCAGTACAGAACACAGAAAGAGATACTACACCAGACTCAGCTCAGGGTCTACGTGTTCCACTCGTCTTCCTAGGAGACACCGTCTTGGTGAGGAATTATACAAGGAAAAAGTGGGACGAGCCAAGGTTCAACGGACCGTTCACAGTTGAAGACGTTGCTCCATCCGCAGTCAAGCTGCAAGAAAGAAGAGCTTAGATCTTCCTGGGTGATATCAAGCCATACTTCGGAGGAACCCCCCTGCCTGCACGCCACCGCGAAGAGACTATAGACAACGGGTAAGAACCACAGCACGTGCAGATGAGATCCATGATGAGGAAGAAGGACGCATGACCAGCAGAGTAAAGACAAAGAACTTTTTGCAAGTTGTGGCTTAACTTGGACACTCCCTCTAAGCAAAAAGGGGATAAGGACATAAAAAATGGACACTGTGTGCATCCGAGTTGCAGGGTGGAGAAGAAAATTGCCCGTATAAGCCACAACATGTTTTGTTGATTTGAACTTTTGAACTAAGGCACTCTTAAGCCGTGATGAGAAAAGGACTATGACAAAATCTGATCAAGAATATCTACATTGGAGACAGATACAGTATCCCGATTCATCCAAAACCGAGACTTTGTTTGGAAGCACTTATGGGGTCCCACAGTAGAGACATCACAAAGGACGTGATTACATATTTCAACCTAGTGTTAACATCATATCCGTCACTGGTAGGGAGGCTCATCAGTGTCACAGACTTTCTTCAAGATCCTGAAATCAAAAAAATAATAAGACAAATGCTTACTGTCATTGCCGAACAATTCATCATACTCCCTGAGTACAGTAGGAAGGAATCAAATGCTTCCAACACAGGTGGAAGTAGATGAGCTCATCAATACACTTTTCTTTGGCATAATCGAAGATTGTCCATCTATCGTCGGGAGAACTGATACGTTAACATTCCTTTGAGATCCAGCAAACACTGAACATTTAAGCAATATTTTGAATAAAATCGTTACTTTGGTTGCACCGCACGCGACCGGACAGTGCAGAAATTGTTTACATCAAGGAAGAACGTATAATCCTGAATCTCAACAAAGACTGGACAAATGTCCTCATCACCAGAAGACAGGAGATATGCATACCAAGTCTTCTTTCATCTCATTGAGAACTTTCCAGAGCTAGTGGGAAGACCAACCAATGTTGATGTACTTACATTTCTCAGAGATCCAGTAAAAGGTGCTCAGCTAAACATGCTCTTGCATGCATTGTAGCCCAAATTAAAAATTCCAATCTCCATCGACTCCTGAGGAGATCCGAGGAGACTTTCCGCCGAGGGACAGATCGAAGGAGCAGAGTCAAGAAAAGTATTTTTCTGACCAGTGTCCAACATGTCCCCAGGACTGAAGCAGATTCGAGGAGTGGACTGGGAACTTACGTACTTTGAACATGCACAGTAAAGGCGACTCATCGAAGTATTCTTTTAATCTATTTTTCCCATAGTTAATCAAAGGAACTGTATCCTGCATTAAGAGACAATCGTCACTTGCAAGAGGGGGGACACCTGTGAAGCACCTGACACTTTTGATACAGAGCTCAAAGAATGATATTGAGTGGGGGAACAATAACCTTGACATTTGGTGAATGATCGTGATGGGGGCCCAGAGCAGTAACCTGGTCCTCCCACAAGCAGAGCGGCACCCCTGCTTCTCTGGAAGAAAATGTCGCCTCACATATCGAACCATAATTTTACTGTCATTAACGATCAGAACTGCATTCTTTATTGGTGCACGAAGCGTTCCAATTTCAGTGCATCCACCTGATGATAGACGCATGAAACCCACAAAAGCACCCAGACCTTATATAGTCATTCCAGTTCCTAGAAAATCTGATGGTAGAGTAAATGAACTTGAAATGAACGTGATTAATAGTGATATACACACATTCATGGTAACGAATTAACAGGAAAGCCGGAGACAGGGTCGGCATGAAATACAGCGTTTTGAAGTAAAGCGCTATATAAACAAAATAAATACAAATACAAAACAAATGAATGAAGAAAAAGTACTGACAACTATGCGCACACACACACTAAATGCACACGAACCAGGCCGAATGTCAATGACCACAGAACCTCAAACGAAAGCAACAGAGAAGATGAGACTGCCTACTGAAAAACCCTTCACAGGAGATAGTGGGAGAAAACAAGAAGAATTCAGAGAAAGACCAACAGAAGCAGTCATATCAAAAGCCCTTAAGAGAATGGAAGTGGCCTCGGAACAACTCTCCGCAAGGACACGATGTTAGTAAGCTTAGCGTTCCCATACATAGCCAGAGCAAGGAAACAACAAGAGAAACTGAAGAACAAAACGACAGAGGCTGTATTACCCAGCACACGTATTCCAACACAAGGGACAAGTACCAGACCTACAATACAGCCATATACCAGACCGGTGTCAGGCTGGTTGGCATGGGCACTTGCACGCAGCAAAGAAAAGATGCATGAGGATCAAGGAAGAGCTGCCAGACTCCTATCCACTCAAATGGCGCAGATGAGGAAACCTGCACCATGGACTAGGATACCTGAGAACCCAGCAGCAAGAAAAAGCCATACAGAGGCATTCAGGGATGTAGTTATAGGAAACTACAGGAAAACAATAAGAATAAAGAGAAGCTTACATGAAGATAATAACAAACTAATCAATTACCTGGACAGCACAGCACATCTAGGGAACAACATTTGGTACCAGCACATGAAAGAAGTTGGAAGACGAAATTGAGAAGGAGAGTGCTTCGTTTGTGCACTTCTACCATACAGCATGGGGAAATCCAAGATCTTCGTGGCTGTAGAAATCGATGTTCCGACAGCACACTGTCTCTCACACGTAGCAATGTGCAACACCAGAGGCCAGTTCATGGGAATTGATGCCTCATTGATATGGGCAACTAAAACAGATTATCCCGATGAAGATGACTATGTTCAGGACATTAAGACGAGAAATAGAGCCCATACTAGGAATCACGTGATCAGCTACGAGAAACCTGAAGTAAAGGGAGCAGGAATAAGATGGGAAGTAAACCCGAGACTGAACGTCCAAGGAAAAACTCTGCAAGAGGCTCAAATTTGGAAAAACAGAGGCCAAATGCAGATTTGGGGAACAGTTTCGAAGGCAGAGGAGGATCCCTTGCAGATAGTACCACTAGAATGCCCGAAATTGCGCTTCAGGGACAATGGCACAAGGAAGATGGGAGATAACCAGAACTGCAGATGAGTTTTTGAGGCTCCAGGAATGACTCATGGAACTGCAGTAATTATGGATCATTATTGGGCATGTGGATCCAAAGCATACATCAGATTGCCTAAAAACTGGGGAGGCATATGCACAAAAGTGAATGTCCAAGTTCCAGCACTAGTGATCCCGAAAGGTGGCCTGAATATTGATAGCTTCCTAAAAGCAGATGCTCACCTGAGGAAGAGGAGATCTGTGGAACTGATAACTCGAGTAAAGAGAGAAAATTACTTTTTCTGCCAAATCAGAAGAAGCATTTCATGCAATCACATATGAACACAGGCTGTTCAGCCTCACCTCATCAGTGTTCGCAACAATCATCATGCCAAGATTCCAAGTTGGAGCAAATACTAAATGGTTGCAGATAACCAGATGGGAGTTACTGCAAACCATCAACTCGACAATAAAAGGATTCAATGGGATCAAGGAAGAGTTAAGAGCCATCCAACTGATGACTCTCGAGAACAGATATGTACTTGACATAATCACAGCTATGGACGGAGGAGTTTGTGCAAAAATTGGAAAATCATGTTGCACATTTATACCTTCTCACGATGAGGAAAATGTCACTTTAACAGAGGCTAGAAGTATGCTGATAAATCTACAGAACCAGATGATCAATGAAACAGACGAAGTTGATGATGACAGCTGGTTTGGATCGCTGTTTTCGTGGGTTCCACAATGGATGGCGGATGCATTTAAATTCCTAGGAGCCCTGCTAGTAATGATATTACTAGGTTTTTTTTTATCAAGATAATAATCTCGCAATGCCAGAAAACTGCGAAGAAAGCCACAGGGATAAAGATTATGATTGATGTCAAACCAGGATTGAAGCCCAGAGATCTTACTGACGATGAAATAAGAGACTTTGTGAAGGCCAGCGAACATGCACCCGAAGGTACGAAGTTTCTGTATCCCAGGAAACGCAGAAATTATGATGGGAAATGGATCTATTGGAGCCCAAATGGACAATGTCAGCTAATGACATGGAACAAAGACGAACATGTAAAGACAGCAGGAAGCCTGAAAGGAGTGATAAAAATATGACACTCCTTCAAACCATCATGTACAAACCCAGAAGATGAAGAAGAAATGGATACAGAAGAACCAAGTAAGATGAATCCAAAAGAGGAAGCGGAAGAGGAGGTCCCAAATATGGTCTGCACTCCAGTCACCCATTTTGAAGTTCCAGGAACGTTCACACTGAGATATGCGACGTAGGATGAGCAAATAAACCAGCAGAGAGCCGCAGTAGGGCTCAGTGCCTATCAGAAAAAGAATACCTATTGAACTACCAATAACCAGACAACCATGGACAGTACGGTATCCATTGAGACAACCCTACCAGCAAATGACACGAAATGAAGACTGCTTAAACACTGTCCCAGAAGAAACTCAAAAGGCCTTAATTGAAGACAAATGGTGACGTCACGGAGGCCCGGACAGACTCGCAGATAGAAGATATGACGACCCAAGGATAACGCATGAGATGAAACGCCATGAGTAAGGATAGCGTGAACCTTAAAGGAGAGACGATGTTGAAATATAAAGAAACTTAAGCCGTAAACAGGATGAAGATATTCAACCAGCTAACGCTTGTACATATGCTTGTAACCACAAGAAGCAAAGAAAACAGTGTGGCTTGCTATGCTTAGTAGAAAAATAGAGCGGCAAGCGCCACCTATATATACATATCTAGTCCACTTTATACAAAAGAAGAATTAACTCAGGTTACTAGGGGTCAAACAGGACAGGATTCGTATTCCAACTAAAATGAAAAGAGACGGCTGAATCGAAACTCAGCAAGAGCAGCTCATGCCTGGGAAGTCGAGGTCAGACCAAGAGAGGGAAGCGAACAGTAGCTTTGCGGAATCGAAACTTAACAGAACAGCCTGCCCCAGGAAGGCCGAGATAAGGCGGCCCAGGCAGGTGGCGAGCTGAATAAGAATTAAATGCACAAATAGAAGGAAAACTAAGCCGATTCATGGTGTGCTAGCACGTGACCAGCTGAGCGAGACGAGACACAGTTTCACACCTACGCCTGGCTGTCTCCCAAACAGAAGATACCATAACTTTTTCTGAAAAGAGGCTACAGTTTTGAGAACGACCACAGCCAACTAATTGACACATAGCCACTAAAGTACTGATTGATGGAAGGGAGGCCGGGTGAATCTTGGGGCATCCTGCACCTGGTTGTCCATTCTGCGTGCTGCTAATTAAAGTGGAGATTTATGCATGGGGTCGAAGCCAACCCAATCACGATGGACCAAATAATCTTGGGGTCCTATAGATAGTAGAACCAATGGGACGTCGTACTTTTAGTGACGTCCACAGTAGTCATTTTTGAAGGAAGGGCTTAGACGCCCACCTGATAATGTTTATCTAAACCTCACACTCCATTACCATATACAGATATAGCACATATAGTTAAGTTACCTTTTCCAACCAATATAATTGCATAATAACCTTTGAGTGTTACACGTCAATGGTGACGAATTTTGGGTATAACTGTTACTGATTGCATAAAGTTGTTGGGAGTTGAAGCGAGACGGGCTATCGCATCACTGTTGATTTCCATGTTTCCCCATTTTTTATACTCATCATTAAACAGACTCCCCTTTGCCAAACCATTGAGTTGTCCTTATTGATTGGTGTTGGAGTAAGAAATCCTACACCCCCGTCCACCTCAAGGTGCTGCTATCTCATCTTAAAGTACTACAGAGCAAACTCTGACTCTATGGGCCGGTCGGGGGTCTCTCTAGTACACGTCCAAAAAGACTGTATCCGTTCGTACGAATGGTACAAAAGACCAAAGAAAGGCCTATACCATTTGTATGAATGGGAAAATACCGAACATGAGGAGCAGGGGTTGCAGGGGTGTACCTCTCTTCCCATGTTCGGCATTTTCGGTTTCGGGGATCTACTATCCAGGATAATACATTCTCTCTCAAACAGAGTTCACCTCAGTAGGCTTTCTGAATGTTTTTGAAAAGATCATTCAGAAAGCCTACTGAGGTGAACTCTGTTTTACTGGCTTCAAGTTGCCATAAGAAGAGTGTTCTTAATAACATCCCGACTGGTGAATATATTAGAGCCCATAGAAATTGCAAAGCAGATGAGGAATTTGAGAGAGAATTTATTATCCCAGATAGTAGATTTAAACAAAGGAGATACACAGATGAGATTGTGAGCAAAGCAAGAATGAAAAGTACCAAGATCTAAAGAGCTGACTTATTGAAACGCAAGGCAAGAGAAAGGATTGAAGATTCTAAAGTAAGGATGATAACTCAGTTTTCAGCTAAAAGTCAAAGAATGTTTGGCCTAATGCATACAAATTGAAAAAATATTAACTTTAGATTCAGATCTCAAAGATTACATTGGGACCAAACCAAATATTGTTTATGCGAGGGCAACAACACTTAAAAATGCACTATGTCTGTCGTTTTTTAACCAATTAATACAGATAAGACTTGGCTACACCATAACCTTAAAGGTTTTCGTAAATGAGGAAATTGCAGCCTGTGCTATTACACAAAGGAATGCCAAAGTGTAAAGATTAATATACAAGAAGAGCTGCAAATAGATGATTTTATTAATTACATGACGAAATTTGTGATCTATGGAATTATTTGTGTGCAAACCTGTTTATATTGGTAGTACAATACGAGAGTTACGTATAAGAGGAAGGGAACACCTTAATGCACTGCACAAAGAGGATTTAAGATTACCATTGGCACTACATTGAAGTTTGGGTGGACTTGGAACCAGAAGTGGCGCTGGATTTCTTTTTCAAAGTGGCCTCACACTACACAATGCAAGTGAATGTAGAAAGTAGAAAACAAGCCTAACCCCTCAAAGTAAAGTTTGGGTGGTTCTGCCACAGGAAATTTGGAAAGAGGAGTCCAACAAGAGTATTGTACGGCACATTTCTCCCTATATTCAGATTAACAAGTGGTTAACCCCAAAAAGGGACATAATACACATGTTAACATTGAGGAATAAAATGCTGGAATTGTATTCAAAAATTATTTGCTTCAACGAGATGTGATTGGAAGGGTAAGACAAGCAGTCAACCTGCTCACCCACACTAAAGAGGCCCTTGATGTAGAGGCCTACCGAGAAATATCCAGAGTTTCACCCCTGACTTGAAGAGGCCCCTTTCCACTCACTGAAGGAAGCACAAACTGAAGGAGAACACTGAAGAGCCAGGAATGAGACACGGACAAAGTGGATTAATGGATTTGGTGAAAGACATTTATTAGAATAAAAGGGGGTTGGGAAATGCCTCTCTCTATACCTACTCCAAGAGGTGTTTCCCTACCCAAAACCAAAAATAAGGGTCTGTCTAAGGTCAGGATGTCTAAAGCAAATCACCCTGTGCCCAATGTACTATTCTGGCCCTCACATCTAGGAACAATAACTCTACATTGACAAGGGTAAATGTCTTTGGCCTTGACTAGTGCA
Source organism: Ambystoma mexicanum (assembly GCF_040938575.1). Taxonomy (NCBI): domain Eukaryota; kingdom Metazoa; phylum Chordata; class Amphibia; order Caudata; family Ambystomatidae; genus Ambystoma; species Ambystoma mexicanum. The sequence goes on along the minus strand of NC_090928.1, from coordinate 543,037,583 downwards.
CAAATGTTCAAAAAGGAAATGAGTAACTCCAACACAAAAATTGTCCAGAAGGATAAGAGTTCCTTGTTCCAGAGGGTGGTACCCTTCCCCTGAATGTCTCCTCATTCTTCCTTGTATTTCAAGAATGTCAGTTCTTCAAGTTTCCATTGCTCAAACACCCAAAACAACTTGGATGTTAGTTTGTATCTTACTCGGATACCTGGTGTACTCTCCTGCCAGTTTTCCACTTCCTTTAGATGTATTTTCACAACCCTTTTGTTAGTCCTGTTATATCCTGATCAGGACTTTCTCAGGTAATGTATAGTACACGTTGTTCAACTTGATCATGCCTGGTATACTTTTCCTGCTAGGACTTATCCACTTAAAGATACTTGTAACTTGTATCTGCCTGGTACACTCTCCCGCCAGGGCTTTCTCAAATAGGTATATTCCTGCACCTTTAAACTGCCTGGTATACTGCCCTGTCAGGGCTTTCTCATGCGAGTATTGCACACACTTTCAGACTTGATAGTCTCTTGTATCTGTACTGTCCTATCTTGAATCCCCTGGTATACTATCCCGCCAGGGTTTCACTCATAGGTGTATTGCATACACTCACAAAGCTCTTTTCTGTATATTCCGTTATGCCTCTGTAAGAAAATTTCACATTCTTTCTTATTTGCTTTATTTGCATTTATTTATGTTTTGCCAGGCTTGCAGATACGCCCCAATGTCCCTGCTTCCCTTGTGTGGACTTACCAGCTTTGGCTGGCATATGTGGGTTCCCCCGTTGCAAGCCGGTGGCATACTTCCGGCGTTCTGCCTTCTCTCGCTGCTCTGTTTCGCATCTCTCCGGGCTTTAGTTCAGTGGAGGCTGCCTCGTAGTACCAGCAAATGCACAGGGGCTCACTGTCTGCTTCTGGCATCTTACTGCAGACGTTTGCCTGCAGTTTGCTTTCCTTTCCCTTGTCAAAAAGCCACGTCGGTCCACGGACACCACTCCAGCCCTTCGGTTCCTCGGTGGGCACCGAGAGAGGTAGCGTTCTCGAGCCAGCGTTCGTTCATCAGCTCTCTGTAACAACGGGAGTGCAGCCTGCAATCCTGGCCTCAACTGATCCGCATTACTCGGCACATCTTCCTTGTCACAGGATTTTCAAACATAGGGAAATAAAAGTCTGTTTCTGATAACTTGGATGTGAAATTTGGTACTGTGTTCTTAGTCAGTCCTTGATGTCTTGTGTGCAGAATCTGGGAAGAGGTCGTCAGTGCCTTTCTTAGGTTGGTGAGGGGAGGGATGACATTATGCCATTACGGCATGGGAAATGTAGCGGCTGCCGTCACCCCGGCCACATGGGGAGAGGTCACCACTGGGAAAGGAGTGATGACACTATCGGATTCATCACAATGACCTGTTTGGCAGAAAACAGTCAGAAAGGCTTCCCATGCAAGTGCACAGTCTTAACATTTAGAAAAACTTCTTGAGTGTCGGAGATATAAACATCAATCGCCGCTGGCCATAGGTGGAGATACAGCAGAACGGGATTCTTAGGGCAGAGTTCAATTTTTGGAGGATTTGCATGAGACAGCTAAACATTTTTCTTTTTTCCTTTGATTTTCAGGATCTCTGATGTCTTTTCGTGGTCAAGGGGACAACTTCCGAAGTCACCTTGCAACTGCAACTCTTATTTAGTAGTTGGTCCTACATTAGCCCATAAGGCTCCTAGCATTGAGGTGCATTTTAAGTACTGCATTGATTGTGGCGAGTAGTCTGGTGGCAGCTGTAATTTAGTTTTGGCTTCAAAGGGGTGCAGCTTGTTTTACCACATTAGTAGCCAAATGGCATTCCTAAAAGGGCCATTGTGCAAACATGGGCTCACTTTAAGCCCAGTGTATAGTGGTTTAGACTGGTCCTTAGTCCTAGACACAGGCCCATAAAAAGACTCTGCAGATGGAACTTTCTTTTGGCATTTTTAGGGCCAACCTGACTGGCTGACCGCCAACATCTTTTTGAGTGCTGCTGTGTGTGATTGTAGAGCTGGCTTAAGCCAACCTATGAGTGAGTGGGTATATCTGGAGGAAACCCTGACCCTTTTTCAATTCTGCTGGATTTCTGCCAGAAGTCTGCATGTTTACCTACCTGCTCGAGGGATTTTGCCACGAAACAGCTGCTGCAATTTCAGGACTTAGTTTGGACCTACTGAATGGGCCCTGTGAACTTGCCTCCAGTTTTCATTTGTGGGTGATGGACGTCCTTCCTTGGTCCTCTTCACTGGATTTACTAATGCCTTCCCCAATTATCCTCTAGGTCACACACCTCAAGATAAGAAGCTGTCAGAAGGGTGGTGGGACACTGCCATCCATCTCTTCTGTTCGTCTGGGCCGTCCTGGGTTGCTTCTACCTCATGGGACCATTTTCTGCTGTCTGGATGCTTCTTTGTTTCTCCTGAGCCTTCTGGATCTGCTGGGTTGGGTTCCTCTGTCTTCCTAGTGTCTTCCTCGTCTTTTTACTCCTGGTTGCTGGCACATCCTCTTGGGAAGGCCAATTGTTGTTCTTCTGGTTCATCTGGGTCGTCACTGGTCTGGGGTTCAAGAACCATGCGTGACCAGATCCTGTAGCTCAACCTGCAAGAGAAGATCTGTACTCACCGGTTGTTTCACCATCCCTGGGCTGTATTTCACAGGACTACTGCTGTGCCTGCTTATGTTTGGGCAATTGGCTTTTGAGTTATTCTTCAAGCCCTCCCTTGTCCATGATCATGGGGTGTTGCAGGTCCCCTTCCACAGGGCTTTGCCATAGAATTCTACTGGCCAGAATCCTGCTTTGCTTTTCTCCACAGACTCATATTTACCTAACTTGTCCCCATAACCACAGCTGTGTCTACAGCCCATGTCCTTTATTTCCTAAGGGGAACCTTGACAAACTTTGAAAACTCCACTTAAACGATTTAAGAGTACTGTCCTCAGCACTGTTGTTTGCCTTCCACCCACCCCAGCATCCCTCCCCTGGTTCCCTGGAGTTTCCTACAAAAGACTGGAATTTAAGCATGTGCTCCTGGTACACACAATGTGAAAATTCTCACTCCTTCACAAGCCTGAGGGAGTGAGAATTTGCACATTGTGTGTACCATGCTTAAGTACTTGAGAATAAGATATTGCATATCGACAATTTCTCTAGTTTTAATATGTGTGTGAGGTATAGAGATGAAATATGCTTCTATTGTATGTTTTTTAACTGTATATGTATTACAAGTTTTTTATGATTGATTGCATACATGTTTAATCAAATACATTTTATGATATTGAACAAATGGTCTGAAAATTCGATGATGGAAATACAGTTCCCTTTGAACGGTGTAGTTTTCCTTTAATTTGATATTAGACTGTTTACGCCATAAGGTAGAAAGGGTATTTTCCCTTAGGTGGGGAAGCCGTTTTGTACTATTGGATCTTCCATCAAGACTGGCAGGACCAAATCCTGTGCTAAATAAAACCCAGAAACTACCTTGGGCTGAAAGGAATCAGGATGTTTCAAAACCACTATTTCTGGAGAAAACTGCAAGTATGGCTCACGACTTAGTAAAGCCCCCAACTCTGTGGCCCGCATGCCAGAGGTAATTGCCACCAGTAAGACCACCTTTGCTGATAGAAATGTACATGGGTCTTGTACTAAAGGTTTCAGGGGTAGCTCCTGAAGAGCATGTAAAACCAGAATCCGAGGGGCGCTGTTGCGCCGAAGTAAGATGGCCCCGTAGGTGTTTTGCTCCGGACTGGGGAGGCAAAGAGACGTCGTGTTCAGGCCTGCAACCTCATTGCATCTGTCTGAAATCAACGGCGATCCTTCAGGACCATATCCGCTGAACCCCTGGAAACTTTAGAGGAGAACCACGCCTCCACCACAGAGCTGTGCGCCCCCCTGACCCCTGCTGGGACTCCTGTTGCCAGTTCTCCCCGCCTCCCGCTCCAGGGACTGCGGCTCGCCCGACCACTTGGGGGCGCGGCGCCGCAGCCTGCTGTTGGGGAGGGGCGCCAAGTCCCCCGAGCCCGCCGTGCTGCTGAGGCTGACTGAGCCGGCCCCTGCCCCTCCAGCTGTTACAGCGAGCCACCTCAACCTGCTGTCCCGCAGCAACTAATCCGGCTGCAACCTCCTCTAGCGTCAGCGACACCCAGACAAGAGCGGTCACCGGTGCGACTGCCATACCAGCCGCGGCCCCGCCCCCATCAGCACTACATCTTCCTGCCCCCTGCCACCCTTTGCAGACTTGCCGGATCGGACCTGCCATCAGGTAAGGAGTGAGGGGGGTTGAGAGTGTGCCTCCTGCGGGCCGCGCCTCCTCATCTGTTGGCGCGTGGGCGCCTCACGGCTTCACCTCTCCCCTCCTCTGCACAACTACGGCCTCTCAGCTGTCTCGATCCTGTGCACGGACCACAAAATCTGCACTGGAGCGTGGGCTCCTGCCTGCCGCTGCTCGGCGCCCACTAGCATGGTTTCTTCCTCCCCACATGCCGCCCTCTGCAGGCACATCGGATCGGGCCTGCTGTCAAGTAGGGGGCGCAGGGGGCGTTGGGGGCGTTGAGTGTGTGTCTCCTGCAGGCCGCGGCCCTCCTCATCTACTGGCGCGTGGGCGCCTCACTGCTTACCTCTCCCCTCCTCTGCTCAACTACGGCCCCTCGGCCATCTTGGTCCAGCACGGACCACAGAATCTGCACTGCAGTGTGGGCTCCTGCCTGCCGCAGCTCGGCACCTACCGGCACGGCGCCTCCCTCCCCCCCTTCCGCCCCCTGCGGGCGCTCCGGATCGGGCCTGCTGTCAGGTGGGGGGTGCGGGGGGTTGAGTGTGTGTCTCCTGTGGGCCGCGGCCCTCTCCATCTGCCGGCGCGTGTGCGCCTCACGCCTCGCCTCCCCATCTTCTGCTCAACTACCTGTGACTCGCCATTGGAGTGTGGGCCCACAACACTTGCTACCACCCGCCTGTGATTTTTGATCCCCTGGCCTCAACCTCGCCCACAATACGCGCTGCCATTGCCTCTTACTGCGGGCAATCTGATCATCCGTGCCTAGCCTTGGATCTCATTGGGGCCCGAGAGACACGCTTATAAAGGCAAACCCTGCTGTGGAGTGAACGTTCTGTCGCTTACACCACGCAGCACCTCAGTGCTGTGACTGCACTTAATTACAGGATCTCACTGCCTACTGCACTGCTTACTATGGCTCAGAAAAACTGAGGAACCTTGTGGTTCTTGACCCCTCATAACATCTCCCTGTTCCTGGCGGGCCAACCCACTGGTTGCACACCGATACTTCATAGTTCCACACACCCAGGTCAAGGTTGGACTATCCCCTGCCCCCAGTATTGCCCTGCCTGTGTCGGCCCACGGCAACTAAGGGGAGCATACCTTGCGACTTGCTAGCTGGCTTCGTGAGGCTCCTACCACTGGTGCTCCACCGATACCCGGAGGCCCTTTGCGCGTCTTTCCGGATATTGACCCCTCCTGCGGGCCACCATTTGTCTCGGATCCCTGGCTGCGGGTTCCCCACTTATACGACTGCTACGTCTCGGCTGGGCGTCCCGCCGCAGGACACCCTGTCTCCGGCCCTGCTTCCACGCCGCAACGATTGGCGTTATCCACCTCTACTGTATACACAGCGGCGCACCTGGGCTGTGTGGGGGGCCATCTCGACCACGGTGATATTGTAGCCTCTGTGTGCCTCCCGGTGCACTCGGACCTGCACCGGTTGCCTGCCTGTAATACTACTGAATGCCCTCCCACCTGCCACAGAAACATTGTCTGCTCGCCTTCTCCCTTCTCGCAGCGAAATAGCTAATCTAAACTACAGGAACGTTGTCTGCTCACCTTCTTCCTCCTCGCAGTGAACCAGCTACTCTAAGCCCCTCAGGGCTGTGCCCCCAATGCTCTTAATTAAAGCACACCTAGACTTACAGCTTTGCTCTCAGGGGCCTCTTGCCACCTCAACTATACTGGTCTATAACCGTGTGCCCACTCGCCACCCCACTCTTATATTAACTACATAAATGCTCCACGCCTCATGACCTGGGGGGGGCACCCGCATTGGCACCTAGTTTGCCTACCTCAACCTCCTCGTAGAGGCTGGAGTGCCCCGACCTGGACTCAGCCATACCTCTGCACGGCCTACCCTTGAGCCAGCAACTGTGCCACGTCCTCCTGCGTTACATCGCCGATCCAACGATCCAGTGGCAATATCACATCTGGTCCACCCCTCCGGCCCCTGTTGCCTCGCCTCCTGGTCCTGTGCACTCTGGCGACCGGGCCCTGATCACCGGACACGGCCTACCACCATGACTAAGGGAGCCGGTTCTAGTAAGAAGCAAAGTTCACTAAACATGTTTGCCAAGACCCCTTCCAAGCCACTGACTGACCCTCCGGAGGAATCACCGACCACCATGGCACCCTCAACCTCTGACGACTCGCAGAAAATGCTGGAGTACATGTGAGAGGGCTTCACTACGCTCCACACTAAGTTAGACGATATGAATGGGACCATCTCGTCTATAAAGGCCCATATCGAGAGGACAGACAGCAGGATCGCCGAGATCGAGACAAGGGTTGGCACCGCGGAGGACGACCTTGTCTCCTTACGCACCGCTGTAACCACCTTGACCAGCCGGGTCTCTACGGTTGAAAAGAAAAATGACGACCTCGAATCCCACTCCAGGAGAAATAACCTCCGCATTGTTGGTATACCGGAGGACAACATTCGTGAGCCCATGGAGGATTACGTGGAACGCACCCTCCTAGCGCATCTGGATAACCCCAAGCTCTCGGCACAATTTGCAGTTGAGAGAGCCCACCGATCCTTGACTGCCAAGCCCAGTCCGGGTGCCCCACCCCGTCCCATCATAGCCAGAATCCTCAATTACCGTGACCATGATGCCCTGCTCCGGGCGGCCAGGGCCAAGGGGGAGCTGCATCTTGGGGCGGCGAGAATACACTTGTATCCGGATTACTCTGTGGCTGTGCAACAAGAGCGTAAATCCTTCTTTGCGGTGAAAAAGAGACTTCGAGACTTAGGAGTCAAGTACCCCATGCTCTTTCCCGCCAAGCTGAGGATTGAACACTCCAATCAAACGTACTTCTTCACTATCCCAGAAGAGGATTCGAAGTTTATAGACAAACACATTCCTGGCTGATCTAAGCAGTGTTAATATAACTCGCATGTTTTTTTGGGGTTTTTTTTTCTCAATATCTGTTAACATACTTGGGCCACGGGACTGGACCGCCACGGCGCTTCCTCCCTCACTATGGGCACTGTTCATTGTAGCCTACTCCTGCACAGGTTGCTTCTGTTGCCCCATTACCTTTCCGTGTAGGTGATGTTTCATTACCATGCTGTTGCATCGTAGACTGTACTGTCTTGTTGGGTTCACAGCCCGGAGCTACCCTGTTTTTTCAACCCACCCACTTCTGTATCATGTCCCGGGACCCTGCCCCCCCCTAACCGAGATCACACCCAATTCTTTTGGTGCCATGTCGGAGCACATGGCCCTACCCCATTCTCCCGTGGGCCCTTGTTTATGGATCTGGTCCTGATGTAACCTGCACCCACTCTAAATGCTCCGCTTTAACCTACTACGTAGCATAAATCTCCTTACGCTCTTCCCAGTCCGGCCGCCATCGCCCGGCTGCTAACAGACCCCCAGGCGTTGATGCCTAAAAGTTTATGGTTGTTCTGGTTTTATTCGGGTTTCGTCCCTCTGATTGGGGGAGGGATGTGGGCGGGGGGTTGGAAGGGAACGTTATGGTTTAAAAATGTCTTGACAGCCTCCGGAGGCCCCGCAGGCACCGTGCCGAATCAAATCATATATGCAGTCAGCCGACCGCATACACCTAAGGTACACACCTTTCATGTCCCTGGAATCCACCTTTGCTTATTCCACCGCCACTCATACGAATATGGCTGATACTTCTCTAACCTTTGTGAGCTGGAATGTCAAGGGATTAGGCAATTATAAGAAGATGCAGCAGATTCAGCTCCACGCTGAACGCCACGGAGTAAAGATCCTATGTTTACAGGAAACCCACGCTCGCTCGGAGCAATGTGAACGATTCGCCAAGAAATGGGGCCCCCAGAGATATTACACTAATTATTCCACTCACGGTCGAGGCACCCTCACCCTAATACATAGAAGTTTGAAGTTCACCTGTCAGCAATCCCACATAGATCCACTTGGAAGAGTTGTACTCATCACTGATACATTACAACATCAGGAGATAGTTATTCTGAACATATATGGTCCTAACGTCGACGACGCTGACTTCTACTTTCACATAGCCACTCTACTTGAGAGCTACCCCCTGATTCCTATTTTATGGGGCGGGGACTTCCATACGATATTAGATGTCACCTTGGATAGGTCCGGTTCTCGCCCTCGCCAACTGTCTAGGGCAGCCTACTCTACTCCTAATCTTGACTTCGCTCCCCCGCTTGGCACTGGTGGACGTTTGGCGCCTGATGCATCCTGATGACCGTACATACTCCTTTTACTCCTCAGTGCATGATTCAAACTCTAGAATAGATAGATGGCTTGTCACAGACTTACTGGTTAGATGCGTAACTCACTTGGCCATTCTCCCCAGGACACTGTCGGACCACTCACCGGTACTAATCTCCTTAAACTGGGGGTCGGACGCCAACAAAACAAGACAGTGGAGGATGAGTCCTCACACGCTTCTTGACCAGGTTTTTGCCTCCGAGCTTGAATCCTCCATCGAGGAATATTTCGAGATTAACATAAACTCTGTCTCCACACACGCTGTGCTCTGGGAAGCCTTTAAGGCACACACGAGAGGAGTCGCCATCTCTAAGAGCAGTGGCATCCTTAAGGGCATCCGTGCTGACATCACCACCAGCGAATCAGCCCTATCTGTTTATGAATCCCAATACGCAGTTGATCACTCCCCGGCTACTTTAGCAATGCTGGGTTCTGAGCTGGACAGGTTCCGTGGCCTTGCCGAGAGCGAGGTTAAGTTCCTGGACTCCCCTCGATCGGTGAGGAAATACGGCGAGGGTGAGCGCCCCGGCAGAATGTTAACTAGGCTGCTACATTGCGAATTCGGTGCCCCCAACATACCGGCCATTACTAGACCAGATGGCACACTCGCCACCTCCCCCCAAGACATCAGTTCTGAGTTTCTCACGTTTTACACTTCCCTGTACTCGGAGGTTGACACTTGACACTTCCCAGATCTCTGAAATCAATTCCTACTTAGAGAACCTCCCTTTATCAGTCCTATCAGCCGACACTAGTGCCTCCCTCGAGAGGCCCTTTACCCTAGAGGAAATCGTGGAGGCCATCGAGTCACTGGCATCGGGGAAGGCTCCCGGCCCTGATGGGCTCCCGAGGGATTTCTACAAACTATACAAGGCCCAACTAGTGCAGCACCTACTGACCCTATGGGAAGAATCGTGCGACATGGGCATACTTCCACCGTCTCTCCGGGAGGCATTGATTACGGTGCTCCTCAAGCCTGGTAAAGTCCCCACGCAATGTAGCTCTTACCGACCCCTCTCGCTGATTAATAGCGATATTAAAATATTTGCCAAACTACTTGCCAACCGCTTAGGCCCGTACATGTCCCACATTGTTCATCCAGACCAGGCTGGCTTCGTCCCTTGAAGGTCCACCTCCCTAAATTTACGGAGACTCTTCAATGTAGTCAGCAGAATCGACCCGGCCACACAAGCAGTGGCAGCCACATTAGACATGCAAAAGGCATTTGATTCAGTTTCTTGGAAATACCTGTGGTGTGTTCTCGAGAAATGCAAATTCGGCCCCAACTTCCGCGCCTGGATAAAGCTCCTTTACACCGCCCCGTCGGCCAAGGTCCGTACGGAAGACAGGTGCTCTTCCCCCTTTCAGATATTTAGAGGTACACGCCAGGGATGCCCCTTCTCCCCACTCATTTTTGCTATAGCCATGGAGCCCTTTGCTGACATGATTCGGCAGTCACACTCGCACAGAGGGTTGCGCACATCTGGCCAGACTGACATAGTCTCCTTTTATGCTGACGATACCCTGCTGTTTGTTCGATCCCCTGAAATTAATCTTTTACCTATACTGACAGACGTGGCTCGATTTGGGGACATATCCGGTTTGAAGGTCAATTGCTCCAAGTCTACATTATTCCCACTCACAGATTCGACACGACCCCCTCCCGATCTACATGGGTTCAACTGGGCTTCCTCTAGCTTCACCTACCTGGGGGTGGTGGTCTCCCGGCACACGTCACAGCTACGTGACGACAATTATCACGCTTATCTAACTAACCTGGAGGCTAAAACCTCCAGCTGGACTAAGCTTCCCCTCTCACTAGCAGGCAGAGTAGGCATACTTAAAATGATTGTATTACCTCAATTACTGTATCGATTTACCAATCTGCCTCTATGGCCTGGGGATACCTTTTTCCAAACACTGCGCACCATATGTAACACCTTCTTCTGGCACTCTGGGGCCGTCTGGCTCAAATTGACTACACTAACTGCTCCTAAGGCGTTGGGCGGCTTTAGCGCACCCGATTTGATCAGATACTGGGTGGTGGCCCAATCACAGTTCGCTGCATTCTGGTTCAACACCATTGATCCCCCCCCTCATGTCCGCCTTGAGAAGCTAGCTGTCTGTGACCGAGTGATCGGGTCCCTGTTCCTCCAGCCAATCCCCCCTGCCTTAAACTCTGTGAATCCGGTGGCTTGTACATCCCTGGCGTTGACCAAACTCTGGTCCATGGTCGACACACCTCGCCCGTTCCATGGGGATCTGCCTCTGTGGAACTTCCTTCCCGATGCTCCACACATTCCACTTTCGGTGGTCACTCGCTGGGCCGCTGCCGGCTTCCTGACCTTACGCGATGCCTTTGAACAGGGAAACTTTATAGAATGGTCTGACCTTCCCCCTTCACTCAGGCGCCGACCCTCGGTGTGGCTACAGTACTCTTCACTCCGAGCACATCTCAAGTCCAGATATTCAGACTTCCCCGCCTTGCCCACTGATGAACCTATAGTTGAGGAGCTTTGCTCCGATCTCTCTTTCAGAGGTAAGGTGTTGAGGCTCTATTCCTTATTGCAGACTAGAGCGGCCCCCCACTTCACCGAGCTGAGACGCAGATGGGAGGAGGACCTTGGTACTGAGATCACCGACGAGAGGTGGGCTCGGATGTGCGCCCGTACCCACGAGGTCTCCTACAACACTAAATTTAAACTCATTCAGTTTAGAATTCTACACAGGTATTATCATACACCCATGAGACTCCACCGCATGTTTCACGCCAACCCCCCCACTTGTCCTAGGTGCGGCGCAGATCAAGCCTCCTATATACATATGTTGTGGCTATGTCCCCGTCTGTCCCAATTTTGGCTAGACATTTGTTCTACATTGTCTGACATTCTGGAACACCCAATCACCCCCACCCCAGAGCACTGCTTATTCCATGATCTCCCACAGTTACCCCGTGATGGTAAGAAACTAGCAGGCCTCTGCATGCTACTGGCAGTTCGCTGTATATTACTCTGTTGGCTCCGCCCTAGAGCGCCTACCTATACTCAATGGCTCAGATCGGTCACATGGGCTCACGATACTGAGCAGTCCTGGAGCGCTATGCAGCATTCCCACTCCAGGCCGAGGGACATCTGGCCGAGATTCCGAGACTATATTTCTGCCTTGACTTCACCGTCTACTTCTCCTTCTACCTCCCCAGGTGGTTCCCCTTAAATAGTGTCCTGTTATGGTGTATGTATTAATACTTTGTTTATTGCTTTTTATCAATATGCTACATTTACGCAATATGTATTGTTTATTACTCATATTGTTTGCATTTAGTGCGGGTGCCATGTGGCTCCCTCTGGTTTTTGTTGTGCTGTCAATTCAATAAAAAAGAGTTTTAAAAAAGAAAAAAAAACAGAATCCAAAAGGACAGAACCATAAAGCGACAGAATGGTCCCTTCAACTCAACGCTCCGGAACAGTTTAGTGACAATGACATTTGAGAGTCAAAACTGCCAAGCCTAACAGGGATGCATCTCAGAGAAATTCCCGAATCTGAAAAGGATCCACTTGGAGAGGGAGAAACCTTTGAGTGGAAAAGGTTTGAAAGGACTCCCAATGGTGTTATATATGATATGATATTGCATTTATAACGCGCCTATACACAAGTGTTTCAAGGCACAACGAGGCAAGGGAGGGGAAACAGAGGGAAGACAGACAACGATCCTACAAGGTCAGGTGTCATTCAGATCGTGCAAGTGCATGGAAAGGCGGAAGGATGAGAGTGCAGGGGGAAGGGGAGGGGACAGTGCAGTACATGGGATAAAAGAATAAATAATAAGTAAAAGGTACGGCCAACAGGTGGCAAATGCAAGGGAAAGTGCAGACAACAGGAGTGAAGTGCTGGTAGTTGGACTGTAGGGAAACAGAAAACAGTCCCCAAGTGCAGGGGTTGCCAGGAAGGCAGTGCAGGTGTGTGACTGGCGGGGAGGGGACCTGGGCCCGAGATCAGAGAGTGGCCAGTTAACCAGTGCAGGTTTGGTTTCAGCCAGGAAGTCAGCAGGGGAGAGGAGGAGAAAAGGCAGAAGCAAAGAGAAAGGTTTTGAGGTGCTTCCGGAACTGAAGATGATTATCCTCAAGTTTCAGGGAGGCAGGGTGGCTGTTCCAGAGGGAGGGCCCCAGCCGAAGAAAGAGACCTACCACCAACTCATTGCTTGGAGAAGCGACTGACCCTGAGGGAGTTGGAGGCGGATGAGCGAAGAGCTCAAGAAGGAAGATATTTAGGAAGAGAGAGTTGAAGGTATTGAGGCCCCAGGACCCAGAAGGCCTTATGGACAATGCAGAGAGTTTTGAACTTAATCCTCGCAGCTACTGGAGCCAGTGCAGAGATTTCAGTCCTGAAGAGATACGATCCCAGGGCTTGAGGCCAAGGACAAGTCTTGCAGTCCTGTTTTGGATGAGTTGCAGAGGGCAGAGAGTAGAAGCAGGCAGATTTAGAAAGAGGCTGTTGAAATAGTCCAGCTTAGAGAGCACCAGAGCTCTGGAGACAGTGAGCTTCTGGTGGAAGGAGGTTTTTAGCCTCACAGGTGGAAGCAGGAAGAGGGCCAAGAGAGGCCAGCCAGAGAGTGACAGGAAAGGAGGGAGCGGGTGTGCCGATGAGGAGTATCTCGGTCTTACTGGCATTAAGGCAGAGATCATTGTCGGCACACCACTCCTGGATGGCGGACAGACAGTCAGAGATGAGGGAGGGAGAAGAGGTGGCTGAGGGTAGCCTGAAAATGAGCTGGGTGTCATTCGTATAGCACTGGAAGTTGGGGCAGAGCGCAGCAATGCGGTGGGCAAGAAGTGCCAGGTATTGGTTGAACAGCCAGGGAGAGAGGTTAGACCCCTGGAGAACACCACAGGTAGAGATAGAGGAGGGGAAGGACCCAAGTTGAACCTGGGAGGGTCGATCAGAGAGGAAAGAAGTCAGCCATGCCAGGGCTTGACCAGTGATCCCAGGGTTAGTATGCCTGTAGAGTGAAAGGTTTCTTAGACATATGGATGCAGAAAGCTACTCTACTTTGGTCTAGTCACTTAACCGCCAAGCCGTTAAGAGGAGCATCTGCAAGGTATTTAGAGGAAGCGGGGGAGGGCTAAGGGGAAGAAACCTCAGATCTAACTGGGCTAGCAGGAGGAGTAAAGGAAACTAAGGCCAGTGAGGCCGGAAGGGAATAATCACCAGTACAAGCTGAATTTTGCAGAGAACTCAAGGAACTAACGGGATTGGAGGAAACGCATGGTGCCACATCTGGGGCCACTGAAAGGAGACGGCGTCCATCGTGTATTGCATGTGTCGAGTGCCTTTGAGACACACATATCTGGAGCTGATGTTCCTGCCTGGAGAGGCTGCTAATAAAATAGTGCCCCTATTTTAATTAGTGCATCTCTTAGATATAAATTGCTACATAGTGGAGCTGTTGATTAAGATAGGTGGATTCTGATCAAATAATTTAATAATTCTGTTGTGATTTTGCTAATGAATATGTGAGGTCTACTACTGCAGATCCCTCCTTCTGGTCTAACATGAGGAAACACTTAATGAAATACAACCTCCCTAATTGTATAATGTGTGGAGTTTTCAACATTATAGAGCCCTATATGAGCAGATTAGTTCATTTTTCAAAAATACTAAATCTCAAAGAATGTTTACAATGTATATCTGAACGAGGCCTAGTGACATCGAATTCACATTTCACTCAAAGCCACATTATCACGTGTTGATTATATATGCATTTCTAAATCTTTGGCTGCAAATATGTTGGACTCTCCTTTAGATAGGATTACAGAAGCTGGCCAAGCCCCTGTAGACAGATTACTAGAACTACATCATACACACCATATATCTAATATATGTAAGAGATATAATAACTCCCTTTTATGCAATATATTTGTAGACTATGTTACAATCAGCAATTTGTTTAGTTAAATAAATATGAAGATATTTAAGTGGTTAATAATTAGGATTGCTTTAAGGCTGTTCTTAGAGGTCCTATAATTTCATTGTTGCCAATAAAGAAAAGAAGCTAGAAAAGTTTCTGATAACATTTTTTGTAACAAATGAAACAACTTGAAACATGATATAATGTGAATCCCAAAGCTAAATCACTTAAAACACACAATTACTCAATGAATGGAGCACAACTAAATTACCTCAGCATGAGCTTGTGGTGCAATTTTTAAATATAAAGCAAAAATATATCTGCGTTCAAATAAAGCTAGTAAATTGCTTGCTTTGTATTATTTTAAGTTTCGAAAAGCATACGGCAAAATTACGAGTATCAAAACGGAGAACAGTGTGAGGGTGTAATGACAGAGAGATCTTAGTTGTGTTTACAAAATGTGACAAAGGACATGTATACATCTGAACATACTTTTGATAGTTATACCTTGAATACTTTTTTTGATAGGGTACAGCACACATCAGACCCAGATTGTGATTTTAGCTCCTTAGATACACCCATTTCTTTAGATGTAATTAGTAGAAATATTCCTGATATTTAAAAAATAAGGTACCAGGATGATTGCTTCACAATACATTATTTAAATTATTTTTTCTAATATGTTGGGATTAGAGATTATTGGATCTTTTTTCTTGAAAGAAATGGTAGTACTAGAGGTTTGTTTTCTGAAGCTATTAATACTTATTCCTAAACATGATAAAGACTGAGCTTCCAAAAAATGGTAGGCCTGTATCGCTTGTTTCCGATGGTAAAATATGGTAAAATATTTGCTAAAGTCACGACAAACAGAATGAACCCTCTCCTTTCTTAATTAAAGCAAACTATTACAGGTTTTGTTAAAACGAGATTTTGCTCTGCTAATTCTGGGAGTTTTCTTGACATTGCTAATATTTCTCGTAAATCAACTGTGACAGCTATGCAGCTATTGAATTAGACAGCGGGAAAACATTTGAATGAGTAGAGTGGATTGTTTGCAGCTTTAAAATGGTATGATTTTGCATCCAAGTTGATTTCTCTTTTTAAACGTCTTTATTCTATTCCTAAAAAAAAATGTCAAACATGGATACTTGTCCAACCCTTTCTTGCTTTACTGAGGTACGAGACAAGGGTGTCCCCTATCTCCTATTCTATTTATTCTTGCTTTAAAATAGTTTCTTCAACTGATGAGACAGAATAGTGAAATATTGGGTGTCAAATACAAGAAATTTGAATTTAAACTGGCAGATTATGCGGATATTAAATTTGCATGAATAATCCTGGCACTAGTTTCCATCACCTCCCCGACTCCATTGATATTTTTTGTAAAGTGTATGGATATAAATTACATTTAGATAAATCAGAAATACGTCCTCACAATTCATATTTTCATGAACATGAATTTCTTAATTTTCAAATGAAATGGTGCCCTGATGGTATTAAATATTTAGGTATGTATATCTCTTGCTCAACTAAAAATGTAATTTAACAAACCAATTCATATAGATGTACTAGAATAAATAATATTATTATATTATTAATGCATGATCACCATTATATCTGACTTGGTGGGACAATACGTGGCAATTAAAATTATACAATTCCCCATTTTATATGTACTAGATATTTTTATAATTCCCTTTCCATCTAAATTCTTTAAATACAAAGGATTCTATTCGGACTACATTTCTTTGGGGGGATAACAATCTTCATATTTCACCTAGTACATTAAAACTATTCAAAAACTCTGGGGGAGTTACAGTTCCCACCTTTACTTTATCATTCTGCTTTTATACTTAAAGCAAGCTCAATCCTGGTGTGGTTACTTTTAGAGAAACCTTTCATTTCCCCTATAACTTCTAAGCATACATTTTATCTAAACGGTAAAAGTAAAGCTCTGGAACCAATTTGCATTCAGGCTATATCCTTAGGAAGGAAAATGTCTATATCCACATTTTAGGAAACTGTCTGAGTTCATAGCCCGATATTTATGGCTTAACAAGAGAATGAAGGTGAATGTGAGGTCTATACTTTGGAAGAGCTGGTTGGGTAAAGGCATAACATTTGTTAATCAGCACTTTGGTGATGGGCTTCCATTGATATTAAATGAATTTGGAGCTAAATATATTCTTCCATTGTCTTCAACATCTCAAGTGTTAGATATTTTAACAGATAACCTCGATTCTTTCAGTGATCAAGCTATTATTCCCGACACTGATAGATTAAAATACTTTAACTTAACGTGATAAAAACAGAAGTAATAAATGGTCTTCTGCATCTAGTTGGGAAATGGATTGTGAAACAGAACAGAATGACAATATGTAGCCTTGAATATGGAATAGAGCTAAAATGATTTGAGCAACGTTAACCCAATCTTTTTCGTCTTACATAGGGCCATCCTAACGCCTACAAGATTATTTAACTCCAAATGCATAACTGATCATGAATGCTGGTCTTGTAAGGATAGGTTTTTGATTGTAAAGTTGTGAACAGTTTTTGGTGAGAGGTTTGGAAATGGTTATAAAACATATCTAAGATTAATATGGCGCTGTTGTATGAAATTATACTTCAAGGCAGCTTGGCATTTGAAGCTCCAGTGGACAAGTACTTGCGTTCCCTTGTTGTCATTCTTGTGTTGATTGCAATACAAATAATCGCAGTAAATTGGAAACAGCTGTATAATATCAATATTGAGGCTGTTTGCAATGTACAGAAAGTAGAAAGATCCACTACTGTAACGCCTAACTTAATGTAGATAAAGGGCATAGGTTTATAATACTTTTTGTCGAATTTCAACTCTAGTATAGTATGCTTAGTTCATAAAAGTACATCTTGTTTGTTATTGCATCAAACTTAAATTACCCAGTAGTCATCCCCTTTCCACGTGTACTATCCTATAGTTGTGCAGTTGTTCAGAATAATTTTTCATAGATTACTAGTACCTATTTGGTGATACTATCTACTACAATGTAATAGTTTAATTCACACTTTGTTGTTTGTAGACATCTTTTTTAAGATATCTATACTTAAAAAAATATCTATAATAGTATACATTTTTAAGCAGGATCTATTCAATTTTATTTGGCTTAAGGAATAATAGATTAATATCGGATTTACTTAAGTAAACAGTTGGTCTGTTTTTCTGAGCGGTCTGGTCTTGTTTACATAGAAAGGACCACCCTCCTTACATTTAGTGTATGGAGTTTTTTCTCAGCTGAGCTTGTTAGGTTCTGCAAGAAGGCCGGTAGCTCAATGGATTAGTTTACATGAAATTTGGAGATGAACTTAGGCGAGAACCTAGGGTGTGTTCGTAAAAAAAATGTGTTCTTGTGGATGACAAAGAAAGGGTCATGCACTGACAAAGCTTGAAGTTCACTGACTCTTCTTATGGAAGTGATAGCCACTAAGATGGCAGTTTTATATGTAAGGTGTTTAAGACTTGCCTTATGCATAGGCTCAAAGGTAGGTCCCATGAGCTTTGCAAGAACTACATTGAGATCCCAGCCTGGCGGTGGGTTTGAAATTGGAGGGTGGAGTCTCTTTACTCCCTCCACTAATGCTTTGATGACAGGGACTTTTCACCACAATACTTTACTCTGAGAGGTGTTGTAAGCTGATAAAGCCGCCAGGTGAACTTTATAGAGTTGAATAGTAACCCTGAGTCTAACAAGTGGAGCATTATAATGAAGAATATGGGATGGAGTACATTCTACTGGGTTTATTTGTTTAGACTGGCACCAAATTACAAATCTCCGCCACTTGTCGAAATAACAGTGTCTGGTATTTGGCTTACGAGAGTCCTTGAGGATATCCATACACCAATGTGGTAGGTTTAGATGTCCAAACTCTATGACCGGAGGAGCCATGTTGCCAAGTTCATTGAGTGAGGTGGAGGGTGCACTGTTATTCCCCTGTGTTGGGTCAGTAAGTTGGGTCTGGCACGAGAGTTTGATGGGATCGCACATCGCCAGTTTGCACATATGTGGCCACCATGGTGGTCTTGCCCACATAGGAGCAACTAGGATGAGCGTCATGTGCTCTTTGTGAATCTTGTTCACCACCCTGTTCATAACAGGAGTTGGGGGAAAAGCGTAAGCAAATTTCCCTGACCAGCACATCCATGGAGCATTGCCCTTGGAGTCTAGTTGGAGAAACCTGGACGGGAAGTCTGGGCATTGCTTGTTTTCTCGTGTAGTGAACAAGGCTAGCATGGGGTAACCCCACTGTGAGAAGATGTGGTCTACGACATGTGTGTCTAGTTGCCACTCTTGTTCCTCTGGTAGGGGATCTCTGCTAAGCGAGTCTGCTAGAGTGTTGAGTTCCCCTGGAACGTGTTTGGAAGATAGGAACACCCCCCCTCCGAGTGCCCATTTCCATATTTTCTGTGCTAGCTTGGACAGATTTAGAGAATGTGTGCCCCCCTGCTTGTTGATGTAGTACATTGCAGTGGTGCTGTCGGTGAGGATCTGTACCGACTGATTTGTCAGAAATGCTTCGAATGCTTGAAGCGCTTTGAATACTGCCAGAAGTTCCAGCAGGTTGATGTGGTTCTGTACCGTGATGCGAGTCCACAGACCATGTGCTGTGTGATGAAGGTGATGAGCCCCCCCACCCGAAGAGTGACGTGCCTGTCGTAACTATCGCTTGCACCACCGGGTGTTCCCTTCAACAGATTCTCCTTGTCCCCAAGCAAAGGTTTTCTACTAGTGTTGGCAAAACGACCACTAGATCATCCCATTGACCGCTTGCCTGAGACCACTGTTTCACCAACCACTCTTGCATGTGGGACTAGGTAAATGCAAGATGCCATCATGCCGAGCAAACGCATATCTTTGCGTAAACTTATTTGGTGACCGGCTTGATACTGAGGTATTTGCAGTAGCATGTTCAAAACTCTTTCCTTTGATGGAAAGACTAACCCTTCTTCCCTTTCTATGACAGCTCCTAGGAACTGTTTGGTTGTGCTTGGCACAAGGCCTAATGTTTTCTCGTTTATTGAGAAGCCCAATTGGAAGACAAGGTTTATGGTTCTTTGAGTGTTTTGCCTGCACATTTGGGGAGACTCCCCTGTAATCAGCCAGTCGTCCAGGTAGGAGTACATTGGGATTGGTTCCCTGCGCAGGTGCGCTGCCATCACCGCCAGTACCTTCGTGAATACCGTTGGAGCAGATGCTATTCCAAAGGGTAGCACTATGAATTGGTAGTGCTGGTTTGCTATCTTGAAACGCAAGAATCTTCTGTGCGCTGGGAACATTGAAATATGAAAATAGGCATCTTTCATATCCAATGTTGCCATGTAGTCCCCCCGCTTTAGCAGAGGGATTACTTCCTGTAGCGTTGTCATGCAGAATTTTTGTAGCTTGACATAGGTGTTAGCAGGGCGTAGGTCTAATGCGGGGCGCATTGTTAGATTTTTTTTTTGGTACAAGGAAGTAGGTTGAAAAGATACCCTTGTTAACCTAGTTCCCTGGGACGATTTCTATGCCGTCCTTGAGAAGCAGCGTGGCGACTTCCTCGGGAAGGATGCTTTGTTCTTCCTTCATGGATGTCTTTTGACGCGGGGGATGGTTTTGGGGTCGCTGAAGTAGCTCCGCCAAATACCCACCCGCAACGGAAGATAGCACCCACTTGTCTGAGGTGATTCCCTCACATGCGTGGGTGAAGGAACAAGTTACTCACCTGTAACTGTTGTTCTCCAGCATGGGTCTGGCATGGATTCACATGCTCATGAATATTCCCCGTCGTCAGGCTGGGAATCCTCGGTAAAGAAAAATCAGTATCAGTTTCGTTTCTGATCTGTCTTTCGTAGTAGTAACCAATCACTGATCTCTGCGTCATACTGACCACAGCCAATGACTGTCATCTCCCTAAGCCCCGCCTCTGGCAGCCATCTTCAGATTTGGTAGCACGTGAAGTGGCAGTATGACCAAGTGAAGAGCCGCAGAGGGGTAGGCGGGATGGTTCGCATGTGAATCCATGCCAGACCCATGCTGGAGAACAACAGTTACAGGTAAGTAACTTGTTCCTTCTCCAGCATGGGGTCTGGCATGGATTCACATGCTCATGAATAAAGAATACATAGCAGTACACACATGCACAACCACGGGAGGTGGCAAAGGCTCAACATTAAGCATTACATCCAAAACTCAACATTAAGCAATTCTTAACTCCTCACCAGGCTCACCTTAGGTGAACAGGTTGCGCAGCACTGCTTGGCCGACCCTGGACTCCTCCCTGGAATCCCGATCGACGCAGTAGAATTTCGTGAAGGTGTGCGTCGACCTCCACGTAGCAGCCCTGCAGATGTCCAGCAAGGGCACACCAGGTAGTAACGCCATGGTAGCTGCGATCGCTCTGGTGGAATGGGCTCTCGGACGGCCAGGCAGCGGTCGGTTTGCCAACCTATGACAGTACATGATACAGCCGGAGAGCCATCTGGAAATGGAAGCCTTCGAGAGAGCCTTCCCCTGATTGACAGGTCCAAAGTTCACAAAAAGTTGTGACGTCTTCCGAAAACTCTTCGTGCGGTCCACGTAGAACTTCAGCGCTCTAGCCACATCCAGCTAGTGCAAAGTCCTTTCAGCCGCGACGAAGGCGACGGGAAAAAAACGGGCAACACCAAGGGTTCGTTGAGGTGGAAGTCCGACAGCACCTTGGGCATGAAGGAGGGGTGCGTCCTGAGCACTACCCTCGTGTCGTGAAAAGTCAAGTACGGGGGGTTGCAGGAAAGGGCCTGGATCTCTCCCACCCGTCGTGCGGAGGTGATGGCCACAAGAAACGCTGATTTCCATGACAAGAATTTCAACGGAGCTGAGTGCAGAGGCTCGAACGGAGGTCCCATGAGCTTGGTCAGCACCACGTTGAGCTCCCACGCCGGGGCCGGGGCCTTCACCGGCGGGAACAATCTGAACAGTCCCTTCATGAATTCTTTCACCAGACGATGAGACCACAAAGACGTCCGTCCCGTGGTTCTGGTGTATCGGGAGATCGCAGCAAGATGAATCTTGATGGAAGCGTGCACCAGTCTAGCCTTGGCCAGCGTCAGCAGGTACGGCAGTACTTGAGGAGCCGTAATCCATAGAGGGTTAATCTTCTGTGCGTGGCACCAGACAGAGAACCTCTTCCATTTGTGTCCGTAGCATTTAAGAGTCGAGGACGCCCTGGCCTTTGCAAGAACCTCTCTGCAGTCGGCCAGTATGTCGTAGCCTCCAAACTCTAACGCTGCAGGAGCCAGGCCTGCAAGTTCAGCGACTTTGGGTCGTGATGGAGGATGGCGCCTCCTTCCCTGGAGAGAAGATCCACGTCCACTGGCAGCTTGATTGACGGGGACGCTGACAAGTCCAGAAGGTCCGGGAACCATATCTGCCTCGGCCACGCAGGTGCGACGAGGATCATCCTGCACCGTGACCTCTTGAGCTGGCTGATGAGCCGGATCAGCAGCAGCAAAGGAGGGAACGCATATAGGAACAGGCCCTCCCAGGGGAACGAGAAAGCATCGCCCATGCTCCTCGGCTGGGGAAACCTGCTGGCGAACCTCCGGCACTTGGAGTTTGTCGCCGTCGCGAACAGATCGATCTGGGGTGTGCCCCACCGTCGGAAGAGGCGGTCCACTAGATCCTGTCGTAGTTCCCACTCGTGGCACGAGCGCAGCTCTCTGCTGAGCGAGTTGGCGATGGTGTTTTTTATTCCTGCCAGATGAAGCGGCCCCAGAAACACCCCTTGGGCGACGGCCCAATGCCACAGATCCTGCGCCTCCTTGGACAGGGCTGGGGATCTGGTACCGCCCTGCTTCCTGATGTAGAACATGGTGGTGGTGTTGTCGGTGAAGATCCTCACCACCTTGCCCTTGAGGGACGGAAGAAAGGACCTGAGGGCCCAAAACACTGCACGGAGTTCCAGGACATTGATAGAGAGAGACTTCTCCGTCGGCAGCCAAAGGCCCCTCGCGTGCAGATTTTCGGTGTGCGCTCCCCACCCTTCCAGGGAGGCATCCGTGGTCACTGTCTTCTGGTGGCCCCGGGTCTGGAAGTCCATGCCCGCCGTCAGATGCACGCGGGTGCCCCACCACAGGATTGCTCGTTGGAAGCTCTCGTTGAGTGTGATCCTGTCCTCGAAGCTGCCCGTCGTCTGGATCCAGCGAGCGTCCAGGAACTCCTGTAACGGGCGCATCCGAAGCCTGCACAGGCGGTTGAGATAAATGCAAGAAGACATAATTCCGAGGAGGGACTTGATGGACCTCACCTTGGCCACGTCCGCAACCAGCATCCGCTGCACCTTGCCCAAGATGGCCCTCGCCCTTTCCTCCGACGGAGAGGCCAGAAGCATCACTGTGTCGAGCTTCGCTCCCAGAAACAGTGCATCTTGCGCGGGCACCAAGTGGGACTTGGCGTAGTTTATGGAGAATCCCAGGTCCGTGAGTAGTTGGACAGTCCTCGCCGTGTGCTCCGCAGCGAGCTCCTTTGTCTTTGCTCGGATGAGCCAGTCGTCCAGGTAGGGGTAGACATGGATCCCCTCCAGGCGCAGCCGCGCCGCCACCGGTGCGAGGCACTTGGTGAACACCCTGGGTGCCGACCTCAATCCGAAGGGAAGGGCTCTGAACTGGTAGTGACGC
Source organism: Ambystoma mexicanum (assembly GCF_040938575.1). NCBI lineage: Eukaryota > Metazoa > Chordata > Amphibia > Caudata > Ambystomatidae > Ambystoma > Ambystoma mexicanum. The sequence goes on along the minus strand of NC_090928.1, from coordinate 543,014,501 downwards.
CCTTGGACCACGAATCTGAGAAACTTTCGGTGTCCCTTTAGGATGGGAATATGGAAGTAGGCATCCTCCAAATCCAACGACGACAGGAAATCGCCCTCCTCCAGTTGACCCAGGACGTGCTGGAGGGTGACCATCCGGAACTTCTGTGCCTTGATGAATTTGTTCAGTCGTCGTAGGTCCAGGATGGGACGCCATCCTCCCGTCTTCTTCTTCACGAGGAAGTATCTTGAGTAAACTCCGGAGCCCCGAATCCTCTTTGGGACGAGCTCAATGGCGCCTTTCTTGAGCATCGCCTTTACCTCCAAGAGAAGTTGAGGGACGTGATGTTCCTTCCTGACCACGGGGGGGACACGCGGGCACTTCTTTAGAAACTCGAGCGCGTGACCCTGGGCCAGGGCGTCCAGCACCCAACGGTCGGTGGAGATGGACTCCCACACGCTGACGAAGCTCGCCAGCCGGCCTCCCACCGGGGTGCTTCGGTGGGGGCCCGACCCCACGGCCGGTTCAGTCCTGCTTCGACGGGGCTTTGCCGCCTTGTCCTCCTTGGCGACGACGGCGGGGTCCGCCCGACTTGCCTCGTCCCCTGTAGGCTTCCTGTAACGACAAACGGGCCGCTTGACGATAGGTGGAAAATCCGCCGCCGGAACCTTTGGAGGCACCCTGCTTGCCTCCGCCGCTCCGAAAGGGCGGCCGTCGTTGCTGGAGAACACCAAGAGCCCGGGCCGTCTCCGTGTCCGTCTTGATGGCTTGTAGGGAATCGTCCACTGTTTTCCCAAACAGGTTGCTCCCGTCGAACGGCATGTCCAAGACTCTGGTCTGCACGTGGACGGAAGTCAGTTGCCTTGAGCCATCCACGCCGTCTAAGGCACACGCCGTTGCCCAACTGGCGAAATCCAGTGTCAGCGATGTCCGTCGCTATCGTAATGGCGTGGTCCGACACCACTTCTCCTTCCTGCAAGATCTCTAGGGCCTCCGCCCTCTTGTCGTCTGGTAAGAAGTCCAGCAGGGGGCGATTTTGTACCACAACTCCCTGTCGTAGCGGGCTACGATAGCCAAGGCGTTGGCAGCCTTAATCGTCGTCGCTGCCGATGAGATGACTCTGCGTCCCATCGTGTCCAATTTCTTTCCCTCACCGTCCGGCGGGGAGGTTGACGTAGAGGCCGAGGCCCCCCCGCTTTCTTCCTGGCCGCCGCGGAGACGACCGAGTCCGGGGTCGGCTGTGCCCGAAGGCACAAGGGGGCCGCGTCCGGGACCCGGTACTTCTTCTCGTACCGATCCCTTCTCGCAGGCGTTGTGGATGGGTTCTTGAGGAGGGCGAGACCCTCATCCCAGATATCGTCCAGTAGAGGTACAGCGAGGACCGTCTTCCTCTTGGTCTCGCGCCGTTGATAAAGGAAACCTTACTTCTTCTTCTCTTCCGGGCAGAGCTGGAAAAGCTCGGATGCCCTGGCGATCATGGCATGAAAAGATCCAATCTCGTCGGGCGGGGAAGCCCGGGGAGGAGGTGACGACGGGAGATCCTCGTCGTAAACCTCGTCGTCTGTACCCGTCGCGGCCGTGTCCGTCCCCGTATCATCCCCACGGGTTGTGGACGGGGAGGAGGGCTGAGCAGGGCGCGATGGTTGAAAAGAAGGTGGAGGATGAATCCTTCTTCTCTTAGGAGGAGGGTTCCCAGAAGGGCCTGGCTCCGGGTCCCCCGACGGGAGCGGTTCCTCCGTTGGTGGTGACAGCAATCTCGTCCTTATCTCCGAGCATAAGGACTGCATAGCCAACAAAATGGCCGCCGAGTTGTCTTGTGGCACTGGTTGAGGGGATTCCGATGGGCGGTCAGGAGCCCCGTCGGCACCCTCGACGTTCTCGTCATCTCCTACATCGGGGTCCCTCCCGACGGGCTGGTCTTCTTCCACGCCAACGCTGTGGCTTAAGACTTCGATCAGCTCCTCCTCAGAGGTTGAGGCCGAATCCACGATGACCTCCTGCCCCCCCTTTTTCTTCTCTGTCGGAGGTTTCACGGGGGTCCTGTCGATGGGCATGAAAGAGGACTCCCTCCGCGGTGGCAGGGAGACTCTGGGCCCCGAGGTCGCAACCACTGGTGTAGCCTCCACAGGCTGAGCCAGGGCCACCGCAACTGTCTCGATAGAGGCCTTGGCCGGGTGGATCAAGGCTTTCACCACCTTAGGTGCGCTCACCGCCTTCTCCTTGGGGGGAGGGTCACCGTCTCGCTCCCCCTCCGATGGGGCCTTTCGAGCTCGACCGGGGTCTCTCCAGGAGCTTCGCAGGGTGCTCGGCCTTCCTCTTACCCGAGCCAGAGCGTTGGCTCGTGGTTGATGGCGCCGGGGAGGATGCGCCCTGCCTGGCACCCGTAGAGCCCAACCGTTCGGCGCTCCCGGTGCCAGCGGACTCGCGGTGCTTGGCCTTCTGTTAGACCCCTCGTCGCCGGGGTGCCCTCAAAGGTCTTAGAAGACCACTCGGACTTCTTCTTCTTCTTCTTCTCGCCTGACGGGCTCTTCCCTTCCAGCCAGTTGGCGAGACGCAGATGGTGGTCCTTCATGGTCCGCTCCGACATATTGCCGCAAAACGCACAGTCCTTCTCCACGTGCGTCTTGTCCTCATGCAGGCAGTAGAGGCAAAGGGAGTGTTCGTCCTCGTTAAAGACATTCTGAAGCTGGCATCCAGGGCCCTGAACAGCTTTCCGGGCGTCGAGCTTCCCTTCTCCTGGGCCATGATCTAGATGGGCCTGAGAAACTTCTGGAGTCCTCCAAAAGCGTGGCTCGACGAAATCTTCACCCTTGAGGGGCGTAGAAGAATCCGACACGGGTCCCCGTTGATCGGATAAAGAAACGGTGGAAGCTTGAGGCTCTTTTGACCGAAAAAGAGAAAATGTTCCTAAGAAAAAGCGCGAAAAAAGCACTAAAGCTCAAGAGCAATAGCACGAGGATCCCAACACTTGAACGTGCGGTAAAAATCTGAAGATGGCTGCCAAAGGCGGGGCTTAGGGAGATGGCAGTCATTGGCTGTGGTCAGTATGACGCAGAGATCAGTGATTGGTTACTACTACGAAAGACAGATCAGAAACAAAACTGATACTGATTTTTCTTTACCGAGGATTCCCAGCCTGACGACAGGGAATATTCATGAGCATGTGAATCCATGCCAGACCCCATGCTGGAGAAGTGTGTAATACGCCCTCCTATTGGAGAGGCATGGGAGGGTACCTGAAGCAGTTGGTCATTGTTTGGGAGGTGCAGCTCCACCTCTGGAAGTGGAGGACCTCCCCCAGCCAAGAGATCGATGCTGGCCCCTCTGGAAACCTTGCAAGGCTTGACCCCGATTGTTTCCCCAGGATGATCCCTGACTCCGGCCATAACCTGAACCCTGAGCTTTGACCTTGAAATCTACAAAAATTGCTTCCGCCTCTCTGGCCTGGTGGCTTATTAGTTAGCTGGCCTAGTGATTGGTTCCATGTGTTAAAATCGCTGCAAAAAATGGCTGTTTACACAAAACAATCATGGCAAAAAGGCTGTGTTTTTGCCACCGCAATCCATGTAAAGAATGCGGGGGACACCCCCGCAACCCTGAGACCCATTATGCCATTTAAGGCAAGCGGGGGGCACCACCGCTCCCCTTAAATGGTATAATGGGGTATACCTTTACCTGGTCAAACCACGGCATTTTTGCAGCGATTTTTTTGTAAAGGCGACATTTTTGCCACGATTTTATTACTGCACACCTAGTGATTTCAGAGATTCATACTCCTCCTTGGCAGATTTTAATGCATCCTCCACAGCCTTTCCAAACAGGACATTTGGTTCTACTGGCATGTTGAGGAGTGTTGCCTGTGTTTCAAGTTTGAACCCGGACTGGCAAAGTCATGCATGGCGTTTAATGAGGCTTCCCTCAGCAATGATCCTGCCTGCGTTATCTGCAGCATCTAGGTTGTTTTTTAAGATGCAGCTGTACACCGCCTTGCCATCCGCTACTGCTATGGCCAGTTGGGCTTTGAGGGGTTCTGGAGCTGAAGCTGTTACGGCTGCAACCTCATCCCATTTGTGGCAGTTGTAGCTTGCCAACAAAGTGGTGTTATTTGCAATCCTTGTTTGAAACGCTGCTGATTTGGCCACTTTCCGCCCCAGAGTGTACAGTTTTTTTACTTTCCTTATCTTTGGGCGCTTCCCATGAGGCTAAATGTGTTCCTGAACTCTTCCGAGTTGTGGTCACCACAAGCGAATCTGGTCTTAACTGCCCCCTGATGTACAGTGGGTCTGTGGATGCATGGCGGAACAGTTTTTTAATACGTGGGTTGACTGCCCACGTTTGGTAAGGGGTCTCCAGAGAAGGTTGTATCCTTCTTTGAATGGACTGAGAGATTGGTATAAATTGGGTGACAGCGTTCCGGTCCCCAAAAGGTCTTCCACAAAATCTTTATCTAGCTGAGTTTCTTGGGTCTGTATCTGAAAATGCTCAGCTGCCTTCATGAGCATATCATTATACAGTGGTTGATTGTCCACTGGTGAATCAGCCACTGGTGGGTCTAGGTTAACGGCAGAGGGTAAGTTGTACACATCCTCTTCATCCTCATCGTAGTACTGGTCTCCTCCCTCCTGTATTGTATCAATGTCCTCAGTGTCTGTATTTGGATCATATAGATCGATATGGACATGGTCTTGCTGAGGTGACATAAGAAGGGTGTCAGGACACAACCTCTTTGGCTGGGGCTGAGTGGAAGAAGCGGCTGTAGTAGGTGGTGTGGTTTGGAAATTTTGGACAGCCTGGGGATTTTTCTCAAAACAATCTGTCATGAACGTCATTCTCCTCATAACTCTATCAATATCCTCTGAAGTCCATTGAGAGGAACTTGGTATGGACAAAGGGTTCTGAGGTGTAGTTTGTCCCTGAGGTGTAGTCTTGTTCTTCAAGGCTGCTGCTATGGTGTCCTCCCACTGGGAAACAGTGTTTCTCCCCATGAGCTGTACTAGACTTCTCCCGTGAGAGTGATGGCTCTCTGAGGAGTGCTTCTTAGAATGTGCAGCTTTAAGGAGGCTTTCAGGGACATGCTTTTGCAACAAATGGGATAACTTGGAGCTTTTGGTGTCTTTGGCCGTTTTAGCCTTTTGGGCAAAGCGTCGAACTTCGGCGGTAGTGAGGCCTGATGCTGCGTCTTCCGACGTTCGGTGGATGGATTGGACACAGCGTCTGTAACGTCTCTTGACTTTGGGGTCCTGTCATGTGGCGATCGGGACCTCGAGTGCCCAGAGGACAGAGAACTGGTGACCTCCCCCCCTCGACGCCACGTGCGGGCATGTTGACGACTTTGCCATCGAATCACGGACCTTGGGTATGTGTTTAGTACGGGCTGTAGTGTAGAATGCTAATGCCGCCGGGTGTCATCCCCGTAACAGAGCGGCCAGCCTGTCTATTGGGGTCGGTGGCTTGCACGTGGGAATTTATAGTTTCCCCGTTGCCTTCGTCGGCCTGCATGGCGTGATAGGCCCAGCGTTTTGTCTTTCGGTCCTTGAGTGTTTTCGCCTTGAAGAGCTGACAAGCTCGACAATGCCCCTCGTCATGGTCGCGTGGAAGACAAAGGTTGCACACCAGGTGCTTGTCCTTCCAAGGGAACTTCTTATTACAACTCGGGCAGAATTTAAATGGAGTATTCTCCATTTTTGGATGGAATGGCAGCCAGGCGAGAATAGAGAGGGTAAAGGGGAATATGCATTCTCCTAGATCCCTAAGAAATTACCACCCCCACTCTCCCTACTGTCTGTGCCGAGGCCCGGTGCGGCCTTCCAAGGGCAAAGAGGTCAGTCGAATAGTTTAAGGTTTGTCCTCTTCACTGCGATTGAAGTTGTCGAAAGTCGGTGAACAAAAGGATAGAAAGAGTAAATTAACTCTAATTACAAAGTAATCAATGGCGTTAGCCGAAACAGGAACTCTGCAATTAAGCGCCTGTCTATGATGGCGGAAAAAAACAATCTGAGGGACCTTGATGCGTGAAGGACCATGGGTACAGTGGACGTCACACTAGGGATAGTATTACTGGCACGCCCTGTCGATATCCCTTTTCTAGTTTCGAAAACAACAACTGTAATACTATGCAGCTTCCACTAGATGTCGGCCTTTGCATAGCATGTGATCTAAGCAGATTCCACAAGCCTTCGAAATATATATCAGGGTGAGCAACCTGTTGGCTCTCCAGATGTTTTGGACAACGACTCATGATCTTTCTCCACATTGACTATGCTGGCTAGGGCCAATGGTAGTTGTAGTCCAAAACATCGGATATATGTGAATACTGCGATAAAACAAATCCTGAATCCCAAAATGTAGCATTTTCTGTTTTCTTTTCGCTCTTTTCGCACCTTTCAGCACATTTATAATTGGAGGATGTTAGGAAAGATTTCTCTTTACTGCACCTTTCCTTCCATTTTAATGGACCCACACACTTTTTGCTTGTATTTTTGATCCTGACCTGTACTTTTTCCAGTGCAGTGAAGCCTTAAGCTTCACTACACTGTCTTCTGCTCATCTGTTATGGGGGAAATGACATGTCCTTCAGGCTGTCACTACTGGGAAACATGGTTTCCCTTAGTCTTGTTACTTGGTTACTACTTTTAGTAACTTGTTATCACTTGTTATCTTACAATGCAGTACAATGGGGTACACTTTTGTTTTTGCCATAGATTAACACTCAGAGGATTTTTGATTACTCTAGGTGTGCTAAATGGACAAGATGGTGGTAGCAGTGACTTGTTACCTTTTTTTAGTGCTTTTCGTTTTAGCCTTACCGTGTTTGGCTACTAACTGTGGCTAGTGACAAAACATGGCCATGCCACAAGGCTTTTCGCTTGTCCTTTGTCCATCTTGTGTCTTAGCCTTCTTCCTGGCCTGTGAGGCCAGGAAAATCCTTACATGGGCTTCCAGTGCTTGGGAAAGCAGGGGCTTTTGGCGGGCTACAGGAGGGCTATCTGTGTTTGCTGGCAGGATGTGGGCTGGGACTGTCTGGTCCCAATCCACAAACTGGTTTCAGTGCGTCTGAGTGTTATGCATGAGTGTTCCCACCAGTAGTCCTGATTGTACCACTGCTGGGGTGTGTGTGGGGCTAGTTCTGCTATTGGCTACTGGGAGTTTCTGCTGTTACCTGGCTTTTGGGATAAGAAGAGGACCCTGCACCCACTCTAGAGAGATCCTGGAGACAACTGAAGGAACCAAGAATCCTGTTCAACTGTGAGACCCATGAGGAGACCGGAGAACCGTCTGAAGGAGGCCTGGCGACCAACTTCTGCTGCTGTCATGGAAGAGCCCTGTCTTGCCATAGATCTTCAGCAATCCTGAAAGGGCGCTGCGACCCGTGGAGTGGAGGTAACATCCATTCCTGACTTCTGCTCTGACCCTGTAAAGAAGAGCCTTCGGAAGTGCCTTGGGACTGCCCTGTGGCTGACTAGCTCTGAGTTTGGGCTCCCCTGCTGCTGACATCGTTATTCCACGTTGGGGCCTGGAACCTGTGGGATCCTCAGCTTGTCCTGCAAGATTTACCTCAACAAAATGTCAGAGTCCTAGCAACAAGGGGACCCGAGATAGGAGGGAAAGTCTGACCGCGAGGAGTGAGTCCCTTTGCGTCGCTGTGCTGTGGTGACCGCCGTCCAAAACAGCTCACCTGAGTCAGGCCCAGTCCTGAGAGGGGTCCTGCATCATGCTTTGCTGCATTCTGTCACTAAGAGTCCTTGCACCAACCACAGACACCGACCAGAGATCTGCTCGAACCTGCAACCCCTACAAATAAAGGACTGAGATTGACAGTGGAAAAAGCAACCTCGGACCTTCTTCCATTGACCTGCCAAATCCTGTGAAGAATCGGAGTACGGCGGCTAGTTACAGTGGTTCTTACCTTCCCCTAAACTCCCTTTAAAAGTGTTGCTAACTTTTCTAAAACTTTTACAACACTTTGGCTTTGCCACTGCTTGCTTGCGCAAGCCTTCCAAAAGTTGGGGACACTTTTGTTAGTTAGAATAACTTGTCCTCTAACCCTTGGAATAGTTCACTGGACACCAGAGACCCTACCTTCATTTTTTCCAGCGTAACAAACTGTGTCGGACTTTTCCTGAACCTTTGGGCATAAGGCCCCAGACAATTTAGGGAAGGACTTTTGAAGCTAGGGCTTATTCTCTGTGGACCTGTAGTGCATAAACAAATCTATACTTTCATTTACAGGAGTTTGATCTGTATTATGCCCTACTCTAGTGACTGTATATGTATTCTATTGTTAGTGTTTTGCGATACTTCTACCTGTTAGTAGGCATTTCTCATACTATTGTTTGGCCATAAATGAATAACTGTATTTTTATACATACTGTGTAAGTGTAATTTGTGACTCCCATTGTGTGTACTCATCGTTGACCCTTTAAAAACTCACCACCTCTTGAGACTTAGCCTAGACCTCTCATCACTGCTACCTTGAACTGGTTTGGCTACAGCTCACAGAGTTGTCCCTGTCACAGTATAGGTTGGCCTACTATACATCTGTCCCCAAGCCAGAGTATAGAAAATCAGTCCTAACAGAGGAGAGCCCCCACAGACCCTTCCATACGCCCCTTAAATTATAAATTACCCAAACCCGCCCCACATATAATTGCACTGAAGTGCGCAGTAGAATATTCGACACTTTGGTATTCAGGATTTTGGGCCGTGAAATTATGGGGCGATACCCAAAACACCGGGAGAGCCAAAGGTTGCAGACCCCTGAATATATGTTTATTTATTATGAACAAATTAAACAGTTAACTTAAAGGAAATGCTTAACTGCGTTGATGAACCGGAATGTGCAGATCTGCATCCTTCAAATCTACGGAGGCCTGGATGGATCAGTGGGAGAATTGCTGGTGGTGAGAAACAGAGGTGTTGACTGGCTTCAGATTCATCGCTGCCCTGAAATCCATCATCTGCTTCTGCCATCTGTACCAGAAACAGGACAGAATAGGTCCCTCAACCCTGCTCCAGTGCTGGCACCAATGCTATCAGCCTCTTGTTCAGTAGATTCTTGACGACCGCTTGCATAACCTGTTGCTTCAGAATGTTGCAGGAAAGAGTGCGCATGAATTCTATGGCATACCTCTAGGCTATGACCCAGAGAAACCATTTGCCCTTGATCTTCCACGCCAGATCTGTCTCACTGGCACAGAGCATCCACCAAGAGGATAGTCAGGACTTTTGGCCCTGGGCGGATGAAGTAGAAGAGATGGCCTGAGAGGTTTAGAGTTTATCAGCTGCAAGGGCCCCCTGGCCGTGACCCCTGCCTTGAAACTGACCCCTTGTTAGGAATACCTGACAATATGATGGTGATCTTCGGAATTCAATTAACCTTCATGGTGTTGAACACCTTGGGTTAATCTTATTGCAGTCCTCTGCCGATTTCTTCATCAGTTCTTCCATTTGGGACCCGAATTCCTTGTACCTCTTAAATCGCAGCTGGAGAACTAGGTTTTCCTGGGCCACACCTAACTTCCAATGCCTCATCCAAAGCCGACACAGACCTCCAATGATAAACCTATTGGTGCAGCTGATGCACTCAGTTCGATGATAACAATTGATAGTATTGCATTGCAAGTCCAGGTCTACAAGTAAAGCAGAGGGATCATCCTGATTCAGCAGTAATTGAGACACCTGCTTAAAGTCTCTCACGACGTAGGCTGCACATATTTTCTTCACCAGTGGCATCCCCGGAAGTAGCTTCCTCAGAGGGAACAGATGTTTGCAAAGTTACATTACATGTGTGAGAGTCTACTTTGGGTACTGGAGGAACCTCCATCTCTAAAACATCCATCTCAAACCATACCAGGGGATATCGCTGGACCACAAAGCTTGGAAGTACCCGGCAGCCATTGGGCCTGATCACGAGTTGGGTGGTAGCCCTTAAATGCATTTAAGGGTCCGTGCAATCTCGAGTCTGGTGCGTTTACCCCAGCTCAGAGCGAATGGTTAACACGCCAGAAAAATGCCAATTTTCGGTGCAATTACCGCCGGAAGTTTTACCACACGGTAATTGCACCGTAAATAGCGCCCATCCCGTGATCAGGGCGATAACGCAAATAAAGTTGGCCGGTATCCCATCCAGGATACTGCCCAACTCGTGATGAGGCCCATTGTCTTTCCATTCCTACAGAAGGAGAGTATGCACTGCCTTGTGCACAGGTAACCCCTCTAGTTCAATCTGTAATCGCCAAATAAATAGTCATCCTCAGGGTCTGTGGGCGAAGGTTTTGGTAAATGCAGCACCTCCCTGATGTGCCACAGTACCTCTCCCAGGTCTTAGCCCTGGAGGTATCTGGCACACCCACTGGACAGCAGCCAAGGGTTCCTGCTCCTTTAATGCAGATGCCACTGCAACAACAATTCGTCTCAGAAAACGATCTCCCATCATCCAAAAAAAATTAGTGGCTGTGCAGGCTGAGGAAGAGAATGAGGTGGGAGCTGTGGGAGAGGCTCAGCCACATGCAAATGCTTTTTCATTTGCAGGCACATGCAGGGGGTGTCCCGATCCATTTTGGATCTGAGCTGGCATAATGTTCCATGCTGACCTTGGTTGCCTGGCAACCCGAAACCTGTGCGACACAATTCTGCTCTGCCTTCCCCCATCCCTGATCCTAATCTGTGTCATATAAACAAGGAGGGCAGCGCAGCTGGCATGCCCCTCTCACGCCTCGGACACACATACTCCTGCGTCTCTCTAAATACTTACTGCTCGTTACCTGTGAAGTGGGGAGCCCAGCAGAATTGAAGGCAACGCATCATAGATCATTACAAATTAATAATAGTACTCATCTTGACCTGATGGAAAGGGTTGGAAAAGTCTTCTGATGGAAAGATGAAAAAACAGGTCGTTGAGGGTTTGGTGTGTCCTTTTGTATAGTCCCGTGGTAAAACAAAAAACATATGGAAAAGGGACTAAAGGATTAATCAGGTCACCATTTTCGAAGGGGGATGGGTAATGTGGAGGGTCTGTCACGAGGACACTTCCTCAGATAAGTGAGGACTGTGAATAGGAAGACAGACGAGGGAGTTAAAGCTCCAAGTTATTTAGCATCACTTTTTTGTGAAAGCATCTACTTTCTGGGCGTGTAATAAAACCATATGCGTCTGGTACAACATGTCTATCCTAATCCTAACTTTTGGTGGCCCTGTGGGATTGGCTGTAAAAAGTGTTAACCCCTTTCAATACTTCCAGGTGCTGAATGTAAAGTAGGGCGGGCAAATTAAGATTAATTCTACAATGGACTTTAGATATAGCAATTATTCCAACCGTTTCTTGAGTGGCTTTTTGGGGTACTGATCATGACGGTATAAATGTATGCTTTTATGCCCTAGGGTTCCCTTTTTCTTCCCACCAATGTTAAGAACGCATACCACGCCCTTACAGAAATCCTAACGTTGAAGGTGAATATGTATTAGAACGTTATGTGGAATGTTCACAGTGAAGAGGCAAATCAGCTTTTGTAGGAGGCAGTCATTGAGTCGTAATAATTAATTGCACACTTTACCAGCAACCACCCATCAGCCGTTTCTCATTTACGATGGGGCAACCTCACTTCTCTAGTAGGCAGGTAGTTCAAACTTCAGTATTTTTTAAAGAAATATGTATGGCTTGAAAAAAAGTCTCCCAAAATAAACGTTAAGTGTATTTCTAACAGACGATTTGCGCATCCCCTTACTAGTAAAATCATACTGCTCCCATAAGTCTAACGAATTTGCCTGCATAGTGGAGCAATGCTCGGAGGTAGGAACTGGAAATAAAACGAGATCATTTCATGTTCAAACACTGGCTGTAAATAATGCCAATACATGCTTTGACACGCTGAACACCGAAACTCCCCACACTCTGAGGAGATTAATGATAAAGTTCGAAATTTAAATGGGTAATCAGAGCGCTGTATCATAACGTGTTAAATAAATGGACAAACAACCATGCTGCTGCCTAAGTATAAGCGGCGTAGTGCCCGCGTGTATACTACCTAAACCAGGCACATCATTGCAACAGAAAATAGGGAGTAAAATCCTCCCACAAAAAAAAAAAAACGAAACCACAGACATGCAGGAGCCTGACTTCTGTTCTTATCAGTTTTACCGGCAGAGCAATGCCAGAGGGAGGAGCACGGGTATTGTTACTGCCTGATCTGAATCTGAGCTTTAAGGTGACATTGTATTGTTTAATCCGCATGAAAAACGAAATACAAAGAAATATGAATAACAACAAGTTATCGGTTTCGAGTAAAATAAAGTTGTACTCGCCTACAAAATACCACCATTGACAAAAATGAATTACTTTTGTACTCGCTAGAAAGTACTTTACTCCCAACTTACAAATCAAGGGTAAAAAAACTCCTACTTCAAAGTGTCGAGCTCTGGTAAATTGATCATTTACTTTCTTGGCTGCGCTTTTGAAATAAAGGGCGTACAGAACTACACCACTAAAAAGGAAATTGCTTACCTGAGACGGCGCTTCTGCATTTGCACCACAGACACATACCTTAAAACCAATTCACAACATAACAGCGCTTACATCGACAAAGCCCATGCTTAACATAACTGGTGTATCTGCAGTAATACGTCAAACATTGTTTAACCACTAGCCACCTCTATGCTGCATTACGATGCACATGTGCTAAATTTAAATTTCTAATTTCTGTAACTTGAGGTATAATTTTAAAACCATTTAAGTGAACTTTACAGTGTTTAAGAAAACAAATGTGGCGTTCAATTCAATGAAATGGATATCTCAAACCCTCCTCACCCATTTACCTTGAAGGTGACAAGGAACATCGTATTCAATTTCATCATGTCTTGAAGGACTGAGAAACAGGGTACCATCCACCAATGGAAACTGCTCAAACACTGGGAGCACCCGGTGGCAGAGTGCACAGTTTACAACATTCCTGCGGCTGGCGCTAAGTGCTGAAAGAATAAATTTGCGGAGGTCCTCCCCCTGCCCCAACTGGGCATCATCTTCCATTCGAACATGGAAAGTGTTCAGTTTATGCCGTGGTATATGGGCAAGTAGCTCCGAAAGGTCAAGCCTTCTTAGGAACTGGACTGGGGCAGTCAAGTGTCCGGGCCTATGCACCTGTAAACTAGAAGTTGCATACTCATAATGGGCATTCCTAAGCATTGCACCAGTAGCCATATTCTTCTTGTGTGGTTCCAAATGAATGGCGTTCTTTAAAAACTCTCCTAAGTAGCGTGAGCTACGTGGGCCGCTAAAATGGGACGGCGAAAGAATGGAGTAGCCAGAAGGAGGAGACTGACCAGGAGAACCACAAGGAGAGCGTAGACTATAGCCACCACTTGCTGTGCCCTTTTCCTGAGAATTTTGCCTATCGATTGAGTGCTTTCGCTGGGGGTCATAGCCTAAACTTTTCTGTGGTTTAGCTGCAGCTCGACACTTTTTAACATCGTCTAGCGACTCTAACCCAGATCGGCCAGTGGGCTTCTCTGAAGGAGTTTTTTTCTTCTTCTCATCATGCATTCGTTTCACCTGGTACCAGTCTGTGTCTTTCTTTAAATGACCCTGCCCACATCGGCAAGAACAGAAACGGAAAGCAAGATCATATCCCTTCTTCGTCCACATGTTCTGACGACACTGTTTTTCATTCCAGCTGCGGGCTCGGCCGATGCAGTTAAACTGGACCAGGATGCTGCTCTCCCACTCATAGAAGCATTGCAGGTGCATCCATGTGCTGTAGGGACAGTGCTCATTGTTGCACACCACTTTTTGGTAATCGTCTTTCTCCAGATCCACAGACCTTCCAAAGCTACAGATCAATGGGGTGGCACATGGAGCATCTGCAAACAAAACAAAAAAACATTTAATTTACAATGGAATTTTACAGCATTAACTCCTATAGTGACATGCCTTTTCTTCAGTACATTGTTTTCAGTAGGCAGTTTTCATGGTCTTTGTCTAACAGTGTATACATTTCCTAGCAAAGACCTGTCAGAAACTGGTTGAACCCATGCAGCAAAGACAGCTAAAAAATTACTTCAATAATATAGATATAGTACCCCGTTTCATACAAACGTCACTCTTAGTAATGTACATAAGATTATGATGTTTAATGGCAAACGCAAACAATTATTTTTCCAGTGCATTTCGATAATGATATCCATATTCAGGGACACATCTGCATATCATGCTGTACACAAAGTAGAAAGAGAAATAATAAAATTAAGAATTACACACATGAATCTTTTTCAGGGGATAGTGATATATACATATAGCAGATTACTCCAATATATAACTGTCTTGTCTGTGTACATGCCCAAAACAAAAAGCTGCAAAGAGCAATACTGTCAGACTGAACAAGAAATCTACAAAAAAGTTAATCTGTAGCAAGAGTATCATGTAAAAAATAACTCCCAAACCATCATAAATGTATCTGTCTGAGGTGAACACTTCAGATTAAGTTAGTGCCTGTAAAACAATATGTATGGATCAGTGTCTGCCTGCAGAATATGTCCTAAAGCATCAAAAAAGTTAAAAATAAACTCCCCAGATAATATCTACCAGTTCCAAACGGATGTGATGTGGACAGTCGCTAACTTGTTCTGGTGTGTAAGGTTGCATGCAGGTAAAATTTTATTTAACAATGCTGAATGCATGCACTTTCATGTCATCAGCATGATGAGGTAACTGTGCTCGGCCACCACACAAGCAGAAATTACATTATAACATCAAAAGATGTATCTGTAGTTCTGAAAATACTTTCAAATTGATTCAAAAAAATGTCATTAGATTAAAAATATACAAATCAGTGTAATTCTAATCCACATAAATGTGTGATAAATATTGGATTATTCCTATGTTAAAGAGTGTTACATAAATTGGATTAATGAGGATGGATCTAAAAATTTACTATAAAATGGATAATGAAAACATTAATAAAAAGGCGTTTCCAAATTCATCTCAATTTCCATACAAAAGAATCAAGAAAAAACAGCAACCCATTGTTTAATAAAGATAGCTATGAGTGCATGTTAATCAAGAGTGTAAATGATTAATTATTTGTGCCACAAATTCATAGATGCATTCCGTGTGGGGGGTCTGACAGGTTGTAATTGATAACACAAACATCTTATGGTGTTAGTTGTAATGAAGCACACAGTTATGGACACCGGGATTTGTATGGAAAGTTGCATAATTAATGTTGAAAGCAAAATTCACAAATTATAACAAACACATAAAATCAATAAGCCAAACCATAATATTTTTCTAATGCATAGTGTTAGTTTACGGTTTCCAACAGACACTTTGTATCAATGAATCATAGCATATTCGTTTAGTGTATGATGTTAATTCAATATAACATTAAAAAAATCAATCAAAAAAACATGATGTGCCTCTTCTTCTATGAGATATAACTGCCAAAAAGTAAAGAATAGGTCTTAATGTATTGCATTGGATCTCTCTGAATGTTCATCATTTGGAGAGAAGTGTTGAGCTTGCATTCTTCATTCATTCCTCCAGGTATTACTGCGCCATGACTGTCGATCCAGAAGGCTTCCCTCTGGTCAAGGTGGTGTGCGATGTTGAAATTCTCTTGCCCCGTAGTATAACTTCCAGAATCTGAAACTTGATCCGTCATAGCGGATGGTTATATTCCAGGAAATGTCTCGCTACCCACGATTTCAGGTTTTTGGTGCGTATATTGAACCAGTGTTCATTGCAAAGCACTTTAGCCTTGCTCTTTCATTTTCTGATATAATACTGTCAAGAAGGGCATCTTACACAATAAATGATGTTATAACTCTCACATCTGGCAAAAACTCTTTTTTTACAGAATGTGGATGATATACAATTCCCTTTGTCACATTATTGCAATTACTACACTGCAAACATGGCAAAGTATCTGTATTCTCAGAACTACGCTTACATCTTTTAACGTTATAATGTACTGTACTTGTGTGGTGCCCGAGTACGGTGACAACATTGTTAAATAACAGAAATGAATCTGTTTGCATCCTCACAAAACAACACAAGTTAGCGACTTCGACATCACATCCAGTTAGATCTGGGACACATTATCTGGAGTGTGTTTTTTTAAAACATTTTGATCCTTTATGGCATACTCTAGAAGTAGACATTGATCCATACATATTGCCTTACAGGCACTAACTTATCCAGAGGTGTTGACTTCAGCCAGAGGATGTTATGAAGATTTGGAAGGTATTTTATGCATGATATTTTTGCTACTTTATTGTAGTGTTTGTTCTGAATCACCATATTGCTCTTTGCAGCTTTTTGTTTTGGGCATGTACACCGACAATACAAGTACATCTTTGGGTAATTTGCTATAAGCATATATCACTGTCCCCAGTTAAAGATTCAAGTGCGTAACTGTTTATTTGATGTTCTTCTCTTTTCACTTTTTGTACACTACAATACACATATATGCCCCTGAAGATGGATACCATTATCCAAAATGCATCAGATAAATAATAGTTTGACATTAAAATATCATTATTAGTAAGCATAATTTTTGTATGAAACAGGAGATACCTATATCTATATTATTGATAACATTTTTCAGTGGTCTTTGTAGCATAGTTTCAACCAGTTCGTGGCAGGTCAGGAAAGTTATGCATTTATTATGCTCTCCTATTGTCGGGGGGAAGGGTTCAAATATATTGTGAAAGTTGCATAAGTACTGCCCACTGTCGTTCATTTCATTTCTTACAGGGGACCATTCAGAGGTTCTACCAAAAAAAAAAAAAAAACTCATGCAACTACTCACTTCATTTGAACATTTTCCTCTTGCATTTCTGTTCCAAACTATGACTAGATGAAGTATTTATAAAAGATGTAACATTTATAGTAGTTGACATCTTTTAATATACCAATGATCATAAAAGACATGACTTATTTAGGCAATTCATCATTCATGTAATATTGTAGTCCGATTCTCCAAATACGTGAAGGTTCAAGGCTCATGAAAGCTAATAAGTACTCTGCTTTGACATGCACGGCAATAGCAGAGCTTTCCACATATAATGTGAAATCACAATTGTTGCTGATCTAAACTTCCTGATAGAATCCCACCTACAAAGCTTCACTCCCAATCTGGCTAAATGTAATTTCATAGTCCAACACTAACCAGATATTCTCAATATTGTGGACGAGAAGGGGTCCAAGCAGTCAAAGAAAGGGAGGCAAGATGACTCCGGAAGCGCTGAAGCTAAGTAGCTCATTGCATGAGCTCCCGATGGGTCTGGGACAGGGAGTCATGCAGTTTGGCATCTGTAGCCCGCGGGAATGTAGTTGGAATATAAAAGGTGTCTGACTTGCAAATATGCCACAAGGGAACGTCTGAGGCATGAGAAAATAGCAAACACACGATTAAGGAAGCAGCGTGAAAAGGTGTTAAGGGGAAGTGCTCTCAAAAATGTTAACTTTTATAAATATTAACCATAATAAAAAATCAACATTGACTTAAAAAAAAAGTTCCTATGAAAAATTAGATGCAAATGTGCCTCCAAGTTCTGCTGTTACAGGACTTGGAGGCATCCATTTTGTATTCAGAAACATTATCATATGTTTCTTTAATTCAAAGCTCTCACAGCAGTAATCAAGTAGGAGCCCCCTACTGGGAGCTTGACCTTTTGACTGTCAGAGAGCAGAGAATTAAAACACACGTTCACAGGAGAGGCAGTCCGATAAATGTCTATCCCAATACAGCAAAACAAACACTTTACAGCAAAATCAGTTTTTTGAATTAGGATGGCATTCGTAGGACTGTCAGCCCTATGAATATGTGAATGAGGCAAACGCGTCCTGCTTACTTAACAGGGTGTGTTTGCCTTGTTCTTGGAAAATGACTCTTGTGGTCCAGTGCTGAAAGGTTAGCCCTTTCAACCACACAACCAGAGTTCGACTCCAACCCACGTCGCGTGGTTGAAGGGGCCAGCTCTTCATCACTGGACCACAGGACTCCCAGGTAATCGCAGTGCTCTTTGCCTTGTTGTTGTACAGAACGGCAAAGAGCACTGTGAAAGCAGCTAAGGAAATAGACTGCACGAGTTCCTAAAGGACTCATGTGGTCTAGTTCCTTAGCTGCTTTCACAGTGCTCTTTGCCATGCTCTACAACACGGCAAATAGCACTGTGACTGCCATTTCACAGCAAGAAAGATTGAAAGTTGTCAAAATGTTAGACTATGGCAAGTACCCCCGAAGAAACAAATTCTCTCAGACCATAGCTTGGGCATGCAGCTACCCATCTGATGGGCTCTGACAGGAGGGGTCAATCCATGTTTCAGCACCAACATCAGCACCAAAAAGGAGGAGACTCATGAACGTCTGTCCTGATCATGTAAAATCCCTACAGGAAAGCTTTGCGGAGAAACTAAACAGAGACAATAGGTAAAGGCCAAAGTGACTAATCTAAACAGCAGGACTTTTGAAATTGAGACATGGATTCCATTGGAAAAGGATAATATAGCAATACTGGAGGCATGTGTAGGATCAGTTGAGGGGCAACTCAAATCGACAAATGCAAAACCACAGTATTTAGTTAACATTGAAGGAGATCTAATGCACTTGCTTGAGGAATACACAGAAATGTTTTGCATGTAATAAGCGCAACCAGCAGAAGTATGTTGACCCATATTCATCTGAAACCTTAAAAACACAGTCATGGTTTTTTCAGAATTTCAAGGTTCAAAAACAATATCAGCTAAGGGAAGGAGAAAATACCATTTGCGAGTAAGGAAGGATTTGCTTTTGAAATGTAGAATGATCAGAGCTGCAAGCTACCCTACTAAGGCAGGCGTTAATAAAATAGGATGCTAGAGCTCTGAAGAAAATATGTAAAATCATTTAACACACCCAACACAACTGGGTTCTGTGGCAAGGATTGTTCCATTTCTTCATGGACCAGTAGGAGTCAGAGAAATCCTTAAGTAAAATTGTTAAAACTGCAAGAGAAAATAAGAAAGAGGTGAGAACGTGAAGGGGGAGGTAGGAGGAAGTGAAAGGGATTGCTCAGGGCAAGGTAGAAATCAGAAGGGAGGTAATCCATATTCTCAACTCTGCACAATATAATGTTGCAATAACAGTGGAGCTCATTTGATACAAATGAGTAATTCTGCGGAGAAAAGCAGTTGTGTTGGCATACAAATAGGCTGCTCGCCGCCGCCGCCACATTTTTGGCATTCGCATGCCAGAATGCACACAGCCTGCCATGCTTGTGTACAATTAATCACTATTGTGTCTGCCTGGTTTAAGCTGGTGCATAAAAGAGGCAGACTCCATAGAGATCTCAAGCATTTGCGTCAGCATTGTTAAGTGACTTCAATTCAGTACTCCAACTAAGTCAGTGCCTAGTCTGGGATGCCCAATGAAAGCCCTTATTTATATATTTTTATGACTAGTTCATGAATCTGGATGATAAACCCTTGTATAACGACCCTCTCTTTGAATCCCCCTGACCTCACTGAGCCAAGAAGTAGGTTTGTTTTGCAAATTAAAAGGATTTATTTTACAAATTAAACAATATATATATATATATCACGCTTTTATAAATAATTAATATTTGATAGCACTCTTATGAATATGACAGTGATCAACAATGGATAATATTACATTAGCACACTTTTTTACTTACTTAGGAGTTGGTAGAGAAAGGATAAGGTAGCTGAGAATACTTTTATGGTTTCAAGGAAATGCAATGATGGAAAAGAATGCAGCACAGAAATAACTGAGATGGTTTCCACAAGAGATAATATAATCACTTTTCCCCTTGTGGCAATTCACTCCCCCCCTATGCAATATAAGGAGATGGAAGGAGAGCACACAATTTTCAGGAATACAATCAAATGCAATACCAATTCAGTTCCCCCCTAGCAAGCTTAGAGCAACAGGGATGATTTTAAAACACAGGCAAAAATACTTAAATGTGATTTGCAAAGAAGTGTAAATATGCTCAAAATGATTTTAATTCCCTACAGGAGATTCAGGGTAGGTGATAGCTACTTAAGATTGGTTCAGGTCAACACTGTCAGTGATTCATGAGGGTTTATCAGGTTGAAAACGGATTTCAGCAGTTGTCAGCAAAAGACAGCGATTTTGACAGGTGGAGGAATTTGATTCAAATTGCAATTCGCTGCACTTTTTCCGAGTGCGTAAAGCGCGATTACGGAAAAACTATAAGGAGTAGAAAGAAAGTTTTTGGCTTGTTGGAAAGCTGAGGATCTTAGCTTTAAAATGAAAGTTAAATCTCGTTCCTAGCAAAAGATACGGACGATTTTGTGGAGGTAGATTTCAGAAATGAAATAATGATTCAGAATGGCAATTGACACTTTCACAGGTTTGAAATCACAGAATGGACACATGATTTCTATGCAGTTCTAAATAGGTGGAACGGGTTTTAATTAGATTATTTTAAACTAAGAGATTGGTTTGCACAGTTCTGTCTGGATACCTACTCCTAATTTTGGAAGGAATGGGCCTCGTCACAGATCTGGTCAACAGGTTTAGCTGCGGTTCTCTCTGCTCTGCTGGTCTGGATCTCTGGTTCTGGCAAAAGTTCTGGCACTGCACAGCAGTCTGGTCTGGGTCTGGTCTTCTATCGGCACTGCACGGCGGTCTGGATACAGCTCTGCTTTCTGGGTTCTGGCACAGGGTTCTAGCCAATATCAAACAGCTCGCCCGGCTGTTGAATAGTTTGGTTAGGTTGCTGGATTCTGAGGCCTCTGAAGGATTCAGCTTGTGGACTAAGCCTCTCTGCTACAAGTTCTGAAGTCTGGATTCTAAGTTCTGGTCTCTGGAGTCTGGTTTTGAAGTCGTCCGGCAAAGTTCTTCGCAAGAAAGAGGAAAGAGCAATCCCTACCTGGGGCTCAGTGGGTCTTTTTATGTCTTTTGAAAGTGGCTGGGAAGGCTGACTTTCTATGCCCAACCCTCTGAGGATCCTGATAGGCTATAGGATTCTCTGTCGCCTGAGTGGGGAACTGAATTGTGAGTCATCCGGCATCCTTTTTATGGCATACAGAAAGAACACTCCCCTTGTCACTTTGCACACAAATCTATTTTTGACTTAAATGCATATTTATCTATGTACAATTTTTCTAATATTATATGTCCAGTTAACATATTTTCTGTAGCACCAAACCATCCGATCCCTGTCTTTGTAAGATGTTGGGCCTCATTACGAGTCCGGCGGTAACCGCGGCAGTAAAACCGCCTGGTTACCGCCAGACTCGTATTACCATTCCGCCTCTGTGATTCCCGGAATGACCGGGGCATTACAACCCCGGTTTTCCAGGAATCACGGAGGCGGAATGGTGTTAATCCCCATTCCCATCGAGTCCTATGGGACTCGATGGGAATGGGGATCATGGAAACACCGGCAGCATCTCGTAATGCTGCCGGTGTTTCCTCGTCCGCCTGCAGGTGGGCAGTGTTAAACCCGCCAGGTCAGACCTGGCGGGAACATCACCTCCCGCCTGCAGGAGTTGTGATCGCCCGGCATGGAAACAACGGTGGCGGCGGGTTTACCACCACCGTTGTTTCCATACCGGGCGATTTGTAATGAGGCCCGTTGTGTCCACTTCTGACAGAATTCTGCCCTTTTCATCCAGAACACAACCTCTAAACTTTTCCACAATTTACACAAATGTGCGCAAGGAATATGGGCATCAGATGATGAAGTGTCAGATTTTTAACATACATACATTTGGAGTAATACCCTATTTTCCGCTACTACCCCCCAGAACATACCACAGAGCCCTAACACCTCTTAAAATGTGCACAGAAAAAATCACAGGAATCATAATATTATTGATATAATTTTGACAAATATGTACTATGAATTATCCATCTTTCTAAAATTATGCTCTGGCCCAGAGGGGTGTGGTTTCCCAAAGGACATGGGGGAATTTCTGGTTTGTCCACTTCCTCCAAGCTCAGCTGGCTCACAGAGGCAGTGCCCCTCCCATTTCCTTCCAAGAGGAAGCCATTTACGAACCCCTGATTTAGAAATTGCTTGGAGCAAAGGGAAGTTCATTGTTCTGTTTTCCTGCAGTCCATGGTGCCCCTCCCTTGATTCAATCAGAGAGGTGTGAACTCCTTTTGGTGGGGCAGCAGAAGGGAGGCCAGGCCTGTGAATACAGTTGCTGGGCAAGTTTCAACTCCTGTCGGGGGTAGTTGCCGGGCAGAATTCAGTCCCTTTAAGCCAGACTGCAGCCAAAGGTCACTTTTGTTCCCATTTTTCTTCATTCAAATCAAACTTACAATTTTGACACATGCAGGTAAAACGCTGATTCCAAGTTCAAAACCATGACATTTAAGCAGTTGCAACCTATGTGACACTCAAAAGTAGGTCACTCATTTATTTTAAACATTTCGATTTTAGTGGCTTTAAATCCCATTTCACTTAAGCTGCTGACATCCACAGCCCAGCCAGTTTTGTTATGAACATTATTTTAGGCTCTTCATCTTTCCAAATTTTGTATGCACACAAGACTTCATTCTACCAGACGTCTGCTGGTGTTCAGTAAGATTTTTGAATATCTTACAATGGTTGAAATATGCATTTTGAGCTTGCATTTCAGAGAAACAAAGGTGATTTCAAAGCGCTTTTTGAGCTAACAGGCACTGCTGTTTTTCCTTTGGCACCACGTTTCACTCATGGCGCTTCTGGCCCATCACGCTCGCCACGCTGTGGCTTGAGCTTGCCCACAGATATCTAGACCTGGGGCATTTAGCCAGAAGCGCATGGGAACACATTGTGATGGGAAGAGGAAAAATGTAATATCATCTACCATATCTGCGATCAAAGGGGAGTTATACTGATTTATAAAGATAGTATTATCAAAAAAGTGAACAAATCTGGAAAGTGGGTGATAGCCGCTATGGAAATTAGGATTCTTACTTTTGCATGTAACACCTTTACAAATTCCAGCAGAATTATTAATGCAGGAAATGTTGTCTGTCGACACTTATTTGACAGAGGGCAATTTCAATTGTATAGTAAAGAATAGATTGCATTGGTGTAATCCACAACATTAGGAAATCAAAACAGTTTGGTTGTATGAAAAGTCAGGTGGAAGATTTTGGCGATCTACATATAGCACATGTATATAGAAGTGTGAAACCTTATCCATACTGGTCAAAGACATGTAACAAGATCTTAGATTTTTTAGGGCCTCAAAATCTGGACTATGTCAACAGAAATAGTTTAATCAATATTTGCTCATCAATCAGATTTGGGCACTATGCATTAGCACAAGCCATGGAGGCTGGATTACTCATATTAGTGGATCACATTTTTCTGAACAATACAAATGGCAAAATAATGGAATACATCCAAATAAAAATAATATGGGAAGCTTTTAAATCAAATATGTGGGGTTTAATGATCTCTCATCCAGCAAACCTAATATACCATTGGCTCAGAAAGCAATCCTTCGATGCAGAAATCCTAGGTTCAAGGAGAGTGAAGAAAGTTTAAATGAGATAGCTGAAAATGTACACAATTGATAAACATTTTGTGACTATCTACAGAACACATATGAAGGGGAAAGGAGTGGGTGATTACTAGCCTTGCGGTAAAGAACCAATTAGCCTAGAACACAATGTCCATCCATTCAGAATAATTTCTGGTTAAGTGTTAACAGTCCCATCAGAAGTAAGTCTACTTTTCTTGGAGGTTTATCAATATTCATATGCAGAAACATAGGTAAATTATGCCATAATAGAGAAGGTCTTAGAGTATACACTTCACAGAGTTAACAGAAAGAAAATGTACTTAGTGCAAGATATTCCAGAGAGATCAAGAAGGCATTAGATTAATGCTAGTGTCGTGTGTCTTAGTAAGAAAATGGTGTTTAGCAATTGCACTAATAAGATCATTTTCACATTACCCCATACATCCTGAATACACACTATTCCCGCCTCTAGCCAAGTTCTCCCAGAAGATTTTCATTCCATCTACTCGGATTTCAGTATTGTCGCAGAGAGGCGCCAAGGCTTGAGGGTGAATAACAATTTAGTATTGCTTGCATGCATTCTGATGGCATATATTGTGAAAATGATGGAGCCAAGAAAAGTGATGCAAAATTGTACCATTGCCAATTGTTTCCTAACCAGTATTTGGCACTCTAATTGCACCAAGCCCAAAATATCTTGATGGGGTTGCTGCAGCCAAGTTGTAAGAGTTGGAAACCCTGTAAAATCGGGGAAGTAGAGCCCGTCATTCAAGGATAGGGTTTTCATTTCATCCACGGATATCTTACATTTGCTTGAGGAGTTGTTCCACACAAAGCCCAAGAATATCTTTTCAAATGTCTTGCAGGCAGAGCTCGATCATGGCAGGCAAACTAATCTAGACATCGGCAGGAGCCTATTTTTAATTTGGCTAATAGTTGGCGCTAAGACACCACCTTTAATCCAAAACTATTGCATTAACATACAGCTAGGGAGAAATGGCACATGAGGAGGGACACAAAGCTTGAAGGCGTTGTTTGGTTATTTACCCACTTATTGACAGTCCATGGCCATACTAATCCCGACGGCCATTCCCACCCACTTCCTGGCCATCCCTGCACAAAACCCATACTCCTGGGATCTCTTTGAAGTACCTTTATCAAGTCTAACCATCAAACGGTGTGCTCGATTTGTCTGCTACTGTTTTGTCAAAAGAATTCTTCTGAGTGTTAATAACTTAATTTGAACTGTAAATGCGCTACTGGTGTAATAAAACAAGCATTGATAAAATCAACAGTTTTGGCTTGTGTATAAGTACTAGGCATTTGCAAGGCACTGCTTTTATATACCCAGGTACTATCGATGGCCAGTTAATACCACTATGGCAATTCCTGAAAAATGTATTTCCTATGCTTACACAAAAGCCAAAACTGTTGGCATTGCCAATGCTTCTTCTCCTTTCTTACTGGATAGCCTGAGAATATTCCATGGTGCTCAAAGAGAGAACCCGAGGTCTCTGGTGAGGTGTTCACCACCAGCATATCACCTGCAAGGAAGAGACATTTTGTTACCATGGAATAGAGGAACATTTGGTCCTAGAGCAAAGTCGAAGACCAGAGGGGTGAGGGCATATATGTTTTGCGCACCTTTATTCAGTCTGACTATACTGGATTGCAGGCTGTTGGTGGTAATCTAAATTATTGTTATGTCTTGGTAGAAATCGTCCAAGTAACTACAAACGACTTCTCCAAACTTCATTGCCCTAAGGGTGCCTAGAAGGTATCACTACAACACATTGTAAAATGCATTTTGGCACACAAGGATATAGTGCATGATACCCAGGACCTGCCTTACCTTGCTTGTGCTTTGGCAGGATCTTATAAATCATGTGTGGTCCTTGTGCAGGACTTCTGCTGCAACCATGCTGTTCCAGGAAAGCGACTCCATCTGATCCATTCAGAGAGAACCCTTTTAACTACTGAAAACAGCAGCAATCCATACTCAATCCAAAGGTGAACATCTCAAGAACGAGGCCTGAAAATAATGGGAGCGAGATCTGCAGATGAAAATTCCCACATGACACTGGCACAGTCTCGTAGGTAGTATGTGCCACGTTTGACTAAGCCAACAGGTGATCTATGCACAACAAAATACATTGCTGGACAGCTAGTGGGCACCATCTTAAATGCACACGCTGCACTTGCTGGAGAACGATCAAAGCTGGAGGGGCTACACACCAGGCATGTGGTACAATCATATGTTCCTAGGGTGCCTAGGCGTGGTGCAACTGAGGAAGGAAGTTGCAGAGGGAATACTGTTGATATCAGACTTTTCAATTCAACTTAATAGCAAAGTATTACTCGTCAATGACATAGCAACAATGAAGACACAGGACAAGGGGCATGATTACGAGTACTGCAGTGCAGGAACTTCAGTGGTAAGGTGGAGGATTTTCCTTCAGCAAGATTCTGGAGGTAAATACTCCACCTTACCGCCAAAAGATGTACAAATAGTCAGAATAACCATCAGCGATAATTCTGCTGAAATTAGTATGGAGTCATATAGAATGGAAACTTGCACCGCCAAACACTACTTATATCCACAGGTAAAACAGTAAATGCACAGGACCAAGTGGCAGTCACAGTAATTTCATTTTGTGGTATTTCGACAGATTTACCACAGAATTACGTCCAAACTTGTAATTTTATTTATTTTCTGATTTGTAAAGCACACCGATCCCAGGGGCATCTGGGCGCTCAGACCCAAAGAGTGAATGGTTCGGAAGAAGCATGTAGAGGAGCAAAAATATGATACTGCATGAATAGAAGTGTCGTTGGATACTGAATCTAGACAGTTGGACGAAGAAGAGGTCAGACCAGGAGCAGATGTAGTAGGACAACTCCCTTACGTGGAACTCTGAGAAGTGCTTCATGCAAAGACAGATACCTTTTCTAGATCTTTACGACTTATCTGCTCGTCAGAAAGCCTGGGTTCAAGTTGTTCTGCCTTTACACTCTCACTTAAGTGGTTCTCCACATCGACTACTGTTTTCACGGGCTTCCGCCTTAAAGTAAGTACACATAAAGGGGCAATGCAAAAGCATACAGTTAGTGCACACTCGTGTTCTGCTTGCTGCAGGAAACCTATACTTGCCAGCGGGAATAGTTGTGTTAGGTTAATCAATGCATTTGTATTCCTCGTTATAGCTGTGGCATGCAAAAGTGGAAGAAGGGGGTGAATTAGGGGTGTTATATTGGCTTAGTGACAGTGTTGGATGGACGCTACGTTCATGATACTATGATTTTGGGGATTATCGTGAGAAGTGAGGTATTGATAAGACTGCCATGACTTGTTTATGTTCAATGATGAAAATTGCCTAATAACTGAATGTGAAAAGAGAAGTAATTAGTGGTAGTATAAGTCTTCGGCATAAATTAGTCTTGAGATTGTGGGGGACCGCCGGGGGGCCTGGCCCTACCCGCTCTTTAGGTCTGGGAACCCAACTATATGCCTCCTTGGTGGCTGAACAGGAGGGTGGCGATAGGGTGAGATAGACCCTTTGGAGGATTTAGAGAGGTTTATAATAATAGCCTCGAAAACAAAGGGTCGAATTACAAAAGCATTGAATACAAACCCTCGGTATAATACAAAAATCTCGCCGTCATTTGTGCGCCCCCACAGTCACTGCGACTTTGGAGGCGCACAAAATGAGGGTGACATTTAGTGCGCCCAAGAAGAGCGGGGCTTGCGGGGGTATCCCCTGCTCTTCCTGGGTGCAGTAATAGGGGTCGGGGGTTGCAGGGGTGTCCCCCGCTTACTATTTCGGAAAGCGGGGGGACACGTAAAAAAAAAAGCACCCTGCGGCTTCAGCTCCAACCCACGTTAGTGGGAAGAGCTGACACCGCAGGGATCACAGAGTGCTGGCGACACACGCAGAAGTGTGTCGCCCTAAAGGTAAGTGGGGTGGGGGGTTGGGAGGAGTAATGCAGGCTAGGGGAAGCAGGCACAGTGATCCATATGATCACTGCGCCGTGATGTAACTGCCGTCGGCATTTTCACGTCGCAGTTGCGGGCGGCGCAGTGATCACATAGATCCCAAACCCTCGAAATCCTATATTTTACATATAAAAGTGCAATTCCATCGTAACCAGTCCATCGAAAATATATATGGACTGGTTTCAATGGAAATGCACTTTTACATGTAAAAAGCAACATTTTCATGCATTTTTGTATTACTTTAAAATGTTACATGGCGCTGTCCAGTGCTGAAATTTCAGCACTAGCCAGCCCATTGTAACTTTGATTTTTTTATTTTTTATATTGGGGGCTTGCCCCCCTAACCCTAAGGTAACCCTTAAACTAACCCAAGCCTTAACCCTAATTTAACCCTTAAACTAACCCCAGCCCCAACCCCAACCCTAGCCCCAACCCTAACCCCATTTTAACCTTTAAACTGTTAGGCAGAATCCTGTGCAGTTCCCTTAGGGAGCACTACAGAAGATTAAGACTACAGGTATGAGCAATAAATCCCCTTTGGTATTAGTCCGTACCACAAAGATTTAGTTGGTGGCTGTGGCTAAGGAGTCAGACTTATCTCAAGAGGGAGATGAGCAGTATTCAGGGTTTACACAATAGGGCTATAATACTATGGCACAAGGAAACACTGACCAAAGCTTTGTATTAAAAAGAATATATACATTTATTTTACACACATTAATCACAGTTATTAAAGCAAGTTAAAATCAGTCACGAAAAGTATACACAATTCCCTAGTTAAATTGTAGACAAGTTTGAGCAAGAGTGAAAACTGAGCAAAACAGCACAGTGAAAACCAAACACAAATGGCACTCTAGCAATTTCTCACAAGGGAGGGAAAGCACAAGTTATACAGGAATATATTCTTAAACACCCTAGCAACACTTCCCATACGTTTGTGAACAAGTTTAGGCAAGGCAGTACTTTAGCATGTATAATACTTAAATGAAAACCGAGCAAAATGGCACTTCACAGGTTTTAAAAGTGGGAAGGAAAAGGTGGTTATAAGAATTAGGTGCACCAACACAGTTCTATTTGAGAAGCAATCTAGAGAAGGCAGTTCTAACCAATTCAGCCAGAGTCAATAGGCCTGTGCCAGAGTCAGTGGTACAGGGCAAAGAGCCCAGGAGCAAAATGTTCTTGTAGCTGCAGTCAAGTCTTTGTTAAACAATTCGAAATAACAGGTGGATGCAGAAGGTGAAAGACAATGTCAGAGGATAGGGGCGGCCAACCCAGCAGGTAGGTAAAGGATTTAAAACACCTTCAGCGCTACCACACGAAAAGGGAGACCTGTCGGAAAAAAAGTGCCTTAAAATGTAGAACAGGCTCCTGCGGTGGCGGTTGTTCCTGGCAGTTCTTGCAGTTCGGAAGATAAAGCAGAGGAAGATAAAGCAGAGGAAGGGAGACTCTCGTCATGAAGGTTCGAGTTACTGCACTGCCCAGGGGTGAACCCAGCCGCGGTGCTGCCCAACAAATAAAAGGTACGCTCCTTTAAATCGCGGCCCGGGTGGACGGGTGCCTGGCTATCCGGTCTCCGAGTGCAGGTCACTGGCGATTCGACCAAGGCAGGTCCAGGAAGGCGATTGTCAAACTGGTTGGCCCCACCAGCTCAAGGGAAGAAGGCTCTTGCAGATGAAGAAGATCTCTCGTCGTGAGGAGAAAAGTGGTGAGACGCTGCAGCAGGGCTTTACCGGTGGTTCAGTCGTTGCAGATGTCTTTGGCTTCTCTCCTCTTCGGCTTCTTAGTTCCAGTGGCAACGTCTTGCTCTTCCAGTCCTCAGGACCCTGCTTTTATGCAAAAAGATCCCCATTCATACAGCCTAGCTGTCACTCATACAGTGGAGTGGTCATCCTGGCGGGAGACCCTCCAGCCCATCAGGGCAGAGTGCGACATGGGTTGATGATGATGATGATATGGCATTTGTAACGCGCCTATACACAAGTGTTTCAAGGCGTGACGAGGCAGGGAGGGGGGAAAACAAGGGGAAGACAGACAACGATCCTACTAGGCCAGGTGTCATTCAGATCGCGCAAGTGCAGGGGTAGGGGGAAGGAAAAAGTGCAAGGGGAAGGGGAGAGGGGAAGGGCAGTACAAGTAAGTAGAATAAAATAAATAAATAAATAGGGCCAGCTGGTGGCAAGTGCAAGGTAAGTGCAGACAAGTGCTGGGAAGGGGGGGGCTGTAGGGATACAGAGACAGTCCAGCAGTGCAGAGGTTGCCAGGGAGGCAGTGCAAGTGGAGAGTGGCTGGGCCCAGGACCGAGGTCGGTGAGAGTGGCCCAGTTGCAGATTCAGTGCAGTTTCAGTGAATGATTTAGCAGGGGAGAGGGAGAGAGAAAGCAGAGGCAAAGAGGAAGGTTTTGAGGTGCTTCCGGAACCGAAGATGGTTCTCCTCAAGTTTCAGGGAGGCAGGAAGGCTGTTCCAGAGGGAGGCCCCTGCCGTGGAGAGAGATCTACCCCCAGCTCGTTGCTTCGAGAAGCGGCTAACCCTGAGGGAGTTGGCGACGGATGAGCGAAGGGCTCGGGAAGGAAGATATTTAGGAAGAGAGAGTTGAAGGTATTTAGGCCCCAGGCCCCAGAAGGCCTTGTGGACAATGCAGAGGGTTTTAAACTTAATCCTCACAGCCACTGGGAGCCAGTGTAGAGATTTCAGTCCTGGAGAGATACGGTCCCTGGGCTTGAGGCCAAGGACAAGTCTCGCAGTTCTGTTCTGGATGAGTTGCAGAGGGCGGAGAGTGGAAGCAGGCAGATTAAGATAGAGGCTGTTACAGTAGTCCAGCTTCGAGAGAACCAGGGCTCGGGAGACGGTGAGCTTCTGGGGGAAGGAGAGGAAGGGAAGAATACCTCTGAGGAGCTGCAGCTGGTAGTGTGACTTCTTAGTGACGTCAGATATATGAGGAGAGAAGGAGAGTGTGGAGTCGAAGATGACCCCGAGGTTTTTTGCCTTGCAGGTAGGAGCAGGAAGAGGGCCAAGAGAGGCTGGCCACAGAACTGGAGGGAAGGAGGGAGTGGGTGTGCCGATGAGTAGAATCTCAGTCTTGCTGGCATTAAGGCAGAGGTCATTGGCGGCACACCATTCCTGGATAGCAGACAGACAGTCAGAGATGAGGGAAGGAGAGGAGGAGGCCGAGGGTAGCCTGAAAATGAGCTGGGTATCGTCCGCATAGCACTGAAAGTTGGGGCAGAGAGCGGCGATGCAGATACTGGTTGAACAGCCAGGGAGAGAGATAAGATCCCTGGGGGACACCACAGGTGGAGAAAAAGATGTCAGAGAGGAAGGACCCCAGTTGCACCTGGGAGGGTCGATTGGAAAGGAAAGAGGTCAGCCACGCCAGAGCCTGACCAGGGTTGCTGAGGCAACCCTGTCCTGGGGTCCTACTCCCCCCTCCCACACAATGGATCCACCCCAGACTCAGTGGCGCAGAAAGGAGGGCTTCTTGGCAGAAGCCTGCCAAAAGGACGAACAAAGAATCCCCGACCTGGGTTAGGAGTTTAGAGAAAGACACAAGAAAGAATTTATATAAAAGTTCTGGCAAATAAAACCTACCGGAATAAGTTAATATAAAAATAAATCAGCGGTATGTTAGAGGCTGTCAGTAAATGTGGTAGCCTCGAACAATGGGAAAATCCCATAGGGTAATATTTGCGGTCGAATATTTTTGGTAGTAACCACTGCCACCAGCCAGAAACTTTTGAGAGAGGGACTGTACGGGACCCTCTCGAAAATGAACATAAGGGAAAAATTATTAACCCTTGCCAGTACCTCCATAGTAGGATGGGTTGTACTGGTTCTGTTCATAAAGATTGACTAGTAAAGTCAATGGGGGCTTTACATGCCGTGGGAGACAGTAGTCAGTCCCAGGGTATGGAGTCTATGTTTGGGGGTCACTACGACACCCCTGTGTCACTGCATGGAGGGTGCTGTGTAACACATGTGTATAAAGATGGTTCCTATGGGGGTGAGATAAACCCCATAGACATTAAACACAAAAAATAGCCTAGAACACACATATCAAATATGCCTAAGAGTGGGGAAAAAGAGTCACACTCTTAGCAGGAGAAAAAAACAAACCCTTGAAATCCAGCAAACCTGCTGGGGGACTCTATAGGTAAGGGAAATTAGCCATAGAATGAGAATTATCCCCAACATAAACTAACATACTTACCATTACATGTCGATGGAACCATCACATTTTTTTCAACAAAATGGCCATCCTATGGAATGGTATTTCGATGGAAAAAATTCTATGGTTTGTGTTTAGATGGTTTGTGATTCGATAGAATGACCAGATACCGTTTGAGAGCTTCCCTTTAGAGGAGCGAAAGGATGGCTTCCTCTGTTGGAAAGTGCCCAATGAATGTACTGTCTCTGTGTCATTTTCATGGCCTGCAGGATGTCGACTACCTACCCGAAAAGGTTGGTCACCATCGTATCGCATGTCCACCACCTTTGTCTGCACATCTGTGCGGAAGTTGGTGGCCCTTAGCCAACCTTGGCAGCGAAGAGTCACTCCATAGCCCATCTGCCGAAATCCTGAATCTGCGATGTCCAGAGCAACGGTAATCAAATGGTCGGGGGCCATCTCTCCCTTACGGAACAACACCAGTGCCTCGGCATTCTTATCCTCCGGGAGGAAGTAGAGGATGGGACCCAACTTACAACAAGCATCTCTGTCATGCCTAGAGCGAATGGCTAAAACGTTGGTGGCCTTGATAGTAGATGCCGCCGTTGTGATGATGTGCTTCCCAGTCGCATCCAGCTTCTAACCCTCCTATTCAGGAGGAACCATAGAAGAGGAAGAAGGGTTAGAGGACCATTTCCTAGCCACAGCAGAGACCACCTAGTCTGGTGATAGTTGAGATCTGAGGCACTTCAGGGCTGTGCCCGGGACCCAGTATTTCTTCTCCAAACGATTGGTTTTTGCTGGGGTCGTTCTAGGGTTATTCATAACCAACAGGCCATCCTCCCAGATGTCATCCAGAAGGGCTACTGAAACAATAGTCCTCTTGGAGGACTCCAGCAGCTCGAAAAGCAAACCCTTTTTCTTTTCCGCAAGCATGGGGTTGAACAGCTTTGCCATCCGTGAGATCATTGAATGAAATGAACAGATCTCGTCTGGCGGAGAATCCCTGGAAGGCACCTCGACGTCAGGAGGCTCCCCATCTGTGGGAATGTATTCATTGAACTCATCAGTTCACTGTGCATCCTGGGTCATGACAGTATCAGTGTCTGTCTGGGCAGCCTCTTCCACCACAGGAGAAGGCGCAACTGGCAATGGCCAAGGGGGAGCCGGGGTTGGATGAGACAGTGTCAGCCATGCTCTTCTTGCGATAGAGTGCAAACATAAAGCACAACAAACAGAATAATTAACATTCACAAAAACTCTTGAAAAACTGCATTCAAGCAATGTGATCCTAGATAATGGCAAACATCACACTTAAGACCAATCTAACTTAAGAAACATTTTAATGTGACACAGCAAAGGGGCAGCATTTGCTCACAAGTCAGTACACACCCAAAAGGTGCAGCAAAATATGTCATGCATCTGGACAGAGGAGAGTTCTAACAAACCCTCTAAAATATGTTCAAGTAGCCATAAGGAAAATGTGTTATACAAATGGATGTAAACCATGTGCCCCAGAGTGGATCAAAATGCCACATTCAGAATTCAGACCATTGTAAAGACAGAGCTCTCAAGTTTCCTGTGGAAACGCATAATGTAACCTCCAGGCCAAATGGAGCTCTTTCAGGCAGGGGGTTAAAGACATACGTTGGGGGAGGTTGAGAGTAGAATGGGACAAGGAAAAGAACCACAACCAAAGTAATCAGTTTTAAATAGTTTCATTAAATGTGTTTGTGTTTGATTGTGCTTTGGCTCATGACTGTACTAGGTTTCCCAACCATTGGGGCACACAGAACCTTTAGAATATCCACAATGGGCACTATTCTGGACGTACCTAGAAAAGGTTCTATGCAACGGGTTGAAAGAGGAGACAGTTGGAAAGTGACATTTGGAAGGAGAGAAGGAAAGAGAGATAAAGAAAAAGGGGAGAAGAGAGAATGAAAGGAAGGCACTCCTTGGCGGGGGCTGTTGCCTAGAGCAACCCCCAGGGCTCCAAAGATTCTGGCGGTCAGGCTGCATATGTTAGCTGCTGCCCGGCATCCCCCAAGCACAGTCGGAGCAGCCCGGGTGGCATACCGTCTTCCCTAGGGCCAGACCAGGCAGATCGGAGGAGATCCAAGACCCGGCCGGCATAGCGCGCAGCTGCCCGAGTGAAGAGTTTGTGGCTGGGAAAGACTGCCTGCTGGCCACACGGTGTGAGAAAGGGTTGCCTGCGCCACTGAGAGACCAATGAGAGACCTGCAGGGCTCACACCCTCACTGTTGCTAGATGGGGAGAGCAGCGCAAATGACTTACCTTGAGCCTGACCACTGCGTCCTATGAGGACAGGCTCATCGCTGAGCGTGCTGTTTGTGGTAGGCTCATGACTGCACGGTCAGGGAGGAAAGCAATTAATGTTACATTATGTAATGTTATAAAGGTTTATATAGCGTGCGGTCGCTGAGGGCATCGTGGCGCTAAGGAAAAATCAGTTGAGATTATAATATGGGGTGGAGGGACCCTCTTTTTTGTTTATGGGGAGCCTGTGTCATGAGGGTGTATATAAAGTAGATATAGAAAGGAAACAGGCTGCCCCTCCCTTTCAACACTTACAGGTATGCTATATACCACATTAAACAGATTGCCTAATTAATCTGTATTCAACATTTAATAGATCAGCACTGTTTTGTTTTACAACAATCGACATTTTATTTATCACACATATTTAAAATGAGCCTACTCGAGGCTATTAAGATTTAGATCAGTTCTCTTGGTACCCACAGTGACTCATCATATTATACAATCCTATAAAGATCAGGTGGGGTGTTGAATACACAGTGAGAGGGTTAGTGTTTTAAGTGACTTATAGTGTAGCTCTCATTACAATACTCATATCAAGTCGACACATTCCGTGTTTCCAGCATGAACAAAATCTCTACTGTTGTTGTAGTAGTTGTCATGCTTTCCTCAGGAATGGTAAAAGGAACAGGGGGCTCTTGATGGAGACTTGCTCATCCAAACCTTTTCTTGGCTAAGTAGTAAATCTGTTCTGATATCTTCAGTGTCTAGGGTCAATATTTCTTGCGTGAGGTGTCTTGTGTTCACCTTAATTTATTTTCTACTTCTCATCAAGGAATAATCAAAAGAGTTGTAGTTTTAATGACAAGCGTTGCTGCCGTCTCGCAGAGTGTGTTTGTCGCTGTCTGTTATACGCGCTGAACTGTAGACGCTGTGTAACCTCCGTCCGGGTACTGCACATGCGTACTCATTTTAAATATGTGTGATAATTAAAATTTCGATTGTTGTAAAACAAAACAGTGGTGATCTATTTAATGTTGAATACAGATTAATTAGGCATCTGTTTAATGCGGTGTATAGCATACCTGTAAGTGTTGAAAGGGAGGGGTAGCCTGTTTCCTTTCTATGGGGGTCATTCCGAGTTTGGAGGCAGCCATGGGGCTATTAGCACCATGGCTGCCTCCAAACTCGGGTCCGGGTAGTCGGAATGGGGACTTACCGGGACATTCCGACCTATGCGGACCTGGTAAATCCCCATTCCGAAAACCATTCCCCATTCCCATTTGAGCCCCCATAGGGCCCCCATAGGGCTCAATGGGAATGGGGAAGGAGCCAATAACGGGCCCGCAAATTGTGGGCCAGTTATTAGCTCCATGGTCCCTTAACGGGTCCCGCTAAGGGCGGCTGGTTTAGCGGCTGGTAAAACCAGCCGGCCAAAGTGGGACCCGCTAAGGGACCTCGGAATGCGGCAGTAGGGGCTTAATGGCACCGGCATCCTTAACCGTGCCGTTAAGCCCCTACCGCCGTACTCGGAATGACCCCCTATATCTGCTAAGGAAAAATCAGACAAGAGCACCCTAAAACAGAAGAGTTATCAATAAACAGCAGAACACAAAGTGGTCTTCAGTAGCACAAAGTGAGAAGGGAAGGGCATTCCACAATTTGGTTGGTACAATGGAGAACAAGCAGGAGCATATCTCCGACGCCAGACGATCCTGTCAATTGGCTATCTATACCTCAGAGAATCGAATATAAAACACTCTCACACACAAATGTTTACCCAACCAAGCACCTAGATACCTCTCGGCCAACTTCACGCACCACACTCCATCTTGCCCAACTAGATCAGCCCAAACACATTGCCTAAATATCCCCAGATTTAAGCTCCAAAAAGCAGGCGGCACAAGCTTCCCTCTGCTTGCCGCTAAACTCTGGAACTCACTACCAGCTGATCTCAGATCCAAACCATCCTTTCACCGATTCAGACAGTGCCAAAACTTGGCTACTGGCCAAAAAAGCCTAAAACGCCAACTTATTATTACACAAATGTACTTACTGCCTGCATATTCTGTACAATTTCAAATCTTGTAAGTATGTTATAATGTACACATTATCAGTAACTGCTTTATAATGTCTAGACTACCTGTATTGTTTACCCACTGACCATGCTTCTAATATATTGGCTACCTGTAACCATGCCAAGCGCCTGGATGCCCCAGGGCCAGGCGGCGCTATATAAATAATAAACTAAACTAAGCAGCCACCCTTCCTGCTGAGTCGATAACGCGGCACTGCCAGGAGGCTAGCATCAGATGAACCGAGGGTGCGGCTACGCACGTACCATTGACACTTCTCCTGTAAATACTCTGCTCCCAAACCATAGTATGTCCAATGAACTAGGTAGGCAAAGGGACTTAAAAGTGATCCGTTTTTTGGACCGGCAACCAATGGAGCGACTGGAGATCAGAAGAGATATGTGCATTGTAAGGAGTTGCTGTGGCAATATGGGCCGCAAGATTTTGCAGTAGCTGGAGATGATGCAAGAAAAAGAGGTTGATCCAAAAAAAGAGAAATGCAATAGTCTAGGTGACTCAAAATTAGGGAGGAAACTACCATGGCACAGAGATGGACTGGAAGGAAAGGCAAGACCTTTCGCAAAACCCTCAGTTGTCAAAAGGCCATTTTGCAGACAGAGCTAATCTGGCAGAGAACTGGCAAACATGAATCCAAGGCAGAAAAAGGGCAAGGGCCAAGTTCCAAAGGCCAACAAGCAGGCAACCAGAGTGAGGAGGTGGAGGGGTGCCAGAGAGGCAACATTGGGAAGGCCCATCACCAACACCTCCGTCTTGTCTCCATTCAACTTGAGCCAATTGCTACCCATCCAGTTACCCACCACTGTCAAGCAACCCCTAAGCTGGGACGCTGTGTCCAGCTGCGCTAAATCAAGCCGGACGATGATTTGTGTCAACCGCGTAGGTGTAGCAGGGAAGCCGAGGGAGCGGATAATCAGCAACAGAGGCTGGATGTAAAGGTTGAATAAAGCAGGAGACAAAGGGGAGCCCTGCGGGACAACACAAGATAGTGTATTAGTCTGTGAAAGAAAAGAGGAGAGAGCAAGAGTCTGTGTCCTTTCTATCAGGAAGGTGGAGAACCAAGAGAGAACCTGTCCGGAGAGGCCAGTCAGGGAAAGGAGGCGGTGCAACAGCACGGGGGGGTCCAAAGTATCAAAAGCTGCTGGGAGATCTAAAATAATTAATGTGCCTAACTCCCTCCCTTGTGGGTCAAGCAGTCGCATCATGCCATCCAAAACGGAGACCAGGACACCCTTTCTGCCTCGACTGGCTGAAATTCTGACTGGAAGGGATCTAGAAGCTTACAGGGTAATTCATAGAATTTCGCACAAAAGTGGTGCATGCGGCTGGCCACAATGTGCGCGTGCGAATGTCTATCGCCAGCCGCATGCGCTAAAATCGATATCCGCAAACATCATATTCATGGATTTCAGCCTTCAAAACCAGCCGTGGCGCAGCGACCCTGCAGCTGCGCCAGTTACGCCCCCAAGAACGCCCTCGCGCAAGGAAAAACCATCAAAATTCCCAATTCATCGCAAAGGGCTGCGCTAACCCTGGACCAGTATACAGGGCTGCCAAACAGCAAACGGCGAGCGGGGAACGAGTATTACTGGGGTGCGCGGGAAGTTCCACACGCGATTTCAGCAGGGTACGTGTATTTCTGGGGTGCGGGGAATTTTTACACGCGATTTCAGCAGGGTACCAGTATTACTGGGGTGCGCGGGAAGTTCCACACGCGATTTCAGCAGAGTACGTGTATTTCTGGGGTGCGGGGAACTTTTACATGCGATTTCAGCAGGGTACCTGTATTACTGGGGTGCGCGGGAAGTTACACACTCGATTTCAGCAGGGTACGTGTATTACAGGGGTGCGCGGGAAGTTCCACACGCGATTTCAGCAGGGCACGTGTATTACAGGGGTGCGCGGGAAGTTACACACGTGATTTCAGCAGGGTACGTGTATTTCTGGGGTGCGGGGAAGTTTCACACGCGATTACAGCAGGGTACATGTATTACAGGGGTGCGCAGGAAGTCCCACACGCGATCACAGCAGGGTACCTGTATTACTAGGGTGCGCGGGAAGTCCCACACACGATTCCAGCAGGGTACGTGTATTTCTGGGGCGCGGGGAAGTTTCACACGCGATGTCAGCAGGGTACCTGTATTACTGGGGTGCGCGGGAAGTTCTGCACGCGATTACAGCAGGGTATGTGTATTTCTGGGGCGCGGGGAAGTTTCACACGCGATGTCAGCAGGGTACCTGTATTACTGGGGTGCCTGGGAAGTTCCACACGCGATTTCAGCAGGGTGCGTGTATTACTGGGGTGCGCGGGAAGTTCCACACGCGATAGGCCCTGTGCGAGTGGGGTACGTGTATTTCGGGGGTGCAGGGGAGTCCTACACGTGAATTGGCAGTGTGGGTCCTCCCAGGTGTTCCGTCTACACCCTCCACGGCCCCTGCAGGCAGACCACACCACAGGAGACTACCCTGCACCCCTGGTCATGTCCCGCAGGCAGCCCATCCACCATGGGCATGCCCCCCCAGCCAAGCCACATGTCACCTTGCACTAGTGATCACCAATGCATTACCCCCTTAGACCCCCACCACACAGCAGTGCAGGGCACCTGCCAGCAGGCAAACACTCATCTCCCCCAGCACCCCCACCCCCCAGCATTGCAGGGCACCTGCCAGCAGGCCCCCACTCATGTCCCCTTGCACTCCCACCCCCCAGCACTGAGGGTCACCTGCCAGCAGGACCCCACTCATGTCCCCTTGCACACCCACCCCCCAGCAGTGCAGGGCACCTGCCAGCAGGCCCCCACTCATGTACCACTCATATCCCCTTGCACCCCCACCCCCCAGCAGTCAGGGGCACCTGGCAGCAGGCCCCCACTCATGTCCCCTTGCAGCACCACCCCCCAGCAGTGCAGGGCACCTGTCAGCAGGCCCCCACTCATGTCCCACTCATGTCCCCCTGCACCCACACCCCCCAGCAGTGCAGGGCACCTGCCAGCAGGCCCCCACTCATGTTCCCTTGCACACCCACCCCCCAGCAGTGTGGGGCACCTGCCAACAGGCCCCCACTCATGTCCACTTGCACCCCCAGCACTGAGGGGCACCTGCCAGCAGGCCCCCACTCATGTCCCCTTGCACCTCCACCCCCAGCAGTGCGGGGCACCTGCCAGCAGGCCCCCACTCATGTCCCCCTGCACCCCCACCCCCCAGCAGTGCAGGGCACCTGCCAGCAGGCCCCCACTCATGTCCCCTTGCACACCCACCCCCCAGCAGTGTGGGTGCACACCCACCCCCCAGCAGTGTGGGTGCACACCCACCCCCCTGCATGAGTGGGGGCCAAAAGGCCCCCACTCATGTCCCCTTGCACCCCCAGCACTGAGGGGCACCTGCCAGCAGGCCCCCACTCATGTCCCCTTGCACCCCCACCCCCCAGCACTGAGGGGCACCTGCCAGCAGGCCCCCACTCATCTCCCCTTGCACCCCCACCCCCCCAGCAGTGCGGGGCACCTGCCAGCAGGCCCCCACTCATGTCCCCTTGCACCCCCACCCCCCAGCAGTGTGGGGCACCTGCCAGCAGGCCCCCACTCCGCCCAGGAAGAACGCACGTCATCACGACTGACACGCGTGCGCAACGCGACACCCACCAGGACGGATCCCATATGGTCGCGGGACCCCTCGCCCGCGGGTAGTGGAGAGGCAGGTGATATGGCACTCTCCCCTACCTGCGGACGGGCCTGGGACGGGTCCTCCCTGCTGGTGCATGATGGTGCAGTCACAGGGTCAAGGACAGCGACATGCACAGGCCCCTCCGCGGTGACCTGTGCTGCCTCATGACCCTGGCCCTGGACTGCACCACTTGCACCAGTGGTACTACCCCCACCAGGCCCCATGTGCGGCTCAGTAGCGGGCTCCTCCTCCTCTGTGGAGACCACCAACCTGGATGTCTCCACACCGTCTCACCCGGCCCTTCTGCCACAGCCGTTGTGGCAGACGCAGCACCAGCCCCCTCGCTCCCAGATGATGGTAATTCCTGGGAGGGTGGCTGGGCCTTGCGTCGCCGCCCAGTGGAGGCATCCCCGCCGCTTGGCTCCACAGCGCCGTCTCCGCTCTCTTCTTCACTTGACGCTGCGTAGAGGGAGACATAGAACACAAGCATCAGGGTACAGTACAAAATACCCTAGACAGGAAGCAATAACACATGAGTGGCACTGTCAAATGTCACTTACATCCTGTCATTCCACAACACATGGGTGAACGCACACAACACACATGCAGAAACAGCCCGGGCGCCTGCAATCAACATCAACAACCATGTAGAAGGGCCCCTGTAAACCAAGATGTTGCCTTGAAAGTCACATGCATCCATGGCGTTTCAAAGTCACACACACACTTCTCAGGCACACACACACACACGTGCACCATACATGTACATGACATCAGCACCCATTCCTCACCCCCCTCCCCCATGTCCAGGAACAGAGACAGCCATGCATTCATGTGTGCATTCCAGATAGAGCTCCCCATGTTGCTTTTAAACACATGCACCAACCATGTGGCTCACACATAACTGGTCTCACATGCATGACCATGATGTCCCTGTACACACACATATCCATACATGGCCTATGTCACACATACAGGCAAGCATCAGACTACCAGCACACTGCAACATGCACTGTCTCACACAGCAGTTCTTGGCCACTTACTGCTCAACTCCAGACGGGTCTGCCTCCCAAGGATCTGGGCGTGGAGCGCTGGGCCTACGCATTCCAGGACCCTCATCTGGAAGGCACTCAGGCGTGCCCGGCCCCCCTCCACGAGGCGCCGGGCCTTGTGGAGGGTCCTGGACCTGAAGTCCTCCCAGCGCTTCTTGACGTGCTTGATGTCGCGGGTTGCCACCCCCTCTGCGTTGATGGCAACCACTACGTCGTCCCAGATCCTCTCCCGTCCTTCCTTGTTGGCGCGTGATGTTCCGAAGAGGGCATCATAATGCCCCAGGACATGCTCCACCAGGACACCAACTTCGGTGGCAGTGAAGCTGGTGGCCCTCTGCCTCTCTGGCTGGGGGTTGCCAGTGGTGCCAGATGGTGTAGTGCCCGACATGGCAACCCCAGGGGCAGGAGTGAGTAGGCAACTGGGTCCTGGGGCTGGGCTGTGGAGCGATGGAATCCCAGTCGGGAGTCTTCTGTTCCAGCAGGGGTGGACACAGCAAACTGGACCCCTGCAGATGGCTGACGTGCAGGCAGCAAATGGCAGGGCACGTGGGCAGCAGGCAATCAGGCAGCAGCAGATGGCAGGTGGGAGCGTGCTCGGGGCTCTGGGGGGCAGTAATTCGGCCTTCTGGGCAGGAGCGTGGTCTTCCGTGTGCGTATGCGTGGCCAGCTTGATACAGAGTGATTTGGCACATGAAAATCTAGCACGTCAGCGTGTAATTTGAGGAAAGGCCCATAGCGCGTCAGCACGCGTATGCGATTTCATTGGACGAAAGGCCCTTAGCACGTAAGCGCGTCTGTGACGTGCGCGCGCGGGCGTTCCCCTGAACCCGGATGCATGTTACACATCCAAGAACTGCACGTCCGAGTGTCAGCTCGTGTAATTGGATGTTAGGGCCTTAGCGCGTATACGCGGAAGTGACGTTGGACGTGTGGGCCGGTTCAAAAGGTGCGTGTAGGACGTCATTTCCTTGTACGTGCTTTTCGTGGAGAGCGAGTGGGTGAATTCTGTACTTTT
Source organism: Ambystoma mexicanum (assembly GCF_040938575.1). Taxonomy (NCBI): domain Eukaryota; kingdom Metazoa; phylum Chordata; class Amphibia; order Caudata; family Ambystomatidae; genus Ambystoma; species Ambystoma mexicanum. The sequence continues at coordinate 542,972,787 of NC_090928.1, read as the reverse complement.
TGTCGGTTCACACGCGATTTACTTCAGAGCGTTTCTAGTTCGTACTCCCTGTTACCTCTGACAGCTTTTTTCTGATTTTCTGTTGGGCCTGTTTCCTCAAACAGTGTTCACTTCTTCTTTTGTCCTGTCTCCTCAGACAGTGTACAATTCTTCTTTTGGCGGGGGTGTTGCCAACGCGCACATGCGCGTATTTTTCACGCTCATTTTCCAGGCAGACGGTGAGTCGCGCACGTATTTACCAACTGTGCTTGCCCCGTGTGTCGCGTACCCCTTCAGAGATCATTGTAGGCTGCGTGTAACACGCATACGTTCATTTTTGTGTTTCTGGGTGCCACAGCGTAGTGCAGTTTCATTTTTCCACGCACGTGGTCTACGAGGGGTTGCGTGCACGTTATTGTCTGTTTTTGGGGTGCCTGTGCGTTGCGTGACCCGTCATCTTTCCCCAGGGGTCACATACAGCCTTGCTAGAGCACTAGGGTACGAATTCCATCTAGTACCCTACCCCTTTGACCCCCAATTGCCCAGGACAATAGTTTACTGCAACTCCCATACGCACAACAACATCAGTGCCATGTTTGGGAGGCGACCAAGCGGTAAGGGTGGCAAAGGTGGCCGAGCCTCAAGAGGTGGCCGTGGTGGGCGCGGTAGGGGACGTGGCCGGGATTTGCAGGGTACCCCTAGCCCCCCATGTGTGGAGGACCAGTCAGGGACACCCATGCCCCCCACCCCATAGTTGAGGGAAATGTGGCTGACACCATCTCTGCTCAGCCCTTGTTGGACCGGCCCATTGTGGCACCTGACCTGGCAGAGGGTGACTCCCAGGCTGACTTCCAGGTCGCCATATCTAGGCCACATGTGGCGGTGCAAGTTGGTGTCACCAGGCCACGTGGATCAGGGGCAGCTATGTCATCTGCTGCCCCGAGTAGGCAGGGTGGGGAGGCTGCAGGGGCACCTGCAGCTCCATCCACCACAGCTCTAACTCTCCCAGCCAGGGCAGTGTTGATCCCAGTCCATCTTGCTAACGTTCCCCCTGACTACGTAACACTTCAGCCAATGCCTGCACCAAGTCCCATGCTCAGTGTGCCTTCCCACACTCCAACTAGCCAGTCCACCGGTGCTCCTGCCCCTAGTGGCCAGAGCGGTGTAGGCCACTCAGGATCCCCACCATCTTGCTAACGTTCCCCCTGACTACCTAACACTTCAGCCAATGCCTGCACCGAGTGTAGGCCACTCAGGATCCCCACCATCTTGCTAACGTTCCCCCTGACTACGTAACACTTCAGCCAATGCCTGCACCAAGTCCCATGCTCAGTGTGCCTTCCCACACTCCAACTAGCCAGTCCACCGGTGCTCCTGCCCCTAGTGGCCAGAGCGGTGTAGGCCACTCAGGATCCCCACCACCTTCCAAAAAAAAGAGGAAGAGTGCTCGTCCACTACAGGCTGATACCCCAGACATGGCTACGCAGTCCGGCACGCAAAGGAAGCCTAGCTTCAATGATGCCGAACGTGGTGCAGTATGTGTCCGCACATGACAGCGAAATGTTGATCACTTCAGGGTGCAAGACCACACCTGCTCAACGTCAGGCACACTGGCAGACCGTCGCGGACATCATAAGTGCCCTTGGATTAGTGAGGCGCACAGCGGGTGAGTGCTACAAGCGCTGGAATGACCTTAAGCACAGGGCAAAGAAAAAGCTGGCCTCAAGTCATGCCACTACTCTGGTGACTGGAGGTGGGTCTCCACAAGAGGACATTGAACTCACTGTACATGAGTCTGTTGCTGGGACCTATGTCACAGAGGAACAGATCCAAGGTGTGGGAGAGCTGCCAAATTAGGAGGCATTGTCCAGTGAGTGCACATGCATGTGTGTGTGATCCATGTGTATGTTGTGTGTGTGAGGGGTTCTGATTGAGTGCCAGGTGAGGGTGTGTGTGTCTGAGTGGTTTGGGTCACCCATGTGCTTCATCCAAAACATTCTGCGCCCCTGGATTTGGGTATTACAGTATCCCTTCTGCCCACAGTAGACATTTTGTGCAGCATCACGCCAGTTTCCCTTGAAGTGGCATCTTGCAACAACATTGTTCCGTATTTCTCATTGTTCATTCAGGCTGATTGTTTCGATCCCCCCACTTTCACTACGCATTTCTCAGCCCTATTGTCAAACGATATGTGACATGCCTATGGTACATGCCATCTGTGTGATGGCATGTGTCATGTATGTGGATTGGACATGCCACTCACAGGCCAATGTGTGATGGCTCTGCTAGCCAGCATGCAGCTAATGTGTTGCTCTTCCATCACGGTGTCATCAGTGTGACATTTTCCTCCCCTTAAAACTCAGTGACAGTGCATGCATGGGAGGGTTATAGTCATGTGGGACATGTGTCAATCAAGTACTGGTTCTGTAGCTTGTGAGGCCTAATTGTGTGCCATGGTGCTAATGCCTGTTTCCATTTTTTGTCTTTCATGTTTCTGCAGGGGATGACGCACTTGATGCTGTTGAGGGTGAGGAGATGGTGCAGACCCAGGAGGGATCTCAGGCAGGACTGGGCACCAGTGGTGGACGGGGTGTGGTGGTGGGTGAAAACCCACTCTTGCTGCAGACCGTTCTCTCCAGGGGTGTCTCTGGGTGCACCTCCCCAGACCTCTATTCAGGTGTTGATTCGGATGATGAGACCTATGTGGCTTCGCAGGTAGGTGTTTCTGGGAGGGATTCTGTTCTGTCCGACCCACCTGCATCAGGGGTACAGCCCACTATGGGAATGTCAGTGTTGGTAGGTCCGCCTTTGGTGGTTACGGATGCAGGGCCACACTCTGCAACATCTGATCCTGTTCCTGGGCAAGCAGATCAGAGGGGGAATGCAGTCCTGCAGCCTCAGGCATTGCCGACACAGCAAGGCACAGTTCGCCTTGCCCCAGACAGGTGTGGTGCCCGCCAATGCGGTGGCCATATGCCACCAGGCAATACCGCATGGGAGAAATCCATATACGGTATGGCAAACCAACAGGCAGCAGCATCTGAGATGATGGCTCAAGCTATGGAGAGGGTGGCCACTTCCATTGTCACCCCAGAAAGACAGATGGAGCAACTACAGCAGGCAACAGACTCCATTTGCCGATCACTCAGGGAGGACATGTTGGCGTCCAACAGGAACAGCCGGGCGGCCCTGGACACTCTGCGGGAAGCCATTTCTTTAGAGTCCCAGGGCCAGAGCGAAGCCCCGAGGGTAGAACTCCATCACCTCAGGCAGACTCTTGTGGACCTTGAGGCTTCCACTGTCACGAGGACAGAACAGCTGCTGGAGCGGCTCACACGTACGCTCTCAGCAGAGATGCAGGCAACTCGGAAGGAGGTCCGGGCATCACGCCAGGTGGTGCATGGGGATCTCCGCACCATATTCCTCCAGAACGAGGCCTTCCACACCCGCATGCTTGCTGCCATGGAGGACCAGACTAGGGCTTTGCGTGGGCTGCCTCCCATAGCACCACCACCTCCTGTGGCGGCAGCAGCACAGGGTGATGAGAGCAACCACAGCGATTCTGAATCTCTCACGATAGCGTAGCCGTGCAGGCCATGAGCTCATGGAGGTGTTTTTTTTCTCGCAACATCCACACAGGTGGCTGTTGGTGTGCACCCTGTCCTCGGACCTCCTGGGTGGCCTCCCCCACACCCCTGGCACCCACATGGCCATTTTTGATTTTTGGTTTTTGATTTTTGAGTTTTTGTTACAGTGTGTTGCCTTGTGTGGCTCCCATGGGCATCCACTGTATTCCGTCTGGGCAAATGCAGGCTTGTCCTGAGTTTGGGTTAGATGCTTGGGTTCGTGAGACACACACCCCTCCTGCTTCCCATTTCCATGGGCTTGCAAAGGGTGTGCCAAGTGACAGTGATTTACACAGTGACGTTGGACTCCCATGACATGTGTGGGCAGTCTGTAGTCAATACTGTGTATACATTCCTAGTGCATATTGTTGTAGTATTGTACACTGCATGGTGTATTGATGTGCATCCATGTCTCCCTCCTAATTTGCAGGTTCATTCCTCATGTCTTCACAGGGCCGTCTACTTTGGAGATGGAGTTCATGTTGTAAGCAGTGCACTTCCAGATGTGCGTGGCACCAACACTGTACAGTTGGAAGTGGTCGATGTGCTAGCATCACCAGGTTGTAAGACTACGTATCCTTTAACTTAGTACTGTCATGTGAATGCTATGTTTGGGGTTGGCTAGCTGCATTGTATTGTGGTAAGTCTTTGGTCATGTGTGTTGTCAGTTCTACATTAATGGGAGCATATTGTGTGTGGCCATTTTTCATTCGGGACACTGTACTTTGTGACACTTGTGTCATGTTTTGGGGATTCCTTTGTTTGCTCTCACATAGCATGACATGCCATGGTGTGTTGGGTGGCGGTGCTGGGGAGGTGTTGGGTGACATGGCACTGTTGTCATGTTGTATCTTGCAAGGGGGTAATGATTTTGGCAGCATACAAGTGTGTCTTTTGATGACACAGCATTGGTGGTGTTTGTGTAGGTAGGGATGCACACAATGGAACACTTCCAGGTGAACAATCTCAGGCTGGTATGGTTGTGACAGTTGACTGTCACTTGACTCATCATCATTGATATTCAGCTGGTATGTGCCAGGGCTGTGTACACTCCACAGGGGTGTGATTTTAGGTGAAGTAATTAGCCACCAGCTGCATACGGGCTGCCTCACCCCGTGCCCTTTCCCCTCCCATGCGCAGCGGGCATGCATGTGGTTGGGGATGTGGGGGCACCACCATGTCCACGGGCGGGCCCCGGCGTGTTGCAACGTTGTGCAGGACACATGCTGCCACTATGATCCTGCACACTACTGGGGGAGCGTATAACAGCTGCCCGCCAGAACGGTCAAGGGAGTGAAAGCGTGACTTGAGCACTCCGAATGTCCGCTCCACTATGCCCCGGGTTGCAATATGGGCTGTGTTGTATCTTACCTCTTGTGGCGTGGTGGGGTCCCGAATTGGCGTCATCATGTGGGTGCTCAGAGGGTAGGCACTGTCCCCTGGGGAGGTGGTGATGGGTATCATTAGTGGGGTTGTGACATTACTCAGTATCTGACATGCATGCATGTGCTGTGGCATTTATACTCACCGATCAGCCATGTATCGCCATGCCGCCCAGCTTCTAGGTCTCGGTTTAGGGTTGACATTCTGTAAATGAAACTCTCGTGGGTGGACCCTGGATAGTTGGCATATACTGAGGTGATGATTCCCTTGGCATCACATACTACCTGGACGTTGATGGAATGCCAGTGCTTGCGGTTTCTATAGATGTGCTCAGATGCCCTGGGGGGACGTAGAGCCACATGGGTGCAGTCAATGACACCTAGCACTTTGGGGAAGTGTGCCACCCCGTAAAACTCCTGGACGACAGCCTGCCTTTCTGCAGGTGTTCTGGGCAGGTATATGTGCCTGCGTACTGATGGGCGTGCAGTCATGATGGCCAAGACCTGGTGTAGGCAGCGTGACTGCGTGGCCTGTGACACCCCCCCCACTATGGCACTTGTCCGCTGAAATGATCCAGTGGCCAAGAAGTGCAGTACATTAAGGACCTTCTCCAGGGGGCTGAGTGCTTGGGAGCAGATGGTGGGTGATGTGAGGTCATCCTCCCACTCACTGACCAGGTCGAGTATTATGTGAGGTGGAAACCTATACCTCCCATACACGTGGTCATCAGGCATCCCAAAAAGGCTGGTTCTGCGTGTAAAAATTCTGGCCCTGACTATCCTCCTCCTCCTCCTGCGGTATCCCACGGCCACTGCTGCTAGGAACGATATATTCATCCTGGCGTCTGAGCTTGTTTGTTGTTTGCGCGCACTTTTATGCTGCGCGGGTCAACGTATGCCTGCTTCCTGCTGGCGTATGTGTTTCCGGATTAGCGCGTCTTTTTTGGCGTGTGCGTGTGGGCGTTCCGCACATTTGCCTCCTGTACTTCCATGCGCACCACAGTAATACACGTACCCCGCTCGCCCAGGCCCAATCGCGTGTAAAACTTCCCGCGAGCCCCTGAAGTACACGTACCCCGCTCGCCCAGGCCCAATCGCGTGTAAAACTTCCCACGAGCCCCTGAAGTACACGTACCCCGCTCGCCCAGGCACAATCGCGTGTAAAACTTCCCGCGAGCCCCTGAAGTACACGTACCCCGCTCGCCCAGGCCCAATCGCATGTAAAAATTCCCGCGAGCCCCTGAAGTACACGTACCCCGCTCGCCCAGGCACAATCGCGTGTGAAACTTCCCGCGCACCCCCGAAATACACGCTATTTTTGACACAGCGGGTGTCCGTGTTTGTCGCGTACCCCTTTGCACGTCATTTGTCCCAGAGGGCCACAGTATGGGACATTCATCATAGCTGTATATACGGCTTTTTGTTAGCGCACATTTTTTTTATGCACAGGGACGCTACCACCTGCCTTCGTGTGGCGGACATGTGTTGATGTACATAGTTGACTTTTGGTTTATGTCATGGGATCGCCATTTCACTGCTGTGGGGTGGGGGTGCAAGGGGACATGAGTGGGACATGAGTGGGGGCCTGCTGGCAGGTGCCCTGCACTGCTGGGGGTGGGGGTGCAAGGGGACATGAGTGGGGGCATGCTGGCAGGTGCCCTGCACTGCTGGGGGTGGGGGTGCAAGGGGACATGAGTGGGACATGAGTGGGGGCCTGCTGGCAGGTGCCCTGCACTGCTGGGGGGTGGGGGTGCAAGGGGACATGAGTGGGACATGAGTGGGGGCCTGCTGGCAGGTGCCCTGCACTGCTGGGGGTGCAAGGGGACATGAGTGGGACATGAGTGGGGGCCTGCTGGCAGGTGCCCTGCACTGCTGGGTGGTGGGGGTGCAAGGGGACATGAGTGGGGGCCTGCTGGCAGGTGCCCTGCACTGCTGGGGAGGTGGGGGTGCTGGGGGACATGAGTGGGAAAGGAGTGGGGCCTGCTGGCGGGTGCCCTGCACTGCTGGGGGTGCAAGGGGACATGAGTGGGACATGAGTGGGGGCCTGTTGGCAGGTGCCCTGCACTGCTGGGGGGTGGGGGTGCAAGGTGACATGAGTGGGGGCCTACTGGCAGGTGCCCTGCACTGCTGGGGGGTGGGGGTGCTGGGGGACATGAGTGGGGGCCTGCTGGCAGGTGTCCTGCACTGCTGGGGGGTGGGGGTGCAAGGGGGCATGAGTGGGACATGAGTGGGGGCCTGCTGGCAGGTGCCCTGCACTGCTGGGGGGTGGGGGTGCAAGGGGAGATGAGTGGGACATGAGTGGGGGCCTGCTGGCAGGTGCCCTGCACTGCTGGGGGTGCAAGGGGACATGAGTGGGACATGAGTGGGGGCCTGCTGGCAGGTGCCCTGCACTGCTGGAGGGTGGGGGTGCAAGGGGACATGAGTGGGGGCCTGCTGGCAGGTGCCCTCAGTGCTGGTGGGTGGTGGTGCTAGGGGACATGAGTCGGGGCCTGCTGGCAGGTGCCCTGCACTGCTGGGGGGTGGGGGTGCAAGGGGACATGAGTGGGGCCTGCTGGCAGGTGCCTTGCACTGCTGGGGGTGGGGGTGCTGGGGACATGAGTGGGGGCCAGCTGGCAGGTGCCCTGCACTGCTGGGGTGTGGGGGTGCAAGTGTACATGAGTGTTACATGAGTGGGATCCTGCTGGCAGGTTCCCTGCACTGCTGGGGGTGCAAGGGGACATGAGTGGGGGCCTGCTGGCAGGTGCCCTGCACTGCTGGTGGGTGGGGGTGCTGGGGGACAAGAGTGGGTGCAAGGGGACATGAGTGGAGGCCTGCTGGCAGGTGCCCTGCACTGCTGGTGGGTGGGGGTGCTGGGGGACATGAGTGGGGGCCTGCTGGCAGGTGCCCTGCACTGCTGGAGGTGGGGGTCCAAGGGGACATGAGTGGGTGCCTGCTGGCAGGTGCCCTGCACTGCTGGGGGTGGGGGTGCAAGGGGATATGAGTGGGACATGAATGGGGGCCTGCTGGCAGGTGCCCTGCACTGCTGGGGTGTGGGGGTGCAAGGGGACATGAGTGGGGGCCTGCTGGCAGGTGCCCTGCACTGCTGGGGGATGGGGGTGCAAGGGGACATGAGTGGGACATGAGTGGGGTCCTGCTGGCAGGTGCCCTGCACTGCTGGTGGGTGGGGGAGCTGGGGGACATGAGTGGGGGCCTGCTGGCAGGTGCCCTGCACTGCTGGGGGGTGGGGGTGCAAGGGGACATGAGTGAGATATGAGTGGGGGCCTGCTGGCAGATGCCCTGCACTGCTGGGGGGTGGGGGTGCAAGGGGACATGAGTGGGGGCCTGCTGGCAGGTGCCCTGCACTGCTGGGCGGTGGGGGTGCTGGAGGACATGAGTGGGGGCCTGCTGGCAGGTGCCCTGCACTGCTGGGGGGTGGGGCTGCAAGGGGACATGAGTGGGACATGAGTGGGGGCCTGCTGGCAGGTGCCCCTCAGTGCTGGTGGGTGGGGGTGCTGGGGGACGTGAGTGGGGGCCTGCTGGCAGGTGCCCTGCACTGCTGGTTAGTGGAGGTTCTGGGGGACATGAGTCAGAGCCTGCTGGCAGGTGCCCTGCACTGCTGGGGGTGGGGGTGCAAGGGGACATGAGTGGGGGCCTGCTGGCAGGTGCCCTGCACTGCTGGGGGGTGGGGGTGGAGGGGGTCATGCATTGGTGATCAGTAGTGCAAGCTGAAATGTGGCTTGCCTGGGGGGCATGCCCATGGTGGATGGGCTGCCTGAGGGACATGAAGTCCCCTGTGGTGTGGGCTGCCTGCAGGGGCTGTGGAGGGTGTAGAGGGAACACCTGGGAGGACCCACACTGCCAATTCACGTGTAGGACTCCCCTGCACCCCAGATATACACGTACCCCACTCGCACAGGGCCTGTCGCGTGTGATACTTCCCGCGCACCCCAAATTTACACGTACCCAGGCCAATCACGTGTGAAACTTCACGCGAACCCCAGGAATACACGCACCCCACTCGCACAGGGCATATCGTGTGGGAGACTTCCCGTGAACCCGAGATTCACACGTACCCAGGCCAATTGCGTGTGCAACTTCACGCGAACCCCAGGAATACACGCACCCCACTCGCACAGGGCCTATCACGTTTGAAACTTCCCGCGAACCCCTGGAATACACGTATCCCGCTCCCCCAGGCACGATCGCGTGTAGAACTTCACGCGCACCCCTGAAGTACACGTACCCCGCTCGCCCAGGCCCAATCGCGTGTGAAACTTCCCGCGAGCCCCTGAAGTACACGTATCCCGCTCCCCCAGGCCCGATCGCGTGTAGAACTTCCCGCACACACACGAAATACACGCACAAGCTAATTTTTCACACAGCGGGTGTCGCTGTTTGTCGCGTACCCCTTTGCACGTCATTTGTCCTAGGGGGCCACAGTATGGGACATTCATCAGAGCTGTATATTCGTGCTTTTTGTTAGCGCACATTTTGGCGCAGATTTTTTTCCAGCGCAGGGACGCTACCGCCTGCCTTCGTGTGGCGGACGGGTTTAGGTCAGTGCGCGTCGTTGCCCGTGCGCTGGTTTGCCCTATTCGATTCCATGAATACGTGTTGTAGGCGAGCGTGTGGGCGTTCCGCGCACTTGCCTCCTGTACTTCCCCAGTGACGCCCACATTTTCACGAGTTGTTCCCCATTCCGAGTGTTACACCCCGTGTTCCACCTACTTTTGTTATGTGCGCCGCGCTATGTGCGCTTTTGCTGTGGTCTTAGCGCACGCCGTTAGATGACCTGTGCGCCGGCTTTTTCAGCGCACATCCCTGATTTTACTCGCGCATGGACTTCCATGAATAGATGTGCGCTGGTTTCCCTGCAATATTCGCACTTGCACTGCGATTTTCGCTCTTTCACTGCGAATCGCACGTTTCCGCACGTTTTCGCACGCTTTCGCCGAAATTTCCGGGCGCACATTAATTCCATGAATCGGCCAGTTAGAGTTTTCCAGAAAAGAGGCGAAAAATTAAGAGACCAGAGATTCCAAGAGTTTCATAGAAAATGGAAGAAGGGAATGGGGCCGAAATTAGCAATCCCATTGGGGTCAAGAGGTTTTTTTTTCAAAAGAGGAATAACAAAAGACTGTTTTAACTCTGCAGGAATGAGGCCAGATGAGGCACGGGGTTGCAATTTGAGGCATAATGTCACTGGTTGCGAATATAACTGATCTTTTTAGTAAAGAAGTCAGCCATGTCTTCCGGGGAATAAGAGGAGCACCACTTGCACTTTTGGTGTTTTTCCAGCCATAGAACTCTCAGGTTGTCTTTAAAGCAAGATTCAGAGGGACGACATGCAGCCCTCCACAATTTGAGAGGTGCCAGGCGATCGGCAACTGAGAGGAAGTCCTGTGTAACAGATGTGAAATCCACCAGCTGGGTGGCATTGCATTCGGCTTGTATGTTAACTATAATGTCCTCTTCAGTTGCCTATGTCAAGTGTGCTTCAGGACCACTCGAGGACTAGCAGGCACGAGAGACCTGCGCCTGGAACGAAAAGGGGACTATGGAGTGGTCAGACCGTAAAATAGGAAAAGGACAAAAATTGTAAATCAAAGAAGTGTCTGCAAAGATTAAAACCAGCCTGTTACCCAAAGAGTGAGTGGGACTAACTGTCCCTGGCCCAAATCGGCCATGGTTTCAAAGAACTGGGCTGCCACTAATGAGACAGGGGGGGATTACATTTAAAATATTAATCACCCATAATTATGAGACTGGCGAATTTCAACTGCAGATTAGCTGCTAAATCAAGAAATTGGTTACAAAACTGTGAATCAGCCCTAGAGGGTCCTAGAGGGCAAGTAAGCGATTAGAATGTGAAGTATAGAGACTGAGAAAACGATAATGCGAACAAGCATGGATTCTAATTTCAAGTCATGGGAAAGAGTCACAATTATAGCTGTAAGCGGGGCTCTGTAGTTCAAGTCAATGCCTCCACCCGAGGGTGGCTATCTGGTCCAGACGCAGGATCTAGTAAGAGTTGGGGAGGGATTGGACCCGAAGAATCTCTCAGCCAGGTCTCAGTTACCCCTATGAGATCTGGGCCGAGGTCCGAAATTAAATCATGGCAAGAAGCGGCGTATAAAACCAATGAACGAGCGTTCAGCAGCAGTCCTTGAAACGAACTGTCTTGTGGTTTTACAGCTGAAGCAGGAGTCATATCTGGGGGTATAACAGGGACTACAGGAGTCATACCTGGAGGAATGGTAGTAGTGACCTGTGGTGCTAGAAGCATTAGGTCAAATCAGGACCATATTTGCGTTGTAGTTGTAGAACGGCTGGAAGTGGAAGCCCATGGCCCATACTGCGGCCGGACAAGCACAAACAGGCTTGCCTTTTACACGCCTCTGGCGCGCATTAGGTGCGCCGCTGCGCTGTCTGATCAGCCAGCACATTAATGCCGGCTCAGGAAGTCGCGTGACCGCAGAAGAGTAGCAAGTGTCAAAAGATTGTAGCCCGAAGGACGCAAACGTCCAAGGAATAATATAAAATGCCCCACAAGTAAAATCAGGTAAGCCATAGCTCTCAACTCACCCGCTTTTGGCGGGTGTCACCCGCCTTGCAAAGGGCTGACTCACCCGCCAAGCCTCCTGCACGCCCATTCATTCCAATGGGCGTCTCACCCGCCAGAAACAAAATCGGGTGATTTCTCGCCTTTGCGAGACAAATGGTTGAGAGCTATGGGTAAGCAGCATTAAAGGAGGTTTTGGGAAAGGGAAAAGCACATAATTGAGCAATTTCTACAACAAAAAAACTTTTTAAAAAAAGCAGTCAGCAGCAGGACTGCAGCTGCCTTACTAGTTTTCAAACGCGATCCTGTGCCAGAGAGTAAATGGTGGGCCGGGAAGTCACATGACCGCAGTAGAGCGGCAAGTGACAAAAGACTCTAGCCCATAGGATGCGAGCGTCCAAAGAACATAAAATGCCCCACAAGTAAAATCAGATAAGCAGCATTAAAGGAGGTTTTGGGAAAGGGAAAAGTAGACCATTGAGCAATGTTTACAACAAATAAACTACAACAAATAGCAAGCAGCAGGGCTGTAGCTGACTTACCAGTTTTTCCAATGGAACCAATACGGTGAACGGCACCACCGTGGAGGAAAGATGGGCTCCATAAAGGCTAAATGCACAGCCACAGAGGAAACTTGAGCTGCTCTATCGCTAACAAGAATAACAACACCACCACAGAGGAAACTTAGATTTCCAGGTCCTTATGGGTAGTTCATGAAGCCTGTGGCAGCCGGAGCAGGGGTTTGACAGACTGAACAAGAGTGGAGGACAGCAACATAAAAAGGTACTGTCCTTTGACTTACTTTATATAAACTTTGATGGAGGTAACATGATATGGACTAACCATTACGGGCAGACTGAAGCTGCCATTGTTATTAAGAAAGAAAAAATAATTGATCTTGTAGGCCAAAGGGGAAAAGGTATGGTATTGACGGGGGAAGCTCAGGAACAGCGTACGTTGATTTATTCATGATCAGGAACCCAGGTTTGTGGCCCATTTCCTGCATTAATATCTTGTTCAGATTCCTCAACACCTCACCTAGCCAGCCGGGCTGAAACAGTGGATGGTTCCAATGTGGTCCATGTCTGGCCAGAGGGAAATATAATGTGTGCACTGACCCAGTACGGGGCCAAAAAACCAGGGGCTTCATCAAGAAAGCCATCGTATCCTGTTTCCCCCCCTTTAGATTCTGGCACTTGTAGTTTTTTTCTTTCCATTTTGAAATAGAGGAACACTACAAGTCCCAGAATTCCAAGCAAACCCAGGACTGGATGGCCTTTTCACCACACATAGCCACTGGAAAGTTGAAAGCTCTGTAAAGGGAATGAACATAAAGGTTTGGGAGAGAAGCTAGACCTGTAAAGGTAAACAATAGACGTGGCGAACAATTCATAGCTGGGTCTACATATCAAAACAGGCCCAATGGTCACAGTAAGAAATACCACCCACCTCCGCCACTTTGTTAGCATGAACTGCTTCTCAACAGCTCCACCCTACGGCAGGTTGTGTAGACACGAACATTCATGATTAACTTTGTCCACCACCCTCAGCCACGTGGCTCATCCCAACCACCCTCTCATTGCTCCAAACCCTACCATCACTCATTTCAATGGCACTGTCCATTAATTTAATCACTGTGATAGATCTGTAAATAGAAGATTGCCATTTGTCACAACTACAGGATTCCAAATGTGTACTTGATCACTCTAACCACTGTCACCAAAAAGCAACCATGTACTACGATCCTTACTCTTTGGCTTCCTTCCCTGTAGAACAACAAAAGGTATCAAATTAATTGTGGCATGAGGCACAAAGCGATGGGCAGTTGAGTTCTTCTTTCAACTGCTGACATTGCTTCAAAGCACTCCTTGCACACATCAATTATGCCCTTTTAAATCGTTCAATACACCCATTGGTTTTCAGGAGCTAAAGTTCTGTTTGATAACACTGATCACCAGGTAATTCTTCATCTCCTTGGATACAAATTGTACCCCATTGTCTGTCAAAACAGTGGTTGGATAACCATCCCCATTTAAATATTCTTCTCCAGGTACATACTCACCTTACTAGGGGTCATGTCAAAATTCAACCTCAACCTCAGGCCACTTTGAAAACGGCTCAATTAAAAGTAATAAGCTACCTTTCCGTGCTACCACCCCCATGGTAACCTGGAAAATTCCATTAGAGTCAAAAGTCCTAGTCTAACAAATGTTATCAAAAGCATAACAATGGGCATGGGGTAAAGGTTTCAAGTTGCAAGCTACTAGCCACACAAAGAGTCACTTCAATTCTACACATACACACAGCACACAATGTCTTACTCACCATGAGTCAATTCTCACCAGCAAATGGCCAATGCAAGTTTTGCCTCCTGCAATGAGCTAAAACATACCGTCAACCTACTTATCCACATCAACTGGCCCTAATCATTCAGTTCCCATTGATAGTAATATAAACGTTACTCATGGGCTAGATTCAAAATCCTTTTCAGCAACCCAATGTGTGGAATAACACACCCACTGAGGTCAACCAATCTTCCCACAATGTCAAATTCTATTAGTCCAGCACTTTTATATACGTTAAATGGAGGCAATCATCTAAGGTTATTTTCCTTCAATTATATTTGACCTCAAGTATTCTCATCAACTCATCATAATCATTATTATTCATTGCATTTTCCCCCACGCAGAGAAGGCAAACACAGCTACATAAACTACAAACACCTGATCAATTTCTGAAACAATATTTGGGTTCTCAGCGTCCTTCACCTCCACTGAGCCTTGGGGTAACAGTGCAGCTGGCAGAGAGTGGTCCCAACAGCAGTTCACCCCCAATATGCCATGGAGATGGGTAGGGAGCAGAGCTTGCCTCTGCATTGTAAAACCTGCCTTTACCTCTGGAAAGGACTGCTCTCCCAGAAGTGCCCAAACAAATTCTTTCTTATGATATGATATATGATATGATATGGCATTTATAACGTGCCTATATACAAGTGTTTCAAACAATTTCTTGAATTCATGAACTTCCAAAATGAACCAAAGAAGTAGTGCAGAACATTTTCCTTATTCAGGCAAAAAGGCACACAGGATTGGACAAACACCAGCCTGCTTGAAGGGGTTCAATCACTTTTAAGGAACAAGTGACCTTTGCCTTCTGGCAAGATACCCAAAGTGTTTTGCTTGCACAGCAAATGTAGAAGACAGGAAGGAAAGAGAAGCCCATTGAAAACCAAGATAGAGACATTCTTCCTCCCTTTTGTTCTGGTCTGCTTGACTGCATAAACAAGCTCCCTTCTCTAAGCCAGCACTACAAAGGCCTTTTGGTAGGCAGCACCCAGGTGTGGGGCTGGCCCTGTTGTTTAGGGTGTGCCCTTTGAAGATGGTTTTTGAGGGTTGCTCCTGCCGGGAGCTGCTGTTCTGGAGAGGTGTTACCTGACATCACAAAGGATCAAAGAGAGGCACAGTCTTCCTGCCCATTGTTCTGAGGGTGTGAAGAGCCAGACAGTCTGACTAGAATACACACTACATTTTCCTGGCTGGCCTGGGCTCACAGTGTTAACATGCGTATGTACAAATGGGATGTGGAGTTTAATACTTATCTAACCTACCAGCCACCATACTAAAACTCAAATATGTCTTATATTTCCAGATTATACTGCCACCAGGTGATAGTTTATCATTAATTATGGTTTTGGATCAGAGGTTCAGATTTAAATGCAACCTCCGCACTGCAGTGGCTTTGATGGCACAACAGTTGCCAAATACGGCACCCGTGACCTCTGAACCTGCTCTGTGCCACTGGAGAGCAGGAGCTGTGGATCAGGGAGATTGGTGTAGTAGGTCACAGGTGTGCACCATACATTTGGCATGGAATTTCATGAAAGGAGGGGCCGTTTTGCAGACCACCCTTCCAGAGTTGCATTTCCTATATCATTTATTTATTAATGAAAAATAAAGGTTTTCATTCCCTTGCCAGATGGCAATCCTTGACAGGGGTGACCAATAAATAATATTCTATACGTTTATTCGGCATTGCCTTAACCCAAATACAACCAATAAAAATGTTTTTAATGTACAACATACGATTACAATAGTGAAATAGACGTTACATGGAAGCAATAAATAACATCCATGCAGTAATGCATATTCCCGAGCCTGATATAATTTTATTTTTAATGTCATGTGGTTAAAACATAACGTTTGACATACAAAATATGACAGAAAATTCAATCCATAATAGTAAAAAAGAAAAAACGCATATCACATGGTAATTAAAAGATCATACAAATATAGTAGAAAGACTTAAAAGCAGCATGCACAATTATTGATCCAAATTCAAACCATTTATAAATTCAACCTCTGCCAAAACAAATCGAGGTAGTATCCCCCGTTAGACATATGATCCAACAAAACCTCACAATCAATGGATATGCCAGAATAGAAACATTTCTTAAATGAAGTAATACGTTTCCCATGTATAGCAGGGCAGTACACTAAAAGATGTTTCAGGGTTTCAGGTTCTTTGGGATTGTCACAAAATCAACACTTTGCCGTACCACAGTCCAGTAAACCATATTTAACTAGCATTTGCCTAGACAAGTGGAGATTCCACCTGAATCTTAATAATAATCTATGTACAGTTCTGTTTGGATATAATAAAAGATAAGGAGCCAACAAACCCATATTTTTATGATCGAAATGGAGATGTTTCAATGATTGACAACCATGCATTCCTTCTGTTTCGATCCAGTACAACCTATATAATGCACATTTAATTCTATCTGCGTTGCTCGTTAAATCAAGCTCCAGGAAACCTAGCCGAGACAGCATCTTGTGACAAAACATTTTAAAATTGGTCATGAAATGAACATTATTCCCATCCTTAATAATATTGAAACCCATGAACAATGAATCACATTGGGGAGCAATCACCGTCTGATAAAAGGAAATAATTTTCCACTGGCCCATGTAGACAAGAGACGTAATGCCCAGCTCATATCCAATAGACACTAAAGGCACGGCACTTGGAAGCTTTAGGACGTTCCGCCATATAAAACCTTCCAACATTGGAAGAAACTCCAGAACCCACAGCGCCAGTACAGGAGTTTTGGTACGATTTTATCCTCATAGAATCTCAATAACCGAATTAAAGAAAACTTCCTGTAACTGGCATCAATCCTGGAAAGTTGATTCGTTGGCGCAGACACCCTACTCAAATACCATTCTTTAAGCTGCGATTGATGAAGCTTATATACAATTGTGAGTCCACAATATACAAAACTGCCCATCATTTGTAAGAAATGCGACAATACAGACCACTGATAATTAGTCAATTTCCTTTTGCAGTGCACTGCATCACCGTAGTTTTTTGAGGATTAATTTTTAAGGAGTGATGCATAACAAATAAAGTCGTTGATTCATTCTGTAGCCTCTTTTGAGCACAATCCAAATGCAGGAAATCATCTGCGTAAACTGGCCATACACATTTCAGAGGAACCAACTTTGGGGAAGCAAACGTGGCTAGCTCCAATGCTTCACCAATGTCAGATACATACAAGTTGAAGAGACAGGGGGCCAAAACACACCCCTGTCTAACTCCAACACTCGTCTTGATTTTCCATACAAGAATGGCCTCACAATCCAACCTAACTTGGATGCCTGAATGCTCATACAGACCCACACACCTCATCTCCACCATCTCCACTAACCTCCAGTGTTACGCAGATGAGGCAACTCTTCTTCAAACTTCCCTCTGATTCTCTCAGTACTTCCTCCATCATTCCTGACTGCCTATCTGCCATCCAGTCCTGGTGCACTTCCAATGATCTCTGCCTCAAAGCTAGCAAGACAGATACCCTTCCTGTTGAGGCTCCTGCTCCCTCTTTCTTCCCCTCGCTCTGGCCATCTTCTATGGGCTCTCACCTTCTCCTTCATCTGAAGCCAGAAACCTGAGAGTCATCTTCGACCCCTCTCTTTCCTTCCTTTTTCACATTCTGAACCTTGTCAAGAAGGCCCACTTTCATCTCTACCTCCTCAAAGGAATTCTTCCATTCCTCACTTCCCCCCAGAAGCTCAATGTCTCTAGAGCTTTGGTTCTCTCTAAGCTAGACTACTGCAATAGCCTTTCCTTAATCTACCCTCTTCGGCTCCATGACCCATCCAGCTAATTCAGAATAGGGCTGCAAGACTTATCCTTGGCCTCAAGCCCTGGCACCGCATCTCTCCGGCCCTAAAAACTGTCCATTAGCTCCCGATTGGAGCAAGGATCAAATTCAAATCCCTCTGTATCATCCAAGAGGCTGTCTGAGGCCGGGGACTACACTATCTACAACTTGCTTTCCGTAAAAACTCTCCTTCCAGAACTTTACGTTCCTCCGGCAACAACTCATTGCGTGTCAAGCGCTTCGGCCGATCTCCTTCCTCGGCAGGCTCCCTCCTATGGACCAGGCTCTCCCTTCCTCTTTAGCTGAATCTCCTCAAATTACGAAAGCACCTCAAGACGTTCCTTTTCAACTCCTCCTTCCCTTTCTCCCTCCTCTGCTAAACCCCACACTTGCTGAGATTGGTGGCCAGGGCCCTTATGTGTCCTCTTGGGCCCTGGTATCACACACACAATCACCTTCAGCCTTCGCCCCTCCCAGCACTTGCCTTGGCTCCCACTGGCCTGCACTTACTAATTTATTGGCAGCTAATCACTCACCTAGGCACTTACAGCTGCTCATTCCCTAGCACTTCCCTCTTGGTACACCTTGCACTTATTCGCCCAACCCCTCATCCCTTCTCTCCCCCTCTCTCTGCACTTGCACATTCTGAATGCGCATAAGGCCTAGTAGGTCCGCCTCTATCTTTCATTGTTATATTTCATTTTAATTCCCATGTTCCCTCCCTGTTGCCCTATGGGCGCTTTGAAACACAAATTTACTTGATGTAGAAGCACCATGCGAACGCACAATAAATAAAACAAATGCATTATCAGTTGCCGCAACTCTTCAGGAAGCCTGCAATGCCTCAACTTGCACCAGAGGGTCCCCCCATCAACCACATCAAAAGCAGCCGAAAGGTTGACCGCTGCAATGAATACTGGCTCATAATTCTTAGACCAAGCCAGGTCCTGAATGCATTTAAGACTAAACCGGTTTAAAGATGTACCCTTCTGAACCCAGTTTTCCATTTCTTTAGGCACTCAATCTCTCTCTCACCCAACCTTCAAGATGCCTTACAATCAGTGATGCAAAGACTTTACTGTTAGCATCTAGTATGGAGATGGGTCTCTAATTTATAGGGTCAGAGTGGGAGCCTTTCTTGAAAACTGGAACGACGTACACCATGCCCCAAGTAATGGAAAATGTCAGGTATCCGCTACCTGCCTGTAATACTTTGAGCTAAAATATGGCGCTGGTGCGCAGTGCATTCTGGTGCGCTTGGAGCCATAATGGACATTCACTCCATGCCTCAGTGAAAGCTGCACTTGCTGTGAACTATAAACATATTTTCAACATCATTAGCACTATTTCACTGGAAAACATGTTTTCAACATTATTCGTTGCTTATGTTGGTTTGCATTGCTTATCCAAGGACACTGTGCGCGAAAAGGCTGGGATACGCAGGTGCCGGCTGGTACCTGATAAGGTTGCCATGGACATTGTGAAAGCAGAGGATATGAGGTCAGTGTAGGTCACTACGGCCGGAGGCGTACGGAGACTGCGAACGAGCAGAGACTCAGGCCAGAAGTTTCTAGAAGATGCCACCCCGCCTTTGCGCAAGGCTTAAAATGCAGGGCACTGGAATGGTCAGACCAAAAGCTTCACCCGGAGGGGGGGAGGGGCTTGCTCTCTGGTCTCTTTGCCTGGCTGATTTCGGGGCTTTTTCAGTAGATTCTAGCAAGAGGAGGGCATTCCTTAAAGAGGCGCCAATGGTGATGAATTTTCTTTAGACTTCTTTGATTCATTTATTCTGTGTTGCGTTTATTCGTTTATGTATGCTTATGAATAAAGAGCTGAATAAGAGCCAGTTTACCATTTAGCTAAGAGTGTGTATGTGCGAGTCATTGGGCCTCATTACAAGGTTGGAGGTAGCCATGCCATTAATACCGGCATGGCTAACCCCCCCAAACTCAGGTCTGGCTCCGTGTCCCACGAAAGGGGAATTACCAGGCCATTCCAACCTCGGCGGACCCGGTAATTCCCCTTGCACGGGACCCGCAGCCGGTACGTCCCCATTCCCATTGAGCCCCCATAGGGCTCAATGGGAATGGGGAGGATGGTAGCAGCAGTACCATTCATAACGGTACCGTTGCTAAAATCCAGTTCGGCTCGCGGGTGCCGCTCTGCACGCCTGGTCTAACTAGGCGTGCAGAGCGGCACCCGCGAGCAGAACTCGTAATGTGGCAGCATGGCAACAACGGCGCCGGTAGCACTACCGGCGCCGTTGTTGCCTTACCGCCACTATCGCAATGAGGCCCATTGCCTCCCTTTGTCGAAGGTTTTTTTATTCAGTGTATTGGTGAGAGAAATAAGATTGGTCGTGCACTTTCCGAAAAGCAAACCACTGCCCCAGATAAACTGTCGAAATTGTAGCCCAAAGCCCTGGGTTACTGGTAAACAAATAGTTTGACAATTTGTCTGGACACAGAGCACGAGAATTACTAATCCTACTAAGGATGTCTTTGATAGACTCTCCATCGACCACAATGAAAGGGGCCTGTAGGGGTCCCTCGCGTTATGGAAACAAGGCAAGTCACCACACACGATAGATATGCCAGACACGAGGTTGAATTCCTAAAGCTAGGGTTTATTGCAAAGCAAAAGAGTCTCATTTGGCCAACTCGGACTCACGCCCCGCGACGTGTATCTCTAGACCTCGAGGGACGCAAGCAAGCAAATTACATACATCAGTTACATATATACAAAATGTACATCTTATAATCAGCTATGACATGTTAACACCGCCCTTTATTGGGTTTCTTTGAACTCAGTGTGATGATGGACAATTTCGACGAATATGACACCTTCAAATATCTATTCTAGTAACAATATGCAACAATATGCAATTTTGCAAGTGTAGAGACAGACTTCTTTGTTGAGCAGAACATCGTGCTTCTGTTTTTGTAAGCGAGCTACATACGGGGGAAGAGTCACATTCCAGACCTTACTATCTTTGAGTTTCTATTCGTGTCCTGGGAGCCGACACGCTCTACAGGGCTAGAAAAGGGGGGCCGTAAAAGGAGCATAATTTAGGCCTCTAGCTGCCTTATTCTAACATTTTCTACCATATAACGAGACTGGCTGGCAGCTGTGAAATGATTAAATGCCCTGCGGCTCTCCTTCAAGGCTTTACCCGGGAGGGAGCTGGGCATTCCTCTCTGGGCTGCCCATGTTGTGTTTCAGCGAACTCTTTATTAGCCTTGCAGCCTTGCCCTTTCACGTTTTAGACAACAATGTTAACAGTCAGCAGAATAAGCAGAATTAGCAAACCGACGCTGCGAAGCAGTTTGAACAGAAAGCAATGAGCAATTGTTAAAGAGCAAAATGGCGATTCTTGTTATATCAAAATGGCCGCTCATTGGTCAAACTTGGAAACCTATATTTCTATCGTTATGTACATGAGACGGTTGGCCCACGGCCACCAAAATACATTTGCCGTAAATCATGAGAGGTGTCAGTTTTTCTAGACTGACAACAAGATTCCAACTTTCTGTTACTTCAACCGTCAGTTACTGGCACAGTTGCGGGGGCAACCCTCACAGCATACAATTTCTCAAAATACTGACACCATTCTTGTTCGGATACAGGGTTCGCTTGTGCTTCCGCCTGAGATGAGCCCATACTATTCATTAATTCCAAAAAGCAGAGGAATCTTTGCTGTTTAAATTCCTCAGCACATCCTCTGCATGCGTTCGTGAGCGATTACTCCTTAACCAATTTTTGAACTCCTGCTTTACCTTTTTAATCTTGTTCATGGCTCCAACAAAATCTGTCGACGCCCCTTCACTTAACATATATGAATCTCGGATCTCGGCACCCTTTTCCTGTCAGCCACCAAAGGATCACATACATGAAGACGTTTATGGGAGCGCTATTACCTCCTATACTAAAGATGGAGTTGAATATTTCATCCAGGAATTCAGTGAAGTTATCTGCACTAAATCTATGGAATTTCTATCTAGAGTGGTATTATTTATACAAGATAACATGACTCCATTTACCAGCAGTACTTTCTTCCATTTCCAAGAAATTCTGTTTTTGGAAGGATTTACCTTCAGGTCGTTTGAACCACTCAGTTCACCTTTGATAACCTCAGTGAAAAATGTTGCCATAAGAAAGCAGTGATTACTCAATTCAGTCTCCTTAACTAAAAAGCTAGTATGTTTATCAAAGAACCAACAGTCAGCAAAAACATGATCAATAGTTGAGGCAGAGTTACCTCTATGCCAGGTTGTTCTACTCGGAATGTCGCCTGCGACTGCCCCGGTTTCACCAGACCCATTCCCGTCAAACAACTCAGCCAGATATAATAGCAACAATGCATTACAATAATTCCCCCAAGATATGTAATACATTATGAAGTTTTTTGTTCAAGAATCACATAAATTATCCTCCACAACGTAAAACGAATTCCTTATTAAATAACACTCACTAGAATAATGCATAATAAACAATATTAAAAGATGATAGTCAATAGAATTTCATCCAATCTCACAAATGTTTGTCAAATACACATATCTACTATCTCAATAACTTCACATTCGTTCCCTGCGAGGTAGTAAGATAAATAATTTGAGAAATTAAATTTGCTGGTGCTAAAGGTATCTCCAGTGTGGGGTTATACTTCTATCAGAGTCTCCAGAAATATATATTATTTGGACGGAATTCATTGGGAGAATGTCCGTGGTGAAAGCATACTGCCTTCCTCTGTTTGGATTGAGACATGGAAGAGAGGACATGGGGCTAATGAAGCTGGCAGCAAGTGCTATTTTTGCCTTTTCTTAAAAACTCTCTCAAAGACAGATCTTCTCTGAATCACTGTTTTGGTTTTTGGTCCAGCTGTATTGGATGTTGAGCATTTCCATGAAAAGGCGGCTATTTGAGTGTAAGAGTCGAGATGCAACCTGGTCAATATTTATAAACCTTTTGATACCTAGACATAACTAGGTGATTCCCTGAACAACGAAAGCAGCAAACATTGTAGCTATCAGGCTGTCGTTTCTTGTCTTGTAATACCCAAAGTCAGATTACACCACACCAAGCAGCAATACATTAATTTATTTTGATGTTTAAGAATTGGCTAATCTGCAGAACACTGGAGTATCAATAGTGGACTGATTTATGGGGAACTCTGGCGATTTCCTAGTGGGCTTCTACACCATTTACCTCTTTTTTGTGGGTACCTTGGTTTTCTGCTGCGGTTACCCACTCTCCCATGCACCTCACCCCCTCCCTTCCATCTCCCCTCACCCCTACATCTCTTTGAAGAATTAAATGTGTTATAACACTTCCAGTATGTTAGTCCTCATGCTTAACATGTTTTATATCTTTTTAAAAGTTTAACTACGCATTAATCCGTAAATAGCGACAAATGTGCTTTCAAATTCTTAATTTGGACACATATGACAAAATGTTTTTGGTTGGAGAACCCGCCAAACCCTACTTTAGAGGGCTTCGTGTTGCTCGCTACATTCATTTGCATGGCGTAATGTAGGGTCACTTTGAAAAACATTTTTGGCTGCCAGTGCAAACTGTTATGAGGCATGCAGCATTACGACTCGAGTTCTCTCGAAATTACTTCACAGCTAAGTGTTTCCAGGCCTTAATTTGTAGGTTTGTGTTTGTGTTTTTTTAAAAGCGAGATTTGCGACATTTAATACCTGCAGTTTCATGTTCAGCTTTGCAGATTCTCCTCAAGGAATTTTTCCTGAAATAAGGGAGGATCTACTTTTAGCACCTTCACGCCTTTTCTTATTATTGAAACTGAATGATATCGCTATGTCAACAATCACCTTGTCGTTCCAGGAGACCACATGGACAAGCCCCAGTATAATTCTTACTCTGCACTCTCGGTTAATACAATCAAATCAGCAAAGGTTATTGTTCTTTTAAAAAACAATTCTTAACCACTTACCAGTGCAGACGGCATAATTAGTGAGCGGCAATCATGTCCTCGGCAATTAAGTAGGTAATATTCAAAGTAAATTACAGAGGGGTTCTATGTGAAACTGGCACTGTGAACTCAAACTGGCTTAATTCCAATACTGCCTTACTCAGCACAAGTAATCTTGTTACACAGTGCGGCTTGTCATGGACACATCACCCTGTTAGGTCGTACTTCCTCTTTCCAAGAGAAAAACATGGAATAGTAAGCTTGTAGGATTTTCAAAAATAGAAACAAAAAACGCAACAGTCTAATGCCCCATTACTTACCTGTAACCTTCATTACTCCTAGTCCTACTCTTCCGCATCACCGTACTTAGCTTTGAGGCCCTGCCTTCCTCACAAGAACATCTTTTTTTTTCCTTCTGAAGGTATATAACCTCCCACTTACCCACAATCCAGTGTTACATTTTTCCCAAGCCAGATCATGGGAACTTGCACATCTAGGGCAAGAAAGGAGGAAGAGTAATATAGATTACCAGTAATTAATCTGAGAATTACCTCCACGTCCCTCTTCCTCATCCCAGTTCTAACTTTTGAGGCATACCAAAGGCTGTACCTTGTGGAAGGGACACTATGAACACCCACGAGATACTGAGCGTGTCGTAGTCTGGCACGCGTGATATGTTGTTCCCCTTTGTAGAGCAACATTCCAGGCGTGTCAGTTGATTTGTTTGCTGAAGCCTGGCCGGCTGCTGCTGTGTCGGGGTCCAGAATAAAGCTATTACTTCACTACTGTCTATCTTGGATTTTATCACTGGCAACGAGGATTTCTGGACCCTGCTCCCCTCTGCCACGCGTGCAGAGAAATCTGCACTGGGGAGGTGTCGGCGTTGCACGGCAAGCCCAGGCCCCTGCCATCCGCCTTTCGTCCGCAGCTCCCAGCACACGCCCAGCACACGGCTTGTGACTGCTGCGGTAGGGCGCACCTCTTCCTCTTTCGGCTGGGGGTGGCAAGGGGCAACGCTGCGACGTGTCCGAGCAGCGCTCCTAACTGACGACTGAGAGGAGGCGTGGGGAGGCGTACCAATACGCTCTCCGATTGGTTATCTGGCGCTTCAGCAGTTCCTGGACAGCGTACCCCACTGAAGAAGGTGGGTGTGGTTTTACGTGGGTCTTCAGAATTCGATGGACCATTACGGGGCCTGCATCAACACAGCTGCAGCCGGCGTGTGTTTTATCTCGTCACAGCTGTCAAGTGTAAGGACTTGTGCCTGGCGTGCGCCTCGTTACAGCTGAGAGGTGCACTGGGCATGTGGGACTGCAAGCTGCGCTGCATGGCAGGTACTGTTTTAATGTTAAGCTAAACGCGTCCCCACGCTACGTATCAGTAGTGTTGGCAAGCTGAAGTGGCACGCCCCAGGGTGCTGAGGGCCAAATTGCTTATTGGCGCTACCATTTGAAGCGCTTGTATAGCGGAGTGGTGCACTGGGCATGCAGGGATTACAAACTGCGCTGCATGGCAAGTACTGTTTTGGTTTTAAACTAAGCGCATCCCTGCGCCACGTGTCAGGAGTGTTGGCAATTGGAAGTGGCACATTTCCAGGGTCCTTAGGGGCAATTGCTGGTTGGTGCTACGATCCGCAGGACTGATACTGCATAAAGTGGGGTGGCACTCACGCAGCACAGTTCTTTGTGTTCGTTGTCTATTCATTATTTTGCTGCCATGCTGCACACTGCTGCCAGGCCCCCACCTGCTTTCTTGCCTTCCCCCGGTGAACCTGCATCTCCATGGGATCAATAGCTTTTAAAGAATACTTGAGAGCTGCTGCGGGTGGAAATTTTAGCAACAATGAGAAGGAGGCTGCGCTTCTAAATTGCATTGGCATGGAGGGCCTGCGCATATTCCGTCATTTACCAGGTGAAGATGTGTATATTCCCAGAGGTGCGGAAGGGGACAGAGTAGTCAGCGCTTAGGAGACTGCTTTAAAAAAACTGGAGGGGCGATTCGGCAGAAGGATCAATGTGGTGTTGGAGCGTTATCAGTTCTTTTCAAGAGCACAAGGTGTAGGAGAGTCCATTGATTCTTATGTTACGGCATTATGAACATTAATGGCTACATGCAGCTTTTCTGGTATCCTGGATGAACACATACAGGATCAGGTCATGATGAACCCAGCAGCCAAAAAATTAGAGAGAGACTCTATATTGAGAGCGATCCACCTTTAGACAATGTTGTGGAGATCGCTAGGGCTATTGAAGCATCAAAGGCCAGTGTGCAAATCGTCACGGAGAAGGAATGCCCAAAGGATACAGTACAAGCGGTATTACCCCAATATAGGAGGGGCAGTGCAGATGTGAAAAAGAGAGCTGAAAAAGGGGACAGCGAGGGCTGGAGATTGTCTAAGGGTAGAGAACCGTGCAAAAGATGTGCTTGGTTCAGTCATCAGACTGGCGCAAAAGAGTGTCCAGCTATTAGTATTGAGTGCAGGCGATGCAAATGCAAGGGACACTACGCACACATGTGCAAGGTTAATAGTGATGTGCAGTCTAAAGGCGTAGTGAGAGTATGGTAGCGTCAGATGGTAGTGTGGTGTGCCAGGATGCCGGAGCATTTGATAAACTCAATCAAGGCGTGATATTACACGTGGGTGGCACAGTACGAAAGGGGCCGTGGGAGACTGTTAGTCAATGGTCAACCTTTGGAGATGTTGGTGGATTCAGGTTCACCATATACCATGATATCACCCGAGACATACATGGAGAAATTTGAAAAGGAGCTGTCAATGTCCCTCCAACATAAGCCCCATCGCTTATGGCCAAGCCCCCATTAAAGTATTAGGTTATGGGCAGGCTTGCATTGAATTCAAAGGGCGGCACACTGTGGGAAAGCTTTATGTAGCGCTCAAAGGGGCTAGTGTTTTAGGTTGGGATGAGAAAGCGGCTCACAATATTGTGGTTCAACCGGGAAAGCAGGTGTCTGTGTTGAGTATTCAGGAGGATACATGTGAAGAGGGGGGTGGGATAACCGCTGAGTCTTTGCGGGACACATATCCAGATGTATTCTCAGATAAGCTGGGGAAACTCAAAGGTTTTGCTCACCGCATTGTCCTTAAGAAGGGAGCGATACCCAAAGTGCACAAAGTTAGGAGTGTTCTGTTTCTTGCCAGAGAAGGTCTGAAGTGTGAGTTGGAGAAGATTAAAACTGAGGGAGTCATTGAAGAAATAGAGTGCTCTGAATGGCTGTTCCCAGTGGTGTTAGTGAGGAAAGGTGACGGGGGTTTGAGGATGTGTGTCGATCTCCGGGAGTTAAATGCCAGCATATGGGTGGATCGCCACCCTTTACCAAATATCAACGAGTTGTTGACCATGGGCATAGCGAATTGGTTTTCAACGTTTGACTTATCTGTAGCATACCATCAGATCGATTTACATGTAGATTCACGGCCCTTAACTTCCTTCATAACTCTGTTTGGGGCTTATCGTTTTTGCTGCATGCTTTTTGGCTTGGCATCAGCATCTGCGGTATTTCAACGTCTCATGCAGGAATTGTTTAGTGATGATACAGGCCTGAGTTACTTCCAGGATGACATTCTGGTTTGGGGCAGTAGCCGCAAAGAACACGATGAGAGGGTGCAAGAGGTTATGAAGGTGTTAAGCCAGAAGGGACTCGCTGTGAAACTGTCGAAATGCCAAGTTGGCGTGTCTAGTGTGTCATATTTGGGGCATATGCTCAGTGCTGGGGGTGTCAGTCCCAAACCGGAACTGGTCAAAGTCATGAGGGAGACGCCTGCTCCCACAAACAAAGATCAGTTAAGGTCATTCTTAGGGTTAACAAAGTATTATGTGAAGTTCATTCCCAATTATGCGTAAAAAACAGCATCCATGAGTGAGAGCTCTGCTCAGGAAGTGTGCCAGGTTTGATTGGTCCAGTAAGTGTCAGGAGGAGTTTGATGTGGTGAAGGATGAGGTGGATTGTGCCCCGTGTCTGAGATCTTTTGATCCCAAATGTAAAGCAGTTCTCACAGTGGATGCCAGTGAGGTGGGACTTACAGCCCTGTTGGAGCAGTGGTGCAGTGGTGAAAATGGCCCAGTGGCGTTTGCTTCTAGAGGCCTGCGGGATGCCGAGGCTAGATATTCGGTGATTGAAAGACAGGTCCTAGCAGTGACATGGGCCTCCAAACATTTTAGAACATTCTTATGAGGTATTCCCTATGTTGTTAGGATGGACCACAAACCGTTGGTACATGTATTTTCCACCCGGGGCACTACATCAGTTTCTCCGAGAATTACCAGATGGGTAGTGGAGTTACAAGAGTAGAATTTTACCATGGAGTATGTGCCCGGAAGAAAGAATGTAGTGGCCGACTGCTTATCTCGTTTACCGGTGGCAATGTTCAATAGTGAACAGGAATCTTGCGAAGTGGGTGTGCAGGTTGCGAGTATTCTTTCCGCTGTGGACAAAGATGAGTGGATGGTGGAAAGTGATAAGGATGTTGAGTTGTGTTGGATCAAGGAGGGTTTGTTTAGGGATGGGACGCTTTCAGAGGTAGGGCAGAAGGGAAGGGTTATGCCCAGGTGTTGGATTAGTTAGCTGTCGGGCCATGGGAGTGTGTCTAGGGGTGAGAGATTAATTCCGCCTGTGAGTGTAAGGAGTAAGTTGGTGGCGTTGGCACATGAAGGTCATTTAGGCTGTTCATTAACCAAGAGAAGGTTGCGGGAGGAATACTGGTGGCCAGCCATGGATCGGGAGGTGGAGATTATTGTCAAAGACTGTGGTGCGTGTGCACTTAGTGATAAAAGCAAAGTGGTGCATTCGCAACCAATTTATCCAGTGGAGGTTTCCAGAGAAGTCTGTTCGAAGGTGGCGCTTGACATTATGGGTCCGTTTGAGTTTTTACAACCCGAGTATAGGTTTTTGCTGGTATTAGTTGATTATACCTCCCGGTGAGTGGAGGTTGCGGCTTACGGTAGAGTGGCGATAGAGTGTGTCATTGCCTTTCTTAAAAAAAAAAAGAATTGACTGGGAGGGTGTGCCTGCTAGTATAGTGATGGATAATGGTGTTCAATCTGTTTCCCAAAAAATTAGGGCATTTTTAGAGCGGATTGGTGTGGAGCACCATCGCACCGCATTGTACAACCCGAGCGCAAATGGTCTAGTAGAAAGAGTAAATGGTGTAATCAAGAGTGTCATCCAGCTTGCACTAGCCAATGGTCTAGACTGGCAAGAAGTGGTCACAGAATATTTGTCTGCGTATCGGAGGACTCAATCTGTTTCCACAGGGCGGACACCTTTTCAGTTAATGAGAGGAAGGAAGGAGGGGTCAAGGGTAAGGTGTATGGCGTTGGGTGGAGGTGGCCCATGTTGCATGGATCTTAGTGGTGTGCAGCAGAAGGTGTTAGCGCGCCAGGAAGCCGTAAGGTTGAGTCAAACCAGTAAGAGGAAGTTACAGGTGAATGTGAGTGATTTGGTTTGCGTCAGGAATCCCAGGTTTGTGCCGAAGGGTAGGAGTGTGTTTTTGCCTCCCTTGAGAGTTGTGAAGTGTGGGGAAGGGAACATACAATTGGAGGATGGTTCAAAGTGGAGTAAAAAACGCATTGTGGTTCTGGATGGCATCAAAGATGGTGTCTTGGCAGCTAACCATCGGGAGTATGATCTTGAGGGGTCTGCTTTGGATTTCCATCCGGTGTTGCAGGGAGGACAGGTGAATGTTCCTGTGGAGAATGTTGTGGGATTGAGTGATGGCGTTTCCACTGATGTCATGATCCCTACCGCTGACCCCCACTGGCAAATCAGCCTGCCAGGTAAGACCAGGTTTTGGGGTTCCATTATGGCCTTAAAGGCCTTAAAATCTCACCCGAGACTCTCTTGGAGTCAGTCCTGGCGCCTTTGGCACCAGGCTCATAATCACTATGGAGAACACCTTTAGGTTGGGACTATTTTACTTGGAACTACTTTCTTGGGGGCTTCAGTCAACATGGAGGCACTCACATAGCTCAGTTCCCAGGAACTGAGCTATGCGGTATAGTGTTTAGGGTGTGGCTGGCCTGGGACTACTTTACCTGGACTACTTTATCTGAAGACTATTTAAACCACCCCCAAACAGCAGAACACGCTTCGCGTTATTCTGCTGTTTGCAGCGTAACGCTCACCGTGTCCAGTTGGGTCTCCAGTATTTGATGCCCGGTATTCTTGGAACCGCGTGCCTGCAGAGAGAAAAAGAACATTGTTAATGGAATCTTACCTGTGAGTAGCATCCGGTCTTCAGCCCATCGTCAGCTCCTGATTCTGCTTACCTGGAGACATTCTATCCAGCGAACTCCATCATCGGGGCACCGCATGCTTCCCGAAATGCAGAAACCTGAAAAGGGGAGAGAGAAGAACAGCATTAGTGAGCGCATACTCATGGTTCCACAAAAACAACGAAAATCACAAGATTCTTACCGGATTAGTCACCTCTTGTTCAGCATCATTCCGGAACATCACTGCAACCGGCGAAGAGCACCACGGCCTACGAAGGAAGGGGAAAGGCACAGGTTAGCATATACAAGACAAAACAGCGCCACGCATCGCGCATTACTTACCAGACAGCATCGCGCACACCGCGCCTTCATTTACCAGCTCGTGCTCAGCTCCAACCCGCACGAAAAAGCCAAAATCTCTTTGTACACCTAAAGAGAAGAAATAAGACATTAATAACAATAAGAGGAAGGAAGGAAAGAACAGAATAGAATACAGTGACTGAAAAGCAGCAAGACCTACCTTAAAGACACTCAAAAGGGCTCACACCAGTGAAGCAACTTGGTCGCTCACACCCAACACGAGACTACGCACCCCTGCCACGGAGAGCACGCCTTCTAAGGAATTAAGGTGAGGAGAGGGCCAAGGGAAGGTTTAGAATACAAGGGAGGTGGTAAGACACCCTACCAGAGACAGTTAAGTTTTGAATCCAGCCCTCCTGTATTTTAGGCTCAACTTCCATCGGAGGCACTCCCCAGGGGTCGGGGAGAAGGTTTGAGGCGTATATTATCCAACCAGGGATGAGTGGCGTCCCCGTGGAAACCAGGTGAGCGCAACAACTGATTTGGTTGATGAAAGGGGTGATGACAATGGATTGCTCAATGATGTAGTACAGAGTGGCACCAGTCGCCCCGTGAGGAGGTGTGGTCCTCCTATCAAGTTCAGAGATTATGTGTGTTAACTTGTATTGTAGGGGTCTCATTGCTTTTAATGTCATCAACTGTTATGTACCTTTCTGCGAGAAACCATGTTGTTTATGTGTTATTGTACTTGCTATTTCTTTTACCTCAACCCTAGTTGTTCTACAAGTTATGTTATGTTGTTTTACAAAAGTATGTTATGTTGTGTTGGGGGCTAAGGGGGAAAGATGTGTCGTAGTCTGGCACGCGTGGAATGTTGTTCCGCTTTGTAGAGCAACATTCCAGGCGTGTCAGTTGATTTGTTTGCTGAAGCCTGGCCGGCTGCTGCTGTGTCGCGGTCCAGAATAAAGCTATTACTTCACTACTGTCTACCTTGGATTTTATCAGAGCACTACTGCATCCCATCCCCATTTAATACAAATGTCACCACTGGCAATTAATCTCTCTACTCCTGCCATGAGTACACCAACCGCAAAAGCTCCATCTCTAGGGTTGCCACGGCCAATCTATAATGACTTGTGAACACATTTGGGTCAGCCCAGGAAGCCATTCTACATAGCTCTGGTAGAGAGACGCCCTGGGCATCTGCCCATGACGCTGGCATAACCATGCTGCTTGGCCCTGTACATGTAAAGGAGTGGGATAACCAGACACCTCCCATGCCATCGCGATAACACAGATCCAACGGCTGAAAGTTACCACCAAGACCACAAACGTTACCCAAACAGTCAAATCTGCAAAAAAACGCTGTTTCAACCAGATATTCAGGAGCCGCTCCTCAGACATCTGTAGAGTGCCAAGCGCTGCATCCTTCTTCTGTTTTGGGATCCCTAAATGAAAACAGGGAGAGACACCTTGTGATAAGACTGAAAAGTGGGCAGCATCTTCAGGAGAAACCTAGGGTCACTCTTCCTTAACACCCCACCCTGGAGACCACCAGGGGGTGCATGCAAAATGGCTGCCTAGGTGAGGCGCAAGGCTCTGTCCCTTGCCCTGGTGTCTAGCAGAGTTGAA
This sequence comes from Ambystoma mexicanum, assembly GCF_040938575.1. Taxonomy (NCBI): domain Eukaryota; kingdom Metazoa; phylum Chordata; class Amphibia; order Caudata; family Ambystomatidae; genus Ambystoma; species Ambystoma mexicanum. The sequence goes on along the minus strand of NC_090928.1, from coordinate 542,940,999 downwards.
GTGGAGTAAGAGCACCCAAATCCCCTGTATCCTGACCCGCAGTGCTGTATCCCCCCTAGTTGAAAAGAGTTGGGGGAGGTTGGGGGCGGTACACATGTTTGAAGCGATACTTAGAGTTGGCTTGTTGGTGTGGACATTTTGAGAGGTCTGAGGGGCTGGGGGGGGTGGGAAGAGGTTTGAAGTGGGAGTTGCAAGTATGGACAAGTTGATGATTTGGTTGGGGATTAGCACAGGGAAGAATAAAGTCCACCATGTGGGAGTTGGGGTGTGGGTGGAGTAGCCAGGCAGGGAGACGTATCCCTGGTGGTTCTGCTGGTGTGGCTGGGAGAATTAGGACACACAGCAAATGCCTCTGTTAGGGGGATGAATAGGAGGGGCTGGGGGAGAGCCAAAGGTGGAGGGGGTGGAGGGAGAAGGGTCTACATGCAGCGGCTAATGCGGAAAGGGAGTGCAGAGGGTTCAGAGGGTTCAGAAGAGGATCGGATGGACATTCAGCAAAAAGTGAAGAAGGGCTATTACTGAATTGAGGGTGGCCACGTTAAACATAAAAGGACTGAACTCTGCAAATAAGAGTAATATGGTTTCACAAGTAGCGTTTGGTGGTCCTCTTTCACCAGGAGACCCACGACAAGCAAAGGGCGGAGTCGGCAATAAAAGGAAAGGACATAGGCAAGACATACAGGGCCTTTCATAGGGATTGTAAGAAGGAGGGGGTAGGTATCTTGTTTGGAAAATATTTAGCCTGACAGCAGTCCAGATTAAGAGGGGCCTGGGGAGGTTGGTTCCTGGGTATAAAGGGCCTATATGAGGGGGCAAGGATCACACTGACCACACAGTATGCATCCAATCCAGGGCAGATGGATTTCCTGTACCAGATATTTAAGGTAATGGTAGGGTGGCCAGAGGGCACCACGATCCTAGGGGGGATTTTAACCTAATGGCGGATCCAGCACTGGATTGGTGGTCAGCGAAGGGGGGCAGACCGAGAGTGCTGGGTAAAGAAAACAGACTTTCGGGACCTCCGACAAGAGCATTATTGGGTTGATGTCTGGCGGGCCCACTCTCCAGGGCCAGGGGGCTATACTTTTCTCTCTACCCTACACCAGTCTTACACAAGAATAGACCTGCTGCTAGTGCCGCAGCAGCAGACAGGAGAGGTAAGGGGACCCAAAGTGGAGACAATAACTTGGTCTGATCACAAAATAGTGGTGCTAGAGTGGAGCCTGAGGAGGCCCCCCTGACGGCAGTCACACTGGAGGTGTCACAACACGCTGGTCAGGGACCAGGTGTTCCGGGAGTTCCTGGGGAGGGAAATGGAGGCTTGCTTTGAAACTAATGAAAAATGAGGAGGTGAGCATGGCCACAGTGTGGGAAGCAGCTAAAGCCACGTTGAGGGGACTACTCATTGCAGAGTGGGCGTGGAAGAAAAGGGAAAGGGGACTGGCTGAAGCTAACCTCTGGGAGGAGCTGAAAGCCCTGAGGGCTCAATTGGTCCAGGCGGACGCCGACAGTCAGGGACTCCTGGGCCGAATGAGGGACAAGAAACAAGAGCTACATTCGGTGTCGATAGTCAAGGAGGTGAAGAGGATGAGGCGCGCAGCAAAGATACTATGAACACGGTGACGCGGTTGGTACGCTTTTGGCGAACAGGGTAAGGAGGTGCAGGGCAGAGAGGAGAGTTGACAAGGTACGCGGGGCTGACAGTGTCATGGTGGAGAGAGATGAGGACATCCCGGCACAGTTTGCTGTATACTACCGGGATCTCTATGCTAGACCGGTAGAGGCATCGGGGAGGAAATGCGCCGCTATATTGATGGGCTACGGCTTCCCAAACCTACAGTGGAGGAAAGTGAAGTGCTTCAATGGGAGGTAACACAGGAAGAAGTGTTGAGGACAATACAAAGGTTAAAGCTGGGTAAAGCTCCCGCAGAGGAGGGGTATACCACAGAATTTTACAAACAGTATCGGGCCCTTCTGGTGATGCCCATTGCCAAGCTGTTTAATTCTATCATTGGGGAGGGTACTGTGTCCCCGACATTCCTCCGGGCCCTAATACCAGTGATCACAAAGTTGGGGAAAGATCACACCAATTTTGCCTCATATAGGCCCATCTCCCAACGAAACGTGGACGCCAAGATTTTTGCCAGGGTGCTTGCGTCACGCTTGGAGTCCTGCCGTCCCCGGTTGATACATGCAGACCAAACAGGTTTCATCAAGCGTAGGCAGGTCGCGGACAATATGCGCAAGATGTTTCATATTCTTAATGCACCAGAGATTGCCAAGGAGGGGGCCATGTTCCTGGCCTTAGATGCTGAAAAGGCGTTTGATCGGGTGAGTTGGGCCTTCATGGGGAAGTCCTCTTGCCCATAGGGATTGGCACGAGATGGAGGGGATGGATTGCAGCTCTATACTCTGAATCAATAGCCAGGGTGGTGGTGATGAACGGAGGCATGTCACAGGCCTTCCCGCTACAGCGGGGTACGAGGCAGGGTTGCCTGCTCTCCCTGTTGCTTTATGCGCTGGCGATGGGGGTCTGGGGACGAGCAGTGAGTAAGGAAGAGAGAATAAGGGGGGTCTCAATTGGGGGAGTGGAATGCAAACTTAGTCTCTTTGCGGATGACGCCCTGCTTTACGTCACCAGACTGACGCTGTTGGTGCCGCGGCTTATGGAAAGCCTAATGAGATATGGGGAGCTGTCCAGCTTTAAGATTAATCTGGAATTGTCAATGGCGTGGACTGCTGGGCGGCTGCCAAAGGCAAAGAGGGAATACATTAATGGGCTGCCATTCTAATTGCGAGGGGATTCTTTTTGCTATCTGGAAATAGAAGTGACACGCCAGTACTGAGATCTCTTTTCTAAGAATGACCTGCCGCTGTGATCTGTGGTACGGAATGATATGGAGAGGTGGGCGAGGTTGAGGTTCTCGTGGACGGCGCACCTCAACTGCAATAAAATGGTGGTGTTGCTTAAGTTCCTATACTTATTTCAAATGCTCCCAATGGTGGTCCTGCAGCCCTTTCTTGATAGCGTTAAGGCGGCTTTGTTGACATTCCTCTGGGCAGGGGCCAAGCATAGAATTGGATACAGGACATTGGTCCTGCTGAAGGAGGAAGAGGGAGTGGGGTTACCGGATTTCATGACCTACTATAGGGCGACCCAGCTCCATGTCTTGCTGGAACATCTGGACCCACTCACTGACAAGCAGTGGGTGCCGATGGACAACGAGATCCTGTCCCCAGTTTCCCTGGGAGAATGGTTGTGGGTGCCCAGGTCCTGCATCCCGCAGAGGGTGTTGTTATCACCCAATCCTAGAGGTCCTGTTGTCCCTGTGGAGACAAAGGGGGTGGGGGGGACAGATGGCTGACTACATGGCCGTCACCACTGAGCTGTATCTGGGCCACTCAACTGAGGAATGGTGTCACAGAGCCACTGGCCTTCCAACTATGGTACGAGGCAGGTTTGAGTAGGGCTAGTCAATTGTGGGAAGGGGGCTTTCCTTTCTATAGACAGGTTGAAGGAGCTGCTGGCTGTGGGAAAACTGTCAGTATTTCATCACTTGCAGTTGAAGGGAGTGTTGATGGATTCACAATGGGGTGAGAACTTGTAGAAGGGACTAAGACTTTGAAAAGCTCCTACTCGAGAAAGCAAGCACGAGAGGGTTAGTCGCACGGTTGTACCTGGTAATACTATTGGCAATGCCCAGGGACCCACTCCCAGCCAGAGTCAGGTGGGGACAAGACTTGGGGAAAGACATTGACGATGCCCTCTGGTCGTTGATGTGTAGGAAAGTCTCATGCTTGACCGCCTCCCTGCAGTACAGACACAAGGCCCTGAAATTGCTGCATAGATGGTATTACCCCCAGGCAGTGCTAGCGAAGATGGACAGGGGGCGTGACTCACATTGTTGGAAGTGTCATCGGGTAAGAGGGGATTACGCTCATATGTGGTGGGGCTTCCACATAGTGCAGTGGTACTGGAGAAAGGTTTTGGCATGGATCCGGGGGTGGACGGGATTCATAGGAGACGCTCAACATGGTTTCTCCTCTTTCGGGTGTGGTTGGATGAGGTTGAGGACGGAATGACATGGGTGGAATGGGCAGAGGCTTGCTAACCCCAGCCTGCGGCCACACACTTCCTCTGGAATGGGTGGCCTGTTAAGCAACGGTTGGAGGACTGGCCCAAGGACCATGAAACTGTCTTGTCTGAAGGGGGTAGTTATTCTCAATATGAATCCACCGGAGTTGCTTGATAACTACTGCATGGGGGATGGGGGAAATAAGGGGGTTCAGGGTGACCAAATGTTGGGGGGGGTGTTAATGAATTTCTTTGTGGGGGGTTCTTTGACTCTGCTCAGCCAAATGGCCATGCACCCAAGACTCTATGCCCTGGCAACAACCACCGCAGCATATCACATCCATAGAGTCAAACATTTCAACTATGATCTATGGGAAACTTTTAATGTCCGCGAACAATGTGAGTGTTCTTAGAACACTTTGAACTTGCCAGCGAACAATACGGACAACATTTTCAGGACACCCCCTACGAACATTTCAGAACAACGCGATAGTTCTTAGAACACTTTCAACTTAACAACTAACAATACGGACAGCGTCCTAAGGACACCCCCTACGAACATTCCAGGACACCGGGAGTGTTCTCAAAAACGTCTTCAGAACACCCCCATTTTGTTTATTTGCGAACATTTCAGGCGACCGCGAGTGTTCTTAGGACACATTCAACTTGACAGAGAACAATACGGACAGCGTCCTCAGGACACCCCCTACGAACACTCCCCGGACACCGGGAGTGTTCTTAGAAGCGTCTTCAGAACACCACCATCTTGTTTATTTGCGAACATTTCAGGACACCGCGTGTTTTCTTAGGACACATTCAACTTGACAAAGAACAATACGGACAGCGTCCTCAGGACACCCCCTACGAACACTCCCCGGACACCGCAAGTGTTCTTAGAAGCGTCTTCAGAATACCCCCATTTTGTTTATTTGCAAACATTTCAGGACACCGCGAGTGTTCTTAGGACAGACTCAACTTGACAGAGAACAATACGGACAGCGTCCTCAGGACACCCCCTGCGAACACTCCCCGGACACCGCGAGTGTTCTTAGAAGCGTCTTCAGAACACCCCCATTTTGTTTATTTGCGAACATTCCAGGACACCGCGCGTGTTCTTAGAACACATTCAACTTGACAGAGAACAATACGGACAGCGTCCTCAGGACACCACCTACGAACACTCCCCGGACACCGCGAGTGTTCTTAGAACAGTTTCACTTTGCTTGCGAACAAAACTGACACATATTGACTCCTTAGAACACCCCCTAGTCAGTTTATTTAGAAAATTTCAGAACACCCGTGATGTCCGCAAACAAATCGAACACAAAAAGAACATCTAACACATAAAAAACACAACTTTCATCCTATCTCACACACTCCCACCCTCCCCAAACACTCCTACACACCAACACACTCTACAAAATACACATTTTGAACAAAGTTTCACCGCGCTGTCCGGGGACGTCCGCAAATCCAATATGGCGGGCGCTACCGAAAAATCTGACGCGCTTCACGCTCCACGCCGTCCAATCAGCGAACACTTTGCATGTCCGCGAACAGCACGCAAGACGATTGGCCAATCAGGACACTTTCCGCGGAGCGAACAGGGAAGTGTATCCGCAAACCGAACACAGATATCACTAATTTTTTTTTACCTACTTTTTGGTCATTTTAAAAAAAAACTACTGGACGAATTTTCACCAAATTTGCAAAAGCACGCTTTCGGGACCAAGCCGCTGCTCCTGGTCCAAATTTGGTGGAAATCTGTCCAGCGGTTTGGGCTGTAGACGCGAGCAAATTTTTTTTCCCATTCGCTCTATGGAGAGTGAGTATAATGTATACAAATATGAGCATATAGAGGGAAGGTAGAGTAATAAAAATAAAACTATGACAAAGTGCTGATAACCATAATGATTATCTTCATGCACAGAAAGGATTGCTCTCTTTCAAGCCTGTATCTTCTGCTATGTACATGTTTCATATATGATGTGACAGGACCCCAAGTCTACAAATATAGTACCTTTTCAATTTTTACTTCCTGACTGTTACTGTAGAAAACTATGTGGTTTCGATATGTCAGTAAAGGATAAAAAGGGAGAGCCAGCCATGTGATGTCATCAGTTATGTCATCAATGACATTTGTGATGTCATCTTTGATGTCCTGGGTGTTAGTGTTAGCACGAGTTTTGGTTGCTTATGTTACCATAACTGGCGAATTTCAAGGGTTTTTCGGTTTTACTTGGAACCATAACGTCCCTTTAACAAAGTTTTTTCACTGAATTTCATAGGTTTTTAGTAGCACAACTTAACCATAATATCCCTGACATGTAACATAGAACATACTAATCCCCTCGTAGTGATTTTCATGTCCTCGGACTACCGCCATGTCCGCGGACACATCGAAAATCTGAGCGTGGTGAATGTAAATTTAAATGGTGTGCCCCATTTCCCCTTTGAAGTTGGCTCTAAAAGGAGCCGTTTTTTTTTTTTTATACAGATGCTTGACAGACACCTGTTATTTTATATTTTTTTTCTTGTTTTTTTTTCTTACTTTACTCCTAAAATCTTCACATAACCTTCTCCAAAGCAACCCTTACATTCCAAAATAAAAAGGCATTTCCGGTAAAAGATAAACAAATGCCATCTTCTTTAAAATTAACAGCATTACTGGCATCAATATTCTCATTGTTACAGAAGAACATACCAGCTCTAAGCATGAATGCACACATGCCTCGGTTGATGACACACCTAGCAATGTTTTGCTGAGGACAAAAAACTGAACTATTGTCCCATATTGCCCTAGGTAGTAATCCAGAAAAAATTACTTTCGCATTTGGAAGGATCTTCACTACGGCTTGAACCAAGCGTTCCAAATCAGCCAACAAAGTAGGGGCACTGACGTTGCCCAAATGGAAAGCACCATAGTGCAAAACTACCACATGCGGACTGTTCATCGTGGCCATATCCGCACAAACTTGTACAATTCCCTATACATTGCAATCAGGCACAGTGCTCCACACCACCTCCACTCCTTTGACATCAAAGTTCTTTGCAACATGCCTGCATTCAGCGTACTGCTGTAAACCATGCACAAACATATCTCCGAGCACCAACACCCTGACTTTCTCCACTTCTGCCATCTTCACCACACACAGTCTCTTTCAACACAAATCCACAACCTCGACATCTGATTGGCTGATCCGTACAGTCTTCTTTCCATGTTGGATTTCCTGGAAAAACCCGGATTTACCACGCCCTGTCCACAGCCGCGGTGTCCTCGGACGGCGTCCACTTTACTCTCTGTACCATTCCCTCATTGCATACAGCTAAGCAATCACACAATACGAATAACGTCCTCAGAACACCCCCATTTTGTGAATTTTCGAACATTTCAGGACAATTATCATTTCATTATTCTACATATTAACATTACAAATATTATACTTTTATCTTGTACTCTGCACACAATGCTATCTTTCTCCATTAGTAGCTCAGTATACTACATAGAATCCCATAATACAATGCTATTTATTGATATAAATGCATTGTTCAAAGCACTAATAACGGTATGATATTTATTGCAATATCCTTGACACTTTTTTCGGAACATTATAATAAAAATCCCTTTTACACAAATTCCATGAAAAGTACATACACATGTGATGTCATCAGTGATTTCATCAATGACATTTGCGATGTCATCTTTGATGTCCTGGGTGTTAGTCTTAGCAGTGCATGGTGTTGGCGCGAGTTATTTTTCATAGCTTACCATAACTTGCTATTTTCAGGGGTATTTCAGCTGTACTTAGAACCATAACGTTCTTTAAACAAACTTTTTTTAATATCACGCAAACAATATACAAACATGGCGTGCAAAAACCAACTTCTACAGATGGCTTTACACAGAATGTTGCAAAGTAAGAATTTATGCTCGTTCACAGTGAAGGTCAGCTGCTTCCATTTTTTTCTCGGGCCCCGGAGAGGCTCACGAAGCAGACTATAAGGTTGTATTGTGTTTTGACCTTGACAGACAGAGATTGTGATGAAAGACTTCTCTTGAAGGAGTGTTTCTAAAACGTAAGAGAAGATAAAGATGAAATTTCTGAAACGAAACCACTTTTACATATTATATCAGTATGCGAAAGATCGTTGGCACACGCGGAGTCGTATTTTGGGACTGCACCATTCGTAGACAATGGAAATTGCAATTGTACTGTAAGTAACCCTTTAGATTACTTTATACCAAATATAATTATAATAGTGTTGCATCAAAGACCGCTGAAGTTGAACTTGTTCGTTGAAAGTGGCATAATGTTTTCTACCGCGCACTATCACCGCCAAATTGATCCCCTGTCGTTTAGAGGGCTCTGAAAAAGGCAGACGACACAGAGTGGGTTAATATAAATAATTTAACCGGTCTATAGGCGGTCAAGCGCTCTACTCGCTGTGCCACTTCACTGTAGCCTGTCAAGTGGCACAGCGAGTACAGCGCTCGCTTTGACATCCGTGCACAGCTTGCTAACGCAAGTTCGAATCCCGGCAAGGCGAAACTCAGCCTTTCATCCTTCCGTGGTCGATAAATGAGCACCACACACTGTGGTTAATAATAAGCACCGCTTACATACCTCACAGTTCTTAGCGCTATATGAATGGGAAAATATTATTATTTTATTATTAACATACTCTGTTGCACTATCTTCGATAGCAAATAGTTTCACGCCCTAATAAATAAAATGATGATTTTTAATGAAGATCGGCTGGTGAGACTAATTTATGTTTTTTAAAACAGGTACGTGGCCCCGTTTTGTCTATGTCACGATTTATAGACTCCAGCGGATGGGGTCTTCAACTGCCAGGTGCAAGTCCAAATATGCAACTTCATGACCCTCACCATTTTATGGGACAATCGCCAAGGACCAATATGCCCTTACGCAGTACTAGCGGCTACAAACAACATACCAACCAATACGGTGGTCTAATGGCTCGTTGTTGGAGCAACCTTCCGATTATCAGAGAGACCATTTACTGCTTTTATCATAAACCAACAGCTTATCTACCGCAAAGGAACAACGCGTGGCTCCAAATAAACTTTTGCTGATCGACAGCAGAGACAATAGCAAATCGCTGAATATTCACTAAACATTTCATGTGAAATAAATGTACTTTACCAAATGTACAATCCTGCTGTTTACTTTTAAACCACAGTTTCATATTCCGAATTGTGGCGCACTGAGTTGTAACCTGATCTAACACTCTCTGTACCGCAAAGGAACATCGCGTGTCTCAACATGAACTTTTGCGGATCGACAACAAAGACAAATGCAAATTGCTGAATATTCTCTAAACATTTGATGTCAAATAAATGTACTTTACAACATTTACAATCTTGCTCTTTGCTTTTAAATCACAGTTTCATATTCTGAATTGTGGCGCGCTGTGTTGTGACATAATGTGTGTTGTCTTCCGGGTTCTGTGTAAAGTCGCGTAGTACTGGAGACGACTGGGTGCGTTTCATTACGTATCCTGTAACGTCACGGAGAAAGGCGGGGAACATGAATGCTTTGATAATATCAGGCTTAGGGGCGGGAGATATGATTTAGTGTCGCAAAAGCAAGTCAGCCAGGTCAATAGCGCCAGTCATAGGATTATCACATAATGTCGACGCACACCAGCCGGATTTATCGTTTCTTTAGTGGACAAAAAGTCGGTTGACGCCCCTAGGAAATTGTACTATTAGCGAACAAAAGGAGTGCTCTTAAAACACTTTCACCCTGACAACGAGCAATACAAACAACGTTCTCAGAACACCCCCATTTTGTGTAATTGCAACCATTTCGGGACACTGCGAGTGTTCTTAGAACACATTCAACTAGACAGATTACAATACGGACAGCGTCCTGAGGACACCCCCAGTTTGTGTATTTACGAACAATTAAGTACACCGCCAGTGTTCATAGCTCATTTTTACCTTCCTTGCGAACAAAAATGACACATACTCCGTTAAACACCCCACCATTTAGTTTATTTACAAAATGTCAGAACAGCCGTGTTCTCCGCGGACAAATCGAACGCAACAAAAAGGTCTAGCACATAAAAAAACAAAGCATTGAACCTATCCCATACTCCCCAACCCTCCCCAAACACTCTTACACACCAACACACGGCACTAAATACAATTTTTTATCCACGTTTCACGCGCTGTACGCGGTCGACTGCGAATACAAGATGGCGGGCGCCACAGAAAATCTGACGCGCTCCACGCCCCTCGCCGTCCAATCAGCGAACACGTCGCATGTCTGCGGACATGACGCAAGCCCATGGGCCAATCGGGGTGCTGTCCGCGGAGCAAACAGGGAAGTCCGTCCGCGAAGCGAACCAGATATCACTAATTTTTTTGCCTTACATTTTGGTCATTTTAAAAAAAACTACTGGACAGATTTACACCAAATTTACAAAAGCACGCTTTTGGGACCAGGCCGCCGCTCCTGCCGCAAATTTGGTGTAAATCCGTCCAGCGGTTCGGGCTGTAGCCATTCAGTCTATTGGAAAAAAAAAAGTTTTGGGGCCCCCCCTATAACTTTGCCCCCCCTGGACGAATCCTCACCAAACTTTGCAGAACAATTCAGAGTGACCCAACTACTTTTTTTGCAAAGTTTGGTGAGGATCCGTCCAGGGAGAGCGAAGTTATAAGCCACCCAAAAAGTGCTCTTCCTATGGAAACAGCAACTTAACCATAACTACATGGCCACTACTACTGGATTAAGGGGGGGGGATTAAAAAAAAGTCACCACTTTCGACCACCACAATTCCCAGGTTGACATTTTTGTACGATTCCAGTGGGGGAAGACCCCAGGACCTCACACTCCCAGTCAAGAAATGTGCCTAATAGCTATCATAGGCCTTTAAGGAAGCTGGGAAAAATGAACGGCAAAGGGTCTCTGCCACCTAAGGCTGGCAACCTGCCCCTATCAGCTTCCAGACTGACCATTGGATTTTGCATTCCCTGGACTTTGACCAGCGAGTAGAGGGCAAAGCCATCTCTGGATCCTCCACTTGTCCTGAATCTGGAGTTCTGAGAGAGGGGAAACAGCCCTATCGTGGCCAATAAGGAAATACCAGAGGCCTTTGAGACCTGCTCTCCCCGATTGCCAGGACCACCCTGGGAATCAGAAGAATCATGGGAGCGTAAAGGAGTCCTAAGACCATTCCAGGTGTATGTGGGTCCAGCCAAGGCCCTGCCATCTGAAACCCTGAACGAACAGTGTGACCTTCACCGATATAGGAGAGGCAAGCAAAGGACCTATCCGACTTGGATAACTCCTGACGCTAAGTTCTGGGAACTCAAGATTTTTGCTGGTGCCTGAGAAACCCTAAATCCTGTAATGTCGTGCACACATGGGGAACATGAGATTGTGCAGTCCCCCTCTGGGCAGCTTTGATCAACCAATTATCCAGGTAGAAGAATTTCTGAAACCCATAGAGATGGAAAGATCAACCAACAGAGCCACCAGCTTTTCAGCCGAGTCTGTGGCTCAGTGGACTAATGCATAAACTACAGGGGCCTGTGTTTGACCACATGGACACAAGTTAAAATCCTGGCAGGCCCACTCAGCCCTTCATCCTTCCGACGTTGATAAAATGAGTATCATTAAGTTGGGTAACAATAAACATCTGTTATTAGCGCCTAGATGCCCTTTCGGGGGTGGACATGGGCTTTACAAATACGCCCGTTATGTTATGCTATGTTATATTATGTAAAGCATGGGTCTGTGCTGGAAAGAATGTCTACCTTCCACGGCAGACCTAAGGAACCTCTACAGGGAGGGCTACAGGCACATGATAATATGTTTTCTGACAGGTGCTAATGACAAAGGCAATACCCATTTTGTAACCAACAGGATGATCGTCTTGCAGGGTTTCCATTTTGAGTTTTCTCCCCTTTACATACACATTCAAAACTTTACTGTTTAGCCTGCATTTTGGTGCAAGAGTAATGGACAGGTGCGATTGCACCCGAGGGGCCAATTCCTGAGTGCCCCCCAACCCCATCCTCAGTAGTCCGTTTTGCCCAGGCATCTTCAGAACACATTCCGCAGGCTCAGAAAAAGAGTCAGAATCTACCACCCACCAGCCAACTATTGTTAGCCGGATTACAGATCATGCCTGGAAAATTTCAAACTTCCTGGCTTGGAGAAACCCGTGCCCACAGTTAACAGGCTTGGGTGTTTGGCTCGATGCCTGTGCCCAGTCTCTGCTGGCCCACGAGTTTCCACTCCATTGGACCCGGTCTAAGAGCATACCGTTATTCTTGTCCTACCTCCAATCTGCTGTAGGAGGGATGATAGAGGCCTACTGCTGCTCTTGGCTGATCTATGCCCGGATCAGGCCAGTACCCCAAACCCTGTCATAGGCCAAGCAGGAAATATCCCACCTGGTCCTGGATATCCGACAGAATAGGGGTATAATCCAAACCATCCTTTATGGCTTTTCTCACCTACTAGAAACCTCTCAAACTGTTTTGGCTAACCCGAGGGCCAGATGAGCACCCACATGGACGTTCTTCAAAGCTGCATTGACATTGTATCCACCAGGTCACTCACCAGACCATCCTCAATATTCAACTGATTCCAACTTCCATGGATATCACTTAGCCATAAAGCTAGACATGGGGTCTCATTATGAGAATCGCGGTAAAAACACAGTCATTACCGGCATGGTGGTAGTAACGCGTCTGTGTTCCTTCGACTCAGCAAATAGCGGCTGATTACGAGAGTGCGAGCATGCGTGAACCCCCATGCCGGGAATGGCTGCCCCGCCATGCCGCTAAAGACCCCCCAACCTCCCGATAGCAGCATCACGGAACCCACTGATACCGCCTCCGCCTAGGAGCAACCCCTTAATAACGGACCAGGCAATACCATCATGTAAATAACAGGTTCGTAATACCGGACCCGGAAGTAACGTCATGGCGCCGGAACGGGAAATGCGATGACAGCCATCCTAAATACAGAATCCATCGCAATCCTCCAAACACAGCACTGGTACTGAGTTGAGAGCAGGCCGAATCACCAAAAAATGTCCAAGGCAACTAGGAAATCCACCCCCTGCCTGCGCAAGAAGAGATCGAGGCCCTCGGATGAAGAGCTAAATATTTTAGCCGACACGCTGGTAGCCCATGCAGATGAATTCTTTGCAACAGATCTAAAGCGCCCAGCCCAACTGCAGAAAAAATAAATCTGGGAGGAGGTGGCGAGGAAGGTCACTGCGGTTGGCACCACCACCCGCACAGTGAAGGACGTAAAAAAAAAAAGGTGGGACGATCTACGTCTCCACGTTCACAACATCCTGTCTGCCAACCGCAGGGAGGGCCTGGCAACAGGCGACGGGGACCACTCTCCCACCAAACTGATAAGGTGGGAGGAGACTTGTAGCACCACATCAGCATGGAGTCGATAGAGGGATTTGGAGACATGGAGGCGGGGGTGCCGTCATCGGCAGGTGGAGGTGAGTGTCCCCACAAACCACAGAGAACCAAAGCATGACGTAGCACAACTGATGTGAAAGTGAACCAAGGCAATGCATGGCTCATCATACACACATTAACATATCCATGTCCAGATGGTGGCCCAAACACTGGTACATTGATATGCATGCTGCATGCCAATCCCGTTACCAACAGACACCCAACACACAGCAAAACATCACATGTCGCACATCACGCAAGCCGCAATACAACGGTAGGCCACATAGCACACATCAGTTCAAAAAGAGTCCACAACGTATGCCAATATGGCCCCCACCCTTATTGCAAGCACCCTGTGCATCACACCTACAAGTATGCAATGCATGAAATGTGAACAACTGAACAACATCAATGTATGCATCATGCACGTACCACCATCACTGATGCCCTGCATCTCTTGGTCCCCCACAGGCACAGATGCTGACAGTGAAGGCCAGGAGGCTGCCGCACAGGCCACAACATCCTCCAAGGGATCCAGGGCCAGCCAAGAAGGCACAGGACCATCTACCTCCAGGGCAACATCAATGCCCAGACTGCCAAACATGCCAGCACAAGGCAGGCCACTGGAGAAGCAAAAAACAACCAAGACACCACCCGACGACACAGCCACACAGGAGTTGTCCCCTGTTGTAGAAGCTGAAGTTGATGGCGCACACAGTCTGCTGCCTCCAGCTCAATTTGGGAGGTAGCTGCCTTTGCCCCCCTTAGCGATGTAGAGGGCCACGTTGAAGAATTATCTGACATGGACGGCAACCTCCATGGGGAATGTGCACATATCATGACTGGACATTGTTCATTTCGTGTGTGTTTATTCAATTCATGACAGTGCACAGTGCCCAACTCCCCACACACCCTGGGTCCATATGCACACGATCCCAGTGCCCAGTGTAGTACTAACACAGAACCATCAGCATCCCAGTGTTTCAGGAGAAATCGCCAATCACCGATTGGCGCACAGCACAGCCATCTTGTGCATTGCGAACTGGCAGGGGTGCTGCTTCTCCTCCATCATCATCTTCATCCTCACCCGGTGCATGTAGGTCAATGTCAGGTGGGAGTGGTACGTTTCTCTGGATGCACATGTTGTGCAGCATGGCACAGACCATGGTGATCTTTCCCACCTTCTCAGGCCTGTAAAGGGGTGCGCCACCAGACCTGCTGAGATAGCAGAACCGTGCCTTCAACAGGCTAAAGGTCTGCTCGATCACAACACGGGTACAGGTATGAACCTGATTGTACTCCTCTTCATGCCTGTTCTGTGAGTTCCGAACAGGGGTAAGGAGCCACGACTTCAAGGGATAGCCACCATCACCTGCATGGGAGCACAATGTGGTATTTGTGAGTCGATATCTGACATGACACCTGTACAAATCACTGTCATGGCTGCAGCTATTTGGTGTTGACATGCACATGTCCCTGGATGTATGCACACAGGTTCATTTGTCGCAATGTGTGCTGTACTATGGTCTGCAGGTGTGGATTGCGTTGTCCAGATGATGCAGGGTGTTGACTTGAATGCTGTTGCAGATGTACTGTGGATGCGGAACAATGTATTTACACCCATATTGGTGATGTATAGTACTCTGTATGTATTCCCACTAGCAGCATTGGCACAGGTGTCATCATGATTTGTCATCCATTGGTTGCCATTCCCATGGTGGCATGCAGCACGACTGTGGTGGTGGGCCAGTGACAATCAGTGTATTCCCTCAGTGGGATTTCTTTGTTACTACTCATGGGTGCATGTCCTGTGTTGTGCTTTGCTGCAGTCATGTCCGTTACGCATACTCACTGCATGTTGCTGGATTGTGTTTCAGAGGGTATGCTCAGATGATGTGCAGTCGACGCATTGAGGGATGTGGCCTGCTTGTACGTCTGTCATATTGTCATTGGTGTGCAGCATTGGTCTTATGTATGGCATTGATGTGTCATGTTCCGGTTGGGATGTTTAGGGCCACAGTGTTTTGCTGTGTGTGCATTGTCCACTCAACACCCAATCCCATCCAGGTGGAGTAGTTACGCCCCCCAATCTCACCCAGGTGGGGTATGCATCCCCCCCAATCTCACCTAGGTGGAGTATGCACACCCCCCCTCCTCCCACTGCACTGCCATGGGCCTGTCAGGTGACTTACCGAGCAGCCAGGCACTGCGTCCAGCATGTCGCTCCATGTAGCGAGGAGTTCCGCAGCACCATGACATCATGTGTGGATCTGATCATCTTGCTGGAGTCACATACCATCTGCACATGGAGTGGTATAGCTTACGATTGCAGTACACCCCCTCCATGGCATGAGGGACCACCAATTCAACATGGGTGCAGTCGAGGGCACCAATGTAATTGGGCATGCATACCTGCCACTGCATGGAAGCCAACTTTAGTGTCGGCTAGCTCCTGGGCAGTCCGTGGTAGGGATATGTGGTTGCTTGCGTGCTTCAGGAGGGCATCCAGCACTTGGGTCAGCATGCGTGAAAAGAGAGGTTGTGATATGCCATGCAGCTGGCCCACTGTGTGCTGGTAGGTGCCTGTGGCCAGGAAGTGGAGCACAGACACTACCTTCAGTAGAGGGGGGATGGCAGTGCAGATTTCAATCAGGCTGACGATGTCGTCGTGTATCATGTCCACAATGGTGGTGATGGTGTCCCAGTCCAGCCAGTACAGGGTGTGGATCTGCACAGGGGTTAGATTGAATGTACTGGTTCTGATGTGAGGAATTGGTGGCTGCCTACGTGGTACCACTGCCTGAACTGTTGGAACTTGCTGGGCCTGTCTCACCCTCCTTCTCCTCCTGCGTCTCCTGTGCTGCCTGTTGTTGTTGCTGGTGTAGCAGTACATGCATGTCCTCCAGCCCCAAGATTGCAACAGCAAGTGGGATCATGTTGGTGTAGGAAGGGGTGTGGTGTGTGGGTGTGCTCCTTTTGTGCTGGGACAGGCTCCATTGCCTCCACCTGTGGCGATTGTGTGCACCTGTGGCAGTTGGGTACACAACAGGTTGCTATTTACAGGTGATCCGCGATGCCTGTAATAACGCCACTGCGCAGGCCCTATTTACCGCCTTCGGAATGCCAGTAGGTGCATGCCTGTGTGACTTGTGATGTCCTCCTGTTAGCGGCATCCCGGTATTGCTGCCACGAAGGGCGCATGTACGCGCGCATGCCAGTAAGAAGGGGCACGGTACAGGTGGTGGCGGTAATGCCGGATCTTTGGCTCGTAATGGCCTGGACCGGTACTCAATGCCGGTATTACCATTCCGCCTTCCTTTTTTGCTTACCTCCATGCTCGTAATGAGGCCCATGGTCGGGATCCTTCCATTCGGCAAGGATGTTAATTTTTAATGCCAGAAATTAACTAGAAACCCTGCTTAGGGGGGAATTTGTATTGCCTGGTTTAGGTTCCGAGGCCACCACCAGCTCTGAGATCCACACTTTGCTTAATGGCGATATCCTTACGGTGCCCCTGGGATAATGAATCTATTTTCTTCTTTATTTCATAAACTAAACTGTGATCCTCAAGTGCTATATAATTTTGTCTTATTTTCTCCCATTGGACAGCTGATTTTTTAAAATTTTGGTTGGAGAGTTTTCAATCCAATGAGGGGCCTGAACTGCAGTGCCACCTTTGTCCACACCCTTGTAGAAAGGAGAAGCCACCCCAATTGCAGTCAGCAATGAGTGCCAGACCTCTCAGTACAAGCGGAGAAGCAGTAACCATGAAACTACCAGGAGCCATGTTTCCAATCATTACAGAGAGCGCTCGCCACCACAAGAGGTGCCTCTTGTTGCAAGTCAGCAGAAGGACACAGATCTTCCATTTTTAGGCAGAGTCTTTATTCAAGAAGAAAATAAAACTCCTACATTTCCCTAAGCTATGGATTTACCCTACCTAACAAAAACGAACTAGAGTGCTCATTAGTTATGAGGTTGGTGCTGCTGCGGCCGGGAGCGTAGCTGCAGGGGAGGTGCACGGTGCTTTCCTGGCCGTGACGGCTGTGCACACAGTGAGTCCTGGAACGTTTTGCCGGCAAGGCTACCGCCAAACTTGTAATGAAGCCCAATAAGACCGAGATACTTTTAATTGGGATTGCAGCTCCCACCTTCCCTCCCTCCCTCATTCCCTCCTTCCGGCTGCCTTCTGTGGGTCCTCTTCCCCTCACCCTCTTCTGAGGCAACAAATCCTGTTGTCATCTTTGATTCCTCTCTCTCTTTCTCTCCTCACATTTCAGACCTTGCCAAGAAGGCTCACCACCAGCTGCACCCCCACAGAGGTGTTCTCTCTTTCGTCACCTTCCCCCCGAAACTCAATGGGCCTCATTCCGAGTATGGCGGTAAGGGATAGCGGCCACCGGTAACGAGACCGGTGGCGGTGATCCCTTACCGCCATACTCCGAGTTCCCTTTGCGCCCTCGCCCTTAACGCCTGCTTTGAGCAGGTGTTAAAGTCGAGGGCGCAAAGGGGCCTCCAAGCCAATAACGGTGACCGTAATGAACGGTCACCGTTATTTGCATCTTCCCCATTCCCATTGAGCCCTATGGGGGCTCATTTGGGAATGGGGAAGAGCCTTGGTGAATGGGGAATTACCGCCCCGCCAACCTTGGAATGGGGCGGTAATTCCGCCATCCACCAAGGCGCTGCCGGTCCGGGTACGGCGTCAACCAAGGCGTTAATAGCGCCATTGGTTAGCGCCGTACTCGGAATGAGGCCCAATGTCTCCAGAGCTCTGGTCATCTCTAGGCTTGACTACTGTAACAGCCACTTCCTCAACCTTTCTTCTTCCTCCCTTTGTCCCCGTCAACTAATCCAGAATAAGACTGCAAGACTTATTCTTGGCCTCAAGCCCAGGCACTGCATCTCTCCAGCCGTAATTTCTCTCCCGTAATTTGGCTCCAAGTTGCTGCTATGATCAAATTCAAGACCCTCTGCATCATCCACAAGGCTTTCTGGGGCCTGGGACCCCGCTACATCCACCTCTCTATCCTTAAATACCTCCCAGTTAGAGCTCTTCAGTTTGCTAGCTCCCTCTCTGTGAATCAGACGCTTCTCCAAGCAAAGAGTGTGGGGTAGATGACTCTCCTCCGCAGGAGCTTCCCTCTGAAATGCCCCTCTCAGGTTTGAGCAGCCGGATCTCCTTAATTTCTGTAAGCTCCTCACAACCCTTCTTTTCTCCTCCTTCACTCTCCCCCTCCCCTGCTAAGACCTTCTTCTGTCTCACTGTCTGTTTGCCTGGTTCCCTCTGAGTACTACAGAGCTCCAGCACCCCTGCCCCCTGCTCAGTCCCACCCTTCCCTGCACTTAACTGCATTCCCTGGCACTTGCCCGCTGGCCTCCCCTTAGCACTTGCCCCTCACCTCTTCAACCTTTTCCTTTCCCACCTTAGCACTTGTTTTGAGCAGACTGGCACTCCCCCTACCCACCTCTCACTTCATGTTTAGCACTTGCATGTTCCGGAAGTCACAAAGCCTAGTAGGATCGTTATTGTATCTTTCTCCCTTATCCCCCGCTCCCTTTTTTGTCTTGTGGAGCCTTGAAACACCATTTGTTGTATAGGCGCCCTACAAATATCCAATAAATAAATGGTTTCCTAAATCCAAAAGAAAGATCTGTCCACTGTCCAAGCTAATCTAACCTGACCCTACCACTACCACAACCAACTAAGGCACATGAGAATGACTCCCTTCTCCTGTGCACTGCTTTCTCGTCAAACTCAATCTAATAATCTATTCGTAGAGAGTTCTTAGCAACCAGTCTTATTAAGTCGTATAGTTCAGATATTGGATTCCTCAGATTCTCATTGGCGTCTTTTACACCACGCTTCTTCCTCTCACTCTCTTGTGACTTTAGAAATGTTGATCCTCTTTCCTTCTGAAGATATTCCTCTTCTTCCTCTGTAAGACATACTTGAGACTTTCTCTTGGATAAATGTCCAATCCTTCTCTTGACTAGGATTAATGAGATTGTTCCAATTCTGATTTTCCCAATTCTGATTTTCCTTATTCTTATTAATTTTTATCTCTTATCTTCTCTGAGACAAATGAGACTGTTCCATCTATGGTTCTTACTGTTTGCATACGCTTCGACCACTTGATTTCCACTGGCACTAATATAAGGATTCAAATACTGGTTCTCACTCTTATGTAATCCAAACACTTGGTCTTTACTGGGATGAGTATAAGTGTACCAGTAATGATTCTCACTCTCTTCAGCAATACTTCTTCTTTACTGGTACAAGGATGAACGTTCCAGTAATGAGCCTCGCTATTCTATCTATATGTTTCTTATATTGTGCCACTCGCCCAAAAGACTCAGGGCACTCACAAAACATACAACAAAGAACATAGAAGAAATGCAGTCGGCCATAACTAGTTAGTTTGGAGCAGTAACCATATGATTTCAATCTATCCCTCTATCAAAAAGAAGAGTCTTCAGATGCTTTTTAAACCGAAGTACTATCGTGAATTAGTGTTATTCAAAATAGGACACTACGTTCCCCTAAATTTAAGTTGTTGTTGAGTTTATGAAACTCCTATTCACAATGCAACATCCGCTTCAGCTGCAAGGATCTGGAGGTTGTAACACTACAAACAACCTATGTATATATGCCAGTAAAAAAGAAATCCAGACTCTAATCCTCTCTGGAAAAGTATGTATGGTATGTCAATAATCAAACCTAAATTAGACAGCAAACAATTGACATGGACTAATGGACTGAAAAGCAAGAATTGATTGATTTTCAATATATTAGGGCATGTAAATTGTTTTCTGTCCAATTTGCCACGTCTTCACTATATAACCCAGATAGTTCAATCACTATCTGGGTGTCGTCTCCATAGTTTGCAAACTGGACCCGCAAGGAGACAAGAAGATTGCCTAGAGGTTTGAAGTGCACATTAAAAAGTAATGGAGACAAGCATGATCCCTGTGGAACACCACAGGCTAAGAGCGTTCTTTGTGAATGGGCATTTTCCTTAACCGCATTCGCCGTCCTAGTTCCCAGAAAGGATATGAACCAACACGCAGCAGAGGAGGTGCATTTACCCACCTTAAGTAGTCTGTCCCCCACAAGAAATGATCAACCAGATCAAAAGCAGAAGAGAGATCCAAAAGTAAATGCAATGTTGCCTTATCTTTCTCAATTATTACTGCAATATTAGCTTTTAAATCCAGGCGAGCAGTCTCCGTCCCGTGATTCACACAAAAACCAAACTGTTCATTAGCCAGAATTTCATGTTGCTCCACAAAGGTTTGGTATTGAGAGCAAGCTATTCTGTCAATTATTTTTAGCACAAAGGGAACATTCGCAATGGGACTATAATTGCTAGCGACTGTTGGATCAAGATTCTCCTTTTTTATTAGAGGCATGATCCACGCCTCTGTAATATCCTCATTAATATAGCCCTCCTGAAAAGAACGATTGATAAATCTTGTGACACAGGGAAAGAGAGTTCTAGAGAAATCCTTGAAAAGTGAAGCCGGAAAAATATCCCCCTTACATGATGTAAGTTTCATCGTATGTATTGTCTCCATAAACTCAATTTCTGATACCTCTATAAAAGCGAAAAGAACAGACTCTGGATTAGTTGTGCTACCAGAAAGGAATATAATGTCTTCTGTTGGCTGTATCAGTTTAACTTGGTCCAGAACACGTTGCTGATGTTGTGTTGTTTTCTGGACGAAGCCTTCATGAATGCGTTGACAGCAGTCATTATCTACAACAATGAATGACTCAACAGCGGTTCCTTTTAGTTCAGCAACACTTGTTCTTTACTGGGATGAGGACGGGCACTCTAGTAATCGTTTTCACTCTTCTTAAATATTTGTCCTTTCTTGGACAAGTAGGAATGTTCCAGTCATTATTACTGGTCCCCCACCCGGGTATCCCGCTCTCCCAGTTACCTTTGGATCTTAGGGGTTGTGTCACAGGGTCTGCGATGCGGTCAGGGGTGACTTCAGTGATTGTCAGGTTGGCTTTTCTGTTTCTGGCTTCCTCTGTGTTCGGCATGCTCTGCGTTGCTTTCCGATAAGTGGTATCGGCATTGTTTATGGACTTCTCAGTCCACGGACTCTCGGTCATGCCACCACTCTTCTTGTCAGATGTTATTATTATTGGGCCATAGGTCATTTGACTAGGGGGATCCTCATCGGAAAGGGATTCCTTGTGCCTAAGGGGGGTATTGGGGGGGGTAGGCTCTCCCAGTTAGGTCCTGCTTCCTCTACCTCTAGGGAGGGTAATGCATAGCAGGCTCACTTCCCTAGCCTCACAAGAAAAGGCACCCCTCTGTGAAGAAGTGGCCAAATCCCACGATTCGTCACTCTGTATCTAAATAATGGCAGCACTGGTCCCATCCTCCTGGACAGTTTCCTCCACTTACCTTGCGAGCCCCAGGTACAGCTTCTCCTGCGACCCAGGAGCCTACCGTGGTCACCGGGAGGTGTTCAATCAGGAACCACTTGCCATGCAGATGGCCCAAGAGTATATTCATCATCCTGGCTCCTACCCGCAGGTTTTTGCTTGATTGGACCCTTTCGTACCACAGGGAGTCAAAGACCATACCAACCCTTGTGCCCTACCTCTGCCCTGCTGGAAGAGTGACAAGCAAAGCCTGCTGCTGTCACCCCATTCCGGGAAGATGATGATGGTTCCTGTCCAACATTTTTTAACACTGCATTGTAGTTATGTAGTAGGTTATATAACTATATATTCAAATGAAGAATCAGGATGGGAGATCCACACGTTGTAATTCAGGACATATAAATTTAATCTCTGAATTTTGGTGATAGTACATTCAATATATCACTTCTTTGAATGATAACAGATAAACAGACAGTGATACATTTCGTTTTTTAGGAGAACCACTCGGTACTACCTTCACGGGTGTGGAGGGTGTTAGCCTTCTGGTGGTGCAAAATCTCTTGAATACACATTTAACATAGGTTCACGAAAACAAGAGTGAGTGCAGCCCAGGACCACTATCGGTCCATGGGTACTGTCATAGAAAAACACAACATCAGGTGTGAACAGGTGAGTATGGGGTGGAGTTGTCATAGATCGACACTGTAGTGTTTCGGCCACAGGGAACGAAGACTGGACGTGGGTGGCTGGGATGGCCTTCTTCAGGATGGAGGTGAAGATTAAACACTGTCCGTGTGGTATCATGGACCGTCAAGCGGTATGGCGGTAATAGCTTCTAAGGGTCTCCGGTCGATTCTGTGCGTGGACAGGTAATGGCGGTGGCAAAATGTCCACTGTTGTTATGGTTGTTAGTCCAAGGTGCCAGCTCTGGAACTGGGGTTTCCAGACAGTTGGAGCATCAATAAATGGTGTCAGAGGCACAAGTTGGAAAGGTGCCGGAGTCGAAGCGTCTTGGTGGAGCGTCGCAGAGGTTATATAACTTCAGAAGAAAAAAAAGATGGCTCCAGTGAGGGGAACCGGGTCGCATGGGTAAGTACTGGGATGAGGAAGTGGGACGTGGTGGTAATGGACATTTTTATTTAAAACCTCTTACAATCAATCAACTCTTTTTCATTGCTACATGTCATCTCAAAAGACGGTTTTTAAGTTATGGCCACTTTATCATTCAAGAACCAGACCGCAATGCATTTTGTTACCTTTTTGGAGGATTGGAAACCAATATGTAAAGGAGTTATATTTAGTTATTGTTTATCATTTTCATATTCCACCACAAAGCCCAATTAAAAGCACACACACTGAGAAACCTGAAGGTGTCTCACCCGCTAGTCCTCGGGGATCTGTCATTCAGGTGGCCAGGACACAGCCATCGCTTTTGGATCCAGTTCCTGGGGGTGGACCATTGCGGGAGGATCACCTGGGTGAGGGGCCTTAGGGGAGTGGAAGTGGGACACTGGATGGCGAGCATGGTATGCCCTTCCCTAAAACCTTTACCCCATCCTACCAGCTAGGATACTTAGGAACTCAACCCCTGTCTCTTTTCTAACACGAACAATTTCTCACAAACGGCTCACTGAGAGAAAACTGACTAACACCCGAGCCGTATACCTGACATATCCCAATACAATGGTCAGGCAGGGTCAGGCAATTACTGATCATTACACACACCTGACTTCCATCACACTTCCCCATATGGATAAAAGGCGGAGCACAAAAGCACACTCTGAGCAAGGCTCTACCAGGAGGAAGCAGTAGTTCCAAGATGGCAGTTTAATACAAGGCGGAAGACGTCAAGACCGAAGAGGATTGCAAGGGGTGAAGTGCCCTTGACCTTTTCACCGAAAGACTGTTATTTTCATGAACCTTCGAGAATAGGAAATGTAAGACCAGGAATCAAGACTGAAGAATCCTGCATTGTGTGTCGATGGTACCCGGGGGTCTCCCGCATCAATAATCAAGTTGGGGAGAATCGTTTGCCGCTGTGGTACTATCCTTGGTCTCCTACAACAAAGCAGCTCCAGTGAAGTCAGCACACCCAGTGAGTTAGGGAGTCTGATACTAGACCGATCTGTGTTGAAGCCAAGGTTGCAAGCAGCAATATTGTATAGTGAAAACTGAAGAGAACAGTGTATGAAGCATATGGGGCAAGCAACGCGAACATAATTAAACAGCAAGGTGGCAAATGTGAAAAGTGATCAAGAATTGTGAAAGCGATGCATTGCGTCAAGCTAAACCCTGTGCACATTCGAAAGTCTTCGATAATCGATGAAAACACATATGAAGTTGATCTGAGCCCAACTGAGGGGGATCCGAGATCTGAGCCCGACTGAGGGGGATCCGGATCTGAGCCCAACTGAGGGGGATCCGGATCTGAGCCCAACTGAGGGGGATCCGGGGTGAACCGTGAGTCACAAGAGAAAGAATATCCTACAAGAAATTGGATGCATAAATAATTTACAAACATTGTGTTTGAGGATCTGAGCCAGGCTGAGGGGGATCCATGGTGAATAGTGAATCGCCTAAGAGAGACTTTGAAAGGAAAAGAGACTTGGGCACAGAAGGCCCTGATGCTAATGACTGAACTGTATCCGTGTGCTCGAGAAGCCAGAGACTGTGCTAAGCTTGAGTGTACCGCCTTGTCCCGTGCTGAAAACGTAGAGAAGGGAGGTCAACGGCCTGAGCACCCTGACATATCATTTTCGGAACACTTCTTCCTTTTTGCGTAACATTGTTTCCCACATTATTTGTATTTAGAGGTAAGGATTGGCAATAGGTTTCTTAATATAGGCCCTTTTTATTTGTTTAGACACCACTAGAATTGTGTTATTATTATTTGATGGTCGTAGCTTGCTCCCATCTGTACATTTAGGATTAGATAGGGTTTTACAAACCCTTTGTAAGTTCAATAAACACCCTTGAGCTGTGGTCCCTTGTGGTCCCTCGTGTCCATCTTAATTTTGATAGCATGCCTTCCTTATAACACACACAGAAAAGGAGACCAAGGAAGAGCTTCTCTTCAGCTGCGTAAATGGAATAGGTTTCTCCATTGCTTTACACAAAAAGTGCCTCTCCCTGAAGACAGTCTAATATTTAATGAAGCTGGATGAAAATAACAACATTAAAAAGCCGAACCAACATCATATCCGGAAATTATACATGCTTTAGAATCCAGGGCCCATTTTTAATGGAAAAGGTCTTTGGTTGGATGTGATTGTGTCTTACTCGTGGGAGTACTGTGCGAGTACTGCTTGGCTGCGACACGCTGCCCGTTTGCTGCTTTCTGCTCCTCCTGGTTTTGCTACTTCAGCGTAAAACGAAGAAACATTCAACACGGACACGGAACCCCTGCTGGTTGCTAAGTGCCGGTTGTGGACACGCCCTGTTGTCAGGCCAGCCCCCATAATACGAGCGGACTCGCGCACAGCGCGCGCGCACTCGTGGGAGTACTGTGTGAGTACTGCTTGCCTGCGACACACTCCCCATTTGCTGCTTTCCGTTTCTCCTGGTTTTGCTACTTCAGTGAAAAACGAAGAAACATTCAACACGGACACGGAACCCATGCTGGTAGCGAAGGTGATTGTGACCACCTTGCTGCGACTCATAGTACTGTGGACTATTGTTTTATCTTCCGCTGCCCTCTTCTCCCAGCCCCCAGCCCGAGCCCCAGCCCCCACCACCCCACCTCCTGCGAGTCGTGTTACTTTGTGTCATTGACTAGATTGAGTCTCTGGTTTTGTTTTTGTTTTTTTTAGAGCCGGATGTCACACGCCCCGTTGTCAGGCCAACCTCCATAAAACGAGCGGGCTCGCGCACAGCGCGCACGCACTCATGGGAGTACTGTGTGAGTACTGCTTGGCTGCTTAGCTGCACAGCCAGTGCCGGGTGCCATTTCCTTTGCGTGTCCCGCCGGCGCTCATTTGATTCCTTTTAAGTTCCAAGCCATTGTTCATTAGCCTTTGATTAGTTCTACTGCTAATTGTGACTTGTGCATTCTGGTCTGAATTTCAGGTTTTACACATTGAAAACTGGCATGCCAACAACTGCTCATATGCTTAATAAATCAGTAATGACTTCAACAGGTCGCGCGCTATGTGCCTCCCATAAACCTTAACTCCTTTCAATGCAGCACTGCCATTAAGCATTCCGAATTATCTGGCGCATTCTTGCACCTCATGGAACAATTCTCAAATAACACCTAAACCCATAACTATTTTCCCTCCCAATAGCAGACCTGCATCCCACCCGCTTTCTGATCACACAATGCTCCATAAACCCATCCCGCGTCTTTCTTCTCCGCTCCCTGGAGATCTGACTTCACGGGGTCAATGCTCTTCGCCATGTTGCGAAGACCCAGATCCATCTATCTATGCGACGCAGTGCGAGTCGCCAACGTCCATGTTTGCCGACTCACCCGCACACCAAGACATCACTGCAGTTTCTGATTTTGTTTCTGGTCCCTCTTCAAGCTCTCCAGTGGTATCATTTGTACATCCCATCCCGCAGAGGGAGAGAGCCGCCGTGGTAGAGGTTTCTCCATCATTGCGGTCCCCCACCCCCATGATTGAAGTGGCTTTGAATGCTATCAACGTCACCCTACAGAGCCTCTTCAAATTACTTGAAGATTTGGACGTTAAAGTCAGCAAACATGCCGACCAAACTGAACAGTTGTCTCAGTGGCTTGAAGCTCATATCTCGCCACATTAGTCCGGCGCAATATGACTCGAATAAGGATTGTTCACCGTCTGACAACATATCAATCATCACTATAGGTTCTCCGCCAGCCCGACAATCCTTAAAAGAAGCTCCTTTACCGTCCTTCAAAGAAATCATTACTGCGAGAGTTGAGGTTGAGCATCTTCTCCTTGTCCCGCAGGTTTGTGAGGAGGTTGAGTCTGCTATACAGGTACATGACTCATGGATAAGTATTTCAAATACATCTAATGCTCCGGAGTGCATTATGACAAGTCCTGCATTAGCCCAAGTATCCCTGAACAAAGCTGGGGGCACCTCTCTGCAGCAAAAGAAAATGGTAAAGAAATCTGAGAAAGCCTCTGGGATTCTCACCATGAAATCAAAAAAACACCCTAAATGCAAGACAATGTAAAAATACCTTGTTTTTCAGGCCTTTAAAGTTAGTTCACGGAAAGGCACAGAACTGAAGGAAGGGGACCAAGCTCCTCAAATCTTCGAGGAGATAGTGCCAGCTGATCTAAGTCCAGCAGTGATCACGTTAGATCCCATTGTTCAACTTCCTATTCCTCCAGTAGCTGAGACATTGATGCCCACATCAACCATCTCCTATCCACCTTTGAATGATTTAATTCAGGAGCTGGATCAATCAGAAAAACTTCTTCCTTTGAACCAGTGCCAAAACTAAAATACTGCATAAAATTCTCAGTCCGTCAAGACCATTGATCCCTTATTTGTAGGGGAAAATTTAGTTTCCTGCCTCAATTTAGATCATTTGCAAAAAGCGGTTGACAAGTATTTGTCTCAACGCGCCAACCGGTACTTGATGCCAAAATTCCTGCCCTTACCTTGGCAGATTCGCAATTGCAGCACTGGCTCTTACCTAATAGGGCACAGGTGAGCTTGTCAACAACACAACCACCTTTGGCTACTACTATCGTTTCTATTACACCGCCACAAATGCACTCTCATATCATCGAACGTCTCTTAAAACATGGTGACCAAAATACAAAAAGGTACAAAGCATGCCCATTTCTTCCTCGCGGCACGCTTACCAAAACAATTCAAGGTGCCATTCACTAATTCTGAAATGTAGAGAGGGAGCTTTTAGGACATATGATCTGAATAGGCGTAGTGTCCTTAATATCTTTTCTGAATTAGTGGAATTAGAAGATATCACTTCTGGTGATATTGAACAAATTTAATTCCTATCTGACATCACGTGTTCTGTGGTTAGGCTTTGGATTCCATCGGGGGTAGTACTAAATGCAATATGGAAAGCCAAAATGCAACTCTTTGACATGGGCTTTTTAGTGGCACAAGATCCTGCCCGGACGAATGTCAGAAGCAAACTTCAACACACAATTGCCAACACTTATATAGGCAGTGCAAGTACAACTAGAGTCAATTCGATAAATATTAAAATATCATAACCAACAGGGGAAGTTCAATGTTGTTCATTTACCATTGCTAGCTGGAATACATGTGGACATTCACATCTACAATCTTCAATTTACAACTTTCCCATTGAGTATGATGTCATAGCATTATAGGAAACCTGGCTCGAGTACCCCCGCATGGAATAACTATGAAGTAGCCTTATTGCCAGCCATTGCGGGGACCAAAGGTAGACCATCATCGGGCCTGTTAGTAGGTGTCAACATGAGCAGAGGCCTCTCTGTTGTGCATTGGGACTCAGTGACTGCTTACATCCAGCTGGTCAAAATCACCTGTCTGCCTCATAAGATTGCCCTTATTAACATTTATCGCAATCCGCTTGGTCTAACAAATGCTGCTTTCTATGCTGGCTTGACAAGACTACTTGATGTTGTAATGATTACTCCAGATATCACAGATACCATTATAGTTGGAGATCTTAACCTTGATTGTTTACATCCTAAAGATAAATCCAACTCTTATAAAGCCAAATGCTGGTCCATGTTTATGTTAGAGAGAAACTTCCACATGGTTAATGGTTCAACCCAAGGTGACAGCACAGCCCGACCTACTTGGCAAAGGGAAACGGAGACTAGTACTATTGACTACATCTATACTAACTCTAATCTGAGTGGGCAAACAGTCATTTGAAGTCATTTCCCAACCGCACAGCGATCACAATCTGCTAGCGTTAAAGATTGATTAGGTCCTCCATCCTTCTAATAGATTGAAGCTATCTCAAGGTCTAGTAGTCAATAATGCGAAAACCCGTTTCTGTTGGTCGTAGTCTAATCTATTGATGCTTAAAGGAATGGTTGACCGAAATAATAAAGTGCAATTTCCCACCCATTACCCCAACTTACTACTACCATTCAGAAATACAAGTAATTTTTCTAGCCTGGTGCGCCCATTACATAACCATTCGTTTAAAATGGAAGTAAAAATAAGGAAATCGCAATATCGACGAGAAAAGAAACGTTTCCTCTTGTCGAAACATCCATTGCAGACGCAGCAGCTGAAAACTGTTAAGTGCAGATACCACAACTGGCTGCGACAATATTGAGCACAGATTTTACAAAATGACAGCGAACATATGTTGAGATTGTTATCTAATAAAAATACTGCAGAAATATGGGCTGTCTTCAATCGATGTGCTCATCGGACTCAGCCTCTGGTACAGTTGCATAATGTCACAAAAGCCCAATGGATCTCATATTACACCAATCTATATGCAGATCCTAATTTCTCAAATTGTATCCACGTCTCAGAGAATATAGACAGATGGGCAATCGAATGTTCACCAACTATCATTGAAGACTACATTGGGAAGATCAGCTCATCTAGGGCCATGGGCCCAGATGGACTCAACAATTTCATGTTTAAAACAAATCCGTCTGCATGGGCTGCAATCTTGGACTGACTTTTCCAACAGGTTCTCTATCGTGGAAGACGTCTAGAATTGTACCAATCCATAAAAAGGGTGACCTACTCAACCTGTCAACTATAGACCTATTGCGCTCCTAGATGCGCCAGGCAAGCTTTTTGCCGAATTAATCTTACGTGACTTTAATGAGTGGACCAAGACCACCAATAGAAGAGATCCATTCCAGACTGGTTTCCTAGCAGGCATGGCCACCAACATAAACCTGATGTGCCTCAATGCAATAAAAGCTCAATGCCAAACACTAAAACAATCAGTGTACTTTGCTTTTGTTGACTTACAAACTGCCTTTGAAGCCATCTCCAGGCCTCTCCTAATGTCAAAATTAAAACGAGACAATTGTCCCCAGACGTTATTAGAAATAATCTATTTGCTTAATTTCCAAACTTCAATTCGTATTAGACTAACTCTAGAAGGACTGCTGTCTACTCCAATCGCTATTGCTTGTGGCCTTAAGCAAGGCTGTCTGCTTGCCTCTGCAATTTTCAACTACTTCTTGCATGATGTCAGACAGGTTTTCGCGACAGTGCCTTCAGACTCTCCCAAATTAAACAACATTCCTATCCAGACTCTTATGTACGCCGATGATTTGGCTCTCATCTCGAAAACCCAGAGGGGCCTGCAAAGCCTGCTCGAAGCTTTTAATTTCTAACATAGTAAGAAATTAGTTCAGAATTAACACCAAAAAAAACAAATTGTCAACTACTCGGCCAAGCAAGTCTGTCCAAATAAGTTTGTGTGGACAATTAATCAAAATAATCTGTTGGTAGTTACAAACTACACCTACTTTGGCATGATATTTGAATGTTCTGCTGTGCCTAAAGGTCACCAAGAGGTTATGAACCAGAAATTGAATACAGCGATTTCACAAACCAAAGTCATATGACATCACTAAGGCAATTTTACCCTTAAACCAGCTGTATTATATTGGAAACAAAAAGTGGTCCCATGTATCCTCTATGGCTTAGAAACACAATCATCACGCAGCATATGAGAACCCCAGGCGCCCACATTTCATTTTCCAGCTGGGCCTTGCAATGAAATGTGCTGGTCAGGCAATTGAGGCATGGGCCACAATCTCTGGTTGTTTCATCCCAGACATCTACTCCTATGTCTCGCACAAGCCTCAAACTCATCCGAGGCCAAAATTAAATGCAACTATTTTTTATTTATGTATATAAAAAATACCTTGGTGGACTTAATGGGGTGTTTCCATACAATCTCCCACTTTTTCTGTATAGTAATCATACTCGCGTGTTAATAGGATAGGAAATGAAGAACACTTCTTGGGACAAGTGGCAGAGGCTTCCTAGTCAATGAAATGGGGCAACAAAGTACGTCTGTACTTCACAGTGTGCCCCACTGCATCTGAACAACTTTGGAACGGCCGTAGGCTATGAGAAGTAGAGGTTGTTAGAACAGAGTAGAGGGGAGGCTGGAGGATGAAGACAGGGAAAGACCGCCTTGATAAAGAGAAGTTCAAAAAAAGAAATAAGTATACCAATCACATCCAGCATTGATAACGCCTCTGACAAAATGTTTTAGAAGATGTATGCAAGCAAAGTGCTGATCAATATTTCACTACTGTGAAGTGGTTACATGTATTTATACCAAAATATTTTATAAAGAATGAACCTATATCGAATATTTTATAAAGATTTTTTTTTTTTATAGAGAATGCACATGTTTGGGGGGGGGGGGTCGCTACAAACCCCCGATTCCCACCAAAAATATTTAACCCTTTACCCCACCCCCAAATACATTCTCTATAACATTTTTTGTTATAAAATATTTTTTTTATTTTAGTTTATTACAAACTTTTTTAAAAATTAGAACATCACATGAATTTCATCAGAGAAGAGAAGAACAGAAAATAACCATAGACTCTCTTACAATAACTTAAAAGTCACTCTATCTATGGTCGTATAAATACCAGAATCACTTTTGAACAGCTACTTGTTTGGGGTGTTTGCAAGTAAATCATTCAATTGCGCTAGGTAGAAGGTAAGAGCGAATGTCAATTGTTTGTCACTGCCTATGGCTAACAAAGTCCACCAATCTTCTCCGTCTAGTAGCAGTCTTTTTGCAGTCTCCCGACCAAGATACTTAATTCTCAAATCTTTTAATTCTGTATAGTAGATTGTGAGATGCTTTAGGGTTTCCTTCTCAGTATTGCAGAAACTGCACTTCCGATTAAAGCTTAAACTCTTAGATCTTAACTTTTGATTTTCTCTTGTGTCATACAAGTTTAAGAGAAATCGCATAAAAAGTTGCCTGCGATGTTGGTTAGGGAACTTTAGCAAGTAATTCTGCAAGATATTGTACGCATTGGCCTCTGAAGCAACCAATTGCATGCACTTATGTTTGGATCTTTTGTCCATAGTCTGAATCCAGTACAACTGCCATAATGTTTTCTTCACCTGATCAGGATTCCCTTGTAGCACAAGCTCATCACAGTTCAGTTGTATTAATACCTTCTCTCATCGATTTAACCAGCCATCAAGAAAAGAGTCTTTACTGCCTCTCTCGCCTTTCTTCAAGATGTCAAATTGAGGAAGGGTATCAGAGCATATCAGTTCCGGTATACACTAAGTGTGTTCCAAATTACCCTTGCATTTATGGATATGAGTCCAAGCTCATATTTTATACATGCTGTTGGCGTTCCTTTAGGTAAGAATAAGATTTTACGCCAGAACACATTTTTTCGCATGTAGCCCAGATTGTGTGTGGGCAACCAAGGGCTGCTTCTGCGCCGTAAATTAACGCTGTTACGGCCTTCATTTTATAAAAGTCAATAACCGGTTTTAAGGAAAATGTTCCATATTTTTTATTTATCAACATGCCTTGTGCTGATAGTGGTCTGCATTTGTGCAAGACCTTCTGTGCAAACGGCAAGTCATTGATGTTGGAATTGATGATCATGCCTGAGTACTGTGTCTGAGTGAAAAATGTACAGATTCATTTTGCAATTTCCACTGATAATTATTTTAGTGTACTGCACTTTTACCCTTGATATATATTCATTCTTTATAAAATATTTGATATAAAGGCTGCATACCCTGTGAAGTAGTCTAAATAAACATTGGTGGCCGTTCTTACTTTATTGTATCTATTAGGCAACCATGATAACATTTGACATACGTGGCAAATTCTACCAGACGACTTAATACTATGATGATATGATACATTTTATTTGTATCGCGCTCATACTCACGTGTTTCAGAGCGTGACGAGGCAAGAGAGGACAAAACAACGATCTTACTAGGCCCAGTGACAGAGATCATGCAAGTGCAGGGGAGAGGGAAAGGGGAAAGTGCAAGGAAGAGGGGAGAGGTGGAAAGTGCAGAGCAAAGAATAAAAACAACAACAACTGGTAGAGCAGCCGGCAGAGTGGCAAGTGCCAGGTTTAAAGCGCAGACATGGGGTGTCTGAAAAGTGCAGGTAACGGGACTGTAGGGTTACAGATACAGACCGAAGTCAAAGGGTTGCCAGGAGGCAGTGCGGGTGTGTGGCTGGGTGGGCAGGCACCTGGGCCCGAAATCAGAGGGTAGCCAGGTGCACAGAGCCGAAGCAGACAGATCAGCAGGGGAGATGAAGAGCAAAGGCAGAAGCAAAGAGGAAGGTCTTAAGGGGCTTCCGGAACCGGAGATGGTTCTCCTCAAGTTTCAAAGGGAGGCCCCAGCCGAGGAAAGATGCATTTTAACCAGCTGCCGCTAGCCTCTAAAACTGCTTTTTGTTCCAAAAGAGGAGATACCTTTTGCAGGTGCAATGGTGTTTCAGAAGTAAAACCAATGGCTTTTTTATTTCTTTGTATTTGGTATAAAACGGTCCAAAAAATATTGTACTTTTGAGAGTGTGCAATTTTACACAGCTCCTGGTGTATTATTTGGTAGTGTGAGAAACCTGAAGGTGTCTCACATGCTAGTCCCCAGGAATCTGTCATCCAGGTGGCCAGGACACAGCGTTCACTGCTGGATCCAGTTCCTGGGGGTGGACCAGTGGGGGAGGATCACATGGATGAGAGATCTTCGGGGAGCGGAGGTGGGACACCGAACTGTGAGACGCAGTATCCCCTTCCCTGTAACACCTTTTCCCCCATCCTACCAGGTAGGATACCTAGGAGCTCAACCCCCCCATCCCCTTAGCCAACACAAACACTTTCTCACTAACAGTTCATCTTGAGCGACACCAGAGCCGTATACCTGACATGTCCCAACACAAGGTCAGGCAGAGTCAGGCAATTACTGATAATTACACACACCTGACTTCCATCACACTTCCCCATGCAGATAAAAGACGGAGCACGAAAGCACACTCTGAGCAAGGCAAAATGCATGAGGAAGCAGCAATGGCCGTTTAAACGGAGGAGAATGGTGGTGAGACCCGAGAGGACTGCAACGAGGGAACTACCCATGCCCTTTTCGGGGGAAGGAACGTGACTTTCAAGAGGGCCAGAGGAAAAAAAAAAAAAAAACAGGAATTGCACCTGACACACGGTGCAGTGTGCGTCAAAGGTACACAAGGCCCTCCCGCATTGATAGCTAAGGCGTGGAGAAGCGATTGCCTCTGTGGTACTGTCCTTGGCTCCGACAGCAAAGCAAAGCAACACCAGTGAGTTCAGCACTACTGGTGAGTAGGAGAGACTGATAGCACACCAGACTGTGTCACGCCCAAGGTTGCAAGCTGCAACATTGTATGAGGAAAGATAACTTGTATGCAAATGAACTTTATGAAACCGAAATAGGTACCAGATATAGAGTGGTCCGATGCACGTGGGTGGTCACTCGAAAGTCTCTATTAGGTATCCAACTGAGCGTGTGAGAATTATTTAACTGTGAAATCGAAGTGGTACTGCAGCGGGTCAAGTTAAATCCTGTGCACATTCGAAAGTCTTCGATTGCCTATGAACTGAAAATGGTCTGAGCCCGGCTGAGGGAGACTAATTGGATAAAAGGGGATCTTAGCGTGGAATAGTAGGATCCGGGGTGAACCGTGAGTCACCCGTGAAGATATTGCTGTGGCAAGTGTGAACCCAACTGAGGGTTGCCTGCGAACTAAAATTGGTCTGAGCCCGGCTGATGGAGGCTACTTGTATGAAAAAGAATCTGAGCCCTGCTGAGGAGGATCCATGAGGAGGATCCAGGGTGAAGAGTGAATCGTCTGACTTGAATATTTGGAAAGGAACCTTTTTTGTTGTTTCGAGTACATCAGGCCCTCTGAATCAAGATACTTTGAATGTAAGAGACTTGGGCGCAGAAGGTCCTGATGTTGGTAAAAGGAACTGTGACCTGGTGCCGAAGAAGCCCAAGAGTGTGCTGTGCTCGAGTGACCCACCTTGCCCCGTGCTAAAAACATGGGGAAGGGAAGCCAACGGCCTGAACATTCTGACTTATCATTTTGTGAACACTTCTTTCTTTTTCATGAACATTACTGCACACTATTTGTAGCATAGCGGTAAGGATTGGCAATCGTTTTCTTTTCTTAGCATAGGCCCTTTTTATTTGACGAGACTCCACTAGGAGTGTATTATAATTATTTGATGTTCATACATTGCTCCCATCTTAGAATTAGGTTTAGATAGGCGTTTTTCACAAACTTGATAATGTTCAATAAACACCCTTGAACTGTGGTCACTTGTGTTTGTGTTACTTTCATATCATGCCTTTCTTACATATGGTGTCAAGAATGGAATGTGATTCAACTGATAAAAAATGAAATCCATGCCGATAAATGTCGTACCACCAGAAGGGGAAAATAGAATCGTTGAACTCCTTGACTCTGACCGCGTATCCACGCTAAAAGAGATTTTGCTCTCTCAACTACGTACCCCTACTGGTCAACAAGATCTGTTCTTTAAAAATCAAGTATTATTAGACCTAATGCCATAAACCCCCCGCTCCTGAACCTTTACCCAATTGTCATCCGTATCGGGGCCATCAGGGTTAGAGACCAACCTACCAAAGTCAATTCCTTCGACACACTCAATCAGAAGAATCAGATGACTTTGAAACCTTATCAGAGGGAGTCGAGACCTGTTTCTTTTCTGATTCAGATAAAAACACAGAAGGGACCTTTACCCCACCCGAATAAACTGACGACCTAGCCAATGTCATAGCCCATTTGGCAGCCCATTAAATGCAGGCTGAAGCTAGAATCCAAGAAAATTTAACTAAATTAAGGTGCAAGCTAGACCCTTACTACCACAGGGGGTACTTCAACCATAGCTATAAGACGAAGATCTAGGAAATGTTTTCTTGAATTTCAAGTGCCTAGCCGAACAACTAGGATGTGAAGAGAATCTTAAAAGGTGCTATTTGGGAGAGCCGCCAGGGGGCGCCGAGATGTACTGACGGATCTCGGCTGGTCTCCGTCCCGGGGTGCCTATTTTTGAATTCTGAGCCCCCCAGCATCGCAGGAGTTGAACCCCGACCCTCTCTGAGGATGCCTGGTACAGAGGAGTGGCAACGGAGTGTGACTCTGGGGACCGGGGGTGCCGGAACCCCTGAGAGCACCCCCTCCTTCCCTGGAAGCGGGATCGGCGGAGTGGCCTTGCCTGCTGGAGACTGCAAGGAGACTTGCCTGTTGGCGGTGGGGCAGGGGCAGTGGCCTCCCTCACGCGCTCGCAGCCAGGGGAGACCCGCGAGTGGGGTTCTCACAAGCCGGACTGCGGAAGGTGTGTGGCAGCAGAGGACGGCGCGGGTGCCCGGCATGGAGAGCAGAGGTAGTGTGCGGCCGCCGTGTGGCTGTTCTTAGACGTGGCCGGCGTCCCAGCGCAGGCAACCCTGTAGTGGGGTGAGACCGGGTGAAGGTCCCCCCACCACCCAGGCAGGTCCGGAGGTGAGCCAGGGGAAGGAGGAGCGGGAGTGCAGAGGCCCCCCGGACTTTGGAGCTGCCTCGTGGTCAGGACTGAGGACGGTGAGCGGGTGTCCGTGCCTGGGGCCACACTCTTGGTGCATGAATCGGGGGTAGTGGGCTGGAGCCCCCCCGTTTTTCCGCCAGGTTTGGGGGGCTTGGGAGACCCCCGTGCGGGAGTGGAGGCCTGTGATGTGTCCCCCCACATGAGCTGAGGGGCGGTGGAGGGTGAGGGCCACCCGGGGGAGGCTGCACTTGGCTGAAGCTGAAGAGCAGGACCGGCGTTGTAATACAGGAAAAAAAAAAATTAAAATTAAAAAACGAAATCACTGTTCTGTGGCCTACAGACAATTGTTATAATAACGGTACTCCACTTGAATCTCAAGCACAGTGTGTGTTCTAATGCCATAAGAAAAGTACTATGCCTTTTACTATTGCAAAAGTACCGTGACTTGCCACAATGCCCTTGATCAGCTGAAAGTTTTTTCTGTGCAAGTAAACACGTGCCCCCCGCTTCTGGTCTCGCTGCAGAGGGCAGAGGGCAGAACGTTCAGTACAGTCCCTCAGGTGGACGTGGTCCAGTTCCGGTGGCCCCCCGGCCAGGTTGGAAGGAGGAGGTAGCACCAGTATTGAATCTGCCAGGGGCTGGACCGGAGAGTGGGTCCAGGGAGCCGCCGGGGAGAGCGGGGGGACGTGAGCAGGTCAGAGGGGCTTTGGATGGACTGGGCACAGGCCTTGCAGAGGTTTCGCCGGGCCCCCAAACTCCCTGAGAGCAGGAATAACATACAGGCTCGAGTCACCCGGAGGCAATGGACTCGCAATCGATGAGTCGCAACATGGCAGCCCTGCTGGAGGAGATTTGCGGTTTCAGGGCAGACATAAGCAGAAGGCTTGACTCCCTTGACAATAAGATGGACTCAGTGGAGGATCGAGTCCAAGCCCTTGAGGCCAACCAAACCTCTGCTGACTTCTTTGAAATGCAGTTTGACATGAGACTAGCTGAGCTGGAGCGGAGGGAGGAGAAGGTTACCCTTAAGTTAGATGACCGTGAAAACGGGGAGAGACGCTCCAACCTGAGGTTCCTTGGAATTCCGGAGCAGGATGGGGAGACGCTGTTCGACATTTTGAGAGTGGTCAAGGCAGTCATTAGCAAACTGTTCGATGGAGAAAATACCAGGGAACCCACAATTGACAGAGCCCATAGAGCTGGAGGGCGTCCCGGTGGCCCTAGATCTGTCCTGGTGAAATTTCACTATTTTACGAACAAAGCCAAGATTCTTGAGCTGGCGTGCAGCAAAGGTCCGATTGACTGGGAGGGTGCTAAAATTATGATCTTTCAAGATCTTTCCGCGCTCACTCTTGCGCGTCAGAGACTATGTGGGCCCCTTACGAGGTGGCTGCAGTCTAAGGGAGTGCGAAACAGGTGGGGCCACCAGTTCTCGCTCTCTTTCGAGTTTGATGGTTTTAAGTACTCCCTGGTTGCGGAGACTGATATCCAGAGAGTGACTGGAGAATTATTGGGGGACCCCACCCCGAAGCAAATTAAGGATGGAGGGAGTAAGGAAAAAGGAGATCATGGTGCACCCTCGGAGAACGCAGGGCGGTGTCGCATCCAAAGGCATAGGAAGTATAGAAAAGTGGCACCTCCCTCCCCAGAGCAGCCGGCAACTTAATTTGGATGTTGGGGTTTTGGATGGTTCGATTTGTGTGCCTCAGGAATTGGTGTTTGCTAGTGCAATGTTCTTCTTTGTTGCCTGTGTTTCACGCTACAGGGTTGCCTGGTGGGGTGGGAATGGGGGATGAAGAATACTACGTGATTTTATCTGTCCTTATATAGCGGGGGGGCTCAGAATTATGTGCTTTCTGCTGTTGGGCAATCGCCCGGGTGGAAGCGACACTTGGTGGCCTGGATGTGCGGCGGTTGGATGTCGCAGTTTTTCCAGGCGCTCGGAGAGGGGGTGGGTTGGGGGAAGAACGGGTTGTTATTTTGGGGTGGGGTTGGGGGGAGGGATGAAGAGGTTGTTGTTCTTGGTTGATGATGAGGGTTTTTCAAGGCAGTTGGGTGTGGTGGGGTGTGAGAGATCCACAGGGTTTTTCCTGGTTTTCATTAGTGCGCGGAGGCTGGGGGTAGGGGCTGTCATAAGGGGCTCCTCTATGGAGTCAGTGGGATTTTCTGACTTTCCTAATGGGTGATTCTCCCCAGTGGTTGTCAGTGGGGACCCTGAACGTACAAGGATTAAATTCTCCTACCAAGAGGTCTATGGTGATTAGGGAATTTTCTAGGCTCAAACTTCACTTGCTCTTTGTACAAGAATCTCACTGGGCCAGGGGGAAGGAACTGCCACTTAAGTCCAAGGCTATCCAGCATGTGTTCCGATCCTCCTATTCGGCGAAGAAGCGAGGGGTTGCCCTCTTTATCTCCCCGAATGCTTACTTCTCCCCCAAGGCTGTTAGGTCTGAGCCGGAAGGGGGTTATGTCTTGGTCAAGGGGGAGGTGAGAGGCAGGATGTACACCTTGGTGGGTGTGTATGGCCCGAACGAGGGGCAGGACGTCTTTTGGGAAGGGATGGGGGAGAAAATCAGAGAGTTTACTGAAGGCACTCTTATATTTCAATATGGTATTGTGTCCGGATAGAGACAGGAAGTCCCCCAACCCCTGCCCAGACATGTGGTCCCAGACGAGACTCTCTGACTCTTTCCGTCAGATTAACAGGGAGCTGGGCCTGGTAGATACTCACCGCCGCAAGCGTAATCGCAATTCTCTTTTCACCTTTTTCTCTAGGGTACATCTGGCACTTTCCAGGATCGATTATGTTCTGGTGGACTCCTCGATCAGGGACTGCGTTTCCCATTTTGGGGTAGAGACGATTCCATGGTCTCATCAAGACCTGGTTAGGGTCAAGTTGGGGGTCCCCCCTCCTAGTCCGTCGAGGTCTCGATGGATCTGTAATGATTCTTTGCTGCAGGATAAGGAGCTGAGGCAGTCGCTGTTAGTCACCATGAAGGAATTCTTTGTTCTCAATGATACCGGGGAGGTGGAGATTAGCAGTGTCTGGGATGCATTCAAGGCCACGATTAGAAGTACTTTGATGGAAATGGGTTCTAGGAAGAAGAGGGAAAGGAATCGGGAAGAGTCGAGGCTGAGAGAGAAAATAGCAGCTATTCAGCCGGGAGGGAAGCTGAGATCACAGTTGTTTCCTGGCAAGTGGAGGAGCTTCAGAGCCTCAGGGCAAAATTGTCTGCTCTTCTAGTGGGGCAAACGGAAAGAAAGCTGGCTTTCTTAAAGCAACGGTACATGGAGAGGGGGGGAAAGGGCAGATAGGATCCTGGCTTGGAGGCTGAGGGAGCTCCGCAATAGCAAAAGGGTGAACTGGTCGAGAGGGGGAAAAATGTCTGCAGGATGATCAGATAGCAGAGCAGTTCAGGCAGTATTATGAAGGTTTATATATCTCGGAGTACTCAGGAGATTGGGCGGATGTAGACCGGTTCTTGGATCCCCTCCCCATTCCCCACTTAGCCCGAGAGAATTCGGATTTCTTGAGCTACCAATTTCGCCCCAGAACATACTTGATGCCATTGCTTCACTGAGGAGTGGTACGGAGCCAGGGGACGATGGCTTTTCGGTCCGCTTCTATAAAACCTTCCGCTCTACGTTAGCACCCTTCCTGGCGAAAGTGTACAATTCTGCCTTAGAAAGGGGGTCCCTGCCGGGCTCCATGTTCTCTGCCCTCATTGTGGTTCTTCCGAAAGAAGGGAAAGACCCCCTGCTTTGCCATTCTTATAGGCCTATTTCTCTTCTCAACGTCGACGTTAAAGTTTAAGGCCAAAATGTTGGCGAATAGGCTGTCGAAATATCTTCCTTCCCTGGTTCACGGAGACCAAGTGGGTTTCATTCCCGGCCGCCAAAGGTCTGACAATGTGAGGAAAACTCTGGGTCTTATACATGAGGTGTCCAGGCGGGATTCGGAGGCCTATCTTCTCTCCTTAGATTTGGAAAAGACCTTTGACCGTGTCGAGTGGCCGTTTCTGGGGAAGGTGCTCCGAAGGATGGGTCTGGGGGACAATTTTTGTGGGTGGATCTCGGCCCTATATAATGGTCCCTTTGCAAAGGTGTAGGTGAACGGCTGTACCTCGGCGGGTTTTGCGCTTTCCAGAGGCACTCGGCAGGGGTGCCCCCTATTCCCCTTCTGTATGCTCTGGGGATGGAGCCCTTTGCCATCGCTGTTAGGGCAGATTGTGGTGTCTCAGGGGTTCAGTGTGGGGATTGGGAGTTCATTTATCCTTATTTGCGGATTATATTTTGGTGTATTTGACTAATCTACACCAATCTACCCTTCTGCATTTGTTAGGCCTAATCATGCGTTTCGGGGTATTCTGTGGGCTAAAGGTCAACGTTTCCAAATCGCGCTTAATGCCGATGGGCAAATTGGACCTGGAGCTCAAAGGCAGAACTGAGGTGCTGGGTATGAGGGTTGAGAGGGAGTCATCTAGATACCTTGGTACTAATATCCCCAGGGACCTGGGGAAAGTGTTCGAGTTAAACTTCCCTCCCTTACAGGTTAAGATCTTTGGTGATCTGGTGAAATGGGCTCCCCTTACTCTCTCCTGATTTGGATGTATGGTCACAGTACGGATGAATATTCTCCCCAGGCTCTTGTATCTCTTTTCGGTCTTTCCCTGCATTGTCCCGGATTTCTTTTTCGAGCAATTGCAATCTCGTCTTCTCTGTTTCATTTGGGGTGGCAAGAAGGCTAGAGTGAAATTCCACCCTGACCCTTCCCAAGTCTTACGGGGGCTTTGGCCTGCCGGATTTTAAATTGTACTATAAAGCAGCCCAGCTGCGGGTGATGTTAGAACATCTGAGGAACGATCTTAGAACGTATTGGGCCTATGTGGAAGATGTGCATGTTCACCCGAAAAAAGTTGGGGACCTACTTTGGGCTCCACCCAGCTCTATCCGAGGGGCGGTCAGATTGCATCCTACACTGGCGGTTTTGTGGCCGTCCTGGAAGCCTAATAAGCATAACAAGCTCCTTTCATCTTGGCCCTCTCCCCCATCTTCCCTATGGGGCCCCCTGATCAACTTAGGATCTAGAGGGTTTCAAGGGACGCAGTCGTGGTCAGATCAGGGGGTGGAAAGGGCTGCCCAACACTTTCGCCAGGGGGCTTTCCTTGACTACGCTCAGTTGTTGGAGGTGCTGGATGACAAATCGCTTTCTGTTTTCGAATACTTGTGGCTAAAGGGAATCCTCACTCTTGGCTTGGCTGTCTGACCTTACCAGGCCCCTGACCCCCTTTGAAAGAATCTTTGTGGAAGCCAAGTCCAGGAAGGGGGCCCTGTCCAAGATTTACCACGCCCTGATCACAGCCAATTTAGAAGGTAGACAGACGTTCAAGCGCATTTGGGAAGGGAGGTTGGGCCTTGCTCTTGATGATCATGTATGGCAGGCTGTCTTTAAGTCAATCTTTTCTGTGGGGTTGTATACGGCAGCCATGGAGCACAATTTCAAGATTCTCCATTCCTGGCATCGTTCCCCTGTATCCCTCACTATAATGTATGCCAGGGTGTCACCAATGTGCCCGAGGGGGTGTTCCTCCCGCGGCTCCTGGTTCCACTTATGGTGGGAGTGACCGGCAATCCAGGTTTATTGGTCAGAAGTGCTCAGCTGGATAAAGGACATATTGGGAGAGAGCCCCTCCATTCACCCCCTGGAGGTCATTCTGGGTTCGCCCCTGCCTGATGATGAGTCTTTACCCTTCTCTACAGTTACGGGGGCCATGTTGAGAGCGGGGAGACTGGCACTGGCCCAAAAATGGAGGGGAGCCACCGCCCCCACGAAGGCGGAGTGGCTTAATAAGTTACTATTTTTACGCATGAAAAACTGTCGGCCATTGCAAATGACACCATGTCTTCTTTTCTACAGGATTGGACTGTTGTTCTGTTAAATATTGACTGTGAAGCCTTGAAGCTGTGAATGATCAGGGTGGGGTTGCTTGGTTCGAGGCTCGGAGAGGGTAGCCATTAAATGGTTCTGTCGCCACGTCCTGTTACGTAACCTGGGACCTCGCCGACATGGATATTCTTCTGAAATGCCTTATTGTGTGTTCAGTCCTACCTTCTAGCCTCGTTTGCCTATTGTTCTCTGAAGCCAGGTTTGCCTGTGGTAGTGAGGGGGAGGATGTGGGGGGGGGGATGGGTAGGTGGGGGATAAAGGGTTATGATTTGTTCTTGTAGGTTGTATTTGTTTGTTCACGCCAGTTGTTGTTTGGCAGAAGCAGTGTTTGCTGAAAAGCTTAATAAAAACAAAGTGGAAAAAAAGGTGCTATTTGACTGATTTGTTGAAAGGTGAACTTTGTTGAAAGGTGAACTACAAACCCCCCTAGAAATGGGTGAATGTGTCAAAAACACTGTAGCCCTTTGGATCAATAACAAATCCTTAGAAGAGCTGACAGAGATGATCACCCTAGAACAATTCACCAATTCCCTACCCCCTTTTGTGCAAAAAGTTGTCTTACAGTTAAGTCGACCTACCCTCGCCATGGCCTTTTAAACTGCACAAAACCACTCAGATACAGCGAAACACTTCCACTCGGCGCATCGAAGGGAGGAACAGAAAGATTACAAACCTATCTACTGACCTCAACCTCAGGAAGAAGACAAACAAGGGTGGTTGTATAGATTTAAGGA
Organism: Ambystoma mexicanum; assembly: GCF_040938575.1. Taxonomy (NCBI): domain Eukaryota; kingdom Metazoa; phylum Chordata; class Amphibia; order Caudata; family Ambystomatidae; genus Ambystoma; species Ambystoma mexicanum. Next base: position 542,897,893 of record NC_090928.1, on the reverse strand, counting down.
AGGGATACCAAAAGAAAGAATAGATCAAAAGATCTGACCCTAGAACCAAAGACAAAAGCAGAAGGGAAGAAACTAAAAGGAAGCAGACCACCCCCTCTTGTCTGCTTATCCTGTAGAGAAGTGGGGCATTTAGCTAGACACTGCCCGAAGAATCTAAGGGACGAGCTTATGGAAATAGGCTGTTTAAATGGAGAAGAACCTGAAGAAGAGACCTTTAGCATATGTTTATGTAAGTCTTCTGCTGACTTCACATATGAAAAGGCTTGGGTGAATGGGAAGCAAGTAAAAGCATTAATCGACTCGGGTAGAGAAGACCGCTATACGAGCTGACTAAGTCACAACAAAGGACCTGGAAAACACTGCCCTAGTTGAGTTACCTGTGTACACGGGGACAGTGAAGTATACCCCAAAATACCGGTACACATTAACATCCGGGGCGAGTCCTGTTTAATATCTTCAGCCATCATTCCTGGACTCCCCAAGGAAGTTATTCTAAGTCGGGATTTCCCTACCTTCTCTACTCTCTTGCAGGAAACCCCACCTCCCCTTGAGATTTTCTACCCCAGGATTGTTGGCAGTCAAATTACTACTCCTAAAACTCTCCAATATCTGACTGTGAAAAGTCTGAACCTCTGAAACCTGAGGCAACCCTTAGAGACCAGTTCATAGGTTACTTTAGAGAGACCAATAAAACCACTCACCGGCCAAAGAAAATCAATGGAATATGCGACTTCTCTGACATGTCTCCCCCGATGTTCACTCCCAGGTCTTAACAATGAAGAACCTGAACAAAGAACAGGCATATCCACCTTGCACAGGGGAAGGGTATGTGAGAAACCTGAAGGTGTCTCACCCGCTAGTCGCCGGGGATCTGTCATCCAGGTGGCCAGGACACAGCCATCCCTGTTGGTTCCAGTTCCTGGGGGTGGACCAGTGTGGGAAGATCACCTGGATGAGGGGTGTTTGGGGAGTGAAAATGGGACACCAAAGGGAGAGACGCAGTATCCCCTTCCCTTTAACACCTTTTCCCCCATCCTACCAAGTAGGATAACTAGAAGTTCAACCCCTCCTTGCCCAACACAAACACTTTCTCACTGACAGTTCAATCTGAGCGACAACGGACTAACACCAGAGCCGTATACCTGACATGCCCCAACACAAGGGTCAGGCAATTAGTGATAATTGCACAGACCTGACTTCCATCCCACTTCCCCATGCGGTTAAAAGGTGGAGCACGAAAGTACTGAGAAGGGCAAAACACACAAGGAAACAGCAATTCTGAGATGGCAGTTTAAACCGAGGAGAAAGACGACAAGACTAGAGAGGACTGCAAGGAGGGAACTACCCTTGTCCTTTTCGGGGAAGGACTGTGTCTTTCAAGAGGCCTCGAGGAAAAGAAAAATAAGATCGGTAACTGCAGCTGACGAATAGTGCAGTGTGTGACAAAGGAACACAGGGCCCTCCCGCATTGATAGCCAAGGCGGGGAGAAGCAATTGCCTCCTTGGTACTGTCCTTGGCTCCGACAGCAAAGCAGCACCAGTGAGTTCAGCAAAGCCGTCGAATCCGAGAAACTGAAGGCACACCAGACTGTGTTAAGCTCAAGGGTGCAAGCGGCAACATTGTATGAGGAAAGATAACTTGAATGTAAATTAACTTTATGAAACCGAAATAGGTACCAGATACAGAGTGGTCCGGCACCACGTGGGTGCTCTCTCGAAGGTCTTCGTTTGATATCCAACTGAGCGTGTGAGAATTATTGAACTGTGAAATCGAAGTGGTCCTGCAGTGGGTCAAGTTAAATGCTGTGGAACTCAACAAAGGCTCAGTGGACTGCCCAATCTCGATCTAGGAGGTGTACAAGACTGTCCTCCGAGGGGAAGCTATCTCGGCGGTTTCCGGCCACCAACAATGACAAGTCCAAAAGATCAGAGAAGTAGAACCACGAGTCTTGGAGTGTGAATGGCAAATCCTAGAACACAGCAACCAAGAGGCAAAAGAGGCGCTGTTCACGGCACAAGACGCCCTTAGCAACCTGTCTCTAGATAATGCACGAACCGCCCATCAACTAGTCCGGAGCCAAATTTATGAACGGGGCGACAAAGCGAATAAGACCCTGGCCTGGCCTGGCCTGGTTAGAGAATACCTCGGTGGCACACTATCTACCCACATGCACCGCGTGTTCCTACACAGCAAAGAACTAGGAGCACTCCCCCCAGACCTCAGGAAGGCATGCATAGTAGTCATACACAAGCCTGGGAAACCCCCAGAGGAATGTGCCTCCTATCGTCCCATATCCATGATCAACGGCAAAGCCAAGGTCCTCCCCAGAACACTTGCCAACAGACTACTGCAGGTGATAGAGACCCTCGTCCACCCAGACCAATGTGGGTTCATGCCCAATAAATCCACTCGCATGAACTTACGCAGAGTTCAATTGGCGCTGAGTAGAGCCAAAGAAATACCAGCCCCACTAGCCCTCCTGGCGGTGGACTTTGAAAAGGCATTCGATTCTGTGGGGTGGGATGCTCTGTGGGCGATCATGGCTAGGATGAACCTGGGGCAAACATTTATATCATGGGTTAAACTTCTCTATGCATCCCCGGAGGCCACGGTGAGGGTCAACGGCAGGTCCTCTAAATCATTTCCCTTGGGTCGAGGTACGAAGCAGGGATGCCCGCTGTCCCCACCTCTCTTCCTCCTGGCCATCGAACCACTTGCAATTGAGCTCAGAGCTAATACCAACTGGACCTGTTTTGTTTGGCCGGGAGGGGAAGAGGACCGCCTATCGCTCTACGCGGATGACCTCCTCATATACCTCAGTAACCCGAGCACTTCATGCCCGGCTGTCTCCCTCATTCTTGGGGAATATCGGAGCTTTGCGGGCCTAAAGGTCAATGAAGGCAAAACCATTTTCTTCCCGATTCAGGGTGGCGAGTCTGCGATCCCGGAGACCTGCCCATACCATGTCTCTATTAAGGAATTTAAATACCTGGGTATACGGCTTGACCCGACACTCAAAGGGTTCCTTCAACTTAACCTACAACCAGTAATTGAGCGGTTCAACAGAGACACCCCCCACTGGCAATCACTCCACCTATCGCTAATGGGTAGAGCCACGCTATTCAAGATGATGACCCTCCCCAGACTGTTGTATGTTCTCCAGAATGCCCCATTCCTCATCCCCCGAGAAACCTTCGCACTCATTGACAAAAATCTACGCACGCTGCTATGGGGGCGGGGGACAATCCAGGATCGCCCTTGAAAAGCTCCAGAGATCAGTATGGGAGGGAGGCATCAGTTTACCCTGTATACGCACCTATTACCTTGCGGCACAGATAGGGGTAGTAAACTACTGGATACATGCAGACCCCACACTACCACACATCCGTATTGAACTGGAGATCATGGCCCCGTTCACCCCGCTGCAGATCCTGTACGCCACCCACAACCAGCTCCCGATGCTGCCCAAAATGACCCACCATATTCGTTGTGCCTGGCGGGATGCACACAAACTAATCGGCTGGAAAGGAAAGCCAACACTATCACAACCCATATGGCACAACGCGCTCATCCCGGAAATAGTGAAAATTGGCTCTTTTGGTCATTGGCACGCAATGGGATACACACACTAGCGCATGTGATACAAAAGGGTTGCCTCCTGGATTTTGAGACCATGCAAGAGCAATTCGACCTGACACCCATGGACCGGTTTCGACATGCGCAGCTGGCCCACGCCATCCGCACCCAATTCTCCGACACGACAAACATACCCCCCTGCTCTCCCATTGAGACCAATATCCTCCTGCAACGCATCTCCTCTAAGGTCTCCTCCACTCTCTATCAGGCCCTTAACTCCTTCAGGGCTACACAGCTAGACGGGCTCAAAGCAAAGTGGGAAAGAGATTTAGGTCAACTCGAACCTGAAGACTGGGTTGATGCATTAATGTCCCCCAGAGAAATTGGTATAGAATCTAAGCTCAGACTAATACAATTGAAAATCCTTCACCGCTCATACCACTCACGTACTGCAATGGCCAGATGGGGGGGACTAGAAGACGGGACATGCGTTAGATGCAAAACTGAGCCTGCCACCTTCTACCATATGATATGGGACTGTCGGGTGTTGCAGGCCTTCTGGGAGAACTGTATTAACACAATCTCTGCTGCCCCTAGGTGTGTCTGGTTGCAACAAGTGCTATCATTTGTGTCAGTCAATGGATCAAGACAGGAAAAATAGAGAATTTTGAAGGACACATCAAAGAGAGACTGAACGTACGGCAGATTCCCCATGTGTTGGGCTCAACACGTGGACACCGCGGTCGTTGAGGTCCCTGTAGAAACTACTTCCACTGCGCCTGAAGCTCTAACAACTGTGAGAATCCACAGTCCGAACAATTGAATTTGGTCTATATGTCTACCTGATTCGAGGCCACACACACCATTGAAGTAATCAAAAGATTGCCATAAGTGAAGGGTCAACTAATGAACTTTTTTCTGACATCCAATCCCTGGTGTTACTATTTAACGTCCTGAAGACGGGTCCAGCTCACATCCCATAGCAGTTTAAGTCGGCTATAGAGTGTTTTTAGTAACTGCTGCTAGTACCCAGAAACACATTTTCCTGTGTCGACAGAGCCAAGGACAAGTTAATGATAAACCGAGGACATATGAAATAGCAATATTTCTACCTCACACCCTTACTAACGTCACAACATCGTTAAAACATGGTGATTGTGTTTGTTTTGGTTTGTTGAAAATATTGACTTTCACAGAATGTTTTTTATGTGATGTTTAGTGTAAACAAAATGCATTTTTGTCTTTTTTATAAAACCTTTTGAATGTTTTTACATTTACTAATTAAAATATGTCTATCTCTATTTTTCCTGTCTTGATCCATTGACTGACCCGAATGATAGCACTTGTTGCAACCAGACACACCTAGTACGTGTGTAGGCGGGTAGCTGTTTTTAGTGGCATTTTCTTTATATACATGTTTGCATCTGGTCCTCAGCCACACAGCCCCCTAAAAAAGAGGACCCCCAGCTATAATTGCTTTGTTTACCTCATGTTATATTTTGACAGGTGAACACGCCCCCCGTTTTCTAGTCTTAGTCCCGCCCCCTTTTGATGTGCTTTGATATAAACTTAATATTAATTTGGTATAAAAACAATAACACAAATTTTGATATAAAAATATACATTTGATATAAATTTGATAGGAAGTGTTTTCTAATTTATATTAGTTTTGATATAAGTGAATATACCTTTTATATAAAATCTATATAAAGATGGGAGCAGCGCTCGACAATGTTGCTCGGTCAAGCGCCGAGAGTGAAGTGAGCTCTGAAGATGGGCACTGTGAATCTAGGGTTTTGCTGAGTGATGCGATGCTGACATCACAGAGGGGTTCCACCCTGGGGTGATAGGAAGAGGATATACATTTTATATTAAATTGATAAGCCCCCCAAAGGTTTTGATAGCAATTTTATTGAACCTCAAACATTTGTATATACATTTTATAGGAAGAGGAAAATGATATCAAATAATTTTGATATCTTTTTGATACAAAAATGTATATGAAAATATAAAAAAGAAATTGATATACATGTATATAAAAATCAATATAAAATTATATTTTTGGATATACACATTTATATAAAAAAGGATATAAATAATCATGTTTTATATAGATATGTATATGAAAAATATCAAAAAAAATTTTTTTCATAGAAATGTATATAAAAATGTATATTTTTCTATAAGATTCATTTACATTTTTTATATAAACGTCCCCAAAAATGTTGATATCAAACATATTTTATATCAATTTTGATATAAAAATGTATAGCAATGTTTTATGAACTGACTTTGATACAAAGTGTAAATAGAGCCTGTACAAAAGTTTAAGGGGTCTAGGCATCTAGTGCGCAGCGTACATGTGTTCCCCTGCAACCCATCAAAGAGCTGTGAAACAACACTGCCTGAGGAATCCTAGGAATGCGCTGACACACAGAGCGGCATTCTATCCACATCAGCAGAAAGCACAGACGGGCTTAATATTTAGCTCGCCGGAATTCACAGTGTTTGTGCTAGCTGTATAAACAAATCCACCCATGTACATACAGGTTTCCCAACTAAACCCAATGGTAGTTAGCAAGGCTATTTTTAACTTCTGACTGAATGGCGACACAGGAAGCAGCTGCAGTCTGAACTTAATTTTAGATGTTGCTATAAGGATACATAAAGCTAACTATTTACAAGCTACCGTGACGCTCGCTAATTCCTGCAGAGTATGCAGGAAACATAATGCTGTGCTTCTGTTGATAAGAAAAGCAGTATTCATGAAATAGAATACTGTGTTTTGTTGATAAGAAACCCATTTCTGCAAACTAAACAGAAATACATACATCTGTGCATTTTTGATAATGAAAAAACATTGAGCTTTCACCCATTAAAAGGGGTCTCTGACTCCAGCATGGAGTACTGTCGACCACAGTGTCAGAGCCCTAGATTGATGCACTCTTGCGGACACCAGCTAATTGACCTGGGACACTTGATTGCAACTGTGTGGGGTGCCTTGCTTCTCAACTTGACTTGATTGTGGGTCTGTGGACCCTGGAGGAACCCCTGAAGAGCCTTTCAATTGGTAGCTGGGTCTGCTGTTTATTCTGAGTTTCACTTGAACAACAACAAAAAGGTGAGTTTGGGGGGTATTTCTATACTTTAATGTATAGTTTTCTGTATTTTTCTAACCTTTCCGATTCATGCCATGAGACAGGCACTTTCTGAGACAGGCTGTGCATTTTTCAACTAAACAGCTGTGTTCTTTAATGACGTGATTGAAAATGTATAGTTTACTTAGAATGCTCTGTGGTTATTCATGTTGGCTAGGATAGCGCATAGAAGTCAGTAGCGCCAGATTCTGTGTGTGTGGGTTGCTTTTGAGATTTTGACTACAATGCTATGGAAGAAGTTAAAAATGTTTAAAGGGTTTTGTGTTTATTGCGCTGCTACACAATCCGAAACTCACACAATCAATCAGACACTTCAATATTAAAGCTTGGACCCCGGCCTTATAGCCGTTCCCAACATTAAATTAAACATTAAATAAACCCTAACTGCACTTTTGGGGCCCTTGTCTTTTTGTGATGCTGCATATTTGTACACGCACAATGTATTATTTTAGCTTCACAGCGCCAATAAAGTTGATGAAATATTTTTAGTGTGCAATGTGATGCTAGTATTTGAGTTTTTGCCAAAGATCACACATGTTGCGCTAGAGATGACATTGTTAAGGGTGCTGAGTGCCAGGATGTTATACCGGGCCCATGTTGTTTGGGGATGTGTAAAAGTTTGTTTCTGTGCCAGTGCCTGTTTTAGATTATGCCGGATTTGTTTTGTACTTCCAAGTAGGTACTACATTTTATTTTATTCTGCTTGCAGAATGGCACAAAACAAAATGTGTCTGGGCTCTGTCTGCAAGGGAAGCACAGAGTGTTGCCCTGCATCTTTACATGTGAAAACTGCATTGTCTGCTTTTAATCAAAAAGTGTGAGGTAGGAGTGTGCCAGGACTTTCAAAATACTAATTTAACTTTTGCAATGACCTGTACAATTTTGACAAAGCGAATAACTGGCATGGTTCACATTCCAGACGAGTGAGATGTTTGAGCTATGCCTCATGTTAATTCAGTGCAAATGTCTCAGGGGATTATTTTTCACCACTGGGTATACATATCAAGCGCAATGGTATGTGGCAATCAGCAAGAAATAACAGGGTAAATTTAACAATAAAATATAGGAAAAACAACTGCCTTCCCTAACCGTTAATCAACAGTCTTATATCTCAACATAAAAGGTTCTTTGGGAGAAATTGAATTTGTTGATCAAAAATTGACTCTCAAACCATTAAACAAAATAGATGGGGAAAAAAACAATGTGCTAGCTATCCCTAAGGAAGAACACCATAACCCTAGCAGGAGTGCCTAACCCTAGAAGGCGGATGGTGAAACAGCTGTCTAAGAGCAATAGATGAAGAGAAAACTGTCCCTCGACACTACCAATTGAGTGGGTAAATCAAAATAATGATAACATTGTTTTTAAGCACCAACCTACAACACACACAATCAGTGGGATATTGGGAACAAACAAGACTTATTATATCTTGTGAAAAAGGGGTGTCTGGCTTGCATGGGGGCAGTTGTGCCGTGGGATTTCAAAAATATTGTATTTACCTTTTGGCATCAATTTAGCCACATGCGAAAGGTTGTGTATGCAAAAATTCAGTGTTAAAAATATGTTGAAGAACACATGTGCCCATATCTATGGGACAATCTTAAAAGGCTCATGTAATGTGAGTGGTTTGATGTTATTACTGTTAGAACGTATCCCCCATCATTGTAAGGGATATCTAGGTGGTCGTGGGAACACCCAAGACCAAAAGGGTCGACCGGTTTCGATGGTACAATGTGGTTACACCATCTACTTCAGGACCAATACTTTGTTCTGTAATCTATACATCTTCCGGTCTGTGTTTCATAATGAGGCAGCATAGGCAAACTGCTCTGCCTCCTGTAGGGAGACACAAACAATAGATGGGGCTGGGTGTCAGTCAACCCTAGAAATGGTCTGGACTAGCTAGAAAACAAACGATTGGAGCACATTGTTGTAGGGTAAAAGAGATGAAATCCGATTGTGCAGAAGCATATAGAATATGCGTGGCCACACAACTATATGGCATGGTGTGTGCACAAGTCCCCAAGGGGTGAAGGAGGATGCGTCAGAGGTGAGGTGGTCTGGTGAACCAGATATTAAGGGAAGGGTGAGTTCAAATGATCAGGGGGCACTGCCGCTTGGTGTGATCAGCATATTTGGAAAAACTCATGCAACAGGTGCAGGATTAGGCATGCACAATGAACTTAGAGACAGATGCCCACCTGTTGTTCTGGGCGCTAGGTGCGAATCCTGGAGAACAGCATGGGAGGGGAGCAGGTGTCTGCAGAGTCGCACACCGTTGTTCTGCAAAGGAGCACAATCCTGACAGATCAGATTACAAGTGTGAGTTTGTGAATTACCAAAGGGAACTCTTGCGTAGGAAAGACTGTGTTGCGGTTAATGAGCTAGTGATTAGCTCTTACCTTAGTAGGTCAGGATATGCGTCGTCTCATCTGTCTGCCGGTAAGGAATGGAATGGGATCGGCGGGCGTAGCCAGAGAGACACAGAGCTACCGTGTGTGTCACAAGGGGGCAGGACCAGAGGCGGGGGCTGCCGAAGCGTGTAGGCAGAGAAGACAGCCAATCGTGTGTCGGATGGGAGTGACAGGTCCAAAGCCATGTTACTACAGGGCAAGCAACTGGCAGTAGGTGGTTGTCTTGCGAGTGTTGACAACTGTTAAGCATGTTAGGGAAGGCCAGCGCGGCAGAGGGCAGAGAAAACCCCAGTGGCAAACGCAGCAGCAATCACCAGTGGTCACTCGCAGCAGGGGGCTAGGGTCGATACCACCACTACTCCCTCCCTTATTGTGAACCAGTCTCAACATATATTGACACAAGTTGAGGAAGACATCCTACAAATGGGCCTATCAGTCATTAGAACAGCCCGATATGGTCCCTTCCCAACGAGAGTGGAATGCATGCAACTTATGCGCAAGACTCGCTTGAAGCAATTTTTTGCAGATAAGAGTTACGAACAACAAGATGTCACAGGACTACGTCCTTCTTCCCAGTTCTTCCCGCCTTCTTGCTCTTACTCAGCCGAATCAATCACTTTTGAGCAGGCACTACTCAAGAAGATAGCAGAGTTTGAATCAAACATTCCTTTCATCCATAACAACTGCACGAAACCCCAACTGGCAGCCCTCGCAGATTTGGCCAGAACAGCGAGATCACCATTAAAACAGCACACAAAGCTGGGGCCATTGTCATCCAAGACACCACAGACATCAAGATGGTAGAAGCCCTCCTTTGTGATAACACTACTTGCCAGGTTCTGTCCACTGATCCCACAGCCAATTGGCAGGCCTTCATTACTCCAATCATCAAAAAAGCAGAGGCTGAAGGCTATATAAGCGCCAGAGAAGCAGCCTTCCTCAGACCCCCACATCCACGGACACCTGCCACGTATGCACTGCCCAAAATTCATAAAGGCCTTTTTCCCACTACTGGCCATCCGATTGTCTCTGGTATCAATTCAATACTAGAACCCGTGTCCCAATACGTGGACTATTTAATCAAGAATGAAATTCCCAGGATGTACTCTTTTATCAAAGACTCTACTGCAATGCTTGTCTTACTCAACTCCTTGGAATTCAACCCTGACCTGGATTGGTTGGTCACAATCGACATAGAGTCGTTGTACACTAAAATTCCTCAACAAGCAACATTGTCTATGTTACGGTCTCTGTTAGAATCCGGCATCAATCTCCATGGAGTACCATCAGGCTTTATAGCTGACTTGGCCGAGATCGCATTAACAAATCACTTCTTTCTGTTTGACAACAATTTTTACCAGCAAGTCTCCGGAACAGCCATGGGAGCGACCTTCGCTCCCAGCTTGGCTAATCTGAACGTGGATCATTTCGAGTGAAGACACATATACCCAAACTCAAACCCTTTCCGTGAGCACCTGCTCATTTGGCGTCGATACATTGACGACATCTTTGTGATTTTTAGAGGCACTAAAGATTAACTGACCGCCTTTCATCTATGGCTTAATAATCAGAACCCTCACCTAAAATTCACGATGGAAATGGACAAAAAAGAAAGGCACTTTCTAGATTTAGCCATCTCTACATCTGATAGGAGACTGATCTCCAAAGTCTATAGAAAGACAAATGACAGGCACTGAAAGACAATCTCCCCTTCGGGCAGTTCCTTAGGTATCGCAGACTATGCACGAAGACCACTGACTACACAGTCCATGCCAAATCTCTAAAAGCTCAGCTGACCCAGCGTGGTTATCCTTCCAGGATTGTCAACTAGACATGCAAAAGAGCCAGGAACATCCCCGGAGAGTCACTCTTGAACAACAAGAGAACATAGATGAGAGCACAGGTTTTACAGCGGTTTTCAGTTATTCGCCCCTTCTTAAGATCAAAAAAGAAATTAGGAAGTTGTAGCCTATCCTGAACACTGGCAAATTGTCCATACCAACCCATCGCTTTGCCTTAAAAAGGCGACGCAATGTCAGAGACTCACTGGTGAAGACCCTACATTCAGGGGATGCAACTCCTCATTCCACCAAATGGACCCTATGGAACACCAACCCACCCACTGGCCACTCTCCGTGTGGCCAATGTTCAATGTGTGCACAGACCATAAGAAGCAACTCACTGGACATTGGTTGGCATACCCCGTGGGTACACAAACATTTTACCAACTGCAACACAAAAGGTGTTATATATACACCTGTCCCTGCAGCTTAAAGTACATAGGGATGACAGTGCGAGAAGTCAAAAAGTGCATGATAGAACACTGCTTATGTATTAGAACAGGCAAAATATCGGCACCACTCGTTCCACATTGCCTTGCCGAGGGTCATACTGCTGATGATTTTAAATGAACAATACTCGAGAAAATCAAGCCTTTCATACGTGGAGGCAACTTCCATGACATCCTGTTTAAGCATTAGCAGATGTGGATCTTTCGATTAAACACATGCCAACAAGGACTCAATGAATCCATTCAATGGCAGGCGCTAGCAGTTCTTACACGTTAGGCGATTCCACGCTGTGATACAATATCGCAGGTTGACCTCCCCAGCCACCACATTGGTCCGTTCTTCATACCTGAGGTTAGATACCCCCAATTACCAATTCGCCCCTCCGAGCTCCCCCCACTCGTTTGGTAATATTGTACACTGCCTTGACAGGGGATCTTCTGAATATCCCTGTGATATTGCACGCCCGTCCTAGTCACTACAGACACAGGCCCTGCCCGATCAGCCCTTCTTTAGAGCCAATTTCAGCCCTTCCTGGATTCGCCACCACCATAATTGGACTCACCAACATTTGTTGGCAGATCTTCATCGCACAACCAGTCGAGTTGTTCTCAACACAATTAGACGAGAACACCTTTAGACATTGCGCACAATTGCAGCCTATTCCATGCGCGCCCACACATTCATAAATGTCCCTAACATGCTTAACAGTTGTCAAAACTCACATGACAACCGCCTACTGCCAGTTGCTTGCCCTACAGTAACATGAATTTGGACCTGTCACTCCCATCTGACGCACAATTGGCTGTCTTCTCCACCCACACGCTTCGGCAGCCCACGCCTCCGGTCCCTCCCCCTTGCGACGCACGCAGAAGCGCTGTGTCTCTCCCTCTACACCCGCTGAGCCCATTCCATTCCTCACCAGCATATGGACAAGACGGTGCGTATCCTGACCTATACAGGTAAGAGCTACTCACTAGCTCATTAACCACAACGCGGTCTTTCCTACACAAGAGTTCCCTTTGGTGATTCAGGAACTCACACTTGTAATCTGATCTGTCAGGATTGTGATCCTTTGCAGAACAACGGTGTGTGACTCCGCAGACACCTGCTCCCCTCCCATGCTGTTCTCCAGGATTCCCACCTAGCACCCAGAACAACAGGTGGGAATCCGTCTCCAAGTTCATTATGCATACCTAATCCTGCACCTGTTGCATGAGTTTTTCCATATATGCTGACCACACCGAGCGGCAGTGCCCCCTGATCATTTGAACTCACCCTTCTCTGAATATCGGGTTCACCAGACCACCTCAACTCTGACGCATCCTCCCTCACCACTTGGTTACTTGTGCACACACCATGCCACATAGTTGTGTGGCCACGCATATTATATATGCTTCTGCACGATCAGATTTCATCTCTTTTACTCTACAAAAATGTGCTCCAATCGTTTGTTTTCTAGTTAGTCCTGACCATTTCTAGGGTTGACTGACACCCAGCCCCCCATCTCTTGTTTGGGTCTCCCTACAGGGGATGGAGCAGTTTGCCTATGCTGCCTCATTATGAGACACACTGGATGGTGTATAGATTTCAGAACAAATTATTGGTCCTGAAGAAGATGGTGTATCACGCTGTACCATCAAAACCGGTCGACCCTTTTGGTCTTGGGTGTACCCACAACCACCTAGATATCCCTTACAACGATGGGGGATACGTTCTAATAGCAATAAAAACGAACCACTCACATTACGTGAGCCTTTTAAGATTGTTCCATAGATATGGGCACATGTCTTCTTCAACATGTTTTTTAACACTTTGAATTTTTGCATACACAACCTATCGCATGTGGCTAAATTGATGCCAAAAGGTGAATAAAATAATTTTTTAAATCCCACGGCACAACTGCCCCCATGCAAGCCAGACACCGCTATTTCACAAGATCTAATCACAAGTCTTGTTTGTTCCGAATATCCCACTGGTTGTGTGTGTTGTAGGTTGGTGCTTAAAAACGATGTTATCATTATTTTGATTTACCCACTCAATTGGTAGTGTCGAGGCACAGTTTTCTCTTCATCTATCCCTCTTAGACAGGCATTGCACCACCCGCCTTCTAGGGATAGGCACTCCTGCTAGGGTTATGGTGTTCTTCCTTCGGGATAGATAGCACGTTGTTTTTTTCCCCATCTGTTTTGTTTAATGGTTTGAGAGTCCATTTTTGATCAACATGTGGCAATCAGCAGCATCAGAAGGCCTTGGTCTTCTTCCGAGACTGGTTGCAAATGACTCTGGCATGTTTCACATTCCAAACGAGTGAGATGTTTGAGCTATGCTTTGTGTTAATTCTGTGAAAAGCTCCGACTTGTGTTATTCACAGAACCACTGCCCGCAGAAAGAATTTTAACCCTTACTCGGTTATCTCTAGTCAAAGTGTAGGATGCAGTTCACAATTTATTATTAGACTCCTGACACATTTGTTGTTGTAGGATACCTTTGTAAAGCGATTAAATGAGAAGCTAAAAGCTGTGGATGTGCGGCAGCATCATTGGGCTTAAAATTTAATCATTTCGTGGGAATGCTGCCAGAGGGTGTTTAGAGAAGTAGCTGTTTTGGCAAATGCACACCCTTGCACAAGTATATTTGCAGACAGTGCCCATCATGAATTCGGAGTGATTTTTATAATCACAATATTGAAAACAAATCGTACATAAACTCTATGAAAACTTCTAAAATAGCTGCTGGGGTGTGCCGTCCCTTTCAGCAACAAGGCATGCACACACACTAACTCCTTTTGGCAATGGCTGCTGTATAAATCATCACTATGTTTAATAAATAAAACATATGCTTTACTGTGCCACTCGGCCAGTCGCCCTATAGGCAGTGCTAAAAGAGTTGTATACTTTAACACTATAGGTTAGTTTTCATTTCGTTTTTTGCATAACACTCTACCTAGCTTTATAAATGTTTGTCACCATGACCACCTGCACTCATTTGACCAGCTCAAGGTTTTGCCTCTGAAGTTATGATATGATATATATATATTACACGGTCCGCGGTAGCGGCTGTCTAGTTATGGTTAAGTTGCTAAACCCATAGGAAGACCTCTTTTTCGGCGACTTATAACTTCGCTCCCCCTGGAGGAATCCCCACCCAACTTTGCAAAAAAGGTATAGGGCCGGCTCTGAATTATTTCACCAAGTTGGGCGAGGTTTCGTGCAGGGGGGCAAAGTTATAGGGGGGGGTCCCAAAACATTTCTTTTTTTCTCCATAAACTGAATGTGCAAAAACTTTGCTCACGGATACAGCCCGAACGGCTGGACGGATTTGCTCCACATTTGCGGCAGGAGCGGGGGCTTGGGACAGAAAGCATGCTTTTGTGTGTTTGGTGCCAATCCAATCAGTACTTTTGTTGGAAACAACTGAAATGTACATCTCTAAAAATCAGTGATATCTGGGTCTGCTCCGCTGACCCATTTCCCTGTTCGCTCCGCGGACAGAAGTCTTATTGGCTTGCGGAACAGCATGCTGTCAGAGAACTTGAGACATGGCCGGTGGTTGGCTGGAGGGAAGTATGCTGTGCGTCAACATATTTTGCCTGACACCGCCATGATGTATCGCAGGATAGTGCGCCGGCGGAAGGGTCTGGAAAATATACCATACGCCATGTGTTGGCGGCAAGAAGGGAGGGAAAGGGTGGGCGAGTGAGAAGTGGTTCATGTGACATATGTAAATAGGTGGAAGAAGACGGAGGAGTGCCTGCAGTATACGTGCGTATTGCACCACATCGCGGGTACCTAGACAGGTGACTACTTTGTGTGGTAATTGGAGGCAACTGTCATAACAGTCCGATAGCTTGTGCCGCGACATGTTTGCGGCGTCCTCTTTCCGTGGTGAGTGGTGGCAGGTGACTTTCAGAAGGGGAGTGAATTGCACATGACATAGAGTGGGTGGGAGCGCGGGTGGCTGTGCTCTGCGGATGGATTGCGGTAGTTGGGCACATGGTGGCATGCAAGGGTGCATGAAGTAGTGGTGGGTATGTTGAAGAATTACACTGGGTGCATGGGCGAATGTCATAGGCTGTAGGGCATGCACTGAAGAGCCTAGGGCTTCAGCACACCCACTGCAGCAATGCATGTCTGACTCTGTATCCGGTGGAGGGTGGTGCTTGCATAGTGTGGTGTGTGCAGATTGGTTGGAGTAGGGCCAATGTTGCGAACAGTATGCGGGTAGATTGCCAGTGACACAGTACTTGGAAGTGGGTACGCCCATAGTATCTGAATGAAAATGCACAGGGGTGCAGGAGACAGTGTTTTCTTTCTAAATTATGGTAACAGTTGCAATGTATTGCTGCAAAGCTCCATGGCGGTGCGCAGGTTGGGTAGGAGTGCTGGTGGCAGTGGTGTGTATGTGGATTGTTGTAGTTGGTGGCATGGATGGTGGCATTACATTGCGGTGGGTGTGTTCAAGGCCTAGACTATTGGGTGCATGGCCGAAGACCGTAGGCCATGCACTCAAGAGCCTAGGGCTTGAACACACACACGACAGTAATGCATTTTTGACTCTGCATCAGTTAGAGGGTGGTGAATTGTACAGAATGGTTGTGGAGCACTTTTGAGATGCAATAGAGCAGAAGTGAGCTGCCATGTGTGTATGTTTGGTTTTGCAGGTGAGGCCACTGTTAGAACATGGTAAAGTTTTTCATGTGTGGTTGGAGATGGTGCAGTGAAAAGTCACGTAGTGTGGGCACTGGGGGCAGTGTTTGCGTACTGTCAGTATGGAAGAGGGTATGGTTGAAGTGCAGCTTATATGTGCTTGGATAGTGTGCTATGTGCAAATTGCTTGTAGTAGGGGAAATGTTGTGAACATTTTGTGGTTAGGTTGGCAGTGACACAATGCTATCTGAGTGGAAGTGGGTAAGACCATAGTATGTGAATGAAAGGGCGTAGGGGTGCCGGAGACAGTGTAATGTTTGTAGATTATGGTACGGTGCTGAGGTTGGGTAGGAGTGCTGGTGCCAGTGGTGCGTATGTGCCTAGTGGTAGTTGGCGACATGCTAACATGCATGGTTGCATTACGGTGCAGGTAATTTGTGCAAGGAGCACACCCACTGCAGCAATGCAGGTTTGACAGTGGATCAGGCACAGGGTGGTGATCTTTGGAGAATGGATGTGGAGCACATTGTAGACATGCCACAGAAGCACAAGTGAGTTGAGAAGCGTGTCTTGTGTCTTCCATGGTTGTGGTGATAGTTGCAACATGCTACAGTATTTGGTGTACGGCAGGAGATGGTGCAGTGAGAAGTTGTGCAGTGTGGCCACAGGGTGCAGTGTTTATATAATATGAGTATGGAAGAAGGTATGGTTGAAGTGCAGCTTATAGGCACAGGGTGGTGATCTTTGGAGAATGGGTGTGGAGCACATTGTAGACGTGCTACAGCAGCACAAGTGTGTTGAAAAGCGTGTATTGTGCGTTACATGGTTGTGGTGATAGTTACAACATGGTACAGTATTTGGTGTACGGCAGGAGATGGTGCAGTGAGATGTGCAGTGTGGCCACCGGGTGCAGTGTTTATATAATATGAGTATGAAAGAGGGTATGGTTGAAGTGCAGCTTATATGTGCTTGGTTACTCTGCTGTGTACAGACTTATTGAAGTAGGTCCAATGTTGTGCTTAGGTTGCCATTGACACAATACTTTGTGAATGGCAATGGGTAGGGGTGCTGCAGCCTGTGGTATGTTTGTGGATTCTGCTAATTGTAACACGTTTTCATGAATTAGTGTTTTATGGTGTCGGGAGTTGGGTAGAAGTGCTGCTACGTAGGTTACATTTGTGCATAATGTTAGCTGCCCACATGGTTGCATGCATGGATTCATAATGTTGTGGTGGGTGTGGGCAAGGGCTGCACTGTTGTGTGCATGGCCAAAGGTGTGGTGGGTGCGCCTCAGGATCTTTGTGGATTCTGCAATCGTGCATTTTTTAGCAGATGTTTCTGGTGTAGGGTCTTTTTAATCAAATGGAACGTGCACTGAGAGTGTTTAACGGCAAATATGGAGTGGTGTACAAAAAAAGAGTGTGCAATGCAGAGGTTTTGTAAGTGATTGCTGCATGCGTTTTTGAAAATTTGACAGCACCCAATGAGGGAGTGCTGCAAAAATGCCAGTGCAAATGGAAGAAGTATTGCGTCTGCTTTACTGGGCAATGACCCTCACTGTAGATGGGAAAGCCCACGTGCCACACCCTGCCATTATGAGCATGGTGGCATGCATGTTTGAAAATTTGACAGCACCCAATGAGGGAGTGCTGCATAAATGCCAGTGCAAAGAGAAGAATTATTGTGTTTGCTTTAATGGGCCGTGGCCCTCGCTGTCGATGGGAAAGCGCATGTGCCACAATCTGCCATTATGAGCATGGTGGCCATGGAAATGGAATTGTGGGAAATAGGCAATTAGGCCTTTAGGATGTGGTTGACCGGAAGGGGCGGTACCATTTCTTCCCAACACTGTGTCGTGAGGTTGGTCAAGATGGAGAGACGCACAGTGCTTATCGTCGGCGATACCTTTGTGCGTCATCTGCATAGGTGCTGTGTGCAAAGAGGCTTTGCTGGTCATTTCGGGTTGGAAGGAGTGGACGCTTTCTGGGGCTGTCAGGGTGACTGCAGTTTCAGCAGGATGTTTCACCTTTGCAGATATGTGGCCTCCGTCACGAACATAGACTTTGTCGTGGTGCAATATGGAAGTCTACATTTGGGTTACATGTCGTGTGGACGTTTAATCCGTCACCTGAAGAGGTTGCTGAACGCAGTGATGCAGATTTGTCCTACTGCCAAGGTCGTTTTCTCATACATAACACCAAGAGGAGTATGGACCCATGCCAGTGTAATTTTCCCCAGCCAGAGGTCGGAAGGTGTGTTGTAAACAGAAGCATGTGTGAATTTATGCAGACTGCTGGCATGTTCTCCACCCACTATGAGATCATGAGGTCGCAAAATATGCAGTGGTTCCGTAGAAATTGCATTTATTTGAGTGCCATTGGCAATGTCGTTTTCTTTTACACTGTGCAAGAAGCATTGACCAGAATGTGGTAAAAATGTGAGGAGAGGGAAACAGAAACGCATATAAAGATTTTAAAAAAAGTTGCTTGCACGCACGTAAAAAAATAAAAATAATAATAATAAAAGAAACCTTTATACATCCACGATGGAAGACCCAATCCCCTACCCAGCTTGCTATTGCTGCCAAGGTGCTTTTCTCATGTGTAGCGCCTATATTAGTATGCACCTATTCCAATGATTGCTGTCGCCAGCTAGAGGTCGGAAGGGGTCTCATTAACAGAACCATGTATACTTTTTTGTCCGTTCGTGGGATGGTCTTCTGCAACAATGACCCCATCAGTTGTGGAAATACAGAGTTGTTCCAAGCAAATGGCATTTTGTTGTCATCCATTGGTAATACAGTTTTCTTTGCTCGTCTACAGGATGCACTGAAGAGTTTACTGTAATAATGTGAGCACAAATAAAACAAAATAAAAAAAAAACGAAAAGTTGTTTCTCTAGAAGCATCCACAAAAAAAAAAAGCTCTTTTGAGAGCTGCCCCTTACAACGAACTCCCCCTACCCTGGTTGCAATTTATTCCCCCATGCCCGCACGCAGCATGAAAGCCACACCCGGGAACTTTTAGGATGCCGGTAATGGAAATGGGACTGTGGAGGCAGAGGGATTGCTCAATAACGTTTCTGGCTGTGGTGTGTACGCAGAGGACCGTTGTACATAACTGATACTGTTACATGGAGAGCTCTTCGATGTTATTGGTGGATGAGTGTGCAACTTTTTAACAGTACCCAATGACGGTGTGCTGGAAAGAAGACATTAGAAAGCGAAGAAGGAATGTTTCTGCTTTATTGGGGCACAGCCCTCGCCGTCCTTGGGGAAACGCACATGCACAGACTCCTGCTTTCAACTTGCTACCCATGACATTGGGACAGTGGGGACTATCACACCTGTGGGTGGGGGTCAAAGGAAGGACCGTTCTTAATTTTGTACATTACAGTGGACAGTGAGCCGGACTGACATAGTTGCATTTACTTGCAAAGGCAATGTAGCACAGCCCATTTGGTCCAACTTCACTTACACGCCAAACCTATGTGGCCTGCTACTGTGTTCTGAAAAGCTGCAAACAGATTGCGGAGCAGCTCTGGGGTGTGGCCTTTTGTAGGGCTGCTGTGGAGAACTTGCACCGGGAAAACAGGCCTACATTGTTCAAAAACCTAAATACATGTACAACGGCCCATTGTGGTGTGTTTGTAAGCGTGTACTTTCCGAAAAACACTCCCTACGTTCCTCAACACTATACTTTGCCGCTGTCTATGGGTCCGGTCGTGTCCCCGAAATGAGTATGGTCGCATGGTGACGTCGCCACTGCTCTCCTTTCGAACTGCTGTCCACAGGACGCGTTTTGGGGGGAATACATTATGCGCATGTGCATACCGTTGCCGCTTCTATACTGAATAATAGGGCACGATACGTGTGCCGAGCATTTTGGGAGGGTATTACCCAAATTGTTTGTTTACAATTGTTCGAATGAACAATTGACTGATTTTAAAGGGTCACAATTGACCGAATATCACAATTGACTGAATATATATATAGATATATATCGGTTTGGTAATATATATAAGGGGTTTGGGGGGGGGGTTTGCGTTGGGTGGGTGATTGCGGGGGGTTTCCCAATTCGGTCAATTGTGAAAAGGTCAATTGTAATTCGAGCAATTGTAAAACAAACAATTCATATACAACCTTTTGGGAGACGCTGGCTGTTTATATGGTATAGCAGGTGGGATCTGCATTGGTACCTGTAGGCAGTGGGTAGGCACTGCGAACTAATTAACGTTTGTTCGCATATGCTGCACAGTGGCAGTGTTACCAGGACACAGAGGAACAGATACACATGCGTGTACTTGCACAACGACCAAATGTCCCCTCCCACACGTCATCGTAGGTGGAGGACAACATGCGGACATGCGGAGCGTGCTGGCATCATACGGATGCCTCCATTGTCATTGTGGATAGGCCAGGCAACTGCGGTGTCCGTAGGGCACCTACCTTTTCCTTAATGGCAGTCATTCCAAGGAGGACTGTGTGCCGCTGAGTGAGAACAGCATTTCAAAAAAAAAAAAAAACATATTACATATACACGCAACAACCTTTCACTTATTAACATTTACTTGTACACATTCATACACACCATTAGCAAAGGGAAGGGGTAGCATAAGTGGATACTTATTGTGGGGAATGGGGGATTTCCTCAAGTTGGTCGTGAGGGGAGGAAGACATTGAGGTATCACCTTAATGTCTCCCATCACACAGATTTTGAGTGAATGGCGCCCTTTGACATGGGGAAGGGGTATACGTGCAGGTCTGCTAGAGCCGTTTCATTTTGTCAATAATGCACCCTTGCACACAACCTTTCAGCCGGCACAATTGTTCACCAATTTTTCCACTTTGGCTTCCAGCCTGTCCTTTTTGCTATGCACAGAGTTTCTTTCCTTTGCTATAGCCGTATGCTGTTGTGGAAGGGTTGCCGCTTGTGCTGCCTTGCTTTCCTTTCCAATATGTTCTCTCACAGAAAAGAACATGTGTTTGCTGTACATATAGCAATATATATTACATAATGTACGCTTCACAGTACTGTGCGTACCAATGGGGTTAGTAGTGTAAGTCACTGCGTCATGAGGGGAATTTTCTTCCAGCCACTCTAAGGTGCTTGCCATTGCTCCGTAATAAATGAGACATTAAGCTTCTCAACTATTGTTTACTGCAGCACCTATGCATTTAGTACACAAACTTCAGTGTGCTTACTACATTGGAGTGACGTCCTGGTATTGGTACTTTCAAGTCCGTACTGTCTGAAAACGCGTTGTTAAAAGGGACGTTATGGTTAAGTTACGCTACTAAAAAACGATTGCCTTTACTGAAAACACTCTTCTAAAGCAACGTTCTGGTTACAGTGCCCTACTAAAAACCACTAACAAAAAATGTTGTTAAAAGGGACATTTTGGTTAAGTTGCACTAGCAAAAACCTATGAAATTCAATGAAAAAACATTGTTACAGGGACGTTATGGTTACATGTAAAACTGAGGAAAAAAAACAAAATTTGCCAGTTCTTGTAAGCTAAGCAACCATAACTCGCGCCACCAGTGTGCACTGCAAGGACTAACACCCATGACATCAAAGATGCCATCACAAATCTCATTGATGACATCACTGATGACATCACATGTGCATTTAGTTTTCATGCAAAGCCTCCACAAAGGATTGTTATTTTAATGGTAGCAGAAAACTATCAAAGATCATTGGAAGAACTATCATGAGATACGTAGTTCATTGCGCAATGCATTGCTATACACACCATTGTATTACAGACTTCCTTGCAGTACATGAACCAGCTCATGTGGACACGTAGCCATTGTCTGCACCATGCCCCATAGAAGTGTAATCTTGAAAATCTTCCCATGTTACATAGTGAAATCATGAATGCTTTCGTTTTAGAGTTTCGGGTACTGTGAAACATGTAAGAGGTAGCTACCATTGCCTTAATAACTACATAATTGCACTACTGCACAGAAAACAAAGACACCACAATGCATACAGATATGAGCATATACAGGGTAATTACACTAAGCAAAAAAGGAGCAGTATTACCAGAAACTGTTCATAACATAACTGATTATCTTCATGCACAGAAATGATTGCTGTGTTTTACGCTTTCTTCTTCCCCTTTATGTATATGTATGATATGATATGAGTGAACCCTGAGGAAAGTAGTGCAAGAACATACGAGAAGGGTGCCGTACTCAAAGATAGAACGTTTTGAATTGTTACATCCTGTTAGTGAAGAACAGCACCTGGCATACTTATGTCAGTGAACAAAAAAGGGGCAGCCGCACATGTGATGTCATCAGTGGTGTCATCAATTAGATTTGTGATGGCATCTTTGATGTCATGGGTGTTAGTCCTTGCAGTTTACACTGGTGGCGCAGGTTATGGTTGCTTAGTTTACCATAACTGTCGAATTTCTGGGTTTTTTCGGTTTTTCTTGTAACCACAACGTCCCTGTAACAACGTTTTTCCATAGAATTTCATATGCAACTTAACCATAACATCCCTTTAACAATGTTTTTTGTTAGTGATGTGATTATATATATATTTTCTCATGAACACCAACCTTCCGTTGGTGTAGTAACATCGCACTCGCAGTTGCTCATATCGATCCACTCAATCATTAGAAAGTTTTGACACGAACATCATAGTCCGAATTTCTTTTCAATTAAAAGATTTCTTTATTCCATCAATCCATTTGTTTAAAAAATAATCGTTCCAGCCAATACCCAGCAACATTAAACAGGAGGCAGAAAAAGTGACGCGTTTCGCCACACCTAGTGGCTTGATCATATATATGTTTGCTTTCTATGTCTGGAGCGTTTTAAAATAAAAAGTCCTGGCTCTCATTGTGGACATGCCCAACACCCATAGCTCAGACATCCTAAGAGTTATACATATGCGCTGTAAATGTATAATTAGTATGCATTATTTTGTTACCGTGTCACAATGCTGTGAGAAACATTTACATGTATAGGAGGATGTGTACGCATGCACTACTATCTCTCAGCAGCAGTCTGCACGAAATGCGCCCATTTTTACATGTACATACATGTATAAGTTTAGAGTTCTCAACATACTTTGCAGCCTATCGAGATGAATGAGCCCTAAAATTCCCAGAAGGGTTGGCTTTTTAAAAATAAAAGTGCAGAAGGAACATGCCATTATGGTGGTTGCCGCTACTGCGAATTTAGTAGCTGACTGGATTATTTTACAACATCTGATAACCCAGACTATTGTGTATAAAAGCTGCATAAAAATTGTTGTTTTAAATGTTAATAAAAATGTGCTGTTTACAACACCTAGTTTGCATCTTTATGTTCAGCTGGTATGGGACGAACATGATATGATATGATAGGTTATTTATAACGCGCTTAATACCCAGAGGTTTCTAAGCGCGGACCTGGGGATCGAACCTGTGATGCTCCGTGTCATCTTGTTTCCAAGGCGAGCACGTTGCCCCTGAGCTATCCTCCTGAGACGCATGCTTGAAGTTGTTGGAAATATATTAAGACAAACGGTTGACAGGTATGGAAGTATTTTAGGAGCTTGTAGCATCAGCTGTGAAAATAAAAAAGCCAGCATCTGGAAAAGCAACAGAGTTCTACGATGTGTCTTAACTTACAACATGTGACTGAAAACATAGAAACTGTTTCTCTACCCCGTATCGGATTGCTGGGCCCCCAGCACATCCTAGCTTTACACCTCCAAATGGAATAACTTTCAAAAAAATCAACCAGTGATGGCTATTATACATAATAAAAAGGAAAACGTAATAAACAGCCAGCCCATTTTATGATTTCGAACAAAATATTTTATTTATATAGAAGGACATATTTAACACAGGAAGGAAAACAGATTGTGCAGTCAGGTCAATGCAGAGAGCAAAGGTTTTAATGCAACAAAGAAAAAAACATGTAGATTCAAACAACCAGCTCTCAGACACGCAGCTAGGACGGGTACATCGCTTGTGTGACCTAGATGATTTAAAAGGTAGAGACGGCAGGGGCGCTGTTCAATAGTGAGGAGTTTGAAACCTACAGGACAATGCTTCACACTGTTGTGGTATCCGACACAGACAAGCAATGTCGGTTGGGGTTCAATACCACTATCCATAGCTTTCCATGATTGATCCCCGGTTGCAGCACTGTACCAAATGTATAACCCATTGTGACAACAGAGCAGCAAAATCTGTAGCCGTCCCGTGGGCCTGCATCCATAAACCAAGACATCCCTGCGACACAGATTACTGAGCTACATTGAGAAATTAAAAAAAACAATCTCCATCTTTGAACCGCCCCATCTGTTCAACTGTGTTAAAGTGCCACAATAGGTCATCCTGAAACTGTGGCTGACCCCCTCAACCTTGGGTCTTGCGGGCCCCTAAACCAAAGGGGACGTGTTGCGTTGGATGAATCATTCACCATAAATCCAACGGCTGGGGGTTGTTGGTTGCCACAATCCACATCCAAAGACTCTGCCAGCTGTGCCATCCATCTGTTGGTGTACGCAATGGCACTAAAAATACCCCAAAAAATTTGATTCAGAATAAAG
This sequence comes from Ambystoma mexicanum, assembly GCF_040938575.1. NCBI lineage: Eukaryota > Metazoa > Chordata > Amphibia > Caudata > Ambystomatidae > Ambystoma > Ambystoma mexicanum. The sequence goes on along the minus strand of NC_090928.1, from coordinate 542,873,249 downwards.
CATCTTTTACACAGTGAGCATTAGCGCCTTACAATATTCACCAACAATATTGCAACTGTCACACCACACAGCGTGTTGCAACGTCAGCGTCAACATATTAAATCGAATATAACAAACGGGTACAGGGACCTTAAGAAATGGAAATTTCCATCCATTTATATAGAGGAATCTCGGCTATACCACTTCATCAAAGGTGTGGTCTTTGGCAAAAATGTGAGTCCCACAGTGCCTGATCTGCCAAAATTGGGCCTTTCTAGTTGCATGCACTGTAAAGATTGTACAGAAAATTGCAAAAGTTAGAACCGTATTTTAAATGTCCTGGCACACTTGTACCTCACACTTTTGTTCTAAAGCAGACAATGCATTTTTCACATGTAAAGATGCGGGGCAACACTCTGTGCTTCCCTTGCAGACAGAGCATAGACACATTTTGTTTTTTGCCACTCTGCATGCAGAATAAAAGAAAATGTAGCACCTACTTTGAAGTACAAAAAAAATTCGGCACAATCTAAAACAGGCACTGGCACAGAAGCCAACGTGTACACATCCCCAAACATCACAAGCCCAGTGTAACACCCTGGCATTCGCCAACCTTAAAAATGTCATCAACCTTAGTCCCAGTAAATCACGGGTATACTGCTTGCGCAACATGTTTGATCTTTGGTCAAAACTTAAATACTCAAATACTAGCGTCACAATGTATGCTAAAAATATTTCATCAACTTTATCGGCACTGTGAAGCTAAAACACTGCATTGTGCGTGTGCACGTATGCCGCATCACAAAAAGACAAGTGCCCCACAAGTGCAGTCAGGGTTTATCCAATGTTTGGAACGTCTATAAGGGCGGGGTCCAAACTTTAATATTGAAAATGTCCGATTGATTTTGTGAGTGTTTGATTGTGTGTCTGATTCATTGTATGAGCGTCTGATTGATTGTGTAGCAGTGCTATAAACACTAAACACTTACAAAACCCTTTACACATTTTCAACTTCTTTCAAAGCATTGTAGTCGAAATCTCCAAAACACACACACACACACACACACACACACGCACGCACGCACACACACACACACGCACGCACACACACACACACCCCACACCCCCCCCGACATCTATGCGCTATTGCGCTACACTAGCTGACATGAATAACCACAGATCATTCTAAGCAAACTATACAATTTCAAACACCTCATTAAAAGCACACAGCTGTTTAGTTAACAGTGCACAGCCTGTCTCAGAAAGGGCCTGTCTCATGGCATGAGTCAGAAAGGTTAGAAAAATACAAAAACTATACATTAAAGTATTGAAATACCCCCCAAAACTCACCTTTTTGTTGATATTCAAATAAAACTCTGAATAAACCGCAGACACAGCTACCAATTAAAAGGCCCTGCATGGGTTCCCCCAGTGTGCACAGACCCACGATCAAATCCAACCGAAGCAAGGCACCCTGCAGAGTTGCAATCAAGTGTTCCAGGTCAATTAGCCAGTGTCAGCAGGAGTGTATGAATCCAGAGCTCTGACACTGTGGTCGACAGTACCCCATGCTGGAGTCAGAGACTCTTTTTAAGGGGTGAAAGCTCAAAGCTGTTTCATTATCAACAATGCACAGATTTATGTATTTGTTTAGTTTGCAGAAATGGGTTTCTTATTGACAAAACGCAAAATTCTATTTCATGCATACTGCTTCTTATGTATTATAGCAATATCTAAAAATAACCTCACCTCTGCAGATGCTTACTGGGACCGATGCCATTTTTCTTATCAACAGAAGCACATCATTCTATTTCCTGCATTCTCTGCAAAAATTAGCGAGTGTCACCATAGCTTGTAAATAGTTAGCTTCCTGTATCCTTATAGCAACATCTAAAATTAAGTTCAGCCTGCAGCTGCTTCCTGTGCCGGCCTTCAGTCATAAATTAAAAATAGCCTTGCTAACTACCATTGGTTTTAGTTGGTAAACATGTATTTACATGGGTGGTTTTGTTCATACAACTGACACAAACACGCTGTATTCGGGTGAGCTAAATATAAAGCCCATCTGTGCTTTCTGCTGATATGGATAGAATGCCACTCTGTGTGTCCACACATTGCTAAGATTCCCTGGGCCTTGCTGTGGATATAAAACCCCCTTGACGAGTTGATTCACAGCTCTTTGGTGGGTCGCAAATGGACACATGTATGTCGCGAAGGAGATGCCGTAGACGCCTTAGAAACAATAGTTTGACTTTTGTACAGGCTCTGGAAAGCACACTTTACTTATAAAGTAAACTGCTTTTAATTTTGTACACACTGTACTAAACAAAGGCAGTTCATATAAAATTTGTATACATTTGTATATCAAAATTGATAAACATTTTTTTTATATACAAATTTTCAGGGACGTTTATATAAAAAAAATTAAATGAATGTTATACAAAAAATATTCTTTTTATATACATTTCTGTATAATAAATATGATTTAAGAATTTTACATACATTATTATATCCAAAAAAAGATTTTCTATTTTTATATAAATGTATATATCAAAAGATATTTTATATTTTTATCTCAAAAATATATCAACATTGTTTGATAGTTCCTCTTCCAATAAAAACTTTGCGGGGGCTTATCAATTTGATATAAAATGTATATCTGCTTCCTATCACCCCGGGGCAGAACCCCTCTGTCTCGTCAGCATTGCATCACTCTGCAAAACACTATATTTACAGTGCCAATCTTCAGATTTCACTACGCTCTCGGTGCTAGACCAAAGAACATTGTTGAACGCTGCTCCCATCTATATAGATTTTATATAAAATGTATACTCACTTATATCAAAACTAATATAAATTAGAAAACACTTCCTATAAAAATATGCATTTGATATAAATATCGATAAACATTTTTGATATCGTTTTTACATCAAATTAATATTACGTTTATATCAAAGCACATCCAAAGGGGGCAGGACTAAGACCAGAAACAGGGGGCTTGTCCAAGTGTCAATATTTTACATGAGACAAAAGTGGGCATCCTCTACTACTTACGTATACTGTCCTGAATAGTTAGAATACAAAAAAAATTGTTTTGAGAACGAGCAACAATAGAGTTCGATGCACTAACATACCATCACATTTTATCATTATTAATTAAAATCTGTTACCCTTCCTGCATATAAAGAAAGACAAATCGATCAAACTACACACATGCTTTATATATAATTTCTCACGATACAATCACACTAAACTAAGAACTGAATGGTTGAATTAAGTATGTTAAATATACAGGACACAACGTAGGAACATACCTATTTGTTCAGAGGTTTTTCTAGGGCTATAAGCAAGTGGAAACACAAGAATACCTGATAACATTCAGCAATAGTGTGAGTGTTTCACCAACATTTGCGCTTGCATATGGTATTCTATTTCCCATTCTTGAGCAGAGGCCTTTATTGTCACTGGTGTGCAGCCTCTAGACCGTGTTTTGAACCCTCCTTATTGTGTTTGTGCCATCAGATGGTGCATCATCCCTTTCAGTGGGAATAGTGAATTCACAGTGGCGTTTGATTGGAAGCTTTCAAATACACTGTAAGGACAATGTAACATAGTCACAATACCAGAACCCTATTCAAGACACATTGCTACCATGATCAAAAGCAACAAATGAGCACTGGCCAAGGAAAAACTTTAGGCTTTTATATATTGGCACGAATTTCTATCTCCTCGGGTACTGCACTCACATGCCCAGGTACTCACACATCATGTCAGGTATCCCCATCAAAAGCAGGTATTCATAATCTATGCCAATTACTCACAGCATACATTACACAGGACCATTAAATCCCAGGTATCCAATGCTCGATATTTACCTTTGGAGGCCCAGATTCTTGACCGTTTGGCAGAAATTGCCATCAAATTTCCAGGTATTCACCTCATTGTCAAATACTGGCAATAGCTGCTCAGTACTCATTCATGGTCAGGCATTGCCATCAAATGACCAAGTGCTAACCCCCCTGCCAAGTATAGCCACTAAATACACAGGTATACACCCACTGCCGTAGACTGCCATGAAATGCTGTGAACGGACAGTTTGCTATAAAATGACAAGGATTGCCATCACCTAAAAAACTCCATTTCCCATTGCAAGGGATTGGCCATGAAACGTGCAAATTCTTGATCCATTCCTAATTTGCAAACAAAAGCCAAAATAACTCGCCCATTGCCATCAATGGACAAGACACTTGCCGTACTTCCTAGAATTGTCATGAAATTCCCAGATACCTGCCCTATTGAGAAGGGTTCCCATGAACTGCACAGGTTATGTGCCTCATCGTCGGGGGTTGTCCTCAACTGGCCATCTACTTGCACCATGGCATTGGATATCCATGTTGTTGTACCAATGACAAAGATTGCCATCACTTACTTATGCACTTGCCCCAGAAGAATGGAGCTACACTGCAGTGTGGCTTTGTGAAGCTTCCCATGCTCACTCGCCTTCCTGTACACACTGCCACGGGCAGGGAGAGCAGGCAGGAAAAGCACAGCAAAGGCTGCAGGAGAGATGCTTGTCATGGCATCCCTACTCTACCTAGATCCCCACCACAAAGGTGGGGGGTAGTGAAGCAGCAGGAATGCCAAACATCCATGCCAATGTGTGCCTAGAAGTCCAATCCCGCTGTGTAGGGCCCTTATTTTTCCTGCCAACCTATTTTGACGTGGCCATTGTGAAAAAGTCAGGCAATAATCACAAGAATTCGGACTACGAAAGACAGATGTAAACAATGACGAGCTCTCACCAAGTGATGCAAAACGAGGTCATGTCAACAGCTGTCGCAGCAAATGTGTCACCCATTCATGGTCCAACTTTCTCACTACACCTACAATTAATAAACTAATGTGCAAACCACAACAAAGGGTGCAAAAACCTAATGCAAATGGTAACCAGCACCCTAATCATCCATTTTAGCAGTGGCTTTCCTCTGACATTCACCCTTCATTTGAAGTGGGAATCAAGGAGAAAACTATCCCCAAATGTAATCCCAGGGTTTGGCATTAGATGGTTTATTTTATCCCACAAATGGAAAAATGCAACCCAACATACAGATGCTGAGTGAGAACATTTGTCGCGAACAAAGCAGTAAAGAAAGACAGTAGTCAGGCTGTGAGAGTTTGTGGTAGCATAACGTTTTTATGCTGTGGAATATTAACACTAGCTTCCCAAACGCTGAGTTCATATACAAATCAAGACAGCTGGAAGGTAAAAGAAAATCTGTTGAAGATTAAAAGTTCATCGTTTACGATATAATTTGTATTTGGCCTGTGCAGATACAAAAAGACTGGACTCTTACTTAAGTGGTGGCCGGCCAGGCATCGTTTTCTTTAAACGCTCCAAGTCGTGATACTCTCCGTGGGGATTCCCACTTCTGCCTTGACAGTCATTCAACATTGCCAACATTAAAACCTTGTGCGTTTATGAGCCATACTATGGCAGAACAGAGTACTCACGGGAACCAGAACGCAAGCAAACAAATAAGGGACAGGAGATGTCCTTTTCCCCATGCAAGAAAAGTAGGCAAGAAAATATGGGTAATCGAGAGACATTTTGAGTCACATTGTGAAATAAAGCACATATCTTGATGTAGCCAAAATAGGATTTTTTTTTTAATTCTTTCATCAATTTGAGGTCGATACGATCTAATTTTCCATACTTTACTCTTTTTTTTGTATTGTATTGGTTTACTCACAAAAAATAAAAACGTATACAAAATCAACAACAGTATAAAAAAAAATCTCTATGTAATCCACGATTAGTTTCCAAACTTAAAAATATGATGTCTCAACAAATCTCTTCACACAGTTAACAATGTAAAATCCCACACATATACCTAAAATGTATCTTTTATATTTAACACTTTCATAAATGCTACTGTAGTGATTAAAAGGGCAGTGTTCCTTCCACTATAAATCAATTTCCAAAAATGATCAGATTCAACCAGTTTATTTCATGCAGCCTTACAGATAAGAGGTGTGTTGGCCACGTTCACTCCCTAACAATATGTAAACACTCCCAAAAAAAAAGGGACTAAAAATACTCCCAACAAAAAATGGGAAACTGACATGTAGAAGCGTCCCTGAGTTCACCAACACATCTCTATGGATATGCACCGTGCGCCCCTGAGTTCACCAACACATCTCTATGGATATGCACTGTGTGCCCCTGAGTTCACCAACACCTCTCTATGGATATGTACCGTGTGCCCCTGAGTTCACCAACGCATCTCTATGGATATGCACTGTGCGCCCCTGAGCTCACCAACACATCTCTATGGATATGCACCGTGCGCCCCTGAGTTCACCAACACATCTCTATGGATATGCACCGTGCGCCCCTGAGTTCACCAACACATCTCTATGGATATGCACCGTGCGCCCCTGAGTTCACCAACACATCTCTATGGATATGTTTGGACCAGTAGTGCACATAGTGCCACAAGAAGAAACGAGTATTATTACTGCCTGATCAGAAGAAGTAATGTGCATGAATAAATAGGTGCAAAAATAATTATTACAAAAAGATGTTCGTTCTTTCCAGTAAAAACATTTTAATTGCTTGTAGGAAAATGCCACCTGTTAATATAAACACTGGTAGGCTGGGGACCCTCCGTATGCTGCCTGGTTAATGACTGAGGTGCTGCAGTTCCACCAGCCCGAATTGTTTTAGAACGTTCTTTTTTTTTAAAGAAAAGCAAGCACAGCTGCATGCACACATTACATATTGGTGCTGTATGTGTTGAACTGCATACACGTGCATGCCACTACCCAGTAGTACTTAAAGTGGTCACCCTATTCATATTAAGATGCATGGCCATCCTATGAATACTGGAGCGCATGATCATCCTGGCCATATGGGGCCAGTTCCATTAGCCACTTCACCATGCGGCTATTAGCATTGACCAGTGTTACTTTAAAACGCACAATTTGCATCACATTTGACCAAAAACTTACCACTTTGGTCCTAAACCAACTGTTTGTCACAAAAAGAGTTAATTGCCATTTGAAACGGTGGGACACTTTTTAATTGATGCCCGAGGAGGACCCTGTTTGTAGGACGTTTATTTTAGGAGGCTCCATTTACTTATCATTTGCGACCCCATGCTTTAGAACCTACTGTGCAGTTAGCTCTGTAAAAGCACCTAGAAGCATTCCATTACAGCATAGCGCTCAAAACCAACGTGCCGTCTTCAAAGCCCCGCCACAAGAAAAACCCCAATGTCCTCTGTCCAGAAAATCATTAAACTAGACACAGGCAAACTGACGACTGACTCCTCTGTTATTGCTTATTAACTTGGAGCACTATCCTAGGCTGACCTGGCAGGGGTTTGAACAGGGCCCTGTGACCGAGTTAACACAGATAATCTGGGCATTTGTCCATTGTTATACCAAAATACATTACTCTTGTTCATTCATCTCAGCCCCTTTCTTCTCCCTATGAGTAAGGTGCAGGATGAGACATGTCTTCTTTTTTGGCATAAAAGGCTGCAGATTTATTTTCATACATAATAGAAAACACAGCAAACAATTATGAAAATAGTTACGAAGGTGCAGCGACTGCTCCGTATCCAAAACTTGCTTCCCCCTTTTCCCAACAAAGTCCACAGTAGGCCTAACTCTCCCCACCCTTCGTGCCTGAGACCAGCCTGTCCCTGCAGGTGTTCCTGGGCTGGGAGAGCGCCGTTTCTTCAGGGGAAGCTGAGCCCTCATTGCTACCACCAGGCGCCCCGGCCGTTTAGGCTCCCATGAGGTGCTGGTCCGAGAAGAGCGAAGACCCTTCCGGCTGTGCAATGGCTCATTCAGAGTATGTCTCATGTCACTGGTCACCAGAACACTGCCACGCCGAAGGTGGTTAAAGTCCACCGCGGCTCCCCCCTTTCCTCTTTCCTAGTTCCCTTTGTTTTGAGTGCGATCTCCAGTGCAACTCCATGCCCAATGCTGACCAGTGCACTCTGTCCCTTGCATGGACTACTTGGGACTCCGCCTTAACCAGGGCGGGCCTGCTAGGGAGACATTTATGCCCCTGCAACCATTCCATCTTGCTCTGCCTTAACCAGGGCGGGCCTGTTCTGGGAACACTTCTGCCCCAACCACCTTTCCATCTTGCTCTGCCTTAACTAGGGCGGGCCTGCTCGGGAGACACTTATGCCCCTGCCACCTTTCAATCTTGTTCTGCCTTAACAAGGGCAGGCCTGCTCTGGGAACACCTCTACCCCTGCCCCATTTCGTTCTTGCCTCGGAGTGACCCTGGACCCCTGATTCCTGATCTCCCCTCGCTTTGGGGTCACTTGCTTGTCTTATTAGGCTAGCTCTCCCCCACCACCTCGTTGCTCCGCCTGCCCTTTCAGTGGTTCCCTTGCTGTGGGAGCGCCATTACCCGACGGTGAAGTTGAGCTTCATTCCTTCGTTACAGTTAACCCCAACTCCGCCTTCACTTCCCTCTTGCATCTGCCCTTTCCATATTACATCAAGCTAAATTTGTCAACCACCAGACTCCTAAGCCTGCGCGCCCTCGCCGGAGCACTTCTGCTGGAGGAGCGCCATTTCTGCTGGCCCTTTAATCCCCTCCTTACCGGCCCCGATGGGCTTCCAAGAGAGGCTCTCGTACCATTTCCCTTTGTCATGTCTGCTACCTACCAGCTGCATCATCCCCACTGTTATTTGTAAAATGCTACCGGAAGGATGAAAGGCTGGGTTGGCCATGCTGATCTGTTGATCTAAAAACCCTGATCACAATGCAAACCTCGTACCCCAATGCATTGCTTACCACCTTAATTTAGCGAATGACGCCTTTCCTACTTCCGCTTGTAAACGGTTAACGCCTGGCTCATGGACCCCAGTCATATTTTCCGAAATCTAGTTACACCTTGTGTCAGCTGCCATGCCGGAGTTAACTTTTTCCCCCAGTCCTGCGTGCTACCGCGCCATTCCAGAGCCGTACTCCATGTGTGAACTGGTGTACCTCAACCAAACTACACCCCCACACCAACCCTGCCATCTTAGTCCTCGTTTTATCACTCTTTACCGGGCATCACTCTCCCAGTTGCGGAACTCAACTAAGAGCCTTACTCCCCCAATGTTAGCGCCCCTTGACTGCTTTGTAACGCAACACACCCCTTTCGCGCGAATGCCTTAACATAACATCCCCTTAAAGCCATCCTTTGTATCTCAGCGGGACTCCTTAGCTATTTCCCAAGGGCGCCCCTATCATACTTTCCGTTAATCCCAGTTTTGAGCACCCGTGGCAGCAAAATGCATCTTCCAGCCCCCGCTCCTGCCTTCTATTAACTCAATCATTAAACCCCGACCTTCTTCCCACCATAGTACTACTTAGCGCAGTTACCCCCATGAACCCCCCCTGTTGACTCAGGGTTCCGGCCAACTACCCAATTGCATCCGCCCAGCCTCAGCCGAACCCTACGTGCGTACCCTTGCCGGTAACCCTTGCTCTGTACATTGCACCTAATCTGCTCACAAGCGGCCGGCGCCAAGGCCATGTGCACCTACTCTTAATCCCAAGAGGAGCAACTGTGAGTGACATGGTCCCCTCAACCATACCAGAGAATACCGAGCCTACGCCCCACAGTCCCCCGCCAGGTGACGATAAGAGTATCTTTGTCAGTGATAAGCTAACCATTTACGTCCCAAATGAACTTCACACCTACGTATACCGCTGTAAGCAGTAACTGGCCAATTACAGCACAACTACAATATGCTTGGTTACCCCCTGCGCTGCTGAAAAGTGTGAGGGGGGCCACCCCTTCACGCAACATTGCGCCTCAAAACACTTGTGTATAGATGCGTTATAATTGCCATCTCATAACATAGGAGGGCTACACGCCTGCCGGTACTACCATAAGGACGCTGCTGCAAGCCATTTAATAGCAAAACTACCTCATGCTTGAAATATGCTTGGTAATCCCTGGGGCTACAACAGTGCCCCTGAGACACTTGTGTATAAGCGCGTTATAGCAGCCCTATCCTATCCTAACGTGTGTCGTAAAGTTAAGCAACTCTGCCTCCTCATATTGGCACCTGGATTGTCAATTCCCTGCACCTCCCTATACTGTGCCTGCTAAAATTCCTATCCAACAAATGCAATATGTTTGCCCCCGTCTTGCCATCATGTATAATAGTTGGGCCTACCATCTTGCCTCGTGGTGCCCCCACCCCCAATGACACAGGGGCCTGCCATACTGGTTTTGATGCCATTTCGTAATCCCTGCCTCGTGGCGTTCCCATAAACGTTGGAAAGAGTCATGCAACAATGCCTATAGCATCACTTTGTACTACCTGCCTCGTGGTGCTCCTAAACCTAATGTAAAGCGTCATTCACTACTGCTTATAGCGCCACTTGTAATACCTGCCCAGTAGCCTTCCCACACCCCCTGGAAAGAGTCATGCAATAATGCTTATAGACCATTATGTAATACTTGCCCAATGGCGCTCCCACACCCAATGGCCCCTGCCACGAACTTCGTTTCCGCCCAAACAAGTAGGGAGCCCATCTACTCGCCCAACTAGATCAACAGCGCCATGTCCAATGGGGTAGCCTCACCAAAGCCCAAGAGAACCCCAGCCCTCGGAACCCAGTGCGCGCCTATATCAGATCTTAGAACGTGCATAATCTGCACTATTAATAGTGAAGGTAAAAAGTAAGCATTTACAGCATAGAACACACCCAACCACCTTATGCCCTCAGTTATCGCATCCTCCCAACCTGAATCCTGCACTCTGGTGCGTTTCTGCCGCAACCCCGAACTTGATCAAATCCAGCACATCCCCTTTAAAGTTTCCCTGTACCACTCCCGTATCCCAACTAGTAAAAAAATGCTCACCAATCCCTTGCCTGGAGACTTTGCCGTTATATGCCGCTACATGCGTGCCGCTCCAGGGTCTCGTAAAAACCCTGTTTACTGATTACCAACAGTTCGCGCCACTGCCATGCCTAACAAAAACGCATTTACCTGCAGACCCCGAAGTTTTAATGATCGAAGTCCGAGGTAGGGTAACGCTATTTTATTCCACCCATTTAACGTACTACATGCGTTAACCCCGATTCCCCTTCCACATGCCATATGGGATCGTGTGTTCCCTTCCATTCCCCAGTTGTTCACGTTTAATCCGTCCTGATGTCTGTTCCTAATGCCTGCGACGTGCTCGACTTTAAGACCATTTTTTGCAAAATCATTCTATTACAGTCATTTTGAAAATCGCACGGTTCACCAGGGGTGTCGCTAAGTCTGGAAAAGACCCGGGGCTACGCTGATGTCGGGATTGGATGTAGCTCCCGAGATTCTATCCGTAGCTACAACCAAAAGATCAGGGGCTATAGCCCCCTTAGCACCCCCCTAGCAACGCCTCTGCGGTTAACTAACAATAATTCCTAAATGGGCAGGGGTGGATACAGCTCATCATACTCCTGGTATTCTAGGGGATTCCTGGTGTGGATCACTGGGTCGGTACCGTTTAAGTTGGTCAAAGTAGAGGCAGATGACCAAGGCAGACTGGTCATTGTGCAGAGCTTTATCAAACACAGAGAGGTCTGTATTGTGAACTCATACGCCCAGAATTGTGATGAATCTGCTTTCTTCTGCGCCCTATATGAGAAACTGACACCTCTCAGGGTTGACATAAGGTGTACTCTCAATGGGCACAATAGAAACTACTCTTATTACTCCTCTGTGCAGAAGGTCCACACTAGGATTGATTACCAATGTATGGGGAATTTACGGGGAAGGAATGTATGACTGAGTTTGTGAGCGTGGTTTATGCAGGTATTACCATTTCTGATGACTCCCCATTGGGCCATGCGAGGCTCATCTGCTCCGATTCCGACCTGGCATATGCCTGTTAATGCCCTTTCAGATGATGCTTTCCAGGACCACTTGGTGGATGCGTTACAGGAGTATCTAGACGTTAACGTGGGCAGTGTAGATAGATGGGGCACGATTTGGGAGACCCTTAAGGTGGTGGTAGGAGGGGAGGTGATTGGCAAAGCGGGGTGCGTAAGAAAAATGTCATCGGAGCTGCATCGATTGGAGGATGACATACAGGAGATTGAGGGGGTGGACTGTGGGGAGGTCCGAATGAGGAGGTTTTACAGCCTTTGCGCATAATGTGCACTGAAACTTGGGAACATCTCAGGAAATTTGACTATAGCACTTATGCTTATAGACCGCATGGAGAGGGGGACAAGGCTGTCCAGTTGCTGGCATGGTTGTGCAAGAATGAGAGCCACAGACATGTCATTACAGAAATTGTTGACGAATGTGGTGAGGCCTGGAGGTCCCAGTCAGCAGTTAATGGTGTGTTCAGTGTGGATAAGGTGGTAGCTGTGGAAGAGGTTCGCTATTCACTGGCAAACATTAACTTGGCTAAGGTGATGGCGGAACAGGCTAGGGCCCTGGAAGTGCCCATTACTGAAGATGAGCTGCGGGGTGTTATAGTATCGCTGCACTCTGTTAGGACCCCGGGTGGGGATGGGCTGCCGTCATAATTTTATAAGGCCTATAGTGACGTGTTGATGCCGGTGCTCCTTCGAGTATTTGACGAAGCGTATGAGACAGGTCACCTACCAGATAATATGTGTGAATTCACGATTGTCCAAATTCGTAAACCAGGGAAACCACACTCCCTGTCCGACTCCTACAGGCCTCTGTCAATGCTAAATCATGATCTCACAATACTAACTGCATTGGTGACCGGCAGTCTGAAGTGAGTTATTGGGTCATTGATACACTGTGATCAGACCGGGTTTTGTCCCAAACAGGAGCACATCGTTGAACTTGCGCAGGCTCCAGTATTTCATCGACAGATCCCAAACTCATGATACTCTTTATGGCGATGTCTCATCAGATGCAGTCAAGGCTTTCTATTCTGTTTATTGGCAACACATTTATGCTATCTAGGGTGGCTTTGGAATTGGCGCTGGGTGTGTGTAAGGTGGAGGCGGGGTGTGAGAAGGAACGGACACATTCACCCATTCCGAGGACGGAACCAACACCAGGACTACGGGGAATGGGAACGGTTCAACACCCTCCCCCATCACAGACTCACCAGATCTCTGTGCCTTCACGGCTCTCTCACTGAGGAACCGCGGGACGACAGGGTGCCTTCAGGCCGGCGCCGGAATCGCATCTCCCGCATGAGGGACAAGCGTCACACTGCAGCTCATTCCACAGGAGGCGGGGCTCACCCATACACGGCACACCATTGGCCCCGACAGGGAGCCGGCAGGCAAGGGGAAGCTGGGGAACAGAGGGAGGGCCCAGTCACTAACAACCGGGCAGGGGCAGGAGGAAGGTCCCAGACGGCAGCTCAAGTAGGGGGCGGGTCTCTACAACACAGACCAATTAGAAGGGGTCTGTACTTGGGCAACCCTGATTGGTTGGCGTACAAGGACGGAGTCATGATATATTTCTGGTGAATTAACCAAGGATTTGTCGTTGTTGGTTGTTACAGAACGCCGGACAGCCACAAATGAATAGAAGAAGGCTGAATGAAAGCTACCTTTCCTCAATCAGAGGACGACATTGACAGGGGAGATTCAAATTCCTTTACTCTGTTTACTTGGAGAACACTCAGAATTAAACGTATCATTTCTGCATCCACCTATCGCTCCTGTCTTACTTTCACAGTGTGCCTGTTGGGTAACTGATCTATTCTGCAGCTGTGGCTATGGTGCATACAAGTAAACATATCACCCGCCCAGATGATACACAGGGGCACCAGACAGGGTTGTCCTCTGTCCCCAATGTTATACATATTGGTGCTAGAGCCACTTGCAGTGTTCCCGAGGTCTGAGTTTGGGATGCTGGGATACTGATTGATGGGACGTGTCACTTGATTTCACTGTGCGCAGACGATTGTCTCTTGTATGTCTTCGCATGATTCTGGAGGTATCGGACAACTTTGCAGAGCTCACTGGTAGCTCCTTCAGCAAGAAGTACTCCGTACTTAAAGCTTAGAGGGCCTCGCAAAGCTGTGTATCAGGTAGGAAACTCAGGCATTCCGATTTCTGGGGGTCAACCTATGGCACCAGGCAGACTATATGCATGATGATTTATTTCTTTTTCATTTATTTTATTGGGCATTTGTAAGGAGTAGGAGAAGAGGAGAGTCTTGAGGTATTTGCGGAACTTGAGTAGATCAGGCCCAAGACAGAAAGGAAGGGGAAGGGGAAGGCAATTCCAGAGGAGGGAGCCAGCTGACGAAAAGGAACGGCCAACCACGCTGTGCTTAGAGAAGCGCCTGGCAAGGAGAGAGTTGGAGCCGGAGGATCGGAGGGATCTGGAAGGAGAGTATTTGGTGAGAGCAAGTTGCAGATTGCGTGGTCCCGGGCCCAAGACATCCTGCTGGAGGATGCAGAGTGATTTAAATTGGATCTTGTCAGCATGCCAGGAGCCAATAGAGAGATTTTAGGGCTGGAGAGATACGGCCCCTGGGTTTAAGACCAATGATAAGTCTTGCAGCCCAATTCTGGATTAGCTGGAGGGGACAGATAGAGGAAGAAGGTTGATGAAGGAAGAGGCTGTTGCAGTAGTCCAGCCTGGAGAGTACCTGAGCTCTGGAGACATTGAGCTTCTGGGACACAGTGAGGACAGGGAGGATGTCCCTGAGGAGGTAGAGTTGGAAACAGGCCTTCTTGGCAAGGTCCAGGATGTGAGGAATGAAAGAGAGAGAGGAGTCGAAGATAACTCCAAGGTTTCTGGTCTCAGAGGAAGGAGAGGAGGGAGAGCCCATAGATGGTGGCAAGTGTGAAGGGAGAAAAGAGGGAACAGGAGTCCCGATAGGAAGAATCTCAGTCTTGCTAGCATTGAGACAGAAGTCATTGGAGGTCCACCAAGACTGGATAGCGGACAGGCAATTAGGAATGACAGAGGAGGTCAGAAGAAATACAGAGGGTGAATAAGAGTTGGGCGTTGTCTGCATAGCACTGGAAGTGTGGTGCAAAAGTGGAGCTAAGGTGAGAAAGAGAAGCAAGATGGATGCTAAAGGGCAAGGGCGATAATACGTGGGGCTGTAAAGGGAATTTCAGCATCTATGAAATTCTGGGGTCATTTACCGCTTTCGATGATGGAGAGAGTCGCGTTAGTCAAAATGGTGGTGCTACCCTATCTAATACATTTCTTTGCCAAGGACTTGTTCCTGATTCTGTGTTCGTTCTTTAAATCCCAGAATTCCCTTGTAAATGGAATTCATTCTTTGGTGGGGATGGGGGAAAAAGACATAGAATTGCACTATGTTAAAGCTGAGGTACAAGGACAGAGGGGTCAAACTAACATGGCTTCAACTGTATTACCTGGACGCGTATGAACAGTACTTGGATAAATGGTTGTCAGATGATGCAACGCTAGACACCTCATTAGTGCAGGGGGCCATGACACCAGTCATTCTTAAGGAGAACCTGTGGATTGTGGCTATCCACCGGATAAGCCTTTATACGCTAGACCTAGGGAGGAAGATCTGGAACAGGATAAGAAAGGTCCTTGGTTTAGGGTACGCATAAAACCCATATATACCGTTAGCTGTGGGCACAGGCCGAAGCAGGTGTGATGTGCCCTTGTTTAGGAGATGGGAGGGGCTGGAACTTGCCACTTGGGGGGGGTGACTTAAAGGACGGAGCATACAGGGACTTCTGTGATGTGATTAATGAGTACAGGATACGCAAGGGCCACTTCCTTCAGTATATGAAGCTTACTAACTTTGCTAAGGTGCCGTGGCCATGTGTCCGGAGGAACTTAAAGATGATAAGATGTTGTCCATTTTATATGGCCTGGAAGATGGGTGTAAACCTATGACTCGCCTTTATCAGAGTTTGTTTGCAAAAGCAACTGTCCGGGTCTCACAACTCAAAGATGCTTGGGAGGCAGACTTAAGGTGTGAATTAAATGATGAACAAGGGGATATCGCTTTACTGTTTGCAAAAAAAGGTTTCAAGAAATGCACGATTTTGTATGCTGCAGTTGAACATCTTGTATAAGACATATGTCTCCACATAAGATTGCACGTTTTAATAAACCGGCGTCCCTCGGATGCTGCCCATGGTGTGGAGGAGAGCCTGTGGACTCCCTCCATATGTTCTGGTTGTGCCTGAAGGTGCACTCCTTTTGGCTCCAAATTCAACAGGTCCTGGAAACAGCAGGCATGAGTAGATATAAGTGGACAGCTATGGAATGCCTACTTGGCATATATCCCGCCCAGATAAAGTTAGGCATATAGTTAAACTGATGGACCTGGCATGTATAATTGCCAAACCCAGAACTGCCCTGTCTTGGAGGATCTGTCCGGGCCCTAGCTATAGCATGTGGTGAAGGGAGTGGCTGAAGTGATCCACAGCAGAAACAGTGGAATCGTGCAAGGCCCTGAAGAATGGCATGAATGAGCCCACTGAGCACGTGGATGACTGGAAAGCCCTCCTACAGTCAATGCTCTCTCGCTCTGACGGTAAACCACCCTGAGAGGCTAGAGCCGCCTATGTACTTGTTTACAAGAACTTACTAGTTGATCTGTTGATTAATATGGTGTGTCTTGCAAAAGGTGCAATGCTGAACCCCTTGAAATGTTTAACCCTGATGTCCCTGCCCATTATGTGATTTGTTTTTTGTCCCCGAAATTGAGCAAATGCCCTTTGGTGCCTGTGTTGCCCTGCTATTTGCCTTGTTGTTGCTTTTCTGTTACATTGTGTTCTTATGGTACATTCTTGTGTTACTTTACGAAACTTCAATAAAAAATGTTTGAAATAAGTCAGCCTTACTCTTAAAGTGGTCCTGTCGTGAAGACATATCAAAATATTCAATAGTTCTTCTGGTATGCCCCACAGTTGTACTTTGAACCATAGCCGCGATCTACTGACCATGTCAAATGCCTCTGCCAAATCCACACAGGCTACATAAAGAGGGCAGGTACCTCAGTCATACGTTTTACCAATTAGGGCATTCATTATAAGCCCATTCAACCGAGTACCTATGCCTTTTCTAAAGCCTGTTTGAAATTTACAACGCCGACCCGTTTCTTTTAGTATAAGTGTGGCCAAGATTTTGCTGTCTACATCTAAAAGGGCGATTGGCCGGTAGTTGGCAGGATTAGTACGACCATCCTTTTCATGTAAAGGAATAATATGTGAAGTCCTCCACGGTGGCAGCATAACTTTACCTCTGTGACGAATCTGAGGATGTCGCCCCTTCTACCCTAGGGGGAGGCTTCTACAATGGGGCCCAGGTGGTGAGTCCACACTACAATAATCCCCTTGTGAATGGTGTACCGGGGGAGGAACGCATGGGAGAGGAAGACCCTTATGGGATTTGGGACGATCATTCCCTGAGAACGCTATATACCTCCGCTTTAATACACCCTCCTTCTGTGCCAAATCTAAACCCTACTCCCATAATAACCCCCCAGTGCCCATATCTTTTGCTGTAAAATCAGCCAACCTAATATGTTAGACCGGACTAAAAACCCAATTTGCTTTCAATATGCTTCCAATTTGGGGCACGACTTTTCTGGGCCCGGCGCGAGACACGCTGCTAGTGGCACATTGGCATAAGGTGGCCATTTTGTATGTGGGCCACTTATTTTACGAAGGCGTATTTGTAACCTGGGACATGATCAAGGTAAATGTAGGTAACACCCCACTTCAGAAGGATCAATAGTGTCAGCTTTGCTCAGCTGTGGCATCGACGTGGTCTAAATTTCCACAGGAGCTGACTTCCCACCAGAGTCTTGATTACATACTGTCCACAGGGGCAGCAAAGAAGTCTGCTTCAGCACTTTACAAACTAGCTCAAATGTCCATGGGGATACAAACACCAAACATCAAGGGTGACTGGGAGAGGGACCTGGGCACTACCTTCACTGACACACACTGGTTACAAGTATGTAGGCTGACGAGGCACATATCGTTCAATTCTAGATATAGGTTAATACACATTAAGATCCTGAACAGAGTACATCTTACCCCAGCCCCCCTCAAGAGAATTTATCCTGCTTTGGGCAGGCAATGCCCCAGATGTGTGGAGGGGGTTGTTGATATAATACATATGCTGTGGTTGTGTGGGGCACTGTCGGAATATTGGGACAAAGTATGTCGGGCACTAGAGGAGATGGTGGACCTGCCCATTACGTGGGGACACACAACATGTATATTGGGATATGTCTATAAATTGAATCCGATCAAGCGCAAATTGGTAAATATCAGTCTGTTGTTGGCTAAAGGGGTATACTGATGAGGTGGAAGAGTAAGGAGGCCGCCACAATTAATGACTGGCTCGAAGACATGATTTGGGGGAATGACAAGGAGGAATTGTATGCTAGCTTGGTGCCTCCGGCAAGCCGACCAAGAGATATATGGGGCGGCTTTCAACAATATCTGAAAGTGTGGCTGAAGAAGGAGAAGTAAGCATACTGTAAGATAGTGTGTGTATGAAGCTGCTCTCTATAATGTTACTGAAATAACCCTCTGTGCTAAGTGCACCATGCAAAGTATGGTTTTACAATGCAATGTATGTGTGCAAGTTAAATAAAGCAAAAATAAATAAAAAAGATGATGACCAGGAGTACGAAGATCACTCACTTGATTGGTGAAAGGCAATACAAAATAGCAGAGGGAAACCAACATGGGGAGAGCCATCCTCCGAGCAGGAAACCCGTGAGACACCGTCCTGACAAGTAGGGAGACAAACTGCAACTGGCAGTGCACAGAGGCAGTTGGCAGCATGAAGGTAGTCCAGGACCAAGGGACTACGCTGACCGCTACCCACCTAACCCTCTGGGCGTCCTGAAGTACGAGGAGCTGCCGGAGAGCAAAACCACAGCTCGAGAACAAAGCAGTGACAGGCGAAGCAACCGCCGGCGAGAGCAGATACCCGAAAGCTGCTTGAAGCCAAATCCACAATCTGAGAAGGAAACAGTAACCAGCAGAGCCGCTGCCGTCCCGAGAAGGCACCCCAACGCTGCCGGAGCCCCACAGCAGAACACCGCCGCTCGGAAGACGTGAACCAGGCAAACAGGTACGCAAACAGACTGAGAGGTACTATAGGTCAGGCGGAATTGGGGGATGAACTACAGAACACAATATAAGAGGGTCTGGGAGCCCGAGAATAACAGAGAGAAAGAAACAGGTACATGCTTGGAGAGTAAACCAAGCAGGGAAGAGACAGTATTGCAAGTCTGGGACCCGCACCCATATGAAAGAAAGAGAGGGTCTGGGACCCTGAGAGAAAAAGAGACATCACAGAGAGAAACACATGGTTGGCAGGAGAGTAAAAGTATACTGAAAAATTGCCCATGGGATGTTATTTTAAAAATAAGTATCAACATTTATTTAGCATGATACAAAATTTATACAAAATGAACGAATCATGAATCAATCAACACTTCACATTTCATTTGCGTTGCAGGACAGCATCAATTTTAAAAACATACCAATTAAGCAAAATTGTAGTAAGTCATTCACTCATTTCGTCCACATTCAATGCCAATCATCCATCCACAAAACACTAAAACATATACCAAAGTACATTTGATGTGTAATAAGACATTCTAATAGTCACAACAGAAAACCATATTTTAAAGGACATTAAATGTTTGAAATAACAACAATTATAAAAACATGTGATCAATTGATGGAGTGGATCTAATCAATGTGATCAGATCCCCAACTTTCTTAAACCGGTTTCGACGTATAGAAATGATTTAGCAGAGGTGAGAACTTTACGCCATAGCATGATTTCTGATGCGAGACCAGGCGACTCAAGTCACCAAAATGAGAAAAAGGTAGGTCAGCAGAGACAGCCGAAATGGAACTAGCCATGATTGTGCCAGCAGGAGGCCATCTCCTCCATCTTATCGTGGAACAACCGAGGTTTCTATAATTTGTTTCAGGGGTTTGATGTTTCTTTAGATGACGTTTTTGCTATTTGTCTGCAAGAGACCTGGCTGGTTGATGCCCCAATGAGAGACGGCTATGTTACATTGGTCAATCCCGCAATTAAGAATACACAAGGTCGCCCATGTGCAGGGCTATTGACCATGGTCCGTCTGTCCCAAAACTGGTCTACTCCAATCTGCTCAAACCCAAACCCTTACGTACAAGGATCAATCATGCACTCACGGACCGTTAATTCAAATGCACTTGCTTCTTTACTGCTTATCAATTGTTATTGGAACCCAGCGAAAATAAATGAAAGTCTTCACCACTGCTATTATGGATGATGCAATTCTAAAATATAACAACTTGACGATCATCTGCTGTGGTGACTTAAATAGTGCATGGTTTAAGTTTGAGCCACACTCTAACTGCTACTGTCAACTCGCCTATGAGGATTTGGGCGTGAAAGAGCAACGTTGGACAAACGTAATGAAGTTGCATGATTGTGTGATGTTGAATGGCGGTGTGCAAGGTGATATTCCGGCGCAACCTACCTGACATAGCAAGTCAACGCACAGCATTATTGATTACTTCTGGGTGTCTAGGAATTTTGAGGCGAAGGTCATTACTCTAAATTCCTTAAAAACGACTAAGAGCGACCATAGGCTGCTAAAACTCGATTGTTTGTTGGCAGCGCCTGACTCTGCGCTTTTATATTCTGTGCCAGTAGAGGCACATCCAAGTGGAAATCGTTTAAGACTAAGCGTTAAGAAGATCTGCTCTTTAACGGAAAATCTGATAAACTCGCCAATTGGCGTGGACTATACTCCGCTTTTATCGTCCTATATAATAACCACCAATGATGCATCTCAGCAATATAAAAGTCACAACCATTTGTTCAGCAAAGTGCTGGACGACAAAAAGAAAGAGCTAAGAAGTGACGTGTGTAGAATAAAAAAACAAAAAAATGTCTCCACTCTGATTTTGTTTGATGAAGTAAAACCAAGACATGCGATCTTTAGAAATTGGATCAGATCACATAGATTTATTGTTGCGCAAGACCGTGCAGAACTCATGATGAAGTTGCTGATCACCAAGAATACACGCAACATTTGGAAAATCTTGAATATGGGACCGTCAATTAGTTTAAATTCAACGCAGAATACGATCCCTGGCGATACCTGGTGCAAGCACTTCACGGCAGTGTTCAACAGTCAGTCTAAAGCGCATAAACTAGCTCTGGATGCTAAATTAGTGCCTTGGGATGTACAAATGTCGCACATCGAAATTGTGGATGCTATCCAGACGCTTAAAAACTCTCACGCAGCAGGCCCAGACATGATTAGCAATGTGATGCTAAAAAAAAATCCACAAATTTGGGCCCCCTTTATCGAGTGTCTTTTTTAAAAAATTGCTACCTCTAATAGACTGCCTGAGTTGGCTTACTGCAATCGTGATCCCGATCCACAAGAAGGGCAGTTGGGATGTACCTGAAAACTATCGCCCCATCGCCCTATTGGATTGCATTGGCAAACTTTTCGGCTCTAATCTAAGATTGAAGCTGGTAAATTGGGCGAAAAAAGCGGGAATCCTGGATGTACGTCAAACAGGGTTTTCGAAGGGAACAGGAGTGGATGTAAACCTCTCAATCTTAACAACATTGAAACTCGATGCCCTAAAACGAAAAACCAAACTCCATCTAGCCTTCATTGACATGAAGCAAGCGTTCGATGGCATTAACCGCAATCTGCTCTGGGCAAAATTAATCAAATGGAATTGCCCTGTGGCAATCCTTAATCCAATAATGGCTCTCCACGCGAACACTTCATTCCGAGTTCGCCTCAATAAGAATGGTGCTCTATCTGACAGCATTCCTACTACAAGGGGAGTCAAGCAAGGATGCCCGCTTGCTGCCGACCTTTTTAAATTATTTCTGGCAGATCTTCCGATTCATCTTGCCCAGGCCCACTGCTTTTCCCCAAGACTAAACAAGTACTTTGTACGATACATCGCATATGCCGATGATTTGATCCTGCTCGACAGAACACAGATTGGCCTACAACGCCTGCTAAATTGTCTCTTTGATTACTTAGCTATCAATGAACTCGTAATCAATACAGATAAAACGAAAATCCTGTCAATCGGACCTACAACCAGCAGAAAAGATTGTGCTTTTAAGTGGGCCGTTGGCGGCCACCCGCTAACTTCAGTCACGTCGATTTGCTACCTGGGAATTCAGTTTAATAATTCAATCTGTGAAGATCAGTGGATAAATGACCTGAAACTGAAATCCGCAAGATTAGCGCTTCAGGCGGCAAAGCTCAATAAAAGCTTTGGAAAGTTCTCGCTAATTCCGGTCAAAACGTTCTACCTTCAAAAAGGTAGTTCCCATCTTAACGTTTGGCGCAGAAGCAGGCTGGAATATTAGTGAGCGAAAATGGAACCAACTAGAGGGACTCTTTTGGAGACGTGTTCTTAATCTTCCGGCCTGTGTTTCAATCATACTGATACACCATGAACTATCGCTGAACTCCCTATTCACTCATGTGATTTGGAAGTCCATCCTGCTGTGGAGGAAGATGAAAGAGGCGGGTGGAGCGCCAGCCTACAGAATATTTACTCCCACTGATGGACCCAAAATCAGCTGCCTGTCAGATCAATGGTACACAAGAGTTCAAGAATGGATTGTTGCTGCAGAAATTAACAACTTCGATTTATTCTCCCGTCCCCAACTTGCTAAAAGAAAATTTGAAGCTTGGTCGTGGATTATAAATGTTGAAAAACGCACAAAACTTGTGGCATCCCAATGGCTAGGCAATGTACAAAAAAAACTACATCTCCAGCCTCAATATCTGACTCAATGCTACTCCCGTTTTTACAGTGAACAATTCCTTCGTTTTCGTTTAAATATCCTGAATACTAAGGAAATCCTATTTCAAAGGAAACATCCCACTGTAAACAACAATCTCTGTCGCTTCTGAGCTGTCTCGGTTGAAACGCTGAAGCATTTAATCCTAAATTGCTCAGCAATTTGTGACCTTCATTCTGCTCATTTAGGCAAATTCGCCCCTCTGGATGGGGACATGGTGGCATGGTGGTATTTGATCTCCTCTGGACAAAACACCAAACATGTTTGCGCTATCGTAAACTACCTGAACGCACTTCTGAAGCTTCCTCTTGAATATAAGGGGAACTCATCCTGATGCTTCAGGAGTCGGCATTTATGACTGTAACCCATTGTGCCTGTAGCAAAGGAATGATGTGTTGATGTCTTGACACAAAAGTTTTTCTTTTTGTGTTAAAACTGTAGTTTTTCAATTAAAAAAAAAATTGATTTAGTCCACGTCTGCAACAGGAAAAACATATGATGTGCTAGGATGGAATGTGCACAGCATAATGAGTAGTGCACTCACCAAACTACACAAACAATCATAAGGGACAAAGAAAAAAGGGAAGGGAAATTCACTGTACAAATACCTACAAAGACCAAATTCAAACACCTTACAAAAATATACAAGTGCACCTATAGTAATAAAAAAACAGTGGCACTCATTTCCCAGTGCGAAAGGGTTTGTGAAACCAGAAAGAAATCTGTGCCCGGTGGTGGAAGATAGTATACACCAAGCAGAAGCAAGTTTCACAGTGAAAATGGTCCAGTGTGCTGGGTGGAAAGGCCTAACGGAGTAGAAAAGGCAACGTAACCTACCATTAACAATCATATGCTGCAAAGGTAGATGTCATCTTTGCCAACTGGCTTAAGCAGAAAATGGCACCAGTATCTTGAGTGAACATGACAAAGAAAAAAATATATACAAGTGAAAAAATTGAAAAATGACAGAATAGTCAGTGTTAACCGACAATTGTCAGATTTTTGTTGTAAATTATTATTGTCTAGAAAAACTCCCTTTGTTATTAAGGGGAAATCAAAATTTGTTCCCATTGAGTGTTGTCAGCCTTCGTTTATAGATTGCTAATAAACCTAGATAGACCTGGATATACAGGAACTGTCCTCTCTCCTACTTGAACAATCCATGCATGGTTCAGTCAGGCTATATTTGTACGCAATCTGTATAAGAGAAAAGGATTGCACAATTTAGACTAACAGTGGCAAAGCGTTTTGAGTAAATGGAATCCCCCATAGCTCCCCACTAAACAGCAAGCACTGTCTCCAGAAATCGACAGAATTACGTGAGTTTGGAAACCATATATCTTTCAAGAAATCTGGACCGAGGACCCATTTTTCACATACAAATAGATAGAAACAAATGAGATGTCTATCAGATAAGTGGTACAAAAGTACCGTATTGTTACGTGGACAGGGCCGTTATGAATGAGTCTTTCTCAGACAGAAGCCGCATTGCGTGGACTCGATCGCATAAATGAAAGTAAATAAGCGTTGACAAATTCTGCCTACGTGACGGCACAGCAGTTCCAAAAGCAATGGAAAAAGAGAAAGAATACTTACAAATCTAGTGTGTGACACTTTGCATGAACCCAATCCGTGTTCCGCCCGCTGACTGCAGCAACGCTAACTAAAAAAGTGCTCATGCGGAGTCGTCTTAAATACAAAAGTTAAACGAAGATACGCGACGTACGTCGTAAATAAAGGTAAACACTCCCATGTTATTTAAAGGGGCACGGACTACCTTAAAGATACACGTATCTACAATGTATCTACAATGTAACCGTTGTAGAATTGCTCAGCAAGCACAATCATAAGTAGTAGTGGTAAACAAAGGTAAACACTGCCATGTTATTTAAAGGGGCACGGACTACTTTCAAGATAAACGTATCTATAATGTAACTGTGGTGGAATCGCTCAGCATGGTAAAATGGCAAGTAGGATACTCAACCAATCTAAATATACTAGAGCCGTTCATGCGGGGAGATGGATTATCCCAACAGAGGCCAATGGCAGTATATAAAGAGATAGTAATGCATGAAAAAAGAAGAATTTAACTTATGGTTTAAACTGGCCGTGTACAGTGGGGAGATGGATTACCCCGACAGATGTCCAGTAGCAGTGTATCAAGGGGTGGAAATGCATGGAAAAAGTAGTTAACTTTTAACTTATAACTAACCATGTATACAGAGGCACAGCTCTTGCATACAAGGGAACCTTATCAACAAGACAGGGAAATCGCAGAAAGATATTAAATCGAAGAAATTGAGGGAAAAAAAAAACACATTCTATCTGGAATTGACATTCCATGGTTCTAGTGTATTGAGACCTTGATCTAGTGTTTTAAGGTTGAAAATCCACAGTTGTTCCTTATAGGCCAGCCTATTTATTGTTCGCACAGTATTGCTTTCACCAATTTGTTCCACGCAAGACCATGTAAGCTGTTCAACACTATGGCCCATTTCCACATAATGGAGGACCATAGGTGCATTCAAATTGCATGTTCCGATTTTTGATCGATGCTCATTGATGCGTACATGTATTGAAATGTTACCAATGTAAAACATTCAGCAAGGACATTGGAGAGCGTAGATGACGTTTTTACTTTTACAAGTAGTAAAAGTGCGCAAGTCCCAAGTCTTGCCTTCACAGGTAAAAGAAGTTGTTTTCTTTGAAAACGTAGAGGCCACGCATGAAGTGAAAGGGTAGTGTCCTAACACAGTTCAAATGTGTGACTCTGATTTGCATTTGGGGGAAATTCTGCTGGCACAGGTAAGTTTCTGCCTTAAATATTTACTCTTTTTTAATAGCAAACAATGTTTTTTGTAATTTAACTTCAGTCGAATTGAGAATTCTCCAATTATCCCCTTAATTGCATTGCTGTGCTTGCAAAAGGTAGACATGCACACCAATTGATCTTGATCAGTAGGTCTGGCATTAGGGCAAAGCAGTGACTCATGATTAATGTACTGTACTCTCTTTCTAGAATGTCTAAACAACTTCTTAGGGTATCCTCACTCGAGGAGCCTAGTTTCCATGATGTCAGCGTGCTTATTAAAGTTTGAGATGTTTGTACAATTAGGGCGTAAACATAAAAACAACCCAAAGGGAAGATTACGTATCAAACTTTTGGGGTGTTGAATGTCGAATTGTAGCGTGGCATTTCTTTCAGTAGGTTTCCTGTAAAGTTCAGTCTGCAGGATACCTAATTCATTGTAAATTGACAAATATAGAAATGAGATTCTCATTATAGAGTAGTCAAATGTAAAGTGTATGTTTGAGTCGACCTGATTAAGCCAATCTACAAACAATAGCAGTGTCTCGACATCGCCCTCCCAGATCAATAGAATATTGTCGATGTATCTTCGATATAATTTCATGTGTTCAAAAAATGGGTTGGTGTTATTCAGTACTTTATTTTCCTCCAACAGTGCCATAAAAATAATGACCAGATTGGGGGTAAAAGTACAGCCCATAGCAGTCCCTTTGCTTTGCAAAATATAAGTCTCCTTGAACTTAAAGAAACTATTTGCAAGAACCAATTCGGCGCACCCTCGCAAAAAGTCAGTGGGGACATTGTGTGGTAAGGGACGTCTTTCCAACATGGTTTTGTAAGCTGTGTACTGCTTTGTCTTGAGGTATATTAGTGTAAAGCGCTTCTATGTCAAGCGTGACAAGGATTTGTTTACTTAGATCGAAGGCCAGTCCTTCCACTAAATTAATCACATCCCTTGAGTCAAGTAGAAAAGCGGATCTAGCCATTGTGATTGGTTTACTAAAAAGAAAATCGACGTATTTAGACAACGGCTCCAAAAATCGACCCACAATCCGATATAATCAGTCGTCCCGGAGGATTAGAAGTGTCCTTGTGCACTTTTGGGATGATATAAAATAGCAGAGTACGAACAGTTGATTAATTCAAATTCTTTAGTGGATAAATATCCTTCCCGTACTGCTCTTTCACGCAACATAAGGATTTTCTTCTTAATCATTCCTGTTGAATCTTTGGGAATTTTAGTATAGTGACCTGGGATGTCCAGAAGTCTTTGTACTTCCCGATCATAGGATTCAGCGTCCCAAACCACAATGCCGCTGCCCTTATCCGTCGCTTTAATAACTATTGAGGGGTCCTGGGCCAGAGTTTCAGTGGCACGGAATTCTGATAGTTCTAGATTAGGGCGGAAGGCATTTCTCGGATGTTGGATTGTCTTTTCAAGTTCTTTCAACACAATTCTTTCAAAAGTCACAAACTCTGGTGGGATGTCCGAGGAGTTGGGAGTGAAGGACGAACGTGTTGTCAGACCTGATACATTAGTCTCAGTGGTGTTTGTCAGAAAAATAGAATCTCAATCTGAGTTTTCTCAAAACATCTTTTACCTCGCTAGTAAGAAGCAAGGCACTTGGGGTTTGTGTTGGAACAAAGGAAAGGCCTTGTTTTAAGATGGACATTTCTGGCTTTGTGAGGATTCGTGGAGACAAATTGAAAATGGGCAAAGCTTCGTTTACCAGCGGTAGGCCGGGTTGCATGTCTGGAAATCCTGATATGATGGCCCCTGCGGGGGGGGGGCTGGGGGTATTCAATATTTGCATATTGCGGGTTGCTCTGCATTGATGGATATTTCTGTGGCCTCTGCAGCCGCCCCTTGCTCGAAAAGGATAATCTCCCAATGTTTGATTAGACAGGTCCTCATTGCCTGAGTTACTTGAAGAAGTGTCTGAAAAAGTAACCCATTTTCTTTTGCCCATTCCAGTAGTCGCGCCTCCATTTAATTTCCAAAATGATTGGTAGCTAAAACCATCAGCCAGGTAGGGATTTACCCGTTCTTTTTTTGAACATAGAGATGTCTTTCTTAAGTTTATTTGTCTTTTTTTCGATAGTTATAGTTTTAAACTCCTGAAATGATTTCTCTATCTGTTCAAGTTTTTGTTTTGCCTCTGTTATCAATACATTAGTTAGAAAGGCTTTTTCTTGTTCAACTAATGTTTCTGCTATTTTAAGGCTCACTCGTTGGCCTGTTAAAGTTAAAACTAACAAATCTCGGCTACATTTAGTCGCCACCAGACTGAAGGCAACCTTAAATTCCATGTCATCTAAAAGGAGACGGGATAATCTTTACGTGCATGTCTTGCGGTATGATACTTAGCAGGGAAGTAAACTAAGCTATTGTGAAACCACATTGCGAGTCTGGGTACCGCGCCCATACGAAAGCCAGAAAACAAGAGACAGACAAGGAAAACACCTACGCTTGGCAGGAGAGTACACCAAGCCTGTATAATTGCTCAGTGCGAGTCCAAGACCTGCATCCATTTGAAAGGCTAAGACTAAAATGATGTTCAGCCAAGAAAGCACAGAAAATCCAAGAACTTTTGTACACCTTTGGGAAAGTTCAGAAAGCGCAGGGAAGGGAGACAACGCCCCTGGCTGAATAAACACTGTGTTTACTTTTAGAGTTATTTGTTCCACATAAAAGAAAACATATAAGGAGGAGACAAGACCATACCATGTGAACTGAAACAAGGGGGAATTCAGGGGAAAGGAGCTAATCCCTGGATATTCAAATACTACTTTGTGAAAAAGGAACACTTGCTTTATTCATGTGACAACCAGAGACATTGGGAACTTTCTGTTGAGAAGAACTGCCATTATCACTTTAATTGTGACTGTAGTATCCTTGGACATTAGGTTTAAGTTGATAGTGTTAGGGTCAGAAGCAGGGATTTTGGATGCAACAGTGACATAACATTTATTTGACATCCTGACGTTTACATTAGTTTCCTTTGATACAGATAAACCCCTCTTAGCTTTACGGACAGAATGGTCATTTTTTCAACAGTTTTATTGGTTAATAAAGGTTTATAACCAAAACTATGTCACCTTTGTGTCCATCCCGTACTTATGCACCCTCAGTATGTCCATAAACAAGGTGAGGAAAATGATTGCCCACATCTCGGGTGCTACTTTTTTAAAATGTTTTATTTTATTTGGGGTTTTCACAGAGAAGAAATGACAAACCTTTGCAAACACAACGACATGCTAACCCAATTTTCCCCCACCCTGCCCCCTGTTAACAGTGTCTTCTCTAACTCAAGAAAACCATAAAAAACCTTTGGTTGTCTAGAGCAGGATAGAAATAAAGCAATGAGTTTGATACATGCTGCCTCCTGCCCCTTTTCCATGTTCTCGGGCCATAGTCCAGTTTATGGGGGTCCCATGAGGGATAGCTCTGCCAGTTACCCCGTTAGCATGGCACACGCCTGAATGCCTCTGTCCTTATACTGAGCATCACATTGCTTCAATTACTCAAATATTTGGCCATGAAATCCCCCCACAAGGTTTCATGGGATGCTGCCCTCCCATGAAGTGCTGCAGTGATCCTTTCCATGGTACATATATTCAGCGCCACATTGATCCAGTCCCTTTTACCTGGCGTCCGAGCACTTTTCCATCTCATCACCAGGCGCAGCAGGGGCGCTGCCGACCCCTCAACCTTGCGCAGTTCTCCCTCAGCCTCCTCAATACCAAACAGGATCAAGAAGGCGTTTTGGATTGGTGTACACCGTCAATTTCCTTGATCCAACCCAACACTTCATCCCAAAGCATCTTCACTCGGGGGGCATCCACACCACATGTGCCATTAGTTGGCCCTTTCCCCACATAGGCGCCCGCACTCTGGGCTCACAGTCTGAAACATCTTTGTGAGCCTGACTGGGTCATATTGCCACCTATGGAGGAGCTTGATAGCATGCAGTTTGTAATGGCTCGAAATCGATGTCTGAGAGGCCCCTCTACACAGTCTCAGACATAACGCTGGGTCTATTTCGGTCCCCAAATATGTTTCCCATCTCCGTCTCAGCTTTTCTGTGGACCCCTTCCATGCAATCACATACATGACCGAGATCAGGCCCTTAATTTCCGTTCTTTTAGCTAAGATGTTTTCGAAAGGAGTAAGGTCTCTGTGTATCCTGTCGATCCATTTTCCTCTCGTGAGCACCCCTTTCAGCTGAAGGTATGAGAAGGCCGATAGGGTACCCAAACCCAGCTTCCCCTCTAATTCCGTTATAATGACAATGGTACCGTCCCTCCACAATTGACCCACCCACTCCAGACCTGCCTCAAACCAAAAATGGAATCTGTCTGGGTTCGGGATTGCATCACGTATTTCTGGTGCCCAAAAGTGGCTCAAAGGGGAGGGCCAGGTTGTCATCTCCTGCATTTCCGTGCCCAGTCTCCATAAGTCCCATATGGTGCCCAGAATAGGGTGGTCACGGCTTCTGCGAGGGAGTCTGCCCCTAGGCACCCACAGCCATTCCCTGACTGAGGCGGGAGACTGGAGGAGATTGTCTTGTGAGGATTTGTAATACAGTTTCATATTCGGAGGCCCCCCCTGTCTCTCGGTAAAGTGAGAACCTCAAGGGATATTCTCGGCTTTTTCTCCTGCCACAGGAATTTCACCATAGCATACTTTATTTCCCTGGAAAAATGCTTCTGGGACATGAATAGGGAGAATTTGAAATGCATAGAGGAACCTCGGTAAGCACACCATCTTAAGGGCGTTGAGGCGTCCGAGCCATGAAATGGTCAATTGTCCCCATCTTTCGAGATCATTCTGAAACCCTAATAGCAGTGTGGGGAGGTTGGCCTGAAATAGGTCTCTCATGTCCCTTGTGCGGTTAATCCCCAAGTATCTCAATGTGCCATGGTTAACCAATAGCCCCAGAGGAGTGAACCTATGTATCTCTCCGTCCCTGTCCCTGTCCAGCAGCAATAGGACAGATTTTGACCTGTTAATCTTAAATCCGGAGAGGTCTCTGTATTGTTCAATCAACCCGATTACCCTGGGTATGGAGTTTAGGGGGTTCTTCATAGGCAAAAGCATATAATCAGCGTAGAACGCTACCTTTTATTCCACTCCCCCCACCGTAAATCCCTCTACACCTAGGTCCTCTCTGATTCTCTGTGCTAGTGGTTCTAGAGAGAGCGCAAATAGGATCGGAGAGAGAGAGAGCACCCCGGTCTCGTACCCCTACTCAGAGCGAACCAACGGGAAAAGCCACAATTAACTGCCACGCAAGCCTGGGGGGACCCATAGACCGCCATGATGCCCCATCTGAACCTCGGGCCCAGACCAACTTTGCCCAGCACCTCCTTCAGAAAGCCCCACTCTACCCTGTCAAAGGCTTTTTCCCCATCCACCAAGAGGAGAACGGGTTTGTCTCCCCATACCCTGCGCCTCATGAATCAGTTGTAAAGTTTTCCTAAATGTGTCCGTGTCCTGGAGTCCCTTAATAAAGCCTACCTGGTCAGAGTGGATCAATTGGGGCATGTGTGTCTCTAGTTTTGCCGCCAAAACATGTGTATACATTTTGGTGTCAATGGGGCGGTAAGAACCGCATCTTTGTGGGTCCCTGCCCTCCTTTGGTAGGACTGTGATCATTGCTCGGGAGAAGGTTTCCAGGGCTTCCCCCGTCTCCAGGATATCATTGAATAACTCTACCCTAAATGGATAAGAGGGGTAAGAACAGACTTATAAAAGCCCGCCGAGAAGCCATCTTCCCCTAGGGCATTTCCAGTAGCAACCCTCGTCACTGCCTTCCTTATTTCTTCGACCGTTATTGGGGCTTCTAATACCTCGGCATCCTCCAGGGAGAGCCTGGGCATCTTAATATCCCCAAAAGGTAATCTGTTATTTGTACGGTATCTGAATTTGGCGCCTGTTTTGTAGAGATCTTTGTAGAAGGACGCAAATTCCTCTCACATCCTGCCCCTCCCTTGGTCCTGCGTTTTATCCATCCTCTCTATGGCCATCAGCCACCTTTCGGCTCGTTGCCCCCTCAGTCTCGCAGCCAGCAAAGCATCCGCCTTGTCTCCTTTTTCATAGAACTTTTGTTTCAGGAACTGCAGTTTCGTGATTTTTTTTTTTTTACCTTCCTCAAGGAATCGTTGTTCTTTCTGCTTCCCCCTCGCCTCCATGACCCCTTTCTCCCTCCCCTCGGCAGTGTCCCTTACCCTCTTGTCTAACTTGGTGATTTCGAACTGCAACTTGTTTTCAATTAGTTTCCGCTCTCGTTTTTTCCAAGCCCCTTCCCTAATCAGGATCCCCCTCCAGGTCACCTTCCCCGCTTCCCACACCATTCTCCTAGGGACCTCCTCTGTATTATTTATTTTGAAAAATTCCACTATCTCCTTGGTCAACTCCTCATGGAACTCTGGGTCTTTCCGTGGGGATTCGTTACATCTCAATTTAGACCCCCTGGGTACCATCCCTCGCCAGTTCAGGTCCACTAAGACCAGATCGTGGTCCGACCACGTGATCGAAGAAATCTCTGTGCTCAGTGCATCCTTCCATAGACCCCTTGATATGTACATGTAATCAATTCTAGTGAAAGTACCATGTGGGGCAGAGTAAAAGGTATACCCTCTTTCATCCGGGCGCGAGTACAGCCATATGTCCTGTAGCCCATAGACTTCCAACATTCCCAAGACCTCACCGTGCGCAGGTCTAGGCACTTCTTCTGTCCCTCCCTCCCCGGTCTGTCCGTCAGTCGTAAAATCTGACCACATATTGAAATCTCCCCCCAGTATCATATGGCCCATAGCTTCGAGTATTATCTTTGGGGGGGGGGGTTCAACAGAAACCTCTGTTGCCCCTGATTTGGGAAGTAGATTGCAGCAAATGTGAACGCCACCTTGTCTATAGTCCCAGAGACCAGGAGGGCCCTACCCTACTTATCGTCCCAGACCTTTGTAACCTCCATTCTTAGCCATTTACCAATAAGGATTCCAACCCCTGCTTTTCTTAGGGGCCTGACCCAGTGCCCTGCCCGGGACGCTCCGTTCTTCCCCTCTGACGTATTTATTCTCCTGAAGGAACATCACATCAAAGCCATCTCTACGAAACTCCATCGCCACCAGAGACCTCTTCGTGGGCTACTTAATCCCCTTTACATTCAGCGTCCCCACCCTCAGGAGGCCTACCCCCTTGTCACCTTGGACTACTGCCATTCTCCTATTTTCCCACACCTTAATCCCCTTAAGCGCTCTGGCTGGCCTGTAAACATAAATCCGTCCCACCACAACCAATAAACACCACTTTGACAAGACTCGTATCCCGCCCCATTAAGAAATAACCGCCCACCCCCCCTTTTATCCCACCTCGGCACCCCGATTCCCCCCGGTTAACATCACCAGGGTAAGACCGGACCACCAGTTGGAACCAGCTCCCTTCCGGTCCCGTGCACATCGAACCGCGTAAACTTTGAGCCCCCCCGTCTCACCTATACCAAACCACCCTCTCCCGCCACCAAAAGGGCCATGTCCTCAACACGTGCACAACATTAGCAGGCCACATCGGTGACCTGTTATACATCACCCAAATACCCCCTGATGAGAAACGCACTGGTCCTGTGACCATGTCTTAGATGATTTCCATTCTGAGTCTGAGTCAAGTGTCCACCATGGGCAACGTGTTCAACTTGCTATATTTCCCGGATCCTGGAATCCGTCTTCTCATAGGTCCTTTGATCAGCCACTGCCTGTCGTCTCCCGCCTTGTCTCCATGAGTCTCTGAAGCGTCGACGTCTCCAAGCAACTCCCCCGTGACTTTCCAAATGTCTTCCTCCTTCTTCAACCTGTATTTATGGCCATCAAACTCGAAGGAGATGGAGAACGGGAACCCCCACCTGTACTGCACTCCTTTCTCATTACCCATTTGGTCAGGGTAGAGCACATTCTCCGCTTGGTTAATGTCAGGGAGGACAGGTCCTGAAAGATCGTCACTCTGGATGTGCCGTATGTGACCGGGCCTCTCAGCCTTGCTTTTTCAAGACTTTTCACTTTTTGTCGGCGTAGTTATTGAACTTGGCGAGGACAGACCTCGGGCCTCCCGCAGCCCCGCCTGCACCGTGAATTCTCTCAATCTTGGCTTTGTCAATGGTGTCGTCCTCGAAGACCAGTTTTGTAACCTCATGTAACGCTCTCTTCAGGTCGAATTTCGTCTCCCCCTCTCTATCCGGTATACCAAGTCTGAGGTTATTCCGCCTCTCGCCTTTTTCCAGATCATCCATCTTCATCCTGACCTCTTCCTCGCGTCTCTCCATTTCAGTAAACCGCATATACATTTGTGTCTCTAGGGTGTCAAGAGAGAATTGATTGTGCTCGACTTCCTCAAGTCTCTCCTCCATTTTGTCTATTTGTTGGATAATTCTATCCACCCTGCTCCCAATGTCCGCCCTCATATTTCTTTATTCCTCCATTAGTACGGCGACATCCTTCTTAGTTGCAGCAGATTCCACTGGTGCAATGGCCAAGTTGGGCTGTGGTATATCTCGAAATCCCAGACCACTCAATTTGTACTTATAGGCAGCCAACTTCAGCCTTGCCTTCAAGCGCCTCTTCCTGCTGTCCCCAATGGGTCCTCTGAGTGGTGTCCCCCTCTATGGTCAGTGGCCGCCGGTGGTCGATACTCCCATCACGACGTCCACCTACAAAATGCCTTCAGTTCGGGAGATGTCCCCTCTGTCCACGGCCCGAGGGGCGGGCACATGCCCTGAGATCAGGGGCCCTCAAATCCCAGGATCAGCCTAGTACTTCCCATCCCACTTCAGAAGGGCGGGGGGTCCCTTGCCAGTAGCAGATAGCTCACGACCCCTGCCAGGGAGAGACCTCTTCAGGAGTTTACCTCAAGGGCTGCAGAGTATCTTCTTACCCGCTAGCAGAGTACAGGTGCGGGTATAGGGGCCCGAGTGTGCTCAAGGGTCACACACTCTCTTCTTTTGGCCTCAGAATCCCTATGTCCGCCCACTCAGGGTCCACCCTGTTACTCCAGGCTGTCTCCCTCCTTCAATGCCACCCTTGCCAGCGATCCTCACTCTGCGTGTTGTGTGTAGTGGGTTCAGGGCCACCCAAAGCACGGCCCTGCGCCGCAACTTGTTTCCCGGGGGAGTATTCAGGGGCTGCTGTTCCTCAAAGGCTGTTATTAGGTCCCTCCTCTGTCGCACTACCTCTGAGAGGAATCCGCTTGTTAGTGGATCTGAAACCGGGCACTGTCTTCTGGTATATGACGCTCCCCCTCTTCACACCACGCACTTCGGGAAGGGGGGTTCCAGCTGAGATAACAGTTCTTTCTGTTTCCACGTCCCCTGCTGCCCGTGGACTTGATTCGGTGCGTATGGCTGCAGTGAGAGGGACAGGTCCTTCAGTTTCCCGGCTCTTCCAGTCTCCCTGGGGAGGCGGGCACAGGCCCCTGCGAAGGGAGCCCTCACCTCCCTCTGGCTTCAGCTGTCGAACCCCGACTGGCTCCACTCTACAAGCTTGACCTCTCCTTGTGGATTTCAAAGGAGGGAGCAACCTTTGCGTGCCCAAAGCGTGATGACCCTGTGTCTGTGGTTGGTCCAGGGACTAGCTATCACTTAGTCACTTATATTCCTTCAATTAGTTAATATAGGCCTTTCTCGGTACAGCGTGGGCGCCCTAGATGAAGAGAAGTACAGTGTACAGCTTCCTAGTTGTGCCTTAGCAGACAAGGCTAGGTCTGTTTCTGCTTGTCCGTCAATCTATCCCAGCCCAGCATACGGTCCCTTCCCACCAAGAGTTCATATGTGCATTGGCCATGGACCAGATGCTTCCTCTGTCCTCAAGCTGTCCCAGTACAGCATTTGCTAATAACAGTATAGAGGTATTCGCCCTTCAGGGATGTATCCTTCACTATTGATCCCCTGTGGCCTGCTGTATTGAAGCAAGTAAAGCACTGTAGACCTCTGGGCAAGAGCGTCAGTACCGCTCAATCTTCAACCTCCCCTTGCGGGCCTCTCTCCCTGCATGTTAATCCCAAGGAGGGGGGCGGGGGCGTCGGACCGTGCCACCCACAGCACACGTGAGCACACCGCTCTGCTCTCCACACCCGATCCGTGGGCTAGAGGTCGGCAGCGGCGGTGGGGGTGGGGGCCACAGAGGGAGGCTGTTGCTCGCCTTGAGCAGTCCGGCCGCGCTCCTCTTCTATTCTGGTTTC
This sequence comes from Ambystoma mexicanum, assembly GCF_040938575.1. Classification (NCBI taxonomy): domain Eukaryota; kingdom Metazoa; phylum Chordata; class Amphibia; order Caudata; family Ambystomatidae; genus Ambystoma; species Ambystoma mexicanum. Next base: position 542,837,434 of record NC_090928.1, on the reverse strand, counting down.
CCTCATCAGTTCCGTCCATAACGCTATTTCTGGGCCTCTGATTCTTCTTCCCCGAGGGGGTGCACAACACTGCACAGTCCTCATGCCAGCTGCCACCTTGACCCGGCCGCTTTTCGGGACTGCGTGCACTCCACTCCGTGCTTCACGCTGCATCCTGTTCTTCACTTTGCAGGGGACCCCCGTGCTCAGAGTTTCGCCTCGATGGTTAGTGGGTGTTCCCCACCTCGACAATTCACCCGCTTCTTCTCAGGGGGGTCTATTAGGGGGGCTCTGTTCCCATAATGGCCTGGTGGATAGGGAGCTCGGCACTCAGGCTTCCATCGCCTGCACGCCCCCTGGTGGCCTCCTCAGGTGCTTCTAATACTCTATTGCTCAAGCTCTTTGGACCTGGGGCCCTAGAGTTAGAGAACTTTTTTAATTGATTCCAAAATCTCAGGATAAACAATATTTTAACTTCCAGGTACCACTACCGACTACATTGAATAATGATCCTATTGTTTGATTGCAAAGATCAGTTAGGTACTTCGCAGTCTGGACCTCTAGTTGAATACTGCTCGTGTTCTTCCCACATGCCAAGAAATTCAAAGCATTGTTTTTTGTAACTGCTGCCAGCGTGCGCTCATACTCTCTCTGAAATAGTAAGTATCAGTGCGCTACAATCCCGGTTTTGTCATTTTGCTTCAACTTTTGTATTTTTTTCTTGTTTACGATAGGATCAATTAACTTTATTCACCTAAGCACTCTCCTAAAGCTTTTTTTTAAAAATGTGAACAAGTTCATCGTAACTATGTCAACGACCACAAAGGGTAGAATTAACCTTGTCCCCATATATGTCATGTGTTTCATTAAAAATAAACTTGGAGAACCTTTCCGATTAAAAGCAGCCATCTTTTGGTAAAATGTAGACCTGTCCATAAACCTTGAAATGTTATCCTAAAAAATATGGAAATCTCTGCTCATCTGCATCACCCGGTTTTTCCCACTGCTAACCTCAATGTCTCTATGCAAACTAGCTTTGCAGCGAGTGATGTTCATTCTTACAGTCGCTGAAGTCACTATTTAGAATTTCAAAACATTCACATTGATAAAAGATTCTCAGTCAGGCATATGTAGTCTATCCTCAAATGTTGGTCTCCTTTTTGCCAGGTTGGTTTACGTGGGATGTCTCCCTTTACGTTACCATTTAATATATACGAACCCCATTCCACCCAGACCTTAGACCAATACGTACCCGAAATCCTTTTACAGATATTGTGTCCAGAGTTTCCTTCTAGAATCAATGTAACATTACTGGGAGAAATATGACATGTGGAATTCCAGACAACGGCAAGGACAACATCCCCCTCTAGGACTTCAACTTCATATCGCCCAAGCAAATTCTCCAAATCAAGAATAAAGCTATCAATCGTGGAATGAGACAGGTGCCAATAGATATTAATCAATGGGCAGTTGCAATTTTGCTTCCGCACCTGGAAAAAGATTCTAACCTCTAAAATATCTTTCATCTTGCAATGGACTCGACTCATTCACTTGTATAGCTAAAGTTGTTTTTAAAGTAGTCATCCGTCCTCCGGCGGGTCGACGTCCCTTCATTTTTGTTGCTTCTTTTTGAAAAGTTTGAAACCCATCCCAAATTATATGTTTCTGCGGACAAGTTATATTATCTTGAGCATGTTTTGCATTTACCACAATGTTAAAGACATTTCCTCCCCCCGATTATCAAGTCATTATTTAATGATAAAACACCTGGCAACCAAGTTCAAATCATCAACCATCTGCCTCTGTGACATGGATTGCTCCCGCAAAGTGACCTTCCGACTATTGGAATCAGCAGTAGACATCATTTTTAACCCAGAGTCATATTTGCTAAGGCTTTCGAGATTCTTCCCATTAGAAATATCAGTTCTTCTGTGAATGATGTTTCAGGGAGCTTGGGTGCAAATCATAGCCCAGGGTTCTCAGTGATTCTAACTCTTCTAATACCTTTGTGTACACTGCTCTTGATGGGATCTCGATTGCAAAAATTTCAGTTCTTCTATCATCAAAGACATCAACCAACTCTATGTCCTTGGTGGAGATCAGTCGTAGACATGGGATTTTGCTAAATAAAGATAACATATTTGAACGATTTAAAAACGGACTGATTTCAGAACATAATAAAAATTCTGAAATCAGAAAAAGAGAATAACCAGTTATATCCTTTTGTGCGTCCATTTTAGTCATTTCTGACCTGGATCCACAATTACAAGAACATTTTGGCCAATCACTATCTTTAGACACAGATGTTGGAGCCATAGAGGGAACTTTTAGATTAGTGGTGGAAGCGACTGCTGCGGACAGTAGCAATAAGTTATATTGTTGTGAAATGGTGCCAAACTCCTCATTGGATTTGGCCATTGGATTGTTTGTGTCACTCGACTGCGACAAGAACTTGTTATTTTCACATCGCTCTGTCTTACATTTTCCACTTCTTTTGTTCTGTGATCTATATCTCCCTTCCTCATTCGTGTCATCTTGGAAGTAGGTTTGCTTGTGCTTACTTTTCTTGAACAAGAGGTAAATATTGTCTGTATTCCCAAATGCTTCATTTCCCACCGCTTCTGTAAGGTGCAATGAGCCAAGGAATTTTCTAGAGTTTTTTTTACTGTTACCGCTTTTGCTTTTTAAATTCTTAGTTTTCTTAGCATGCACCCTGAGGCTGTAAGGCACTTTTTTGTTCTGTGAACACTTTATTTTTTGTTCCCTATCTTTGCCAGCAATATCCCTGGTGAAAGGATTTTCATTACCCAAATTCATTGCCTACGTTTCTCCTTGAGCGTGATCGGAACTACTTGCTATGTTCCCATCCCCATGCGGCTCCATATTACAAGGACCAGCTTTCTTGTTCCGTTGGTCTGTGTTAGTAACTTTTTCTGGGGGAGCCCTTATGGAAGAAAGGTCTAAGGTTTCAAATTTTAGTTTTGATTTCAGTTCATGGTGTGCGACCTTACTTCACCTCGGATGTATCGTAAAGATTGGCCAAAACATTCAAACCGGAATTCAAGGCAGAGATCATAGGCGCTGATAGCTTAATTCGTTCATCTGACTCTCTTAACGTATAGTGCAATAGGGGTTCTCCCTCATTTATCCGAGAAGTAGAAGAACAAGAGCTATTTCTTGTTAATAGTTCAGTCAACATAGATGGTGTAGCAGATCAGGACTCTTCCGGATAGCCAATTTCTTTCTCATTTAAAACTGAGTTCAAGCCCATATTATCGGCCTCAATGCAGTCTGTGTTATGAGTAGGACTAACCGGTCATCCATTTCAAGAATACTTGAGTCATTTGCTATTATTCTCCACAGGGTCCAGAAGATGCCTGCTATGGGCAGGTCTCATTTCAGCACTGGTTCCAGACGAAGGGAAGAAATAGGTTATTTTCTGCCCCACAGATGGTGTATGGGGGTTCATTATCTTCCTTGTTTTAAGTTTACCCCCTTAGCTTTTTTACCCCCCTTTGTAAGCCTTGGATAATACACGTATCTGTGGGCATGAAGTTCCGGCAGTGGCTACAACCGCTTCTTGCCTAAATCTGTCAGCATTCAGTTGCATTTCGTTATGCTCCATCTCTACCGGGCCGGATGTGTACTGTGTCCCAGCGTCAGAGTAGGAAACCGGCTCGGTATTACTACTTAGGTAATAGGAACGCTTACCTGCCATTGGCATTTCAAGTAAGTGTCCTTTCACGGCAAACACGGATACAGCAAGCTGCTGTGAGCTGCTGCTAACTGCAAGACTCAGCGGATCTCCGCAGTGCTCCGTTAACACGCAAGATTTTTAACAGTTTCAACAAAACTGATACCGTGTACAACACCAATGACTATCTTCCAGGAACGCAACTCCTAGATAGCGATTCCTGCCGCTAACAGCAGATCTCAGCAAAGCTCTACATTGAAGTGTTACGAAACAGAGGCATTTTAAGCAGACAGGTTTCCAGCATGAAAGCACAAAAAGCTAAACAACACGGGGGAGGGTGTTCCGAGGTAAGCTGAAGGCTGAATGCTGTGACTGGGGTTAGGCTAAAGAGCTTTGGCTGGGGTTAGGCTAAACGCTCAAATAGTTAACTTGCATGAATTTACTTCTTAAAACATTAAGATCTCTGTACCTTGCGCTGTGGGTTGAACCTCCTTGGGGACTGTAGTCAAGGTCAGTGGTGATACAGGGTAGTAAGTAGTGCTTGGGTGCACTCTGTATGTGTGCAACCAGGCTGAAGTTTCTTGGTGGGTAGCTGCATTCTAATGGTAGGAGTGGTATTGAGGTTGTGTGGGGTCAGTAGTATGCGTGCAGCAAGGCCAATTTGACTTGGGGGGGGGGGGAGCTACATTCTAGCGGAGATGGTGCTTGTATATGAGATTATGTGTCCAGCATGGTCGATTTTACGTGGGGAACAGCTGCGTTCTAAAGAATGGTGAGGTGTTCGTGATGGTTGATAATTACGTGTGCGGCTAAGCGAAATTAATCGAGGGGTATAGATGCATTCTATCGTTTGCTGGTGCAGAGGTGAGAGTCAGCATATTGGTATGTGTGAGTATCTGTGCAATTGGAGGAGGCCCCCTGTTTCCGATTACCTTCCAGCACCTGCTGAGGTAACTATTTCTCTGTATTTTAGTGGTTCGGTCCTTTAATTCTCCAGGAAACATTCTCAGTCTAGTGTGGGATTAGTTCTGTTTACCAAGCGTGGACGCATCTTTCCCGGCTTAACAGTACGGTAATCATGGAGCGGACACTGATGGCGAATAAGCAACTTCCATCGTTTTAATAAATTTAGTATTTCATTCGAATAAATGCAGAAATATACTGGTTGCAAGTTATGTTTTCATATGACAAATAATACATGTGAACAAATACAGAAAAATGGCAAAAAAATACAATTTATAAATACAGATATAAATGACAGAAAACAAATACCATCATAAGACTGGGAGACTTATGAGGTGAATGTTCACTTCGGGCCATCCTTGCCCTATCCACTCCCCCGGGACGAGCCCTAACCAGCTAAAGAGAAAGCAAGGCGCAATGTTGGAATTACATCTTTTCACAATAAAAATGTCAAATGTGATATTGTCAAAAAATTTTCAAGAGATGGAGTGCATTTGACTGATGTTGGCAATAGGATTTTTCTTGAAAATGTTCAAAATGCATTGAAACTGTTTCTGTGACCACATAAAATATGCATTGAAGTATTTTAAATAGTTTAAGTAAACAAAATGCAAAAACAGAAAAGTAATTAATGCCTTTTTTGTGAAAGTTTAGTAGAACATTTGTTAGTTCAGTGCATAGAACCCCCAAAGAATTAAAAAAAGATGTTCTTTTAAGAGCCACCATTCTTTAACAAAAATCTAGTTAATTGATTTGAATCCCCCCCACCCTGTGCCTGTAACTTATCAGGTGTCCGCAGACATTGCTGGCTGCAAAAGGTCCTCTGATTTATTTATTTTTAGTTCTATTTTTAACTATGAAAGGTGGCTCCAAATGGAACCTTTTTTTTTCTTTCTGGCTTTTATATTTTTGGGGAATTTGTTTTTTGTAGGAGAGGCAAGAAGGTAAGATGGGGGAGGGAAGGGGCACCAACCACAGGTACGGAGGGGCAGGTGGACAGAGGAAGATGTTGGGCATGCCTTAAATCTAATGTAGGTGGCAGTGTTTCTCGTGCTCCTTTACTGCATCCTCGAAAGCACTCCGAAACTGCTCCCCCCCCGCAGAGCGGTGTGTCGCAGAGTACTGTGACACTCGAAAGGTAAGGATCAACAGTGTTCTGTCTGGCCTGCGAGGCAGCCAGTGGGATCCTCTGCCCCACAGGAGTAGCTTGTGTGGTGGCAGGAGCAGTTGATGAAGATGGGGTAGAGGAAGATAACTTATTTCTCCCTGTGAAAGGAACAGCCTTTCTCAGAGCACCCGGGTGGTTGGAATGGGTGTGGCAGAACATGGAGGTGGTCCTGAAGGAGTACTGCCCAGATTGTCTGCGAATGAGTATGACCCTGCTCTCAATGCATTTCACCTGGGCAGCCTGAACCTTCGGTACACCCCCCCCCCCCCCAACAGTGGTAAATAAATGCCACACCAATGACTCTCTCCAGGTGCTGGAGGTAGGAACTTCCTCTACCTCATCTTTCTGTTCCTCATCATCCTCCTTTCAGATCACTGCGACTGTTCCCTTGTCCAGGCCCTCCAGCTGGTGGTGGTGGTGGCCCCTGGGAAGGAGGGATGGCCACAAGTGCTTTTTTATGGCAAACAGCGGGTAAATAGCAGGAACTCCAAGCAGGTGCTCTCTCCTGGATTGCCAGATTGAGAATGACTAAAAGTAATGGATAGTTCCCTTCAGAGGAACTGTCCACGGACTGCGCGACTGTCTGCAGACTATCAAGTCAAAAATAGGCCTTCAAAAGTTGTAAAATCTTGATGGATTAACTAAGAATGGGTCTGGGAGCTCTGGAAGGGTACACTTTGAAACTGCATTTTCGGGCAATCTAGGATGTTGCAAGTTCAAAGTGGCAGGGAAGGAGAGAAGTTTCATCAAACCTTCTTTGATTTATGTTTTGTTAATTTGATTGGGGTGATTGCTGGGGGCAGGGAGGACAGGTGCAAATAGGACAGTGTGTAACATGATTAACATAATTTAAAGTCACTGCTAAATTGATCCAATTTTGAAGACACGCTCGTGATTTTATTGTGTACAGTTGGGGTTTGGGATTGTATTTCTGATTTTTGGACTTGTCCATATTTAATCTGTGGTGTAGTTTCTTCATGTAAAGTATGTACTATAAGAAAAGAAGAAATTATTATTTCAATGAGCTCTGTATAAATTACATTATTTGTTTATATTGAAAGATGTATTGTTTTCCATTAGAGATTTCATCTTCACTAATTTCTTCTTCGGAATGTTTTCTTCTAGCCACTCAAGTGTGTTTGCCATTTCTGCCAAAATATGAAATGGTGTTATTTGCTTATGAGAAGTGTTTACCTAATGAATGCTATTAATAGAGAAATAAATATTGTTTACTTACTATTTGCTAAAAGGGTTTTTGCTGTGAGCTCCTGGTGTATCTCAGGCTGTATGAAGAGTTGGACTTAACTAATAATATGAGGTGTTTAGTTATGGTTTGTGCTTGGTGCATTTCATAATATTGTGTTCTAAATAAAGAAATATGTTTTACATTTTGAAATGTTGAATCATATAAAAATATATATTTGGGTGTTGTAAATATCAGTAATGTTGTTTTATGTATTTTTTGCTGGTTGTAGAGTTTTCCCCCGTGCTTCTGGGCTTTGTTGATGCTGCCTGCTGTCGTAATATCTATGGTCTCTATAGCCTCTAAATTGGCGGGAGTACGATGCAAGGAACTTGTAGCAAATTAAGGGAGAGTCTGGTAAAAACCTATGAAATTCAGTGAAAAAAAACATTGTTAAAAGGGACGTTATGGTTACAAGTAAAATCGAAACCCCTGAGAAATTCGCCTGTTATGGTAAACTAAGCAACCATAACTTGCTCCCCCACTGAGCACTGCCAAGACTAACACCCAGGACATCAAACATGGCATCACAAATGTCATTGATGACATCACTTATGAAATTAATTTTGATAAAAAGTCCCTACATGGGGCTGTGTTTACAATGTTGGTAGCAAGATGTCAGAGGTGATCGGGAGCCTTATCATGAACTACTTAATGTATTAAAAAATGTACTCATCTAAAAAAAAAACATTATATGGGAGTGTTGGTAATGCAGGAATGTAACCATACATACACATAGGAAATGGCTGAATCGTGCATCATAGAAATAAAGCATTTTTAATCTGGTAATTTTGGCTAGTAAAATAATAAATGCTACCCTATGAGAGTTTTGACTAATGTTAAACATGGAATTAGGGGGGCATGGCCAGCAGCCATATGAGAAGGACGTGCACACTAGAGGCTCCTGCTGATCCGCCAAATGATTAGCTCAAATAATACGGTTTCTACCTAAAAAACTGAAAGGCGGTATCCGAAAACACTTAAGAGGCCAGGTGCAAGCAGCAAACCCAAGAAACAAGGAAAACACAAGATACGTCGTGTTGAAAGCTGCACCGGGAGAGGAGACGAAGATGGCGGCGTGAGGTTGAGAGAGCTGCGTAGCAGTGAGCTGAGGGACGACAACGCGAGAGGAGAAGCGGAGACATCCTCAAGCGAAGGAGATCCAGCGCAACAAACAGGGAAAGGTGCCGAAAAACAGCGAAAGACACAAGGTTTCAGTGTCCTGGGAGCCGCGGCCAAGGCGAGGGAGAAATGCGACAAAACGCAGATGAAATAGAATGCTGAACAGGGAGGCTGTGCCAGCGTGCCGGCAGAGACAGCAAAGGCGGCTATCGCGGGACCCAGAGACGAACAAAAGGTGCCGTCAGCCAGACTCATCACCTCAGACAGTCCCCTGAAGCGGAGGACAGGCGGATTGCAGCCAAGGAACACAGGTAGAGGTGCAACACTTGCTGCGGCGGCCGCCATATGCAGGGCAGCCACAGGAGCTGGAGGTCCGGGACACGCAGCAAGCCGTTAGAGATAACGAGATCGAGCTCGGAGGACGGCGGTAAGGAGAGGGGGAGTTGAAGGGGGGGCAAACGCACATCGCCAATGATGCGCAGCCAAGAAGGGCAGCCCCTATCCCTCCCTGAACGAATACGCTAGTACAGAACAGACGCCATATAAGCGCTGCATTGGAAACAACGCTACCCTGCCAGGAGAGTCCAACGGGAGGCACGTACAACTAAACTGAGCCTGTACACTCCATCAGGCACAAGCAAAGGTGCAACACGTAGGAACAAGAACACTCCCGCCGAGCACGACACAACACCAGCACAAAAAGCCAAGCTGGGAAACAAGCGACACACACGCATTGAGGCACCGAAAGTCAAGGAAGAGTGACAACACAGCGAACATTGCACCCTGCCATCCACATAACGCGCAGACAAAAAGTAAGGTGTGCCATGTAAAATGATGAACAAAGCATAACTGAGAGAAAGGAATAAGCAAATAAAGCCTGGCACAGATGCAGTAACATATTCCTAAAACAACACGGAGGCCCCGAAAGAAGTTACTTGCAAGCCCACAAGTGAAGACTGGAAGACAGGGTGGGAGCAGACACAGCTGGCGTATACTGGCATACCGGTGCAGGCTTGCCCACTAGACCCGCGGCTTCACCCCAAACCTGCGCTAGAATGCAGCGGACAGTTGCCACTGCATAACAACATTAATAGAAGTGCCCCCAGGCACGAGCAACATTGCACCAGTGAATAGGCAGAACTGAGGACGTTGGCCACAAACCAAGTCTGAGCAATAGCTGGACCGTGTGATATAAAGACGGCATTCGAATTCCTTGCAAGAAGAAGAAAGCACGCAGCAACATGCCAATAGACGCCCTTTGGGGCAAGTTGGTAAAGAAGCCACTCGACTCTAGCTGCCAGGCACGCCCTGCACTTAAGGTGGTCCTAGTTAACACAAAGGGAAAGTGCACAATTCTGGAAGAAAGACAGACATCTCAAGACAAGGGCCCGCGAGTGAAGTCAGCCCCTGCTGGAGGAACAGAAAAGAGAGGCTCAAACGAGAGGGAAGGTGGAATGATGGCAAACAAAAGCAAATAATCTAAAAACAAGCAGACAACCATGTAGACATTCACAAAGGGCCAAGTACTCAGGCACAATGCAGACAGTCGAGATAAATAGAGGGAACCGGCGTCGACTCCGAAGGACACAAATGATCTGGGGAATCAACAGGTCCTGAACGCAATAGCAGCACTACAGGTGACATTAGAAATCGAAATCGACGCTGTGGGCACTGACGTTAAACAAATAAGGCAAGATGTTAGAGCTATAGCGGAACGCGCTGGAAAACTGGAAGAACAAGTTAAAGAAAATACTGAGGTCAGAGTACAAACATCTAGAGACATCGATATCCTACTGCATAAGGTTAAACTACTGGAAGACAGAGCTGAGGACGTGGAGGGACGTGCATGCCAGAACAATATAAGGATTGTGGGACTACCAGAAGGCGCAGAAGGGGCAGACCTCACTACATATGTCGAGAACTTGCTATTGCACAAAATAGGAGCAGGAGAACTGTCACAGGGGTTCACGATGGAGAGGGCACACCGTTCCCTCACAAGAAGACCAACGCTGGGCGCACCGCCCAGACCCATACTAGCTAAAGTCCTAAATTATAAGGACAGGTAAAAATTCCTTGCCTTTTCCAGGACTGGACGAACAATACAGAGGGTCTCTGCGAAAATATTGGTGTTCCCCGATTACACCTTCCAGGTGCAGAAGAGAAGGGCTCATTATATCACAACAAAGGCGAGACTCAAAAAAGCAGGTCTAAAGTATATGCGGATACATCCGTCGAAATTGAAAGTGATTCATAATGGCAAAGTACTTTTATTCAAAACATCAACAGAGGCGCAGGACTGGATGGACAGCGTGCAGATCCCAGAGGCCACAGAGCAGAGACAGTGAACTTCGACATAAGAGGGTAACCCGGGGAAAATCCACACAGTGTATAACTATGTATGGACTGCGCACACAAGATAGGTGACAAGTCTACACTGAACTAAGATGACCGCGGCTTGGACAAATTGAAGCAACAACATGAATCAAAGAAGACGCAGAAGCACAGGGGTGCAGCCACATTGGAGGAACGCTAAACGAAGACCCACTACTGCCACTAAAGTTGGTTTCAGGGGTACTGAATAGTGCCCACCCGTTGTGAGTCAAATGGAGCAGAAGCGGGAAAGTCTTAGCTTGCTGCGCATAGCTGGACAATCTAAGTTACAGTTGATTTTGTTTGAAGTTTGGGGGCAAGTGGGGGCCGGACATGGGAGGGAAGCCTGGTATAGTTGGTTACACACTGTGCATGCTTTCTGCCAAAGGTCGTAGCAGACGTAAGGACCTAAAAGCACCCGGGACACTGTGTCATAATGGCTGAAACTATAAAGATAATGACATGGAATATCCGGGGATTAAATAACTATTTAAAGTGCAGAAGGGTGCACATGTACATAAAGAGAAACAAAGTAGGGACTGCGCTATTTCAAGAAACACACTTAGATGTACGGAAGCAACAGAACCTGGAAAGGGCATGGGGGTGCTGGTGGGATTCACATACTCAACATACGCAAGAGGGGTCCTTATTTGGGTACACCCCGCAATACCACTTAGAGTATTGACCACCAAGACGGACAAAGAGGGCAGGATGGCGATGATACATGGCCTGCTGGAGAACCGAGAAATATGCATAGTGAACACCTACGCACCTAATCACAATGCCACTGTCTTCTTCAGGTCGTTGTATACAGGACTAGGCCCCTACAGCGATGGAACAGTGATATGGGACTGAGATTTTAATTGCACCCTGAATCCCACCATAGACAGGTCTGACTCAAAAAACAAGAGGTCGTCCCCTCCAGCCAAAGTCCTGAACACGCTCCTGAAGTACTTCCAATTGGAAGACATATGGAAGACACAGCACGTGAATAGCAGAGAATATTCTCACTACTCGGCCCCACTCAAAGTTCACACTAGAATAGATTACTTGTTCACAGGAGAGGAACACGTGGGAGAATTCTCCGAGGCAGAACACCTAGCTAGGGTCCTGTCAGACCACTCCACCCTCTCAACAAAATGAAGGATTTCAGCCCCAAGGCTGCCTATTCGTACCTGGAGATTGAGAAGCGAAGCACCATTAGACAAGGGATTTTACGAGCACATTAGAAAAAAGCACTGTAGATTTCATAGAGGTACACGAAGGAAGTGTAAAACAGATAGGCACTGTTTGGGAAACCTACAAGGTAGTTATCAGAGGGGAAATGATAGCGACATCAGCGGGGGTACAGAAAACGATCATAAACAACCTCAAAAGAGCGGAACAGAAATTATTGGAGCAAGAGAAGCAAACAGAAGGAGAAAAGGAGCATGTGAAGGAAGAAATTAGACTGAGACAGGAATGCCTAGTATAATGGGATAGACTGGGGAAATGTAACCATGCAAAATACTTAGAAAGGAGTCATGCACAGGGCGACAAACCAGGTTGAATGCTAGCCTGGTTGTATAAAGGCAGGAATAAGAGATCCCTGATATGCTACATTCGGAACACAGAAGAAGAAGAAATGAATACACAAGCAGTCATTAGCAATGTCTTCCCAAAGTATTATAAGACATTGTACGTAGACCCCCAGACAGACAATGAAAGTGAAATACAAGATGCCCTAGATCTCGTCGCCCCCTGCCACATCTAGACACTCAACAGTAAAACATGTTAGAAGAGCCTCTAATCCCAGAAGTCCTAGCCACTATAAGAACATTGCCCACAGGGAATGCACCAGATGCAGGGAAGAGAGGGCAGACTTCACACACATGTTTTGGGGATGTCCTGTGGTACAGATATTTTGGAAGTGGGTGGCAAATAAAGTGGCCCAGGGAGGTCCTGATCTTGACATTCAATCCCCGGGAGCATGTATGCTCAGCCTCTTTAAGAAAAGTACACTCCACTCCACTTCACAGACCTTGGCTAGGTGTTACACTTACAGTCATACAGTCATTACGTATCATTCTACACAGAGGATATGTTATTATACCTCAGCAACCCAGTAGAAAATCTACAATATGCGTTATAGGTATTGGACAATTTTAGAATTCTGACTGGGATCAGAATAAATAAGAGCAAGTCATGTCTGTTTCCCAGTGGCCAAGAAGGCGACTATGGCAGAGGAGGAGTTACCGGCTCCTTCAAATACCTGGGCTTAAATATATATAATGACCCCAAATCGGAACACTAATTCAACACCAGACAGGCAAAAGAAGGGATCGAAAAATCGATGAAGTTTTGGGGTAAGCTGACCCTGCCAATTGCTAAAGATGGTGGCACTACTGAGGTTAATGCATTGTTTCAGGAACATCCCGTATAATATCCCCAAACAAGTCTTCCTAGAATTAGATCAAGTCTGCAGGGGCTTCTTATGGCAAGGAGGTAGACACGGGGTGGCGTTGAGCGTATTTCAAAGACCATATGGTGAGGGAGGCTTGAAGATACCAAACTTTGAGTTGTATTTCCTGGCTTGCCAGTTACAATATGATATGATATGATAGTTTATTTATATAGCACCTATACACAATGTGTTTCAAAGCGTTTCAATATGTTTCAAAGTTTCAATATGTATTACTATGGATGGCAGACGGTCCCAGGACAGAAACTACTCTCCTGCAGCCTGCCATTAGTAAACTCTACTTTAGGGACCTGATTTGGACTCCTATGAAGGAACAGCATAGCCACCCGTATTTAGTGACGGTGGGTATCAAAATATGGAATAGAGCCTGTAAAATGATGCGACTTGAAGATCTTATCTCGCCACAGACCCTCATAGTTGCAGTGGTGGCAGATAAGCAAGGACGCAGGGCGATGTTGAGAACAAAATGGGACTATTCACACAAGATAGAGACTACAGGGAGTTTACAGACCAATCAGAGAAATCCCCCATTATAAATACTAAACTACAAAACATTCTCCTACAGTCCTGCTGTGTGGATTCTTTGTAAGACGGATATAATGTACTTTTTTAGTCTATAGCTCTATTAATCATAAATGCCAATAATGCCATATTACTAATTGAAAAGTCATTAGATTCCAATAATAATACATCAATAGCTTTATTTTGTCATTACAAAAATATTTTTATTTTATCCATACACAACAGACAGACATTTGTTTTTGACTTATAGACACAGACGTTCCTTAGATTTCTTTAGCCAGGGAAATCCCACCATAGAATAGAGTTAGGCGTTAGACCATCCTGATTATTATAAAAGTAAATAGATCTCTGTTGTCAGTGTCATCTCTCTTGATACCATGACTGTCTCACAATATAGATTCATATTCAAGGAAAAAACTTTAGTTGCAGGGACTTTAAGGTGAGAACTTAAGGCAACTAAACCACTGAAATTCAGATAAAGCCACCTTAACATCAGGCCCCCTGTTGTGCAGCATATGACTACAATGATGATATCACAGATGACATCATCTATGACATCACTGATGGAATCTCTGATTAAATTACAACACTAAAACGGCTATGGATTTTACCACATCAAGGGGCCACTAGCCATGGCCTTCATCAATAGCCAGTGGCCACAGCTTTCGGCCCTGCCCACTGTATATTTCACAAAACTAACCAGCTATTAGCCATGGCCAGTGGCCACGCCCATTGCCCACCCCATTGTATATCATAGCACATTAAGGGGCAGTAGCCATCATGGCCTCCAGCCGTGGCTAGTCACCACCTCCTTCAGTCGTGCCCACTGTATATTTTACAACACTTAGCGGCCACTAGTCATGGCCTTTGGCCATAGTCAGTGGTCCCAGCTTTCGGCCGTGCCCACTCTGTATGGTAACCCATTAAGGGGCCACTATCTATGGCCTCCAGCCATGGCCAGTGGCTACAGCCGTGCCCACTGTATTTTGTACAACACTAACCAGCCACTAGCCATGGGCAGTGGCTATGCACAGTGTACACAGCCTTGGCCATGGCAAAGGCCACGGCCTAAATTGTTTATTAGTTAATCAAAGCTTTTATTAGCCAAGTCATAAATTATAATATGTCTGACACCATCAGAGATGTAATCAGTGGTGTTATATATGATATAAACAGTGATGTAATGAGTGATGTCATAGATGATGTAATTAGTGATGTCATCTTTGATGTCATAGGCTGCACAACAGGAGGCATGAAGTTAAATATGGCTTTAGCTGAATTTCAGGGGTTTCGTTGCATTAAGTTCTCACCTTAACGTCCCTGCAACTAAAGTTATTTCCTTGAATTTCAAGGGTTTTGTTATTCCATAGATTTTTTCCACACCACCGGCCAGCCACTGTCCATTTTAAAACACTACCAGACCACTAGCCAAGGCCAGTGGGCACTCCCTTCGGCCTTACCAACTCCAGATTTTAAAACACTTGCAACCCATTGCTCAAAAACAATCATCACTCGCAGACTGATCTTTTGACAGTGGTATTGTTAAGTATAAAGATGGAAGGCTTTGAGAACTCACCATTCTTTAGGCAATTTGCAGTGAGATTAAATTGTTTGCCAAGGATCACACATTTTGGTTAAGCAACGTGCTGCAAGCCCCTTGTTTTCTGTCTGGTCTCCTGGAGACTGCTGTGATACATCGCACAACCCCAACTAACCACATTTAAGCAGCAAGGAAAAGGGAACAAAATGTCCAGCTGCAAGAATAATATATGCCCAGGTACCTTTGCCCCAATAGCGAAAATCAAAAGCTGCCACCCATGAATACACGCATAGTAAGTGAACATATATCTTAAAGTGAAATATACAAATGTAGTTCAATTGACCTCCCCCTTAGAAGAGAATGTGCAAGACAAAATAGCATTGGACACCAGAAAAATAACCTGAGAGAGGAAATGTTCCAGTAAATATGCTGGCAAAGTAAAACAGATGCTCACCTTTTAAACACAGCAATCTGTACTTAAATATTCCCTGGACAGCTACTGTAACGTAGGGGGTGAAAAATCACTGGCCATGGCTATTGGCCAGTGACACAATAAGCATCTGGGACTCCCATCCATGCATTAATCGGGACCAACCCTGCTTAGCTTCAAAGCGCGGAAGGTGCTGGCCCTCTCAGGCCATGTTGTTCTAAGGGGTCTAGAACTTGTGCTCATCTATTAGGCAACATTGTCTGAGGGGGACAGCCCCTTACTCTCTTTGAAGGTAAGCAGGGTCGGTCCTGGTTACTGAATGGATGGGAGTCCTGGATGCCTATCGTGGCACTGGACAAAGGCCAGTGATTTTTCACCTCTGACGTTACTGTAGCTATCCTTTTTTTAAAACTTATCTGCAGCCACGGGTACAGAAATACAGAACCCTCAGTTATTTGTAGTCATCATATCGGGGGAAACAGCAAAACCCCAAAATTCTTCCCTGCCCCCCCTTTGTGTGCTTCTTCCCAAAAACACCCATGATGGCCTCCTGACCTCCGCTGCCCTCTCCCATTCTCCCACAACCCTTTCTGATCTGTGACGCAGTTTGCTATGAAATGTCAGCTATTCGCACCGGATCGGGGTTGAAAGACTGAGGTAGAAATGTTCAAGTGAGAAAAGACTGAAGATTATTTTTCCGAAAATAACCTTCGGTCTTTCCTCCTCTGAAAATTTCCGACTTGGCCCACATCCCCACTCACACCCCTACCCACACCACCACCCCCCTACTTACCTTGCTGCCGACTCCTGTGTCCCTGCAATGCCTGATCCCTTTCACTTCCGTGATGGGAACCGGCACCACAGGAGCCTTTCCTTTTTTATTTCTTTTTGTTTTGTTTTTTTTTTTTTTTTGGGCAGCTGCGGGGCTCCCCGCAACCCACACTCACAATATAGTGAGCAAGGGTGCGGGGGACACCCCGCATCTCCCAGTACCGAATGCGTGATTTGGTCGAACTTTTTCAGCCGTTCATAATTTTTCGAACGGCTGAAATTCGGCCAAATTACGCATTCATGCTTTTCAACTCGGTCATTTTGGCCGATTTCATTTGCAGCTATTCTGTCCGATAGCCGAGGTTACCGAAAAATGTGTGTTGCAAACTCAGTCCCTAGACCCCCTCCAACTCCCAAATTTAACTTAGTGTCCTCTTGCCTCCCCTGCCCTCCTCTCGCCTCTAGCCAGATGGCATTTGCATGTTTTTTTAACAGCGTTTCATTTCCCGATACCCTTGGCTATAACAGTGGTCATCTCTCGCATTGAGGGGAAAAAAAAAAAGATAGCGGCTGTTTAATTTATAAACACGTGGTTTCTTGGAAACGTACCCAAGATATAGCTATCTATTTTGGAGAAGGGGCACCCCTTTTCCATCAAATAATATAAAAACTACTGGACAGAATAACCCCAAACCACAAAAGGGCCACAAGTAAATGCTTTGTGCCCAAGTTGTTTTGCAGCTGGTCCAGATCGGTACAGTGGTTTGGTCTGTGCGGTCCACCGAATATTGCCCTTTTTTGTCTATGGGGAAAATAAATAGTGAGTAGGCCAAAACTGTGTTTTTTGTTTTCTTAGTTAACTTTATTTTTTAACAAATCTTTCCCGAAATGTGCAGTCTCGTAGGGCATGGGTGTATCTAATTGTCTTCCTATGGGAGTCCAACTCACCTGAACTATAGGGCAGCGACTGCCACCCACCCTATAATATATATATATATACACACACACACACACACAGATAGATACGGACTTAATCCATAGGTGGCAAAGGATTCCTTGCTCTGATCAATTCCCTTTCCCCCCTCATCTATATGTACAACAAAAAATATAGGCGATACAGCATGTTAGGAAATCAACCTAATGTACAAACAAGCTAGCAGGTGATATGTAATTTGACAGCTACAGCTTTTCTTGCTGAAGATATAAAGTTTATGTTTTAGCTAAAATAGTAAACTGTTTTTAGTCTTCTACATGTGAATACGTTGTAACAAGGTATATATCGTTTCACTAGATTACTTATATGTTACCCTGAACGAAACTTGATCTGTCAACCTGTCGATGACACAGTGTGTAACTGTACTTGTTTGCATCTCTTCTTCTAAAGCCAGTACAAACAAATGTAAACCTGAAAACTGACATAGCTTCAGCCATGCGCCCATTCATCTTGTTATTATATAGGCAAAATAAATGATACACTATGGTGCACAGCTATGCGATTGTGTTTAGAGGGCAAATACACGACGTCGAGCTCAGGGTTTGCCAACAGTGTGTTTATGGATTATTATATTATTTCTATATTTCATCCAAGATGTTTGAGGTTTTGTCTCAAATGGTAAACATTCCATGTATGAAGAGAACTGTAGTGGGCAGTTTACCCAAGTTGTTAGGCTATCACACCACATGTAATTCTTTCACTTTGACTTTTAAGTGGAGATGGGGCGGTTCAATGATTTCTTATGGAAATTACGACGAAAATATGTGATCTAGGCACTGCACCAGCCTCTTCCATTTTGCTTTCCTCGCCGATTTAAGGTACTTGCTCTAAAAATTGCTAAACGTGTCCTCCATTGTGAAATTAGCAGGTCTGATATTTCTACACTTTGATGTTAATCAAGTCAATATGTAGCTGTTGAGTATTAAAGACAAAGATTCAATGTTTGGGGCACATATTTAGTTATAGTGTACGTGCCTAATCGCTACGTGAGATTTTCCTTTTAGTGTCTCTCATTACCAACCCATGCTCTGCAACCAGGTTAAACAAGTGCAAAGCAGGCAATACAAAGGATATGCCCAGTGCGGAGCGCTGAGTAGTTTGTTCCAAGACACCGAATGAATGCACTACGTCATAAGCAGCTGCATACAACAATTCACGGATTGACCTAGACCGCCACGTGTCTTTGAATTGATGTTTTCAAACGTAGAAAGGCAAGCATTGCTGTCTAGTCCAACCCTTGAGCGTCGTTTTCGTCATGGGTGTTAATGGTGTCAATATCCCTAATTTGATGGGTGGAGAGGGGTGTTTTGTAATGCTAGTAGACAGCATGGACAAATATTGAAAATCGATTTGCTGATTGCACAATATGCACACAAAAAGCACACCCGTTGCAGAGTAACCGTGTATATAAAAGTGGCATTATTTGGTGTCTATAGGGATAAAGGTAACGTTATACCGTTTGTTGGGAGACTGGAACATCAAAGACCTGCGACAAGGTGGGATGGGGACTGGGGTACAATGTGTAATTAGGAACGTTCACCGGCTTCACCATGCGCACTTTACCCCTACAACTGCAGTGTTTTCTCCTTTCCTGCACTGAAGTACTATTACTATGGGCACCTATTTCCCTCATAACTCGAGACACCATGCATGAGGACAGTTTCTACATAAACTCTGAGCAAGTACATCACACGTCTGAGTGCGACTCGAGTCTCGCACACCAAATACTGTCCTGCTGGCAGTGTGGGGTATCTAGGAGGACAGGCAACGTGGGTTACTGTTGCCAGAAGCTTACAGGACAATGCAGGTAATGCTGGTGTCCGGCTGTATTTGCATGCGTGCAAAAACAAGCAGACCCAATGGAATTTTGGAGATGGAAGAAATATTACCCATGAATAAGCACAGGCCTGGGCCAGGAGCTGCTTCAGAGAGGGAATGTGAAAGAGAGGAGATTGTGTTGATATTCTTGTTCAAGTGGAGGATGCAGATGAAGGCTGGCTTGGTGAGTGCTGCTACAAGTAGGAGCACGCAAGGAGCAGCTGGCAGGGCTGTGTGCTGAAGGATATTGCAATTGGAAGGCAGGCAACGTTGTTCTTAGAGCATGCGAGCAATGGGTATGTCGGGAGGCAATGTTGTGTCCTGCTGCAGAGAGAATCATTGGGGTGCAGTCAGTTATTCTGCCCTACTGCAGGGAAGGCGGCATGCAATACTTGGATTCTGCTGTGCAAGGTACATTAAGTAAAATACTAGTAGTGATGATACTGTACAGGATAGGCATGCTGCGAGGGCGTGATCCACAGGTTGTGTGCAATGGACGGCTAGAAGAAGCTGAAGTGCTGCACTTATTTTACACTTCCATACAATGGCTCTTGCTGCGATGTACTTTCTACTGTACATGAAAACTGTCCCACCGCCCCCATAGTGCTGCTCACCGCTGCGGGTGTCGCTTGCTGCCGCGGGGTTCGGGCCCGCTGCTGCCGGGGGAGCTGCGGCTGCCACCTGCGCTGTTGCTGCAGCTGCCACCGGGGGTGCGGCAGCCCCCGCTGCAGCCAATGTCCCTTGGCCCCCCAGCCCCAGTGCAGCCGCTGCCAGGGCCCCGTTCTCTTGCTCGTCGTCGCCGCTGCTGTTAGCGCGCTTGTTCTTCCTGCTCTTGCTGCTTTTTAGGTTCGGCATAGCTCAGTCCCCAGCCAGTGCCCCCTCGGCTGCTGCGGGTTGGCGACCTCAGCACGGCCTCATTGTAAAGCCAGCACCATCCGGGGCAGAAGCTCGGTATTAATTTGTTTTAAAGGAGATATTTGGTATTTCTTCTCCTGGGCTGACACAAAGACTGAGCAGAAGACCTGTGGCTGTGTGGTAGGTTTGTAGCTTCAGCTTCTGTGCATTAATGCAAGGGCTGCAGCGTGCGGGGCCCGCCCATCCTCCCGCACTGTTTACATTGTGCAGCGGCCGTGCGGGGCTGTCAGTCTGTGCATTGCAAGGAGTCGGGAGGGGTGTGTCAGCTCCCCTGCCTCCCTTGTTTTGTTTCTGCCACTCTGTTAACCCTGCATGCAATTGGCAGGTTCCGCTGAAGACTGCGGAAGAACTGGGACTATCTGGGCGGCCATTTCAGAAGGAAATATAATATGAAAACGACCAATAGAGGGCACCGCTAACTGATACTACACAGAAGAATACTTGTGAGGAATCAAGTGAAGCCGTTCAGCAACTATGCATCGAATAATTCATATACAAACAATTGACGCGCCACAATTTGAAAGTACATTTAAGGAAATGTTAACATTTAAAATGTTTCCATTTTTGAAACTGTTAGATATTTTTAGTTCACTAATACTAAACATGTTGCGCTTGAATATCGTTTTTGTAGGTGTCGAAATGCATTTGAATGGTAATCGCCTCTTTTCTAACATGGCCGCCGCCATAATCTGATGCTGCGTGTACTGCTGTGTTGTGCTGCTCTCCTTCCTAGTTCAGTGCTTGTTGCTGCTGTTGGTGGTGGTGATGATATCTCACCCGCGCCCACCCACCTGAGTGCACTCACAAAAATTCCACTGGCTCCCTATATTCTTTTTTATTCATTCAGGTTAAAGAGTATCGGACATAAGAGGCTTGTACAAATCATTTCTTGCCAAAAGCATACAACAGGAAATGAAAGCATGTGCATTTAAATATGATCCTCAAATGTAGGCAGAGCACCATAGGATCTGAGGTATTTTTGTGGCTAAAAACTTTGCTGGGATTCAAAATCCAGAAGGCAGGCACAAACACGTGTCCTCACAATAGGCAAAAGTAAAGATAACATGCCCAGTCAGGGAATAAGACCAAGAGATAGGTTGCAAGGATAACAAACTTTATATAAAATAAAGTATGCAAGCAAAGAACTCTGCTGCCCGAGAGCGTTCTGCCAAAGGTAACACGGGCAGCATATTATAAGAAGCATTTACAAAATCACAGTGTCATACATGCCAACATTCAGACACAGCTGGGAGGGAGATTTCCAAAGGGAAATCGGGAGACCAACATTTCCCCATTGGAATGCATTCGGGCTACAGCTATTTCAGGCGGGAGACAGTGAAAAATAGCCCGATTTTTCGCTGAAAAATCGGGAGTCTCCAGCCTAAATCGGGAAGGTTGGCATGTATGCAGTGTGGATTGGAGGGGCTGTATGGCACAGCCTGCTCTATAGGGGATGCCGGGCTGCAATTGGCTGTTGATCGGGTGGCACGTGGGTCCGCTGGACTCATCTCAGCGGTGAAGGTCAGGACAAATGTGACAAATTACTAACTGTCTAAGCTAAACAACAGGAACTGATAACAAGAGAATAAAAGTGACCATAAAAATCCTTGCATGAATGGGGTTACTTAGAGAGAATGGGATAATATATTGGAATTCCAACCTCTACATTCAGGGCTTCATTGATACCCCTTCTTTTTTGTTCACTGCCATATCTAGGCCAGGTGGTTTTATTTACTTATAGTCAGAAACTTAACTTTCAAAAGGTATTACATTTATAGATATTGCTATTCTCACATGTTCTTACACTAAGCAAAAAGCAGGCCTGAAACACAGCAATCATTTTTGTCCATGAATACAATCATATAGATTATACGCAGTTGCTAATGACACTGCCTCTTGTTTGCTTACTTTACTCTCCATATATACGCCTCATATTTGTATGCATTGTAGTCTATTTATGTTTTGTGTGTATTAGTAGAAATATGTAGTACGTGATGCATTATTAGCTACTTAGTACATGTTTCACAGTACGGAAAAGTCTGATACAGAACATTCACCGTTTTATTATAAAACTTAGGAAAATTACAAATATAGCACCTCTGTGGTGTATGCTGCAGCCAATACCTACATTTATGTATGAGTAGGTTCCTGTACTAGAAAGAAAACTGCAATGGAATGTTCTTTAGAACACTACATTGCGTAAGGAAGTATGTAGTTTATTACACATTTCCCCATAATCCCTAATACTTTTTTGCCAACATTACCTTCACAACCCCTTGTATGAAAAGTAAATGCACGTGTGATGTCATCAGTGATGTCATCAATGATATTTGTGATGTCATCTTTGATGTCCTGGGTGTGAGTCTTAGCAGTGCACGGTGGTGGCGCGAGTTATGGTTGCTTAGCTTACCATAACTGGCGAATTTCAGGGGTTTTTCGATTTTACTTGTAACCATAACGTCCCCTTAGCAAAGTGTTTCTATTGAATTTCATAGGTTTTTATTAGTGCAACTTAACCATAACGTCCCTTTTTTAAAAAAAGTTTTTTCATTGAATTTCATAGGTTTTTATTAGTCCAACTTAACCATAATGTCCCTTTAACAACGTTATTTCAGTGAATTTCATGTGTTTTTACCAGAGTGTGCAATTTTCCTACAACTTACTAATATCATATTTACCAAATATAACAATATTTGTGTCCAGTTTATAAAGTGTCACCTTAAAACTCTGCCATCTCCCACCTTCTAGATTAATTTTTAACACTTCTATACACTTTTTGCAACTATTTCAACTAGTTTTGCATCCGTAGACGTCTACGAACATGTGACTTCATTGCGGACCTTCAGGACAGCGCCACATGACCATGCGCTGGCGCGCGGCATGATGACGGGTCCGGGAACCCGTCTGCACTTCACAATAAGATCCGTCCTTCGTGGACAGTTCTGAACTGCATTTTCTACTGATCTAGGAACTTTCAACTTCAAAATGTCCCTTGCACACCTCCTACACCTGTTCATACTCATTATCCATTACCAATCTAGTACACAGTACATACTTGGAAGAATTTTATCAAAACTGCTATTTATCTCAAAAATGACATCAGTTATAGCCATCCCTCCTCCCCAAGAGCCACCACCACCACCAACTGGAGGACCTTTACAAAAAAAAAAGCGCAGTACTTTCAAAGACAATGAAGAGGACCAAGAAGATGAAGTAGAGGAAGTGCCTATCTCTAGCACCAAGATCGAATCATGGGTGTGCCAGTTCTTTGCTACTGTTGAGAGTGTACCAAAAGCTAAAGCTACCAAAGTGAAATGCACTGAGTGCACTCAATCACAGACTGCCTAGACAGTACTCCTATGGGACCACCTCCATGCGCCACCACACCAAATCCAATGACCGCAATGCTCTCAGAAAGGTTATTCCTTTCTCAGCAAGTAGTAAGCTGTCTTCCTCCACCTCAACTTCCTCAACAAATACTGTAACCACACAGCCTGATGTATGAGGGCATTGGTGCATTATAAATAAATAAGGAGGGCTACTGACCATTATCGTCCATTGCAGCGCCTGAAATGGGGGATAAAGGCCATTAGCAACCCGGGTTCCTATAGCGGGATGCCGCAAGAAGGAAGGATTATTCTTCCTACAGCGGGACGCCTCCGCCGTCGGTGAAACAACCCGTTTTTTGGCTTCTTATGGCTATATCCAATCCAATCCTCATCCCCCCCACATCCCCAGAGATTCCTTGTTGAGTTTGACAAGTGAAATGCTGCTTTTAAAAAAATGTTTTCACTGCACTGTCCGCGGACCCCAAAAAAGTCTGCGAATCCAAGATGGCGGGCGCTCCAGGAAAACCGACGCATTTCACATTTTCCCACCAGCCAGTCAGCCAGTGCGTCCCGATGTCCGCGGATCACGCTAAAGTCAGTGAATTTTCTGGCCAATCGGAGGCCAGTCTGCAGACAGTACAGCCAATCAGAGGCCAGTCCGCGGATCGAACAGGGAAGTGAGTCCGCAGAGTGGACATAGATATCACAAATATTTTTGCCTCACGTTTTACTCATTTAAAAAAAACTACTGGACGGATTTACACCAAATTAACAAAAGCACGCTTTCGGGACCAAGCCGCCGCTCCTGCCGCAAATTTGGTGAAAATCCGTCCAGCGGTTTGGGCTGTAGGCATGAGCAAAGTTTTTTCCCATTATGTCAAAAAGATATTTTGGGACCCCTCTAAAACTTTTCCCCTCTTGGACCAAATCTCACCAAACTTCGCAAAAAAAATCAGAGTGGGCCATATACTTTTGTTTGACTTTTTTTGGTGAGGATTCTTCCAGGGGGAGCAAAGTTATAAGCCGCCCAAAAAGTGCTCTTCCTATGGGATAAGCAACTTAACCATAACTACATGGCCGCTACCGCAGGCCATGTAATTCAACATAAATGTGTTACTCAATATTCAAGTTGTATTTTCAAATAAAAACTTTTCAAGCTGTTTTTCTTCAAATTAAGTTTTTTAATGTCCAACGCGTTTTTCTAGACTGTTTATCTCTTCTTCAGGGGCTATTCTTTCTATAAATAATGTATTCAGAAATAATACAATTAGTAATTTCTTCAGTGTTTCAGGATATTTGTACAGTTATGATATTTGTACAGTTATTATGAATTAAGCTGCGTTATCAATAAATCAGAAATTCAAAAACCACTAATGTATCTGGCTATGTATTGTGCTCATAGAGAAAGATATTTAATTTAAATTTTCATAACCTTTCATTTTTCAAAGTAACCTTAAATTTGCAAAATCCAATACTTTTTATAAAAAATAGAACGCTATTGTGATCATTAACATTCGTGCACTGTAAAAAGCGATACCAAACACTGTGTGTGTGTGTATATATATATATATATATATATATATATATATTCCAAAAATATTCACCAAGTGCTGACCTGTCTTTTTTCTATTGATCGTGAAGGATCCAGTACTTTCCTTTCCTCTGAGACCAAGCTCATTTGTACATCAGAGTTATTTCCTTTTTTGTTCAAATATTCACCAAGTGCTGACCTGTCTTTTTTCTATTGATCGTGAAGGATCCAGTACTTTCCTTTCCTCTGAGACCAAGCTCATTTGTACATCAGAGTTATTTCCTTTTTTGTTCCCTTCATTATTTCGTATGCTCCCTAAATAAATTATGTGACATTAAGTACCAATTCTTTATAGGTGAAAGACCCATCTCTTATTGGCCTACTACTTACATTAGCCGTTGTATTCCAATACTAACTTGATAGTTGTTGCTGCTGTTAGATCTTAATTCCTTTGGTTAGATTTCCTTTGCATATATGGCTGAAATGTTCCCTCTAAATCTGTCAAAAGCATAGTGTTTCTTATTAAGTAATAGGAATTAAAAATATATTTCGATGATCTCCCATAATGGAGGCATCGTCTAATTGCCTGTGTCAGTAGGGTCAAAGTAGAAGAGTAACGTAGTGGAGAATTTCATTTGAAGGCTAATGCCCGTATCGAATACGTAAAGAGTTCCCGTAGTGCACTGTAACCAAGCACAACTCTATTGAAGTGGTTGTGTTCCAATATTATGTGTCTAAATCAGGTTCAATGAAAAATTCAAGAAAACATTCAGGATTATGGAAGATACGTTACCTAGGATAGGTATCAGCATTTTCGCATGGTGATAGGGTTGCCTCTCTCAAGCGCAACAACTAAGATGGCCGCTTACTATGGTAGCGTCATTACATTGTAGTGACGTCATCATGTCACGTTTGACGTAGGTGTCGTCACCATTGTAAAAATAACGACGTAAAATGTTAATGTTATCGGGTTGAATTCCTTATGATAGAATACAAGTCATAATTGGTTATAATTTGTGATGGTGCTTAATATGAATCACAAAAGAATTCCCTCATTAATATATGATCTTGTTGGAGAATATGAAATTATAATAAAAATATATATATGCAAGAAACTACTATGTGTGTTTCCCATGGACATAATAGTTTTTTTGGTCTAAGTGATCATCTTAGGTTTAGTTATGTCAATATCTGATTAGTAATTCAAAGTTGTCACTAACAAAAAACGATGGGTAACAAAAAAGCATTCTGGATTTACTAAGTTGAATCTGTTATTTTTGATAACTTCTCTAGTGGAAAGAGTCTGATATTACATTGACAATCGATGAAAAGATGGTCACATATGTTGTTCAAAAACATGTATTTAAAGTTGCCCATAAATATATGGGCCTATGGTACTTACTATATCCATACTCGTTATTCTATTGGGCAATTAAAGCAAATGGTCTGTTCCTCATGGTATAGTGTCCAAATTAATGAGTTTTAAAGATTAACTGTATTTAAATGTTAATTTAACAGAATGGAGTTGAGAATTCTAGTTGTGATATATTGAGTCTTGCAGTTAATCACTACTTGTGTGGGGTTGAACTACTATATAATACCCTCTTTATACAATCTCTTATCCATGTTTTTGGAACAATAAAGATCTTGAATAGTTATGGTGTATCCACAATTTTCCATTTCTGTCTCATTCGGGTGCACATTCTAACTCATGTGTTATCTTAATTTATAGATAATTTCTCAATTTGTGTTTCTACCAAAAGCAGCTTTTTTGGTTGGTTTAAGCCTTCTCTTACCAGACAGTACACAAATATACAATGGATTAAAATATAATTTGTTGTCATGTTTAATGTTGTCGTAAACATAGTACATTGTTACTTATGGCTAGTCTTATGAATCCATCCTGAAAAGCTCTCTTGTCGATATCTAGTACATAAATTCTCTTGTTGGTCTCTGCCATCTATTTCTAGACATTACACCTATGTCTAACTGAAGTGAATATCATTTATTGACATGTTAGGTATTATCATAATAAATTAAACATTGTCCATTGTGGCTTTTCTGTCTCTCATAAGTTCACAATCTGTCCACTCTTGTCAAATTATTTAGAGATGTGGTGTGATGCTAGAAATGTCAGGAATTGGGTCTGGGGCAAGCCTAGACGACAATATTTTAGGAAATAGGGAAAAAACTACAATTCCCAGCATGCTTAGAGGCGCAATGTAGTCCCAGATTCGAGCTAAGAGACAGCTGGAGTTCATTACTGGTATATTTAGCCGTTGACCGCCCTTGCACAGGTGCTGATAATTAATGTTATGCAGCACGGGCGGCCACAACGGCGTGTGTGAGGAACGCAAGAGGAAGAGCGAGTGATTTATGTCCATGAAGGCGGACAAAGGCTTTCGGCAGAAAAGGAGAGCGTCTGGCCCGAGCATGGTTAATCTTGCTGGTTAACTTGGGAGGCAACGCGAGCATCCGCGCAGCTCTCCCCATATCTCCCGGGCCACAGCGGTGAACAATTCCTCCCTCTCAGACCGCTGCCTTCGCTTCTATACGCGGCAGCTGCTCCACGGGGCGGCAGCGTTTTCACGGCGTCATATCAGATCGTCCGGGTGTACTTCTGAGTCACCCGGACTCGAAGATAAGTATCCTGATACGTGTTTGTTTATATTGGCAAGAATTATGTTTACTTGATACGTTAAAAGACTCAATTAAGTTTGGCAAGCCCACGGGTTGTATGTAACATTATCTCCAGGAAAAGTATGCGGCAATACTTACCGCAGGAACATTTCTCCTGAGAGATAAAGGGCAAGACTGTTAATTCCGATTCTGAAGGGAAAAATTGGGTTATGTTACTGCTTCTGTTTGCTCATGTTCAATGTCAGCCCTTGGGGCCATGTGTATGTTGACTTCATGTAAGGGAGTTTCCCTTGTATGTGCCATGCAGTTCGTATCGCTCTTGTCCGCTATGTGTTAGCTACATGTTATACTACACGGTCATAAGTATGGTCATGGTATAGGGTAATTAAGAAGCCTAAGCGCTTAGGAGGCTAGTAAGACAGCTAGTATCAAGTAGGAAGTACTAGGCTATATTTTGGTTCAGGATTAAGTATTGTATGGCAAATGCATGTTGTCTGTTCCCTACCTTTCCTTTGTCATTCCACCCCCTTTCCCTAACACTGTCTTCCCCCCATTGGCTGCCATGTGGTTATCTGTGTATTTCCATTCAGAGGCCCGTGCCAACCACGGTGGGAGGGTCGATCTATTCGGCTTCTGTGGTTCGGGAGAGGGGGTTGACACCCTGTCTCCTTATTAGACTTGACAGAATTATCAGCCCCCGATTTTAGGGGTATTTAAACCACCCAAGCCAAATGGATTTGAATCCTCCTTCGTTAACAGACGTGCTAACGACATTACGAGCAATTCAAGCAGAATTAGCACATGCCAGACAGGAATCTAACGCTCTTAAGGCTCAAGTTCAAGGCTCAGTGGCCCAGGGTACTCCCTTGGAGGGAGCGGGAACGTCCACAGGGGGTGTCACAGGCAGGACCTCTACTGTTGTTGTACAAGCACCCAGCAGTTTGCCATTAGCATCACCAGAAAGATTTGCGGGGGATCCGAGTAAGTATATGACCTTTTTGACGCAATGTAGATTACACTTTCTGTGTAAACCCGCTGCGTTCGAAACTATACAAGCTAGGGCAGCGTTTGTGATATCTTATCTAACAGGGGATGCAGCAGCATGGGCTATGCCATTGGTGCAAAAGGATGACCCCTTGCTATACAATTGGGATCAGTTTTTGACATAATTTTGACGTTTATTTGATCGAAGAGAAGTTTCATTAGCTCAGGATAAGGAATTGTTAGCCTTAAAACAAGGGTCACGTGATTTAGTATCCTATGTTACGCAATTCAATTGGTTGGTAATAGAGACAGATTGGCCGGAAAATAAACAGACAGTTCTGTTTTATCAGGGACTCAGGGAGGAATTGAAAGATGCGATGGCCCAGGTGGAACCACAACCGAGTTCCTGTACGGCGATGATTGATCTAGCTTTGAGGTTAGACCATCGTATGAATGAAAGGAAGGGTGACAAGAAGAAACCAGAGATGGTACCTTTTGTAAGATTGGACAAGGGTAGGGGAGGAAAGAGTAGCGATGGAGAGCCCATGCAAATTGGGGGCGTAAGGGGACCCTTGTCAGCAACCGAGAAAGAACAGCGCAAGGTGAATAACTTATGTTTGTATTGTGGACAATCCGGCCATTACATAAGAACATGCCCTAATACGCCAAAGAAGGTCGGAAGGAGCGATGGGAGTAAGGTGGAGGCGGGAAAAGGATTGGGCCGACCTTAGTGGGAACTCAAGGGTCAGGCCCCAGTTTGAAGAAGTTCCCAAGTTGGGCAGCTAATACGATGGATCACAAGAACTCTCATGTGTATCTGTTGGTAACATTATTTTTTGCATGCACAAAACAAATGGTGTCAGCTATGGTGGATTCAGGTGCGACAGGCAATTTTATTGATATCGGTTTGGCAAGGAAGTTGGGACTACCATTGAGAGATAAAGCACAGGTGGAAGGTGTACAGTATGTGGATGGTTCTCCCTTGATTTCTGGTCCTATTTGCCAACAAACACAACCAATTCAGATGAGATGTGAATCAGGGCATGTGGAGGAGATTGTGTTGGATTTGATTGCAGCTCTGCATTTTGGTCTTATTTTGGGTATGCCATGGCTGATCTTACACAATCCTCGTATTGATTGGGTCACCAGAGAGGTATCTTTCACTGGGTCAGAGTGTGAAGAACATTTGAAGGAAGGGGTAGGGCCGGCTCTATTTCTGGCGGATCAGACAGGTGACTCACAAGTGGTGGGGGCTGTGGGGATTGGCATTCCTAGGCAGTATGTGGAGTTCGCAGAAGTGTTTGACAAAAAGGGAGCTGAGAGGTTTCCTCCACATCGCTCTTATGACTGTGTGATCGAATTAGAGGCTGGGGCGAAGTTACCATGCAGTCCTATTTATGCACTAACATAAAAAGAAAATCAACATTTGAAGGAGTATTTGGATGAGATGTTACAAAAAGGGTTCATTAGACATTCTACCTCACCAGTGTCATCTCCTTTGTTTTTTGTGCCTAAAAAAGAGGGAACACTTAGAACCTGTATTGACTGTAGAGCATTGAACAAGGTAACAATAAAAAACAGATATCCTTTGCCTTTAATTTCAGTTCTGTTGGATCAGGTAAAATCAGCAGTGATTTATACTAAGTTGGACTTGAGAGGGGCATACCATTTGATTCGAGTAAAGAGTGGAGATGAGTGGAAAACGGCCTTCAGAACTAAATTTGGACTATTTGAATATTTAGTTATGCCATTTGGCTTGTGTAATGCACCTGCCGCATTTCAATATTTTATGCAAGATGTATTGAGAGAGTTTCTGGACATATTCGTCATTGTATATATTGATGATATCTTGATTTATTCTGCCTCAGAAGAACAACACATTGAGCATGTGCGTTTGGTGTTAAATAAACTACAGGAGCATGAATTATGTGTGAAGTTGGAAAAATGTGAATTCCACACTACTAAGGTGGAATTTCTCGGGTTCATACTCACTCCCACAGGTATTGTAATGGATCAGAAGAAAGTACATGCAGTCATTGACTGGCCAGTGCCTCAATGTATCAAAGACATTCAGTCCTTTTTGGGATTTGCTAACTTTTACAGGAGATTCATTTCGAATTTTTCACAAATTGTTACGCCCATAACTAAGTTGTTAAGAAAGTCTTCTGGGTTTAGTTGGGACCAAGAAGCAGAGAAAGCATTTGTCACACTAAAATTGGCCTTTACCTCTGCTCCTGTGCTGAGACACCCAAATCCTGAAAAACCTTTTCAAGTAGAAACTGATGCCTCAAATACAGCGGTGGGGGCAGTGTTGTCACTAAAAGATGGAGAAGGGAAGTGGCATCCGGTGGCTTTCTATTGCCGGAAACTTACGAGTTGTGAGCAGAATTACTCCATTACGGACAAGGAATTATTGGCTATACGGGCAGCATTTCTGGAGTGGAGACATTATCTTATGGGAGCGAGACATCAAGTGGTGGTAGTAACTGACCATAAGAATCTTCAATACTTCAAGACCGCACACACTTTAAGCCCCGGACAGTTGCGGTGGTCACAATATTTCAATGAATTTGACTTTTTGGTAACTTTCAGACCAGGAAAGAAAAATGGTAAGGCTGATGCACTATCCAGGCAGAAAAACTTGGAAAATGTGGTGCCAGAGGTGAAGACTATACTTCTAGTGGAAAGGGTGGTGGGAGCGATAACGAATAGTCTATTAAGACAGGTGAAAAAAGAAATGAAGAAAAACATGAATGTGGCATGGGGCACTAAGGACCCTTTGGAGACGGTTAAAGAAGGTCTTCCGTACTATGCAGGGAAGTTATATTTACCTACTCGGGGTTTACAAAATAAAGCACTGCATTGGTGTCATAACTCTCCTTTGGCAGGGCACGCAGGAAGGAAAAAGACACAAGCAATGTTGACTAGGTACTTTTGGTGGTCAACTTTAAGACAGGATACAATTGATTATGTTAAAAAATGTGAAACATGCACACAGTGTAAGGCAGATCATGTAAGGAAAGCAGGACTGTTGCAGCCCTTGCTTACCCCGGAGAAGGTGTGGACTCATATTTCAATGGATTTCATAACTGACTTGCCTCAGAATAAGCATTATGACACTATTTGGGTGGTAGTGGATTATCTGTCCAAACAAGCTCATTTTGTGCCTTGTCAAGGTATTCCTAGTGCAGGGAAACTGGCAGAATTATTCCTACAAAACATTGTTCGGTTGCATGGTTTGCCACAAAGTATTGTGTCGGATAGGGGCCCACAGTTTACTTCGAAGTTTTGGCGTGCTTTTTGTGCAATGCTGGGTATTGAATGCGCATTATCCACCAGTTATCATCCACAGACTGATGGACAAACAGAGCGTGTCAATCAGACTTTGGAGCAATATTTACGATGTTATTTGCATGATGGTATGGAATCATGGGTTCAGGCTTTATGGCTAGCAGAGTTTACATACAACAACACTGAACATGTTTCACTAGGGATGTCACCTAATGAATGTTTGTATGGACAAGAACTGAACATGTTACCAGAACAGTTACCGTCAGTGGCAAACTTTCCAGCATTACAGGAGAGGAAAGAATATCTTTTGGCCCTAAGACAAAAGGCTAGAGTGAATTTGGAGAAAGCCAAGAAGGATTATAAGACGCAGGCAGACAAAGGGAGACGGGAAGCCCCTAAGTATCAAATAGGTGACAAAGTATGGTTATCCACACGTAATTTACCATTGGCAGGATATCGTAAATTTGCTCCCAGATTCATTGGTCCGTATGAAGTGATAACATGTATATCACCAATGGCTGTTGAATTAAAATTGCCTGAAACATTGAAAATACATCCTGTATTTCATGTGTCTCTCCTTTAACCCGCATTTCTGGGAACACGAGTACAGAGACCGCCAGCCATCACCAAGGAAGGACAAACGGAGTATGAGGTCAAGAAGATATTGGATTCAAGGCGCAGACAGCGGAACCTGTGGTATTTAATTGAATGGGCTGGTTACGGAGTGGAGGATTGTTCTTGGGAACCAGCCAGTTCTGTGCATGCACCCAGATTGGTAAGACAGTTCCATTTACGTCACCCGGAAAAGGCAGGCCCAGGGAAGAGCCCTGGGAGAGGAGGTACTGTCAGGAATAGGGTCTGGGGCAAGCCTAGACGACAATATTGTAGGCAATAGGGAAAAAACTACAATTCCCAGCATGCTTAGAGGCACAATGTAGTCCCGGATTCGCGCTAAGAGACAGCTGGAGTTAATTACTAGTGTATTTAGCCGTTGACCGCCCTTGCACAGGTGCTGATAATTAATGTTATGCAGTACGGGCGGCCACGACAGTGTGTGTGAGGAACGCAAGAGGAAGAGCGAGTGATTTACGTCCATGAAGGCGGACGAAGGCTTTCGGCAGAAAAGGAGAGCGTCTGGCCCGAGCATGGTTAATCTTGCTGGTTAACTTGGGAGGCAACGCAAGCATTCGCGCAGCTCCCCCCCATATCCCCCGGGCCGCAGCGGTGAACAATTCCTCCCTCTCAGACCGCTGCCTTCGCTTCTATACGCGGCAGCTGCTCCACGGGGCGGCAGCGTTTTCACGGCGTCATATCAGATCGTCGGGGTGTACTTGTGAGTCACCCGGACTCGAAGATAAGTATCCTGATACGTGTTTGTGTATATTGGCAAGAATTATGTTTACTTGATACGTTAAAAGACTCAATTAAGTTTGGCAAGCCCACGGGTTGTATGTAACATTATCTCCAGGAAAAGTATGAGGCAATACTTACCGCAGGAACATTTCTCCTGAGAGATAAAGGGCAAGACTGTTCATTCCAATTCTGAAGGGAAAACTTGGGTTATGTTACTGCTTCTGTTTGCTCATGTTCAATGTCAGCCCTTGGGGCCATGTGTATGCTGATTTCACGTAAGGGAGTTTCCCTTGTATGTGCCATGCAGTTCGTATCGCTCTTGTCCGCTATGTGTTAGCTACATGTTATACTACACGGTCATAAGTATGGTCATTGCATAGGGTAATTAAGAACCCTAAGCGCTTAGGAGGCTAGTAAGACAGGTAGTATCAAGTAGGAAGTACTAGGCTATATTTTGGTTCAGGATTAAGTATTGTATTGCAAATGCATGTTGTCTGTTCCCTACCTTTCCTTTGTCATTCCACCCCCTTTCCCTAACTCCGTCTTCCCCCCATTGGCTGCCACATGGTTATCTGTGTATTTCCATTCAGAGGCCCGTGCCAACCACGGTGGGAGGGTCGATCTATTCGGCTTCTGTGGTTCGGGAGAGAGGGTTGACACCCTGTCTCCTTATTAGACTTGACAGGAAATGCATCGGAGGGACAGGGCCTCCCCGTTCTTGTTCTGTAGTCCTTTTTCATGTATGTTCTGTGTTATTTTCTGCCCAGGAGTCAATGTGGGACTCCTGGCAATGCAGCTCTTCCTCTTTTTGGTTTGGTGTACAGACCCTTGGGATACCCTTATGGCACCCATGGGTGGGTGTACAACCCTATACCCCTACTGGATGTTTTAGAGCACCTGTGTGTGGCCCACAGAGCAGGATATGGGCTGGTGGCAGCTCCATGCTGAATTTGGCAGGTGCTCTGAGTATCCTCCATTTTGGGATACCAAGGCCCTGCCATTGGAATCAGTTAATTCCTGATAGAAGACAAGACGGCCCATTTGGCCTCTTGCTCTCTATTGCCTGTTACCCTGTTTTTCCCAAAGTCCTGGGAAGCCCTGGCTCTGTCCCTTCCCCCTGACTGGCTGTTGGGTGGAAGTTCCATATATGGTATTGTGGGGAAGTCCAGGTCAGACTGGCTGGAGCCTTCCCAGTGACTGTATGTTGTGGATATACCCTCTGGGTGGGACCTGGGTGGGACCTGGTTGAATGGGGTGTGTGACCAATATGCACTTCTTGTTATGGGTGTCTAGTTTCTGGTATGTGACACAAAGACAGACAGCCCTGCCGAAACTGGTATGAATGCAGTGTGGAGTGCTGAATGGCTGGGTACTTGTCCCAATACACATTCCTTGTTGTGAGTGTCTGAGAGGGTGGAGGATGGCCTGAATGCACTGTGAGCCTGATTGGCTGCCTGGCTGCTGAATGCCCTTCTGAGTGATTGGTTGCCTGAGTGTGACCCAGCAGAATGAATGAGAGTCCAAACAGTATATCTGGGGGCCTCTCACTGCCAGAAATCGTTCAGAAACTGAAGTTGATACTTAATGCTTACTCTCGAAGCCGAGCCAGAAGAAGAAGGTGAACTGCTGTTCCCTTCATTGCAATCTGAAAGCTGCTTTGCCTTCAAGAACTAATCCAAGAGAGAACCTGGCTAGGAGACCTCTTCCCGAGCTGCGGGGGACCATCATGCACCAGCTGATCTTTGCCAAAGCTCTCTGGTAGACAGACCTACGAAAGGCTGCTGACCGGACAAGGGGACCGCCGAGGAGAACAAAGAGAAGGCCCGGACAGCCGTCCACCGTCGCCGACCGGCAGTCGCCGCCCGTAATCCCAGTGCTCCCTTTGCCTAAGAACATTTTGATACAAGGACTCCCTTGTTCATCACTGTCGACCGCTTTCGTCCTGGTGCAGAACGTCAAGGCCGCCGATGACTGAGGAGAATCCGCTGGTGGGTTTCCCGCCAACCGAAGAGCTCAGAGACAACAACGAAGCTACTGAAGCCAGCCATGGTCACGTCCCGTTCGCCAATGCCAGACACCGATGACCCAACGCCCTTGCTGGGCCAATGTTATTCATTGACTCTTTGCGGCAACGAACACTCGTCGTCGAGGTGCACCACATGCCTCCGCTTGCAGGACGTTTTCGGCCAATCGTCACCGAGCACCGCAAGAACCAAAGCTGGTACTGCAACAACAGTGTTCACCCATTTCTTCACTGAATCTCGACAACCCGCGTCTCCTGCCTTAAAGGGAGTGCGCTCAAGAAGGGCCTGTCGACGACTCACTGAAGAACTCTAGAAAACATAGGTACTTTGGGGCTGTAGGAGATAACACTCTAATAGACAATATATGGACTGGGCTTGCAGTACATTTTTATTTACAGGCTGCCCAGGTGGGGGGATCCTCATACAGAACTGTGCCTAGTGGTAGGGGCCCAGTATTCAGCCAATTCTCTAACCAACTTGTTTTCCTCCTATATCTATGGTTGATGTGGTTTTGCTGTGTTGATTCGTATGCTATTTGAACTGAGTACAGTTGATGCATTTTAATGTAATCATTGTAATCGTGTTACAACATAGAACTGTATATATTTACCATTTTAGAATTGTCGGTGCACAAAGTGTGTTATTTTGATTGTGTACATAACGTGAACCTTATTTATATAAAGAATGTGTTTTCACTAACATAGTGTGTGGACATTCCGTTGTGGGTGCTTGGGGATTACACTGTACTTAAGTACCAGCCTGCATCACCTCCTGAGAGCTAAGCCTTTATTGCTTGACTACGTTTCCAATAATATAGAATCTTGGCTGGGGTCCTCTGTGCCTCTTCACTGCCTTAAAGAAAGCAGGAGTACAGACAACCCCCTCCAGTCTTTGCACTGGTGGCAGCGGTGGGATGCTTATGGTTTTAAGAATCAGTGTGTAACCTTGCCACTTACAAAATATCCATACTTTGTTAAACTGAGGTTTAGTTGTGTACAAGATAACTACATTACAAGCAATGGAATCTATTGCAAATGATAAATTGACTCGGATGAGCTTAGAGCCTCTCCAGAGTGTTTGTGAAGCCAGGGAGTTAGACTTTGAGGATAAGTCTAAGGCTGAGCTGATAGCTGCCCTGGTGGGCTACCAGACTGATTGTGAAGCTCTTGAAGGGGGGATGCAGCCATTGAGGCCTGCCCCTGGGGGTGTTTTTGAATCTTATTCTGGGAATGCCACCATTCCTGCTGCCTCTGTTCTGACCTCCAGCAATGTTTCTTCAGGGAATTCCTTGGAACTTGAATTATTAAGGAAATTGGCCTTTGAATACAAAAAGTTGGAAATAGAAGCTGAGCTTAAGAAAGAGGAGTTGGCACAGCACTTCATCCTTAAAGCCAGGGATCTGGAACTAAAGGATAGGGATCTTGAACTCAAAGACAAGGACCTTGAACTTAAAAACAAGGACACTTAATGTCAGAAAATCCAGCTAGAGAAAGCTAGAGTGGAGACTTCAGAGAAACCAGTTGAGAGTGTCAGGTCCGTAGCCACCAAGTTTATGAAAGATTTTGTTGGTGTCTATGTGGAGGGTTCTGATATCCTCCAATGGGTTGAAGCGTTTGAGATGGCTTGTGGAATCCATGATGTTGATAAGAGATTGGGTTAAGTGTTTTTTAAGCAGAGTGCCTCAGACTGGATATGACTGTATTCTGAAACTGAGTGTGGAAGAAAGGGGTCAGTATGAGTGCATGAAATCTGCTCTAATTGCCAAGTTTGGCAAGACACCTACCCAATGACTTAATAGGTTCAGGGAATTTAAGAAAATAGAGAATGTGTCTTGGATTGAATGGGTGAGTGCTGCACATATGAACATGATGGGGTGGATTGATGATTACAAAGTGAAAACGTTTGTTGAATTGTCCCACCTTTTGTTTTTTGAGCATTTTTCTGAAGCCTGTTCACCAGAGCTACGTCAGTATGTTGCTGACCAGAACATTTTGGATCCCTTTAAGCTAGCCAGCTGGATGATAAGTGGGTCTCCCACCGGGTGTCCCCTAAGGACTCCAGTGGGAAGGACAAGGACACAGAAAAGGGGACCTCTCAGAAGGCTGAGGAGTCCCAGAAGCAGTCCAGTCGATTAAACCAAAACCTTCCTCTACTAAAACCCCAAAATCTAGTGGGGATAAGTCCTATGTGGGTGGGAGTAAGAGTAGTGGTCCACCTGCTGCAAAGCAGGCTCCCATTGGTTCCAGTACCGTACCCCTCATTCCTGGCACATGTTGGGACTGTGGGGCTCTGGACCACAAGAAGGGTGAGCCAAAGTGTAAAGGTAAGGCATTAGGAGTCCAGGCTGTCAGCCTGACCTACCCTTCCCCCATGCCTGGGGTGGAGGCCACTGTCCTCCACTCCTCTACAGGAATCACATTCGGTGCTCCTGTAGAGATTTCCCTATTATCCCTTGGGACCTGGGACCAGTATGCAGAAGTACTGGCGACAATCCCACTGAACACCCGTATGTTTTTGAGAAGTGTCCTCTTGAATGGCCAGCCTTCTACTGGTTTGAAAGACACTGGGGCAAGCATGACAGTGGTGGACAGGACCTTGGTCAAGCCAGAGGACTATGTAGGTGCTCCTCTGAGAACTACCAGGTTAGCTGGTGGGCATCCCAAATTATCGCCTTTAGCCTTAGTCACACTCATGATTTGGGACAAGACAGCAAAGATTCCTGTCCTGATTCAGGACAACGTCCCTGCTAACATTTTGTTAGGCAATGATCTAGTATAGTTTGGATTGATCTCTGATGGTCTCCCCATGACTGCTGCTGCAGTCACTAGATCACAGGTGACACCGGGTCTGACTGTGAGTCAGGTACCCAAGCCAAAGGCGAGGCCTAAGGCAAGAAGGAGGAACAAGAAGGCCACCTATGTGACTGGGGCTCCTTCTCCTCCTGGAGTACCCATTGGGATTCATGATCCAGACGAGCTGGATCCAGTGGTAAACCCAAACTCAACTCCTGAGGGATAAGAGGCAGAAGACCCTCCCTTGGGAGAGGTGCCAAACCCAGAGGACCACCCTGACCTTCAATGCCTGCTGGCTGAAGGGGGACCCTCCTGTGTGGGCTTCTGTAAGGGTAAGAGAGAGTGCCACTCTCTCGAGGGTGTGAGGAAACAGGCCCTGTCCCAGGCACAGGCAGAAGTGCCTAGGACATTCCCGATTTATTGGGAGGGTGACCTCCTTGTTAGTGAGCCCACTAAACCTGAACCTGGTGCCCTCAAAATGTTGGTGGTACCCCAGGTTTACAGGCCCTTCCTACTGCATTTGGCGCATGAGGTGCCCTTGGCTGGTCATCTTGACGCCAAGAAGACTAAGCAGAGGTTCTCTGCCCATTTCTACTGGCCCCGGATGGGAGTAGAAGTGGAGTCACACTGCAGGACCGGCCCAACTTGTCAGTTATCTGGCAAGACTGGAGGCAGTGTCATTGCCCCACTGCAGCCATTGCTAGTCATTGGCACATCATTTGAGAGGGCGGGCATTGACATTGTCAGTCCCCTTGACCCTCCCACTTCAGGTGGACATCGGTTCATCTTGGTAGATCATGTCACCAGGTACTCTGATTCTATACCCCTTCGGACTGTTACTGCCAAGGTTGTTGCCAGGGCTCTCCTGGGCACTTCTACCCATGTTGGATTCCCTAAGGAGATTGTCTCAGACAGAGGATCCAACTTCATGTCGAGTTATATGAAAACAATGTGGAAAGAGTGTGGGGTAACCTACAAGTTCTCCACCTCTTATCATCCCCAGATCAATGATCTGGTCGAGAGATTTAAAAAAACTCTCAAGGGCATGCTAGGCGCTTTGGAAGAGCCCCAAAGGTGGAAATGGGATCTCCTCCTGCCATGCCTGCTATTTGCTTACAGAGAGGGCCCTTAAGAGGGTGTTGGTTTCAGCCCCTTTGAGTTACTCTTTGGACATCCTGTGAGGGGCCCCTTGCCTTGATCAGAGAAGTTTTGGAAGCCACCACTCCAAGTGCTGCCAAACAAGTGGGGGACTATGTGTTAGGCCTCAGACGGAGGATGACACAGATGATGGGTCAGGCGACAGCGAATCTCAAGGCCAGCCAGGATTTGAACAAGTACTGGCATGACCTTAAAGCCTCGCAAGTGGACTGGACTCTAGGCCAGGATATCCTTGTGATGGGTTCTACCAAGCCTCAAGCTTTGGCAGATAAGTGGACTGGACCCTTCAGGATAATCTCCAAGATGGGCAAAGTCAATAATCTGGTGGACATGGGAGTCCCTGGGGTAGCCCCTCAGGTATTCCATATTAACAGGCTCAAGCCTTTCCATAGGCGAGCCAAATTCTCATGTCTCTCTGACTCCAGAGCAGGAGAGGGCATGCAGGGCTTTGCTCCAGCAGTATGCGCCTCTGAACCACATCCAGGCTTAGGTTGGATCTGGGTGTCATTGAACCCTCAAAAGGCTGCCGACCGGAGAAGGGGACCGCCAAGGGGAATGAAGAAAGGCCCCAGACAGATGTCCACGTCGCAGACCGCCATCCCCGACTGGAGCCGCAGTGCTCCCTTTACCTAAGAACATTTTGATCCAAGGACTCCCTTGTTCATCATCGTCGACTGCTGTCGTCCTGCCGGAGAAAGTGAAGGCCGCCGACGACCGAGTAGAATTCGCTGGTGGGTTTCCCGCCACCCGAAGAACTCAGAGACACTGACAAAGCTACTGAAGCCAGCCGTGGTAACATCCCATTCGCCGACGCCAGACGCTGACGACCCAACGCCCTTGCTGGGCCAAAGTTCTTCATTGACTCTTTGCAGCAACAAACACTTGTCGTCGAGGTGCACCACACGCCTCAGCTTGCGGGACATTTTCGGCCGATCGTCAACGAGCACTGCAAGAACCGAAGCTGCTACCGCAACGACAGTGTTCACCCATTTCTTCACCGAATCTCGACTACCCACGGCTCCTGCCTTAAAGGGAGTGCACACACGAAGGGCCTGTCAATGACTCACCAAAGAACTCTACAAAACCAGGTACTTTGGAGCAGTAGAACTTTTATAGACGGAGATAAGACTCCAATAGACAATATATGGACTGGGCTTGTAGCACATCTTTATTTACAGGTTACACAGGTGATCCTCATACAGAATTGTGCCTAGTGGTAGGGGCCCAGTATTCTGCCAATTGTCTAACCAACTTATTTGCCTCCTAAATCTATAATTGATATTGTTTTGCTGTGTTGATTCATATGCTATTTGAACTGAGTACAGTTGATGCAGTTTAATGGAATCAGAGTAATCGTGGTACCACCTAGAACTGTATATATTTACCATTTTAGAATTGTCAGAGCACAAAGTGTGTTATTGTGATTGTGTACATAACGTTAACCTAATTTATATAAAGACTCGGTTTTCACTAACATAGTGTGTGGACATTCCGTTGTGGGTGCTTGGGACTACACTGTACTTAAGAACCAGCCTGCATCACCTCCTAAGAGCTAAGCCTTGATTGCTCGACTACGTTACCAATAATAGAGAATCTTGGCTGGGGTTCTCTGTGCCTCTCCTCTGCCATATAGAGAGCAGGAGTACAGACAACTATCTCCAGTCTTTACATATGGCCCTATTTAGTATTCCCCATTGAGTCCCAGTGGGGACATAGAGTCTAATTTGTGGATCCAGTATAATTCTCTTTGGGAGAGTATCTCAGAGATGTTTCCACCCCTCGGTAGGGGGTGCACTACTTCCAAGATTAAACATCGTAATTGAGCTATTGTGTGTTTATTGTCTCGAAAATATCTGTAAATTGGCGACTGGATGTTGTTTGTCCTGATGTTGGATTTATGCTCTGTCCAACGTTCTTTGGCTTTCCTCACTGTTTTGCCTATGTAATATTTCCCGCAGGGGCATTTAAGAGCATATATCACGTTCTTCGAGATACATGTAGAAAAATCTCTGATTCGGATCTTCTTTCGTGTATTCGGGTGTCTGATATGGTCCCCTTTTATCAAATTCGAACAATGTTGGCAATCTAAACAGGCAAAGGTGCCATTCTTTTGTCCTTTCAGTAATAGCTGTGTCTTGTTCTTTGGTCTTTCTGCTTTTATCAATGTATCTCTAAAATGTCTTCCTCTTTTATAGGCTAACATTGGTGGTTCGGGAAACAGATGGTGTAAAGTCAGATCATTCTTGATAAGATCCCAATTCTTCATTATACATTTCTTAATCTTTGGGATGAAAATTTTAAAGAATGTATCAATCTGGTGCTTTCCTTCTTTTTCATGTACTTGAGGAGGTTATCCCTTTTCAATGGTTCCTCTATAGGTCTTGCATTTTCTAAGATTTCTTCTGGAATACCTCTTTCAATTAATTTTGTTCTTATATTTTCATATTCTTTTTGCAGATTTTCAGTGTGTGATGTTATTCTTTTTAGTCTCAACAATTGACTGAAAGGTAGATTCTCCTTCACATGATTCGGGTGGAAGCTTTTATAATGCAGACCGTTATTTACATTGGTTGGTTTCCGGTATATGGTGTTAAAGGTTCTGTTCTTGTTTATTGAACTGTGACATCTAGAAAGTGTATGAATGGTGTTACAACTTCTAAAGTGAACTGTATCCGTTCATTACATCTATTCAAATAGTTGTGGAATTGCTGGAGTTCTTCTTCAGTTCCTTCCCATATTCCAAAAATATGATCGATGAATCTCTTCCAGAATTTTAATTTTGGTGTCCAATCTTGATTGTTAAGCACAAAGGTTTTTTCAAAATAATACATAAATATATTTGCGTATGATGGTGCTGCAGATGATGTTACACATATGAAGAAGTGGTCCTTATGGTCCCCGAATCAACTCTGTGGCTTCATTCGGAGCAGTGATTTCAAGATGGCGGATCGCATTGCTCACAGTTCCAAATGCAGCGTTCCAGCCTTTTCACATATGCCAGAAGCGCAGCGTGCAGGTCATGTGATCCCTTATACATCACGAAGTTTGTCAACTCTTCGCGTCACTACTGTTCTAGCTGATGCTCCATTCTTTCCTCAGCTTTCGAAGTGTACCCAATCCATCAGGCTGCTACCCGCATCTTGTATCCCGATTCAGTTTCTTGGTCATTTCGCTACCATTTCCCGTGTAATATTAAGTCCACGTCTGATATATATTCTAAGTATCCTTCCGGGCTTCGTAGCCTCCCACTCCCAGAGTTTCACTTACCTTTCTCTCTTTGACAGGATTCTTGCTTTCAAGTCCTCTGTGGCTCCCGCCTCTGCGGCTTCTCTCCAGGTATTCAAGACTCGACTGGTTCAGAGGTTAGGGGAAGTCCT
Organism: Ambystoma mexicanum; assembly: GCF_040938575.1. Taxonomy (NCBI): domain Eukaryota; kingdom Metazoa; phylum Chordata; class Amphibia; order Caudata; family Ambystomatidae; genus Ambystoma; species Ambystoma mexicanum. The sequence goes on along the minus strand of NC_090928.1, from coordinate 542,794,965 downwards.
ATGGTTACTTACCTTCTAATTGCCATATTCACCTACTTCCTCCCTCTTACCTCTCTCTATTGTCATCCTCTCCAGAAGAAGCCTTCCTGAGTTTGAACCTCTATAACCTCAGGTGACCTTATTCAGAACTGTATATATTTACCATTTTAGAATTGTCAGAGCACAAAGTGTGTTATTGTGATTGTGTACATAACGTTAACCTAATTTATATAAAGACTCGGTTTTCACTAACATAGTGTGTGGACATTCCGTTGTGGGTGCTTGGGACTACACTGTACTTAAGAACCAGCCTGCATCACCTCCTAAGAGCTAAGCCTTGATTGCTCGACTACGTTACCAATAATAGAGAATCTTGGCTGGGGTTCTCTGTGCCTCTCCTCTGCCATATAGAGAGCAGGAGTACAGACAACTATCTCCAGTCTTTACATATGGCCCTATTTAGTATTCCCCATTGAGTCCCAGTGGGGACATAGAGTCTAATTTGTGGATCCAGTATAATTCTCTTTGGGAGAGTATCTCAGAGATGTTTCCACCCCTCGGTAGGGGGTGCACTACTTCCAAGATTAAACATCGTAATTGAGCTATTGTGTGTTTATTGTCTCGAAAATATCTGTAAATTGGCGACTGGATGTTGTTTGTCCTGATGTTGGATTTATGCTCTGTCCAACGTTCTTTGGCTTTCCTCACTGTTTTGCCTATGTAATATTTCCCGCAGGGGCATTTAAGAGCATATATCACGTTCTTCGAGATACATGTAGAAAAATCTCTGATTCGGATCTTCTTTCGTGTATTCGGGTGTCTGATATGGTCCCCTTTTATCAAATTCGAACAATGTTGGCAATCTAAACAGGCAAAGGTGCCATTCTTTTGTCCTTTCAGTAATAGCTGTGTCTTGTTCTTTGGTCTTTCTGCTTTTATCAATGTATCTCTAAAATGTCTTCCTCTTTTATAGGCTAACATTGGTGGTTCGGGAAACAGATGGTGTAAAGTCAGATCATTCTTGATAAGATCCCAATTCTTCATTATACATTTCTTAATCTTTGGGATGAAAATTTTAAAGAATGTATCAATCTGGTGCTTTCCTTCTTTTTCATGTACTTGAGGAGGTTATCCCTTTTCAATGGTTCCTCTATAGGTCTTGCATTTTCTAAGATTTCTTCTGGAATACCTCTTTCAATTAATTTTGTTCTTATATTTTCATATTCTTTTTGCAGATTTTCAGTGTGTGATGTTATTCTTTTTAGTCTCAACAATTGACTGAAAGGTAGATTCTCCTTCACATGATTCGGGTGGAAGCTTTTATAATGCAGACCGTTATTTACATTGGTTGGTTTCCGGTATATGGTGTTAAAGGTTCTGTTCTTGTTTATTGAACTGTGACATCTAGAAAGTGTATGAATGGTGTTACCACTTCTAAAGTGAACTGTATCCGTTCATTACATCTATTCAAATAGTTGTGGAATTGCTGGAGTTCTTCTTCAGTTCCTTCCCATATTCCAAAAATATGATCGATGAATCTCTTCCAGAATTTTAATTTTGGTGTCCAATCTTGATTGTTAAGCACAAAGGTTTTTTCAAAATAATACATAAATATATTTGCGTATGATGGTGCTGCAGATGATGTTACACATATGAAGAAGTGGTCCTTATGGTCCCCGAATCAACTCTGTGGCTTCATTCGGAGCAGTGATTTCAAGATGGCGGATCGCATTGCTCACAGTTCCAAATGCAGCGTTCCAGCCTTTTCACATATGCCAGAAGCGCAGCGTGCAGGTCATGTGATCCCTTATACATCACGAAGTTTGTCAACTCTTCGCGTCACTACTGTTCTAGCTGATGCTCCATTCTTTCCTCAGCTTTCGAAGTGTACCCAATCCATCAGGCTGCTACCCGCATCTTGTATCCCGATTCAGTTTCTTGGTCATTTCGCTACCATTTCCCGTGTAATATTAAGTCCACGTCTGATATATATTCTAAGTATCCTTCCGGGCTTCGTAGCCTCCCACTCCCAGAGTTTCACTTACCTTTCTCTCTTTGACAGGATTCTTGCTTTCAAGTCCTCTGTGGCTCCCGCCTCTGCGGCTTCTCTCCAGGTATTCAAGACTCGACTGGTTCAGAGGTTAGGGGAAGTCCTATGGTTACTTACCTTCTAATTGCCATATTCACCTACTTCCTCCCTTTTACCTCTCTCTATTGTCATCCTCTCCAGAAGAAGCCTTCCTGAGTTTGAACCTCTATAACCTCAGGTGACGCTGTCTTCACGCCGCTTTCAAGACACCGGGATACACTTTCGACCAGGGTTTTCTACCCCAGAGGGTTTCCCTGACAGGCGCATACTCCTTCTCGGGGTTTTGTTTACGAGCAGGGAGTGGCGCGTTGGTCGGGGTGATCTTTGCTTTCAGCATTGGCCTTCCATGGAATTATTCAGTCTGCTGAGGTGAGAGTATCCTTTGAATCAAAACTGTTAATGTGATACATTGGCTTCCAATTTGTAGCCCTAACGGATAACAGAATAACAGATGAGCCCATTAATGCGCCTAATATTTGTAGCTAGTATTTATCATTATACCTGTAAAGACTGGAGGGGGGTCTGTACTTCTGCTCTCTATATGGCAGAGGAGAGGCACAAAGGACCCCAGCCAAGATTCTCTATAGGGTAGCGCTGGTCGAGCAATCAAGGCCTAGCTTCTCAGGAGGTGATGCAGGCTGGTTCTTAAGTACAGTGTAGTCCCAAAGCCCCCACAAAGGAATGTCCACACACTGGAGGTCATTACAACCCCGGCGTTAAGGGTTAACGACGGCGTTAACCCTTAACGCCGGATTCCCACTTTAACGCCTGCTTTTGGCAGGCGTTAAAGTCCATGGCGCTAACCCGCCATGGTGCTAATTACGCCGCCGTAATTTACGGCGGCGTAATTAGCGCCTTCCCCACTCCCATTATGCCCTATGGGGCAAAAATGGGAATGGGGAAGGGAAAATGGGAAATGGGGATTTACCGCCCCACTCACCTTGGAATGGGGCGGTAAATCCGCCATCCACCATGGTGTAAATATAGTTTACACCATGGTGGTAAAGTTGGTGCACTTAGCACCAAGGTTGTAATGACCTCCTCTGTATTAGTTAAAACACAGTCTTTCTATAATTAATATTCAAGGTTATGTACACTATCACAATAACTCACTTTGTGCTCAGAAAATCAACAATGGTAAATATATACAGTTCTAAAGTGGTACCACAATTATTATCAGATCTCATTAGAGTGCATCAACTATACTCCGGTGAAATGTCACGCAGATCACTTAATAAAGGCAACCAACAATAAACAGAGGAAGAAAGCAGTTGGTTAGAACAATTGGCAGAATACTGGCCTCTACCGTTAAACACAGTTCTGTGTGGAGATCCACCCACCTGGGCAACCTGTAAAATAAAGATATGACACAAGCCCAGTCCATATATTGTTCTATAAGTCTTATTTCCTTCTATAATGTTTCTACCGCCCCAATGTACCTGGTAGAGCAGAGTTTTTCGAAGAGGCGTCGATGGATCCTTCTTGAATGACTCCCTTTAAAGCAGGAGCCACGGATCGTCGAGAGGCGTTGAAGAAGGTGAACTTGGCGTCGACAGCATCGATGAAAAGTTCGAGGGTGCCAAGCCCACAGCGTCAATGCAGGCGGTGCTTGTCGGCAACGTCCTGCGAGGATGAGGTGTGCGGGACACCTCTGCGATTGATGGTTCAGGACCGCAAAGAGTTTCTGAAGAACTGTGGCCCGACAAGGGTGTTGAGTCGTCAATGTCTTTGTGGTCTTTGGGTGGCGGGAAACCCACCGGCGGATTCTCCTCGGCATGTCAGCGTCCTCAACTTTCTCCGGCGGGATAAAGCGGTCGACGGTGCGGACAAGTGAGTCCTTCGATTCAACAGTCTTAGGCAAAGGAGCACGCGGCTCAGTTCGTCAGTGGCACAGCATCAAGCGGTCCCCTCTTCTGGGCAACACGGCTTCGATGGGCCTCCAGCAGTTACAGCGATACTCCGAACCCTAGACAACGGCAATGGACTTCGACGGCGTCGATGTTCAGGTGCTTCACTTCGTTCTCCTCGGTGGTCCCCATCTCCGGTCAGTAGCCTTTCAAGGGTCTGACTTCCAGAGAGCTTCGGTGCAGGTTGGCGGTGCTCGATGGTCCCTCAGAGCATGGGAAGAGGGCGCCTAACCAGGTCCTCTCTCGGATCAGTCCGTGACAAACTCAACAGCTTTTGGATCGGGTCGAAGCAAATGCAGCAGCAGTTCTTCTTCCAGCTGGTCGTCGAGGATGAGCAGTTCCAGTTATTCTTCAAGTGTTAACTCAACTTCTGAACAATTTCCAGTGGTGAGAGGTCCCCAGATATACTATTCTGTCTCTCATCCACACTGCTGGGTCACACTCAGCAGGCAATCATACAGAAGGGCATTCATGCAGTCAGTCAGTCAGCCAATCAGGCATACAGTGCATTCAGGCATACTCCTCCCTCTCAGACACTCACAACAAGGAATGTGGATTGGGACAAGTACCCAGCCATTCAACACTACACACTGCATTCATGCCAGTTTTGGGCAGGGCTGTCTCAGTCTTTGTCTCTCATACCAGGAACCAGACATCCACAACAAAAAGTGCATATTGGTCACACACTCCATTCACCCAGGTCCCACCCACAGGGTGTACCCATAACATACAGTCATTGGGAAGGCTCCAGCCAGTCTGGCCTGGACTTCACTCACAACAACACCATATATGGAACTTCCACCCAACAGCTAGTCAGGGGGAAGGGACAGAGTCCGGGCTTCCCATGACTTTGGGAAAACAAGGTAACAGGCAAAAGAAAGCAAGTGGCCACAGGAGCCATCTTGTTTCCTATCAGGAATCAACTGATCCCAATGGCAGGGCATGGGTGTTACGCTCACCTGGCTCTCACAGGGGTGTCGAGCGGAACTGGACTGCCACGGTCTCCACCAACGTGATGCGTAGTGCAGAGATGACTGACTGGACTGGCCCACCTAGCTTCGTCTGCTTGACCCGTAGGAATAGTCTCCTAAAGACAGGGAAAGGGAATTAGCCACCCACGGATTTGAGTATTAACACCTCACTGTGTCCCCACTTATCACTTCCGACATTCCCTTTCACAAAGCTCACCTTATAGTTTTGTATGATGAGCTCTCCATCCTGCGAGCAATGCAGGGGCGCGTTGATGGCCAGTTACTTCACTGGCTTGAGGATATTGGAAGAGTTCTGGACAAATCTTGGCTCCACACCTCCGGGCGAAAGGCCGTAAGTATATAGTTCTAAAGAGTTCAAAATGTCTGAATAATCACTCTCGTCCAATTCCTTTGTTTCTTTTGCAGTTTAGACCCAAAAGAAGATCGTCTTGTGGCAGCTGAAAGCGTTCAGGTAAGAGTCTGTGTTTTCTAACACTGTCCGGTAAATGATGCCAAGGTTTAACTCGCTGCTTTCTCTTTCTTGCAGGTGCGACGTAGGAAGAAGTGGCGTGCTGGTGGATAATACCTCCTGCAGTAAAATCATGTAAGCATATGGTGGCAAGAGATTGTCCTTGTTTGTTCCCTTGGCTCACCGTGTTGTTTTCTTGTCCCTCTTAAGTATTGGAATGCGGCAACCTGGTGATGGAGACAGCACCGGATCATAGAGATGCTGCGAGGAACGGTGAGTATGGAGCGGCTCAGCAGCAGGCGATGCAACGTGTTTAAAATGAAGTCTGTTTCTGATTCGAAGATGCGCTTAATCCGAAATCAGGTAAGAAATCCAGTAATGTTCTTGTTCTAACCTTTCTTCTTCTTTTCCTTCTTTCTAGGTGCTCTGGACTCGAGGCGGGCGTGGCAGGATGCTGGATGCTGACTGCAGACACGTGAGCGTTACGCTGCTGGATGCAGAATAACGCGAAGCATGTGCTGCTCTTCGGGCGTGGTTTAAATAGCCTTCAAAGTAGTCCCAGGTAAGTATTCCTCCACAACCGAGTAACAAAATAGTTCCTAAGATAAAATAGTCCCTTCCAAGCCTCACATGGGCTTGGATCCCTTGCAGCATGGTCTGCCTCAGGTAAGTTTTAACATATGAGCCTGGCGCCATAGGCGCCAGGACTGATGTCCTATATGTGCAGGACTGTACCCAGATAGCCCCTAACAGGGGTTGCTGGGTTTGCTCCTGGTAACATGATGCCTGCTTCCGGGGTTGATGGACTTGTTCTGGATGCCCGGAGGTAGGCATCATGACACTGGGTATCCCAAAATGGAGGATACTCAGAGCACCTGTCAAATTCAGCATGGAGCTGCCACCAGCCCATACCCTGCTCTGTGGGCCACACACAGGTGCCCAAAAACATACACTATGGGCACAGGGTTGCACCCCCACCCATGGGTGCCATAAGGGTATCCCATGGGTCTGTACACCAAACCAAAAACAGGAAGAGCTGCACTGCCAGGATCCCACATGGACTCCTGGGCAGAAAACAATACAGAACACAAATGAAAAAGGACTACAGGACAAGGAGGCCCTGTCCCTCCAATGCATTTCCAGCATCACAGTCGCCCCCCCCAGACTGAGGTCAGGGTTCCTAATCTCCCACGGGATAGACACCCTCATCCAGATGGTCAACATACCTTCTGGAAAGGCCATCTGCATTATCGTGACTCTTCTCTGGTCTATGCTCTATGGTGAAGTCTAGCCCTTGCCGGCTAATGGACCACCTGAGCAGTTTCGGGTTTTCACCCTTCATCTACATAAGCCACTTCAGGGGCTTATGATCTGTTTGGACCTTGAAGGTAGACCCTGTAAGGTAGGGCCTAAATGCCTAAGGCTCCAAACTATACTGAAACATTCCTTTTCAACAGTAGCCCACCTAAGTTCTTTACCCTTGAGTTGTCTACTGATGAAGATGATCGGATGTTCCCTCCCTTTGTCATCTAACTGGGACAAGACAGCTCCAATTCCGGTGTCGTAGGCATCCATCTGGACGATAAAGGGTTTGCTGCAGTCAGGTGCACAAAACACAGGTGCCCTACACAGACTTTATTTCAAGCCATCCAAGGCCCTCTGACAGTGTTCAGTCCAATTAACCTTCCTAGGCTGTTTGGGTGAGGTCAGAGCTGTCAGTGGTGCAGCTATGGTTCCATAGTCCGCCATGAAATTGCGATAATACCCAGTGAGGCCCAAAAAGGCTCTCACATGGGTATGAGTAGTGGGAGTCTCCCAGTCATGTACATCTTGTAATTTACTGGAGAGAGGTTGGATTTGACCCCCTCCTACCTCATGACTTTCCCCTGAGCTATCTGGCACTTGGTGGCCTTGATAGTGAGGTTAGCCCTTTTCAAGGCCTGCAACACCTTATCCAGATGTGTCAAATGCTCTTCCCAGGTGGAACTGTAGACGGCAATGTCATCTAAGTAGGCCACAAAGAAGGCCTCCAGCCCACTGAGTGCATGATTGACCAATCTCTGGAAGGTGACAGGGGCATTCTTCAACCCAAAAGGCATGACCCTAAACTGGTAGAGTCCCTAGTGTCCCTCAGGTGTTGAGAACGCCGTCTTTTCATGGTCCGTCAGAGCTATTTGCCAATAGCCTGAGGTAAGGTCAAAGGTGCTCACAAATTTGGCAGCACCTATGGTGTCCACGAGCTCATCAGCCCTGGGCAATGGGTGCAAGACAGTTTTGGTGACAGCATTGACTCCTCAGTAGTCCACACAGAACCTCCAATCCTTGGTTTCTGCCTGGGAACTTGCCTTGGAGACAAGGACCACAGGACTGGTCCAGGGACTGGTTGAGGGTTCAATAACACCCAGATCCAACATCTTGGAGACCTCAGCCTGGATGTGGTTTTTAACTGTATCTGACATACGGTAGCACCTGCTTTTGACAGGCACACTGTCACCAGTGTCAATTTCGCGCCTACACCAAGGTGTAAGCCCTGGTGTCAGTGAGAACAGAGAGGCATACTGCCAGAGCAAAGCCCTGCAGGCCTTCTGCTGCTTTGTTGTCAGATCGGGAGAGAGATGTACTCCCTCCACTGAGCCATCCTGAGGGTTTCTATGCAGCAAATCAGGAAGGGGCTCACTCTCATCCTCTTCTTGCTCTGAAGCCAGCAAGAGACATGAGACTTTGGCTCGCCTATGGAAAGGCTTGAGCCTGTTAACATGGAATACCTGAGGGGCTACCCCAGGGACTCCCATGTCCACCAGATAATTGACTTTGCCCATCTTGGAGATTATCTTGAAGGGTCCAGTCCACTTATCTGCCAAAGCTCTAGGCTTGGTAGGCTCCTTCACAAAGATTTCCTGTCCCGGAGTCCAATCCACTTGCGAAGCTTTAAGGTCATACCAGTATTTATTCAGTTCCTGGCTGGCCTTGAGATTCGCTGGTGCTTGACCCATCATCACTGTCATCGGGGGGCGTGGCCAGCGCGCATGCCGTAAGCCGTGAATCCGAGGAGCTCCTGCCCGAGATCCTGACACGAGCGGAATCGTGCTGTAAATACAGCTATACTCTTTTCGAAAATAACTTCAGCTGAAAGGGGATCCTCTCCCCCGTGATCGGACCCCACTTCCAGGAGAAATCGGAAGCCAGCTGGCCCTGAACGAGGCCGGGGAAGAGGCGCCCCTTGACCACCCAAGATGGCGGCGCCCAGCAGACTCTGATCCGGAACAACGCGAGCCCAACGAGCCAGCTGGGAACCACCCACGCTTGCCCCTCTCCGCACACGGACTGCGCTGGGGCGACGGCTTTGTCTTAGCCCCCCATAACCGGACGGCGATGCCTCGAGGCACCGGGGAGCCAGAACCAAGGAGCGACCCGCGGCAGGAAAGGAGACAGAACACTGCGGCCGTGGACCTCCCCCTTTCTCTTCACGGTCCGACGGAGCCCCTGGCCAGTGGGGGAGGCAGTGAAGTCACCAGCAGCTGCGCGGCCCTGCGACGGGACCTACAAAGGTAAAGACGCCCGCCCTTGGAAGGAGGGAGGAGCGGCCTGGGACTCTCATGGGGGCCTGCCACGCAGCACGGCTTGCTACGCCGGGGCACACTGCAGCTCCAGGGAGGCGGCCCAAGCAATGGACAAGCTGCCATAATTCCATACGAGGAAGTGGTCCTGAGAACTAAATAGGGCCCTGCAACTAATGCGCGCTGGCGGCAACCTGGCACACATTAAAAAGAAACTTGTCTCTGGCGTGGGCGGAGGACCACACAAAGAGGACGATCGTGCATGTGAGACCCCGGGGGGCTGTTGATTATTGGCGAGGCCTAGGGACCAGCGGGTTTCACTAAGGGCCCCCTGTTCCTACACGACGCTGAAACTGACCACGCACCTTGGAACGGCATAGCATGGTGCTAGAGGTGGTCTAGGGGTTGCAATCGAACTGCACATAATAGTCTGCCTAGACGGCGGCATTCATTGAGCTGAACTATAATAACCACCTGCTGAGCGGTAGAGACAGCGCACTGGACCCAGTGACGGAGATGTCCCCACCAAAAACCAAGACAAAATTAACAACAACAATGGACCCCTACATGACGGTTAGGCCCAAACAGCTGCAGCAACAAGAGCCCACACCCAATGCAATGCCACCACAACCGGAAACAGAACCCAAAGATACACTAGTCCTCCAAGCTATTGCAGCACTACACACCTCTATTGAAACCAAAATAGAGGAAATGAGGGCGGATATGCAGCTTATGCGTCAGGATGCCCGTAACCTAACTGAGAGAGTAAATACGAACAAAGCCACCCTGCACCACAATGTAGCAAGTACTTCCGACTTGAAGGCAAAGGTAGTGGACTTGGAGCAGAAAGTAGCGAGACTCGAGGCAAGATCTGAAGATGCGGAGGGACGCGCTCGGCGCAACAACATTAGGATTTTGGGGGTTCCTGAAGACATGGAGGGCCCAGACCCGACAGACTTTGTAGAGACATTGCTCCTACAAGAAATAGGGGTGGGAAAACTATCACAAGGGTTCTCAGTGGAGCGCGCCCATAGATCACTTCAAAAGCGCCCCCCGTCAGGCTCACACCCACGTCTCATAATAGCGAAAATTCTAAATTTTCGCAACAGAGAAACGATACTACAGCATTCCAGAGAAGGCGGGGAGATCAGGAGACAAGACTCCAGAATAGTCATATACCCCGACTATACTCCCGTGGTCCAAAGAGCCAGAAAATCCTTCATTCCAGTGAAAGCCAGGCTTCGAACGCTCAACCTCAAATACATGCAACTCTACCCATCTCGCCTCAAAGTTCTGTATAAGGGAAAGGCAACTTTCTTGGAGACCCCGGCGGTGGCAAACATGTGGCTTGAGCACAATAACTCAGCGGAGAACGGAGAGGAATCACAGCAAAACAGATAAAAGAGAAACAAGCATTAAGAACATGAACGCCATTACAAGGCCCCACACTAGAGTCAAGATGGTTAATTGAACAACGCAAGGGGCCATTATAGAAAATAATACAGCAATGTAGGGCAGGAGCACAAAGAACCACAAGCAAGTACACCGCTGACCCACCCCCACGAGGACAGTGCGGGTCAAATGCCTGCACACTACCCGCGTCGAAAGGCCTGGAGTGGCCTAGAAGGCTCGGGAGCCCCTGAGCGCTGCAAGTTGGAAGCAACTGCTGGGGGCAGTTCACTGTTAAACATTTTGGTTTATTCATTCACCCGAATGAAAGTTACGAAAGTTGGTAAGTCTCCAGAATACATTGGAACAGAAGCGGGAATGTGGGCGGGAGAGGGAGTTACAATGTGGGCAACCCCCCTCCGGGACCGGGAAACTGGCAAAATCCACCCTAAAACACCATGGCCGGAAGAATAAAAATAATGACATGGAATGTTAGGGGCCTCGGGACTTACCTCCGTAGGAACAGGATCAAGTCATATCTGCTCAGGAAAAAGGTGGGAATAGCGCTTTTGCAAGAAACGCACTGTACAGCAGAAACCATGGCCAAACTGCAGGAACACTGGGGCGGGCAGGGGTTTGAAACAGCCTATTCGAAATATGCTAGAGGGGTATATACCTGGATTCACCCCCAACTCTGTTTCCGACTATCTAAGTTTGTGAGCGACCCAGAAGGTAGATATGTGATACTACAGGGACACATTGAACAACAAGAGCTATGCATAGTGAACTCGTACTTCCCTAATAACAACATCACGGCCCACCTGGCCTCCATGTACGCTAAGACCACGCACTATAGACATAGTCTCTTCATCTGGGGAGGTGATTTCAACTGCGTGCGCAACCTCACACTGGATAGATCATTACCACCACCCACCGCCACAATGGCTGCCACGACCGCGCTAAACACGCTGATTGATAGATTAGACCTGGCCGATATATGGAGGGAACTCCACCCCCAAACCCGAAACTACTCGTACTACTCTTCCCCACATGGCCTCCACACGAGGCTAGATTACATCTTTATAGGCAGAGAACACCTACCCCAGATGGGAGGAGCAGAATACCTAGGAAGAACTATCTCAGACCGCTCCCCCTTAACAGTAGAATGGAACCACACCGGTCCCAGACCTACTATCCCTATGTGGCGAATGCCAGTAGAGGCCCTGAGAGACCAAGCATTCAGAGATGAACTACAAGATGTGATCGACGACTACATAGAACTCAATAAGGGAAGCATAGATCATGTAAGCACAGTATGGGAGGCCCTAAAGATAGTGACCAGGGGCGAGATCATGGCAAAAGCGGGTGGCATCAGAAGATTACTACGGGAGGAACTGGCCCAGGGAGAAACCGAGATAGAGAGGCTTAGTAGCGACCCCACAGACCCACAGCGGCATGAAGACAGGCTCAGGGCGCTCCGGGAGGAATGCTCGAGCTCTTGGGACAGACTTGCTAAGTTTGATTACGTCGCTCGAACGAACAGGGCGCATGTAGAGGCGGATAGACCCAGCAGGCTCTTGGCCTGGCTCTGCAGAAAGGAACATCCCCGGCACACTATCACCATGATTCATGACCCACAGGGCAATACACATCAGACCCAACAGGACATAAATGAGACCTTTAAAAACTATTATACACAACTATACTCACACGAAATTGTAGTTCCCGCGGACCAGATAGCAGACACCTTGGAGGAGATAGGGTTGCCTAGACTCTCTTCAGCACAAACCGAGGCCCTAGAGGCTGAGATTACAACAGAAGACATTGCCGAAGCAATTAAGTTGCAAGCCACGTGTAAGGCCCCCGGGAGCGACGGGTTACCCCCAGAATTTTACAAAACCTATGGCCCCTCCCTGATACCACTTTTGCATGAGGTTTTCCAAGAGATATATGAACAAGGTATTTTACCTAACAGCATGAGGCAAACCCTAGTGATCCCAGTCCTCAAACAGAACAAGCCGGCTGAGCATTGTGATTCATATCGCCCGTTAGCTATGCTTAGTTACGATGTCAAACTGCTGACCACAATCCTAGCTCAGAGGTTGTCCAGGCTGATAGCGGATGTTGTGCACATAGATCAATGCGGGTTTGTGCCAGGCAGGAACACGACCATGAATTTACGCAGACTTCAACACATCATCCAACAAACAGACACAAGCACTGAATCCTATGCCCTGCTATCACTTGATGCCATTAAGGCGTTCGACTCCATATTCTGGGAGTGGCTGCTAGCGGTCCTGAAGGAATTTGGATTTGGCCCGAGATTCATTAGGTGAGTCTGCATACTGTACACCAAACCACGAGCAAGAGTAAAGACTGGGAGACATGTATAAGAAGTTTGGGACATATGCAGAGGCACCCGGCAAGGCTGCCCGCTATCTCCCATGCTTTACATTCTGGGGCTGGAACCCATTGCTATTTACCTCCGGAAGCAATTCTTTGATGCCGGAATAAGAATAGGAGAAATCGATCACATATTCTCCCTCTATGCGGATGATGTTCTACTGTACGTTAGAGACCTGCATCTCAATGTCCCAACCATGCTGGAAGTCCTAGACAATTTTTCCAAAGTATCAGGCATACAATTCAACAGAGTAAAGTCCTGCTTATTCCCACTAGCAGGCCTTAAAGACAGAAGCGCGAAGGAGCTCCCATCGTTGGGGATATACTGGCAGACCGCCAAGTTTCGCTACCTCGGCATTCAGATTATGCACACCCCTCAATTATTGCATGAACATAACACAATAGCTGTAATACCCAAGTTACGCAGATCAATGGCCTTTTGGGCAAAACTCCCACTGTCACCAATGGGGAGAATCTCGATAACTAAAATGATAATCCTCCCCAGGCTCCTGTATGGATTCCAAGATGTACAATGTTTCATTAAGAACCCATTCTTCCGTCTACTAGAGTCATTAATTCGAGAATTCATCTGGGGGCAGGGTAGGCATAAAATAGCACATTCCACATTAGTCTTGCCATATGCCCAAGGAGGAATTCAACTCCCGCATTTCGAAAAACACTATTTAGCAGCCCAACTTAACTTTGTGTCCAAATGGTTGGCCGACGAGACCACATCTGAGACCCCCTTGCTACAGTCCCTGATCTCTCCACTGTAACTAAAAGAACTTATTTGGGCGCCAAGTCACCTACTGAGAAACGCACCCTTCATAGCCACCCTGGGAAAACAAATCTGGCAAAGAACAAAGTCATTAAGGCGCCCAACACACATATACTCCCCGGAAATACCAATGATCTGGGACCTATGTAAAACAAACTCTGACCTGCTATACCTCAGGGCCTGGGAGAAGAAAGGGGTTTACATGTGGGGAGACTTATATGGCGAGGGCACCTTCAGAGAGTTTAGCTCACTGCAGGACATGGATTGGATACCCACTAGTCATTACTTGTGGTACCGTAAAATACGTGAACTAGCTCGACATAAGTGGGACACCTGGCCAGAAGAACCCGAGTCCGATACTTTCACTACCCTACTGTATAACTTAGGCGAGGGACAGAAACTGGTCTCCCAAATATACAGACACCTCAATGATAATCCCAACCCAAAAGGAGGTAAGTTGAAAAACAAGTGGGAAGCGGACACTGGCCGAGTACTCTCGGATGGAGAATGGGACAGGGCGCTAGCATTTCCCAAGGCCGTGTCCAGAAATCACAGATTTCGCCTTATACAGTTAAATGTCCTGCATCGGACATATCTAACCCCACACAGGCTAATGGCATTCAATGGGCAAGCGAACCCTAACTGCCCATGGTGCAAAACGGACAGGGCAGACCTCATACACATGTTTTGGGAATGCAACACAGTACAATCCTTATGGGCTAAAGTGAAGCAGACTTACGAGAAAGCGTGCACCTCCAGCTACAGATGGTCTCCTGAGGAATGCCTCCTAGGGACATACCCCAGACCGGCCAAACTTAAACATCGGGTGAAATTAATGGACTTGCTGTGCATAGTGGCAAAAAGACACATCGCCATGTCCTAGAAAAAAACAGCGGGACCCAGACATAACGCCTGGCATAACGAACTTGTAAGATGGGTTAACGCAGAGACAAGGGCATGGGAGGACAGCGTCACTAGATCAACCGACGAGTCAAGCGCCACCCTGGAGGCATGGAGGGAGATCATCAGCACTATAATCTACCCCTCAGACGATAAACCCCCATGAGCATATATTGAGTGGATCACACTGGACTGCCGGAACACAGAAACCCGCTGGGGTGGCCCCTGAACACCCAATGCAACGGCTAAACTTAGGCACCCCCCCTACCTCACAACACGCCCCGCTGAAGACCCTGAACCTGGATGATGAAGATTAGACAAGGAGACAGTTAATGTTACCACGTTATCGTTTGAAATGTTTGTTTGCCCTCCCCCATCCCTTTTCTTTTCTCTCTCTCCTTCTTCCCCTCCTTTTTTTGTCTTTCGTTAACCATTATATAACACTAGAGGCTGCGCATTGTATGCCATATATGATTTGACATGTGTCATCCAGTTATGTTAAATGCCAATAAACAAATTTGAAATTAAATCATCACTGTCATCCTCCGTCTGAGGCCTAACACATAGTCCCCCACTTGCTTGGCGGGACCTGGAGGGGTGGCTTCCAAACCTTCTCTGATCAAAGCAAGGGGCCCCCTCACGGGATGTCCAAAGAGTAACTCAAAGGGGCTCAAACCAACACCCTCTTGAGGTACCTCTCTGTAAGCAAACAGCAGGCATGGCAGGAGGAGATCCCATTTCCTTCTTAGGGGCTCTTCCAAAGCACCTAGCATGCCCTTGAGAGTTTTATTAAACCTCTCAACCAGACCATTGGTGTGGGGATGGTAAGAGGTAGAGAACTCGTAGGTTACCCCGCACTCTTTCCACATGGTTTTCATGTAACTAGACATGAAGTTGGATCCTCTGTCAGAGACAACCTCCTTCGGGAATCCAACATGGGTGAAAATGCCCAGCAGAGCCCTGGCAACCACCTTGGCAGTAACAGTCTGAAGGGGTATAGCCTCAGGGTACCTGGTGGCATAATCAACCAAGATTAGGATGAACCGATGTCCACCTGAATTGGGACCGTCAAGGGGACCGACAATGTCAATGCCCACCCTCTCAAACGGTGTGCCAACCACTGGCAATGGCTGCAGTGGGGCAATCACACTGCCTCCAGTCTTGCCAGACAACTGACAAGTTGGGCAGGTCCTGCAGTGGGACTCCACTTCTACTCCGATCCGAGGCCAGTAGAAATGGGCAGAGAGCCTCTGCTTAGTCTTCTTAGTACCAAGATGACCAGCTAATGGCACCTCATGCGCCAACTGCAGTAGGAAGGGCCTGTAAACCTGGGGTACCACCAACCTAATGAGGGCACCAGGTTCAGGCTTAGTGGGCTCACTAACAAGGAGCTCACCCTCCCAACAGATCCGGAATGTCCTAGGCACTTCTCCTTGTGCCTGGGACAGGGCCTGTTTCCTCAGACCCTCGAGAGAGTGGCACTCTCTCTGTCCCTTACAGAAGTCCGCCCGGGAGGGTCCCCCTTCAGCCAACAGGCATTAAGGTCGGGGTGGTCCTCCGGGTTGAGAACCTCTCCCACAGGAGAGTCTTTGTCTCTTCTCCCTCAGGAGTTGAGTTTGGGTTTTCCACTGGACCCAGCCCGCCTGGAGCATGGATCCCAATGGGTGCTATAGGAAGAGCAGGAAGAGAAGGAGCCCCCCTCGCAGAGGTGGCCTTCTTGGTCTTCCTTCTCCTTGCCTTAGGCCTTGCCTTTGGCTCGGGTACCTGACTCACAGCCAGACTCTGTGTCACCTGTGACTTAGTGACTGCAGCAGCAGTCATGGGAAGACCATCCGAGATCAACCCCAACTCCACTAGATCATTACCTAAAAGAATGTTAGCAGGGACATTGTCCTGAACCAGGACAGGAAGCTTTGCTGTCTTGTCTCCAATCATGAGTGTGACTAAGGCTACAGGTGATAATTTGGGAGGCCCATCAGCTAACCTGGTGGTTCTAAGAAGAGCACCTACACAGTCCTCTGGCTTGAGCAGGGTCCTGTCCACCACTGACATGCTTGCCCCAGTGTCTCTCAAGCCAGTAGAAGGCTGGCCATTCAAGAGGACACTTCTCAAAAATCTACGGGTGTTCTGTGGGATAGTGGCCAGTACTTCTGCGTACTGGTCCCATGCCCCACGGGATACTAGGGAAATCTCTACAGGAGCACCAAATGTGATCCCTGTAGAGGAGGGGAGGACAGTGGCCTCCACCTCAGACATGGGGTAGGGTAGGTCAGGCTGACAGCCTGTACTCCAAGTGCCTTACCTTTACACTTGGAGTCACCCTTCTTGTGATCCAGGGCCCCACATTCCCAACAGGTGCCAGGAATGCGGGATACGGTATTGGAACCACTGGGAGCCTGCTTTGCAGCAGGTGGACCATTACTCTTATTCCCACCCACAGATGACTTATCCCCACTAGATTATTGGGTTTTAGGAGAGGAAGGTTTTGGTTTACCCGACTGTGACTGCTTTTGGGACTCCTCAGTTTTCCGGTGGGAGACCCACTTGTCAGCCAACCTAGCCAGCTTAAACGGATCTAATATGTTCTGGTCAGCAACATACTGACACAGCTCTGGTGAACAAAAGGTGAGACAATTCAACAAACGTTTTCACTTTGCAACCATCAACCCACCCCATCATGTTCATGTGCTCAGCACTCACCTAGTCAACCCAAGACACATTCTCTCTTTTCTTAAATTCCCTGAACCTTTTAAGGTATTGGGTAGGTTCTTGCCAAACTTGGCAACCTTGGCAATCAAAGCAGACTTCATGCACTGATACTGACCCCTTTCTTCCACACTCAGTTTCAGAATACAGTCATATCCAGTCTGAGGCACTCTGCTTAACAAACACTTAGCCCAATCTCTCTTATCAACATCATGAATTGCACAAGCCATTTCAAACGCTTCAATCCATTGGAGGATATATGAACCCTCCACAAACACACCAACCAAATCTTTCATAAACTTGGTGGCTGAGGACCTGACACACTCACTGGGTTTAGTTGAAGTCTCCACTCTAGCTTTCTCTAGCTGGATTCTCTGACATTCAGTGTCCTTGTTCTTGAGTTCAAGGTCCTTATTTTTGAGTTCAAGATTCCTATTCTTGAGCTCCACTTGTTGGGCCAACTCCTCCTTCTTAAGCTCAGCATCTATTTCCAACTTGCAGTATTCAAAGGCCAATTTCATCCTTAATAACTCAAGCTCCAAGGAATTGCTGGGGTTTGGAACAGAGGCAGCAGGAATGGTGGCATTCCCAGAGACAGATTCAACGATAACGCCCGGGGCAGAGTCCTCATTGGTTGCATCCCCCCCTTTAAGAGTTTCACAATCAGTCTGGTAGTCCGCCAGGGCAGCTATCAGCTCATCCCTAGACTTATCCACAAAGTCTAACTCCCTGGCTTCAGAAGCACTCTGGAGAGCCTCTAAGCTCATCCGAGTCAATTTACCATTCGCAACAGATTCCATTGCTTGTAATGCAGTTATCGTGTACACAACTAAACCTTAATTTAACAAAGTGCAGATATTTTGTAAGTGGCACGGTTATACACTGATTCTTAAACCCATAAGCATCCCACCGCTGCCACCAGTGTAAAGACTGGAGAGGGGGTCTGTACTTCTGCTCTCTATATGGCAGAGGAGAGGCACAGAGGACCCCAGCCAAGATTCTCTATAGGGTAGCGCTGGTTGAGCAATCAAGGCCTAGCTTCTCGGGAGGTGATGCAGGCTGGTTCTTAAGTACAGTGTAGTCCCCAAGCCCCCACAAAGGAATGTCCACACACTGTATTAGTTAAAACACAGTCTTTATTTAATTAATATTCGAGGTTATGTACACTATCACAATAACTCACTTTATGCTCAGAAAATAAACAATGGTAAATATATACAGTTCTAAAGTGGTACCACAATTATTATCAGATCTCATTAAAGTGCATCAACTATACTCTGCTCAAATGTCACACAGATCACTTAATAAAGGCAACCAACAATAGACATAGGAAGAAAGCAGTTGGTTAGAACAATTGGCAGAATACTGGCCTCTACTGTTAAATACCTAAAGTAGTTGTTATACAGGATGATGTGTAATAACTCAATGGTGAAGACTTTTTGAATCGTACAATTCTCATGAGTTAGCAGCAACCGTTCCATCGCTTCTATTCCTTCTCCAGGGTGGGTTGAAGTGTAAAGATTGGTAACATCCAGTGTGTAGAGTATGAGTGTGGGATTCGTCAAAGGTAATTCATTTAGTAGTTGCAGAAAATGTGAAGTATCTTTAAGGTAGGTGTCAGTCACTTGTATGAGGGGTTGTAATGCCGCGTCTAAATAGATAGCAAGTGGTTGGAATATGCTCACTGTTCCAGCCACTATCGCTCTGAATAATGGATTGGTTGGATTTTTGTGAATCTTTGGTAAAGCATAAAAACAGTTGTTATTGTGGTCTTATTTATGAGAAATTCCATTGTCCGCTCAGAGGTCCAGTCTGAGTCCGGTGCCTTCTTGACTGTGTTTTCCACCACTTCTTTAATTTCCATTATTGGCTCTTATCGAGTTGTGAATAGGTTTGTTCGTCCAATAGTAATTGCATATAGCTTTCATTGTAAAATGTGGTATCTATTATTACTAGGGCTCCACCCTTATCAGCCGGTTTCATGACTATTGTCCTGTCATCAGCAAATTCCTTGATAAGTCTCAATTGATGCTGTCTGACATTCTGGGTCCCTTTTGTATTGTAGTCAAGACGTCTTAATTCTTTCGTTGTTTTCAATTTAAGGAAGTCTATGATTGGATGGTTGACTTGAGGATGAAAAGTGCTCTTTCCTTTCATTTCTAAATATTCTATTTATTTAGCTCTGTATTGTGTGTCAGGTAAGTTTTCAAAGAAAATGTTTAACTCCATTTTGCAGATAAGTTTGAAGGGTTTGACCTCTTCTTCGAAACATGTTGTGTTGGTAGTTGGAATGAAAGACAAACCCAGATTGAGCCTGTCTATTTGTGGTTTGGTTAAAGGTTTACTTTACTTGAAATATTAATAATTATAGAATTATTCATTTCTATCTTGGTCTTTAGTTTCTTTTGGCCTCTTTGCTCTGCTTTCTTCTAAAAAAGGCTGTTGTTCTGGTATTGGTGTAGTTGAACTACTTGGTTGGGGTGGAGCTATTTATTTGGGTGCCAGTCTTGTCGTCAGTGTTCTGGAATGGTCAGTACGAAGGGGTAAGATGGGTACCAACATGAAAGAGAGTGGGGGGTCAGGGACTGGTGTGCTCTGGTCTGGCGAGGTGGGGGTTGAGAGGGCATGGGTAGTTTAATGAAGATGGAAGGGCACTTGTGCTGGGACCTGCTTTGATCTCACGCTCTGCGGAGAGCACATTCTGTGGAAGTGATACTAAACAATTGCAACAATAAATGGCTTGTCTTCGTGAGAACAAGGCTCGCACAGAGCTGGCAGGGAGTGGAGATGTCTTGTGCTCTCTGTGTGAGGTGCTGGTCAAGGGAGAGCTGAGTTTACAGGGAGATGATTTCCAGGCCTAGTAAAAAAGATGGTGTCTGCGCCAATGCAAAATGGTGTCTGTTTTCGGGCCTGTGAGCAGCGCTATTTATGTAAGTCTCTATGTTCTATCATAAGGGGATGTGCCATGGATGTGGGTTTCTCTCCCCCCTTGGCCAACACGTGATCTACCTACCGCAGGAAAGGCTAGGGGGTTGGGATAGGACCATCTCCTTCCCAACAATCCCCCCAAAATAGTAGCACCTGAATTGAGAAAGGTTTTCAGTTACCTCAGTGGGTAACAATTTTGCAAAATAATGTTTTGCACATCTCCAAATCAGATTTTTTAGATGTCAACTTATATTCCTGTTCATTAAAGTTCACCAAATTTGGCAAGCCACTGATGTAATTATAAAATAAGGGCCGACACTTACTTGAGCTATCTACCAAGTACTTAGGAGCCTATGCTCTCACTATTGTGTCTGGTCAGGGGTTTAGTCAAGAGTTGTCCATAAACGGTGAAGGTTAGCTCCTTGCGGAACGCCACTTTTATTTTACCTAATAAGATGGTTGGGCATTAAAAACCCCACCGAAATGGAGACGATGATTTAAAACATGGAGGAGTTGGTGTATAGTACAAGATCTGATGAGAGCACAATTAATGAGTCAATGCTTTTTTTCAAGTAGAAGGAACTATTTTGAGTTGGGATTGAAACCTGAATGACTATCCAAACAATAGAATTGTTACAAGTGTTGTGAATCGTGCATCTCAAAGGGAATAGAATTCCAAGTGGGGTCAAGCCAACAAAGGATTTTGATTACCCCTACAAGCATCTAAAGAAAAGTGAGAAATCATTTATTTCCCCGGTAGACACTGAAACCTGACCAACCAAGTATACTAAATACCCCTAAGAAGACCTTTTTTAGAACTATAATATCTGAGAATAAGCCTCTTTCCTTTTCTCAAATAATGTAGGGTGTTTGTCGCAGATGGTCATTAATCTGGTTGTTTAAGCCACTGATGTAGCCACATTAAACTCATACAAAATTTGGCACATTTTCATGATTTTCATGAATGTTTCTATGCCGAAATAAAACCCTTCGTTTTCCATGGGAATTTTTATAGAGGGAGTCAAATCGGAATTTACACCAAAATCACTCATGATAGTCCATTCTGAGTTCCAAGATTTTCGGCACACACCTCGGTCTTAGGCTGAAGTAGTGCATTTGCAAAAATGTGGAAAATCACATCAGCCAGACTCAAGAGAAGTCACTTTTAATCTTTATATATAAAGCTGAATGTATGTATGTATGTGTGTGTGTGTGTGTGTTTGTCCGGCTATACAAATCCCCACCGGTGAAACCATGTCTAGCAATTTTGCATGGATTCCTCTTTTGTCTGGGGCAAGATCGTAGTCTATGTTTGGATGTTGGATGCACACATCTTATATGATTCACTACAGTAGGTACTAGAAGGAGGCAGAATTTGGAAAAGTGTCTGAAGCAAAATGTTCAATATGTTTGTTATTCCTTTAAAATGTATTGCTGCTATATACAGTTGGAAACTGTTTATTAAAGCATTTTTAAAGGGAATAAAATTAATAATTAAAAATGTGTTTTTATTACGCCACTCCAAATATGGGAAATGGCAAGGATACAGTTTACTTACGTTCATTCACGAGAAGAGAGCACAATCAATCAATCTTTCTTGGACATTTTCTCAAATGTGCTGAAGCCATTAAGTGACTGAAACATGCCACACACAAAACAAACATCACTTGGAAAAGCTCCATCTGATGCAAAGCGAAAATCAATATCAAGAGCTTCTGAAACACAACAACAAACAGCAGCACGACTTACCGACCAGAGAACAAGAGCAACTTTCTCCAGAGCAAATGAGATTCCAGAGCAAACTGAAGCAAGACTTGCTGACATGAGGACAAGCGCAACATCCCCTAGGTCACATGAGACACCACTCAATCAGGACACAGGCAATGCCGGGTACCCCACCTAGTCACCAATAAATGTAATGATATTTTTAAACGTACACCTTAAGTGTAGAGGGACCAATGGAATGAAGTTCATACCACTCAACACAAAGAAAGATATGCGGACAGTGCTCTCAACAGGTTACTCATCTGCATAAAAGTCAGAAGGACCAACAGAAATGTTATACCGATTGACAATTCACCAGCAAAAAGCACACACTGCATTTAACTAAACAAAATTAAGTTAATATCGCTCAACACATACATACATCAAACTCATGTTCATGTAAGTAGAACAAAGGGAAACTGTGGAACATAGACAATTACCCCCAGCATCCAAAGCACACGCACACACTGTAAAGGTGCAGTCCCCCGAAGTAATCTAAGAAAATAACACAAAAGTAGTCAAAAATGGAGTTCTCAACTTGCAAGAAAAAAAGCTCTTTAACCGCAAAATATGTCCGGGTGCATCCAACAGCTCTATGGAATTGAATTGATGGTCAACTCGACACGCCCATTGAAGGCTACAATATTTAAGGCAGGAAATGGCAGAATTACCCTATTCTACAAATCCAACATTAATTACACTCCAAAAAATTTTCATTGGCTATTTGTCATTGAGCCCCTAAAGAACACTATGCATTGAGCAATCTGATTGGGGGTTTTCCTTTTCACGTGACAATTAAAATTCCACCCCAAAACGTGACATAATTTAATAGTCAGCAGAAAGTGTTGCGTTGCCATCGATTGGCACTCTTCATAATATAGTTGATTACAAAGCTCTGTCCTAATAGGGCAATGACACCTGAGACAGCTCTGGGCATAGCATCTCACCGAGACAGACCAATGATATGGTAAGTGGAAATTAGTGAGGTCAAAACTTTGTTGCATCCCCTGCAAAAACACAATCCCTTTCCCATGATTTTCCCTTTGACCTGCCTCCCCTTGCACATGCAACTCCCGTCCCGAGACATGTGGCAAATCTGGATGTGACATTCTAGTCATCTGTTCACAATGAATAGCTATATGAAAAAACATGTGTGCGGCTCTGCTCCTGGAAATTAATTTCTTCTATTTCTTAGTTTCACCCATGGCAATTTTACCTCCAGACCAAATGCCCTGCTCTAAGTGGAGGCGCTGTGCTCACATCCTCATTTTTCAATTTGGAAATGCTACTGTTTGTGGTTTCTTGTGTGTCTCATGTATCCTGTGAAACCATTATGTATTTGTTCGGTTATCGTCTGGGAAGGCACCTAATGCCTCAAGCCCCATTTCAGGCTCCTGAAAACTTTGTTCCTCGAAACAATTAACTGAACAGTGTTTGGCACCCCTTTCAAATTCTGACCATGGCTGCTTGCAGCCTCCTGCCCAACAGCAAAATGAAATTTCAATTAAATTACTATAGCTCCAAAATGCGGCGTAGCATCCTAGGATGGCAAGATCTGCAGCCTGTAAAAATGGTGTGCTTCAGCATGGCAGACCTCTTGCTCAATACAACAACTAACACCTATACTTTCTAAAACTCAAGCTACACAATCCAACTAAATCCAAATGGCTTAACTTCCTCTACTAATATAAGTGTGATAAAAAAGAATACAGTGTAATAAACAAGAGGTTTGCTGCATGTGTGTTTTTCTGTGCAGCATGCAGCCTAAAAGCTCCCTGAAGTGTGACAAAATTACATCTAGTCTAAATGCAATGTCACACTAAAGACAACTCGTGGGATCCACGTCACCACCATACGTCTAATGCCTTGCTAAAAGAATTTTATCATCTTATACTTGCGGCCACCTTTGGGGTGTTAGATTTTCATGTTTACCCTCCCCTTTAGTTAATTCATTAACTAATAACTCCACCTCCTTCCTATCCAAGTCATCCTTCGGGATCTATGTCTTGCAGACACCACTTATGCTCTCTCCTCGCGCTGCTTATTCCTCAGGTGTACAGGTCATAAAAGCGCAATCACCATCAGCTTTACAATCTACCCAATGTTCACTGTAATTCTCAGCATCTGGAGGTGGATTAGAGAGTGTCCCTGAGGGACCGATTGGATTCCCTATATGAACCATAAAGTGTTCAATCTCACCATTCTACTTATCGGTCTGTGTATGAACATGTCTCGAGAGGGGTGTGGGAGCTTCGTAGGGATTCCTCTATTTATATGTCATCATATCTGTTCCCTTAACCCCACCCTCTTGCAGCAACCCAAAACAATTTAAAATTCACGACGACCAACAAGCACCACTACGAGGATAGGAACTAGCACCTTTACGATATTACTCAACCACATGGGCACCCAAGAAAGAATGGTGTTGTACCAATCCTCCTAGACCACTCTGCTACTTTCTTTTCCATAGTAGTGTTGAGTGTGTGCAGTGCATTAATAGCTTCAGTCAAACTTCAATTTTTTGGCATCATTTGAGTGCACAAAATTACTGCAAGTGCTTCCAATTTTCACACACACTCCTCCTTACATAGCTGTGATCAAATCTAATAAATATTGTGAGGAACCTGATGGTATTCTCACAGCTACTGCCCTGGGATCTTCCATTCAGGTGGCCAGGGAAAGGCCATCGCTTTTGGATCCCAACTCTGGGGGTGGACAAGAGAGGGAGGATCACCTGAGTGGAGGGTCACGGGGATTGGGAGGAGAATACTCAAGGGTGAGACATGGTATCCCCCTTGCCAATTATACACCAACCCACTCTCCCTCAGTCTTGATGGGGTATTTTCAATCACACCCCTTCTCACCCATTTCCAATAAGTACTGGGATGAGGAAGAGGTGATGGGAGCAATGAGGATTACCCATTGAAACAACATAGGGATACAAAGTGAGGTTTACCAACTAACATCTTTGAATTGTGACACTAATAGAGTCAGGCAAGGTCAGGCACTTTTTCCCAACTGTGCACACCTGATTCAAATTGACTCAGACCTGCATTATAAAAATGGTGGTTCAGCCAGAATCTTTGAGAAAGTTGGGGTTGCTGGACGGAACCAGGAGGCCAAGGAGCAGGAGGCTTCAAGGAGAGGAGCCCAGAAGGACCAGTTGAGCCGAGATGCTGGCCCTGTGTGTGTGTGAGGGGCTGCAGCGTGGCGAGGGAGCTGTGCTTCCAGGAAGCTGGAGCAGAACAGAAGACAGTCTATCGTCCTGGTTTAAGCCAGTGCTCATTCCCCAGGGATGTGTGCGTGTCCGATGGGTATCTGAGGGGCAGGTGGGGAGACCCTGAACTCGACCCCAAACCCATTTTACCTGCTTGCCAGCGCCGTACTACTATTGGTGAGTTTTGTGAGCCAGAAAGAAACTCAGTAGCGCGCGGGAGGCTGGAGCAGGAACACGAGCGTTGTTGAAGGCGAAGAGCCTGTTGAGCAAAAGCGAGAAGAAAGCAAACGAAAGCTGGAAAGCAGTGAAAGAAAGCAAGAAAAAGGTAAAAGCAAAGCTAGCAAGCGAAAGCTGGAAAGCGGTGAAAGAAAGCAAAGCGGAATGATAGGAAAGGTGCGCTAGAGGCACGGAAGTAAAGAAAGACAGAGCAAGTGCGCTGGCGGTGCGACAACAGCCAAGAGTGGGTGCGAGTGACCCAAAAGTAAGGAGAGGGGTGTAAATGACCCGAATCCAAAGATACAGCAAATAGATAGAGAGGAGAAAAACGGACAGTCAAGAGAGGGTGAAAATAAACCCGAAAGTGATAAGGAGGGTACAAACGACCCAAAGGAAATACAGAGAGTGCAAGAGGCATGTTAAAGGTAGAATGAAGGTGGAAGAGAGCACAATGAGAAAATGAAGGTGAAAGAGAGCACAGTGAGAAACTGAAGGTGCAAGAGAGCACAGTGAAAAGCAAAGAGAAGTGTACAAGAGGCATTCTAGATTCCGGTATACGCTGTGACGTGTAAAATATAACAGCTTTCAAAAACAGTCTAAAATCCGCAGGTACCTCTCCCAGTCTATCTCAGGATTTCTGAGAAAAATAATTGCTGCTGCGCCTGCTACTTTGTAACATCAAGGACCGCCTAGTATGCTTATGGTACAGCTCCTTAGTGTTAAGGTGGCCCCAAACTCCCAGACAGGCTCAGAGGAATCAGGGTCAATCCAAACCAGACTCAATGCTGGAGTAGACAAAGTGCATGGCAAAACCCACATTTATTCACATCGAAACAAAGCCGGGACAGCATACAAATATTGAAATCTCGTCACTCTCAAAATGCTTATCAAAAACAATAGTTTAAGTACTACAACCTAGTCATCCCTGACGTCATAACATAACATAATATAAGTTTACAAAACCTGTGGGGAACGGGGATAGGTTAGTGGGTTTGGCTACACATAGATTCCATATAGGTGAAACAGTTCATTGGGTTGCAAGTATCTGATGGGTCCACCTGGAACCACCCCTATATTCATAAAAGCTTAAACTATGTCATCTTCATGGCACGGGCTTCGTTGGCATTTTACTTGATGGGTTGCATGACTAAGAATTTGGATAGGTTAGCACATTGCTAACCAACCTTTGACACTTGAAAGGTCGTCAGGATATCAGCCCGATATAGAGTAGGAGGAGAGAGGCCCATGGAACGTTGTTGTCTATTGCAAAATGTTAATACACAAATCTTTAAAAAGAAATAACAAAAGTTACCATCCCTCATTCTCAGGCCATGAGACTGGGCTATCCCTTTGTACTTGGCCATGTGTTGCGCCTTTTGTCTATGTGTGCATTTAGGGAGTACGGCAGGTGTCTTATCTGTGTTTGCTTCTAATGAATGGGCAGAGCTCTCCAATTATGGGTCACGTGCAATGGCACCGCGTTTGGAATAGATTTACCTCCTATTTATTGAGGTTTTAGCTAAGATTAATATGTGTGTCGTGCTTTCGGTTGCCAGTGGGGACACTTTTGAGTTATTCTTCATGGAGGCCTTTGGATTACTGTTGTACTGCACCTGGCTAACAAAGGCTGGTGGGGCTCTTATAAAGCTTTAATTAATCTGGCAGTATACTGCTTGCGTCTTGGGAATTGCTATCTCGTGTCTTTGTCGCGTCATTCTGATCCTCCCTAATTTTACTTTAACCTTGGTTCCAGTTGCCAGCCACTGTCTGAGCTTGGCACGGATATGTATTTCTGTGGATTCAGCATTTTGAGTTTTCCTGAGGCTTTGAGGTCTGTACTCATTCAGAGACATGTTGTGGCTTCCATTTTTAATAAGATGGAACTACACTCTTGTTTCTGTGATAGCGAGCGAAATTTGTGTGTCGTTCATGTTGCATTCACCTTATGCATTGGTCATTGTTTTGTAACTTAAATTTAGGCGCGTCCTATAATCTGTTGCCCCATTCAATTGCTTACATTTTAGTGGCCGTTTTTTAAAACACAAATCTAGGTGCCTCTTCACCTCTTGGCCGCACCGTAGGGCTATTTCTTTCCCTGCTTCTCTTGAGTGTTGCCCTGCTCTGGCATTCCTCATGTATGGTTGAACCTTCAAATCTTGTACTTTTAACTCTGCTGTCCTCACTGTAGTCTTGTTTAAAGTACCTGTTTCATCTGTTCCTGGTTGGCTGCTAGGGCACATGGGGAGTTCTGTTGTGCACTGTGTAGTTCTGTCCCTCTCCCTTCCCTGGGCATCTCTTTCTTATCTCCTCCTCCCCCGTACCTAACAGGCTCTCTGTCTCCCCTATCTATTCTAACTTCTTCACCATCACCTATCCTCCCTCTCTCTTGAAGCCTGGAAGGAAAAAATGTAAGAAGGCTGTCCTGGTCTCCAACCCTGGACTACCCAGAGCTGACACCTACGTCAATGCTTCCCCCAGGCAGACTGTCACTGACATTCTCTTTGCCGTTCCTTCTCTTGACCTTTGGACTTCCCAAATGGTTTCTGTCCTCTCCCCTTTCTCTTCCTCACCCATTAATGGTGGTACCAGATGGGAAGTACTCTCGTCTATTGTAATGTCACTACCATGGCCCAGGGCTCTCAGCCCAACAGGTGTTTACTGTGTCTTTTTCAACCATCTCCCTTCTCCTGCCACTCCACTGTCTTCCATCCCCCCTCATTCACACCCCCGGTGGTGGTATCCCACCCCTGTACCCCCCGGAAAACCTTTAAAGGGGGCAACCAGCTTCACTTAGCTACTCTCAATTTTCGCTCTGCTGTAAAACAATTGACCTTGATGTCCTTGCTCTCACTGAGATGTGGTTATAGGCCAGCTCTGTCACTGCTTCTGACACTCTTCTCCCCCATGGTTACAAGATCCATTGCAATCCCAGGCCCATCTGACCTGGGGTCCAAGTGGCCGTGATTTTCCCTGAGTGGGTTCCTATCACCATTATTCCTACTCCTCCTTTGAATGCCTCATCTATGGGCTGTCTATCCATAGGCCTGCAGACTTACCCCCATTTTCCCCTCATAATGGACAGGTCTCTCCTTAACTCTCCTGACCTCCTCCCCTAAACTTCTCTTCATTGGGGACTGTAACATCCATCTTGACACTCCGGATGCGGCCACTATACTCTTCCGCAACCTATGTGACTCTCTTTCCCTCACAATTCTTCCACATTGGATTTGCTCATCTCAGCAGACATCCCTCTCTCTAACCCTCTAACTACTCCTATCTCCTGGTCTGACCACTCTCTCCTCCCATCTTGAGCTCCTGGGCCCCCCTCAAACCCCTGCTATTGACTCTCATACCGACTCAGCTATGGCTTTCTTCCATCTCTCTATCTCCAACACGCTGGACATCCTTGCCCCTGTCATGTGGATCTGCATGAACCCTACCTCCAAGTCCTGCTCTTGGTATGACACCTACTTGGCTCTAATGAAATGCAAGTGCAAAACTGCTGAGCGGAAGTGGCAGGCCTCAAGTACACTACTGACAAACTGGTCTGCCGCCTGTTCCAAAGCCAATATCGACTCTCCATCCACTTTAGGAAGAGGGCTCATGCCCAAGCCTGCATCACTGGGGCCACCAATAACACGGCTGAACTTTTCAAATCTGCAAAGAACTTGCCAATCCTACTGCAGTCTGCTTTTCTCCTCTTCCCTCCCAGACCCTCTGCACTGCACTGGCTCCCACTTCTCACCAAAACCCAGGACTTCCTGTCCTCGCTTTCATCTACGCCCCTCTCAGCCCCTCCTCTCTTGCCTTCCCTCTCGCAGCCCCCGATACTCTCCTTTGTCTCTCCAATTGCACTGGATGAGGTCTCTAGAGTAGTCTGCTCTAGGAAAGTCTCCTCCAAATAGGTGTTCGCCTGCTCTTCCAGAACTATCAAGGACAACATCTCCTATATATCCCCTGCCTTGGCTGACTTCTGTAACCATTCCTTTGCCACTGGCTCTTTCCCACAACCCCTCAAACACTCTCTTGTGCCATCTGCTGACCCTTTCTGCCCGGCTAACTATCGCTGTATCTCTATCACCCCTTTCTTTGGCAAACTCATGGAGAAGTTGGTCATCCCCAACCGACCCACCACACCGAATTGGCTGGCTGCCTCCATGACCACCAGTCTGGCTTCAGAGCATCCAGAGGCACGGAAACTGCTCTCCTGAACACCCATAAAGACCTGCTCTCGAATCTGTATTCCTTCTCTCCCTCTGTTCTGATCCTTCTGGATCTTTCCTCTGCCTTTGACACAGTCAATCATGCCATCCTCATAAATCATCTCTGTGATACCCTAGTCATCATGGACTGGGAACTTGCCTGGCTGACCTCCTTCCTTTGTAACCGCCACTCCCAAATGCAACTGGGCCCTTTCCTCTCCTTCACCTGACTCTCTACCTTTGGCGTTCCTCTGGGCGCTATCCTATCACTGTGGAAATTCAATATCTACCTTACCCCTCTGGCCCACTTGATCTCCACCTTCTCTCCGCACTTCCAGTGTTATGCTGATGACACACAGCTCTCCTTTAAGCTTCCATCATCTACCTCCTCTTCTTCCTCTCTTATACCTGGCTGCCTGACTGCTATTCAGGTGTGGTGCGCTGCTAATGATCTCTGCCTTAATGCCAGTACGACAGAGATCCTTCTCATTGGGACGCCTGCTCCCTGTTTCCCTCTCACTCTCTGGCCACCCTCCTTGGGTCCCCTCCCCTCACCCTCTTGTATGGTAAAAAAACCCTGGGGTCATCTTCAACACCTCTCTCTCCTTCGCTCCGCACATCACAGACTTTGTCAAGATGTCCAACTTTCAGCTCCACCTCCTCAAAAGCATTGTCCCTTTCCTCACCTTTCCCCAGAGTTCAATGTCTCCAGAGCTCTGGTTCTCTCTATGCTGGAGTAAAGCAACAGCCTCTTCCTCAGTCTGCCTCTTTCCCACATCGCTCTCTTCAACTAATCCAGAATAGGGCTGCAAGAGTTATCCTTGGCGTCAAGCCCAGGGACCGCATCTTTCCATTTCTAAAATCTCTTCGCTGGCTCCCAATGACTGCAAGGATCAAATTCAAGACCCTTTGCCTCTAAATACCTCCCTGCTAGAATTCTTTAGTCCTCTAGTTGCAACCCTCTGCAGATCAGATGTTTCTCTGAGCAGAGAGTGGGAGGTAGATCTCTTTCTTTGGCAGGAGCCTCTGTTGTGATGTGTTCTGTTGTATGGAAGGGAGATGTTATGTTGTAAGTCTTGCATTGTCACTGGCCAGGAGTGCATGCCATTGGAATGTTGATGTCTGAATAATAGGCAGCTCAGGAGAATGTTGAGTGGGTCTCTGAGTGAGTGTTCCATGAATGTCAGTTGGGGGCCTGAGCTGGGTGTCTAAGGATAGCTGGCGGGTCTCTCTGTCCTTTCTGTCCATGTATTTACCTGTCTATTTACCTGTGATGCCTACTGTGGCTACCAGTGATGGTACTGTACATATGAAGAGAAACTGGTTCCTGTACAAGTGTAAATATGTACAATAAAGCTGACCTGGACAAAACCATATGGCCCCACAGCTGGTCTGTGTATGGATGATCAGAGCCCAACACAATTACATAACAGCCTCCCTCTGGAATGGCCCCCCTGAGACTTGTGCCGGATCTCCTTAAGTTCCGGAAACTTCTCAAGGCTTTCTTCTTCTCCTCCTCCTCCTTCCCTCTCCCCCTCCCGTGCTAATGTCCCCCTGCTGCTGCAACTGATGCCTGTGCCCTTATGAGTCTTACAGGGACCAGGCCATCCTTAACCAGTCTACCCCAAGCAAACCTAAGCAGCACTTGCCCTTGTGCACCCTTCCGAGCCTACCCCGAATCTGGTCCACCCCGTTCATTGCACTAGCTTTCCCTTTCCGGTTGTTTCCCCTGTCACTTGCCTCCATGGCTTCCCTTAGTACTTGCTCAGCCCCTTGGGCTCAGCCCTTTGGGCCCCCGCCTCCTGCACTTCCTCCCCTGCTCTCTCCCCCTTCCCTCATCCCAGCCATTCGGCTAAGACACTCCTCCCTTAAAGGCCTGTGTTCGGGAAGCTATACAATAAAAATTGGGATGATTTAGAAATTTTGTATTTTGGCCTGTGTTGGGGAAGTTGGACTGTAAAAATTGGGATGATTTAGGAATTTGGGATTTTCATGCCCTCCACCCCCTCTACTTAAAAGCGTGTGTTGGGGAAGTTGGACAAGTTGGACAGTAAAAATTAGGATGATTTAGGAATTTTGGATTTTCAGACCCGCCCTCCACTTAAAGGCCTGTGTTGGGGATGTTGGCAGTTTAGGGATTGTTCTAGTTTAGGGGCAAGGACACCCCTCTTCCTTAACCTCTTAACTCCTGAGCTTTAATCAGGTCTATACAACAAGGACGAGAATACTCGTCCTTAGCACTTAAGGGTTAAAGATGTCGGGGTCCACGGGACAAATAGGATTACCCAATTAAATTACAGGCTATAGTTTTCAGGGTACACTGGGAATGAGCTTTGTTAATTTTGAATGTTAACTAAAAATCACCCAGGGGGGTGTGGCTAAGCAGCCCTGCAGTAGGATGTGGCTCCTGTGATCCGTACATGACTCTATCCGGAGGAGGAGGTTTAAGCAAGCCTCAGCGTCTGTCATTGCAGTACTGAGTGGAGGAAACAGGCGTGCACAGTAGGGCACTCATAGAGACCTTGATGTATCCTATTAACAATGCACTAGCCATTCAAAGTCCAGGACCTGGCCCGCGGAGAACAACAAAGATGGCGGTGCAGAATAAAGGGGAGACTGTAGACTAGAGTGCTAGAATCCGGGGGCATGTTAGAGCCTCTACAGATGTGGATGCCAGGAGACAGCAGCTCTGTAGATCAGCACAGGGCTGACAACAAGAGTTGAAGCGCTGCAGGCCTTTTCGGCATTAGGGCACCGGAAACAGCTGACCGCACAGTAAGTCGCATGAGGGACTCAGGTACTGTGTACGGCTGAGATCGTGGAAGTGCTGCAGGAGGACACTTGGCACAGGCGACCGGAGGGTGGACCCGGTAAATGGAGCAGAGCAAACATTACAGAGTACACTGTGCTACTGACAAAGGCTCAGGGCACACTGAACTTTTAATGCACTGGTGTGTCTGTGGTTTCATCCTGGCAGAGGACACCCAAGTATTAAAAGTGGGGATTATGTAAAAAGGCCCTCTGCAGCAACTATAACAGACGTGTATGCCGCAGATGGCGAACAGAGTAATTGGTGCTCAGCTGGAAAGCAAATCCGCAAAGCGGGCGGCCTGACGGAGTGAGGGAAAACGGTATGCGGGCCAGAGACTGCAGAGCAGGACCGGAATAGTAACAGCCCAGCTGTTGTCCCAGCGAAAGATGACTTTTTCCTTCACAAAGGACAAAGGGCCTCATCGCAAGTCTGTCAGTAATGCAGCATTACCACCGGTTTGTGTGGCGGAATTAGCGCTGCATCACAACCTGGCATGAAGGTGCCCCCGACTCCGGTGGTAACTCTATTAGCGCTGTGCGCTAATAGCGCCGTAGTAAGGGCTACCGCCAAGTAAGCAGCACCAATAGCGCTACTGCCAGTGAACCTCGCACTATTAGCGCCAGAGGAAATTGACCTGGCGGGTTTAACACCACCAGCCTGCAGGTGGACATGGAAACACCGGCTCTGTAATAGACGGAGCCGGTGTTTCCATGGTCCCCATCCCCATGGAGTCCTATGGGACTCCATGGGAATGGGGATTTACCGATTTCCGCCTCTAGAATTACCGGGTCACCGGGGTTGTAATGCCCCAGTGATTCCGGCAATCATGGAGGTGGAATGATAATACGAGTCTGGCGGTAACCTGCCGGAATTTCCGGCTCGGTTACCGCCGGACTCGTAATGAGGCCCATTGTGTGGGAAAGTCAAGTACGCCTCCATGTTGTTGTTGGTCATCAGACTTTCGTCCTTGAGACAGTCATGCATGTCCGCCAACCCGTGCGATAAGGGACTCTTCTTGTTTTGGCCATATCTGCCCTCCACAGGAAAGCCTTGCATTGACAGAATCCAGGTTGTAATTCTGGAATTACTAACATTCTCCATCTGAATTCTGTCACTTTGTAAATATTGTTGGTGAGGAGTCTCAACAATGATATGCTTCTCTTAGAAGAATGGGTGGTAATTTTTGAGTGCCCACAACATTGCCAGGAGTGCCTTCTCGCAGTCATTGAATTTTTCCTCCACAAAGGACAAAGGGCCTCATCGCAAGTCTGTCGGTAATGCAGCGTTACCACAGGTTTGTGTGGCGGAATTAGCGCTGCATCACAACCTGGCATGAAGGTGCCCCCGACTCCGGTGGTAACTCTATTAGCGCTGTGCGCTAATAGCGCCGTAGTAAGGGCTACCGCCAAGTAAGCAGCACCAATAGCGCTACTGCCAGTGAACCTGGCACTATTAGCGCCAGCGGAAATTGCAACACCGCCAGAACGGAAAGCATCGCGGCAGCCATTTTGAAACACATTCCATCAAACATCTACCCTTCCTGCAGCCATCCAGCACTGCAATCCATCAAAAACGTCTCAGGAGGGGCTAAGAGGCAAGGGGGCCGAACATCTCCTCAAAAAGCCCAAATTTAGCGAGGGTATACTTGTGGTCCTCACAGAAGAGGTAGTGGCCCACTGTGATGATCTGTATGGAGCCAGGCAAAGAAAGACCAGTGGGCAGCGGCGGACAGCAATATGTCACAACAGTCCCATGAAGGTCACACCAGTTGCCAGTGTACCCGGTCATGATGAGGACTGTCAGAAAAGATGGAGCGACATGAGGGTAAGCGTGCATGGACTGCTGTCCCAACACTGCCAGGAGTCCCTGGCGACAGGAGCCAAGCCACTGGTCCTCACTGCATGGGAGGATAAATACAGTACTGTGCAGTGCAGTGCTCGACCTCGAGGGGATAGAGGGAGTCTGAAGTGCAGAGGCGGGAGCCAGCAGTCAGGAGGCTGGAGGTGAGTGAACCTCCCCGCAATGCATGCACAAATGACAACCCAGTGCAAGAAGCCCGAGTGGACAGGGACACAAGTCAGCAGACTGCAATACTGGGCATGCTGACAGGGCAGAGTGATGGGGCTGCACATCAGCAACCCCCAGAACAGTCATGGGGCAGGACACCAAGGGCACCACTGAGCATCACAGCAGCGGGGAGGGCAGGCAAGTGAACCAAAAAAATGACATTCTCACCTCTGTGCCAGCGGGATTGAGGTGCGTGAGTAACCATGGCACTGTGCAGCGGTCACCCCAGTACTTAGCTGACCCAGTAGTCCTGCCCCATGAGGGCATGGCAGACAAGCCACAGGGAAGAACACGTCCCACACACAGACATGTTCCCATCCTGCCAATCACTGTCAACCACAGAACAGCACTGCTGGATACGCATCAGTGCCCTATAGAGCCATGATGGTGCCATGGAACAAGCCACCCTCCAACCCCACCATCTCACTGACTCCAGGGGAGGGGCTGTGGGGCTATGAAGGACCCCAAGCATGCATGTCCAACCACATCCACCCCAGCATGGCCAACCTGCCCTACCCAAACACAGGTCAATGACCAACAGGCCATGGGCCACACACCCATTGCATCATGCTACACCATGACGGTGGTCCCACATGAATACTCCAATGGCCAACCATACCCATTTGCCCATATGTGCCATAGCAATTGTGTCTTGCATGACATAACACATGGCAGAACCATAACCAACGACATTACAAATGTCCCCTACAGGCTCTCTCGCATCATCAGAGGCTTCAGAGGAGGGGGAGAAGGAAAAGGCTACCAGCTCATCAGGCAGTGGCACTTTAAGACCCTGAAGGTATTCCACCACCACCCCACATAGGCACACACAATCCACGCCTAGGCGCATGGACCACCATGCAATGTCTGCACCCAGCAAGGCCAGCAACCGTAGCCACGGAGACAGAGGAAACACCTGCTGCCACAGACACTGAGGAGCCACAGGGGGACAGCAGCCCAGAGTCACCACTTGCTGAAGGCCATTAATCTCCAGGAAGCACTCTGTGCCGCCAGTGGAATCAATCTCCCGGGAGCTCTCAGCGCTACCAGCACCATCAATCCGCAGGGAGCCCTCAGCACCCTCAGTGCGTGATGACACCCAAGACGGACATGAACACCCCAAGCTATGGCTCACCTGCACGCAGCCGTGGTGTAGTGCAAAGCCCTTCTCCCAGTCACTGTAGTGCATCTCACAGCATGCTGCTGCAAAGGCTGGATGTGATGGAGCGCAGGCAGCGCGAGATGGAAGTAATCGGGTGCACTCACTCTGCACACCTGCAGGCCATCAGGGACTGTATTCAAGGGCCATCCGCAGGGTAGTGCGTCAGATGGTGTGGAACAGGGGCGAGATCAATGCAAACACGTCCACCCTGACACTCTATGGGCAACGTGTCGGTGAAATGACAGAGGGCGTCTCTGCACTAGCGGAAGCCATACAGCATGGCAATGAGATGCAGCAGCATCAGAACGGTGTGGCAGAGCCGTCCCATCCACCTCCACCACGCCCACAAAGGGTTCAAAGCAGGCCAAACCATGATGACAGTCGCAGCGACTACTACACCCGAGATCACCTGGGGCCGGCAGGTGGGGGTGGAGGAGAGGCCCCGACAGTGAATGAGACTGGCACACTGGCCGCCATGAGTGGCCACACCGGGAAGTTGGTGGTGGGAGGGGGAGGAGGAATAGTGTGCTGGGGGATTGGTGGTGGGAGTGTGAGAGGGATAGTGTGCTGGGGAGTTTGTGGTGGGAGGGGGGAGGGGGATAATGTGCTGGGGAGTTGGTGGTGGGAGGGGGGATTGTGTGCTGCGGAGTTGGTGGTGGAGGGAGAGGTGGATAGTCAGGGCACATAGTTAGAATAAAACAGTTGAACTATATCAATGCGTGGACATTCCTGATTGCGTTGTTGTGGAGTTAATTTACAGAAGTGACAGTCACACAGTGATCTCTGGTCTTGCCTGCTGTGGCCTCTGCCTTCATCGGCTTCTGGGGGTGGCATGTCCATGTCAGGGGTAGGGGCACATTCCTCCTTATGCAGATGTTGTGAAGCATGGCACACACAAGCACTATTTTTCCTACTTTCTCTGAAGCATAACTTAAGGGCTATGCCTCTACGATCTAGGCACTGAAAACGTGCCTTTAGGAGTCCAAAGGTGGGCTCAATGCACACACAGGTCCTGCTGTGTGCGTGGTTGTAGGCTATGTTGTGCAGTGTTCGTGGATCATGTACAGGGGTCATTAGCCAAGGCAGATGTGGGTATCTGGAGTCACCTGCATGGGGAGAGGCACAGACATTAGTCACTGTGAAATGTATGGGGGTGGACTTGCACAGCATCATGGCAATGGTCATCATGTGCATGCAATTGGGGCTTCATCCCATGGTATGTGCCTTTACAATGTCTGTACATGCTGTGTCACTGGTATCATGCATTGTATTGGCATCACATGCATCCTGTTACGTTGCAGCAGATGTATCGTGAGGTGTCTGTTGGTGACATGTGTACCTGGTGGCTGTCTTGAGCCAGGGTGTTGCTCTCATGCATGTGGCTTGCTGGGTTGCCTATCAGCATTCCCTATGCTTCTGGGGGCAGTGGGTCAGCATTGCGGGGTGGGTGTACATGGGTACATGGGTGCTCCACTGGCAGTGCTGCTGTTGTGTGCTGCAATGTGGAACTTTTTTTTGTTATTGCTTTTGATTATGCATGATGCATAGTGGTACCTGTAGTCATGCGTGTGTGGAATTAATTACTGCTGTATGTGTTCATCTGCATGTCTGTCCATGTTCATGCTCCCTGGGCTGTACCCTGTCATTGGTGTGAGAGCTGGCCTGGTACTGGATTTGCATTTACTTGTCATGCCATGCTTTGTGCCATTATTCACCTTCCCCCAATTTGGTCAGGTGCTTCACAGTGCATAGGTGCTGGCAGTTTTACTCACCCACTAGCCAGCTCCATTGTCCTCTGTGCCTCTCCATGTATCCTGGCAGTGTGCTCTTCCGTAAGACCATGGAGTCGTGAGAGAGCCGTCCAAGATGGCGGCTTTCCTGTGAGCTCCGTGTAGCTCCCCAAAGATCCTGAATATAGCGTGCTTCCGAGGTGACTAGTCGAGCTGCTGTGAACACCCAGCGAGAGCTAAGGCGTTTCTGTGCACAACTCTGGAGCGAGCTCGGCTGTCGCATGAGTTTTTGCCCATGAGCGACGGCCCGAGAAAGGACCCAACCCCCATCCGCCATCTTGGTGGCAGCGTGACCTCAGCGGAGCCGAGGCGGAGCAGTCGTAAGGGAGGCGGCAGTGCCCGGCTGTAACACCAAAAGGCACCGACTGTACCACAGAGGCGTTAGACGCAGCGGAGAAGTCACAGGGCAGTGGTGTGCGGCGGAGGCCCCCCCCGAGCGCCGGCCGCGCTGCATCGTGACTCCTGGGAGACGGCGGAGGGGTCGATCGCAGAGAGGCCGCAGAGCTCGGAGAAGGCCCAGAGGACAGGCACGAATGAGCCAGAACGACGGAGGCCGATGACCAAACGCCAAAGGAAAGCCAGGTACGAGCGCGATATGCGCCCCCTTATTCGTCAGCACCCACGATAAGTAGGATTCGTCTCCCGGCTCTCCCGCGCATCAACATAGCCTGCGGCCGCCACGGTACGGTGAGGCCTAGAGGCCACATACATAAAACGAGTATAGACAAGCCCTGCTTGGAAGAGGCCATCTGAGATCCATAGACTAGAGGGTACGGGGCAAGCACCGGGAACCCCGCGAATGAGAAGGTCTCTACAGATATGTGCGTCACTCCACGGCGGGTTACCAGTCAATTAAACAGTGCCCTGGATCGCAGCAGAAACACCCCACCTCCGGCCGCTGACGGTGAAAGCTGCCTGGAGCCCACACAAGGTCACTGCATCAGTTCTAGGCCATAAACGGCATTGATCACTTAGCCTGTCCCCGCAAATTGCTCAAGTGTCCATCTAGAGGTTGGTGTATCTGAGGGACGTTGTCGTTTCATCCACAGCCGCGACACGGAATCCCTCACCAACGCCTCTCAGAGACAATAGAGGGGACAGAGGCAAAACCAAAATTTGTAGTGTGCACGCCGAAGCAAGCCGTAAGAGATCCCCGGCAAGCTTGCTAAGAACACACACAGCAGATTCTTGACTGGCTCTTCCAAGCTCACTCCGTGTCGCCTTCTCGGCACTTCATCACCCTCTTCCATCGAGATCATGGGGAAAACTGATAGATCGCAAAGAAAACTGAACTTTGAGAGCTGCTCCTCAGTCAAAGCGTCCTCTTCCAACAGCAGACCTCAATCGCCCAACTCAAGTCCGCCCAACGAAGATGAGGTGACACAAGACTTCAACATCAGAGAAATTCTGTTAGATCTCAAGGCGGGGATAGGGAGCCTGGGGAGCAAACTAGACTTGCTTTCCTCCAAAGTAGACCTGCTCCAACATCGGTTGGATAAACATGCTGACAGACTCGACACTGTTGAACAGAGGGTTTCCGACCTTGATGATGGGACGTCGGCCTTATCCTCCAGAGTATCCCTACTGGAGCCCCAAATGAAGGCCGTAAACGCCAAAAAGGAGGACTTGGAAGGCCGCTCACGCCGTAATAACATAAGGATAGTTGGAATCGGAGAACACCAACCCGCCCTGAAAATGGACGAATACGTGGAGAAAATTTGCACGGACCTGTTTGGCTCAGAAATCC
This sequence comes from Ambystoma mexicanum, assembly GCF_040938575.1. Taxonomy (NCBI): domain Eukaryota; kingdom Metazoa; phylum Chordata; class Amphibia; order Caudata; family Ambystomatidae; genus Ambystoma; species Ambystoma mexicanum. The sequence continues at coordinate 542,755,912 of NC_090928.1, read as the reverse complement.
TGTCTAAGTGTTTTGTTGTCGAAAGAGCCCATAGGGTTCCTAATGCAAAACCCATTCCGGGAGCAAACCCCCGACCTATCATTGCGAAGCTACTCAATTATAAGGACCGGGACGCCCTTCTCAGAGCAGCCAGAATCAAAGGAGAGCTCCAATACGATGGTGATAAGATTCAGTTTTTCCTGGATTTCTCCCAAGCCGTTCAGGCGCAAAGACGTACTTTCACAGCCGTGAAATGAAGACTGCAAGAAAACCAGATCCAATATTCCATGCTTTTCCCAGCGAAACTTCACCTTCAGCATGAAGGCAAAACGCAGTTCTTCAACTCTCCAGATGAGATCAGCGAATACCTAGACCGAGCCGGCTGCCGGCCCGCCCCAAACAACCACATCCCTCAGAGGGGTAACAGACCGAGGAGAGATCCACCATAAACATCAGCCTCATAATTATCGCACTAGATATGACGCCTCAACAACACTCATACAGCATCTCTATCACCACGGACCGTAATTTGCAACGAGAGTTGGGAGCCAGCCGCCTCTTGGAGGGCCACCGGCGCCCCAAGCACTGCTATGTTGTCTGTTCTGTTTGTAAGGGATTGTTTTCTGTGGGCCAGTTGGGGGTTGCCCACTCAAGGGTGGGATTGCAGTTCAGCTGGGCCGCTACCTACCTCTCACCGTTATTCTACAACAACCATCAGGTTCCTCGCTACTCCAATACAAGCCGGGCCCTCCGGTCACCTCCAGATCGCAAGAATCCAGTCAACACCTCCAGTCCTGATAAACCGGCGCTTAATTGACCACCCAGATGGCGGGAACATCACTTAAAATCGCCACCTGGAACATCCGTGGGTGTAACTATCCAGCGAAGACCAGGAGAATCCTCCATTATCTCAGATGTCACAAAATCAATATAGCTATATTACAAGAAACGCCTGTCCTGCCTTCATCGGAACAACTCTGGGCTAAATCATGGGGCGTTGAGGTGTTGCAATCTTAATAGACAGGAAATCGAACTTTAGTCTCATCAACTCAGTGAAAGACTCAGAGGGAAGAGCTCTATTGGTGAGAGGGTTGATCTCAGGGAAAGAGGTAGTAATAGTAAACTCATACGCACCAAATACCGATGGACCCAACAACTTTAACTGGGTCATGACTCAGCTGGGGAAGTTCAACTCAACAACCATTATCTGGGGAGCGGACCTTAACACGCCAATTGACCCCATCCTCGAGAAGTCCCATAATACAACAGGACACCCCTCTAAAGCCAGTGCCCAAGTCCGGGAGATTTGCCACACGTTTGAGTTATCCGACACTTGGAGGCGCCACAATCGAGATGCTAGAGAGTACACCTTTCATTCTGCTGTTCACAACACTAGTTCCCGGATCGATTACATTCTAGCATCTATCCACTGCCATTTTAACTGGGGAGAAAGTCAAATCCTGCCACGTTCCTTCTCTGATCATTCAATGGTCACACTGGAAGCCACACTTCCAGGCACCACCAATCCTGGACTCCGGTGGAAATTCAAGCCCGGAGCACTCACCGACATCGTCTTTGCTGATGAACTTCGCAAGGAAATAACATCCTTTATCGAAATAAATCAAGACTCGGTCGCCTCGGCCAGCACCATGTGGGAAACACTAAAATGCTTTGTACGAGGAGTCTGCCTGGCCAAAGAAAATGGCATACTAAAACTGATCCGGAAGGACTTGGCCAGTAGCGAACAACGCTTGAAAGAACTAGAGATGAGAGCCTCCACTACTCAAGACCTACATGTTCAGGCTGAAATAAAGAAAGAACTGCTGAAGTTTAAAGAAACAGCTGAACGAGAAATAAAGTTCACGAGCCGCAAGCATCAGGTCCGCCAATATTGGGAAGGGCAGAAACCATGCGCCTTGTTAGCCCGTCTCCTCTCTATAGATAAAACCCCGACTCAAGTCGAGTGTATCAAAGATGACCAGGGTAGACTGGTATATTCTGAAGAAAACATTGTCAAGGTATTTCGAGACTTCTATCAAGATCTTCATAGTTCTAAAGGGGCCCCCCGATCCAGAAACTATACAAAAGTTCCTCGATGACACAGAGCTGTACTGGGTTGAATCGGAGCTACGTGAACCCCTAAATGCTCCGATAACAGTAGAAGAAGTTCTGGAGGCAATAAAATCCCTCCCAAATGCCAAGGCGCCTGGGCCTGACGGGCTCATCGGAGAGTTTTAAAAGGCCCATGCATCCATCCTAGCCCCTCTTCTGCTCTGAGTTTTTGAAGAATCTTCGCAGCGTGGCTCCCCCCCCCCCCCACATCATGTGAAGCCAACGTAATGGTGCTACACAAAGCCGACAAACCCCCAGACGATTGTGCTTCCTACAGGCCAATCTCCTTGATTAACCTGGACAATAAAATTCTAGCTAAAATCCTTGTTGCAAGGTTACTGCCTCTTATGCCCGCACTTGTAATCGGAGACCAAGCTGGGTTTATCCCGGGGCAAAGCACAACCTACGGGATCAGGAGACTGTTCGGCGTCATAGAGGCCCTAAATCCAACACAACGGGCTAGAGCAGTTCTTCTAGACGCCGAGAAGGCATTTGACTCGGTTGAATGGCCGTTCATGTTTGCAACGCTTGCACAAATGGGTCTAGGCAAATTCTTCATCAAATGAGTGTCCCTGCTTTATAGTGCCCCCGCTCATATATTACTCTCGGAAACTCCAGGTCCGCAGGCATAACACTAGAATGCGGAACAAGACAGGGCTGCCCGCTCTCCACCCTTATCTTTGACCTCATTATGGAACCCCAGGCATCCAGGCTGCGCGCCAACCATCTGACACGAGGTCTCAAACTGGGTCCCCATAGATTAATTGTCTCCCTCTACGCTGATGATGTTATGTTATTTGTCAGCGACCCCCAGGCCAATCTCAACCCGGTAATGCGAGAAGTCATAAAATTTGGTCGAATGTCAGGTCTCAAAACCAATCATTCAAAATCCGTAATCTTCCCCCTGACCCCGACCACAACTGAATTCCCAGACGATTACGCTTTTAAATGGGAAACCTCAAAGGTTCGCTATCTGGGTATCTATATGTCTCAAAATCATCATGAGATTTATAGGGATAACTATGTCTGTGCATTAAATTCTTTGCAGGAACGAATTCACAGGTGGAAAACTCTACCTTTGACGATATGGGGAAGAACCTCCTTAACGGAAATGGTCATCTTACCCAAACTCCTCTATTTGTTTACGAACAGTCCGTTATTGGACCCCAGGTCTTTCTTCCAAAAGGTCAGGAGCCTAATACTAGAATTGGTGTGGGCTGGGAAACCAGCGCGCGTGGCGTACAACACACTTACGTTGCCGGTGGCGAACGGGGGACTTGCGCTCCCCGATATTGAAAAGTACTATTGGGCAGCCCAGGCCCAATTTCTTAGTCACTGGTATATGGTCCACTTTGTTCGGCCCCACGTGCAAGTGGAACGTGCCCTAGCCTCCCCCAACCTCCTGAGGGCTGTCATTATCAGTCATATTCCGGTCCCATATAACACGCTAAACACGGTCCTATCCACCTACGCAATTTGGAAAAAAATAGCTAATAAATACGGGGTGACAATAAGATTTTCCCCATTATTGCCCATTAGATTCGTTCCTGGTATTCCCATTACTAATGAGAAAGTGTTCCTAATATGGACGGACAAGGTCAACATTCACTCCTTTGGTGACCTCTTCCCCGGGGGCACTTTCCTGACCCCACAAATGGCCAAAGACGTGTTCATCTACTTTAGACTACGCCACACCCTTCAAAAGCTGTTTCCGTCCTTTCCCAAACAACCTCCCACATGGATTTATTACACAATACGATACGATTCAAGCACAGGGGGAGGGAAGATTAGTGTCGTCATTATATAAATCCCTCATAGTAGGCAATGCGCCTCCCAAATCCAAGGCGCAGCAAAAATGGGAAACAGCCATTCAAGAAGCGATATCTGATGAAGACTGGTCTTATATCCTCTGCCAGACGCAAAAAGTGGCAATAAACACTCGGCATAAACTGATTCACTTTAACTTCGTGCATCAGACGTACTACACCCCAGTTAAGAGGAACAAACATCACCCAGAACTGTCACCCAGATGTGACAGGTGTGCGGCAGCTAACGCTGACTTCTTCCACCTAGCCTGGAATTGTCCGGGAATCCACAATTTCTGGGCCTCCGTTCTACAAGTTACCGAAGACATTATTGGAGAACAAGTAACCCCAACACCCCTCGGAGCCCTGCTCTGCCTTACGAAATACTTGCAGCCGGCATCTCGAAAACTTGCAGCCCTGCTCCTGGTGCTGGTCCGCAGGAGAATCGCGATGTCATGGGGTTGAGGCCCGCTCCCCAATATTGAAGACTGGAAAAAAGACATTCTTTATTGTCAAAACACTGAATGCGAATTTATAAGACTCCTACCGTTGCATGCTCGCCCCCCGGATATCTGGGGTCCATACATAAATTATTTGCTAAGAAATGTTGATCCATCAGACTCTGATATATCTGTGAACTAGAGGATGTGCGGTGAAGTCCAGACCTGCAAGAGGGCACCTGACAATCTTGAACTGAAAATAAGGAAGGAACCCACGGGATCCTGTAAGGGTGAACGTGGGGGGGGCTAGCTCGGCAGGGTTGTTTAAAGTTGGGGTTTTGTTTTTTCTTTCTAACTTTGCTGTGTTTGTCTCACTCTGATTAAGCACCCTAGAGGTGCCTTTGTATGGTGAGAATATTGAAAAACCAAAAATAAAGTTAAAAAAAAAAAAAGACCATGGAGTCGTGGGTGGAACCTAGGTAGCGGCACAGCAGTGGGTGATGATGAGGTTGGGGTCGCATGGTCACCCGCACATTGAGGGAGTGGTAGTACTTGCGATTTCGGTGCACTGCTTCGTGGGCCTTCGGGGCCAACCACACAACATGGGTAGAGTCCAGGGCTGCAATCACTTTAGGCAATCGGGCTACAGGATAGAACTTTGCCTTCATGGCATTGAACTGGGCTGGGGTGGTGGGCAGTGCTATGTTGTGTTGCACATGCCCCAGGAAGGCATCCAACAACTGGGCAAGAACTGCACAGAATGTTGGCTGTACCATGCCGTGCATCATGGCCAAGGAGTGTTGAAAGGTGCCAGAACATAGGAATTGTAATACTGACACTAGCTTGAGAAGGGAGGGAAGAGCTGTACGGGTGTTTATCCTGCTCCCAATGTGAGGGTCCAGGGTGAGGGCCTGTCCCTGGGGATGGGTGCATGTCTTGCTTGTGCTTTTCTCCTTCTCCTCCTCCTCCTCTTCATCCTCCAAGCTCCCCCCAACCCGTGCTCCCTGTGCCCTGGCCTGCTCCTCCCGCCTCTCTGCTTCCAGACGCAGCATGAGAAACTGCCTGTCCCAGCTCGCAGTGGCTAATGACAGCATGGTGTGGGAAACAGTGTTTGGGGTAGGGGGGTGCTTTATGTAGCCATTCTGAGTGCATTGGTTGCACCTGTGCCTTGTTCTGCCTCCCATGTCTTTTTACCTGCAGCTGGATGCTAGAGGTAACTGGCCTGTGTTTTTGGCAGTATTTGTGCCGGTTTTTGGCTCTAATACCGCTGAGGATGGATTTGTGATGCAGCTGTGTTTGCGCCTTGTGTGGGTGGCTGTAATATCGGCAGCAGTATTGGTGTTGGCTGTAATACCACTGGCTGTAATAGCGCCACCTGCTTTTACAGTCAGCAATATTTGAGTGGTATTGGCGGCGCTATTACCATTACCACCACTTTTAATGGTTACCGACAGACTTGTGATGAGGCCCAAAGTTTTGCTCGCGTACGTGATGGCTTTGTTGACCTTGTCATGCTTTTGATACAACACTGCTGTTAACCAAGTATCTGAGACCCTAGTTTCCAAGAAGAACTTGTTGTTCTGTATGGGATAAGCCAAACAAGGAGCCTGGGAAAGGCTTCTTTTCAGTTGTTTAACTGCCTCAGCTTGTTCTGGACCCCACTCCCATTTGACCCTAGCCTTTAATAAATGGACCACGGGTCGAGGGACCTCTGCATAGTCTTCAATGAACTTCTGACTATACTTAGTGTATACCAAGGAGGCTTCTTAATTCCCGCAGTGTAGTAGGGTCTTTTAATTTCAATAAGGCTTCCACCTTCTTTGTCTGAGGGTTAAGATCCTGAGGGGTGATCTTGTGCCCTAAGAAATTCACTCGGGCCTTACACTACTGTGCCTTCTGAAAGGACAGTTTTGCCCCAGCTTTCTGCAACTGGGTTAGAACATAGCAAATGTCTGCTATATGTTACTCCACAGTTGAGCTCTTGATCAGAACATCATCTCCAGAGGCCAGGTTTCCCCTTTCGCCCAAGTCGGGCATGGCCTTATGTAGAAAGATGTTGAATTCATTGCCCAGTTTATGTATCCAAAGGGGTTTCGGGTCCATGTGTACTACTGCACCCCGAACGTAAAGGCAAGCATGTACTGGTCTTCCCTACTCACGGTACTTTCCAGTAGCCGTTGGTCAGGTCAATGGCGGTGTGCACCTTTGACCCTTGGATCTGTGCCAGCCCCTGATCGATGTAGGTAAGTGGCCATCTTGATATGTGGCCTGTTTGTTCAAGTCCCTTAGGTCTGTACATAGTCTCCGTTGGCCGCGTAGTTTGAGTATCCCCAGTACCTGGTTGTTGAAGATACGGTGGATCGGACAAACTATACCACAGGATTCTATGTTCTTAATAATTGCTGTGAGGGGCTCCATGGACGTGAGAGGTAACCAGTATTGTTTCTCAAATACTGGAGCCATCTCGGGATCCGTGGGTATGGTGGTTGAATGAATGGGACGTCGGCCTTATCCTCCAGAGTATCCCTACTGGAGCCCCAAATGAAGGCCGTAAACGCCAAAAAGGAGGACTTGGAAGGCCGCTCACGCCGTAATAACATAAGGATAGTCGGAATCGGAGAACACCAACCCGCCCTGAAAATGGACGAATACGTGGAGAAAATTTGCACGGACCTGTTTGGCTCAGAAATCCTGTCTAAGTGTTTTGTTGTCGAAAGAGCCCATAGGGTTCCTAATGCAAAACCCATTCCGGGAGCAAACCCCCGACCTATCATTGCGAAGCTACTCAATTATAAGGACCGGGACGCCATTCTCAGAGCAGCCAGAATCAAAGGAGAGCTCCAATACGATGGTGATAAGATTCAGTTTTTCCCGGATATCTCCCAAGCCGTTCAGGCGCAAAGACGTACTTTCACAGCCGTGAAATGAAGACTGCAAGAAAACCAGATCCAATATTCCATGCTTTTCCCAGCGAAACTTCACCTTCAGCATGAAGGCAAAACGCAGTTCTTCAACTCTCCAGATGAGATCAGCGAATACCTAGACCGAGCCGGCTGCCGGCCCGCCCCAAACAACCACATCCCTCAGAGGGGTAACAGACCGAGGAGAGATCCACCATAAACATCAGCCTCATAATTATCGCACTAGATATGACGCCTCAACAACACTCATACAGCATCTCTATCACCACGGACCGTAATTTGCAACGAGAGTTGGGAGCCAGCCGCCTCTTGGAGGGCCACCGGCGCCCCAAGCACTGCTATGTTGTCTGTTCTGTTTGTAAGGGATTGTTTTCTGTGGGCCAGTTGGGGGTTGCCCACTCAAGGGTGGGATTGCAGTTCAGCTGGGCCGCTACCTACCTCTCACCCTTATTCTACAACAACCATCAGGTTCCTCGCTACTCCAATACAAGCCGGGCCCTCCGGTCACCTCCAGATCGCAAGAATCCAGTCAACACCTCCAGTCCTGATAAACCGGCGCTTAATTGACCACCCAGATGGCGGGAACATCACTTAAAATCGCCACCTGGAACATCCGTGGGTGTAACTATCCAGCGAAGACCAGGAGAATCCTCCATTATCTCAGATGTCACAAAATCAATATAGCTATATTACAAGAAACGCATGTCCTGCCTTCATCGGAACAACTCTGGGCTAAATCATGGGGCGTTGAGGTGTTGCAATCTTAATAGACAGGAAATCGAACTTTAGTCTCATCAACTCAGTGAAAGACTCAGAGGGAAGAGCTCTATTGGTGAGAGGGTTGATCTCAGGGAAAGAGGTAGTAATAGTAAACTCATACGCACCAAATACCGATGGACCCAACAACTTTAACTGGGTCATGACTCAGCTGGGGAAGTTCAACTCAACAACCATTATCTGGGGAGCGGACCTTAACACGCCAATTGACCCCATCCTCGAGAAGTCCCATAATACAACAGGACACCCCTCTAAAGCCAGTGCCCAAGTCCGGGAGATTTGCCACACGTTTGAGTTATCCGACACTTGGAGGCGCCACAATCGAGATGCTAGAGAGTACACCTTTCATTCTGCTGTTCACAACACTAGTTCCCGGATCGATTACATTCTAGCATCTATCCACTGCCATTTTAACTGGGGAGAAAGTCAAATCCTGCCACGTTCCTTCTCTGATCATTCAATGGTCACACTGGAAGCCACACTTCCAGGCACCACCAATCCTGGACTCCGGTGGAAATTCAAGCCCGGAGCACTCACCGACATCGTCTTTGCTGATGAACTTCGCAAGGAAATAACATCCTTTATCGAAATAAATCAAGACTCGGTCGCCTCGGCCAGCACCATGTGGGAAACACTAAAATGCTTTGTACGAGGAGTCTGCCTGGCCAAAGAAAATGGCATACTAAAACTGATCCGGAAGGACTTGGCCAGTAGCGAACAACGCTTGAAAGAACTAGAGATGAGAGCCTCCACTACTCAAGACCTACATGTTCAGGCTGAAATAAAGAAAGAACTGCTGAAGTTTAAAGAAACAGCTGAACGAGAAATAAAGTTCACGAGCCGCAAGCATCAGGTCCGCCAATATTGGGAAGGGCAGAAACCATGCGCCTTGTTAGCCCGTCTCCTCTCTATAGATAAAACCCTGACTCAAGTCGAGTGTATCAAAGATGACCAGGGTAGACTGGTATATTCTGAAGAAAACATTGTCAAGGTATTTCGAGACTTCTATCAAGATCTTCATAGTTCTAAAGGGGCCCCCCGATCCAGAAACTATACAAAAGTTCCTCGATGACACAGAGCTGTACTGGGTTGAATCGGAGCTACGTGAACCCCTAAATGCTCCGATAACAGTAGAAGAAGTTCTGGAGGCAATAAAATCCCTCCCAAATGCCAAGGCGCCTGGGCCTGACGGGCTCATCGGAGAGTTTTAAAAGGCCCATGCATCCATCCTAGCCCCTCTTCTGCTCTGAGTTTTTGAAGAATCTTCGCAGCGTGGCTCCCCCCCCCCCACATCATGTGAAGCCAACGTAATGGTGCTACACAAAGCCGACAACCCCCCCAGACGATTGTGCTTCCTACAGGCCAATCTCCTTGATTAACCTGGACAATAAAATTCTAGCTAAAATCCTTGTTGCAAGGTTACTGCCTCTTATGCCCGCACTTGTAATCGGAGACCAAGCTGGGTTTATCCCGGGGCAAAGCACAACCTACGGGATCAGGAGACTGTTCGGCGTCATAGAGGCCCTAAATCCAACACAACGGGCTAGAGCAGTTCTTCTAGACGCCGAGAAGGCATTTGACTCGGTTGAATGGCCGTTCATGTTTGCAACGCTTGCACAAATGGGTCTAGGCAAATTCTTCATCAAATGAGTGTCCCTGCTTTATAGTGCCCCCGCTCATATATTACTCTCGGAAACTCCAGGTCCGCAGGCATAACACTAGAATGCGGAACAAGACAGGGCTGCCCGCTCTCCACCCTTATCTTTGACCTCATTATGGAACCCCAGGCATCCAGGCTGCGCGCCAACCATCTGACACGAGGTCTCAAACTGGGTCCCCATAGATTAATTGTCTCCCTCTACGCTGATGATGTTATGTTATTTGTCAGCGACCCCCAGGCCAATCTCAACCCGGTAATGCGAGAAGTCATAAAATTTGGTCGAATGTCAGGTCTCAAAACCAATCATTCAAAATCCGTAATCTTCCCCCTGACCCCGACCACAACTGAATTCCCAGACGATTACGCTTTTAAATGGGAAACCTCAAAGGTTCGCTATCTGGGTATCTATATGTCTCAAAATCATCATGAGATTTATAGGGATAACTATGTCTGTGCATTAAATTCTTTGCAGGAACGAATTCACAGGTGGAAAACTCTACCTTTGACGATATGGGGAAGAACCTCCTTAACGGAAATGGTCATCTTACCCAAACTCCTCTATTTGTTTACGAACAGTCCGTTACTGGACCCCAGGTCTTTCTTCCAAAAGGTCAGGAGCCTAATACTAGAATTGGTGTGGGCTGGGAAACCAGCGCGCGTGGCGTACAACACACTTACGTTGCCGGTGGCGAACGGGGGACTTGCGCTCCCCGATATTGAAAAGTACTATTGGGCAGCCCAGGCCCAATTTCTTAGTCACTGGTATATGGTCCACTTTGTTCGGCCCCACGTGCAAGTGGAACGTGCCCTAGCCTCCCCCAACCTCCTGAGGGCTGTCATTATCAGTCATATTCCGGTCCCATATAACACGCTAAACACGGTCCTATCCACCTACGCAATTTGGAAAAAAATAGCTAATAAATACGGGGTGACAATAAGATTTTCCCCATTATTGCCCATTAGATTCGTTCCTGGTATTCCCATTACTAATGAGAAAGTGTTCCTAATATGGACGGACAAGGTCAACATTCACTCCTTTGGTGACCTCTTCCCCGGGGGCACTTTCCTGACCCCACAAATGGCCAAAGACGTGTTCATCTACTTTAGACTACGCCACACCCTTCAAAAGCTGTTTCCGTCCTTTCCCAAACAACCTCCCACATGGATTTATTACACAATACGATACGATTCAAGCACAGGGGGAGGGAAGATTAGTGTCGTCATTATATAAATCCCTCATAGTAGGCAATGCGCCTCCCAAATCCAAGGCGCAGCAAAAATGGGAAACAGCCATTCAAGAAGCGATATCTGATGAAGACTGGTCTTATATCCTCTGCCAGACGCAAAAAGTGGCAATAAACACTCGGCATAAACTGATTCACTTTAACTTCGTGCATCAGACGTACTACACCCCAGTTAAGAGGAACAAACATCACCCAGAACTGTCACCCAGATGTGACAGGTGTGCGGCAGCTAACGCTGACTTCTTCCACCTAGCCTGGAATTGTCCGGGAATCCACAATTTCTGGGCCTCCGTTCTACAAGTTACCGAAGACATTATTGGAGAACAAGTAACCCCAACACCCCTCGGAGCCCTGCTCTGCCTTACGAAATACTTGCAGCCGGCATCTCGAAAACTTGCAGCCCTGCTCCTGGTGCTGGTCCGCAGGAGAATCGCGATGTCATGGGGTTGAGGCCCGCTCCCCAATATTGAAGACTGGAAAAAAGACATTCTTTATTGTCAAAACACTGAATGCGAATTTATAAGACTCCTACCGTTGCATGCTCGCCCCCCGGATATCTGGGGTCCATACATAAATTATTTGCTAAGAAATGTTGATCCATCAGACTCTGATATATCTGTGAACTAGAGGATGTGCGGTGAAGTCCAGACCTGCAAGAGGGCACCTGACAATCTTGAACTGAAAATAAGGAAGGAACCCACGGGATCCTGTAAGGGTGAACGTGGGGGGGGCTAGCTCGGCAGGGTTGTTTAAAGTTGGGGTTTTGTTTTTTCTTTCTAACTTTGCTGTGTTTGTCTCACTCTGATTAAGCACCCTAGAGGTGCCTTTGTATGGTGAGAATATTGAAAAACCAAAAATAAAGTTAAAAAAAAAAAAAGACCATGGAGTCGTGGGTGGAACCTAGGTAGCGGCACAGCAGTGGGTGATGATGAGGTTGGGGTCGCATGGTCACCCGCACATTGAGGGAGTGGTAGTACTTGCGATTTCGGTGCACTGCTTCGTGGGCCTTCGGGGCCAACCACACAACATGGGTAGAGTCCAGGGCTGCAATCACTTTAGGCAATCGGGCTACAGGATAGAACTTTGCCTTCATGGCATTGAACTGGGCTGGGGTGGTGGGCAGTGCTATGTTGTGTTGCACATGCCCCAGGAAGGCATCCAACAACTGGGCAAGAACTGCACAGAATGTTGGCTGTACCATGCCGTGCATCATGGCCAAGGAGTGTTGAAAGGTGCCAGAACATAGGAATTGTAATACTGACACTAGCTTGAGAAGGGAGGGAAGAGCTGTACGGGTGTTTATCCTGCTCCCAATGTGAGGGTCCAGGGTGAGGGCCTGTCCCTGGGGATGGGTGCATGTCTTGCTTGTGCTTTTCTCCTTCTCCTCCTCCTCCTCTTCATCCTCCAAGCTCCCCCCAACCCGTGCTCCCTGTGCCCTGGCCTGCTCCTCCCGCCTCTCTGCTTCCAGACGCAGCATGAGAAACTGCCTGTCCCAGCTCGCAGTGGCTAATGACAGCATGGTGTGGGAAACAGTGTTTGGGGTAGGGGGGTGCTTTATGTAGCCATTCTGAGTGCATTGGTTGCACCTGTGCCTTGTTCTGCCTCCCATGTCCATTTACCTGCAGCTGGATGCTAGAGGTAACTGGCCTGTGTTTTTGGCAGTATTTGTGCCGGTTTTTGGCTCTAATACCGCTGAGGATGGATTTGTGATGCAGCTGTGTTTGCGCCTTGTGTGGGTGGCTGTAATATCGGCAGCAGTATTGGTGTTGGCTGTAATACCACTGGCTGTAATAGCGCCACCTGCTTTTACAGTCAGCAATATTTGAGTGGTATTGGCGGCGCTATTACCATTACCACCACTTTTAATGGTTACCGACAGACTTGTGATGAGGCCCAAAGTTTTGCTCGCGTACGTGATGGCTTTGTTGACCTTGTCATGCTTTTGATACAACACTGCTGTTAACCAAGTATCTGAGACCCTAGTTTCCAAGAAGAACTTGTTGTTCTGTATGGGATAAGCCAAACAAGGAGCCTGGGAAAGGCTTCTTTTCAGTTGTTTAACTGCCTCAGCTTGTTCTGGACCCCACTCCCATTTGACCCCAGCCTTTAATAAATGGACCACGGGTCGAGGGACCTCTGCATAGTCTTCAATGAACTTCTGACTATACTTAGTGTATACCAAGGAGGCTTCTTAATTCCCGCAGTGTAGTAGGGTCTTTTAATTTCAATAAGGCTTCCACCTTCTTTGTCTGAGGGTTAAGATCCTGAGGGGTGATCTTGTGCCCTAAGAAATTCACTCGGGCCTTACACTACTGTGCCTTCTGAAAGGACAGTTTTGCCCCAGCTTTCTGCAACTGGGTTAGAACATAGCAAATGTCTGCTATATGTTACTCCACAGTTGAGCTCTTGATCAGAACATCATCTCCAGAGGCCAGGTTTCCCCTTTCGCCCAAGTCGGGCATGGCCTTATGTAGAAAGATGTTGAATTCATTGCCCAGTTTATGTATCCAAAGGGGTTTCGGGTCCATGTGTACTACTGCACCCCGAACGTAAAGGCAAGCATGTACTGGTCTTCCCTACTCACGGTACTTTCCAGTAGCCGTTGGTCAGGTCAATGGCGGTGTGCACCTTTGACCCTTGGATCTGTGCCAGCCCCTGATCGATGTAGGTAAGTGGCCATCTTGATATGTGGCCTGTTTGTTCAAGTCCCTTAGGTCTGTACATAGTCTCCGTTGGCCGCGTAGTTTGAGTATCCCCAGTACCTGGTTGTTGAAGATACTGTGGATCGGACAAACTATACCACAGGATTCTATGTTCTTAATAATTGCTGTGAGGGGCTCCATGGACGTGAGAGGTAACCAGTATTGTTTCTCAAATACTGGAGCCATCTCGGGATCCGTGGGTATGGTGGTTGAATGAATGGATGTGCATCCACAGTCGTATGAGTCCACTGAAAAGATATCTTGGAATTCCCGTAATACCTGTTTCAGGTTTTGTTTCTGCTCCTCGGCCCCACAGGCATCAGCAAGATTGATCCTTTCCTCAACCATCTGCTTGAAACCATAGCAATTCCATAAGTATCCTCCAGTTGGGTGGAGGTATTTCTTTCATGGTGTTTACCTGGACAGGAGATTCCATGGATTCGAGGCAGTGGTACTTGACTCTGAACACTACCTGCTCCCACCTGATGCCACAGGTCACCTCTTCCACTGCGTAGGGGCAGGAAGAGTACACCAAGAAATTCCCCCATGCGAAGTAAAAATCTTTTCCGGAGGAATACCGTTGCTGATGTCGAAACAGTCGTTTGGGATTGGTGCCATGATTTCATTACCTAAATGAATAGAATAATGTTGGGCATCAACTGCCATTCCAATAAAGGTGCCTGCGCCCAAGGTGATACTTCGAGGGTCTCTGTTATCCACCAATATTCGAATGGTGTTGTGTTCTAGGTCTTGTAGAGGTGTTGGATTTAAATATAAACATTTTTTTGTTGGCGATGGGAATTAAAATGTTTGTAGGCGTCGTGATGTTTGAGGTTCTGTCCTCGCTTAATTTTGAGGGGAATAGTTAATTATTGCACCTGTCCTGGGATGGTAACCTCTTTTCGCACCTGAACTTAAACCGCATAAGGCAGCAATTGAGCTGACAGGAATGCTTTTTCGGTGTTGTCAAAGCCCATGACGTTACCCCCCTAGTCGGGACCAGGCTTTATTATTAATTAGGTCCAAATTGATTGTGAATCTGTTAAGAATGTCACTGGCTAAATAAAAGGCAAAAGGGACATCTCTCACGACTCTATTCTTTTACTGCCAAAGGACATTTTTTGCATTAACCTGCTAGGCAGGAGATGTTTGTAAATTTCCAGACCTACTTCCCATTTGTCAATCAATTTAAATGTGGGAATGGTCTAATCTTTTGGGAGTTTCCTGAATAATCCTTTCCTTCCATTATTCAAGCATACTCTGGTGTGCACCCGCTCCTCCCCATCATTTAACTGAATGGGGGAAAACAACAAAAACAAGCCCTTTGTCTGAATGTCTGTCAGACTTTGAGCGGGTTCTTCCTGGTCTGGTTTCACAGGACTCAAGGTTTCTATTGATTGTGGACTGGTGTAACATTTTAGGATGTTCCCTTCCAGTGTGGATTGCCACGTAAAACTCGAAGGAAGATTGCTTTTCAAGAACACAGCACGATTTCCATCACCAGTTTGTTCTACCACAGAGATGACAGTGATGTCTGGGACTTAGTTATTCTTGAAATGGAATTCTACTTTCTCAGAAAGTCGATCAATTAAATGACAGGTAACATTCATGTTTACAGAATTGACACTCATTTTCAATTTTATAGGCTGTTTATACAGTCGAACAGAGGTGATAACCTCCTTAGGTGATCGTTCCCTAGTAAACAATGGGGTGCCCTCTGCAGTAACGACAATCACCTTATGTTTCAATGTCGCACAATCTTTATTTACACATCCACAGTCCCTTTGACGGAAATATCATTTCCGTTGAAATTTACGGAGTTGTCTGGGAAGTCGTGTGAGGGGTATTTGGTGCCCCCCATATACCATGTCCTCAGTTTAGTTGATCAAAGGCCTTTTTGGACAGGAAGGTGGCTTGGGATCCAGTGTCCACCAGAGCTCATAACTCACACTTACCCTGCACCCTTACAGGTGCATAGAATCGCCCTTATTTCAAGTCCAGGGTGCAAAGAAAGTGTGAGTTATTTGACAGACCGGTGGTCATTTTCTTAATATTGAACTCCGACACTGTGTGATCTTGAGCATTTTTCGGTGTCGGAGATCTGGAATCTGTAAAGAAAATTTAACAACTAACAATGGGCGGATTTGGGGAATCCTCTTTTCACCCCGATTCTTTGCCCCCCCCCCCCTTTACCTGGAAGCAGTGCTCAGAACCTGTTTGGGGGGGGGACACCTCAATTTCCACCTTATCTGACTTACAGTTTGGGGGTTGAATAGTTTCTTGTCCTGGGTCGGTCTCCATACTTACCCTGTCCCACTCATGGTCTTTTGGGACCCATTTGTTCTTGGGAGGGATTCCCCCGTTTCTGAAAGAGAAATTCTGCTTACCTAAGTCCTCCAGGAACTCTTCTCTTTCAAAGGGCATCATTTTGAGCTCCTCCACAAAGTGGGTTCTTCGTTGGCCTCTCCTACTTACCCTTTGCTCTTTGGGTTCTAACTTTCCAGGGGGTAGAAGAGTTACTTTCAGGCTGAGAGGTTTCTATGGTTTCTGTCTGGGTGCTGCTTCAGGGGTACGCCACACACTGCACTAGGAGAACGATATAAATAGGTGTTTTAGCTAAAAGGGCAGAACATTTGCAATTGTCTTGTAGGGTAACACCAATCCTAAAATCCAATACTTGCAAGTCTCCAACAGTGCACAGGAACCTAATGCTTTAATTAATATAATGCTTTGCTATTAAAAATGCTATGCCACAATGAAAACTTTTCCAACTGGCTGCACAATGTATACCAGTATAGTTGCGTAATAACATATTACAGTAAAGCATGCCAGGCCACATTTAGATATACCTAGACTGGTTGCACCAAAATGCCAGTCAAAGCAATAACACTTATCATGGTTATTTTATCACAGATGCCCAGAAAAATATACAATGCCGCAGTAAGAAACGGCTGGACTGGCAGCACCCAAATGCTGCCTTCTGCCTGCCAAAGAAAGTGATCTACCCCCACTCTCTGCTTGGAGAAACGTCTGGTCTGCAGAGAGTTGGAACTATAGGACTGAAGGACTCTAACAAGGAGGTATTTAGGGAGAGAAAGCTGGATGTAGCAAGGTCCCATGCCCCAGTAAGCCTTGCGGATGATGCAGAGGGTCTTGAATTTGATCCTTGTGGCCACCGGGAGCCAATGGAGAGATTTTAGGGCTGAGAGATGCGGTCCCTGGGCTTGAGGCCAAGGATAAGTCTTTGTGAGAAACCTGAAGGTGTCTCACTTGCTAGTCCCTGGGGATTTGCCATCCAGGTGGCCAGGACACAGACATCGGTATTGGATCCAGTGAGGGAGGATAACCTGGGACGGGGGTCCTCGAGGAGTGAAGTGGGACACCGATGAGTGAGACGCGGTATTCCCCCTTCTTATAACACATTTTCCCTAGCCTACCATGTAGGATACTCAAACACTCTATTGCCCCCCCCCCCTTTCCGACACAAACACTTTTGCATACCACGAAGGACGACGGACTAACACCAGAGCCGTTTACCTGAGATGTCCCGACACAAGGGCCAGGCAAAGTCAGGCAATTGACCATAATCACACACACCTGACGGTCCTTTCCCTTCCCCACAGGGATAATAGGTGGAGCAGGAGAGCACAATGCGAGCAAGGCAGATCGCCTGACGAGACAGCTATCCAGGCAAAGCAGTTCAAGAGGAGGAGGAAGGCGGCATAAACCGAAAGGGTAACCAGGAGAGAAGTGACCTTGCCCTTTCCGTCCCAGACCCACGAAGCCTCTGTGGAAGGAATCGTAAGACCGCAAACAATAGCCAGAGTGTGTTGCAGCAGATGTCAATGGTACATGGAGCATGCCTACACTGATAAGCAGGACAGAGAAAGACGACTGCTACCGTGGTACCGTCCTTGACTCCAGATATGAGGAAAGGCAAGTGGTTCATCACAGCCAGTGAGTCGACGGGAGAAGCAATAAGAAACCGAACTGTGTTGAATGAAAGTCGCAATGTGCACATTGAGGAAAGTTCAAAGAACTGTAAACTGTTAAGAGAAAAACAGCTGCAGAGGGGTCCGGCACCACATGGGTGCTCACTCGAGAGACTCTGGTTGATCCTGTGTTGAATGAAACTACTGGTACCAGAAGGCCCTAGGAGAGCAGTGAGGAAAAGGTGAAAGTGGTCATACAGGGGTCTAGCAAAATCCCTGTACAGGGGAACGTCTTTGACCGTCGAACCATTGAGAATGCAAGGGAAGTGAATCCTGCATCATGAGAAAGCAAAAGGAATTGTGAAGTGGCAAGAGTGAACCCAATGGAGGGATGCCAATGAAGAGGGGTGAAGACTAAAGTCCCAATGAACAGTGTGTTGACAAAAGTGAACCCGACAGAGGGATGTCCACGGTGAACTGTTTAAAAAGACATTAAGATTTGTGAATGCCATAAGAGAAATTGATTTGGAAAGCCGTAGTGAACTTGACAGAGGAAGGCTAACATTCAAGAATGGTCTGAGCCCGGAAGAGGTGGATTCAAGGGTGAAAAGTCATTGCCCAACGACATGTGAATGTAGCAGATGAAATCCTTTGAATTCAAGCCATAGTGAACACAACGGAGGGAGGCTGACATTCGGAAGGGTTCTGAGCCTGGAAGAGAGGATCCAGGGGTGAAGATTCATCACCCTAACAGAAATCAGAAAGGAACTTTTCTTTATTATTTTGAACCTATCAAAACCCTCAGAATCAAGAAACGTAACCACTGAATGTCCTGATATTGCTAAGAACTTTTGTGTAGATCTGAGCCCGGAAAAGGAGGATCCAGGGGGTTGAAAAGACATCACCCAAAGTGCATTTGAAAATAAACATTTTGTTTGTTATTTTGAACACATCAGGTTCTCAGAGGCAAGAGACTTTTTTGTAGAAAAGAGACTTCACCACCGAAGGTCCTGATAGCTGTAAACTGAACTGTCGTCTCGTGCTGGGAAAGCTTGAGCGTATGCTGTGCTCAGGAGGCCTGCCTTGTCCTGTGCTCAAAATGTGGGGAACCGAGACCCCCGGCTACCACATCCTTTCCTTCTTGTGAATTTTATCCCACATGCTTTTGTAATAGTTGTAAGGATTGGCAATAGGTTTTTCTTAGTATAAGCCTTTTTATTTGACAAAATGCCACTAGGACGGCCTTATTATTATTTGATGGTCGTAGCTTGCTCCCATCTTAGATTTAGGTTTAGATTAGGTGTTTTTCCAACCCGCATATACAGTTTAATAAACACCATTCAACTGTGATCACTTGTGTTTGTCTTTACTGTTGCTACCATTAGTTCCTTCCATCTTGCAGTCCTATTCTGGATTAGTTGAAGGGGGCAGAGGGAAGAAAGAGGTAGATTGAAGAAGAGGCTGTTGTATTAATCCAGTCTGCAGAGAACCAGAGCTCTGGAGACATTGAGTTTCAAGGGGAAGGTTAGGAAAGGGCGAATGCTTCTGAGCAGGTGAATCTGAAAGTGGGCCTTCTTGGCAAGGTCAGAGATATGAGGTGAGAAGGCGAGAGAGGAGTCGAAGATGATGCCCAAGTTTCTTGCTTCACACAGGGGTGAGGAAAGGGGGCCTAATCAGGGCAGTCAGAGAGTAGGAGGGAAGGAGGGGGCTGGAGTCCCAATGGGAAGGATCTCAGTCTTATTGGCATTAAGGCAGAGATCATTAGCAGCACACCATGCCTAAACAGCAGTCAGACAGTCGGGAATGAGAGAGGAAGGAGAGGAGGTAGAGGTGGGAAGCTTAAAGAAGAGCTCTGTGTCATCAGCATAACACTGGAAATGAGGTGAGAAGTGTGATGTTAGTGGATTGCCTGGGGCTCGGCGTGTTTGCTGAGGCCTCCGCCGATGCGCAGGGCGGGCTGATTCGAATCGCAGCGCGGGAACAGCCGCGCATAATAAATACACAACTCGTTGTCTCGGTGCCTAAACCCGGACTGAAGTGGATCCGTCAGTTCCGATGATTCCTTTATTAATCCGGTGTCACGTGCATGCGCGCGCAGGGTCACGTGACACCACATTCCTCCCCAACTTGGAGATATTTGTGCATTATATTTAACAACATGGTAATCAACACGGGGTCTTATAAACTGTTCTGACTTGCACAGCAACATGCGACTTAAAGTTCTTGTTTTCATTCGTGTCCTTCTTGGGGTTCATCATGGCGTTGGCGTTCGCCTGTAGATTCCGTCTACTATGTACCCTCGGAGACGGCAGGACGGTTTGGGTTTTTCTCTCAGACGGTAGCGGGTGTTTCTTTCTCTGGGCACGTCCTTTTCCGTGATCTCCGGTTCGGTTTTCCCATTGGGTGAGTGTGATCTGTCTATCTCTCCTGGTGTAGCACGACTCTCCGTTGGTGCCGGCCCTCGAGGGATTTGCAGTGTTTCTCTTTCGCCTCCTCTTGGGGGTGTTGATGGCTCTTCCCACATTTCCGGCGGTACCTTCCTGAAGTGTGACACGTTGCGTGTCACGGTTTCTCCCTCTCGGGTGGCGGTGACCATGCTGTGGTTGGTTGCGCTGACTGTCCATGGTCGTACTTCGAAGTTAAGGGACATTTTCTTGGCCGGTGCGCGGTTCTTGACGATGACAGTATCTCCTGGGGTCAGTTCTCGGTGGCTGGCGCGCCTGGCGATGCTCTCCTGTTCGTTTCTCCTTAGCCGTCTGCCGTCTATCGCTGGGATGTCAGGTTCTGGGGCTGTCCAGTGGGGGTATACGGGGAGTTCCGCCTGTATCGGTA
The DNA here is from genome assembly GCF_040938575.1 of Ambystoma mexicanum. Lineage (NCBI taxonomy): Eukaryota > Metazoa > Chordata > Amphibia > Caudata > Ambystomatidae > Ambystoma > Ambystoma mexicanum. The sequence goes on along the minus strand of NC_090928.1, from coordinate 542,735,508 downwards.
CCCCGAACATGAGGGCGGCGGGACTGATCCCGGTGGCCGAGTGCGGGGTCTGTCTGTGTGTCCTCAGAAACCAGTATACGGCCTTCAGCCACGGGTGCTTTTGTTCTTTGGCAATTCTGATGACCTTGTTAAGTGACCCCATAAATCTTTCCGCGTCTCCATTTGCTTGGGGCCATCTCGGGGTGATCCGCTGGTGCTTGACGTTTACCTCTTTGAAGTAGTCACGTAGTTCTTGACTGGTGAAGGAGGGCCCGTTGTCGCTTTTGACTTTCCTCGGGATTCCGTGGGTGGCGAATATCTTCTCCAGCGCGAGGATGGTGGTTGCGGCGTTAGTCGAGGTTACGTGTTCGACTTCCGGATATCTGCTAAACTCGTCGATCACTACGAGCAGGTATCCTTCTCCAGCAATGGTGCAGTTGTCCATGCTGACCGCGTGCCAGCGTGTGCAGCTCCTTGGGGTACTGCTGATTGGTTCAGGGTGTTCGGGCCTCCTGTATGCTTGGCAGGCCGCTCATGATTCAACTAGTTCTACTACTCTTTGCTGCATGTTTGGCATCCACATCCTGGACTTGAGGTAGGCTGTTGACTTTACGATTCCTTGGTGTCCGCTGTGGGCTAACCTGAGAGCCCTTTCCTCTAGGGATTCTGGCACTATGATACGGTGCCCCTTCAGCAGCACTCCTTCCGGAGCTATTGAGAGTTCGTGCCTGATCCCAAATAGCGCTCTGAGTTTGGTCTGAGCCGGTGTTGTGCGTTGGGCAATTGACATGAGATAGTTTTTCCAGTTGCCGGACTGGATGGCTGCCGCCGTGTGTTGTAGGACGGTATCTTCTTCTGTTTCACGCACCACTTCTTATAGAGTCAGGGCTCTTGGTCTCGCGCAAGCGACTACCTGACATACATGCTCATCGGTCTCCTTCGCGTGGTGTTGTTCACTGTCTCTCAATCTCTCTGTCTCGCCATGCAAAAATGGAACCGTTCGTAGTCTGGGTTGAGGTCAGGCTTGAACATGTTCGTGAGTGCCGATCTCGCTGCGTCGTAATTGTCTGTGTTGCCGTGGTTGGGTGTTGCGTTGAAGAGTCGCAGGGCCGCTGCCCCAATGTTGAGTAGGAGGAAAGTGCGCATTTTCTTTGGCACCTTCTCTGGCTTCGAGGTGCATCTCAAATTGTTGGAGCCAGATTTCCCATCTGATGGCAGCGCCTGAGGTGAACGGGTCAAATGGCGGCATAAATGATGTCTGCGTCGGGTCGGGATGTTCATAGGAGATACTCCTCCTGGAAGAAGGGCTCATGCTGGCTCTCCCAGGGCTGGTGCTTGGACTCGACATTTTAGTTATATGTGCGTCCTCTTAAGCGTTGTAACGTGGGCCTAGGGTGGCGGTGTGGAGTGTGGCACCTCGACGTTATAGGGGTCGTCGTGGTCAGACTGTATACCGCTGCGCAGTACCTGTTGAAAGCTGCTGGATTCCACCAGGAGTGTTGGATGGTTCTGCTGCAGCCGTGTGTGGGAGCCCTTGTCCTGATCAGAAAGTGGGGCTTCAACCACCGTGTGTGTAGCGTTAAGCTCGGCTGCAGGATTTTGTAGCTGATGTGGGTGTCGATCACTTCGTCGCCAGTGTGATGTTAGTGGATTGCCTGGGGCTCGGCGTGTTTGCTGAGGCCTCCGCCGATGCGCGGGGCGGGCTGATTCGAATCGCAGCGCGGGAACAGCCGCGCATAATAAATACACGACTCGTTGTCTCGGTGCCTAAACCCGGACTGACGTGGATCCGTCAGTTCCGGTGATACCTTTATTAATCCGGTGAAACGTGCCTGCGCGCGCAGGGTCACGTGACACTACAAGAAGGTGGCGATCAAGTGGGCAAGAGGGTTAAGGTATATGTTGAAAAGCCAGGGTGAGAGTATAGAACCCTGAGGGACACCACAAGAAGAGAGTGAGGAGGAGGAGAGAAAGGGGCCCAGTTGGACCTGGGAGGATTGATTAGAGAGGAAAGAGGTCAACCAATCCAGTGCCCGCTCTGTGATGTCATGGGTATTATGGAGCCGATTTATGAGGATGGCCTGGTTTACAGTGTTGAAGGCAGAGGACAGTTCGAGGAGGATGAGAACCAAAGGAGAGTTGGAATCAAGGTTTGAGAGCAATTCTTAACGGTTGATCAGGAGAGAAGTTTCCGTGTCTCTGGCTGCTCTAAGGCTAGACTGGTGGTCGTGGAGACCGCCAACAGATTCGGTATGAAGGATTATTTGGAAGATGACCAACTGCTCCAAGAGTTTGCCCAAGGAAGGGGTGCTGGAGATAGGGTGGTAGTTAGCTGGGTAGGAATGCACAAGGGAGTGCTTGAGGGGAGGTGGGAAGGGGCCAGTGGGAAAGGAGTGGTTGCAGAACTCCAACAAGGAGGGAGCAAGGGCGGCAATGTTGTACTTGGTGGTTCTGGAAGAGCAGGGGAGCACTTGTTTGGAGGAGACTTTCGTAGAGCAGACTGTCGTGGTGACCTCCTCGGCTACTATGGGTAGGAAGGTGGAGAGGGGGAGGGAGGGAAGCCAAGGGGCGGGCTGAGAGCAGGAGGGTGAGGGTGGAGGCGGGGTGAAGGTGATTGAGGACAGGATGTCCTGAGTTTTGGATGTGAAATGGGAGGCCAAAGCCATGCAGAGGTCCTGGGAAGGAAGAGGAGAAGTGGAGACTGCAGTAGGATTGGCAAGTTCCTTACAGATTTTGAAAAGTTCAGCCATGTTGTTGGTGGCCCGTGTTGGAATCGCACTAAAACTACACATGCCACCTTCTGTGTGGCTTACAGTGAAACTTCTTATTACATAAATAAATCACACAAGTTGTTTGGGAATACTCAAATCACAATACTTTACTTTATCCAGATTTCAATTCAAGGAATAATCAACATTGGTCAATGAACAAAATCAATTTACAAATGCAGTGCTGTGCAATTTCGATTTTCCTGCGCACTTAAAAAGGCTAGCAGTTTGGTTCACAATGTTGGATACATGAGGTCTCACTTTTGCAAGCACTTCTCCCCACAGCCCCAAAAACCCAACCATCAATTTCATGCAGCACCCTTCTATTCAAAGGCCAGGTCTAGGGAGTGGGGACAGTTTTAGAAGTTTGTTTTTCAGATCCCCCTCACTTAAAGGCCTGTGTTGGGGAAGTTGGATAGTAAGAATTGGGATGATTTAGGAATTTTGGATCTTCAGATCCCCCACCCCGCTACTTAAAAGCTTGTGTTGGGGAAGTTGGAGAGCAAACATTGGGATACTTTAGGATTTTGGATTTTCAGACGCCCGTCCACTTAAAGGCCTGTGTTGGGAGAGTTGACAGTTTAGGGATTGTTCTAGCTTGGGACACCCCTCTTCTTTAAAGAATTTGGGGTCAACAGGACAAATAGGATTAACCAATTAAATTACAGGCTACAGTTTTCAGCGTATACTGGGAATGAGCTAATTAATTTTCGAAAGTAAAAGAAAAATCTGCCAGGAGTGTTTTTCTAAAAGGGAATCCATTAAATTGTATTCAGTCAAATAGGCTAAGGATGTACACTATTGGAAAAGAACCCACCAATGAAAAGGAATGGGTTAATTAAATAGATCGCCCCACTGACCGATTGTTGGACAATCTACTTTTTAGTGTTTTTTAAAAAATTATTTGTATTGGTTTTCAACATACAACCATACATTTTCACCAACCATTGGTTACCATACATTTGCCGTACAGTCATATGCTTTCTTCCCTTTTCTGCCACTACCACCACCCCAATTCACCCCTGGCCTACAACACACTGTATCCGTCGATTACTTGCCCCGTTGGGCACAATCCCCCAGTTTATCCCACTTCTAGAACTAGGTACTTCCCGGATATACTTGGTCCTGTAGAGCCAGTTCGGCCACTGGTTGTCTCCAGGCTTCTAGCACTCCTTCCTCTGCTTCCTCATGACAGCGTCTGGCATCTTGCCACACCGCCGTCTCCACATTCGCCCATTTTATTATATCACGCCACCATACATTAGCAGACGGTCGTGTTTGTGCTTTCCAGCTCATCGCTATTCTGCGTTTCGCCAATATATACACTAGGTCTTTTAGTTTGCTCATGTTTTTAGCTCTCTGAGGCCTTGGGGACCCCCCAGCAGGCATGCCCAGGGTGTGCTCACATCCAGGTTAATCTCCACTCTAGCCATCATTTGTGCCACTTCCTCCCAAAATCTTATTATCTCTGCACAGGACCAGAACATATGTACCATTCCTGCATCCACCTCCCCACACTTCGGGAATGCCTGTATTTCTGCCTTATTGAATTTAGCGATTTTCCCAGGGGTTAAGTATGCTCTGTGGGTTACATACAACTGGATCTGCTGCAGTCGTACATTCCTAGATACCTTCTTGTGGTACCCTTGTACCCTGCTCCACATCCCATCGGACATTGGTACTCCTGCTTCCTCCTCCCAATGTAGTCTCATCTGGACTATCTCTTTCCCTATCTTGGACATCAGCAGCTCATATGTACGGGAGACCTTGTGCCCCCCTTCTGCCACATCATAAAATGTTTCTATCACTGCACCCGGCTGTTGGGCCATTTCAGCTTCGGGCGCGTTCTCTGGATGATCTGTCGGAGTCTATAGTACGTAATGTGCTGCCCTTGATGCAAGCCTGTGTCCCCTGCCAGCTCTTCCAACTCTCTGCGCGCCCCATCCACCCATACATCGCCAACTGTCGCTATCCCAACTGGTTCCCACTACTTCTTGACATTCAGCCTAATCTGCGTATCTACTCCTTCCAGCGCCAACAGTGGTATCTGCGGGGAGCACCGGGTAGGGTTGCTTACCGCTCTGCACGCCCTGCGCCAAATATCCCCTCCTAGTCTCAACAACCGGCCCCCTCTGATTTCCTTCTTTCTTGGAAGCCATATTATCTCATTAAAGAAATATGGGGTGCATTCGGCCCTAATTAGCCTGGATTCGGGTGTCTGTTCCTCCGATAACCATTTTGCCACAAATTGGAGCTGACTCGTTAAGTAGTACACTTCAAAATTAGGCAGTTTAATGCCTCCATGTTCATATGAGTTCTGTAGTTTCCACGATGCAACTCTGTTTCTAGCATTATGCCAGATGAATCCCCTGCATATACTCTGTACATTTTCACGTTTGGGTATTACGTGTGGGATATTTGCAAAGTAGTGCAAAAGTCTGGGCAGCACCACCATCTTCAGTAATGCTGCACGACCCGTCATGGACAATGGTAACTTGGTCCAGAATGCCATACTTTTCTCTATTTTGGCCATCCGTGTTCTGTATGTGTTGCACCCCGGTGTCGTGATATATATCTACTCCTAGGCATCGAAAAGTCTTTATCAGTCTATCGGTAACACCAGCAGTTTGTGTATGGGCTTCCCTACATACTTCCCTAGGGGGAATATACTTCATTTCTGCGGATTGACAGTTATACCCAATAGCGCGGCATACCGTTCCAACACCTCCAGAATGTACTGTAGGTTTTGCTCCTGGTATTTCAGATATAAGAGCATATCATCTGCACACGGTGATATCAGAAGTTGTCCTCCCTTTGTACTGATTTCTACTTCTGCATATATCTCCCTTAAGTACACAGGTAAGGGTGCTAACACTAAGATAAAGAGCATCCGAGACCACGGGCATCCCTGTCTGGAGCCTTTCTTCAGTTGCCATTGTTCAGATATAGTGGAACCCGTCTTGACCCTCGCTATCGGCTCACTGTACAACAACCGCACCCATTTCAGATATGTGGGCCTGATCCCAAATCCTTCTAGGACCGCTAGAAGCCATGGCCATTTGACGGAATCAAATACTTTCACCGCATCAAGTGATATGATTGCTGCTTCTTGCTCTCCTCCCTGGGTGTGATCAATGATATGGTGTAACAGCCTCAGATTATTGGTTATATTTCTGTGTGGGATGTAGCCGGTCTGATCTGGGTGTATAAGTTTGCCTATGAGTGGTCTTAATCTATTTGCCATAACTGCAGTTAGAATCTTCCCATCTTGATTCAGTAATGAGAGGGGTCTGTAGGATTTGCATTCCGTATCCGGCTTGTTAGGTTTAAGGAGCGGCATGATAATCGCCTCCGTAAAAGTTTCAGGTAGTTTGCCTATGGTGAGCGACTCATTCAGCATCTCAAGTAGTGGGGGGAAGTATTTCTGCCTTGTATGCCTTATAAAATTCACTACGGAGTCTGTACGCCCATGGGCCTTACAGGTGGGCAGTTGCTCTATCATATGCCCCAGCTCTTCTGCCATTATAGGGATTTCCAGGCTCTCTCTCTGCTTTGTCCGATCTGGGGAGTATGATCTCTGTGAGTGTTTCACGTATATCTGGCTCCCTCCCCTCCTCAGAGTTTTCGTATAACTTCTTGTAAAAGTCATAGAAGTTTTTGTTCACTCCCTCTTGACCATCCTTCCCACGCACCGCCCTAATAGTTTGTCTGGAGGTGTCACTTTTATATAGCCAGGCTAGCAATCTGCCTGGTTTGTCTCCTTCAGCATGTTGCCTTTCGGTATATTTCCTATAGCTAAGATTGCCCAGTCTCTCCCAGTGGCCTCTGCATTCCCGTTGCTGTCGGGACACAGTTGTACTCCTGGGATCTTGTGCCCTCTTACATAATCGTTTCTAACTCTTTTTCAGCACTTTGTAGCACCCGCGTGATGACCTCTTGTATCCCCCTTAGACTTGGCCTTGGCCGTCCCTCTCACCACCACTTTAAACGCTTCCCATAACACCTTGGCCGATTCCACACTGCCAGTATTATGTTGGAAATATTCCTTCACCTCCGCCCTCAGGCCCTCCCCGAACCCTGCATTTTTAACGCCTCCGCCCTGAGTCTCCATGTCGGTATCTTGGCCCGGAGTGTCGGGGGGAGTGCCAGGTCACCACTCCAGGTCACCACTAGAGGGGCATGGTCTGACAGGATTATAGCTTTGTATTCCGCGTGTATTGCCTCATTTATCGAGTTCGTTCCTGTGAACACATAGTCCAGCCTGGTGTATAGATTTTGGGGGGCCGAGTAATGTGATTACCCTCATTCTTGTGGGTGTCGCACCTGCCATACATCTAACAACTGAAAGGACTGCAACAATGTGCTCAGAGCTTTTGCTGCCGGGGTCGGATGAGTTAGCTTTTCGTCCGACCTGTCCATTGCCGAATCTAGGGTGCAATTAAGGCCCCCCACACTAGCGTTCCATCCACATACAGGCTGATCTTTGTGTATAGAGTTCTGAAATACCCTGCAGTGTCCTGATTCGGTGCCAAGACGTTGATGATACAGATTTATCTACTTTCTACCCACCCCCATATCATTACCATTCTGCCGTCATTATCAATGTAGGACTGCAGTGTCTTGAAAGGGACATGTGGTACTATCCATGTCAGGACTCCTCCAGCATATGCTGAGTAAGGTTCTCCCCTGGTCATCCCTTTCCATTTGCTCGTGATCATTACTTGTTTCTCTTTAGTCAGGTGTGTTTCTTCCAACAATGCTATGTCTATCTTCTGCCGCCTCAAGTATGTCATAACCCTGTTTCGTTTAATATAGCTGTTGAGCCCCCTCACATTCCAGGTTACTATCTTGAGTTCACCCGTCATCTCCAATTATCTTCCCTTCCTCCCTAGCTCCAACTCCCTTTCCCTTGTTTTGTGGTGCATGTCTGTAGGCCAACCCCCTAAAACTCCCCCAACTCCCCCCATCCCCAACAACCCCAACAGTTGCCCAGTTCCATAAATGAATCTCAGGCTACCCCCGCTTCTCACTCCTTTCCCGGCCCATTGTCAGTACTCGCAGTGTGGAAGGCGGATACTGTCATGAGCGCTACTCCCGAGGAGCCAAGACTGGCCCAGTGTCCCCGGAAGCAGGCTCATCATCCCCACCCCCGGTTCCAGCAGACCCCTACAGGGGCCCTTTGGACCATGTCCTGGCGCCTCTGGCGCCAGGCTCATAAGGAAGCACAGTCCCGGCGCCATGGGCGCCGGGCCCATATTCTTAAAGTGTGCAGTAGTGATTGGGTGGACTTACCTGTGGCAGACCATGCTGCATACTCACCTAGAACAATCCAAGCTGGGTGAAGTCCCAGCCACTGGCTGGGAGGGACCAATCCTCTGTTACAGGAACTCTTTTCTTACCTGGGTGGGGCTGATGCTAATCCTCTGACACTGGAACTCTTTTCTTACCAGGGTGCGGCTGGAGGAAGAATACGCACCAAAGCACTTCTCCACTATTTAAACCACGCCCGATAGAATTCACGTGCTTCGCGTTATTCTGCAACAGCAGCAGGACGCTCACCGAGTCGGCTCCTGCATTCCAGGTCCAGACACACCCTCAGCTTCTCGAGCAGCAACCTGTGGATGAAGAAAAGGCACAGAATTCAGCCACAAGAGTCCGGTCTCCGACAACCTGCAAATAAAGACATAACGTTAGAAAACGGGCAACACGCTCGCAGCTGCGCTCGCTTACCTTGTCCATCCGTGATCACACAGGAGTTCACCGCGGTCTTCGCTTCGGCAGCATCCCAGCACCTGGAAGACAAAAGACATTGTTAGTGGTGTCCGAGCCGAAGGGTTCGCAACTCAGTAATACTTACGCGCTTCTTCACGCGCAGCAGCGGCAGCATCGCCCTCAGCATTTCGGCACCTGAAAGGAAGGAAAAGACATTATCAGAGGCGCCCATTTGGAAACGGCCACAATTCAGTTATACTTACGTGCCACCGCACGTGCAACAGAGGCGGCATCGCCCACAGCATCTCGGCACCTGAAAGACAGAAAAGGACATTATAAAAGGGTGCTCCTTCAGAAGCGGCCTCAGATATTCTATACTCACGAGCCTCTTCTTGCACAGCAGTGGTGGTGTCGCCAACAGCTCCTCGGCACCTGAAGGACTATTACAAGCCACAAAAGGACACTGAGCCTAAACACTGAAATCATCCAGTGACGTAACTGGATTCCACGCGCCCCTGCACCAGAAACTGGATGGAGAGCTCGGCTTTACTAAACCAAAGGTGAGAGTTTGTGGAGACCAGTCGAGAACCAAGAAGTGGGAAAAGCAGAAGATTGGTGGGAGAACTTATCCAACCAGCTTGTAATTACCCCTTTTTCTTTCACCTGCAGAAAACTCACCTTACAAGCCAGACAGTCAATATTCGGAAGTCCTGCCCAGAGCGTCTTCCGAGTTCTACGCCTCATCCTAGTCATAGAAGCAACTGTAGCAGTCCAGTTTGGGTCAGCGCCTCTGTGGGAATCAGGTGAGCGTTACAGAACGCGAAGCCTACCCATAATCTCCTACCCAGGCGCTATGGAAACTTCCGACACAGACCAATTGGCCCAGTTGTTGGGGGAATTAAGAGCTGAAATCCATGCTGCTCGCCAGGAAACGAACGCCCTTAAGAGGGAATTGATAATGTCAAAAGAACGAACTGACGATCTCGCCAGACAGTTATTACAGAGTCAAGCGGGGCAAACTCCTCTACCTAACTCAGGGGGGAATTATACCCCAGATACTTCAACCAATCCCGTTCAAATCAACCTACCTGGAAAGGTGCCATTGGCACCACCTGAACGCTTTTCTGGTGACCCTAAAAGATTTGCAGTGTTTATAAATCAATGCCGACTGCACTTTCTTTGTAGACCCGCAGCCTTTCCAACTGACCAGACCAAGGTAGCCTTTGTACTTTCATATCTTAGCGGCAGCGCCGCTGATTGGTCGATCCCTCTGGTTACACAGGATGACCCAATTCTTCGGAACTTCTCAGCCTTCCAGGCGAATATGGAGAGACTTTTTGCAAGACATTCCCAAGGGCAGGCCCTGGACAACGAACTCCTCTCCCTGCGACAGGGCAACCAGGACCTCTTAGCCTACATTGCATCTTTTAATAGGTTAATCGTGGAAACTAGATGGCCCGAGGATAAAAGGATCACGCTATTTCACAGAGGTCTGCGTGGTGAACTTAAAGAAGTCCTTGCCCAGGTCGTGAATCCTCCTCAGGACTGTTCGGAATATATTGATTTGGTGGTCCAATTGGATCATAGGCTCCAAAACAGAAAGGCGGACCGATCCAGGTTTGAAACCCGAGTATTCACGAAAACACAAAGCAACGCCCAAGGCGTCGACACCGTTGAACCTATGCAGATTAGGGCCGTAAAGGGTCCCTTAACCCAGAAAGAGCGTGACAGAAGACGACAAATGCAATTGTGCCTGTGACGTAACTGGATTCCAACGCGCCCCTGCACCAGAAGCAGGATGGAGAGCTCGGCTTTACTAAACCAAAGGTGAGAGTTCGTGGAGACCAGTCGAGAACCAAGAAGTGGGAAAAGCAGAAGATTGGTGGGAGAACTTATCCAACCAGCTTGTAATTACCCCTTTTTCTTTCACCTGCAGAAAACTCACCTTACAAGCCAGACAGTCAATATTCAGAGGTCCTGCCCAGAGCGTCTTCCGAGTTCTACGCCTCATCATAGTCATAGAAGCAACTGTAGCAGTCCAGTTTGGGTCAGCGCCTCCGTGGGAATCAGGTGAGCGTTACAGATACTGTACTACTAGTATCACTACTAACTAACCTATTGAGGGGTAGGCGTGATCCTGCATTTTGCTGCTTTAAATAGGCCAACATATTTAGTTACACAATTGTCAGTGTCTCTTCCACCTTACCCTACATCATATCCTCCAGGAAGGTGTAATCTGGATATGCTGTTACTTTTGCTGACGTCCTGCTAATGGTGCCCCCTTTATGTAAATGTTCCAGGATCTTCTCTCTGTCCTTATAGTTGAGAATCTTGGCGATTATCGGCCTTGGAGGTGCCGGCTGTGGTCTCCTCGTTAGGGCTCTATGAGCCCTCTCCACTGTGAACCCCTGGGTAAGCGCGCCTGCTCCTATTTCTTGCAGGAGCATGTCCTCTATGTAATTGGTTGGGTTCTGGCCTTCCTCGCCTTCCGGCAGTCCGATGATTTGCATGTTGTTACGCCTGGCTTGGCCTTCTGCTTCCTCCGCCCTATTTTCCAGGTTCTGCACTTGTTGCTTCAAGGTGGAGACACCCAGGGAGTTGACTTTACAGCTACTGGCATTGCCCTTTACCTACTTTTTCAGCACCCCAGTGCGCTCCGACAATGTTCTAACATCCTGTCTCAGGAGATTCATGTCTGTTTGCATTGCATCTATTTTAAACTACAGCGACACCTTTAATTCCGCTATTGCGGCAAGAATTTGCTTGTCCATCCTCCCTTGTGTATCTCCTTCCCTTGCTTCATTCGTCTTTGACTTTCCGCCTTCCATCACTTGTGCCGGAATGGCAAACGTGTCCAAGGATGATGTCATGATCTCTGCTTCCAAAAGGTCAGGGTTTTCCCAACTTACTTGGAAGCAGATCCATAACCCAGGTTCCGAGTGCCAACCAGTCCCAATTGGGACCTTTTGGACCCAGTCCCAGCGCTGGAAGCGCCGGGCTCATAATGCTTGGGTGGACTTACCTGCAGCAGACCATGCTGCTTACTTGCCTGCCAGTTGAGCCTCTGATCCCCTTCTGTTTGGAACTACTTTTCCTGTTGGGTGGGGCTGGAGCCACTCCCTAGATTCAGAACACTGGAACTCTTCTGGAAAGCAGGAACTCTTTTCTTACCTAGGCGTGGCTGTGGAAGGAGACACCGAAGCACTACAGGAGGCTATTTAAACCACACCCGGTGGATGAATCTTGCTTTGCGTTATTCTGCAACCTCTGCAGCAGAACGCTCATCGTGTCTTCTGCATCCGGTCCTGGGCCTAAGGAAAAAGGCTTACCATCCTGAATCCAGTCTTCAGCAACACCTATAAAGACAAGAAAGAACAGGTTAGCATTCCGGCATCTGAAAGGCAAAGGCTTACCATCCTGAATCCAGTCTTCAGCAACACCTATAAAGACAAGGAAGAACAGGTTAGCATTCCGGCATCTGAAAGGCAAAGGCTTACCTACTCTTTGTGCGCTCCGGAGGTCTTCACACTGCATTCCGGCATCTGAAAGACAAAAGCTTACCAACTCTTCGCACGCTCCGGAGGCCTTCGGCGCTGCATCCCGCATCTGAAAGACAAAACAAGGTGCGTTTAAGACATTGGGGAACTTTAATACTCACGTGCCATTACTCCTTTCCACATCTAATCCAGTGGGTATTCCGGCACCCTGCAGCCGCTCCGAACTCGTACCTGCAAAATAAAAAGACAGTTAGAGCGCATCGTGAAGCAGGCAACAAGCGCTTACTTACGTGCTTCCAGGCGCTTCTATTCATCACACGGGCTCCATCTTCAACTCACTTCAGCCCGTCATCCGCCATCGCCGGAACCCTGCAAAACAAGAGACATCATTACTAAAGACTTTACAGACATTTGAATGACTCGAAACTTACCGTTCGTGCAGTAAACGACGGACAGCAGTCCTCTGAAGTCAAGAGGCCTGCGCTACCTATCCAGTGAAGAAACTGGTTACAGCACCCTGCCCCGAGGCAGATGGAGAGCTCGGCATTCACTTACCTAAGGTGAGAGCGTTAACCTTCGGGGGTCTACAGGAGAGGAGAAGAGGAAAGAGATAGGGACACCCCAATAACCCCAGTTCATTAACCCCTTATTTTCTATCTGCAGACATCTTACTCTACACGTCAGGCATACAGTGCACAGAGGTCCAGCCCAAAGAGCCAACCGGGTGCTACACATCACCTTTGAAGATACGGTAGTCGCCCAGTCAAGACCGGCGCCTCTGCGAGAATCAGGTGAGCGTTACAGAACGCAAAGCCTACCGCAAAACTCTCGCCCAGGCGCTATGGAAACCTCGGATACTGACCCCCTAGCCTGGTTACTTGGGGAACTAAGGGCAGAAGTGCATGCAGCTCGTCAGGAAATTAATGCTCTAAGAAGGGAACTAACTATTTCCAAGGAGAGAACAGACAATCTTGCTAGACAAGTGCTACAGTCACAAGCCGGACAGACCCCGTTACCCGCATCAGGGGCAAATCTTCCTTCAACCTCCTCTATGAATCCAGTGCAGATCAACCTACCTGGGAATGTACCTCTGGCTCAGCCCGAACGATTTTCTGGTGACCCAAAGAGGTTTGCAGTATTTATCAATCAGTGCCGGTTGCACTTCTTATGCCGGCCAGCAGCCTTTCCAACTGATCAAGCAAAAGTAGCTTTTGTACTTTCGTACCTTAGTGGCAATGCGGCAGACTGGTCGATCCCTCTAGTTAATCAAGATGATCCGGTTCTCCATGATTTTCAAGCCTTTCAGCTTAGTTTGGAAAAACTGTTCGCAAGACATTCACAGGGGCAGGCCTTGGACAATGAGCTTCTTTCGTTGCGACAGGGTAATCAAGACCTTTTGGCTTATATTGCATCTTTCAATAGACTAATAGTGGAAACTCAATGGCCTGAGGACAAAAGGATTACGCTGTTTTATAGAGGTCTACGTGGAGAGCTCAAAGACGTTTTAGCCCAAGTAGTGAATCCCCCACAAGACTGTTCGGATTATATAGACTTGGTCGTTCAAATAGATCACAGGCTGCAGAACAGGAAGGCCGATCGTTCCAAGTTTGATGCTCGAGTATTTTCCAAACCGCCAACTCCTTCCAAAGGAGTAGACTCCGGGGAACCCATGCAAATAGGGGGTCTGAAAGGTCCTCTAACACAAAGGGAGCGGGAAAGGAGGAAACAGTTGCAATTATGCCTATATTGCGGAAAATCAGGACACTTTCTTCGAGACTGTCCGGTGAAACCTGCCAAGAAGGCAGTAGGAGCTGCAGTTACCAAAGTTACAAACTCTGAGCAGGGAAACGACCTCGCCCGACAAGAATAGAGGTCCTCTTGCCGAGCGTGAAAACCAGTTCCGTGACCTTGCATTTCGTGATACCGATGGTCCTCATTAGCCCTGATAATCCGGATCGATTACATGCAATTGAAGCTTACGTCGACAGCGGTGCCATCGGCAATTATGTGGATCATGAAATGGTTTTGAGGATGAATCTAACTCTTTGTCCCAAGGCTGTAAAGGACGTCATTACTACGGTGGATGGTACGGAGATAGCCTCCGGGCCAGTAACGCATACCACTCAAGAGGTGACGCTAGTAAGTCAAGATGGACACCATGAGAAGATCGTGTTCGATGTGATCAAGGCCCCTCAGTTTCAGATTATTCTAGGAATACCTTGGTTAGAGAAACACAATCCTCTGATCGATTGGCGAGCAAGAACGGTCCAGTTTCCAGAATGTGTCTCTACTTGTCACCCTCCACCTGGTGTTGCACTGGCCGCAATTTCTTCAGAGACTCCCCAGTTACCTCCCGAATACCTAGAATACCAAGATGTTTTCCGGAAGGATCAGGCTAACTCTCTACCTCCTCATAGGTCTTATGATTGCCAGATAGACCTGATACCTGGATCTACTCCTCCTTGTAGTAGAATTTATGCCCTCACCGAGCCTGAGAACCTTCACCTTCGACAATACCTGGATCAATACCTGGCAAATGGGTTTATTCGTCCTTCCAAGTCCCATGCTTCTTCAGCTTTGTTCTTCGTTCCAAAAAAGGAAGGAGACCTTAGAACTTGTATCGATTATCGCTCCCTGAACCAGATCACCGTTAAGAATAGATATCCGTTACCTTTGATCCCTGAACTCCTGGACCAAGTCAGAAAAGCATGCATATATACAAAGCTGGATCTTAGAGGAGCTTACCACTTGGTACGAGTAAAAGAGGGCGATGAATGGAAAACGGCCTTCCGCACCAAGTATGGGTTATTTGAATATCAGGTCATGCCCTTCGGACTTTGCAATGCCCCGGCCGCCTTTCAATATTTTATGAACGATGTCCTCAGAGAGCTCATAGATGTATGTGTTGTTGTTTACATTGACGACATCCTCGTTTATTCTTCATCGGAATCTGAACATCGGAAACACGTGAAAATGGTCCTCGAAAGATTGCGTCAACACAAACTTTTCGCTAAGTTGGAAAAATCTGTTTTCAACGTGACTGAAGTTGAATTCTTGGGATTCATATTATCACCTGGCGGAGTGCGTATGGATTCAAAGAAGGTCGATGCAGTTCTCAAATGGCCATCACCATCCTCCGTAAAAGGTGTGCAAAGCATGTTAGGCTTCGCTAACTTTTACCGCAGGTTTATCGCCGAATTCTCTCGAATAGTCCAGCCCATCACTGCCTTGTTAAAGAAAAACAAACGTTTTGAATGGTCTACCGAGGCGGAACAAGCTTTCCAGGATTTGAAGACTAAATTTATCTCTGCACCAATCTTAAAACACCCTCGCCCCGAACTCCCCTACATCGTGGAAACTGATGCTTCAAGCCTTGCCATGGGGGCAGTTCTATCACAAAAGGACCCGGTAACCAATCAGTTGCATCCCGTGGCATTTTGGTCCCGCAAATTCTCGCCTCCTGAAATCAATTACACGATTACTGACAAGGAACTTCTGGCTATCAAGTCTGCCTTTAAGGCTTGGCGGCATTATCTGCTGGGCGCCCGACACACCGTTACTGTGATTACGGATCACCGAAACCTGCAATATTTGAAAACCGCAAAAGCCCAATCCTCTAGACAACTCCGTTGGGCATTATTCTTTGCCGAGTTTGACTTCATAATTACCTATCGACCTGGTACAAAGAACGGTAAAGCTGATGCCCTTTCTCGGATGGGAGTGGAAGAACACTCGATCAACCCTAAACCTGTACCAATCATTCCCGAACAAAGAATTCTGGGTGTAATCGCCACCGAATCCATAGAGGAAGTTAAGGATAAAGCCAGGCAACTTGTAACTCCAGCAGACATACAGAATTGGCATCTGCAGGGAAAGGACTTTGCAGTAAAGGACAACTTATTGTATTTCCAAGAACGATTATACCTACCCAGCACAGATTTACAGAAAAAAGTAATCTCTTGTTATCACGACTCTTTAATGGAAGGTCATCCCGGTATGGCCAAGACCTCAGAAAAGATCAAGCGCTACTTCTGGTGGCCGTCTTGGAAGAAAGATATCAGAGACTTTATAATGTCCTGTGGAGTATGCGCCCAAAACAAGAGTCAAAAGGAAAGACCAGCAGGCCTCTTACGCCCTATTGACATCCCACCTCGCCCTTGGCATACGCTTTCTATGGACTTCATCACCGATCTACCTCCATGCTCTGGATACAATACGATTCTAGTAATCGTGGACTTATTCTCCAAGATGGCGCATTTCATTCCGCTCAAAGGCTTGCCAACAGCAGCAACTCTTGCCCGAGAATTTCTCGAAAACATCGTCCGACTGCACGGTTTTCCTTCGGTTCTAATTTCGGATCGAGGTAGTCAATTTATTTCTCATTTTTGGCGAAGTTGCTGTCGGTCGGCTCAAATTGATGTGAGACTATCGACCAGTCACCACCCTCAGACCGACGGACAAACCGAGAGGACCAATCAAACTCTGGAACAGTATTTACGCTGCATGCTGCAACAAACTGAAAAAACTTGGAAAGATATCCTTTGGATAGCCGAATATGCCTACAATAACTCTGTCCATTCGGGAACTGGGAAAACCCCGTTTTTTCTTTTGTACGGCAGTCACCCTCGAACCTCGGAGTTGGATCCCCTCCAAGATCTTGAAACACCAGCAGTAGACTACCTGCATTCTACAATCACCCAAGCCTTTAAGGAAGCTGTTTCTCACCTTCAAAGGGCTAAAGAACAATACAAGAAAGGAGCAGATCAACATCGGAAGGAAGCCCCTCACTATCAAGTAGGGGATCAAGTCTGGTTATCCACCAAATATCTATCTCTAAAAGGGCCACGCACATTCAACCCAAGATACCTTGGTCCCTATTCCATCACTACCATAGTAAACTCAGTAGCGGTCAAGTTGGACTTGCCCCCGCACATGAAGATACATCCGGTCTTCCACGTCTCTCTATTAAAACCCGTGCAACCTCAAACCCGACTAACCAAATCTCCAAAACCTATCCTAGTTGATGGAGAACTCGAGTTTGAAGTCAAAAGCATTCTGGACTCCAAGATCTCCAAATCTAAACTATTCTACCTAATTGACTGGAAAGGCTACGGCCCCCAAGAGAGATCCTGGGAACCTGCTGAATATGTCCACGCTCCTCGCCTAATCAAAAGATTTCACCGAACATTTCCTGACAAGCCAAAACCCCTGGAGAAGCCCGGTTTGGGAGGGGCCTTGAGGGGGGGTACTGTCATGATCTCTGCTTCCAAAAGGTCAGGGTTTTCCCAACTCCCTTGGAAGCAGATCCATAACCCAGGTTCCGAGTGCCAACCAGTCCCAATTGGGACCTTTTGGACCCAGTCCTGGCGCCAGTGGCACCAGGCTCATAAATATGCCCAGTCCCAGCGCTGGAAGCGCCGGGCTCATAATGCTTGGGTGGACTTACCTGCAGCAGACCATGCTGCTTACTTGCCTGCCAGTTGAGCCTCTGATCCCCTTCTGTTTGGAACTACTTTTCCTGTTGGGTGGGGCTGGAGCCACTCCCTAGATTCAGAACACTGGAACTCTTCTGGAAAGCAGGAACTCTTTTCTTACCTAGGCGTGGCTGTGGAAGGAGACACCGAAGCACTACAGGAGGCTATTTAAACCACACCCGGTGGATGAATCTTGCTTTGCGTTATTCTGCAACCTCTGCAGCAGAACGCTCATCGTGTCTTCTGCATCCGGTCCTGGGCCTAAGGAAAAAGGCTTACCATCCTGAATCCAGTCTTCAGCAACACCTATAAAGACAAGAAAGAACAGGTTAGCATTCCGGCATCTGAAAGGCAAAGGCTTACCATCCTGAATCCAGTCTTCAGCAACACCTATAAAGACAAGGAAGAACAGGTTAGCATTCCGGCATCTGAAAGGCAAAGGCTTACCTACTCTTTGTGCGCTCCGGAGGTCTTCACACTGCATTCCGGCATCTGAAAGACAAAAGCTTACCAACTCTTCGCACGCTCCGGAGGCCTTCGGCGCTGCATCCCGCATCTGAAAGACAAAACAAGGTGCGTTTAAGACATTGGGGAACTTTAATACTCACGTGCCATTACTCCTTTCCACATCTAATCCAGTGGGTATTCCGGCACCCTGCAGCCGCTCCGAACTCGTACCTGCAAAATAAAAAGACAGTTAGATCGCATCGTGAAGCAGGCAACAAGCGCTTACTTACGTGCTTCCAGGTGCTTCTATTCATCACACGGGCTCCATCTTCAACTCACTTCAGCCCGTCATCCGCCATCGCCGGAACCCTGCAAAACAAGAGACATCATTACTAAAGACTTTACAGACATTTGAATGACTTGAAACTTACCGTTCGTGCAGTAAACGACGGACAGCAGTCCTCTGAAGTCAAGAGGCCTGCGCTACCTATCCAGTGAAGAAACTGGTTACAGCACCCTGCCCCGAGGCAGATGGAGAGCTCGGCATTCACTTACCTAAGGTGAGAGCGTTAACCTTTGGGGGTCTACAGGAGAGGAGAAGAGGAAAGAGATAGGGACACCCCAATAACCCCAGTTCATTAACCCCTTATTTTCTATCTGCAGACATCTTACTCTACACGTCAGGCATACAGTGCACAGAGGTCCAGCCCAAAGAGCCAACCGGGTGCTACACATCACCTTTGAAGATACGGTAGTCGCCCAGTCAAGACCGGCGCCTCTGCGAGAATCAGGTGAGCGTTACAGGATGACTGCTTCACCTTGCTGTTGTTCCCGTTAGCTGTCATAGCTATTGCTTTCTCCCTGGAGGTCTTTTTCCTTGCTGGCATTCGTGAGGTTTCTCTCAGTCGTTCCTTTGCTGCTGCGGGAAGTGTACACTGTTTGTTGCTGACACTTATAATTGCTCCCTTCACAGATCCTCCCTGTCCCTCTTGGGCCGTCCTTTTAGTATCTTCGTCTCAGTCCATTATCTATATATCTTGGAGCTTATCATTGCTGTGGATCTCCTGTTTTCGCTCCTGTTTGGCTTCCTACTTATCTATGTCCATCATCCGGTTGTGGTACGAGGTGTGCTGCAGCTCCGTATCATCTGTCGTCTCTTTGTCCACATGCATCCGTCCTCCTGTCACTCTGTGTCTATGCCAGCCTGGTCTGAGGGGGTCATTTATGCCATTCTGTAGGGGTCTTCTGACTTCCCCGGCACCTTTCTCGCTACTTCGGTAATTGCTGTTCATTAGGTTCCAGGAGCTTTTGTTTACAGTGCCTCTGGCCTGCCAGTGTTGCTATTCTTGGCTCCCCTAGCTTCGGAGTAATGCCTGCAGTTCTGTGTTCAGTGAATTTTCAATCTGTTGGTATGTGTGTATGCTGCCTTATGATCCACGCACCCCTTGTCGAGGCAGAGTTTAATTAGGGTCTCAGACCCGGGACTGCCACTTATCTCACAGCTAACCACTGTCTTTATGTGAGGGTCCCTGTGGTCCGCCGCGGCCCGCCCTGTTTGCCAACCACCCTATTGTGTCCTCTTTGTACCTGCGTGGTTGGGGCTGTAGACCTCATGCCTCCGCTGCCCTCCCAACTGCAGTACAGTATCTTAGAATACTCCTAGTCTGTTTCCAGGAGCATTAGGCCTCTGCATGGTCATCATTCTCCTGTGCGCAGATGGCGTATGTTTTAATGCTTCTTCACGGGCCCCTTTCTCGAGGCTTGCTGGCGTCTTGCGCTGTGGCGCTGACCCCCCCTCAGCTCTTCGATTCCCATGACAGGCAGATCACTTCCCTTCTGTGATCTCTCTGCCCTGTTCCTCCGTGTCATGCGATTTACCAGCCTTCGTATTCCTGCATGTATAGTGCCCTTGCTGGGACTCGAGTTGCTTCGTGTTTATGCTTATTGAGTGTGCCAGCCACCTCTGGCCCAGTATCCTGTCACCTGTTCTGCGGGGTTCTCGTGCCCCGGCCCAAGGGTCCCTCATCAAATGCAGCCCCGCTGCAGCACCCTGTGCACCACGTGTTCCACGCAGCCTCCCGCTGCTGTTTCAGTCTGCTTGCAATGTCACTGGGTATCCTCCTCACTTGGATGTGCTAAGCGTCCCTCGCAGCTTTCCGCTGTTGTCCAAGCCTGCCTGCAGTGTCACAATGTAGCATCCGGACATTGGAGTTCTGCGTGTTCCTCACGGCCATCCGTTGCTTTCACTGCTCGCGTACAGTGACAAAATGTATCAATCGATCTTCGGTATCATTCTCTGCAGCTGACAGCATGTTTTGTGTTCAACTCCACTTGTCTTATTGTGATTGCAGCTCGCTTCCACACTCTATCATGAGTTCCGGTGTTGATTTTGTTTGAGTTCAGGGCTGCATTACATTTCACAAGCGCTACGTGATCAGCCCTTTCCTTTATTCTTGGCTAGGCACGATTTTGTTGAATTCACTCACAGAATCTTCCAAACTTCTCTGCCTCTGCATTTCGTTCCGCTATCATGTTTTGCCTCAGACTTTTCAGAGATGTGTGCCCACCATGTTCATGTTGCTGTGGCTTCCGTTCCACTCCTCTTATCGAGCTGAAAAAGCCTATTTGATGGTCGGATCATTGTCAGATCAGCAGGAGAAGCTGAATACATGTCCTAGTCCGTAGCCATGTAGCCACGCCCCCCCATTGTTGGACAATCTACTTACTTTGTGAAATCTCTGGGTTTGGCGCTCAGGGACCAAGCAGCTTCGCTTGTAGTGGAACACTAGTATTCTAGCCAGCACTTCAGTCAATTGGATCCCACAGCTCCTCTCTCTCATTGGCTCCAGTGAAGAATCACAGCCTCTGCTTTTCTAGTCTCCCCAACAATATTTCCTCCCAGAAGAAACTTAAGCAAATCTCCTTTGGTAATTTACGGCAGCTGCCCGTCTTGGTAATCTTTTTGCAGTTCTTTCTGTTGGTAATTTTCAGCAGCTCTCCTTGGTGATTTCTAGCAGCTTTCCCCTTCTCTCATAGTTAAATTGTGCTTGAGTATCCTCTGTTTTGTGGATTCCATGCATTTTTTGAAAACACAGTATCTGACATTTCAAATCTAATGTCATGTAGATGCCAGACTTGCCGCAAAGTTATAAACAGCCACATAGACATTTAACGGTATTTTGACACAGAGTTCTACCAAACACGTGCACAATGCACTGACAGGGTTATGGGCCACCCAGTCCCAATGTGCGATTAACGCCTAGTGACCTCCAAAAGTTCTTGGACTGTTGCTTACCATTCCTGGGTGGTGGGTAAGAAACACAATGCCAAAGAAATTCATGAAACAGTTACTTCCTCATTACCCAACATGGCCGCCTAGTTTTCTTCTGGAAGCGGCTGTGTGTGTCTAGATGTTTACACTCATTGCATATTTAAGCCCCTCCCCTCTGTTGCTCCGCGCTTCGCATCGTTCTGCTGTTGCAGTGAACGCTCACCGCGGATCCACTCTCTGTCCTTAGTCAGTTTAGTGAAATATTTCCATTAGTTTCCACAGCCTTAGTAATTATATACCTAAAGTACATTCCGCTAGGTTCGTAGCATAATTGTTCTCTGTCACGAAGTTTCAGTCAGAAAGCACACACTCGTTTACAGCCGGCAGCGTCACCCGCACCATTAAACTTCAGTCAGCAAGTCTCACAGCAAGTATTTTCTCACATTGATTGTTTAGTGACGCGCGTACGTTCCATTCTTTGTTTCCACTTTAGCACGTACCGTGTATGTATTGAACACTGAGCCCCTCTAAGTTCCGTGTGTTGGAACAGTGCTATACACAGAATTTCTGTCACCGTCATAGCCTTGATACATTCTTGTTTTTATATTAAAAATTCTGTCACCGGACGCTCCGACATTAATTAGTAGAGCGTTCCGTGTTACGGAAGTTCCCATTGCTCTTGATACGTTAGAAGGCAAGAGCCGTTGGGAGTGTTCCTTAAGGCTATGAACGTTACTAGGGAGCTTTTTCCATTTGCAGCACCAGCTTGTCCCCTATGCTGTTAAAGGTTTCCTTTTTGAAGATACTGTAGGATTTTCCTATCCAGCGCAACTTTACTCAGTTAAAGAATGGTGTATTTACCGTGTTATTATATGTTGGGGCTCATACACTGTTTCTTCAATCTCCTTGTGCACTAGCCTTCAGTCTTAGTTCACACTATTGTGTTCAAGCCCTTCCCAGTCCATTATTTATTTCTTGCACAAGGTACTCTTCCCAGTTCCTTATTGTCACACATATACGTAGGGTTTCTTCCATGTACTCTTCCCAGTTCCTTATTGCCACACATACGTAGGGGTTCTTCCGTCCACTCCCCTCAAGTAGTGTTTCCATTCTGCTGATTCCACTGTTCAGAACAAGTGCCCCTGCGCAGAAGCAGGATGGATAGCCCACCATAAAAGAATTAAAGGTAAAGAGAGAGAGAGTGACAAGGAATTAGAATAGGAAACCTTGATCTTTGTTACATTTGTCCTTGGAAATCATCACTGAGGAGTTTACTGTGTATCCCATAGATGAATGGTGGCAGCATATAGAAGAATCTTTTGAGAAGAGACAACATCGTAAGCCAAGAAGAGTCCTAAGGTTAATTATTCAGGAGTGGGTGTCCCCGCAGAGTTCAGGTAAGCGTTACACCCGCCCGCACCCCAGCCAAACTCATTGCGTACCCCGGACGCACCCCAGCCAAATCACGTGAAAACTCTGCGTGTACCCCAGACACACCCCAGCCAAATCACGTGAAAACTCATTGCGTACCCTGCCTACACCCATGCCAAATTGCATGAAAACTCATCGCGTACCCCGGACGCACCCCAGCCAAATCGCATGAAATCTCATTGCGTACCCTGCCTACACCCATGCCAAATTGCATGAAAACTCATCGCGAACCCCGTCCGCACCCCAGCCAAATCGTTTGAAAACTCATTGCATACCCCGGATGCACCCCAGCCAAATCACGTGAAAACTCATTGCGTACCCCGGATGCACCCCAGCCAAATCGCGTGAAAACTCATTGCGTACCCCAGACTCTGCCCAGACAAATCGCAAGAAAACTCATTGCGTACCCCACCCGCACCCCGGCCAAATCGCATGGAAACTCATTGTATACCCTGGACGCACCCCAGCCAAATTGCATTAAAACTCATCTTGTATCCCACCCGCACCTCAGCCAAATCGCAAGAAAACTCATTGCGTACCCCGGATGCACCTCAGCCAAATCACGTGAAAACTCATTGCGTACCCCGGACGCACCCCAGCCAAATTGCGTAAAATCTCATTGCATACCCCGGACTCACCCGAGACAAATCGCGTGAAAACTCATCGCGTAACCCAGACGCACCCCAGCCAAATCGTGTGAAAACTCATTGCGTACCCGGCCGCACCCCAGCCAAATCGCGTGAAAACTCATCGCATACCCCGAACGCACCCCAGCCAAATTGCATGAAAACGCATCGTGTACCCCGGACGCACCCCTGACAAACCGTGTGAAAAGTCGCATACCCAGAGGCACACCCTAATCGCTCCAAAACAACCCAATGATACCCGCAGAAATCCACTGGAAGCAGACCCCTCCTGGGACACCGACGCCCCAGCCCCCATCACCCCAGCCTCTATGCATGCCCCTCCACATGGGACACCCCCAGCCCCCATCACCCGTGACACTACCCTGCAGGCAGCCCACAACACATGGGACCCCCTAGGCCCCATCACCCATGATGCCACCCTGCAGGCAGCCCCCTCCACATGGGACACCCCCACCCCAGCCCCCATCACCCGTGATGCCACCCTGCAGGCATCTCCCTCCACATGGGACACCCCCACCCCAGCCCCATCACCCATGACACCACCCTGCGGGCAGCCCCCTCCACATGGGACACCTCCACCCCAGCCCCCATCACCCAAGATGCCACCCTGCAGGCAGCCTCCTCCACATGGGACACCCCAACCCCCATCACTCATCACCCGTGACGCCACCCTGCAGGCAGCCCCCTCCACATGGGACCCACCAGGCCACATCACCTGTGACGCCACCCTGCAGGAAGCCCCCTCCAGACCGGACATCACCTGCATACTGGATGTTGACATTGTGACACATATTCATGGGGCAAAAATGGGAATGGGGAAGGGTAAATGGGAAATGGGGATTTACCGCCCCACTCACCTTGGAATGGGGCGGTAAATCCGTCATCCACCATGGTGTAAACATAGTTTACACCAAGTTGGTGTACTTACCGCCTGGGTCGTAATGACCCCCATAGTGATGCTGCTCATGTGAAAGCCAATGGCACTTGACTGTGCACACCCAAACTCCCCCTTCACACCCACCTACTGGTCATGCACATGTGTATATGCCCCACGCAAATGTATAGCAAACATGACACATGCATGCAAGGAAGCACACACATGACCAACTATCGCCATTATCAGTGACACCAAACTGAGTAACAAAGATGCAAACTGGATAGAAAATAGTCAGAGAAACAATTACTGTGCGTAAACCAAATTAAATATAGTCTCCAGTTGTATTTTGTTCATACACACTGCAAATCATAAATAAAAATATGTACAGTAATACATGAAAATAATGTTAAAATGTCCAAAACAAACTTCTGAATATGCACATGAAAAACTCAAAAGAAAGAAAAAAAGTCCACTTCCATGAAAGTCTTTCAAATACAAGGAAAAAGAAAAAAATAACCATTTCCGCATGGTGAACACAAAAATTGCAAACTCAAGTAAACTATGTACAAAGGAAAATGGAGCAAAGTCCAATTTGTACTCCAAATCATAAAATATAAAAGCAAAATCAAACATGAACAACTATGTACATAAATTGGAGTAAAGTCCAAATGAAAAAGAAAACAAACAGAAACTATGCCTAATTAACTATTTACAAAGGCAGCAGGCTAGTCCTTCTCCTCACCATGCTCCCTCAATGTTTCGGCCAGGGCATCATCGAACACTTCGTCCAATTCCCCTAGGTGGGCCTGCGCTCGCTCCTCGAGGGCTTGCAGGGACTCCAACATGGTCCTCTCCACCCCCCCTCACTCCTTGCAAGTCTCTTCAAGGACCTCAGCCTGCCTCTCTGCCAATGCAGTGAAATCTCTGCCCTGGCCATGGTGAGTTTTGCCTCCCGTGCCTGCTCTGCCCCGATTTGCTGCCCCATCCACTACAACACAGAAAACATCCTTTGGCGAAGGTCCATGTTTGCATCATGCCCGATACCTGCCTCCCTGAGATGGTATGTCCCAAGTACTGTAGCCTCCTACTCCGAGCCTGCTGCTGCCAAATTGCCCAGTGCCTGCTCCTTGAGGACAGCCTCCGGGCTGATGACATCACTCAGTGCCATCGTGCATGTGCCCTGCTACTTGGTGCCTGCTCTTCCTCCATTTCCACAGCTCCTGTCGTCGGCTGGATCGGCGTGGTGACCCCCTCGGCTGATCCTACGTCGACTCCTGACTCTAGCAGGGATGTGATCTCCACCAGACGGGCCGCCGGGGGTGGGACAGGTACACAGGGGGCCCTGGTGGTATCTGGGCTGGAAGGCGACAGGGAGGATGACTGGCACGCAGAGGAGGAAGACGAGGAGGGGGTCACAGAAGTGGCCAGCCCACGCACCCAATTCGAGACCAGGAACTGAGCTAGCCAGTTCAAGAGACGCCAGATCTCATTGTGATGATGTGCAAGCCTACCACTGTCAGCCTGCACATCATCACGAATGGTGCCTGTACACCTTGCGAAACCGGCTAGCACCGGTTCCACCCTGTCTCAAATGGCGACATCCGCAGGTATTGGTGTTTCTGTAAGTGTAGAAATATCCGCCACCTGTGGATGGGTCCAACCTGGGGCATGCCCGCAGGTGCATGCTGGTGCAGGTGCAGGCCCATGGGCAGGATTAGGCACAGGCACCTCCATGGCGACCTGCACTGCCTCCTGCCTCTGAGTCTGGACTGCACCAGTCACACCCACCTCATCACCCCCGCCGGGCCCTCATGGTCTGGGCTGATGCAGCCTCCTCACCCTCCTCCACCCCCACCAACCTGGATGTCTCCCCAGCGTCTTCCGCACTGGGTGGCCCCTGTGCGAGCTCATCTGTCCCTCCTGCTCTAGAAGGGGTACATGACTACCTTTGGCCTCTCGGACCTCCCCACAGCAGCTGTGGCCGATGATTCTGACACGATACCAGTGTCCTCATTCTCTGAAGATTAAATTAGCTGGGGGCGTGACTGGGCCTTGCGTCTGTGCCTGGTGGAGGCATCCCTGCTGCCTTGCTCCACAGCACCTTCTCCGCCCTCTTCTTACAACATTGCTGTGGATAGGGAGACATAGAACACAAACATCAGGGCACTGTACATATTTGTGTTTGGCACAAAATATATGCACATGAAGTGCACTGGCAAAGGTCACAACCATCATCACCCTCCACAATACACAGGTACGTGCAATTTACACACATGCACATCCATGTCTGTCCTTCCCAACAGACAATCACATCCTTGGACAAGGCACTGTCAGCACCTACAAATTGTGCATGCTACACACACGTGCGTCATGGCCCATACACATGTCATTCACACACATCACCTGACAGTCCTGAAGCAGTGCACTGAGCTATCACATCAGAGTCCCCTCAACGTCAATCTGGCAGCAAGAGTAGTGCACACATTCAAATGCACCAGTTACATCCATCCTGGAGTGTTGGCCAGTCACACAGTCACATATCAGACACATACAGGTGTACACCATGCCTGTTCATGATGTTGACGACAACACCCATATGTCACATCTCTCACACGGCCAAGTATCAGACACATGTAAGCAACTATGTTCACGGCATAATATGCTGCCATACGTTGCAAAAGTAACACTGTTGGAATCAAGCATGCTTCATAGAACACATATGCAGCACTGTCTGGGACATGCACACAGACATCTGTACAAGAGGCATACTTGCTGTAAGGCCAAGGTGCATGCTCCCACCACACATCAAAATGCACATGCACTGTGGAGGATAGCAACACATGGACACTTAACAGTCGACTCCAGACAGCGCTGCAAATCGATGACCTGGACGTGCAACGCCGGGTAAAACTTCTTCAGGACGCGCATGTTCATGGTGTTCAACCTGCCCCGTCGCCCCCCCCCCCCCCTTGGTCGAAACCAACCTTGAGGAAGCACTGGGCCTTGTTGCGGGTCCTGGATTTCAGGTCCTCCCAGCACTTGTGCACGTGGTTGAAATCCTCGGGTGCCACCCCCCCTGCGTTGATGGCACCCACGATCTGGTCCCAGATTACCTTCCATCCTTCTTTGCCGACTTGCGTTGGTCAGTGGAAGAGGGCATCATAATGCCCCAGGACTTGCTCGACCAGGATGTCAACTTCTTTAGCACTGAAGCTGACAGCCCTCTGCCTCGCTGCCGGGGGGTTGGCACTTGCCTCAGATGATGTTTGTTCACACATGGCAACCCTGAGGCAGGTGTGGGTGGGCAAGGTGGTCCTGGGCTGTGGAACAGTGGTCTGGCACTTTGGGAGTCTTCTGGATCAGCAGAGGTGGTCACAGGTCTGACGACAGGAGCACTGGCAATGGTTGTACAGCAGGGACTACAATTGCAGGGCACATGGGCAGCAGGCACACACAGAGGGCAGGCAGCAGCAGATGACTCGTAGGAGGCAGCTCAGGGCAGTTGGAGGCAGGTAAATTGGCTGGTAGGCAGGCGCGTGGGTGTTCCGTGTTACTTGCGTGGACAGCCGGAAACAGAGTGACTCTGCACGTGCAGAAAAGTGCGTTAGCGTGAAATCAGAGGAAAGGGCCTAAGCGTGTAACGTATGTGACACGTGCTGAACATAGGGCATTTGCATACAGGATTGGGATAAAGCATCACACGCTTGTGCGAGTTATAACGGACGGACATGTGGACTTTGGTGATAATAGCGTTTCCACGCGATCTCTTCACTACTGCGACAGTGCAAGCTTTTTCTGGGGGATTTGCCTCTGCGCATACACACGCGTGTGTATTGTTCCCTTTTTGGTGATGCTAATGGTGAGTCGCGTCTGCATTTTGCATACTGTGGGTGCCCCTGTGTGTCGCATACCCGCATTCTTAACATCACAGTAACTTACGTGCCCTTCGCGTACTCATTTTTTGTGTTGCTGGTGCGACAGCGTACTGCATAACGTTTGTTCTTTTCACGTGGGCGACCGAGGGGTCACGTACACATATTTTTCTTTTTGGTGGTGCATGTGCGTTACGCGTCCCGTTTTCTTTCCCATGGGGTTACATTGAGCCTTGCTGGAGCACACTGGTACGTTTAACATCACGTACACTGCCCCCTCACTGAAATTGCCCAGGACAATTGATAGCGGCACATCCCATTGCACCAATCCATCAGTGACATGAGTGGGAGGGCAACAAGTGGGAATGGTGGCAGAGGTGGCAGAAGTGTCTGAGGTGTCCGAGGTACCCGGGGCTGTGCAGGGAGAGACATGCCCGCCACCCAACAGAGTCAGGGAGATGCAGCTGATGCTGACGTCCCCAGCACCCAGGGGCAGCAGGGTCATTGGCAGTCCCCAGCACCTGGGGTCCTGGAGCAGAAGGGCTATCTGCTGTCCACACCAGCCAGGGTCACTAATCTTGAGGGGCAGCTGCAGCCCCCACCACCCAGGCTCAAGGTCCCCCAGCCAGACCTGTAGTGGTCACGGCCCTAGTCCAGCTAGACACAGGGGCAGATGTAGTTGCCTCCAAGGGGTAGGGCCGTGTAGTGAAAGGTCCTGGCACCAGCACCCAGGGTCCTGGAGCAGCAGGGTCATCTGCTGTCCACACCAGCCAGGGTCAGGAAGCTGCAGGGCCAGATGCAGCCCCCACCACCCAGGCTCAGGGTCCCCCAGCCAGACCTGTAATGGTTACAGCCCTGGTCCAGCTAGTCGCAGGGGCAGATGTTGTTGCATCCAAGGGGAAGGGATGTGCAGTGAAACGACCTGGCACCAGCACCAGGTATGGCTACCTGCAAGGCAACCTACTGTGCCAGCATCAGTGTGTGATGCCATAGCCCCTCGACCAGTGCTCCAGCCCCTACTGACCCAAGTGGTCCCAGCCACACAGGGTCTGCACGACCTTGCAAGAAGGCAAAGCCTGCAGTAGCAGGACAGGTTCAAACCCAAGGCATGGCACAGGAGGCCCACACATCGAGGAAGAGGAACTCCAGATCCTCGTGAACTACGTGCGGGAGCATGAACGTGACATGCTCGTGCAGGCAGGGAACACACATAAGCCTGCTCAGCATATGGCCCATTGGCAGCGTGTCACAGATAGAATCAACGCCTTGGGCAATGAGAGGAGCACCACTCCTGAGGTAGTGAAGCATTGGAATGACCTCCGGTGTCGAGCCAAAGAGAAGCTGGGTGCCAACTTTGCCTCTAATCTGGTGACTGGAGGTGGGTCACCACGAGAGGATGTTAAACTCACTCCACATGAAGAGGCCATCAGTGATATGATTGATGTGGAGCAGATCGAAGGCGTGGGAGACCTGCCAATTTATGAGGAAATGTCCGTTGAGTGGTGAAGCGTGTGCATCTAGGACATGTGTACGTTGATTGAATGAAGTGTTATGATTGTCTGGCACTTAGGCCTGCATTTGCATGACTGCCAGGGGTGAACCATGTCATGGTGAACTGACATGGGCTTGTTGTCCTGCAGACTGCATACAAACAATGTGCTACACACTGTGACAATCCTCATCACCACACCTGCTCCCTCCTTTCCTGTCACTCTCTGTCCATCCTCTCGTGGCCCTCTTCCGGCTCCAACCTGTGATGGCAGATAGCCTAGGATAATCTTCCACTCCATACTCGCCTTCTCTCCTCATATCTCTGACGTCACCCTAAAAGCTGCACCTCCTCAGAGGTATTCTTCCTTTCCTCTCCTTCCTCCAGCAGCTCACTGTTTCCAGAGGACATGTCATTCACAGATGTCTGTGCTTCTACTCTCTTCCCTCTCCAACTCATCCAGTACAGGCCTGTGAGAATTGTCCTTTTGTCTTGGGGCCAGGTATCGTTTCTCCCCAGGACTGTGATGATGGCATTAGCTCCAAGTGGCTATGACAGTTCATTTCCAAAACCTGTGCATTCTACACAAGGCCTTATGGATCCTGGGGCTGCAATTCCTTCTACTCCCTCTTCCACATTTGCTTCCTTCTCATGGTCTTCAATCATCCCTCTCGTACTCCCTCTGGGTCGGTAGGTTCTTCTCAAAATGAGTTGGTGGTTAATGGCTATCTTCAGCTGGGGCCTCCCTCTGGTACAGCCTCCCTGCCTCAATGGAACTGGAGGTGAACGTTCTCCAGGTCTGTAGGCACAGATGATGCTTCCTCATGTGTTGTCCATTCTCTCCTCCTCCCCCCTGCTGGAGTCCTGGATGACTGAGTGAATGCACTAGTCACCTGGCCACACTCTTATCTCCGACATGGTCCTCTCAGCCACCAGTTGAACCCATGCACTGCCTCCCGGGCATCCTCCACAACTGTATCCCTACAATCTACTACCAGCACTTGACAACTGACGTCTGCACTTGCCCTTCCACTGTCACCAGCCCACAAAATGTACATTACTGGTTACTTAGTTGTATTTTAATGTGAGGCTGTTCCCATGTACTGCACTGCCCCCTCACACTTCCAACCCCAGGTCTCCCCTTCAACGTGCCTATTCACTTGCGTAATGTCAATGTGACCTGGCCTATGGAATCGTTGTCTGCCTTCACTCTATTCCACCACCGTAGCACCTTGTGACACTTATGTGTTTTGAATTTGTGAATTCCATGTAATGTCATGTCACAACCATTGTACATGGCTCTGAGACAGTCGTCATCAAGTTCCATCTCATGCTGTTTGACAGTTCACGCATGTCTATGCTACGTGGCATCTGTGTATTTGCATCAGTGATGTTGGTGACTGAACTATGCCAGTCAGATGCTTGTTTGTGAAGCAGGTGCGATGCACCATGCACTACATGTTTTGTTGAGCCCTTGAACACACATCTGTGGCTGCTTTCATGCTACCCATCCCTTCCATTGACACTGTGTACGTGCAGGAGTTTTTGACATGACATGTGAATGTGTTGCAAGACAACATTGTGATACCTATGTGTGTGGGTTATGCTATTTACATGTCTTCATGTTTTTTTCTGTCTGTGTGCAGGTAATGAGGCACTGGATGCAGAGGAGGTGGTGGAGGAGGAACAGGATACTGAGCCACCACCGAGCATCAGTGGAGGGCGTGGTGTGGCAGACCATGAAGATTCACTGGTGCTACAATCCATCCAGGCCCTGACTCAGTATGAGTCCACCTCTGATGAAACCTGTGGCTCTGGTGGTGAACCGGAATTTGATTCCTCTGTGCTGTCACAGGTGAGTGCATCAACTGTGGGTTCTGTTCAAGCATCTGCAGGGGGGGGAGACCCCTCACAGGGCCAGTCAGTGTTGGTTTGTCCCTCTGTGGTGGTTATGGGTGCAGGGTCACACTCCACAGTATTTGCTTCTGGTCCTGGGACAGCTGATCAAGGGAGGGATGCAGTCCTGCAGCCACAGACAGCGACAACACATCAAGGGCCAGGTTTCCGTGGGCCAGGCAGGCGGGGGGTCCACCAACACGGTGGCCGTGTGGCAGCTGGCAATACTGTGTGGGAGCATTCCATGTATATTGTTGCACAACAACAGAGGGCTTCATATGAGATGTTGGCTCAGAGCATGGATAGGTTGGCCAATTCCATTATCCCCCAGAAAGACAGGTGGAGCTCCAGCAGCAGGCATTGCGGTCGACCTGCCGTTCACACAGGCTGCACATGGAGGCCAGCAAAAGGAGCCGATGGGCAGAACTGAGGGCTCCCTTACAACTACTACCACACCGGAAGGTGGCGACAGCAGTGACAGCTCTCCCGATCCATGCTAGCCGTGCATCCCATGAAGCCATGGGGGGGGGTATTCTTTTTTCTCCTCAAAATCCACACATGTGGGTGTTGACATGCACCCTGCCCCTCCACCCTCCTGGGTGCCCCCCCTCTAGTCCACCATGGGCATTTTTGATTTTTGTTTACTTTTTTTACATCTACTGAACCTTGGTGACTTTACTGCCTATTTTACCCTGTTTATTTTGGTTTCCATTCTTGTGTCCTCACTTGTGCATATGTTAGTCCATTGTTCCAATGCTGGGGGTTCTCAGCAGGCGAGTTCTGCACCTTCCCTTCCCTTGTGTTACCTGTGGTCTATTGTGAATTTATGTGACAGTTTGTTGCTTTGTGTGGCATCCAAGGTCATTCATTGTAGGTTCTGGCTGGACCCATACCAGCTTGCCTCGTGTTTGTACACTCCTTGTTTGTGCCTTAGGGTCCAGACACTCCTGCTTCCCCTTTCCATGGGCTTGCAAGGAGTGCAGCGTGTAAAAGTAACTTACACAGGGGCATTGGGCTTCCATTATATCTGTGGGAAGTCGCAAGTCCATCCTCTGTATACACCCCTAGTGGGATTCATTGTTTGTCCACTGCATGGTTGGGCATTGAGATCCATCCTTTGTTCATGTTGCATCTTCATTAATTACCTTGGCTATGTCCAGTATTGTTTGCCTTCATGATGTATGCACTTACCTGACCCCTTTAGTTAGCAGAGCCACACAAATACTGCAAGGGTGCCCAGTGCAAGTTACAACACATTGGGGTACTTGTGCTAATATGACGAGTCACTGTCAAACAGATTAACTGTTGGGATACTGTGTTTGTGTTATGTTGTACTGGCCAATTGATGTTCCTGTGTACATTATTATTTTGATGTGTGAGAGTGTGTTCTTTCTGAACTAGTTCCATTGCTCGTTCAGCGCTTTGGGACAGTACTGCTATGTGTTGGCCATTTATTTGTCTCTTTTGACATTGCACCCCATACCATGGTGTGGCAACCAGGTTCAATGAAGTGTGGGAGTGTTTAGGTGGCATAACGGCATTTAGATGTGTAGTTAGGCATGGTGTTAGTGGCATACTCCATCTTCCATGTGTTGCTTTTGTGCACAACTGATTGAATTGGTTTAAGTTCTAAGGGATGCACACAATGTAGCACTTCCAAGGACAGATTCCCAGGTTGGTAAGGTTGGGACAGATGATTGTCCCTTTGTCATCAACGAATGTCACCTGGTATGTGCCAGGGCTGCGTGCACTCCGCTGGGGTTGGATTTTTGGTGAAAAATTGTGCCACAAGCTGGGTACGGTTAGCCTCGCCACGTGCCCTTTCCCCTCCCACGTGCATGTGGTTGGGGATGTGGGGGCACCACCATGTCCACCGATATGCCACGCCGTGTTACAACATTGTGCAGGACACATGCTGCCATAATGATCCTGCATCTGGTGGTGATTATAGTAGCTCACCACCAGAGTGGTCAAGGGAGCGGAAGCGTGACTTGGGCACTCCGAATGTGCACTCCACTATAATTGTAAATAATAATTATAATTTAGCATTTATATAGCGCTACGATCCATCAGGCATCTGAGCGCTGCTTATTATTACCCACGGTGTGTGGTGCTCATTTATCAACCTCGTAAGGATGAAAGGCTGAGTTTGGCCCTGCTGGGATTCGAACCTGCATCAGCAGGCTCTGCACAGATGTCAAAGCGAGCGCTCTACTCGCTGTGCTATCGGACCAGCTGGGCCCGAGTTGCAATATGGGATGTCTTGTATCTTACCTGGGGTAATGTGGTGGGGTTCCATATTGGCGTAATCATGTAGGTGCTCAGAGGGTAGGCACTGTCCCCAGTGGAGGTGACGTGGTTTGTCAGTGGTGTGGTTTTGTCTGTGTGTGATATGCATGCATTTGCAGGGCCATTTGTACTCACCAATGAGCCATATGTTGCCATGCCTCCCAGCTTCCAGGGCCCGGTGTAGGGGTGACATTCTGAATATTAAACTATCATGGGTGGACCCTGGATAGTTGGCATATACAGAGGTAATGATTCCATTGGCATCACATACAACCTGCACGTTGATGGAATGCCAGTGATTGCGATTGCGATAGATGTGCTCTGTGGCCCTAGGTGGACGTAGGGCCACATGTGTGCAATCGATGGCACCAATCACTTTGGGGAAGTGCGCCATCCCGTAAATGTCCTGGACCATGGCCTGCCTTTCTGCAGGTGTTCTGGGCATACATATGTGCCTGCGGACTGAGGGGCGTGCAGTCATGATTGCCAACACCTGGTGTAGGCAGCGTGACCGCGTGGGCTGTGAAATCTTCCCAACTATGGCAGTTGTCTGCTGAAATGACACAGTGGCCAGAAAATGCATGTACATTGAGCCCCTTTTTCAGCGCAATTTCATTCCATGAATCGGGCCCATAATGAATCGGGCCCATAATGTGTTTCCATATTCATTATTACATTTCCTTTCAATGATGCTAAAATGTTTGTTTGGTGTCTAATGCAGAGCGGCGTTTTTCTGCAATCAAGCAGTGAATTCACACACACACACACACACAACTAAGCGGTGACGGAGTGCCCGCCCCTACCTGGCCGCGCCTCTTCCTGCATCCATTATATTCTCCTGCTCCTGCGCACCCACGCTGCGCACCTAGCGAGTACCACAAGTACTGTTTGCTGTGAGGACCGGCTGCCCGTAACTCCTCTGCACTTCTTGTCAAGTTGTTTTGAATTTCGCCCAGAGGACGTCTTTCACGGCAACACTTGTTTGCCTGACCCTGATTCAGGAAGCCTAAAGGTGACTGCAAAGACATATACTCCCCATACTGGGTTCATTTCCGACCTTGCACTTTCACAATAGGTGCTTTCTGTGTAGCACGCCCCAAATGGGCGTTTAACTATATGAACGTTGGGGGCGTGGCTAACTGCCATGTGAGAAGGACGCGTCTTCAGTCGGCTCCAGCGATGTGCCCAACATTTGGCCGCTAAAACAATATTTTGCCGCAACAACTATTCCCGAATTTCTCCCCAGAGGTTGGAGTCGGCTGGAGGCTCTGCCTGCCGAGGTTTCGGACGTCTGGAGGACTCAGCTGAGGAGAAACGCCGTGGTTCTGGGCGAAGCGATCCGGCACACAAAATGGCGCTTGCCCAACAACCGCAGCAGTGATCGGCCTAGACGCCTGGAGACTAGAACCCGGCGAACTTTGCAAGGGTCGGAGCACGCATGACGAGGAGCGGGCGAGCTGAGGCGGAAATCGCTGGCGGCGAGTAGCTCTGAACCGGAGTAGCGCGACACAACACAAGACCTGGGCTGCCGAGGCCAGGAGAGGCAACGCGAGCGGTGGACCCGACGGAGGAGAAGAAGCGACCGGCCCCCGCCGGGCTGGGTTGATCCTCAGCAAGTCGCAACCAATACCCCGCCAAACGCAGTAAGGAGGGGGCGAAAGGGGTGCGGGGGCCCGGACTCCGTGGTGTGGGGGTGAGGAGGTTCCCCACAGGAGCCATTGAGACAGGACGGGGGGCCCTTCGCACACCCAGCGAAATACGTGGGCAGCCCTACGCTAGGAGACAGGGCCAGTGGCCGGCACACTTAAGCACCTTATTCGGATACGCTGATAACCCCGGGGGCTCCCCACTCCGAGTCAGGCCAACTGGGCGACGCACACTTGACGGAGGCGCCCCCGGCAGAGGCAACAACATCGCCACACTATTAACACTCACCATAGGGGCAGCAGGCGCGAAGGCTTGTGCGAAGCAATGGCCACTAAAGGGGCCAGGAACAAGCAGAGGCAAACGACAATGGAGACCTACGCGGCCACGGGGGCTGCGAGGACAGACGCTAACCCTAGCCAGGGAGCTGCGGCAGGCACCGAGCCCCCCGAACCCGCTAATTCCCAGCTGCTGGAAGCCATCATGACGCTACAAAAAACGATGGAGAGTAAAATCGACGCAGTTGCTATAGACTTAAACTTGCTGAGGCAAGATGTACGATCCATAGCGGGCAGAACCGAAGTGCTAGAGACTCAAGTTAAGGAAAACTCGGAGGCAAAGACGCTGCTCCTCCGGGAAGTAGACATTCTGACTCAGAAAGTGAAGAATCTAGAGGACAGGGCGGATGAAGCGGAGGGGCGCGCACGCCGTAACAACATCAGACTCATCGGCGTACCGGAGGGAATCAAAGGGAATGACCCCACCAACTACGTGGAGGACCTCCTGATCCAGGAAATTGGAGCTGGCAACTTATCCCAAGGATTCACCATCGAAAGGGCTCACCGATCCCTCACCAAAAGGCCACCACCTGGAAACCCACCCAGGCCAATAATAGCCAAGGTACTTAATTACAAAGACAGGGAAACGATTCTTGCTTTTTCCAGGTCGGGCGGCAGCATAATCAGGGACTCAGTGAAAATTGCCATCTACCCTGACTATACCCTCCAGGTTCAAAGGAGCAGAGCCCAATTCATCCACACTAAAGTCAGACTGAAAAACGCAGGCCTGCGGTACATGCTCCTATACCCCGCCAGACTGAAGGTCCTGGTCAACAATAAAGCCCATTTCTTCGATACACCAGCGGAAGTATGTGAGTGGATGGATAGGGAACAAATCCCTGACATCGAAATCAAACAGCGTCGGCCACGGCGGTCGGCGCCCTGACCACTGCCACATTGGACCGAAACCTATAGACGGCAACACACTGCATGAAACTCTAAACGCGGCAACACAGAGTCAACTGGAGCCATACTGGAGACCAACGGCGAAGTAAGTCACCTGCTGAGCCAACCTATCTCTTACCCCCAGAAACACTTTTGGGTGATTAACCCACCCGTAGGGCACCTGTAGACATAGGTCAAACGGAGCGGAAACGGGATAGTCAGAGGGGGGGCAACCCCACTAGACTGGTTGTATTGTTTAAAAGTTCAATGGTTAATGTTTTTGGGACGGGGAACTCATATGTAACACTCCTGGAAGCCCGTCTAGGCGAGAAGAACCCCGACGGACCAGTTCATAGTTCCGGGATTTCGCAGTTATGGGGTCAATTTTGGGGACCCGTTGTTATTGGGAACATTAGTCAGACAACACCGAGACCACAGGAACACTCCTTAACAGTTGTGCCACTTGTAAGGCCTGGACCTGAGTGGAGGACAATCTACAGATATCTCGACACCCATGGCTGGAAATATTAACGTAATAACGTGGAACGTCAGAGGCTTGAATAGCTTTGTTAAGCAACGCCGGATACACGCATACCTGCGTAGATGTAAAGTAGGAATCGCCATGCTTCAGGAAACACACTTGACAAAAGACAAACAAGAATCTATGGCCAAAATATGGCGAGGAACCCTGATTGGATCCCCCTACTCTTCTTACGCTAGAGGGGTCCTGATATGGATAGACCCATCCATCCCTTTTAGAGTTGTGAACACCAAGACAGACAACGAGGGTAGGATGGTTCTGGTGCATGGGACCATGGATGGGAGGGAGATATGTTTGATTAGCACGTACGCACCTAACCATGACGCCACAGCTTTCTTCCACTCCCTATTCTCTCGAATCGGCCCCTATGTAGACTGCACCGTGATTTGGGGGGGTGATCACAACTGTACGTTAGACCCCACGAAAGACAGGTCCGACTCTAAACACTCCCGCCCTTCCCCCCCAGCCAAGGTACTCTCTAAACTAATAACCCAACTGGCTCTATGTGACCTGTGGAGAGAACAGAACCCCGAGAAAAGCGAATACTCCTTTTTCTCCCCACCTCACAAGGTCCATACCAGATTGGACTATATTTTGATAAGCCAAGGGCTGCAAGCTAGGTTTAGAGATGCACGTTACTTGCCCAGGGTGCTATCAGACCACTCTCCCATGCAGGCCACCTGGGAGATATATCCACCTAAACCCCCAGTTCCCACGTGGAGACTTAGAGCCGAGGCCCTGCTAGACACAGCCTTCCGAGAACATATAAGAGACAGCACTGAGGAATACTGGCAGAACAACCTAGATAGTGTGGACTACATCGGAACTGCTTGGGAGGCTTATAAGGTTGTTATGAGAGGTGAGATGATAGCCAAAATCGGGGGTACCCTGAAATCCATCACGACCTCCCTAGTGGGCGCTGAAAAAGAGCTGAGTGAGCTGGAGGGTAGGGCAAACTCGACCCCGGAACATATACAGAAAATAACCGAATTGCGACAGGCCTGTCTGGCCCATTGGGAGTCGCTTGGGAAACTGAGCTACGCTAAACACTCTGAAAGGACACACGCACTAGGGGACAAACCTGGTAAACTTTTAGCTTGGCTCTATAAGAGAGAAACCCCCAGGACACCCATTTGTACCATACTCAGACCAGATGGCACCACAGCACATACTCAAGATGAGATCAACCTGGTCTTCTCCGAGTTCTACCGAGAACTCTACTCCGAGACCCCGCCCCCCACCAACACTGAAATAGAAGATGCCCTGAGTAGTATTAAGCTACCTACACTAGACGCTCAAACGGCCGAAACCCTAGAAGAGCCAATTACCCCAGATGAGGTGTTGGCTATAATCAGATCCTTACCAACTGGAAAAGCGCCAGGCTCAGATGGCATACCTGGGGAGTTTTATAAGACATATGAAGACGCCCTCGCCCCAATGCTAGCACGGGTATTCAATGAGGCATACGAGCGTGGCATCCTCCCCGACTCCATGAGGGAGGCCACAATAATTCCTTTGCTAAAGCCTGGAAAGGATGGAATAGACTGCGGGTCTTATAGACCACTTTCTATGTTAAATGTGGACTGCAAAATATTAACAGCACTGCTTGCAAATAGGCTACGCAGAGTGATCCCCCAGCTGATCCACCAGGACCAGACGGGCTACGTGCCGGGGCGCTCTATTACCGAAAACCTGCGTAGGTTGCACCACATTATATACAGCACTGAGCACAGCCCCCGAAAATACGCGGTGGCGTCACTGGACGCCACCAAGGCCTTCGACTCGGTGAGATGGGAATGGTTGTATGCCACTATGGGCAAAATGGGGATCGGACCCGCCTTCCTGAAATGGACCCAATTGGTCTACGCCTGCCCCGCCGCCAGAGTGCGCACCAACAGGACGTTTTCCGATAAATGGCCCCTTCACAGAGGCACCCGGCAAGGATGTCCACTGTCCCCTATGCTTTATATTATTGCGGCCGAGCCTGTAGCAGCATATCTCCGTCAAGAATATGGAGACGGTGGCATTGAACTAAATGGGGTGACTCACCTCGTGTCCATGTACGCAGATGACATGCTGCTGTACTTACACAATCCTGAGCACCTTCTGCCCTACATACTAGAGACCCTAGAATGCTTTTATAGACTTACGGGCATTAAGATTAACAAGGACAAATCGTGCCTTTACCCCTTGGCTGCTTTATACAGGGAGGAACTTAGATCCCTACCCCCACTAGACCTTCAATGGCAGGAGACATCCTTCAGATACCTTGGTGTCACCATACACCGCAACCCCAACACGGAACATATCCTTAATACAGTCAGAGCCAAAGACTCCCTTGAAAGGTCCATGGTTTTTTGGGGCAAGCTTCCCCTCTCAGTGGCGGGGCAGGCAGGTCTTCTCAAGATGGTAGCACTCCCCCGACTATTGCACTTCTTCACTAACGTTCCCTTTAACATTCCCCCCTCATTCTTCAGAGACTTGCACAAACTCTGTGGGAGATTCCTATGGCAGGGGGGTAGGCACAGAGTGGCGTTGGAAATTCTCCAAAGACCCTTTGAGAGAGGAGGGCTGAAAGTCCCTAATTTCGAGCTGTATTACCTGGCCAGCCAGCTTAGACACGTGACACAATGGATGGCCGACGAAACCACCACTGATACCCGACTTCTCCAGCCTGCCCTGCCTACACTGCTGCTTCGGGACACACTGTGGGTCGAGAGGGAGACACTACGGCACTACCCTTATCTAGCTAAACTTGGGAACCAGCTCTGGAGGCGGGCCTGTGGAAAAGTGGGGTCTGTAGACCCTCTCTCCCCGCAGATTCCCATCGCCGCAATCATGGCTAAACACCCATGGGGGCACACGGAAATACGCACCCTTTGGGAACCCTGGGGGGTGGCGGCGCTAGGGGACCTCACTTGTGAGCAGGAACTGGCGTCATTCATCGACCTCAGCGGGTCCACAGGCCTACCCACTGGCCAGTTTCTGCTCCACAGAGCAGTAATCCAAATCATAAAGAAGAGATGGCCTGAGACCACAGACCAGGTCATAGTAAACGAGACCATAGAGTCAATGCTCGACACTGCTGAGGGAGGACACGAAACCTCCAGACTATATGAAGCGTTGCTGCAGGGCACAACCAAAAACGAACTCAAATGCAAGAGCAGATGGGAGACCGAATTGGGCAGAGAGTTTGAAGACGAAACATGGGAGAGGATAGCCCACTACCACAAAAAAATCTCTAGGAATGCCCGCCTACAGCTCATCCAACTTTACATTACCAACAGAGCCTACCTTACACCAGAAGCCATATCAAGGTTCAAGGGAGCCACAATCCAGACATGCCCCAAATGCAATATGCCCAAAGCTGGTATGACCCACATGTTCTGGGGTTGTCCTGCTGTTCAAAGGTTCTGGGCCCAGGTGAAGGAAAAGGTGGCACAGGCTGAAATAGTAGTTGACATTCTTGACCCCGCAGCATGCTTATTGGGGACTTACAAGAGGAGCAGCAAAAACAAACCCCTCAACAAGCTCAAGGATTTAATATACATAACGGCGAAAAGACGCATAGCCATGAGCTGGAAAAGCGCAAGAGGCCCGAGTGAAGCCCTCTGGTGGGCCGATCTCAAAAGATGGATAGCGGCCGAGACTGCTGCATGGGAAACAGCAATCCAAGTACAGAGATTAGAATCCAGCGAGGAACTACTCCGGTGGGTGGCATTGACGGTGCCACTGCTTCACCCAGCAGCGCTCGATAGCGCCTCAGAAGACATAGACAGTCCAGGTCCGTCAAGGAGCCAAAACATAGATTGAAGTTCTAATGGTGGTCTCGGTGGAGGCGGGTGGGGAGGGAGGGGGGGAATTGTTTATTTTGTTTTTATGTTCTGTTGAAATACTCATACGGCATTGATTAACCTTTGATTCTTTTGATTACAGTTTGTTGTAAAATTAATAAAGAAATTTAAAAAAAAAAAAAAAAAAAAACTATATGAACGTTATAACGCCCATTTGATCACGCTAGCACGCTGCGCCGGAGTGGTGCTTTTGCTAATTTGTTTTGTTTTGCTTTTTATCCTTATTTCTTAATACCCTTGTTTGTGTTTATTCATTTTTAGAGTGCCCGCCCCTACCTGGCCGCGCCTCTTCCTGCATCCATTATATTCTCCTGCTCCTGCGCTCCTGCGCTCCCGCGCTGCTCACCTAGCGAGTACTGTTGGCTGTTCGCTGTGCGAGGTGCGTCGTGCAAGGAATGCTTCCCATTCACTGATCAAGGTATTTCGAGATGAGCTTATTTAACAAGGAAGCTCTATATTTGGCCGAACATCACAACTGCAATGTGCCTTCTCCAATTGTTTTGTGACGGAAGTATTCTCGGCACCTCATTCTACCCAGTCATGACATATCGGCTTACGACCAATATGCCTCCACAAATTGCAAACATGTATATTCCATCCATAGGTTGCCCAAATCCAAGTCCACAAGAATTTTTTTCTGCCCACTCGGGCGGTACCTCAGGTCAAGTCTTGTCAGTGAAACCCAAGTTTTGTTTTGATACGGACATAGATGAATCCATTGTATCCATCTCCTCATTGGCCACTTCTCATTTGGGGATCCAAAAGAAAGGTGCACATCCTAATATAGAGGACATTTCTCTTGCACCTAAAACACCTAGTGTGATAACAAATTTGCGCCCTCTATCAGACATTACAATGCTGGCATCAACGCGAAATTGTCCTCGCCTATCATCATCAAGGCTTGGTATTTCTCCAATTTCCTTTCCTCCTTTCTTGCAAGATCGGACAAATTCTTCTTTAAAGTCCAGGCAAAGTGAGTCTCCTATTGCATGGAGTATGTCAATATATCCACCGGCAGATCCACAGTGCAGTAAATCATCTATGATAGATCAGTCCCAATCACAAACTTCAGTATCTATGTTACACTCTTTTGCTCTTCCCACACCAAGACCCCCAAAAACAATTGAGACAGATTTATTTTTACAACATGCAGTCATGATACAACCTGCCATGTCAGCCATCAATACAACCATCATGAGTCTTTGCAAGCTGTTTGAATCCCTAGATACCAAGGTGTCACAGCAATCAAGACAGTTTGACGACTTAATGAAATGGTTGTGAGTCCATTATGTTTCATCAATTGCTAAAAATATACCCTCACCAACAAGTGCCAGAATGAGCCATGATTGTTTAGGGAGGGGGGAAGCGCCAATATCATTGACGCCTAAGCCCATTGCTACTCACGTTCCTGAACCAGATGGTGCCAGGTTTACTGCTCTACCTTTTATTACTGGCATTATCCGCCCAGTTGAACAACTGCCTGTCATTCCAGCAGTGCAGCAAGAATGTAACTTGACGCCTCAATCATATTCAATATCAGAAGTTGAAGTAGAGCTCCCGTCACTTGAGTTGTCCCGTAACAGAAAAAGCGGAAAATGCGCGGGGCACTTAGATGCACTAAAAGCAAGGAACCCAAAGGTTGCCCCGAAAAAAACTATTGGCATTAAAAAAGACTAAGAACATGGCCAACTTGAAACAAACCAAAAAGACTTTAAACTCCTTTTTCAAAGCCTTGGGTAAGTCAACTGCATTACAAGGCAAAGAACCTCCATCTACAGGTCCACCGCTAGACTCTTCCTTTAGGGCTGAGTAACCTCCAGTCTTTTCGGGTGCTGCTTTAAATGACCACTCTTTGAAACAGATCAATAAGGAGGCTCATTTGACTTGCAGAACAGTAAAACCGATAGCCTCGCTAGTTCAGTCAGTTAACTTCAAAGCTACTAAGGAACAAAACTTGACCTACCCCGATTGTGTGAATCCATCTACAGAATACTCGTTAGCATCTGTGATCATGACTCAGCCCAATACCAAACTTTCGGGGGTTCCTTTATCGCCTTTGTCAAAGCTAGTATTCTCCATAGATCGGAATATTGAGGCCGACAAACAACTTGCGGCCTTAAAATCACAAAATGATGCACATAGAAGATTCTTTGAGGAACATGGTATTCCCGATATAATGAACATCGGAAAACAAGATAATAATCCGAATCGAGCCTCACTGAGCACCTTTGGTGACATTGGGCCACTGGTGCCTCCAGTTACTACTATACCACAATTTCATAAACAAATCAAACAAAAGTCTAGAACAACTCCAGCTGACTCTGTGCCGTCTGTGCAGTTAGCAAATCTTAAACAAACGATTGATGATTACCTGGCTGCTAGCTTAGCTCAGGCAAAAAATGCCCTGATTACATCCGCAGGAGTTACGGAGGACAAATGTCCTCCAAGCCTTAATGCTGCCCAAAACCAAGGGAGGGAATCTGACTTTGATTATTATGAGTACAAACAGCATGGTACGCCCAACTTGCAGTGGGCTCCCCCGAAAAATGCTATGGAGGCGGTGTCACGCCAGCTTAATCCAC
Organism: Ambystoma mexicanum; assembly: GCF_040938575.1. NCBI lineage: Eukaryota > Metazoa > Chordata > Amphibia > Caudata > Ambystomatidae > Ambystoma > Ambystoma mexicanum. The sequence continues at coordinate 542,692,015 of NC_090928.1, read as the reverse complement.
AACGGGAACACTTTTTCACACTTATCCTCAAATGCAGAGACTGTAACTTCCCTAGCTATGATTTGAATCGAAAAAGTGTTCTCAACATCTTTAGAGACATTAATGATCTTAAAAAGCTTGCGTCCAATGATATCGAACAAATCGAATTAATTTCCGAGCTATCAACATCGATTGTTAGACTATGGATTCCTTCAGGCCTGGTTCGAGATGCAATCTGGCAATGCAAAATGCAATTGTTCAGCATGGGCTTTTTATTAGCAAAAGACCCTGAAAAAATCCCTGTCAAAAATCAATACCTTAGACCCAAATCTAACATCTATGGTGGAGCACGGCGCAAGCCTGATGAGGCCTCGGCTGAGGATTACAATCATCAATAACCACCAATAGCAGATGCAGGAAATGATATTTCTTTACTATGTTGGAATACGAGGGGTCATTCTCATCTACCCCGCACCTTTGCGAATTTCACTGATACATACCATTTAATAGCTATACAAGAAACTTGGCTCCTTGCTCCTCCAGTCAGGCTTATTAGTGGGCGTGCGCAGTGCCAGTGGGTTCTCTATTGCTCCGTGGGCCTCTGTAGGTGCCCAGATCCAGCTAGTTCTTATCATGGGCCACTCACAGGAATTAGCCCTGCTGAATGTCTATCGCAATTCCCTCACCATGAGTGATGCTATCTTTTTTGATGGTATGGAAGAACTATTGAACCTTGTTTTCACTCGAACTTCTATTAGCCATACCATCGTCACAGGAGATCTTAATCTAGACTGTCGTGACATTTCCCATCCTTCTCTAGCAGCCCTACAATGGGTAACTTTAATGGCTGACAGAAATCTATATAGACTGAATGGGTCAGTGGAAGGGGACACACATTCAAACTTTACCTGGCATCGAGGAGCTAGTTCAAGCACGCTAGACTATATTTACATGAGTGCAAAATTGTTCCAAAATGTCCACCGCTTTTCCATTTTACCTCACCCAAATAGTGATCATTGTTTATTAGTAGCGCAGGTGGCATGGTCCTGTGAAAATAGTCCATTCCACCAGTTGATTACTGCTACGGCCAGTGTCAACCCTGCTAGAAATCGGCTTAAATGGAGTGTTCGGGGGATTAAAATGCTTACGACCATCCTGGAAGATGACAAGTGGTACACTAATGGGGTACCATATCAAGATCTCTTAAAACCATTTACTCAAACCATTACCATTCTAAAACACAATTGCGTCCGTCATCCGCATTCTTTTGATCCAGCAATAAAGAAGATAAAAGCAGAATACCGGAAAATAAGGAAATCTATACTCTTCCAGAATGGCCCCTTTTGTCAACAACTTTTGAACACTTCCAAATGCCGATATAAAAACTGGCTGAGACAGAGGAAATCTCTCCGATTTCAGCATGATAGCATTTCTATGCTGGCTGCAATGAAGCACAGAAATTTGGCTCAAATGTGGCAGATGCTAAATAATCATAATACCACTTTACAGGGTGACGCCCAAATCAACGGCGTATCCGAAAAAGATTGGTTTATGCACTTTTCCAATCTACATGATGATCCAGCCTTTGCCAACTTTAAGTATATATCGGCTAGAAATGCTCCCTGGCAGCTTTATTTGTCTGAAGAGCTAATCCTGTCAATCATAACTCAAATTAGTCCATCAAGAGCACAAGGCCCAGATGGATTATCGAATTTTATGTTCAAGACCCACCCAAGAGAATGGGCGCACATTCTCTATCTCATATTCAAAAATATTCTTTGTGCCCGTAAAATACCCTCCTCCTGGAAAACTTCCATCATAATCCCAATTTTCAAGAAGGGCGATCGTTGTCTACCGGCCAATTATCAGCCCATCGCCCTTCTTGACGCGCCTGGGAAGGTATTTGCAAAAATCATTCTTTCTAAATTCAATGCTTGGACACTTCATGCAAATTTACGCGATCCCCATCAAACGGGATTCATGGCAGGCATGGGACCACTGTAAATCTATTCTCTTTAAATGCAATCAATAACCAGTGTCTCCAGGAAAAACAGTCAGTTTTTTTTTGCATTCATTGATCTCCATGCAGCTTTTGACTCTGTCAGCCGTGTACTTTTAATGGCAAAACTACAGAGAGATCAACGTCCGGCAACATTTGTGGATATAATATACGGCCTTCACTCTGAGACATCAATTAAGGTGCGATTAACCTTAGATGGCCTTTTGTCCCAACAAATACCAACTTTAAGAGGACTCAAACAGGGTTGTCTACTAGCATCTGCCATTTTCAAGTATTTCATTCAGGACGCAAGACATGATCTATCGAAAGTCGTTTCAGATTCACCAAAGCTGAACGGCTATCCTATACAAACCCTTTTTCACGCAGATGATCTAGTTCTAATTTCTAGAACACAAGTGGGTCTACAGCGTCTATTAAATGCATTTTCGATATACACTGTGACCAACGAATTAAAAGTCAATCTTACCAAAACCCAAATTGTGGTATTCTGTCCTGAAAGATGTGGCACTTCTTATGTATTGTCGATGAACAATCTCCCGATCACTAGAGTACCACACTATGACTATTTGGGCATCATGTTTGAGACTGCTAAACACCCAACAGGTCATCTCTTGCGTCTAGAAACAAGATTAACATCATTTACATCACAGGCCAGCATTTTAATGCATAAATATGGCAAATTTTCAGTACTTCCGGCTTGGCATTTCTGTACAGTAAAAATAGTTCCAGCATTATTATATGGGCTAGAAACCTTTCAAGACATTCCATCTCAGTTGCTTACAAAATGGGAGGGGAGATATTGGCGCCGCATTTTGCAATTGCCAAACTGCGTACCAGCTGTCTGGTTGAAGTATGAGCTCGGACTGATTTTACTACAGGCCGTTCTCAAATGGCACAAATGAACTTTTTTTAGGAAATGCTTATTGTCTACTACATCACAAGCTTTCCTGAAACTCATCTCATCATACCTATTTTCAAGTAAGCATCTGTTCATTAAATCATGGTTAATGTCCATCTATTATGTGCTAATTGAAGCAGAGGTCTCGTTAAACCTTCTACTTCATCATTCAGATAAAGCAAAACTAAAAATATCCCAAGCAGACTGGATTGCCACTCGACAGAGATGTCTTACATATTTCGATGCTGATGCAAAGATATTTCCCCATAAAAAAATGCGCACATTGTCTGCATACTTAATACGTTGTCCTTCGCTTAAGTACCGACATTCCATCTTGAAATTGCGCTTTAACTTATTGGGTACCAGAGATTTGTTGCCAAAAAGAAAACTGTTAAACCAGGAAGAAAATGTTTGCCGTTTTTGTTCTTTGACGGACACACATGAGACTATGAGACATCTTATCACAGAATGCACTGTCCTTCGTCCATTGCGCGAAACACACTTTGCACGACATTGCAACTATTTACAGCTTGCATCCCAAGATTTGTCCTGGTTTCTAATTTTGGGATCAGGCCATCTTCCTTTACATATTGCTACTGTAAACTTTCTTGTAAGTTTACATCTTGAGTAGAAGTGAACAGTTGTGTGATATCCTTAATTAATTTTCGATATTCATTGATTAGTTAACTCATATTGGTTTTTCCTTTTATGAATTCTGGTAAAATTCTGTATTGTTCTTTATTGCCCTTGTTTAATTGAAGTCTAATTGTAGATTATAATGTTTTAAATATGTCAATATTTCTGTATTTGTAAACATTTGAAAGGTTGATTAATTTCAACTAAAACAAATAAAAAAGTTTTTTAAAAAAATGTTTGTTTTTCTAGGTGTTTAATACACTGATTTGTCCTGCAATGATACTAAAATGCTAGTCTTTTATCTGGTGGAGATGAGAATGAATTAATACACCAGAAAGGGGGCCTCATCACGAGTGGGCAGTATCCTGGCGGATTCCCAATTCCTGATGAGGCCCTTTTTATTCTTGCATTTCATTACATGTGGTTTCTCTGATACATGCCTGTACTTTGAGAAGTGCAGTTGAACATGTTTCTTTGAACTTAGTTAATGTTAAAGCTTTTTGATTTTAGCTATGGCTTTTCTTAAATTGTGACATATCCATGTGAGAATGAAATTGGCAGTTTTTAGAGTTGGTTTTGGAAACAATGGGCTTCATTAGGAGTGTTGCGGTAACGCAACAACGGCGCCGGTAGTGCTACCGGCGCCGTTGTTGCCATGCTGCAACATTCCTCGTCTGCTCGCAGGTGCCGCTCTGGACGCGTGGTCAGACCAGTCGTGCAGAGCGGCACCCGCGAGCAGACGAGGATGGTAGCAACGATATCGTTATGAACGGTACCGCGGCTACCATCCTCCCCATTCCCATTGAGTCCTATGGAAAGCGAAAGGGAATTACTGGGCCCTCCAAGGTCGGAATTGCCCGGTAAGTCCCCTTTTGCGGGACCCGGACCCGGGTATTGGGGTAGCCATGCCCTTCTTAAGGCTACCTCCAAATTCGTAATGAGGCCCAATGTTTTTTGCAGATCCTGCTCATAAATGTGGTTTGATAGACGTATGAATTATACCTTGTCAGAAGGTTGATTTGATTTGTTGCTGAATTATTAGAGAGCAAATTGAGATATTTTGTCAAATAAAATGCATTCTTTTATATAATAATAGTCATTCCTGATTCAATGTGTAAATGTTGTGTTGAAGTATTATGACCTTCTGTTTTCTTCACTATCCCTTTTGAAATGTGTACAGGCACAGTGACCGCATGGGTACAGTGAGCACACGAAGTAACACTTTACTGAATAATGTATAAAGGTTGTACGTGCAATAATGTGCGATGCTTATGCATAAGGGTTTGAGGAGATCACATACTTTGAGTTCCTATGAGGTGAGTGAACAAACAAACCTACACCCACTCATGATTCTACCATTTTATCAGAGCACATTATGGTGTTAAAAGTCGAAGGAGAAAACAAGTTTTCTGAGTTCTGATCCAGCATCCATTTGCTACCGTGTCTCCAGAAAAAGGTGCTAGGCCTTTACTGATAGCCCCACTGTAGACAGGGGCGGTTCATCCCCCTTTAAGGCCAGCACTACTAAATCTAGCCCGGTGATTCTACTGAATCTGCAACAAAATCCTTGTGATGTTTTCTTAAAACTCCTCTTAAATACTTCCATCCTCCTCTCTCTTGATGCCATCTCCAATTTCCTCCTGACTGAACTCCCACTCCTCTCACTTCATGCCATCTCCAACCTCCTCTATGCTCCATTCTCCTTACCCGCCTTCTCCAATTCTCCCTCCAGTCACATCACTCCTTCTGATGTTTCTTCTCACCATTTCCTTAATGTTATCTTCCTCGCTCCTCCTTTCTTTCTCTGCCCCCCTTCACTACAGCCTCATTCCTCCTGCTTCACTTGTGTTTCATTCTGTCTTTGCCTCCAACTCTCTCCAAAGCTTTTTGTCCATCTCCAAACGATTGTCAAAAAACCCTAACCTTACGTAGTGAGCTGGCTCATCCCCGGTGACAGGCCACACTTAACCATACTTATGTGTTTTTCTTTGTTATGGTTTGGACCAGATTGGATAAGCAGTGATTGTTAGCATTTTCTCTGACATCTTTGTGACTCGCCCTCCCCCTAAGAGGAGAGGCATTACAAGTCTTGATCAAGGCCAGCTGCCATCTTGGAATTTCACTTTGCTAATGCTGGCAGTACAGCTTTGTATCCTGCATTCACACACACCATTGCTCAGCCTTGTATGTGAATCACACAGATGCAGGATTCTTGTTGGATGGTTGCCCATGCACGCTACAGTCAACCCTGCGTTTCTCATGTTCTTGCACATCTGGGAGAGTTTTATCTTTGGAGGCAATACTCAGCAAACCCCTCTTCCCCGATGGCACAATGTTACATACCAAGGGGTTGTGAACGCTATGCAAGAACACTAAGCGAAGGATGGAGGGACCTACCATCTTATGTGATTTATTTTGTGGACAGTTGTACCAGAAGGGTGTCTGTCTTCTATATGTTTTATATGCTCCATCCACACTTGGAGCTGCTCCTAAACGCACAGCGGCTTGTTCGAGCTCAATGTGATGGTCCCGTAATAAAAGGCCGGGCATGGTGGGGATGCCAAGGGATCCTCTTTACACCACTCTATACATTTCTCTAGGGCAGCCAGAAACATGAGTGAACCGCTTCCTTCCCGGGACATGGCACAACCTTTCTGTCCTTGGGTTTTCCAGCGCTTATCAGGAGATCCTTCAATTGATTTGTCCATCTGTACTGCCTTTTCCATGGTGTGCTCATGGCATGATCCGCTAATTGTATGGAGGTAGTGACCCTGTAGAGTGTCCGAGGACCATCATTCTTTTACCTCTTAGAATGTCTTGGTCCCCCACCATCTGTTTGGGAGTTTCCTCACCCAGTAGGATAACTGTCTCACTGTTTCATCTAGGTGTAATTTTAGCACTCTGAGCCACATTTGATAGTCTTTATCATCATGCCTCAAGCGCTCCAGCTAGGATCCCCTTCTTGATATCTTCATAAGGGGTGTTCTCTTCAGCGATTGGTACAAAAAGTCCTTCTGTGCCTCCCCTGCAAGGATGGGCGCTACAGAGCATCCAACGAATGCTGGTCCAGCCTGCTGTCTCAGCCACCCTCTTGTCATGCATCCACTCCGGCACTCACCCGATCATGATGCATCCAGCCCAGAAGCAACCAGCAATGTTGGTTCACCGTGGCAGCGCAAGCTGCGACATCAGCCCAGGCACCCATCCGGTCAGCTGAAAAGACGCCTCAACACACCATGGCAACGCTGGCGGCGCTGGCCGCAACAACATTGGAAGTTGCATGGCACCTGCACTTCCAGCATCCCGCTCATGTGACATCCACTCTGAGCGAAGAGCGCTCACGTGACCGGGGACTGGCGAAATAAAGGATCTTCACTCACGCTGCCCGGAGCGTCTCAGCTGTACTCTACGGCGTTTGGCATTGTGCTTGTTTTTTTCAACCCTGTTTGCTTCCTGATTCTTGGACCTCGTTTTGCTCTTGGACTGCTTCTGTTTTTTCCTTAGGATTTGGCGCCTTTCTTTGGATTGTCTACCCGAACTGCTTTCACTTCAGCTAACATTCCCACGGATGCCTTAACCTTCTGTTTTGCCTTGGTACTACGTTCCATTGGATACTTGAATAACTGATCACAGTCTTGCCCCTGGATTACTGAACTTTGCACCATGTTGTTCCTTTGTCAAGGAACGCTTTTGGCTTATTCCGGACTACGGTGGCCCTCCTGCAAGTGTCTCAACTAAGAGACTTTTCCACTTATCTCACTTGCCAGCATTACCACAACACTTTACTCAAAGGGGACCACAGGCAAGGAGTACCAGCTTCTCCGGCCTTCCCAACTGGTAGGTGCCCCTGAATGTTTCTTTTTGTTAATGCCCTTGAGAGATCATGTCAGTTTATGTCCTTTAACACACCTGTTTTCCTTTGCAGCCATCTGGGACCTGGTGTTTTCTGTTCCTGCCACTTGTGGCCCCAATAACCGGTCAGCGAGTTCTGTCTCTGACTGGTGCTTGGGGATGGAGGTATTCTAATCTACGTGGACCTAGGTTTTATGATACCTCTCGAATTTCACAAAGAAGGCTGACGATTCTCTACTTACCAGTTTCTGGAGCACCGGACGTGGTACTCGAGGGCAATATTCCCACTAATTATTTTGCGGAACTGGTTGCCTTTCGTGTACACTTTATTTTCCATGTGGGCAACTGACTCACAAGGTAAACCACTTTGTGAGCATGTGTAGTAAGTGAGTTACCATCTCTGAAGAGAGTTTGGAAAGGAATTACCCCTTCCAAACGACTGCAATTCTTTACTAATCTGCATAAAAGGTGCATTTTACAACACTTTTTCCAAACACATAGGTTAAACAAATAAATATGTTATATGTGATTATAAAGAGAACTCATCACCCAGTTCAAGACTCCCAAGATATGCCACAGTAGCTTGCAAAAGTACTCCTGTGCAGAGAAAAATGTGTGCTTTATGCCACTGGAAAAACAATCATGTGTTTTAGAAAAAAACAAATATTGCTTTTCATAACTGATGTGGCTATCAAAAATCAGACTGGATACAATATTTGCAGATGGAATAAAGGCAACTAAAAGGAATGCATTAGAAAACATGCCAATAGGAGCTTATGTGCTACTTTAATGAAGTAATTCAAGGGCCATTACATTACATTACATTAAATTTGTAGTGCGCGCTATTGACCCTCAGGCATAAAGGCGCAGATCAGACGAACAGGTAGTATACAACAGTAAAACACAAAGACGCATCCTTCTCTTGGGAGAAAAAAGGTAAGAGAAGAGAGGGGAAGACCAAGTGTTTACAACTGGGTGAACCCTTGAGATCAAAATTGCAGGATTCTAGAAATGGTGGATCGAGGAGTCATGGCGGATAGGTTCACCAAGTATAGATTAGGTAAAGAGATGTGTTTTAAGTTCTTTCTTAAAGACATACAAGGAGTTGTGATGCCTTAATCGATCCGGAAGTTTATTCAAGAGGGAAGGAGCACTGACATTAAAAGTCCCGTTTTCTACCTTAGAAGTCCTACTTCTGGGCTGTACAATCAGGTTTTGAGTTCCTGATCTAAGAGAACATTGGTTGGGTTTCTCAATAATGTGATTCTATAGGTAAGTGGGCACAGCTTGTTGCCTACACTTAAAAGTGATAACCAGAACTCTAAAGACTATCCGGGATTCTATTGGAAGCCAGTGAAGAGATCTTCTGGCCTCCGTTATATGACTGTACTTAGGGAGTCTAAGAACTACTCTGACTGCCCAGTTCTGGACAACCTGCAATCTGCGTAATTCAAGTAGACTAATGCCTAGAAGAAGACTGCAGCAGTAATCCAACTTTGCCCCAATTATTGCCCTGGCATTCTCTGCGCATTCTTGTGAAATCATAGGCCTTAAGTGGGAGAGAAGCTTAATATAGTAAGCAGCTCCCGCCACGACTGTGGAAACATGAGGCTTCATGCTTAAGGTAGAATCCAGGGTAACTCCTAGGATTTTAGTTTTTGGCAGTGGAGAGATGTCATCTCCTAGTTTGAAGGAACTATAGGCTGTATCAAGAGTTTTTAGAGCCCTTGGACTACCAACGATCAGTAGCTCTGTCTTGCTACGGTTCAGGGCAAGGAAGTTTTCCAACATCCACTGTTCAATTAGAGTGAAGATTCTATTTACTTCAAGCTCATCCCTCTCATGGAATCCTGTTAGTGGAATGACGCATTGAGTGTCATCAGCATAATTTGAGAAAATGACCCCCTCCTCTTCTAACATGAAGAAGGACGGTGCCATGAAGAGGTTGTATAGGCAAGGTGATATACTCGCCCCTTGGGGGACTCCGTATAGCACCGATATTGGAGTGGCTTCTGCCGAAGCTGTGCAGACTCTACTGCTTCTATGCTCCAAGAACGATTGGACCCACTGTGCTGCTGAGACTGAGAGATTGGCTACATCTTGTAATCTGGGAATAAGAATAGAGTGTTCAATCAGATCAAAAGCGGCTGATTGATCTAGGGAGATTATTAATGACAGTCCGTTTTTATCCATATCTCCCAATAGTTTCGTTTTGAGCTCTAAGAGCGCTGTTTCCGTCCCAAATTTTTTCCTGAGGCCAGACTGCTTCGGATGGAGAACAGGGTATTTTTCCAAGTGTTCTGCCAGTTGGCCATATGCCACCCTATTCAGAATTTTCAATAGGAATGGGGTGTTTGATATAGGTTGAAAGTTGAGCGGGTTGTCCATTGGCAGACCCAGTTTTTTGAGAATGGGAGTAACCATGGTGGTTTTAATCTCATCTGGGACGCTATTTTCCTTCAAGGAAGTATTTATGAAAATACATAATGCTTCGAGGAGCCGTGGGGGGCATTTCTTAATGATCATTGAAGAGCAGGCATCTCTTCTGCATTGAGAGGGTTTCATATGTTCGATGATTATTTGAAGTTCACTCTGAGTAATGGGATGAAAATCAAATTGGGGTATCGAGGAGTCATGACTAAAACTCCTGTTGGAATCCTTACTTGCTGGAGTAAAGGTTTTTTTTTTCTCTAGCATTGATAAGCGAATATTGTGTAACTTATTGAAGAGACCATCTTGTATTAATTGGCACCAAGAGGCGTCATCTTTTGCTAAATTGTCTAGGGGAGCTGGGGTGTTCTCCTGTTCTTTAAGAATCCTAAAAATGAATCACTTCCAACTGACTCTGCTGGCCTTTTCTATCCCCCTTCCTGTCTGGAAGCTTCTTGCCGCTCTCATTGGCTACCTGAGTCAGCTGCTTCCCTCAGCCGAGCTCTGTCTAAGCTACTCCCAACTCCCCCCTTCTGAACCGAGACTTCCCCTGGAAGTCTTCATAGGAGCCTTTGACCACGCCCATCTCTAGACTCTATTTTCCTCCAGCCAGCCATGCTGCACTGTGGTCGTTTGTTCTCTTCTTTATCAAGTAAGTCACAGTTCAGACAGTGTTTTCAGAGTGTTCTTGAGCCTCCCTATTCATGTGCAGCCCCTGACTAGTTCCAGTTCCGCTGCCGCTGCCACACTGATCCGCTGTAGCCAGTCTGGGTTTTGTGGGTTGGTTCTCCCATTAATATCCCAAATGGTGAAGGATAGCCCATTTTCATTAGGGCAAGCAGTCCATTTTTCCTTTTCCAGGCCAGGGCTTGGCCAGTGGGCCCAAATTCATTGTGGTACTTGCAGTTTTTCTGTGCACAGTGCTGCTTCCTGGGAACCATTATCCATCCTGGGGTCTCCGGTATCTTGTGCATTCTTAAAGTTGTAGTGTCTCAGGCACCCCCTGAGAGGTAAGAGAAAAAGACCTGGCCAGAACAGAAGCTGATAGGCATCGGGTCAGGGAAAGAGGTACCAATATACAGACATGGCTCCACACATATCAGGGACCTGCCGGCAGGGGCTTCCCTCAACTCCCCCACACCATCTCTGGGATAGATCTGGCTCTGGCTTTGCCCTGGTAGGCCGCCTACCCCAGGTTGAGAGAGGACCATGGCCCCTCTTGAAAGGGTCATACCCTTGACCCTGTCACATAAGACACAAAGACACTTGTACAGGTTGAACTTCATCTGACTCACTAATATTATGAACACAGCGAGGGACCAGTTGAGGCAGATGAAAGCAGATCTCAAAGATCTTGTTGACGATTTCATGGAATACAGGCAAACTCACCCTGATAAGAAGTAAAAATGAGGGCAGAAGGGTATTACTTGGTACAATGTGAGGGACATATGTGCAGTAATGGATGACCCCCAGCTGAGGTTGGGACAGTACCTTTCCCCCCAAAGTACCTGATTGACCCACTTGAGACCCCACTGCTATGTAAGCCTCAAGCGTCTGCCCCACATCTCTCATGCACAGAACTGCACTACCCCTGGCCCTAATGCACAATATGGTGGGGACAAGTGGTCACCCTTCATGCTCAGATGATTGGAGGAACAACATTGATAAAGCAATGGTGGATAAAGATTACATATTAGCTTTCATAGCTCAGGGTGTCAATTTCTGTGTGTGTGGCAGCAGAAAGAGATGGAATTACACAATGATAATGTGGCATGTGGCATTTTGGATGGGGATGGTGAAGTAGTAAAGTGCAACAAGAGGCCTAGATGGCGAGATGCAAAAAGCATGCAAACATCTGGATGGAAGAGTAAAAATTAGGTTTAGAGACGGGAGGTGAGCAGCCATCAACTGATTCCCGCCCCAGAGTTGCATTCAAAGGCCAGGGAAAGGGGTACCAATATACAGACAACAGTCCCCTCAAACTTTGCTTCTGGCCATTTGACTCCAAAAAGGGGTATTGTGTTCCCTGATGTTCGAAGAGGACGTCCCTAGAATGGGATGAGTACAAGATTTACTGGGGAAATAGGAAAATACTGGAGAAATAGGAAAATGGTAGTAGTGTTGCAAGACCACAATACGATTCATTTAATGGCCTCATGAAACATTTAACAAAGACATATATACTCATTGATAGGGCATTGTGAGGAGTCCGAAATGAGGGGCAGACACAAAGTTGGGTTATTCTCAAAGTCAGACATTTTATTAAACAGAAATGGGTTGGAAAACACCTCTCTATCCCTATTCTAAAGAGGAATCTCCCTATAAAGAAAACCACAACTAAAGGCTCTGTCTGTGTCAAGTTGTCAGTAACTCAAAAAACAGTCCTTGTGTCCAAAACATTCAAAGCTGACCCTTACACTAGAAATAAAACAAGATGGTGCAAGGAAATGTCATTCACTTGATATTAGCTAAAGATGTTCACACCCAGAAAAATATAAAAATGATTCCAACAAAAATGGTTTCAAAGGAATGCCAGTTGGTTTCCCTCCCCTGGATTTTTAGGTAGGATGGCAAAATGTCTCTTTACCCAACAGTTATTTTGTGTCAAATATGTCTCCTTACCCAACAGTTCCTTGGTATCAAAAGTGTCTCTTTACCCTAGAGTTCCTTTGGGTCTTTGTCCCTGGACTCGCCAAGTTCTTATTCAAACAATACATTCCATGACAGTCTTTCTTCTGCTTCAGACAATACATTCCATAAGAGTCTTTCTTTAATTTCAAACCATACATTTCTGTAACGCTCACCTGGTATCCACGGGGACGTCACTCAGTCTGTTCTGACCTCTTTCGACCTCGAACCCTTCCCTGGAGGCTATTTGACTAGAGACTGCGCCTGAAACACAGGATTGATAGAGTTTAACTCCCTATTGTCTCTGTGTCCTTGAACCCCTTCTTCCCCGGGGTCCAACCCTTCCCTTTGATCCACAGCTCACCTTGTTTTCTCAGATATTGTGCTCTCTGTCCTGCCTTCAGCACAGGGGCGCGTTGATTGATGCAGGCTCGTTGCTGCCTAGTTACTTCACTGGCAACAGTCCGACAGGTAAGTATAATGAGTCTTTTGAACAGTTCTCTAACTTTGTTCCTTTCCTTCCTTAGATGATGGCCAGCGTCCGGGGATGGCAGCGTGCTGCTGAGATGAGTAGTGCTGAAGGTGAGTGAGAGCGCGATGCGCGATGCACCCCTTTCGTATTTGCATTGAACTGAGTTCTTTTTCTGTGTCTTTTAGGTGCTGTGACGTTTTCAGCGTGGATGCCGGTTATGAAGAACAAATGCGGTGGGTAAGCGTGGTATGCGGCACCTCTAGATGTTTCCACGCTAACCTGGAGTGTCTTTTCCCTCTTGCAGATGGATGAGAAGTTTCGGAGACAGAGTTCCCCCAGAGCGGCTGGGATTCAGGTAAGCGTTTGAAGATCGTACAGTATTTAAAAATAAGCGAAGATTTGCAGAATGCTTACTAATGCCTTTTTTCTGTTCTTTTCCCTTTTCCTTAGGAAGCGGCGTGCCGGGATGGGAATGACTCCGGCGAAGATGCCCGCAGAACAGAAGGAGCGATGACTGATGGGCAGAAGCGCTGCACGGTAAGGCTGTTCCTAACGATGTTCTTGTTCTTGCAGGAGCTGAGCACAGAAGAAAGATGCAGGCCTACCGGAGACTGATCCGAACACGGTGAGTGTCACGCTGCAGATGCAGAAAACACAAAGCATGTTTCTCAGCCTGGGTATGGCTTAAATAGTCTCTGGGTATCCCAGGTGCCTCTGGGCTGAACCACACCCAAAAGACTAGACCGCACATGCAGTTCTGGGAACCGAAATATGTGGGGGCATCCATCTTTTCCCCATCAATGCACTAAAACTCCAATCCCCAATGTTATCCTATGGGAGTGAGTGAGTCTGGTGCCACAAGCGCCAAGTCTGCCTCCAAGTGGGTCTTTGGAGGGATGGAGAGGCCCTTGAGGGCCATGTAGGTGATCGTGGCCTGGCTCCAGCTTGACATCTTGGAGGGCTGGGGATATAAGGGGCAGGAATCATGACAGCATTCCCCCCCAAGGCCCCTCTCAAGGTGGCTCTTCTGTCCGGTCCTGGTGTGGTTGGATGGTTTTGATGAAGACGTCTAAGCAAGCGAGGTGCATGGATGTACTCACAAGGCTCCCATATCCTGTCTTGTGGACCATACCCCTTCCAGTCTACTAAGTAGTATAATTTGGATCTGACGTACTTTGAATCTAGGATGTCCTTGACTTCTGTCTCCCCGGCGACTACTACTTGCTGTGGTGGTGTTGCTACCCGGGTCCCAGGTTGAACAGGTTTAAGGAGAGACACGTGGAACACAGGATGAATTTGCATGTTTGACGGCAATTCTAGTCTGACCGCCACAGGATTTATCACGGAGGTGACGGTGAATGGACCCAGGTATCTTGGACGGAAAGTTCGGGCTCCTTTAATGGACACGTGTTTAGACGCCAGCCAGATTTTGTCTCCCACTTGGTAGTTGGGGGCCTTTGCTCTGTGTTGATCAGCAAACTTCTTTTGGCAATTCTTAGCTTGAAGTAGGTGTTGAGCTGCCCTTTTAAAGGTTTGAGAAATGGTTGTGTGCAAGGTTTTGACTGCTGGCATTTCCAGGGTTGTAGGAACGTCCAACTCAGAAGTACGTGGGTGCCTGCCATAAATGGTAAAAAAGGGTGTCTGCCCAGTGCTGGTGTGTAGGGAATTATTATAAGCATATTCAGCTATCCATAATAGGTCGAACCAGCTTCCTTCAGCCTCGTGTAACATGCAACCCAGATACTGCTCGAGCGTCTGATTTGTCCTCTCAGTTTGACCATCCGTTTGGGGATGGTGACTGGTGGATAGCCGGTTGTCGATCTGGGCCATAGAGCAGCATTTTCTCCAGAAGTTAGATACGAATTGAGTACCTCGGTCTGAGAACAAAACTGAAGGAAACCCATGGAGCCGTACGAAGCCTTCAAGAAATACCTTTGCCAGAGTGGAAGCATTTGGGACCCCCTTAAGAGGAATGAAATGTGCCATTTTTGAAAATAGGTCCACAACCGCAAGAGTAGTGTTAAACCCTTGACTGGGTGGTAAGTCAGTAGTAAAATCGAGGGACAACGTGTGCCAGGGTGCTGGTGGGATTTCCAATGGTTGTAACAGCCCAGCCGGTTTCTGCTTGGATGACTTGTTTTGAGCACACACTCCACAAGATAGGATGAATTGGATAATGTCTCTACGCCACGTGGGCCACCAATAATTTCCTTTTACCTTGGCTAGGGTTTTAGCGATTCTGGGGTGGCCCTCGATCAAGGAATCATGATAACCGGACATGACTTGTTCTCGTAGTTCTTGGTTTGGTAAGAATAAACGATTCCTGAAGTAGGGCAACTGATCTTTTATCATGTAATGTTCTCCTTGTGCACTCCACGCTTGTAATTGCTCCGGACTCATCAGGTTTTGGATTTCTTCATGTAATTCTTTTTGAGTTATGGTTGCTGTGATTCCTAGGAGCTTGTCACTCGGGATGATTGCTATTGGGTCAGGGGTCCGATACCCTTGCTCTTCCACCCCCATACGGGAAAGGGCATCGGCCTTCCCGTTTTTCACCCCTGGTCGAAATGTAATCACGTAGTCATATTCAGCAAAAAAAAGAGCCCAACGTAGTTGTCGTGAGGATTGGACCTTTGCTGTTTTTAGGTACTGGAGGTTCCGGTGGTCAGTTATTACGGTTATTGTGTGTCTGGCGCCCAAGAGGTAGTGCTGCCATGCCTTAAAGGCTGACTTAATGGCCAGGAGTTCTTTGTGATAGCGTAATTGAGTTTATGGGGGTGTGAATTTACGCGACCAGAAGGCAACAGTGTGTAACTGCCCATTTCAGACGGCTCTCATAGCCATGCTTGAGGTGTCCGTTTCCACCATGTCTGGGAGATCAAGGCGAGGGTGGCGTAAGATTGGGGGAGATATGAATCTTGCTTTGAGTTCCTGGAAGGCCTCCTCGGCTTCTGTCATCCACTGGAACTTTCTGTTGCTTTTCCTTAGTAATGACATGATGGGATGCACGATTTGCGAAAATCCTGGGATGAACCGGGGGTAGAAGTTTGCAAACTCCAGCATACTTTAAACCCCCTTGAATGAATTTGGGGATGGCCAGTTCAGGATAGCATCTACCTTGTGTACATCCATTCGGATTCCATTCGGGCTGAGATTAAAGCCCAGGAATTCCACCTCAGAGATGTGGAATGAGCACTTTTCGAGCTTGGCGTAGAGCTGGTGTTGGCGGAGTTTCTCCAATATGGATCAGACGTGTTTAACGTGGTCCTGCTTTGATGCGGAATATACTAGGATATCGTCGATGTACACTAGAGCACAGACATCAATCAATTCCCATAGGACATCGTTCATGAAGTATTGAAATGCTGCAGGCGCATTGCAAAGGCCAAAGGGCATTACTTGATATTCGTACAAGCCGTATTTGGTGCGAAAAGCGGTTTTCCATTCGTCCCCCTGTTTTACGCGAACAAGGTGATATGCCCCCCTCAGGTCTAGTTTTGTGTAGCTTTTGGCATCTTTGACTTGATCAAGCAATTCAGGGATCAGTGGCAGGGGGTAGCGATTTTTTACGGTAATCTGGTTCAGTGAGCGATAGTCGATGTACGTTCTCAAGTCCCCCTCCTTTTTCAGTACGGAGAAAAGGGGACTGGCTGCTGGAGACCTAGAGGGACGGATGAACCCGTTGGCCAGGTATTGGTCAAGATAGGCCTTCAGGTGCTGGTTTTCTGGTTCTGCGAGTGCGTAAATTCACCCACAAGGGATTTGTGCACCGGGTATCAGGTCGATTTGACAATCGTATGGTCTATGCGGTGGTAGGGTATTAGCCTGTTCTTTCTGAAAGACATCTTGAAAGTCCTGGTATTCACTTGGTAGGGTGCCGATTGCCACAGTCGCAAGCATGGAGGTTCTGGTGTCTATTGGTTGTTTCTCTTGGCGATAACATGTGTGGGCGCAAGTCTCGGGAAAGGCCAATTCTTTTGCTCGCCAATCGATTCGAGGATTGTGAGCTACCAACCATGGCATTCCCAAAATCAACCGGAACTGTGGTGCCTTAATGAGGTCGAAAACGATAGATTCTTGATGTCCAGCCTGGCACAGAAGGGTTAAAGCTGCAGTGCATTGGGATACTGGACCAGAAGCTATTTCCGTGCCGTCGACTGTGGTAACAGTGTCGGTGGTTGATTTAGGGTGTAACGGAAGCTCCAACTTTGCCGCAAGATCCTGGTCGATGTAATCCCCATTGGCTCCACTGTCAATGTACGCTCTTGCTGAGTGCATCCGAGATGGTTGTTGGTGATTGATCAAGATCAAAGATAGTGCAAAATGGGAGATCTGTAGTTCACTTTCTTCGCTCGACAAGTGGACCCCTACACTTGCTGGGCTGGGGAGTTTTCCGATTCCTTGATGGTATCTTCCTTATCTCTGGCCTCTACCGTCCTCCTCGGTGGCTTCACAGGGCACTCTTTAAGGAAATGACCTGACCTTCCGCAGTACAGACATAACTGCTGCTGTCTCCTTTTATCCCTTTCCGCTTTAGTCAAGGGGGATCTGACCCCCGCCCGATTTACATTGGTTCTCCTGAACCTTCTGTTGTTCGGGCAGTATTGTCCTTTGAACGCACATACATAGGGCGAGGGTCCGGTCTGGTTCGATCTGCTCTTCGGTCCTGCAACCTATGATCCAGTTGAACAACAAGGTCAATGAATTCTGAGCAGTCTTTCGGGGGGTTCACTACTTGTGCGAGAACATCCTTGAGCTCCCCCCGCAACCCCTGATGAAATAACGTGATTCTCTTCTCCTCTGGCCATTCTGCTTCAACTACGAGTCTATTGAACGTGGCTATGTATGTTAATAGGTCTTGATTCCCTTGGCGTAGGGACCGAAGTTTGTTGTCTAATGCCTGCCCATGAGTACGATGGGCGAACAGCTTTTCCATTTCCTGCTGAAAGCCCCTGAAGTCATGTAGCAAAGGATCGTCTTCGGCCACAAAGGGTACAGACCAGTCCGCGGTGCTACCACTCAGGTAGGATAGCACAAAAGCGACCTGTGATTGGTCATTCGGAAAGGCCCCTGGCCTAAAAAGGAAGTGCAGGCGGCACTGCTTCATGAACTTTGCAAACCTCTTGGGATCCCCCGTAAATCGTTCAGGCTGGGTCAAGGGAACTGCCCCAGGAAGGGTTATCTGAACGGGATTGGCTGATGGCACTGGCATCGAGGGCACGCTTCCCGGCAATGGTGCATGCCCTGCTTGTGACTGGAGAAGTTGCCGACTTAAATCATCAGTGCGTTCTTTGGCTACTATCAGCTCTCTCCTCAGGGTGTTGGTCTCTTGCCTGGCTGCATGTACTTCGGAACGTAGCTGCCCCAACATGTGGGCTAACTGGTCGGTTTCTGACGTTTGCCATGATGCTCAGGTGGATTTTGATGTGAGGCTTTGCGTTCTGTAACACTCACCTGGTATCCACGGGGACGTCACTCAGCCTGTTCTGACCTCTTACGACCTCGAACCCTTCCCTTGAGGCTATTCGACTGGAGACTGGGCCTGAAACACAGGATTGGTAGCGTCTAACTCCCTATTGTCTCTGTGTGCTTGAACCCCTTCTTCCTAGGGGTCCAACCCTCCCCTTTGATCCACAGCTCACCTTGTTTTCTTGGATAGTGTGGTCTCCGTCCTGCCTTCAGTGCAGGGGCGCGTTGATTGATGCGGGCTCTTTGCTGCCAAGTTACTTCACTGGCAAGAGTCCGACAGGTAAGTATAATGAGTCTTTTGAACAGTTCTATAACTTCGTTCCTTTCCTTCCTTAGATGATGGCCGGCGTCCGGGGATGGCAGCATAGCGCTGAAGGTGAGTGAGTGCGCGATGCACCCCTTTCGTATTTGCATTGAACTGAGTTCTTTTTCTGTGTGTTATAGGTGCCGCGACATTTTCAGCGTGGATGCCGGTTATGAAGAACAAATACGGTGGGTAAGCGTGGTATGCGGTGCCTCTAGATGTTTCCACGCTAACCTGGAGTGTCTTTTCCCTCTTGCAGATGGATGAGAAATTCCGGAGACAGAGTTCCCTCAGAGCGGCTGAGATTCAGGTAAGTGTTTGAAGCTCGTACAGTATTTAAAAATAAGCGAAGATTTGCAGAATGCTTACTAATGCCTTTTTTCTGTTCTTTTTCCCTTTTCCTTAGGAAGCGGCGTGCCAGGATGGGAATGACACCGCCGAAGATGCCCGCAGAACAGAAGGAGCGATGACTGATGGGCAGAAGTGCCGCAAGGTAAGGCTGTTCCTAACAGTGTTCTTGTTCTTGCAGTAGCTGAGCGCAGAAGAAAGATGCAGGCCTACTGGAGACCGATCCGAACACAGTGAGTGTCACGCTGCAGGTGCAGAAAATGCAAAGCATGTTTCTCCGCCTGGGTGTGGCTTAAATAGTCTCTGGGTATCCCAGGTGCCTCTGGACTGAACCACACCCAAAAGACTAGACCGCACATGCAGTTCTGGGAACCGAAATATGTGGGGGCATCCATCTTGTCCCCCATCAATGCACTATAAGTCCAATGCCCAATGTTATCCTATGGGAGTGAGTGAGTCTGGTGCCACAAGCGCCAAGTCTGACTCCAAGTGGGTCTTTGGAGGGATGGAGAGGCCCTTGATGGCCATGTAGGTGATCGTGGCCTGGCTCCAGCCTGAAGGGCTGGGGACATGAGGGGCAGGAATCATGACAATTAAATAACAGTCTTTCTTTATAAGTTCTTACAACTTTTGTGGATTGCCTGGTAAACTCCCCTATTTTATAAAACAAAGGGGTGCCTGATTACAGTCCCAGGTCCTTCAGGCGTTATATAATAGTCAACAAAACAATTGGACCTATGGAACCGGGAATAGCCTCTCAACACATTTATTTATTTCATAAATACCAATAAATGTTCAATTTTCAATTTCTAAAAATGTGTATTTGCATATCAAATTCATATAAAATACTAGAACATTTCCACAGACAAGTATCTACAAATTCTACTCATACTCAATCACTCCTACCATTCGTTCAATTTTTGCTTTTTCGTATCAAATTTTTTGATTTGTAAATATAAATGGCCTCACATATGGATGGCCACCGACCCTAACTCCACATTACACAAAAGTCCTCCATTCGATTATCTGATGGTTCCATCTATGTGTTTCTAATTACACCGACATACGTCTACACGTGTTTCGTTTGTCTTTTTTCGGGACATCATTCATCGGCCCTTTGTTCATACAACCTTCTTCAGGACAAAATTAGGGGAGTTTCCTTATTCCCATACGCATCGAGTAGGGTGAGTATCACCACCTAAAATACAATATAAAATATTAGAAACATGCTAAAATCAGTTGAACTCAATTTCATACATTCTCTGTTAAACATAGGCTATTCCCACTGATTTGAACCACAATTAATGTGAAGGTATGATTCTCAATAGTAATCATCATGAACAATGTCTAGGGGTGACACACTTGTTTAGCCCCCCATTTCCATTGTTAATTGGATTAATCCTGTCTACATCTCGGTATAGTAACCACCCTTATCTAGCCCCAACAAAGATGCAAACAAACATGTTGGAACACTACTTGTGGAGCATTGAACTTACTCAACTAGATTGTGTCTCCCTTTTCTCTATCACTACAGGATATTCAAAATCCTTCCTCAAGAGGGATTCTTCGCAGCTCAGTCAGGAGGGACCTATTAATTCTCGTTTGGGGGTGTTGGGCAGAATACAAGACCAGACCCACATACTCCACTCACTGAGTTTATACAAGAATGTGCAAGGATTGCGGTGACCGAGAACTTTTTTCTATTTAAACAAACCCTTTTTAAGCAAAGAAAGGGAGTCAGCATGGGGGCTACCTTTGCGCCAGATGTGGCAAATTTGTTCATGGCGGAATACGAAGAGAGATATATTTTGGGTGAACATAGCCATCTGAAGCAACAAGGTGATCTGTGCCAAGGCCTTCGGGCTTGGTACAGATACATCAATGATGTGTTTATGATATGGAGGGGCACAGAGGAAACATTGAACCAATTCCATCAGTGGCTAAACACATGTGACAATCATATCAAATTCACGATGGAATGGCATAAAAATCAAGTAAGCTTTCTAGATCTACTCATTAAGAAGTCACACCAGCAGTTGGTCACTACCCTCTTTCGGAAAACAACTGATAAAAACACACTACTCCACTACTCTAGCTTTCACCCAGTGGGGCTACGCCAGAATTTACCTTATGGTCAGTTTTTAAGGATACAGAGAAATTGTACCGATAAGGATGAATACAAAAAACATGCAGAGAATCTAAAAGGAAGGCTATTAGAAAGAGGCTATCCACGCAAGTTAGTAAAGAACAATCTGAAAAGGGCTCTGAACAGAAACAGAGAAGAATGCTTGGTACCGAAAGAAAAAAAGAAACAAGACAGATCAGTGTGTGTTACTACTTTTAATCCGGTAAGCAATGAAATCAAAAAGATTGTAAACCGAAATTGGGATCTTATTAAACAAGCAGGAAGTCTCTCGAAGAAACTCATGTTTGCCTTTAAAAAGAACCTTAATTTAGACAACGTCTAGTGCACACTTACAGAGATTCAAATTCGGAACAAACCATATTGAACCAATGGGTTCTACCCCCAATCACAGGCCATCATAAATGCGGCAACTGCGTGTCCTGTCCACTGACCGAGACCAGGCACGAGTTCAACGATGGGGCGATAAAATGGAAAATGAAAACACACACAAACTGTCGCACTAAGAACGCTATTTATATTATCAGATGCCCCTGCAGTTTGTTGTATGTGGGAAAAACAACCAGAGAGGTGAGACAGCGAATAGGGGAACACCGTAGCTGTATTCGGAAAAAAAAAGTGGCGGAAAAACCCTTGGTGGACCACTTTAGTCTGAAATAACATAAAGACACCAACCTGAGATGGTTCGTGTTACAGACTATTAGACTACCGAAAAGAGGCGGGGACATGTCAACTATGCTCCACAAATTGGAACAACGATGGATATGTTGTTTAGATACGGTGAAAAATGGCCTGAATGTTTCGGTGGAATGGGGAGCTTTGATGACACATTAAATAGATGTGGAATGTGCTGGAGTCTCTTTTCACTCTACATGTACAAATATGATCTATATCCAGAACATTGAGATACGTTAATGCACAACTAATGCAAGAAGCAGGAAGAAGGGTTAAATTCTCAATGTTCACAAATTAATTAGTAAAGGCAGTCCGTTCTTTATCATGACTAAAATAGAAGTGTAGTTCATTCGGTACGGTGACGACTGGAACACTAAAAGCAGTCCTCTTTCTATCGCGACCAACACGGAAGTACAAATAAATCCGGGCTGCACTTATGTAAACAATGCCGGATGAAGTCGAAAAGCGAGACGGCATGTAGTTTGGACCTGAAAAGAAGAAGCAAGGTAAGCAAGTGAGTGGGGATGGCCGCCTGCAAACAACAGAAAGAACAGAATGGTGGGAAAGTACAGAGTAGAATATAGCTTCTACTAGATTTATTAGATCGTGTTTAATGCTCGGGTACATGTAGGGGTGTATACTAGAAAGGTCACCAGGAGATGTAGGGAACAGCTCTAATTATGATCAGTTCGATGTAAAGAAACACAAACGCACTTAGTTATTTTCATCCGTTTTTGGCCCACAGACCGTGTCAAATGATATAACAACCACAAGAGATATCGGCTACTCGTTAAGAATTGGTGTACGACGTGCACATTGGCGAATTAAGACGCGTTAAGAATTGGTGCACCACGAGATCAGAGCCGATGTAAGTATTGATTCGGCTTACATATATGTACAAAAGAGACTCTGACAAACCCTCTTAGAAAGTGCTCTTTTCCTTCTTTCCAGGGGCCAATGACGATTAATAGGTCCCTCCTGACTGAGCTGCGAAGAATCCCTCTTGAGGAAGGATTTTGAATATCCTGTAGTGATACAGAAAAGGGAGACACGATCTAGTTGAGTAGGTACAATGCTCCACAAGTAGTGTTCCTACATGTTTGTTTGCATCTTTGTTGGGGCTAGATAAGGGTGGTTACTATACCGAGATGTAGACAGGATTAATCCAATTAACAATGGAAATGGGGGGCTAGACAAGTGTGTCACCCCTAGACATTGTTCACGATGATTACTATTGAGAATCATACCTTCACATTAATTGTGGTTCAAAACAGTGGGAATAGCCTATGTTTAACAGAGAATGTATGGAATTGAGTTCAACTGATTTTAGCGTGTTTCTGATATTGTATATTGTATTTTAGGTGGTGATACTCACCCTACTTGATGCGTATGGGAATAAGGAAACTCCCCTAATTTTGTCCTGAAGAAGGTTGTATGAACAAAGGGCTGATGAATGTTGATGTCCCGAAAAAAGACAACCGAAACACGTGTAGACGTATGTCGGTGTAATTAGAAACACACAGACGGAACCATCAGATAATCGAATGGAGGACTTTTGTGTAATGTGGAGCTAGGGTCGGTGGCTGTCCATATGTGAGGCCATTTATCTTTACAAGTCAAAGAATTTGATACGAAAAAGCAAAAAATTAACGAATGGTAGGAGTGATTGAGTATGAGTCGAATTTGTAGATACTTGTCTGTGGAAATGTTCTAGTATTTTATATGAATTTGATATGCAAATAAAAGTTTTTAGAAATTGAAAATTGAACATTTATTGGTATTTATGAAATAAATAAATGTGTTGAGAGGCTATTCCCGGTTCCATAGGTCCAATTGTTTTGTTGACTATTATATAACGCCTGAAGGACCTGGGACTGTAATCAGGCACCCCTTTGTTTTATAAAATAGGGGAGTTTACCAGGCAATCCACAAAAGTTGTCAGAACTTATAAAGAAAGACTGTTAATTAATTGTCATGATTCCTGCCCCTCATGTCCCCAGCCCTTCAGGCTGGAGCCAGGACACGATCACCTACATGGCCATCAAGGGCCTCTCCATCCCTCCAAAGACCCACTTGGAGTCAGACTTGGCGCTTGTGGCACCAGACTCACTCACTCCCATAGGATAACATTGGGGATTGGACTTATAGTGCATTGATGGGGGACAAGATGGATGCCCCCACATATTTCGGTTCCCAGAACTGCATGTGCGGTCTAGTCTTTTGGGTGTGGTTCAGCCCAGAGGCACCTGGGATACCCAGAGACTATTTAAGCCACACCCAGGCGGAGAAACATGCTTTGCATTTTCTGCACCTGCAGCGTGACACTCACTGTGTTCTGATCGGTCTCCAGTAGGCCTGCATCTTTCTTCTGCGCTCAGCTCCTGCAAGAACAAGAACACTGTTAGGAACAGCCTTACCTTGCGGCGCTTCTGCCCATCAGTCATCGCTCCTTCTGTTCTGCGGGCATCTTCGGCAGAGTCATTCCCATCCCGGCACGCCGCTTCCTAAGGAAAAGGGAAAAGAACAGAAAAAAGGCATTAGTAAGCATTCTGCAAATCTTCGCTTATTTTTAAATACTGCACGATCTTCAAACGCTTACCTGAATCCCAGCCGCTCTGGGGGAACTCTGTCTCCGAAACTTCTCATCCATCTGCAAGAGGGAAAAGACACTCCAGGTTAGCGTGGAAACATCTAGAGGCGCCGCATACCACGCTTACCCACCGTATTTGTTCTTCATAACCGGCATCCACGCTGAAAACGTTGCGGCACCTATAACACACAGAAAAAGAACTCAGTTCAATGCAAATACGAAAGGGGTGCATCGCGCACGCACTCACCTTCAACGCTATGCTGCCATTCCCGGACGCCGGCCATCATCTAAGGAAGGAAAGGAACAAAGTTATAGAACTGTTCAAAAGACTCATTATACTTACCTGTCGGACTCTTGCCAGTGAAGTAACTTGGCAGCAAAGAGCCTGCATCAATCAACGCGCCCCTGCGCTGAAGGCAGGACAGAGACCACACTATCCAAGAAAACAAGGTGAGCTGTGGATCAAAGGGGAGGGTTGGACCCCGAGGAAGAAGGGGTTCAAGCACACAGAGACAATAGGGAGTTAAACGCTACCAATCCTGTGTTTCAGGCCCAGTCTCCAGTCGAATAGCCGGAAGGGAAGGGTTCGAGGTCGTAAGAGGTCAGAACAGGCTGAGTGACGTCCCCGTGGATACCAGGTGAGTGTTACAGAACGCAAAGCCTCACATCAAAATCCACCTGGGCATCATGGAAACGTCAGAAACCGACCAGTTAGCCCACATGTTGGGGCAGCTATGTTCCGAAGTACATGCAGCCAGGCAAGAGACCAACACCCTGAGGAGAGAGCTGATAGTAGCCAAAGAACGCACTGATGATTTAAGCCGGCAACTTCTCCAGTCACAAGCAGGGCATGCACCATTGCCTGGAAGCGGGCCCTCGATGCCAGTGCCATCAGCCAATCCCGTTCAGATAACCCTTCCTGGGGC
Source organism: Ambystoma mexicanum (assembly GCF_040938575.1). Taxonomy (NCBI): domain Eukaryota; kingdom Metazoa; phylum Chordata; class Amphibia; order Caudata; family Ambystomatidae; genus Ambystoma; species Ambystoma mexicanum. The sequence continues at coordinate 542,666,645 of NC_090928.1, read as the reverse complement.
AGTTCCCTTGGCCCCGCCTGAACGATTTACGGGGGATCCCAAGAGGTTTGCAAAGTTCATGAAGCAGTGCCGCCTGCACTTCCTTTGTAGGCCAGGGGCCTTTCCGAATGACCAATCACGGGTCGCTTTTGTGCTATCCTACCTGAGTGGTAGCACCGCGGACTGGTCTGTACCCTTTGTGGCCCAAGACGATCCTTTGCTACATGACTTCAGGGGCTTTCAGCAGGAAATGGAAAAGCTGTTCGCCCATCGTACTCATGGGCAGGCATTAGACAACAAACTTCGGTCCCTACGCCAAGGGAATCAAGACCTATTAACATACATAGCCACGTTCAATAGACTCGTAGTTGAAGCAGAACGGCCAGTGGAGAAGAGAATCACGTTATTTCATCAGGGGTTGCGGGGGGAGCTCAAGGATGTTCTCGCACAAGTAGTGAACCCCCCGAAAGACTGCTCAGAATTCATTGACCTTGTTGTTCAACTGGATCATAGGTTGCAGGACCGAAGAGCAGATCAATCCAGACCAGACCCTCGCCCTATGTATGTGCGTTCAAAGGACAATACTGCCCGAACAACGGAAGGTTCAGGAGAACCAATGTAAATCGGGCGGGGGTCAGATCCCCCTTGACTAAAGCGGAAAGGGATAAAAGGAGACAGCAGCAGTTATGTCTGTACTGCGGAAGGTCAGTTCATTTCCTTAAAGAGTGCCCTGTGAAGCCACCGAGGAGGACGGTAGGGGCCACAGATAAGGAAGATACCATCAAGGAATCGGAAAACTCCCCAGCCCAGCAAGTGAAGGGGTCCACTTGTCGAGCGAAGAAAGTGAACTACAGATCTCCCATTTTGCACTATCTTTGATCTTGATCAATTACCAACAACCATCTCGGATGCACGCAGCAAGAGCATACATTGACAGTGGAGCCAATGGGGATTACATCGACCAGGATCTTGCGGCAAAGTTGGAGCTTCCGTTACGCCCTAAATCAACCACCGACACTGTTACCACAGTCGACGGCACGGAAATAGCTTCTGGTCCGGTATCCCAATGCACTGCAGCTTTAACCCTTCTGTGCCAGGCTGGACATCAAGAATCTATCGTCTTCGACCTCATTAAGGCACCACAGTTCCGGTTGATTTTGGGAATGCCATGGTTGGTAGCTCACAATCCTCGAATCGATTGGCGAGGAAAAGAATTGGCCTTTCCCGAGACTTGCGCCCACACATGTTATCGCCAAGAGAAACAACCAATAGACACCAGAACCTCCATGCTTGCGACTGTGGCAATCGGCACCCTACCAAGTGAATACCAGGACTTTCAAGATGTCTTTCAGAAAGAACAGGCTAATACCCTGCCACCGCATAGACCATACGATTGCCAAATCGACCTGATACCCGGCGCACAAATCCCTTGTGGGTGAATTTACACACTCACGGAACCAGAAAACCAGCACCTGAAGGCCTATCTTGACCAATACCTGGCCAACGGGTTCATCCGTCCCTCGAGGTCTCCAGCAGCCAGTCCTCTTTTCTCCGTACCGAAAAAGGAGGGGGACTTGAGAACGTGCATCGACGATCGCTCACTGAACCAGATTACCGTAAAAAATCGCTACCCCCTGCCACTGATCCCTGAATTGCTTGATCAAGTCAAAGATGCCAAAAGCTACACAAAACTAGACCTGAGGGGGGCATATCACCTTGTTCGCGTAAAACAGGGGGACGAATGGAAAACCGCTTTTCGCACCAAATACGGCTTGTACGAATATCAAGTAATGCCCTTTGGCCTTTGCAATGCGCCTGCAGCATTTCAATACTTCATGAACGATGTCCTACGGGAATTGATTGATGTCTGTGCTCTAGTGTACATCGACGATATCCTAGTATATTCTGCATCAAAGCAGGACCACGTTAAACACGTCTGATCCGTATTGGAGAAACTCCGTGAACACCAGCTCTACGCCAAGCTCAAAAAGTGCTCATTCCACGTCTCTGAGGTGGAATTCCTGGGCTTTAATCTCAGCCCGAATGGAATCCGAATGGATGTACACAAGGTAGATGCTATCCTGAACTGGCCATCCCCAAATTCATTCAAGGGGGTTCAAAGTATGCTGGATTTTGCAAACTTCTACCGCCGGTTCATCCCAGGATTTTCGCAAATCGTGCATCCCATCATGTCATTACTAAGGAAAAGCAACAGAAAGTTCCAGTGGATGACAGAAGCCGAGGAGGCCTTCCAGGAACTCAAAGCAAGATTCATATCTGCCCCAATCTTACGCCACCCTCGTCCTGATCTCCCAGACCTGGTGGAAACGGACACCTCAAGCATGGCTATGAGAGCCGTCTGAAATGGGCCAGTTACACCCTGTTGCCTTCTGGTTGCGTAAATTCACACCCCCTGAACTCAATTACGCTATCACAAAGAACTCCTGGCCATTAAGTCAGCCTTTAAGGCATGGCAGCACTACCTCTTGGGCGCCAGACACACAATAACCGTAATATCTGACCACCGGAACCTCCATTACCTAAAAACAGCAAAGGTCCAATCCTCACGACAACTTCGTTGGGCTCTTTTTTTTGCTGAATATGACTACGTGATTACATTTCGACCAGGGGTGAAAAACGGGAAGGCCGATGCCCTTTCCCGTATGGGGGTGGAAGAGCAAGGGTATCGGACCCCTGACCCAATAGCAATCATCCCGAGTGACAAGCTCCTAGGAATCACAGCAACCATAACACAGAAAGAATTACATGAAGAAATCCAAAACCTGATGAGTCTGGAGCAATTACAAGCGTGGAGTGCACAAGGAGAACATTACATGATAAAAGATCAGTTGCCCTACTTCAGGAATCGTTTATTCTTACCAAACCAAGAACTACAAGAACAAGTCATGTCCGGTTATCATGATTCCTTGATCGAGGGCCACCCCAGAATCGCTAAAACCCTAGCCAAGGTAAAAGGAAATTATTGGTGGCCCACGTGGCGTAGAGACATTATCCAATTCATCCTATCTTGTGGAGTGTGTGCTCAAAACAAGTCATCCAAGCAGAAACCGGCTGGGCTGTTACAACCATTGGAAATCCCACCAACACCCTGGCACACGTTGTCCCTCGATTTTACTACTGACTTACCACCCAGTCAAGGGTTTAACACTATTCTTGTGGTCGTGGACCTATTTTCAAAAATGGCACATTTCATTCCTCTTAAGGGGGTCCCAAATGCTTCCACTCTGGCAAAGGTATTTCTTGAAGGCTTCGTACGGCTCCATGGGTTTCCTTCAGTTTTGTTCTCAGACCGAGGTACTCAATTCGTATCTAACTTCTGGAGAAAATGCTGCTCTATGGCCCAGATCGACAACCGGCTATCCACCAGTCACCATCCCCAAACGGATGGTCAAACTGAGAGGACAAATCAGACGCTCGAGCAGTATCTGGGTTGCATGTTACACGAGGCTGAAGGAAGCTGGTTCGACCTATTATGGATAGCTGAATATGCTTATAATAATTCCCTACACACCAGCACTGGGCAGACACCCTTTTATACCATGTATGGCAGGCACCCACGTACTTCTGAGTTGGACGTTCCTACAACCCTGGAAATGCCAGCAGTCAAAACCTTGCACACAACCATTTCTCAAACCTTTAAAAGGGCAGCTCAACACCTACTTCAAGCTAAGAATTGCCAAAAGAAGTTTGCTGATCAACACAGAGCAAAGGCCCCCAACTACCAAGTGGGAGACGAAATCTGGCTGGCGTCTAAACACGTGTCCATTAAAGGAGCCCGAACTTTCCGTCCAAGATACCTGGGTCCATTCACCGTCACCTCCGTGATAAATCCTGTGGCGGTCAGACTAGCTTTGCCGTCAAACATGCAAATTCATCCTGTGTTCCACGTGTCTCTCCTTAAACCTGTTCAACCTGGGACCCAGGTAGCAACGCCACCACAGCAAGTAGTAGTCGCCGGGTAGACAGAAGTCAAGGACATCCTAGATTCAAAGTACGTCAGATCCAAATTATACTACTTAGTAGACTGGAAGGGGTATGGTCCACAAGACAGGATATGGGAGCCTTGTGAGTACATCCATGCACCTCGCTTGCTTAGACGACTTCATCAAAACCATCCAACCACACCAGGACCGGACAGAAGAGCCACCTTGAGAGGGGCCTTGGGGGGGAATGCTGTCATGATTCCTGCCCCTTATATTCCCAGCCCTAAAAGATGTCTGCCTGGAGCCAGGCCACGATCACCTACATGGCCCTCAAGGGCCTCTCCATCCCTCCAAAGACCCACTTGGAGGCAGACTTGGTGCTTGTGGCACCAGACTCACTCACTCCCATAGGATAACATTGGGGATTGGAGTTGTAGTGCATTGATGGGGACAAGATGGATGCCCCCACATATTTCGGTTCCCAGAACTGCATGTGCGGTCTAGTCTTTTGGGTGTGGTTCAGCCCAGAGGCACCTGGGATACCCAGAGACTATTTAAGCCATACCCAGGCTGAGAAACATGCTTTGTGTTTTCTGCATCTGCAGCGTGACACTCACTGTGTTCTGATCGGTCTCCGGTAGGCCTGCATCTTTCTTCTGTGCTCAGCTCCTGCAAGAACAAGAACACCGTTAGGAACAGCCTTACCGTGCGGCGCTTCTGCCCATCAGTCATCGCTCCTTCTGTTCTGCGGGCATCTTCGGCAGAGTCATTCCCATCCCGGCACGCCGCTTCCTAAGGAAAAGGGAAAAGAACAGAAAAAAGGCATTAGTAAGCATTCTGCAAATCTTCGCTTATTTTTAAATACTGCACGATCTTCAAACGCTTACCTGAATCCCAGCCGCTCTGGGGGAACTCTGTCTCCGAAACTTCTCATCCATCTGCAAGAGGGAAAAGACACTCCAGGTTAGCGTGGAAACATCTAGAGGTGCCGCATACCACGCTTACCCACCGCATTTGTTATTCATAATCGGCATCCACGCTGAAAACGTCATGGCACCTAAAAGACACGGAAAAAGAACTCAGTTCAATGCAAATACGAAAGGGGTGCATCGCGCATCGCACTCTCACTCACCTTCAGCGCTACTCATCTCAGCAGCACGCTGCCATCCCCAGATGCTGGCCATCATCTAAGGAAGGAAAGGAATGAAGTTAGAGAACTGTTCAAAAGACTCATTATACTTACCTGTCGGACTGTTGCCAGTGAAGTAACTAGGCAGCAACAAGCCCGCATCAATCAACGCGCCCCTGTGCTGAAGGCAGGACGGAGAGCACAATATCTGAGAAAACAAGGTGAGCTGTGGATCAAAGGGAAGGGTTGGACTCAGGGGAAGAAGGGGTTCAAGGACACAGAGACAATAGGGAGTTAAACTCTATCAATCCTGTGTTTCAGGCCCAGTCTCTAGTCGAATAGCCTCCAGGGAAGGGTTCGAGGTCGTAAGAGGTCAGAACAGGCTGAGTGACGTCCCCGTGGATACCAGGTGAGCGTTACAGAAATGTATGGTTTGAAATTAAAGAAAGACTCTCATGGAATGTATTGTCTGAAGCAGAAGAAAGACTGTCATGGATTGTATTGTTTGAACAAGAACTTGGCGAGTCCAGGGACAAAGACCCAAAGGAACTCTAGGATAAAGAGACACTTTTGATACCAAGGAACTGTTGGGTAAAGAGACACATTTGACACAAAATAACTGTTGGGTAAAGAGACATTTTGCCATCCTACCTAAAAATCCAGGGGAGGGAAACCAACTGGCTTTCCTTTGAAACCATTTTTGTTGGAATAATTTTTATATTTTTCTGGGTGTGAACATCTTTAGCTAATATCAAGTGAATGACATTTCCTTGCACCATCTTGTTTTATTTCTAGTGTAAGGGTCAGCTTTGAATGTTTTGGACACAAGGACTGCTTTTTGAGTTACTGACAACTTGACACAGACAGAGCCTTTAGTTGTGGTTTTCTTTATAGGGAGATTCCTCTTTATAATAGGGATAGAGAGGTGTTGTCCAACCCATTTCTGTTTAATAAAATGTCTGACTTTGAGAATAACCCAACTTTGTGTCTGCCCCTCATTTCGGACTCCTCACACTGCCCTATCAATGAGTATATATGTCTTTGTTAAATGTTTCATGAGGCCATTAAATGTATCGTATTGTGGTTTTGCAACACTACTACCATTTTCCTATTTCTCCAGTAAATCCTGTACTCATCCCATTCTAGGGACGTCCTCTTCGAACATCAGGGAACACAATACCCCTTTTTCGAGTCAAATGGCCAGAAACAAAGTTTGAGGGGACTGTTGTCTGTATATTGGTACCCCTTTCCCTGGCCTTTGAATGCAACTCTGGGGCGGGAATCAGTTGATGGCTGCTCACCTCCCGTCTCTAAACCTAATTTTTACTCTTCCATCCAGATGTTTGCATGCTTTTTGCATCTCGCCATCTAGGCCTCTTGTTGCACTTTACTACTTCACCATCCCTATCCAAAATGCCACATGCCACATTATCATTGTGTAATTCCATCTCTTTCTGCTGCCACACACACAGAAATTGACATCCTGAGCTATGGAAGCTAATTTGTAATCTTTATCCACCATTGCTTTATCAATGTTGTTCCTCCAATCATCTGGGCACGAAGGGTGACCACTTGTCCCCACCAGAAGGCATTGCAAGAAAGTATCATTTGGGAACGTTTTGCTGAACAACTGCAAGTACCAAAAGGCATTGCAAGAAAGTGTCATTTGGTGAAGATTTTGTTGAATTTTCTTTTTGTGTGTTTGCAAAGTTATAAAGAATCAAGGAACTTTTGTGTTATAAGGGAAAAGCAAGAGAAAGTGGAAGTGGCCATGCAGAGGTCTTAGAAAAATCCTTGCACATTCGAAAGTCTTCGAAAGTAGGAAACCAAAAGAGAGGTTTGAGCCCGTCAGAGGGGAGCCTAGTGAATGTGACCCACAGCTTGGGGAAGGGAACCCCATGAACTGTGATATAAAGGTGTGAGCCTGGCAGAGGGAGACCTGGATGAAATTATATTTCTGGAGAAGAAGCTGAGCATGATTGTGAACTGTAGTAATTTTGTTGAACTGCCAAAAAAGGAACTTGATCGTCGTAGGCCAAGCTGGCCCTGGTCCACGACATTTGAACTGCGTCTGTGTGTCTGGAGCCAGCGTGCGTCACCCAAGCCAAGTGTGCCACATTAGCACGTGCTGCAAAATGTGGGAAGAGATGCTTGCTCAGCCACACCGACATTTGCTTTTCACACTGATTTTCTTTTGACCCAATCCATATCCCTTCAACCATTTGTTATCTTAGAGTAAGGGCAGGCATCAGGCATTTTAGCATAGACCATTATTATTTTGACATGACTGACCAGGACTGTGTTTTCTTTAGTTTATGATTGAGATTACTCCCATTGTAGCATTAGGGCAAGCTAGGAGTTCTCCCAACACCCCATTCAAAATATATAAATAAAGTTTTTGAAACTTACAATCTTGTGTCAGTGTCTACTTGTGGCACCATGCCTCCCTTACACTAGCGTCCCGGAACAATCTAAATATCTGCAATTTCCACATGCACAGCATATCTGAGAATCCAACTGAAACTCCTGGGTATCGGTTTACTCTGGCCTCGAGCGTCCCTTCACCCCATGTTTTGTTGCTGGTCAAAACAAATGGTCGGGTCCATCTGCAAAACCTCAATGCACTTAAAGCGATTACATTTATCTCCTGCGGAACTACCAAGCTATAAACATTGATATTGATATTTTATTTGTATCACGCTCACACACAAGTGTTTCAGAGCGCGACGAGGCAGGGGAGGGGAACAAAGCAGAACAAAAACAACAATCTCACTAGGCCCAGTGACATTGAAAATGTGCAAGTGCAGGGGAGAGGGAGGAGGGACATTGGGCCTCATTACGAGGTTGCCGCCAACCCTGTAACACTGATTCTGCAGACTGTTATCCCGATGCCACCGGGATATCACAAGTGGCAGTGGAACGGTAAATCCTCATTCCCATGGAGTCCGTCAGGGGACACTGAAGCACCGCCACCAGTGCTAACAGTGCTGGTGCTTCAGTGGGAGACATGACGGTAGGAGCCAGATTTCCCAGCAGGTCAGGCCTGCCAGTGGGTCTGTGCCCCTACCAGCATTCTCATAGTATGGCAGTCTGGAAGGGGTGCCGGTACGTTGCTCCCAGCACCCTTATTTCCAGACCGCCATACTTGTAATGTGGCCCATTGTGTCCTGTTCGACGGCTGACCATCTGCTTGGTTAACCATTGTTCCTCCTTTAACCTTCAATCTGCAGAACTAGATTTTCCCAGCCACCTGAAATTCACTGCACAAACTGCTGACTGCAGAGTCTAAATGAATTCATAAAAGCTCACTACATACAGATTTATAAATTCCCTTTGTATGTTCCTAGGTGTGCATGCATGTTTAATAAATATTTTCTCTCCTTTACAGCAGGTTCTTCAGGACAGGCCCCACTTTTCCGCATACACGTTAAGAAACTCCTCGTTGCCTGCTTTTGGGGACTCCATGGCACATTATGTCTGACTCGTGTATATTTCATTTTGTGGTTTTTGCATTTTATCTTTCTACGTGCATGCACATTTAATATGTATCAACTTTAAATAAAAAGTAACACTAAAGTACCATATCCCATCCACAATTAACTACACTGTATACATATGAAATTGCAACATCGCACCCAGTTTGCTGCATCCGTGTCACAAATATAGCATGCACAACATGAACCCCTCTTCATTGTGGGGGCCTTTCCTGACCACCCCAAAATTCCCCATTTTAGTTAATACTTTAACTTACAAATCATAATTATCTTCTTGGGGAACATCCCTAAAATCATCTTTTATATCGGTCGTAATATGGGTATACTTCTCCACTGAGCAAACCGAACTATTTCGCAATCTACCCACTGCTCCACACAATCATCGCAATTTGGTGGAGGACACAAAACAGTTTAAGTCTGAGTACCCGTGTGAGATGAAATGGTAGTAATTCTAGCTTTGGACAGGGTCACAGTCATCATAGCAGTTGTTTTCGGTACCTCGCAGGTCAACATCGTAAGAGCATTTTGAAAGAACAAAAGATAAGAAAAAAGACAAAAATAGGTAGAAGAATCTTCACAGTGAGGCTCATCCAAAACAGCACCCAGGAGAAAAGCGAATCTCACCACGAATAATTTATAATTCCTGCCTCATTTTCCATGATCACTCTGAGTTTATACAAGGCAGTGATAGTTTGCATCAAGGTCCCATTCTCTGAGTCATTGGGAGGCACAAATATGCAGTACGTACTCCCAATGTTTTGACACACCCCTCCCTCCATAGCTGTCAGGAGGTTGAGGATGTAACCATTTTTTTAAGTCGTGAGCCTCTGGATCCGCAGCTATACTTTAATGGCACTGAACGCTGACTCAGATGAATTGATAAACAGCAGAAATTCATATCTGGTCACCTGGAGCCACTTGGCATTTGCCGCAGTTTGGACACCAGGTGCCAGGAGAGAGGAGAAGAATGTCTCTGTGTGACTAAACAGTTGGTATTACTCAGGAATGTGTATTAAGGCTTTTGATGATGCCACGGAAAGGGAGTTAGAACGCTTAGTCCATTGCAATAGTTCCTGCTTCCCGTCATTGAATAAAGTCATGGATTTGTCCATATGTGATGATGAAAGGGACGCAAGGGGACAAAGGGTGCACAGATGTGAGTTTGGTTATTGGGCGTGCCAGGACCAAGTGTTCCTCAGGGATTATGAGGATTGGCACGTGGAGTGTAGAGAAAATGCACACACTTCAGTAGGCTGGAGGCAACTGCCTATAGGCATAAGATCCACATGTCCACAAAATGTTCAAAAGGGCAGCTGTACCTCCAGCCAGATCAGCGATGAGAAGCATGTGACTGCAGTTCCCATTTGTGCCAACAGCACTGTGCTACTGCCCTTAAAACAGAGGAAAATTGGTACGTTTCTGTATTTTAACAGATTTTTCTGGCTCCCTGAGCCATGTCAAATGCTGCAGATAACAGTGCCACACATGTCCACATTCTTGATTTATAAGTGCCATCCTTCTTCTGAGAATCCCCTCATTCCTCCAGCTCTGCAACTCTTCACCCCTTGGTCCCATGAATTTCTGGTAAAAATTAGCCCCTTCTAAACTGAATTGGGCTCTTTGTATACACTGAACATTCTTCTGCTCTTTACGATCTGTAACTGAACATTCTTCATCGATAGGTAATTTGGATGCCATAACTGATTGTCCTTTAAACCGCCCTCAGACCTTCCCTATAAGCTGTGCGCATTAGCACTTGCTCAGCTTCCTTCTGGGTGCCGGTCAGAAGATTTTTAGCAGTGCACTGTTAGGGAAAATTCTCTGTTTAGGCTGAATGTCCTAACCTAGTGAGTCCCCCAGTAGCTTTGCTGGATTTTTGGGGTTTATTTTTTTTCTCCTGCCAAGAGTGAGACTCTTTTAACCTCACTCTTGGGCATGATCTGAGTGTGTTTCTGTGAATCTAGATGTGTTTAATGGGCTATGGGGTCTTTTACTCCATAGGGCTTCATGTGTTTTTGTGATATGTGTTACACAGCACCCTCAGTGCAGTGACACAGGGGTGTCATAGTGACCCCCCCAGTATAGACTCCATACCCTGGGACTGACTACTGTCTCCCAGGGCATGTAAAGTCACCATTGACTTTACTAGTCTTAAATTCTGAACAGAACCAGTACAAACCATCATATTGTGGACATACTGGCTGGGGCAATTCAATTGCCCTGGGGTCTGTTAGTCGAGGGGGCACGTCTCCGTCCCCCCTGATCGAGTTTTGGCTGGTGGCAGTGGATACTACTTTTTATATTCAACCGCAAATATTTTCCTATGGGATTTCCCATTGTTTTAGGCTACTATCTTTATTTAATTATTTACGGTAGCCTCGAACATACCGCCGGTTTATTTAATTAATATTAATTCTCCGGTTGGTATTTTTTGCCAAAATTTGATTCTAAAATGGCGTTTGTGTTCTCTTCTGTGACTCCAACCCAAGTCGAGCCCTTTGTTCCACTTTTTGGCGGCCTTCTCCACAGAAGCCCTCCAAAGTGGTGCCACTCTGTCTGGGGTACTTAGGAGGGGTGGAGGGAAATTTAGGCACCCTGGACTGAGTTGCCTAGGCAACTCAAGTCGCACTCCATCCTGATTGGCCCAAGTGGTGAGCCGGCCGGCTCACCACTTAGCATGTTTGAGTGACAGCTAGGCTGAGTGAATGGGGGTTTGCTGCATAAAAGCAGGGCTTTGGGGACTGGAACTTCAGAAGTCGCCACAGGACCTAAGAATCCGACGAGGGAGAAGCTGAGCCGACCTGACACGACACCACCACCGGTGGAGCCCTGCTGGACTGTCTCACCACTTTTCCCAACGACAGAGGAGATCTCCCACCGGAGAGTCTTCTTCCTTTGACTGGTGGGGATAACCAGTTTCACCGTCTTTTTGCCTTCCCGACATACCTCGTGGCCGCCTTGCCTGTGCAAAGAACCCTGGCAACCGGGATACCACGTTTTACCACGACCGCGAATCAAAGGTACCACCTTTAACCGGAAGACTCCGCGGCTGGTTTCTTCCCTGGTAGAGCAACGACCTTCATCTTTCCTCCAAGTCGAGATCTTCTCTTCCCCTGGACGACGACGCAACTTGCACCCACTACCAGGAACAACTGCCACCGCTGGAGGATCCTTCCCACTTAAGGTACCGTGTCCCACCTGGCTTCCCTTGCTACCGACTGTACGGGGTAGATTTAGCCCCCAGCTTTCGGACCTGGGTTAGCCTGGGACACCCTGGCTAAACATTCCTAAGCCTCTCTAAACTCTTTTTGAACCCTCTGCAAGACTTTCTAAGCGTAGCGTAACTGTGTGATCTTGGGCGCATTTGTGCTCTGCTCTCTCCAAGAGCCTTTGGACTTTGGCCCACCAGTGACTTTTGCTCTTCTGCCTTGCTATCAGAGTTCCTGAATCTTAGAGTGGTGTACCTTTCCATATTCTGTTTTTTTCCCTCCTTTTCTCACAAACTTATCAGAGTGCAATCTAGTTAAGCGCTCACCTCTGTATGAAAATAAGTGGTGTTTTACTGTGATTTATCCGATAAGGGAAAAGGCGTGTATATATTACAATAGTAACTGTGTTTAGAACATTTTACAATAAGAGTGCTGGAGTGTTTCAAACTGTGTGTTTTTAAATAAATAATTATATACTTTGATACCAAAGCTCTGGTCAGTGTTTGCTTGTATTATTGTATCTGGGTACCTATTGTGTATACTTTGCATACTGCCTAACTCTTCTTGAGGGACGTCTGATTGCTCAGCCACAGCTACCAGGTAAATCTGGGTGGTACAGATTGCTACCAAGTGGGTTTACTGCCAACACCTGTAGTTTTAAATCTTTTGCAGTGGTCCCTAAGGGAACTGCACAGGTTTCTGCCTAACACTGGTGTACAGCGGTGGGATTTGTATTGAGTATACACTTTAGAGTGCTTGAGGATACCTTAGTACAACTAACCACAAAGCTTAGCACTGAAAAAGTAATCTTTCTAACATGTCAACTATGGAAACTTATAGTCAAGAGTCCCTTGCTACAAAAACTGCTGATTGTTTAAGAGTATTATGTAAGCATAAGAACCTCCTGACTAAAGGCAAGAAAATGGAATTAATAGAAAGGTTGTTAGCTAACCAAAGTCTGGATGATGGGCTGAGGAACCTACCATGCCAGAAAATGTAGCTAACAGTATAGAAATTGATATTGATCAAAATGTTGATAATCTTGAGGAAGAGTCAGAAGAGGAGGGTGAGGCTGCTGTGACTGTCCCCCCTAGGCCTCTGTCTGCTCTACCTGCTGTACCTACTGGGCCTTTGCCAAGTCCCACACTTAGTCCTCAATATCTCGAATTAGAGAAAATGAAACTTGAACTAGAGTTCAAGAGACTGAATACTCTGGCTGAACAGAGACATCAGGAAATGAATCAAGAACTAAGGCTAAGGGAAATGGAGCTCAAGCATGAGCTAGAAATGAAGACATTATCCGTCGAAAATGCTTCTCTCTCTGGCTCCTCTAGAATTTCCAGTCCTAAAAGACCCCGGATGCCTAAAAAATTGGTTGGTATGTATGAGCCAAAGTTGGATGTGTTGGATTGGTTGTCTCTGTTTGAATATAATCATGGGCTCCAGAACATCACAGGAAATGACTTACTCACCTGGTTGTTCACTAGGCTTCCCCCTGTTGTAACTGATGTGGTAATGGAGTTGGGGGAGGAGGATAGGAAAGAGTATGAATGTGTGAAACTAGCTCTGATAGCTAGATTTGGGAAGACCCCTTCCCAGTATCTTAAGAGGTTTAGAACCCTCAAAAAGAATGATGGTACCCCTTGGGCTACCTGGGTGAGTGAGTGTTTGAAAAACTTAGAGGGATGGATTAAGGGTTACAAGGTGAACACTTATGAAGGTATGAAGAATCTTTTTATGTTGGAGTCAATTTATGATGCCTGCTCTCCTGAGCTCAGACAGCACTTGGCTGATTCAAAGGAATTAGATTCCAGAAAACTAGCTAAGGCTGCTGACTTGTGGGTTGCCAACAGGGCCACTCACAAGGATTCAGGGGTCACTCAGAAAAAGGATGAGGGAAAGCAGCCACCTAAAGTGAATCCAGAGAATTCTAATACCTCCCATACCAAAGAGGGCCACAAACAACAAAATAACCAGGGTAAGCCCCAGGGTAAACCGAATCAGGCTAGTGTACCTTCTGGTCAACAACCAGAAGGAGGTCAGAACAAGCCACCCTTTCAGAGAGCATCTGGACAATGTTATATCTGTAAGGCTACTGACCATATCAAGGGGATCCCAGGTGCAAGGGTAAACCTGCAGGGATCAGCACAGTCTCCTTAGCCTTCACTCCTGAGGATGAAGTACAGATGGCTAGTGCCCACTTTGAACTCTTTGCTGAAGAACCCTTGGGTCTTCAAGCAACTGTAAACTTAGAGCCTATGGGTCTGGTTAGTCCCCAGAATAGGGTTGTGTATACCTCCCTACCTGTTAACTCTAAGGTGTATTATGTGGACAGTGTTCTTGTCAATGGCCATGATACTCCTGCCAGGAGAGACACTGGGGCCAGCAGAACAGTAGTGGATGAAAGCTTCTTTCCACCTGAGGATGTGGCAAAAGCACCCAAAGTCCCACCAAAATGTCTGGAGGCCCTGTCCAGATGGTTCCTATTCTACCAGCCCTCATTCAGTGTAACAACATGACAGTGAGGATCCCTGTCAGTGTGCAGACTGAGGTGCCTGGGAAAGTCCTGTTGGGGAATGACCTGAGAACTCTAGGAGTAGTGTCACATACCCCCAGGCCTCCCAGTATGGAGACCCAGAACCTAACCAAATTGGCTAGAGAGGCCACCTTAAGGGACCCCTCTAAGCCTGTGGGAACCTCTACTGAGACCCCCACTACAAGCCCTGGTGTTAGTAAGTTGACCTCTAACCCAGGCACATTTCAGGCTAGTGCATTAAGGAAATGGGAGCCCCAACCAAGCTTCATCATTGTTCCCCCAGTTTCAGAGTCTGTGACTCCCCCTGCTTCTGAGGAAGAGGAGGATAGACCTACTGGACCCTTACCTAGGCCTGAGAGAACTGGTAATTCTCAATGCTGGTGGAAAACCAGGAAAGAAAAGTCTAAGGCCAAAAACCTTCAGACTGTTGGACCTTCTACTGAAGACCCCAACTCAAATCCTAGTATTAGGGGGGAAACTCCTAAAGTAGGTAAGGTTAGATCTAAGAGGAAGGGGAAGCAGGTACATTGCCTAACCCCAACCCCTCCAACCAAGAGGCCTAGGGCCCAACCTGCTCCCACAAGAGAGGTGGTGAGGAACCTTGGAGGCCCCTCTAGATCTAAGGGAATCCTTTATAAGGACCCCTTGAAAAAGCCTAACACAGGTTCAGAAGTTGTACCAACTTCTGAGGGACTGGTCAACCAGATGCCCTATAACTTTAAAAAGACTGATGTTCCTAAAAGGGTTTGTAGGTCATATAGCTTACAAAGGAAAACCTTTGATTGGGCCATAGAACATAGGTCAAGGTGTCACCATCAAAATGCTGATGGACTCTCTAGGATGTATGTCATCGACTAGAGGTATGAGGTTCATCCAGGAGTGGATTAAATCCTCCTGTCCCTTAGGCTGGGGGGGGGGGCGAGTATTGGGGAGAATTCTCTGTTTAGGCTGAATTTCCTAACCTAGTGAGTCCCCCAGCAGCTTTGCTGGATTTTTGGGGTTTATTTTTTTTCTCCTGCCAAGAGTGAGACTCTTTTACCCTCACTCTTGGGCATGATCTGAGTGTGTTTCTTTGAATCTAGATGTGTTTAATGGGCTATGGGGTCTTTTACTCCATAGGGCTTCATGTGTTTTTGTGATATGTGTTACACAGCACCCTCAGTGCAGTGACACAGGGGTGTCATAGTGACCCCCCCAGTATAGACTCCATACCCTGGGACTGACTACTGTCTCCCAGGGCATGTAAAGTCACCATTGACTTTACTAGTCTTAAATTCTGAACACAACCAGTACAAACCATCATATTGTGGACGTACTGGCTGGGGCAATTCAATTGCCCCGGGGTCTGTTAGTCGAGGGGGCACGTCTCCGTCCCCCCTGATCGAGTTTTGGCTGGTGGCAGTGGATACTACTTTTTATATTCAACCGGGAATATTTTCCTATGGGATTTCCCATTGTTTTAGGCTACTATCTTTATTTAATTATTTACGGTAGCCTCGAACATACCGCCAGTTTATTTAATTAATATTAATTCTCTGGTTGGTATTGCCAAAACTTGATTCTAAAATGGCGTTTGTGTTCTCTTCTGTGACTCCAACCCAAGTCGAGCCCTTTGTTCCACTTTTTGGCGGGCTTCTCCACAGAAGCCCTCCAAAGTGGTGCCACTCTGTCTGGGGTACTTAGGAGGGGTGGAGGGAAATTTAGGCACCCTGGACTGAGTTGCCTAGGCAACTCAAGTCGCACTCCATCCTGATTGGCCCAAGTGGTGAGCCGGCCGGCTCACCACTTAGCATGTTTGAGTGACAGCTAGGCTGAGTGAATGGGGGTTTGCTGCATAAAAGCAGGGCTTTGGGGACTGGAACTTCAGAAGTCGCCACAGTACCTAAGAATCAGACGAGGGAGAAGCTGAGCCGACCTGCCACGACACCACCACTGGTGGAGCCCTGCTGGACTGTCTCACCACTTTTCCCAACGACAGAGGAGATCTCCCGCCGGAGAGTGTTCTTCCTTTGACTGGTGGGGATAACCAGTTTCACCGTCTTTTCGCCTTCCCTACGTACCTCGTGGCCGCCTTGCCTGTGCCAAGCACCGTGGCAACCGGGATACCATGTTTTACCACGACCGCGAATCAAAGGTACCACCTTTAACCGGAAGACTCCGCGGCTGGTTTCTTCCCTGGTAGTGCAACGACTTTCATCTTTCCTCCAAGTCGAGATCTTCTCTTCTCCTGGACGACGACGTAACTTGCACCCACTACCAGGAACAACTGCCACCTCTGGAGGATCCTTCCCACTTAAGGTACCGTGTCTCGCCTGGCTTCCCTTGCTACCGACTGTACGGGGTAGATTTAGCCCCCGGCTTTTGAACCTGGGTTAGCCTGGGACACCCTGGCTAAACTTTCCTAAGCCTCTCTAAACTCTTTTTGAACCCTCTGCAAGACTTTCTAAGCCTAGCGTAACTGTGTGATCTTGGGTGCATTTGTGCTCTGCTCTCTCTAAGAGGGGGCCCAACCTTTGGACTTTGGCCCACCAGTGACTTTTGCTCTTCTGCCTTGCTATCAGAGTTCCTGAATCTTAGAATGGTGTACCTTTCCATATTCTGTTTTTTTCCCTCCTTTTCTCACAAACTTATCAGAGTGCAATCTAGTTAAGCGCTCACCTCTGTATGAAAATAAGTGGTGTTTTACCGTGATTTATCCGATAAGGGAAAAGGGGTGTATATATTACAATAGTAACTGTGTTTAGAACATTTTACAATAAGAGTGCTGGAGTGTTTCAAACTGTGTGTTTTTAAATAAATAATTATATACTTTAATACCAAAGCTCTGGTCAGTGTTTGCTTGTATTATTGTATCTGGGTACCTATTGTATATGCTTTGCATACTGCCTAACTCTTCTTGAGGGAAGTCTGACTGCTCAGCCACAGCTACCAGGTAAATCTGGGTGGTACAGACTGCTACCAAGTGGGTTTACTGCCAACACCTGTAGTCTTAAATCTTTTGCAGTGGTCCCTAAGGGAACTGCCTATAAGCTGTGCGCATTAACACTTGCTCAGCTTCCTTCTGGGTGCCGGTAAGAAGATTTTTAGCAGTGCACACAGGCAATTAGCACCTATGTTAAAAGATTTAATGCAGCACTAGCCACAGCAATTACCTGACATTTACTTTCTCTTAAAATAACGAACTAGTCATGATGTTCTGGTGTAGCTCATTTACATTACCATACTATGCAAGCATGACCTTAAAAACCTAAAAACAAATTGCAGTCACAAGAGGTAAACACTAATATGAAAAAGTGGGCCATGAAAAGAAAAATCTAACTAAAATATGCTTGCAAACATTAACCAACTACTGTTCTCTCCGCACCCATTACTCCTATGCTTTAGTCTACCACGCGCTTACTCTAACCTCTATCGCAAAACATATCTAGATATTAACAGACAACCTTGATTCTTCCTCTCTTGGCTCTGCAAAAGGTTACCTGACATGTACCTACATCCACTTATTTAATGTTTTTTGTATCAGGACTTTTGTTATTCATCGTGCCTTATTAAAGTTCCTTTTTGGTAGGCCTTCCAGCAGCTACCCTGACACCCCTGAGGTGTGCTCTGCATGCTGCAGCACGACTCATGAAAGGACTCTGGAATTTCAACCATGACCTTCCTCTAACTGCACTGGCGCCCGCTGCAAGCCTGTATCATCTTCAAATCTTGTTGCATCATCTATAAGGCTGTCACCCTGAAGTGCCCAAGCCAGCTCACTGAGAATGTCAGCATCTCCAGACAACTGCAATCCACCAGAAGTAAGGAAATGTGAAGGCTTGAACTCTGACGGTGCAGGAAGGAAACGCATGAGCAGAACAGCCTTCTCTGCCTATGCTCCAAGAATCTGGAACCTCCTACCGTCAACATCAGACCTACCCCATTGCTGCTACAGTTCAGGAAAGAGCTCAAGACCTTGCTCTTCAAGGAAGGGCTCCTCTGTTATGCATAGGTCCACACACCCTCCGCTCCCCACTGTACCTGAGGCTCTGTGATCTGCTCCCTACTGTCTCCTTCCTTGGTTGCTTGTAGATCCCTTGTTTTCAAATTACCCAGCGTTGCCCTCCCCTGTTAGC
The DNA here is from genome assembly GCF_040938575.1 of Ambystoma mexicanum. NCBI lineage: Eukaryota > Metazoa > Chordata > Amphibia > Caudata > Ambystomatidae > Ambystoma > Ambystoma mexicanum. The sequence continues at coordinate 542,648,239 of NC_090928.1, read as the reverse complement.
TCCCACTCACTTTTTCTCTGCTTCCCTCACTGTGTTCTTCCCCCTAAAATTACAAAGCACTCTGTTGTTTCCCAAAGCCAGGTCCGCGCTCAATAAATACACTAATAATAATAATTAAAAAAGCATCACCCAGACTATCTAAACCAATTATCTAAATATTGGATACTGACTGTAGGTAAACAGGCTTCTTGGATATATAACCTAATTCAATGCGTCCTATTCTTAGTACATATGTCACGCAAGCAGTCATCTCTTATCGCATTATAGAACTCAAATATTAATTTGCCCTCTAAGAATTTTGCGAAGACCAATGTCATACTCAGAGTCTCCTACTTTAGCATTTCTAAAATTACCCTACAAGTGGAGATCAACATTACAATATCATTTACTTGGCCTGGAAGAGATAATGGGCATGTGCTATGCCAGGTATTACTCGTCTATAGTATTAGGGCAACAGATATTCAGACAGTAGAATGCTTTTCACACACTATGCATCCTTTCCAAGTGTTCAGAGTTGCATTGGGCATAGACCTTAACATATTATACTGTACCTCGGTGCTATACAAAAACGATTTCACTTATCAGTTGTATAATCCTACCCAACAATATACGGGTGGAATAAGTTGCAAATGATCTTGTATGCACTACAAAATAATTGTGTACCTGCATTTTCTTAAAATGCATATAATATCATGGTGAGGCACTAACTATGTTTTGCTTGCAAAATATTATGGGTATGCAAATACCCCAATGAGTGTTTCACTGCTACAGTCTTTCATGTTTTACAGTGCCCTGTCAACTAGTATTGGAGGCAAACATGGTAGCTGGGGAAGGGTATCGGTGAAAGGTCAAAGGAGAACACTCCTTGCGGGTGATGAACAAATCAGTAATTTTCTCAAACCAAGTCAGTTGTTTTGGCAGTACAGTGTAGGAAATGTGTTTGTTTGCTGAAGGAAAGGAAACTCCAGTAACAGTCTAGAAAACTGCGCTTTCTGTTTTTTTTTATGCTCATCTGCTGAGGGCATTTCAATATAAACATGTGTTCTGTGTTTACTGACGGTGGCATCCCCCTCGTCTTGTTTAACTGATAAGGAATTCCAGAGGGAATCCTAGTTATAGAAGAAGGCTCTCAAGCTGTTGTATCTCTGACCATCAATGTTATTAACCCAAAAGGCATACATTATATGATTCACTTTAACAGGGCTCTATAAGAAACCTCAGTAAGTCTCTTGTTGAATTTTGTCTAGGCTGTGGTGAGGAAGGGTGGACAAAACTATAGGATGTCTTATGTGCCCTGTTATTTTATTTCCTATGTCAGGGTTACAAGCAGGTGCTTCATACTCAGAGTAAAATGATTTTTCAGGGAGTAAAAAAAAGTTATTAGCTTTGCCAACAGGAATACTTTATGCTTATTAAAATATATTCTTTTCCCTTATAAATTTGTCTTGAGACCGGCCCGAAATATTATTAGAATTCTTCCTTCCTATGCCACTGCTCTGCTGGTCACTGATTTGAAAAAATATCGGTGGAGCTTTTTGGGCAGATGCCAGGGGTTGGTTCCTATGTGTTCATTGTTTCCCATTTTTATTGGACACATTTTTCTGTTTTTAGGGATGGTGTTTATTTCTCTTAGCTGTAAGGCTGGTTTTGAGTAACTCACAGAACAAAATAATGTGGATAGAATAATGTGGAGAGATGAAGATGGAAGTGGTCCAGCGCCGGAGTCCGGCATGGTGGATGGCGGAATTACCGCCCCATTCCAAGGTGAGTGGGGCGGTAATTCCCCATTCACCATTTGCCCTTCCCCATTCCCATTTTTGCCCAATAGGGCATAATGGGGATGGGGAAGGCGCTAATTACGGCACCGTAAATTACGGTGCTGTAATTAGCACCAAGGTCGCTTAGCGCCTTGGACTTTAACGCCTGCAAAAAGCAGGCGTTAAAGTGTGAATCAGGCGTTAAGGGTTAACAGCGCCGACGGCGCCGTTAAACCCTTAACGCCTGACTTGTAATGAGGGCCATTGTATCCGGTCTGATTTTTGATAACCACATCAGTTATGAAAAGCAATATTTGTTTTTTTGTAATACACATGAGTGTTTTTCCAGTGGCATAAAGCACACATTTGTCTCTGCATAGGAGTACTTTTGTTAGCTACTGTGGCATATCTTGAGGTCTTGAACTGGCTGATGCGTTCTCTTAATAATCACATATAGCATTTTGTTTAAAACATATTTTTTTGGAAAAAGTGTTTTTAAGATGCACTTTTTATGCAGATTAGTAAGGAATGGCAGTGGGTTGGAAAGGGCAATTCCTTTCCAAACTCTCTTCGGAAATGGTAGCTCACTATCTATGCATGCTCACAAAGTGGCTTACCTCGTGAGTCAGTTGTGCACATGGAAAATAAAGTGCACAAAAAAGGCAACCAGTTCTGCAATAAGAGAAAAATAATTAGAGGGAACATTGGTCCCAATGCCTCGAAGGTGGAAAAGACAGACTTTATTTTATATTCTAAACAATCCTGGAAGAAAGAAATGATTTGCAACAAGAGACAGTTTTCTTTGTTAAAAGGAGAGACTGAAACCCATAACTTGATGTAAAGACTGGCAAGAATATCCTGCTGTGTAAAAGGAACTTTAAAGACAGAGAACAAGTCAAGCATATGTTGGTTAAGGCAGAAGCCCTGCTGAGGCCATTGAACTCTTTTCCCTTTTTAGTTAGTAGTTTTCTAAAGTGGTAGGGCCAGTTAGTTGATAGGACTCAGACTAAAGAGCTTTTTTTGGACCTTAACATACATTCTTGCCTTTTGTTTTGCTAGGTAAGGAACTTCCCTCATATAAATCTGGTAAGTTAGATGTTTTGATTCTTTTATTTTGAATAAAACCCTTGAAACATGGCACTAACTTCTCCGACTCCTTCTGGTTCGCCACAGAGGAGAATTGTTGCATAGGGTTTTTGTTGCCTGCCATTAAACAATTTCTAAAACTAAGATCGCCTCAAAGAGACAAGAGAATATCTGGTTGAGAAAACTTTGTTGAAAGTATGGATTATTTAATGCTTGGAATAGGCATCAAGCTGAACAGAGATACAATCCTGAAAATGTTCCTGCTACTGACATAAGTGGCAAATGATACCTCACTGCTCCTTTCAATGATTACTCATGGGCAGATATCTCTGCAAGCTATGCTATTGAACAAATGAATGGCATTAGACATGAGTGTGGCCTCAAAGGAGGCATCTGTGCCTTTATTGGATCAGAATGATGTACATTTAGTCGAAATTATGAAGACAATGTCACCAATATTGTTTCTAACATTAGAACATCTGTGGCTGTTTTAAACACAGATTGCATATTCAGGGTGGTCCCTTTGTTCCAGGCTAACCAATTCTGTTGGCTCACTAGGAGCTCCTATAATCCATGAGATGCTGAAGATTTTGGCTATCTGATTGGGGATTTTCTGCACATATGTACAAAGCAGATGTGTGTTTAAGTGTTTGGAGAAGAAAATTGCTAATATTCTGAGTTCAAGAGCAAATAACGTTAATGAAGGCCATCAAAGAGATGTTTGAGAAAGAACCTGGATTTCTGGAGCTGCTAATTCAAAGCATTTAGAGACATAAGGGTAGTGGTCGTTAGGCTCAAAGGGGGAATACTGTGGAAGGGAAATATAGATATATGGAAGTGATTACATGGTGGTCAATATATTCTGAAAGGTTCTCTGTAATTAATCCAATACCGCTGATGATTGGTCTACAAGAAGGAAAACACTAGTCTGCTTTATGTATCTGTGTCGGAGGTCGCCTCGGCACTCACCAATAAAAATTACAAAAGTACTCAATAAAGGAGTGTACGCAGGCAAGAGGTAACAACGTTTATTCAGGGCCCAGACACAGCTCGGACAGCTATATTCAAACAGATCGCGAGCAGAATTGCATGAAAAGGCGCTGTCAAGGGGGCGTGGCTAACTAGCCATGAAATAGAACGTGCCTGGGAGAGCTGCTCCCGTGGATCCGACATTGATCCTAACAAATACGCTGGAAAAATGATTTCTGCTTCCTGGAAATGAAGGCAAGGACGTGTGAATAGGAGCCCTGCAGTATTGGAAAAATGCAGACGGATTGCAGGCAAGAGGAGCAAGATCAAAGCTTTTTAATAAGCAGCTGCGCCGCAATGAACAACAACAAAATGGCGGACAACAAAGGAACTGGGTCCGCGGCCGCCAAAACCGCATAATCCTGTGCGCTGGAGGTTGGAGAGAAGGACCGGTGACCAGGGACGGTGTGGGGCCGGGGCGCGCCTGCCTGGGAAGGCGTGGACAGCATGTGACAAAGGGGGCACTGCAGTCGCGAGCTGCAAGCCTGCAGCGGGGGGGCCCATTGCACCTGTGGTGGCGGCAGCGGCAAAGTGCTGACACCGTGGGACGGATGTGTCGCCTCATCGAGAAGACCGGGCGCGATCCGCGCTATGTGAGGAGTCAGCGCGGGTCACATCGCAGAGCCCCGCTGTGCAAGGTGAGCACCGGGCTGCTGGCGGTGTAGCGAACACAGTGGCTCCAAGAGCTGTGTAACAGTAACAAGCCAAAGAGGTACGTGGTGCGCTGTTGGAATGAAACACATGATCTAAATAATTGGCTGACGGCAGCATACATTGTCTCCCCCGCGCGCTACAACCATAGCAGAGCCCTGGAGGTGCATGGTGCATCCCCAGCAGCAGCTGGAGTGGAAATAAGGGCAACCGCCGGAGCGAAATATTTGTATAAAAAATAGTGGAGAACTGGGCTGCAAGTGAGAAGGCAGCAAGGCCTGCAAAATACACACTCACTCACAGTGGGGCACAGAAGGCCATACTGGATAGAACAGGCCCCCTACACGATGAGGCTCACATTGGTCCTCAATGGGAGATAGGAACTAGCCTTACTGACTTGTAGGGGACCATGCATTTGGGAACTGAACCAATCTGATAACATCACCCCCAGGAGCAGCTGAGACTCACGCTACAAAGAAAGGTCTGCACTAACACGCTGCTGGTTGCTGGAGCAAGATCAGAAGTAAGACGGTGGACGCTGAGCTAGACTTGTAGCACTAAGCGCCACACGTGCTTGAAGTACGGTGGTGGCTAAGGAGTAGGCACACCAAGAGATCTTTGGGAACAGGTGCAAAGGGACTTGTCTGCGACGGTCTGAGCAGATACGTGGGAGGATACAACCCACTTAAAGTCACGACGTGGCACAGGCTGCCAAATTCTGCAGCTTCCTGGGGGGGGGTGCTCCCGGGCCAGGACTGTTCTGGTGACGCCACAGAAACATTGGGAACCAGAACTTGAATGACACAAAGGGACCGGACCTGTACACCCACACAGGGTTGCAGGATGTCGGTGAAAGGACAAAGAGCAAACAACCCACAATGGAGGCCTTTGCCAAGACTGCGGACTCCAATCGCCCCGGTAGAAAGCTTGATGACAACTCTGTGGACGATACTCCAAGGGGAGAAAATCATCAGGTCCTAGCGGCAATAACGGAGCTGATTACCAAATGGGGGACAGCAATGGCGGATCTACGAACGGCTCTGGAGAACAAAATAGACGCAGTGGGGATAGAAGTTACCTTGCTGCGGCAAGATGTCAGAGCGCTAGCAGAAAGAACGAGTGGTCTGGAGAGTGCGGTGAAAACCAACACGGAAACCAGCACAAATAATGTGAAGGAGGTCCACATATTAAAGCAGCAGATGGCAAATCTTGAGAATCGAGCAGAAGAAGTGGAAGGGAGGGCAAGACGGAACAACATCCGTGTGGTTGGCTTGCCAGAGGGAGAAGAAGGTCACAACCCCATGGATTATGTGGAGAATATGATCCTGCAAAAAATAGGTGCAGACAAGCTTTTGCAGGGGTTTACGGTTGAACGTACACATCGGACCCTGATGAGGAAACCACGACCTGGGGCCCCACCTCGAGCGATAATTGCAAAGATCCTCAATTACAAAGACAGAGAAAAGATCCTGGAGTACTTTCGCAAAGGAGGAACGATAGAAAGGGCATCTACCAACATCACGGCGTACCCTGACTACACTATGTTGGTGCAGAGATGGCGATACAGCTATGTTGCGGTCAAGAGGAGACTGCGCATGGCTGGTATCAAATACATGTTGCTTTACCCTGCGAAGCTTAAAGTCTTGCACAAAAGTAAAGCGCTCTTTTTTGATACCCCAGAGGAAGTGGCGGCATGGCTGGACTTGCAGGGCTGTCCGGAGCAAGATGAAGAGCAGGAGCATCAAAAACATGAGAAGGTAGGAGGGTGTAATGTGAAAATTAAGGGGATAAACGGGAGGGGAGTCCCGGTAACTGCTTTATGGGACTTTTGGATTCACTGACCCTGTTGGACTGGAATATATTGAATAAAATGCACCATTAAACTGTGTAGCATTAGACGTAGCAAATTCGAAGTAAGTAGGAGCAGCAGGATTAAGGCAACCTATCCCCGAGAATTAGTAGTAAGGCGGCCATTAGGCTGACTTCACCCTGCTGAGCCACAAGTACAGGCTATTGACAAAAAAGGCTAGATGCGGGGGTGCCTGAGATCCAGGGATGGAGCTGGGCAACAGTTGGGGAGTGTGTTGTTGGGACAGGGAAGAGGGGTGGGAGGAAGGGAGGGTGGGGGGTTGTTTTGTTTTTAGTTAAGGGGAGTTTAAGTTGGACACAAGCCTATATAGACGAGTTAAGCAATTGGATTTGGACTATACAGGGGAAGGGAGGAGTGGGATTCTGCCATGCCATGGGGGATCTTAAAGTAGTTACCTGGAATGTCAGGGGGCTCAATAGTTATTTGAAGAGGAATAAGGTCATGCTATACCTACGTAGACAGAAGATAGATATAGCTTTACTGCAAGTGACGCATCTGACGCGAGACAAGTTGGAGATGTTGGGAAGAAATGGAAGGGGACTGTGGTGGGTTCGTCATACTCGGCGTATGCCAGGGGAGTGATTATCTGTGTGGCGCCACACGTCCCATTTCAGCTGCTACAGACGCTGGTTGAGACGGATGGGAGGATGGTTATAATGAGGGCGTTGGTGGAAAATAGGGAGATAAGTGTTGTAAATACGTACGCCCCGAATCAAAATACAGCGGCATACTTTAGAACATTGTGTAATAACCTCAGCATGTGTGCGGGGAGTGCGGTGCTCTGGGGCGGGGACTTCAACTGCGTATTAAACCCTAAAGTAGATAGATCAGATGGGAAAATGGATAGACCTGCCCCAGCTGCTAAAACGCTGCAGACACTGCTGAATGACTTTGGGTTTGAAGATGCATGGAGAGTGCGACACCCCCAAGAGAGGCATTATTCTGCCCCGCAGCAATTACATACAAGGCTAGATTATGTCTTTGTCACACCAGAGATAATGGCAGAGACCACGTACGCTGAATACAAAGCGAGGGTCCTTTCGGACCACTCGCCTCTGATCCTCGGATGGCAATATCGTCCCCCGAGGGCGAGGATACCGTCATGGCGCCTCAGAGCAGAGGCGCTGAGGGACCCCCTTTTAGCGAGGATATGAGGGAGGAGATTGTTAACTATCTTGAGACAAATACTGGCAGTGTGGACTCGGTGGGCACTTTGTGGGAGGCCTTCAAGGTAGTGATGAGGGGGTAGCTATATCAAAATCTAAAGGACTGCAAGGAGGGATCCTGGCTGATCTGCGGGAATCAGAGAGTGAATTAGAAAGGGCACTGAAGGGAAGAAATAATACTAAAGAAGACACCGAAGTGATACTCAGGCTGCAGCAGAAATGTGCTGGGCACTGGGAGAGACTGTGTAACCTCAACTACAAAAAATATATAGAGACAGCATGCGGGAGTAGATAAACCTGGTAGGATTTTGGCATGGCTATATAAAAGTGAAACCCCTAGTCCCACGATCAGGACGATAACAAGAGAAGACGGGAGGGTGGTTGATACCCAAGAGGGAGTCAACCAGGAGTTTGCAGACTATTTTGGGCAGCTATATGGAGATGATGGGGAGGATGATCGCGCGACGATAGTAGAAACATTGGAGGACATAGGATTGCCACAGATTAGCGCCGAGGAAAGAGAGGAGCTGGATACACCGATCACTTTGGAGGAGCTAGAGGAGGTGGTGAGACAGTTGCCCACTTGTAAGACTCCGGGGGCTGATGGACTCCCAAGTGAATTCTATAAAACATTTAAAGGAGAGGTGCTTCCCCCACTGTTGGATATGCTGAATGAGGCATATGAGCTGGGCAGACTGCCTGAGTCACTCAGAGAAGCGGTTATAATACCGCTACCCAAAACAAATAAGCCTGGGCACAGCTGCGGTTCATACAGACCCCTATCAATGTTAAATCAAGACAGTAAAATACTGACGGCTGTTTTGGCAAATAGATTGAGGAGGGTCATTGGTAAATTAATACATCCTGATCAGACAGGCTATGTCCCTAATAGAAACATATCCAACAATCTTAGAAGGCTCCACAGAGTCATTGAATACGGAAACGAGAATGAAGATGAACTAGCAATTGTGTCATTGGACGCAATAAAGGCCTTCGATTCGGTTAAATGGCCATGGCTGCTGGCGGCCCTGGCCGGCTATGGGATGGGTCCTGGATATTTACAGTGGGCTAAGATGTTATATAGCGAACTGGTGGCTAGCGTTAAAACTGGAGAAGTGATACCGGAAAGGTGTCAACTCCGTAGGGGCACAAGACAAGGTTGCCCATGCTCCCCTATGCTCTATATACTGGCCCTGGAACCCTTAGCAATCTACTTGAGGCAACAATATGATACGATAGGCATCGCTGTAGGGGGTGAACGACATTTGATATCCTTATATGCAGATGATGTGCTGTTGTATCTACGACATCCGGAGGAAAACCTCCAATACATTCTGGAAGTAATGGAAAGATATGCAGGGATGTCTGGTATAGCGGCGAACCCTCAGAAGTCCAGCATGTTTCCATTAGGCGGATATAAAGGGATCCCCTTGGAACAACTACCGGTGTTACAGATACCATGGGTGGTCAACACGTTTCGCTATCTAGGGATAGACATATACCACACGGTGGAAGAGGAGCATAGGTTCAACACAGAGGTAGCCATCAAGAAAATCGAAAACTGCATGAGGTTCTGGGTAAAGCTGCCTTTAGAAATGATGAGGCGTGGGGTGATGTTGAAGATGGTGGTCCTGCCTAGTTTCCTGCATTACTTTGGGAATATCCCGCACTGGATACCAAAGAAGTTCTTCACTAGACTGGACAGTATGTGCAGGGACTTCCTGTGGCATGGAACACAGAACAGAGTGGCCCTCTGGAAGCTACAGAATTCCTGAGAGAGGGGGTATTAAAATGCCTAATTATGAAGTCTATTATGTGGCAGGCCAGCTGCAATACGTGGCCAAATGGCTCTCTGAGGAGAGTACCTCGGAATCCAGGTTGTTCAGGCAGGATTGTGCCCCATTTTACTTGAGAGGTTATGTGGCTGCCCAAGGCAGAAATGGAAGGGCATCCCAAGATGATGGTACTGGGATGGAGGATGTAGCACAGGGCCTGCCAGGTAATGGAGAATCCATCCCCGTGTTTACCTCAAATACCACTAGTTGCACTAGTGGGTGGAGAAAAGCAATTACGGATGATAATCAGAAACCACTGGGAACCGGTTAGAATAGCGACCATGGGAGATATTTGGCAAGAGGGGACAATAATAGACTTTGAGGTGCTGAGTGAGGAAAATGGGCTACATACAGGCCAGTATATAATGTATCATAGACTGGTGCGGAGAATTAAGGGAGCGTGGCCTGAACCGGTACTGGTGGAAGAACCAGATACTACCATAGACATAATATATGACATAGCAGAGAGGGGACACGAGATATCTAGAATATACGAGATGCTGATGTCTAAAGTGGGGAAGGAGGTAGTACAGTTGAGACAAGAATGGGAAAGGGAAGTGGGAACCCCGATGGATGATGGGATGTGGAAACGAGCCCAAGGGTATCATAGGAAGGTGTCGAGGAATGCTAGACTAAAGCAGATACAGCTGTATATCACGCACAGAACGTATATGACACCAAAGAGGATATCTAGGTTTAAAAATGCAGGACGGCAAGCATGCCCCAAATGTGATGAAGAGAATGTGAATATGGTGCGTATGTTTTGGTCATGCCCGGTTATTGAGCGCTTCTGGAGCGAAGTGGCACACAAGCTAGCAGAAGGAGGTGTTTAGATCATGGTCGTCACAGTGTGGGTCTGCTTGTTAGGGGGGGTTCCCCAGGCCACGGAAACTTAAGCATGTGAGCAAACTAAAGGATTTGGCATATGTACTTGCAAAGAGAAGAATTGCCATGGGATGGAAGACATGCCGTAAACCACGAGTGGAGGTGTGGTGGAAGGATTTGCAGAAATGGGCAGAGGCAGAAACTATGGTATGGCATGAAGCTAGCAATGTAGGGGGGGAGGAGGAGACGGAAACCCTGATGGCTTGGAAATTATTAATAGCAGAATTATTTGGGCCAATGCAAGATCCAATGGAACTCATGGAAGGGAACACACGGCCGCAAGACGCGGGCACAGAGCATTGGAGGAAGTGGGCTCGTAACGGGGGGTGGGATATGGGGAGCGGTGAACACAATCAAGTGATCTGTAATTGAAATGTTATTGTATGCAGTGCAAGTTTGGTTTGTATTGTTTGTTTAAACATTTAATAAAAAACGTTTTTTTAAAAAAGGCGCTGTCAAAGAAACACCCCTAAATCTAAGACTTTTATAATAATCGAGCTAATTAACATTAGTAACTTTGAAACATGAAAAAATCTCCCCACACCGAGCTGATTGGTGCTCTCACATTAGATCCTTATAGAAAAATATACATTATGTTCTGTAATTGGGCCCAGAAATCTTCCCACACGGCCCTCAATTTTATTATGTGATGTCACAATCCAACCAACCACTTCCTACATGAAAATGACAATTCATTGAATTATTTGCGATGAACAGCGGGACTTTATTCATCTGTCCCACCCATCTCATCTAAGTTCTCGTGAGAAGCGCTCCCTACCATGACACTGTCAGATCCTTGAACCACGGACATACTGCTATACAAATGTTGCATATTAAGAACTCTTTGACCTTCTTCCCAGGCGAAATGTGTTAAGGGGCAATTTGAAACTGCTGCGGTTCTCTTGAATCCATCTAAAAATCATGTTTTGCAAATCATTTTGAATTATTAAATGGTTATGATCTCCATGTCTGTCGGCGGCCCCATGGGTTCTAATCTGTGACCTCGAAAAATAACAACTGTTGTTTTGCTATTTACCATACCAGCCTAGGATCATAGGGCCTGCGATGTGTTACCAGCCACTGCGGCTTTGTTGCAGATTAATAAAAAGCTAACACACGTTGGCTGCAAAGGCATGCTACAAGGCCTATTTACCGTGTTCTAGCCTACCTCTAAGTTTGGTTATACTTACCTGTGCCCCTACAATTCTTTTATATGTAAATTACTTTTATTTTGGGATTGACTTATGTAGCGATTAAAAGGAGCCTCCTCCCCTTTTACAGAGCTTTTCTCGCAATTGTTACGTGCGCACCTTGTCACTGCACAGAAGTTGCATTTTTATTACATATCTTTGGTAGAAAACAGGTTTTCGCCATTACTGGTATTGTTGCCAATAGATACATTTTTCCATCCTAAATAATCGGTTGACTGTTGTACTAAAGTTCTATTTCGTCCAGCAGGACTGTTTGAAAGTCATCAGAGTATTCTGTGTCAGTGTTTTATGACACTGTCAGCCAGGAATGGTCTATGAGCTCCCTGAGTATAGTCCATTATAGTCTTAGTCTGCCCCGTTTATCTGCATCTTTCATAAAATCATTTGGGTCGTTCATGAGACTTTGAAGTGACTTTCTTTCAAATTTGCTCAGTTTCCTGCCTATGATGATTGGTTATTTATAACACACTTAATACCCAGAGGATGCGAAGAAACAATGAGACGATCTGGAGGAAGGGATAAAGAAGTTTAAAAAGATTAATTTGGACCGCAAAATATACAAACTACAGAAAGATATTGCCAATTATAAGGAGGAGAAAACCAATCCTTATTTGAAACAAGGTTTCTATATAGACCCAACAAGTGGTTCAAACTACCAAAGGAACAGCAGGTTTGTAACTTCTCGAACACGTCGGGATCATCCAGTGGCTCAGACCAATCACTGAGTGGTCAGGCTGGCACGAACACAGGAGGAAGAAGGCCACAACAACAATGGGCTTTTTCTGAGGGGGACAAAGGGGCCGCCCCCGTCAAGGCCATCCCAATTTGGCCTAAGCCCAGGAATGAGGACCAGGCAGTGGTACCAAAATCAGTAGATAATGACAAAATACTGATTATAAATCTATCTTCATATGTGTTGAATACCAGAATTTTCAAGTCACCTTCTAGCGCACCTAAAGTTAACGCTAACTATAGGTTAAATGATGTTCCAAAAATCATGTTTGTTGTAACATGAGGCTTTTTTATTCCAAAAATGATCCTCCAAAAATTGTTCTTAAATAGTAGTGCCCTCTACACATGCTTCACCAAATCTTTTGGCTCATCAGGAGGGATTTATAACAGAAAATTCAATTCAAATTCATTGATTAGATATAAACATGCCTAATGATTTGAAAATTCTGTTCTTCATAAATTGTGACACACTCGGCAGTCTGAGTGTTACTAGTCACCACCAAGCAGCACCCAAATTACCTTTATCAAAACAAAAACACTGTCAACCAAAGACCAATTTGCTATCAATTGTATTTGAGACTGCAAATGTATAAACAATATGTGTTGAATACTACTGAATTGGAGCTACTTTCTAAGGGCTTATCATATGTTCCTGTGACTAAGGCTGACCCTTTTACCACTGAACTAGAGTTTTAATCATTTTTTCGAGATCTTCTTACCCAACCAACATACTGAGACAACAGGGGGAAGAGATAACAGCGATGAGATACCCAACAACACAGGACTCAAAGTAAAATCTACGTTTAATCCTCCACCTCATACTTGTCCTCCAGAAATAATAACTTTTGAGAAGTCCTCTGTGCCATTAAAAAAAAAACTTTCAACCAGATAATCAGAGTAAATCTGAGAGGGTCAGTTTAAGAAAATTGTGTAACACACAAGGAATAACAATAAAACAGGCAGACTAGGGAGGGGGGATTGTTATTCTGAAAACAACCAAATATGACACCGAATGTATGAGACTACTGGGAGACAGGGACTTGTATAAAAAAAACTTGATCAAGACCCCACTATGAGACTCCAGGATGAAATCAAAAGCCTGACAGATCATGCAATTAATGAGGAATGAATAATCAAGGAGGAAGGCCGTTTTCTGAATAAATTGCATCCGAAGAAAGCAGCATTCTACACTTTACGTAAAACACATAAAAACAAGATCAATCCCTCTGGAAGACGAATTGTATCCACAATTGATTCTCTACTTGAACCACTGTCGGTATATGTCAAAGTTTTATTTTTAAGTATCAGATGTGATATCCTCTATCTCAAGTTGTGCTATAATAGGATGTAAAGGTTAGCCGCTGTAAAAGTAAATATTTTATTGTTCTTTTATATTCTGTTTTGTAAAGGTTCTTCATTTTGTAACTGAACCATAAACAAATTTAAAAAAAAGTTTTTTTGAAACCATTTGTTCTTCAGATGTCATCCTATGTCAAGGATTCCTCTGATATGATCAGGATTATAAAAAATGCAAGATGATATCCTAGTGAGAATGGATGGATGTTGAACCTTTATATACTTCGATTCCGCAAATGAAATGTTTAGTATTATTGGGTAATTTCCTAGATCAATGGAGGACAACTCACATACCGCCTACAGGTTTTATTCTCGAGTGTACTCGGTTAGCAATGACCAAAAACTTTTTCTTATATAAACACCAACTAGAAAGGAGTGAGTATGGGGGCGACATTTGCCCCCGATGTTGCCAACCTGTACATGGCTAATTATGAACATAAGTTCATCTCAGGGAGCAATAACAAACTAGTACAACATCCACATTTTTGCCAATATTTGTTGATGTGGCAAAGATACATAGATGACGTGTTCATCATCTGGAGGGGGTCCAGCAAGTCTGTGAATACATTTCATGAATGGGTCAATACTTGTAATGAGAACATCAGATTCACCATCGAATGGAGCAACATAGAGGTGAGTTTCCTTGATTTGATGATCAGAAAATCGGAAGACAAGTTGGTTACTACACTGTACAGGAAACCTACGGATGGGAACACTTTGTTGCACTACTCGAGTTTCCATCCGTTAGGACTCCGGCAGATTTTTCTCTATGGCCAATTTCTGCGAATTCGCAGGAATTGTACAGAAAAACAAGAATTTGTTAAACATGCAGTGCAACTGAAGGAGAGGCTATCCGAGAGAGGGTATCCCAAAAGATTAGTAAGAAACAACCTCAAAAGGGCTGCAAATACTAGCCGGGATGTATGTTTGACCCCCGGGAAAAGACCAAAGATGACACGCTAGTTTGTGTTACAACATTTATTCCGATAAGTACTGAGATAAAGAAAATTGTGAATCGGAATTGCAACCTGGTGAAACAACCTGGTAGGCTCTTCAAAAAACCAATGTTTGCTTTAAACAAAGTCAGAATTTGAAACAGAAGCTGGTCCACACCTATCAAGAGACTACAGGAGATCAAACAGTGTGCAATCACTGGGGGCTACCATCTATAATAGGCCATCACATATGTGGGAATTGTGTGGCCTGCCCCTCGACGGAAACAAGGTACGAGTTTAACTATGGGGCTACAAAATGGCAACTTAGGAATCACACTGTCAGACTAAAAATGTGATCTACATTATCAGTTGTCCTTGTGACCTGATATATGTTGGAAAAATGACTTGAGAAGTGAGGCAAAGAATATCTGAACACAGATCATGCATACGGAACAAGGTGGTGGATACACCTTTGGTAGGTCATTTTGTGCGATGCTGGTTCTATAACCTAGACACGGTACTGCAGGGACTCAATGTCTCAGTCGAGTCGAATAACCTTATCACTAACAGATAATGCCCCTCTGATGAATAGGGAGAAGTTTTTGCTGAGATAAATTGTGAAGGATGCCAGTTAAAAAGATAAACCCAATGAAACATTTTCCAGTTGGAATGAACTCAGAAAGAGGATGTGATGGCAACTAGGAGTATTTACAACATGGAAGAACAATTGACCTAGATAAATATTGGAAGGATGCTGCTTTTAGCATAACACGGAACGGGCACCGTTTGTTGTCCAGGTATCCACGTGAGGGTTTAAAAATGTGAGGAGGATGAAGCACCTTAGTACATCTGATAATAACGGTCCCATATAATTATGACACCTATTTGTAAATAATTGATGAATTGAGAATCATGGGCGAATTTTTATATATCTGGTTCGTGAAATAAACAAGAAGTGAATGAGAAAAATGCACATTGTGAATTCCATCCGCAATATCTATGTCAGAGAAGGGTGAGTAAAACAGGACAGTTCGTAAACACAAAGCAGTCCTCTTTCTATGACCATGGATAGATCATAGATGAGGCGATGTGCAACGCAGGCACCGTGTGTATACGCCCGTGAGGCACTGAAGACGCAGAGAACAGCATTGGAAGGTAAGTAAATAACAAAGAAAGACGTAAAAACCTGCTGAAAACGCATAGTTGAGATACAGCAAGTGATTATGATTTGCAACACTGTGCTTTTCGTTGTATCTACAGATGGGACCCGTGGTTTAGATTTCTTAGTTTACTAAGCATACACAGTATTGGCGGGACTAGCTACGCTCAAAGGAAGCAAAGCTCTCTATAACTAAGTGAATTAATACCAATAGATATGAGACAGCGCAGGCTGCAGGGAATAGGGGCCCAGATAGGCACGCCTGTGTTAAAGATCATGTTGTACACTAATATGGCCTGAGGATTTTCATAGTCTCCAACTCTGAGAGAGAGACCCATGGCAGCAGGCACAATTTGTACAGATATAATATATGAATGGGATATGTTATATTCAGGATAATTGAACCACGATCCAAAAGGAGGTGATAGAGTAGACAGTTTGTAATAATAGAATAAATAACCAATGAAATAACCATACAAGACTATTGAGCAGTGACAAGAAACGTGATACTTTGTCTTGCCTTTAATTTAACAGCACAATGGGTGTGTAAAGCGATTACGTACCGGGAAATCGCCCAGAGTTTATTGAACTAAAGGAAAGATCATCTAACTAAGAGGGCGTTCAGCGTCATCTATTGGTGGACCCCCCTTGTACGAAATAGTCTTAACTGATCTAGTAAGTATATTTCCTTGCTGACGTAAAAAAGAAAAAACACAAATGTGAATGAAAAAGAGGTTGACAGAACAGCTGTTTAGCTGCACACAGGTGAGCAGAGAGGACGTACACTCTATTATGAGAAAAGTTCTGACTACATGCAGAATAGAATGGGAGAAGAGATGCTTAAAAATATGAGCCATCAACAAATGTGAGAGTGAGTATGTCACCTATGTAAATAGATTTTTGCTGTCGAGTTTAAGATATTTGAACTGGAGACAGTAGGTATGTTTCCAACCCAGTTTCCCCCACTTACAGGCCAAATGAAGGCTTTTTTGTCAACTTTATAAACCTACTTGCGATTCATCCAGAACTTTTGCACCTCCTCCATGAGCTTAAGGTGTAGGTGAGTCAGATGTGAGTAACTACTTGTGAGAGTTACTAGATGATACAATAACAGTGAGATTTAAACAAATGAGGATGACGATTAGACAAGTGGATGACATTAGATGTTATCATTTTGTTTTTATAGATGTGGCTCACCCCAGTTTATCTGAAGGAAGACACAATTGGTACTTCGCTTTTTTGTCCTGACGAAGGTTGCACCAATTAAGGGGCACGATTTGGAAGGCCCTGCTTTGACATTCGAAACACGTGTAGACCTAGAAATCTGTAGGAATTGTGACACACAGATATTTTCACCTGTATTTGAAGAAAGGGAATGATATTGTGTTAAATAATCATTGTAGATGGTGGTAGATGTATGCTATCATCGTGGGAAACCAAGATAAATTGACAATAGGAAAGTATGAGTATGAGTGTAAGAGTGGGTAAATGTATGTGGGCATCAAAATGTTTAGCTAAATGAAATATGCCAATTTTATATATTTTGTGTAATAAATTAATGTCTTTTGAAATGAAAAAGTGAGTAAGAGCATATTGTCATCCTCGTTCCACTCGTTCTTGTGATATTTTGGCTTCAGAGCAGCCAGCGGCACAGAAACTGCCCTCCTGAACACCCGAGAACATCTACTCACTAACCAAAATTATAGCCTTCCTTCTGTCCTCATCCGCCTTGAACTGCTTTTGGCACAGTCAATCATGCCATCCTGCTCAATCGACTCTGTGAGAACCTGGGCATCACGGATCAGGCCCTGGCGTGGTTGAACTCCTTCCTCCTGGACCGACCCTCCCAGGTCGAACTTGGGTCCTTTCTCTCCACCACCTCTCCCTCCACATGTGGTGTGCCCCATGACTCTAACCTCTCGTCCTGGCTCTTCAATGTCTACTTGGCTGCTTTGGCCTACCATATCTCTATATTTCTACCTTCTCCTCTAACTTTCAGTGAAATGCGGCTTACACTCCGCTCTCTTTCAGGTTTACCTCAGCCGCCTCTGCTCTTTCGCTCATTCCTGACTGTCTATTCGCGATTCAGCAGTGGTGCGCCTCGAACGATCTCTGACGTAATGCCAGTAATACTGAGATCCTTCTCATTGGGACTCGTGCTCCTGCTTTCCCTCTCTCACTCTGGCCACCCTCCTTGGCCCCTCTTCCTTCGCCTCCACTCCCTTCTTCTCACCTCACATCACAGGCCTTGCCAAGAAGGCCCACTACCAGCTGCACCTCCTCCGAGGTATTCTTCCTTTTCTCACTTTACCCCAGAATCTCAGTCTCCAGAGCCCTGGTTCTCTCTGGCTGGACTACTGCAACAGCCTCTTTCTCAATCTGCCTTCCTCTAATTTCCACCCTTTGCAACTAACCTAGAACAGGACTGCAAGACTTTTCCTTGGCCTCAAGCCCAGGCACGGTATCTCTCCAGCCCTGAAATCTCTCCATTGGCTCCCGGTGGCTGCAGGGATCAAATTCAAGATCCTCTGCATCATCCACAAGGCTTTCTGGGGCCGGTGCCCACACTACATCCAATTCTTTCCTCCAAAACACCTTCCTTTGCTCAGCCACCTCTAAATCTCTGAGGGTCAAATGCTTCTCCAAGCAGAGAGTTGGGGATAGATCTCTCTCCTCTGCAGGTGCCTCCCTCTGGAATGGCCTCCCTGCCCCGCTCAAAACCTTCCTTTTCACCTCTGCTTTCCATCTCTTTCTCTCTCTCCTGCTGATCCCTGTCTGCCATGCCGACTGGTTGCCTGGCTACCCTCAGAGTCTCACTGGGTACCAGGCTCCTCCACAACCAGTAGCCCCTGCACTGGCTCTGGGCCTACCAAAAACTTAGGGGCTGTAACTGGAACTCTGCAGTCCCCTGCCTCCTTGCACTTACCCACAGTCGCGTTGCCCTGGCTGCACTTACTCAGCGCAATGCTGCCCTGATTGCACTTCCCCCTTGCCCCCCCTGCACTTTGCGTTATCGCACTTGCATGACCTGAATGACACAAGGCCTAGTAAGATAGTTTGTTTTGTCCTCCCTCTGTCTTCCCTCACTTGTCTTTTCGCGCCTAGAAACACTTGTGTACAGGCACGTTATAAATGACTTATCATATCATATATCATAGCAATATAGTTCAAGTTATAAAGGTGTATACGTGGATGGCCTTCTATTTTGTGCTTCACTTTCAGTAGTATGGGAGATCAAACACTCTCCCCCTCATTTCTTCTGCCTTTATATACATCTGTGGATTAGATTTTCTCTGTTTGATTCTCAGAGACTTTAGTGTAGGTCAACACCACACGCGTGCCTATTGTGGAATAGCTGAACCACAAAATACCAGTGTTCAATGTTTCTACTGGCTCGAATCAATTCATCAATGCCAGAATGAGCTGTTGGAGTGGTTCCACTCCAAGTCTTTATTGTCCCTTTCTCTAAAGGTACCCTTTGGATGCCAAGAACAACATGTAAAACTCCAACAGAGTGATTTAACCAAAATACATTTTCCAGTTTGTTCTTTTTTGGTAGCCATCTAAACACCCCATGCTCAACCTTTGTGTAGTGTTAGAACTAAATGCAAAGTAATGTAGTTCAAAATGTCCCTTTTCACGGTTGCCAGTACACTTTGCCATAGTATTGTAGTGTTAGTACCACAACATCCAGAATGCAGTTCTCTTTACCTTTTTCAGGTTGTCAGCTCCTCTACTATGTTGTTATGGAGTGTTACACCCACAACACCTTTCAAATCGTTTTCTTGATTCCTTCTCTTATTCCTCAGTATCTTCCCCGACCTCTTAGGGTCACTTTTCATATCCTCGGCAGTTGTCACTTCTTGGCATTCCACATAGTACCGCTTGACTCATTAGCCATTAGTCATCACTTTCCATTTCTATCTCTCGCAGCATTAACCTCATCCAATACCCCTTCTGCATCAAAGGCCCACCAGGACCAGCTAGCGTTCCTCGTTCTAGACTGTAAGTTATTTGTTGTCTCCTCTCGACTTTGTTTGCACGTTTTCACTCGCTTAACTGGTGATCTTACCCAGGGTAGTTTCTCTATACTTCTCCTCGCACAGTACTCATTTGTACTGCTTGTGGGTCAATCAGTGTGATCACTGTTCTTTCAATCAGTGTCTCCACTTTGATGTGTTCTGCTTCTTCGAATTCCAACCTTCGCCTTCAGGAGTCACTTCCCCTTCCGTCCTTACTCCATTTCTGATCCCTGCAGCTTTGTTTGTGGGTCACATGGTCATGGAAATAAATACTCTCTTATCTGTGTTATCATCCACCGTAGCTTTCAGAACTCCCAGGAGTCTTCAATGGATGTGGTAAAGGCAAATTGTGAAGCACCTACTATTTCTGCTCCGATGTTTCGGTTTACCCTGGTAGCACACGGCTGCCTATCATTGCGTGCCAAACTGGTTAGGTGTGGTGCCTCTGGGACTTTCCCAGGCAGCCAAGTCCTCTGCCTTGGCAGTCAGTCTGATTTGGGCTGGCTCTTCCTCCAAGTCACCCCTTGGCACCGTGCACTCCTCCATCTACAGCCCGGACTATGAACCCCCTAAACCAAATCAAAAGGTTTGCATTTTTTTCTGTGAAATTTGGTCAAGAGCCTCCTGGTTTCGACTGTGAATATTTTCACATACTGCTCTATTTTTACCAGAAATGCCTGCACTTGGGTCTTGTCACACCCATGCACTTAACTGATCTGAATAAATCACAGCTTTAAAAATCAATCTCTTATCCCAAGTTCCCTTTGCACGTGGGCACAAAGAAGTGACCTGTTCACAGATGGAGCCTTATAAAATATTTAAATAAAAATAACAAAATATTGAATAAACAGGTGGCTGTAGCGTCTGGTTGGGTCACTGATGTCTTCTACTCCACTTACTATGTTCACCAACTTTGGTAATCCTCTGGTTTATATGTTACTGTTTCTGGTTGATTTCTTGGAGTAACCGTTTATGCTCTTTTTCAACATTTGGAAGGTGACACTTGGTGGCATTTGTTGTAAGATTTCTTAGCTTTGCGGACAGCACTGCCTGTTCTCTACTCCAAGTTTTGACTTTAGTTGCTGCTTGTCTAAGGCTTCTGTCTTTTGATGCAATGGGATATCAGTCTGTTTATCTGTTGGACTGAAGCTCTGTGAATTTTCTAGCGTCTCAGAGTCCAATGTGCTCTACACACATAGGGTCTGTGCCACCAAGTGCTGGCTGGTCCCTGGGAATCCAACCTAAGCCCACTCAGTTTACCATTCTTGATATGGCCTGGAATCCTCAGGGGGTCTTTATTGGGACTACCCACATTTTACTGAGAAATGGTCCCTTGTTCCAGTATCCTGGAAGTTGCACTTTGGGAGATGCTTTCCATCTTTCATTAAATTCAGTGCTGCTTGCAGGCTCCGTTTGTAGCTGTCTCAAGGTCAAACTTTCAATCATGTTTGCTGCAAGACATGTTATCCTGGGAACAGCATATTTTCTAATGGCTTTCAATGTGTTTTGCATTACACTTGCTCTTCAGTTCCCTATCTTGACTGAACAGTAACATTGTGTTACTGAATTCTTTTTCATAGTTTGATTTTGGATGGCCCTTCCTGTGTGGTGCCCAGATAGATATTGTAGGTATCTAGCTCCCTCCCTCTTGAATGATTGACTTGCGATAACCCGCTCCTTATCATACTTCATTTTCATAAAAGAGAGGGGCTTTTGAGGTTTCTTGCTGGCCAGCTTCTCTGTAACCCAACCACTGGCAGGATCAACACACACTGGGACTTGGTCTTTTAAAGAGCTACGTAGATTCCTGGAATGAATTTGGTGGATCATAGAGAGACCCTAACAAAGCTTTTGTTCAAAATGAATAGTGCCTCTAGCATAGACCTCCAGCTGAATCATGATGTCCTAGCTAGCCTCCACTCTTGATCCAGATATTCCTAACCTCTTTCCATTCCAAATATTATCTTAGAAAGCCCCTTGACTACATGGATCAACCCCCCTCCTCCTCCCTTAGCGTGCTCATCTCCTCAGTCAGTCATTTTTGAGACCCTTGTGCCATCTTGAAGTTCGACTGGGGATGTTCCAGTGTTTGCAGCTCCACTATATGTACATATTATGTTATTGTGACTTTACCTGCACAACGCTGCAGGCCTCCAGGCGCTCAGGCGGCTCTGAAAAGGAAGGGGGTCACGGTGGTTAGTTAGTAGGGTTGAGAGGGAAAAGCGCAAGATAGCTTTGATGTGCTGTTGGTAGCTTCATTTCAGAAAAAAAAGTCACTTGTGTGCTGTTATGATTTTAGTTGATTGCCATTTGTGTGATTGTGGGTTGTTGTATGCAGGTATTTCATGTGCGTGATGGGTGTTGCGGTAGAGTGCCTGTAGTTTGGCTGTTTTGTGGTGAAGTTCTTGGTTGGGTGATAGGTATGCAGAGTGTTAGAGAGTTTTTAGCAAGGTTAGTCGGGGTTTGTCTGGGTTGTTTTTGCATTGGGTTAACCCTTAGGTTTAGTTTTATTCCTTTTCGGTTTAGCGCAGTATATGTCTTTGGGTGGTCCAGTTTTGTTGTATTCTTTTGTTGCAGTGGTAGGGTTTCTCTCTAGGGTGTTTTCTGTGGCTTGGTGCATTTAAAGATCCATGTTTTCAATACTTTCCTGAATTCTGAGTGATCTTCTGTTCTTATTTCCTTTGGGAGCGAGTTCCAAAGTTTCACTGCTTTGCAGGAGAATGCTGACTCCCCAAAGGGACTAGGCCCAGTGGTGACCCTAGACTCGACTCCTGCGGGAGAAGAGCCAGAGGACCTTTCTCAGGAAGAGGTACTCACCCCAGAGAATCACCCTGAACTTCAGTGCCTGTTGGATGAAGGTGGGCCCTCTAGGCTGGATTTCTGTAAGGGTCAGAGAGAGAGAGAGTGTCACTCTCTTGAGGGTTTGAGGAGACAGGCTCAGCCACAAGGTGAAGTGCCTAGGTCCTTTAAGATTTATTGGGAGGGTGTGCTCCTTTACAGTGAGCGCACTGAGCCAGAACCCAGTTCAGTTAAAAGGTTGGTTGTACCCAAGGTCTACAGGCCCTTCCTTCTGCAGTTGGCATGTGAGGTGCCCCTAGCTGGTCTTCTTGGCACTAAGCAGAGCAAGCAAAAGCTCTCAGCCCACCTTTACTGGCCCAGGATGGGGGTAGAAGTGGAAGCCTACTGCAAGACCTTTGGCAGTGGTTGACGCACACTTTTAGAGGGTTGGCATTGACATACCTTACACCCCCCACCCCCACATCAGGTGGACACAGGTTCATCCTGGTTCATATTATCGCTACCAAGGTGGTTGCCAGGGTCCACCTGGGTATCTACACCACAGCGGGGTTCCCTAAAAAGGTAGTCTCCAACACGGGAACCAATTGTATGTCTAGCTATATGGAGGCAACGTGGAAGGAATATGGGTGATCTACATGTTCTCTACATCCTACAACCCCCAGACCAATGGTCTGGTTGAGAGATTAAAAAAAACTCAAAGGCATGCTGGGTGCTTTGGCAGAGCTCATGGGGAGAAAATGTGTCCTCCTTTTGCCATGCCTGCTGTTTGCCTATAGAGAGGTGCCTCAGGAGGGTGTTGGATTCAGCCCCTTCGAGCTACTCTTTGGACATCCAGTGAGGGGGCCCTTGCATTAGTTGGAGAAAGCTTGGAAGCCACCCCTGTAGATCCTACCAAGCATGTGGCAGACTATGTGCAAGGCCTCAGGCGGATGAAGGCACAGATGATGGATCAGGCATTAGCAATTCTTAAGGCTAGTAAGGAGCTGAACAAGTACTGGCATGACCTCAAGGCCTCACAGGTGGACTGGAAACCTGGCCAGAAGATCCTTGTTATGGAGAAAACAAAGCCCAGAGCTTTGGCAGACAAGTGGACTGGACCATTCAGGATAATATCCAAAATGGGCAAAGCCAACTACCTGGTTGACATGGGTAGCCCCTCAGGTCTTCCACATCAACAGGCTCACCTTGTCACTGAAGTGGGGATGTTTCATGTCCCCTGCTAGCTTCAGGGAAAGAGGAGGATGAGAGTGAGCCCCTTCCTGATTTGCTACATAGCAGGGCTTTGGTTAGGCAGTATGCACCTGTTTTCACTGACACTAGCCATCATCCCATGATGCAGGCCTGACATACACTGGTGACAGTGTACTTGTTAAGAACAGATGCTACAGGATGTCAGACACAGTAAAGAACTACATCCAGGCAGTAGACAAGATGTTGGGCTTGGGTGTCATGAACCCTCAACCAGTCCATTGTCCAGTCCAGTGGTCCTTGTTCCCAAAGCTAGTTCCCAGGCAGGTACCAAAGACTGGAGGTTCTGTTTGGACTACTGAGGGGTCAATGCAGTCACCAGGACTGATGCGCACCCATTGCCCAGGGCTGATAAGCTTGTGGACAGGTATGTGCTGCCAAGTTTGTGAGCAGCTTTTACCTCAAATCAGGCTATTGGCAGATAGTCCTGACTGACCAGGCCAAGGAGAAAACAGCTTACTCAACCACTGATGGGATCTCCCAGTTTAGGGTCATACGTTTAAGGTTAAAGAATGCCTCTGTCACTTTCCAAAGGTTGGTCAATCATGCTCTCAGTAGGCTGGAGGCCTTCTGTGCGGCCTACCTACATGACACTGCTGTCTACAGTTCCACTTGGTAAGAGCATTTGACACATTTGGACCAGGTGTTGCACGCCATGAAAAGGGCCAACCTCACTATCAAGGCTACCAAGTGCCAGATAGCTCAGGGGAAGGTCACTTACCTTGGTCATGAGGTAGGAGGGGGTTAAATCCAACCTCTTTGTTGCAAGTGTGGGATACATCTACCAACCCAGCAGAACTCCCCCACATCACCAAACTGCATTTTAGCAGTTACCGGCAGAATGGATGCGCTGGCTCTGTTAAGCACCATTGCCATACATCAAAACTGTGTTTTGCAGTCACCAAAATAACAGCTGCGCTGTCTTTACCAGGCACATATGGGGCGAGATGAAACATAAAGCACCCTGAGAATTGCTGCAAGTCATTTTCTTCATTTGCATCAAAAAGAAGAATTCAAAAGCAGCCTAGTGCAGCGCTACTATGCTGCCAGCTTAAAACATCCAACTAAAGAAAAGGAAATGTTCTATGTTTAAAATGGTTTTGCACTGATGCCATTTCCATTTTTTTTCAACATTACACAGCTGGTTCAAGTAAGACACATTCATGCCCATCTATCTTCAGGCTATACACCAGCAAAGGAGGGCAGTCCTTCCTGAAAGGCATTATGTATCAAGGAAAATCTGTGAAAAAGCAAAGAAAGTCACTCCAGGTCATACGGGAAACGTTTTACTTTTGCAACAATCTAACACAGTCAAACTCTTCAGAAAAAGCTCTCTCTCTCCTTTTGCTTGATGTCAGTTTCAGAGAACCCTTGCGTTGGACAGATTTCTGTGTATTAGAAATTGACTAGGGCTATAAATGTTCAGAATATAGATGCGAGAAAGAGCCGCATTTGTAAAAGTGACATCCAAGAAGAATTAGCCCACGTGTAAAAGGGTAATTTTGCCAAACAAGAAAATGCCTTTTAAAAAGTAAAATGTTAAACTAAGGCTTTGTGCTTGCATAGAAATGTGATGGGGGTTTGCTGTAAAATATATACATGATACTTAGTCCCAAAAGACTTGCTTTCAGGTTAAAGAAAGAAAAATAAATAAATAAAATTACTGTGAGGCCAGCAGAATAGATTTGGCAGGCCCTGGCTTCAAAGGGCCCTGCCTCCCCTGGGACAGAATCACCTTCCCCAAGTGGACCAGCCCCCTGGAAACTGAGAGGGCCAAGGTAGAGAATCTAGCAACCTCGTCAGATGAAGCAGCATTGCTCCAGCATGAGACAATGGACTGCCTTGGTACACAGGTGTGAATTCCTGATGACGCCTCCCCTCAACTCAAACTGAAGGACTTCAAAGGCGAATCCATGGCAACACTGGGCTAAGCTGACCAGAGCCTGACATTTGGCTGGGGGTCAGAAGGAATGCCCATATTTGGAAAACAAAGACAGCCCTTTTGATTGCAGAGACTGTTCAGATCATGTCATTTATTTCAGTAATCAAAAGACATATTAATGTGAAATTATGACAGTTTAAATATCATGTTTGTGCCATTAAAATAAGATGTTGCAGGTGTTTCTAGGATGTTGGGGACACAGATGCCAGGAAAATGCCATTTCTGGGAAAAGCATACATTTGAAAATTAATGAAAACATGACCTGTGATAATATGTATACATATATATAATTGTAGAATTTTAGGTGAAATGTTTTCCATGGAAATGGCGAAAGATTACCAGAATGACTAAACAGCATCGCACCGTTTTGGGATGTGAATGGTATATTCTTTGTAAAATATGGGATCTGTCTACCTAATTTTTATAAGGGTGAAGTGTATACAAATAAGTGTTTTCCTTTTATAACTTTTTCTGGCAAAAATTACTATGGTGAAACAAAGGTACTTCATAAAACACCCACCCTAAAAACGAGTCACCTCCTTCAGACGAATCTGCTTACAGGGAGGAGGCGACTTCCATAGGATGACCTATCTGATTTAGAGGTATGTCTAGCTTAGTTCTGCCCACATAGTAAAGATACTCCGATGTTATCCAGCCTATAAAAGTAGAGACATTCAAAGTTCAGGAGACCTTCCAGAAAATCCGACAGGCAGATATTGAAGAAAATCCAGCATTCATAACTCAACATCCAGAGATCCAGATATTCCCCATTCATCCAGCAAGATTCCAGATCCCAGAAGCCAGGCCAGAGTTAGCTGACTCTACCCAGGCTGAACCTCTGATCCAGAATTAAAACCCTACCAAAATCCCAATAATTCAGGGAGAAAGGGGGAAAAGCTGCAGTACCTTTTTTGGGAGTATCATGTGACCAGACCGGCTTTGCCACGCTACCTGCTAGCCCAGCTGATGCACCTCACTGTCTCCAGTGACCAGACTAGGCCCAGATTTCCCCTTCGATGAGAGCCCGCTGCGCAGTGACCAGATCTTACCTCGCTACTCAGAAACCCTGTTCGCTGTCCAAGCTACCCCATTCAAGTGCTTGTTGTGAGTATTTCCCTTCCCCAGTAACCAAAAACTGCATCCCTTGCTTTGTTACCTTGTATTAGGTCCAATCCCATACAGATCCTATAACTGCCCTAGCAAAATCCTTAAAATTGTCAGAATCCTCTGTGTACCCTGTTCTTAGGAAAATATTTAGTGATCTCCATGTGTCCTTAGTACTATTTGGAATACATTAATTAAATTCCCATCTAAAGAGACACACGGCGTGAGGGGGTTAAAACTGCAGCTTAACCCTTTTCACAGGCAGCGTTTCTCTTTTTGATAATCTAGTCACGAAAATATAGTTTTAGTAGAACTGGTCATTTTCCTTTTGAATTCGATTTTCCCTGTGCAACTGCTTTTCACTTTTAAAACCGAGTTTCCTTTCCTTTTAAGAATCTCACACTGTCATCCCTCCAGAGTTACTGTTTCATTTCCATATTATACCTGTGATGTGCCTTTGTACCTTAGCATCAACACCGCATTCCGATTTTGTCTGTTTAACCCATTTTCTATGCCGTTTTGCTATTTTAAACCCGTGAAAATAAGCAATTGCAATTTCTCCACGTGTGATTTTGCTGCACTATGTTTTTCCTTCCAAAGTTGATTTTCTGAACTGTATGCCCGTTGCTAGTACATTGTCTTGTAGTTTGCTAGTCTTTTGACATCTTTGTTACTGCTATACCCATTTTTGCCTTATTCATTCAACCGCACATGTAAAACAAGTATTTAGTAAATCCGAGTGCTATTTTGCTCAATTTCAAGGGTTTTCAATCTGATTTTGCCTTCCATTCAGAGGTGGAAGGTCGGATTTTCATTGCTTTTGTTGCCTAGTATACCTGACTCCTTGCTACTCCTTTCTACCAACACAAAATTCAGTTAACAGGGGTTTGAGGGGGTGTTGCTGGGGGAAACATTAACTGTGGTGCAATCGTAAAATACCACCCGAAAAGTAATCTTGCCTTAATTCAATTGTGCACTGTATATCTTATGTAACCAGGTCAAACTAAGTTTATTCTATCAATTTACAGTGTAATTATCACCACACTGGTGATTGCCGCCCTATATTAAATTTGTGTGATTTTCTTTGGAAGTGAAAAATAAACAAATATTGTATTATCACTCACCAGCCTGGTTTATGGTCCATTGCGACCCAGGGTGTTTGTAAAGGGGGGTATGAGACTGGTTGGGTGCCTTCTCAAACTGAATTTGTAATAAATAAAATAAAAGGGTTTTAATTGTGCGCTGCATCCCCGGCCAGTAGAAAGAGTCCTGGTCTGGAATGTACCGTGCTTTTAAAATCCTTAACAAAGTGGGGGCTCGTGCCGGGATTTGAGATAGTGTTTCCACCCATGACAGCTTAACACAGCAAGCTAACCTAGAAAAGGTATGTATACTTTTTGTGGTTAGAAAAGTGTGTTACACTGTAAAAGCGCCTTCCCAAAACATAGACTCTAAGTATCAGGCCTGTGTGTAAAAATAAAGTAAACTCAACCCTGAACTAGACAAAAAGTAACAGAATACAGGTTTACTTGTATATAAATAAATTAATAAAGAACACTCTCCATAATGACCACAGTAGAGATAAACATGGCTAGGCAGCACTTTCTGCCCAAATTATTTGTCAGAGTGGAATGGGCACAGCAAGATGAGGAGGTCTGGCTAGGAGAAATGATGCAACAGATCACCACCATGAACAAGGATGTTTGGCAAGACGGTGGCCTATTACATCAAGCCTTGAGCGAGATGTATATGACTCCAAGCATTGAAGAGGAACAGATTAAAATTGTCCGATTCTCACCCTACCTATATCTCCACATGGGGATTATGGAGGAAAAATTTGAAGAAGATAGAACCCTTGTGCAAAACGAGTCTGAGCGCTTAAACCAAAGCCAGACAGAGCTAAAACTGGTAGAAGAGAAATTGCAAAAGAACCAAGATTCTAAGGTAGTATTTGAAAATTACATCAAACAGCTAAAAGAGGAGATGGTTCTACAACAACAAAATCAAATCATTCAGAGCAAGAGTCCCAATTAGATGCATTAAAAGTGGAGTGTCAGACAAACGTTGACTCTCTGGGAGAGAGTCAACAGAAACTGAATCAACAACTAAAATATAATAGGGCCTGCTCAGAATAAATAGCCATGTTACAAAATCAGATCAAAGAATTGGAAGAGGCGAATAAGAAATTAATCAGTAAAGAACTCCACCTCCAGACAGAATTTAACCAAGAACGCCAGAGGGGCACCCCGCATCAAGAAAAAGATGCCCTGTGTGAGGAAGTGAGCAACCTAAAAACAGATCTACAGGAAAGAAAGTT
Organism: Ambystoma mexicanum; assembly: GCF_040938575.1. Taxonomy (NCBI): domain Eukaryota; kingdom Metazoa; phylum Chordata; class Amphibia; order Caudata; family Ambystomatidae; genus Ambystoma; species Ambystoma mexicanum. Next base: position 542,619,135 of record NC_090928.1, on the reverse strand, counting down.
AGACCTCCAGAAACTAAAGGAACTAAAAGTAGAATATGGAAAGTTATTGGGGCACACCAGACGAGTGGAAGGTGCTCGAGAAGAGAACACCCAAGCTAAAAATGTGCAAAATCAGGAGATGAATCTCCTGCAACAAAAATTGTCTCAGTATTCCCAGACCATACAGACAGCACAAAAAGACAATGAGGCCCTCTTTGATGAGAACAGGGAACTGCAGAGCCACGTAGAGGCTCAAGTAAAGGTCATAGAAGTAAGTCAATCCATGACAGCAGAGGAAAAGTCTCAGGCCTTTGCCTACCGTCAGGAAATAGGGGCTGAGAAGGAGAAACTTGAGCCGTTAGAAAAAGAGTATGCTAAGCTAAATCCAAACTGGAGGGATACTGAAAAAGTAGAGAGGGACAGGGCAACCCCTGATCACAGCGGGGTACCCTCTGTACTAAGGGCCTCAAACACATTTATCACTTTGTATGCACAAGGCGCTGCTGATTTCATGCCCGCCAGTTCACAAGAACAGGGAAGCATGAGGCAGCCAGACTCAAGTAGGTCCAGCATGACTGAACAGGCAAGCCACCGCCCATCAGAGATTGCTGGACGGGCATCCCTGTACGAATTCTGAAATTGTATGGCTGAAATATCTGATCAGGAAGACTCCTATGAGGAGAAACTCAGGGAGCTAGACCCACAGAAGCATCACTTACAAAGGAACCATTTGGTTCACTTCGCAGAAAAACAGCATGAATTGAGGCCCCAAAAGAGCATTCTAAAAACCTCCATACAAGCAGAGCAGTGGGGGTGGAGGGGTTCTCCACCAACCCTGGAACCCGAGAGGAGTCAGAAGGCCGCTCTTCTGTGCGAAAGAGGGAGTCAAAGGGGAGTGACCCAGAGAGCCCAAGGTACAGCATGGGAGAAGAAACCAGGCCCCACCATTCTGAGAGCAAATCGCAAGCTCAAAGAATCAAGGAGCGCCTAGAAGATAAAGCGGGGACCTCAAACAGTAGCAGCTCTGAGGCTGAGGGTGAGTGGACTCGGGTAACGCGGCAAGAGAAGGCCAATAAACAAAAGAGAGCTCGGGTGAAAGAACCAATTAGACAGAATAAGGCTATTAGGAATTTTATTACCCTGTATCACCAAAATGCAAAATATTCTGTTTGGGAGCAGCTGAAACTACATGAACAAATGATGGACTCTTTTCACATCAAAAATAGCCAGAACTGCATAGATTATGCCGAATGGAGGTTCTCTCTGGAGTACTCCAGCTTCTTTTCGGGGCTGGAAGACCAGAACCATTCAAGGTAGTCCACCTATAAGGCAGCCATCTTGAAGCACTTTTCCACCCACAGAAACCCCCAAGAGGCTCGCAAAGCAGCCTGCAATCTGCAATGCAGAGAGGATCAGGCCCCAAGAGAATTTGTATAGGAGCTAAAATGCGGCTTTGCACAAACCACCAGGTGGGTGCGCACGAATAGTAGAGAATTCATAACCACCTATTTTCATGCGCTCCCAAAATATATAATGACCCAGTTGGTAAGGGATTCTCATGACGACAGGACCCTGGACTGGGTAATAGAGCAGGCTACCATGATCTATGATGTCCAAAAACCTGCAGAAAACAAAAACCAGACAAAAACACCCAAACCAACCAACAGCCCCACTGCTGCTAAGGTGGCAGAGGTGAAGGTTGCCCCCATTTTGGATCTAGAAATGGGGGGGTCTTAAAACACATGTTCCCAAAACCAGCCACATCAGAGGCAAAGAAGGCCATCTGATCAATCAGCAGAATGTGGTAGTCAGGTAGGTAATCCCACCAATGTGACCCCTAACTCTGCTGATTACATCAGTCCCAGATATAAGGGCAACAAACCTATCTTGGGGTACGTATGACTCCCCCAGCCCAAGGGAGGGGATCCAACCAGGTGAATACTGCCTCAGGAAAATTCCCTCCTAACTTCCCTCAGGAGGGCAGTAATTCCCCAAATCCTGGGTTAAGTTTCTTTCCCCGGTATCTACCAAACCCCAACCTGCAGGGCAACCCTCCTTTCTTTCCCTGCTTTCAGGAGTCCAGACCACCCAATCTGGGAGAGGGTAGGCCAAGGGTGGAGGGTTACCAAGGGAACCCCCAATACCCAGGGTACTCTGAGAGATGGGATAGGTACCCTTCCCGAGAACCACCTAGGTTTGAGCAAAGACCCCCGTACCAGCCAGAACGGGTGCCCCAACTAAAGCACCAGGTCCAGAACCTCACGCAGGATCTGAATTGCATGTTGAGGGCTCAACAAAACCCTCAGATGAACATGGCGGCTCAGAACCCCTCAAACCCAGGGTCGGGCACCCCAGAACAATGGCGGGGAGAGAACCCCAACAACCCACCGTTTCCAGAGGAGGAAGCACGGGAGGAAGGGGGGTGCAAAGCCCTAGAGGAAGCTTCCGTCCTCATCTGTGAAAACCCCTGGACACCCCGGAACCGGAACTAAAATCTCTTGTTCCCGAAAACCTGCAACCCAGGGAACAGAGGGTGGGTAGGAGAAATAAAGAAATCAAAAAGACCCATTTTGGGGAGGAAGTTAGTGTTCTCTAGTTTGAACGGGAAGAATCCTTGAAGGATTCTGGGAAGATCTTCTCCTCATTCAATGGACCTGAATGAAGACTGGGTGGGTGTGGGGAATGATTCAGTCACCCAACCCTGAACCCCAGAATTGTCATCCTGAGAACAAAATATGAATGGATGGATCCTCCCCACAAACTGGTTCTAGTGACTGCCACCAGGTAAAGGGGGGGTCGGCACCGACCTAAGGGAAAATGGGGATTCTGAAATCCCACATATTTCAGGATGCCAGATTTTTGTTACAGATTCCCAGATTCCGGCAATGAAAAATGTCCAAAACCCCACTGTGTCGGAGTCCAAAATAAAGAAATTGACCTCCCAGCTTGCCTAAAATGCCCATTACCTTTGCCCCTTGGAGGAGAAAGAAGCTAGATTCTACGCCCCCGTCCGAGTGCCAGGGCAGTGTGCATTTTCAGCACTGGTGGATACTGGATCCCAAGCCACTCTTTTGTCCAGAAGGGCCTTTGAGCAGCTAAATTCAGGAAGAGGAGAGAGACACCAGATCCCTCTCACCCCTCTTCCTGGACAACTCCAGAACCTCAACGGGAATGAAATTCTTGTTGAGGGGACTGCAGATCTGGAAATTTAAATTGGGTGACATAAGGTGAAGCACCCGGTCATAGTCGTGACTCCAGAGGGGTCCCCATGTCTATTGTCCCCCCTGATAGACTGTGTCAATAAGGTCCTCTAGACTCAGACTAACCGGCCAATAAAATTAAAACAAAGTGTCAACCATGTTAGATAAAATGCCACATGCCACATGGCTGAACACAATTCTGATCATATGGAGTTTCATTTCCAAAATAATCAAATACCTGACATTACAGTAATTGCTGTAGGACAACAAACTGGTGATGGGAACTCCTCTCCATTCCTGAAAATCAACCTTCCTTCCAGTTTCAAGTGGCATTCCATGCTGGAAGGAAATACTTTGAAATTGTATATTAATTTCCAATCAGAAAATCCAAATCCTGTAGTCAAGTGATGAAAAACCAGCTGACATTCAGAAAATTAGAGAACAGCTGTTCCTCCCTATTCAGTTAAATGAGGGGAAGGAGCCTGTTCTCTCCCGAGTGTGCCTCAACAACGGAAAGAGCTTCATCAGCAAAGCCATGTTCAGAAAACTCCCAAAAGATTTAACCATTCCCACATTTAAATTGATGGATAAGTGGGAAATGGGCCTGGAAACTCCCAATTCCAAACATCTCCTGCCTAGCAGGTGTATGCTCAAAATTTCTCTAGGTGACAAAAGCATAGAGCATAATTGTTGAGTCGTGCGAGATGTCCCTGCTGCATTCTATTTAGGCAGTGACATTCTCAATCGGTTTGCAATTAATTTGGACCTTATTAATTACAAGGCTTGCTCCTGACTAGGGGGAAATCCCATGGGCTTTGATAATTTTGAAAAAGCATTTCGGTCAGCCCAATTGCTGCCATATGCAGTTGAATTTCAAATTGGAGAGGAGGTCACCAACCCAACACGGACCCAACAATTCCCACTTGACTTAAAAATTAAAAGAGGACAGAAATGACAAAATCCTGACACCTATGTACACCTCAATGCCCATCATCAACAGCAGGCGATGGGCTTAAACCCAACACCGTTAGTCAATGTAGAACACAACACCATTCCAAAATTGGTGGATAACGGCGACCTCAGGAGTATCACTCTGGGCACAGGCACCAGTATTGGAATGGCGGTTGATGACCAACATTTTTCCATGGATCTAGGAAATGAACTGATAGGACCAATCCCCAATGACTGCTATGACAATGACAGAGACAGTGACATACCACCGGACAGGATCTTCACCCAGCAAGGGGGGAATTTCCTGGTGTACTCTTTCTGCCGTTACAGGGAGGAAGACATGAGCTGTGACATCAGGAAGGATGAGGTGATATTGCAGGTCCACAATGACTGCCTCTCCTACCTTAAGCCCTCTGTCCAGGTCAACACTTTAACCAGAGACCTCCCCACACAGCTGGACAGCTGGAGGAGGCCGCTGAGATTGGTAAACCCAAAGTCTTTCCAGCCTTCAGGCAAATGGTTAAAGAGCGGGTCAACCTTGCTGATGCCTGTGAGACTGAGGAGCAAAAGCAAAAGTTGAAACGGGTGTTCTTAGATTTCCATGATATCTTTGCTGTGGACTCGTATGACTGTGGTCACACCGAGATACATACTACCTCAATTCCCACAGACCCTGGGATGACTCCAGTATTTGTGAAGCAATATCACTTGCCTCTCGCAACTGTGGAGTCCCTGACAGAAATTATCAAAAACCTAGAGTCCTGTGGGATAATTCGTCCAGTCCACAGCACCTAATAATCCGCTGCTGGGGATTTTAAAACCAAATGGCCAATGGAGACTTTGCGCACGCCTTAGGGAGCTGAACAAACGGGTCCACATGTCCCGGTGGCCTCTTCCCTACATTGACCAGGGACTGGCCCAGATCCAGGGGTCAAATGTATACACTGCTATTGACCTGACAAATGGATACTGGATTGTGCCCGTCAGTAGGGAGGACCAATACAAGCTGGCCTTTACCTTCAGGGGGCAGCAGTAAACATGGCCATGGACTCCCTTTGGATACACAAACTCCGTCAACAAATTCAACATCTTTCTACACAAGGCCATGCCCGATTTGAGTGAAAGATGTAACCTGGTCTATGTGGATAATGTCTTGATTAAAAGCTCAACTGTGGAGGAACACATAGCGGAAATCTGAAATGTTCTAACCCAGTTGAGGGTTGCCGGAGAAAAACTGTCCTTCCAGAAGGCACAATGTTGCAGGACCCGTGTTAACTTCTTGGGACATGAAATAACTCCTGAGGATCTCTGTCCCCAGGAGAAGAAAGTGGAAGCACTACTAAAACTGAAAGACCCCACAACTCTGTGTGAGCTCCGAAGCCTCCTTGGACTGACTAATTACAGTAGGAAGTTCATTGAGGATTAAGCAGAGGTCACAAGACCACTGGTCCATCTGTTGAAGGGGGGGTCAAGTGGGAGTGGGGTTCAGAACAATCCAAGGCAGTAAAACAACTCAAAAGAAGTCTCTCACAAGCACCTTGTCTCGCTTACCCTGTCAAAAACAAGGAGTTCTTCTTGGAGACAGGGTTCTCTAAAACATGCTTGACAGCAGTATTATATCAAAAGCATGACAAGGTCCATAAAGTCATCTCCTATGCAAGCAAGACTTTATCCACTGTGGAGGAAAAATTCAACGATTATGAGAAGGCACTCCTGGCAACGGTGTGGGCATTAAAAAATTACCGCCCGTTCATCCAGGGGGAGCACATCATAGTGCAGACTCCACACCAGCCTTTGCAATACCTCCATAGTGACAGAATCCGGACAGGAAATGTGAGTAATTCCAGAATTACTTCTTGGATTCTGTCCATGCAAGGCTTTCCTGTGGAGGCCAGATATAGCTAAAACAAGAAGAGTACCCTCACGCAAGGTCTGGCTGACTTGCATGATTGAGCCAGAGAAAACTGTCTCGAGGACGAAAGTCTCAAACCCCAAGACAACATGGAGGTGTACCCGAATTCCCCGCACAAAGTCTATGAAGAAGACAAGTGCGAGGGCATGCCCACAGTTTATGTGGACGGGTGCGCCTATCATGTTGACAGCAACAGGGAGAAGGAGCTTGTGACCGGCGTTGGAAATGCTAGGTGAATGATGCCCCGGAAACCTCTGCTGGGTACAAAATTGGTCCCCACAGTAGTCAGGTGGCAGAGTTGATGGCAGTTCATCAGGCCATCCTTACTGCCGTGCAACACTGACTCCACAAACTGCTCCTAATCACTGATTCAGATTATGTCCGGCACGGGTTTGTGGAGCACCTGGTCAATTGGAAAACCAGAGGCATGCTGTGTGCTAATAACAAACCGCTTAAACATGGCAAGCTAATACAAAATATTGATGATCTGGTCACCTCTAATGGGATGACTATCTATTGGAAAAAGATTAAGGGTTATTCCAGGATAGAGGGGCCAGACAAAACTGGAAACAACCTGGCTGATCAGTTGGCCAAAACCAGAGCCATCCAGGGGGATCTCCTCGAGCTTGAGTCCCTGTTGGGGGAAATCCAGGTCAATGCTGTCACCAGGTTCCAGACAAATGCTCACAATGAACTCTCAACTGCCCACTGGAGTAAGGAGACCTCAGATGCTGATTTAATCGTGGCACAAAAAGGGGATCCGATTATTGGGAAATTTTGCCAACACATTGAGGACCCTGAGAACTTTCCTCTGATGGAAACCAGTTACATGGGAAAGAGGACCTCAGGGTTTTGAAGAAGTGTCCCACAATGTTCTGAATCCAAGACAAATTGTTGGTAAGGAGAATCATCTCTGGATGCGACCAGTGAGTGGTACCTACCTCATTCTGAAGCCTGATGCTAAATCCCGCCCATGACGCGGCCACAGCCAGTCATTTGGGGTTTCATACTACTCTAGAAATCTTGCGGGAGGTTGTATAATGGCCACACATGGGGCAGGACCTCGACCAATATTTGAAGGGGTGTCTTGTGTGCGCACAATATCAGCCAAGTTCACTCACACACCGAGCTCCCCTCCAGAAGAGGGGTATGACAGTGCCTTAGTCAGATTTACAAGTAGATTTCATTGGGCTTGTGATTCGCTCCTCTAGGGGAAACAAGTACATGTTAACAGTAACATGCTTGTTCACCAAATGGGTGAAATGTCTCCTGGCCCCAAATTGCAAGGGAGAAACAGTAGCTGCCCTGATGATCAACCACATCTTCTCGCATTTTCGCCTTCCCCAAAGGATTGAGTCAGGCCGAGGAAGTCACTTCACCAGCGAAGTGATGACAAAGATGTGGCCGATACTTGGGGTAAAAAGGAAACTTCATATTGCATACTGCGTGTCCTCTAGTGTGGGAGTTGAGAGGTACAATAAAACCATTGTGAGCATTCTACAAAAGTTAGTGGCAGATTCTGGGCCAAGCTGGGACATCCAATTACCGCTTGTCCTGATGGCCATTAGATCTACACCATCTTCTGTGACCAAAATGTCTCAATTTGAGCTAATGACTGGACGAAAAATGGTGCTACCTCAGCATCTGCTCTACAGAATACAAAAGCAGACACTGATAAATGCCTCCAAAACACATGAATATGTTGAGAATTTAAGAAAACGCCTTCAGCATGCTTTTGGGTATGCTCAGCGGAATCTGGAGAAATCGGAGGAGGGGATGAAAACTCAATATGATTTAAAAACAACCAAAAAGGAATACCAAGTAGGAGACAGGGTCTACTTGTACACGTTTCAAAGGAACCAGACTAAGGAGCAGAAATTTCACCCTTCCTGGTGCGGTCCGTTTGAAATTGTAGATACAATTTCACCTTTCGCCTACAAAATTCGCATCCCCAAAGGAGAGCTGTCAGAAGAGAAATGGGTCCACATTAATCAGGTAAGGAGTTGTCACCCTAGACACACTTTGCGGCTGATAGAGGAGCCCAAGGAAAGTCAAATAGAGGAGACCCCTGGAGAATGGGACAAAAGAAGAAGAACAAGCAGAAGGGAATAGGTAGGTCCATAGGTATATCTATCTAACAGGGAGTACTTTTCTTCATTAGCATTGCAAAAGTGTATCACAAAACCATGGTGTAAAAGTTCAATAACTATTATTGCCTTGTTAAGTCATTTGTCTGCTGCTAATTGTAAATGTGTGTCTTGTTCCACTCAGGTCAACCTTCCGGTAAGACAGTTAGAGAAAAAATTCTAAAACCTGTCTTTATTTATCTCCTATTTAGTACTAATTCCATTCCCCTTGCCCGGGGACTCAGAAAGGGAAGGAAGGAAAGGGGGTGTAGCTCCACACTCCAACGAAAGACGAAGGGAGGATCCTGGTGTACCGCTCCCTGATGGAAGAAGAACACCACCCGATGAACCCCACTTTGCCCTACTCTCACTCAACAAGAAGTCTTGGAAAAGCAGGGGGGTATCTGTGGGTTACATCTACCAGCCCAGCAGAACTCCCCCACATCACCAAACTGAATTTCAGCAGTTACCAGCAGAATGGCTGTGCTGGCTCTGTTTAGCACTGTTGACTTGCATCAAAATTGCATTTTGCAGTCACCAAAATAACGGCTGAGCTGTCTTTACCAGTCAAATATAGGGCGAGATGAAACATAGAGCACCCTGAGAATTGCTGCAAGTCATTTTCTTCATTTGCATCAAAAAGAAGAATTCAAAAGCAGCCTGGTGCAGTGCTGCTATGCTGCCAGCTTAAAACTTCCAACTAAAGAAAAGGAAATGTTCTTTGTTTAAAATGGATTAACACTGATGCCATTTCCATTTTTTTTCAACATTACACAGCTGGTTCCAGTAAGACACATTCATGCCCATCTATCTTCAGGCTATACGCCAGCAAAGGAGGGCAGTCCTCCATGAAAGGCATTATGTATCAAGGAAAATCTGTGAGATAGCAGAGAAAGTCACTCCAGGCCGTACGCCAAACATTTGACTTTTGCAACAATCTAACACAGTCAAACTCTTCAGAAAAAGCTCTCTCTCTCCTTTTGCTTGATGTCAGTTTCAGAGAACCCTTGTGTTGTACAAATTTCTGTGTATTAGAAATTGACTAGGGCTATAAATAATGTTCAGAATATAGATGTGAGAAAGAGCCGCATTTGTAAAAGTGACATCCAAGAAGAATTAACCCACGTGTAAAAGTGTGCTTTTGCCAAACAAGAAAATGCCTTTTAAGAAGTGAAATGTTAAACTAAGGCTTTGTGCTTGCATAGAAATGTGACGGGGGTTTGCTGTAAAATATATACATGATACTTAGTCCCAAAAGACTTGCTTTCTGGTTAAAGAAAGAAAAATAAATAAGTAATTAAAATTACTGTGGGGTCAGCAGAAAAGGTTTGGTAGGCCCTGGCTTCAAAGGGCCCTGCCTCCCCTGGGAACAGAATCACCTTCCCCAAGTGGACCAGCCCCATGGAAATTATGAATGGGCCAAGGTGGAGAATCTAGCAACCTTGTCAGATGAAGCAACATTGGGCTAAACTGACCAGAACCTGACATTTGGCTGGGGGTTCGAAGGAATGCCCATATTTGGAAAACAAAGCCTGCCCTTTTGATTGCAGGGATTCTTCAGAACATGTCATTTATTTCAGTAATCAAAAGACGTATTAATGTGAAATTATGACCATTTAAATGTCATGTTTGCGCCATTAAAATAAGTTGCAGGTTTTTCTAGCATGTTGGAGCACAAACGCCAGGAAAATGCCATTTCTGGGAAAAGCATACATGGTATAGCTTTGAAAATTAATGAAAACATGCCGTGTGATAATATGTATACATATATATAATTGTTGAATTTTAGGTGAAATGTTTTCCATGGAAATGGCGAAAGATTGCCAGAATGACTAAACAGCATCACACTGTTTTGGGATTTGAATGGTATATTCTTTGTAAAATATGGGATCTGTCTACCTAATTTTTATAGGGCTGACGTGTATAAAAATAAGTGTTTTCCTTAATAACTTATTTTGGCAAAAATAACTTTGGTGAAACAAAGATACCTCATAAAACACCCACCCTAAAAATGAGTCACCTCCTTCAGTCCAATCTGCTTACAGGGAGGAGGCGACATCCATAGGCTGACCTATCCGATTTAGAGGTATGTCTAGCTTAGTTCTGCCCACATAGTAAAGATTCTCTGATGTCATCCAGCCTATAAACGTAGAGACATTCAAAGTTCAGGAGACCTTCCAGAAATTCCGACAGGTAGACATTCAAGAAAATCCAGCATTCATAACTCAACATACAGAGATCCAGATATTCCCCATTCACCCTGCAAGGTTACAGATTCCAGAAGCCAGGCCAGAGCTAACTGACTCTACCCAGGCTGAACCTCTGATCCAGAATTAAAACCCTACTAAAATCCCAATAATTCAGGGAGAAAGGGGAAAAGCGGTGGTACCTTTTTTGGGAGTATCCTCTGACCAAACCGGCTTTGCCCCGCTACCTGATTGGCCAGCTGATGCACCTCGCTGTCTCCAGTGACCAGACTAGGCCCAGCTGTTCCCTTCCAGGAGAGCCTGCTGCGCAGTGACCAGATCTTGCTTCGCTGCTCAGAAACCCGGTTTGCTGTCCAGGCTACCCCATTCAAGTGCTTGTTGTGAGTATTTCCCTTCCCCAGTAACCAAAAACTGTATCCCTTGCTTTGCTACCTTGTATTAGGTCCAATCCCATAGAGATCTTATAACTGCGCTAGCAAAATCCTTAAAATTGTCAGAATCCTCTGTGTACCCTGTTCTTAGGAAAATCTGAAGTGATCTCCATGTGTTAGCGCTGTTCTTTCCAATCATTTCAGTCCGTTGTATAAGTTCTTAGTACTATTTGGAATAAATTAATTAAATTCCCATCTAAAGAGACAAACAGCGTGAGGTTGTAAAACTGCAGCTTAAACCTTTTCACGGGCAGCATTTCTCTTTTTGATAATCTAGTCACGAAAATATAGTTTTAATAGAATCTCATACTGTCATCCCTCCAGAGTTACCTTTCATTTCCATATTATACCTGTGATGTGCCTTTGTACCTTAGCATCAAAACCGCATTCAGATTTTGTCTGTTTAACCCATTTTCCAAGCTGTTTTGCTATTTTAAACCCGTGAAAATAAGCAATTGCAATTTCTCCACGTGTGATTTTGTTGCACTGTGTTTTTCCTTCCAAAGTTGATTTTCTGAACTGTATGTCCGTTGCTAGTACATTGCCTTGTAGTTTGCTAGTTTTCTGACATCTTTCATATTGCTATACCCATTTTTGCCTTATTCATTCAACTGCATATGTAAAACAAGTATTTAGTAAATCCGAGTGCTATTTTGCTCAATTTCAAGGGTTTTCAATCTGATTCTGCCTCCCATTCAGATGTGGAAGGTCGGATTTACATTCTGTTTGTTGCCTAGTATACCTGACTCCTTGCTACATCTTTCTACCAACACAAAATGTGGTTATCCGGAGTTTTAAGGGATGTTGCAGGAGGAAACATTAACTGTGGTGCGATCAGAAAATACCACCTGAAAATAAATCTTGCCTTAATTCAATTGTGCACTGTATATCTTATGTAACCAGGTCAAACTAAGTGTATTCTATCAATTTACAGTGTTAATATCACCACACTGGTGATTGCTGCCCTATATTAAATTTGTATGATTTTCATTGGAATTGAAAAATAAATAAATATTGTATTATTACACACCAGCCATGGTCCATTGCGACCCAGGGTATTTGTAAAGGGAGTTGTGAGACGGGTTGGGTGCCTTCTCAAACTGAATTTGTAATAAATAAAATAAAAGTGTTTTAATGGTGCGCTGCATCCCTGGCCAGTAGAAAGAGTCCTGGTCTGGTGTGTACCGTGCCTTTAAAATCCTTAACACAAGGTACAAGATTTATAGGACTGGGACCCTCCCCAACTACTCAAACCCAGGTGAAATCTTGTATGGCCTCACTGGGTACTATAGAGACTTCATGGCATATTATGGCAAAGCTGCCTCCCTGACATCACCCAAGCAACCCAAGATGGTTCATTGGACTGAAGACTGTCAGAGAGCCTTTCAAGTGGCTTATGCAGATGAAGGGTGAAAACACCAAACTGCTCACGTGGTCCATTAGCCTGCAAGGGCTAGACTGCACCATTGAGCAGAGGCCAGGGAAGAGTCATGATAATGCAGATGGTCTTTCCAGAAGGTATGTTGACCGTCTGGATGAGGGCGACAATCTCATGGGAGATTCGTTCACCCTAGCCTCAGTCGGGCGGAGGGTTAATCATGGCACCCTTATAAATCAGATATGCGATACCCTTGGCATCACAGACCTGGGACTAGACTGTTTGACCTCCGTCCTCTCTGACCGAACTTCACAGGTTCAACTGGGCCACTTTCTCTCCCCCCATCACACTCTCCACCTGCAGCGTTTCTCAAGGCTATATCCTCTGACTGTGGCTGTTCACATCTACCTTGCCACTGTAGCCCTTTTGATCTTACCTTCTCTCTTCTCTTCCAGTGTCATGCAGATGACACAAAGCTCTCCTTCTAGCTTCCCTCCACTTACTCCTGTTCTTCCTCTCTCATTCTTGTCTGTCTGGTGTGCTACTAACGATCTCTGCCTTAATGCCAGCAAGACTGAGATCCTTCTCATTGGGACCCCTGCTCCCTCTTTCCCTCTTACTCTCTGGCCGTCCTCCATGGTCCCCCTCCCCTTCCCTTCTTGTGCAGCAGAAAACCTTGGTGTCATCTTCGACTCATCTCTCCTCACATCGTGGACCTTGCCAGGAAGGCCCATTTTCAGCTGCACCGCCTCAGAGGCATCCTCCCTTTCCTCACCTTCCCCCAGAAACTTAATGTTGCCAGAGCTCTTGTCCTCTCTAAGCTGGACTACTGCAACATCCTCTTCCTCAAGCTACCTAATTCCTCCCTTCGCCCATTCCACTAATCCAGAATAGGACTGAAAGATTTATTCTTAGCCTCAAACCCAGGGACTGCATCTCTATAGCCTTAAAATCTCTCCACTGGCTCCCGGTTGTTACAAGGATCAAGTTCAAGGCCCTCTGAATCATCCACAAGGCTTTCTGAGGCCTGTGACCCTGCTACCTCCAACTCTCTCTCCATAAGTACATCCCTGCTAGAGCCCTTCGATCTTCTAGCTCCAACTCCCTATCAATCAGATGCTTTTCCAACAGAGAGGTGGGGGGAGGGGCGTATGAGATCTCTCTTCTGCATGAGCCTCCCTCTGGAATGGCCTCCCTGCCCCTATCAGGGTTTGAGTCGGATCTCCTTAGTTCCGGAAGCTTCTCACTACCCTCCTTTTCTCTTCTTCCTTCCCCCAACCCAGCTAATGCCCCCCCTATGCTGTATTTTGACAGGCTGCCTGGTTCCTTCTGAGTCATACGGTGCACCATGACCTCCGCGCACAGTCTACCCAATCACTTCAGTCTCCCCTGACCCCGTCTCTCTCCCAAACCTGGACCTGCCCAACCCGGCTCCCTCCCCTTGTACTAGCCTGGCGGTGCCTACACCCTACTGAGTCCACCCAGCCCTGTCCTCGCACTTAGCATGTGGATCCTCATTCCCTTCACTTCCTACTTTCCCCAGGCACTTGTCCACCTGGCCTCCCCTTAGCACTTGCTTAGCCAAGGGCCCCTCCTTAACACTTGCCTAACCCACAGGGCCTTCCCCCACTCTCCCCTCAACACTTGCATGCTCTTCACTCTTCCCTTCCCACCTTAGCATGAATGCATCCCGCTCTGGCCAGCACCATCACCCCCACTCTCCTGCATTTCTTGTTATTGAACTTGCACGATCCAAATGACATTCGGCATAGAAGGACCATTTTTGTTATTCTTAATCCCTGCTCCCCGACCCTCTTCTGTCTTGTGGCACCTTGAAACACCATTTGTTGTATAGGTGCATTATGAATACTCAATAAATAAATAAAATAAATGTGATGCTGGAAATGCTTTGGACGGACAGTGCCTCCTTGTGCTTGTACCACTACTTAGCCCTATATGCGCTTTGTCTGTTTGTATTCTGCACAGGAGTCACCCCTCACTTACCTCTGCGTCAGAGGTCAGAAGCTTGGAGTTTTCCTGGAAGCCTGTATCCTGAATCCAGCTGGAGGAAGAAGTTCTGCTACTTCAACTCTTCACCAAATCCAAAGGCTGCTGTGCTGATTCAAGGACTGATCAGAGAGTCCTGGACAGCCAACCTCTTCTCGTAGCTACGAGCGGACATAGTGCAACTGCTGTGCTTCACCCCAAAGTGTCCTGGAAGCCTGGCCTGAGTGCCTGCTGTCCTGCAGAGGTATCTGCATGGGTCCTGAAGAAGAGTGTCCAGGCATCTTATGCCAAAGAAGTCCACCAGCATTGTGCAGGAACCGGAGGCTGTCTAAGAACATTGGAAATCCAGATGGAAGTGCATCACCAGGATGAGGGGCGTACCCTGGCATAGTGCTGTTCGTTGCCCGGAGCTTGCCAAGTTCCAACCAAAGAAATCTTCAAGTGGCACTGTAGCCTTAAAATCTGTCCACGTTTCCATAGCTGAAGAAGCCCAGTCTCGCCGCCTGCAGAGAAATGCCTGCCTGTTGCCTTTCCGACCCTGCTTGGTTCCCTTCTCCTGCTCAACAGCAACAACCCAGCAACAACTGCTTCTGAGGGCAGTGGTTTGCGAACTTCTTCTTTTCAAGCCCCCACCCTTGAGTAAAACTACTGTTTCTGGGCCCTCCACCTAGTACTTTGTTCCCCCCTAAGAGACCCAAAGGATGTCATGGGGGGCCTCAGGCTTTTTAAAATATAAGCATATTAACTACTGCTTACATTTCCTATTAAAAGCAGCCACCTTATTCCTTTTTTTATATTAAAAACAGTAATCTTTACCCCTTTTTAAAGCATTTGCCCCCCCCACTGCAGACATCCTTTGGGCCCCCTGGGGGGACAGCGCTCCAGTTGAAGACCACTGTTCTAGAGGGAGTCCATCCTCAAATAAAGCTGAGAGACTCCAAAACTTCCGTCTTCCAAGGCACCCAAAGAGCTGTGACAAGGAAGTGGGGCTTCCTCCTGCATGGGTAACACCAGGGTCGCAGATTCGTCTTAAACCCGGTTCCCTTGCTGCTTCCCAAGTACCTGAGGGGTGGTGGGAGTTGTAGAAACAGGAAAAGACAATTAATGAACACATAAGGACTGGGCATTAATATAAAAGGAAAGTATAGCTTACCTTTTATTGCAGGTTGCCCAGGTTCGGGGGTAGGGGGTGTATCCACGAACTGTTGCCTTTTGACTCCAAAAAAACATTCTGCCTGTGTTCTAAAGTAATTTCCTACAGTGATTTGAAGTTAAACAGTGCTTAGTAATTTTGGTGCATTTTATTACAATTACCAGTTGGTGCATTATTGCTGAAGCTAGGAATAACTATGGTACCACACAGTACTGTACATATTGTGTTGTCTGTTGAAGAAGATTGTCCTATTTAAGTGTGTATATATATTCATCTAAACCTAATCTAATTTAATAAAAGAACTGTTAGCACATAACATAGTGTATAGACATTCCTTTGGGGCGGGTTTGGGGATTCACTTCACCCAATAACCAGCCTGCTCCACCTCCCTGTAAGTCTTGCCCTTGGCTGCTCATCCATTGCTAGCCCGGGAGCTTTGGCAGGGGTGCCTCTGTGCCCCTAACCCCATCATAGTGGGCATCACAGATAACCCCCCAGTCTTTACAGAGAGGAAGACAATTGTCTCTGGTTTTCCGAACCATGAGGAGGAACCTGCACCAGAGGAGTAAGTTGTCTGTGCTGCAGCCCGCGATTATCTTTGGCCACAATAACTCCACTGGCTTTATTGTACTTTCTCTGCCAAAAGCCAAAAAGGACGGTTTGAAATCTGACTCGATGTTTCCAGTGTTTCATGGTGCTTCTTTGCAGTTTCTAGGGCTCGATGGACTGCTTTGCCAAAAAGAACCTAATTTTCTATTGGCATATTTAAAAGGGTAGCTAAAATCTCTGCTCTAAAGGCAGAGTTTCTGAGCCAAGCACGTCTCTTCAATAAGTTTCCCTCTGCAATGATTCTCACAGCAGTATCTGCTGCCTCTAGGGTGTTTTTTAGTACTGCACTAGCTGGGGTAACCGGCGTTGCCCGTGTTCTGATCGTGTGGTGTATCATCTGCCCTGGAGGATGTTGCTCTTGTCCCCATGTCAGCAAGTCTTGCTTCAGTTTGCTCTGGCATCTCATTTGCCCTGGAGAAAGTAGCTCTTGTCCTCTGTTCGGTAAGTCGTGCTGCTGTTTGCTTTTGCGTTTCAGAAGCTCTTGATTTTGATTTTTGCTTTGCATCAGATGGAGCTTTTCCAAGTGATGTTAATTTTTTTGTGCAGCATGTTTCAGTCACTCAGTGACTGCAGCACATTTGAGAAAATGTCCAAGAAAGATTGATTGTGCTCTCTTCCAGTGAATGAACTTAAGTAAACTGTAACCTTGCGATTTCCCAGGTTTGGAGTGGCGTGATAAAAAAATGTTTACATTTCTTTTTATTCCCTTTAAAAATGCTTTAATAGTATGGGATTCCAAGATGGCCACCAAGCAGTAGAGACATGGCAGATCGAGCTCCGAACCCCATATAAAGCCTGGATCTGTGGAACAAGCCTTAAAAAGCATAAACATGTTTCCTACAGAAAGTATATGTTGTCAACATTAAGGAAAGTCAAATTTCGAAAGGATAAACAGAAAAGGCAGAGTGTTTTCGCACGAGAAGCATCCTGTACACGTGAAATCCCCTGACTAGCTCCGCTGAGGGACACCACACCCAGCTGAGGGACACCACAGAGAGCACTGCTCAAATATGTGGGACCGAACGACGACACAGTGGATTCTACCCCACCTTCGGTTCTGCAGGGAAAATCGTTAATGAGCTACACGGAAGCCCGAATGGTCGGAGTTATCGCAGGACAATAGGACATCACCCAAGCCGAGCCACCACCTAAGCTATTAACCGGCACGGCAGAAAGCTTGCGAGAAGACCCGCCGGCCCTGCTGACCCCGACCAAAATCCTGCTCTGCAAAAATAGTGAGAGATCCTCACCCCGCCCAAAAATGCTGCCCGACATAACATTGAGCTCCCAGGGTATATTATAGGCATACAGAGCCAGGGAAGGGTTCTTCCGCAGTGTGCATTTGGAGGGTGGCTCCTCTCTCCTATCTCGGTGGGACCCACCGGGAACAGGTAGAGAGGGAATAGGAGGAAGCAGACCTCTGGTGGGCATCGACTGGCGCAAGCGACTCCCTCCCAGGTACTGAATACACAAACAGTACTATATTGGCAACGGGTATAAGGGTATAGAACCGAGAATTGCTAGCGGATTAGGACTGTGGAAGAAGCAACAAAAACAATACATATTGCAATGGTAGGCTAACCTGGAGGACAACTGAACACCATTGGTGGAAAACAGCATAGCCTGGACCCACAAGGAGTATTGGGACTGAAGAGAAACATCCCGGTAAGGCGCATGGGAGAATAGACAGTGGCTGAAATCTGCCAATCTGAAGTAACAACTCTCATGGAAAGCCCTGCAAGCTACTGATGCAAGTCTCAATAAACATATGGACGAAAAGCACTTATGTTAACAAAGTAGGGGGAAGAAGGGAAACATACTCTTTTCAGGTGATTAAGTTATGAAGGATTGAAAAGTCCCCCACAATTGTCAATAGAAGAGAACTGTGTGCCACATTACCCATAAAGACATCTATTGGAAATCTTGAAGCCCTAGGAAGAAGCGATAATACAGAAGGATGTTTAACCACAGCATACTAGTAGGAATCGTCCTAGAGAAGCACTTGGTCAATGCCAGGGACCAGGGGGAAGGGAAAAGAAAAGAGCGCACTTCCACGCTTCCACCCACTCCTAAAGAGAAGCCAATAAGAAGCTGCTGGCTTAGGTCGAGTAGGGCTCAAATTCATCCAGATGACAATAGTGAGTTAGCAGAGATACAGATGGACACCAAGAACACTGACATGGCAGCCTCTAAAGGAAGATGTAGAACAATGCTTTAATGTTTTTTCAGGATAAGCTTTCTGCTTCCTTGCAACTTCAATTTGATACCTTTACAGCAGAATTTGAATCCGTCCTGTCAGATATACGAAAAGACATTGCCTCTCCTGAGGAACGAACCGATACTAATGAGAAGGCACTACAAGATCTGGCTCAGGACACCACGAAGTCGGAAGAGCTTCTCGAACAGTTGGCAAGGACAACACATAATCTAGAACTGCAAAGTGAGGATCTGGAGAATAGATCAAGAAGGTCTAACATTGGGGTACGAAACATTCCAGAATCAGTGAATGACTCAGCTTTGAGAGAGGAGGTTACAAGAGTATTTAGAGACTTACTAAACACGAAAGTGGCGGTAACAATTCCAATAGACAGAATACATAAGGTTGGTCCAAAACATCAGGACCAGGCGCCCGACCCAAGACACTGTGGTTGCAATGGCATGTTGTAAAGACCGGAGGGGGGTCTGTACCTCCGCTCTCTATATGGTAGAGGAGAGACACAGAGACCCCTGCCAAGATTCTCTAGTATTGGTAGATGTGATCAAGCAATCAAGGCCTAGCTTCTCAGGAGGTGATGCAAGCTGGTTCTTAAGTACAGTGTAGTCCCCGAGCACCCACGAAGGAATGTCCACACACTGTATCAGTTAAAACACAGTCTTTATATAATTAATATTCAAAGTCATAAACACGATCACGATAATTTCTTTTTGTACTCCGAAAATCCACAATGGTAAATATGTACAATTCTAAAGTGGTACCACTAACGTTATTAGACCTTATTAAAGTGCATACGGTCAGAATGACACACAGATCAAAATAAAGAGGAAACCAGCAGTAGAGAGAGGAAGGAAAGCAAGATGGTTGAGCAATTGGCAGAATACTGGTAACTACCGTTAAACACAGTTCTGTGTGGAGATCCCCCACCTGGGCAACATGTAGAAGAAAGATACAAGCCCAGTCCATATATTATTCCCACTAGACTTTCCAATAGTTCTGCAACCCCAAAGTACCTTGGCGTTGTTGCGTTCCTCGTCGGTGAAATCGACAACCCTTCTTGAGTGCCATCCCTTTAAGGCAGGAGTCCCGGGTCGTCGAACGTCCGACGGAGAACAGGTCGAGCTACGACAGTGAAGTGGCTGTGTCGTTCCTAGCGGTGCTCGTTGACGGGGAAGCGTAAACGTCCTGCAAGGAAAAGGGGGTGCGGGGCACCTTGATGTCAATAGTTCTGGAGCGCAAAGAGTTGAAGAACTGTGGCCCAGCAAGGGCGTCGAGTCGTTGGCGTCTCTGTGGTCTTTGGGTGGCGGGAAACCCACCGGTGGATGCTCCTCGGCGCGTCGACGGTCAGGCCTTCTCCGGCAGGATACAGCGCCGACGATGCGGATGAGAGCGTCCTTGGATCAATGAAGTTCTTAGGTAACGGGAGTGCAGCGGCTCCAGTCGGCGACAGTGGTGGACAACAGTCCGGGTGCTTCTCCTTGGAGTTCCGCATCAATCTCCATATCGGGTCGGCAGCCTGTCCAAGGTCTGTCTACCAGGGAGCGTAGGCAAAGATCAGCTGTGCACGATGGTCCCTCGTAGCTCGGGAAGAGGGCGCCTTACCAGGTCCTCTCTGGGTCAGTTCTTGAGGCACAACAGCTTTCAGATTGCAAAGTAGAGCAACAGCAATTCTTCTTGTCCAGCAGGGCTCAAGGTTAAGCTTCAGTTACTCCAGTTACTCGGCGTAGTGGACTTCAGCTTCCGAACACGATTCCTAGCAGTGAGAGGTCCCCAGATATACTGTTGATCTTCCATTCATTCCGCTGGGTCATACTCAAGCATCCAATCACGACTACGGGCATTCATGCAGACAGGCAGCCAGTCAGGCACACAAGGTATTCAGGCCATTCACTTCTCACTCACAACAAGTTATGTGTATTGGGACCGAGCCATTCAACACTCCAAGCTGCATTCATACCGGTTTTGGGCAGGGCTGTCTCAACCATTGTGTCAAACACCAGATACTAGACAGTCACAACACAGAATGCGTATTGGTCACACACTCCATTCACCCAGGTCCCAGCCACAGGCATACCCACAACATACGGTCGTTGAGAAGGCTCCAGCCAGTCTGGTCGGCCCTTCCCCACACTACCATATACGGAACTTCCACCCAACAGCCAGTCAGGGGGAAGGGACAGAGGTAGGGCTTCCTGGGACTTCGGGAAGATCAAGGTAACAGGTGATGGAAGGCAAGATGCCATGGGGGGCATTTTGTCTCCATCGGCAATCTACCGATTCCAATGACAGGGCCTGTGCATCCCAAAATGGAAGACACTCAGGGCACCAGTCATTTCAGCACGGAGCTGCCACCAGCCCGTACCCTGCTCTGTGGGTCACACACAGGTGCCCAAAAACATACACTAGGGGCACAGGGTTGTACCCCTACCCATGGGTGCCATAAGGGTATCCCATGGGTCTGTTCACCAAACCGAAAGAGAGAGAGCTGCACCGCCAGGAGTCCCACATGAACTCCTGCGCGGAAAACATGACAGAACACACGATAAAAAGCAGTACAGGACAAGGATACCGAGGCCCTGTCCCTCCGATGCATTTCCAGCATCATACATGTTACCCCCAGAAGGAACAAATCATAAGGGAAGCCAGAAATGCGACACAGGTTACACTCAATGGAAATGAAATCCCACTTTATCAAGACCTCTCTCTGCTGATGCGACAAAAAAGAAGAGATCTGCGGCAAATCATTAAACATCTGCAAATGCACAAGATACTATACATATGGTCCCTCCCATTTGGCCTCTTATTTAGTTGTGAGGCCAAACAGTATCGAGTCACAACAAAGGAGGAAGCAACCCAAATCTTGCGCTTGGATCAGGAAGACCATTTAGACCCCCACTCCAGGTCACATGCATATGCTCCTCGAGGTCCGCGATAATGGGAATGGACAACAATACACCGCACCGAACAAGAAATCAAAAAGGCCCTCCCCCCGCGGAGAAATAAGGTACACTTTCACAGATCACGAATGACACTTTGTAAAGCTGGGGCTTCGCAGAGGCTCATCTTGGAACCCACTGAAGACACATAAAGAGGGTTTTAGTATACCCTGCACTTATCCCTGGTCTAAGGGATAGGCCATCGCCGTGGACGGAGTCCGAGGAAAGAATAGCAAAGATGGTCTACACCCGGGAGAGGGGAAAGTTGTTGAAGTGTTGGGGGAGGGTATAAATTGTGAGTTGAGGGGGAAAGTATTGGAGCAGAAGGGTAGTACACAGGACCAATGTTCCCTCTAATTATTTTTCCCTAAGTGCGGGAATGGTTAGCTTTCGTGCGCACTTTATTTTCCATGTGCGCAACTGAATAACGAGGTAAGCCACTTTGTGAGCATCCGTACTCAGTGAGTCACCATCTCACAAGAGTTTGGAAGGGTATTTCCCCTTCCCAACGACTGCAATTCTTTACAAATCAGTGTAAAAGGTGCATCTTACACCAATTTTTTTCAAACTTATATAGGCTAAAATAAATATTTTATATGCGATTATAAGGAGGGCTCATCAACCACTTCAAGACTTCATGATATGGCATAGTACCTACCAAAGGTACTCCAGTGCAGAGAAACAAATGTGTATGCACCAAAATAGATTTGTATACTCGGGATAATCAATACGTTTAGTTGTGGCTATTAGTTTGTTGACACTGCTCGGAGACAATGCAGAAAGTGTTTAATGCCTTTGAAATAAAACACTCATATTTTTTTTACAAAAAACAAATATCGCTCATCACTGATGTGGTTGTCAAATAATTCAGAAAGAAAATGGAATAATGGCAGCTAAAAGGAATGTTTAAGAAAACAAGCCAATTCAAGTTCACATACCACTTTAATTAAGTAATTCAAGGACCAGGAGAACATGCCTCTATTTGTGTAAGAGTGATAATTGCATCAGAATAACTGCATCACAGAATCTGATCAGACTTCCAGGGTCTCTGCTTACTAGCCACTTTGTTGTCCTGTGACTTGTGCAATATTTACTCAAAACAAGCCATTAATTTTTACTCTCTAAAAACAGGAAAATGTGCCCAACAAAAATGGTAAAACATGCACATATAGGAGCCTTCCCCCTGTTTCTATTCACACCGTTCCACTGATATTTTTTTGAATCAGTGACCAGCAGAGCAGTGGCATAAATAGGAGCTCTAATAATATTATTGCCCGATGTCAAGAAGAATTTTAATGGGAAAGAACATATTTATTCAGCATGAAATATCCCTACTGCCAAAGCTAATTATTTTCTTACTCCATGAAAAATCATTTGATTCCAAGTATGGAGTAAAATCGTATCATAGCCCTACTTGTAACCCTGACATAGGAGATGAAAAGACAGGGCACATAATGCAGCTTATAGTTTTGCCCACCCTTCTTCACAACAGCCTAGATAAAATTCAACAAGAGCCTTACTGAGGTTTCTTCAGGAGCCAGTTGAAAAGCATCACATATATTTGCCTTTAAAGTCAATAGTAGCAATGTTCACAGGTACAACAGATTGCATGCCTTCTTCTTTATCTAGACACCCCTCTTCTGAAATACACGGATATCATTTCAACAAGATGCAAGGGAATGCTAGAGGCAATAAAAGCAAATGCATGATTATATTGAAAATCCCTCTGCAAGCTGAGAATAGAAAAAAACAGAAGGTACAATTTCCTAGACTGTTACCCTATCCTTTACCAAACAAACACATTTCCTTCACTGTACTGTACTGCCAAAATATCGGATTCGGTTTTTGAAAGTTGCTGATTTGTTCTTCACCACAAAGGAGCGTTCTCCTTTGCCCTTGGAACCATACCTCTCCCGGGCTCATGTTCTAGCCTCAAATAATAGACTGAGTTCTGTAAAAAATGGGGGCTTGTAGTAGTAAAACACTAACAGGGATATTTGCATACCCACAGTACTTTGCAAGCAAACCATATTTAAAGCCTCACCATGACATTATGTGCATTTTAAGAAACTGTCATGAATCTACTCTACATATGCACAATTGTACGAAGTGAATACAACATTGTTTGCAACATACCTCACCTTCAAATTGTTGGGTAGGATTATACAAGCGCTCAGTGAAACTGTTTTTGTATACCAGTGAATTACCATATGAGATGTTAAGGTCTATGCCCCATGGCAACTTGAAACTTGAAAAGGATGCAGACTGTGTAAAAAGCATTCTAGTTATCTGAATATCCATTGCCCTAATACTATGTACACATAATGCCAGGCATAGTCCATACCCCTTATTCCTTGCAGATCAAGTAAATGATGTTGCAGTGTTGCTCTCCACGAATAATGTTAGCAATGATAAAGTAGGAGACTCTGAACATGTCATTTGCCTACTCAAAATCTTTAGAGGGCAAATTAATATTTAATTTTAAAATGCATTTGCAAGGGGGCATTACAAAGTGCGTGTGTGACATATGTACAAAGAACAGGAATGATGTAATGAAGATACACATCCAAGTAGCCTGCTTACATACAGTCAGTATCCGATATTTGAGCTGACCGTTGGGTTACATAGTCTGGGTGACGCTTTTGCTAAGGCACCATAAGTAGCAGAAATTCCTGTTCTTGAACATCATTCATATTATAACAAACAGAAAACAAGTGGATGTAGGTGCATGTCTGGTAACCTTTTGCAGAGCCACAGTAGGCATAGTCATGGTTGTCTGGTAATATCTGAATGTTGCCTGGGACGGACTACAGTCATAGGTTGTAAGTGTGGTAGAGTCAAGTATAGGAGTCATGAGTGGGGCGGGAAGCTTATTTGGTTAATGTTTGCAGGCATATCTTAGCCATATCTTCTGTTTGTGAAGGCACTTTTTCATATTCGTTTTTAACCTCTTGTATGTGTGTTCTGTTTTTTGGATTTTTATGTTTTTCAGGTCACGTTTGCATAGTAGGGCAATTAAAATAGGCTAGATCAGAATATCAAGACTAGTTAGTCCAATTTAGCTTTATTTTATGAGAAAGCAAATATTAGGTATCTGCTGTGGCTTGTGCCTTATTCAATCTTTGTGAATTGGTGGGATTTGTCTGTGTGCGCTGCTACATTTCTTCTGAACGGCACCCAGAAGGAAGCGGGCAAGCGCACATGCGCACAGCTTAGAGGGAACATTGCACAGGTCTGGAAGCTGAGGGTTAGACGCATGTCCTTGGAGGTGCATTTCAATGTAGTGGCTTTGCAAAACGGCTCTGCAAAAAGCTGGGTAAAAATACCAAACTGTTCCCCTAGGGGTTACTAGGTGTTTAGTTAGTGGTCTTGATATCCTATCTTGTTATTTATTAACAATGAGATTCAAATTATTCTGTGAAGTACTTCAGTTCATTCATAATGAGCAAGTCAGAGTCCTCCAGGTAGTCAAAATTATATATTTCAATCTTGTTCAATAATAACTCCTTATGTGAACAGAGGTCAGCGTATCATCTTTACATTAATTCTCCTTCTTCCGGGCGAACCTGAGTATTCGTAATCGCCCTGAAGGAGTATTTTTCTCCGAAATGCATTGGCATAAGAACCTATAATTAATGTATAGTAGGGATAAAGCCGCATTGGTCGGGATGTATCAATGTGGGCATGTGGGGTAGAAGTCTAGTGGCCAGGATTTTAGCAAATATTTTAGCATCACAGTTAAGCAGGGATAGGGGTCAATAAGAAGACATCTCATTGGATGGTCGCCTGGGCTTCAACAATACTGTGATTATGGCTTCTCTCATTGATGGTGGAAGGGTGTCCACTTCCACAGCCTCCTCCCATACCGACTGTAACACCGGGGTTAGTTCCTCGCTAAGCTCCTTATATAATTCTGCAACTAGCCCGTCCGAGCCCGGTGCCTTACCGTTGGCCAATGATTTGATCGCATCAGCGATTTCCTCAGTGGTCAAGGGTTGGTCCAATGCCAGCCTGTATTCCATGGGCAGCGTTGGGAGGGTGATGCCGTGGAGGTACGCCTCCACCTCTTCGGGTGATTTCGAGTCGTGATTGGAATAAAGATTTGAGTAGTACCGAGTAAACTCTCTATTAATCCCTTCTTCGCTAGTGACCACTGAACCATCCTCTATCAATATGCTGGAAATCGGTGTGTGTTGCCTCTCGGCTTTCAGTAAGTTGGCCAGGGTACGCTCTGCTCTGTTGCCCTCACCGTATCTGCGTGCCCTATGAGGGGTTGACATATACAGTAGTTCTCTGGTAGCTAGTTTGTTGAATTCTAACAAGTTACGATTGATATCTGAGAGGGTCTCATTATCATGTTTGTCAGTGTATCTAGCCTCCAGGTTCCCCAGGCATTTCTCCACCTCCTCCAGCTCTATCCGAACTGCCCTTAGCATCCCTGTGGACTTAGAAAGCAGTATACCCCTCACCCATACCTTAAAGGCCTCCCAAAGGGTATGATAGCTATTCACTGAACCCCTGTTGATGTCGAGGAAATGTCCTACCTCTATATGTAATGACTCCGCTACCTCTGGGTCGGTAAGGATATCTGGTGGCATCCTCCATCTTCTGGCTGGGGGTTTTACGCTTCCTAGTATGATCGTCATCATCACAGGGGAGTGGTTTGAAAATGTGCGGGGAAGTATTTCACAGTTGTCTATCTGGTGTGAGAGGTCCGAAGAAATCAACCAATAGTCTATTCTGGACTCGGTGTCATGCACTGATGAATAAAATGTGCATTGTCTCCTATGTGGATGTATTATTCTCCAAGAGTCGACCAGTGCCATTTGTGACAAAATTTGTGACAACATCTCTGCCGCCCTAGAGGGTGTTCGATGCTTTGTACTGGAACGATCTAACGTAACATCAAGGATAGTGTTAGAATCCCCCCCCCCACAAAATTTGTTCAAGTCCCGTGTATCCTATCTCATGTACCACATTCACATAGAAATCGGGATCGTCCAAGTTCGGCCCATATGTGTTTACCAGCACCACCTCCCTTCCCGCTATGCTCCCCCATACTATGACGAAGCGTCCCTGGATATCCACTTTGCTTTTTCCGTATCGAAAGCCAACAGAGGGGTGTATAAGGGTCAGCACCCCCCTCGCCTGTGTAGAGTATTCTGTATAGTATCGATTGTGCCCCCAGTTCTTCAAAAAGGCCGTGTTTACTTTGCGGAGTGCATGAGTCTCTTGCAGCATGACCACCTGCGGGCAATGCCTAGTAATGTAGGCCCCCAGCTTTCTAGACTTAGCTTGATTGTTCAGCCCCCTAACATTCCATGTGAGGAGTTTCAACTTCAGTCCCTTATCTTTTACTCCGGCACGTGCCATAGCTGTGTGTTAATCTTATCATTCTTGTTCCGGTTTTTCCCGGGCGATTGTCATGTGCAGCGTTGTGACCACCACTTTTAACTCGTAACACCCTTCCAACTGGGCTCCCCAGATTCCACCCCCCTACATGCTTCCCATGGATCCCAACAGAACGAATTTTATCACAACTTCTTGAATCCCTCCCCACATCATCTACCCCAACCTGACGATGTTGCCCAATAACACTCGGGATTTCCCCGATGGGCATACCCCTGAAATAAACTTGGAACTTTCCTGAGGGTAGCTGCTGTCGCCATCTGGCCACCTTGTCGGGGGCTCACGGTTCGGACCTACATTAAGTTTGTGTCCAGGCCGTTCTCTGTATTGATTCACGTTTCCCCGTGGCATGATTTAGGCGGTACAAGTCCTTCAGTCTGCCGCATCCAGCCCCTCCACTCCCGGCTGGTTCCCAGCGTTTCTAACGTGTGTCCTGTCCCTGGGAGGTAGAGGGATGGAGGCCTCCACGTATGCCATGGCCTCATTGGGGCTTTCAAAGAAATGGGCCCTGCCTCCATGTTGGATTCTGATCTTCGCGGGAAAGATCAGGGCATAAGGCACCCTCCGCATCCGAAGTTGTCTTTTCACCGGCTCATAGGATCTGCGTTGTGCCTGTACCCCAGCAGAAAAGTCGGGGTAAATGTGGATTCTATTGTGTTCGAAGTGCAACGTGCCTTTCTCCCTGGAGAGCCGGAGGATTGCATCTCTGTCTCGATAGTTAAGGATGCGTGCTATGATGGTACGAGGCGGTGCCCCGGGCTTCGGTGGTGGTGCCAGGATACGGTGGGCCCTCTCAACCAGGAAATGTTCCGAGAGAGATTCAGAACCAAGGACGTCTTTCAAAAGGTGTTCCACCTGCCGCTCCATGTCTCCCCTGCCGAAGGTCTCCGCGACCCCAACAATCCGTATGTTGTTTCTGCGGGATCTGGATTCCAAATCCTCGCATTTGCTCTGGGTTTTCCGCAGTTCAATCTGCAGCTGGGCTATATCTCGGCCGTGCTGAGATATTGTATCTTCACTAGCACTGATCCTATTCTCCGTGTCCGTTATTCGTGAGCTCTCCTTCTCCACTCTGGCCTTCAAGGAGCCGATAGTTGCCACTATATCGTCCAGCTTGACGTTTACCGCCATGAACCCGTTCTGGACCAGCGTCGCCAAGCGTTCCAGGGGGTCGTCTTCCTGCCTGTCCGGGGGCTGATAAGACCCACCAGGCACACCACATGATTGAGAGTTAGCGAAGGAATCCATAGGGCCAACCTTTTTGCCTCCTGCACCCTTTTTTTCAGTGCGGCCCATATAGGATGATGAAGTGGGTCGTATCCTCCCACTTAATGTGTCGTTGACTCGGACCCAGACAGTATGGGGGTTCTATGTCTCGTGTATCCGCCCTTGGTCCGGGTATCTATCCCCCTTCGCTCGTTCTTCCCGTCACAGCCACTCGGGGAATCCAATACACGTGGGTACTCAACCGGCTGCCTCACCGACGCACCCGGGCTTACGTTGTGCACCCCACGGGGAGTTATTGGAACCCAGAATAGCAGAATAGTCCCCTTGGGCCTCCACGTTGTGCCTACGCAGCGTGGGTCCTGTCGTATTTGTTGAGCCGCGTGTTATGCTTGTAAGGAATGGGGCAGGGAGTCCCACTCACTTGTGCCGCCGGCCGGCGGTGATTTCTACCGCGCCTTACTAAGGCGCCCTGCTCGGGTCAGGTCCGGTTCCACCGGAGGGCGGCCGGGTCCGGGGCCACGTACATCAGCGGGGCTCTCCCCGAGCGCCGGCTCAGCGAGACCGGGTCATCGTTGGCTTCCGGGAGGCTCCGTGACTCTCCGCTCGTCGTCGCGCCCCTCCCCCACTGCGGCCCGCTCCTCCTGCGGCCTCCAGTGAGTCTGCCACGGAGCCGTCGTGTGGCGTCGCTGTCTCTCCCCTTTCGGTGTTTCTTCCGACCAGGATTTCTCGGCAGCACAACTGCGGTTTTGTCCGATTTTTGGAGGGTGTGTGTAGGAGACCCCCCGCCACAGGATTCTACTCCTCCAAAGTATGTAGAACGGTTCAGGAAGGATGTTTAGCCATAGGATTTTCTGGCCGAGCCGGAGCTCTCCCTTCAGGCGGCCATTTGCTGTGCGCGCAAGCCACGCCCCCCTCATTGTTAATAAATAACAAGATAGGATATCAAGACCACTAACTAAATACCTAGTAACCCCTAGGGGAACAGTTTGAGAGCGACAGATTAGCTTGGTATTTTTACCCAGCTTTTTGCAAACACTGTATTTTTTAGCCCAGGTGTCTCTGGACTTTCCGTCAGTCTGCTCCTTTAAGCATACAGATTAATAGAATTCTAACAGATTTTTGTGTTATAAAAATATTTTTGAAATAACGACTAAATTAAAGTGTGGTGCCCACCCATTCGCATTGCCATTTGCAAAACGGCTCTACCTTCTGCTGTTTGACACTTAATATAAGGGGGCTTAACACCCCCATTAAGAGGAGTAAATTGAGACGGCTATTACACACACACCAACCTGATCTTATTGCCCTACAAGAAACACACATTAAATATCAGGAGCGACACAAGTTAAAGCAATATTCAATAATCAGATCGGCAAAGGGGAAGACAGTGGGGATACTAATTGCGTTTAAGACGGGAACACAGGTCTCTATTACAAAGGTACACGCTGATAGGAGGGTTGTTTCCTCTATCTTTTAGTACAGACAGGATCAATAACTATAAAATTGTCTTCTTTACATGCCCCAAAAAAAGGGCAAGAGGAGTTTTTTTATTCTAATCTGGACGTGGAAGTAAGCTTAGGTATAGTTTGGGATGTGTTCAAGGTGACACTTAGGGGGAGCTTATTGCGACAAAAGCACATTGGTAGAAACTTAGGTGTAAAATAGAAACGGACCTGGAGGGGGAGGCAAAGGATATGTTAAAACAGATGGAGGTAGATTCATAACTGAACCTCCAGAGGAAATACCACAATGCGAAGGGCAGACTGGAATTAATATGCACTAAACAGGCAGAAAAAAGCCTATTGTATTTAAAGCAGAAGATATACATGAAGGAAAACAAAGTGGATAGAATGTTAGCCAGACAATTAAAACAGAAAATAGTGGGCCAAACAATACAGGTGGTGGAAGATACACTAGGGAAGAGGGTAACAACAAAAGAAATTACAAATAATTTCCAGAAATTTTATTCGGCACTGAACAAATCAGATCGTCTGGATCAGGTAGCTCAAAAGAAATATTTGCAATCAACCCAGCTGGGGAAAGTTTCAGAGGCGGATAGTGCACATTTAGACAAAGACATTACTCGGGAAGAAGTACTATTTGTAATAGCTAACCTGCCCATAAACAAAGCGCCAGGACCAGATGGCTAATTTTCCCGCTTTTTACAAAATTTTCTGAGCAACTTTGGCCCCAAAATTAACCAGCCTCTTCAACTCCTTTAGTAGAAGTGATAAAATAGCAGCTTCTATGGAGGATGTCAAAATAATCTGTATCCCGAAACCAGGGAAAGATGCAGCTAAAAGCGCCTCTAACCGTCCGATAGCTCGCATGGACATTGATGCACAAATATTTACAAAAATTCTCCCAAACCGACTAGAAGACCTTATGCCTATGCTTATCCACCCTGATCAGACAGGATTTATAAAACGGCGACAAAACCCACCATAATATTAAGCGAATTTACCAATTTCTTGAAAAAGTAGCTAAAAAGGGGGATGAGGCTATATCAGTGTCATTGGACAAAGAAAAAGCTTTTCAACGTGTAGCGCGGTCCTTCCTATTTGGCACTCTACGTGCTATGGGCTTTGGCCCTGAATATTTAGCGATGGTACAAGCTAATTAAGTGAACCCTTCGGCCAGATTGCTCATAAATGGGCAGGTAGACCTGCAGTTTTTTTTCATAGGGACATAAAACAGGGTTGCCCCCTATCTCTCCTTCTCTCTGCAATACATTTAGAACCATTGCTATCTCTGTCAATCAGATGCCATACAAGGCATATCTTTTGGGGGAGATAATCATAAGCTGATGGCATATGCAGACGATATGCTTCTCACAATCACTCACCGAGAACTTCATTACCTGTGGCACTGTCCAATTGGAAGAGTTTGGAAGAGTAGCTGGTCTTATAATTAACATTACAAAGTCCTAATTTTTATATCTCGGGTTCTAACAAGACAAATGATCGAAAGCAATGGAAACAACGCAGCTTCGCTCGCTGATGAAAGGTATTCGGGTGCTAGGAGTAAATATTACACATTCACTTGGAGAACTTTACTCTGCTAACTTGTGACCACTTTTGGCGGAGATTCAGAAGCTATTTCAATCCTCGAACCCCCTAATGGTTTCATGGCTTGGTCGGATTAATTTGGTCAAGATAGTGATCCTACTCAAGGTGCTGTATTTATTTCAGGCCCTTCCGATCCGAATCCTTGCCTCCTTTTTTCATACATTACATAAAATAATCTCAAATTGCATATGGAATAATAACCCATCCAGGCATTGAATTGAAAACCCTAATGCTTCCTCCTAATAGGGGAGGGGTGGGTCTCGCGAATTTCAGAGATTATTATCGAGCAGCGCAGCTACGAGCGATAAAAGAATATTTCGGGAAGGCACAGATAGGAGATGGAGACAGATGGAAAGGGCTACAGTGGGACCTAGAATGGGAGAGAAATTATGTTTGCCTAGAATAGACAGACCACGGAACATACATCATTACGAGATCACAGGGCTGGTGGAGGAAATATGGGATCAGGCTATCCGGGAACATCACTTTACTTAATTTCCCTCCCACTTTACCCCTTTATTTGTGAATCCACAAGTCACTCCAGGTATAGCTGTAAAACTCCTACCTTGAATGGAAAACACAGGGTTGTACAAGGTTTCGATATATGTTTTTGTGGCAGGACATCAGGTCATTTGCTTTATGTAAAGAGGAGCTGGCCCTCCAGGAGAGTCAACGCTTCCAATATTTTCAAGTCTGCCATTGGCTGATGGCTCCATCCAATAAGTCAGCGGCTTTAAGATCATTGACAACATTTGGGCAATTCCTGATGTCTAGTTCGGGAGATAAACACTTGATTTCCAGACTTTATAAGCTCCTAAATGACACACCTTTGACAAGGCCCCCCACATATCAACCGGCCTGGGCAAAAACCTTAGGGCTCACACCAACGGAAGAAACATGGTTTGTCTTATGGTCAGACATATACAAAATGACTAGGTCCATACAGATTAGGGAATTTTGGGTCAAATTAATGCACCAATGGTACTATACTCCCGAATGCTTACATAAAATTGCTCCAGTGGTTCTGGTCTCTTGTTGGAGGGAATGTGGGGGGGAAAGCAAACTGGTTACATGTCGGGTGGTTGTGTCCTAAACTGTCCCATTTCTGGAAGGAGGTCCAGGAAAATATGAAGACAATGTTTGCTTTCAAGACAGAGTTGACCCTAGCGGAAAGCCTTTTAGGATTGGCACAAGGCAATATACTTTGGCCAAAGTATACGAGGAAGGCATTTTTTATTCTTCAATTAGCGGCCCTATTGGTAGTGGCTCAGAATTGAAAATCCTCAGACCCTCCACACATAAAAGACTGCAACCAGAAACTGTGGAATTTTGTATCACTGGAATAGGTCACTTATAAGATTCAATGCCTGCAGGCCAAATTTTCAACGAAATGGCCGTGGATTCTGAACTTTTTGCGTGGAGATTATATGGAGCAACACTGCCTGCGGAATTTACGAATATTGAACATACTTTAAATTAATGATATTCTGGCATCCAGTGTACAAGGGAGGGAGGGGCAGGAAGGGAGTTGGGGAGGGTTTGGGATATGGGGTTTTGAGGAATTATTAGGGGGGGCATGTTAAGTTTATTTTGTTTTAATCTTTGTATTTATGGAAACCCAATAAAAGAAATTCTTTAATAAACACTTTTGAATTACATACAGTAGTAAAACATTTCAAAGGAATAACCAACATATCGAACATTTTGCTTCAGACACTTTTCAAAATGTTGCCTCCTTCTAGTACCTACTGTAGTGAATCGGGTGAGCATCAGTAAATGAGGCTGTCTACGGAGTGCATTTTTTGCATCCAAACATAGATTACTATCTTGCCCCAGAAAAATGAGGAATCCATGCAAGATTTGGTAGCAGTGGGTTCAACGGTGTGGATTTGTATAGCCGGACTAACAGACACACATCCCAACATTTTTTTGCATATAAGATTTTTGCATCCAAACATAGACTGCGATCTTGACCCAGACAAAAGAGGAATCCATGCAAAATTTGGTAGGGTTCAACGATGTGGATTTGTATAGCCGGAAACACATACATACATACATACATTCTGCTTTATGTATAAAGATTAGCAGTCCGTTTCCCTTCTGATAAGGCTTTCAGTAGTTCTGTTTTCATGGGCTGGATGACATTAGTAAGTTCTTCTACATGGTCCCATTTAGCTCTCTTGAAACTAGCCAATAAGGCTGTGTTGTTAGCAATGTTCATTTGATATGCTGCAGATGATGGCAATTTTTTTTACCTAGGGCAAAAAGTGTGTTGCCTTCTTTGTCAGGAGGGGTTTCTGATGTTGCCAAAGGGTACCTACCCGTTTGCGTGTTATGGTGACAAATAAATAGTCAAATAGTCTGCTTTTAAGTGGCCCTTGATAAACAGAGGGTTGGTATGTGCTGGTTGAGCTCTTCTTAACTCGTGGGTTAACTGGGTTTACAAATACTGGAGTTGTTAGGGAATGGGTCTAGTCATCTCTTTACAGATTTAAGTATAGGAATGTACTAGCAAACCTCTTTCTTCTCATTGAGGAAATCATCTACGAATTCTGGTCTGCTTTTCTAAGCCAATTATGTAGTAAGTTGTCATCGATAGGCGAAGAGGACATGGGGTCCTCAATCTCTGGCGAGTGCACAGGAAGGTCTTCTAGAGCTGTACCCATGTTCTCCTCCTCAAAATCGTCATCCTCGCCTGTGTATATCTCCATTTCCATTGGCTCCTCATAAGGGAAAGAGGGTACATGTGGCAAGCTCCTATTACCTTGCTCATTCATTCCCTGCTAAGCCCTCTTGAGTCACCCGCTCAAGGTGGAGACTAGAGACCTGTGTGATGGTGGCATCCATACATGTTGTTCATTTGGTCTTTGAGAGTCCTGTAAACTGGATTGGTTCCTATGAATCATTTACTGACATCCTCCAAAAGGCATGCTCCTTTCTGTAGTTAGACTGTTCAGTATGCTTCTTAATTCATGGTATGGAGTCATTGATCCTCTCTTTGCAATGATAACCCGCCTCTGGGTGCATGGTCTTCACCATTTCACTGCTTTGATATATTCTATCCAACTTTACTGCAGTTTCAAGAACAATGGAAGGTATGTGGGATATCTGGAATGTACGGTTAGCATTCTCTTTTTGGATTCCTCTGTTTTTAAGATGATCTAATTCATCATCTATATCGCTGATATCATCTGAAGGGTAAGGTTATACTTCCAGGCCAAGGTACTTCTCCCATGTCCTTGATTTATTGAGGTGCTTGTAAGGTTAGGGGCTGCTTTACTTGCTCGAGGTCGGATTACCAAACCCATAGTTGGAAATCTGGTGTAGGCTACTCCTGTACATGACTGTACCTGAAGCAGAGGTGTTAAGACAGTGATTGGTAATGCTTGGAGCCATATCTCAAGTAAGTGGCGATAGGGCTTGATAGACTTGAGGAGACCTCTATGAAGGTACCACTGGGCTTTCTTGAGTGCATTGCCACTTGCTGCATTGGAGGAATTGTCTCCTCAATCAACATTGGGATTGCCATGGATTATGCACTTCGAACCTTTCCACCTGATCAGCATCTTTGATGAGAGAACATTCCCCAGGAATGAATGTTGTACACCTCAAAAGTCTCATCAGGGCAGGTCAAGCTTGCAGTGGTTGCAGTAACTTCCTTAGGTTTGAGTGTTGCATCAAGTCCAAATGACTCCACTTTCCACACCATATGTAAAGGTTCGTGCAAATTACGATGTCACACTATGAGACAGTTTTTAAAAATAAATGTAGAAAAAATTGCTTGCAAAGTTAAACAAATGTTACATCGACAGTTTTTGGTCTGATCCTTCCTTTTCAGCCGTCTGCGTGGTTGACGGGTGTGCATGCCTGTTCACAAGAGCTGAACTACAACCCCCAATGTGCAATGCTTCTTCTAGCTCGATTATATTTATCTAAAGCACATGCACTGTTGTAATTGAAGTGTTTAACTATATCTCCCATAATTCCGTTCTTTTGGTTCTCACTCAGTTTGTAAATGGCAAGTGTTAGAACTAAATGAAGATCTCTCGTTTCTCTTGTCTTCATCCCTGCCCTATTGTTGTATAGGGATAGAAGCATAATACAAAACACACAGTCCTCTTGATTCCTTCTGCTCCTTTTCAGTGTCATTGGTGTCTGCCCCAACTTCTGAACGTTGGGATCACTTTAAACCTCCTCATTTCCCATTCAGTATTTCTTAGCCAGTCAGCCTTGCCTCGGTGATTTGCATTAGGGTCTCTCAGCGCTCTCATATGATACCATTTTTGTGTAACAGGCACTCTGGATGACTTCTAATCCTCATTTCCAGAGGTCGATCGCATCTTCTTTGACTCGGTTTGCTTACCTCAGTAATAGTTTAATCAGGGTTACCCAGACATTTCTCAAGTTACCCTCACCTACGCTGTAATAAATCATCACCATGCACCTCCAACCATGGGCAAATACAGATCATTGAGCATATTGGAACGCTTGCCACTTAAAGATAGTTCTATAATTTTGTGAGCTACCGCCATTTGAAGATGTACTTCCTTTCTAGTTCTTCATCCCAGAGTCCTTGTATTGGGGCGGTGAATGGGAGCTTTCTCTGAAAGGTTGGGAAGCCTTTGCCTTTTTCCACCAAATCTGTCATTTTTGAAGAACATGTTCACTTCCACAATGGTTCAGTCGGTTATAGGATCCTGTAAATTATCGCAAATAATGTCCGAGGGATAGGTTGGTGCAGCAATGAACAGTTGCGCATCCCCCTGGAAACTTTGTGGCAGAACCTGTGTTGCTATGGAGTTAGACCAGCTCCCCAAATGCCAAATCAAAGAGGCGGTCAATGGCCAATCAATCACGCCAGAAAGAAAATGGGTTTGCGATCAAGGTGCATTTTCTGTTAATATAGTTATAGGTTTACAAATCAACACATTGATCCGGAGTAACACCAAGCAGGAAGCTAGTGCTCTTTAAGTCATTAATATTGGTTTTCAAACATGAATGGAACTAGCAGTAGCATTTGGCCATGCATTCCAACATCGTAC
Source organism: Ambystoma mexicanum (assembly GCF_040938575.1). Lineage (NCBI taxonomy): Eukaryota > Metazoa > Chordata > Amphibia > Caudata > Ambystomatidae > Ambystoma > Ambystoma mexicanum. Next base: position 542,583,285 of record NC_090928.1, on the reverse strand, counting down.
TAACAGTTCCAACAAAAAGATTTTCAGTGAGGACTGTTACTGCTGGCATCTCTGAACCACTTCATCTGTTTCACATATCTTTGTAGTTCATTTTTTTACTCCAGTGACACATTCGGCAATAGGGCCACAAGAATATTATTTAAGTTTAGGTTAGGAGGTATTTGTAGAGCGCTTGCTGCCATTGATATGGCTTCGAAGTGCCGTGAGCATGAACGCCCTTTGGAAGACTGTAGTCTGTGTTGTAAAGTAATGAAAGTAGTGGTAAAATGCATGTCTACATTTATTGCCAAATAGAAGGCAGGTAGAGCATAGCTAGATCCCTAACAGTAGCCCAAATTGCAAGGGTACAAGGAACGGGTGCTGTGTCAAAGTGCCAAGCTATGGGAACAGCTGCAGAATTTTGCGTGGGGCTGTATTCTACGGGTTGTAGCAAGTATGTTAATTATAAGAAATTAGTCAAATAGCATAATTCTCAAAAGGTACGAGACTATGGGCCTCATTACGACCCTGGTGCTCCCGTAATGAACGGCGCCGGTAGGGGACCGGCAACGTTCATTACGGGATGCCCTATTACGAGGTTCCCTTGCGGGACCCGCTCAGAACATCTGGTCAGACCAGACGTCTTTAGCGGGTCCCGCAAGAGGACCAGGGAGCTAATAACGGGCCCGTTATTAACAGGCCCGTTATTAGCTCCCTCCCCATTCCCATTGAGCCGTAAGGGGGCTCGATTGGGGATGGGTTTTTTCAATGAGGAATTACCGGGTCCTCCAAGTTTGGAATGGCCTGGTAATTCCTCATTGAAGGAACGCGGACCGGGAACCCGGTATGGAGGCAGCCATGCCATTATTAAGGGCATGGCTGCCTCCATACTCGTAATGAGGCCCTATGTCAACCGCTAGATAGAATTATTTTGTGGTGCTGAGCTGTATTCTGTGGGTAAACAGTGCAGCGAAATATCTAATACAAGTAAATCACACATTACTTGATAAGAAATAAGATTCATTTACGTATAAGAATTTGATGGCGGCTTTCGCTTGATGCAAATCTGTTGTGGGTATGAAACCGCATTTGTAGTAAAAAGAAAAAAATCACAACGCATTTCATATGACTAGTCTGGCTTCTATCCACTCCGACTCGTACGAGACTCTGCAGGGGCAGTCCAGATCTTACTGAGAGAATGCAACAACATTGCTTGGCTTTTTCTTTAATTGTTTTTTATTGGCATTTCACTAGTCTACGTAACAAACTCCCCCCTTCCATCCCCACCCTCCCTACACCCCCTTCTCCCCAATTTCCCTTGATCAGCAATCAATATAATCATACATTAAAGAGGCATTAGGCAATGTCCAGAACCCAAAGGTTTTGTGGGCATAGTTGAATTCCATAATCATCCTGCAAGTATTCAGATAATGTACCCCAATATGTCCGAAACCTTTGTTCTTCCCACTGTATATTATATGTGACCCATTGGATGGCCAAAATAAGCCAGAGTTTATACATAACTTGTAATAGGTTGGGGCCACCACTTTCTTCCAATTCCACTCAATCACATGGTGGGCTGTCAAAAGTCAATACCATAAATGCCTTTTTATGTGCCCCATCTCGTGGAGCCGCATCTTTTATCCAAAGGCCCAGAAGACAGTCCCCTGCCCACACAGATATATTCACCCCCATCACCTCCTGCATTGTCTTACAGACCCGGCCCCTGAAGGATTGCAAAGCCGGACAAGACAACCAAATATGGAGCCAATCAACTTGCATTTGCACCAACAGTCCAGTGGAGTTCCATTAAACATCATTCTGAGTCTCTCCAGTGTATAGTGCCATTGGGAAAGAATTGTGTACCACAGTTCCCTTTGGATAGATTGTGTTTTTGGGATAGTATACCCCCTCCTTCAGAGAGCAAAGCATAAAATGTGGAGACGTGCGTCTTCTGTATGCGACGTAACATATTTCTCAAACGTGGTGAGCTGTGTGCCGGCAGAGATTTTATTATGGGGTGCGCAACCCAATGCCAGAGTTGGTAGTAACTGAACCGATCCCTTTCCCTAAGTGAAAAAGACTGTTTACATTGCTCAAATGTTTTAATTTCTTGGCCCAGCATTAAATATGCGAGCCTTACACAGCCCACCTCCTTCCTATTCCAAAAAGCTCTTACCTCCCTCCCGGGAGTAAACTTGGGGTTCCCAAAATAGTGGTGGGAAGGGACACAGAATGGTTGATTATATGCTTCTGCTGCAACACTTCATCCCACACTTCACCCACTAGTGCAGTTAAATGCGATACCATCATACTCCAAGGACAGTCGGCCCTAGCCAGCCATAAAACCTCGTCCAATGGAGCACCCACCAGTGCTCTATCCATAGCAACCCAATGCTTGCTATTATCTCCTGAAAGACATTGTTTCAGTACCCTCAATTGGGCCGTCCGGTAATAGTTTCTGAAATCTGGGGAGGCATGCCTCCCCTATTCCTTGGTGCCATTTAAAGTACACAAAGCCACCGCAGTCTTTTATTATGCCATATAAAGGTGGATAGGAAACAATTGAGTGACTTGAAAACTCATAGGGATAGGAACTGGTAAAGCCAGAAAATAGTAGCAAAAGCGCAGTAGAGTCACCATCGTTATCGAAGCCATACACCCTAGCCTAGGGCGGATAATTCGCCTCATACAACGTTGCCACAGATTTCATAATATAGACCCCTAAATATTTTTTTTCTTTTCTTCAGCCCATTAAAATTGGGTGGCTCCCTGTATTTCCTCTAAAAGATCTTTTGATAGTGTAAGGTTAAGTATTTCGGATTCATGAGTATTTATTTTTAATCCGGAAACTTCCCTAAATAGTGCCAATTCCAATGCGATCGCCAAGGATTTTGCAGGATCTGATACGGCCAGTAACAGGTAATCGGCGAATGCCATTATTTTATGTTCCAATCTCATTTCACTTACCGTATATGCTGCACGAAAGGTTCCAGGTATATCAGATAAACCTGGGGAGACAACAGGCATCACCGTTTAGTTCCCCTCTCTAAACGAATGGGACCAGACAGCTGTCCATTAACGTACAGACAAAGGATTGGGGTTTGATAATTCACTTGTACCCTATGAAGAAAGCGCTCGCCAAACCCCATTTTCTTCATGGTTTGAAAGGGAAAGGGCCACTCTAACCGATCAAACGCCTTTTCAGCGTCTAGTGCTAGAAATACTGCTGGGGTCCCACGCCACAATTTTCTCAATTAGGTGGCATACCCTCCTTAAATTATCAAAGGTTTGACAGTGTTTTATGAACCCCGCTTGATTGAGCCCTTTTAACATATGAAGTCTGTCCTCCATTCGTGAAGCCAAGATCTTGGTGCATATTTTGGCATCAATATTTATCAGCGTCATTGGGCGATATGATTCACATTGTGTCGGGTCTTTGCACAGTTTTTGGGAATACTACTAGCTTAGCCTCATCCATTGACGCAGTAACGTGCCCAGTCTTTTCGAAGGAGTTATACAGACATGCTAAGTGGGGGCCAAAATTTGCAGGTATTTCTTTATAAAAACACAGCTGTAAAGCCATGAGGTCCCAGAGCTTTGTTTGACGGCATTTTGCTTATGGCTGGAATAACTTCCTCTTCTGTAATGCCCTCCTCCAGGTCTTCCCCATTTGATCTTGGTAACTTTGGAAGACATACTTCCGCTAAGTATGTGTTCAGCAGGCCCTCCTGCAGCTTATTAGACAAATATAGCATGCCATAAAACATTTCAAAGCACCTGATAATTCCCTCCGTATCTGTCACATCTTCCCCATCTCTCATTTTTAGAATAATTTGGGTGGCTGTCTGTCTTAATTGTCATGCTAGTAACCTACCCGCTCTATTCCCCTCTACAAAGTTGTATTGTTTGGTTCCAAGTAGGGTCCTTTCCTCTTTTTTTGCCCTTAATAATTCCAACTGCTCTATAAGTTTTCATTGTAGTTCTCGTAGGGCATTATATTTTTAAATTGAGTTTCTAAGTTTTCTTCAAGTCGCAGACTCATTTTTTCTCTCAGAGCTTTACGTGCCATCAATTTTCCCCCATAAATACCGCTTTGAAAGCGTCCCACCAAATCCCCGTGGAGGAATCCGCCGTTGCATTTCCCCCAAAACAGGCCTTAATTCTCTCCTCCATCTCCCCTGAAAGAACCATATCCACCAGGATCCATTCCAGCAAAACCTAATTCCACAGCCCCCTATTTCTGTGTGTCAGTTAGTATTGTCGCTAGAGGTGCATGGTCCGATAGCGCAATCAATCCCACTGAAACTTCCTATTCTAGCAGACGGCCAAATATTATCTATTTGCGACTGAGTTTTATGAACATGAGAATGAAACGTGAATCCTGCTTCCTTTCCCGTTAGCTTGCCAGACATCCACTAGCCCAAATTGTGTAAACTGTTGTGTTGGTGTGCCCCATGGCATAAATCCCACTCTGCTTCTGTCAATTTCCGCCTCCCATATAATGTTGAAATGCCCAGTCAGTATAACTTGACCCTCGGCTATATTTTCAAGAGCCACCACTGTTGCCTTGAAAAAACCCCAACACGGGTGCTTACAAAGTCGCAACCGTAAATACTTCCTTCTGAATGCAGAGTTTCACAAATAGGTATCTACCCTGTTTGTCACTCATCGAGTTCAACATCACGAAATCAGGATTATTTCTGGAACGCTATCTAGACCCCTGCTTTTTTTTCTCATTCATATTGGCCTGAAAGATCCACGAGTAGCCTTGTAATCGAATACGCAATGTATCTTTTCTACATATGTGGGTTTCTTGAAACCGAAAGATAACTGGTTTCTCATGCCTCGGGAAAGAGGCCAGCTTGCATCGCTTAGCTGGTGAGTTGCGCCCTCGAATGCTATACGCGAGAACCTTAAGGCCCATGATGAGCACCTACTCCAACAAGTCTCATTCCCTTCCACTGGACCTTTATCTCTAATCCCCGTAGAGAGCCCCCTAAATCGACATGAGCTATATCTACTTTGAAATCAATTGCACATATTGCGCATATTAGGTTCTTTGAATCCGATCTTTTCTCGCCCGCCTCCCCTTGAAGTTTATACTGCTCCTCCCCCCATTGCGCCCTCCCCCTCCCTTCCCCAAACACCTCTCCCCATACTTTAACCCAGGCCGGTACATGGGTCCTAGTGACATCCACAGGAAAACCTGTCCACGCACCGGTAAACTACCTTGCAACAATCAACTGCAGAGAGATATGCTAAGCACCTTTAAAAGATCCCAAGCCGGTCACCTGTTGCTACCCCCAATCGTATCCCGAACTTTGCCCACCAATTCTGTTCCCTCCCCTATTCACTTGTCAAAAGTCCCATCAATGCTCTCCCATGTACCTGGTTCCCCCCCTCACCATCACCCCTCAGAATGTGGTGTGTCCTTCAACTTGTCCCAGCCTTTCGGAGCACAGGCTTTCCTGTTTCATTTGCCATGGACCACTCCCATTGTCGCCTCTGCTCGGTGGTCTGGCCTCCCGCATCCAATATATACTTTCTGGTGCTACTACATCCAGACCTTCCTCGCATGTCACTCAAAATGGTCCACCCTTCTAAGCGAATAGCAAGCCAAAGGGTAAGGTCCACCTGTAGGGAATTTTCTCCGGGTTCAGTATACTAGTGACCGTATTCATCTGCCTCTTTTTAAGAAGGGTAGAGAAGAGCAGGTCTTGATAAAGCTGAACTTCTGATCCATTGATGGTTAAGGATGTGCCTGTACGTGCTGCCCTCAGACCTTTTCTGTGCATAGGATTTGAATGCAGCAAGCAAGTCCCAGGATTGAACCCCCAACCCTCTCCTAGGAGGGCCCACCCTATGATTTATGTCTAAAAGAACATTGCGCGCAGGGATCTTCACAAGCAAATCTGCACAAAGTGTTTGTATTGAGTGCTTAAGGTCTTTATCTGCCATCTCCTCTGGGACGTTCTTATTGAAAATGTTGGTTCACCTTGATCTGTTCTCTAGATCCTCGCACTGAATTTCCAAATTGTGCGTCATCCGCACCAGTTGTTCCAGGGTCTCATCATTTTTCTGTGACTCTTCTGCCAGGTCTTGTAGAGATCGCTCAGCAATGTCCACATGTTACTTATTTTCAAAATGGCCCCTTTTATTTCCCGAACCGCCATTTCTATGTCAGATCTTACTGCTGTAATCTGTTCTTGAAGCGATTCTGAAGTGTTTCCTTCAAGCGATGAAGCATTGCATTAGTCCTTCTTTGGTGATTGCCATTGTGTCTCAGTTTTTGAGTCACACTGTGTGGTGACCATGGAGTTGGAGATCGACCCTCGCGAGGCGTGCCTTTCCCCTACGATTGCCAGCACTTAGTGATCGTCCCCTATGCCCCTTGTGTGCCTTTCGCACTCAACATATGCTTCCTTGGGGGTGCCCCACTTGGCTGCCTACACTCAGTTAATCAACCAACTCCACTCATCACAGCAACGCTTCGTGCGTCTGCTTTCACACCCGGTTGCAGTATCCACGGCTAAATTCTACTCCAAACAATGACAAGTACCATTAGCCTTCAGTCCTGTGCCTTTCATACAAAAGGGGACCGCTTGCGCCAATGTGATGTCAAACCAGCCCAAAATGTCTGTCTCCTGTGTCCCTTTGCTGCCCTGGATCCTATTACCAAGATTACTGCCCCAACCCTCCTGACGCACGTGGGATTAGGGGCCTACCTGTGATTATAAGCTTAAGAAGTCGCTGTGAATTATGTAGCTGTCCATTTAATCCTTAAAGCCCCAGGGCCTCCTCACCCTTTTCACAGCCAGCACTCAATAGACTTGAAATCACCCGATCGCCGGTGCCACCTCATCTGCACCACTCGCCACCCATATGCTAGGTTAGGAGCATGGCTGGCGCAACTTTTCTTAAGGCTTTATTGTCCATACCAAAGTGAGGTTGGGGCTCACCCACCCTTGCTTTGTGGCGGTCTTCAAATTGAGGAGTCTAATGCTGTAGTGCTCCCCTTGGAGGCGCTGTCCCGTCAGCCTTAGTCAACTCACATCATAGGATGCTCCAATTTGGCATGAGGGGCAATGCTGCTTGCACAGTGGTTCCTCCACCACTGTGCGCAATGCTTCTCTGCTGTTGCACACCAGTCACCTGCCCTCCCATGGACAGACCATAACTGCCTGCTATTCACCATCCCCATAACTCCATGCGCCAAGCCGACCACTCCAGCACCGGCCACAGTAGCTAGAAGCGCAAAAAAAACTCACTGCAGAGAACATCAGTGCCTATCTCAACTTCCCATGCCTAGCACCACCATTCTCCCCTGACCCTGTCACACGAGCAGAATTATTCAGAGACACACTGACTAACGCCATCAACACAGCCGCCCCGCTAGAAAACAAAAAAGAAAAGAAATCCTTCCACTCCAACTCGTGGTTCACAGAAGAGCTCCTTAACCTGCGCAACTCCAAACGGCAGGCGCTAAAAACCTGGCAGGCTAACCCCTGTGACAACACTAAAAATATCTTCCGAACCATCGCTAAAAAATACAAAGAATCTATATTCAAAGCCAAATCAGAATCCTACAACAACAGAATCTCCTCGACCAGCTCACATTCCACAGAGCTATTTACCATCTTTAAAGAATTAACAGTACCTCCCACTTGCAGGGACGAAATCGTTAAAGATGCAGCCTGGTGCTCCAGCATACAAGCTGCCATGCTAAAAAAAAATAGACCTCCAGAACAAAATCTCTGACCATTACCTAAACAGAAGCAAACCCACCACAAACACTCAGACATCATCCATCCCAATTTCGTCTTAGGCATCCTAAAACATTTCAAGCCATCGCTATGCAAGGGCGATGTATGCCCCCCTAAAATTATCAAAGAATGCGTGGAGCAGCTTGCTCCACTAATCACTGCCTTCATAAACGCCTCAGTCCCCAACTGCCTCAAAGAGGCGTGGGTACGTCCTCTCCTAAAAAAAACCTACATTAGACCCCTACCAACCAAATAATTATAGACCAATTACAACCGTCCCATTTCTTCTTAAAATACTAGACAAGGATGCCCACAGGCAAATCCAACTGTACCTCGAAACTAACTATCCTTGGTAAGAGACAATCAGGGTTCCGCAAAGGACACGGAACGGAAACCGCATTACTAGATCTGAAAAACCAAATCACTTCCATCCTTGACATGGGTAAGCCTGCATTACTCCTGCTCCTAGATCTCTCAGCGGCATTTGATCTCGTTGACCATAATACCCTCACCAACCACCTCACACATGCCGCGCACTTCTCCAATCACGCAGCAACTTGGATCACGTCCTTCCTACAAGGCAGAGCCATGAAAGTGTTCTCCTATATAGCAAACGCTGAACCCACTATCATACACTGTCGTGTCCCCCAGGGATCCTGTACTGCCCCTACGCTATATAATCTATTTAGAAAGCCACTCTTCGATAAACTGGATGCACTTGGGATCACATACACAAACTATGCTGATGATACCCAGGTGCTCATTCCCCTCACGGGGAGCTATATCAAAGACGCTTCTACCCTCCAACAAATTTACTCCACAATCCAAGCCTGGATGGCCACCAATGGATTATGCCTCAACAGGGATAAAACTGAAATCCTCATTCTCGGTCAAAAATCCACGCTAGCCAAATTGAGTCCAACCTATCAAAACTTCTGCATTGCCAACTGTATCATCCCAGTCCTTTCGTCAGTTAAAACGCTTGGAGTCCACATTGATGCTACGTTATCTATGGATAAGCAAGTTAGTGCCATTGTATCAGCCTCCGCTCCGAGTACCCAACTAATCAATGCCATAAAGCCATTTCTAACAAAAGACAATTGCCTCTCCATTGCAAGAGCGACAATAGGAGCTAAATTGGATTACTGCAATTCCCTCCTAGCGGGGACATAAAAAAAAAAAACATAGCCAGACTCCAAACCACTCAAAACAACGCTGTCAGAGCATCTCTAAGTATTCCCAAAAGAGAGCACATCTCCCAAGCAAGAAAAAACGCTCACTGGCTACCAGTTAAAGACCGAATCTGCTTCAAGATTCTCTCCACCGCACACAAATGCATCAACCTAACAGCACCCTCTTACTTATCGGACTCTCTAGTCAGAACACAATCCACCAGACCCACTAGACTAGAGTACACCAACCAACTCACAGTGCCACGAATCACCAGGGCCAAAGCAGGAGGTCTAGGATTCCCCTATCTGGCACCTAAACTCTGGAACACGTTACCCACAGCCCTCAGAGCGGAAACCTCTCTTCAGGCCTTCCGAAAAAACCTAAAAACTACACTCTTCAACTAGCTGCTAACTCACTGTATATACTTGCGCACTACTATGATATCTGTACATATGTGCTACAAGCCACAATGCCATCTTCATGCTGTATGTATTTACGTGACTACTGTAACTAAGATATGAATATCCACTGTAACCAGCGCCACAATGCCCACGGGCTGCTGTGCGCTTAACAAATGTGAATAAATAAAATAAATACCCATGCAGGGAGGGCTTCTTCCTCTGATGCCCCCAGTCTTTCTACTCTGCACTGTTGTCCTGTGGGCACCAAATCCCATCCACCATCTCCCTCAAAACCAAGGATCCAGCTGAGGTGCCACGCCATGCTCCTCCTGAGGTCCGGCATCTCGCAGCCTCAGTTTTTCTTCTCTCCCTTGGACTTTCATGCCAATCGGTCCTCCACCTTACTGTTGGAGGGGGATCAAATGCTAACGTGCCCATACGTGGGGGAGGGAGTTGAAAGGCCTAAAACTCCCTTTTCATGGGGGGGGGGGGTCGGAGAAAAGCTACGGTTAGCACGTCCTCCCCGTGCAGGCAGCCATCATGGAATCAACGCTCCCAAAAAAAGCTCTGCAATAACACAATATCTTTCAGAAATATTTCCACCTCCGCGACCAACAATTTATCTGGTCTCCTTCTCATAAACATTGCTTCCTTAGTAGTAATTATTTGTATAGCGCCTTTCTCTCCTTAATATGGCCTCAACGTGCTTGTGGTGGGAACGTCCTTGTTGCCCCAAGTCCAAGGTGTGGGAAATTGTGTGAAGGCTAGAATGTGTGTGTGCCTTTGATAAGTAGTTATGAGGGATGGCCGGGCTCCAAAAAGCTACCCATGAGTTCAGGAACGTGGATGGCTGCTGAGGGAGAGGGCATGTGTGTGATGGCAATAAAGACTCGTTAAGTGGCCAGCGAGATCCAATATTGTTGTAGATCGGCACTGCATTCTGTTGGAAAAGAGGTGTTGTGAGCGGTGTATAAACCCGTGAGTATTATATTTCTCATGCCCAAATGAAGAATGATAAAAACGCAAAAGAAACCCACGCAAGAGACCTCCCACAGCTGCTGCAAGCTCTCACAATCAAAGTTGCTACATGGGAGAGATGGTTTGATTAAAGTAGAAGTTACTGGATCCTCCAACTTACTCTTCTCTTTCCATCCTCTTTGGGAATGATACCCTATATTTTCCCTTTCAATCGATTTTTGAATTCACATGAATTATATGTAAGCAGGATCTGAAGAAGGGAATAGTTTCTTACCTGTAACTCCATTTCTCCAGCATTGGTATCTTTCATGGATTCACATGCTTAGAATATTCCCCGTAGTCAGGCTGGGAATCCTCGGTAAGTTATATAGACCTTTTCCATAGGAAAACTTCCGACACTTGTGTCCTATCTACGGCATTTTGGGCCGCGTACGGCAGCGCCACTAGGACGTAGAGGTATAAATAGCCCCACCCCCGCGGCTCCCTCAGATTTCGACCCCCAAAGTAGTATGGGGGGGATCTCTGCCTTGCATGCGTAGGGGAGGCTTGCGGGCGCATGTGAATCCATGAAAGATACCAATGCTGGAGAAATGGAGTTACAGGTAAGAAACTATTCCCTTCTCTAGCATTGGATCTTTCATGGATTCACATGCTTAGAATAGATTGTATAGCAGTATTCCCCCAACATTGGAGGTGTGTATGCAAACCAATATCACAATAACCATAATGCATATTTATCATGGTAAAACATCACATTATAGTATGTTAACAGTGAAAACACCACACTTAAAAGTACATTAGCCGAAGGATGTGACCCTTTAATTGGGGCTTACCTTATTGAAACAGGTGCCGTAGGACTGCACGACCCATCTGTGTATCCTCAGCATGTTGCTGTTCGAGGCAATGATGCCGGGTAAACGTGTGGTACCGACCAGGAAGCCGCCTGAGATCTCCCAGCGGAATTCTGGACCAAAATGCCGTCGACGAAGAAGTGGATCTCGTCGAATGGGCCCTTGGATGCTTCTCCAGCGGTTTTCCGGCTTTTGAGTGACAAAAGGAAATAGCAGACGACACCCATCGGGCTCGTCCTGGTTTTGAGATCGGTTTACCTTTAGCCGAAGGGCCATAAGCCACAAATAGTTGTCTCGTGTCTCTGAAGCTTTGAGTGCGATGAGGTAAAATGTTAAAGCTCTTTTCACGTCCAATGTATGGAGTCTTCTCTGCCACCGGCGAAGGTGTAAGAAAAAACGTCGGCAGCACTATAGAAGAGTGCTTATGGAACATGGTAGGCACTTTAGGAATGAAATGAGGATTAGTAGCCAAGTCGACTTTATTATTGAAAAACCTCAAGTGGATCGATCACTAAAGCTTGTATTTCTGACAGTCGTCAAGCCGAAGTAATAGCCACCAGAAAAGGCAATTTCCACGACAAAAATTTCAATGATGACGATGAGATCAGCTCAAAAGGGGGCTTCATCAGCGCTGCCAAAACCAGGTTAAGACTCCAGCTTGGAGGAAACTTTTTCGTGGGAGGAAAGGTTCGGAACAATCCTTTAAGGAAATGTTTAATCAGCCGGTCACTAAATAACGGAGTTGAATGTCTCTTTTATGGATGAAACAGACAAGCCTTTTTGAGCTAGGAGTAGCAAGTATGGTAGAAGCTGTTCCGGTGTGATATTACGCAGGAAAAAACCTGATTGACCTGTGCACCATATGCAGAATCTTTTCCATTTGTATGAATATGAAGCGTTCGTGGACGGCGCCCTCGCCGCTTGCAAAATGCGACGACAGTCTGCTGGAATCTCTAACGTACCAAACTCGGAGAAATCAGGAGCCAGGCTATCCGACTGAGGCTGTTGGGGTCGTGATGCCAAACAACCCCTTTCTCCTGAGACAGAAGGTTTGGGATTTTCTGGAACCTCATTGGTTCTGCCGCTGACAGATGGAGTAGATCGGAGAAGCACACTTGTCTGGCCCAGTACGGGGCCACCAGGATCACCCGAAATGGATATCTGTGGATCCATTGCAGCGTCTGACGTATGAGCGGAAACGGGGGGAAAGGCATACAGAAACTTGTCCGTCCACGGCAAAGAGAACGCTTCCCCTAGTGAGTCTTGCTGTGGCCACCTGCTCATGTATTGTGGGCATTTCTTGTTGTCTCTCGTCGCAAAGAGATCAAGGGCCGGACGACCCCATTTCTCGAAGACACAGTGCAGTTGTTGGTCGTTCGTGTAGTCGATTCATCTCCCTGCTTGCACGTTTTTGACTCCTGGCAAGTGGAACGCCGAGTTTGCTGTTGATGGTCAATTTGTCCGACCAACACCCTTGACTCTGTGCCCATCGATCCGCCAAGAATTCCTGATTCGGTCTAATGAAGAGACAATTGTTGATTAAGGGTATGCAGGACGACATGGTCCCCAGTAGGGACATGTACCTTCGCACTGACACTCTGGTGTCAACTTTCCAATCCAATGCTTTTTGCTCCAGTTTCAGAACCCTTTCGACGGATGGCCTTACCAGTCCTGACTGTGTCTGGAACTCCGCCCCCAGAAAGACCAAGGTCCTTGATGGCGATAAGGAGGACTTTTCGAAGTTTATCGCGAAGCCCAAATGTTGTAGGAGGCCCATGGTGGCATTCAGACTTTCCTGTGCCCTTTCCGGAGACAATCCCCTCACCAGCCAATCGTCCAGATAAGGGTACACATGATGACCTTTCCTTAACCAGGCTGCTACTGGAGCCAGACATTTCGTGAACGTCCTGGGAGATGATTTCAGTCCGAACGGGAGGACCTTGAACTGATGATAGGTTCGTCCGACGACGAACTGTAGAAATCGTTTGTGTCGTCGACGCATCGGAATATGGAAGTATGCGTCCTGAAGGTCTAGCGACGACAAATAATCTCCCGGTTGTATCGAACGGATCACTTCTTGGAGTGTGAGCATCTTGAACTTTAGATTCTTGAGCAGTTTGAGAGCTCGTAGATCTAGAATGGGATGCCATTTTCCATTGGGTTTCTTGACGACAAAGTAACAGGAATACACTCCCTGTCCTCCTTCTGTCACCAGGACCAGTTCTATAGCCCCTTTCTGCAGCATAAGCGCCACCTCTTGCATTAGTATTTGAAGGTGGGGCTGCGTCGAGACCACCGGTGGAATACTTGGTGGCTTGCCCTTGAACTGTAGAGAATGGCCCAGATGTATCGTGGCCAAAACCCACTGGTCTGTTATGCGCGCCCACTCGTCGACGTGGCGAGACACTCTGCCCCCCAGGACGTTCTGTAAGTTGTCATTGCTGGCTTTTGGTCTGTTTATCCTTCGTTCGACGATGAGTAGGCGCCTCGTCGTCTGGAGGTTTGGTAATCTCTGCCTTTACGAGTAGCTTGGGCTGCACGTCTGTAGCCTTGGTAAGAGTAGGAGGGTCTGCTGAAACCTCTGTCTCTAGATGATCCAAACCGGGAGTTACCTGATGCTCCTCTGAAGGGACGAAAGGAACGAAAATTCCTACCACTCTGGAGGGCTCCAAGGGAATGAGCCATGTCAGAATCTTTTTTCATGCCCTTCAAGGCTTCATCCACTTTCTCCCCGAAAAGATGTTCTCCTTCGCACGGCATATCCATTACCTTATATTGTACCTCTGGTCTGAACGTCGTGCACTTAAGCCAGGCTTGCCTTCGTAACACTACGCCATTGTTGATTTGCTTGAAGCCTGATTCCGCCAGGTCGACAGCAATGTTAATGGAATGATTGGAAGCCTCTTCTCCCTCACGTACGAGCAGCATGGCAGATTTCCTGTGTTCCTCCGGGAGATGGTCCAAGATAGGAGCCAGCCGATGCCACATCTCCCTATCATACCTGGCCATAATAGCCAGGGAGTTGGCTGCTTTAACTGTAGTAGCTACAACCGATAGCACTTTCTTCCCAAAAGCATCTTGTCTCCTGGCTTTGTTGTCTGGCAGGGTTGTGCATTTGTGTTGCGACCTTGCCTTTCTGGCCGCCGCGGCGGATACCACCGATTCCGGCGAAGGTTGAGACATCAGGCACTTGGGAGTCGATTCCGGAGTCTTGAATTTCCTTTCCAATCGACCTTTCACTGCCTGTTCTGAAAAAGGGTGACGCATGGTTTTTAGTGCCTCCTGCCAGACATGGTCTAAAATGGGGATAGCAAATATCGCCTTTCTTCTCTTGCCCATATGATCGAACAGAAAACAATCTTTTTTCTCTTCTTCTGGGACTAGGCCAAACTCCGCACATGCCTTACCCATCATGGCATGGAAAGCACCCACGTCATCAGGTGGTGATGGCTGCGCCGGACTCTTTGGAGTTTCCATCTCCGCTTCAGAGTCCCATGTAGGGTCCCTTGAGGGGGATAACGAGATGTCTGAACCCGACCCTTCACGTTCCGACTGACAGTTCTCCTTCCTGTGTACGAGAACGATCCTCCTCAACCGTGTAAGCGGTAGGAATTCTGGATGGAGGGCGAGGAGCCGGGCCCGGCTCGTCGACGACTGGCAAAGCCTGCAACACTATCGGAACAAGCTGAGGTAACCGAGTATCCAACCGCTCCAACAGCTTCTGTAATGTGTTCAACACCTCCAGGGACAGAACAGCTTGGGGATTCAGTAAGGAAGAGGTAACTGGAATGGCACTTTCACTCAAGAGCGACCCCGAACCAGTTGGTTGTAATCCCAGATCGGTTGGATGTGCGACTGGCTCACGGTCATCCTCCGCTGACGAGATGGAGAAAACCGCTTCTGGTTGCAGCAAGGCCTCAGGCGGGATCGGATCAAAAACCTCCGGTTGCCATCCCACCGACGGGGCCACCGTCGACAATGACATCTTTCCATAGGCACTGTTTGACCTGACGAAACAGCTGTAGGAAGAGCTGTCGCCGAAGACAAAGCAGGCGTCGACGACCGGATCGTCGTCGAAGTCTGTGGCGCAGGGCCTTGATGCGGTCTCGCCGTTTTTGACCGACTTGTGGGACGAGGACTCTCGACTCGAGGGAGACTTATGACGGTCTCCTGAGGATTTTGATGAGTCTTTTCTCTCCTTTTTAGATGAGGAGGAAGACGGAGCCTTATGCGAAGAGGAGGACCTCGCAGGATGTTTCTCCGAGGGGCGTTTTTCAGATGAATGATTTCTTCGCTGGAGGCTCCGCCGACACTGAGCGACGAGGGGGGACAGGAGACTTAGATCTCGAGGCTCTAGAGCCTACCTCTGATGCCGGGTACGCATCCGCTCCGTCATTGAGCCAAGTAACCAGGCATCTGTTGCAGTCTTTTAGGGTCTTTTGTGAGAAGCCCTGACAGATCTCACACGTGTCCGCCGTATGATGAGGGTGAAGACAGTAGATGCAGTCCATATGCCCGTCTCCTTCATACACCTTAAGACCGCATGTAGCACACGGACGAAATAACGCCTTTCCAGACATTCTTCGAAAAGAAACAGTCGAAGAAGCAGAAGAACGCACAACCTAATAAAAATAGTAGATACTCGAGGTAATCCCACCACTAGTTGAAATCTGAGGGAGCCGCGGGGGCGGGCTATTTATACCTCTACGTCCTAGTGGCGCTGCCGTACGCGGCCCAAAACGACATAGATGGGACACAAAAGTGTCGGAAGTTTTCCTATGGAAAAGGTCTATATAACTTACCGAGGATTCACAGCCTGACGACGGGGAATATTCTAAGCATGTGAATACATGAAAGACCCAATGCTGGAAAAAAAGGAATTTCTTTTCAAAATGTACGATTTTTAGTAGTTCAGAAAATATTGCCTTTTCTGCTCCACACACATTAAGCATTGAACTCTTCCTGTTATGGAAATCTCTGGAGAGCGGTTTTAGTTTCCAATTCTTATTTTTTCCAGACAAACATTTGTATAAAGTACTCCAAGATATTGCAAACCAAGTCACACTCAATTATGAACAACCAACTCCTCAAAGAGAAAGAAAATCCAGCAATGGCAGTATGTGTGGCAGCCAATAACTCCAAGCTCCATACCCAGGAGATGTTGGTGGGAATTAAAGGGATGGGGGTCAAGTGGTGAGGTAGAAAATAATGTGTGCTTTATTTATGAAATTTTAAGTTAAGGAAAATAACCATAAACTTCAGTAATCCAGAACAAATCCATATCAATTCATATACAAAACAGTGCCATGACGTTCAGTGTTTGAGGAGCAATCTATCACAGATTCACTTCCAAATCAACAATCAGTTCATACCTAGGAAGAGCAGCCAATCTATCCAGTGAGGCCACGCCGCTTTCTTATTCCTACAAGCTGGACACTTGAGTGACCAAACCTTGGTGTTAAATGATAAAGGAACCAGAGCAAACATGGGGAATAGATAATTCGCACCCATCACTGGGTTACCAGGTCTGTCCCCTTCCAATGACTCTTTAGGGGTAATCCCTCTTGCTAATTTTCTTTCGGTTCAAATTGTCCTCAATTATTCACAACAATATCAGAGCCCATTCTTAAATTGCTGCAGGGTAAACATTCTTGTGGCAAAAGGAGGAAGTACGCCTAGATATTGCTCTGTGAATCTTTTACTCCCCTAACGGATGTTCGGTTAGGAAAGCCATTTAATCGGGTCTATCTGCCACTTCTCAAGCAAGAGGGGTGAGGAGGTGGGGCACTGATCCAATGCAGTGTGAGGTATAATTTCTGTAAGAGTACGCTCACCTGGTCTCTGCGGAGGCATTGGGGCACGGTTGCAGCCCTCCCTGATCTTGAATCACCCCCTTCAGGCCTCTCCCTCGGTAGAAAAGCTGTGAGCGGTGGTACATGGCGATACTGCTCCTGCGTCGAGAAAAGAGTGTGTGAGTGCGCCAATCTGTGATTGTTGTACCTCTCAAGCCCTTCTCCCCAAAGTACGGTTTCTGTGAGCATACGCCGGCCCATAAAGCTCACCTGTGAATTATGGAAGGTAAGCTCTCTGTCCTGCTACTTCTGGCAGGGGCGCGTTGAATGCGATCTAGTTCCTTCACTGATCCCTGATAAGGATTAGTCCAGCACAGCTGCGACTATGCTTCTCCTTATGCTTGGTAAGTGTCTCTTGAGCTCTTGTGATTCGGTTCGTTCATTTTAATGTCTTTATATGTTGCTCCTTATCCCCGTAATAATGTCTCTTCCGTTTTCTTCCCTTAGATGGAAATGCGGCCTCAATGCAGCTATGAGATGCTACTGCAGCGTTCGACAGCAGGTAAGTGATGGTTTAGGTTAAAGTGCGAAGTATGGAGAAGCGCAACCTTAAACTGTTTTTTTGATGTCTAACCTTGTCTACTGTTTTTCCTTGCAGGCGCTGCTGTCGATGGAGCGTGTTGTGCTGCAGTGCCAAGATGAAGATTTCAGCGTTCCGGAAAGTGTTAAGATGAATGCTCGGTTCGCCGAAGAGATGGACAGGTAAGAATAGCTTTCCCCCAGTTGGTACGTATGCTGGCAGGATGTCCAGGAAGCAGAGTCTTCAAAAGGTAAGCAGGTCTGACCTTAGGCGACGGGGAGTGTTACGCTGCTGGTAAGTGCAGAATAACGCGAAGCGTCTGTCTTGAGGTTCAGGGTAGTTTATATAGCTGTGAATCCATTAGCAGCCACACCCAAGAATACACTTTGGATGGAATGTTCAAGGTTAATGGATCTGAAGTGCTTAATGGATGGAATGTTCAAGGTGAATGCATCTGATCTCCATAATAAAAGCTTTTTGATGTTAAATGAATGTTCTTGTTTACTTTTGTTTATGAGCCAGTGTCCACCCAGGTCTCTTAAGCATGCGACCCCTGCATGCCTGTGCCCCTGACTTCAGGACCATGACAATGGGCAATAAGATTCCCGCTCATTTGCTCTTCCTTTTTCACCAGTAGTAGATCCGGGAGCCCCCTTCAGTAAGTGGCCTCAACAAGTTTGCGCAGTTCAATAATCAATAATCTTGGTCAGCTCACTTTGCATGGTCTGAAGTCTGTTCTATTACTTCTGTACCTAGGGCAGCTAAAGCAATTGGGGCAAAACGTATGCACCCTTTGTGGGGGTTGGATAGCTCATGTGTACTTTCATAAACAATATATGTTTAAGCATTTTTTGGATTCAGTCTACCTCTGGTACAATTGTTGGTCACATCTGCACCTCCATATGGTTTATTTCGTCATGTGCGTGTTGAAAATATTTTTTTAAAAATGAAATCATTAGGAGACCAGATTCACACGAGAGAATATCCTCTTCCACTCTACTTCAGCCAAATCGGAGCCCACATTGGGTTCCCATCTCGTTCCAACTACAACAATGTCATGAGATACCAAAGATGTTGAGAGATTCATACAAGGCCACGGTTTCCCTCTCCCAGTCGGACTGACATTGTTTGCAACAGAAAAGCTGGGTATGGTTCTGTAGGATGGTATGGCCAGAGTTTTGTGGCAAATAATTTCAAATGCATCAAGAAGGGACTAGACGGTATAGCTTGATCCCATCGGGTGACATTGACATTGCTAAATAGGTCATCATTTTAAAGCTGACCCACCTTACTAGAACACTTCTCCTCCTATATTCAGATCTCTTTTAAATACAGTTCTCACGGTCTCAAGCTTAAGGGCCAGTATCCCCATTACAGGTGATATGGGGTA
Organism: Ambystoma mexicanum; assembly: GCF_040938575.1. Classification (NCBI taxonomy): domain Eukaryota; kingdom Metazoa; phylum Chordata; class Amphibia; order Caudata; family Ambystomatidae; genus Ambystoma; species Ambystoma mexicanum. Next base: position 542,564,375 of record NC_090928.1, on the reverse strand, counting down.
TTCAGTCACATCTTCCTGTGTGTTCTTACCTTGATTCATAATGTTGCGCATATCCAGTTTTTTCTTCCTGCACTTTTTCACTCCCGCCAAGAGATATTCAAGTGGGAGAGCGCCACCCACCGCTCTACCATCTCCAAAAACCCCAGTTATCACCAAGCCCTGCACCATTCACCGCAAGCTGCAAATGCAGGGCTGCATAACAATACTCAAAGTCTGGGATCCACAGGCCCCCTTTCTTGTATGGAACTTTCAATGGCTAAACTCCCACTAGTGAGTTGGTCTTTCCATAGTAGCTTAAACCAGTTCAGTGCAGCTATTTAAAATGCTTCAGTGGTATCAGTATTGCGATGGACTGACATACATACAGAAAGTGAGGTAGCAGAACCATCCTGGCTAACCAAACCTTGGATACTGGGTGTGGTCACTTGTTTTATGGCCCTGGTCCGAGAGTGAACACTTTAAGCATAACCCGAGCCAGCAAATGGCCAGACTGGAACCACTCACCCCTCCCAGACCAGCAGGTGAGGGGAGACGCTAAGCAACCGGATATAAAATATGATGTTAATACAGGAGATGGGGTTCCAGATCTTAAATAAAGGTACAGGACCAGAGAGGAGTTTGTTACCCTTTCAGGCTTTTCTACACATAAAAAAAAAAACCCACAAACCGGTCAAGTAATTGGACCTTCTTCCATTCTATGTTTGCCCGCTTTCATGGTTCCACTGCGTTTTTTGTTACATTCATAAGAATCGCAGATACTCTTCAAAACAAACCTCACTCTATATGAACTTTGAACCAGTTCCTATTCACGCTTTCTCTGGTTCGCATGCCCTCAAACCTACAAATCCCTTTTCTTCCAATACACTTTTTTTGTATTATTTCAATACCATTTGCCGTTGAAGTCTGCCCTTAATTTTCAGTGCAGTGTCCCCATTTGTCAGTCACGTTATACAAAGAGTAACCACCAAAAAGTAAAGTAACTTCTTATACTGTCCTGCCCCACTTCTCCAGTCTGGTCTTCCTTTGAACAGCCTTGCTGTGCTGTGGGTGGCTGCCACGGGTTTAAAAACCTTGCTGTTCAGCGCAGGGCTGGATGAAAAGTGCACACATTTAGGGGGGTGATGGTTTTTCATATTTGGGCTAACGAGGCCCATTGTCCTCCGTCGATGTGCCTTCATACATGCAACTTGTAAAGCCCTTAATTTCCTCTGTGGGGGTGCATGTATTGTCTGGGCTTGTGAAGCCCTCGTCTTTCCTCTGTGGCAGTGCTTTCCTGTGCCCTAGTGGGAGATGTCCTAGTTGGCTCATGCACGCCACGAGTGCCGTCAGGGTTGTTCTTCACCACCCACCCTGTCTGGACCTGGGGCAGGTGGACTTCCAGCAGTGGCCAGGACTTGTATTCCTCTGGTAACCCCAGTCAGGCCCCCAGGCAGACTGTATCCTCAGAGGCGGCATACCGGTTCAGGGCAGCCCTAGGCTGAGGCACCATCTTCAAAGGGTTGCCTTGGGCAGGCTGTTGCCTCATAGGCTACGCCGCTCATCTCGGGATCGCCCCACTCACACTGCCCATGGGGGGTGGGAGAGTGTCACTTCACCTGGGCTGCATGTGACCCAGTGCTCATCTTTCCTGGGCTGCAGCTCACAAGCACAGCCCAGTTAGCCACCTCAATGCCCTGGGAGGGCCGATCAAGGGTCACGGCCTGCATGGGTCACTACTCTTCCTTTTCTCCTCTCCGTCCTTCTTTCGCTGTATCTGTCGATCTTCCTTTGTATCTGTCCTTTTTAAGAACCTCAGGTTCAGGTAAGTCTTTGCTGGTTGGCAGGGGAGATCTGCCTATGGTTCTTAGTCCCAGTGTTCCATGTGTCCCCAAAGTGGGGACACACTGTACAGTCAGTTAAGTCTTTACTGATAAAGCACATATAACTTTACATTTAATAATGTCATTAAAACCCCTTTTGGTCCATTTTATTTTTCCCTTCCTTTACCAGTTCCCCTATCCACCCACCTAAAAGGGCCCCATTTGGTATTACATGGGTGTTTTACGCCCAAGAAAATGATGGATTGCAATGTTCTCAAGACGCTCATACCAAACTGCTCTACCAGGAGCTCCTTATTGGCATCCAATGTGGTTAATGAGCCTGAACCAGATCTGGCGCAGTCTTGGGGCCACTATGTGACCAGGAAGTTTTGGAGATCCTAATCCATATTAGAGTCGGCATGGATTTCCCTGACATCAATCTGCCATCTACTTTAGATAATGGCAAGCTAAGGCAATGTCAGACCCCACCCTCAGCTGACTGGTCCTTGCTTGTGAACGGGAGGAACAGCACTGTATTAACGAGCCACGCTTCCTTACTCTAATGCAACTTATTTCAGGGTTTGAGAACTGCCCAGTGACTGGGAAGGTGGACTACTTGTTCCCGAGCATGTCAAATAGAACCACAGGAAGACGCATTGTAGTCCCATGACTCTTCACACTTAGAGATCAGGGTATCACACTAGGTATCAGACTAGGCAATCTGTGCGGCCCATGCCTTACTCCAGAACTTTGATACACTGTTCTGCTCTGGGAGAGGGACAAGACTATTCAGAGATGCTGTTAATGATGCACGAGCCACCCCATTAGCTCTCAGACATTGCTTATGACTCAAGCCCTCGGCTGTGGTGTGCTTAACAACGGTTCTGCCCGACCAAAAATATTCGGATTCAAGATTGATGCTCATCTGCCAAGAAAGCTTAACACCCCCCCCCCCCCCAACCCGGGTTTAGGGGGAATCTCGTTTGCAGACAAATTAGGCAAGATAACTAAACAGAGTGAAAGCTTGGGGTGCAGTCCATGTCATTAACCTCTGGGGCTGGGCTGATCACAGAGGCACCAAATCGATTTCCACCCGTCCAGTCTTCTAGAGACCCAACCCAAGGGAGTTAGGGGGCTCCTTCCATTTGTCAGTCTGGAAAAGTGAATACCCTTCATTTGGTTGACGGACGTATCTTGATGGCCGAAGGCCAACCGTCTTATGCACAGAATTATAGCAATACAGACTGCTATGCTTGACCAGCAAGCGGCCATTTTAAACGTAGCAAGAATCGCCATTTTGCTGGTTAACCATAGTTCATTGCTTTCTGTCTAAACTGCTTTGCAGCTTGCAATTCTTGTGAATTCTGCTTACTCTGCTCAACTGTTAACATTGTTGTCTGAATATGAAAAGGGCAAGGCCGTGGGACTGAGGAGTTCGTTGAAACTCCTCATGAGCAGCTCAGAAAGGAATGCCCACGCTCCCTCTCTGTAGCCTTGAGGGAGAGCTGCAGGGAATTTAATCATTTCACAGCTGCCAGCCAGTCTCGTACTGTGGTAGAATATGTTAGAATAAAACAGCTAAAGGCTTGAATTATGCTCTTCTTACGGCCCCCCTTCACAAAACCCTTTAGAGCATGTCGGCTCCCAGGACACGAATAGTACCGCATAGATCGCAAAGCTTGGAATGTGGCTCTTCCCCCGTGTGCAGCTTGCTTCCAAGAACAGAACCACCGTGTTCTGTTCATCAACTAAAAGATGCCTCCGCACTTTCTAATTGCACATTGTTACTAGAATAGACATCTAAAGTGTCATAATTGTCATACCCGTCGGAAATGTCCATCGTCATCCCGAGTTCAAAGAAACTTAATAAAGAGGGGTGTTAAACATGACATATACAAAATGCATATCATACAATCAGCTATATGTAACTGATGTACGTAATTCGCTCTCTTGCGTCCCTCGAGGTCTAGAAAATGCACGTCGCGGGGCGTGAGACCAGAATTGGCCAATTGGGACTATTTTGCTTGCAATAAACCCTAGCATTCGGAATTTGAACCTCGTGTCTGGCGCATCTTTTAGTGTATGGTTATTGCCTTGTTTCCATATCGCGAGGGACCCCTAGGGGCCCCTTTCAAGATGGCGCCCGAATAGGGACCCTCCCCCACTTGCCCCATCGTATATGTTGTAACAGAGTAAAGGCGGAAGAAGAGCGAGGACGGGACGATCGACCCGGGATCAAGAGGTGTACGGGGCACCCTGTAGAAGTGAGGAGAGATTCCTTCCGCAGATCTGCACACATCTGATCCCTGATCGACGTACCGGGCCAGAGGGCAAAGGAGGAGAGGGTCCCGAGACGAGGCAGAAGCCAGAGAAGCGCAGACACGACGTTGGGAGAGGTTGCGTCAGGACAGGCGACTTGTTTTATCAGGCGAGTCATTCCCCGATTCAAACAAAACCCTGATTTTTGGTAGAGTGTTGATTTTGCAAATTCAAACGTCCAGGTTAAGTATAGTAACCAAAGGGGAAGGTTAAAAACATGCCTGGAGTACTGTCCACTTTAGCGGGGCTTTTCAGCTGCGGTAGACAGTCCTTGGAAAATGGCCAAAGTGCACCGCCTGGGGGAACGCCGGCTTATGACATGTATGCAAAATATGGTGTGGGTGCGATAATATTTTGTGAAATTTGGCATAGGCAAACTAGAAAGCAACAGGACCATCAGTGGCCGATTAATGGTAGTTTTGAGATTGCGAGGATAGATAACCTAGAAAGGTTGCCGATTAGAAAAAAGCGCGACCCGCAGCTTTTGAGACTGTCAAAGATTGGAGGAGGGAAGCAATGCTCCGATTTAGGAGTAGAGAGAAGCATGCGCGTAGGCACAAAACGAAGCTTGAGGTAGCAGAAGAAAAGGAGGAGGAGACGGCAAGCCTAAAACGGGAAGGGAGACGTGACCAAATGAACATAGAAGGAATATACCCGCAGCGGGAACTACACAGACGAATTAATGGAACATTTGTTAACTAATACGGGTCGAGGCCCAAAACCAGGATCGAAACCAAACACGCCAGTAGTGACTGCGCAGGCCCAACCAGTAGCTCTCAAACCCCCTCCCATAGCCCAAGCACTCCCCCCTCACGCAAGCATTAACCCAAGCCCCACCCACAGCTCGAGCCCTCCCACAAGCGCAGACCGCAGACGTGCAATTTCCCAGCACCCAGCAAGGCCCTTCACAGATGCCACCTGTGTCACTTGTCCCATCCGCACCTCCCGCTCCAGAGACAGATTCAGCACCATCCACCCCTCCCGAAGTCGAAATTAAGACCGGGGAGGCGAGAGGCGGGGCTGAAGGAACAGGATTCGTCCAGGTAACTCGAAGCGCGATCAGCAAAGAAAGAAAGATTGAATTACAGCAAGAGGCAGAAAGGTACATAGAAGGAATCGATGGGACGGCAGCATTGGCCTCATTGTATGGGTACCAAAGAAGCAGCGAGAGACAGGTAGTGTTGGAATGCATGGGGGAAATTTTGGTGGGAGAATGGAAAAAGATACTTGGGAATTTACCGCCACAACGATTGTTAGACTTGAATAAGTTAGCACGCAGTGCGCAAAGAGATGAGGATGCAAAAACATGTGTACAAACTCATTGAACTAAAAAATGAAATGCAAGATAGATATGCTGAAGTGTTTGCTACACCTGAATATAGTCAGGAGTGTATTAAGAAAGGTAGGAAGGAGGCGTCGAGGTTGCATATTTTTCAGGTGGTGCAAAGCATTTGCCGGCACCGGGACAAATGGGGGATAAACAAAGATTGCAGGCATGGGTGGGGGAAACAATGCGATGGATGTCGAACAAAAGAACGTCAGTGAAGGAAGTGAGATGTGTAATGGGTACCCATTGGAGATGAGAAAAGAAGCGATGTGAACAATAGGAGTGTTACTGCAGCAGGTAATTGAATATAATAGAGGTAGAGGAAACGCGCAAGGCAGAGGAAATTTGAATAATACGCACGGGGTGTCATTGGGATTAAATCAATGTGCGTACTGTAAGGAGGAAGGACACTGGCGAGCGCAATGCCCGCACCTACAGAAAAGAGGTGGGTTTGGCCAGAGAAGGCCTCAGAGGACATCAGGGGTCAAACGGCCCAAGTAGTAATAGCATGCAGCAGCAGCAGGGATATACCAATGGAGGTAATCAAAACCAATCCTATGGTCAAAACCAAGCTCAACAGAACCAGGCATTGAACCAAAGTGTTCCGAACCAAAATCAGGGCGGGCAGGGCCAACAGAGAAATGATCAGAGTGGAGGACACCGAGGGGGACATGGGAGTTTTTTGATACACAGCCAAACACGTATTATAGCAGCAGCGGTGACTACACGTCGGACGATGTGTTATTTTCGCAATAGGACAGCCCACGGCAGGGGTCGGAACCAGTGTCTATTCCCGTGAATCAGAGAGGACTTTACGTAGAAATGAGAGTCAGGAATAAGGAGCACCGTTTCCTTGTAGATACAGGGGCACAAAAGTGTTCGATAGACCACCACTTGGTTCCGGAGATCCCACTGTCGGGGCAAAAGAATGTTTCTGTAGGGTTTGCAAGTACACCAGTAATTAACCCATGTCCGAAGCGGTCCCAATTACAATAGGACCATTTACGGAACAGTGTCCATTTCTTCTGACAGAAAATTGTGGAGAGAACTTGCTAGGATTAAATTTGTTGAGAAAATTGGGGACAGTTCTACATTGTACGGCAGATGGGGTGTTCCTCACGATGTGGCCTCACGATGCACCGGTGACGTAATTTATGTCAAAAGCGTTACCAGAAAAGCTAAGTAGAGTACCAACCTGTCTGTGGGCAATGCATGATAACTATGTAGGATGCTTGAAAATAGAAACAGCAAAAATAACTTTGAAAGAGGGTGTTACATTACCACGAATTCCCCAGTATAAAATTTCTGTTGAAGGTGAAAAGGGATTAAAGAGTATTGTTACCGACTTGGCGAGATTGGGGGTGATTGAAGAAATTGCAGGTAGCACGTGCAACAGCCCGATTCTTCCAGTTTACAAGAAGGGAGGCAATGAAGTACTCTATCGTTTCATAATTGATCTGCGCGCATTAAACAAGGTGGTAGACCCACAATTCCCTTTGGTCCCAGACGTCACAACAATACTGACAATGATACCGGCCACTGCAGAATACTTTAGTGTAGTTGATTTGACGAACGCGTTCTTTAGCATTCCAGTGGATAAAAGCAGTAGATACCTGTTCGCGTTCACTCTAGGAGGTCGATCATTCACATTCACAAGCATTCCACAAGGATACACAGAAAGCCCGAGCATTTACAGCAGAGCGCTAAAAGAGCTGCTAGACATGCTAGAATTACCCGAAGGTTGTGTACTCTTGCAGTACATAGATGACTTGTTACTAGCTGCTGACACAGAAGAGATCTGCAAAGAGAGTACTATATTACTATTGACACACCTAGCGACCCATGGCCACAAGGCGAGTTTGAAGAAATTCCAGTATAATCAAAAGGAGGTGTCTTATTTGGGTTACCTACTTTCGAAAGAAGGGAGAAGATTAACACTAGAACGCATAGAAAGTATTTCTAGTATGCCTATTCCAAAAACTCAAAAAGGAGCGAGAGCTGTAATAGGCATGGCCTCTTATTGTCGGCAGTGGATCAGTAATTTTGCGTTGATTGTGAAGCCGATGATAAAATTAACTAAAAAGGATGCAGTGATGCCTTTACAGTGGGATGAGGAATGTCAGAAAGCGTTTGAGCAATTGAAAGCTGCATTATGTGCTGCGCCAGTTTTAGGCACTCCTAACTATAAGAAGATCTTTAGACTATTTGTGAGCGAGAGTGAAGGATGTGCATTGGCGGTTTTGACACAGGAACAAGGTGAAAGAAATAGGCTGTGCGTCTTTTATTCTTCCGCGCTGGACCCTGTAGCGCGCGCCCTACCACGATGTTTGCGATCCGTCGCAGCGGCTGCTGCATCAGTGAAACAAACGGAAGGAATGGTATTGGGGCACACTTTAATTCTGATGGTGCCACATGTTATAGACGTTCTATTAAATAGAACACAGACGCAACACCTCACTTCTGCCAGACTAACAAGATATGAGCTCATCTTGTTTGCACCCCACACCCAAATTATGAGGTGTAGCGCATTGAATCCTGCAGAATTAATGCCACTGCCCATAGCAGAAGTTGGTGACAATGAATCACCACCCCATGATTGTTTAATGGTCACTGAAGAAGAAACAAAGGGAAGAGTTGACTTGAGCGACATCCCACAGAAAGAGCCAGATGGGGAGTTATTTTGTGACGGCTCTTGTTTTAAATTACCAGATGGCACGTCAACTGCCGCATATGCAATTACTACCCTAGAGAGTGTTGTAGAAAGCAGAAGAATCCCCTACAATTCGGCACAAGCCGCATAAATAATAGCACTGACCCTGGCCTGTGAACTCTGAGAATTTGAACATGAATATTTGTACTGACAGCCAGTACGCCTTTGGCGTGGTTCATAACTTTGGCCGACTCTGGGCTGAGAGGGGCTTCTTGACATCACATAGGGCCAGGATTCAGCATGGCCCTTTGATTGTACGATTGTTGTCTGCACTCACGTTTCCAAAGCGCTTAGCGATAGTGAAATGCGAGGCGCATAAAAAAGTAACATGCAAAGTGGGAGAGGGAAACGCATTTGCAGACAGGATTGCGAAACAAACAGCCACAGATTTGGGAAATAAAATGATGACAGTTCAGACTGAGAAAGTACCTTGTATGATAGAGAATGGAGTTGCCACAGTCAAAGAAATGCAGGCTGAGGCCACGACCGAAGAGATTCAGGGGTGGGCTGAGCGCTCTGCTGAGTTAGATTTGGAAGGATGTTGGGTGGACAAGGAAACAAAGAACTGGATGTTGCCAAATTGTTACGTGACTGCAATGGTTACGATGGCGCATAGCCCTACCCACATTTGCGCGAAGAAAATGGTACAGCATTTATCCACAGTATGGAAAAATGAGCACATAAAAAAAGAATGCAGAAAGGCTAGTGCAGAATTGTATTACGTGCCTGCAACACAATGTAGGGAAGGGAACCGTGACTCCAGTAGGTAGTTTTGGCCCACCCTCTATGCCATTTGAGGTGATCCATTTTGATTTCATAGAAATGGAAAGGTGCCAGAACTACAAATGTGTGAGTGGTGATTTGTGCATTTAGCAAGTGGGTGGAGGCATATCCTTTAAAGGACTGTACTGCCATGTCAACGGCAAAAGTAATGTTGAAGGAGTATTTCTCCCGGTTTGGGTTGCCCCGTGTCCTGTGGTCAGACAACGGCCCACACTTTGTGGGTGCAGTAGTACTACAGATCTGTGCAGGTCTACAGATAGAGAAACGATTCCACAGTTCCAGGCATCCCAGTTCTGCCGGGCTTGTGGAGAGACATAACGGTATCTTAAAGTCAAAGATAGCTAAAATCTGTGCTGGGAGCAAGTTGAGTTGGGTGGATGCATTACCCCTAGCACTATTGTGCATGCGCACGTCTGTGCAGGCTAAAACTGGGCTCTCCCCTATGAAATTATAATGGGGAGCCCGGCAAATGTATGGTGCGCACCGCAGCCCAAAAGATTGTGAGGTCGAGCATCCTGTGTTAAGCACGTACTGTGAGCTTTTAATGCAGAAGTTGCGTTTGATTCATCAGCAGGTGCAGGAGGTGTTACCAGTGCGATACACCGGACCGGGGCACACGCTGGAGCCTGGAAGTTGGTTCTTGATCAAGAACTTTGAGCGGAAGACAGCATTAGCACCCAGGTGGCGCGGCCCCTACCAAGTACTTTTGGCGACGCAAACGGCTATTCGAGTGGACGGTCGGAAGGCATGGATCCATGCGACACATGCCAAAATATTCCCAGGACTGTTGACAACTTCCGACGACCAGAGAAAGGAGACGGTCTCGGAAACTAAAGAAACTGTTGCCAGTCCACTGCCACAGCATCAGCCTGAGCGAGAAGTGAAAGTTGAAACAAAGCCCAAGCGAGAAGTGAAACTCGAAACAGAGCCTGAGGAGACTGCCAAGAAAAGGAAAGGGCGAAAAGTGCCCCAACGTTGCTCAGCAGAAACATCACTGCCGAGCGACACAAACTCTGCCTTGCACACACGAGCAGAAACAACGCGTGAACCCCTTTGGCGCCCGCCAGTCTCTGCAAACGCACCAGAGCCAAAGAAAGAAACTACATCATTGCCACGGCACTCATCGCTACCCATCATTGTGCCGCAGGCTGACACTGAGCCTGATACTGGAAGTGCAACGGCACTATTCACGGATCATACAATACCAAGAGTGAAACGGTATAATTTGCGGCCTCTGCAGGCAAAGTGATCAACAGATCTTTGGTGCTTTTCTTTTGCCTTCGGTTCCACTCACATACGGAGTAGGAACCAGGGGCGTAGAGGAGAGAAGTGTGAGAGTTGTGCAAGTCGGACAATTCAAGACTCACAGCTCCTCGTTGCGCTTATAATAAAGTATGTGTCTCCTAAGCCAGAGCAGGACAAGCTGGATGCACATAGTACTCTATCAATAAAGAACTGTTCAGAAATAGTCTGAGCATTGGGAGAAAGAACAACTAATCTTGCTCGGAGTGGATAAGTGATCTAGGCTGTGAAAGGGCTGGCAGAATTGAACTGTGACATTTTCGTTGAACTTTTCTGGCATCAAGAACGAGAGACATTTGCGACGAATTTTGCCAGCAAGAAGAAGAACGATGAAGAACAAATCAAGACCGGTTTCAGCCTCCTCCTGCACCCCTGCTGAAAAGATGATAGTAAATATGTAAATTTAGGGAAAAAGCATGGTAAAAGGAATAAGGTACCGATTTGGCCATTGGTCCTGTGTTTCTTAAGTATGGTAGTACCAACAATAACAGCTATTGCACTATGGTTCCTGGAGTCCGCGCACCCATTAGAAACACTTTTGCCAAAAGCAGCTACTGAAAGCCCGGTTCATGTAATCAATGGTACTTTGTCCCCAATGGAAGAAAGACAGAGAAGGATATGGCAACAATACATTGTTGCTCATCATGAACATGACCCATGCGGTTTTAAAGAAAAAAGATTGCTGGGTCTGTGCCCATTTACCACAGCACGGTGGGAAAGGGATAGGCTGGTATGTACAACCGTTACCATTGGTTTATTCATGTGAAGAATCGTTGAGTGCAATGTTCTTTGGGAAATGGAACAAGAGTAATACGGGTCAGCTAGATGAGACTAATATGAATGAATTTGAGGAAGTGATCATGAGACCTGTGGGTTGTTCCATATTCCACAAAGCTCGCGTGTTTTCACCAGATCCCATGAGGAAGAATACACGAAAGACAACAAGACTAGATAGATTACATAGGCAGAATAGACCGACCCCGCCAGCAGAAGAAACATCAGTAATGACATTTCGAATGAGGGATGAATGGAATAAAGATGCTGTGCCCCCTGCCTATACAGTGGATCACAGCCCCGAAACTGCTCCCCTATGTTTACAGAAAAAAGGTTCCTATAAAGTAGGAACGTTTAGCAACTGCCTGAACACAGTGGTTTTAAAGCACGAAATGGAACCCATGTACATAGGGGACCCTGTTTACTTTATGTGGGGGAAAAAGCATATCCATGGTTACCTAGGAACTGGGGAGGTACATGCTACCTAGGTCTACTGTTTCCAGGAGTGTTCCTCTTGGAAACAGCAGAAGTAGCCAGACAAACAAAAGGTAGAACTCAAAGGATTAGCGAGGATGGAATGATGGCAATAGATATAGCCAAATCATTTATACCATTCTTGTCCCAAATAGAAAATTCCTATAATATAAGAAAACTGTCTAGAATATTAAAAAATACAATAGATTCAACAACGGTTATTTTATTGAATATGACTTTAGAAGAAAAAGGAATAAGACTAATGGCACTACAAAACAGGATGGCTCTCGATATAATATTAGTTGATCGTGGGGGAGTTTGCAAACTCGTAAAAACTGCATGCTGTGTGTATATAGATGATTACTCCCCTATGATATTTAAAGCAATCCGGAAATTACATGTCCTAAGTTCCACACTCTACTGAAGAAGGGGGTTGGAGGATAAGATCCTGGTTGTGGGGACTGTTGCGGTCCTGGGGATGGAAGTTAATTTCGATACTAATGGTGGTACTTGGTATATTCATAACATGTTGCTGTTGTATACAATGCTTACCAATAATTTGCACTGAAATAACTGAGAAATGTACTAAGGGATGTATGCACATGGTGTCGAGAGGAAAACAAACGCATGGCCGAAATAACAGAGACACTGATGAAACAAAAACAATAAAACAATTCATGGCTATAGACATTTATGAGGAAGATGATGCTTATGATAACATGAAAGGTTTAGACATAGGTACCCCAGACTTATCCTCATCAGAGGAGGATACAATAAATGAATAAGACGTTTGGCATACGGCCAAAAGGAGGGTTTGTCAATCTGGAAAAGTGAATACCCTTCATTTGGTTGACGGACGTATCTTGATGGCCGAAGGCCAACCGTCTTATGCACAGAATTATAGAAATACAGACTGCTATGCTTGACCAGCAAGCGGCCATTTTAAACGTAGCAAGAATCGCCATGTTGCTTGTTAACCATTGCTCATTGCTTTCTGTCTAAACAGCTTTGCAGCTTGCAATTCTTGCGAATTCTGCTCAACTGTTAACATTGTTGTCTGAATATGAAACGGGCAAGGCCGCGGGACTGAGGAGTTTGTTGAAGCTCCTCATGAGCAGCTCAGAAAGGAATGCCCACGCTCCCTCTCTGTAGCCTTGAGGGAGAGCTGCAGGGCATTTAATCATTTCACAGCTGCCAGCCAGTCTCGTACTGTGGTAGAATATGTTAGAATAAAACAGCTAAAGGCTTGAATTATGCTCTTCTTACGGCCCCCCTTCACAAAACCCTTTAGAGCGTGTCAGCTCCCAGGACACGAATAGTACCTCATAGATAGCAAAGCTTGGAATGTGGCTCTTCCCCCGTGTGCAGCTTGGTTCAAAGAACAGAACCATTGTTTTCTGTTCAACAACTAAAAGATGCCTCCGCACTTTCTAATTGCACATGGTTACTAGAATAGACATCGAAAGTGTCATAATTGTCATACCCGTCGGAAATGTCCATTGTCATCCAGAGTTCAAAGAAACTTAATAAAGAGGGGTGTTAACATGACATAGCTGATTGTATGATATGCATTTTGTATATATGTAACTGATGTACGTAATTCGCGCTCTTGCGTCCCTCGAGGTCTAGAAAATACACGTCACGGGGCGCGAGACCAGAATTGGCCAATTGGGACTATTTTGCTTGCAATAAAACCCTAGCATTCGGAATTTGAACCTCGTGTCTGGCGCATCTTTTCGTGTATGGTTATTGCCTCGTTTCCATATCGCGAGGGACCCCTAGGGGCCCCTTTCACATTCACCGATCACAGGTGGCCGATACCTCTCAGCAGTCCTGACAACCAAGTCCCTTTTGCCCCTACTGGTCCACTAACTCTCCGACATGGTCTTATCAAATCTTGTATGCAAAGAGGAGCTAGCAGAGCAAAGCTGCATGAGTTCTCTGCAACATGGGGACCTGAATATCAGATTTGTGGGTCCTGAGTAAAGTTGCATAAAATAACACATTCAAGTTTGCCAGGCCCCATCCTATGTGAGAATGTATTCGTACTCCGATATGGAAGACTATTGGGACGAAGCAAAAGTTAGTCTGGTGTGCAGAATATACTGATAAGGACAGATTTCTATTCAATCCTTTTGGTGTGAAAACAGTCAAAGGAATGAGGCCAGTGCTGCACCAAAAGGGGTTGAACTTGTCAGTTAAGTAAATGGTCATCAGACTAGTCTTCTTGTACAACTTCCAAAAAGACAATTTCATGACCTCCATAGAGCTGAAGTATGCCCATTTTCACATGCTAATCGCTCCAGTGTAACAAATTCCTAAGACTTGTAGTGTCAAATCAATGCTTTCAAACGTTAAGCAATGCCCTTCGTACCCATGACAACCCCATGAGTCTTTACAAAAAGGTACTGAATCCACTGGTGGCTCTTCCTTCATGTTGAGGGCCTTCTAGCCTATCCTTATCAGAAGGTCTAGGTGATCCATGCAGCGTCTGGAACTTCTTGATATTTTGAACCTCCGACATCCATAGTCTGAACTATTGGCCCAGGATTCCTCTCCCCCTTCCTGGCAAGGTGGTTGACCAATGAGAACCTGCTAAGGTGTATACCCTTTCATTATACTCCTCCCTTAAAAGGGAACTCAAAACACCAGCATTAAAGGCTGGGACGATTGCCTGGGTCCCTACTAGGCTCTAGGTCTCTGGTCACAGGCATGTAAGGTTATTCACTGAACTAGTGAGCATATCAGCAGTCTTCTTGGCCACCAAAGCAGTTGGCTCCTCACTGCCAAACTCTCTGGTCCTGGTATGAACAATCAGTTAGCAATGGCTTACATCCATGGAGGTACTTAGCCCAGTCAGTTGGCAGAATTGCCTCATCAGAAACGGTCAGGGAAGAATTTGCTTCATTTATCATGTGCATATTCTCCAATGGAGGGGAAAGAAGCAGGCAGACTAAACTTCATTTGGGGATTACAGCTTGCCTGAAAAACAGAATAAAAAAATAAATAAATGCATTTAAAAAAAAAAATTAAAAAAAAAAAAAAAAAAAAAAGACTACTGGAAGGGCAGTTCAGATTTTTCCTAAAGACCACATAATCCTTTGTTCTGAGTTCGATGGGGAGTGAGCTCCATAATCGAAGACCCAGAACTGAGAAACATCTGTTCCCTCCATGTATATATGATATGACATTCATAACGCACCTATACACAAGTGTTTGAAGGTGCGGCAAGCAGGGGGGGGGGGAGAGACAGAGGGAAGACGGACAATGATCTTACTAGGCCAGGTGACATTGAGATTGGGCACGTGCAGGGGAGGGGGGGGGAAGGGAAAGTGCAGTAGGGAGGGGGCAGTACATAGGATCAACAGTAATAAAACCGTTAACTGGGAGGTTGGTTATGCTAAAACATTTAGATCAGAGGATCGCAGAACATGTGATGGGCAATAGGGAGCACATGTTGATATGAAGGGGCAAGTCCATTTAGAAATTCAAAGACAAGACAGAGGATTTTGAAAGTTTTTCTCGGTTGAACCAGCAGTCAGTGGAGAGTCCTCTGGTGCAGTGGGACGGATGACAATTTAGGACCATTAAACAGGTGTCCTAGCAGAGTTTTGTGCTTTCTGCAACTGTGCAACCCGTTTTGCAGGAATCCCCAATGAACCTACCATTACGGGTCGTTCGGACTCTGGAATAAAAGATAGAATTGGCTGGACGAGTCAACAGTGGAAATAGATGGTCTTAATTATTTCTTGTGCATGGTAGTCTCAGGTCTAGATTAGATTGCCAAATACAACCCAAATTCCTTACCTGACTGGCAAAGGATGTGGGGAGATCTGAATAACACATTTAAGCTACCTTCCTGCTCCATGCTGTCTGAATGTTATATTGGCCTAGAAGCATAACCTTCGTTTTAGAACGATGTATCTGCAGTTTGTTAGATAGCATCCAATTTCTAACTTCTGATTGTGTATTGCGCTGAAGACAGGAGAGCTGGTCACATGCACATAAATCTGTGCATCATTCGCGTACGTAATTCAATCTTCCTAGTCTCCGTAGTCTCCCCCTTCCCACCCCCGGAAGAGGTTTGGAATCCTAACCAAGAGGTTATGCATCCCAGGGGATGCCCATCTCCCTTTATACTGTTCAAGGGGAAGCACAACTCTGGCAACGGTAGTGGCCACAATGGCAATCTTTTGACATTAGCAGCTTTTTTGCTTTACCTCCCATTCCATTTGATTCCTTGAGCCCTTCTCAGAATCGGGAGGGTGTTATGCTTTTTCTGATGGTTTCCTGGTAGTAAAGAAAAACCTGGTTGACTTGGCTAAGTCATCTGTCCCTTGCTCCAGGTGGTTGCTTCTCTTTCTCCATACACCCTGAGATTCAGATTTTTGCCGTACTTTTCTTTATTCAAACTCCTTCTGTCCATGTGGCTCGGGAGGTGAAGGGCTTAGCCTTTAAAAGTCATCTAACAAGTGAGCCGGTCATCCACTTTGAAAGCGTACAACTGACATTGGGGGGCGTTCTCAGCTTGAAGCCTGAATGAGCGCCGACTCCCCTGTTCTGTGAGCCATTGCTTATTCTAGAAATTCAGTTGAGTGGGACTCAACAGGCAGCAATTATTGTTCAGGTGTCCATAGGGAGCATTGAGAATGTGGAGCCTTACACTGCTAGTCGCCTACAAAATGTCATTCTGTCCTGGGCAGTCTCAGCTTACTGTCCATATTTGGCAACGTCCTTGGGTTACGTCAGCTTTGCTGGCCCCCTTTTCAACAGAGTACCTCTGACAAAGGTTATTCAAGCAAGGCCAGTAGCACTAGGTGTGTTGCCACCTCCTGGATTTGTTGTGCAATCACCAAGCCTTACACATTCATGAAGCACCACATGATTAATGTTCGAGATTCTGATTTGTCAAATTTTGGCATGGTTGTGTTGGCATCTACCCAATGACGTATTGGCTGAAATTAAGTGGAAGCCTTCAGCCTGCCTTTTTTTGCTTTAGATCACTGACAAAGGATGGAAGCTTGGTACATCCTCATGATTTCTGGGGTGGGACGAGATGGAGCAACAGAAAGGGGGAAGTGCACGACTGTGTGCCACTAATCTTCATCATTCAAAGTCCTTCTATTCATCATTCCCGGTTAGTATGTGTACAGTGCATTGGAACATTAGGAATATTTTTTCCTTCTCAATATTATACAAATGAAAGACAAGTTATCCTAAATTCATAAACTAAGGAATAGTGGCGTGGAAGTATAACAAATGAAGTATAAGAAGACTGGTGTACCCTGGTTTGAAATATAACAGCTATACAGAGTTAAATCCCAGAAGAACATGTTAGAAAGTTTTTTTTAAAAAACCCTAGCAATTTTAATTGATTATGCAAGCATGTACATTTCCAGAGTCCTGCTGCAATATACACCCCCTCTCTCATCTAGAACGGGTCACCTAAATTGCCTCTAGATGATGTAAAATTGTGAGAAGTGTAATTATAAAAATAATTCTTCAGGTGTGAACATGCAAAAATAAAAAAAAGCAAGGGCCTAGTACTCAATCGGATAAAGAAGCATTTGCAATGTGGGATTCAATCCAGATGCATTCCATTGGGTCAAGGACAAGACATGGAGGAATTTAATCAATTTGGAAGGAAATTGATTAAACATCACCGAGGCTTATTGCATTTCTCGCTCATGCGAAATAACAGCCGTGTTAACTAATGCCCTCAGAAATGGGACAAATTCAGCACCAATAAAAGGGGCTTTACAATGTTTGAAAGTAGACATTTTTAATACATCTTGGAAAATGTTCATTGCATTAATAGTCTTGATTGAACACCGGACAGCAGAATCCCATAAACAAATCCAAACAGATGCACTGGCAAAACATGTGTACAGAAGATCTCAAAGAGTTTGACCTGAGAAATAATGTATTCCAGTATTTGACTTCATCATCACGTTATTTATACAAAAATGGCCGAAGTGCAAAAGAAGAAAAACGAAAAATGCCCACTCCTTTCATGTAGAAAAGACTTAGAAAAATACATAAAAGAATTCAATACATTTTCCTCCGAGTTCTTTTTCATAATATTTACCCAAAACAGTGAAAAGTTCCATTACATCAATCTTTCAACAGTATAATGTCAACATTGTCATGCACTCCTTGAAGCAGCAGCTCCCCTTCATAGCTGATCATCTTCCTCCGCTTAGCAGCTTTCAACGTTCCGACCAAAGCTTCAAAGAGATTGGCACATTTGTCATCAGCAAAAAGGACCCCAAACTTCACACGGAGTTTTCCATCTGCACCTGAAGATAAACATATGTTATATCAAGGAACTGGCAGTATTAGCATTTAAGATTATTTTACTCGAAGCGTGTGTGCCCTACATTAAAATTAGGGAACCCATGATATACCAATATATATATTTTTTTAACTCCACTTTAGATTTTCCAAAAGAAAGACAGAAAAAAATCATAATCAAGTAAAGGGTTTCACATACAAAACAAGGTCAAGCAAAATCACGTTTGAGTAATGGATTTCAGCTTTACAACAAGAATAAGCAATGCATCAGGACAGAGTGAGTTCACCCGAGAGATGGTTCAGTTGCACGGGCAAAATGTCCATTCCGGCAACGCCTACATATCGTTGGCCTCATGAGCATAAAGGGCACCAGATAGGGTAACACTCCATTTGCATCAAGAATTTACACACAACCTGAACAGCGAGACTCTGCTTTACAGTACATACCTTTCTAGGCGAGGATTAAACTTCCCACCATGTACAAAGAGAAATTACAGTATAACACCACAATTATTTCCAGTGGGGCAATTTGCAGATAGTTTATAAAGCATGGGATCTGAAAAGAGTCGGCCTGTGGGTACTGGACACCGTGGACAAGCAGAAGGTTGCTAAAAGGTGACCAGTCATTTTGGAATTTTGGCACACTCCCCTGGAGCACAACAAACATGTGGCTAGTGAAAAATATGCTTGGAGATCCACATCCATTCACGATACACTTCTGAATGGCCACGTCACTCCACACCCTCACTTGCACTACAGCCACACCACACCGTCCTATAGGCTCAGTTCAGCTCACACACCGAACCATGCCTTGCACGCCTTGTGCCATGTCTGTATATGGTGGACACCATTTCCATGAATCCCTATTGTTTCTGCCTGGTGTTTGCACCTCTAATTATATCGTTTCCACCTACCTGAAAACATATGCCAGCAAAGATGTATTCATGTTTCATGGTTGGAGTACCAGGGGAAGGCAGATGAAGACACCGCTTGCTCCCTGGTCAGTGTATGAAATATGCAAAACTCGCACACATCAAAATGTACAGCTAGCGAGCATGTCAGCACCAGTAAATTACAATCCGCTTTGCCCCAGTCAAAATGAGCTTAGTATTGAAGAAGTAGCACTGAGGAATTATACCAATGATCCAGTTGACTGGGCCCTGAACACAATTACTACAAATAGGACTTTTGTTTTAGATTTTCTTAAGAAACCGGATTCTTATGGGTGGAGAGGTCTGGCTAGAAGGAGGTTACTCCAGGGGAAGTAATCAATAATTCTAGGGAGCCGTTTTTCACTGGAAGGAACAAGAAACAAACGTTAACACTATCTGCGCACATCGTCAGGATCATTTTATGTTCTATGGGACAATGCGGAAAAAGAGAACATTCTGACGTGGCAAAGCTTTTAGAACATCCAGTTTCATTCTAGAATAGGCAGAAATACGTTATAATTTTGCTGAGATTTCCACCTAAAAACGTTTGTTTTGTTAGTGAGTATTTTACTCCCTATGTTTAAAAGTTGGGAGTACATTTTTTTTTTTATAGAGTAAAAATGTAAGTTCAAATTCCCAGTCTGAGTATTTTATAAGCAGGTTAAAATATGTTTCACCTGTAAAACAGAAATGTTTTTATAATAATAATTTCTTTGCACCTACTTATTCATGCACATTAAAATGTGTACTTCTTCCGATACATTCATTATAGTAGTTTCTTCCTGTGGTACTACCGGTCCAAACGCCCATTGAGCTGGGTGGGGAAAAGCAGGGGCACGAGGTTCTCTATACATCCGTTTGCTATGTTTTACTGCAAATACAGCATTTGCCTATTTTTAGGACGTAAAAGTGGCCGATACACCCTTTATCTGTAGGGCTGCTTATGTGCACAAGGCAGTTAACATATTTTGTGTTTAGTGAACATTGAATTTCCCATAAAAAAAAAGAAGAATAAAAAATTAGAAATTAAAAAAAAACAATACTGCCTGCTAAATTACAAACTGCCTCACATTTCAACTGGAGGATCTATTGAAAACGTGTTTCAAAGTGTCTCTTTGTAACAAATCCTATTGTCTGGAATCAATTATGGTTTTGAGTGGACATTTGTTATATTACATGGGATGTGTATCAAGTGGATCTCTGCCATTTTCATGAGCAAGTGGCACTGGTGATCATCTGGTGTAATATCTGATGGCTTGGATTGTGGTAAAGGGTTCAATGATAGATTTCTTTGGGGGTAGCAAGGCGATTAGTCCTGGCAAGAAGGGTTGCATACCTTGAGGCCATACCTCAAGGTACACTTAAGCAGCCGTCCAGCCCTCTTTTTGCAGTTGGCCAGCTGGTGCAAGTGGATCTAGGTCACCAGACATAAGGCACATGTACCTGATTAGGCCTGCCCCTTCATTTCCCTCCTTAACTGTTATATCGCAGGGCATCTCTGTCCAGGGTGTCTGAAGGTCAGACAAACAAAAAGGACAATTCCCGATTTTTGTCGCATTAGGGCCTCGAAAGGGTCGACATCCCCACGAGTCTCCTCTCGCCACAACCCATTCCCATTCTCTTCAGAGATTGGGCAGTCTAATGCCCAAAGCAGCCCGGACTGCTACCTTTGTGAACCTAATCAATATTCTGTATACACCCCTGCCTGTCACAAGTGCCTACTATTCATATTGTTATGAGGATTAACGACCGCTCATCAGTCGCACATGCAGCCATCGGCAACCTCATAACCAACAATGATCTTGAGGCTCTTTTCATTATAGAAGAACAAGTTACTTTCTTACCTGGTAACGTTCTTTCGATGGGATGGTCCGACGACGTATTCCATATCTATGACATGTAATCACCACAGCTGTGCTGCTTCGGAAACTTTTTTCGGCGTCTGCGTCCTGCGTCGATGACGTCGATGCGCCGTCGTCGAGGGCCTCCTCCGACGTCATCCGATGTGATAAGTAGGACGCACGACGCCCGTAGCCTCAGTTGTAGTTTTTTCCCCCAGAACGTGTGACATTAGTCAAATGCCAGTCAGACACAAAGCCTTGCGGAACGTAAGCTGCAATCGCAAAAGAAATTCTGCAGCAGGGAAGGCAGGGCGGGAGCGATATGGAATACGTCGTCGGACCATCCAATCGAAAGAACGTTACCAGGTAAGAAAGTAACTTGTTCTTCGAGGGGATTGGGTCCTCCGACGTATTCCATATCTATGACAGACTCCCAAAGCAGTACCAGAGCAAGGAGGAGGGAAAGAATTTAGAATCAAAATTTAGAATAGCCAATCAAATAGCAGAGCAAAGGACCGCCTTGCCAAAGGCCATATCCTGTGCTCGGATGGAATCGAGGGAATAGTGACGTACAAATGTATGTACTAAAGCCCAGGTGGCTGCATCACAGATGTTGCGAATAGGAACACCCCTCTGCAGGACAGTAGACGCAGCCATACCCCTGGTAGAATGGGCCCGCAAGCCAGCCGGTGGGTCCTTACCCGCCAAGCGGTAGCACTCCAAGATGGCCAAAATAATCCAGAGAGTCTCGTCACAGCTTGCCCCAAACGCTTTCCAGCGTAACCAATAAAGAGTTGATCGTCCACTCTGACCCGGGACATGTGTGAAACATAAAAGCTTAAAGCTCTCCTAGGATCAAGCCTATGGAGCCTCTCCTCTTCCTTACCAGGATGCGGAGGAGGATAGAATGCCGGAAGAACAACCTTCTGGGCCAAATGAAATTCCGTCACTACCTTCGGAAGAAAAGAAGGACGTACTCCAAGGACAACCCTGTCCTTGTGAAATACAGTGAAGGGTGGCTTAACTGAAAGTGCCTGTAACTCACTCACTCTGCGAGCGGAAGTAACCGCAACTAAAAACACAGTTTTCAGAGTTAACAGCCTCAAAGGGCAAGAATGTAAAGGCTCAAACGGAGCACCCATAAGAAACTTAAGAACAAGGTTTAAATCCCAACCGGGCACCAGGAACGGTGACGGAGGGAACACATTAGTGAGCCCTTTCAGAAACTGTGAAATTAAAGGGATTTTAAAGTAAGAACACTCTTCAGACGAGCGCTTAAAGATGGACAGCGCCGCCAGGTAACCTTTAATGGTACCCACTTGCAAGCCCCTGTGGGCCAAAGAAAGTAAAAAGGACAGAACCATGGGGATGTCACTGTAACGCTCACCTGATTCCCGCAGAGGCGCCGGTCTTGACTGGGTGAATGCCGTATCACCAAAGGTGATGTGTAACACACGGTTGGCTCTTTGGGCTGGACCTCTGTGCATTGTATGTCTGACTCGAAGAGTAAGATGTCTTAGGTAAGTGAACGCCGAGCTCTCCATCTGCCTCGGGGCAGGGTGCCGTAACCAGTTTCTTCACTGGATAAGGGTGCAGGCCTCTTGACCTCAGAGGACTGCTGTCCGTCGCTAACTGCACGAACGGTAAGTTCTGGGCACTTCAAATGTCTTAGAAGTCTTTTGTAATGATATCTCTTGTTTTGCAGGGTTCCGGCGATGGCGGATGGCGGGCTGATGAGAGTTGAGGATCGAACCCGCGTGAGGAATAGAAGCGCCTGGAAGCACGTAAGTAAGCGCTTGTAGCCTGCTTCACGATGCGCACTAACTGTCCCTTTTATCTTGCAGGTACAAGTTCGGAGCTTTAGAGAAGCTGAAGGGTGCTGGAATACCCACTGGATTCGGCGTGGGAAGGAGTAATGGCACGTGAGTAATAAAGTTGCCCAATGTCTTTAAACGCACCTTCTTTTGTCTTTCAGATGCGGGATGCAGCGCCGAAGGCCTCCGGAGCGTGCAAAGAGCTGGTAAGCTTTTGTCTTTCAGATGCCGGAATGCAGCGCGAGGCGTTGGTGACAGCCGATGGACCAGGTAAGAGATGCGCTGCCACTGAAGACCGTAGTGCTAACCTGTTCTTTCTTTGTCTTTACAGGTGCTGCTGAAGACTGGATTCCAGGATGGTAAGCCTTTGTTCCCTTAGGCCCAGGATCAGAAGCAGAAGACACGATGAGCGTTCTGCTGCAGAGAATGCAGAATAACGCAAAGCAAGATTCATCCATCGGGTGTGGTTTAAATAGCCTCCTGTAGTGCTTAGGTGTCTCCTTCCACAGCCACGCCTAGGTAAGAAAAGAGTTCCTGCTTTCCAGAAGAGTTCCAGTGTTCTGAACCTAGGGAGTGGCTACTGCCCCACCCAACAGGAAAAGCAGTCCCAAACAGAAGAGGATCAGGGGTTCAACTGGCAGGTAAGTAAGCAGCATGGTCTGCTGCAGGTAAGTCCACCCAAGCATTATGAGCCCGGCGCTTCCAGCGCTGGGACTGGGCATCTTTATGAGCCTGGTGCCACTGGCGCCAGGACAGGGTCCAAAAGGTCCCAATTGGGACTGGCTGGCACTCGGAACCGGGGTTATGGGTCTGCTTCCAAGGGAGTCGGGCAAGTCCTGATCTTTTGGAAGCAGAGATCATGACAGTCACATGCAAAAGGATCCACATTCTGAACTCTGCACCAGTCGCAGAACTTACGCCAACGGTACAGAGACTTTGTTGCTGGCCTTCGGGCCGAAAGCAACACCTCCATCACGTCTTCAGGGAGGTCCCAATCCCTATACCTCAACCTTTCAGAAGCCAAGCGTGAAGGTTGAGGGATCTGACCTCTGGATGGAGAACCTGACCCCCCCCTCCCGTGAGAGCAGATCGTCTCAGTAGGGAAGACGACGCGGAGGGCAGATGGACAAGTCGAGAAGGTCCGGGTACCACGTCCTCCGAGCCCACGCCGGAGCAATGAGGATCATCCGGGAACCGAACTTCCGTAACCTCCGCAGCACTTGCGGGATGACGCGGACTGGAGGAAACGCGTACAGCAGCGGGAATGACCACTCCACCACGAACGCGTCTCCTAAGGCTCCTTTTGGAGGAAATTCCCGCGAGCAAAACCTTTCGCACTTCCGGTTGACACTGGAGGCGAAGAGATCCACTTGAGGGGTCCCCCAAAGGGCGAAGATCTCCAGGAGAATCTCCTGAGCCAACTCCCACTCGTGAGAGATCGTGCTCTGCCTGCTCAGAGCGTCTGCCGTCACGTTTTCGTCTCCGGCCAGATGAACTGCCGAGATCGAAACTTCCCGCTGGATGCCCCAGAACTCGAGCTGCATCGCCTCCCTGCACAGAGGAAGTGACCCTGCCCCCCCCCTTTTGTTGAGGTAGTGCATGGCCACTGTGTTGTCTGTCAGGATCAGGACACTCTTTCCTCGCACAGTCGGCAGACATGCCTTCAGGGCTAGTCTGACGGCCCTCAGCTCCAACAGATTGATATGGAGTCTGGACTCCGACGAGACCAACGACCGCTGACTGTCAGCCCGTTGGCATGAGATCCCCAACCCGTGAGGGATGCATCCGTCACGATCGTCACCTCCGGCCAGGGAAGCCAAAATGGAGCCCCCTTCATCAAGTTGCCTTCGACGGCCCACCACAGAAGGTCCCGGGCGACCGAGGGCGGCACCTGAACCGGGTCCGACATCCTGCCGGAGGACTGCGACCATTGCGTCTTGAGCGCCCACTGCAAAGATCTCATCCGCAGGCGAGCCTCTGGCACCAGAAGAATGCAGGATGCCATGAGGCCGAGCAACCTCAAGAACTCGAACGCTGGGAGCGTCTGGGCATGCTGAAACTTGTGCACCATCTGCTGAATGTGAAGAGCCCTCACCTGGGGAGGAAAACACTGCCCCAGGGAAGTGTCGAGCACTGCTCCGATGTACTGGAGCCGCTGTGTTGGCGTCAAATGGGACTTCTTTAAATTGAGGGAGAAGCCCAGCCTGTGAAGGGAGTGGCAGGTGACGGACAGATGATCCAGGAGTTGCTCGGGAGAGTTCCCCCTGATCAACCAATCGTCCAGGTAGGGGTAGACGTGAATCCCCCTTGCCTGAGATGCGCTGCCACCACCACCATGAGCTTGGTGAAAACCCTCGGGGCGGAGGTCAATCCGAACGGCAGGACCCGAAACTGAAAGTGCGAGTCGCCAACCGCGAACCTCAGGTACTTCTTGTGCTTGGGATGTATCGGCACATGGAAGCAAGCATCCTTGAGGTCGAGTGACACCAACCAGTCCTGAAGCTGAAGGGCCTGGAGGACTTGAGAGAGAGTAACCATCTTGAACTTGTCCTTCCTGAGGAGTTCGTTCAAACCGCGCAAGTCCATGATGGGTCACAATCCCCCGTCTTTCTTCGAAATCAAAAAAGAAGGGGGAATACCATCCCTTGTTCCTCTCCGCTACAGGCACCAGTTCTATGGCGCCTTTCTCCAGCAGGGCTTGAATTTCCTGCGCAAGGAGCGGATCCGGACTCTGAAAAGAGGTTCCCCGGTGGATTGTCGCGAGGCCTGTGCCGAAAGGGAAGACAGTAGCCGTGGGTTATGATCTCCAGAACCCACACATCTGAAGTAATGGCTTGCCACTCTACAAGATGCTGCGCCAGCCTTCCCCCAACCGGCGAACCATGGGACATGGCCTCATGACTGAATAGGAGCGGCTGCGGCGTTACATGAGGGCAAAGAGGCAACTGCCCGAGCGGCCTTGGCACCACGGGTACCCTGTCCACCTCTGGTACCCCTGCGTTGGCCTCTGACTGCCAGCTCCTCTCGCTTTACTGAAGGAGTAATAGCGAAAGGAACCACCCCTCCACTGCTGTCCCCTAGGACGAAAAGGCAGAGGTTGGCGAACTGCAGAGCCCAACGACTTTGCTGCAGCTTTTGAGGTCTGCAACCTCTCAAGGCTCTCGTCAGCCTTGCTGCCAAAAAGGTATTCACCGTCAAAGGGCATGTTGAGGAGCCGGGACTGCACATCAGGAGCAAACCCCGACTTCCGCAACCAGGCAAACCTGCGTATTACGGTGCTCGCCGCCATGGACCTACTGACGCATTCAGCTAAGTCCAAACCCGACTGAACGGACTCAGACATGGCATCCTTACCATCCTGGACCATAGCAAGGTAACCATCCCGTTCGTCCCCTTCGGGAATATGTTCAGCCGCTAATGCAACACAGTTCCACAGAGTGTGTGTGAAACGAGACAAGGCACAAATGGAGTTGGCCGCCTGAAGCGCCATACCACCAGAAGAAAACACTTTCTTCGCCCAGCCATCAAAACGTTTGTCGTCCCTATCAGGAGGGATGGTAGGGTACGACGCCTGCTTTGCCGGGGCCGTGGCCGCCTGCACCACCAAACTCTCCGGAGTGGGGTGCCTGGTCAAGTAGCAGGGGTCGCTACTGGCTGGACGGTATTTTCGCGACAAGGATCTGCCCACCGCCGGGAGACTCTCCGGAGCAGTCCAAGCCGCCGCCACCCTTCTCTGTAAAGCCATATGGAACGGCAGTACCGGATCAGTTGGGGGACCAACATCAAGGATGTCCGTCAGATCATCCTGCGCAAACTCCCCTGGGGGAGCAGACCATCCCAAGTACTCAGAAACCCTAGCCATAAGGCGCCGGTACGAGGAATCGGCATGAGAGCCAGGCTCAGGCCTACAAAACTCCACCTCCGGAGAGGTGTCCAGTCCACTGGCACCATGCAGTGACTGTCTCAAATCGTCAAACTGACCATGGCCCGAGACAATTTCATCTGGAACCTGACTAGGAACCAGGCCATCAGAATCCTCATCCGCCTCTGAAATATAGTCCAGGTGGCGAAAAGAAGGCACCCGAGAGTGCTTGCTCTTAACCAGAGCCTTCCGAGGGGGTTCTCCCGTGCCACGGGGTACCTCCGACACGAAAGGCGTCGAGAGAATCGGCATCGGCGCCGACGTCAGATGCAGCGCCTCCAGCATTGGCGGCGTCGACACAGCCCTCGAGGCCGGAGCCACGAGCGTGTCCCTCGACGACCTGAGCGTCGACGGCTTCGACGACTTCCTCGGAGCCGGAGCCTCGAGAAAGCCTGTCGACGCCCTCGACGCCTCAGACGTCGATGTCTTCCTCGAAGACCTCACAGGTGCACACGGTCTCGAACGCGTCGAGGACCGGGACCTGGACCGGGTACGTCGAGAACGAGTCTCCTTGTCCGAACGGGACCTCTCCCATGACTCGTGCCGACCACTCTTGCGAGCGGCGTCTCTCGACCTATCACGACCGACCCCACTCGGGGGCGCGGACGGCTTAGTACCCTGCGACTCAAGAATCGCCAGCATTTTCTTCCCGAAGGAAGCCCATTCCTCCGGGGTCGCACGGCTGGTGGGGTAAGCGACGTGCCGGGCAGAGTCCTCCGAAGAGGACCTGGAAGACGACCGGTGTCGGCGCTTCCGAGAATGCCTCGAAGAGGCTGAGGAGCGGCAAGACCGACTCCTAGAAGGAGACCCACGACACTTCCGACGATGACGTGGAGAGTCACCCCTCGAATCATCCGTCGAAAGTCCCGCAGACTTCGACTTCCTGGGCTCGGACACCCAACCTACCGACAACAACTTCTTACGTTCGCGTAAGGCTTTGGACGTGAGCGACTGGCAGTCGATACAGTCATCCGTGTCGTGGGCCTCCCCGAGGCACCAGAGGCAGGCGTCGTGCGAGTCCGTCACCGACATCTTGGACCCACACTCCCCGCACTTCTTGAAACCCGGACGCGGGGTCGAAGACGAAGTAGAAGACATCTTCACACAAAGGATTTACACAAAACGAACAGGTTCGAAGAACCGAACTCCAAAGAGTCAAGGCGTTAAGAGATTCATGAAGCAACACGTTCGCGGAAAAAACGGAACTGAGGCTACGGGCGTCGTGGGTCCTACTTATCACATCGGATGACGTCGGAGGAGGCCCTCGACGACGGCGCATCGACGTCGGACGCAGAAAAAAGTTTCCGAAGCAGCACAGCTGTGGCGATTACATGTCATAGATATGGAATACGTCGGAGGACCCAATCCCCTCGAAATATGATTTATATCCTCCTCCCCCCTATATCTTTGTTGTCCACCTACCCCACGACATACATACATATAACATACATCCAACATATGGACTTGCGCAGAAACAATTGGGAGGTGGGGTGGCAGGTACGAACCACCACACATCCCTCCTTCAAATCCACTTCATGCTGGTTCCCCGGCTTAAGCAAGGACTTCATTATACAATTCACTCATGTATAAGCCACCTAAAAGCAGAGGCAAGTTAATTGATGTAATTTGCAATTTTCCCTGCTTGGCTACCGTCTCCTACAAAAATAGCATCCTCCTCAGAGACAGACTCCTCCGAGTCCCCACCAGCAAAAAACCTACGTGACTCCCTAATTTTCTCAGACCGACTCCATAGACCCTAAACAGACTGACTGTACCTCATCCATGTGAAATGACTCACGCGCAACCTTGTCTTCACCTCCTCCCCGCTGCTCTTGTGCTCAAACACGCACCACCTGGACTGAATTACCATGCCGCAATCCTGCTTCTCATATCTCACACACACAGCTGCCACAGAAAGGATAGGGTAACACCGTGAGATTGAAGACCACTCCTTCAATAGTAACCTGCTAGATACACTAGAGGCAACTTTTGCACCATTCCCCACCAAAGGGAATACCTCAGCCCTTCTGGATTCATTTGACAAGTTCACCAAAAACCTAGTCAATGACCATGCGCCCCTAACGTTTAGTTGCAGCAAAGTCCAACCGTCCACACTATGGTACACAGCAGAGCTCACTGCCAATAAACGCTCGATCAGATCCCTTGAAAAGCGGTAGTGCAAGTAATACAGGCCAGAGGGTCTCATCCCTGAAATCCCTGTGCACGCACATGATCTCAGAGGCTAAGTCAGCTTTACTGAACCTCTACAGCGTATACATAGAATGAGCTTGCAATTTTCACCCCTTTGCTGGAGGAAATGTGGCACCACGGGCAACCTTGGACACATGTGGTGGACCTGCCTCAAAGCCAAGTTCTTCTGGAAAGAAATATTGGGCATATCAAAAGATATGCCCGAATCACTGGCGCAAGCTTGGAAAACAGAAGAGGGCCCCAATGGTGGCCTGGTGGTGGGTAAAGGTCTGCAGCGTTTTGGCCATGGAGAAGCTATATGCACCAAGTGCCGGGTCCTATCAGAAGTTTCTTAAAGTCTGTTATACCTTTTATGAGTATGTTAAAGATAGGAACAACAATTCTATACAACGCTTTACGGCACCGGGATTGGAACTGAATTTGAATGTTCCATAGATCTGACGTTACGTCATACTTGGTCATTCTGATCAATGCTATGGGGTGGAGGGGATTAACTGGTTTAGACATGTAAAAATCCATCGTCCTTGAAGAGTGGAAGGCTGACAGGGAGTTATTTTTTCTTCTGGCTTCTTTACAAATGTATGTCTTTCTTTGCCTCTGGAAGCCATGTTAAATCTATGTTGTTGAAAGGCACATGTGATTATGTACAATAAAGGTTTTTGAACAAAAAAATAATTGTCTGGTTTGGTTGCTGCCCATTCCATGATGACCACAACTAAAACCCAAATCGTGCTGTGTGTCTCTCGTGACAAAGACAGATGTAAAAGGACCGAGTTGCTTATCTGAAGGGGAGTAACAGCTGCGAGCGAAGCATCCACATGGCAGCAGCCAGCCTGAGAAACACTGCGCTCTGCCATAGCCCATACTACAGCATGGAGCCAGGGCATTCGGGAGGCGGATCCATATTTCATATTTTGTAGGTAGAGAGCCTGTGGAATGCTGCCCAGCCCAGGTGGGCTGAGAGCCCGATACGTCAAGGTCTCAGACGCATAGAGACTGAACCGGCACCAAAGCAGCATACAGATGTACCCGACCAACGACGTGCAGACCAAGAAGCACAACCGGGGAACCGACAACCAAAGAAGCGTGGTTGCCATTCTGCTGGAGGGACCACCTCCCATGCGAAGAGCACTGCAAAGTAGCAGCTAGGCAGGCCATGTCGAGGAGAGGGAGGAGGGCGGTGGAACTCTGCAACACTCCGGAGAGGAGTACAAGTACTGAGAAACCATATAGAGAATCAGCGGACCCTTGGGGGACTATAAGAACACGGAAAGCAACAGAACACCCATAGGGGGTGAACCCAATAACCAATGAGAGGTTACCAGAGAGCAGAAAACACGAGAAACGCACTAAGGGGGTAAACCTGAACCCAATAACCCACAAGGAGTTACCAGAGAACAGGAAGCAAGAGAATCTCCCTGAAGGAGGTGAACCTAAACCCGATAACCTACAAAGGATTACCCGAGACCTGAAAATCTAACAAACACCCAGAGGCAGTGAACTTGAACCTAATAACCCATGGAATTAAAGTATCCGCAGAGTCGACTTCTACACTACTTATATTGAACAAAACTTTGTTTGGAGGGCTCAGCAGTCCGCTTCTGTATATAAAATCAATGAAATGTATTTTGAACTATACAAGACAAAGGTATTGTATACCAGGAAACAAACCAAGAGACATTTGAACTTTGCTTCTGAACTGTAAGAGTGGACAGAGTACAAAGAAAGGACTCAAGAGACATTTGCGAGCGGGATCATGCACCAACCAGCACAAGACAAGGGAATTAAAAACACTGCTGTACGGTAAGTAGTTTGTTTTCGTTGTTAGCAGTAGGGCCAGCTAGTAGGGTAGCAGAGGTTTGGTCGGAAGACGGTTGATTTATGCAAGACATCCTGACAAGCACCCTTTTGATATTTTGTAGAAGGGGCGCAACAATAATTGCGCCTTTCAGCTCATCCCCTTCCCCCCTCCCAACCACTCACGTCTATGTTTTAGTTGACTTTGTTGGTGGCTCGCCGTCGCCACACCCTTCGCCGTTGATTGTGCCGCTAGGAGGTTTATGACCATCTTCATTTTTATGAAGTCTGGGTTAGGGAGTTTGTATTGGTCGATGTGGAAAGTAAATATGCGATGTAGGGGCCCCATATATCGGGTGGCCGTGCGTGCAGGGTTAGTGTCCGTAGAAATTCAGTGTCCATATCTTGACAGTACCGAATGTCCTTTTTCCAAGCAGCCAGCGTAGGGGCTGGCCCGCGCCCGCATATCATTGCAACTCTCCTGCATGCCAGCACAAGAAGAAGGGCTGCCAGTTTCCTCATCGAGGAGTGCAGATATTTGGTCAAGCTCAGGAGGGCAACAGTCGGGAGAGGCGACAGCTCTTCCCCCAAGATTGCAGCCGTTGTTTGTTGGACTTTATTCCAAAACCGGGCCACTCCTGGATAGACCCAGGCGAGGTGGAAAAAGTCAACGGCCATGGTGCCGCATCTTTCGCATTGCGCTGCTAGATCTGGGTAATGTCTTTGCTTTTTGGCTGGAGTGAAGTAAGTTTGGTGTACAAAGTTGAAGTGAATTTGCTTGAAGCGTGTGTTTATAGCTATTTTCTGAGTTTGACGAAGGATTTAGTTCCAGTCCTCCTCGGTTATCGTGGCTTGAATGGCTGTTTACCCATCGCATTTTTATTTGAGAGTCTGGTTGCTGTATCTGCAAGTAGGGATTTGTATTATCATTGAGACTAACCTCCCCTCTCCCCCCGCCTGGATTACATTATGCAGTAGGTTCCACTTTGTTGGCTGTTGGGGGAATGATGGGAGGAGAGTCTGCAGAGTGTATCGTAGTCTAAAGTAGATGAATGTGTCAAGTGATGCATTACAACCCCTATCCCTGGCCATCTGGAGTGTTATGGCGAGGCCTTTGGAGAACAGGTCGCTGAGAAAACGAAGGTCCGCTTTGTGAGGCCATTATTGGAAGACCTTTTCCGCTGTCAGGGGGACGCCTGGGATAAATTTAATTGGCAACAGGGGTGAGAATCTTATTTGTACATCTTATTTCTGTGCCATTTTTTCCAAATTGCGTACGTAGATAAGACAGTATTCAACTTGTTGCGAAGTACTGGGATGTGACTAATAAGGACTGCTCTCAATAGGTTAGGAGATGCAAGGGCTCGTTCTACCTAGAAATCAGAGTTCGGGAGGATATCTCGCGCTCACACCAACTGAATAGATACAAAAGTACTTCAAGTTACATAACATTTGTTAGTTTAATTTGATTTTCAAAGTGAAGAACAGCCGACACGTGTTTCGACCTTTGGTCGTTATCAAGGCCTCTCTATGTCAATAGGTTATATCTTCTGTCCCTGTGTTGTGGATCCTGAAAATGTATGTTCCTAACATGTCATGGTCTTAACATTCCAAATTTAAGGTATTGAGGTTCTGGGATCCAGCCCATGTATAGGTGGAAGCCATTTTTGGATAAAAATTTGGAATGTTAAGACCATGACATGTTAGGAGCGCGAGATATCCTCCCGAACTCTGATTTCTTTGTTTACTTGTACAAACTTTGTGGGAAGTTTGAGGGAGTATTATCACTTGCTGCCGACCCCCCCGTATTTACATTAGTTTTCATTATTTTTTGAAATTTGAGAGTGGAAAAGAGCGCACGCAATTTGTTAGCGATCCCACAAGGAAAATTTATATCTCGTTCTACCTAGACATGTGGTCGGAAGTGCGTTGCGTACCAGTGGCTTAAAAATTGAGCCTGGGCTGCCCAGAAGTATCTCTCCATGTCCGGGAGTGGGAGGCCGCCTTGCGACACCGGTAGTACTAATGTTGCATGGGCTACCCTAGCTGGTTTCCCTGCCCACACAAGATCCAGAATGAGGTGTTTAACCTTTTTAATAAAGGACAGCGGTAGGAGTAGTGGTATATTCGTGAACAGATACAGGAGTTTGGGGAGAAACACCATTTTAATCCGTAAGGATCTACCCCAGAGTGTTAATGGAAGTGTCTTCCATCTGTGTACGCGTTCCCGAAGTGAGCCCAGTGTTGCCTCGGAATTGTCTCTGAATATATAACTGTGATTAAGGGACATAAGGATGCCCAGGTAGCGAACCTGGGAGTTTTCCCACCAGAGTCCGTAGTCGTCCAGGAATTTGGGGGTATTACGCGTCAGGGGGAATATCACTAATTTGGAATGATTAGTTTTAAGACCGGAGATGTTACTAAACTTGATCACTTCTCGCATTATCGGGTTGAGGTTGGTTTTGGGGGGGGAGAATCATTGACGAATAGGATCACATTGTCAGCGTATAGGGAGACCACTAGTTTATGAGGTCCGAGAGTGAGGCCTTTATGGAGGTGTTGGGAGCGCAGCCGCGAGGCTAGGGGTTCCATTATTAAGGAGAAAATTAGGGCCAAAAGAGGACAGCCTTGTCTGGTTCCCCGTTCTAACCTTATACTAGTAGATCTTGTTTTGCATAGGGTGATGTAGGACTGAGGGTCGTTATAGAGCAGCGAGACTAGTTTAATGAAAAGGTTCCCAACTCCCATTTGTTTAAGTGTCGGGAAGAGGTATGGCCATTCGACAGAGTCGAAGGCCTTCTCTGCATCGAGAAGGACAGCTATCGCTTGTTGTGTAGGATCGAGTGCTTCTATGACCCCAAAGAGTCTCCTGATGCCGTAGGTTGTGCTGCGCCCTGGAATGAACCCCGCCTGGTCCCCAACACCAATGCAGGCATGAGAGGAGGTAGTCGTGCCGTAAGAATTTTGGCCAGTATCTTATTATCTAGGTTAATCAAGGAGATTGGCCTATAGGAGGCACAGTCTTCCGGGGGTTTACCTGCCTTGTGAAGGAGGATTACATTGGCTTCACGCAACGTTGTTGGGAGAATTCCTCGGTCCAGGGCTTCTTCATAAACTTTGAGTAGTCACGGGGCTACGATGGCCACAAAGGCTTTATACAATTCACCTGCAAGACAGTCGGGGCCTGGGGCTTTAATGTTCGGGTGGTTTTTTATAGCTGCTAAAATTTCCTCCAAAGATATGGGCGCATTCAGATGCAGGCGAAGTTCGTCAGCCACCCAATAGAGTTCAGTGTCGTTTAAGACGTTTTGTAGTGTCGCAGGATGTGTGCTGTGTTTGGAGCTATATAGGTCTTGATAAAAGGTGCGGAACGTGTTGACTATTTCCTCCTCGCTGCA
Organism: Ambystoma mexicanum; assembly: GCF_040938575.1. Lineage (NCBI taxonomy): Eukaryota > Metazoa > Chordata > Amphibia > Caudata > Ambystomatidae > Ambystoma > Ambystoma mexicanum. The sequence goes on along the minus strand of NC_090928.1, from coordinate 542,530,678 downwards.
TACTGGGTCCCCCGAGCGTCCCAGACTCGTTATATGCAGGCAGGTTTTTAATCCAGTGCTATTAAGCGGGCAAGCAGCCCCCCTGGCTTTTGGCCCTCGCCATATTGCCGGTCTTGATGTCTACGTCCCAGGAACTTTAGCTCTCAGTCGGCCGCTTCTTTAAATTTAGTTAGCTCTGCTTTTAGGTAGGCATGGGTTTGTGGTGTATCAGCGTTGGTGAGTTTGAGTTCTTTTAGATGGTTTTCACTGCTCGCCAATTCTCGTCGTATTAATTTCAGGATACCATTCTTTTTCGCCATGCATACTCCTCGTACATAGCACTTTAGCGTTTCCCACAAGGTGCCTGCTGACGGAATTTTGATTTAGCTCGTTGAAGGACCCGATTTCTTGCTGTAGTTCCGCTGCAAACACGTGATCAGAAAGCGATCCTGGTTTGAATCTCCAGTTGAGTGCTGACGGTTTAGCATAAGATAGGGAGTATTCAAGTGTCACCATCGAGTGATCAGAAAAGGATCTGGGGAGAATTTGACTGGGTCCCCTGTGGAATGGACTTTGAGCTGACACCATGATGTAGTCTATTTGCGAACTGGTGTTGTGAACAGCCGAATGAAATGTATATTCGAGTTTTGGTTGGAATATCTCCAAATGTCGATCAGGTCAAATGCCTGGCAGATTTCCTTAACCTGCAGGCTAGCCTTGGAGGGCCGCCCAGCTGTGCTGTGTGATTTATCCATCTGGGGGTTCATTGGTATGTTCAGATCTGCTCCCCAGATAATGGTTGCTGAGCTGGTTACTCCCAAGTGTGACATGACCCAGTTGAAATTATTCGGGCCGTCTGTGTTGGGGGCGTACAAATTTACTAGCACTATTTCCTTCCCCGCAAGGATCCCTTTCACCAGTACTGTTCTTCCCACTGTGTCTCTCTTGGATTCGATCAGGCTGAATTTGGTCCTCTTATCAATCAGGGTGGCCACCCCTCTGGCGTAGGATGAGTATGACGAAAAGTACCTGTAGCAGCCACATGTACGGGCCCAGTGATTCTCTGATTCCGGGAGGAGATGGTCTCCTGCAACATGGCCACGCTAATTTTGTCTCTCCTCAAGTATTGGAGGATTCTCCGAGTTTTCGCTGGTTGATTGCCTGCTCGTATATTCCAGGTGGCTACTTTAAACTGTTCCAGCGTATGTTAGGTCGGTTCTTGGCTGCGATCGTGTGGTAGATGGCGCGTCTCGGTGCTGCTACTGAGGCGTGTGGAGAGTGGTTTGGTTTTTTAATTTTATTTATTTATTTTTTGTGGTGTGGCGGAAGCCAGAGGACTAGCCATGATGGAGAATGGGTGAGCCGTCGATGGCATCTTCTTGTAACTGTCAACCCCCCCTTTCGTAGGCAACCCCCAACTGGCCCACGATAATTTTCTTGTTCAGAAGGGGAGGGATTAACAGTGCCGTGCTTGGGGCGTTAGTAGCCTTCCAAGGGGTAAGGCTCCTTTAATTTCTAGGATTGCGATTCTGTGGTGGTGATCAAGTGATCGTGGTTGCAATTCAGTTCAGTCTTCTTACTGTGCTTGACTAGTGGGTTTATGGTGGATCCCTCCTCATTCGGTCCCTGCGTTGTGGCCTTGGGTTGTTAGAGGCGGGTTTACAACCTGCTCGATCTAGATAGTCACTAGCTTCCTCGGGTGAGTTAAAAAATTGAACTTTACCTTCATGTTGGATGCAAAGTTTTGCTGGAAAAAGAACTGAATAGAGGATTTGGTTGTCTTGCAGTCGGTGTTGGATGGCTGTATATTACCTTCTTTGAGCTTGAACCGCTGCGGAGAAGTCTGGATAAAATTGAAAGTTGTCCTTCGTATTGGAGGTCCCCTTTTCCTCTGGCAGACTTGAGAATTGAGTCGCGATCTTTATAGTTTAGGAGCTTCGCTATGATTGGGCGTGGGTTCACTCCTGGAATTGGTTTGGTGTTGGGAACCCTGTGCGCCCTTTCAACGACAACAGGTGGGAGAGGACTTCAGCTCCAAACAATTCCATGCACAGCTTTGACAGTCTTCCATTTTGATTCCGGGCTGTTGCTCCCCGACCCCGACAATCCTAATATTATTCCTACGAGAGCGCCCTTCCAAGTCCTCATTCTTTGCACCTACAACTTTCATTTGAGTCTCCAGCGATGATACTCTCGATGCAAGAGATGCTGCACCGTCGTCCAGGTCTGACACCCGTTGTTCGACTGCATCCAAACCTGTCCGCATGTTTATCTAGGCGATGCTGCAACTGGTCTACCTTTGAGGACAACAGGTCTAGTTTACAACCCAGACCTCCTATCCCAGCTTTCAGGTCTAGTAAAATGTCTTTGATGTCAGAGTTCTGAGACTGTTCTTCCTCTTGGGCAACATCTTGTACAGGTGTTTCTGGCCTGCTGGTGGGTTTCGATAAGTTGGCGGAGGAGCTAGTTTTTCTAAATTTAGTTTACGCTGCGATTCGTCGTTTTTCCTCATGGTCAGCCTCGGGGTGTCGACAATTGGTCTGTGGCAGCCTGCTGATTGGAGTGTTAGTAACAGAGTCTTGGTGGAATCAGCAGCATGGAGCGTTCTACTCATATGTCGTGGGTGTCTCAGGAGGTGCACTCTAGGGGTGCTAGTTGTCTTCGTGAGACCTCGCCGGGAAAGGTCACAGGGTCCCCCGGTAGCTCTCCTTCCACAGGTCAGTGCCTGTTCTGCACTCCTAGGACGGATCTCACAGGACGCGCCGCTTTGGTAGTGATGCTGCTGGGGGATGCCGTGGGTTCCGCAGCTGTGTTTGCCGGTGCTGACAGTGAACCCGCCGGGCTCGCGGTGAACCTATTGGGATGGGAGTCCATCGCTAAGGTTGTGGGGGGGGCACCCTCCTGGGCTTGTGGGGGCCTGTTATGGTCGTGAACTGCTCCTCGTTAATGCTGTGTTGAGAGGCGGTCGGTCCTCAGGTGGAACAGTGTTTGATACAGTTTGCTGTGGATGACTCTTGGGATGACTCAGGCCAGGGCCCGGGACACCACCTGCAGCAATCGCATGGACTGTGTCTGGTACGGAGCGGCAAGGCACCCTGGTTGCTGCAGCCCCCCACTAGTTTGAAGGGCGAGGGCCAAGCATGTGGTCTATATTGCCAGGCAAGTTTTGTGCGCCGCCATGAAAGGATGGGGGAAGAGTAGTCTTCTGGTGCCTGTTTATCAGAGTGCTGCCACCTGATTCGGGTGGCTCTTTGTCCCGTCTGACTGAGCGGGCACTTGACGGATTACATCAGAGGGAGGAGGGGGGGCCTGTGTCCGGTCGAACGCAGCACTGCTCTGCGTTTGCTAACCGGTGAAAGCAGTTGTAAATGTCACTCGGGCGAGCCGGGGGGTTTATGCCGTCATCTTGTGTTGGTCACGAGCAGGATGGACGGGCGCTTACGTTTCTGGTGCTACGCACAATATGAGGCGCTCTTACCTCGCCGCCCTATGGGGCTCCCGCGCGGGCAGCTGCTCGGACTCTCCCTGCCGAGTCGAGCCGGCAGCCGAGGTCTGTAGCCGATGGTTGGTTGCCCCGCGGCTCCGACTTCACGGGAAACCGAGTTGATCCTGATCTCGGGCGCTGCCGATCCGGCCGGGGCCACCTAGCAAATTTCTCCAGGCGGTTGTTGGGCTCTCGGCAGCCGCTCAGCATCTCCTCTGCCGCAGCAATGGCACGATCACTCGAAGGCTCCTCACTCGTGTCTCCGTTGGCAGGGCCTCCACCGGTGAGGGTACCCGAGTGCACGGGCGTGTGGGTCGCAGCTAGCGGGTCCGCTTATGCAAATATTTCGGCAGGGAGAGTCTTGTTGGCAGCAATAATGGGCCCAATGCATGCGTCCGTGCACCCCGCAGACTTTGGGCAGCAGAATAGATGCAAGGACCACAACAGAAGCGTGGATTGTACAGGATTAATAAGGAGCTACACAGAACTCGTTTAGGGAGCCGCCATCTTGGTCGGCCCTCTAGCGCCCTCTTTGGGGTGCAGAATGTGATATGTGAAATGGCAGGTGCTGATGAGTTCTAAAACAAGAGCTGTAGTGAGTAGTGTCAACATTAGTCAGATTTATGTTAGGCTGTTTAAGTGCCAGATGTTGTGCTTTAAATTAAACCTTTTTTCTCATAGCTGTATGCCAGTTTATATTTTGATAGAGTTCCTGAATAGACAATCAAGATTACCCACCATATTTGAACTTTGTATGTTTGCACAAATGGCCTCAATAATTCCACAACTCTAACTTAGTATTGAGATTCCATTGTTAACTTTCACAGGGGGAACTAGTGGGAAATGGCCTGCAGCAATGTGCGAAAGACGTGTGGAGTTCTGGGTGCTGATGAAAATCCGTTAAATTGATATTTCCCCTGCATCAGATAATGATTATAAGTTGGTTCCAAAGAGAACTACAAATGTGGAAGATAAAACAGTGTTCTCTGAGAAAAATCGCCAGAGGAACAGAGACATGAGAGTTGGAAGGACGGCCGCGACGGAACAGACCTGATCCAAGATGGCGGGCGCCGTTCGGAGAGCGCCAGGGACAAAAGAACTGCAGAGTAAATCCCAGAGGCATCAGATTAATGCTATGACTGCAACCGCATCCCCCAATTGTGCGAAGGAGAATGAATTTCCGACCAAGGCTGGGACCGCTGGAGTGGTAGCACAGCTTGGAAAAGAAAACCCAGCCGATGGCAAGTGACGCAGCAGGGGACCCACAGAGTGAGGGAGGCACGGGACTGTTAGAGTGTGTCCACACCTAGTGGATAAATTTGAGGGGAGCGTAGGGACGGTTCTGGTCACCGACCCCACTAAATGGTGATGAACAGTTCCTGCGATCTGACGGAGAGTAAAGTACATGCCAAGTCGGCCTGCATGAAGGCACTTGTTAAGAGTTATTTGTAGTGTTCCCAGAGGGTATGGCATACAAACTTTGCCCAACAGGTATAGGAAACCCAACCTTTGGTATAAACTTGTACTACACAGTTTTGGTAGCGTGTTGAGCAGCCAGGCTCATCTCAAGAGGGGTCAATGTGAGCTTTAGGGGAGTTGAACAGAGATTCACAATGACAAGTTTTCAAATAAACTCTTACACCCAAGGTTTCTTCAATAAACAATTATTAATTTATCAGTCAGTTAGAATAAGGCTTCTTCAGAAGGGAGCAATATAACCGTAACACTCATACACTTCATGAAATACACACCCTTAATATCTCTAAATCAATAGATACCCTTTTGGGATGGACCACAGACACTACCTACACCCTCAGGTGACTTCAATTGCTAAGGTGCTGTGGACATTAATACATCACTGTTGCATTTAGAATCATATAGTAATAAGTCAAATGAAAAGGTTATTTAGATCATACAAGAGACCACAAATATTCTTAAGCAGGCAAATACTTTCAGATCCCCCAATACGAGTTGTTCAGTGAAAGAGGCTAAGCCAAGGTCAATAGGCAGAACTCTATAGGAGTTGAAGCACTTCTTTGCAGGTAAGTAGAACGTCTTTGCACCGTGTTTTAGAAGTCTTTGAAGAGAAGAATCAAATGTATGGATACACAAGCTGATTAAGCTTGTGAGTATTAGAAGATGCAAGCAAATCTGCAGTAAGAGGTAAGTTCTCTCAGACTTTAAAGTACCTTTGTATTGAGGAAAAAGTGCAGCAGAGGACTTCTGTTCCTGTACAGCTCTGCAGATCTCACTGTTCGTGGGCCTCAGTTCTGGGGACAAGAGGGAGGACTTCTGGGGACTCCTGCACTGCAATGGGAATGTCACTGCTCGCAACCGGCGATCTTCAAATCAGTGGCTGTTCAGTGTTTTAGCTCCTCGGGTCTACCGCAAATAGCAACACTGCGGTTCCTGGCTGTCGAGATGGACTTTCCTTGCTTCTGGGGTCTGTTGAGGGGGCTCAGGCTCGGTCAGTCCTGCTTCCTGGAAGTCCGGAGGATCTTCCTGGTGCTCTAGGCCAGCTTAAAAGCAAGGCACACAATCTGGTGTTCCTCTCCCTGGCTATATGGTTTCCAGCAGCAACTCTCTGGAAATTCAACCAGCTCCGAGATGGATGTCCAGGTGACTTACTTTGGAGTTGATTGGTCCCACCAACTCAAGGGGAGAAGTCATCCTTGCAGGGGCTTCTCTGTCAATACGAATTTGGAATTTCAGCAGAGCAGCAGGGCTTCACTGGGCAAACCAACGGTCCAGGAGTTGCAACAGGCGTCCTCTTCAAGTTCTTCGGTTTCTTTGTCCAGTGGTCGACTGCCTTCCAAGCCAAAAGTCTTGCCTTTCAGTTCGCTCCCATTCATTCCAGCCTAGCTGTCAGTCACCCAGCAGGGTGGCTGTCCTTGCCAGACAGTCAGCCGGCCAATCACCACAGAGTGCATTCAGGTCTCTGTTATACTTGAACTAAAATGGCGCCGGTGAGCAATGCATTCTGGGAGCGCTCGGAGCCATGACGGATATTTGCCGCAGTGAAAAGCTGCACACATTTTGCTGTGTGTTAGATTCATGGTGCTGAGAAAAACATGCTTTCCAAACCTGGTATGCGGTCAAGGACATTTCTGCTGGGAAAACTAACGTTGTTATGGTTTGGTAGTCTTCTCCGCAGAGCGTGTTTTTAGAGAAGGGAGGCACTCTGCTCCTTGAGGGTAGCTCTCGATTGACCCAGCTGGCAACCGACGGCTGCTCATCAACTGCGCAAGTGCAATTTCCAGAAGGTTCGAGAATTTACTCCCCTTTGTGGAGTGTGTATAATATGTGGAAACCCGGAGGTGGTCAGGTGAGCCTTCAGCCGGAGAAGGACGCTTACGTCCGGCACTCCTGGGAGCTGTGGTTCTCTCGGCCTGGCTGTTCCCGGGGTCTTCCAGCCACTTCGGGGCGAGATGAGGAATCCTGTTACGCTCACGGTGATGTATTTCCTTTTGAATACTTTGCTTCTTGTGTGATTTATGTCTATATTACTTCTGTGAGTTATTTCTATGTTATTGTTAGTTGCTTCTAAGCTTTGAATAAATAGCCGTATAAGAGCTGATTATCTTCTAAGAGTGTGTGGTTGTGAGTTATTGCGTCTGTCTGCGTTCAAAGTATTTGCTCTGTAATTTCATTGGTGATTTATGTTTTTCCGTGCACTCTGGGGAGAGCAATACAGTCTCCTAAAGCACAGAGTGTCGGGCACCTCCCTCACTTCCTGCCCAGACACCCTGGACCAGAGGCGGGCTTCACTCGTGAAAGCGAACAATGGAACCAAACCTGGTTTGGCGTGCAGAGTAAATCTCAAGAAGGACCCTTCAACAAAAAAAAAGGCGAAAAAAGAAGACCAGGGTCATTTTGACAAAAATGGCACCCTCTGGTGCCTTACTGCAGCTGAGAACGCAGCCCGTGGTAAGTGCACACCACGGTAGTTAAAATGAACCCACTGCGAACAGCCATTCAGTGAGGAAAGGGTAACATGAAAACATGTTACATGAGAAGCTAAACCAAGGGGATACTAGGTAACCCCTCCAGCACCATATTGTAAGATAGTGTGGTGCTAGGTCTAGAAATGTACAAATGTAAGTAAAGTCAATTTCACTTTACTGTTCTGGGAAACAGTAGTTTATCCCAGAGAAGGTATTTAAACCTTTGGGAAATCTGAAAGACTTCCCTTTGCCACTGCACTGAAGGTGCTGGGTAACAATGTAAAAGATAATGCCTATGGAGTTTGTCAGACTCCACAACCAAAAGAGTGTTCAAAATCACATTCAAATACAGGAGAGAGTGGGATAAAAAAGGGTCTCACTCTCTCCAGGTTAAAAAAATCAAGTCCTCAAAATCCAGCAAAGTTGCTGGGTGGAGGGAATTAGTACATTTTTGAGAATTCTCCCTAACAGCACTCCAATAGACGGCAGTACCCAGAGTAGCATACAGGCATCTACGTGGGTTGCCATTACATCCAGGGACGGAGGGAAGGAATACAGGCCGACCGGTGGACTGCAACATACAGACTGAGCGGATCGATCCGCGATGCAAAGGTTCAAGGATTGGCATAACTAATGCCCATGGCAATAGGAGACAATTTGAGACATAGTAAGCGTACTAAATCACGAGTGGCGAATACATATGGCCTTTTCACACAGAGTCAATGTATTGCGGCAGTGCACCGTTGCTGAACTACAATATTAATGTTTCCATACATATGCTGAGGAGCGAACTGGAGTGGGATTGAAGAAGCACAATAAAGGGCATAGATTACCAATCAAGCAGCAGACCCATGTCAGAGGGTGGAAGGAAGAAAAAACATCAGCAAAGCCCAAACAAACCAAAATGGATGCGTTTGCCACAAAGGGGAACGTAAAACAAGACCCCGGGAGGCAAAATTGATGAACGCACTAGAAGGACCAGGCACCAAGATTCTGAAGGCCATAACGTCCCTAAAAACAGCAATGGAAACTCGGATACATGAAGGGCGCTGCAACGTTGGCCTCCTAGCAGGGTTGGAGAGACGGAGACCAAGGTAGTGGAACCTTCATCCACCTCAAAGGAAGTACAGAGCAAGGTCCAGGAATTGCCCAAAACCGTGAAAATGCTACACGAGAGAGCAGAAGATGCGGAATGGCGAGCGCGTAGAAGTAATATACATATCCTAGGATTGACGGAGGGTGAAGAAGGAAGAGACCCAACTTCATTTGTAGAAAATATGTTGCTTCAAGAGATAGGTATTGAGAAGCTGTTGCATGGGTTCATGGTGGAGAGGGCCCACCGAGCAACGATGAGGAGCCCCACCCAGACCTATTAATGCGAAAATGTTGAATTTTAGAGACAAGGCGCACATTCTTGCTTTCTCCAGAGAGGGAGGAGAGATAAACAGAGGGTCAGCTGCACCTATCTACCCAGACTATACCCTGCAAGTACAGAGGAGACTAGGACAATTTACCCCAAACAAGGAGAGACTGAGGCAGCAGGGAATTAAGTACATCCCCCGATACCCCTATAAACTAAATAAAGGTTCTACACAAAGGCAAATCCCTGTTCTTTGACACGCCAAAGGACGCTAATGCTTGGACGGATGAGAACCGAATGGCTCTGATGAAAGCAACATAAAAAGGTCCATAACTAAAACATTTTTACAAGGAACTGGCCTAATTACCACTGCGACAAGGATGCAGGGAAGGACGAATAAGCTTTGATTAAGACACTTGGAGAATACACAATTACAAGCTCCCAGCTGTCTGTCGAATAGGCACTGGAGTTCACAGAGGGGACAGTGTTGATCGAGAGACAGGACCCCCCCCCCCCCACGTGACTGCTTAATCTCCCTACTGGGAGATGTCACATACCTAGAGGTATCGATCCACCAAGTCTCTCGAGCTAGAATAAATGGTGGCATCACCTCGACAGGGAAAACCTGATGGGTGGTTTCGTTTTATAAGTTGTTTTAACATGTTTAAGTGCAAATTGCAAAAATGTGTAACTGTAAGTAGTGGTTTCATCGAAGAGCCTGAGGGGGGGGGGGGGGGGGGGGGGGAGGAAGATGTCATAAGTGAGCAGCTTGTTGAGGGGGTGGCAGGAAGAGAAGGGAAGATGAAATTACAACCCAATGGCTGAATTACTAAAGATCTCCTCTAGGAATGTCCGATGGACTAAATTATGTTAAAAGGCTTTGAGTGTTGTCATATATAAGATGTAAAGGCTTTAAGGTTGTTTTATTGCAGGAAACACATCTGGCTGCGGATAGCCAGGCCAGGATGTTACAAAAATGGGGCAGGTGAGATTTGGTTCTACGTACTTAATATGCAAGGGGTGTTCTCATCTGGGTGGCCCCATTGGGGCCCTTCCACAAAATACGAGTGTTAACTGATACGGAGGGGAGAATAGTGCTATTACATGTTTTTTGGAAAGGAGAGAGGTGTGCCTGATCAACACCTACGCCCCCAATCGTAATGCATCGGCTTTCTTGCGCTCATTGTATTCTTTACTGGCTCCTTACAGGAGGTATGACATGGTTGTGGGGAGGGGGATTTAAATTTCACCTTAGATCCTGTATTGGACAGATCATAAACCAAGCATATGACCCCATCACCACCAAAAAAGTCCTAAAAACAGTGTTAGAATTGCAAGAAATCTAGAGATGGTTAATGGGACCTCAGAGAGTTCTCCTACTTTTCATGTGTACATGGTGTCTACACCCATATAGATTACTTCTGAACTGGAATGGACTGTGTAGGGGACTTTGTAAGTGCCTTATATGAAGGCAGAATTCGGTCAGACCAATCGCCTCCGACAGTCGAATGGGTGCTAAATATTATGCCAGCTACGATCCCTACGTGGAGATTGCGAGCGGAAGCCCTGAAGTATATATCCTATCGAGATGCAATGGCACAGCAGATGAAGGATAATTTCCATATTAACGAAGGGAGTGTACACAGCACGGTGTTCTATGGGACGCCTTCAAGGTAGTGTTTAGAGGTGCAGCCATCGCAAAAGCGGCGGGGATTAAAAGAGAATGAGAGGAGTTTAGCCATCATTGAATATAAAATCAAACTTGAAGAGCAATCACGTTGGGGGGGGGGGGGGGGGGTAGTTTGGTGGGGTATGGGGGGGGGGGGCAGAATCTACACTCCGGCAAGAATGCATGTAATGCTGGGAGAGATTCGGAAGATACAGGTATACAAAATAATGTCTACACGGCAAGGGGATAAACCAGGTACACTATTAGCATGGCAGAGTAGAGGAAATGGAAGTAGGATGGGGATCACGGCAATAGAGAATAATTGTGGAGAACTATGGAGATCGCAGAGGGAGATTGAGACTTTGGGAGATTTTTCCAGGAATTATATGAGGAGCGGGGTAAGAGTAGAATGGAGGAGACTAAAGAAACTATTGTAAATAACGCTACCCAGTCTTCATATTGAACAAGCAGAGGAACTTGGGAAATCACTAACGGAAGATGAATTAAGGGCGTGATCATAACACTTCCCACTGGGAAGGTGCCAGGAGGGGATGGTTTATCTGCTGAATTTCACAAGGAATATATTGATCTGTTGGCTCCAAGACTTCTTGATACGTTTGAGAATGCGTATGAAATGGGTTAATTGCCCAGAAGTATGGAGGAATCCATTATCCCAGTCTTGAAACCAGGGAAAACCAGTAGATGCTGCGAGTCATACTGACGAGATCGCTAATCAAGACTGCAAGATCCTCGCAGTACTATCCGAAAGGCTAAAAAAGGCTACAGGACAACTGATCCACCCGGACCAGACTTGGCATGTCCCAGGTAGGGCAACGTCTGAAAACTACAGGCGATTGCATGCTGTAATAGACGCAACGCAAGATTGGCAAGAAGGATGTGCAATCGTGGCTCTGGATGCCATCAAGGCGTTTGACTCACTCAGATGGGGATGGCTGTTGGCTACCCTGGAAGGCTTTGGGCTGGGGAAGAGTTTGGGATGGATCAAATTGCTGTATCGCACGCCAAAGGCGAGAGTGCACACAGGAAGATATGCGTCATATCAATTTACCATTCAAAGAGGCACCAAACAGGATGCCCACTGTCCCCCACGTTACATATCCTGGCAATAGAGCTACAGGCACAGTTTATGAGAAAGGAGTTAAAAAATGCGGCACTGGAGGTTAATGGTATACATCAAGTGATTTCACGGTATGCAGATGGAACAAGTTACTTACCTGTAACTGTTCTCCAGCACGGGTCTGGCATGGATTCACATGCTCATGAATATTCCCCGTCAGGCTGGGAATCCTCGGTAAAGAAAAAAATCAATATCAGTTTCGTTTCTGATCCGTCTTTCTTAGTAGTAACGAATCACTGATCTCTGGGTCATACTGCCCCCAGCCAACAACTGCCCTCTCCCTAAGCCCCGCCTCCGGCAGCCATCCTCAGATTTGGTAGCACGCCAAGTGGCAGTATGACCAAGTGAAGAGGGGTAGGTGGGAGGGTTTGCATGTGAATCCATGCCAGACACATGCTGGAAAACAACATTTACAGGTAAGTAACTTGTTCCTTCTCCAGCATGGGGTCTGGCATGGATTCACATGCTCATTAATAAAGAATACATAGCAGTATACACATGCACAACCACGGAGGTGGCAAAGGCTCAACATTAAGCATTACATCCAAAATTCAACATTAAGCACTTCTTACCTCCTCACCAGGCTCACCTTAGGCGAACAGGTTGCGCAGCACTGCTTGGCCGACCCTGGACTCCTCCCTGGAGTCCCGATCGGCGCAGTAGAATCTTGTGAAGGTGTGTCGACCTCCACGTAGCAGCCCTGCAGATGTCCAGCAGGGGCACACCAGACAGTAACGCCGTGGTAGCAGCGATCGCTCTGGTCGAATGGGCTCTCGGACGGCCGGGCAGCGGTCGGTTTGCCAACCGGTGACAGTGCGTGATGCAGCCTGAGAGCCATCTGGAAATGGAAGTCTTCGAGAGAGCCTTCCCTTGATTCACAGATCCAAAGTTCACAAACAGTTGTGACGTCTGCCGAAAAACTCTTTGTGTGGTCCACGTAGAACTTCAGCGCTCTAGCTACATCCAGCGAGTGCAAAGTCCTCTCGGCCGGCGACGGGAAGAAAACTGGTAACACCAAGGGCTCGTTGAGGTGGAAGTCCGACGGCACCTTGGGCATAAAGGAGGGGTGCGTCCTCAGCACCACCCTCGTGTCATGAAAAGTCAAGTATGGAGGCTTGAAAGATAGGGCCTGGATCTCTCCCACTCGTCATGCGGAGGTGATGGCCACGAGGAAAGCTGTCTTCCATGACAGGAACTTCAAAGGCGCCGAATGCGTAGGCTCGAATGGGGCCCCCCCCATGAGCCTGGTCAGCACCACATTAAGCTCCCACGCCGGGGCAGGAGCCTTCACCGGCGGGAATGATCGGAATAGTCCCTTCATGAATTCCTTCACCAGGCGATGAGACCACAAGGACGCCCGTCCCGTAGTCCTGGTATATCGGGAGATTGCAGCTAGATGTATATTGATGGAGGCGTGAGCCATTCCAGCTTTGGCCAGTGACAGTTGGTACGGCAGAACTTGAGGGGCCATAATCCGCAGAGGGTTCATCTTCTGTGCACGGCACCAGACAGAGAACCTCTTCCATTTATGACCGTAACACTTGAGAGTTGAGGACGCCCTGGCTTTTGCAAGAACCTCTCTGCAATCAGCCGGTATATCGTACCCTCCAAACTCTAGTGCCACAGGAGCCAGGCCTGCAAGTTCAGCGACTGTGGGTCGTGATGGAGAATGGCGCCGCCTTCCCTGGAGAGAAGATCCGCGTCTGCCGGCAGCTTGACTGGTGGGGACGTTGACAAGTCCAGACGGTCCGGGAACCAGATCTGCCTTGGCCATGCCGGTGCGACGAGGATCATCCTGCACCTCGACCTCTTCAGCTGGTTGATGAGGCGGAGCAGCAACGGCAACGGAGGGAACGCGTATAGAAACAGGCCGTCCCAGGGGAACGAGAAAGCATCGCCCATGCTCCTCGGCTGTGGGAACCTGCTGGCGAACCTCTGGCACTTGGAGTTTGTCGCCGTAGCGAACAGGTCGATCTGGGGTTTGCCCCATCGTTGGAAGAGCCGATCCACTTGATCCTGTCGCAGTTCCCACTCGTGGCACGAGCGCAGCTCCCTGCTGAATGAGTCGGTGATGGCGTTTTTTATTCCTGCCAAATGGAAGTGAACCAGAAACATCCCCTGGGCGATGGCCCAGTGCCACAGATCCTGGGCCTCCTTGGATAGGGCTGGGGATCTGGTGCCCCCCTGCTTCCATATGTAGAACATCGTGGTGGTGTTGTCGGTGAAGATCCTCACCACTTTGTCCTTGAGGGACGGAAGGAACGACTTGAGCGCCCAGAACACTGCACGGAGCTCCAGGATGTTGATGTGGAGAGACCTCTCCTCCGGGAGCCAAAGGCCTCTTGCGTGGAGATCTCCAGTGTGGGCCCCCCAAACTTCCAGAGAGGCGTCCGTCGTCACCGTCTCCTGAAACGCCGGGATTTGAAAGTCTGTGCCTGTAGTGAGGTGAGCCCGGGTGCCCCACCACAGGATCGCCCAACGGAACTCCTTGTCGAGAGGGATCCTGTCCTCGAAGCAGCCCGTCGCCTGAAACCGGCAGGCGTCGAGGAACTCCTGTAGCAGACGCATCCGAAGTCTGCAAAGGGGTACAAGGTAGATGCATGAGGACATCATCCCGAGAAGGGACTTGATGGACCTCACCCTTGCACGTCCGTGGCTAACAGGCGCCGCACCTTGCCCAGGATGGTCCTGGTCCTCTCCTCTGAAGGGGAGGCCAATTGCCCCACTGTATCGAGCTTCGCTCCCAGAAACAATGCTACTTGCGATGGAACCAGGTGGGATTTGGGGTAGTTGATGGCGAACCCCAGCTCCGTGAGTAACCGGACAGTCCTCGCCGTATGTTCGATGGCGAGTTCCCTGGTCCTTGCCCAGATTAGCCAGTTGTCCAGGTAGGGGTAGGCGCAGCCGCGCTGCCACTGGTGCCAGGCACTTGGTGAAAACCCTGGGTGCCGACTTTAATCCCAACGGCAGGGCTCTGAATTGGTAGTGGCGTCCCTGCACCACGAACCTGAGGAACTTCCTGTGCCTTTTTAGAATGGGGATGTGGAAGTAAGCATTCTCCAGGTCCAACGACGATAGGAAGTCGCCTTCCTCCAGCTGTCCCAGCAGGTGCTGGAGGATGACCATTCTGAATTTCTGCGCCTTGATGTATTTGTTTAACCGACGCAGGTCCACGATGGGGCGCCAACCGCCTGTCTTCTTTCTGACGAGGAAGTACCTTCAGTACACTCCGGAGCCCCAGAGCCTCCTGGGGACGAGTTTGATGGCACCTTTCTTGAGCATCACCCTTACCTCCAACAGCAGTTGAGGGACACGATTCTCCTTACTGGCCACGGGAGGAATGCGAGGGCACTTCTTTTGGAATTCCGAGTGCCTGTTGGCCAGGGTGTCCAGCACCCAACGGTCGGTGGAGATTGACTCCCACACGCTGACGAACTTCGTCAGCCAGCCTCCCACCGGGGTGCTTCGGTGGGGGCCCGACGACACGGCCGGGTCAGTCTTGCTTGGAGGCGGCATTGACGGTGGGATCCCCTTGCTTGCCGTGACCTCTGTAGGCCTCCTGGGAAGAGGAGCGGGCCGCCTGGCGGTAAGTGGAGGAGCCACCGCTGGATCCTTTGGAGGCACCGTGTCTGCCTCCGGAGCTCCAAAAGGGCTGTCGCTGATGAAGCACCCCAAGGGCCCGGGCCGTCTCCGAGTCGGTCTTGATGGCCTGTAGAGACTCGTCCACCGCCTTACCAAAAAGGTTGTTGCCGTCGAACAGCATGTCCAACACTCTGGTCTGGACGTCCTGGCGAAAGTCTGTCGCCTTGAGCCATCCTCATCGTCGGAGGCAAACCCTGTTGCCCAGTTGGCGAAATCCGGTATCGGCAATGTCCGTTGCCACCGTTATGGCGTGATCCGACACCACCTTGCCTTCCTGCAGAATTTCGAGGGCCTCCGCCCTTTTGTCATCAGGCAGGAAATCTAGCAGGGGAGCGATCTTGAACCAGCGCTCCCTGTCGCAGCGGGCCACGATCGCTAAGGCATTGGCCGCCTTAATCGTCGTCGCCGCCGACGAGATGACTCGTCGTCCCATAGAGTCCAACCTCTTGCCCTCGCTGTCCGGCGGGGAAGTGGAAGTTGAAGCCGCCGCGCCCGCTGCCTTCTTCTTAGCTGCTGCCGAGACGACCGAGTCCGGCGTGAGCTGGGCCCTGAGGCACAAGGGGGCGGCATTGGGGACTCGGTACTTCTTCTCGTACCTGTCCCTCTTGGCGGGTGTTGTGGAAGGGTTCTTGAGGACAGCAAGCCCCTCGTCCCAGATGTCGTCGAGTAAAGGCACCGCGAGGACCATCTTCCTCTTGGCCTCTCGTTGTTGGTACAGAAACCCCTCCTTTTTCTGTTCTTCAGGGCAGAGCTCGGATGCCCTGGTTATCATGGAGTGGAAAGAGCCAACCTCGTCGGCTGGAGACGCCCGCGGGGGAAGGGGGTTGGGGGGGGGGGGGGGGGTGTCGACGGGATGTCCGCTGTGTCATCGCCGCCATCGTCCGTCCCCGTTGCTGTATCCGTCACCGTATCCTCTCTAGGGTCCGGCGAGGGGGATGAGGGGTCCACCAGTCTCGCAGGTACGAAGGGCGGAGCGGAGTGGACTCTCCTCCGCTTGTTCGGAGGGCTTCACGACGGGCCTGGTTCTGGCTCCTCCGTTGGGGTGCATGGTAATCTCGTCCATCTCGGTACATAAGGATTGGATTGCCAACAAAATGGCCGCTGAGCTATCCTGGGGCTCGGGCAATGGCTGCGACAGACGGGATGGCCGCTCCACTGGGCCCCGTTCGTTGTCATTGTCGCTATCTTCGATCACGTCAGCGGGAACCGTCCCCTGGGATCGAACCGTCTCGAACCGCTCGATGAGGCCTATGAACCTCTCGTTGAGGCCTATGGACCTTTCGTTGAGGCCCATCTCGGTTTCCACCAGTTCCTCCTCAGAGGCCGATTCCGAGTCTGTAATGGCCACCGCACCCCCCCTCTTTTTCAGCTGGGGGCTTCACGGGGGTCTTAGCGATGGGCTGGAAAGAGGATTCCCTCTGCGGTGGCAGGGATACTCTGGGCCCAGAGGCTGTTTCCACTGGCCTAGCCTTAGCCGGCTCCACCAGGGTCGCAGCGACCACTTCCGTAGAGGCCTTAGCCGGGTGGATCAAAGCCCTCACCACCTTAGGTGCGTCCTGGGCCTTCGCCTTGAAGGGAGGGTCAGCGCCTCGCTCCATCTTCGAGATCGACCGGGTCCGCTCCAGCGGCCTACCCGGGTTCTCGGACTTCCTCTTCCCCAAACCAGAGCACTGGCTCGTGGTCGAATGTGCCGGGGAAGTAGCGCCCTGCCTGGCAACCGAAGAGCCCGACCTTTCGGCACTCCCGGTGTCCGTGGACTCGCAGTGCTTGGCCTTCTGTTGGGCTCCCGTCACTGGGGCGCCCTCACAGGACTTAGAAGCCCGCTCAGACTTCTTCGCCTTCTCACCTGCTGTGCCCTTCTCCAGCCAGGTGGCGAGGCGGGAACGACAATCTTGTTTGGTCCGTTCCGAAAGGTTCTTGCAGAACGCACAGTCTTTCTCCACGTGCGTCTTGTCCTCATGAAGGCAGTAGAGACATCGCGAATGCTCGTCCTCCTTGAAAACGTTATATAATCCGCATCCAGGGCAGTTCCTGAACAGCTTGGATCCAGGCGTCGAGCTTCCCTTGTCCTGGGCCATGTCCCTTGAGGTAGGCCGCAGATCTTCCGGAATCCTTCAAGAAGTGTACGAAAACTTCACCCTTGAGGGGCGTAGAAGAATTCCGAAACGGGTCCCCGTTATCGGAAGTAGAAACGGTGGAGCTTGAGGCTCGATTAAACCGAAAAAATGAGAAAATCTGAAAAAACGTGAAAACACAGTAAAAAACTCGAGCTAAACACGAGGACTCCCAACACTTGAGCATGCGGTAAAAATCTGAGGATGGCTGCCGGAGGCGGGGCTTAGGGAGAGGGCAGTCATTGGCTGGGGGCAGTATGACCCAGAGATCAGTGATTGATTACTACTAAGAAAGACAGATCAGAAACGAAACTGATACTGATTTTTTCTTTACCGAGGATTCCCAGCCTGACGACGGGGAATATTCATGAGTATGTGAATCCATGCCAGACCCCATGCTGGAGAAATGTTGTATATGCAAAGCCCCGAGGACAACTTGGAACTCTATCTGGAAGTGCTACATAATTTCACGAGATTGTCGGGAGTGACCATTAGCAAGGCAGAGTCATGTATATTCCCTTTAGCGGGATGGAGAGGGGTGGCAGAGTCAGTGTTGCCAAATTTAGGGCTGCCATGGGAAACTAGCACATTCCGATATTTGGGAATCAATATATATCTTGAAATAAGACACACCTATAGACAATACATTGAGGGCACAGAGTGGACTGCAGAATTCAATCACGTTCTGGAAGAAATTACCCCCGTCAGTGATGGGCAGAGCGGCACTGTTGAAAATGGTGGCCCTCCCCCCATTTGCTTCACTATTTTGTAAATGTTTCGTTCCTCATACCCAAATCCTTTTTTTAAAGACTTAAACGCAGTAATAAGAAGTTTTATATGGAGATCAGGGAGCCGCCAGCTAGCATTAGAAGTACTATACAGAGAATATGAACATGGAGGAGTGCGACTCCGTCCATTTTGAACTTTACTATCTAGCTGGGCAATTGCAGCATGTGTCCAAATGGCTAGCGGATCGTGAGACGATAGAGCACAAACCATTAAGGGTTAGGGTGGCTCCACTTGTGTTGAAATAAGTGCTATGGTTGGAGAAATAGGATTAAGAAACCCCCAGTAGATCCTAGAACTAGAGTTTGGAGTAGGACCAACACTTTACTATGACTAAAAGAATATCTCCCCACCCCTCCATATACCCCTAGCAGCGATATATAGCACAGATAAGTTAGAGTAGAACCAAATTAGAGTAAACTGGGAAAGCAGGGGACTGATAATGGGGGACATGCTGGAATTTGGACAGGCAGTAGAGGAATACGGAATAAGCAAAGGCCAATTCCTAATGTATTCAGGAATAGCACATGATACGTCACAGGTGGACTAATCCACAGACATTAACAGCAGCGGACAAAGTATTGGAACTACTGTATGACACATCAGAGGGTGGGCATGAGATATCTAGACTATCAGGGAATCCATTTGTGACGAAGATTTGAAGGTTAAAGGAAAATGGGAGTCTGATGTAGGAAAGGAATTAACAGAATCAGAATGGACAAGAGATTTAGGGTTTCCTAAAAGTGTCTCAAAAAATGCGAGGTTTAAACTGACGAACTTTATGTTCTGCATTGAGTTTATATGACACCATATTTGATATCTAGGTTCCCGAGTTCTGGGGTAAGACTTGCCCGAGATGTGGAGGAGATGATGCATATGTTCTGGATGTGTCAGGAAGTTCTGGGCAGAGATGCAAACCAGTTTAGAAAGAAGTGGTCTAAAGAAATATGTATGGACCCCAGAGGCCTGCTTATTGGGTATTTTTCCTGGTCTGGTCCTCAACCACTTGTAGGTTTCCTCCACCCTAGTCCAAGCTTCCCTACTCATCAGATGGTTCCAAATGAGGACTAGTGAAATGTAACCCTATTCTGTCCTTTTCTAGGCTGGATTCCGGATGATGGTCTAAAACTGCAGCCTTCTCAATCTCACTACCTCTGGGAATTACTAATAGCAACCTGCTCTGGTGTTCACAAAGACAGCGATGGTCAAGTTGTGCCTCGCTCGTTCTTCGTTTCTTGAACACACTTTTGTTCACTATCTGTCCCTATCATTTTGCTTTCTCACATCTACTCCTCTGCCTACTCCTTCCTTCTCTCAACTTCTCCGATCTCCCCTATAACTTAATTACCTATCCCCTCTCTCTCTGGTCTTCCTCACCCATCTCCCTACCGGACTCTTATCTCTGTCCCTGAAAAGTATCTCACTTCTCTTATTGGTGCCTTATGGTCCAAGTGAAGAAGGAATGAACACAATTCTCTAACAGATCCTAATAAAAAGAAATAAAAGAACAATCACAATACATTTCTAATAAAAATCACCAAAATATGAAAATACATTATCAATGCAAATCCACTTTTCGAATAAAAGAATATGAAGCAAGCAGTGTAGATCTTCAGCAGTGGTCCATATGGACATTCTCCCAGAGTGTTTCCCAAGGTTGTAATCCAGGGCCCTAAAAGTGTCACACAAAAGGAATTACACCCAAGTGATATCAGTGCTGAGCACATCAAATGCTACAGATTTTTTTTTTTTTAACAATAACGGCAAATTGCAACACTTGCATCTTTCATTTTCCATCTAAATCTTTTCTTAGTTGGCAACAGGTTTAAACGAAAGCATAATGAACATCCTGCGAAGCACCACGAGGGATATAACAAGTAGGGGGTGCAACACCCACATTTCCTATACACCCTCCCTACAACTCTGTCTTGTAGGACCTCGCTTTTTCACATGATCGAATCCGGATCTCCAGTGTTGTTCCTTGCTGCAGTACAATATATGGCCACTTCTTCTAAGGTTGTTGCTGCCACGACTAGGAATCTACAAGATGATTGGACCAAGTGGCTTTCACTTAAGGCCTTTGACAGATTTTCTGCTCAAAGAGTTTGGTGGTGGTTGACATATCTTGGGAGCACAAAAGGGCCCTGCTCGAGCAAATTCTTTTTAGTTCCATTTAAGCAGGTAAGGTAACAGATATTGGGACTGAGCTCGGAAGACTCACACTAAGATTCCCCTTCACATAATCAAAATCATACTTTGCAAGTTGGTGGGACACTTCTAGACCACAACACACCGTTGGGACCACTTTTGGTTCATAAAGTTTCAAAAGGGGCTTCAGTGAGAACTTTCAAAATCAATTTAGTGATTTCATTTGGCAGGCGATTTGCATTGTTTTAGCAATCACTTGCTCAATTAATAGCAGTTTATTCCCATCATAGATATAAAACTCAAAATATTTCACATACCGCACCTCGACGATGTTAGTCGACCTTAAGGCCCAGCTATTTACTAGTGTGATACCTACGCCAGCACACATTACCAGCATTTTTGATTTCACAGTAATAGAGCATTTTTTTGTATCATATTAACCGAACGCCCCAAGAAGTCGCTGGATACCCACCCTACAATGGTCTAACAGCAGAATATCGGCATAGTTAATCCAAAACACCCTGCATCCCCAGACAGTTGGAGGGACACATGAAGTTTTCAGTAGGTCTTCTCAAATATGTGACAAAAATAAATTTAAAAGTATTGGTGCCAAGGCACAACCCTAACGTAGACTGGAGCTTGAATTGGAATAGACATATTGCCCCGCCGACCCAATCTGACTCGAAGTGTTGGGTCACAGTGTAGGTTAATCAACACAGCCAGCAAGTTGCTTGGGATACCCCAGCTTTTTTAATTTCAACGAGAGCAGGTTTCTATAGACTGTCGTAAGCCATCGACAGATCGATCGACAATGCATATATCTCAGGGGTTTGCTTTTCCCAAACCCTTTGCTGAAGGTGATTGATGACAAAACCTGCTGTGATGGTCCCCACTGCTTTAGGAAAGCCAATTCGATGTGGCTTTCCTAAAGCAGTGGGGACAATGCCTACAGTACTTGCCCATAGAGTGGGATCAGCCTGGGTCAGGGTGCAAATAGTTTAGACTCAGGATCCAGCAGGGCGATGGGTATCCCTCTCCTTAAAGATTGGCACTACATTTGCGTTGTGCCACAGATCCAGAAATTGTTTGCGGGAAAGACTATTTAAACAAAAACACTCTACATAGGACTACTACCCACAACTTTAGGTCAGTCTTATGGACCGCATTACATAGCCTGCTTGGGTCCAGGGCTCTTGAGCAGTTTAATTTACGTATAATATTCTCTATATCATCCAGATCAAAAACAAAGTCCCACAAGTGTTTCCCATCCGCTCCCTCACACAGCAAGTGACTCAGGCTATACAGCTCTGAGAAATGGGATACCCATGTGTTCTCTGGCACAGGGCAGTCTTGTAAGACTGATTGTGCTCTCTCTTGTATAGTCTGTCAAAAGTTCTTATCCAATTTATTCCAAATGGTAGACAAAATCAGTTTCCCCCTCCATTTGATGTCTCGGGACCCGTAAACCCTGGGCCCTAGATCTAAAATGTCTCTTCTCTTTTATACCCAACAAGCATTTGCCTAGGGTAAGATTTGAACTCTTGATGCAGTGTATGTGTTTTTCTCATAAGGCTTTTAGTGCCTGAATTTCTGGGATATAGAACCCCTTTCTGGTCGTTGCACAAAAACCTTTGACTGTAACCTTTCTGATTGTATTATTCAGAACATTTACAAATGATACATTGTGGGCTGCAAATTGCTAATTCATACCGCCTCTGCTGTGCCAGGTTTCCTCAAACAGGGATATCTCTACACGTGCATCGGTCATTCCAAGTTAATCCATTTTTATCTTGGTTTATTATTAGACTTGCTGTCCTGCAAGGCAATTGGCTCGATTTCATTCACACAAACCTGCCTCCTAACAGTGAGTGATCAATAGGTTTAGTTTCAATAACAAACATGGAATTGCTATGCACACTGAAACAGTCCCTGAGAAGTATAAACAAAATCTATTCTTGAGGTTGATCTCCATGCCAGGCTGTGCTGCCATTTAAGTCACATTTCACATTTCCAATCAATGGAAAGTTTCCATTCATTCAAGAAGGATTTCATTTTACGCCCCTCCCAACAGTGATCCTGTTTATGCGCAACTCTTCCCCAAAGGCAATCTATAATGAAGTCACCGGCCAATATAATAGGGTCACGCTTAAGTTCATTCTGCTTATGCATGATCTGCTTCAAAAGTTCCATAATTATTTGGCTCATTTCCTTGTAGTTGGCATATACGTTTATAATCAGTAGGGACCACACTCTGCATCAGGTAGAGAGTTTACAGCTCGAATACAGGGTAGAAACACTTGATCAATAGAAATAGACCATTGTTGCTTTACTGCTACCACAAACCCAAACAAGGCCTCCCAGACAGATTTACCATGGCCATTTGTTGACAAATCACATAACCGTCAATTATTACTTCCTATGCCAGGAAGGAATCAGAATGAATTTTGCATTACCACTTTTGGTAATAGCGTTTTCCTGACAGAGGAGGGGTTTAAAGCCTTGTGAGTTCCAATCTAACAAAGCAGGCCTCCGTATCTCCAATCGGTTGCAACTCTGGCAGCCACACCCAGTTTCCTCCCCTCTCATGGTTGTTTCCCACTGCACTTATACTTTGCTTTGAATATGAATGACCGATACGATCTTTAAGCTCATATGGCAAAATGTTAGAGCTTGTTCCCACATAACCATGTAAATCAAAGCCCCTTAATCTTAAGTCACCCGAGTATGAAAGGAGATGGTTCTGGACTAGTGTAGATGGAAAGGAGTAGTTTCTTACCTGTAACTCCATTTCTCCAGCGTTGGTATCTTTCATGGATTCACATGCTGTGAATATTCCCCGTCAGGCTGGGAACCTCAGTCATTTAACTTCGCGTTTTCCGATAGAAAACTTCGACACTTCAGTATCCTATCAACAACCTATTTGGGTGCTTTAGACCCCCACCAATAGGACGTGGGGTATAAATCGCACTCTCGTGCGGTTTACTTCAGATTGTAACCCCCAAGGTGGAGGAAACCCGAATCAGGTTTGCCTGCAGGGGCGGCTGGCGGCCGCATATGAATCCATGAAAGATACCAAAGCTGGAGAAATGGAGTTACAGGTAAGAAACTACTCCCTTCCCCAGCATTGGATCTTTCATGGATTCACATGCTGTGAATAGATTCCATAGCAGTACTAATCAAGCATGGCAGAGTGCAAAGGCAAACTAATACAGAAACAGAATCACATACATGAGACAAAGCACCCATCCAGTGATCAAGCTCAAACAAATACCCCGAAGCAGCGGGGCTTACCTTATTGAAACAGGCATTGCACGACCGCCCGTCCCACCTGCACATCCTCACCATGCTGCATCTCCTGACAGTAATGCCGGGTACGTTTATGCAGCACCGCCCAGGAGGCCGCCTGGCAAATGTCCAACAGTGGAATCCCTGACCATAATGCCACCGACGAAGCCGTAGACCTCGTCAAATGTACCCTTGGAGTTTTTCCCAAAGGCTTTCCAGCTTTAGTGTGGCACAACGAAATAGCACAGGACACCCAACGAGAAAGTCCTTGTTTGGCGATTGCCCGTCCATTGACGGACAGCCCATAAGCCACAAAATGCTGTTTAGATTGTCTGAAATCTTGAGTATGATGCAAATAAAACTTCAACGCTCTCCTCACGTCCAGCGAATGCAAAGTCCGTTCTGCAGGCATGGAGGCTGAAGCAAAAAACAACGGCAACACAATTGAAGAGTTTGTGAAATGCTGTTGGCACCTTTGGGATAAAGTGTGGATTAGTAGCTAACACCACCTTGTCCTTCAAGCACCGCAAATATGGAGGGCCCACAACAAAACGTCTGCAACTCAAGACATCCTTCTGGCCGAAGTAATGGCCATCAGAAAAGCCATCTTCCAGGACAAAATCTGCAAAGGAGTCGTCGGCATCGGTTTCAAACGGTGGTCTCATCAGACCCTACAGAACCACATTTAGGTTCCACACCGGAGGACATTTCTTGACTGAAGGAAAAGTATGGAACAACCCCTTCATAGAATGTTTGATCAGACGATCACTAAACAGAGGAGCCGCATGTCGCCTCCGAGTAAATCTCGAAATCGCTGCCAAGTGAACCGTTATAGATGATAGCGCCAGGCCCTTTTCTGCCAACAGCAATAGGTAGGGAAGAACCTGCTCAGGTGAAATATTCAAAGGGTCCACCCCCGGCTGGCCCTAACACCACACACAAAACCTTTTCCATTTGCATGCATAGGAGACATTCGTGGACGGGGCTCCGCCACCTCCAAAATTCGTCGACAGTTCCTGGACAGTCTTAGCCGGCGCCAAACCGTCAGGCTGAGAGACCCCGGATTGTGGTGCCACACAGCGCCCTTGTCCTGAGACAGAAGGTCCGACATCGCTTCCAACTAATCGCCTCTGTGACGGACAGATGAAGGAGATCCGAGAACCACGGCTGCCTGGCCCAAAACTGAGCCACCAGAATCACACGGCATGGGTATCTCTGGATCCACTGGCGGGTCTGTCGAATGAGTGGAAACGGAGGAAATGCATAAGCGAACCGCCCTGTCCACGAGAACGCATCCCTTAGAGACTCGGGGTGAGCCCACCTGCTGGCGAACTCCCTGCACTGTTTGTTCTCCCTCGTTGCAAAGAGATCCGACGGAGGATGGCCCCATTTCTGGAAGATCATGGATACCTGTTGCTCCTTCAGCTGCCATTCGTGGAGCTGGCCGATATCCCTGCTGAGCGCATCCGCCTGCAAATTCAACACTCCCGGCATATGAAACGCCACAATGCCAATGTCATGCGACAGAGCCCAATGCCAAAGATCATGCGCTTTCTTCGACAGCACCCTGGAATACGTGCCACCCTGCTTCCTGAGATAAAACATTGTGGTGGTATTGTCGGTCAACACCCTCACCACTGACCTGCGTATGCGCGGCAGAAATGATTTCATGGCCCAATTTTCACTCTCAGCTCAAGCACATTTATGTGGAACTGAGATTCCACAGGCCTTGAACCTGTGATCCCCCGAGATGCATGCCCCCCCCCATCCTGTCTGAGAGGCATTTGCCACAATCGTGAATTGGCACTCGGTTCCAGCAACTGCATGCCCCGAACCAGATTTTCTGAGCACTGCCACCATCGAGGAGCGTCCACCAGACTGTCGGCGATCACCACCTTATCTGACCACGAGCCTCGACTCTGAGCCCACCGGTCCGCGAGGAACTCCTGCACTGGCCTCATATGGAGACAGTTCAGCACCAGAGGAATGCATGACGCCATGGCCCCCAACAGTGACATGTCGGTCCGGACCGACACCCTTGCACCAATCTTCCACTCCACCGCCCTTTGCCGGAGCTTCATCACCCTCTCGCCCAAAGGCTTCACAAGTCCCCGACGAGTCTGAAACTCTGCCCCCAAAAACACCAAGTCCCTGGAAGGCGACAGAAAAGACTTCTCGAAGTTTACAGCGAAGCCCAGCCGTTGCAACAGCTGCATTGTAGCCCCAAGATTTGCCTGCGCTTCCCTGGCGACGAAACCTGCACCAGCAAGTCATCCAGGTACGGGTATACTTGATGCCCTCCCAGTCGGAGCCAAGCCGGCACCAGTGCCAAACATTTTGTAAACGTCCTGGGAGACTACTTTAACCCAAACAGGAGTACCCGAAACTGGTGATGATCATCTCCTACGACAAACCGCAGGAACCTGCGGTGCGGTCGACGCATGGGAATGTGGAAGTATGCGTCCTGTAAGTCCAACGAGGCCAGAAACTCGTCCGGCTGTACTGACTGAATTACTTCCTGAAGAGTGAGTATCTTGAACTTCAGGGGTTGCAGTCTTGTTCAATGCCCGAAGATCAAGAATGGCCCGCCACTTGCCGTTGGGTTTCTTCACCACAAAATAGCGGGAGTAAACCCTTTGACCTTTCTCGGCCACCGGAACCAATTCTATAGCCCCTTTCTGTAGCAGAAGTACAACCTGTCGTAGGATGTGAAGATGAGGTTGCACGGTATACACTGGAGGAATGGAAACCGGGGAGCACTTGAACTCCAGTGAGTGGCCCAGACGCACCGTGTCCAATACCCAACGGTCCAACGTAATCTTGCACCACTCGTCCATGTGCCGTGCCACCTTGCCCCCCACCATGTTTCCCTGGAGACAGTCATTGTTGTGGCTTAGCCTGTCTCCCTTTAGAGGAGGAGGACTGTGCCCCTCTTCCTTGAGGCATGAAAGTCCCGACTCTTCTGCGCCGATCTCCGATACCCCTGGGAAGAATATCCAGATCGACTGTAACCTCAGTCCCTGGTGGAAGTAAACCAAGTATTGCCCGAAGCCCCTAGGAAAGGCCGAAAGGAATGCCCACTCTGCAAAGCTCCCAACGACTTAGCAGTCTCAGTGTCCTCCTTCATACCTTTGAGGGCCTCATCAATTTTCTCTCCAAACAACTGCTCCCCCCACAAGGCATGTCTAGAACCTTATAATGCACTTCAGGGAGAAAGTGCGTGCACTTAAGCTAGGCGACGCAGTACAACACAGTTGTTAATCTGCTTAGAGCCGGAGTCCGCCAGGTTGACGGCTATATTAATACTGTGATTGGAAGCTTCCTCCCCTTCACGCACTAAAAGCATGGCAGACTTGCAATGGTCCTCCGGCAGATGTTCCAAAATAGGCACCAGCCGATGCCACATCTCACGATCATAGCGCCCCATGATCACCAGGGAGTTGCCCGATTTCACTGTCATCCCCCCAACAGTCAAAACCTTCTTCCCGAAGGTATCCTGTCTCCTGGCGTCACTGTGTGGAGGGGTCACACACTTGGCCTGACTCCAGGCATTACGAATGGCTGTAGCCGAAACCACTGACTTGGGAGTGGGTTGTGACACTAAGCACTTTGGAGTAGAGTCTGGGGCCTTAAACTTCTTCTCTAGCCTCCCTTTGACAGCCAGCTGCGAGAAGGGATGTCACATCGTGCGCAGGCCCTCCTGCCACACGTGGTCCAGGATAGGCACAGAGAACATAGATGTCGGTCTCTTGCCCATGTGGTCGCACAGGAAGCACTCCTTACGCTCTTCCTCAGGAGTCAAACCAAATTCCACACCTGCCTTAGCCATCATGCCGTGGAACTCCCCAACCATCGGGCGGTGATGGTTGTCCTGGACTACGAGTCTGTTTCACCTCCCCGTCCGAATCCCACGTCGCGTACATTGTCGGCGACGAAGAGCCAGTATACATGGACTCACGAGGCACAGTGTCAGATTATGACTCCAGCAGCTTATCCTCCTCAGGGTAGGAACGAGGACGTTCTTCAATCACCTGCAGAGGCCCCAGTAACCCTGCCGTAGCCGACGAATGTGGTGGAACACCAGCCGCGTCCATGAGAGGACCCACCGGAACCACAGGCAGAGGGGGCTACCTCGAATCCAGCTGGCCCAACAAGGATTGTAACGTGGACAGCACCTGGAGCAACAACATAGCCTGCGGGTTCACCAGTGGTTAACTAGCCGGACCAGCCCCCCTGACGTCGAAGGTCCACAACTGCAGCCCGAAGGCCGAATGCAACACCTGCTCCCGGTCGTCGTCCACCTCCGACGAAACCGAAAAAAATAGCTGCCTCTTGATGTAAAATGGCGTCCGGTATCAGCGAGTCCAAGGCCTGCCACGGGCCACTCGCCGGCACCAAATCTTCAGTATCCAACCTCGACGACAACATCATCAGGCCTTTATCAAACCCTGTCGCCACCGGAGCCGGTGAGACAACCGTCGACGACGGTACTGTAGATGGCAGAAGACCCGTCGACAACGGAACTCCCGTCGACGAGGACGCCGTCGGAACCGCCACCTGGAGTGCAGATTTCCCAAGCGAACCAGTCGCTTAGCCACGCCGACCAGTGCTTTGAGGACTCTCGGCTAGAGGACGACCGATGATGGTCCCCCAAAGAGGAGCGCTTCGTCGACGAGTCTTCATCAGCCACCCTTGGCCTTCTCCTGAGATGCCCCTTTGCCAGAGCTTGACTTCTCGGGCCTACTTCCAGACCCCCGGGAATGGTCCGACCAACCATGTTTGGACGAAACAGCCCCCTTCGACAGGTGCTTACTTGAAGAGGCTCCACCACTCTTTCCGACCTCCGGCCCAGGAGCCGGCCAAGATTACTTTCCCGGCAGCTAAGCCGAGGCCACCCGGCGATGATCCACCACCTGTAAATGCCGCTCAGAGAAGCTCCTCACCGATCCCACCTAGGTGCCATCATTAAGCCAGCAAACCAACCGCTGATTGCGGTCCTTAAGGGTCGTCTGCGAGAAACCTCTACAAATCTCGCAAGAGTCAGCAAAATGATGCAGGTAAAGGCAATAGATGCAGTTCATATGCCCACCCCCTTCATACACTTTCTTCAGCCCACAAGTCGCACAGGGCCGGAACAGACTTCTTCAGACCAGAATAAATCGCAAAACCCGTAGCACAAGCACGTGCAAAAAACTGAACCAACACAAGGTGATCCCAACACGTTGGAGATGGTTGAAATCAGAAGGGAAGCCGTGGGGGGGCTATTTATACACTACGTCCTATTGGTGGGGCCTAAAGCACCCAAAAAGGACATTGATAGGACACTGAAGCGTCAAAGTTTTCCATAGGAAAACGCTAAGTTAAAAGACTGAGTTTCCCAGCCCGACGACGGGGATTACTCACAGCATGTGAATCCATGAAAGATCCAAATGCTGGAGAATGTCAATTATAGCAATATCCAGGTTGAATTCGTGGAACAGTTCAACTCTAGAGATGTGTCTTGAGACAATGATTCGTAGACCAGGAATTTCATGGAGAATGGACCGGATGGTGCTCCGATTCAAAATAAAATTTCACTCGTCGTCAAACACATTTCGATGAGATTTTTCCTATCCTGGCCAGGCAAGTTCTGGGCCTCTCGATTAGTCCCTTATAGTATGCTTTGTGAGGGGTCAGTAATGCGAGTAGTTCTCAGTATTTGACATTTTATTTAAAAAGAAAAATGCAAATGAAACCCAACAGCCTACTCTACCAGGGGATTCCCTACCTAGTCTAGAATCTAAAGGTAGAATCCCCTAGCATGCGCAAAAACTGGCCCTCACACTGTCCAACAGAACAATAAAAGGAAAGCGTAAACAAAGGAATACCAAATAAGGAACAAGTTACTTACCTGTAACTGTTGTTCTCCGGCATGGGTCTGGCATGGATCCACATGCTCATGAATATTCCCCGTCGTCAGGCTGGGAATCCTCGGTAAAGAAAAAAATCAGTATCAGTTTTGTTTCTGATCTGTCTTTCTTAGTAGTAACCAATCACTGATCTGTGGGTCATACTGCCCCCAGCCAATGACTGCCCTCTCCCTAAGCCCCGCCCCTTGCAGCCATCCTCAAATTTGGTAGCACGCCAAGTGGCAGTATGACCAAGTGAAGAGCTGCAAAGGCAAAGGGGTAGGTGGGAGGGTTCGCATGTGAATCCATGCCAGACCCATGCTGGAGAACAACAGTTACAGGTAAGTAACTTGTTCCTTCTCCAGCATGGGGTCTGGCATGGATTCACATGCTCATGAATAAAAGAATACATAGGAGTATACACATGCACAACCACGGGAGGTGGCAACAGGCTCAACATTAAGCAATACAACAACTCAACATTAAGCATCTCTTACCTCCTCACCAGGCTCACCTTCAGCGAACAGGTTGCGCAGCACTGCTTGGCCGACCCTGGACTCCTCCCTGGAGTCCCGATCGACGCAGTAGAATCTTGTGAAGGTGTGCGTCGACCTCCACGTAGCAAGCAGCCCTGCAGATGTCCAGCAGGGGCACACCAGACAGGAACGCCGTGGTAGCAGCGATCGCTCTGGTCGAATGGGCTCTCGGACGGCCGGGCAGCGGTCGGTTTGCCAACCGGCGACAATGCATGATGCAGCCGGAGAGCCATCTGGAGATGGAAGTCTTCGAGAGAGCCTTACCCTGATTCACAGACCCAAAGTTCACAAACAGTTGCGACGTCTTCCGAAAACTCTTTGTGCGGTCCACGTAGAACTTCAGCGCTCTAGCTACACCCAGCGAGTGCAAAGTCCTCTCGGCCGGCGTCGAAGGCGACGGAAAGAAAACTGGTAACACCAAGGGCTCGTTGAAGTGGAAGTCCGACGGCACCTTGGGCATGAAGGAGGGGTGAGTCCTCAGCACCACCCTCGTGTCATGAAAAGTCAAGTATGGAGGCTTGCAAGATCGGGCCTGAATCTCTCCCACTCGTCGATGGCCACGAGGAACGCTGTCTTCCATGACAGGAACTTCAAAGGCGCCGAATGCATAGGCTCGAATGGGCCCCCCCCCCCCCCCATGAGCCTGGTCAGCACCACATTAAGCTCCCACGCCGGGGCAGGAGCCTTCACCAGCGGGAATGATCAGAATAGTCCCTTCATAAATTCCTTCACCAGGCGATGGGACCACAAGGACGCCCGTCAAGTCGTCCTGGTATATCGGGAGATGGCAGCCAGATGTATTTTTATGGAGGCATGAGCCAGTCCAGCCTTGGCCAGCGACAGCAGGTACGGCAGCACTTGAGGGGCCGTAATTCGCAGAGGGTTAATCTTCTGTGCACGGCACCAGACAGAGAACCTCTTCCATTTATGACCGTAACACTTAAGAGTTGAGGACGCCCTGGCTTTTGCAAGAACCTCTCTATAATCAGCTGGGATATCGTACCCTTCAAACTCTAGTGCTGCAGGAGCCAGGCCTGCAAGTTCAGCGACTGTGGGTCGTGGTGGAGAATGGCGCCTCCTTCTCTGGAGAGAAGATCCGCGTCTGCCGGCAGCCTGACTGGCGGGGACGTGGACAAGTCCAAGAAGGTCCGGGAACCAGACCTGCCTCGGCCACACCAATGCGACGAGGATCATCCTGCACCTGGACTTCTTGAGCTGGTTGATGAGGCGGAGCAACAACGGCAATGGAGGGAACGCGTATAGAAACAGGCCGTCCCAAGGGAACGAGAAAGCATCGCCCATGCTCCTCGACTGTGGGAACCTGCTGGCGAACCTCTGGCACTTGGAGTTCGTCGCCGTCGCGAACAGGTCGATCTGGGGTTTGCCCCATCGTTGGAAGAGTCGATCCACTTGATCCTGGCGCAGTTTCCACTCGTGGGACGAGCGCAGCTCCCTGCCGAGTGAGTCGGCGATGGTGTTTTTTATTCCTGCCAGGTGGAAGGGAACCAGAAACATCCCCTGGGCGACGGCCCTGTGCCACAGATCCTGGGCCTCCTTGGCTAGGACTGGGGATCTGGTGCCCCCCCTGCTTCCGTATGTAGAACATCGTGGTGGTGTTGTCGGTGAAGATCCTCACCACTTTGTCCTTGAGGGACGGGAGGAACGACTTGAGCGCCCAGAATACTGCTCGGAGCTCCAAGATGTTGATGTGAAGAGACCTCTCCTCCGGGAGCCAAATGCCTCTTGCGTGGAGATCTGCGGTGTGCCCCCCCCCAACCCTCCAGAGAGGCGTCCGTAGTCACCGTCTCCTGAAACGCCGGGGTTTGAAAGTCTGTGCCCGTCGTGAGGTGAGCCCGGGTGCCCCACCATAGGATCGCCCGACGGAACTCCTCGTCGAGGGGGATCCCGTCCTCGAACCAGCCCCTCGCCTGAAACCAGCGGGCGTCGAGGAACTCCTGTAGCGGACGCATCCGAAGTCGGCAAAGGGGCACAAGTTAGATGCATGAGGACATCATCCCGAGAAGGGACTTGATGGACCTCACCCTGGCCACGTCCGTGGCTAACCGGCGCTGCACCTTGCCCAGGATGGTCTTGGTCCTCTCCACTGAAGGGCAGGCCAATTGCTCCACTGTATCGAGCTTCGCCCCCAAAAACAGTGCTAGTTGCAATGGAACCAGGTGGGATTTGGGGTAGTTGATGGCGAACCCCAGCTCCGTGAGCAACCGTACGGTCCTCGCCGTATCATCAACGGCGAGTTCCCTTGAACTTGCCCGGATTAGCCAGTCGTCCAGGTAGGGGTAGATGTGGATCCCCTGCAGGCGCAGCCACGCCGCCACTGGTGCCAGGCACTTGGTGAAAACCCTGGGTGCTGACTTTAATCCCAACAGTAGGGCTCTGAATTGGTAGTGGCGTCCCTGAACCACGAACCTGAGGAACTTCCTGTGCCTTTTTAGAATGGGGATGTGGAAGTAAGCATCCTCCAGGTCCAACGACGATAGGAAGTCGCCTTCCTCCAGCTGTCCCAGCACATGCTGGAGGGTGACCATCCTGAATTTCTGCGCCTTGATGTACTTGTTTAGCCGACGCAGGTCCAGGATGGAGCGCCAACTGCTTGTCTTCTTTCTGACGAGGAAGTACCTTGAGTACACTCCGGAGCCCCGGAGTCTCCTGGGGACGAGCTCGATGGCACCTTTCTTGAGCATCGCCTTTACCTCCAACAGCAGTTGAGGGACGTGATTCTCCTCCCTGGCCACGGGAGGAATGCAAGGGCACTTCTTTAGGAATTCCAGCGAGTGCCCGTTGGCCAGGGTGTCCAACACCCAACGATTGGTGGAGATGGACTCCCACACTCTGACGAACTTCGTCAGCCGGCCTCCCACCGGGGTGCTTCGGTGGGGGCCCGACAACCCGGCCGGGTCAGTCTTGCTTGGAAGCGGCCTTGCCGCCTTGGCCTCCTTGACGACGACGGCGGGAACCCCCTTGCTTGCTGCGACCTCTGTAGGCCTCCTGGGAAGAGGAGCGGGCCGCCTGGCGGTAAGTGGAGGAGCCACCGCTGGATCCTTTGGAGGCACCCTGTCTGCCTCTGGGGCTCCGAAAGGGCCGTCGTTGCTGAAGCACCCCAAGGGCCCGGGCCATCTCCGAGTCGGTCTTGATGGCCTGTAGAGACTCATCCACAGCCTTACCAAAGAGGTTGTTGCCGTCGAACGGCATGTCCAACACTCTGGTCTGGACGTCCTGGCGAAAGTCTGTCGCCTTGAGCCATCCTCGTCGTTGGAGGCAAACTCTTTTGCCCAGTTGGCGAAATCCAGTATCGGCAATGTCCGTCACCACCGTTATGGCATGATCCGACGCCACCTCGCCCTCCTGCAGAATTTCTAGGGCCTCCGCCCTTTTGTCATCAGGCAGGAAATCTAGCAGGGGAGCTATCTTGAACCAGAGCTCCCTGTCGTAGCAGGCCACGATCGCTAAGGCATTGGCCGCCTTAATCGTCGTTGCCGCCGAGATGACTCGTCATTCCATAGAGTCCAACTTCTTGCCCTCGCTGTCCGGCAGGGAAGTGGAAGTTGAAGCCGCCGCGCCCGCTGCCTTCTTCTTGGCCGCTGCCGAGATGACCGAGTCCGGCATGGGCTGGGCCCTGAGGCACAAGGGGGCGGCATCGGGGACTCGGTACTTCTTCTCGTACCTGTCCCTCTTGGCGGGTGTCGTGGCAGGGTTCTTGAGGACAGCAAGCCCCTCGTCCCAGATGTCGTCGAGTAAAGGCACCGCGAGGACCGTCTTCCTCTTAAGCCTCTCGTCGTTGGTACAGAAACTCCTCTTTTTTTTCTTCAGGGCAGAGCTGGAAGAGCTCGGATGCCCTGGTTATCATGGCGTGGAAAGAGCCAACCTTTTCGGCTGGGGACGCCCGCGGGGGGGGTGGGGTTGGGGGGTGACGACGGGATGTCCGCTGTGTCATCGCCGCCGTCATCATCGTCCGTCCCAGTCGCTGTATCCGTCGCTGTATCCTCTCCCGGTGAGGGGGATTAGGGGTCCACCGGTCTCGCAGGCACAAAGGGCGGAGCCCGGTGGACTCTCCTCCGCTTGTTCGGAGGGCTTCCCGACGGGCCTGGTTCTGGCTCCTCCGTCGGGGTGCGTGGTAATCTCGTCCTTACCTCGGTACATAAGGATTGGACTGCCAACAAAATGGCCGCCGAGCTATCCTGGGGCTTGGGCAATGGCTGCGACGGACGGGATTGCCGCTCCACTGGGCCCTGTTCGTCGTCGCCATCTTCGATCACGTCAGCAGGGACCGTCCCCTGGGATCGAACCTTCTCGAACCTCTCGTTGAGGTTTATGAACCTCTCGTTGAGGCCTATGGACCTTTCGTTGAGGCCCTTCTCTGTCTCCACCAGTTCCTCCTCAGAGGCTGATTCCGAGGCTGTAATGGCCGCCGCTCCCCCCCCACTTTTTCAGCCGGGGGTCTTAGCGATGGGCTGGAAAGAGGATTCCCTCCGCCGCGGCAGGGATACTCTGGGCCCAGAGGCCGTTTCCATTGGCGTAGTCTCAGCCGGCTCTGCCAGGGTCGCAGCGACCACTTCGGTAGAGGCCTTAGCCGGGTGGATCAAAGCCCTCACCACCTTAGGTGCGTCCTGGGCCTTCATCTTGGGGGGAGGGTCAGCGCCTCGCTCCCCCTTCGAGATCGACCGGGTCCGCTCCAGCGGCCTACCCGGGTTCTCGGACTTCCTCTTCCCCGAACCAGAGCGCTGGCTCGTGGTTGAACGTGCCGGGGAAGTAATGCCCTGCTTGGCAACCGAAGAGCCCGACCTTTCAGTGCTCCCGGAGCCGCGGACTCACGGTTCTTGGCCTTCTGTTGGGCCCCTGTCGCCGGGGTGCCCTCAAAGGACTTAGAAGCCCGCTCAGACTTCTTCTTCGCCTTCTCACTTGCTGTGCCCTTCTCCAGCCAGGTGGCGAGGCGGGAACGACTATCTTGTTTGGTCCGTTCCGAAAGGTTCGTGCAGAACGCACAGTCCTTCTCCACGTGCGTCTTGTCCCCATGGAGGCAGTAGAGACATCGCAAATGCTCGTCCTCCTTGAAAACGTTATATAATCCGCATCCAGGGCAGTTCCTGAACAGCTTTAGAAACTGTGGAGCTTGAGGCTCGATTAAACGGAAAAAATGAGAAATTCTCCTGAAAAAGCGTGAAAACGCAGTAAAAAACTCTAGAGCTAAACACGAGGACTCCCAACACTTGAGCGTGCGGTAAAAATCTGAGGATGGCTGCCAGAGGCGGGGCTTAGGGAGAGGGCAGTCATTGGCTGGGGGCAGTATGACCCAGAGATCAGTGATTGGTTACTACTAAGAAGGGCAGATCAGAAACGAAACAGATACTGATTTTTTCTTTACCGAGGATTCCCAGCCTGACGACGGGGAATATACATGAGCATGTGAATCCATGCCAGACCCCATTCTGGAGAAACACTGTGACCGCCTGGGCAAAGTGTAACACAGAGTATCTGGCCTGGAGGATAGATCAACATCGCTGGCGGCCAGGCTATCGACCCTCGAGGTACAGCTCAAGTCAGTGGCGGCTAAGAACGAGGACTTGGAGGGAAGGGCCTGCCAAAACAATATACGTTTGGTCAGTATTAGAAAACGTCATGGGTAGATCAAGATGGAGTAATTGGTTGAATCTCTGTGCAGAGAGATCTTTGAGGTCCCGAGCTCTCACCTGTTTGTGGCCAGAAGGGCCCACTGCATTCCAGCTGCACGTCCGTACCTGGGGCAGCCCCCTGGCCCATCATTGCTCGCCTTCTGAACTACAGGGATCGGCCCACAATTCTTCACCTGGCCAGGCAGAAAGGAGACATCCAATATGACCGACTTCTCAGCAGAGGTGCAGGAATCAAGACGGTCCTTTGCAGGGGGGGGCGCTGGAGGGGGTCAAACGGCACCTCCGAGATTACAGTATTCCTTATTCTAAGCTATTCCCCACGAAGTTCCGTATTCAGCACAATGGGAAGACAGTTCTTTACCTCCCCGGAGGCGGCAAGCTCCTTCCTGGATGAGATTGGTGGGCGTTCCTGCCCTGCCAGAGTGAGGCCCTGGAACGGGGCCGGGGACCAGTGCCGTGAGGATCAGGGGGCCCCCTGAGCCCGATCTCCTGACAGATGATCCGGGAAGAGAACTGCGGATTGGTCAAGCAACTGTTTAAATACCGCTGTCCCATCTGTTTGCCAGGTCGGGCTGCTGGGAAATGTGTTTACTACCCACGGGTAGCGGGCCGAGGCAGGCTTGGCCCTAGCTCCCAGAGTACAGCACTGGTTATGGTTTTTGGATGTGGGGGGGTAACATTCAGGCGGGTTTGAGGGAGGCCCGTGGGGGTGGCAGGCGATAGGCCAAAAAAGGTTCAGGGGGGGGGGTGGCAGGAGGGAAGGGGAGGTTGGTCTGGTTCCAATTGTTAGGAGTCAGATTTGTCGCCTAGTGTCTCACCATCATATCCTTAAGTCGAAAATCTCTGGGGAAGAGGACCGTCCGGATAGGTACATGGAACATTGGGGAGGGGGGGCCGGGGGCAAAACAGCCCTTCCAAGATCAGGAAGGTTGCACAGTACCTCCGAAGGCACCTGGTGGAAGTGGCTTTCATCCAAGACACCCATCTAACTCCCTCCTCCGAACACAAATGGGGTGCCCATTGGGGTTGTCGCAGGTATTTTTCTTCTTACTCCTCCTATGCGAGAGGGGTATCTATCCTGATAGGTGGGGGGGGGGGAATCAAGTTTTGTCTGGTCTCAACAGCGAGAAACGAAGGGAGGGCCCTGCTTGTATGTGGTGTCCTAGAGGGGATACTGGTGGCACTGGTGAATTCACACGGTCCAATTGTTGACAATGCCAAAGCTTTCGACTGGGTGATGGGCAGCTTGCCGGGTGTCAAGGCACCACCATTGTGTGGGGCAGGCACCTAAATACGGTGATGGAACCTCTCAGTGATAGATCCGGGGTGGGCCAGCTCCGGTGTCCAGGGCAAGCTTGCAGGTGGAGGAAATATGTAGGATGTACGATCTTGTAGATGAGTGGCAACACCAACACAGGGATGAACGCGATTACACCTTCTAGGCTGGACGACCTAATGGTGTCCCGCGATGGAGAGCTCACGTGGGGTGACAGCTGGATACTCCCTGAACGCTCTCATCATTTTCCCATGCTTCTGGAGTGCGGGCTGGGTGGGGTTTGGAGGGCAGCCATTCGTGGCAATTCAAACCTGGTGCAATGCAAGACTAAGTTCCTTCAGGAATTATGGGAGGACATCCAGTTTTTCTTTCAGCGCAATGAGTGTGCCATCTCCTTGGCTGGGACACTTTGGTTATTCACACCCCGCCGACATAGCACCTAAGGCATTCCCAAAGTAAATGGGATTCTCCGGGACATCAGAAGGGACTTTACAGAGGCTGAATACGCATCCATGACAGACCACCGGACCCTGGCAAAGTTCTGCAAGGAGCTCGACAGGTTCAGGGCCAACGCTGATTGGGAAATCCAGTTTCTAGGTCAAGGCCATCAGATACGTCAGTACGGGGAGGGGCAGAAACCAGGGGCTATTAGCGGCCGATAAGCAGTCCCCGCAAGTAGAGTGCATTAGAGACCTTCTAGGTGAGCTTATGCACACGGAAGATGGTATTGCTGCGGAATTCCGGGCATTCTACAAGAGTCGGTACGGATTGAGGTACTCGCAAAACTTGGACACCCTGCGACATTATCTAGAGGAGGTCGAACTGTACTGGGTGGAGTCGCAGATCCGTGAGCCTCTCAATTGGAGGGTCTCATTGGAAGAGACTCTGGCCGTGATCAAGGAGCTCCTGGGATCAATAGCTGCGGGACACAATGGCTTCACCGGCTACAGTGTTTATATGAGGAATTTCTTGCCATCAGGACACCCGCCCCCACACTGTGTGAGGCAAACATTGTATTGTTACACAAACAGGGGAAGCTGGTTGAGGACTGTACCTCGAATCGGCAAATTTCTCCAATTAATGTAGACAACAAAATATTTGCTAAAGTGCTTGCTAATTGGCTGCTCCCACTGATGCTCGGCTTGGTACTGGCGGACCAGGCAGGCACCCCCCCCCCCCCAGGAGGAACACCGCGTTTGGCCTTTGCCACTTCTTCAGGGTGTGGTGCTTGAACAAACATCACAAGAGGTTGCTGTTTCTCTAGATGTCGAAAAGGCCTTTGACTCAGTTGATTGGCACTACCTGTTCGCTGTACTCCAGAAGCTAGGGCTCGGCTCTTATTTTATTAAACTGGTTTCTCTACTATATATCAACCCCCTGGCGAAAATTATTGTGGGGCTGGTGGGTTGCGAAAGATTCGAAATGGGAAGGGGGACGCAGCAAGGATGCCGCCACTCCCCACTCTTATTTACCCTTGCAATGGAGCCTCTGGTGGCGATCCTGCGAGAGTGCCATATTCAGAGGGGGCTGAATCTTAGCCCGCACAAGTGGATTATCTCTATATGCAGATGATGTGGCCTTCTATATTGACAACCCTGCTGACAATTTGAGCCCCGTGATGCAGGAGGTGCTGCGGTTTGGGGAATTCTCGGGTTTGAGGATCCAATCACGACAAAGCTGTGGTGTTCCCCCCCCCCTCACGGAGGGGACACAGGTTCGAAGAGGATTTCGGCTGGGAGTCTTCCGGGGTCCATTACCTTGGGGTGCAGGTGTCTCGAACTTGGGATGA
Source organism: Ambystoma mexicanum (assembly GCF_040938575.1). NCBI lineage: Eukaryota > Metazoa > Chordata > Amphibia > Caudata > Ambystomatidae > Ambystoma > Ambystoma mexicanum. The sequence goes on along the minus strand of NC_090928.1, from coordinate 542,491,992 downwards.
CCTGTTTCGCAACAACTATTGGCGAACAACTGGGAAGCCACAGGAGGCAGTGGCAAAATGGCGTACACTCCCGCTCACGCTAGGCCGCATTTCCATCGTCAAAATGATTGTGCTCTCCAAATGTTTGTACATTTTCCTCACTGCTCCCCTGCTGCCATCAGGTAGCTCATCCTCGATCTGCTGTGGGCCGAAAAGCCGGTGAGGGTGGCATATACCACATTAATACAAACAATGGCAAGGGGGCTTAGCTCTACCAGACCATGAACAATACTATTGGGCAGCGCAGGCGCACTTTCTAGGGCACTGGTATTCCATTTATTTGTGAGGCTGCATGTACAGGTCAAGATGGCGCTAGCCGATCCAGACCTGCTGCGTGCGATGTTTCTTGGGGCATCCCGGATATCGCCCAACACCCTGAACATTGTTGAGATCACCTGTGCGGTTTGGAGAAGAACATTTTTTGGTTTTTGTTTAAAGAAAACGGGAAAATTTATGTTTCCACTCTCCTTGGCTCTCCTTCCGGTACATGTGCCCGGGTTGGCCATGACAAGCGAGTGTGCCTATCTGGAGAGGGCGGACAAACTTGGTATTGTTAACTTTGGCGACTTCTTTGTCGGGCGTGAGTGTCTCCGTTTAGCAGGCAAGGGAGCGACTCTGTGCTAGACGTTTTTCTCAGTTTCTGTGCATGACACGCCCTCAAGGCATTCTTTACCTTGTTTCCCATGCAATCCTCTGTGTGGCCACTATTGCAGGGGGTGATTCAATCCGAGGGGGGAGAGCCGCTTGGTTTTGTGGATGTATAGCAGCATTATGTCAGATGGGCCGTGGAAGGGGGAGACACCAAAGAGACGTTGAGAGAGCCCAGGGGCATGACCATAGAAGACGAGGACTGGGCGTATATATGGAGACAAACCCAGAAAGTATCACTAAACTCTAAATTCAAGATATTACACTTTAACTTCATACATCAAGTCTATCACACCCCGCCCAGGCTTCCGCACCAGCTGCCTGTGGCAGATGTGGCTATACAACGGCATGATTTCTACATCTGGCTTGGGAGTGTCCATGGGTCTCCAACTTTTGGTCAGGGGTACTAAAGGAAATCTCCTTGATAACTGGGGAACTGTTAGAGGCAGACCCGGTGATGGCTCTTTTGGGGTGCACAAGGGCCTTGCAGATGGGGAGGCGGCGCTATTGCTCGTGGTAGCTCGTAGGAGGGTAGCCATGGCATGGGGAAAAGGCCACCCCCCAGTGTACAGGGTTTGCTTCAGGATTTTGCATATTGCCATGATGATACTGCTTTTATTCAAACTTTGCCACTACATGCTCGCCCGCCAGAGGTTTGGGGCCCATATATTCAATACTTTATGGCAACAGCGGACAGATGACGAAGGATGGAATGGTGGTGAAACCAAAGACTTCTTTATTACTGATGTGTACAATGTTATTCTCGGTGGGTGGAAATGACCCCAAACAAATAAGTATTTTGAAAAGGTATACATTTTCAATAAAAGTCTTTAACCAAAATCATGGTTAACTGGTGTCCGAGTTTCATTCCCGACTCTTCACACACTCCTCTAATGTGCACATTGTTATGGTGTGAGAGAGTCTCTGAATCCTCATGTTTAGCATCTAGGAGACTTACTTTGCTCTCCAACTCTGAGGCCATTCACGGACTGCATAGAACTGCTAGCATAGGGTAGTCTCCACTTCCTCGATGCGTCCCTCAAATTCATCAAGCCGCTTATCCATGGAGGCTAACTTGCCAGACATTTCGGCCAGGCTTCCCTGGATCTCCAAGAGCCACAGTTGTAAGTCAGCTTTTGTAGCCCATTGAGGTTCACTCGGTGGGTTTTGTCGCATGAACCTGGCCCACAGTAGCGAGCGCTTTCTTTCCCTGATCCTGGATGTGCGACAGAGGAGATGTTGCCAGATTTCTGTGCCTTCCCTGCCTTTGCCATGGTATGGATCTCAAGACCCAGATGTTCCTTCCAGAATGTAACGTGTGGTATAGGCAGTATCCCAAAGTTAAGAGATTCTCAGAGAAACTGGACTGTGGTTGCAGTGCCGTTTTCATAGGGATTGCAACTTTACCCTTAAGGCTTATTGGATGATTTTGTGGGAGCCCAAAGCTCAGATGCTCAATAGAGCCCACTTCTTGCTAAGCCCCACCAGGTAGGCCTGGCCCCATACAGTGTTCCAGGAAGCCCCCACGCTCCCAATGTTCGCATGTGGTGATGCTGCTCATGCGCGGCCACCCTCCACCAAGCTTATGCCCAGCCAGACGCTCTTACTGCAGTGGTAGCCCGTAGCTGCTGTTTGGGACCATTCTGGTCCCCGGCCCATCTGATTAAGTGAATCCGACATCCGGGTCCCACTGTGGGACGGCGGGACCTCACACAGCTCTGCCTTAACGGGAAATCACCTCGGGAGCAAGGCCACCACACTCCAGGTAGACCCTGCAGGGCGGTGGGGGCCGATCCAGAGCACATCGGAGGTGGAGACGGCAACACAGACCCAGCCCGACTAATCCCACGGGTCTCCGACGACACCCGCTCCAGTCTCCGCAGCCACTATACCCCCAGATGTGAGCCACAGCCTCTCCCGCCACCTCCCGCTTAGCCGACGTTTCAAGGGTAGACCGCCCGTTGACGCACCTCCAGACCCGCTCAGAAGGCCGCTTGCTCCGGCCACCATGCAAGGTCGGCCAGGGTCATCACAGGGCACTCACCCACCTGTAGTTGCCATTTAGGAGGCAATCAGGTTTGCCAACTGGCAAATTAAGGCCCTGTAGCCTTAAAGTCTCAGGTGGCACTCAGGCAGCCATGTTTCTTCACGGAGCACCAGGCCACAGACCCCCTGCCCATACTCTTATGTGCAAGGGAGCCTGTGACCATTCTCGCAACTGTCTCCCACATTTTAAAAAGCACTCCTTGGCAGAGACCACAGTCAGTGGTATAATGTCCTGCACCCCGGCACTATACAAAGTGCTGTAGCAGATCAGACATTTTCAGGAAAAGTGGCAAAAATATTTGACCGTATCATCTCGGTCTAGAAAAACACAGGTATGGGAACATATGTGAATCACTACATGTACCAACCGTGCCATACCGATGGTTGGGTCTGGAGTTACACATTTACACTGCTTGCTGTCTGTCCTAGAGATAGGAGGTGAACCACTTGAGGACTGTGCCTGTGAACCCTGTTCCATCTGCGTGAATTGTTAACTGTGTCAAATGCAGCAGAGACCAAGGAGAACAGTCAAGGGTCACCTTAAAGCATGCCATATCAAACTGACTATTTGTATGAAAGGGGTGAATAAGGGAGGATGCTGAGAAATGTTTCACTACTGAAGATGTCTTTCTGGAGCAGGGGAGTGGGTGGGGTCAGTTTGGTGGAGGTAACGATTTTGACACATCAATACGTTGTCTGATTGTATCTATCTTGGTGCTGAAGATGTTCATTGTGTTTCAATTTCCTAAAAGACCCTCGGATTGCGGGGCAAGGCATTGGGTTAGCTTTACTCCGGTTAGTGGTAGCCATAATAGTCTGAGTAATAGGTAGTTTTAGCTTTGGTGATTAGTGCCAGGCAAGTACTTTGTAATGCCTTTAAAGGTAAGTAGGGCACATGCTTATGTGTTTGCACCAACATTGTGGAGTTCAGTGCATTTATTGTGAGCCAGGGTTTGGGTTATCAAGGAGACAAGGTGTTAACTCAGTGCAGCACTATGCAAGTCTACTAGTTACTTCATGGTTTGGTTGAAGGTTGACATTGAGGGGTTGGCTGTACCGGCTAGCACTGCAAGATTGTGTTCTAGTGTTTTTCGAAGGGACCTTTTAAAGGAACGGTGTGAAGAGATAGTGGGCTTCACCTCTACCTTATTAGTCAAGAGGGTATACACAAGGAGGATAGGAATCTCTAGGTTCCCAATAACATGTTCTACTCCAGACACTGCTAGTTCATTGTGGTATAATTTTTTATAGTAGTTCTTTAAAATGTCATTAATGTCTCTGGGTTTAAAAATAATCAAACCGTTGGGAACTCGAATTGAAGTAATAGCCTTGTCTGAATTCATTTTCCTCAATCAATGCGCCAACCACCGATCGCATTTTTCCCCCTTTTCATAGTAGGAACATCTTTGATACAAACTTCGTTCAGCTCTGTTAACATTGTATTCATTTTTGTCTTCAACTTCCATACTTAACGTTCTCCGACTTATTCGGTTCTTCCATCATTTCCTGCGAAAGACTCTTGATCCGTAAATCTAAATCTTGCCTCTCATTTTCAAGTCTTGTTTTTCTTGCTGCTAGACAGACTTAATAGTAGCCCTCTCATTGTGCATTTAAAGGCTTCCCACACCGTCTTTGCATCCAAATCCCCAGTATGATTTTCCACTTCTGAGACTATTTTTCCAAAATCTTCTCTTCACTCAGAACTGATGTATTCATCTTCCATGTAAATGTTCTTTTGAGCTCAAAATCTAGATTCAAATCCATGTCTACCGGTGCATGGTCCGTTAATAGTATATTTCCAATCTTACTTGATTTATAGTGTTCTGCCATTCGCAAAGATTTCAGAGACAGAACATAAAATTCTAGAAGAGCCGACGATCTAAGAATTAAGAAGGTCAATCAGTAAACTGAATACAGGGAAATCTCCTGGGGCCTTCCAGCTGAATTCTACAGGATTCTACCAAATTCTGTCCTGAACTTCATGAAGGGTAGGTTTAATTCATCACTAAGGGATGGCGTATTACCACAAACGACTAGACATGCTAGGATCTGTGTTTCTTAAGAAAGGAAAAGATGAGACTCAACCATCGAGCTACCGTCCAATCAGTTTAATAAACACGGACAACAAAGTTTTATCCAAAATATTGGCTCTGCGGTTGGAAAGTTTACTTCCAAGGCCGGTACATGAAATTCAATCCGGTTTTATTCAAAACAGACATTTTTCAAGCAACACACAAGAGGCTTATTCAAACCATGTCCCAAGCCTCAGACTGAACCAATGAGACTGTGGTAATGTCCTTAGATGCTGAAAGGGCATTTGACTGTGTTAATTGGAACCATCTATACAGTGCTATACAAAATGGGCCCCGGTGAGATTTATAACGGATTAAATTATTGTATTCAAAACCAACTGCTGATATAAGTACGAATGGATTAAGATTGGATATATTTGATCTGGAAAGAGGAACTAGGCAGGGATGCCCATTATACCCACTTTTGTTTATCATTGCGGTACTGCAATCAGGCATGAAAGAAGATTAAGTGGGATAAGCTGTTGGGGTATGGAACAGACGCTTTGGTTTTATGCAGACGACCTACTGCTGATCTTGAAAGATTTAGAAGATACGCTACCCATCTTGATGGAGCTTCTGTCAAATTGCAATGTATCATAAGGACATAGTTAACTGGACGAAATCGGAAATGTTACCATTGACAACCTGTAATAAAAAGTTGATTACTTTATTGGTTTTTAGATGGTGTGCGGACAGGATGAGATACTCAGGAATATGGTATACACCAAAGATTGAAGAATTGGTACATGAAAATCTAAAAGATTTGAGGGAAGGTTTAAGACTAGATCTGGAGAGATGGAAGGTACTAAACCTATCCTTATGGGGGAAAGTAAACACCTTAACAATTAATTCAGCAAGATTAACTATGTACTTGGTATGCACAGTTGAAAATTGGGCACAATATTGGGAGGAGTTTGAGAGGCTCTTGCAGAGTTTTATTTGGAATCACAAACCTCTGAGGCTAAAACTTTGGAAGTTACAATTGCCTCTGGAAAAGGGTGGAAATGGTGTGCCAAACTCTTCACGCTCATCGCTTAGCGTTCATGGCTCAATTTTATATTCCATTCCTAGAAAATAATCCAGATGATTGGGCAATAGCTGAAACCAGTTTTGTGGGGCCATTGATGCCAAGGGCAATTTTAACATTGTCAAGACCAGGAAGTAAGATGAATCTCACCACTGAATTTTTGCGATGTTCCTGGAAAGAACTTTCAGTATACTGGGTGTTGATGCACTCCAGGGCCCAGATGCATCCATTTGGGCAAACGCAGGGATTAAAGAAAATAGGAAAACTTTATTTTGTCCAGAATGGTTTTTGGGAGGAGTTAGATGGATTGGAGACTAGGGGTGTCACGGTATTAGTTTTATGATGGTACAATAACCTTATTGCCAAATGACGGTATATCATGGTTATCGCGGTATAGCAGGTGGAGTTAACTAATCTTAACAACTATTTTCTTAAAAGTCATAAATTGTCAGATTTATCATCACAAACAAAACCAGGCACCCAGGGTCAGAATTGGGCTTTTCAACATACTTTCCACTGAAATGCCACCCCTTGCTTCCACCAAGCACAAACACACATGTGGAGAGGAGGAGGGGGGGGCAGCCCTGCTGCGACTGGCAAACCAAACTGAATAGCTTTTCTTAAGTGGTCCTTTAGGCCTTTAGCTCCCCCACTGGCTACTTGTGAAGATAAACATGTTGCCATCTTGATAACCTGCATGCCAGAGATCATTGGAGCCTGATGGTAGTATACGCTTGTGTACACACACACACACACACACACACACACACACACACACTTTACGTTACAGCCTTTAGTTTACTTGCGGGCCAAAAGGTGTTCAGTAATCATGGACATGTTACCCTTTGGTATGGCAGCAGGGAATATCCTCAGAGACGAGTACATTTTGCAGTGTGACTTATATGTAAATTCAATGATAGAAACAGGGAAATCCCCCATTGTCATATGTTTAGAAAACATTATCCATTATAAATCTATAAACCCCAAAGCCGCCAACCCAAAGTAAACCCTTTTCCTTCTTGGCACTGCATTTATTCTTCCTATTGCTAACATACTGATTTTGTGTCAGGCACGTGTGGTTTATGAATGGCATTAAAAACTGCTCCAACTGAAACTACTTGGCAGACGGTACATCCAACGGTGCAAGACCAAGACTGCGCAGCACTTGCTTACTGCAGCCTTTCCAAATCAGATTGAAAAGCACACTTAACGGTATGAACGGTATAAACAATGTGACGGTTATTATTGTTCAATTAAGTGGTTCACGGTATCTTTAACGGTATACCGTAATACCGTTTCATCCCTATTGGAGACCTACAAAAAGAAGGGAAACTGCTTACAGCAAATACCTTTCAACCAGGGATTAAAGTAGGCTGAAAAAGGCTATAGGAACGGGGGGCGGGGGGATTTAGAAAATGGGCTACATTTTGACTTTTTTTCTGTTAAATCCAAAAAGGGTGAAGGTGGTTTGGCAAGTAGAATCTATGCGCTGATTGTTGCGGAGTATACGAAGAATGGTCAGTTGCGGGGGGATTGGAGTAGGAGACTTTCGATGTGAAATTTCTTCAGAACTATGGTTGAGCATGTGCAGAAATGTCAACCATGTTCGATCTGTTTGAGTGAAAGGTCCCGGCAAATCAACATTTTGAAGAGTCTACTGGACCCCAGAGGTCTTTCACACACAAATGACTGTTGGGGGGGGGGGGATGTACATCAGACTGGAACATATGCTGTGGGAATGTGAGAGAGTGCATGATTTTTGGTTGAATATTTGTGAAATATCTGATGAGGTTCTGGGGGAGAAGATTGCCTATGGCTTTAAAACACTGGTCTTGGGAGGAGATGAGTTACTGGAAGAATTGACCACCTGCCAAAAGAAATGGCTATTTAGAGGTGCTGCAATAGGAAATAAAATGATCGAGAGGTTGGAAATCGATGGTATCCCTGAGCGTAGACGATTGGATGGATGAAATGCATAAATTAGCTGAAATGGAGAGCATGATCTATAGGAGAGAAAAGAAAAAGTTATTTTCGAAAAGATTTGGGGGAAATTCATGGATTTATATTAGTCTCGGTCTGTTGTATAGATGAAAAGGGAGGGATGTTTGGGGGGGGGGGTGTATAAATATTTGTGGTTTTATGTATAAAGTTTACATTGACTCTTTGGTTTCTAAATATTTTTTATTTGAATTGAGAGGAATTTTGTTCATGTATTCATTGAATGTATAAAATGAAAATAAAGAATACATTTTTTTTAAAAAAAGGATAGGAATGTCAGCATTGCTTGTCCAGTCAAGTGGGATTGGGTTAAGGCATTTTATCCTGGGCAACACCGAGTATACAAGTTTGAGTAGGTTTCCCCCAATATGGGTGTGGTTCAGAACATTTTGCTTTATGTTCATATTCTGCACATTCTGTAGCAAGTATGAAGACGTCATGCTTCTCTTCACACTACCATAAGAGCCTTAAACAGTTTGATAGGCGGGTGTGGCTTGGAGCGCCGTCGATTCGGCAGCTCCATTGATGGCCTCCGTGCTGGGTCAGCCGAATATGTGGATGTTCAATGGCTTTGGCATTTCAATTTAAGCCTACTGTTTATGCTGCACTATAAGAAGGTCTGAGGATTCTGCCGACCGAAGATTGGCGAGATTTCTGCCCTGGGAGACTCCGAATTACACTTGCCTGGCCTCGCTTCCTCAGCGCCGGATGACCCAAGATGGCGGACGGGGGCACGCCCTGGCACTGTTCCTCCGCGCGAGAGCGCAACGGCTGATCCACTCTTCCACAAAGTCCTTGCCTGCGGCGACTCTCCATCGGCCTGAGTCCCGGACGCCAGTGCCTTCCCCCTTGGTCCTTCCGACTTCGGAGGCGGTCCAATTGGAGCCCCCCGAAGCGGGCTGCTCGTCCCCTGCATCTAGCCCGCTCACTCCAGGGCGGACAACGTGGCCGTTGCGCTGGGCTCGGCACAACAAAGACTGCCGCCGCGCTGAGGGGCGCTGCCCCAGGAGCCCCAGGACACCACCGGTGTGGTGAGTGTTCCCTCGTCCGTCCGTCACCTCCGCTGGGCGCGGAGATTCTCCCATTGGTCTACAAGCACGGCAGCTGCTCGTATATCTCGGGGGTGGGGGGAGGGGCTCGCTCCCGGCCCCACCCGCATTCAGCCTTTTCGGATCGCCCCTCGCAGGCAAAAGACCTAGCTAGAGGGCGATTCCCACTTGCAGCCATTGGCTGCAACGTTGGGGAGGAGTGAGAAAGTTACGCTCCCATTGCTCTGCCCTGGTGGGGTTACCCTGTGAAGGCTATCCTTCTCACTCTCAATAAGCACGGCCATTTTGAACTTTTCCTACTACTTCCTGGGGCACTCCTGCCCACTCAACGGCTCTCCTCCTGCAAGACCCAAAGAGTCTTATAACTTCAGCTACGGCCATTGCTCTTGTCGGGAGGACACTTCCTCTTCTCGACTGATGGGCTAGGAAGGTAGCCCTGAACTTCCTAAGCATTTACAACAGCCCTAATCAAGGTTTCTCTTGCCCTGTTGTGGTGCAAAACCGCAGAGAGGGGGTTTTCTCTCCCACTTCCTGGGGCGCCCAGGCCCACTTAACGACCCTCCCCCCCCTGCTTTTTGATTCTGCTATAAATTGGTTAACTCCTACTGGCCTGCGTTTGACGGAGGCCTCTTCCCCCATCTTGCTGCATTCCAACTTTCTTGGCTGCTTGAACTTATACACTTCAGGATAGCACTGTTTGAGATCGCCTAGCCTCCAGCAAGATCAGGCGCTATTGAAAGCAATCCTAAGTGTGCCCCCCCCCCCCAACTTACCCTGCACTACAGGGGCAACTGACCTCACGCCCATCAGCTGGGGTCCACAATGGCTAAGCAATCAAAAGCTAATAAGAACTCACATATCACCACGATGTTACTCGCGGCTGGCATTCAAGCTTTCATGGCAGATCTCAAATCGGATTCAGGTCATGCATGGCCAAACTCACCACAAAGCTTGAACATACCAACCAAAGGGTCACAGAAGTGGAACGCCTGGGGGAAGTCAAAGACCGATCCCAAGATCACACTGCCGCTTTGGGGGAGATCCAACGCTCAATCCAAACCCTACAGGACAGATGCAAGATCCTCAAATTCAAACAGGAGGACCTCAAAAATAGGGGCCGGCGCAACAACCTTTGGATTCCGGGTATCCCATCCTCTGTCCCAGACAAGGCCCTCCCAGAGTACTTGGGGAACTTCTTTCAGGCCCTTCTCCCCCAATTAGACAAGCCTCAGCTGCTGTTGGACCGTACTCACAGGCTGCGCCCTCGGTGAGGAGTGGAATCGTACACACCCCCACAAACCCACCCCCCTCCAACGTAATAGAGTGCATTTTTACACAACGAAGGGGCGACCCGACAAGACCCACCTAACACTGCATCCTGTACCCCGAATCCCGCACCTGTTCAGCATCTACGAGTAAGTCTCCATTAAGAGTACTACACCTACTTTGTATGTATGACTAGAGTAACCCAATGGTCACTTCTCATTGACCGCTCACTGCAGAGATTTGTTCATTATCTCAAACTAATAAATGCAATTAGCAATTGGCGTGCTATTCGTACTCCTACCTGCATTACTAATTGCTCATCGCCCTCTGCGATGATATGCATTTAGTCCACTGTCGAAAACTATACTTACGTCAATACTAAGCCTACACCACTTTTGCTATTAAGTGTTCCTGGCCCCCTCTAAGAATTGAGCCCGTACTAATGTTGTAAACTACATTTAAACCCTCTGCTGCAAATTGTATCTAGACTTATCTGTTTGCTTGTTCACACATCTGTCCATAAGTGCTCACTGCTCAGCCAATGTCTGATTAACCACTGTCAATGCATTATACCCAACTACTGTAACCTTGTTGACCCTAGGCTTGGGTCTAATGTGACTAGTGTAATTGCACTGTTTGGCTTCTGTGCTCATTTCAAATATAGCTCAATTATTTACACTTCAACTCTGCCCTGTGCTCATGCCGACACTTGTGAGATCACAGCAACATTACTGTATTTAGAAACTTGCGCCCATTTTGATTTTAGATACCTGTACATCTATCCCTCTCAAACCTAGATAGTCATGCATACCCGAATCTGGCTTTACCGTCTATGCCTACCCAAACTCTGCTACAACGCTAACTGCGCTACACCTAGGCACCAGCATTTATCTTAAAAGTAAGACATTTATACACCAGCGCCTACTCTGAACTTCGGTACTTCTGCATCTGCGCTATCCTGCACTCAGATAGCAGTGCGCTGGTCCCTACTTCAAATCCGATTGCTGTGTTCACTCCGATTCTGACCTCTGCGACCATCGCCATAGCTCTATATCCAGGTACCCATGCCCATTTCGAATCCAGACAGTCGCGCATCCATGCCTACCCTGATCTGACATTTGCACATACTTGAACCTACCTTGATGACATACCTACCACTGGCGAGCCACATCACACACAAACTATGCATATGCCCTTGACCTACCTGGTCCTACATCTAATAAGGGTACCAGACCTTACCATGTCTTTACCAACGCTTGCATATGTAACATCTGACAACAAACCTCTCTGTCCAAACGGCCTGAATACAAGACCTTGTTGTCTCTTCCAAAGAAACCTCAAACTTCGCGCCATACTTCCCAAAATATACGAACCTCTAGCCAAAACTTCTCATCCTCCCCCAAATAACACCACCAGAAACTCGAGAGGACAGCAGCCCCACTCCAAAGCCATAGCCCCCTCTCACAAAGTTACAAATACACAGCAACCACTCCAACTTAACAGTCGTATCAATCGAAACCACAACACCCACCCAAGGCGCCACCCCAACATCCAGACAACACCCTTAGAGCCATCACAGACTAACATAAAAGGAGCTCTAATCAACGCCCGAACCATAGTAGCCAACGCAACCGAAATAGCGGACCTTCTCCTTAAGGAAAAAATTAATTTCCTTGCTATCAAGGAATCCTGGCTGCACCCAGCAGCTAGCCCAGCAATCATGTTAGCTACCCCTAAAGATTATACTCTTCGAAGATTAGATCGCACTACCTCTAGAGGCAGAGGACTGCTCATAATTACTAAATCTAGCTTAGCACTGAGACTTACACCACCACTTAATACAGATTCCTGCAAATCCCTAACCGCCAAGTTGACTATCTCTGACAACCCAAACTCTATCCATCATATATCTATATATCTATATATCTATATATCCTTGGCTTCAAAGACCCTTCGGACCCAATTGCTCTGCAGATTAACGAATCCCTTGAACTAGGATTCACCCAAAAGGTATCAGGTGCTACCCATACTAAAGGTAGAACCCTCGACTGGATAGCAGAGTAAAACTGCCAGACTTCCATCACTTCTTCAATACCGTTGCCCTGGACCGACCACTACCTGATCTCCTTTTCTATAGCGTCAACAGTACCTATACAAACCACTAAAATAGCTCCTGCTATTCCCACGAGAAACAAGAAAAACATCACTGTCGACAAACTCATCCCGTTGATTATACCTACCTTGACCTCGCTTCCTGCCCTCACAGAGCCTTTCATCCTAGTAGAAGAATATAACAAAGTACTGATATCCACCCTTGACACCATAGCGCCTTTGAAAGTTAGAAAGAGTAAACAGAAAAAGCACATGAATACTTGGTTCTCCCCCCACCTGAAACCAATCTGACTGGAGAAACGTAAGTGTGAACAAATTTGGAAACTAGAGCCTTCTGACACCAACAAAAATAACCTTAGCAAACGAGCCTCCCTTTACAAAAAGGAGATTATCCTTGCCGAACAAGAATCATACAACTTGCGCATCACCCAAGCAAATTCCAATACTAAGGAACTATTCACTATCCTCAAAGAGATAGAAACACACCCATCCAAGCCCGACACAGGCCTTAAAGACAAACGCTGAGGCACCAGCATAAAGAATGCTCTATCCAGCAAAATCTCAACTCTCCAAGCCAAGATCAATAATAAAAAAGAAACCCTCCTCCTCGCACCCAACCCACATAAAATCTCCACACCTGTGCCTGTGACCACCTTGCCTAACACTCTACTCACTACACCGACACCCCACTTCCACTTTAAGAAAGTATCTATCCTTGAAGTGGAAAAAGTCATTCTTACCCTCAAACCTTCCAACTGTCACGGCAACCAATGCCCAGCACAAATCATAAAAGATGCTGCACGTGACCTCTCCCCCTTAATCACCAAACCTATAAATGCTTCCTTTTCCACTGGCACCATTCCCCAGAATCTGAAACAGTCATGGGTTCTACCGCTCCTCAAAAAACAAACACTTGACCCTTCCATTCCGACAAACTACAGCCCCATCACCACAGTCCCGTTCCTGCTTAAAATCTTAGACAAGGTGGCGTACCTCCAGATCCAACAATATCTGGAATGTAACCATCTCCTAGGAGTGTGCCAGTCAGGCTTTAGATCTCAACGTGGAATGGAAACTGCGCTTATCGACCTCAAAGCACAAATAGACGCCTTGAGAGACAATGGTAAAACAGCACTACTACTGCTACTAGATCTCTGTGGCCTTTGACTTGGTCGACCATAAGCTTCTGTGCAACCATCTAGACTCTGCCGTTCACTTCTCACAAGAAGCTATAGGTTGATTTCAATCCTTCTTAGATAACAGAACGATGCGGGTCTTCTCGCCTTCTGCACCCGCCGACCGCATACCCATTACATGTGGTGTGCCCCAGGGTTCTTGTGTCCCTCCCACCCTGTACAACATCTTCACAAAGCCCCTTTTTGATGATCTAGATGGCCTGGGTATCACCTACACTAACTATGTGGATGATACAGATCCTCATCCCGCTGACGGGAGATTAGAACAAGGATTTGGCCTTCGTGACAAGAGTGTACCTCATCCAGGTATGGATGGCCTCCCACTGTCTATGCCTGATGATGACAAAACGGAACTCCTCATTCTTGGCACCCCTGCCAATCTCTACAAACTAGGCCATCTTTACTCGAATTTCAAAATAGACAACAATGACATTACAGTGGCCAAGGAAATCAAAACACTTGGATTCTATCATGACTCCACTTTAAACTTCAAAAAACAAGTTAACACTATGGCTTCAGCCACAGCTTACACCTGTAAACTAATTAGAGCTGCTAAACCCTTCCTCTCATCTAAAAATTGCATTACCCTAGCAAGAGCCCTAGTATTATCCAAACTGGATTATTGTAATGATTTTATATGTGGGGAGTAACAAATACATCACTAACAAGATCCAGATTCTGCAATATAATGCCCGGAGAGCGGCCCTAAGCATCCCCAAGAAAGCCCACATATCTGACCTCAGAAGAGCCAATAACTGGTTGTCTACAAAAGATAAAATTCTTCTCAAAACGGCATCCTTGACACACAAATGTCTACAACATGCTGCCCCACAGTACCTCATTGGAGGATTGTCTGGCAAATCTGGCAATCGGCCCTCAAGGACAGCTAACGCTAACCTCCTACTAGTCCCCAGATTCAATTGCGTTAAGACGGGCGAAAGCAGTCTCCCAGTCAAAGCTGCCCAATACTGGAACTCACTCCCACCAACACTTAGAGAAGATCTACCTTATCTTCAATTTAGATCTAACCTTATCAATTGGATTAAGGAAAATGACATTTGACACCTTCACCACTATCAGATTACTTACTTGCCCTATTTGTATATACTGTACATACTTGCCTTCCTGATGCTATACTGCCTTAATCTTGTATTTAATGCATGACACTCAGCAATTTAACCAATGCTGAATAACCCTTACTGCCTTTTGTATATACTGTATACTACCTCACAGCAATGTAATCTAAGCTGAACATCCCTCTTCTGCCTTCTGCGCCCGGATACCTTCGGGTCTGGTGCACTTTATAAATAAAAACAAATGAAGGAAGCCATTTCGACAATAAGTCGCTCCCGGGATGAGCTGTCCTTCCAGGACTCTACCCTTGAAATCCATCAAGACCTCTCACTTCTCAGAAAAGGAAATCCCTCCAACCTTGGACTCTTTTCTTCCAAAGCCGTCAGATTCGTTACATATGGCTGTTTCCAACAGCGCTCTAGTTTACTTACAACGGCTCCCTTCGGAGAATCGCCCATCTGGAAGACGCAGAGCAAAGATCGCAGACTCCCCGGGAGGCGCTCCAACCCTCATCGCAGCTGACGAGGGCAGAGTTCCTACTTCCTCGCCGATACCCAGGAGAGCTTTCTGGTCTAAAGTACTGAGGTATGGGAAGAAAAAAATAACTGACCGAATGCCACCTAAAGGACCCCTGCTTCTCCCTACCCTTCCAACTCCCCAACCTCTCTATAGAAAATGCCGACCCTACATTCTTTAGCTACAGACTCTGCGGTGGGCCCCCCACGGTTCATTCCCGCTTCCAAGGTACAGATCATCTAGGAGTCCTTGGAATGATCCTTTTCTCTGGTTACTTGCCCCCGCCATGTTGGCGGGGTCCATGGTTCTGGCCCAGTTGGCCATGGGGGGCGGGAGGGTCCGATCCTGAAACCCCAGCCACCCACTTAAAAATAACTTTCTGTTCTCCCGTTGGAGTCTCAGATTAAAAGTTCAGATGCAGAGTGATTTCCAGCTATGGCTCCCTTACAGTGACAGCTGATCCTGGCCTGTCCCGGCCTCCTCGCCCAGACATCCTTGTAGATGCAGATGCTGCCCCAGATTAACGAACTTTACGATTTGTCTCTCTTAATGTTAAAGGTCTGAACTCTCCCGTCAAGCGCAAATTAATTATACGACGACTTCTGGATGAAGACGCTGGAGTGGCTTTGTTACAGGAGACCAATTTACTTCCGTTGGACGTCTTAGGTCCAGATGTTTCCCGATGCAGTTCTTAGCCTCCAGTGGTACCAAGAAAGGGGACTGCGATTCTTTTTGGGAACAATCTGAACCCGCAGGTCTTGGACACAAAACTGTGCCCTGAAGGCTGCTATGACGCTATCAAATGCCCCTTGCTGGGCCAACTATACACGTTTGTTTCTGTATATGCCCCCAATGTGGGACAGTCCGCCTACTATGACTCCCTGGGCATGACCCTCTCTTCCTTCTCAGAAGGCCAGATGGTGATCGGAGGGGACTTTAAAGGGGTCCCGGATCCTACGAACGACAAATCACAACCTCCTTCTCCCAAAGATTTCAAAACGGCGGTGGGCCACCTACACCTTTTCAGAACACTAGAGGTGGTGGGCTTGTGGCGAGTGTTACACCCCAAAGAGAGCGATTTCTATTTGTATTCCTATGTTCATAGGACCTTCTCAAGAATAGACCTCCACCTGACATCGAGAAAGTTTCTATTGGGACCAGAACCCTATCCGACCATGCTACAGTGGCACTGGAACTCCGAGTACACCAACCCACTCCACACTTACCACGCCACTGGGCCATGTTCGACCCGATCCTCAATGATTTGCCCCTGAGAGACTCAGTTGCCACCACTATTCGAAACTTCTTCAAAGAAAATCCGAACGAAGACACCTCCCCGGCGAACACCAGGGATGCCATGAAGTCGGTGGTCCGGGGGAGGTGGGGGGGGGGATGATTACACGAGGCGTGGCGTACCACAAGACCAAGCGACAGACCTGCCTGTCCCTTGAGGAGGAAATCCGGGAAGCAGAAAGAACATAAATTGAAAGGCTGGTCCCGGAAGACACAGCGGGCCGTCCGTGTCGCCCGCAATAAAATTGAGGCTCACTATCCTGAACATACGGCTCATCTCCTGGCCAAAACTAAACATTTCTATTATGCCAAAAATAATAAAGCGAATAAACTACTAGTGAGTAAACTAGCCAAAGAGAGGCAGAACACAAATATCAGTCTACGGGACCATCAAGGCATTGTGCAATATGCAGAACAGGAGAAGCAGCAACTGGCGGCGGCTCATCTGACTCCGGTGATGACTGCACCCCCCAGAGACCAAAGTGAACAAAGAAAATACCTGCAGAAGGCGGCACTACCTCACCTGAAGGACTCAGCCTGAGAGGCACCACAGGTGAGGAAATAGAGGATGCTATTAAATCTCTCAAATCCCGAGCTCCTGGCCCAAATGGGTTTTCCACAAGGTTCTATAAAATCTTTCCGCCATAGTCAATTGCTCCCATGGCAACCCTCTTTACCTCCTTTAGGGAATTGGGAACTGCCACCCCCTCTTTGTTGGATTCCATCACAATCCTGCTACCCAAACCGGGGAAAGACCTCAAAGACCCGGCCTCTTACAGACCCATTGCCTTGCTAAATCTAGACGCCAACATCTATTCTAAAATCCTGGCCAACCGCCTGTCACCCATTCTACCTGACATAATCCATCCGGACCAATCAGGCTTTATCAGAAATAGATCCACTGG
Organism: Ambystoma mexicanum; assembly: GCF_040938575.1. NCBI lineage: Eukaryota > Metazoa > Chordata > Amphibia > Caudata > Ambystomatidae > Ambystoma > Ambystoma mexicanum. The sequence goes on along the minus strand of NC_090928.1, from coordinate 542,474,751 downwards.
GGATTATATTCGCAGAGCCCTGGACCTGGTCGACCTCACCATTCGTAACTTCCAACAACTCGTACTGATGGCCCTGAATGCCACTAAGGCGTTTGACTGGGTGGACTGGGCCTTTATGCGTCAAACCTTTGAGGCCTTCCGCTTTGGGCTTGCGTTCCAGAAGATGGTCCTGGCCAATTATCAATCCCCGAAAACTCTTCTTAGGGTCAATGGCGCTCTTTCCAATCCGATCTCTCTAACCTGCGGGACCAGGCAGGGGTGCCCTCATTCCCCACTACTTTTTGCTTTTGTCCTGGAACCTTTTGCCCAGAGAATTAAAGCTAATGTAAGCATTAAGGCCCCCAGATTGGCCCCACACAACATAAAATAGCCCTCTACGCAGACAATGTCCTGCTCACTATCTCGGAAGCCGCCACCTCCTTACGGCATGCCCTTGCAGAAATAGCTGGCTATGGGAAGGTTACAGGCTTCTCTATTAATTTTAACAAGAAGAAAGTTGGCCTATCCCCAGGTCATCGTAACGCCCTGGCACCACTGTGTCCCATTCAATGGATGAAGAGGATGATTCCCTATCTGGGAGTTCAAATCCATGCAGACCCCAGGACAGTATACCCTGCAAATTTTCCCCCGTTTTTCCGCGATCTGGAAAAAAACTTGAAGATGTGGGCGTCGCAACAGATCTCTTTGATGGGGCGTATCACGGCCAATAAAATGAATCTCCTCCCTAGATTCCTGTATGCCTGCTGCTCGCTACCCGTAACAATTCTACCGGCTGCCCGTCAGGGGGCTTCAGAAGAAACTGCTCCAAATCATCTGGAGAGGCAAGAAAGCTAGAATCCCCCTGAAAACAATCCTGGGTAATGCACGGCTGGGTGGGCTGGGAGTCCCAGACCTACCAAATAGCGGCTCAGTTAGCCCATACCCATGCTTGGCTGATATCTGGGCGCCCTAGATGGGTAGAGATAGAACAGTCTTGGCTACCTCTCCCCCTGTGGTTTCTCCCACATATCCCACCCCCGCTACGGCAGAGCTGGAACGACCTGCTATTGTCTACTAAACACTGAGCGCTTGGGATTGGGCTCTGCGGCGCTAAGGGATCCCAAGGGGCCTGGGCCCCTTCTCCCCGGTTTTCAAGAACCCATCTTTCTCCCCTGGAACTAACCCCCACAACTTCAGAAATTGGATCGCGGGAGGCCTGGAATTACTGGGCCAACTGTTTGTGGAAGTTCACTCCGAACAATGCAAGGAAACCTTTCAGCTTGAGGAATCGGACAGATTCTACTATATTCAGCTTCGCCACTGGTGCTCTCACCCTCAAACTCTTCAAGCAGCAATGCGCACCCCTACCCACCCACCCCTCGAACTGAGCCTGCAAGAACTTCCTACTCGGGGAGGATCTAAGCTTTATATAAACGCTTCCTAGGTGACTTCCTTACCTCCAAGACCCGCGCCATGGCGCAATGGGAAGCGGACCTGGGGCACCCATTGACAGACCAAAACTGGGTCGACATATGGACACAAGCCCACTCATCGGCATCCTGCATTACAAATAGGGAAGGCTCAAACTTTTGTTGCGTTGGTATTACCCTCCCATGCGGCTCCACCAGATGACCCACGCCCTGAGTCCCGCTTGCTCTGCAGTTGACCGGGCTCCTCCTTTCACATGTGGTGGTCATGCCCGAAGACAACTCTTTTGGACACACTGACTAACCACGATTGAAAACATCAATCAGGTGGCAATCTCACTCGAACCCGAACCCATCCTCCTGGGTTCTCCAATCCCAGGAAGCTACCCCAGATTGGGAAGAAAAGCTAAACTGCTGACCCAATGTCTATTAGCAGCGCGAATTGTGATTGCCCGCGGTATGGAAATACACGAAGGACCTCATGATGTTGCGGTGGGGAAAAATGTGGGACATCCTGATTGCGGAAAAGATCACCACGGCCAGGTCTGGACTTTTGCATCACTTTCAAGATGCCTGGGCTCCATTTTTGGACTATGATTGGAAGTTCCCGGTGTTAACCTACAAACCCTGTAACACCAAGAGGTTCCTGGAAGGAAGGGAAGCCTCTCGGGCAGAGGAAGATGTCAATGCAGTAACAGGAATTTTGGGCTTTTGAGACCCTATTATAGGGTGGGAGCGCCGGATGGCGGGGTGGGGGGACAGGGAGATATGGTAAGCTGTATGCTATGTTATGATGTTATTTGATCTGTAATAGCTCTGCTCGGTTTTAAAAATAAACACAGTTTAAAAAAACGGTTTGAGAACTGTTGATTTGCAAAATTAATATTAATCGAATTTTTAGGGCCAAGGCCGAGGGGGCAATGGAACAGAACATAAGAGGAAGAGTAGAAGAATAGAAGATGAGTGGCGAAGTAAAGGATGATTAAAGGGGAGAAAAATCAGAAGTTGAGATTAGGAACAGCATTCCAAATAAAAATCTGTGTTAAGAGTACTTTACTTCCCATTTTGAGTAAAAGGATTTTTAGGGAGTATATATATAGTTCATATTCCTAAGTAGTATGTGTTTTGCACATTTAAACACATTGCAAGTTTAATAATTGTTTTTAACACTTCCATAAACAAGCTAACAAATTGAAGCATAAAAAAATGATTATACTGAAGATTTCATATAACAAAGAATAGCTTAGAATAATTCTGGACAATAAAAGTGTAGTATCAAAGCAAAATATTATATTGCAAACAACCTAACATAATTGACAATATTAGATAAATGAATTAAGGTTCACAGGGGAAGACAAACAGGACAAACTAGAAGGCACACAGGAAGACGGGGAGAGGAGAACAGCATAATTAGAAGTGAAGTTAATACTCTACACATGAAGAATGTGGTACAAATATTCAATTTGTTGTTAAATGTAGGTAAATATCTACTGCATAAAGCGTACATTTTTCCGAACTGACAAATGGAATTCCACCATAGGCTGAACAACAATTGGTGCATGTTTTTCCAGTTTGTAGCAATACAATGGAAAGTATCATAGATTAAAAAACACAATCTGGAGACAGTCTATGTGACATGCAAGGATGAACTAAAACTCTGATCGTCAAATTGCATAAAGTTAGTGGTTCCTGGAATGAACACACTGCAAACATTTCCAAATGTTTACCCAAAAAGAATAAACATATTTACATTTAAATATGGAATGAGTGAAGTCAGCGGAAGGGCATGGACCAGCATAAATTAGAACTAGTGTTCGACATTTTTTGAAATTCTAAGTGGTGTTAGATAGGCTCTATGTAGGATATAATACAGTGATTGTGTAAGATTAGCAGCAACTGAAGTGGAAAAACGCTGCTCCCAAATTTTAACCCAGGTGTCTGTTGAGAGTTGCTAATTCCAATCAAATTCCCATTGCTTAGTAATCCGCTTTGGTAACTGAGTTTAACTAGGCCAACAGAACCCCTGTAATCTGCATTAAGACTGAATTTAATACAAACCTGGTGGTGTTGGGGGGGGGGGGGGGAACGGAACAGCTATATTATTCAGTAATAAATGTTTAACCAGAAACCTCTAGCAGAGAACCATCTTTGTAGCTTATCAAGTTTGGGTTTAAACTGAAAGAATGTATTGAGCCAAAAAAGGTCCAAGCATTTTTCAAAGAATGTACAAGGCGGAACTTCTTAATACCAGGCCACGATGTCTGAAGAAAATTAGATAGAGAATCAGTTGGGATTCATTATACTGAAACAGAATGATTTGTTGTAATAACAAAAGGTCTGCGATAGCTAGGAACTTTAGCCCCCTGCACCACCATTATATTTGTTTTAAGTTTATTCAAAGAAATTTTTAGAGTTTTATTATTCCAAACAGTTATTTAACAGTATGCCTATTTTTTTTATGTAGTGGGTAACAATGGAATAATTGAAAGGAAATAAAGAATAATAAATCCACATGTCATTTTGATAGAATCTAGATGACCCCTCCAGGATAAAGAGGGCACCATTGGTTAATTGAAGAATATATTTGATCTAGAATTACAGATAGATATAAGGATACCTAAATATTTAATGGATTACAGGCATCATTTCATACCATATAAAGGAATATCAGAAATTATGCAAGAATAAGTTAAGGTAAGATTTCAGATTTTTAATTTAGATCCAGAAACTTCAGAATATGGATCAATAGTGGACATGAACTCAAGGATAGATGTGGAAGGATCCGAAATATAAAGAACAATATCAGCAAAAGCAGAACATTTTATATAGATGTCATTTATAGAAATACTACTGATATTGCTTTGAAGAGGTTCAAAAGCTAAAATAAAAAAGAACTGGAGAAAGGACAACCTTGCCTAGTCCCACGAGAGACAGGAAATGATTTTGAAAAATGTATTAATGAAAAGTCTGGTATAGGGTGAAAAGTATAAGAGTTTAATACATTTAAAGAAGTTATGACTAACCCATGATAAATTAAAGATTCAAACAAAAAAAAAGGACCAGGAGACGCGATCAAAAGCTTTCTCACCCTCAAGTGCCAGAAGAATCAGAGGATCAGATGATTTTTGTGCACGAGAAAGAACATTAAAAAGAAGTCTATTAGAAACATATCTTCCTTTAATAAAGCCAGATCTACAGTCAAAAGTTTAGGCATTATCCCATCCAATGTATTAGCAATAACTTTGGCCAACATTTTAGATTTCGAATTTGTTAGAGAAATGGGGCAACCATTTTTAAACAGCATTTGTCCTGTTTAGGGAATAGCATTGATATAGCTTCTCCAAATGTCCTCAAGCTATGAACTTTTGAAACAAAATAATTCAAGGAGTTTGGGGGAGAGTATGTTTGAGAAGGAACAATAAAAATCAATGGGATAACCATCTGGCCCAGGAGCTTTACATGTATTAAGGCAGAGAAAAGATTTTTGAAGGGGAAACTAAAAAAAAGGACAAATCTGTGGGGTATCAGTAATTTTCTTATTATTACACAAGTAAGAATATTGTCAGACGAATAAGGCTCTAAAATGCACCATTGATTTGGTCAGTACTAGTAACTCTAATGCCTTGTTGATTAAAAATAGAAGCAATTTTAGTTTTGCCTTTTCATTTTTGAGACATGAAGCTAATAACTTACCAGATTACCAGATTAGAACCTCCATAAACATAAAATGTGGCTTTTGTTCTCAACAAAGGAGCAAGCTTTATTTGTATTAATTTTGTTAAATGTAATGTGTTTAGACAGTAGGGATTTAAAAGTAGCATTGTGGGATTATTAAAGTAAGAGGATTAATGTAACTTAATAGAATGAAGCAGATCTTCTGACATCTTATTTTGTTTCTTCATAAATGCAGAATATTATATAATATAACCAGGTAAAGAAGCCTTGAATACATCCAAGTTATTATGCAAAGAGGTATTGACCGGATTCATGAAAAAGTCAGTACAGAAGTCATTCATTTGTTGAATGAAAGATGGATCATTTAATTGAGAGGAATTAAATCTCCATTGGGAAGAGAAATGGAGTTGAAGTTCACATTTAAAGGACAGTAGGGACTGTGGCATGATCAGATAGAACCATATGGCCAATTTCGGAGTAAAGATTACTACAAACAAGTGGCGAATGGATAAATATATGGTCTAGTCTAGATAGGGATTTATCTAGAGGGCGAGAGCAAAAAGGAAATTCTTTTAAATCAGGGTGACAAAAGCACCATGTATCAATAAGGTTGAGATCTTCTTTGATGTGGTTTGAGTGATTTGAAATTAATGAATTTAGTGTCAGATTTTCCATCAGGAGTGAACACACACAATTGGGCATTTAATCCTTTTGAAAAATAATTTGTTTTAAATTAAGCCAAAATAACAAACCCGGGCATTAGGTACATAAACATTGAAAATTGTAACTTTCAATTTATGAACAATTGCTTCAATAATCGACCAGCGACCTAAGGGATCAGGTTCTTCACCAATTAGTTATACCAACTCCACTTTTTTCCCTATAGCCCTTGCAAAAAAGACATTTCTAACCCAAAAATCTATTATTTTCTTCAGTCAGATCCAAGGAGTTTCTTGAATGCAAGCAATGCCCGCTTTACTTTTTCCAAGATGGCCCAAGATTCTTCGTCTCTTTACCACTTCCTATTTCAGAAAACAACCTTAATACCCATTGTAACATGAGGAAAGGAATAGTGATAGCCAAACAAACACTCTGAACTGTAAACAAATATAAACATCCTGCATTAAAACAAGAGAATTTGAAGTGCAATTTATGCATGGAAATGCAATTCACAATAACAGAATATTTAAAAGAAAGACATTTTGTAATAAAAGGTGAAACAAAAACACAAGGGAAGGGAACATAAAAGGAAATGCGGTGCAGTAAGCAGAAATTAATGAACAAAGATGCAATAGATCTACAAGTAAAATGTAATATAAGAAGAGAAAGAATCAACTCTTAGGAGCTGCCATAGGCTAGACTACTGCTAGTCAATGAGCCCCGACAGAGCATGTTAAGTAAAGGGTAGTAGACCAGACCATAAGGCCACATTACGCAAACCATGAGTAAGCCAAAGTTAATAACATAAAAAACAAAGTTAACTGTTTGGGGCAGCTGCGTAAGTGTCAATGTGCTTTATAGGGGATCTGGATTTGTCCATATGCTTATCTGGAGCTTGAAAAGGATTTGGAGGAGGATTATGGTCAGGTTTATTCCTCAAGTGATGACATTTGCCATATGTGCACTCATTACGATTGGATAAGTTATCAACATGAAACGGCTGTAGCACCCTAGGACAATTGTAGACTCTTGTTTAGCACTGGGCAAAGCATCCATTATCTAGGGATTCAAGAGATTTAATAAGAGCGTGCAACTCATCAGGATCCGTGCATTCTTTAGTAATGTCATGAGATGCAGTGATCAGCATTCTGGCAGGTTCCAATAAGCCATACTTAATGTCTTTGATGTCTAGACTCTTCAAAGCTGTTCTCAAATCCCCTTTTATATTTGTCTTGAGTAGCTTTTTGAAATATCTGGAGAAATAAGTATTGCCTTGAACAATTAGAAGAGTTTTGTTTTTAGAGCTGCTAGCTGAAACTTTCGGGGGTTTTGTTGGTGACCCAACAGGCAGGCAATGTCTAGGAGACACGCTGTTGCTGACAAAACAAGGTCTAATTCGGCACACCCTTTTAAATTCAGGAGAATGTTCAGGACTTTAGATATCAAATCTGTTAAGAATCTGATTGGAGCATTCTGTTCAGAATTGTCCAGTACACCATATATTCTAATGGTGTCTCTCCTTTTTCTATCTCCTAAATTTGAAATGTCCAGCTGCAAATGGTCATTTATGCTGCATATGACCCAAACCTTCCATCTTCAGTAGATGAAATACGATTCTCCATTTCATTCAATCTTGAATTATTCATTTAATATCATTTTTGCAAGTACAAAAGTAATCTTGCATGGTTAAAGTTCTGGAGTCTAATACCGTTATGGAGGATTGACTAGTGGGAAGTTCATTCAGGATTTTCTCCATGCACTTAATAGAGGCCAATTTCAAGAAGGAGTTGGCAACATTTTCATCAGTCATTGATGGTGCCATCAATTAAATGAAACCCTTTTTAAAACGCCAAATATGTGTTTTAAATTAATTGTGCAGATCAGTCAGTACTAAAAAGGAACTTTGAATATCAGTAGAGAGCAGGCCACATGAAGCAAATGCAGCCACGCGCTCACGTAAAACGTGACGCTGTGAGGTCTCCTCAGGGAGCCGGGCAGCGCCGCCACCAGCAATGCGTAAAGCTGACGAAATGGACCACTCGGACGACGAGTCTGAAACTCAGAAAGCAGTGCACTGGTAACTCATCAGTATGAATGTCAGACAAGACCAGCTGAGGAGGGAGTACACACCACAATTCACTTCACAGCAGCTGCCGCCATCATCATCATCATCATCATCGCAAGTCTCCCACGAATCCAGTCACCATCACCGCCATGGGTACGCATCGGGAGGAGTACACATCAAAGACCAAGCGAAATTAGAAATAAAATCGCACCAGAAAGCACATCGGGCCAAGTTGCACATTCGCTTAAAGCCATTTTGGTCTGACAAAACCATATGCTTAAGCGCCATCAGGCAGACTCCATGGCTTACGCGTCCATCTTGTTTGGTTGCTGGTCAGACCCCCAATTGTTTAAGCGCATTTTAATTAAACAGAAAATCAGCATTTTGCTTGTAATGCCAAACTTCCTTGTAGCTTACAATGCCTCCAAATGAAAAGGAATCATTTTTATCATTTGCTTTTTCACAAGAAGCAGCACTTTAAGCAGAGTCAAAGGTTCTATACAGGCCACCGATGTAAAAACATCACCTGGGCAGTGATGTTGGCAGAGGATCGGATATATGCATACCTCATACTCCAGATTATTTGTTTGGAGTATTGGCCTGATTTTAGGGAGGAAAATAGGCAAGTACAGCACTTATCTGGAGTCCCGAGTAGGAGGAAGAAAAGAGAAAGAAGACAATGAGCAAGAGCGGAAGAGTTTCAGTGAAGATGAGGTAAATAGGAGACTGTAAGGAGGGAAGGAGAAAAAAACAAAGAAGAAATGGAGATGGAAAAACAAGGGTGGAGATGAAAACAAGGTGAAGAGCAGAATTAAAGAGGCACAAGACAAGGAGCAGAGAAGGTAAATGAAAGAAGAGGAATAAAATGGGTGGAGAAAATGGGAGGAACACAATAAGAGGAGACAAGAAAGATAAGGGAAGGAGATGAAGGCAAGTGAGACAAGGAAAAGTCAGCAGCACAAAGCAACAGAAGGTAATAAAGGAGGGATCAGGGATGGACTAAAGTAGTACGACTGGGAATAGAAAGTAGAGGCTGAAAATAGAAGGGGCAGGAAATATATAGAAGAGGGCAAGTGAAAATTATAAAGAGAAAGACAATTATACAGGATGATAATTTCTGTGGCATATTTAATGCCATAAGCGATCAGAAGTACCAGAAAAAATATTTAAAGTTTGCATAAACAGGTTTTAAACAAAATAGCAAATTAACATACATATATACACTAGGGGTGCACACCAAATAGTACACTGACTATTCGGTCGAATGCCGAATAGTTGACGTAAGTATTCTGCCGGAACTGAATAGTTACCGAATAGTAGATTACTACTGTGTCAAAGTATGCATACCAAGCCAAAACTGTTGGCTTTGCCAATGCTCGTTTTAACAGGGCTTCAGTGAAGGGCATTCTTATAGATCATTGCTGTAACTAAGCTTTAGAAGGGGAGGGACCTGAAGGAGAAAAATAAAGAGAAGGAAAGAAAAAGAGGGAGAGAGAAAGAAGAAAGAATGAGAGAAAGAAAGAGAAAGGAAGAAAGAGGAAGAAAGAGAAAGATAGAAAGAAGGAAAGAAAGAGAAAATTGGGATTTACTGTAGATCAATGCAACATAGTGACAATTCAAAAAAGTAGAATGGAACTTCAAGATGGAAGAGAGGAAAGACCGGGATGGGAATCATTTGTGCGTGTGCGGCGGAGGGGCCACCCAATGAGTGCTGGTTTTTTTAATGGACTGACTTAAAGTAATAAGTCGCCTGCTCGGCTGGTGCCTGCTCAGACTGGCGAGAGGTCTGAGAACCCTTAAGATGTGACACAATAGTGCTGCTGTCCTGGAGGTAGCATATGCTATGCATATGCTAGCCAGGGAAAGTAGTTCACGCATGACATGAAACCACACCTCATTGTAGTGTGCCGTCCTCCAGGGATAGGATTAGAGCGCACATTACTGCCGTGCTTCCTTAAGCCATTAGAGCTCCTCTCCAGCAGTCTTTGCTTTGGAGCATTCCATAGCTCCTCAACAAAGAGCCCGAGCCCAGGGTACAGCAGGAGGCTCTCCCTGCTTCAGAGGGTGGCTCCATGGAATACAATAGCTGCTCTGGGCTGCGATGGAAGTGTTAATGGCAGTGAAACCAGAGAGCCTGGGAGACATCTGCAGGCCCCGCCCCCGAAACTGAGCACTTACATGGTATGTCTGCACAAGACATCAGAGGCTACTCCCTCTCCACCCCATGAGGCTGGGGTCTTTCTTCCCAAAATTGTTTGAACAAAGAGGGGGAGACCAGAGCAGATTCCAACGAAGAGGAAAGGCGTTCCTCATAGGAGAGTACTCACCACGCAATACAAGGGCGGCGCGCAGCGGTTTTTCCCATTGCTTTTGAGGGTGCCTATAGGCTATGCAACCGCATGCCTTCATCCTGTACCTTGTACAAAATGTAAGGCAATTGCACCACCTTGTGGACGGCAGAAAATGTTTCAGTCCCATAATACAGCACATGGAATAAGGCCAACCAAGAACTAGGGGTGTAAGCAACTTCGAGTAAGATTCCAGTAACTATCCTGCCAAATGCCGAATAGCTGATTTCAGGAGAACTTCGGCAGAATAGTTACTCAAAGCCGAAGTTCGGTAGACCCTTAATAAACACACACCACAAGTTCTATATTGACCTGGCAATTCATTCAAACTACAGTGGCATGGTGGCAATTAATTCCAAATTACAAAATGGTGAACCAGCCTAACTTCCAAAGTATGGCCTGATGTCCTAATCCTGGAACAGAAATAGAAACATCAGATGCAAGAATGTTCTATTCTTGTGTGGTCATTAACACATGAACTGTAATTTCCACTTAAACATAAGGGTGCCCAGGACATGTTGGATGTGGTTTTATGAGGTTTAATGTACCCCTGTGTAAATCTCTGCAATAAAATGATCTTGCTGCAGCCAATAAGTGTGCAAATGTGATCGCTTGACCCTCGGCCTCTGGGCGAAAGTTAACGCAATTAAAATTGTCTTATTGCCTAAGGTTCTGTACGTCATCCAGACACTTCCTCTGAAGTTCCCTAAAAGGGCACTCGAACGCACTGACTGTTCCAGACTTTTCTATGGGGGAGTGCAGGGGGCCAAGGGTTCCAAGAGCTATTTTAATGCACCCCGTGCGTTTGCGGGTTTTGGATACCCTAATCTTGACAATTATAGAGAATAAGGTCCTGTGCTGACAAAGCTGGGTGAAGAGAGGAATTTAAAGAATTAATGAGGTTTGGAGTGAAGAACAAGTGGTTCCCTTTGATAGACTAAGAACGGATTTTGGCCTGGGACAGAGGGAGTTCAGTAGTTATGTGGAGTTGAGTGAGCCGCTGTCAGAGGCAGGGAATGTTAAATGAACCAATGAGAGCAAAGCCTTTGCCATTTTGTGCATTTGACTCACCTCCACGCATGGCATCAAAATTCCTGAAAATTATGCCCTTACATGTTTGTGTTGCTTCCTGGGAGTAGTTGAGGCAGGCCTGGACAGGAGAACAGGGGCAGAAAATCTGAATTAAGGAATGGGATGATTTGTCACGAGTGGGAACAAGATCTAAAATGGGCTTTAGCTACATTACACCCATCAGCGGATCCTGTTAGTCTATACTGGACGCAAGAGCGGATGTTTAAGATGGGCATTACGAATGAGGAGTCTGGTTGGGGCTGTGGTCGAAGGGGCAGCACACTGCTACATATGCTTTGGGAAATGTCCTAGAGTGACTGACTTTTGGGGAGAGGTTCTAGACAGACTGATTGAAATATTGGCAATGTTTCCTAGATCAGCGCGTGCTGTGATTTTGGTTCAGGAAGATGCGTTGTAGCCAAGAGTTATGGGGCTAGGATTGATAAGGCGCTATTAGTGGCTGGAAAACAAGGAAGAAACAGTCGGTAGATGGTTGGTTGCTGGATTTGCAGACATTGTCAGGCTATGACAAGTTCATGATGCGAAAGCAGAAACGTGAAGGAGATTACTTGGAAATGTGGGACCATTTACCGAACTGTATGGTTGAAATAAATTTTCGATTATAGTTGAGACTTGAAAATTAGACAGGTATAGGTATAATGAGAGTACGCAAGTGTGTGTTTGTTGTGGAACGTTGTTGGTGTTCGTATATTGTGCTTTTGTTTCTGTTTAACAACAAGGTATAGGCTCAGTAGTTTAGTTTATGATAGCCATGAATCGAGTGATTTCGTGAGAGTAGGCAGGCAAAGCCTCGTTATTCCGTTGATGAGATTATCACTCGATTTACTGTAATTCTTGTTGATTCTTCGCCTAGGTTTATGTTCTGTTTAATGTTCTATGCAAAAGATAAATAAAGATTTTTTAAAAAAAGAAAGTGCCTACTTTGTGAGTGATTTTCAAAAGGTGCTAACAGTAAACTCTAAAAATGCATGTTTTTTTTAAAACACATGTACGACTCTTCCATAGGTTTATCACTAGCAATTCCTTAAATTCCTTAGCACTTCAGCTACAAATGTTGAACGCAACTCATGAGTGTCAATGATGTACTTTCTAGGCACATTGCTGCAGACTAAAATCATCTATTTGAGGGTTTATTAATGAGTTAGTTTCCTTGCCCACTAAATCTTGGGGCAATGCATATTTGAATTGTACATTATTGTGGTTCACAAAAGTATCTAGATATTCACAAGCATGATAAGATAAAATTTAGCAGTTGACATAAACCATGTGTGTATTGTAAGGAACTCATGGTGGCAACAGTAACAACAGACAAGTGATCACAGTTCAAGGGTGTTTATTAAACTGCATAAACAGGTCAGAAAAACGCCTAATCTAAACTTAAATCTAAGATGGAAGCCAGCTACGACCATCAAAAAATAATAAGGCAGTAGTAGTGGCGTCTTGTCAAAGGGCCTATATTAAATAAAGAAAAGAAAACCATTGCCAATCCTTACAACTAAACAGAAGTGTGTGGGAGATAATTCACAAGAAAGAACAAAGTGTTCACAAAAGATAAGTCAGGATGTGATGGCCACAGGTCTCCATTTCCCACGTTTTGAGCACGGGACAAGGCGGGACTCTAGCACAGCACGCTCGCTAGCTTTCCCAGCACGAGAGGACCGTTTCGTTCTCAGCTATCATGACCTTCAGTGGTTAAGTCTCTTTTCTATAACAAGTCTCTTGCCTTCGAAGACTTGATATGGTCAAAATAAGAAACTAGTTCCTTTCCGCATGTACATTGGGTGATTACTTTTCACCCCTGGATCTCCCTCTTCCTGGCTCAGATCCACAAAAGTTCCTAGCGATATCAGGACCTCCGCGGTTTAAATTTCTTGCTTCCGAGGGCCCGATAGGTTCACAATAATAAACAAAAGTTCCTTTCTGCTTGCACTAGGGTGATGGTTCTTCACCCCTGGGTCTCCCTCATCCGGACTCGGACACCTCTCGAACGTAGGCCTCCCTCCGTCGGGTTCACTATGGCTTGCATTCAAAAAAGATACCATCTGCTGTATTCAAGTGCTGTTGGGTGATGTCTTTTCATCTCTGGATCCCCCCCTCTTCCGGGCGCAGACCCCTTTCGAATATCAGTCTCCCTCCATCAGGTTCACTACGGCTTTTTCTCAAAGCAATTTCACCTGTGGCATTTCACATGTCTTAATGTCTGAACAGTACACCGTGGACATCGCTCAGTCGGGTTCACTCTTGCCAACTAATGTCAATCACACAGTTCTTTTCTCACTATGCGGGACTCAACTCCCTTAGCTTTCCAATTACGTGCAGGTCAAAGACTTGCAACTGTACAGGGGGGTTTGCTAGACCCCTGTATGACCACTTTGACCTTTTCTTTGAGGCTCTCCTAGGGCCTTCTGGTTCTTGGTAGTTCAACAAACGTGGGCTCAACCAGTGGCTCTCGAATGAGCAACCACATGGTGCCGGACACCTCTGCAGCTGGCTTTCCTTAATGTTAACAGTTCTTTCAACTTGCCTTAATTTGCCGTTTGCGACTCTCGTTCAACACAGTTTGATTTCTCATCCGTTTCTCCCCTCGACTCACCGGCTGTGATGAACAGCTTGGCTTTTCTCGTCTCTGGAGTCAAGGACAGTACCATGGTAGCAAGCGTCTCTGACTGTTCCGATTATCCATGTAGGCGTGCTCAGTGTACCGTTGACATCTGCTGGAACACATGCTGGCTATTGTTCGCAGTCTTAGGATTCCTTCCACGCAGGTCTTGCAGGTCTGGGATGGAAAGGGCAAGGTTGCTTCTTTCCTTGTCACTCCATTGGTTCTCGCCGTCTTTCTCCTCCTCTTGAATTGCCATACTGGGATAGCCGTCTCGTCGTGCGGTTTTCGTTGCTCGTAGTGTGCTTCCATGCTCCACCTTTTATCCCTGTGGGGAAAGGAAAGGGTTGTCATGTGTGGGTGATTCTGGTCAATTGCCCGACTTTGCCTGACCCTTGTATTGGAACATGTCAGGGAAACGGCTTTGGTGTTTGTCCGTTGTCTTTCGTGGTTTGGGAAAGTGTTTGAATCGGAAAAGGGGCGCGGTAGAGTTTGAATATCCAACATAGTACGATGGGGAAAAGGTGTTGAGGGGGTGAATACCGCTCGCACCCTTCAGTGTCTCACTTCCATTCCACGAGGACACCCCCATCCAGGGGATCCTCCCTCACTGGTCCACCCCCAGGAATTGGATCCAATTGCGGTGGCCGTGTCCTTGCCACCTGGATGACAGATCTCTGGGGATTAGTCAAGGAGACACCTTCAGGTTTCTCACAGTATGGAAGGAGATTAAAATGGTTTTGGTCATATGTACTATTGTGTTTGGCTTCTGGTCCATGAGTCAGGTAAGTGGACCTGCAGAGCATTCTAATATTTATAAAAGTGTTCATTCACACATAGACTTTAAAGCTTGTTGTATTGTACATGTACAATAGGTTTTGCCCAAAGATCAAAACAGCAGGTTAGGTGCTGCATGGACCACAGTAGTTACCAACGTCGGAGGGTCAAACAGAGTGACTGAGTAGACCGGTGCATAATTCAAATGGCTGCACGTTTATAGATGTGAAACTTCAACAGGAGGTTAGAAACTCCTGCTGTCTTATACCCAATAATCTTTAAGTTGTCTCTTTGTCTCTCCAAGTAGTACCAGTTTTAAGATTGTCCACCATTTATTTTTCTAAGTATACTTATGCTGATCTTCTTTATTAACTTTTTTTTTAAACTCTTTTTATTGAATTTTATAACATGTCCAACAGGTAACGAAAGAAAACAATCCCTCCTAAGCCCCTTCCTACCCCAACCCATTCCCCCCCACGGCAACAAGCATAATCCTCCCGAATCACCCTCCTACCGGGCAGACATCCCACGCTCATTGTAGGTCCAATAGTCTCAGGCGCTGCGGGCACCCCATCACCCTAAAGTAATCCTTAAGAACGTTCATAATCTCTCCCCACTCTGCTGCAAAGCTCTGCACTTTATTGTTCATGGCGTACGTAGCCCATTCCAGAGCCGTTATTTCCCAGATCTTCCGATAGGATACCAGTCCTGACACCTAGGCACCTCCGGGCCCCTCCATCTCTGGGCTATTAACAACATAGCCGCCAAGGACAATATCGCTTTAGCCTTTTCCCTTCCTCTCGGTTCTCCCTCCCCCAATGTCTTTCGAATGACTAACAGGATTTGCACTGACGTTCTTTCATCTCCCGCACCAAAGGCCTGCTCCTGCGCCTTTCGTATCTCATCCCAGAAAGGTTCACCAAATGTGTTCTACTGAACCCGCCATCCCACAACCCCTCCAACACTTATCCGATTTTGTCGGGAACATCCTATGAAGTCTGACCGGGATGTATTACCACCCGAGTAGTATCCTATACCAGATTTCCTGTAATTGTGACGCTTTAGCCAGTTTAGGTATCCTCCTCCATAGCCTCTCCCATTCCGCCCTAGCAATCTCTTGCCCTAAGATTCGTTCCCATTCCCTCATATAAGCCCATTGCGTGCCTGCATGGTCTCTAAGATTTTGTAGATGTTGGATATGAGGCCTTTCGCTCCATCATTAGTGAGTAGAAATCTCTCGAAAGGCGTGGGCCCTCGTGTGGCTGCCATTCTGACCCCTGGGTGTAGAAGCCAGTGTTGCATCTGTGCATAGCGCAACCTTTCCCCCTCCTGTATTGCAAATTCCCTCTTGCATTCATAAAAAGACAGCAATTCCCCTCCACGGAACATATAAGCCAGCTTTTTACAGCCCCCTTCCCGCCACTCAACAAATGCTCCCCTCTCTAAACCTGGGGTGAAGTCCCTATTCTCGAAGATGGGCGTGAAGGGGGAAGGAAAAGTGGTAATCTCCTCAGTCCCCGTCAGCTTATCCCAAATGTCGGCCATAAGTTTGGTAATCGAGCTCTCATACAGATGGCGGGCTCTATGCGACTTAGGGAGCCACAGCGCCGACGCCAGATTACGGTGCGCCACCGCTCTGTCCATCCTCACCCATAGCTTGTCATGCAATTCTTCCTCTCCCTTCACACACTCCCTGATGCGGAGTTGAGTTGCTTCGTAATGATGCCGAAAATTCGGCAAAGCCAGTCCTCCCTCTCCCCTGGCCGCCATCAGAAGCCCAATTCCCACCCTAGCTCTTTTCCCCTCCCAAATGAAACCCTTAGTCAGCGATTTCAATTCTTTAAAAAAGTTCGCCGGGATCGCCTGGAATAAATATAGCAACCTCGGGAGAGTGACCATCTTTACCGTGGCTATCCGCCCCCAACCATGACACCCTAAGGCCTCGCCACCTTTGGAAATCTTTCGTAATTGCTTTGAGAAGAGGGGGGAAATTAGCCATATACCAGCCTGGTAGGGATGCCGTGATTTTCACCCCCAAGTAACGAATCCCCCCCGGACTACACTGGAAAAGGGTGCTCCCCTCAACCTATCCCGCTCCACCGCCCCTAATGTTAAGTTTAACACCTCCGACTAGTTGGCGTTGATCTTTAAGCCCGAGGCTTCACCAAAAGCCTACAAGAGGGTAGGAACAAGTTACTTACCTGTAACTGTTGTTCTCCAGCATGGGTCTGGCATGGATTCACATGCTCATGAATATTCCCCGTCGTCAGGCTGGGCATCCTCAGTAAAGAAAAATCAGTATCAGTTTCGTTTCTGATCTGTCTTTCGTAGTAGTAACCAATCACTGATCTCTGCGTCATACTGACCACAGCCAATGACTGCCCTCTACCTAAGCCCCGCCTCTGGCAGCCATCTTCAGATTTGGTAGCACGTGAAGTGGCAGTATGACCAAGTGAAGAGCCGCAGAGGGGTAGGCGGGAGGGTTCGCATGTGAATCCATGCCAGACCCATGCTGGAGAACAACAGTTACAGGTAAGTAACTTGTTCCTTCTCCAGCATGGGGTCTGGCATGGATTCACATGCTCATGAATATACAAGTAAATAGCAGTACACACATGCACAACCACGGGGGGTGGCAAAAGGCTCAACATTAAGCAATACAAAAAAACTCAACATTAAGCATCTCTTACCTCCTCACCAGGCTCACCTTAAGCGAACCGGTTGCGCAGCACTGCTTGGCCGACCCTGGGCTCCTCCCTGGAATCCCGATCGACGCAGTAGAAACTCGTGAAGGTGTGCGTCGACCTCCACGTAGCAGCCCTGCAGATGTCCAGCAGGGGCACACCAGATAAGAATGCCGTAGTAGCAGCGATCGCTCTGGTCGAATGGGCTCTCGGACGGCCTGGCAGCAGTCGGTTAGCCAACCGGTGGCAGTGCATGATGCAGCCGGAGAGCCATCTGGAAATAGAAGACTTTGAAATAGCCTTCCCTTGATTCACAGGTCCAAAGTTCACGAATAGCTGCAATGTCCTCCGAAATCTCTTTGTGCGGTCCACGTAGAACTTCAGCGCTCTAGCCACATCCAGCGAGTGCAAAGTCCTCTCGGCCGGCGACGAAGGAGACGGGAAGAAAACAGGTAACACCAAGGGCTTGTTAAAATGGAAGTCCGACGGCACCTTGGGCATAAAGGAGGGGTGCGTCCTAAGCACCACCCTCGAGGCATGGAAAGTCAAGTACGGTGCTTTGCAGGACAGGGCCTGGATCTCTCCCACTCGTCGTGCGGAGGTAATGGCCACCTGGAATGCAGTCTTCCACGACACAAACTTCATCGGTGCGGAGTGCATCGGCTCGAATGGGGGCCCCATGAGCCTGGTCAGCCCCACGTTAAGGTCCCACGCCGGGGCCGGGGCCTACACCGGCGGGAACGACCGGAACAGTCCTTTCATAAACTCTTTTACCAGTCGATGGGACCACAGGGACGACCGTCCTGTGGTTCTGGTATATCTGGAGATCGCCGCCAGATGAATCTTAATGGAGGCAAGGGCTAGCCCAGCCTTTGCCAGCGATAGCAGGTACGGCAGCACTTGAGGGGCTTTAATCCGTAGGGGGTTGATCTTCTGTGCGCGGCACCAGATAGAGAACCTCTTCCACTTATGACCGTAGCATTTGAGAATCTAGGACGCCCTGGCCTTTGCAAGAACCTCTCTGCAATCGGCCGGTATATCGTAGCCTCCAAACTCTAGCGCTGCAGGAGCCAAGCCTGCAGGTTCAGCGACGCCGGGTCGTGGTGGAAGATGGCGCCTCCTTCTCTGGAGAGAAGGTCCGCGTCCGCCGACAGCTTGATGGGAGGGGACGTTGACAAGTCCAGAAGGTCCGGGAACCAGATCTGCCTCGGCCACGCCGGTGCGACGAGGATCATCCTGCACCGGGACCTCTTGAGCTGGTTGATGAGTCGAAGCAGCAACGGCAACGGAGGGAACGCATACAGGTATAGGCCGTCCCAGGGGAACGAGAACGCATCGCCCATGCTTCTCGGCTGGGGAAACCTGCTGGCGAACCTCTTGCACTTCGAGCGAACAGGTCGATTTGGGGTTTGCCCCATCGTCGGAAGAGTTGATCCACCTGATCCTGGCGCAGTTCCCACTCGTGACACGCGCGCAGCTCCCTGCTGAGCGAGTCGGCGATGGTGTTTCTTTCTCCTGCCAGGTGGAAGGGAACCAGGAACATCCCCTGGGCGACCGCCCAGTGCCACAGATCCTGTGCCTCCTTGGATAGGGCTGGGGATCTGGTGCCTCCCTGCTTCCGTATGTAAAACATTGTCGTGGTGTTTTTCGTGAAGATCCGCACCACCTTGCCCTTGAGCGACGGGAGGAACGATTTGAGAGCCCAGAACACGGCTCGGAGTTCCAGGACGTTGATGTGCAGGAGCCTCTCCTCCGGGAGCCAGAGGCCTCTTGCGTGGAGATCTCCGGTGTGGGCGCCCCAACCTTCCAGGGAGGCGTCCGTCGTCACCGTCTCCTGGTACGCCGGCGTCTGAAAGTCCTCTCCCGCCGTGAGGTGCGCTCGAACACCCCACCACTGAATCGCCCGCCGGAACACCTCATTGAGGGGGACCCTGTCTTCGAAGGTGCCCGTCGCCTGCATCCAACGGGCGTCGAGAAATTCTTGAAGAGGGCGCATCCGTAGTCTGCAGAGGCGCACCAGGTAGATGCAAGAGGACATCATCCCCAGGAGGGACTTGATGGACCTCACCCTGGCCACGTCCGTGGCTAGCAGGCGCTGCACTTTGCCTAGAATGGTCTTCGTCCGTTCTTCCGACGGTGCCGCCAGGCGCCTCACTGTATCGAGCTTCGCTCCCAGAAACAGGGCCACCTGCGACGGCACCAGGTGGGACTTTGGGTAATTTATGGCGAATCCCAGGTCTGTGAGTAGCTGGACGGTCCTCGCAGTGTGTTCGACGGCGAGTTCCCTCGTCCTTGAGCGGATGAGCCAGTCGTCCAGGTAGGGGTCGACGTGAATCCCCTGCAGGCGCAGCCGCACCGCCACAGGTGCTAGGCACTTGGCAAAGACCCTGGGGGCCGACTTCAATCCGAATGGCAGTGCTCTGAATTGGTAGTGGCGTCCCTGGACGACGAACCTGAGGAACTTTCAGTGACTTTTGAGGATGGGAACGTGGAAGTATGCATCATCCAGGTCCAACGACGATAGAAAGTCGCCTTCCTCCAGCTGTCCCAGTACGTGCTGGAGAGTGACCATCCTGAACTTTTGTGATCTGATGTATTTGTTCAAACGACGAAGGTCCAGGATGGGGCGCCAGCCGCCCGTCTTCTTCCTGACGAGGAAGTACCTTGAGTACACCCCGGAGTCTCTTCGGGACAAGCTCGATGGCGCCTTTCCTGAGCATCGCCCGTACTTCCAACAGCAGTTGCGGGACGTGACTTTCCTTCCTGGCCACAGGTGGAAAGTGAGGGCACTTCTTCAGGAATTCGATAGAGTGTCCTCTTGCCAGGGTATCCAGCACCCAACGGTCGGTGGAGATGGACTTCCACACGCCGACGAACTTCGTCAGCCGGCCTCCCACCGGGGTGCTTCGGTGGGGACCCGAGATCACGGCCGGTTCAGTCCTGCTTGGAGGTGGTGGCCTTGCCGCCCTGGCCACCTTGCCGACGGCGGCGAGGCGCTCCCTGCTTGCCGCGACCCCTGTAGGCCTCCTGAGACGAGGAGCGTGCCGCACTGGCGGTAGGAAGACGAGCCACCGCTGGATCCCTTGGAGGCACCCTGTCTGCCTCCAGAGCTCTGAAAGGGCCGTCGTTGCTGAAGGGCTCCTAGGGCGCGGGCCGTCTCCGTGTCCGTCTTTATGGCTTGGAGGGATTCGTCCACCGCCTTCCCGAACAAGTTGCTGCCGTCGAACGGCATGTCCAACACCCTGGTCTGGACGTCCTGACGGAAGTCGGTCACCCGGAGCCAACCCCGTCATCGTAGGCAAACACTGTTGCCCAGCTGGCGGAACCCGGTATCGGCAATATCGGTTGCCACCGTTATGGCATGGTCCGATGCCACCTCGCCTTCCTGAAGTATTTCCAGGGCCTCGGACCTCTTCTCGTCCGGTAGGCAGTCCAATATGGGGGCCAGCTTAAAGCAGAGCTCCCTGTCGTAACGGGCCACGTATCGCCAGGGCGTTGGCCGCTTTGATCGTCGTTGCTGCGGCTCCTGACCCCGCCGCTTTCCTCTTTGCCGCCGCCGAGACGACCGAGTCTGGCGTTGGCTGGGCCCCGAGGCACAGGGGAGCGGTTTCGGGGACCCGGTACTTCTTCTCGTACCGGTCCCGTTTGGCTGGTGCCGTGGAGGGGTTCTTGAGAACCGACAGACCCTCCTCCCAGATGTCATCGATTAGATACACCGCAATGACAGTCTTCCTCTTGGCCTCCCGGCGTTGATAGAGGAAACCTTCCTTTTTCTGCTCCTCCGGACAGAGCTGGAACAATTCGGACGCCCTGATCATGGCGTGGAATGAGCCAATCTCGTCGGGCGGCGAGGCCCGGGAGACGGGAGACCAGTTCCGTCGCCGTCGCCCTCAGAACCAGTCATCGAGCCCATCGCACCGTCATCTCCCGACTCGTGGGAGAATGAGGAGGGAACTGTAGGCCTTACGGGGGCGAGTGGAGGAGAGGGTTGGGTCCTCTGTCGTTTGTTCTGAGGACTTCCCGACGGGCCAGGTTGCGGGTCCTCCGGCCTGGGCCGTGGTAATCTCGTCCTTATCTCAGAGCATAAGGACTGGATCGCAGACAAAATGGCCGCCCAGCTATCCTGAGGCCTAGGTTCCGGCTGCGCCGGAAGGGAAGGCTGCTCTTCCTCGCCATCGTCGTCTTCCTCGGTTATCTCCCGAGGATCTTCCTTGCGGGATCGAACCTTCTCAAATTGGACTTCGAGATTCCTCACGGCCTCGGTCAGTTCCTCCTCCGAGGCTGACTCGGAGCTCGAGGAGGCTACCGTGCCCCCCTTCGCTTCTTCCATCATGGTGGCCATGACGATGGGCTGAAAAGAGGATTCCCTCCTTGGCGGCAGGGAAACTCTAGTCTCGGAGGCAGTCTCTGCTGGCGGGGTCTCTGCCGGCTTGGCCAGAGTCGCCGCGATCGCCTCGATAGAGGCCTTTGACTGCTGGGTAGGGGCCTTCACCACCTTAGGTGCGTCATGGGCCTTCTCCTTAGGGGGAGGGGCGACGCCTCGCTCCCCCTCTTCCGAGATCGGACGGGGCTTCTCCCAAAGCTTACCCGGGGTCTCGGACTTCCTCTTCCCCAAACCGGAGCGCTGGCTCGTGGTTGACGGTGCCGGGGAAGGCGCGCCCTGCCTGGCGACCGAAGAGCCCGACCTTTCGGCGCTCCCGGAGCCAGCGGACTCGCGGCGCTTGGCCTGGTGTTGGGCCCCCGCACAGGACTTAGAAGCCCGCTCGGACCCTTTCTTCTTCTTCTTCTCACCCGTTGAGCCCTTCTCCAACCAGCTGGCGAGACGGGATCGACGGTCCCTCATAGTCCGCTCCGACAAGTTCTTGCAGAACTGGCAGTCCTTCTCTACATGAGTCTTGTCCCCATGAAGACAGTAGAGGCATCACAAATGTTTGTCTTCCTTAAACACATTCTGCAGCCCGCATCCAGGGCAGCTGCGAAACAGCTTGTGTCCGGGTGACGAACTCGGGTCCTGGGCCATTTCGAAGTTGGCCGCGAATCTTCTGGAATCCTCCAAGAAGTTGATTCGACGAAATCTTCACTCTTGAGGGTCGTAGGAGTAGAAACGGTGGAGCTTGAGGCTCGATTAACCGGAAAAATGTGAAAATTCACCTGAAAAAGCGCGAAACACGCAGTAAAAGCTCGAGAGCTAAGCACGAGGACTCCCAACACTTGAACGTGCGGTAAAAATCTGAAGAAGGCTGCCAGAGGCGGGGCTTAGGTAGAGGGCAGTCATTGGCTGTGGTCAGCATGACGCAGAGATCAGTGATTGGTTACTACTACGAAAGACAGATCAGAAACGAAACCGATACTGATTTTTCTTTACCGAGGATTCCCAGCCTGATGACTGGGAATATTCATGAGCATGTGAATCCATGCCAGACCCCATGCTGGAGAAACATTTTTATATATGAAGTTGGGAACACGGTTTGGTTCATTTGGGCACAAAAGAAATCTGTCTGAACAGTCATGCTCTCTCTTGCTGCCAACATCCTAAATACATGGCTGCTCCTCTGAATTCCTGTCCTTTAATGGTATATATACTCTTTAATTAACCTACTGTTAATTTGTATGTTTGCTGTGGTTTTGCTTCTTTGAAGCATGCCAACTTCCCCCTTTTAAAAAACCCAATCGACACCTCCTTCCTTCGAACTAACACAGGGCAGCATACTGTACTTACTTAATATATTTGTGCTTAACATATGAACATATTTGCCATGAATAACACAATGATGGCGAAGTGCTAAAGTAGGTATCAGAACAAAGGTGTCTGGGCTTCAATGTCACCATGTGCTGCCCTTTCATATACGTTTCTGTCAAATGAAAGTTTTAACTATGAAACAATACTTTCCTCTTAACAAAGCACAAACGAGATAACCCATTTCCCACCCGGATATCAAAAGGGATAAGTTCACTTTCGGAATGTACTAAAAGCTGCCATTTTAACAGGTACGCGGAAAGTTCTAAGATTTAGACCATGAAAAAAATACAATCCTCACCTTTTGTGCCAAGACGATGTATTTCCTCTACCAACAGACCGACTTCATGATCAACGTTCATTGTTGTACCTAGAAAAAAATTAAATGATATTTAAGCACTTATTGTTAATCTTGGCGTCCCTAGAACAATGGAAACCTAGAAAGAACCCAAGATATATATTTAGTGCAGATTTAGAGCGAAGACATGTTGGTTAAAACACCTCCCTCACAATCTAGGTATGTTGAAATCAGTGCTCATCTTCAATCGCTTTAGGTGTTTTCTATTTGGTGTTCCAAACCTTGCAAAAAGCGTGGGGGCTATTTCAAATCTGTCGGAAGGCTCAGACATACCCACGTCCCCTGGCTGGTTTGTGCTCCAGACAGCATCTTAATTTTGCTGCTGAGTCCTGCTAGTGGCCTCACTCCTTTAACCCGGTTTCCATTAGTTAAGTATATTCAGTACGGGCTGCTCTCAAGGTGCAGGTTCCCTTGGCTCGCCAGGAGGCGCCTGGTCACGCTCATCCCACAAGCCTCACATTAGTGGTCTTCCCTTTGCCGGTTGGTTCCTTCTGTTCATACAAGAACGACAACGCACATTCATCCCCCGCAAGTAGGCATCACTAAGGCCTTCAAGGATGACCTTTCCACAGAAATTGGTGTATCCAGAGTTTCTGGCTGCCAGGTCATTGCATCCTGGGGCGAGTGGTCTCTGGTCTTTAAAAAATCCTTCAAACACCCAATCCTTGTTCTACCACAGACAGGCAGATTCACATTCCTAGCTTTACCTCATAGGGACTGTGGTAACGGGCCTGTTATTTTCTAGCCAGGACTAAACATCTACCTAAGAGTACCATCATATCCAATAGACCTACTGCAGAACATGCCCCGCAGTGCCACATAGATCACCTCTCTGGCACTGTAGGTTTTGCACTGTTTACTGATCGGTCGCCAAGTTACAATCAAGGCATTACACATAAAATGCTCTGAAACTCATAAAACATGTTCAGATTGGGTGGAAGGAATAAGGAATTCTTATCAAATAAACTCCCTAGCTCAAGGCCAGAACCTGAATACCTGAACCCAGAATGGAAAGTCTTTGTTAAATCTCACTCAGAACAGAGTCCAGAAATGTGAAATATACTTCAGAATCACAACCAGAACATGTTAGACCTCCTTGCTTGTAGGAAAGCCCTGAACACCTGGATGACCCACACTTTCCATACTCCCCCCGCCCCCTAAGGAAATTCAACCTCAAACCTAGTTACACAGGTAAGCAGCTACTCATAACCATACAATGATGGCACAGTAATGAGCATTAATGTTTACACCAGTCACTGGAGATACTCTAGCTTGCAGATCATGAGGGGTATACAAGAGGAGTGCTTTCCAGAGCTTGACGGTCTGTACGGAGGATGAAACAGCAACCAGGTAAGATTGAGAAACTTAACAATTTGTGAATTTTAGGGTAGAGGCTGCATCTCCATCGTTAGCTGTGATGTTTGTTTTGAAGACCCTTCGAAACAATTCCCTGGTGCTCTCAGTAAGTTATGCATAAACTTTAAGAGAAATATGTCAGGGGACTAGTAGCCATTAGTGCACGTCCACTGCTGGTGATCTAAGTGCCATTATGGCCCAAACTCTAGGCATGACACAGAAGAGCTCAATGCTTCTGAGAAGATGAAATCTGGACATTACCAACAGGTTGCCTAGAGAAGCTATCAAGAGATCAGAATCTAGGGTAATGGACAGCTTCTCACCCCTTGGATAGTTTAGGTGGAGTGGCAAGCCTCTGCAGGCACAACAGGGGAGGCTTGTCAGCTGGCTAGTTTCCACTGATCATAATCTCAGTGTTTCCTATGCTAGATTTCATGTAACTGAGGGTCATGTGCCAGAATGATTTTATGTAGACAATGGCCAAGACCTACATTTGTCAATATGAAACAAAACAGTGTACAGTTTGCAGCCAGTCTTCACAATATGGATTGTGGACTCCTCACAAATGGAGAACAAGAGGCATTTGAAGTGTTTATTTTAATTCTACATAAAGTGTTAGGATGTTAGTTCAAGTGTAACTAAAAAGGACCAGGATAAAGGTGTCCAAAAGAAGTGCAGGGTAATGTTCCAAAATTATCGAACTATAACATGTGGAAAGGGTCAAAGGGTTTCCCAATCAAGAACGTACCAAAGTGTTACTCAAAGCAATATCCAGTGTTCCAAAATTCCAAGAAACTTCCCAAAGTTCAATAAACCATCCTCCAGTGTTTAAACAAAAGTATCTTAGGTTGTAGAAACATAAATGCAACTATGCCGTCTGATTATGTATTGGCCTAAGCACACTGTACCACTTTCGCATCATGAAACAATGTCACAAAATGTGAACCTGAAACTACTGCTTGAGAAGCCATTTTGTGTAAGGAGGCCATTTTGAGTTTTTGTTCTACTTTCTGCTCGACGCATATATATTCTGGTTTTCAGCTTGTGCACAGTAACCGACTGCTGCTTGAACTTTGAGTTGCTTCGGGAAGATCAAGGTAACAGGCGATGGAAGGCAAGAGGCCACGGCGGCCATCTCGTCTCCATCAGAAATCTACCGATTCCAATGACAGGGCATCCCAAAATGGAGGACGCTCAGGGCACTAGTCAATTCAGCACGGAGCTGCCACCAGCCTGTACCCTGCTCTGTGGGCCACCCAAAGGTGCCCAAAACATACACTAGGGGCACAGGGTTGCACCCCTGCCCATGGGTGCCATAAGGGTATCCCATGGGTCTGTTCACCAAAACCAAAAGAGCTGCACCGCCAGGAGTCCCACATGAACTGAGCAGACAACATGACATTACACATGATAAAAAGCATTAAAGGACAAGGATACGGAGGCCCTGTCCCTCCGATGCATTTCCAGCATCACAGTGGGGTTGCCTGAGGCTCGCTCCAGACCCACCGCCGCGCTAACTTACTACGTTTTCTGGTGATCCCACTGTCCGGTCCCCACATGCGAACTGGACACGCTATGCTCTATATGCTGTTTACAGCTCCATCCAGCACATCATGTGCGTTTCGCCGTTCCCGTTTCGGGCCTCCACAGGTCCCCGTGTCTCTGCTTATGCCCCACTGTGCATCTTGAGTGGCTGGGTCAGTGTTTAAGGGTTGGATGCGGCCTCGTATTATGTTTTATGGCACTTTGTGCTGACCGGCTTTGCAGGATGATTTACAGGGGCCCGCCGCCAGTTGCAAGTGTATTCATTACACTTCGCCCCCTTTGTCCTCCATTGTAACGTTGTAGCAATGTTATTGGGGCATCGCGGTGTGCTTTCAGCGGATTATTTGTAAATCCGATCGTTGCATTTCTTCATCCGGTGCTTCGGCAGAGGTAGCGAGCTCCCGCAGTGTTTTCTTCTGGGCAGCCACTCGGTGTGCCCAACAGCTCTGAACTCCCAGTGCGCGCGTCCCTATTGAATATGCCGGTGCTGTACCTGTCTTTGTATGGGCCACCGGCGTGCGTTTCAAACCGCTGTGTAGCACTGGGAAATTCTTGTTCTTTCCCTCGCCCGAGACCGGGCATTCTCACATGTGTCCATTAACGCTTCACTCGGCTGCAAGCGGCCGTCTCCAAACTGAAACTATGTAGCAAGTCAATTCCTTTGTTCGCCTCGGGCTGCCATTTTGTTTCCTTTGCCTCAGCGCCGCTACAATTTTCGGCGGACTGGATGCACGCGAGTCACTGTACTAGTCCGCTCAGCATTACGCACCAGTCGTGCTACAAGTATTCGTCTGGCCGCACATGCAATTTTTGTGCGCTGTGTGCAGATTTTGCGTGCCGTCTGGACGGATCAGTTTAGGATCGGCAGGAGCCCCTCGGTAGACGCATCTTCTACATGGCCCTGAAGGCACGCCTCCCCACGTCACTATGGTTAGGGGTAAATCTTTTGTAACTGGAACCGTGACCACTGCCCCAGGGAAACCCTGCATATACATTACCTTGATTGACAATGGGGATTCTCCCACCCCAATGCAGGATTTGGTTGTTCCTGTGTCTGTAAGAAAAGAAAGTGCTCTGTCCCATTTTCACTGCTACCTCGGGTTCCTTTTCAGGGTCATCAATTACTGCTAGGACTGGACCCTCTGGCTCTCTGTGGGCCCCCCTATTGTTGCGTGCAACTTGGTGGGAAAAGATTTTCCCCTACAACGCTGACCCAGGTATAAATTGAGCACCAGGTTTTGTCCTAGCACCACTGCGATCCCTTCTGCCTTTGCTGGTGGTTGCGTCACCGCTGAGCCCCCTATCCGTTATCCCTCCATGTATCTTTGTCCCACCATGCTGTACGGGCATCTGTGTTAGTTGTGGTTGTGCCAGAAGAAGCTGCATCTGCTGCAGTACTTTGCTGTACCCCTGTTGCTGAGCCACTTGGATCGCTTGTGCTTGCTGCACAAAAAGGACAGGTGCCCCATGTTCTGGCATATGTAACAGCCCGAAGACCCTGTCACCTGGCCCTCTATACCCCCCCTCTTCCTATGGGAAAGAATCTCCCATGCATGCAATTCCTTTGTGGTGGGGTTCCCCATGTTTGTGTGTATTACGGTTGCAGATAACCCCCTTGTTGCGGTACGTTTCACGTGGGAAACCCTCCCTGTGATGCGGGTGCCACTGCTGCAGCGTCTGGCACGAGCATTGCCCATTCCATTTTGCATTTTGCCCATTTCTTTTGCGCCAGTTTGTTTTCTGCTTTGGCAGCATTTTCTGCCACCGGTGTCTCGCTTTTTGTTTTTGTTTGCAATAATGTACCATCGTTGCCTGCATTTCGGGCCAGCCCTCAGCTTCTATGCCCACATTCTTATCCAACAATGCCTGTACTTCTGTTGGCAGTCCCTTTATCAGTATGTGATAGAAAAAGGGTATGCATTCATTCCAAAACATTCACGTCCCTTGCATCCATAGGTCCTGTACTCGTTTCGGGATATATTTTTCTTCTTTTTGGTAGCACAGAGCGGAAACCTATGTTTTTCTTGCAAGCGCAGCGGCACACGCTATTTTGGTTGCTAGATTAAACTGAAGCGCCCGCCTTTTGTTGCATCTCTTCAGATTGGGCGAATACCATATGTCGAGACGATACAAAGCTTGTAGGCGTTTGGTTGGTTGCCCACCCATTGATTGACCATGTGTATAAAGTATTAGGCATTTTGCAGGCACTGCTATTAGATGCCCTCAAAAACCCAAGCTGTGGGCATTGCCAATGCTAGTTTCTAATTGTATTCCATCTTCACAAGTGTTGTGTAACAACATCTATGTATCATCATTGGCTTTCACTAGGCTCAATCTATGTAACCATATAGAATCATCTTTACACAATGGACAAACTTCAGGCCTGACAGATTCTGCTACAGCCCGGCAACCCGACATCAGACACTCTACTGCTCTGCTTCCCTTTTTTCTATCATTACCTCATTTGTAATACCATTACGGTTATGTTTTCTGTAGAAAGATACAGAAGCTACTGCTAGCTGAACCCCATGTTACGAAAGGGTAAGAAAGCCCAAGGTCTCGCCGTTTCACCAGATGTTGCAACAAACGGTCACCTTTAGGCAAACGTCTGGTAGCACCCATCTGGAATTGGGCCACATAAGCTGCATCCTCTATAATGTGCAGAGATGGTTCTGACAACTCCATGTGACTTGTGAACTCTCATAATCTCTACTGTCATTTGTGCCTAATAAGAAAACACTTGTGTATCTCTCAGCCCTGGCTCAGCAAGTCTCATTGTTCTATTGTCACTCAAAACAAACGTTTATTCTCCACACAAGAAGCTCATTGTTTTTCAAACTCAAAAGATCATGACTGAAGACAGTGGTTTTGAAGAAACCACCTCCTAAATCAAACAAATTTATGAATGTTCATGTGGACATTGAAGTCAAGAAACCAGTGCCTCGTGTGAGAACATTGTCCTACTGTCAAAGTAAAATTATACAGATTAAAAATTCAGTCATGATTAGGAACTCCAAATTGCCATTTACAGAACCATTAATTGAGCAAAAACGCAAACAAATTTACTCCAGATTTTCTAATCAAGGATAACAATTGAAATTCTAGATTAAATTAGGGGATTCACGTCATTGCGGAAAAAGGGCCTTTTCATGTTTAGCATGTAGCCCAAAATGATCACCACCAATGTAGCATTTTTAGAGCGTCTAGGCTTGCCCATGGTTTGCAGACTGCTTCTCCGCTCCGCCAGGGGTATCCAGTCCCTAGTCTGGTGGAGCAATGATAACAAGCTAGGAAGAAGATTAGGGGAATCCAAAGTGGGAAATAGATGCTGAAAACAAAGGGACTAAGATGCATTGTGGGAATATTGTTTTGTGGTAGCATGGGTGCAGGTCAGCCCTGTTAAGTGGACCATAGTTCTGCTACAGAGCAGGTGGATGAGGTCTTTACATTTTGTGATAATTGGGTTGTTTGCGCAAAGCAGATTCAGAAAATCTTAAGTTAGTACACAATGAAGTGGTTAATGCGCTAGTGGCTCGAGATCGTGCTCAAACAATCCTGGAATTATGCTGGTTTATTGCCCGTGAATTTTCTACCCCAGGTCAAACATCAGAATGTTAATGCTGGGACTTCAAAGCCTAAACCAAGAGTGGCCTAATCAAGAAAAGACTGTAAAAGGTGAATGTTGTTGCTAACAGAAGGCATCAGTATGAAGTGTTCAAATTAATACCGCAACATTAAAAAACCTGGCACTTTGATGTCAAAAAGGCTATTAATGGTTTCTTCAGTATCATGTCATGCTAAACTACATATAGTGAGGAAATATACCCTGGACACGCTATGCAGGCTGTGTTCAGACTGTGTAGAAGGTGGCTGTGTCACCATGCACCGGGTTTACCTGAAGTGGTGGCTGGGCAGATGCCAGCCTGGATGTGGCCCACATGACACTCCACGGGCATCCCATTCAGACGGGCACCACCCCCTTTACACCACAGGCATGCAACACATTCCTGTCCGTGTTCCGTGCATGCACGGTTCATTCATTCATTTATCTTTGTGCCTCAAAAACCACAGAGGCTTGTATCCAGACTCGCTTGTATGCCACTTCCGGGTTTTAGATCGATGCAGCCTTATCAGCTTGTTGCAGCATCTCTCGCTCCCTGGAGCCATTACCTTACCCAGTTTTTCTCTTTGGTCTCTTTGTCCCTACCCTCCGTCTCCCTGTGACTTGCTGGGTCAGTTCTCCTCCTTGGAGTGCTCTGTGGTCTCTCTTCCTTTGTGGACGTGCGCCTTCTTGGTCTTAATTGCCACTTCCTGGGAACACTCTTACCACTTGCCCACCACTTACTACTACCTTGAGTCCATTTGGCCACCTTTACTCTTCGCTAAATGATGCCTCATTTTACGGTCGATACCTGCTCTGGCTTGCCACCCACCTCAGTTCTTGAACTGTCCCTCTCCATGTTAACTGTGGGCGGAGATTCCATGGCATTGGGAGACTATCACCACAGGCTGAGTTCTTAAGCGTCTAGTCTAGTGGTGGCAGGCTCCACTGCCACACTTTCGCCATTGTGAGAAACCTGAAGGTGTCTCCCTGGCTAGACCTCGGGGATCTGTCATCCAGGTGGCCAGGACACAGCCATCGTTATTGGATCCAGTGCCTGGGGGTGGTGGTGGACCAGTGAGGGAGGATCACCTGGATGGGGGGGGGGGTTCCCACAGGGGGTGGGACCCCCAAAGGGGGAAGACGCGGTATTCCCCTTCTTTCAATGCCTTTTCCCCATCCCATCACGTAGGGCATTCAAAACCACTAACCCCCTTCCCTTTACAGACATCGCACGACAACCCAGAGAATGGACTAACACCAGAGCGGTTTACCTGACCTGTCCCAAAGGGTCAGGCAAAGTCAGGCAATTGGTCAGAATCACACAGACCCGACGGCCCTTTCCCTTCCCCACAGGGATAAAAGGTGGAGCAAGAGAGCATAGTACAAACAAGGCAGACCACACAACGAGACAGCTATCCAGGTCCGGCAGTTCAAGAGGAGAAAGGCAGAGAATAGAGAAGCTGACAAGGAGAGAGACAACCTTGCCCTCTCTGACCCAGACCCGCGAAACCTCAGCAGAGGGAATCGTAAAACAGAGGACAATAGCCCAAGTGTGCTGCAACAGATGTCAACAGTACACAGAGCGTGTCCATGCTGACAAGCAGGAGTGAGGTAAATTCCTGCTACCGTGGTACCGAACTTGACTCCAGTTACGAGGAAAGCCAAGCGGTTCATCACAGCTGGTGAGTCGAGGGAAGAGCCGATAAGGTCCGGGCTGTGGTGAATGAAAGACACAAAGTGGCAAGTTGAACTAAGTTCAAAGAACTGTAAAGGTATTGAGGGGAGACCAGTTGCAGAAGGAACCGGCACCATGTGGGTGCTAACTCAACAGACTCTGGTCGATCCCCGTCTGAGTGAAACTAGTTACCAGAAGGGCGTAGGAGAGCCGCCAAGTAGGTTTAAGTTGTCATACAGGAGGTCAAGCAAAATCCCCATACAGTCGAAACCCTTTGACTTAAGAACTGTGAGAAAGCAAGGGAAGTGAATCCTGCAAACATTTGTTAATGTGAAGTTGGCAAGAGTGAACCAGACGGAGGGATGCGGACGAGAAGGGGGCAAGTCTTAAGTGCCAAGAAACACTGTGTTGACAAGAGTGAACCCGAACGAGGGATGTCCACAGGAACGGTTTAAAAAGACATTAAGAGTTGTGAAGGAAGGAAAAGTCATAGTGAACTCTGTGGAGGCAGGCTAAGAGTAAAGAAGGTTCAACGCCTGGAAGAAGGGGACCCAAGTGAAACCAGGAAACAAACTTACATTTGTTGAAGAAACCTTTTGTTTTGCTGCTTGAACACGCCAGGCCCTCGAAGGCAAGAGACTTTCAAGAAAAACGAGACTTGGCCATCGAGGCTCCTGATAAACTGGAACAGAACTGTCGACTCGTGCTGGGGAAGCTCGAGTGTGCTGGGCTCCAAGATCCCTCCTTGCCCCGTGCTCAAAATGTGGGGAAGGGAGAACCAAGCTACCGCATCCTGACATTATTTGAGAACACTTCTTTCTTTTCTTGAAAACCATCCCACACCTTTTTGTAGTAGTTGTAAGGTTTGGCAATAGGTTTCTTAGTAGCAGCCCTTTCTATTTGACACAACGCCGCTAAAACTGCCTTTTTTTCATTTGATGGTCGATGCGTGCTCCCATCTTAGATTTAGAATAGGTGTTTTTTCCAACCTGCATATAGTTTACTAAGCACCCTTGAGCTGTGATCACTTGCGTCTGTCTTTACTGTTGCCACCACACCATTTAAGACTTTCACAGGATGACTTTGTGGACTGTCAGCTGAATTTAAGTTACAAGAAATAGAGTATGCGACAGCAAGATGATGTGGATGCACAACAGGGTGCATAGGCAGGGAAGGGCTTGCATTGTATAACTTTCTGCAACCTAAAACATACATTAATGCAAGGAAATGTGTGATGAAACAACATTTTCGCGGGTGCGCAAGCCTACTTTTTTTTATTTTTAGATTATAAAATTTGCTCCTCTAATGAGGCCTTACTTTCTAAATGCTCAGTGCTCAAAAAGTATAGTATACATATATGCTCTTTCATGGACCCAGTCTACTGAGATTCCAGCAACTGCCTTGTGGTTTGCCAACATGGCAGACTCAGAGTAACATGTACATTACCAAAACAGCCTGCTGTAATCGAATCTATTTCAACAGGCATGGGTTGCCCTTAACAGTTGGCACCCATGATTGAAATAACTGAATCCCCAAGGCCTGGTTGCAGGTTGATTAAACATACATATGAAGCTATATCTGTATCAATATAGTGGTCTGTGAGGAAATTCAGTTCTACCTTTTCAAACCCACTGATGTAATTGTATGATCAACTGGTTTCCTGTAACTCCAACAGTTGTCAAAGAAGATGTCCATTACTGTCTGGGGCGCAGCAACACCAGGGTCCTGGGCCCTGGGCCCAGCCATGAAGGCTGCATGTGTTCTATGACTGGGTAGACTTCACCTTCCCACAGGGACAGGACACACCCTCACAAGGAAGGATTGGCTTCAATGCTTCAAAAACGGCTCCTCTGCAAGCACAACAGAGCAGTCACGCCAGTGGACAATTACTGGAGTATTTTCGATCAACAGGAAGCCCTAAGGGCTGCAATATTGGGAAGCTGTGGAGAGGGTATATCCTCCGAGGAAGGCTTTTCCATCTTGAAAATGTTTAGGCACAACTCCTTCCTGAAGATAAAGCAATCTGGCAGCTGACATGAGAAGGCAAACAGCAGATGAGATCGATTCCTTCGAGAAGGTTAGAAACTGACCAATCTCCTGTAGCAAAATTGTTATTATACGGGTAACCTTTGTACTGAAGAGGAAGGATTTCACCAGAAACGTATTGGGGCATCAGTCTACCAAAGGTCTGCTGCCACTAGGGGACTCGGCGGGGTGGGGGTATGGGTTATGAGCATTTCCAAGGAAAGAGCTAGGTCTCCCCGCAACCCCAGCCAGTTCATTGGGATATTTGGAGTGCCCTGCTGCTGGAAACGTCTGCCTGCTGCTGAAGCACTAGTATTCCAGCTCTGCCCATTGGAAGTGGCACACCTGCTAGCATTCTATGGCAACCTTCCTGGCTGGGAAGGGCAGAAGCAGCACTTGCTTTCCTCTGAGATCCTGGACAGGGTCCAATAGCAATGCAGAATAAAAAGTAGCAGCCTTGGGCTCCGTTTCCTGCTTCAAACTGCTTTTGAGTCAACTCAACTGCTCTCCAGTTGTTTTCAAGCCTCTACACGAGCCAACAGAGGTTCCTTTGATTCATCATCTCCTGCTTGTTCTTCAGCTTCATCAATCCGATTGCTGCTGCAGAACAGCATTGCATCGTTAGAAGCTAGCTGAATCGGCTCACTGTTGCAGTTGAATAAACACAACAAGAAACGTAGTGCCGAACTATGAATATTTACATGTCTCCTGATTCCAAGGTTCATTTGGGCCTAAACCGATAGCCACTTCATTAAGTGCACAGCGTTTGCCTTGCGCTGAACCAGCTACACAGTCTCCATGCAAACTCGTCCACATGAAAAGCACCCAGAAGCCCGTCCCCATGCTGGCCAGCTCCAAGGTTAAAAAGGTATAAACAGTGGTTCTGTCCCATTGGCCTGTTTTTAAAGGAACAGTGACAATTAAGACCCTTGCCCTTTACCATTTCAAAATACAGTTAACACATTGCTGCAAAGATAATTGCCCGCAAACCCTGGTCATCATATACAGCACGACCCTTTAAAGTTTGCATATTCCATCTATTTAGTTACAGAAGGGGTAGTTTGTGTTTTTATTAAAGGATTTTTTACATAACTGATTGGACATTGCTATTATTTTAGTACCTCTAATGGTTTGCATGCTTCCTTGCTGGCTCGCACCCCTCTTGAACAGTATAACCTGCCCTCAGCCAATACTGCCTTAAAGAGGCATACCATTCAGGTCATGCCGGTTCTACCTTTATGATTCAGATCACTGCTGGTTTAGTACTAGCGTGGGGCTGAGTAGTAATTTATAAACCACTACCCATCCCTGTACTCCGGCAGAGCAGTAGAAGTCACAAGGGCAGGGGGAAGGAGGGTCACAATATCAGTCTTAAGTGTTCTCAAAGTCAAACTTTGCAAAGAATGTGAGCCCTGCTACTGAGAGCGAACAATCGTTTCTATGGGATAGTGCCCACTTTGAAGGGCAACAATCACATTCTAATGGACATCCAGCACCAAAACGCAAGGCAATTCTCCACTGAGCAAGAGGACCAACACCAAACCAGACATGTGTTTCTGCTTTGATGGAATTCGTATGAGAGGCAGGGCAATGTATCTCTAGGATCAGATAACAAGGGGTCCATGTCTGGATTAGCCATACAAACTTAGGGTGAAGCTTCAAGTGTTTCAAAGTTTGCAAAAAATGCAAGAACCCCTTGACTGAGAACAAAAGGCAAAAGAGCCCGCTCAGGAGGATCTGCAATCACGTTTTAGCTCACTTCACCTTACGGGACATTCCCATTTGAATCGGAGTCCTGTACTTCCTACAAAAGGTCGACAGAACATAGTTGCTCATTAGATTTGAAATAGAAAGAAATTGTGACTAACCCGTGGTTAAAGTGGGAGAGAAAAGTACAAGGTTAGCGTGCTTGACAATAACTCACCTTTCCCTTCAGGTCTACTCCTCTAAAAAAGTAAACAGTGACCAAAAATACAAACATTCTTAGAGCGTGTGCTCCAAAATGGATTTGGACATTAGGGTCATAGCCCAGAATAGGGGTGTTGAAGAGACTGTTGGAAGGTTTTTATTTTGGCATATTAAAAAGGAACATATGGGCTGTGCTGAAGATGCCAACACCGAAACAAGGGTTTGTTCTTAAGCATCACATAAAAAACGACTAAAAGTGACTATGCTCTATGGTTTAATAATTTTGTTATTTAAATTTATAAAGCGCACACCGGCCCGGGGTCATCGCGGCGCTGTTACAGTGCGCTTGCTTGGTTATAGTTACAGAGATAAACATAGCAGGTGTTAGTTACAGTGGTTGTCATTGTTAGCAGCATTTCATTTAGAAAGACACAGTGGGGAAGTTAGATACATCCATCACTCGGTTATTGTGGCCTTGCCCAAGGAGGCAGTCGGACCATGGTCTGTGGGGTAAAAGGGAAACTGGGTGAAGGATACCATTAAAAAAAAAGGAAAACGTGGTAAAAACCAGGGAGACAAAAAAGTATACTTAACTCTCAACATGTAGGAAAAGAAAATAAGGGGGAATGATGGTTAGGATGAATATTTCGTTTTGAGTGTTTTGACCAGGAAAAGAAGTATTGAAAAGAAGGGATGAGCGCTTCCCTCACTGGCCAACATACATTTGTTGGGGGCAATTTATGACTGCAATTCATCAGGCATAGTATTAAAACCGGTCAAAATACAAAATAAATGTCATCCTGGAAAAGCAACTTGGAAAAGAGCATTGGAGTTCATGAAATCAAAATATTCTCAAATATCTCTCTCCTTCAAAGGTTTCCAGAGGCAGCATAGGTGAGCATGCAACCGGCTGTGTTTGGTGGAGGGATAAAGCAAACAGAGGTTTTAATACCCTCCTCCCCCTCCCACACAGACCCTCTCAAATGCAACAGTTGCTTACTTTAAGTTTAAAAAAGGTCCTATGTTGTGCCGTTAAGTGAATGGAGAAGTCAATTAACACTGCTACAGTGTTGATGTCCAACTGTCGAATTTCCTGGAGGTTACATGTTGAGGGTAGGTGTGGGAAGGCATTCACAAACGGGGAAAGGAAGCGCAGATTGTTCAGTTATGTACTTGCCTGATCCCTAAATGCTCTTGGGGCGTCTCAAAAGCACTGAAGGAGACCGAGAGGGTGGGGGGGTGGCGTGAATAGGACAACAGAACGTGTTCATGTCGGAAGTTAGTTTTCATCAAAGATATTTTATGTGACCGTTTTGTAATTGATTTCAATACGGCACTTCACCCAAGTCAACGCCTAGCGTGTAATACACAACTGAAATCCTTATTTATTTGTGTCTAAAAGCTCTTTTATTCTCGATGTAACATTCATATCACGCCCCTTACTTGGAACCCCCCCCCCGGTCACAATGAACCAGGAATTAGGCTGGTTTGCAAAGTTAAAATATTTATGTAGTTCACAATATAATCACACTATGTTTAATAGTTATACAATAATCACCAATGGGGTGAGGTAACACTAAGCAATCTCTTTAATCACAAGACGTAATAGTGAGCAAAACAATTCAGCACAGAAAAAATACGTGTGTGTGTGTGTGTGTGTGTTCAGATCAAATAGCAGTGTGGTTACTATTTCCCCCTGCATACACCTCGACCTCCTACAAGCAATGTAACGAGATAGGAGGATAGAGAGCAGGTATTCCAGAATGCAGAACTCAAACAAGTGTGTCAATCCCAATTTCCAAGAAACAGAACTGATTGGCAACTGTCAAAATGGTTTTAAAGTTATCTGAGAATGGATTGGGTAAAACACTAAATTTGGCTTAAATTGCTGAAATTGTGTAAATTCTACTGGGAGCCGCTTAGGATAGTTGCAGACAAACACTAGCAATGATTTGACATGAATAAGCAATGTGCAAACTTAAAATAGAGGTTGGGTGCAATAAAAAGAAAAAAAAATTTAAAAAACTTTTACACGTGTAATGTTTTGCCAAAATTAAAATTTGTGTCAAACTTTTCCGTGCGCTGTAATCGCGATTGTGGGAGAACTATAGGGATTTGCAAAGCTGTGGGTGTTAGCTACAAGTAGAAGTTGAAATTTTGTTTCTAGCATAACATTTGAGGAAGTTATGGACGTTTTAGTAGAGGTCGTTTTTCTGAGATAGGCGCAAGAATGAGAAAACAGGGATGCGCTTTCAAAAGACAGGATTTCATTACAATAGGGGATGACTATGAAGAAGCAAATACCACACGGAAACACAGCCACTGGACCAAGGCGCCACTGGATCCGGGCAACTGCCTGCCGAGGAGCTTGCCTTCTTCAGATGAAATATATGAGCACAAAAGATATTTAACAATACTACTACCGAAGGAGATCGTAGGGATAATATAGAGAGTTCAGGCAATTCAAAAAGATTTCTAACAATGCAGGTTCTGAAGACTAAGATCGGATGGATTTAGATAGCGATAGACTATGGATAGTACATATGCTAGTGACACAGTCCTATTCTATGGATACTCACTATATATGTTTGAACAGAACCGTCAGGAATTCTGGTCCGTCAAGATCAGGGATTCAGCTCAGAAATTCTGCTGGGCACACCGGACTGGACAGGGTCTGCAACGGCTCGGGTCACAGCTATCTGGTCACAGCACGGCACTGGTAATAATTCTTTTAGCAGGAAAGCAGTTACAGCACAGACCGGCTGTTTTTGTTCCCCTTAGATTTTGTGGGGTTCTTTCTAGTCCTGGAAACTCCAGGCCCAGTTGAAAATGGTTCAATTAATGAAATGGGCCTTGCTGCTTGCCAAGTTTCTGGAGTCAGGAGCAAGGAATATGGATGGATCGGCTTCAGGGTGCTTCGCCAGGATCCGGATAGTGGGTGAATCGGTGTCCTTCTAAGTCCTCAGCTTTCTCTATTTATGCATATGATAAGGGGGTGTGTATGCTGGATTATCCTAAGCGCGCCCCCTTTCCAGGCTATTGGCTAGAGTCTCCGCTCTCCCTTGATTGGAGGAGAAAACAGGGTGTCACCATGATGATGTGGGTTTACGAGTCAGAGAATCCTCCCCTTGCCTCTTGAACATAAAATCTATGTTTAGTACAATACATATTTACAAATGTGCAACCTTTATAACAATAACATATCTAGATGACATATTTTGTGGAGCAGATACTTCCAAGCCCCATCGCTGTAGGATCTTGGGTCTGCTTTTGACAGAATTCTGCCCTTTTTGTCCAGAACACGTGGTCCAATTTTGGAGCAAATTTCCACAAATGTGCGCATTGCATAGGTGCATAAGCGTGTGAAGTTTCATGCTTTTGACATACATACATTTGATTTAAAACCATAATTTACCCTGTTACTTCCCAGAACATAGCAGAGTTCTGGCACCTATTAAAATGTGCAGCCAAAAATTAGGTTCACAAGTCCGGTGTTTACATATTTTTCACAATTTTACACAGTAAATTATCAGTCTTTTAAAAATGTGCTTTTTGGCCTTGTGAATCAACAAATTGTCTGTCCCCACCTCCTTCCTCTTCTTGCAGCTCAGAAGCAATCTCCGCCCCTTCCTTCTGGGAGAGGCCGTTTATGACTCTTCACACTCTGCATATCCTTTCAGCTAGAGGAAGTCCATTGTCCTCTTCTGCTGCAGATCAAGTTCTCCTCCCCTGATACACAGAAGTGTGATTTCCTGGTGGAGTGGAGCAGGAGGGAAATGCCTGGCCTTTGTGAGGGAAAGCTGTGGAACTGGCTTGAGCCATAATTTAAATTTAATTCTGTTACATTTTTTATACTTGGTTTAAAAAAACTTGCAATTTTCAAAACTAACAGCTATAATAATTATTTAAGCTTCTAAACCATGAGATTTAAATATTGACAAACTAAGTTACTCTCAACGGCAGGTCACTTAAATTTCAGACATTAGATTTCAGTTGTACAAGTTGAAATCCTTATGATGCAATCCCTGGACAGCTGTCATGCAGGCGGCCGCTGTTACTGCACCCAGATTTTGACAGATTTCACAGGCAGGCACCTTTTTGCTGTGAATGTTCTGATGACAAGTTCAGCTTTTCGTGACATTGTATGTTCATAATGATTTCTTGAATGAAGTGACTAGTAACACCCAGCAAGAATATAGGATGTTTAATGGCGTTTGGGACCAGCATTCTGTTATTTTCAGCTAAGAAGAAAAAGGATTTAAAGGCAAGATTGTCGATTTCGTTCAGCAAAGCACTGCTTTTCATGCAGTCCCCATTTTTACTTGTTGGGCAGCCCAGTGACATGTTTCAGCAGTGAGGTCTCCGTTCCACCACTGACAACATGCATGGTATATTTGGCAGCCATCTTTTCGTGTTGCAAAGCGCAATTTCCATAGGTTTGGGCGCGCATAGGGGTTTTGCGGCCATTTTGATAATTCTGGCACCATCAGCGCACACAGTGATGCCGCAGGGCAGAGCATAAGTAGGTTAAAACATCCCACAGTTTAGGTAGATTTTTATTTAATTGATACTGCGCCAGTCACCAGCGTAAGTGGCCCAACACTGCAAGGCTTCTCCAGAGAGTGGCATATTGTGATGCCTGCAGGGGTTTTCAAGTCTTTGGTCTACGAGTCAATAGGGAAGAGCAGCAGGGAAGGGTAAAGACAGAGAAACGGTTATACGCGCATAATGTTATGTTCTAATAGGGTTTTATACTCCGGGTTCGAAATTGAGGGGAGCTGGGAGCCATTTATCTCCTGCTTCTAGCACAGTGTAGCCCGGTTAAATTGAAACCAACAGCTACCAACTGTTGTTTTTCAAAAATATAAATGTGACCTTTGAGTATTTGAAAATTTTAATAAAGAATTAGAACACATCCACTAACACACACACTGGTTCATGCAAATTGGACAAAAAGTTAAAGGGGTATCTCTGGAAGCTTTAACAATTGGGCTCCTGGTTGGAAGCCTATTCTACCCAGGAGGGGTGTGTAGGAAACAAAGATCACAGTTGAATAGGTCTTCATAAATTTACCACAGTACATTCTGGACTAAACATCTGTCAAGAGGAAATCTTTCCTGTAAAATTAACTAAGAGCAAAAGACTGAAGGCTTTTTCAACACACTTCTGTGTATACACAGTCATAGTGTGTCAATGTTATTAAAACGGCAAATTAGATCACAATAGTTAGCTCAACCAACTATCACTATTGAAGGTTTTTCATGGACAACACATGTACATCCCTACTGCTTGATATGTATAAAGATATGCAAATATGCCTTTGACATGTTATGATGTACAACCATATGCTGTTGCTTTGGGATTGTATATGCACAATGAAGTTTTTCTGACATCCTGCAGGATGCAATCAAGTCTGTCATCCAGTGATCCCACTTACATGCACAATACATATGTAAATGTTAGGTGGATAAGGCATATGAGGGCCCCCCCCCCAGTCTCGTAGCATGTCCCTTTAGCCTTCATTCCACATCAAATTGGGACAGCATCTCTTTCTTTGCACGACCGCGCCCCTAAAGGTATCCAACACAAGCGGTGCCCCGGCAACCTATTATAGTGGGCGTTTCATTATATCTTTAGATCCACTTAACAGCTTTTGTTACACTCGATCCGGAACATGTCACCAACACGATTTGGTTGCTATAGCAACACCAACAATGGGTCCTAAATTATATTTTTAGATCCACATATCCATGGATCATAACGTAAATTGGATATTTTTCAAATTTGACAGACGGACGAGCAGATATCACTTTTTTTCATCACCCGGCGGCTTGGAATCCCCCTTCCAAGATGGCCGCCAATACAAATGCCTGCGGGGACCTAGCAACAGCGTTACCAACGCTTTGCAGCCAAGCCCCCGCCGCCGCAGTGACTCAGCAACTCGAGGGGAACAGGCTCACTCGAGCTGCAGACGGCATGCAAGTTCTGCAGCCGTACAGGTACCTTTGCGTAGCCCGCTCGCTCCTCGCATAGTGTGTAGAAAGTGCATCTCTTTTACCGTTAGCAGTAATTAGAGGCTCTCCATCCCCCTGTCTTTATGATTTCCCCAGCGGGGACCGCCTAGAAAAGAAAGAAAGAATAAAGGAAACCAACTCTGAAACTGGCTTACAGTATTAGATACTGACCTCAACTGAGAGGTAAGACCCTTTTTCTCACTCACTGACCGCGTGTATTTCGGTATATTGCTACAAGCCCAGGGACACATAGTAATCGGTGATCCCCCATTGTTCTGTTTTTTTATGACAGGATTACATAGAGATCAGCCCTCGAGGCAACTGGATCTCCATAACAGCACCTGTGAAATTAATTTAGCCATAGGTAAGCTGTGTGTTTTTGCAAGATTAATCCAAGCAACACAATGTATGATTTAGTCAGTTTAAATAATACATGCTCAAATACTCTCCCTTCCCCTGCAGCACAGACATCATACCATACAGCTTCTCATCCTGATGAAGGCCGTGCCCAAGATGAGGCACATCAAGCCCACCTAAACGGCTGAAACACCTCGGTGTAGACGCACTATCCCCCCAACCACAGTGCAGTGACACCGTCTAACACAAACAGAATTTTTTTGTCTTTCTAACATTTCTATGTGATGTTACAATGTTGAATTGTTTATATGCATACTACAATATGTGATTTCTTTGACAAACCACGATTGAGATCGAGCTCGTCTTACATACACAAATTGGCAGCTGTGCCAAAAAATGTTTTGGCTTCGTGTTAAATATTCTTTGTCTGTATTTTCGGTCAAGTACCGTGTGATGTCATATCTCTTAAAAGTCTATTTTATGTTGACTTACACGACTCTAAATATATAAAAGAACAAGATTGTTTTAAAAAAAAATAATAAAGCATGAAAAAGTGTTTCTTTTCTTTATATATGCAGAGGGTGATAAGGAATAGGAGTATATTCTGAGCATCTCTGGTTCCCCTGCGGTAGCTCCTGCCTACATGGAGATACCAGACACCCAGGAGCTGGTTTTAGCTTCTGCTCATCGAATCTCAATTTCGAACCTTGTATACTGCCCCAAAACACCACTGTATTTGTCTCAGAGAACCTGGCATGTCTGGAGGTTGGAATATTTTGCTCCTGCATGGGGTATCCAGACGAAAAAGAGTAGGGAGAAGATAAGAGGATGGTAAGGTGGGTAAAATGACAGATGTAAAGATAGGGTGATGGGGAAGAGGAAAAGGAATGGTTTGTGATAACTGGAATCCGTGTAGACACATTTAGGTGGACCATAGAACGGTAAAGAAAGGATGGTATGCTCATACTGCGTATGGCATCGAGACTGGTCTATGTGAAGCAGTTGAGCTGAATAGAATGTTATGATGTAGTCATATGCCTTTTGAACATACATTTCCTAACTAGCTCTTTTTGCAGCCTGTGCACAGATTTTCCTCACATTCCAATAGCTTTTGCATCCAAAAGGCCCAAAAAACAAAATTAAAAACATTTTTTTTTAAATAATACAATCCATGCATGGCTACTTTAGAGTAGGGTAGAGGGCTTTCTAATCACTAAAAAAAAAAGCTTATGTGCCACTTTTCACACTTGGATCGTGGATGGGGAAAAGAGGGCACTCATTCGGACCATTTAATGTGCGGCTGGGAAAGTTTTAGAGGGCGACTTTATGTGACGTTGCATTATTGGAAATCCCACACACACACACACACACACACACACACGATTAGATTGCGCAGACTAAGAACACAATGCAAAAGAACCAAGATAGTCTGAAATGAAACATGGTGTTGGTACCACCGTGATTTACTGAAAAGAGCGTGTTCCCCTTTACTGTGCCAATGTGATAAATAAACTAGGCAGCTAATTTAAATAAAAATGCATAATCACACTTAGGCAAAGTGTAGCAGCTGTGGGGTAGGACAATGAGAAAGGATTAAGCCAACTTTTTTGAATGCATGCTCAAAAGGAGACTGAGCGGCAGTCAGATGGCTTACTTTATAACATCTGAGGGGACTTCATAATGATTTGAGAAACCGATCATGCCTAACATTTGACGACATGTGTATACGAATGAGGGGCTGTTACGCTCACCTGGTTCCCACAGGGGTGTCGATCGGACCCAGACAGCTGCGTCTCCACCAACGTGATGCGTAGTGAAGAGATGACAGTCTGGCCTGGCCCGCCTAATCTTGTCTGCTGGACTCGTAGAAGTATTCTCCTG
The DNA here is from genome assembly GCF_040938575.1 of Ambystoma mexicanum. NCBI lineage: Eukaryota > Metazoa > Chordata > Amphibia > Caudata > Ambystomatidae > Ambystoma > Ambystoma mexicanum. Next base: position 542,430,985 of record NC_090928.1, on the reverse strand, counting down.
CAAGTGGAGAAAGGGATTTAGCCACCCGTGGGCTTTAGTGAAACCCCCCCCCCCCCCCCATCTGTTCTCGTTCTCCCCACTAATCACCTCCGATATCCCCTCTTGGTAACCTCACCTTATGTTTTTAAATGATGAGCTCTCCATCCTGCATGGCATGCAGGGGCGCGTAGATACCAGTTACTTCACTGGTTTGAAAGTACTGGAGGAGTTCCGGAGGAATATTGACTCCAGTGTCTATAAAGTTCAAAGAGTTCAATATGTCCGATGTTCACTCTTGTTCCATTCCCTCGTTAGGTTGCAACTGGGTCCAAAAGAATATTGCCTGGAGGCAGCTGATGGCGTTCAGGTAAGAGTCTGTATTACCAAACACTGTCTGGTAAAATTTGCAGGAGTTTAACTTGCTGTTTTCTCTCCCTTTATAGGTGCGGCATAGAAAGATGCAGCGAATTAAAGGATAATACCTCCGGTGGTAAAGCAAGTAAGCCTATGGTGGCAAAAAGATTGTCTTTGTCGGTTTTCTCGGCTCACCTTGTTATTCCTTTTGTTTTCCCCCCAGGTGCTGGGTTTCGACGAAGAAAATGGAAGCAGCGCCGAGTTGAAAGATGCGGTGGACTGGCGAGTATAACGCGGCGCTGCTGCTGGCGAAGCGACGCGTGCTGTAATAATGTCCTTTCCAGGCTCAGAGATGTGGTGGGTCCGGAATCAGGTAAGGAATCAAATAATGTCCGTGATCTAACCTCTTCTCCTTTCTTTTCCTTTTGTCTAGGAGCTCTGGATTCGAGGCGTTCGTGGCAGAAGACTGGATGCTGACTTGCAGACACGGTGAGCGTTACGCTGCTGGATGTAGAATAACACGAAGCATGAGCTGCTGTTCGGGCGTGGTTTAAATAGCCTGCAAAGTAGTCCCAGGTAAGAAGTTCCCCAGAACCACACCCGAGTAAAAAATAGTCCCTGTAATAAAATAGTCCCATCCAGGCCTCACGTTAGCTTGGACTCATTTGCAGCATGGTCTGCATAAGGTAAGTAAAGTCTGAGTCTGGCGCCTATGGCGCCAGGCCTGAATCCAAACAGCTGTTGGGGTTTTAATGAGTATCTGGATACCTGCTCCCGGGGCTGATGGACTCGATCCAGATGCCCGGAGGTAGGCATCATGACAGGAGCTGTATGTCAAAATGGTCCTGTAATACGACAGACATGTAAGACAAAGGCAATACAACAGAGCTTGGTCATTGTAGAGGCAAATCTCTCATAATCAAGGAACAATGCTGTGCAAAGCGGCACCGTTTGGTTGGCAAAAAATCTAGGGTATTAACAGAAAATATGAGACTCTTGAAACTAGCATTGGGAAAACCAACAGTTTTGGCTTGTGTACATGTATTAGATAGGCATTTGCCAGGCACGGACATCATACGCCCAGATATTCATGCATTTGACAATTGTTGCCATCTTATGGCCAGGTAGTATAGTTATGGCAGTGCCTGGCATAGGACTATCACAGGGCTAGCCAAAAACGTTGGTTTTGTCACTACACTCGTCTCCGTTGACGACCTGGACTTGGGCTTTCCTGTGTCTCACCTCCATCCTCTTCCTGTTTCTAGTATTGTTTCCTGCAGAGTGATGGAATCTCTGTTGTGAACATTCATTTGTAATGTTGATTGGGGTGGGGGGGAGGGTTTGGCTTTACTCAGGGCGTTTGCACTTCTGAAGGAAGCAGAGAATAACCTATAACCTATGCAGTTACGCTCTTTTGATCAAAGTGTTGATATATATCCATACACACAAATTACATACACACACAGGAAAAAAAACTTAGTTAAGTTGTGGGAAGTGAGGACAGCTTAACTTGGCACGCTTGTGTCGATGTCCCCCATAATGCCATTTTGTATCCCTTCTCTTATAATATGTATGTGCTCATGGGCTTTGCAACGGAAACGTGCCGAGTTAAACTCGTCACGATTTCCCTCATTCGCTGAATTTCAAGGGTTTTGTTGTGTTAAAATCTGTACCCTCACTTAGGTTTTTCAGTTAATTTGAAGGGCTTTGTTCGAATTTTCTTTTCTTTTTTTACAGGGCCATGGCCTTTTCCCTATAGGAAAATTAATGGGAGTAGGCCGAAAAACTGCGTTTTTTGCTTGAATAACTCTTCCAATCTTTCCCAAAATGTTCAGTCTCTGGGGGATGAAGGAAGAGTGAAGCATTGAGAGAGAGCGGGAGCTACAGAGTGCAAGACCCAATATCGAGCCATCTCCTAGAACCCTGAAACTAACAATTCATGCACAACATAGCTTCCGAGTGGCTCAGTAAACAAAAACACTGTGTAGTTCTTAAAATGAGGCAATGTACAAATAAAATGAATGGCTAGCTGCTAAGTGCTGTGGCTTTTCCCATTGGCATCTTGTAAATCCTAAAAAATCTCTCAAGGTGCATTGTTAATCATATTACATATAGTTTCATGGAATTCCATTGGGCCAGCACGGGTGTAATATTGCATCAGATATTTGCATAACACCACTGGGCCTGGAATTCTAAGTATCTGCAGGAAGCAGTCAGTTAAGCTTACCAGGCTTGGTTAAAATAAAAGCAGTCTCCATAGAGCTCCTAAAAATGTATTTCTGCATAATGAATAACACCCCCCACCAACTCCCACTAAGGCTGCCAAAATGTGTCTAATGAAATGTGTGCAATTCTGTGTAGTTTTCATTCGATCTCCTCCAGGCCTGGTTTCCACCAATTTCAACGGAAGGCCTTTAAATAAAGCTGGTCTTTTTCTAATCATACATGAGTGGGACCCGCATGACGCATATTTGGTTGTCTGCTGGGACATAAAAGACATCTGTTCCACCTCTGGCCTCGTGGTTCTAGCCGAGGTGGAAAATATCCAATTTTCTTCTAAGGAACGCTTACAGAAGAGGCCACTTTAGCTAGGAGTTGCCAAGACCTTGCCTCCGCCCTCTGAAGATACAGAGGGCTGCTACTTTTGCGCTCACTCACGGAGTAGCGTCCAAATTCGGAGGTCCCTTTCTGCGTGTGTTGGATTGCAGATCAGGAAGTGGCTCGAGCGTCCAGTGCACAGATAGGATGTGCAAGCATCTTCCGTGACTAGAGGCCCTGTGGTTTCTTTATACTGTAAACTGCTTCTTGTGTACTGCGCACAATTTCCGAGGTGTACTTCGAGTTACTGTAGAGCTCTTGTTGTCAGAGGTTGCACCCTACCGCATACATTACACAATCCACGAGGTCCTGCATTTTTGATTCTCCAATGTGTACGTTGAAGTCCCGAGCTCAAGATAAAGGCGTTATACTTTTAAATGGTGATCTTGTGAAAGTGTACTTGGTTATTATGCAAGCAGAGCACATGGTAAAGAAATGGTATATTTTACAACTGGTACTGGTATAATATTAATCTTCAAACACGAGCGTCAAAGTCGATTGTAAAAAGGTGTGTGGGGCTAGGACGAGGAGCAATCAAACATCAAGCGGCGATTTGAAACTAGACATGACCGGGTTTATTTGAGCTTCTCGGGTCGAGGTAACGAATGCACCGCACCGCCTTCTCCTCGTTCGCCTTTTTGTGCCGATTCCTGCGGCATGATCAGACTTGCACGGGCTTGACGTGGCATTTTGAAATGTTCCCGCTTGTAAATTAAAAACAAGAACCGGTCTTCCTGATGCCTTGTAGCATTTAGCTAAAGCAGCACAGGGCAGCGCAGCTGCTTCGTAACTTCGTGTATTCTAGTGGAAGTGAAATAGAATGGGGAGCAATTGAGAGCTTCCAGTCAAGATTCGTATTTTATCGCGACTAGGCTCGGGAGAATAACTCGGGAACAACGTGCTCGCCTTGGAAGCAAGACTTACACGAGCAACACAGGTTCGATCCCCGGGTCCGCTTTTAGAAACACCCCTGGGTAAAAGCGCTTAATTGTTACAGTCGACACTACTTCTAAATAAAGTTTCTAAAAAAGGTACACTTGGTTATTAATATTTTCTTAGTCGTTGGTTTGTAGCTGCAGCTAAGCCATTAGAGATTAGAAGGCTGCTCGGAAAGCACATGGCTACCTCCGAGATATCAGGGAGCGGAGAGAAATTCAGGAAATTCAAACTAATGTCCTTATCCCTTACCCCTAGTGGGCGAAGATATAGGGAAAATGTAGGGTTTGTGTGGCGGGAAGACAAAATATGTTACTCGGAGGTCAGGGTCTCTGAATGTGCATACTCATGTGGAAACAATTACTGAAGGTAGAACAATGGATACAAATGCTCAAATATCTTTTCTGGCAGAATATCCTTGGTTAAAACGGTTGTGGTCACAAAACTGCTGTTATCTATCAGAATGGCAAACAAAAAGGCAATGCTTGGAAGGTTTTGAATTAATCATAACCACGGGCACAGCTCTGGGAAACCCTCCATAGCATACATTTTTAGCCTGCCAAGCCATTACAGAAGGGGAAAGAATATTCAAACCAGGCTTGGTCCCAACCCAAAAGGGGCAGTGCACCACAAAGCGCACCACAAACAGCTAGGTCAACATCCTTTTCAGCACTAGACCACAAGCATCCCCAGACAAGTGTCTTGTTGGGCGTCATCAGTGAGGAGTAACTTAGGTCTCTATGCCCAGCAGACATCATAATGGAACAATTTCTCGTCCCAAAAGCATATTCTGCTACAGTTCGGAGAATGCTGCTCAGGCTGCTATGGGTAGATAAGATCCCACGTGTTTCATTGGAGATACCGACTTTGCAAAATGAAGCGTGAGGCCTGGCCATGCAAACCCATTACTGTGCAGTACAGGCTCAATATGCTGGTGGTACTGTGAACATATTGCGCTTCCTGCACTTACATAAATTGATTGCTATTTTATTTCTATCGCGCTATCACAAGTGTTTCAGAGTGCGACAAGGCAAGGGAGGGGAACAGGGGAGAACAAACCAACAATCTTATTAGGGCCAGTGACATTTAGAACGCGCAAGTGCATGGGAGGGGGGGGGGAGAGAAAAGTGCATGGAAGGGGGAGAAGTGGAAAGTGCGGAGCAAAGGAGAAACAGATTAATAATAAAGTCAACAAACAGTGGCAGTGCAGCCAGCAATTGGCAAGTGCTGGGTTTGAGGCAGCAGACAGGGTAGGTCTGAAAAGCGCAGGAAGGAAAAAAATGGTGAGTGGGTACTGTATGGGTACAGATACAGACCCCAGTGAAAGGGGTGGCCCGGAGGCAGTGCGGGAGGGCGGCAAGGTACCTGGGCTCGGAGGACAGAGGGTGGCCAGGTGCACGGTGCTAAGAGAGAGCAGATCAGCAGGGGAGAGGGGGAGCAATGGCAGAAGCAAAGAGGAAGGTCTTGAAGTGCTTCCGGAACCAGAGATGGTTCTCCTCAAGTTTTAGAGAGTGGCAGGGAGGTTGTTCCAGAAGGAGGCCCCAGCCGAAGGCAGATCTACCTCAAGCTCGTTTCTTTAAAAACGATTGACCCTGTGGGAGTCGGAGGTAGAGGAGCAAAGAGCTCGAGAGGGGAGGCATTTGCAGAGGGATAGCTGAAGGCATTTTGGAATCAGGCCCCAGAAAGCCTTCTGGACAATGCAGAAGGTTTTGAATTTAATCCTTGCATCCAATGGAGAGATTTCAGAGCTGGAGAGATACGATCCCAATGCTTGAGGCCAAGGACAAGTCTCGCAGTCCTATTCTGGATTAGTTGCAGAGGGCAGAGAGTAGAGGCAAGTAGATTTAGAAAGAGGCTGTTACAATAGTCCAACCTAGAGAGAACCAGAGCTTGGGAGACCGTGTGCTTCTGGGGGAAGGAGAGGAAAGGCAGAGTACCTCTAAGGAGGTGCAGTAGGAAGTTTGACTTTTTAGAGACAGACAGATGTGCTGTCACTTTCAGTGCTGTCTTTGGATATTAGTATAGTATTGATCAAGGAATGACAAACTAGGCATACAACATGGGCGGCACTTCGTATAGCAAATAAATATATTGACTTTAATTATTTGCCCTCAATGCTACTATTCAATACAACTGGCCTACCCATTACCTTTAAAAACAATTCCAAGTACATTGTGAATCTGGACAAATTGGGCACCTGTTTGTGGACATATTTTTTGTTATGTTAGAACAGCTGCAGGACGGAGGGGTGGGAGGAGGTCACAGGGAACAAATAGGTAAACCTTTTCATATCATACATTAAACCGTGCTGCAAGGAGACGATCTCTGGTTTCCCATATAAACCGCAGAATTTGCAATCCTTCACGATGTGGTGACGAACACCAACACAATGCATATCGTTTCTAAATTGTATTGCAAGAGGCAGCAGCCGAAAAATACACTGAGATAATGGGAAGCTTCTTTGGGGGAAGGGCGGAAGTGTGGGAGAAGATGTCTGATAAAGAATGGCTGTGGGCTTAATGCCCAACAGTCAATTATCCACATGGATTGCTACATTCTAAATGTGTACATCAAATGTACCATACAGCTCATAAGTTACACTCCTTCATTACTTCAGTGATTGGCGAATGCGCTACATGTAGCCGTGAACATGCCGAGTTTCTACACATGGCATAGGGATGTTCAAGTACTATGCAGAACTTGATCTAAAACTTTGGCTACTGGATCCATTTAGAGAGAACTCTCCAAGTGTAGCTTATTTTTTGTATGTTTCCTTAATGGTGCTTTAGGCACAAAATAGCTAAAAACTGTCGCGGATGCCTTGTCCAAAATAAAAACAAGCATTGGCATCCATGATTAGAAACACGTGCCCTGGTTATAGGGTCAGCAACTTCAGCATTTAGATTATATTAGTGGTAACATGACTGGGATGGACTGCCAACAGCCAGCTTCCCTTCCACTCTGGGCATCTTTCTTCTGCTGATAATTAACATCAGACAATGAAATTCCCCACAGTGAATATTAAAAAAAAATATTTAAAAAAAAAAAAAAAAAAGGATTTGTCAGTAAGCAAAAGACATGGACAGCGAGAGAGCCAAGCAGGAACAAGGACATATAAATACACGCACAGGCGTTCTACAGGGATGTAGAGTGCATTACACATGCACAAGGGTCCGGGCCCAGTCAGTTTGTTAGCCACGACCCGCTACTTACGTCGCTCGCGCCTGTTCTCAGACCCCCCTGAAGCAGGAACACGAGCAGCCAGGTGGGCAGTGTGCTTGCGCACAGTGTACCTTCAGCCAGCAGGATGTACCGCACCAAAGGATCTGCGAATTGCGAACCCAAACGATCAGGAACCAGCTCTCTGCAGTCTCTATCATCCATTTCCCCATCATGCTACTGTGCAGGCTCCCCCTCTATCTGTCTCTTTGGGACTGCTGCCCCCGTCTACAGCCGGGAGAACATATTTGTGGATAGACGGCTAGCAGAGAGCAGCAGGAACGCAATACCGACGGTACCTGGCATGCAGGGAAATGCTAATGTAGTTTCACTTTACTAAGGGATGGGAAAGCGATAGCCATGGAAGCCCACCTCATGCATCTCGTGTTTTAAGCACCTCAGGTACAAGCACACATATACATGCTAAGGCACCACGGAGCACATTTTATATATAAATACCTAGTTTGCAAACGTTTCAACGCGTAATTAACAAAGCAACCGACAAAATAAACAGCCTTACCTCTCTTCCAATGGTGAAAGAAAATGGCTTTCTTGGGGAAACAAACACATACTCCAGACCCAATCACATCCTACTGACATCACTAACATATTGCACATACAATCAGGTACTGCTAACATCAGAAAACTATAGGCCAACACCCACAAGTAAGTACATTTTCAGAGAGATTCTTTGGAACAAAACCCATCTATAACGGTAATACAAATTAAATACAAATATATAACTTAAAGCAGCAATATATATTTTTTGATTAAAAAATATTAAACAACTTTTGTGAAACAACATGTAGCGGATGCCATTTTTGAAGTAAAAATGGCAGCCAAATTCAGCAAACAATTCAAATGCAAGAAAACAGTGCAAAATGGGTGTGTGGGTAGATCTGGCTTAGAAATGGGTGGACAGAACCAAACGCCAGCAAAAGCCTATGTATCCAAACGCATATGTCATGTGCATTGAAAAGCATTACATACCCTCATTCACAGCTCCCATTTGAAGCGCTATGTTAAAAGCCTCATTTTCAATGTTGATATTTTCGGCTTAAAAAAGGAGCACTTTCGGCACCACCTTATTAGCCAAAAAAATAAAAACGAAAACTTTATTTATTTTTTTTTAGAATCTGGGCAGGGAGGACTAGATGCACTGTAATGCTGAAGCTGAGCCTTATAGCGGTTTACTTCCATCAATGAGCCGTTTTAGGGGCATAATGTCAAGTTTTAAGTTCGAACCTGGCTAACAAGACACATACAGATAATGAAACACCAACAAAAGCAATATATTCCACATTTTATATACTACATTCGGATATTCCTTTTTTTGGGGGACGGGTAATATGTATTTCATGTCTTTCTCGCACTGCAGTAATATGTAGTTTGAAGCAGGATTCTTGTAATCTACAGAACCCTTTATTTATGTTGCAATATGGTACTCAATGTGATAACATACGTACACATTTTTTTTATAAAATCACAATGTTTATGTTGATTCGATATTACATTTTGAAGAAGTTCAAAATCTAGTGTTAAAGAGAAACACAATCCCAGACGCGTCTTCTTTTGGCAGGGAGTGAGTGGGAAAAGCCATAGGGACCAGCATCGCCATGGCCAGTCAATGGGTAGCTAAATAACCAACCCCCCTCCCTCCACACACCACTATGTCCCCAGTCTTCAGAGCCCATGACATTAGCTTCGGTTTATAGGCGGCATTTACAGCACCCCCACTAGCAAATATTTAAACCCCTTTAGCCAAAACTAAACCCTGCTGGATGTAGCATAGAGAAGGATGCGCGTGTCACAGTTGACAGATCAGTTGCTCTGTTTATTCCCAAATCATCATATGCAATTTTACGACTTGTTGGAAATAATTTTATCGATGGTCTACAGGGGGGGAGGAAAGGCAGGTCAGTTGGAATGTGTCAGACTTTCAACAAGATCTCCAGTTTAACATCTACAGGGTTGTTACTCAAACGTTTTCAAACCAAACCATTCTAAATCACCACTACTTGGTGTCAATATACTGAGAAAGGTTTGGGAATGGCACCAGAAGATTTCTAGTTTTCCAAGGCAAGTCTTCATCAGTGGCAACACATGATCATACCATTTGTTACCATTTTTATTGGATTTAATCTTTTGTGTTTCCAGTTCTGCGATTGAGTTGTGAGCCAGATTGCATTGCAGGGCTCCGCTTCCTTCATGTTAATCCATTCATTCAGAAGTGTTGATGGTCTGACCATGGTCGCTGGGTGCAATTGCTAACTTTCAGCAACATATTGAACGAGTATATAATCCAGAGTAAAAATGTCAGATGCATGATGCTAGCAAGACATAAAAAAGTCACCCAGTCCCTCATTTCTCCACGTGTGCACATTACACTATTTCTTACTCACCAAGAGTCAATCATCGTTAGCCAATGGCTAGTGCGGATTTTGGAGAGCAGATATATTGTCTCGGGAGCATACTTGTTTGTGTGCGCTTTCAAGCTAAGTAGATGACACTTGTCTTATTCAATTTGTATAGTCAATTTAATTGTTAATAGATGATTTACTGCTAAAAAAATATGTTGCCAGTTAGTTCATTTAAAAGCACTCATAATCAAACATTGTCCTAACCGCGTGCCAAAAGCACACAGCAATCTAAAGAAAATGCAGGCGCGCAAATGAGTGCCTGCGAGCTCTATAAAAGAACACGATTAACTAGCCAGAACCGTTCTACTCTTATCATAATTGACTACATATTTGAACAAGCAAAAAGGTATCCTTAATAGGTCCAGCTTCTTGCTGCTACAATGAAAGTTATACCATCTCTTGACAGACAGAGTCCTACATTTCCCCCTTCTCAAGCTATTCACTTTCCCAATGCACAAATTCAAAAGAGAAGCAGAAAATCCTTAGTTACTATTCCCATCAACTGCCCATTCTAAAAGACCACAGAATGTGAAAGATTGGGTCGACCCATCTTTTACACACAAAAAACAAAGTTTTGAATCTTCACTGCAGGGAAAAACGCTGGTTTGGCGTTTTTGCATCAAACATTCATTCAGCCGGGACCAGGATGCAGCAGTCAGGCATGTTGGCGAGCAGGAAGGAAGTACTGATAAAATACTGGTGCTGCACATCAGGCTGTGAAGATAAACCCATACTCCACCCCCCACATATCTAAAAATAAAAAAATAAAATAAAAAAGGAGACAATACTGCTGTTTTGCTGTACCAAGGACCTGAGGATCGCACAACACAGATTTGCTACGCGATCCAGTTTGAAAGGGGTTACTTTCAACCTCCCCCTACTCAACCCAACTAATACCATACAAACATACCTGCAGTGACATTAACTGTGCGTCTGTGAATGTGTATAAAAAGGATTCTGTGTGTATACAAAGTTAGATGGCAACAAAGGATTGTACATCTGCTTGTGGACACGTTTTGACAAGTAATTGTTTTCTGGACGCAGATATATGTGACTAAATATAAAACATGTGTTTAAAAATTGAGGGCGGCGGCACTATAGTGGAGTATCAAGTTCCATAGGAAATGAATTGCTAATAACTTTTCACTCGTAGGATAGATTTGCTGAAATTTTGCAAACACAAATGTACTTGCGCCATAGACCCCCCCCCCCCACGATACCCCTCAGCAGCCCAGATGGGACATTTTTAGGAAATAACAGTTCCAAAAGGAAAGAAGTTATGAAAACAGGGGTTCTTTTTTTATTAAGCAGTTTTGCATTAATTTTCCCATGGAGCAAAAAGTCCAATTTCTGCTCAAGCGCACAGCCAAAACCGCTGGATGCAATCAAACCAACTACTTAACAACTTGGACACAAAGCAAGGACTATTTCCGTCAGGTGGGCCCGGGGTGCTCGCATCCAGTATTAACACATTTGACGGATAAGGTGGTGCTGCCTTCTCCCAAAATGTGTGATTAGTGATATCTCCCATGATGCTTTGCGGCAGAGGCTTTTCAGAAATAAAGGGCGGCCATTTTTTTGTTCGATGCGAAAAAATAACTCTGGTTATACCTATGGCTACCAGAAAAGGCCGAAAATCCCATTTCGAGGCGGAAAAACGACGCAATGGCATTAGGCTGGGGGGCGGAGGGAGAGAAGGACACCCTGTGTAATTGGGGAGTTGGATAAGGGCTGGCGACCAAGTTAAGAGCACAAACACTTTCTCGTAGCCACGGTCTGCAGCTACAAAAGAAATCGAGAATGAAAATGCATCACATGGAACAACGAGGGTTGGGGGCACGGGAGAGGGCTAGGGAGGGAAGCAGGCGTTTAGAGGATTAGGGGAAGTATTTACTGGAAGAGAGGGGCAACTGGTGAGTGTCTGGGAGGGCAGGGAAACATTTGTATTAATTGTTTTTCCTGATAACCGCAGATAAGGGACACCTACAGATAACCGTCGCTATTTGTAGTACATTGCTATTATAACCATGGTTATGGGGGGGATTTTTTATTTTTTTTATAAAAGAGCATAAAGAAAAAAAAAAAGGATTTTGACTCCTACAGTGAGGGGGGGGAGGAGGCGGGGAGTGGAAAGTGGGCACGACCATGGCTTGGTAAAGTTGTAAAATATACAGTGGGTACGGCCAAAGGCAGTCCGCACTAGCCAGGGCCTGGCTTGTGGGCTTGAAAGACATGGAACGCAGGTGTAAAAGAAAGATATTGAGGGAACATGTACAGTGGACACAGCCAAAGGCCATGGCCAGTGGCACATAAAAAAAACCATGGTATGACAAAACCCTTGAAATTCAGCAGATGTTTATAGTCATAACCAGCTTACCTCGGCGCATCCCGTTTATGTCCCCTATAAAGGCATTTGCACGGTCATTGTGAATCAATTCTCTTAATGTTTTGTGCTTATTGGCTTTGCAACGGGAACGCGCTGGGTTAGGCTTGTCACGACTTACCACATCCAATGAATTTCAAGGGTTTGTTGCGATAAATCTGGACAACATAACTAAACTAACTTTTAAAATATAGATTACATAGACACACATCTAGGGCAGAATTGGTACTTTATCGGATAATGGTCTGTGGGCCAACAAAGTCAGCTAATCAGATATCTCCTCCAAAATTTTTGTTATTAATGGGTGTATGCAGTGCGAGGACATCACACACACACACGTTGAAATTAAGATTAGATAAGCAGGAGCTAAAAGCATCTCTTGGGTATCCGGCATTACCCAGTGGGCAGAAGCTACTACTGGGGGGACCAGGAGATAGCACATTGCATCTTATGTCGAAGTCAGAGTTGCAGAATTCTAACTAACATTTTTCCATATTTTCCATTACCCCTTGTACTTTATATCATATAAATGTGACCTAATGCTTATTTATACATTGTCCCAAATGCAGAGTTAAATTCACACTGATGATTGTTTGGCATCAGTTGGCCTGGGGAGACAAGTAGCTCCTGATGCCAAGCTAACCAGGCTCTTCAAGGCTACAACCAGGAGCTAAATAGAATATATATTTGACCTTAATATGTGGAGGTTCTTTAGGAAATTGCGATTAAGCTTTGTGAGAAACCCAACAGTATTCTTCCACCCACTCCCTCCCTCTGGATCTTCCATTCAGGTGGCCAGGGAAGCACCATCGCTTTTGGATCCCGACCCTGGGGGTGGACAAGTGAGGGAGGATCACCTGACCAGAGTAGAGAGTCACAATGGATTGGGAGGAGGATACCCAAGGGCAAGACGTAGTATTTCCCCAGTCCCAAAACCACCCCAACTTACTCTCCCTCAGCCTTTATAGGGCATCTCCATTCCCACCCCATTTCCACTGAACACAGACTAGGAAGGGGCGACTAAGACCAGTAAAAATTAACCATAGGAGTAACATGGGGAAAAGTAAGGGCAACCTACCATAGAAAGAACTAAAGTTGTTCCACTAATAGAGGCAGGCATTAAATAGTAACCATTCACACCAGACTCCATTTGACTGGTCTTGTATATGGTGTGGCCCGACACAAATGTATGAGCGAGTAGGAGAGCAGGCAGGAGAACGAGTTGGGAGGAGAGCCAAGACGCACCAGCTGCCCAGGACCAGAGGCAAGAGACCTGGATGCCGAGAAACTACCGTACGAATAGGCAGCAGCGTGGCTAGGGAGACAAGAAGGGTCTGTGAATGGGCGCCAAGAGGCGTGCCGGTGCCCCGTAGAACGGGTGTATGTGAATGCTCGTTCCCCAGGGCCAGTGAGACAGCCCAGGAGTATCAGTGGGGCAGGTGGTGAGACCCCGACCTCAGAACGAAGAGCCGGAGTAAAGCGTCAGCCCAGTGAGTTCAACATCTTTGCAAAGCCGAGTTGTGAAGAGCACGATACAAGGTAATGAAACAAATGTGCAAGAAAGAGAACCGCGTTTGAAATGGGCGTTAGTTTGTAGCTGACGACAACAACAAAAATACAAGTAACTGTAAGCGCGAGACGCGGATTTGTGTTGGACAACAAAAAGATATGAATAAAAGGAGGGCCAGAAGCCCATTGAAAGTGTACAAGAGGCCCAAAAGGAAAGGACAGTAAAATGGGTGCAAGGGACCTGAAAAGAAAGAAGTAAAAGAGTGCGCAAAAGCATGAAAGCAGCATGCAAGAGGCACAATCAAAATAAGGAATAAAAAGCTCAGTGTGCTTGGAAAAAGAAGGAACCTAGGAAAAGGTGCAGGAAGCACCCGACAATAAGAAGTGCAAAAGGAAGTGAAAGTAATGAACCAAGAAAGGGGAAATGACTCGGAGTGGTCGCACTGAGGAAAAGTAAAGAGCCTAGCGTTTCCAAAAGCCTCCGATTCTACCCCATAAAAGGAGGTTATGCTGGAAAGATTGTACATGGGAAAGGGCACATCCCGATCAGTGGATCTTGTGTTTTGGAAGTTGAAAGAGGACCGAGCTTGGGAAAGGTAACCTAAGAGGACTTTTGAAGAAACAGACTTCGTGTTTAGAAAAGCTGGAAGAGGCCCGAGCTTGGGGAAGGGAACCCCAAGGGGCCTAGTTAAGAAACGGACTGTTTTGCATTGAAAGCTGAAAGTGAACAAGTTGAAGCTTGGAGAAGGGAACCCCAAGGACATTAGAGATGTTGGAGCTCACTGTAAGGGCGCTGTGGAAAAGGTCATACGAACAGCCCTAGTGAGTGAACCCCTCTTCGTGACATTGACAAAATTGTACCTGGTGAGAAGACCACTTGAAACCAACTTTGGTTTCGCCATTACTGCTGAAACACTATGTTTCTTTCCAAACGTCTCCATCACAAGCATGTCACAAATAACAGAACAATGTAGCTCAGTGCAACACAAGAGAAATCATAATGAAGGCTTTTTAACCCCTTCACGGCCATGGATTTTTTCCCCCCCAGTGCTAAGGCCTTTATCGCACAAAACTGAGTGCAAAAAAGGACGAGCCATCTCGCCCTTGGCACTAAAGAAGTAATGTCAAAGACGAGATACCTCGTCCTTGGCACTTACGGAGTGAAGAAATACAAATTTACCAAGCCAATATACAACAGAAATAACTCCCCCCACCCCCCCCACAAAATAAACACAGAAAAACCCAAGTAATAAAACTAATTGTGCACAGTCACATAACCAAGAGCCACATCACAATCAGCCCCCAGAATCACTAAAATCATTAAAAGGGTTCTCAGAAGCTAGCACAGTCTTCAGAGCAATCTCACCTCTTACACATCACAATCTCATAAGTGGACAGTATAATCAACTCACTCAACCAAGTTTCAATTTGCGGCTTTTTCCTAGTTTTGGATACATTTATTATTAGTTTCTGAGAAACTACCAACGCTTTGACAGTCCAAGTTCTCAAATGAAAGTTTGCTCCCTTACTACACCAACTCAACCTCAGTAACGTGCATTTGGGGCATCTCAAAACATCGAATTGTGAATACAGGTCAAAGACTAATGCAACCCTTGAACATCCCCAAAACATGGGTAACCAAGTCCCCCACCATCCATAGCAACGGTCATCATCCCGGAGACCTAACAAACGCTTTTCCTCGGTCCAGTAAAATCTACACAAAATGTTCTGCCAAATCTTTCGCAATTTAAGATCCAACTTCATCAAGGTTGCCTCTTTAGTCGCCCTTTCCCATTCACACTTGGACAACTGACAATTCAACTCAGTAGACCACTGCTACCTTAAACTCTCCCAACCATTAGTAACCGCTGACCGAACCAGAGTCCAAGAAAAGTCGATACCATCCTATGAGGGCTGTCATAGATCCTAAAGAGCCCATTCCATCAGCCAAAGAGACATTAGACATACCCACCCTATAACACAATAAGGACTTACATTCTTGAAACCTCTGTCTATCCATTCCAAGAAGTACAAACCATCCCTGCAATCTCCCAAAACTAACAAATGAATGAGTTAATCCTTGCTCTAGACGATTTTGTTTTGAACAATCCCTTCGTCTATGTGGACCACGAGGCTTGGCCAAAGTGGCCATTTTGCAGATGTAGGCTCATAATGAGCCTGCAAATGGCCCCTCGGTTTTAGTTTAATCTGGTGAAGAACGGCCTAAAGAATCCTAAACTGCCCAATCTACATCCTGTTTGGGTGGACCAGTGCATTTGGCAGTTGAAAGGGCCAGCCGAAGTTGCTGGCCACCAAAATCTTGTGTGCTTTCCAGGATGCGATTAGAGGGCTGGTTTAATCTCGAGTTAATGGATTATCAGTGAGACATTGTGCATTCCAAACATTATGTACCTGAATTGCCGGAAGAATGCTCCTGGAGAGAGCTGCTGCTGAGGCCTTTGGTGCGACAATGGTCGCTCTTTTTTTTCTTGTATCCTGCTCCTGTCCTGCAGATGGAATCCAATCGTAGGGTATTCCAGAGTTTCTCTGAGCCCACCTTGCTTGCTGGACTTCTTCCGATACGCTGCAGTCCTCTCTTCTGGAAAATCATTCTGGCATAAGTGCCTTAAGGTGGGCTGCCTTCATGGACTGGACAGTAGGTGCTGTCCTGTCTCAGCTCCATTTTGAGACATTCATTCCCCTTGCACTTAACCCCTTCTCCCCTCCCCTTCACTTGCGCGATCTTAATGTCACTTGGCATAGCAGGATCGTTCTGTCCTCCCTCCGTTTCCCCTCCCTTGCCTCGTCGCACCTCGAGACACTCGTCTATAGGCGCGTTATAAATGCCATATCATATAACCAGGGATACTGGTACGGCAGTTGCAGCACTTTCTTTTTTCAAAACTATTATTATACCTCACCAGAGAACACTGGGCACGGTTCCATGTGATTGGATTCCCGCAAATAGTTCTTCTATAGCAGCCCAGTTTTATACACCTCCAGTCATTGTCTCTTGGTGGTAATGTCTTTTATAGACATAACAAATCTCCCCTTTCCCTCCTCCCTCCCCTAACATTGAACACAAGCAAAGTGGGATGACCCTGAGTGAATTAACAGGCACTCCGTGTTTAGCCTCCAATTGTTCATGTAAAGCGTTTGTTATTCTCACATAACTGACAAGTTCTTAAGCATGGTGGGTCTAAAAAGTTGTTGTTCTTGGACGAACTGGGGAGCCACACCTCGAGATACTTTTGATAAGTTCATGTAGCCAGAGCACCACTTTTTCCATGGCCAATACCCCCCATACTTTCACCAACCACCATGCTAGCAACGGGCCTGCCTTAGTTTTCCATGATTGGGCTGTTATTCGGGCTGCTGCCAGTTATGTGGGATTAGGGATGCTCTAGGTCCACTAGCCGCATATGCGCCTTCGGCTGTTGCTCCCTGTAGCACCACTAGTGGGGAGTTTGGTAGTTCCGCTCCTTAATCTCCTAGATATGGCCCAATTTCTCCTTCCAATAATATTGTGCTTTTGGGCAGGACCACCACATATGGCCCAGGTCTCCCAGAGCGCTGCACTGCATTTCCTCCAGCAGAGGGGGAGACAATTAGGTCTTCATTTTGTTTAGACGCTGGGGGGTTAAGTACCACCTATAACAGATTTTGAATGATGATGGCCGTACATTTGGAGGCCCCGTGTGCTTGTGGCCATATTTGGCCCCATACCTCTTATGAGATTTCTATATCCAGGTCTCACCCCCCCCACCCCCCACCAATCTATCCCTATATGGTAGCCTATCATTCACCTGAGCATTGTCTACTAGGCGGTATAATCGCAAAACACCCTTCTCTGCCCCTCCTTTCATTGTCAGTTCCAGCCCCATCAGTGTCCATTTGCCCGCTTCTTTCACTTCCTTCTGGGTTACCCACGTCTAATCTGAATACATCTATAGCATTTTCCCTCCCCAACTTGGAACCTGGTCTTGCAGTTTCCAAAACAGAGTGGCTCTCCCCCATGATAAAAATCCATCAGTCGTGGAGCTGTGCGTCCGCCCCATTTATCCCAAATTCCATTGTACCATCTTGGGGAGAACTCCTTAGTAAAACTCATTGGACTATAGGGGCCAAGGCCTGGAGTCCACACCTTCAGTCGCATCGCCTGGTCCCATCCTTGTATGGTATTTTGGGTGGATTCCAATAGTTGCCCTCCCGCCCCATGAAGGGGAGCATGCTTAACAGTAGTGTGGTCGCCCCTTGTTCCATTTCACACCATCCTTTACCTGGGTTGCCCAGTGTAGCATGGGTGTCATTTGTGTTACTAGTATGTACCGTTTTTTATTCCGGTGCTCCCAATCCCCCTCCCCCCCCCCCAATTATCTAGGTTCGTATCAGGACCACTCTAGGGACCCTTGGTCGCTTCTTGTGCCATATGAATACCAAGACTGCTGATTGTAATGTTTTAGCCATCTGTGTTAGGATACTGATAGGGAGTGAGCTCGAAACATAAAGGAGGTGGGGTAGCAAAGTCATTTTAACTGCCGTAATTCTAGTGAGCCGTGAAAGTTGCTGGTTTTCCTATCTGTCCAAGTCTTCCAGCAGTTTCTTCCATAAAAGGAGGAATGTTTGCCCTGTATAGGTCCTACTATGTTTTAGTTAATGTTATCCCCGGGTAGTCTATCCCTTTCTCCTACCATAATCCGTGGGAATGCTTTACTTAGGTCAGCTATGCTATCGGGTCTGTCAGACACATTTAGGGCTTTAGATTTAATAGTGAAAACAGAGACCTCTGCAAATTCCCCAGAGTCTCCTCATTACATTTGGCATAGTCTCTGGTTCGTGCCCCTCATGAAAAGCAGGATATCATCAACAGAGGGCGATCTTATGTTCCACCTGTTTGTACTTGACCCCCGCTAACCCCTGGTCTCGCCTGAGCATTGCTGCCGATGGTTCCATAGCGCATATGAACGAGGACAGTGGGCATCCTTGTCTCGTGCCCCTTCGGATGTCCACCCTCCCTGCAAGTTTCCCATACATCAAGAATTTAGTAGAGGGGATCTGGAAGTTAGCCAATACCATCCTTCTAAATGCTGGACCAAATACTATCGAACACCTGCCTTACGTCCAAGGCGGCCATAGAAAACTTTTGGGCCTATTTATTCCCAATATCGATATCTTGTGCCGTCTTCCCAGAATTAATTCTGACTAGTCCTCGTGGATTACCTGCAGCATAATTTGTGTTAACCTTTCCACCAGGATTTTGGCATACAACTCAGCATCTACATTAAGTAAGGAGTTGGGGCAATAGTAGCGCAGTCATTGGGGTCTTTTCCCGGTTTCAATATTAGAGTTGTGGTGGAAACGCTCACGTCACCTGAAACCACCCTTAGTTCCTCAATTCTATTGAAAAACCGGGTCAGTGACCTTACCAGCTGAGTTCGAAATGTCTTGTAATATCCATTTCCCTACCAATGGTGTTCTGGAGCTTTTTTGGCTGGTAAGGAGCCAATGGCCTCCCCTACTTCTTCCTCTGTTATGGGGTACTCAAGGAGTCCTCGGTCTTCCTTCGTTATTTTCGGCAATTGTACCTCTTGGATATATTCCAGTTGCTCAGATATGCCTTTATCTACCCTTTACAGTCGCCCCTTATGAAACGATTCTACTATTGCCAGCTTATCCTCCTCTGTGAATCGTAATTCCCCCCCAATTAATTTTTCAGCTGTGTAACATAGTTAAGGGTCTGCTGTTTTCGTAATTTAGCGGCAAGGAAACGATTGGCCTTTCCCCCCCATTAATGTAATCGGTCTGTTTTACCCTCATTAGTGCCTGGGTGGACCGGTCTGCCATATATGCCTCTAATCTCACTCTAGCTTTACGTAGTGTCCCAGGTCTTTGTTTCTGCTTGTGTAGAGTTTGTTTCTTTTACCACCTTCCCCCAAAGTACAGCATTACTTGCATCCCAAATCACCCTCCAGTCTATTCCTTCAGAGTCATTTTCGTTAAAGTAGTTGTCAATGACCTTCTCCATAGGGGACCTCAGGGCCATATCCCTAAGAGCTTATTTGTTTAGCGTCCACTGTCTGGGGACCTCTTCCGTGGGTGTATTGCAGTCTATCCGGATGGACACTGGGGCATGATCTGAGAGGTATTGCATCCCCATTTCTATTGTACAATTCTGGGAATGAGCGTTGCTGACAATACAATGTAAATTCTAGAAAAACCTTGATGTGCCGCTGAGTAGTATGTATAGGCCCGCACCATCCTCCAGTTTTCTGCAGTAATGTGTTCAGGAATTGATCTCGTCTTTCGTTTGGGGCATATCGTGTGATCAAGGTGAATATCCGTACCTCCAATATACCCTGAAGTACTATGTATCTGCCATCTGGGTCCCTGTACAGGAATATCTTCCAGAACCCGGTCCCTCTGCGTATTAGAATCCCTACACCCTTAGTCTTTGTGCCGCTAGATGCGAAATACTGCAACGGGAAGAGCTTATGTGTCATGGGTTTTTATTCGGCGCTCTGTAGTAGGTGCGTTTCCTGTAGGAAAAATTACTGAGGCCTGCAGCCCCATCAGTCTCAGTATAAATCAATCAGCTTTTCATTGGGGAGTTCAGTCCCTGAACTTTCACATCATCATCATCATCATCATCATATCAGCCATAATTAAGCTTCGCTTTCCCACGCCTTAGTGTCCTGTGAAGCGGGGCTGTCATCTCTCCAGCCAATGTGGGTCATCCCTCCCATGTAAACTATTCCCTTCAAAACTTTCCTGAACTTCCCCTCCCATTTTAACAACAACGCTAACCAGTGTATTAATCGCAAACTGTATTCCTGTCATACACGTCTTGAAATGGGCTAGATTCCATCCCTCAGCACCCTCCACCCCTGAATCCCTAACTCCCCGTGGTTCATTCATCTGGAGCAAAGTGTCTTGGGCCCTTTAGTGGTTTATATATCGCCCTATTGCTCCTCCCGTTCCCTTTTTCATTAGGTTTTTCTCAGCGGGTTCCCGCCTCGGGTATGCTCTGCTAGATTAGGGCCGTTCCCTCTCCCATTGGGGTAAGAGCAGGTTTGTTGCCATCCACCCTTCCTGAGCATCCGCTGTGGACGTGTCACTTCACCCCTCTGGGGTTTGTTCCGCAGATTGAGGATCTTGTTGCTTCATTAGGTACAACATCTCCTCTTTGGACACATGGTGTTCTTTACCTTGGTATTAGAATCAGAGGCCACATGGGTATGTCCATCTGCATCGTATACCTTTTTGTTGCAACCATGCCCTCACAATTCTCAGGCGTTTGCGTCGCAGTAAGGTTCCAGGAGACACAACTTGGTACATCAATATGAAGTCTTTGCAGAATCTTAGGGGCTCCGGTTTCCTGGCCTCCTTCATGATTTGTTGCTTTAGCTCAAAGAAATGCACTCTTGTAAGCACATCTGGTGGCAGGTTCTTCCTTTGTTGGTATGCTGTGTAGACCCCGTGGGTTCTATCCAAAACAATGATCTCTGCCTTTGTATCCGCTAGTAGGTGATGGAACAATTCCTGTGCTTATCTTTTCATGTTGCTGTCTGGGACGGATGTTGGTATCCCTCGTAGCCTATGGTTGTTATGCCTGGATCAGTTTTCGGAAGCCGCCACTCCTGCTTGTGCGCCAGCCACTCCATTTGCTGTTCCATTATGTTCATCCGTTTAGCCAGTTCCTCTTGTTCGCATAGCGTTGCCTCTGTTTCGCCCACCGTCCTTTCAACTGCTACCATCTGTATACTAAGGTCTGTGATTGATTTAGTGAGGTTAATGACAGTCTTTCAGCTCCGCCTTTATTTCTGCTAGCATTCCTTGGAGATCAGAGCATCTCGTGGGGGGGGGAATCTTCTGCGTCAAGTTGTTCCATGTCGGCTTCTGCCGAGTGGACCTGCGTCGCTGTCTGCTCCCGCTTCAGACCCTCTTGCCCCTGCATCATTGCATTAATGTCACCCAATTGAAGCCCCCTTTTCTATTGATGTACGCAGTGCTTGTGGGTAGTGATCTCCTTTTATTTCCCGTTGCTTGCCAATTTATCTGTTGCTGCCAGGTGATCCTAGGGTCTTTCCTTGCTCCTCCCCTTCTGATGATTTCCTTCTCCTCCTCCCTTAAGCCCAGGGGTTACTTGTGGGGGTGAAAGAATCCCTCAAATCCCAAGTAAAAGGAAGTCTGGTTGATGGCCTGGGAGTGAATACCAAGTACATGGATTTTGTTATTGCACACCTTGATTATGAACCAACAATCAATACAAATTGCTAACAAGTCAGACTATAGGTGCAGGGGAGGAACTATGATTCTGACACAATCACAAAATATAATGAACAAAAAGAGGTCCAATGTGTGGAGTCTCCCATCCCCTGCACACCTCCAAATGCTGTACAAAACAGCCAATACTTTGAGACAAAAAGTCATACACATTTCTTAAGGGTTTAAATTAAACAATATGAAGCAGACCATTTTTTAAAATATTGTGGCAGTTTAAGGACTTCAATTTCTTCTAGAAAATCAGGCATTCTGAACAAAACGGTTTCAGGATCCACGCACCTTCTAGAGCAATCCAAACCGTAAGGAAATATCAAAACATATTTATAAGGTCTGTATCAACCCAATAGATCTTAAAATAATTACTTCCAAATCCGTGCGAACTCATGTGCTGTTCATGCCAAGGTTATATGTACAAATAGTGTTCCAAATGGGAATACAATTCCAATTAAACCCAATAAAGTCCAAAGAGCCAACTGGATGTAACCAACTGATATAAAGAAAACGCCTAATAATCAACTCCCTGGTGGCGCATGCCATATGTAAATGGCCAAGAATAGGATAGAGATGGTACGATCATGGACATACCTGGCCAAAGAGCAGGAGCTCATAGTAAATATACAGAAACGTTCAAGACCTATCGGACCTGTGGACATACTGCAGGGATAAAGCGAAACAAAAACCAATCAGAGGTAGCTCAGTGTATGAAGTACCCAAAGACAAAAAGGCATAGTAAGCACTAACCTACTGTTTCAAATCGATGAAAGAAAACCCTTTAAAACGAGCTCGACCGAGAGGGCTGACTCTCAGAGGTAATTCAATAGCTAATGCAAATCATCCAGTTCCTCGACCATGTGCAAACAAATCTACAAAAAGTGTAAAAGGCATCAAATTATTACAAAAGCTTACCAAATGTATCTAACCACCACTATCTACCAAGGTATAGTATAACCCTCTACAAGTAAGGAAGCTTACCCTCCAGAGAGTAGAGGTACACGTCCTCGAATGGCGCATAGACTTGACTTGCATTTCAATCCACCCGAAAACTCAGGGGAGTTCTTTAGAGAGTGGTATACTGGTCAATACAGTACTTCCAACGCATGCATCACACAGGAGAAAAACACATTAGGTCAAATTGTAAACCCAGGGTAAGCACAACTCAACTACGAGACAAATCGCATACACTCAAGTGCAAACGCTTACACAAAAATATTAGCAGGCACAATCCCATGCGCTGCGTGAAAGTATTCCATGGACTGTGAACCCTCCGTACCCACAGTGATATACTGACGGGCGTATAAACACGTGGAGGAAATAGAAAGCGGACTAACCATAAGGTTAGAGGCCCCAGCGGCCATTTTAGATCGGTACAGACAGTTAAGTGTGAAAATCAAGAGCGGTCCAGCCACAGGCCACACATATGTCACGGTCATTAAACGGCAGGACACTGCTTAACTAAGGGCTCAAATGGTGAGCCTTATGTCAAGAGGGAATAACTCCATAACAAGCGTCTGAACAAACATTAAGTCAAACAAAATGATAGCAAAAATTGCGAAAAAAGGAATGAATAGGGAAGAAAATTTTACGTGGGTTAAACACCCAATTGGCTCATTTGGTTACATGTACAATTTCAATGGGGCACAGTTAAACCGTTTAGAACTACAAACAGGTAACCCCAAAAGAAGCAAATATTGACTCACCATTAGGTAGGCTCTTCTCAACATAGTTGTGTAGTCCATATAATTGAGTTAGCATTGAACAAGCATATTATGAATTAGAACAGCAAATGATTTATGGATAGAGAGCCTTTACACACTCATGAAAATGTTTAAAGGCAGCAAAGTTTGTCTAGCACCATCTTACCAGTCAACAAGTAATACATTGGGACAAATTTGTCAAACATTGGTTAAATTATCAGGATAACCAGTCCCTTAAGGACATGCATATAGAAAAAAGTATTGCCAAATGTGGCGAGATGTAGATATTAATGTTCAACGCGCAACGTTATTTTGACAGGTCAGTATGTACAACAGACATGTTATGTTCCGGACAATCATAAAAAGCAGTTTAGACAAAACTCCTCATCGAGTCCCCTTGGCTCCACTGCTTCTAAAAGATGTAGCCAAAACATCTCTCTAGCATCCAGGAAGCGTAATGAGGGCGAACCAACTTCTAAAGTAAATTTAATGCGCCTATGAATTGAAGTAAATCGGAAAAAAAAGACAGCTCTCGTTTTGACCCACACCACATCCCAAAAATGTAGTCCATGTACCTTTTCCATAGGAGAAGGTTACTGGCCCATTTCAGTTGATCAAGAATGAAAGTTTTTCAAATTTGTACATGAAAGTCTTTGCATATACTGGGGCCATTGCCCTGAAATCTAAAGTAGTTATTGAATAGGATGAGATTCAATAATTCCAACATGGATTGTACCTTGCCTCTCACTGTATCTGAATTGAGAAGGAGTCATTCCACGGCATCCAAACCTTCATTGTGTGGGATAGATGTGTAAAGACTGCAGACATCTTAAGAGAATAATATACAGTCTGAAGATAATGCAGTAATGTCTTTCCTGACGTGTCCCTCAAGTAAGTAGGAATCACCTGAACTAGCGGTTGCAACAATCAACATAGATAGCCAGGGGATCGAACACACTGTCAGTCCCGGCCACAATGGGCCTAAAATGGT
Source organism: Ambystoma mexicanum (assembly GCF_040938575.1). Lineage (NCBI taxonomy): Eukaryota > Metazoa > Chordata > Amphibia > Caudata > Ambystomatidae > Ambystoma > Ambystoma mexicanum. The sequence goes on along the minus strand of NC_090928.1, from coordinate 542,406,619 downwards.
GTTTGAGCACAATTCTTCCAAATTTGAGGCAATCTGTAGAATACGGGGGTGATGGGAAATTGATAATGAGAAACCGTTTGGTTTTCAAACTTATCCAATCATGATCAAATGCCTTCAAAATCAATTCTTTAATCTCATTAATGGGGTTGCAGATCAGCTTAATATATGTAGGTTGACTCATCTCGTAATAATGCCAAGAAATTCTGGTTGTAATAGACAGTTTCCATTACAACGAGTGTCACTCTTATCTGCTGGTTTAATCGTGAGGTCTTCATCTCTGGCTAATTATTCTGTGTTCCAGTTGTCTATTTCTGATGTTATAAGGGGAGGGTCTCTGGTAGTTAATATTACTCAACGTGTTTGAAAAGACGATGCTGACAGAATTAAGTATTGAATTCGGAACATGAGGGTCAAAAACACTCTTTGCACGCATTTCTAATAGGTCATGCAAAACAGGCAAATATTCCATAGGTCGGATTTCAAAGAAAATGTTTAACCTAATCTTGCATAGTAGCTTGTGTAAACAGATTTTTTCTACAAAGAGAGAGTGGTATTACAGGTGGGAACAAACGAGAGGCCCCGATTAAGTGTGTCCAGTTGTCCACTTGTTAGTACTTTGTCACACTACCTGCCATTTTTGTGCCTCTCCTGGTCATCTTCTTAGGCCTAAAAAAAGGCCCAAGTCCAATGTAGGTATTGATGTTTCTACTCCCGTCCTACTAGCTACCCCAGGCGCACCCGTAGTGATATTTGTAGTACCAATTTGTCCGCCGCCTTCAGGTACATTAGGTTCTCCTACACTGCTGTTACTGCTACTGTCTGGGAGTGAATACTGCCAATGGAAGGAGCCCCGAGTATTCCCTTCCCTGTGAGGCCTGTGTGATGGCCCCCTCCAGAGAGGGTCCCTCCGCTACTTCTGTACTCTTGTCAGGCTCTTGCTGCTTTCCCGGCCTTCCCAGGCCAGTATCTCATGTTCAAATGTCTGAATGGGAGACAGGAGTGCAGCGCAAGGTCAGTACCTTGTTCTGCTGTCTTCTTCCTCCGGAGCGGGCCCCTCCGCCTACTCCTTCCCCTTCACAGGGCTCCTATCATTTAGCGGTCCATACCGGTCCGATGCCTGCTTTTTGGATTTCTGGCTGGGGGAATGGGAGGATTTCTGCTTGGGAAATGGGAGTGTTGTGCGCCGCGTATGATTGGGCGCTTGCTCTGTCCGCCTCTCAAATCCCTCCAGGCTCCTCCATTACTCCTGTGGGTTTGGCTTTGCTTTACCCAGTGCTTTTGATGGTTGGAGGTAGGACCGCTTGTTGAATCGGAACCTATTCCTCACTCTGAGTGTTCCGTCCTCCATTTTGGTTGAATACCTAATTTTTCTGCCGGCTTGATTTCCAAGCATTTCCATTGCAATTTTGGGCTTCAGGCTTGCCATTTCCGATGGCGGTGTTAGGGAGAATTCTCAGAAATGTGTCAATTCCTCTCTACCTTAGAGACACCGAGCAAATTTACTGGATTTTAGGACTTTACATTTTTAACCTGGAGAGAGTGAGCCCTTTTCCCCCCACCCCACTCTCTCATGTAATTTTATGTGATTTGAACTCTGTCAGACTCCATACTTTCAAAGAAACACAAACTCCATCATCTTTTACACTGTGTCACACAGCACCTTCAGTGTAGTGGCACAGGGAAGTCTTTTAGATTTCCCAAAGTTTAAAATACCTTCTCTTGGATAAACTACTGTTCCCCAAGAGCAGTGAAGTGAAATTGACTTTACTTACATGTGTAACTTTCTAGACCCAGCACACACTATCTTACAATAGGGTGCTGGAGGGGTTACTTAGTACCCCCTTTGTCTAGTTTCTCATGTAACATTTTTAGGTTACCCTTTTCTCGATGAATGGCTGGTGGCAGTGGTTTACTTTTAACCACCGTGGTGTGCTTTTACCGCGGGCTGCGTTCGTAGTAAAGCACTCAAGGGTGCCATTTTGTCAAAATGGCCCCAGTATTCTTTTTTTGCCAATTATTTAAATAATATGCTTATAACAATTAAAATTTTGCATATAAAATCTCATGGAATCACAAATACTACGCATAAGCTTTTAAAAAAAGACATTCGATCCATTAACAAATCACCAGCCTACCTGACCATCTTTTCTGATGCCAAAATCCGTGCAATATATCTGAAAGTCCGAACGAACACCATACCAACACGCTTCTATCTAGCCAAAACCAGACAAATCGCTCTAACAGAACATTTTTGCCGCTTCTGTTCAGACACTCAAAAATCTGAAATACTGTTCCACCTACTAATGGAATGCAACGATCTCTCAGAACAAAGATCTAGATTCGGCAGGTATTATAAAATCAGAGAGCAAATAATGGAGACGGAAGAAAGATGGATGGAGATGCTCAAAGGCAAATCGCAAAAACTGATCTTGACAATATGCCAATTTCTACAAGAAATTCTAAGTCGTGGCAAACCTGTAATAAGTTAACAAACCTTGGAAACCTGGAGACAAATGAAAAGTTTAAAAATTAAACGATCACATTTAAAAACAAAAAAAAAAGTTAGTACATCACCATTAAAACATCAATATACCATTTGATAACTTTTAAAATTTCTAAGATCATCACATAAAATGTCATCATATAAAAAATTCAAGTCATTTCCATCAAGTAATCTTCGCCAAGTATCAAGCATAATGCGCTTGGGAATAGTATCATTATATTTCATTAGGCATTTACTTTGTAGCTCAGCTAGGCTATTACATTCGCATATTATATGGTATGCTGTTTCAAGAGTATTTACTCCACATAATCTGCAGTATCCAAGTTGGAAGCCGAGTTTGGCCCCCAAAATGACAAGAACATTACAAATATTGAATTTAAACATCAGGTACCAGCGGATCGTGATACAATCTGGATATGCACATTGATAAATTGGTTTGCTTACCCTCATGGCTAGTTGGCTAAGAAATAACCCACTATTTACTTTTGACCTAAGATTTACTAACATTTGTTCATGGTCCAGATCATATATCATACTTTTTAGTTTCTGCTTAGTCTGTTTGATCAATTACAACAGCTAACCACCACTATCATTCTTAATCCACTTATAATAAACCCCTCTCCATCTATTTAAAGTTACAAAATCAACCTTGTTTTGTGCACTTTCATATTGTTCCATTGACTTAACCACAAAGGTACCATTAGTAAGTCTAGTCAGCTGGGCATACAACATGGCCACCATCAGTTCAATACAGCTATTAACACTTGGCAACTCACATTCTAATAGAATGTATTCATCTGAGAGATTTTTGGGCATTCTCATTAGGATCTTCAACAGTTTTGCTTCAAATAATTTCAACTCTTTCTTAAAATGACTCCCCCAGATTTCTGCTCCGTATAACATACAAGTTACAATTTTAGCATAATATAATTTCAACATTGTGCTCACTGAAAAATTCCCTTGGCTTCCAATAAATTTACTTAATGCCCTGGTCACTATCATACATTTACGCTTTGTTTTGGTCCAATGTTTTTTCCAGTTAAGCCTGTTGTCTATTATTACACCCAAGTATTTATATTCATTGACAACTTCAATCTGTCTCAGGTATAAACACCAATTTTAGATTTTTCTTATTCAAGTTTTTATAGTCAAACTTCATGATTTTAGTTTTATCTATATTGACCACCAGATCATTCGCCAAGGCAAATTTTACCAGTTCATCCAACTTAGCTTGAAGTCCCTTGGGTGTATAGTCTAATAAGAGGAGATCATCGGCATACCCTAGCCAACCAAGTTTTAGTATTCCCATCTTAATGTCATACATATGGGTGTTCCTCACCTCTCTTTGAAAGACTGTCAAATACAAGTTAAATAATATGGCCGCTAATGTACAGCCTTGCTTTACTCCACGGAGTGTAGGGATGGCTTCTGGTAGTCTCCCCTCTATATCAAGGCAAACTCTGACCGACGTATCTTTGTATAGCAGTTGTATCGTATACAGCAGTCCGGGGGGTAGTCCCCATTGTTTTAGCTTAGCCCATAGCTTGCTTCGTGAAAAAGTATCGAAGGCAGCCGAGAAGTCGACATACCAGACATATACAGACAGCCCACAAGCCTTCCACGAGTATTCCACAGCACTAAGTTGGCAATATTATGGGATGTTGAAGACCCCGCTCTAAATCCAGATTGGTTATCAGGCAGTACTCCACAACTGATAATCCATTGATTTAGATCATCTAACACGCTTTTAACAACAAATTGTGCTGGAATATCCAGCATGGCCAGCATCTTGTAGTTGGCTGGGTCGTTATGGGCACCTTTCTTGACTTGGGCAATTTCTTTATCAAGTTTGTCAGTGAGACTACAGTGAATGTTCCCTTCCACACCGTAGCCTCATTCTGTAACTCATCCTCTTCACTGGCTAAAGTACTCAGTGGATTGATTACTTGTGCCAAAAATACGCTATCAGGTACTCAATTGGGAGCGTCTTTTCTTTTTTACTATTCATAATATCCCACATGGCTTTACTATTTTTAATTTTGACGCTTGTGCCAAAGTAAGCCATATTCCTTCTTTTTCAAATTGTATTTTAGCCATGTTTTATGCTGCCTTTTAAGTTCATATATCTGATCTATAACATTTATATCATTTTCCTTTATGCATTTTTGGATATTCTTTCTAAGCATTTCTTTCCACTTATGTATGTCATTATCAAATCTCTTGATGTACCAGATTCCATTTTTCACCCACCGACCTATAACGTTTCTCATTACAGCAATTTTTATTTTTTCAGTTACATGTTCAAATTCGCGAAGTATATTACTCGGTGTTCAAAGGGCTACATTCAAACACTTCAATAAAGTTTTCCAACAAGTCTATAGCCGTCTCATACACTTTCTCAATATTTCTAGGGTTCCATTTTATTAGATTACCTGCATCATTACCTCGATATCCCCTTTCTTTTGATACTCATTGCTAGTTGTATTTTTATCAATTAGGCAGAGGTATAGGGGGAAGATGATCACTTTCCTCTCTGCACCCTACAGCCATATCTTGCACCAGCATACGTGCCCTTTTATTCACAATCATGTAAGTGTACTCATACTACGGCCACATATTCGAGTCACATGTTTCTCAGAATCCCCATGTGTATTACCATTCAAGATGGTTAGTTAGAATTCATTAAAAAGAAAGAGATCCATGCTTTGCCTTCCTTCTTATAGTGACAATCAAACGGTTCAGAATTATATTCTTCGATTGTACACTCTGACTCAAAGTTAAGTTTTGCATTTAGATCTCAAACAATAATTAACGGCATCCTACTTCCATATTCAACCAGTATTTTGGTTAAAGTTAATATATTCTCTTTGTTATGCCTTCCGTCAGGAGGATTGTATACATTGACAAAAACAAATGTATCTATAGTCGATGCCATACATGTTACAATAACTACCGGATTCCTTATGTTTAATCCCACTCTGTGGCTGTTAAATAGGAGGCAATTAATCCTCCTTTTGGACGTCCTCTAGATCCATGAGTTGCATTACTTACATGATTACTACCTCCATCATTTTCACATTCAGTAACGAGCCACGTTTCCTGCAAGGCAATCATTCTAAACCTAGCAATATCATCAAGAAGACCATCTTCGCTTGTATAGTGGGCATTTCCTCGAGTGTTCCAAGATCTCCACATCATCAGGAACAATATTCAAAATGAGATTTAAATGCAGTGGGGAGCCACTGCCAATACCCGTCAGGAATTTCTTCATCAATAGGTCTATTTGGTTTCTCAGCATCTATCTTTGAGTTCATTTTGGTCACCCTTTTTTCTTTACTCTGGAGTATGCTTGCTCACCTCTTGTTTGGATGTTTCTACCTCATATTTTACTTTCCGTATGTATTTTTCATTACATGTGTAACCTATCTTCTCGAAAAGCTTTTTCTGACTCAATATAAAATCATGTATGGACTGTTCATAACACCAAACATTAGTGATAAGTCTAGTAGAGCTTACTTCTTGGTCCACTATTTTAAAATCATCAGATGCAATCATCCGCAGGGGTATAATTGCTGCACATATTGAGAGGATGTGATGTCTATTAAGTACCATCATCTCGGTAGTATCTACTTTTTCTATTTGTAGGGCCAATATCATATTGCTCATGTCAACCAACTCCTTGTTGTTTGTTTTAATATTTGTTTCACTAACCTTTTCAATATTCTGCGGGGTGCCATTGGTGTTCCCCTTACCGCTCAAAGCTTGTGTTTTTCATGCATTCCTTACTTACACCTTCATCACCGAAACGTGGAGCATTCTCATATAGCTTACGTACATCAATCAATATATCCGCAGCAGGTTTTTTTTTACTTTTTCTTTTTCCGTATTACCGCCTTCTTGGGGGAACCCTGCCACCCCGCGCTAAGTTTACCTGAATGCAGCTTAGATGGATTCATTAAAAAAATCTCTATCAGTACCATTAACCTTCTTTTGTCTTTTTATATTGTTCTTACTGCTATCATTCACCAGAGGCTAATGTATCGCAACCTTATGTTCACCCACATAGTTACGTTCTTTGTAGATCGACGATGCTTTCAATTCAATATTAGTTCCCTTCTTATTAGGTTCAGGTTCAAGTCTTTCTATCTTATTCAACTCAATGGTGTCCTCTACATCAAAAATACAGCCATTATTGGTACCTTTTGTCTTAGTTATACTATACATGGCTGCTTTTCCATACCTTATTTTCTTCTTAGATTTTTTCTATCTTAGTTGTCTTTTAGAGTTCATATTTTCCAAATTCTTTTTACTACACCTACCCTTCTTGGATGAAATATATTCTGACACTGTATATTAATTTTTTTCCTTCCAGTGGCTCGCTCAGTTTTCTCTGATCATTTATATTCGAGTGGTCACACAAATTTCCACACTATTTCTGTGTTAGTATTCGTACTTTTACCACACATATTTCCTGCTTCTTTTACTAACATCACATAGTAGCAGTGAGTGTATAGCTAGCTTATCTTCTAGACTCACATTTTTCCACAATCGTAAATAAAGCATTTTCCAAAGCTGGAAATAGCTCCTCCGAGTTAATACTCATAAAGCTTGTTTCATCCAATAGCTCTACCTTGGAAACATTAGGTTTACATTCAGGCACCCTAACAATCAATTTAATCGGGAATATAGTGGTCAATTGCCAGGCAAACTTGCCTTATAACTATTAAGCCAGAATTGGTTCTTCCTACCATTGTGCATGAGTTTAATACCACTAGTGTCATCTTGCTTGATCTTATGTGGTATATTATCACCCATTTTCCCTTGAGGGTTTTTTAAAGAGCGTAGTTGCATTAGTTAAGGTAGTGTCACTTATACCCCCAGTATTCCTCTTATTTACCAACACTTCTACACACTCAATTTAAATCTACGTATTAATAAAATTAGTGCCTTACCCCATAGCACACCACGCACATTGAACAGTAAACAGTACACTTTCGAGCACTTCCTGGTGCACGCGCGTGGTGCCCTGTATTGTGGGTATTTCAGGCTTCACTGGGGAAATAGAGGGGAAGGACCTCCTAATGCTTGGTCAATCACTGCTTTCTCAACCCAGTTTAGCCTGCCAGCTGGATACTTGCAATCGCTTGACAGAGAAAGCCCTCTTATTCGGCCCACAATTCAATTTTATATAACAACCACTTGCTTGTAGCGGTCATAAGTTACCTTCTGTAGCCTTATTGATGCCATTCAGGACTCTGGCCCATGCTCCGATGTGAAATAACGTCTGCAGCTCGCGTTTATTGTGGCCATTTTTGCCATTTCTTTGTGGAAAGGTCCTTCTTGAGATTTACTATACGTGCCAAACCAGGGTTGGACCCTTGGTTTGTTTTGCCTTTGGAGGAATTCACAAGTGGCTCCAGGGTGTCTGGTGGGGGCAGGAAGCGAGGGAGGTACCCAAAACTCCCAGTGCTTAGTCTCCTATGAGACAGAAATGCACTCTTAGGTGATTGGCTGGCATTCTGGCAAGGACAGCCACCCTGCTGGGTGACTGACAGGTAGGCTGGAAATAATGGGAGAAGCCTGCATAAAAAGGCAAGGCTTTTTGGCTTGGAAGGCAGAGTCGACCACTGGACGAAGGAATCCGAAGAAGAACTTGGAAGAGACACCTGCTGAAACTCCTGGACCGTTGGGTTTGCCCGGTGAAGCCCCGCTTCTGTGCTGAAGCTCTGAATTAGCCTAGACTAGAGAAGCCCTGCAAGGACGACTTTTCCCTTTGAGTTGGTGGAACCAATCAACTCCAAAGTAAGCCACCTGGACATCCTCTCAAAGCTGGTTGAAATTTCACTGGAGTTGCTGCTGGAACCAAAGAGCCAGGGAGAGGAACACCAGATCGTGTGCGTTGCTTTCGAGTTGGCCAAGAGCTCCAGGAAGATCCTCCGGACCCCGAGGAAGCAGGACCGACCGAGCCTGAGCCACCTCAACAGAGTGCTGGACCCCAGATGCAAAGAAAGCCCCTCTCAACAGCCAAGAGTCCACAGTGGTGCTATTTGCTGAGACATGAGGAGCAGAAAATGTGAAGTGCCACTGAATAGAAGTTGGTCCTTTTCGGTCTCCTTTCGGTCGCTGATCGTCCCGTCGCAGTGCAGGAGTCCTCCAGGCGTCCTCCCTCTTGTCCCCACGACTGAGGTCCAGGAACACAGGACCTGCAGCCAGGTGGAACCATTTTTCCTCTAACCAAAAGGTACTGTACAATCTAAGAGAACTTACCTCTTGTGTAGCCTCACTTGTTCTACATTGAGACTGGTCTTGGTTACTTCTGTGCAGTTTCTAACAGCTTCTTTACCTCACAAGCCTAAACAGCTTGTGGCCCTGCTTTGATTTCTTCTTTTCTACAAAGACTTCTAAAACATTGTTCAAGACTTTTACCGACCTGTAAGACGTGCTTCAGCTCACCTAGACATTTGTCCAATTGACTTTGGCTTGGCCTGGCTCCCTGAATAAATCTTCCCTCTGACATTGTGTTTGGTCTTCCTTCCAGGAAGGGGTCAACTAACTTTGCATTGGGGGTTAACAAAGTACTTACCTGCTTTCAGAATGCTTGTGAGATCTCGTTTCGTTCTAAATAACCTTTATCTTTGACATGCCCTTAAGTATTGTTCTAAATAACAGTGATATATTAATGTCCACAGTGTCTTAGCCATTTAAGTCACCTGAGGTGACTACTAACAGTGTGTATTTGTGTGTTACTATTATATTGCCCCTTCTGAAGGCTTACTCAAACTGACTGTTAAATTAACAATTGTTCAATCAAGAAACCTTGTGTGTAAGAGTTTATTTGAATACTTGTCACTGTGAATCTCTGTTTAACTCCACTAAAGCTCACATTGACCCCTCTTGAGATAAGCCTGGTTATTCAATCACGCTACCGACCTGTGTTTTACAGACTTATACCAAAGGCTGGGTTCCTATTGCCAGGAGGTCAGGGTTGTTGTAGTGCACCCAAAGGGTACTGCATATAATCTTGCCTAACAGGCAGGAACCTCCAGTCCACATTTCTATGTTTCAGGCATGCCTCAGATCAGGGTATTCGGGAGTAAAGGGCAGCTGAGTGTACGGAGCTCACCGGGGCAGCATTTGTCTCCGCCCACTGCTCCTATCACATTTTTGTACAGCGTGAAGGCAAGCATAGGTTTAGACACAGACTGACTTATTTTAGACTATTACACAAAGACGGCCATTAGAAACATCAGTTAAGGGAGTAAGGCCAGTCAGGCATTCCACCACCCCAGGAACCTTAGTAAATTAAGATTTTAAGACAAATACGTTTGAGACTGTTAGCCTCATTATGAGTTTGGCGGTAGCCGTGCCGGTAAAAACAGCACGGCTGCGGCCGGAGTCATTTTTTTCCAGCACCCGGCAATGGGGACTTACCCGGGCATTACAGCCCTGGCGGTTCCGGTGATTCCTCACTGCCGGGTGCCGGAAATATCTACTCCCCATTCCAGTTCCATTGGACTCGATGGGAATGGGGGGACAGATGCACCAGCGCCATTCATGAATGGTGCCAGTGCATCCGTCAAGGTCTGCGGGCGGGTGCTGTTCCACCTGCCAGGTCAGACCTGGCGGGCGGGAGGGCACCTGCCCGCAGAACTCATAGTTTACTGTCTGGAAACAATGGTACCGGCACGTTTACCGGTTCTGTTGTTTCCGGATCAGCAACCTTTTAATGACCCCCTGTGTCTCTCTTGATAGTATGCCTGTCTCACAGCTTTTTGCCGCTATCGTCATATCGTGGCAAATACACCAATGAGGATTGATGGTGTATACTATGCAAAGAAGAACTTGAGAGTCTAAATCATTACTTACCTTCCTAATTTTCCCAATTCTGGATAGTCCCAGAACGAAAATCATTAAAATGCTTGAAAAGAGCAATAGGTGTGTTTTTAAGATGGTGGGCAATGCATGACTAACACAATGTTCATGTTTTTGGAGTGGAGTTCTTTGCTCCAGAGCAAAAGCCACTACCTAGTTACAAAAATTACACGACACTGCATAAAATCAAATGGAGACAAAGCGCATACATGTTTTTGTGAAAACAGTTAGGAGGGGAGAGATGAGGAATTCTCTTATCACTTGTTATTATAAGGATCATTACGTATTAAACCTTGTACTAACGCCCCTCTGCCCAAAAACAGCAGGCAATGTTTTAGACCAGACCCCCAAACATAGCTTAATGCATACTGTAAGCACAACTATCGGGGAAAAAGAGCTTTTGGCAGTTAAAGTACTTCGATGGGCTAGAGAACTGGTCAACTTTTCAGAAGGCACTAACTAGGGACGAAAAAGGACACCAGGCCCCTCTGATGCAGCTTCAAGCAAGAGATGCACATGGAATCCATGCTCTACGAGCCTCATAGAGCATGGCAGTGGTAGCCAGCGCATAATATGTTACAGGGCGCACCCTCCTGTACTATGCACACACCATCATTAAATATTCTGTTATCTACAGCACCCCACTTCAGCAATGTTGTGCACGACTGAGAATCAGCATGTACTGCAGGTCCTCGTGCAATTAAAGTCCCATGTGGAAGCGTGCACAGCATCTGCCCCTGCAGGCACTTGCGGCGCATAGCCCATCAGAGGTCAAAAGGAGGTTTATTTTGATATTCTGTTCATGTCCTCTATGGATAGTGATGAGAGATCTGGCAAAAGGGTTAATGCAAATCTCGTTCAAATCTGAACAGATTGATACAGACCTGCCTAAACCCTGGGATTGGCATGGAGATGCCGAAGTTGAGACTTTCTCTGGGGAAGAGCGGGAGACCTCCGAGATTTCTGGTGTGCACAGCCATCTAAGTTGGGGTGGAAGAATAAAGATGAAACCCCTTACCCAGGAACCGAACCTGTGCCCTGCACAGTGGCATCAGAGCATTTATCTCACTGAGCCATCAAGTACTACATTTAATGAATCTTTGTCTATTGACCCGATTGATGCCCTCCTCCTTCACTGAACTGCTAATTTAGGGAGTTACAGAGTTAGCATACAGCGTGAGGAGAAGGGGCTTAAATAGTATGTGCAATCACCCAGGCTTCGCAGCCTTTGTTACTGTAATAAGTTACATGACGCATTACTTTACATTCTGGTAGTTATAGTCTTGCATTCAAGATGGAGAGAAAAGAAAGTTACCACGCTACTGTTTGCTTAACATATTTCTATAGCGGTTTATAGATCGGTCAAGTTCGTTTATTTTGATTTGGAGTACTTTTCAGTTAATCTCTTTAAAAACAGAATCTTTCTGAAGTCCACACACTGAACATATTACTATTAACCAGGCCTAAGAAAATATGCAAGTGAAACCCCTAAATGATGGGCTGGTCTGAAATCCAAGCTTTAAACAAAATGCGTGATCCTGGTCAAATCAGTTTATCCTTCTGTGCATTAGGTTAAAAAAAAAAAAAAATTGTTAAACAGATGTTTCAATATAATTACAAACATAGATATGTTACAAAATAAAGGCAGGCACACTTTTTTTTCTCCCCTAGCTATTGTACTAGTTTTTAAATCTACAAAATGGGTGCGTCAAGGGAAGGGTGGCTTCTATGGCTTTAAGTCCGGGTTTTCATTCAAGCGCGAAGGTGGTTTCCTACACTTAAGAGAAAAGATACCAAAGCATCCCCTACGGACGGTCCATTCAATTCAGACATAACTCAAACGTTCGGCTTACAAATGCGTAAATAACAGTTAACGTAACGCAGCTGGACTTACGTTTGTATTGTCACCACGGAGCCTTAAAAGGTTGATAGATTTGCGGAAATAGCGCCAATCTGGGTGCGTCCAGTTCCTGTCCCGAAGTGGTGAGTATACTTCCCATCGGAGGAACGGGTCCTGCAAAGCTCCGCCTCCTCTTCATCATGTGAGTTCCACGTTACGTTCAGGACATTTACACATGTGGTCTACGCTAGCTCCACCAGCGCCTCGTGATCATTGCAGGAGCGGGAAGGCAGACCCCGGGGCAAGCATCGTGGCTGATAGCTGATGAACACAGTGCATTCTTCCGAGATTAAGAACGAGGCTGGTGATAACGACGGCAATGCCGCAGTTGTTGTCAGTCGAATTTAAAACAGTTTACATTTTGCAACTTATGTACTCATACATGCCAGCATTGTCGACAACCTAGGAGGGAGACTTTGAAACAGAAAGCGGTAGACAGGAATTTCCCCATATGATTGCATTGGGTATTTATTTTAGGCGACAGCAGGTAAATAATATCAATATTTTTCATCCAAAAATCGGGAGTCTCCCGCCTGAAGGGCTGATTCATGGAATTATTTAGGCCGAAAAACAGGGTTTTGTGTGCCATTCTGCCGCAAATCCCCATTTGTTAAACAGGGATTTGTGGGCAGAATGGCACACAAGTCCATGTTTTTAGGCGCAAATAATCCCATGAATCAGCCCCTAAATCGTGAGGGTTGGCATGTACGGGTACTGTGCAGAAATTCGTAATACTGGGTAGATGTGTGATTTGCTTTTCCCAGTGTGATGAGGCATTTGGGGATTTGACAGATGCAACAGATTGGGGGAGGGAGCTACAGGCCTGTCCCGGGGCGAAGATTTTGGCATGGATCCCGTGCAGAAGGCAGATTCCTAGTATTTTGGGACTTTACAGAAGTTCTGAATACACGTGTCCTGTTCTGAGATGTTATTTGTGTATTTGTCATGTGAGCAGAGGGGGCTTGTTTGTCCTTTGTAGAATTGGGTATTTGTTCTACTCAGAGTGGAGAAGATGGGCACTAATATATCAACTGCAGGATTAGGAGGGGCAGCTTGACCCCAGCCAGGGATCAACAATGAAAGAAACATGAAAATTTCATAGTGGTCCGGGGACTTCGCCCCCTGCTTCTTGTGAGGAGGGCTCTGCAGCTGGGAGAAAGTGTGCCAGCTACTTTCTGGTGTCATTGGCACACCTGCTCCCTCCTTTCCTGTCACTCTCTGGCCAGCCTATTTTGGACCTCTTCCTGCTCTCACCTGTGAGGCTAAAAACCTTGTGGTCATCTTCGACTCCACACTCTCCTTCTCACCTCACATCTCTGACGTCTCTAAGAAGTCACACTAACAGCTGCACCTCCTCAGAGGTATTCTTCCTTTCCTCTCCTTCCCCCAGAAGCTCACTGTCTCCAGAGCTCTGGTTCTCTCTACACTGGACTACTGCAACAGCCTCTTTCTAAATCTTCCTGCCTCTACTCTCTGCCATCTGCAACTCATCCAAAACAGGACTGTGAGACTTGTCCTTGGCCTCAAGCCAGGGATCGTATCCCTCCAGGTCTGAAATCTCTGCACTGGCTCCCAGTGGCTGCAAGGATTAAGTTCAAAACCCTCTGCATTGTCCACAAGGCCTTCTGGGGCCTCAATACCCTCAACTCTCTCTGCCTAAATATCTTCCAGTGGTTAAGATTCATTCTAAACCTTCCAGCCATCACCTCTTTGTTTTTGCTTTGTCACCCCGAGTGGGACGGGTATGCCCAGACGTGGGTCCCATGCCTGCTGGGCCTAGTGACCCAAGCTACTCCTCACTGATGAGCCCCAACAAGGGCGAAACATGTTTGGGGATGCTTGTGGTCTCGTGCAGAAGGGATGTGACCTAGCAGTTCGGGCTGGACTGCCCCTTTTGGGGTGGGGCCAAGCCTGATTTGCATATGGTCTTTCCCCTTCTGTAATGGCTTGGCAGGCGAAGAACAGTGGTCTGGAGGGTAGCCCAGAGCAATGCCAGTGGTTAAGATTCATTCTAAACCTTCCAGCCATCACCTCTTTGTTTTTGCTTTGTACGGGTACTGTGCAGAAAGGCGTAATACTTGTTACTTGGGTAGATGTGTGATTTGCTTTTCCCAGTGTGAGGCATTTGGGGATTTGACAGATGCAACAGATTGGGGGAGGGAGCTACAGGCCTGTCTAGGGGCGAAGATTTTGGCATGTATCCTGTGCAGACGGCAGATTCCTAGTATTTTGGGACTTTACAGAAGTTCTGAATACACGTGTCCTGTTCTGAGATGTTATTTGTGTATTTGTCATGTGAGCAGAGGCGGCTTGTTTGTCCTTTGTAGAAGAGTAGAATTGGGTATTTGTTCTACTCAGAGTGGAGAAGATGGGCACTAATGTATCAACTGCAGGGTTAGGAGGGACAGCTTGACCCCAGCAAGGGCTCAACAATGAAAGAAACATGAACATTTCATAGTGGTCCGGGGACTTCGCCCCCTGCTTCTTGTGAGGAGAGCTCTGCAGCTGGGAGAAAGTGTGCCAGCTACTTTCTGGTGTCATTGGCACACCTGCTCCCTCCTTCCCTGTCACTCTCTGGCCAGCCTATTTTGGACCTCTTCCTGCTCTCAACTGTGAGGCTAAAAACCTTGTGGTCATCTTCGACTCCACACTCTCCTTCTCACCTCACATCCCTGATGTCTCTAAGAAGTCACACTACCAGCTGCACCTCCTCAGAGGTATTCTTCCTTTCCTCTCCTTCCCCCAGAAGCTCACTGTCTCCAGAGCTCTGGTTCTCTCTAGGCTGGACTACTGCAACAGCCTCTTTCTAAATCTTCCTGCCTCTACTCTCCGCCCTCTGCAACTCATCCAAAACAGGACTGCGAGACTTGTCCTTGGCCTCAAGCCCAGGGATCGTATCTCTGCAGGACTGAAATCTCTGCACTGGCTCCCAGTGGCTGCAAGGATTAAGTTCAAAACCCTCTGCATTGTCCACAAGGCCTTCTGGGGCCTCAATAACCTCAACTCTCTCTGCCGAAATATCTTCCTTCTCGAGCCCTTCGCTCATCCGCCTCCAACTCCCTCAGGGTCAGTCGCGTCTCCAAGCAACGAGTTGGTGGTAGATCTCTTTCTTCGGCTGGGGCCTCCCTCTGGAACAGCCTCCCTGCATCTCTGAAACGTGAGGAGAACCATCTCCGGTTCCGCAAGCACCTCAAGACCTTCCTCTTTGCTTCTGCTTTCTCTCCTCCTCTCCCCCGCTGATCTCCTGGATGAACCTGAATTTGCACTGGTCACCTGGCTACCTTCTGTTCTCGGGCCCAGGTCCCGTCCCCGCCAGTTGCACACTGGCACTGCCCCTCTGGCAGCCCCCTGCACTATGGGGGCTGTTTCTGTATCCCTACAGCCCACTACCATCACCCGACACCTAATGTCTACACTTACTCCTGCACTTGCCAACACTAGGCTGCACTTCTTATTTATTGTATTTATTGGTTTTTATTTTTATTTATTTGATTGTTATCCTATGTACTGCACTGCCCCCTCCCCTTTCTCCCTCGCACTTTTCCTTCCCCCCCAACCCCTTCACTTACACAATCTCAATGTCACCTGGCCTAGTAAGATCGTTGTCTCGGCCTTCGCTCTGTTTCCCCCTCCCTTGCCTCTTTGCGCCTTGAAAGACTTGTGTATAGGCGCGTTATAAATGCCATATCATATCATGTCGGGAAAGGTTTTCACACTTGTTGTCAGGAACCGTGTTGATCCTGCTAACTCACAGAATCTACAGTGCTTTCCATGGAAACACGCCCGACCACGTCATCAATCACATCATGTGATCATCACATCCCTCCCCAACTTGGACAACAAACAAAACAACTTTGCAGACATTACTATAGTCTGTGATTGCGGTTGTTGGAGTGTCAGTCTTGTGCCCTCTTGTTCACGCCTGTCAGTAGATGCCATTCAAGATGTACCCTTGGAGTCGAGTGGAGGTTACCAGTTGCCTGCTGAGTGCGTATTGTCCCCCGTCTTCTCTCCTTGGGGTGGCTGGCCTAGTTGGACTCATTCCCATGTCTCTTGGTTCTGCAGTCTCTTGTGCTGGAGTCTCTGGGGGTTCTCTCCATTCTCCTGCGGGTGGTGTTAGCTCGGCTGATATGGGGTGGGCTCTCGTAGGGGCTCCTTCCTCTTGAGTTTCTTTCCACGTGATGCTTGGTATCCGCCTGAAGTGGGACACGTTCCTGGTGACCGTCTCTGATCCCAGTGTAGCCGATACCAGCCCATGGTCTCGATTGGGTGATGGTCCAGGGTAGAGACTCAAAGGGGAGGGCCATCTTTCCGTGTCCAGTTTTTTCACTAGTGCGGTGTCCCCTACTTGTAGGCGATTGGGTGTTGCCCTTCTCGAGTGATCTTCTCTGGCATTGTGCTCTTGTCTTCTCTTTTCTATCTGCTCTAGGTCTGCTTGTGGGGGGTGCCAGGAGTGGTGCTGCTTCGATGGGCACCCCGAACATCAGGGTTGTAGGGCTGACTTGCGTGGCTGAGTGGGGAGTTAGTTGGTACGATCGGAGGAATCGGTAAAGTTCCAGTAGCCATGGTCGCCCACTGTCTTTGGCGATTCATACGCACTTATTGATGGATGCCATAAACCCCTCAGCGTCTCCATTTGCTATGGGCTGGTACGGTGTAATGTGGTGGTGTCGGACTCCCATGTTGTCAATGAAGCATTGAATTCTTTGCTTTTGAACGGAGGGCTGTTGTCATTTTTGAGCAATGATGATATGCCGTGGACAGCAAACATCTTCTCTAGCGCCGTTATGACGGAGGCCGCATCAGTAGAGTTGACGGGTTTGAACTCTGGATATCATGTATACTCATCTACGGTCACCAGGAGGTAGGCTTCATTGGCAATTGTGCAGAAGTCTACACTCAACATGTCCCAACGGCTCTCGTTTCTGGGTGGGCAGGCCATGGGCTCTGGAGGTCCGGGTCTGCGTGTCGCCAGACATGATGCGCAGGTTTCTACGAGGGCTATGACTTTCTGCTGTATTTGTGGCATCCACACTCGTAATTTGAGGAAGGCCTGTGCTTCACGATCCCCTGGTGCCCTTTGTGCGCAAGCTGGAGTGCTCCCTCTTGTAGGTTGAAGGGCATTACAATGCGGTGTCCCTTGAGGGAGGATCAGCCCTTCTGGGAAGACAGACAGTTCATGTCGGATCCTGAATAGGGCTTGCATCATTTCCTGTGCTTGGGGTATACGGTTGGCAATGGCTGTGAGGAAGGTTTTCCATTCGCCAGTTAGTATGGCTTCCTTGGTAATTTGGATACAGGGGTCTTTGTTTGTTTCAGTTGCTATTTCCTTCAGCCTCATTGCTTTTGGTGTGGCACAGATATGATGTGGCATACATGCTCCTGTGTTTCTTCGACTGCTTTGCATTCCGTTGCAGTGGCAGGTCTGGGGTGTTGCGACCGAAAGTCTCTGGGCTTTTCGGCCCCTGCTCTATAATGTACTTCGAGGTCGAACTGGCTGTGGGGTGACGTGCTGACCCCTTGAAGATCAAGACTAAAGGTTTGTGATCTGTCAGTCC
This sequence comes from Ambystoma mexicanum, assembly GCF_040938575.1. Classification (NCBI taxonomy): domain Eukaryota; kingdom Metazoa; phylum Chordata; class Amphibia; order Caudata; family Ambystomatidae; genus Ambystoma; species Ambystoma mexicanum. The sequence goes on along the minus strand of NC_090928.1, from coordinate 542,388,786 downwards.
TTTTACTGGGTGGCCCAGGATGTATACATTAAAGTGTCTGCAGCCCCATATAATGGCGAGGGCCTCCTTCTCTATGTGGGCATAATTTCTCTCGGTGGGAGTGAAGGCTCTGCTGGCGAAGGCGATGGGAACTTCAGTTCCTTCTTGGTCATTCTGTGTGAGAACTGCTCCAAGGCCAACAGGGTTGGTATCAACCAGTAGTTCTGTTTTTCGCGACGGGGCAAAGAAAGCCATGGTGGTGTCGCTGGATAGAGAGTCTTTTATTTTCTGGAACGTCGTCTCTTGGTTCTCGCCCCACTCCCACGTCGACTTTGTCTTAGTTCTCACAGTCGAGTGGCAATGGTGGCCAGGTCGGGGAAGAATCGCCCGCAGTACGTTGCCATTCCTAGGAAGCTACGGTCCTCTGTTGTGTTGGTGGGGGCCTGTTTTTTTTTTATGTCGGCCACTCTTCCAGCATCTGGAGACACCCCTCTTTCATTGAATACGTATCCGAAAAAACATAGTAAGGGTTTTCTGAATTAGCATTTTTCCTCATGGAGGGTCAGCCCGGATTCTTCCGGTCGCTGGGGCGTTGATGCTAGCCGCCTGTTGTGTCCTTCATCCGTTTTGCCACAGACTAGAATGTCGTCACTAACATTGGTAATATCTACCATCTGGGTTGTCCAAATAAGATAAAAGCTACACGTGAGCTTGGTGGTCCTCTTTTTTTGGGGGCTAAGTGGGTGAGGACTGGGAACCAGTAATATCTATGAGAGTTCCACACTAGCTTCCCTCGTTTGCACCCAAAAAACTTGTGACAATTCTCATGCCATATATAGGAACTAGGAAAAGGAGTTTTAACTACGCCTTATGCCATGATCAAGTGCATATTTTAATTATTATTTTGTATAAAAAACACATGATTCATAATAAAACACAATAAAATACATTCACTATTGTGTACCAATGAAAAGTAAATTGAAACAACACATATTTCATCAAAAACACCCTTCTTTAGATTTTTTGGGGTGATAGTGAGGTTAGTAATGGATAGTGCGGGGGGTGTATTATTTTGTCGGTCCCTAGCCTACTTCCAAACAAGGATGACATTTTATCCTTTTATGTGTCAACACTTATTAGTGTTTATGGGTCCACTTAGCAACACAGCGTGTTCAGATGACTTCTAATTTGTGGGCCCGTCTTCGGGACGTTTTCTTTTCTTATACAATCATTCATGTAACAATCAACTGTTGCCTCACATCCGTCTTATTTTTGAGCGAAAGCAACTGTAAAAAACCAAATATGCTATTGGTTACTAAAAACGATTTAAAGAAAATATGGCAATCCCTGTCTAATATGTGGTAAATCTGTCACTAACCTTGTATTTCTTGCTTGGGGCGCGGGGAGCCCTTTCTAGGCACAATAGTGGGCCGCTGAGTGAGTTTAATTACATACTCTGTAACACACCAAAAAGAGCAAATATTTTTGGGTATGCTGTTCATGTTGTTTCACATATTTTTCAAATGTTCTCATGACAATAATATTGTTTCCTTACTTTACTTCATTCATGTCTTCAATATTTTTGCAATCCGTTTTGTGGCCTGTTAGTTCGTCTTATTCTTTGGTATTTCCTGCTTTTGTGCGACAGAAAAGTACATCACCCTTTATCCCTGCGATCCGCCATCTTTAATGTACTCATGAAATTCAAGTTGGAACAGAATGGCAAACAGACCGTCTACCGACTGGCCATGTTGTTTTGTTAATTTCCAATGCTCTTAATATATACCGGGGCACCCGTTGTTTTTATGGCATATCTTTAAGTTCATGTAGTCATGTGATATATGTTTCATTTTGCCTAGTTCGAGTGACTCCAACGTTATTTCGTGAATCCGCCATCTTGGATGTATTAATGTGACCGACTATTCAGTGGTGTCAACAAGTATGACCTTACTGCATTCTTTTTCACAACATGATCATATGTGAAAAAAGAAATCAGATGATAATTTGAATTTTCAATTGTTGATTACATGATGTTAATTTGAATACTTGCTATATTTCTAATTATCGAACTATAATTTTTAATAGTTTTAATGCGTCCCATTCCTATACACAGGTCTCAATGGATAAATAGTCCCCACTCAATTGCAATGTTGAGGCCGTCTTTTACAGAGTTTAATTGGTAAATCAATTTTTGTTCCAACTTGCATAGTTTCAAATCTCGATCGCCCCCACGCGATGTGCTGGAACGGTTTCAATTATGAACCAATAAATATCTTCCTGGTTCTGATGTGCTTCTTTGTAGTGTTCCACCAATGGTTTATCTGTTGTGGCATTTTTTACACATGACTGATGCTCACAAATTCTTTGTTGCACCAGTCTTTTTGTCTTGCCAATATATAGCAAGCCACACGGGCATTCTATGCCATAAATTGCCCACTTTGTATTGCAGTTTGTGAATGATTTTAGGCTCCATTTCCTACCTTTCAAATCTATGGGCCTCATTACACGGACGGCGGTAAGGGTTAACGGTCACCGTTAATGGTACCGGTGACCGTTAACCCTTACCGCCTTACTACGAGGTCCCTTTGCAGGTTGGAGAATTTAACGCCTGCTTTTTGCAGGCGTTAAAAACCAACCCGCAAAGGGACCAGGGAGCTAATTACGGTACCGCAATTTGCGGTGCCGTAATTAGTACCTTCCCCATTCCCATTATGCCCTATGGGGCGAAAATGGGAATGGGGAAGGGCAATGGGGGAAGGGGGAATTACCGCCCCACCAAAATTGGAATAGGGTGGTAATTCCCCTTTCCACCAAGGCGGTGCCGGTATTTTACCGGCATGGACCAAGGTGCTAAGAACGTGCTAAGAGCACCTTGGTCCACCGCCGTCCGTGTAATGAGGCCCTATGTCTTTAATGTTGCCTGTCAATTGGCATACAAAGCAGTTGCCTTATTTGAAGTGGCCAATAACTTGTGGGAGACCCCTCAAGGTAGTTTGTGTTTGAGAAACCTTGGCTTTTATGATGGGATAAGTATGGACCAATTTGTCACGTAACTTCGGCATTCTTTTGAATGCAAAACAGGGCTTATTGATTTTAAAATCCTCTGTTGAAATCATGCTCCAGTTTTTTATAATGAGTCTACGCAGATCATGGCTAATTGGAGAAAATGTGGACACATATCTAATCTTTTCCTCTACAATTTTGGGTTGTTTCACTAAACAGTCCTCTCTGTTTTTGTGTCGAAATTGTTTCAATGATCTGCGGATGATGTGAGCAGGATATCCCCTTTCTTTTAATTTTATGCTTAGCTGTTTGCTGTTAACTTCATAATTATCTTTAGTACTACAATTACGCCTGATGTGTAAAAATTGCCCATACGGAAGATGTTCTCGTAGGGATTGGGGATGGAAGCTATTATATAATAGCAAAGTTCTTTTGTCCGTCGGTTTTTTGAATAGGGCGGTGTTCAGTTTATTAGATGGTGACTTAAACATTTCTAAGTCCAAAAAGGCTATTCTGTTTTTGTTAGATGTCATGGTGAACTTGATACATGCCTCTTGGGTGTTTAGCCATATTAGAAATTCTGGCAGACTGTTTTGATTTCCTCCCCATAGTACAAAGATGTCATTGATGTAACAATGCCATGACTTCATTTGGGTCTTGAATAGGTTCTGATCCACATATACTGATCTAATTTCTAAATCATCCATTAAAAAGATTAGCTAAGTCTGGGGCAAAGGTAGCACCCATACTTGTTCTGTGCATTTGTTGATAGAATCCTCCATCAGCCAGAAAAAAGTTGTTAGTAAGAGCCACTTTTATGCATTCGGCAATAAAGTTTGATGGGACGGTTTTGTTAGATCTTTTCTCAAGGTAGGAATGCACAATTTGTAAGCATTTTAGCTGAGTGATGCTTGTGTACAACGATTCAATATTGAGTGTAACCAAGATGTCATCCTCCTCTGCTGTTAGGGTGTCCAATATTTTTATCATACTTGTGTCTTGCACATATGATTTTATCCTCTCAACATATGGTCTCAAGAAAGTGTCTGCGTACTTAGATAGTGGTTCTAATAATGAACCTATCACAGCCACAATTGGGCGTCCTGGTGGTACTAGCACATTTATGTGCATTATTGGAAGGCAATAAAAAGCCGGAACAATAGGATTATGCCTAATCAAAAAAGATTTCTCATCTTCGTCAATCCAGCCGTTATCTAGGGCGTGGGTTATAAGGCTGTCAATTTCTTCAGAAATTCTGCTTGTTTGATTGTGAGGTAATTGTTTATAGAAATGTCTATCATTCAATTGTCTTTTTTATTTCTGTGTTAACCAATGAAGTTGCCCATAGTACGACTCCTCCACCTTTATCGTCCATTTTAATCAAAAATGATGGATTGTCCTCAAGATTTTTGAATGCACACCTTTCTTCTTTTGATAGATTGTCTTTGTGGCTATTTCTTGGGTTTAACAGACATCTAGTTTCTTTAAGAATTTTATTTTCAAAGCTGAGAATTTCAGGACGGATCATCGTTGAAGGGGGAGTAAAGTATGACAGAGGTTTTAAGCGAGATGTGCTACCCTTTGTATCTGGTTCCTTCGCATCTGTAAAAAAATATTTCAATCTTAAAATGTGAAAGAAATAGCGTAATTCAATTTCTGTCTTAAAGTGCTCTGCTTTTGACACTGGAACAAAGGTAAGTCCATTTCTAAGCACTTCCACTTCAGTACAAGAAAGAATATGGTCGCTTAGATTAAAGATAGGGATTACCAGTTTTGGGGGGGTGGTTGCCATTGACACGTTCTCATGCCGTGGTTGCCTGGCTGGTGGGTTTTGCCCCGTTTGCCCTGTCCCCAAAAAATTGACCTCTTCTGGAGTTGCCACCTCTATTTGTCAGCGAACTGCTGTTTGACCCCGAATCACTGCTGTTAGATGAGTTGTAAAAGGTTACAAAGTTTCTGTATGATCTTGGATTATTTGATCCTCTATTAACATTCTGGTTTTAGTTAGATTGTTGATAAAAACCAGGCACCAGATATAGATAAGTCACCTCTTCTTTGTAATTTTGAATGTCCCTTTTCAGCTTCCAGATCTTTTTGTCAATCATAAAGGTTTTAAATTTTGCCATTTCTTCGTTTATTTTGTCAAGCAGTACTTTAGTGTCAGGAACAACCGATTCGTCCTGAATTTTCTTTCTAGAAGCAGCAATTCATCCTTTTGCATTTTAGCCGCCTCTTCTGCCGTCTCTATTACCAGGATCACCCAATCGCGGGAACATTTGTTTCCAACCCCACTAAAATTAACCATAAATTTAGGATTCTCTAGAAAAACGCGGGGTATATTTTTAACTTGAAACCCTTCTGGGATTACACCCGCCTTAAGATATTCAACCATGAGCTGTCCGTGGGATTCAGTTCGAATCAACTTCTTTCATTTTGGGTCAATAAATCCAGATCATTTGGATTAGTGTGGGGTACAACATCCACTCCCGCTGTTGGGGGTCCTAGAATTGATGGTTGATCTAGACACTTTTTATATAGGCCTTTGGAGAATGATACAATATTTACATTTTCCATGCTTTTAAATGAGCTCAACCAACTATCTGGGTTGTCCAAATAAGATAAATGCTACACGTGAGCTTGGTGGTCCTCTTTTTTGGGGGCTGAGTGGGTGAGGACCGGGAACCAGTAATATCTATGAGAGTTCCACACTAGCTTTCCTCCCTCGCACCCAAAAAAGTTGTTACAATTCTCATACCATATATAGAAACAGGGAAAAGGAGTTTTAACTACGCCTTATGCCATGATCAAGTACATATTTTAATTATTATTTTGTTCAAAAAAACACATGATTCATAATAAAACACAATAAAATACATTCACTATTGTGTATCAATGAAAAGTAAATTGAAACAACACATATTTCATCAAAAATACCCTTCTTTAGATTTTTGGGGTGATAGTGAGGTTAGTATTGGATGGTGCAGGGGGTGTATTAATTTGTCAGCCCCTAGCCTATTTCCAAACAAGAATGAAATGTTATCCTTTTAAGTGTCAACACTTATTAGTGACATTGGTGACACCCGGGAGGTCCTGTAGTACTTTCCTGATTTCATGTTGAAATACCTCCGCTGTGTAGGAGATTCTAAAGTTGAGCCGGCGATATCCTCTTAGCCCAAGGTGCGACAAGAAGGTCATGGTGTACCTCGATTCCTTCGCCAAGCAGATCTGATGGTACCCTGATCTTAAGTCTAATTTGCTGAAAATGGTGGCGGCAGTTAGGTCCACAATGAATGTGTCCACTGTCGGGGTAATGTGTCTTTCTCGCCCTATTGCAACATTGAGCAGGCACATGTCAATGCATATCCGTACAGCATGCACAGTTTGGGCTTCGCTGTCACGACCATGGGGGATACCCAGGGTGTAGGGTCTGTGGTTTTTTCAATTATTCTAAGGACTTCCAGTGTGTTAAGTTCTGCCTCGACTGCCGTTCTCATGTGTAAAGGGACCCTTCGGTGCCGGGCGGTCCTCAGGGTCGATGTGAAGTTTTATTGTCCTCCCTTTCAGGCACCCGCTGCCTTGGAACAGCTTCCTGTGTTTGGTCAGCAGGTGGTCAATTTCTCTGGAGTGGAAAGCAAATGTGAATAGTATCAGCTCTAGTCTTTCAGCGGTTGGGCAGCTGAGTAGTGTCTCGATTCTGGCATCGACGATGTAGACTCGTGTTTTGCAGCTCTTCCCGCTGTATGTGAGGGTGGTTTTGAAGTACCCTATGACTGGCAGGGGCTTTTTGCTTCTGTATGCGAATAGCTGTACAGGTTTTCGCTGCAGCATTTGTCTGCGATTTAGCTTGTCGAACTTTGTGGTCTGCATTACATTCACTGTGGCGCCATTATCGATCATCATTTTCACCGGATATCTCCAACTGTTACCATGCATCTGCGATGGGATTTGCTGTTGTGGGGTTGTTTGCCATGAACCGGCTTGACTGCCGAGATAATGTGAGCTTATTCTCATCTTGATTTGTGGTAGCGGTTTGCGCAGTCTGTGGAAAGTTCTCTGCCTAATTGGTTGCCGTCATCGCTGCTGCTGTCGGCATGGTCCCCTTCGACTGCTCGGGCCCGCCCTCTGTGCGTCTCGCGGGTCCGGTTGGGTTGTCTCTGTGGGTGGTGGTCTGGCTGCCGTGGGCGGAAGGGCTGTGCGTTCCTGCACCTTGGATCACTTTTCCATTCCTGGGCTTTTCTTTTAAGCAAATGTTCTTTGGCTCTTTGGGAGTTAAGGCATACTGACGCTTCCCACGCTTGTAGCACATGGTGCCATATGCCGGGCATGGTTCCCCTTTGTGGTGTTGGCCGCCCCACAATAGACAATCCCTGGGCTTGCTCGCTGCTTACCCCTGTTGGAGTCAGTTCTGCTGCAGTGCATTGATGGTGGTCCTGCTATTGTGCTGTGTTTCTGTGTTGAGGGGTAGGCGACTGATCATCTGCTCCATTTCTGCCACGTGCTCGTCCGTCCTCTCCTGTTGACGTCACGTGGTGAGGATGGTGTCTAGTGGGAGATTTGTCTCCAACAGGATGGTTCTACAAAGTTTCTTGGAGGAGAGTCAATGTATGACCTGCTGTCTGACTACGAATTCGTCATCGGGGAATAGCACCCGATGTCCATTTCCTGTAGCTGACCATGGAAGTCGTCAATGCTTTCTTGTGGGCGCTGTCTTGCCTGGCTCATTTTGAAGCGTTGAAAATCCGGGCTTAGTTGGGGCTTGAACTTTCTTGTTACATCGGTTGTCGCAGTCTCGTAGTCGTGCTCAGGGACTCGGTTTGGGAGCACATTGAAGTGTCTCAACGCCATGGTGCCAAGGTTGAGCATTAGGAACGCCCTTTTTTCTCATTGATTTTACATGATTTTCGGCTCAGTTCAAATTGTTGGACCCACAGCTCCCAGCAGAGCACTGCCCGGGGGCCAAAAGGCTTGAATGGCTTCATGAATGTGCCCTGCGTGGTATGTAACCACGTGCTGGTGTCTGGGTTGTGGTTCACTGGCCTGGCCGGTGATGCAGCTGGGTCCTTGGCCATGGTGTGGCTCTATGCTGGTGCAGGTGGTGCTAGATGGGCAGGGAAGCCTGTGTGCCGACCAGGCGTGTCACATGCACTCAGGGTTGGCTCCTCGTGGAGTGGGCCGTTCCTGGTGGTGTTGTGCTGCCTTGCGCTGGTGTTGGGCAATTTGCTGGCTTTGGTGGCATTGCAGGGTGAGTGGCCTGCACACAGGCCTATGGTATGGGCCTTGGAGCTGTGCTAGCTTTGGTGGCTTTGTAGGGTGAGTGGCCTACAGACAGGCCTATGGTATGGCCTTGGAGCTCTTGTGCCATTCAATGGTGGCCGGTGGTCGGCGGCGGTATGCTTGTTGGCGTGGTAGCAGCCCTAGTTGTGAGTAATGGGGCCTGGGAGGAGCGCTGGCGGCTCGCGTGTAGTCACAGCTTTCTTTGTTTGTGTGATCATTGTTCCTGACACCCAGGCACCGTGGGGGAAAGGCGCGACTCCGAGGTTGATTCTGCAGGTCCGTGGGTGCCTGGGTACGTGTCAGCAGGCCAGTACGGCATTGCGCCGTGTCGGAGGAGGGGCAGCAGTGGATGGGTTCCGTCTCCGCTTCGTCGCCAGTGTGACACTCTTCATGTGGGTGTCCGGGGCAGGCCTGGACACGCTGCGCCAGGGCAAAGAACGAGACACACACACACAGTACCAGAGAGTCCTTTGGCGGCTTTCCCACTCCCTTTTACTGTTGTCAATCACCTGGTCTCACCCAACCACGCCATCAATCACATCATGTGATCATCACACTATGTATGCACAGTGTTCCTATCACACCTTACAGGCGTTATGTAGAGCGTTACGTGTTGCCATGGACACACGACGCATGTCAGTGTTAGGCAGAATTATATGCAGTACCCTTTGGGAACACCACACACAATTAAGACTACAAGTGACAGTACAAATTCACCTTTGGTACAAGCCTGTACTACACATTAAAGTGGTAGCGATGGCTGAGCAAGTGAGCTGTATCAAATAGTTTCACAAAGGACAGCAATTACTATGATTCAAACAAACACTGACTCAAGGTTTCCAAGTAAAAGAATATACATTTATTTACTCTTTAGTTGTATAACATTTCACTATCATAAAGCAGTTTAAAAATCACACTCTTAATACAACACACCACTCCCAATAAGTTCCAGACAAGTTAAGCTCACAAAATGAAGTGGGAGCAAAATGGCACTCCAGCAATTTAAGAGGGAGGGAAAGACAAAGTTAATAGAAATTGAACCTGTAACGCTCACCTGACTCCCACGGAGGCGCTGGCCTGGTTCGCGCTGCTGTGACCTCTTCTAAGGTGATGCACAGGGTTCGGAAGACGGACTGGACCGGGCCCCCAAATCTGGCTTGTCTGGCTCGCAGAAGTATCCTTCTGTAGGCGAAAATAGGGGATTAACTGTCTGCGGGGTAATGCAATCGGCCTCCCACTTTCCCCTCTCACCCTCCTCGAAACCCTTCTGTGATTCCTTGTAGCGTCTCACCTTAGGGTCTGGAAGGACGAGCTCTCCATCCTGCTTCTGATGCAGGGGCGCGTTGGTATCCAGTTACTTCACTGGATTTTCGGATTGGTGAGAACCAAACTTGCTTGGCTTCCAGGTAAGTTTTTTGATAAGAGGTTCCCCTTGTGTCCATGCATTAATGTACTAATGCTAGTGTCTTTTTCCCCATAGGGGCCGGGGTACGGAATGCCAGGGAACAGGCACCGACCCGAGATGAGAGGTGAAATCCTTGTAGAAATCAGGTAAGTCTTTAATGAGTGTTTTTTGGTAATGTCTTTTCATTCGCTCATTAACGCTGATGTCTCTTTTTCCCCTTAGGGGCCGGGGTCCGTAAATGCCAGGATGTGGCGCGGACCCAAAATGGAGAGGGAATGAATCAACAGGTAAGTCTTAACATGGAGATTTAGCTTTCCTTATTCCCTTCTCTCTCTCACCTTTTGTTCTGGTCTTTTTCTCCCTAGGCGCTGGGGCGTGACTGCGAATCCGGATGATCGCTGCTGAACATGGAGGCGCCCTGTAAAGGTGAGTGGAATGCGGCGCTGCAGCGATCGACGCGATGAGCTTTTAAATAAAAGTCTTCCTTTTCAGGATTGTCGGCGAGATGTCTCCGGGATGCGGTTTTAGTAGGTAAGGACTTTTCCTTCTTCTGTTCTCTTCTTCTCTTCCTTTGTAGGTGATCCAGGATGCTGACAGGCGTGGCAGAAGTCAGGATGCAGGAGCAGACACGGTGAGCGTCCAGCTGCTAGATGCAGAACAACGCGAAGCACGTGTGGCTGTTCGGGTGGGGTTTAAATAGCCTTGGAAGAAGTTCCAGGTATGTATCCTTCCTCCAATCAGGTATGTATCCTTCCCCGACCACGCCCGGATGGTAAATTAGTCCCAAAGGTAAAGTAGTTCCTTTCAGGCCTCAAGGAGGCCGGGATCCTGCAGCATGGTCTGCATCAGGTAAGTGCACCCAAGCACTCCCATAATGAGCCTGGCGCCTATGGCGCCAGGACTGATGTCTTTTATGAGCCTGGCGCCATAGGCGCCAGGACACTGTCCAAAGGGCCCCTATATGGGGTTGCTGGGTCCTTCCTTGGGGACTGGATGTCCGCTTTCGGGGACGCAGGGCTTGAACCGGCTCCCCGGGAGCGGGCATCATGACAGAACCACACCAACAGGTAAGTACTCAGGGCAATTGAGCAAGAGGAACTACAGTGATAGAATCAGGTACAAAAGGCTTAGGGCCAAAGTCAATGGGTCAAAAGTCTTTTGCTCAAGTTCACACGGTTCAGGGTCGTTCGCGGTAAAGTTTGTGCCATGGATTCCAGACGAGGTTGGTTGGCAGAAAAGTTAGTTCAAAGAGAAGAGAAGGACAAGCCCTCGGATTGGAGAAAGATTTCAAACACTTTCACCGTGGTTGAACGAAACGAACAACCGGATTTGCACAGTACCTTAAAACAGAGAAGAAGCTGTAGCTGAGGTGGACGTTCCTGGTAGTTCCTGCAGGCTTACGGTTCCTGAAGTGACTGTCGGACTGACAAGAAGTAGGAAGACTGGAAGGTCCTGCACTACCCAGGGAAGAAACCAGCAGCAGAGCGAAACAACAAATAAAAGGTGCACTCCTTAAAACCCAACCAGGGTCCGACCTTGCTGGCTATCCGGCCCACTGTAGCTCTGTACAGTGACTTCGACCAGAGGAGGGGTCCTGGCTCGCAGTTTTGGCGAACTGGTTGGTCCCACTAGCTCAAGGGAAGACGTTTCCTGGAGGATCTTCTCTGTCATCGGATTCTGAAGATTCGGACCTGCAGCAGGGCTTCACCGGGTGGTTCAGTCGTTGTAGGGGTCCTCTTCCATCAGCTCCTCGTTGGTTCCTTCCAGTCCAGTATGCAGTTTACCCCCATTCACACAGCCTGGCTGTCAATCACACAGCAGGGTGGCTGTCCTGGCAAGGACAGTCACCCAGCCAATGAAACAGGAGTGCGACCTGGGTTACCAAGGGTCCTAAGACCCCTCCCTCACATCCTGCCTACCCAGACTTTCAGGCGCCTTGAGAAGGGTTTCTGTGCAGAAGCCTGCGAAAAGACGGCGAACAAAGGTACCAAACCTGGTTTGGCGCGCAGAGTAAAACACGAGAAAGACTTTAACAAAAAGAAATGGCGAATAAACCCAGCCGGAGCCGATATAAAATATATTTGGTCAAGTGGGTTTATGTTCGAGGCTAATAATATAGCCTAAAACAATACCATGGTTATATAAAATAACCGCAGTGTGAAAAATAGGGTAGTTACCACTGCCACCAGCCAAGTCTTGATGAAAAGGGAGCGAAAAGGTGCTCCAAGAGAAACAGATAAAAAAGGATAATAATGAACCCTTTCCAATACTCTATGTAAGATGGGTTGTACTGGGTCTGTGATTTAAAGAGACTACATAAAGTTAATGGCAACTTTACATCTTTCTGGGAGACAGTAGTCAGTCCCAGAAAAATGGAGTCAGTGGGAAGTCTAAAAGACAACCCTGTGTCACTGCACTAAAGGTGCTGTGTAACACACATAAAAATGATGCTCATGGAGTAGGTGAGGCTCCAAAGCCCAAGATCACACAAATGGTAAAAACACACACAGCCAAACACATATAAGAGTGGGATAAAGGCTCACACTTACCAGGTGAAAAAAATAAACCCTAGAAATCCAGCAAAGCTGCTGAGGGACTCATTAGGTAAGGGAAATCGTCCATTTATGAGAATACTCCCTAACACTCGCCCCCCCCTTAGACTAAGGGACAGGAGGATTTAATCCACTCCCGGATGAATCTCTACCACTAGTCGGTTAAAACATCCTAGAGAGACCATCAGCTTGTTGGTGGTGACATCCTGCTCTGTGCTCAATGGTGAAATCAAAACCTTGCAGGCAGATTGACCATCTTAGAAGTTTTGGGTTCTCCCCTTTCATTTGCATTAACCATCTCAAGGGTTAGTGGTCTGTCTGAATCATAAAGGTAGATCCATACAAGTATGGTCTAAACCTCTTCAGAGCCCACACAATGGCAAAACATTCACACTCTATGGTTGCCCACCTTGTTTCTGGTTCCTTCAGTTTCCTACTGATAAAGCAAAAGGGGTGCTCCCTACCTTCCTCATCCAGTTGACTAAGGACTGCACCTATACCTATATTGGAGGCATCTGTCTGCACAATGAAGGGTTGGTGATAATCGGGAGCTCTCAGGACTGGAGCTTGACAAAGGGCTTTCTTCAGGTTTTCAAAGGCCTGAGTGCACTCCTCATTCCATCTAACCTTTTTAGGGAATTTTGGAGAGGAGATCACATTCAAGGGAGAAGCTATGGACCCATAGTTCTCTATGAAATTCCTGTAGTACCCAGTGAGACCTAGGAAAGCTCTCACTTGGGTTTGAGTAGTAGGGGTGGCCCCGTTTTGCACAGTACTTTGCTGAGCAATGGTCTCATTTCACCTCCTCCTACCTCATGACCAAGGTAGACCACTTTACTCTGACCAATTTGACATTTGCTTGCCTTTATGGTCATATGGGCCTGCTCGGGAGCCTGCAAAACATATCCCAGGTGATCAATATGTTATTTCCATGAAGGGCTGAACACTGCAATGTCATCCAAGTATGCCATGCAGAAGTCCTCTATCCCATTCAGAACTTGATTAACCATCCTTTGAAATGTAGCAGGTGCATTCTTTAGTCCAAAAGGCATAACCTTAAACTGGTAGAGGCCTGCTGGGGTGGAAAATGCAGTTTTCTCCTTGGCATGGTCTGTCAGTGCTATTTGCCAATAGCCTGAGGTTAGATCAAATGTACTGAGGTACTTGGCTGAACTAAGTCTATCCACCAGTTCATCTGTCCTTGGCAAAGGATGGGCATCAGTCTTAGTGATTGCATTTTGAGCTCTATAGTCCACACAGAATCTCAACTCCTTGGATCCTGCCTTTGGTACTAGAACAACTGGACTAGACCATGGGCTTGTAGATGGATCTATAACCCCGAGATCAAGCATCTTGTTGACCTCTCCTTTGATGTGGGATCTCACATGTTATGACATTCAGTAACCTCTGCTTTTTACAGCTAAACAGTCCCCAGTGAGAATATCATGCTGGCCCCAAGGGGTCAAGCCTGGTGATAGTGAAAACAGAGAGGCTAACTGATTCAACAGAACTTTGCACTCCTCCTGTTGTTCAGAAGTCAGCTGAGAAGAGAGATTAACTCCTTCTATTTTTTCATCTAAAGGCTGTCCTCTGAGGAGGTCAGGTAGAGGATCACTCTCCTCTTCCTCTTGAGCTGAAGCTAGAAGCAAAGCTCCTATTTCTGGTCTCGAGACATAAGCCTTTAAACGGTTGATATAAAAGACTCTGGGTGTAACGCTCACCTGATTCTCGCAGAGGCGCCGGTCTTGACTCGGCGACTACCGTATATTCAAAGGCGATGTGCAGCACCCGGTTGGCTCTTTGGGCTGGACCTCTGTGCCCTGTATGCCTGACGTGCAGAGAAGATGTCTGCAGATAGAAAATACGGGGTTAATGAACTGGGGTTATTGGGGTGTCCCTATCTCCTCTTCTCCTCTCCTGTAGACCCCCACAGGTTAACGCTCTCACCTTAGGTAAGTGAATGCCGAGCTCTCCATCTGCCTCGGGGCAGGGTGCTGTAACCAGTTTCTTCACTGGATAGGTAGTGCAGGCCTCTTGACTTCAGAGGACTGCTGTCCGTCGTTTACTGCACGAACGGTAAGTTTCGAGTAACTCAAATGTCTTTAAAGTCTTTAATAATGATGTCTCTTGTTTTGCAGGGTTCCGGCGATGGCGGATGACGGGCTGAAGTGAGTTGAAGATGGAGCCCGTGTGATGAATAGAAGCGCCTGGAAGCACGTAAGTAAGCGCTTGTTGCCAGCTTCACGATGCGCTCTAACTGTCTTTTATTTTGCAGGTACAAGTTCGGAGCGGCTGCAGGGTGCCGGGATACCCACTGGGTTAGATGTGGAAAGGAGTAATGGCACGTGAGTATTAAAGTTCCCCAATGTCTTTAAACGCACCTTGTTTTGTCTTTCAGATGCGGGATGCAGCGCCGACGGCCTCCGGAGCGTGCGAAGAGTTGGTAAGCTTTTGTCTTTCAGATACCGGAATGCAGTGTGAAGACCTCCGGAGCGCACGAAGAGTAGGTAAGCCTTTGCCTTTCAGATGCCGGAATGCTAACCTGTTCTTTCTTGTCTTTATAGGAGTTGCTGAAGACTGGATTCAGGATGGTAAGCCTTTTTCCTTAGGCCCAGGACCGGATGCAGAAGACACGATGAGCGTTCTGCTGCAGAGGGTGCAGAATAACGCAAAGCAAGATTCATCCACCGGGTGTGGTTTAAATAGCCTCCTGTAGTGCTTAGGTGTCTCCTTCCACAGCCACGCCTAAGTAAGAAAAGAGTTCCTGCCTTCCAGAAGAGTACAGTGTTCTGAATCTAGGGAGTGGCTCCAGCCCCACCCAACAGGAAAAGTAGTTCCAAACAGAAGAGGATCAGAGACTCAACTGGCAGGCAAGTAAGCAGCATGGTCTGCTGCAGGTAAGTCCACCCAAGCATTATGAGCCCGGCGCTTCCAGCGCTGGGACTGGGCATATTTATGAGCCTGGTGCCACTGGCGCCAGGACTGGGTCCAAAAGGTCCCAATTGGGACTGGTTGGCACTCGGAACCTGGGTTATGGATCTGCTTCCAAGGGAGTTGGGAAAACCCTGACCTTTTGGAAGCAGAGACCATGACACTGGGAGCCTCCTTAAGTCTGCTTAAGACCTCCAAATAGTTTTCATTTCTAGTTCATGATTCAACTCCATTTCTCTAAGCTTAAGTTCTTGATGTTTTTGTTCAGTTTGAGCATTTAAACATTTGAATTCTAGTTCAAGCCTCATTTTCTCTAGAGCAATGAATTCAGGACTGAGTGTAGGACCTGTGGGGGTGCCAGTGGACAAGGGTTGAGGTTGCTGAGCAGGCAAGGGGGCAGAGAGGCCTACATTAGGAGACACATCTGACTCTTCCAACTCATTATTAATAGACATATTATCATCCTCAATACTTTACACATTTGCTAGAGAGTCAGGTATTTCAGACCCACTCTCCAGACGTTGGTTCTTTAACAAAGCTTAAATCAATTCAGTCTTTTTGCCTTTGGCAGAGAGTTTCCTTTCTTTACATAGATTTCTTAGATAATCTGCAGTGTAACTCAGGAGGGTCTCCTGACTGTGGCTTTCCATATCATAATTAATATAGCTTTTTAGTGATGTTAGCCTTGTGGTTAGTTGATCCAAGGTAATAGCAGCCCTCTGAGTGTAATTACTATACTTTGATCCTCACCGCTGTACACCAGTGTAAGGCAGAATTATATGCAGTACCCTTTGGGAACACCACACACAATTAAGACTACAAGTGACAGTACAAATTCACCTTTGGTACAAGCCTGTACTACACAGTAAAGTGGTAGCGATGGCTGAGCAGCCAGACTTATCTCAATAGCAAGTGAGCAGTATCAAATAGTTACACAAAGGACAGCAATTACTATTATTCAAACAAACACTGATTCAAGGTTTCCAAGTAAAAGAATATACATTTATTTACTCTTCAGTTGTATAACATTTCACTATCATAAAGCAGTTTAAAAATCACACTCTTAATACACCACACCACTCCCAATAAGTTCCAGACAAGTTAAGCTCACAAAATGAAGTGGGAGCAAAATGGCACTCCAGCAATTTAAAAGGGAGGGAAAGACAGAGTTAATAGAAATTGAACCACACCAACAGGTAAGTACTCCGGGCAATTGAGCAAGAGAAACTATGTGATAGAATCGGGTAGAAAAGGCTTAGGGCCAAAGTCAGTGGGTCAAAAGTCTTTTGCTCAAGATCACACGCTTCAGGGTAGTTCGCGGTAAAGTTCGTGCCACGGATTCCGGACGAGGTTGGTTGGCAGAAAAGTTAGTTCTAAGAGAAGAGAAGGACAAGCCCTCGGATTGGAGAAAAATTTCAAACACTTTCACCGTGGTTGAACGAAACGAACAATCGGATTTGCACAGTACCTTAAAACGGAGAAGAAGCTGTAGCTGAGGCGGACGTTCCTGGTAGTTCCTGCAGGCTCATGGTTCTTGAAGCGACTGTTGGACTGACAAGAAGTAGGAAGACTGGAGGGTCCTGCACTACCCAGGGAAGAAACCAGCAGCAGAGCGAAACAACAAATAATAGGTGCGCTCCTTAAAACCCAAGCAGGGTCTGACCTTCCTGGCTATCCGGCCCACTGTAGCTCTGTACAGCAAATCCGACCAGAGGAGGGGTCCTGGCTTGCAGTTTGGGCGAACTGGTTGGTCCCACCAGCTCAAGTGAAGAAGTGTCCTGGAGGATCTTCTCTGTCGTCGGATTCTAATGATTTGGACCTGCAGCAGGGCTTCACTGGGCGGTTCAGTCGTTGTAGGGGTCCTCTTCCATCAGCTCCTCGGTGGTTCTTTCGTTCCAGTGGAAACTTTGCCTTTCCAGTCCCAGAGACCTGCTTTTTATGCAGTTTTCTCCCATTCACACAGCCTGGCTGTCAATCACACAGCAGGGTGGCTGTCCTGGCAAGGACAGTCACCCAGCCAATCAAATAGGAGTGCGACTTGGGTTACCAAGGGAACCCATGGCTGGGGTCCTAAGACCCCTCCCTCACATCCTGCCTACCCAGACTTTCAGGCGCCTTGAGGAGGGCGTCCGTGCAGAAGCCCGCGAGAAGACGGCGAACAAAGAGACCAAATCTGGTTTGGCGCGCATAGTAAAACACAAGAAAGATTTTAACAAAAATAAATGGCGAATAAACCCAGCCGGAGCCAAAATAAAATATATTTTGTCAAGCGGGTTTGTGTTCGAGGCTAATAATATAGCCTAAAACAATACCATGGTTATAGAAGATAACCGCGGTATGAAAAATAGGGTAGTTACCACTGCCACCAGCCAAGTCTAGATGAAAAGGGAGCGAAACGGTGCTCCAAGAGAAACAGACAAAAAAGGATAATAATTAACCCTTTTCAATACTCCATGTAAGATGGGTTGTACTGGGTCTGTGATTTAAAGAGACTACATAAAGTTCATGGCAACTTTACATGTTTCTGGGAAACAGTAGTCAGTCCCAGAAAAATTGAGTCAGTGCGAAGTCTAAAAGACAACCCTGTGTCACTGCACTGAAGGTGCTGTGTAACACACATAAAAATGATGCTCATGGAGTAGGTGAGGCTCCAGAGCCCAAGATCACACAAATGGTAAAAACACACACAGCAAAACACATGTAAGAGTGGGAAAAAGGCTCAAACTCTTACCGGGTGAAAAAAAAATAAACTCTAGAAATCCAGCAAAGCTGCAGAGGGACTCATAAGGTAAGGGAAATCAACCATTTATGAGAATTCTCCCTAACAGTCAGCACGCCGACGTATTTTACGAACATCAAACCACTAAATACAGAAGACTGCTGCACGGCGCCTATGGCACTTCTTATTAAAGTAAGTCCCCGTTTCTGCTATTTGCATTTTTGTTTGTCCTATGATATTTTGGTTACCCGATTTCCGGCCTGCTTACCGACCTGTGTTTTGAACGACCCCTTGATACATGGCTTATGACTTTTTGGCAGCAAACCCTGCTTCACGTTTTATCAAATTGTGATTGAATTTTCCATTTGCTGTATGATCGATCCTCTAATCTCCTTGGATTTCCTTCCGGATAGATTTTTGGATGCTTTGCTGAGACTGAAGATCTGAACTGGCACCATTGTGTTTCTCTCACGATCTAGTGCGTCACGTGCCGTCCGAGGCCCTGTTAACCCTACTAAACTCCCGTCCCCTGTTTCTTTCCATGGATTTCTACACCATTATACTTGTGTCCTTTCTACCTTTTACATACAAAAAGGTTTGCTTTCATATGGATAGTCACATGTTTTTGACATCATGCAAAGCGAAAGGAAAAAACAATCCAAGGAAGCAATAATGGAGTGCACGATTTGCAAGAAAAACAGGTTTTAATAGATGCAAATTAGGCCGGGAGGTTCAGTCAGCCCGAAAGAACTAAACATTTTCTTGATCCACCCATATTGTGTTACAATATTTAAAGACAAAAAACACAAAATTAGAATGCATTACAGATATCAAGTACATGTTAATCCCACATGGCACTCGGGAGGATAGCTCAACGGCAACGTGCTTGCCTTGGAAGCAAGATGACACGGAGCAACATGGGTTCGATCCCCGGGTCCGCGCTTAGAAACCTCTGGGTATTAAGCGCGTTATAAATAACCTATCATATCATATCATATCATTCCCTATTGGCTCCCACCTACAGAGAAATCTAAACAAACACAATATATGTTAGTATCTCCCCATTGGTTAGTAAACTACCTGTGACTATCCTAAGTGCAGCCCCTTATGAATGACCTAATTGCGCAGTCAGCAGAGAACACTTCATCCTGATTGGCTAAAGTGATGCCTGTAACATGGCATACCCTCATTGGTCAAAACAAGTTAATGTAACTTCTGATGTGCAGTCCCACCGAAACGACCCAGTCATGTAGTGAGCGAACAGTGAAGTCAGCAAATTCTCTCCCATGAGCTCAACGAATTTGGCAATCCCAGGAAGTTCTCAGGCCTTGTAGTAGTTTACGTCTGCAACACTTTTTGCAACTCCTGTTTTGTAACATGTTGCTATCCCTAGCACACATTCTTCCAGCTATCTCTTGGGAACCAGGTGGCTTCATAAAAACATAATTGAGGCTCCACTCCTTGGAAATCAATTTCTCATATTTTTCTGTGCTACCAAGTCATAATAATGCAGATCCAGTTGTTCCAACACTCCCTTTGGTGCAGAATGACCATTATCTAGTTTTGATGTTGTGGCAATGCTTTCTCCCAAGCCCTCGTTCACACAAAAATATGTCCTTCGCAACTATTGTATTTTATGTATCGTTGAGAACACAAACCGTTATTCTACATTTCACTAAAGCTCCTGAGAACAGCTAAACCCTGCAACAATAAGTAATATGTGTGCTGTACCTCACCCTTCCTCCACGGACCTTGGCATGTTGAACACTCACTGGGGGAAGCAGGAGTAAAGTTTAATTACATGGAAAGACAGAGGCTCAGAACTGCAGCCTAATGCCATAAATAACAGTGATCTAAACACTCTGACAGGCATTAGTTCAAAAAGTCAGGACCTTGGCTAATGTGGCAAGAGGCCCTTATTTCTTTTTTTTTGTATTGTTTTTGGTTAGCATAAGAAAACCTTTAGCGCCATACAAAATAGCAACCA
The DNA here is from genome assembly GCF_040938575.1 of Ambystoma mexicanum. Taxonomy (NCBI): domain Eukaryota; kingdom Metazoa; phylum Chordata; class Amphibia; order Caudata; family Ambystomatidae; genus Ambystoma; species Ambystoma mexicanum. The sequence goes on along the minus strand of NC_090928.1, from coordinate 542,368,936 downwards.
GTAATACACAGTTCTCTTTAGATACTTCAGTTAAAACAGTTTTCCATAAAAAACAGATCTCTAAATTGAATCTGAATCATAAAACACAAAAAAACACATCTACTTAACATATCATGTAACTACATTACACCTATTCAGATTACTGAAACCCCCTCCTCCCAGATATTAATTACATCGTTAATACTTTATCAAACATACTCAGGTCAAATCCTTCTCCAACAGTTGGGACAAGAAACCAATTGTTGTTATCGAGAGGCTTAAGTATTTCCCACTAAACATTAAGGCCCACCCATCATTGGGGTCCAACCAACTGTGCTGCACTATCTATTTATCTAATCTGGTGCTTCTTAACTCAGACAGGTCTCTACAATCTACCAGGAGATGCCTGGCGATTTCCAGATTATCCAGGTTTTTACAAAATCTGCAGCATCTCTGTTGAACGGGTCAGGCTGCTCTAATGCCCAGGACTTCCCTTGTGGGCAATAGATTAAAACACATCTGCATGAAAGCTCTCCTGAAGTTCGGGTCAAGATATTTCTGCAGGTACTGTGGTATGTGATTCAGTGCTTTTACTTCACTCCTAAAGTTTTATTTTTCTTCTCCAAAAACGTTTATTTAATGTACTGTGGGATAGGACATATACAAGCGTACATACTTTGCATTTCAATAAGATCACATGACCCATATCACACTGCGAGATGGTAAAAAGGTGGGGGACACCAAATGACATATTTCCTGTGTAGTAGTAGGAGTCCAGACCCCCAGTCACATCTGCCAGTTTCATTAGACTAATGCAAAATGTCTCATCGGTGGGTGCTTACCCACTATCGCTGGGCAGTTTTCTGCAAAGTCAATGAAAGGTCTCCAGACAGATAAATAAGTGTTGTATCTCCCCTCACAAAGTGCAGTAGTTTTATCTGCCACTAGAATGTCCCACAATTTAACCCACCACATCTGGGCCAGCAGGTCCTCCACATTTTTCCAATTACGTGCAATAGTCTATTTGGCTGCCAAGAGAAATTGGCCAATCAAGGTAGCCATCTGACCAGACAGGGGAAACAGTCCATCACCTGTGTCACCCAGCAATATCATCCGGGGATTCATAGGAAGAGACAGCCCTGTGACTTCCGTAATCCTGAACAACAGCTCCTTCCAGAAGAGCCTAACCTTTGCACACGTCCACACCATATGGAAAAGAGAGCCCACTGAACTGCAGCCCCGCCAACAATTCGGTGAGTCGTCCGCAGAGATGCAATGAAGCCTTTCTGGCGTGAGGTACCGCCTGTGACAAAACTTGTATGCACATTCTTTGTCAGTGACACATCTAGAGGATTTATGCATTCTCACCCAAATCTGCAACCATGATTCATCATCTATTTACCCCTCCTGATCCTCCTCCCACCTAATCATGTATGGCAGACGCACCACTCGGTCCCCGTGTCCAATAACCTGTATAGTTGCGAAACTCTACCCCGGGAAACCCCTCCCGGAACTGCCAGTTCAAGAGCATTTAACGGACTAGTAGCCCCAGCTTTCGTGGGAGGGTGAGAAGCCCAGTGTCTCAAATGTGCATATCGAAAATGCTCAGTTTCTGGCAGGGTAAAGGTGTCTTTACATTCTTGGAAGGTTAATGGGCACCCCTCCTTGTACAGCTGCTGTAGTGATTCCAACCACCGTGTCATGATGCCTACCCCCGGGCATCCAGACCAAGTCCATCAACCCCAGAAGCAGGCATCATGTTACCTGGAGCAAACCCAGCAACCCCTGTTAGGGGCTATCTGGGTACAGTCCTGGCGCCTATGGCGCCAGGCTCATATGTTAAAACTTACCTGATGCAGACCATGCTGCAAGGGATCCAAGCATCCAAGCCCATGTGAGGCTTGAAGGGACTATTTTATCTTAGGGACTATTTTGTTACTCGGGTGTGGCTGTGGAGGAATACTTACCTGGGACTACTTTGAAGGCTATTTAAACCACGGCCAAAGAGCAGCACATGCTTCGCGTTATTCTGCATCCAGCAGCGTAATGCTCACCGTGTCTGCAGTCAGCATCCAGCATCCTGCCACGCCCGCCTTGAGTCCAGAGCGCCTAGAAAGAAGGGAAAGAAGAAGAAAGGTTAGAACAAGAACTTTACTGGATTTCTTACCTGATTTCGGATTCAGCGCATCTTCGAACCAGAAACAGACTTCATTTTAAACGCGTCGCATCGCCAGCAGCAGCGCCGCGCCATACTCACCGTTCCTTGCAGCATCTCTACGATCCGGTGCTGTCACCATCACCTGGTTGCCGCATTCCAGCGCCTAAGGGGGACAAGAAAACAACAAGGTGAGCCAAGGGAACAAACAAGGACAATCTCTTGCCACCATATGCTTACCTGATTTTACCGCAGGAGGTATTATCCACCAGCACGCCAAATCTTCCTACGCTGCACCTGCAAGAAAAGAGAAAGCAGCGAGTTAAACCTTGGCATCATTTACCGGAGAGTGTTACAAAACACAGACTCTTACCTGAACGCTTTTAGCTGCCACAAGACGATCATCTTTTGGGTCTAAGCTGCAAAAGAAACAAGGAATTGGACAAGAGTGATTAATCGGACATTTTGAACTCATTAGAACTATATACTTACGGCCTTTCGCCCGGAGGTTTGGAGCCAAGATTTGTCCAGAACTCTCCCAATATCCTCAAGCCAGTGAAGTAACTGGCCATTAACGCCCCCCTGCATTCTTCGCAGGATGGAGAGCTCATCATATAAAAATATAAGGTGAGCTTTGTGAAAGGGAATGTCAGAAGTGATAAGTGGGGACGCAGTGAGGTGTTAATACTCAAATCCACGGGTGGCTAATTCCCTTTCCCCGTCTTTAGGAGACTACTTCTACGGGTCAAGCAGACGAAGCTAGGTGGGCCATCCAGTCAGTCATCTCTGCACTACGCATCACGTTGGTGGAGACCATGGATGTCCAGTTCCGCTCGACACCCCTGTGGGAGCCAGGTGAGTGAAACACACCGTCTATCCACAGGCCGAAACTCGTACCATTACACCCTGGTCGAAACTCTGGGTTATTCCAAACAGGTGTGAGTGGACCAAGCTCTTGTGCCGCGCCCCACCTGCGAAGCGCCCTACCCATATAGTACAATGTACTCTTGGTGGTGGTCAGGAATGAGAAACCATGGGCCGAAACCAGGGATCCCTGGCCAATACATGGGAGGTGAGCCTGCTCTATGACTTTCCATGCCGGTTGCATAGCGAGATCACCCCAGGTGACCATGTGGGAGACCTGCGCCACTAAGTTGTATCGAAACACATCTGGGACTCCCAGGCCTCCCACCCCTGTAGACCTCATTACCACCCTATTGGAAATTCTTGCGCGTTTGTTCCCTCATATGAATCTGAGAATCTTCCCAGCAATGTGCAGAACTCTGAGTCTGGAATCCTGACCGGCAGCGCTAGACAAACATATAGTAAGCGAGGTATAAGGTCCATCTTCACTGCTGCAATCCTACCAAACCATGATATTTCTTGCCCACCCCATCTATCTATCGATTCCCAGAACCACTGTATCCGGCCAGAGCCTCAATATCCAAGGCACCCAGGGAAACATCAAGCCCACGTGACTTGTCGAAGTTAATTTTGAAGCCTGAGATCTGGCCAAAGCTCATCTAGTAATCTAGACAAGGAAGTGCAGGGGTTTCAGAGAGTGAGCAAAATGTCATCAGCATAAAGTGAAACATTATAGCTGACACCCCCAGCTCTGTCCCTTCTATGCCTGCATTAACTCTGATACGACAGGCCAGCAGTTCCATGCTCAACGCAAACATCAACAGGGATAGAGGGCACCCCTGCCTGGTGCCCCTAGTAATCGACAGCCCAACCGATATTTTCCCATTAATACAAAGGGAGGTTGATTGGTTCTCTTAAATAGCCATAACACATTTGATTTATCCATGGCCAAACTCAAAGCTTTGTAAGTCCCCACTAAGGTAACCCCAGCTAACCTGTAAAAGACCTTATGTGCGTCTAATGCGATAATTCCCATTCCAACCCACAAACTTTCCCGCAGGTCAAGGACCTGTCTCACGTTGTCATGGGTGCTACAACCCACAATAAACCCTGTTGGATCACCGGCTATAATTCTGGGAAGAATCTGAGAATCTCCATCATGCGATGGACCAAGATCTTGGAGGAGAGCTTTGAATCTATGTTAATAAGGGAGATGGGTCGGTACGAGTCACATAGTGTTGGGTCCTTCCCTGGTTAGGGAATCAGTACTGTCGTAGAGATATCCAGTGTAGAGGTCACCTCACCAGACACCCAAAATGAGTGGAAGAGTGTGACGGCCCGGACAGTGTATACAGCCATTAACCACCCAGGGAATGGGAAAGGGAGACCTCAGCGCCCGCAGAAACCAGGGAGGATGAATTAACCGCGGCCCCCATGAAGGGAGAGTGGTGGGCCCAGCCGGACCAGAACCCAGGTCCCGCCATACACAAGAAAAGGAACTGCCCGAACCCTTAATAAGAGAGTGGGGGAGACAGCCTGTTGAGATACTGATTCTCGCTGTGCCCAGGGAAGAGGGATTATATATGAGTAGAACGCCGCGGGACGAGCATAATGAAACCGAACAGCCACCACGCTATCAAATAGCAGTTCTGCGGCTGTTCGAGCAACCATGCAGATACGTAGTCCCCGGCCTCAATGACAGAGAGGCGGTCCGCCGCTTTCGGTCAGCAGGGGCCCGCAGGACAGACACAGACCAACCAGAAGACAGGAGGTTGTATGAACCTCTGGGCAGCTACGGAGCTGCGACTCCGCAGCTGAACAACGGGTGTTGTGACTTACAAACCGGCCGTGGGAATGTGGAAAGTAAGCCGCGGTGCGGTGACACCGCACACGTGGTGGACTGCAACAAACAATGGCTCCATAACCCTACCCATTTCCCTCACGATCCCCAGACACATAACCAACCCCTCGGTCCACCCTACACTTACCTGGGCAGCGGAACGGCATCCAGGGGAACAGAAGCAGGAAGACACCGGACGCCATACTCTCAGGAAAAAGGGGGCCGGGCAAGGGTGGGTTCTTATAGACTAATGCAGGAAGTAGAACCTGATTGGCCCATTGACAGCTGCCTATATAAGCAACCAGAAGGGTTGAAAAGGTGTTTTCACTCTTGTTCTCATTTCAGAACCGACCAGACGTGGAGTCAGGAACTACAGGGAGCACCTGGGCGTATGAAGACTAGGAGGAAAAGACTTGGCAGAGGTCCATACGTCGTACCCTACAAGGAAGCAGAGAAATAACATTGCTCAACAAGAAGGAACATCAGGAAGAACTCTTCAGAAAAGACTTTGTGTTATTTACAATCCTGTCAACCTGATTAAGTCTGAATAAAGACCAGCATTTCTATTTCTTCAAAACCGCCTGACTGTCTCATTGTCACAAAGAGATACACCAGAGAGGGAGCCACAAGAGAACAGAATTTTTTATAGAAGGGAGCGGTGAACCCATCAGGACCAGGGACCTTGTTCTTCAATGTCTTAATGGCCCATTCCATCTCGCCCAACACAATCGGGCCTCCAAGGTCTTGCATTCCTCCACTGTTAATTTCAGCAGGTGCACCCCCTGCAAGTACTGAGCCTGGGCTACAGGCTGGTCCCCGACTCCCCAAAACACTTCCCCAAAGTGATCCTCAAATATTCTCAGCTTCTCCGCCTCCCCCCGCAGTTGTACACCCCACCTGACCCACAGGGCCAGCACTGCATTCTGGTTCAAATTGTTCCTTAGCTTAGCCACTGTTGGGAAGGGAGCAAACCCATCCCACCCCCTTAGGCACCATTAGGGTGAGGCGAGTCCCATTGGAAGAATGATCCAAGGGGAAGGGGGGCATCTTTTAGGTCCCCACACGATCATAACATTGTACGTAATTCAGATGCTTAGACATAGTGCGTGTATATAAGCAGACGCCATTTTGTAGCCATAGTCGAAGCATGAGGCCTGCACGGCCATGCAGTATTTAGTGTGTGAGACACAGGCCGCAAGCCTGAAGGAGAATTCTGAATAGGCCCAAGTGCTGATGAGAGAGGCCCACGCTGCTAGCTTTCACAGAAACCTTCCTTTGTTCTAAAATTGTTGCCAATATGCGTGTTCTACAAAGAATGTGCCCTGCAATGCCACGAAACAGTGCTGGGCACCATGGTGGCCACCTAGCCAAACACGAGTTATAGCCCCTACGACTGCCCCGGTTCCAAGACCCCTGAATTACAAGATACCTGATGATCCCAGACTGACAAGGATGGCACTCTGTTAAGAGTGGCACAGGGCACCCAGGTAGGGTTTGGGTGGTTGTGCCGAAGTAAGGTGGACAGATAAGTACACACACAGCTGAAAGTAAAAGAGGACAAAGAGTAGGCAAGTGTAGCAAGGAAATAAGGTACAACAGAATGGATTCCCTCTTGGGGTGTATGCAGATATGGGAAAGAGTGTTCCACGGACCTTAGGAAAAACTCCAGCCTTCTGCACAGTTTGCTATAACAGAGGCCCACGCTGTTTGCTCATGGCTGGGAACAACAGCTGTGGGTGTCTGCAACACAGAAACGAGACAAGGGAAGGGGCAGAGGTTGCCTGCCGGAAACCACAGACAAGCTCTGTACAAAGGGGTCTACAAACGATACAAGAGAAGACAATAACAGACAAATCCAGGAAAAAAAGGAAGTCGATGAGCAAACTAGCAGAAGGAAATGAAGGGAAAGCAGTATAACTGAATAGGACAGGGATAAAGAACAGAGGGATTAAAAACAAGGAAGAAAGCAAGGGAGCAGCAGTCAGGAAACAGGGGGACTGCGATAACTGATAGTAATAAATGCAGGTAAACTGTTGTGGATTGCAGAGGACTGTAGGGTACAAGGTAGAGAGCTCAGAGGAGCAGGACAGCAAAGAGCAAGCCCAAAGGAGCAGGGCTGTAAGGAAGGGAGCCCAGAGGGAAAGGGCTTAGGGCAGCGGAGTGAAGCAGGCTGCACGGCAAGGAGCCCAGAAGGGCCGGGCAGCAAGGAGTGAGCCCAGAGGAGCAGGGCCGCTGACTGTAGAAGACTGCAGAGGACTGTAGAGGGCTGCTAGGCTGGAAGCCCAGCGGACAAAGGCTGTAGGTAGAAAGCAGCGGAGCGTGATCGGCTGCAAGGCAGGAAGCCCCGAGGACAAGGGCTGTTGACAGCGGAGTGAAGCAGGCTGCGCGGCAAGGAGCCAGAAGGGCCGGGCAGCAAGGAGTGAGCCCAGAGGAGCAGGGCCGCTGACTGTAGAAGACTGCAGAGGACTGTAGAGGGCTGCTAGGCTGGAAGCCCAGCGGACAAAGGCTGTAGGTAGAAAGCAGCGGAGCGTGATCGGCTGCAAGGCAGGAAGCCCCGAGGACAAGGGCTGTTGACAGCGGAGTGAAGCAGGCTGCGCGGCAAGGAGCCAGAAGGGCCGGGCAGCAAGGAGTGAGCCCAGAGGAGCAGGGCCGATGACTGTAGAAGGTTGCAGAGGACTGAAGTAGGCTGCACGGCTGGAAGCCCAGCGGACGAAGGCTGTAGGTAGAAGGCAGCAGAGCGTGATCGGCTGCAAGGCAGGAGCCTGGAAGACAAGGGCGGAAGGTAGCAGCGGAGCGTGATCGGCTGCTAGGCAGGAGCCTGGAAGACAAGGGCGGAAGGTAGCAGCGGAGCGTGATCGGCTGCAAAGCAGGAGCCCGGAAGGGCAAAGGCAGAGGGTAGAAAGCAGCAGAGCGTGATCGGCTGCAATGCAGAGAGCCCGGCAGGGCACTGGAATCAAAAGCAGGAGTAAGGAGGAACAGCATACAAAGATTCGTAGCTCGAAGCAAAAAGATGCTGGAAGGACTCTTAATGCAAGAGAGTGAACCCCTGCAGGCAGCAGCTTTTATACCGCCCTGCCCAGCACAGAGGCAGGCTAATTGGTCGCACCTGGATCAGCACACCTGCATACAATCTGCCTCCTCCCTCTCTGTTCCTGAGCTGGTGGAAGCAGAGCTGATCCCTAGGGCTTCTGGGGATTGTAGTTCCGATGATGACAAATAGGAATAGCCAGGAATAGATAGTTATAGCCAAGTGCATTGTGGTAAGTGTAGTTTGTTGGGAAAAATAGAAAAGCACCAAGGTCTCGCAAATGGGAAATAAGGTCCAAGAAGTGAATAGTGGTTGATCCAAGAGTTTTCTGCAGATAAATGAATAACAATTAGTCCATATTGATCGCCAATGTATGCGCCCATGGCACAGGCATGACACAGACCACCAACCATAAACCAATCCACCATAAAAGATCTAAGAGCGTGGTCGTCCCACCTTTATTTCATAATGACATGATTTGTGATGCAAGGTACAGGGAGAGATACATTATACTTGGAACCTGAGAGACGCGATTGGGATGAGTGAAGAATGCGTGGGTCAGTACGACCTCGAAACTGTCATGATGCTTACCCCCGGGGACCCAGACCAAGTCCAGCAACCCGGGAAGCAGGCATCAAGTTATCCTAAGCAAGCCCAACAACCCCTGCTAGGGGCTATTTGGGTCCAGTCCTGGCGCCTATGGTGCCAGGCTCATATGGAGAGTCAGTCCTGGCGCCATAGGCGCCAGGCTCATAGATTAATATTTTCCTGATGCAGACCATGCTTCAAACTTATCTGATGCAGACCATGCTGCAAGAGCTCCAAGCCAAAAGAGGCTTGGAAGGGACTACTTTACTTAGGGACTATTTTTTACTCGGGCGGGGCTGGGGAGGAAAACTTACTTGGGACTACTTTGGGGGCTATTTAAACCGCGCCCGAAGAGCAGCACACGCTTCGCGTTATTCTGCAACCAGCAGCGTAACGCTCACCGTGCCTGCAAGTCTGCATCCAGCCTTCGCCACGCCTGCCTCGAGTTTGGAACTCCTAGAAAAAGGGGGAAAGAAGGAGAAAGGGTTAGAACAAGAGCAATACCTTTGATCCTTACCTGAATTCCCGATCCATCGTGCCTTTGAGCTCGAAGAAAGAAGTTATTTTATGCGCGTCGCCTTGCCTGCTGCAGCGCCGTGCTGAACTCACCGGCCTTCGCAGCATCTTCACATTCCACTGCATCCTCCTGCATGTTCCCGCCGCACTCCAGCACCTAAGGAGAAGACAAGAACAGCAAGGTGAGCCAAGGAAATACAAAGAGGAATATTAGTTACCCCCTCATAGACTTACCTGATTTTACCACAGGGGGTACTATTCCTCTTCACGGGTCGGCGCAGCTTCCACTGCATCTTCGCCGAACCCCGGCCCCTAAGGGGAACCAAAAGGACAGCAAGGTGAAACAAAGGGACTAACAAGGGGAACCCTCCTCACCACAATAGACTTACCTGATTTTACCGCCGGAGGTATTATTCCCCGAGACTTCATACTTTCTCTCAGCGCCTGAATAAGGGAGAAAGCAACAGGTTACATATTGACATCATTTTATCGAACTGTGTTGGAAAATACACATCCTTACCAGAATACTACCGGTTGCCACGAGGAACTCTTCATTAGGGTCAAGCTGCAACCTGCAAGGAATCGGACAAGAGTGAAAGTCAGGCATTTGAACTCTTACAAACTTTATACTTACAGCGTCTTGCCGGGAATCTCGGAGTCAATATTGTTCTGGAACTCACCAATTCCTTCGAGCCAGTGAAGCAACTGGTTATCAACGCGCCCCTGCGCTCAATGCAGGATGGAGAGCTCATCTTTTCAAACCATCAGAAGAATATTCCTATGGGCCAAGCAAATGAAGCTAGGTGGGCCAGTCCACTCCGTCATCTCGGCCCTACGCGTCACATTGGTGGAGACCGCAGCTATCCAGTTCCGATCGACGCCTCTGTGGGAGCCAGGTGAGCGTAACAGAACGCAAAGCCTACCCACAAATTCCCACCCGGACGTTATGGATACCTCAGAGACTGACCAATTGGCCCAATTACTAGTAGAACTGAGGGCTGAAGTGCATTCCGCCCGTCAAGAAACCAATGCTCTTAGGAGAGAACTGATTTTGTCAAAGGACCAAACTGATGACCTTGCTAGGCGACTATTGCAAAGCCAGGCTGGACAAGCACCCCTACCTGGTTCCGGGGGAAATCCAGCTCCTGTGTTATCGAGTAACCCTGTGCAAATAAACCTACCAGGAAATATTCCATTAGCTCCACCGAACGCTTTGCCGGAGATCCCAAAAGGTTTGCCGTGTTTATGAACCAATGCCGTCTTGCACTTTTGATGCAGACCAGGAGCCTTCCCAAACAATCAAGCCAAGGCAGCCTTTGTATTGTCATATCTCAGCGGCAGTGCAGCGGATTGGTCAATTCCAATAGTTACTCAGGATGACCCAATTCTTTGGGATTTTCAGGGCTTTCAAACGAGCATGGAAAGACTATTTGCCCGGCACTCCCAGGGACAGGCCCTGGATAACGAACTTTTGTCCCTACGACAGGTTAACCAGGACCTTCTATCCTACATCGCAACCTTTAATAGGTTGATAGTGGAAACTGGATGGCCTGAGGTAAAAAGAATCACGTTATTTCATCGAGGGCTTTGAGGAGAACTCAAGGATGTCTTGGCTCAAGTCGTGAACCCACCTCAAGACTGCGCTGAATATATAGACTTAGTGGTCCAGTTAGATCACAGACTTCAGAACAGAAAGGCTGATCGAGCCAAGTTTGAGAATCGGGTGTTGGTCAAAACCCACGCTAACCCCAAAGGAGCAGATGCTTCAGAACCCATGCAAATCGGAGGGGTTAAAGGATCCTTAACCCAGAAGGAAAGAGAAAGGAGACGGCAAATGCAATTGTGTCTATATTGTGGAACTTCTGAGCATTTTCTACGGGATTGCCCTGTAAAACCACCCAAGAAGGTGGTAGGAGCTGCTGATAAAAGCCATATGGAGTCAGACTCGGGAAACGACCACGCCCGACAAGCGTAGAGGTTCGCTTGCCAAGCTTGAAGAAGGATACTCAGACCTTGCATTTCATCATACCAATGGTCCTCGTAGATCTAGGGCAGCCATCGCGTATGCACACAGTAAGGGCATACATTGATAGCGGGGCCATAGGAAACTATGTGGACTATGAATTGGCTTCCAGGATGAATCTACCTCTCTGCCAAAAAACCACCTCAGATGTCATCACCACAGTCGATGGAACTGAAATTGCCTCTGGGCATGTATCTCATTCCACCGCAGAGATGACACTATTGGGTCAGGATGGGCATCGAGAGACTATTGTGTTTGATTTAATCAAAGCCCCACAGTTCCAAATAATACTGGGGATACCTTGGTTGGAAACACATAATCCTTGTATTGATTGGCAAGGGAAGAGAATAACCTTCCCGGATTGTGCACAAATCTGTTACCCAAAGAAAAGTCAGAACGCAGGCCTGGCCACAGTAACCACAGCAGTCATGCAACTACCTCCAGAATACCAAGAATTCCAGGATTTCTTCCTAAAAGAACAGGCAAACACCTTACCTCCTCACAGATCGTACGATTGTCAAATCGATCTCATACCCGGTGCACAATCCCCTTGTAGCAGGATCTATGCCCTTACGGAACCTGAGAACCTTCACCTACGACAATACTTAGACCAGTACCTTGCCAATGGCTTTATTCGCCCATCCAAGTCCCCTGCATCTTCAGCTTTGTTCTTCGTGCCCAAAAAGGAAGGTGACCTCAGAACGTGCATAGACTACCGCGCATTGAACCAGATAACTGTTAAGAACTGATACCCATTGCCTCTGATCCCTGAACTACTAGACCAAGTGAAGGACGCTTGTATATACACTAAATTAGATCTCCGGGGGGCATATCATCTGGTACGTGTAAAAGAAGGCGACGAATGGAAGACTGCTTTCCGCACTAAGTATGGATTATTCGAATACCAGGTGATGCCTTTCGGGTTGTGCAATGCACCAGCAGCCTTCCAATACTTCATGAATGATGTCCTTCGTGAACTCATTGACGTTTGTGTTGTCGTATATATCGATGATATTCTAGTATACTCCTCTTCAGAATCTGACCATGTGAAGCACGTCCGAGCAGTCCTTGAGAAATTGCACCAGCACAAACTATATGCAAAACTGGAAAAATGTTTTTTTCATGCCACAGAAGTTGAATTCCTTGGATTTATCCTGACCGCAAAGGGAGTCCGAATGGACTCACGAAAGGTGTACGCAATCCTTAAGTGGCCATCACCAAATTCAGTTAAAGGAGTACAAAGCATGCTCGGCTTTGCCAATTTCTACCGCAGTTTCATCCCGGATTTTTCACATGTTGTACATCCCATCACAGCACTCTTGCGAAAAAATAAACCCTTTATGTGGACTGAAGAAGCTGAAAATGCCTTCCAAGAGCTGAAAGCGAAATTCACGTCTGCACCTGTATTAAAGCACCCGTGCCCTGAACTTCCATACATAGTGGAAACTGATGCATCCAGTCTAGCCATGGGAGCTGTCCTGTCTCAAAAGAACCCTGAAACTGGCCAGCTTCGTCCAGTAGCATTTTGGTCCAGAAAGTTCTCGGCACCCGAGTTAAAATATGCGGTTACCGACAAGTAGTTATTAGCCATTAAATCCGCCTTCAAGGCTGGGCCGCACTATCTTCTCGGTGCCAGGCATACCATTACTGTGATCACCGATCACCGGAACTTACAGTATTTAAAGACAGCCAAGGCCCAATCATCACATCAACTCCGATGGGCATTGTTCTTTGCCGAGTTCGATTTCGTAATACCCTATCGACCAGGTTGTAAGAATGGTAAAGCAGACGCCTTATCCAGAATAGGGATGGGAGAGGCAGAAGTGAACCCAGAACCAGTACCTATAATTTCCGAACAAAGAATTCTTGGCATGACTACTCTACAGACACTAGAGGACATTCAAGTAAAGATCCAGCAACTCTTTGATCCTATAGCCCTGCAGGACTGGGTAAAAAAAGGCCCGGACTACTCTGTCACCAATGATCTGCCCTATTACCAAGGGCAGTTATTTCTGCCACACAAGGAACTACAAGAGCTAGTCATTTCCCGTTATCATGATACCCTAATGGAGGGGCACCCAGGTATTGCAAAAACTGAAGCTAAAATTAAAAGACAATTCTGGTGGCCCACCTGGCGAAAGGATATTAAATCATTTGTGATGTCTTGTGGCATTTGCGCCCAAAACATAAGTCAAAAGAAAAAACCAGCTGGACTCTTACAACCTTTAGACATTCCGCCTACACCATGGCACACCTTATCGTTAGACTTTTATTACTGATCTACCCCCATGCAACGGATTTAACACCATTCTAGTTATTGTGGATCTTTTTTCCAAGATGGCCCACTTTATTCCTTTAAAGGGATTACCTTCAGCTTCAATCCTGGCCAAGGAGTTCCTCGAAAACATTGTTTGCATACACGGATTTCCGTCCATATTGGTCTTTGACCGGGGCAGTCAATTCATTTAACATTTTTGGAAAAAATGCTGTCAATTGGCGCAAATCGATGTGAGGTTATCAACCAGTCACCACCCCCATACCGATGGTCAAACGGAGAGGACCAACCAGACTCTCGAACAATACCTGCGTTGTATGTTACATCAGACGGAGAGTAATTGGAAAGACATTCTTTGGATCGCCGAATATGCATACAATAATTCGGTACACTCTGGAACTGGACAAAGCCCCTTTTATACCTTATATGGGCACCATCCTCGAACCTCAGACCTTGACTCACCCCAACACTTAGAAATGCCCACAGTGGACCATCTGCACGCTACGATTACACAAGCCTTTAAGGAAGCAACTACACATTTAAAACAGGCGAAAGAAAAATACAAGAAAGATGCTGATCGGCATAGAAGTGATACTCCACAATACCAGATAGGGGACCAAGTATGGTTAGCCACAAAACATATACCTCTAAAGGGAACATGGACCTTTAACCCCAGATATTTAGGACCTTACTCTATTAAGGCCATTATCAACCCGGTGGCTGTCAAGTTGGACTTACCTGCTAATATGCGAATTCACCCCGTCTTTCATGTGTCACTTTTGAAGCCAGTGCAACCAGGGACAAGACTAACCAAGCCACCAGACCCTATCCTTGTAGACGGAGAACCCGAATTTGAAGTTAAGAACATCCTGGACTCCAAGCTGATAAAGTCAAAACTCTTTTATTTAATCGACTGGAAAGGTTACGGACCACAGGAAAGGTCATGGGAACCTAGTGACCATGTTCATGCACCCTGATTGGTAAAAGAATTCCACCGAAATTTCCCAGACAAACCGAAACCACAGGGAAGAACGACTTTAGGAGGGGCCTTGGGGGGAGTGCTGTCATGATGCCTACCCCCGCAGACCCAGACCAAGTCCAGCAACCCCGGAAGCAGGCATCAAGTTATCCTAAGCAAGCCCAACAACCCCTGCTAGGGGCTATTTGGGTCCAGTCCTGGCGCCTATGGCGCCAGGCTCATATGGAGAGTCAGTCCTGGCGCCTATGGCGCCAGGCTCATAGATTAAAACTTACCTGATGCAGACCATGCTGCAAACTTACCTGATGCAGACCATGCTGCAGGAGCTCCAAGCCAAAAGAGGCTTGGAAGGGACTACTTTACTTAGGGATTATTTTTTACTCGGGTGGGGCTGGGGAGGAATACTTACCTGGGACTACTTTGGAAGCTATTTAAACCACGCCTGAAGGGCAGCACATGCTTCGCGTTATTCTGCATCCAGCAGCGTAACGCTCACCATGCCTGCAAGTCTGCATTCAGCCTTCTGCCACGCCCGCCTCGAGTTTGGAACTCCTAGAAAAAGGGAGAAAGAAGGAGAAAGGGTTAGAACAAGAGCAATACCTTTGATCCTTACCTGAATTCCCGATCCATCACGCCTTCGAGCTGGAAGAAAGAAGTTATTTTATGCGCATCGCCTCACCTGCTGCAGCGCCGCCCTGAACTCACCGGCCTTCGCAGCATCTTCACATTCCACCGCATCCTCCTGCATGTTCCCGCCGCACTCCGGCACCTAAGGAGAAGACAAGAACAGCAAGGTGAGCCAAGGGAATACACAGAGGAATATTAGTTACCCCCTCATAGACTTACCTGATTTTACCACCGGGGGTACTATTCCTCTTCACGGGTCGGCGCAGCTTCCACTGCATCTTCGCCGAACCCCGGCCCCTAAGGGGAAACAAAAGGACAGCAAGGTGAAACAAAGGGACTAACAAGGGGAACCCTCCTCACCACAATAGACTTACCTGATTTTACCACCGGAGGTATTATTCCCCGAGACTTCATACTTTCTCTCAGCGCCTGAATAAGGGAGAATGCAACAGGTTACATATTGACATCATTTTATCGAACTGTGTTGGAAAATACAAATCCTTACCAGAATACTACTGGTTGCCACGAGGAACTCTTCATTAGGGTCAAGCTGCAACCTGCAAGGAATCGGACAAGAGTGAAAGTCAGGCATTTGAACTCTTACGAACTTTATACTTACGGCGTCTTGCCGGGCATCTCGGAGTCAATATTGTTCTGGAACTCACCAATTCCTTCGAGCCAGTGAAGCAATTGGTTATCAACTCGCCCCTGCGCTCAATGCAGGATGGAGAGCTCATCTTTTCAAACCATCAGAAGAATATTCCTACGGGCCAAGCAAACGAAGCTAGATGGGCCAGTCCAGTCTGTCATCTCGGCCCTACGCGTCACATTGGTGGAGACCGCAGCTGTCCAGTTCCGATCGACGCCTCTGTAGGAGCCAGGTGAGCGTAACAGAAACTCCCCCTGTGCCAGTCTTTGAGCATCCCTTGTCCCTACAAGGTCCCTTGTATAATGATAGAATAGCACTGTTTACAAATGTAGCTAATTGCTCCTCTGTCCTTGGTTCCCTGGAGACGATGAGCCCAGCAGACCCCACGAATGGAGGACGGACTCAGCTGGGACCAATAGCCTGGCATCCCCTATGGAGCAGGCCGGCCATGTATAGGGTCGCACCAACCAGCGATGTGGATTTTCACCAAATGTAATGACGAAGCCTATGACGCTGTATTGCTTTTTAAGCTTCTGCTTGCTGCCCTTTTCCCCCATAACATTTTATCGCAGCAGAGTTCTTCGCTGGCACAATTATTTTTGTAGAAATAAAACCTGTTATCCTTGCAAGAGTTTCTTGGCCCTTTTTTTCCTAGCGGGTTGTATTTTTTCTGGTGTGAGGGTTCAGGGGTGTGTGTTCAATTGGTGACTCAGATGTGATTCCCAGCGCCCCCACGCCCGCAGTGGTGTCCAGGCCGCTTCTCCAGAGGGGACACACCCACCTAAAGTGACCAGTCCAAAAAACGCATATTCCCGAGTGATTTTACAGGAACCATCTTTGCAGAATTTCTGTCTGCTCTTTAAAGCGGGGCGCGGCTCCGAGGAGAGTGCAGGCTGGTATTATTGGGAACCCGTGACGGAGGGAGTTTGGGTGAACACGCAGATGTGAATATACCCTTGCAAGTGATAACAAGTGGGGCACGAGTATATGGGAACGTGTGAAAGGTGTGAGCATGTGGTAGACGAGGTTGCTGGTGTGGTGTTGTTGTGGTTTGTGTTATTTTTATTATTGGTAGGTTTTTTAAGAATATTACGTAAAGAAAAATGGAATGATAGGGAGCCTTCCCGAGTGGGGGTAGAAGGTGGTACCACATATATTGTGTAACGGAGGAAACAGGAAACAAATAGGAGCCGCGCATAATTAGTGGGCTCGGGAATAGTTATTATTTTTATTTTAGCTTGTTAGTTTAGCTTGTTTTGTTTGTGTTTTTATTTTTTAGGGTAGAAGCCCAAGGAGGAGCATTGTGTAAATAATAGTGTGTTTTCAGTGTGTGGAGTGTGTGAGTGGTGGTGTGGGGGGAAGGAAGGGGTAAAGGGTAAAGTATTTTGGGATTTTTTGATGGGCGGGAGGGGGTGAAGGATTGACCTTTTATGACGAACAAGCGGCAGCATGTGCAGCGTGTTAACAAAGGCGTAAGGCAGCGAGGTGCGAGGACTAATATAAAGGGAGGAGAAATGCCCATAGAGTATATGTACAAAGCCCTGCTGCTATATCGTGACATAATCGAGAACTATCACAAGTAGTGGGTGACTGAAACAAAAGGAGGGGCGATGCCCCACTCGTGGCCGGAGCAGTGCTCTAATAATAAGGGACTTCTGGAACATATATCCATATTCATGGCAGTCAAATATTAGGGTAAACAGTTGCAAAACAGGAAAGAGATATTAGACCTCTGGAAAATGTTTGAAGACATGGAAGGTCTTTAGGGAAGGGGAGTGCAAAATGAAAGCAGGGGCGATGGTACAGGGAAGGAGTGCGGGGCACCAGCGGAACGCAGAGGAATATACCCATTGGCAGTGTTGAGTGAGACAAGTCCCATAGAGAGACGTGCGATGTACCAGGGGGGAGAGGGCTTTGCCAAGAAACCTAGCACAAACACAACATTGCAGGAATTATAGATGCACAGACTTAGTGCACGCATATTAAGGGTCACCATTTTTTAGTTATGGCAAACACATTCAGTCCTTTATGGCTGTGCAGTAAACATAGGCCCCTTGTTACTTAACTGTTGCAATTACTTGTTATCCCAGAGAGGAATGCGCCCTGCAAGGCCATGAGACAGCACATTCATCACAGCTAGGCCAACAGTAGACCTCCAACCCCCACCCAGCCCACCAGGAGTATTGGCACACACCACTGACCCAGTCAAAGAACCCCTGAATTCCGTGATAGTGGATGACCTCAGACCAGCACCCATAAAACCAATGGTCAGAAAAGATCTAAACGAACACAACCATTTCACCTTATTCCATAAATACACCCTTTGGACTAAGAGGTACAGGGAGGAATAACTTATAGTTCAAAATGAGGGTGGAAGACTTGCGTGCGAGGAGTGCGATATGAACCGAGCAAAGAATGTGTGGGTCAGCATGATTGTGTTCCTCCCCCTTTGCCAGTCCCCAAGTTTCCCAGGTGTATGCCATAATGATGTAGTAGTATTATCTTGCAATAGTAACTCTATAATATCAACACGTGAAGCGCCTGACCTTCAGTTCCTGGAGAGATGAGCCCAGCTGACCCCATATGAGAGAAGACAGATGGGCGAGACTGCAACCAAGAGCAGCCTGGCATCCCCTTTGGAGCAGGCCCATGTGTCGGCTCTCACTAACCTGCTACGCAGATTTTTACTGTATGGTGATGACGCAGTGATGCCTTATAAGCTAATGTTTGTATCACTTTAGCCCAGAACGTTCTTGAGCAGCAGAGTTCTTTGCTTGCACCCTTACTTTTTGTACGATTAAAACTTGTTATCCTTGCAAGAAATCTCTTGGACTTTTTTTCTTTAGCAGGTTATAATTTTTCTGGCGTGAGTGTACAGGGGCGTGCCTTCATTTGGTGACCTCAACATCATCCCAAAGCCCACATACCTGCAGAGGTATCCAGGCAACCTCTCCGAAAGGGCGCCGCCCACCTACAGCGACCAGTCCCAAAAACACATACTTCCCCGTGGCCGTGCAGGAGCCGTCATTGCAGAATCCAGCCTGTTCTTTGTAGAAGTTTTCAGCCCCATTGAGAGGTGTAAGCCAGTGTTGGAACCCCACACATGTGAGTATAGCCTTGCAAGGGAAAACAAATAGGGGACAGAAATGTTGAGGAAGTATGAACACCCGGAGATTGAAATTGGGAGTGTGGCATGCCTGTGGTTGTTTTGTTTGTTTGTTTTCATACATCTTTTGAGGAAAATAAAATGGGAAGATAGGGAGCCTCCCCGAGTGAAGGGGGAAGGTGGCCCCACAACCATTGTTTAACGAAGGAGGAAAGAGGAAATACATAGGAGCTCTGTATAATTAGCGAGCTCGGGCATAGTAGTGATTGTTATTTTAGCTTGTTATTTTAGTTTGCTTTATTCATGCATTTTATTGTTTGGTGAGGAGGCGTTGTGTGTTTTTCATGCGTATCAGGATAGTGTGGTGTGTACGAATAAGGAGACAGAAAGGAGAAGCAAGGGGGTGGGGGAAGAAAAGGAGTATTTTTGGGATTTTTTGTGTGAACAAAGAGGAGGGGGGAAATTGAACTGTGGTTTTCACAATATCTGCATAACTGTCTATTGTATTAGCACAGGTTTAGTACTACTAGCAGGCACACGAAAGGCACGACCATGGGGTGAGAAACGCCCATATAGTACATATGCATGGCCCTGCTGTTGTACTGCCAGAGGATCAAGAAGTACAACAAGTGGGTGACTGAGACTAGGGGAGGGGGCATGGCCCGCTCGTGGTCAGATCAGGGCTCCTTTGACAAGAGTATGCTAGAACACATGTCGATCTTTCTGACGGCAAAATACAAAGGGAAACAATTACAGAACAGGAGGGAAATATTGAACCTCTTCAAGATGGTCGAGGATACAGAGGAGCGCGAGGGGAAAGGAGGGGCACGCAATGAAAGTAGAGGTGCAGGCCCAGACGAAGATGAGAAGGCATCGACGGGGCATAAGGGAATATATCATTTAGCAGCCCGTCCCGAAGTGTGATAAACTAACCCAACGTATGTGTCAACAGGTTCAGATGTATCGACACCAGTGACAGCCCCACTGCCCTCATATGTCTCCCCTCCAGATGTTGACGCACACAATGATGTTAACCCAAGAGACCTAGAAATAGCACTGCATCGACACGCACATAACTAGCCAGACTGCGGGCGGCATGCGACTTGAGTGACCAAGGTAGTCCCGCCAGTGCTGCAGGGGACAGATGAATGGAAGGCAGGAAATTTTGTATTCAGGATAGGCTGCACCCATAAGAACAGTGCACGTAAAATGTGACAGTGATGCAGAACACCCCCCCCCCCCTTTTGCGAAACAAACACTTTTGCACAACACAAAAGACACCAGACTAACACCAGAGCCATTACCTGACATGTCCCAATACAGGGATAAAAGTTACAGCACGAGATCACAGGACGAGCAAGGCAGACCGCACAACGTAAGCGATAACTCAGCATGGCAGTTCAAGAGGAGGAGAAAGACAGCACATATCGAGAGGGAGACAAGGAGAGAAGTGACCTTGCCCTTTCTGACCAAGACCCGTGAAACCGCCGCTGATGGAAGCATAACACAGCAAACAATAGCCAGCGTGTGTTGGCTCAGGAGGATAGCTCAGGGGCCATGTGCTTGCCCTGGAAGCAAGACGACACAGAGCAACACAGGTTCGATCCCCGGGTCTGTGCTCAGAAACCTCAGGGTATTAAGCGCGTTATAAATAACCAATTACAATTACAATTGCAGCAGATGTCAACGGTACACTAGACCCTGCTCCGCTGATTACCAAGCCAGGAGAGACGCTTGTCTCTCTGGTACCAACCTTGACTCCAAGTAGAAAGAAAGCCAAACGGTTCATCACAGCCGGTGAGTCGAGGGGAGAGTCAATAAGAAACCGAACTGTGTTGAAAAAGTAGCAAACAGCTAATTTGAACTGTGAGAGGCTTAAAGAGCTATTGATAAAACAGGGGAAAACCAGCAACATAGGAGTCCGGCACAACGTGGGTGCTCACGCAGGAAACCCTGGGCAATTATTCGATGGTAGAAACTACCATAACCAGAAGGCCTTTGGAAAAGGTGAAAAGAGGTCAAAGTGGTTATAGAGGGGTCGTGTAAAATCCTCTGTACCGTCGAAAGTCTTTGACCGATAAATGATTGTGAAGCAAAGGGAAATTAATCCTGCTTGGTGAAAATAGCGCATGAACAGTGTGTTGCAAAAGTTGTCAATAGTGAATCCGGCAGAGGGATGCTGACAAGAATGGGCAGAGCCTGAAGTCCCATGAACAGTGTGTTGACAGGAGTGAACCCGACCGAGGGATGTCCACAGTGGATTGTATGAAAAGACATCAAGATTTGTGAAAGACAAAGGGAAGTGGATTGTCCCCCTTGGCATTTGGATCCGAGCCCGACCAAGTGAGATCCAGTGGTGAAAAGTTGTCACCCAAAGTCTATGTTGGAAAGGAACTCTTTGTTTGTTTTGTTGTTGAATACATCAGGCCCTCGAAGGCAAAAGACTTTTTATTGAAAAGAGACTTAACCATCGAAGAACCTGATAATTGGTACGGAACTGTCGGCTAGTGCTGGGAAAGCTCGAGCGTGTACTGTGCTCCAGAAATCCACTTTGTCCCATGCTCAAAACGTGGGGAAGGGAGAGACCCATGGCAATCACATCCTGACTTATTATTTGTGAACACTTCTTTATTTAAGACCCTATCCCACACTCTTTCTGTAATTAGTTGTATGGATTTGGCAATTTCTTTTTAGTACAGGCCTTTTACTTTGACAAGATGCCACAAGGACTGCCTTATTTTTCATTTGATGGCCGAAGCTTGGTCCCATCTTAGATTTAGGTATTTGTTAGGCATTTTTCCATCCTGAATTTACAGTTTAATAAACATTCTTGAACTGTGATCACTTGTGTCTGTCTTTACTGTTGCCACCATGAGTTCCTTACAGTGGGGGTACCCCTGGCAGTAGGAGATATGAAAAGCTTGTTTGTTGCCGCTGTCGGTGATCAGGCTGCCAATGTGTGGCTGAAGGTGGGGTACCCGGGAGAAACCCTGAACAACGATGCTCATAATAAAGCATCATTCAACAAAATTTGAGCAAAAGTATGGTATGCGCTGCAGCGATCGTTCCCGGACACACAAAATCTGCAGTCCATTATGTACCATGGGTAATGATGAGGACGCTGCACAATTCATTCTTAAGGTCCAAGAGATGTGGAGGGCAGACATGGATAACGCCTGGAACCAGTCAATACCCTTTTCCTATTTTATAGTAAAACAAGAAGTGCAAAGGGCGCTCGACAAAATTGTGGGGGTTGAGGCGAAGGGGTGGTCTGAAATTTAAAGCATTAAAGGGCATCATTGTAGAAGAATAAAAGAACGCGAGACAGAAACGCTTCAGAGGAGACAGGCAGAGGAAGCGAAACTAGTGCAAAACAAATTAGCAAAAGTAGCTTTGGTGGCCTCGGGAACTACACCCACACAGATGGAAGAGGCGGGGTACACTCCTAACTTCACAAATGCCAAAATAGCAGCAGTGTGGACAGAAGGAGGACATGGACAGTGGGGAAGAAGCCTGCAATTCTCTGGGCCGCAGTGGCAAGGAGGACAACAGCGAGGTACATGTGGGTTTAGGGGATCAAGCGGAGAGTGGTTTGGGGGAATGGGACCCAGAGGAGGAGGAATGGGGCAGTGTTGGAACTGTGGGAAGTGGGGGCACTTCTCGAGGGAGTGCAGGAACAGACAAGGAATGGGATATAATTATGGCAAGCAGAACTATGGTCCACCACCCCAAGGGGCCCGTCAAGGGCTGACTCCCAGAATGACTTCAATATCATATGAAATACATCAAGCCTACACCCAATTACCGCTGCAGATCCCAGGCCCTCCCCCGCTGCGACATCCCCCACTGGTAATGCAGCATTACCTGCCCCACAACACCCAGCAGACAGGGAGCGTGAACGCCTTTGGCGGTGGACCCAGTGACACTGTGGCCCTGTTTCAAGGCACTACAGTAATGGGGGGAAACCCTTTCTCGTTCCCAGGAACAGACACCAATCCAGACTAGGACAGCGCACAGAGAGCACTTGTGTGTACAGTCCTGTCGATGACCCTAAACCCAGAAGAGGAACCCTTGTTGGGGGCAGAGATAGGAAACAAACAGTTCATCTTTATGGTAGATTCAGGCGCTGAGAAATCGTGCATCAGTGAAGGTGACTTCCTGCTCTCTGGCAAAACTCTTGGCATGTAGGGATTCTCTGGGGCTATTTGAATGATTCCATATACAAAAGACTTAGATGTAAAGGTGGGAGGAAAGGTAGTATGCGCTCCCCTATGGTACTCTGAGAGCTATCCTGTCAACTTGCCCGGCAGAGATCTGCTTAGCAAGTTGAACATGACGATCTCATTCACAGACAACGGCATTGTCTGCACCATGCCAAGCATGTGCTCAATGAGGGCGATGCTCGTAATACACGCCATGGCACGTGATGTAGTGGTGCGAGGCATCTCCATTGACCCCGCCATGTTCCTTTATGGCATCTATGTGCTTGTGCAAGCAGTGCTGAGCAAAGTCTGTTGTAGAGTGCCAACTGATTTCATCTTCGGCCATGTAGTGTCCCCAGAGTTAGTAGCCTGCACCATACTGTCCCTAGATCTGCAAGGGCTGTTGGTACCTGGTAAGAGGATTGTCGTTCTTGGCACAGACAGTGAGGGGTGCCAGTGGCGCACTGTATTGTGTATTGATCCCACCGTGCCCCTCAATAAATTGACAGATGCAGAACATTTTGAGGACAATGATGATGACGGGGAGATAATATTTGAGATTTGCATCCCCTGTGATATCATGGGGCAGTACAGGAGAGTGCAGAGCCCCCTAATGGCCGTTGTCGAACCACCTCCCTTCATCCAGGGTGACATAGAGCATGTGCCAACACAGTTATGGACAACTAACCCACACGATGTAGGGCTATTAAAAGAAGTGACCCCAGTGAAGATCACACTAAAGAATGGAGCAGTACTACCCCGAGTGAAACAATACCCACTATCAAGAGAGGTAGAAGAAGGGATAAAGGACACAATACCGGATTTACGGCACCAAGGGATCATAGTGCCCTCTACCTCACCAAGCAACACAGCCATATACACTGTCAAAAAAGCAACGGGGTAATTGTTCCAGGATCTTTGCCCCCTCAATGACGTAGTGCAAAAGTAATTTCCTCTCGTTCCGGAACTGGCCTCCATCTTGTGCAGCATCCCCAAAGAAGCAACGTATTTCACAGTGGTCGATTTAATGAATGCTTTATTCTCAATACCATTGCACCCAGACTCACAGTACCACACATTATTTACACATGGCAGAAAACGCTATGCGCACACTCGTTTGCCCAAGGCGTATTGCAAGAGCCCTAACATATTCAACAGGATACTGCACAAAGACCTAGGTAACATCCATGTGCCCGGCACAGTCGACTTGTAAGTTTGCCGTGAAAGTGAGCAAAACTGCCGTAAAGACTGCCGTAAAGACTCCATTACCATACTGCAACTGTTAGCCCGTAAGGGATATAAGGTTGACAAGGCCAAGCTCCAATACTGCCAGCTTCAGGTACTTTATGTGAGACAGCGTATTTCAGCAGACGGCAAAAGAATAATACCAGACAGGGCAGCGACTGTGTGCGCCACACCCAAGCCAGTTACAGTAAAAGACATGTAGAAATTCCTGGGGCTATACAACTGATGCAGGGCCTGGATTCTGGACTATGCAGCCTACACGAAACCGCTCTTACAAGGCCTCAAGGAAGCACAAAAGGGCAATCATAAGCTAGAATGGACAGCAGACATGGTGCAGTACGTCAACGACTTAAAAGAAGTGATTTCCACAGCCCCAGTTCTCGTCACTCCAGACTACACGCAGGAATTTTACATATTTTCGCATTCTTATGACTGCAGTACTGACACCAAAGAGCACAATGGGCCACAAGCCATTGGCCTACTACATCGGTACATTAGATTCAGTAATGCAGGGACAGTTCGCATGCAAGCAAGCACTTTCTGCAGCTGCCTTCGCTATCGAGAAAAGCACCACAGTCGTGATGGAATGCTCAGTAATATTGTACGTGGAGCACTCAGTGTTTGCGATCTTAGAAAGATCGAAGTCCACCCTGACCATCCAGAGAGCATCAGCATACAAGATCAACATCTCCATCCCTAACATCCATGTAGTGCGATGCTAAACAGTAAATCCTGCCACGTTCCTAAAGGGAACATGCACAGACGAAGAATTACAGAACGACATCACTGGACCACATATGAAGACGAAGAGGATGACATCCCCAAAGCCAAAGCCAGTCCACTAGAGGAGGGTGAGGTGGTCTTTGTTGACCGGTCAGCAACAATCGACCAGAATACAGGCCTAAGACATGCTGGGGCAGCAATGGTGCGCTTAGAAGCAGGGGAATACGAAACATTAGTAATAAAAAGACTACCTATGCATTGCTCCGCACAAGCAGCAGTACTCACAGCGCTCATCGAAGCACTTCGAGCATCTAAGAGCTGTCATGTAACAATCTACTCAGACTCAGCATACATCACTACAACGGTGCACGCTGGTCTCTCCCGCTGGAAATGAAGGAGCTTCTGATGGGCAAACTGTCACCCGTACAACATGCAGCACTACTAAATGCCCTGATTTCTGCCCTGAATGAGCCATCTTTAGTGTCAGTCGTCAAGTGCGCCAACGACACCAATAACATTGACGAAATTTCTTTGGGAAACGCAGCCGCGGATGCGGCTGCCAAAGCGGCAGCATACCTCACAGTGCCCACATCTGCTAAGTACTTTGTCACTACCCTTTCGACATGACCAGAAAAGGACCCATACACAGCACTGCCCACACCACAAATAATAGCGCTCCAATGCAGAGCACCACAGGAAGAAAAGGGCATTTGGTTCAAGCAAGGGTACATATAATCGCCCACTGATCTCTTATGGAGGCAGCAATGCACAGGCAAGGCAGTAATGCCCATTGAACTACTGCACACGGCATTTGAGCAGTTGGACTACCCCTCTCACACTTAGAAAAATAACACATTGCAGCAGACATCCAGGAAGACTGGTTCATACTGAACCTCTAGGAACACCTCTCAACCATGGTCATACAGAGCAGAACATGCCAAGTGTTCAGCACTGGAATGACAATGTGCACTTTACGAGGCACCCTGCCCGGCCCCATCGGGCTGTTCCGCGAGATCCATTTTGACTAAGCAGACATGGCTGAGAGATGTAACAGAGGGCGATATCTCATTGTGGAAATGTGTCCCTTCTCCCGGTGGGTTGAGGCCGGCCCTTGTGCCCACCCAGATGCCAAATGTGCAGCAGATGTTCTAGTCTGGGAGGTTTTTCCCCAATCGGGGGTGTGCAATGTTTTGAGGTCTGATAATGGCACCCACATTTTTAACAAACTCTTAAAGGAAATTACTGCACTACTTGTCATCAAACACTGCATGTGCTCAATTTAAACGAAATCAAAGGCCTACTCAATAGCAAGCTTTCCAAACATTGCACAACCCTAAAAAAGAACTGGGTGCATTGTTTGCCCCTGGCCCTGTTCAATTTGCAAACTCAGGCAGGTAAGGACCACCACCTCTCACCTCATGAAATAGTAACAAGCAGGCTCATGCACATGGTCATCTCCCCTATTAGGAGGGCATCAGATGCCCATAAAGCTGCAGCAGTTCTGGGCAAGGAGTTCAAAGAATACTTAACTAATCTAAAACGTGCGATCAAATGAGTCTCGCGACAGATCGCACCACCTCACCCAGACACAGTCCTCAAAGCACTGCAGATCAACCTGCTTCAAACACCACACCCACCCAACCATTGTTGCCGGGGGAGCTAGTGTATGTAAGGAGCTTTGTGCGCAAGTGGAACAATCCTAGGCTCCACGGGCCTTATGAAGTTGTGTTTTCCACCCCTCTCGCAGTAAAGGTGAAAGGGCTTCGATATTGGATACACCTCAGACATTCGCAAGGCACCACCAAATTCCTCATCAGTATCCTAAAACAAGACAACCAATCTACCTCACCATACCTAGCCTAATACTGCCAATAAGAGTGCATATACAAGCTACCAAACATGCATTGCTGCTAAAAGCATATTTATTTATTTATATTGTATTTGGTTAATAAATACACCTTTACAATTCACATACAAAAAACTATTCAATTTACATAAAGTAAAAACAAAACACAATGGGCCTCATTACGAGGTTGGAGGTAGCTATGGTGCTATTAGCGCCATGGCTGCCTCCAAACTTGTTCCGACTCCGCCCTGGTGAATGGAGCAATTACCGGTCCATTCCAAGGTTGGTGGGACCGGTGATTCCCCATTCACCAGGGCCATTCCCCATTCCCATTTGAGCCCCCATAGGGCTCAATGGGAATGGGGAAGGCGCTAATAATGGTACCACAAATTGCGGTACCGTTATTAGCTCTAGAGTCCCTTTGCGGGTCCCGTCCTTAACGCCTGAAAGAACCAGGTGTTAAGGAAGGACCTGCAAAGGGAACTCGTAGTAGGGCAGTAAGGGATTACCGGCACCGGTGCCCTTACTGGTGCCGGTAATCCCTTACCGCCCACCTCGTAATGAGGCCCAATCAATCAATTATTTACAGGCAATGAAATTAAACAAGCAGATGAGAAACAGGAATGAATAAAAAAAATCAAACATCAATTCATTTAGGAGCATATTTCATTTCATAGCGAAGATCATGCCTCATGTTTGAATAAAGAGCGAATTAGAGGTTTTTCAGCCTCAAACAGGGTCAGGATTAATAAAAAATAACAACCCCATTTCATTACACATCTTTCCAACGGAATATCCCCCTCAATCCACATACTGATTGCGGGGAATAAGTGGCCCTAAAGAGTAATGACAAACTCCCCAATTAGCATTAAATGATAATTACATAATGTCCATGCTTTTAATAAATGCTGATATGGCCAACCCTTCTCCGGGAAACTGGATGTTCAGGCAACGGGTCCATAAGAATTTGTCAGTCACCGTGGATTTTAACACTTTAAATCTCTCCATGTATTTCTTTCTCAGAGGCCCCAGTGCCTTACACTCAAGCAACAAGTGCCTCATTGTTTCAGTTACATCTTCGTTCTTTTGCCCCTCACTACAGCAGTCCAGATCCCTCTCTGTTCGGAGGCGGCATACTTCCGCCCCATTTTACAATCGCTGGAGGCTGCCCTGGAGGCGAGCCGCAGTTCTGAAGACTTGTTCAGCGTTTCGTTGCCTTGGCAGCGGCGTCCGCGCTGTCACGTGAACTGTAGCAGCTGCTCGCTATTATCAGCTACACCACCAGCGTAGTTTAAAAGCAAAGCAGAAGCAGGGCTCGCCACTTCTAATTTCGAGCTACTCCCTGTTACCAACTTTTGACATCGATACATTCTGTCCATCAGAAATTGATCCGGCTAACGGACTCCTTCCGCCTCATACTTTAACCTGGTAACGTCTTTCTGGTATGTCACACGGCTACGTCCACAGACTGTTTTCCCGCATTCAGCCTTTGTTCTGATTGACCTTTTTGGATACCGAACCCGGTTTGCTTCAAGGATTGCCTCAGCCTCTGGTCCCGCACAAACCTTCATTTTTGCTACAGGTTTGACTGTATCTTTCTTACATTGCTGCTATCTTACCGCGACCCGTGCTTTGTTCATTCTTTGAGCTTTCGAATCTGCGAAGCTGCGCCTTCTTACCTCCAGCGCTTCTTGCGCCCCTTACATGTTCCTCCCGTTCCTAATATTTACACCCAAAATGCTCCTGGACTTTACCAGCTCTGTTCAATAATAGGGGCTTACACCACCTCTCCTGCGTTGATACCATTGTTGGGTGCTCACTCCTTCAAGTCCTTGTGGGAACTCCCTGCATCATTTCCTTCTGCTGTCATTACAGCCTCTTAAGAAAAGACTCTTTATTGTGTGGACTCTGTGCATAATCCAGGATGCACTGCAGATATAGCCATTGTGCACCATCCCGATCCTAGTGCGACCCTCGTGCCATATGGGCATAGTTTCCTTTACTAACTACCCATTTATTATTTTATCCTTGTCGCTGATTAGTTTATTTCCTTTTTGGATTCCTGATTTCCTTGCTTTACTCCACATATATTACATTTGGTAAGGTAGCCCCAGTATTCCCCTATCCTGTACAGTTACAAACAAGGACAGGCAGTAGAGACCTGGCGGAAACCATAAACAAAGCCAGAAGAAAAATGCTGAACCTTAATTCACATTCCCCATGCACCTTCCCTCCCTCCTCCCACCCATAACAGTAGCAAGTCTTACCAGGTGTTTACAGATAGCATAGCGAGGATGCAAGCAGTGAGCCGGGACAATCCCAAATAACTGACAAAGTGAGATCAAGTATTAAAACACAAAATCAGGTGTTTTACAGTTAATAAGCAATTCCAAAGAAATGGGGTAACTCCTTCAGCATCGGGGAGCTATAGCTTCAAAGCGCCACAAGCCCTTACTTGTTTTGACTTACAAAGTAATACTGAACTATGTTTTCTAGGTTCTAGAATGGAATCTCACGAGTACATTTCATACCTATTCTGCACAGTCCAACTTCTAGGCAGGTGTTCTTCTTTTGGTTTATAGTTGTATTGTACCTCTGGGGTGTACCGGATGCTAATCATCTTGTTTTCTCTTACAGCTTGGTAACACTAGCAGTGCACTCCCCCGCTCTTTTGTGTGATTTAGTCCTCTGGCTGTTGGTCATCTCATCGGCAGAGGGATGTATCATAAAAACAAGAGTTTTTCGCTCTAGAGAGCTGGCCTGGGTTAAAGAATAACCCAGGCTCTTCATCAAGACCATTAGGACCAGTGATCACCTCAACTCTTCCAAAATCCTTGGTTCGGTCAGTAACAGAATTAGAAGCTGTGTCAAATACCAGAAAGACGTTACCAGGTTAAAGTATGAGGCGGAAGCAGTCCATTAGCCATAAGCCGAGTCAATGTCTGATAGACAGAATGTAACTGTCAGGAATCATCACGCCCGCGTCCCTCGAGGCGCACATGAGCAGTCTCCACATTCGCCACTTGCTTTAGGTCCACAGAAGAATAAGAGAAAACTAATGCCGTCCGGGCGAACACACCATGCCCCGTTTAACTCCCACTGGCAGTTACCAAGGAGACGGTGGAAACCCGGCCTTGCGCTCTGCAGCGTAGGAAGGAGGCATTGTACAATCCCACGTGACGCGTATCCCGGGAAGTGTTATATGTAAAAGGAGGCTTCATTCATGTTTCGGTGCTTCTAATTGAAGTTACCACCATCATGCTCCTTGGTCCAGTGTTTTGTGTCATTGTTACCCGACATTCTTTTTCATGCTTTCTTCCCTGTGTTATTAACTCTTGACCCGGATTGTTTAAACAGACTGCTTTGGAAACCGCCTTACTCCTGATTTCTGCCCGCACCCTGAACAACCCAGTCTGCCAAACGGACTGATTCCGCTATGTGATTTTGTCCTTGTTACCACCCGCACCCTGAACAAACCGGCCCACCTAAAGGACTGCTTTGCTATGTGATTTTGTCTCTGGTAACGCCTACAACCTTATTTACTCAGCTTCCAGAACAGCCTGCTTACACAAAGTGCTCTTGTCCCGGGGTTTTGCTCGCGCTCTCATTTACTTTGTCCATAAGTGTTTTGCTGCTCATATCACTACACTCAGCCCCCACCTGCCTTCTTATCGACGTACCCTCCATGGAATGTCTTTTGTCTACACCAACGCCAGGATCATCATCAGCTATAACGAAGTGCTACGTCCCTTCAACGCAGAAACCGATTGGCCTAAGGAGAAGAAGAAGGCACTCTTTTATAAGGGCCTCTCTGAGGAAATCAAGGACACGATGGCCACTGTTCCTGTGGTGCCCACTTAGTTCACCAATCTTTTGGATCCGGTTTTTCAGATCGATGCACGCCGTGCTGAGCATAGGGGTGAGCGGAAACCACTGTCACCAGACGCCACGGGGCCAGAACCAGCAGTTTCTGCTTTCCTTGCCCGGGGTCCATGTAGGTCGGTGCAGTTCAGCACCCCCTGACTCCAGCTCAGAAAGAATATTGTCGTTCCCACAACCTCTGCATTTATTGTGGTTCCTCTGAGCATCTCCTCCCGGAGTGCCCCAAAAAACCTGCTTGTCAGTCGGGAAACTCAACACCTCGGCGATAGATGGAGTTCCTATCCCAGGGATACCTTCCATGGACTCCCATGACAACGTTGCATCTGCTCCTTTCACCCTGCCAGTTCTTTTTGGTGTTTTCTACCTGTTACTTTGCGGCTCTCACGGTTATTGACTCTGGAGCAACAGGAAACTACATGGACTCCCATTATGCGCTCACTTCAGGTATTCCTATTGTCGCTATGTCTAATCCAGAGGCCGTAAGGGCAGTGGATGGTACCGCCTTGGTTTCTGATTTGGTGACACAGCAGACCGCTCAGCTTCATATGAGCACGGAGGGAGGACATTCTGAGACCATCTAATTTGATTTTATCATGGCTCCTCAGTTTAAGGTGATAGTGGGTCTTGCATGGCTGCAGTTCCACAATCCTGCCATAGACTGGGGTTCTCAACTGGTTCAATTGCCTTTGTCTCTGTGCTATTGCAATTGTTTTCAAACTCAAGGCATTACACAGAGGATTCTGTGTCGAGACCTGACCAACACACTCTCATTGGCTCAGTTACTGCCACGCCTGTCGTCAGTTTACCGGCTGAATATGCAGCCTTTCGGGATGTCTTTGACAATCGTATGGCGGAAAGTCTACCTCCTCATAGGCCATAGGATTGTCCAATCGACCTCATTCCAGGTTCCAAAATACCTACAGGTAGAGTGTACTCTCTTACCTTAAATAAAGACAAGGTCCTCAAAGAATATATTGACAAAGCCCTTGCATTGGGTTTCATTTGCCATCCAAATCACCAGCGGCTCCCCCCTCTTCTTCGTCCCAAAGAAGGAGGGCAACCTCCGGACCGGTGTCGACTATAGAGCGTTGAACTGTAAAAACCCAATACCCTTTCCCACTCATTTCTGTGTTGCTGGATCGTTTGGGTTCTTCGGTCATCTATATCAAATTGGATCCCAGAGGTGCCTATAACCTGGTCTGCATGAGGTAGGGGGATGAATGGAAAACAGCTTTCAAAACCCACTATGGCCTGTACGAATATCTGGTAATGCCCTTTGGGCTCTGCAATGCCCCAGCCACCTTTCAAACATTCATGAATGACGTCTTCCATGACATCCTTGATCAATTTGTAGTCGTTTATCTTGATGATATTCTGGTATACTCCTCATGCGAACAACATATTGACCCTGTTCGCGCAGTACTTCAGCGCCCTCGGGACCATAACCTCTACGCAAAAGCAGAGAGGTGTGTGTTTTCATCCACAGTGGTGGAGTTCTTGGGGTACGATTTGACTGAACGGGGCATCAGAATGAGCCGATCCAAGTTGAAAGGCGTTTTAGACTGGCCCGTACCCACTAGCATCAAGGCTCTCCAGTCTTTTTTGGGGTTCGCAAATTTCTATAGTCATTTAATCCATTCTTTCTCTCGCATTGCTGCTACAAACCGCTTTTGAAACATTGAAGGCTGCTTTTTCCTCTGCGCCAGTCTTGCAGCATCCTGATCCAGAGCTGCCTTTTGTGGTGGAAGAGGACGCTTCCAGTTCGGCGGTGGGGGCTATTTTGTCACAACATTGTCCTGATTCCAGCGAAATCCATCCTGTTGCGTTTTATTACAGGAAAATAGGTCCTTGCGAGCAGAAATACACCGTCACAGAGAGAGAACTATTAGCCATTAAGGACGCCTTCACTGAATGGAGTCATCAACATTTAGTGGCTCGTCATGAAGTCATGGTTTATTCGGACCAATGCAGTCTCCAGGCTTTTCAGTCTATGAAATGTCTCATGGCCCGACAAGCTCGCTGGCATCTCTTCTTCTCACATTTCGATTTCCTGATTACTTACCGCCCAGCTTCGTTGCATGCCTGCACTGACACCCTCTCCCGGATTCATGCTGGTTCTCGGGCGACCAATACAGGAGTTTTGTTGTTGTTAACTGGCCGGGTGGCCTGTGGCTGTACTCTTCAGGTGTCTTTGCACTCGATTATCCATGATTGGGTCTCTGCCCATCTGGAAGAGATCCTCAACGTCAATCAATACGTTGTGCGGGGTCTCCCATACATCCAGGAAAGGCTGTTCATTTCTCCTGGGGAAGCCAGATCTCGC
Source organism: Ambystoma mexicanum (assembly GCF_040938575.1). Taxonomy (NCBI): domain Eukaryota; kingdom Metazoa; phylum Chordata; class Amphibia; order Caudata; family Ambystomatidae; genus Ambystoma; species Ambystoma mexicanum. Next base: position 542,336,086 of record NC_090928.1, on the reverse strand, counting down.
GCTCTTAACTGGTTTTATGACTCGCTCATCGCTGCACACCCTGGGCAATAAAAAACCCTTGAATCACTACAGAGATGGTCCTGGTGGCCTTCCATGGCTCGCGATGTGAATGACCACCTTGCTTTGTGTGTGGTCGGTGCGCAATATAAATCCACTGGAACCAAACCTGTGGGTCTCCTGCAACCTCTCCCTGTGCCATATAAGCCCTAGTACATGATATCGATGGATTTTATTGTGGAATTGCCATTGATTCAGGGTTTTGACACCATCTGGGTGGTTGTGGATTAGTACACAAAATTGGCTTTGTTTATCCCTTGTGCTGGCTTCCTTCGGCGCCTGCTCTGGCAACGCTCTTTCTAAAAAATGTCTTCCGGTACTTCGGTCTACCATCGATCATAATCCCGGATCCAGGTACCCAGTTCACGTCACGTTTTTGGAAGGCCTTGACGGTCGCTCTGGCCATCGATGACAGATACTCTATGGCCCATCACCCACAAACGGATGGCCAAACAGAAAGGGCGAACGCAACCTTGGAACAGTATTTGTGATGCCTGTGCCTGCAATTTCAGGACACCTGGCTGTGGGTTCTGCAGTATGCAGAATTCGCCTATAACAACTCGATACACTCGGCTACAGGGGTGTCTCGATTTTTTGCCTTCTACGGCCCTCATCCCCGTTCCTTGCCATTGGATCCTACACTACCTGTTGACAACCCGGCGGTTCTCGTTTGTGTACGGGACTTGGATAAGACACATGCGGAAGTCCGTACTCATCTGTGTCAAGCACATGATAGAGCGAAGCGTTTCGCTGATGCCCACCGCTCGCGGTGCCGGACTATATGGTGGGGATGCATGTTTGGCTCTCTACTGAGCATCTCACCATCCCGGGTAAAAGGTCACGGCTTCCTCATTATGTGGGTCCGTATAAGATCACTGCGGTCATCAACCCGGTGGCTACGCGCCTGTCTCTCCCTGCCAATTGGCTAGTACATCTTATCTTTCATGTGTCCCTCCTGAAACCCTGCAAATTAACAAGGGGGGTCCTGGGAGTCCCTCTGCCAGACATTAGTCCTGGTTTCGAGAGACTTACCCAGAGTCTTTAGCTCACTATCTTTCACAGAGAAGAAATATCCCAAACATATCAGTCTTAGTCCTGCCCTGGGGCAGTCCAGCACTGAAATGCTAGGCAATTCTCCTCTGAACAAGAGTACCAACAGAAACCCCAGACACGTTTCGGTCTGGTTGGACCTCATCAGTAGGGTGGATCTGTGCCTCTCTAAGAATAGTGAGCAAGGGGTCCACGTCTGGATTCCCCTAGTAACTTAGGGTGAGACCCAAAGTTACTTAAATATGCAAATTAACAAGGGGGGTCCTGGGAGTCCCTCTGCCAGACATTAGTCCTGGTTACGAGCGACTTACCCAGAGTCTTTAGCTCACTATCTTTCACTGAGAAGAAATATCCCAAACATTTCAGTCTTTGTCCTGCCCTGGGGCAGTCCAGCACCAAAATGCTAGGCAATTCTCCTCTGAACAAGAGTACCAACAGAAACCCCAGACACATGTTTCGGTCTGGTTGGACCTCATCAGTAGGGTGGATCTGTGCCTCTCTAAGAATAGTGAGCAAGGGGTCCACGTCTGGATTCCCCTAGTAACTTAGGGTGAGACCCAAAGTTACTTAAATATGCAAATTAACAAGGGGGGTCCTGGGAGTCCCTCTGCCAGACATTAGTCCTGGTTACAAGAGACTTACCCAGAGTCTTTAGCTCACTATCTTTCACAGAGAAGAAATATCCCAAACATATCAGTCTTTGTCCTGCCCTGGGGCAGTCCAGCACCAAAATGCTAGGCAATTCTCCTCTGAACAAGAGTACCAACAGAAACCCCAGACACATGTTTCGGTCTGGTTGGACCTCATCAGTAGGGTGGATCTGTGCCTCTCTAAGAATAGTGAGCAAGGGGTCCACGTCTGGATTCCCCTAGTAACTTAGGGTGAGACCCAAAGTTACTTAAATATGCAAATTAACAAGGGGGGTCCTGGGAGTCCCTCTGCCAGACATTAGTCCTGGTTACAAGAGACTTACCCAGAGTCTTTAGCTCACTATCTTTCACAGAGAAGAAATATCCCAAACATATCAGTCTTTGTCCTGCCCTGGGGCAGTCCAGCACCGAAATGCTAGGCAATTCTCCTCTGAACAAGAGTACCAACAGAAACAGACATTATTCCTGGTTACAAGAGACTTATCCAGAGTCTTTAGCTCACTATGTCTGGCAGAGGGACTCCCAGGACCCCCCTTGTTAATATGCATATTTAAGTAACTTTGAGTCTCACCCTAAGTTACCAGGGGAATCCAGACGTGGACCCCTTGCTCACTACTCTTAGAGAGGCACAGCTCCTCCCTACTGATGAGGTCCAACCAGACCGAAACACGTGTCTGGGGATGCTGTTGGTACTCTTGTTCAGAGGAGAATTGCCTAGCATTTCAGTGCTGGACTGCCCCAGGGCAGGACAAAAACTGATATGTTTGGGATATTTCTTCTCTGTGAAAGATAGTGAGCTAAAGACTCTGGGTAAGTCTCTTGTAACCAGGACTAATGTCTGGCAGAGGGACTCCCAGGACCCCCCTTGTTAATTTCCTCCTGAAACCCTGCCATCCTGATACACAGCTGTCCGCACTGCACGTTTCCGTCTCGGTGAATGGCCAGGAGGAATATGAGGTAGCAGCGATTTTGGACTATCGTACCCGCAGGGGTCAGCCTTTCTTTTTGGTGGACTGGAAGGGCTATGACCCTGAAGACAGCTCTTGGGAACCACTGGAAAATATTCATGCACTGTGCCTTCTGAGCCAGTTCCATGCCTCTACGGGGGTGCCACTGCCTTTGGAGGTGGCTACTGTTACATCTTCCTTCTTTCGCCCCTCACTATGGCTTTCCAGACCCCCCCCCTGTTCGGAGGTGGCATACTTCTGCCCTGTTTTACAATTGCTGGAGGCTACCCTGGTGGCGAGCCGCAGCTCTGAAGACTTGTTCACCATTTCGTTGACTTGGCAGCAGCGTCTGCACTGTCACGTAAACTGTAGCAGCTGCTCGCTATTGTCGGCTACGCCCCTGGCGTAATTTAAAACCAAAGCGAAAGCAAGGCTCTCTACTTCTAATTGAGAGCTACTCTATGTTACCAACTTTTAACATTGTTACATTCTGTCCATCAGAAATTGATCCGGCTTACGGCTAACAGAATCCTTCCGCCTCCAACTTTAACCTGGTAACGTCTTTCTGGTATTTGACATGGCTTTGTCCACAGACTGTTTTCCCGCATTCAGCCTTTGTTCTGATTGATGTTTTTAGATACCGAACCTGGTTTGCTTCAAGGATTGCCTCAGCCTCTGGTCCTGCACAAACCTTCATTTCTGCTACAGGTTTGACAGTATCTTTCTTACATTGCTGCTACCTTAGTGCGATCCGTGCTGTGTTCATTCTTTGAGCTTTTGAATCTACGCAGCTACGCCTTCTTGACTCCAGCACTTCTCGTGCCCCTCAGATGTTCCTCTCGTTCCTAATATGTACATCTGAAATGCTCCTGGACTTTACCAGCACTGTTCAATAATAGGGGCTTACACCACCTCTCCTGCGTTCATACCATAGTTGGGTTCTCACTCCTTTAAGTCCTCGTTGGAACTCCCTGCATCATTTCCTTCTGCTGTCATTACAGCCTCTCAAGAAAAGACTCTTTATTGTGTGGATTCTGTGCATAATTCAGGATGCACTGCAGATATAGCGATTAAGCACCATCTCGGTCCTAGTACGAACCTTGTGCCGTTCGGGCATAGTTTCCTTTACTAACTACCTGTTTATTATTTTATACTTGTCACTGATTTGTTTATTCCCTTTTTGGATTCCGGGGTTCCTTGCTTTGCTCCACTTATACTACATTTGGTAAGGAAGTACCAGTATTCGTCTATCCTGTGCCCATACTTGTTTTCACTTACAAAGTAATACTGAATTCTGTTTTCTAGGTTCTAGAAGGGAATCTCACGAGTACACTTCATACCTATTCTGCACAGTCCAACTTCTAGGCAGGTGTTCTTCTTTTGTTTTATAGTTGTATTGTACCTCTGGGATGTACTAGATGTTAAGAAAGGAAGAAGGCAATGTGCACGGAATCTCACAGTGTACAACTTTGAATCTAAATATGTGCATACAAAACCCAAGACTTGTGTATACTAAAACCCAGGGGAAACAATAATACCTATATATGAAAAGGAATGTGGGGTAAGCACTTAGAACCTCCTTATGACTGAAAGGAAAGTCGGCAAACTCCTTACCCACTATGCTATTACAGATACTGACAGCGCTAAACCCACGTAGAGGGCAAGCAAGGACAGGATCTGTGAGCTGACACTCTGGATGATACAGAATAAGGAACTTAGAAACTGTACTCACGAGGACCGGAAAGACCACTTGAATGTCAGTAAACTCACGAACCCAGTTGATCAAACAGGAACCCTGAAGGCTATAACAGCAATGGGTGGAGGAAACTAAATACATAAGACCCTAGTCAAGGGGCGAGTAGAAATAGTGATATAAAATAGTGAGGAAACAAAAAGGGCATTTACACTGGGACTAGTTACAATAACACCAACACCTAATAATCCATGGGAAATGAATGCAGAAGTGAGATGGAAAACATGGAATGGATCCCAATAGAAAGTAAGGATCAGGAGCAGGGAAAATGATATCACAAAAGGAAACCTTGAGGCAGGAAGCTGAATCTATAAAGGGAAAGACTAAAGCATCAGGTTTTTCAGTAGCAAAGGACAGCAACAAAGAAACAGAAAACACAGGCGAATTGGGCAGCATTAAAGGGTAAAGCACAGAGACAGGCTGCCTGCAGACAGAGGAAGACAGAAAGGGAAATCCAGTGAGCAGAAATCAATTAAGCACAAGAATCCGAAATCCAGGGCAGAGGAACAAGAAACAGGAACTGCGCACTAGGCACAAAAGCTAGGAACAAGGAACAAGGGACCAGTCACAACAGGAACACAGCAACAATGACCAGCGCTGGACTGAAGCAAACTGAGGCTTTTAAAGCTGCTTAACGAGCACACCCCTCAGGCGTGCCGCCTGCTGCACCTGCAGCCACAGGTGTTGCCTATCCTCCACCCAGCCTTGTCCTGCAAGGGAGGAGGTGAAGCAGTGAGCCAGGCATTCTGGGAAGCATAGTCATTTGATTAAAGTAGCAGTAGCATGCTGGCTGCCAAAAACCTGGAATGGATCCGGAAGGGAAGTAATTTGGGAAATAAGGTTTTAGCGCTCCCAATTCATCAGGACACTGTAGCATAAGGTTCGGAGGAAATGTCCAGTAGGGAATAAACCCCAAAACATGCCCCCAAGTGGCAGGAACGGGAGCGAAGGGAGCGAGCCGTGACACTATACCCCCTCCCACGGCCGACTCCAGGCGGCCGTTACTCGCACAAAACATCTTCTTTCCATGACAGGAGCGCTTTGTCTTCAGAAGTGGCACTGACGGAAACGATGACCCACGGGCAGAAGCAGAAGGACTGGAATGAATAGAATCAGGCCGCAGTCTATAAGAGCCATAGGCAGGTTTTCGGTGAGGAAGAGACTCATGGGTCGAAGAAAGGCATGAAGGACTTGCAGGACCTGAAGCAGATTTGGAAGGTCCAGGAAGCTCAGTCTCTGGGAGCGAACACTCATACATCATTGAGGAGGGAGGCAGGCTGGTGCAACATGCTTTGGACAATGATTGATGCTCTGGTAGCCCCCCTGCTGAGAGCGGACACACAGGAGGTGAGAAATCAGCAGGTTTCAGGAAATGTTCATGTTCAGACAAAGAAGGTGGCGGCCGAGGTAGAGGTTCGGATCTTCTCTCATCATCCATTTGATTAAAGGCCTGTGGTTGAGGGTGACCAAGGTTCGACTGCATCTGTCCCACGCCTTGGGGGCCTGGAAGTCCAATGGGTTGTACGAGGTTGGCACTCCTGGTGTCAGTCATGTAGCCACCTTGTTGCACATGGAATACAACCGCAGGAACGTTTGGCATACCGATAGGAGTGATAGACGCAGTACTTGGCACATCAGGCACATTCGCAGCAGGAGCAATAACGGGCACATTTTGAACTGCAGCAGTCATATCCTTCCTTTGGCTACTAGCACCCGAATGGTGCAGCAGTTGGGGGGCCATGCCCGTCCCTTCCTTCAGGCTCATGTGGGATCCGGCAACAAAAAGGCTGTCAAGCGGCTGATCCAAACCGGCCCCCAAATGTGAACCGTCCAGCCCGTTATCCTGGTTGGCTACTTGTTCGATGTCTGGGCCATGGCGGATGGTATCCGTCTCCCACTTGTAACACTCCAGGCAAGTCCAATGGCCTTGCATGTAAGGCCCTCCCGAGTCGTGATCCAGCTTGATGTTTCTGGCAGAAGATTCAGACTCAGATGTAGCATATGCGGGAGGTGCTGATTCTACAGTCAAGCAGTTGGGAGAATTAACTTGTGTAAGAGGCAGGCCTTCTGGTGATCCTCCTGAAGCATAAGAAGGGCAGATTGGACGTTCATCCGTAATAAATGGTTGTGATTTAGGAGGTAGCTCTGAAGTAGATGAATCTGCAACACGATCAAACAGAGCAGACAGGTGCACCTCCGATATTGGCAGCGAGGCTGAACAGGATACAGGTTTTTCATGAACTGAAGCCAAACTAGCAGTAGGCTCTGGGACCGAAGACAGGCACTCAGGATGTGCTACCGGAGGCTCCATGGCTGAAGGATAATCCGCTGGATGAGTCACTGTAGCCGAAAACAGGCATGCCAGAGGAAATTCAGAGGCTGAGGGCATGCAAGCTGGAGCCGTCTCGTTAGCTGATGACAAACTTGTCAAGGTCTTTGACTCTGACCACGTACATGGTGAAGGCTCTTGAGTGATTGGCAGACATAGCAATTGTTCATTGATTGAAGACACGTTAGACAATGATGACTGCAGAGCCGTGGACTGGATAGTCAGAGTCAATGGTTGTAGGAGGACAAACAGAAGTCCCAGAAGTCAACAGACACATTTGTGGCTCAGGAATGGAATGCACCTTTAGGGCGGTTGACTCCTTGGCACCAGTAACCAAAGACTGAGCTGTAACCATGCCGTCCCTCTCCTTAGTGGATGACACAGAGTCTCTTCCTTTGTAAAAGTCAAAATCAACCAGAGAAATCACCATAGTAAAGTCTCTGTTAATCAGGATTTCATCAAATGTCCATTCCTCTGACTTAGCTTCTGAAAGTGGCATATTAACAATCAACAGTTCAGGAATTGCCTGCCGGGTCTTTGGTTCAGTATACTGTGGAATGAGTCCATCAAAACATGAATTTTGTACTGTCTTTGACTGTTCATTGAGACAAAAATTGGCAGAAGAAGGAGCGAACACAGAGGTAGCATCGTTTTCCACATCCGCTTGAATGTCTACTTCAGTCTCAGCAGCTAGATCAAGGGCTGAACCTAAGCCTACAGTAGTGACTGATTCTGTGTATGCCACCATTGTGGATTGTGTTTGGGAATCAGAAGCATGTATGTGTTCAAGCTCAGAATTATGACTGACTGCTAAACAGGAAATCTTAGGTAAAGGAGTGGCTTGTAAATCTTCAGTTAACGGCAATTCCTGACAAACGGTAGAACAATTTTCAGAACCTGTGCCTTGAATAAGTGTTGTGCTAGAAAGAGAACTTTCACTCCCAATAGAATCTTCATATTGACAAGTATCATGACCTACAAAAACCTCCGCACTCAGGGATTGAACAGTATTCACTTCATCAACGGATAAAGTTTGAGGTGTATTCAGAAAAGACCGTAAAGTCTTATTCTCCTCTAGTAAAGTAATGTATTCTTGTTTTAACTCCTCAAGTTCAGCTTTTAGCATGCCCCGCCTTAACTGTACATCCCTATCAGTAGGCACAGGGGAAGGCATGGTGGCATCAGGGCTGGATCCTGCCCTAACCATCCGGGTGTGCACTGATTGTACATTGTCATTTGCTGCTTGCAGGTTTTGTGATCTATACTCTCTCTTACCGACTTGGTCTGTGTTACCCTTAAGCAGACTACTGACATCAGACCTCTTGACATTAGGGACTACAGTAAGTACTTGTGCAGAGGAGTAAGCAGTTGACTGAGGGCTGAAAACAGAAGATATGCAATGAACCCCTCCATTCTTTATGTTTGAATCATGAAACTGTTCAATCTGAGGTAAAGCACAACCGGAATCATGGGGTTCAACAACAGACGTTCTCGTGTGTAATAAATCTAACAGTGTGTTGTTTTCCGCTGCTAAGGCTTGTGCGGACATAGAATCTGGATCAAAATTAAAGACAGAACTAGGATCAGGCAATGTACGATGGGCCATCCTGTGGGTAAAATACTCAGCACGTAAATACCCATTTGTATCAAGGAGTTCCTTTAAGTCAGGATCAATGATTTGATTGTCACAGGTAGACTTAGGGGAAACTTTCTGTACTAACTTGTTAGTGACCTTGCTGCCTTTCTTTCTTAAACTGGCCATATTCAGACGGGAATAACGGCTGGTCATTCTGTTAAGAAAGGAAGAAGGCAATGTGCACGGAATCTCACAGTGTACAACTTTGAATCTAAATATGTGCATACAAAACCCAAGACTTGTGTATACTAAAACCCAGGAGAAACAATAATACCTATATATGAAAAGGAATGTGGGGTAAGCACTTAGAACCTCCTTATGACTGAAAGGAAAGTCAGCAAACTCCTTACCCACTATGCTATTACAGATACTGACAGTGCTAAACCCACGTAGAGGGCAAGCAAGGACAGGATCTGTGAGCTGACACTCTGGATGATACAGAATAAGGAACTTAGAAACTGTACTCACGAGGACCGGAAAGACCACTTGAATGTCAGTAAACTCACGAACCCAGTTGATCAAACAGGAACCCTGAAGGCTATAACAGCAATGGGTGGAGGAAACTAAATACATAAGACCCTAGTCAAGGGGCGAGTAGAAATAGTGATATAAAATAGTGAGGAAACAAAAAGGGCATTTACACTGGGACTAGTTACAATAACACCAACACCTAATAATCCATGGGAAATGAATGCAGAAGTGAGATGGAAAACATGGAATGGATCCCAATAGAAAGTAAGGATCAGGAGCAGGGAAAATGATATCACAAAAGGAAACCTTGAGGCAGGAAGCTGAATCTATAAAGGGAAAGACTAAAGCATCAGGTTTTTCAGTAGCAAAGGACAGCAACAAAGAAACAGAAAACACAGGCGAATTGGGCAGCATTAAAGGGTAAAGCACAGAGACAGGCTGCCTGCAGACAGAGGAAGACAGAAAGGGAAATCCAGTGAGCAGAAATCAATTAAGCACAAGAATCCGAAATCCAGGGCAGAGGAACAAGAAACAGGAACTGGGCACTAGGCACAAAAGCTAGGAACAAGGAACAAGGGACCAGTCACAACAGGAACACAGCAACAATGACCAGCGCTGGACTGAAGCAAACTGAGGCTTTTAAAGCTGCTTAACGAGCACACCCCTCAGGCGTGCCGCCTGCTGCACCTGCAGCCACAGGTGTTGCCTATCCTCCACCCAGCCTTGTCCTGCAAGGGAGGAGGTGAAGCAGTGAGCCAGGCATTCTGGGAAGCATAGTCATTTGATTAAAGTAGCAGTAGCATGCTGGCTGCCAAAAACCTGGAATGAATCCGGAAGGGAAGTAATTTGGGAAATAAGGTTTTAGCGCTCCCAATTCATCAGGACACTGTAGCATAAGGTTCGGAGGAAATGTCCAGTAGGGAATAAACCCCAAAACATGCCCCCAAGTGGCAGGAACGGGAGCGAAGGGAGCGAGCCGTGACACTAGATGCTAATCATCTTTTTTTTCTCTTACAGCTTGGTAGCATAAGCGGTGCACTCCCCCGCTCTTTTGTGTGATTTACTCCTCTGGCTGTTGGTCATCTCATCGGCAGAGGCAGAAGGGTGCATCATAAAAAAATGGTTTTCCCTCTAGAGAGGAGTCCTGGGTTAAGGAATAACCCAGGCTCTTCAATTAAGGCCATCAGGACCGATGATCACCTCCACTCTCCCGAAATCCTTGGTTCGGTGAGTAACAGTTTCCATAGTGGAGTTAGAAAACCGACAACAGCATTTATCCACTTCAATGAGATTCCTCCTCAATTGGATCTCGGAAGTATATGCCACCGTAACGTTAAGATATTCCTATAGTTCATATTTGGAAACAAAATGAAAATTGGAAAGAGCACCCATCGTGTTCATGTGATAACTGACCCATAGACGGATAAGCATGGAAAGATTCAGTTGTTGCACACCAGTCATGATCTAGCAAGGTTCTTTTCACTCTAACTGGATTCTTTAGCAGACAATCTCTATCACTCGCTATAACATCGATGATAGCTTCACATCTCCCACCCAATTCAGCTTTGTAGTTAGGAAACCCCAAGGCTCCAGTGTCTCCTGGTAATGACTGGCTCAAAGCCTCATAGATCATTCCGTGATTGGAGTTATCAATTTTGCATACAAAGCCAGCATACTCCATTCAACTCTAGCCTTGAGTGATGAAATCCCCAGGTCATATCTTATAAACGCCCATGGGACCGCATTCGGCACCCTCAAGGTTTTACACCACAACCTGGCCTCTAGCTGATCCAGAATTTTGAACATTGAAGGCCCAAAGAGCTCCAAACCATAGGTTATTTTTGGGGCGATTTTGTCCTTGTAAAATAATAGGGCTGGTTTTAGAGAAAATCGACCAAATTTACTGTTTACCCTCACCAGTTGTTTTTGGAGCATGGTTGCCTTTTGGAGTGTGATCTCTTGAGATTGCTGTAATCCTGGATTAGCACAGAAATGGAAACCCAAATAAGTGAATCTAGGAGTGGACTTGATTGGGGTATTTCCCATACATATTCATTTTTTATTTCCCTTTCCCGGTAAAACGCTAATATCCTGGTTTTCTCCTGATTAATGATTAGCCCATTCTCCTTGGTGTCACAGGTTTCCCCTTTTCTCACCTGTTTTCTCTGTTTTGCAGAGTCCTTTGTCTGGGTTTTCTTTCGAGCAGTTAAGGTCTTGTACATGCCCGCTCAGCCGTCTTCGGATTCCAGGATTCGATCAGCTTCTTCGTCCGGGATCTAGGAAACTCCAGGAAGCTTGAAATGGAGACAGCACACGGAGGCGGTCTGCACGGAACGCGGAAGAGACAGGATCAAGGAAGGTAGTAGGAAAGGAGAAGGAGGAAGGTCGGGGGACCAGGAAGCAACACAGTTCAGGAGTACGAACTACGGAGCACGTCAGGCCACAGCTATCGGTAGCGTTGAGACGCACAGAACCGCAGGGGAGTGGCTAATTTATAGAATGTGCTGCATAGGACATAAAGGTCGATAGACCGCGTTCCGTGTATAGGGCCTTGTTGGGTGTACTACAGCGAGTAACCCCCGACGTGCCAGGGACCAGGAAGACCAGAAGGGGCGTGATTAATGGATCATGACACTTGGCATATGCAGCAACGGCAGATAAGATTCTCTGTAGGCCTACTTTTGAGTTGTCCAGAAGAAGGAAATCATCTGCATAGGCCAGCCAAGAAATGTTGCTTTTGCTCACACTTGGAGTGATCAGGCCTGCTTTATCTAAGTGTTCCCCGGTGTCTGATGTATTTTGGTTATAAAGCCAAGGCACCAAAACACAACCTTGCCTAAGGCCTGAAGATGTATTAATCTCCCCAGAGAGATCCCCTTCTCTGTTTAACATAATCTGCACACTTGAGTTCTGATATAAACTCTTCAGTAGATGAAGGAGACCCACAGGTAGCCCCCAATTAGCCTGTTTAGACCAAAGGAGATTCCGATCTACCCGGTCAAAAGCGGCCGAGAGGTCAATAGAGGCCAAGAATGTACAACCTCCCTTGAAATCCCATGCTGTTTCCTGGATATTTCGCAACAAGAGGCCATTGACATAAGTAGAGTGACCTCTACGGAACCCAGTTTGGAGTTTATTCAACATATGCCTACTGTTTGACCATTCCTCCAGATGTTGGAGGAATAGAGTCGCAAAGATTTTACAGTCGGCATCAATCAGCGAGATCGGGCGATCATTTTTTGGCTCAGCCCTAATGTCATGAACCATTGGGCGCGTCCTTTCTGGACTTCATGGTCCCTGACCCATAGGGGCCTGCACTTGGCAGTACTCCCAACATGGCCGCCGAACGCGGAACGCTGTTTACCAGTCTCCGCGTCATACGCACTACGTTCTACAAAGCTGACACGCCCCCGCGGCCCTGCGCGTCTCAACGCTACAGCTTGAAGTAGCCAGACGTGTGCTGCCGTAGTTCGTACAGCAAATTCCCTTGATTCCTGGTTCCCGGTCCCCTAAATTCCTCCTCCTTCATCCTTTCCTTTCTTGTCCTCAGTTTGCTTCCCGGATCTCCTTTACACTCGTCTTCCGAGTGCACTCCTCGCCGTTTCCTGGAACTTTCCCGGAGATCTGAACGTTTCCTGGAGACGGGACGCAGAACGCACGCTGGAACCCGAGGACCTACGCACTGGGTTGTACAAGACCCGAAATGTGCGAAAGAAGACTCCATCGAAGAACTCCAATAAACAACACAGACAGGTGAGAAGGGTAGAAACCTGTGACAGATTGAGACGCCAACAAACGGATACAGATACGGACAAGGAGGCTGCAGTTCAAGACCTCATGTGCGGCATGAAGGAGTTAACAACAGAAGTTCAGAATCTCAAAGCCGAGAATGCTGCATTAAAGCAACTAGTCCTGTCACGTGATTCCGCGACCAAGGAAAGTGTATTGCTGGGCGGAGTGGTGGATAAATATGATGGCTCCTCAAAGAACCTTCGTGGCTTCCTCGGTTCGTGTTTAGTACACTTTACCTTTAAGCCCTACTACTTCTCTACCCCCAGGGCAAAGGTGGGCTTTATGATTTCGCATCTTTCCGGGAATACATTAACTTGGGCTACGTCCTTAGTTAATTCTGGAGATGCCCTCCTGGATGTCTATGATGGTTTCGTACGGGCTCTAAAGACCATGTTTGACCGCCCAGAACAGGTTTACAGTGCCCAAGAACGCCTACTGGATTTCCAACAAGGGTTCCAGGATATGCTTACCTATGTAACACGCTTTAAGCAACTGGCCAAGGAAGCAGATTGGTCCTCGGAGGCCTGCTTTACCCTTTTTCGAAGAGGACTGAATGAAGAGATAAAAGATGAGTTAGCCAGGGTAACTCGCCCAGGTTTCTTCCAGGCTCTCATGGACCTGTCTTTACAAATAGACTTTCGTATCCAGGAAAGGAAGGCGGAAAAGAAGAAGTCTAAAATGCCCTACCAAAAGACCTCTACAGAACCTTCCTCTAGACCTGAGCCCGCTCCTGCCCCGACCACAGACCCAGAACCCATGCAACAAGGGGCCTTCCGCGGACCCATATCTCCGCAAGAAAGGATGCGACGGATTCACACCGGGCTGTGTACGTACTGTGCCTCTGATAAACACCTTGTGAGAGAATGTCCTTTAGCCCCTCCACGGCGTTCGGGAAACGCCAGCTCCCGATCCTCGATGGAGCACAGCTTCGGGAGAGAGATGTTTGCTCCACATCTATTCCATCCTTGAACTCTCCTGGACAAAACAACCTTGTGATCTTGCAGGCCTTTCTTTCGCTGCCCAAGAAAGAAGCTTATCCCATTCTGGCATTAGTGGATTGTGGGGCCATGTGGATATTTATAGATCATGATTGGGTCACTACCCACCATATTCCATATGAAACACGAGACATCATGCAACCTGTAGAGGCCATCGATGGAAGACCTCTCTCTTCAGGACCCATAACCCTGCAAACCAAAGAGATCCAGCTCTCGATAAACCATCATCAAGATGTGATCAAATTTGACATCATAAAATCTGCCCATTATCCAATGGTACTGGGTATGCCATGGTTACAGAAGCACAACCCATACATCAACTGGGTGGCAGGATCCTTGTTTCTTGGTTCAGAACATTGTATGTCTCACTGTCTATCCCTGAATTCCTCATCCTCTGAAGGTACGCTAACAGACCAGCAAGGCCCATTCACGGTCTCAAATATTATCCAGGTTCCCAGGGCCTATCAGGATTACACTGATGTGTTTCCAACCACCATAGTTCAGGCCCTACCCCCTCACAGACCTGAAGACTGCACTATTGATAATGAACCCTCAGCAGTGATTCCCTTTGGAAGGATGTTCATTCTATCAGAACCTGAGAAAAGGGCCCTCCGAGAATACTTGGATACTAACCTGGAAAATGGCACTATACAACCATCCAAATCCCCGGCGGGAGCTTCGTTGTTTTTTGTTCCCAAGAAAGATACCAAGGAGCTTAGGCCTTGCCTTGATTATCGTGGTCTTAATCAATGCACCCTCAAGGACCGCTACCCATTGCCCTTAATCTCGGATATCCTGTAAACTGTGAGAAGAGCTGTAGTCTTGTAGAAATTGGATCTCAGAGGTGCCTACCATCTGATCCGTATAAAGGAGGGTGACAAATGGAAAACAGCCTTTAGAACACCCTTTGGTCACTTTGAACTTTGAATACCTGGTTATGCCCTTCAGACTTGCCAATGCCCCACCGGTCTTCCAACGTTTTATGGACTGGGTGTTCTCCGATATGCTGTTCCTCTTCGTCATAGTTTACCTGGACGATATACTGATATACTCCAAGGAACATCTTAAGCATGAAGAACATATTAAAGCAGTCTTACAGCGGCTACGTGAACATAAGCTCCAGGCTAAACCCGAGAAATGCCTTTTCCATGTCTCTACTCTCAGGTTTGTCCTTAGTCCAGAAGGAATTGGAATGGACCACTCAAAAGTAAACTCCATTCTATCCTGGCCTGTTCCAACTACTGTGAAACAGATTCAGTTCTTCCTGGGGCTTGCCAACTTCTACCAAAAATTCATACCTTCCTTTTCAGAGATAGTACAACCGATCATTACATTGTTGAAGAAGGATACTCCCTTTCTCTGGACAGCAGCCCAAGATGAAGCGTTCCAAAGATTGAAGTCGGAGTTCACACAAGCCCCCATCATGGCTCAACCTGACATTGATCGACCCTTCCTAGTGGAGACGGATGCCTCCAACTACGCCATCGGAGCAGTCCTAAAACAGGAATTTGAAGACAAATTAGAACACCCCATTGCTTATCTCTCGCGAACCCTGACTCCTAGCGAGACCCATTATTCTGTTCTGGAAAAGGAACTATTAGCCATCCGTCAAGCCTTCACAGAGTGGCGTCATCTACTCCTGGGAGCAAAACATCCTGTTCAGGTCCGCACGGACCATCGGAATCTTCAAGTTTTACAATCCCTGGAATGTAGGAATAGTCATCAAGCCCGTTGGGCCTTCTTCTTTGTCCAGTACCAGTTCCAAATCCATCATGTTCCTGGAACACACAATATAATTGCTGACGCCTTATCCCGACGTCCCGACTACGAAACTCTTGAAGACCGATCCTTCCCAAAGATATTTCCCCACACAATATTTATAGCCCAAGCAATCAGTCTCCTGGAAGACATTCGGATTCAAACCCAGTCCTCTGAGATCTGGAAGGAGTTTACCAGGAAGAATTGATGGAATCTTAAAACAAAGGACGGGTATTTATTCAAGGATAATGGCCTGGTCATCCCCACGCAGAGATTGCGACAAAGGATTACAAGCCTCTGTCATGATACCCTTCATTCAGGACATTGTGGTATCACCAGCACTCTCGGTTTAATACAAAGACAGTTTTGGCGGCCAAAAATGAGAGTTGACGTCCAGCAGTAAATCCAAGCCTGTGCAGTCTGCACTCAAAACAAGCATGATAACAAGAAAAAACGGCGGGTCTCCTACTCCAACCAACGCTACCAACAAGACCTTGGGAATTCATCGCTACGGACTTTATTGTGGAATTACCACCTTCCAGGGGATACACAACTATCATGGTTACCATTGATTTATTCATTGACATAGCTCATTTTACACCCTTATATAAACTACCATCTTCCTCAGAACTCGCTGGAATCTTCCTGGAACACATATTCTGACTTCATGGACTCCCTTCCAAGATCATATCAGATAGAGGACCTCAATACATATCTCAGTTCTGGAAACACTTATGCCGTATACTAGGAATCCAACGTGCCCTCTCCTCAGGTTATCATCCACAGACCAACGGAGCTACTGAACGTGTAAACCAAACCCTGGAACAGTATCGTCGCTGTTTCACCACCAAGGTCCAGGACGATTGGTCACTCTTAATATCTTTGGCTGAATTCGCCTACAACAATTCGGATTACTCGGCTGTCAAAACCAGCCCCTTCTTTTGCAGCCAAGGATTTCACCCTTCGGATCTACCATCCATTCTCCCACATCCTACACCAGTTCCTACAGTCGATTCCTGGATTGAAACCCTCATCAACGTACACAAGGAAGCCAAAGAACACCTCGAAAGGGCCTGAAAAAGCACTAAGCACTATGCGGACTCCAAAAGAAGACCAGGGCCTTCCTATGCAGTGGGTGATAAGGTCTGGCTGTCCTCGAAACTACTGCCTCGACACTTACGACCAAATAAGTTGGCTCCCCGGTACTTTGGTCCTTTTTCCATAAAGGAAATCATTAACACAGTGGCCTTCCGACTCAAACTACCAGACTCCTGGAAAAGGATCCACCCAGTTTTTCACACTTCTCTGTTGAAACCATACGTCCAGTCCTCCCGGACTGCTCCAAGATCTACCCCTGTGGTTGTCAATGATCAGTTAGAATACGAAGTGTCCAGAATATGTGACTCCAGGTACAGACGTGGTCAGCTACAGTATCTGGTCGAGTGGAAAGGGTACCCTCCCAGTGAACGCACCTGGGAACCAGTCTCAAACCTAAATGCCCCCAGACTACTCCGAAGGTACCACCTTATACATCCAGGCGAACCCGGAGGAACAGGCTTTCGGAAGAGGCATGCTGTCATGAACCATCGGACGCGTCCTTTCTAGACTTCATGGTCCCTGACCCATAGGGGCCTGCACTCGGCAGTACTCCCAACATGTCCGCCGAACGCGGAACGCTGTTTACCAGTCTCCACGTCATACGCACTATGTTCTACAAAGCTGACACGCCCCGGCGGCCCTGCGCGTCTCAACGCTACCGCTTGCAGTAGCCAGACGTGTGCTGCCGTAGTTCGTACAGCGAATTCCCTTCATTCCTGGTCCCCTAAATTCCTCCTCCTTCATCCTTTGCTTTCTTGTCCTCAGTTTGCTTCCTGGATCTCCTTTGAGCTCGTCTTCCGAGTGCACTCCTCGCCGTTTCCTGGAACTTTCCCGGACATCTGAATGTTTCCTGGCGACGGGACGCAGAACGCACGCTGGAACCCGAGGACCTACGCACTGGGTTGTACAAGACCCGAACTGTGCGAAAGAAGACTCCATCGAAGAACTCCAATAAACAACACAGACAGGTGAGAAGGGGGGAAACCTGTGACACCTGATGCCCCTTTTAAATATTGGCACTACAATTGCCTAACTCCACAAAGCTGGCATTTGCCCTATGCCAAGAATACTTCAAAACTGCAGAAAAAGGGCACTAGCCCAGTTTTCTGGGTCTGCTTTAAAGGTGTTATTAGTTAGTGCATTAGGCCCAGGGGCCCTCGATTTCTTACATTTTGTTGGAAGATTAAGAAGGATTTCTCTATCTAATTCGAAAGGCCAGAGATGATCGAAGGTCGGAATCCTCAAGATTGAGAGACCACTATCCCAGATCTCATGGCCCTTGCCATACATATCCTTAAAATAATCCACCCACTGAGATTCCGAAACAGGATTATTCTAGACCGTGTTAGTAATGGCTTCATTATTCTGCATCAAAGATCAAAATGACCCCATGTCTGCCGCCATTAAAACGGACAGCATTACCTCTGCATCTCGTTGCAGCAACAAACCTTTCAAGAATTTACAGTGATTTTTATATTGTTGCTTGATTCTTTTAGTCACGCTTAATTTATCCTCTATATTCATTGGAGCAGCATTAGCCCATCTGATATCCTTTCTCAGCTTTGGCCCTTGCAACCTCCTCGTTATGGATATGGGCCATCTCCTAACCTTCTTAACCCTAGGGGTGCAATTCTTTTCCACACACTTCACCAATTTATCAATAGTTACTTCAAAGTTATTAACATTGAAAACCTCAATTTTCGAATCCAATAGCAATGACTGCATAACAGTATGTAGTTTCAAATTTAAGACCCTAATGTTTCTATTCGACCAATGCATAGCTCGCCCTGAAGCGTTAGTTCAGTAGTCAGTAGCGAAAGATGAGAGCGCCTCCTGGAAGAGATACTGATGTTAAATCTAGCCTCCAGGATGCCATGATCACTCCAATCATTTTTCAAAACTGAGAAAGAAGTGCAAATATTTAGCAAGCATTCATCAGTGATTATGTAGTCCAATGTCCAACGTCGAGGCACTGGTCCTTCTAAACCAAGTGCACATCCTGGACCCAGCACCGAAGGCAATTTAAAGATTAAGGGCATCATTACGAGGTGGGTGGTAAGGGATTACCGGCACCGGTAAGGGCACCGATGCCGGTAATCCCTTACCACCCTACTACGAGTTCCCTTTGCGGGTCCTCCCTTAACGCCTGGTTTTTCCAGGCGTTAAGGACGGGACCCGCAAAGGGACTCTGGAGCTAATAATGGTACCGCAATTTGCGGTACCGTTATTAGCGCCTTCCCCATTCCCATTGAGCCCTATGGGGGCTCAAATGGGAATGGGGAAGGGCCCTGGTGAATGGGGAATTACCGGTCCGCCAACCTTGGAATGGACCGGTAATTGCTCCATTCACCAGGCGGAGTCGGAACGAGTTTGGAGGCAGCCATGGCGCTAAGAGCGCCATGGCTGCCTCCAACCTCATAATGAGGCCCTAAATCCTTTGCTATGAGGGATACCACCATAGCCCCAAAGGAGAGGCTATCCAAGGCGTAGGCTGTCATTTCCAGAGCGGACTCCATCACAATCAAGAGTCCCTCCGAGGCCAGCCCCCCCCAGTAGGCCTGGCCAGCTGAGCAAAAGTCTGTAATCCATCCAAGACCAAATCCTCAGTTAGCCAAGTCTTCTGAAGGCAGAGGCAGTTTGCCGCTTTTAGAAGCTGCACAACAATAGGATTAGTAGGAAGGTGGTGGCTCCCCCTGGTATTCCAAGATTCAATACATAGTAAAATGTCTTTCTCTGAGGTTGTACCATACTGTTGTTCACTATGGGTCAAATTTTCTCCAGAGAGTTGACGTAAGTGAAGGCCACCCAGGGTAGTTACCATCTCGCATGGGAGCTGAGTTCCCATTAGTACCAGGTTCCTGTAAGGAATATGGGATAGGCAAGCAAGAATTTCCTTGTTGGTCTACAGAGGCCCCATCCTGTTGATGAACCGAACATACATCAAAACCGAGTGCCTGTAGACTTACTCTTCTTGAGAGTACCAGTTCCTTTACTAGTTTTGAGTTAAAATAAATAATAGCTGTTTCAGGGTGGTAGATATCAGGAAAGGCCACCCGCTGAATGTCAGAGGATGAGAGCAGGGCTAAATCGTGAATTTCACCAAAAAATCTGCAGGGAGTTACCTTTGTTTCAACAAATCTGAGGGTTGCTCCTCAACTCGCAAGTGAATCTAACAGGGTGTTGATCTTTCGCAACTGGACGATTTATTTTCTCCCTGTGTGAATATTATCTCTATTGCCCCTAACGGGTGCCCAAGGATCAAATAAATTATTACATTCATTGTGTCCCCCATTTCTCACGTCGTAAAATTTTCCCTACTACCCTCTATCACAGAGGGCCGGTGTAATTTTTCCAGCAGGTTCCCCATCCCAGCTGCTAGAGACGGGTACATGCAAGGTGAAGGTTTCCCCAATGCACCTGCCCGCAAATCTAGGCCAATCAGCTTGGGTGGCAGTTATTCAGACTTATTCAATTGGCTTGCCAGTTTCTCATCCAAAACCATCTGTATAGAGGGTCTACACAGTTTGGAATAGTCAGAGAGAAAAACATTAGGGCAGTACAGATTGTGCCAAGGATTGTCACTTAACAATGGCAGCATTGGTGTGGTCATATCAGAGGTTATTGCTTTAGGAGACTCAAGTGCCTTCCAGAGAGCTCCCTTATCAGAGCATTTATTCACTCCAACTACATCCATGCTCAGATTTCCCAAAGCGGCTGGGTCGCCCCTGTCCCCCACTGGGCCACTCTGCATTGTTAAGCTAGAAGTAGCACCCAAGCAAGGAAGAACTGATTTCAAGCTAGGGAAACCCCCAGCCCCTGTTGGCATCACACCAGGGACAGCAGGGTAGGCAGTGGAAGGAACTCTGTTCAAGTCCCTCCTGATGACATCCTGATCCAAGGTTGTTTTACACCATGAAGGGAACCGTTTGCGTTGTTACATTCAACTGTCTCTATTCATCTCCAATAGTAGGCAAGACATTTGTCGACTGTGGTTTGAAGGGCAGTTATTGTTAGTTATTTAGGGTCTTCATCGCCAATATTACTTATTTTGGTTGCCGTTTTAGAAAATGTTACTTTGATCACTTTAGGTGATAAAGTCGCAGAACACGTAGGAGCTGAACCTTCAGAGGAAACCTCTTGGTTGCCCTTGGGCCCCTGGATAAGGGATTCATTGGTTAAGTCAATAATCACTGGCTCCTCTGTAGTTGCAGGCATTGGTCCAGCACTCTCTTGCGGCCTCAAAGCCATACAAGGCTGCACAGCCTGGTTGGCAACCACCAATAAATCTGCTTCCACTAGGCTTTTTGTGGAATCAAATTTACTGGCGCTGTGGCCTAAAAGACGAGGACCCAGCTGAAGGCAAAAGCCTGCCGCAGAAAGGTCTAATATATTGTTGTCCTCCGCCAATAGCAGCGAAGTAGATTTAAGTTCACCCTCCTGAAACATCTGCCACAGCTCAAATATTGCCATGCAGTTTGCTAACTTCTTCCTCTTAAAAGTGCCCTATAAGTGTGTCAGTAGTGATTGCTGCACATCCTTGGATAAACTTCCACATTTTGGCCATAGTTTAGTCGATTTACATTTGGTACTTTTCGTCTATTCCGCGCTATATTTACAAATCAAGTCCTTATATGGCAGAAGAGTCTTACATAAGTGCTGTAGGGGCATCTCCTCTGGCACTTCCCTTGATACATTGTGTTTATTCTTACTTGACCTCAAATCAAGGTTTTCCACAATCCGCTGTTAGTGGAAAAACACAGTGCACTGGCAATTCTTGAAATTTACTTCAAGCCTCTCTGGCTCCACAACAACCTGTCAGGCGTGCTCTGCACACCACCCTTCCACACTCTACACCTCCTCAGGAACACCCACAAATCTTGTGCATGCACCTTCCACGCATCACCACTTCACTACCTCCTTTATTTCAAGTTCCTCAACACCGTGTCCACATCACCTCGTGCTCTCCAAGTCCTATGCACAGACCTACGGGTGACGTCACCAATTCACTAAGCAAAGTAGTGCTAAAAATCACTTACATCGCATACAATGCTAGAATCCCATTGCCCAAAAATTCGCACAACCCCAAAATGAATCCACAGCTGTCTTCCTGCCTCCTAGCAGAGTATACCCATATTTTCTTTTATTTGATCTATACCTACAGCGTCGCCTTGTAGATAAATACCTCTGGAAGACTTAACCAGATGAATCACCTTCCGCAATCTAGGCCAGCTCCCTTTGCCGAACATTATACCATCATCTATGACCCTGGCTAAAATGCTAAACACACAAGGAAACCACTATTTACATAACTTCTGTCATCTGTGCCCTTGAGTCAATAGTCTAGGTTGTTCACCAAAATCTTTTACCTCGAGGTCCAATTTAATTTTGTTTGTCGGATCATGGTCTGAAGAAAATACATTTTGGTACACTTAAATACAAGAATCTCAGTAGAGGTGAAATGGCCATCATTAAAGGCTTATACATGGATGAAAAGATCACTATCAGGCCGGCTGACAAAGGAGGGGCATTAGTCATTCAAAACACAGCTGACTATAAGAGAGAATGTTTACGCCAGTTGAGTGATCATAATACCTATGCCAAAATAGACCATGATCCGACAAACAAAATTAAATTGGACCTGGAGGCAATGCTCACAAGAGCGGAAGATCTGGGCATGATCACGCACAAAACCAAACAATTCCTGCAAAATTCAAGACCTAAAACCCCACATTTCTACTCACTCCCTAAAATACACAAAAATCTTGACAATCCGCCCGGAAGACCAATTGTCGCAGCGACAAGAGGGATTCTACAACCTTTGGGAACTTATATTGACTATTTCCTGCAACCCATCATACAGAAAACCTCCACATATGTTAAGGACAGTAACTACTTTTTGAACATTCTGGAACAGATTCACCTTGAAGAACAAGATATTCCTGTTCACTATTGACGTGAACAGTCTCTACACGAGCATACCCCACGATTTAGGACAGGCAGCAGTGGAATGGCTTTTGTTAAAAGAAGATCACATAGGAGCACACAAAGAATTCATCTTGACACTAGTGACCTTCATTGCTATGAATTCTTACTTCACGTATGATAAAGAATACTACCTACAGACATCAGGAACCGCCATGGGAGCCACAATGGCACCAGTGTATGCCAACGCATTTATGCATCAGTTTGAAACCACGCATATTTTGGACATACACAAATGGAATGATCATCTAAAAGTGTGGATGAGATACATAGATGATATTTTCAGGATATGGAAGGGATCCATGGATACATTAAAAGAATTTTTGACATATCTGAATCAGATTGATCCGTGAATACAGTTCACAGCAGAAATAGGGGATCCTAACATCCATTACCTTGATGTTGAAGTGAAAGTAAATCAACAACAGATAACGACTTCACTGTACACCAAGCCCACCGACAGGAACAACTTGCAACATCGGATGAGTTTTCATCCCCAGAATACGTTACGGAATCTACCCTATGGGCAGATGCTACGACTGAAAAGGATCATCAGTGACCCAGAGGAACTTCACCATGAGTTACAGAAATTAGACAATAAGTTATCATGTTGAGGATACCATCGAGAGGAGTTGGACGAAGCATCATCTAAAGTGACAGCCAGAACCAGAGCTAGCACATTGGAAGAGAAACCCAAAAGAGAAACCCCAACAATAGTATGTGTCTAAATTTTCGACTCAGAGTGCACGCATAAAGAAATGTATCACTAAACACTGGGCAATACTCACCAGCGATGAACGGACAACAGCTTTATTCCCAACAAAACCAGTATTTGCATATCAACGCTCGAACAACTTACAAGATTTACTTGTCAACACAAGAGACACTGCAGATAATAAACAAAAACAGAAAAGACAAGGCACCTACCCATGCTTGAACTGCAATAATTGCAATAGCATCATAAAAGGAAGTACAGTATCACATCCTCATACAGGAGAAAAAATCCCTCTTAGAGATTTTGGGACATGCGACTCTGAGAATTGCATATACTGCATACGTTGTCGTTGTGGCTTATGTTACGTGGGAGAAACAGGAAGGAAGCTTAAAACTAGGATGAGCGAACACAAGTCATGCATACGTAACAAAAATCCAAACTCAGCCGTGACAAGACACTTCAATCAAAAACAGCATACAGTGGCTCAGTTAAGGTTCCAAGTATTGGAAGTACTGAGTAACCAACTACCAGGCATAGACCCACGAAAGAGACGCCAACAAAGAGAGGCGTACTGGATAGATCGGCTGGACAGCTTATCACCCAGGGAATGAACGAAGAGTTCGATTTGAATTGCTTTCTATGAACTGTTCCCTATGAGTTGATCGAAGTAACTAACGGTTCTCTATGTACTGTTTTTTATGAGTTTATTGGTTCAATACACAATTTAAAAGAAAGGGGTTTGTTTGACCTCACCAGCGCATGTTGCGCATTATGACTGTGTTGAAAGATATCCTGCTGTTGTCATTCCAGTTTTTGATCACTATTACTATCTTTATTCTTATTCGAACAGTGCATTGCCTATGCAGGTTTTCCCACATTGCATAGCATTGCTCAAATGACCAAGTCAAAGTAGTGTATTATTATTTTTTTATTTTTTTATTATTTATTTTTTATTTGAGATTTATTGTTTACGATTGTTATGATTTTGCAGTTAGTTATGTAATGCATTTTTTATTGTCCTTGTTTTGACTGTCACGGTGAACACTCTCTTTGTTTTCACTTGAAGTATATTTTTAGGGAAGACCGTTTCTAGAATCATACACGGTCAAATAAGTGAACGACTGAAGTATACACAATACACAATCAATTTGTACCTAGCACAGTCATACTACACACAGCTGCATTAGCTGGTGAACAAGTAACATCGATATCCATGCTTTCACTTTACATTCGCCCCATCCAAGATGGTGGAAAACACACGGACAGGCCACCATCTTGCATGAGGCATTACCGTGGTAACCGCAGCCTCACTTTGAGCATGACTGCACGTCTACTTAGCAAAGTTGTTTGACACAGAATCGTGACTCAGCGAGACACGTATCCTGTGCTGAAGCATTCCACACAAGGTAGGAGTCTCATGATAGATCATCACTCAGACGCTTTTCATAGATGTAATGATTACGCTGGCAAATGCAAGCGGGATGACAACACGCTTTAATTAATGTCATTTTTCGCAACAGGTTAACTTGTGAATTCACGCATAGCGGTTGAGCCGCTTGTGGAAAGGCAAACTCATTAAGTTTGAATACGCCATTTATCTACTGGCTAAGGTCAGCCACTTTTCTGAATTTTGACACAATAGCATTTTGCACGTAGTATTCACGGGTTTACCATGGAATTAAATACGGGGTTTTGAACCTGTTTTAAGTAATTTATGTATAAACCCACATGGCATCTGCCTAGCTGGAGCACTATTAATATCAGACACCACAGCAATGACTGGCTAGCATCACAGTTGACATTTAAGGTGCATTTATTATGGAAGAACACACAGGAAGTTGGGCAGTGCTCAGACATAGCCTAATAACAAGAAGCTTAATAATGTAATGCTTAATGGTAAATATCAGTGTGTTGACTCTCTTTTTCCTCTCCTCCCCCCCTTTTTTGTTATGTTTACGTCTCTGTGTATGTGCGACCCTGTTGATTTTCTATGCGCTATAACATGTGATGTTTCTTGTTTTTTAATTTTTTTTATTTTTTCTTGATATTGGTTTTGAATTATCATTTCTCTTACTTGATTGGTCTAATTGTTACTGATATTAAATGTTTGGCTTTAATTTGTTTGATTAGATAGGCCCCGATGAAGGACTGTAGAGTCCGAAATGCATTGGCCATTTAGGGCTGTGTTGCCCATCAGAAAAGCTATTGTTTACAGTTACTTTAAATAAATCACCAAGTTCAAATAACTAATGATTCGTTGATGTGAATCCACAAAACATTATACTTTCTTGAAACCCAATTGGGACTTAAAGGTGTGCGGCCCACACCGCAGGCAAGTTTGCCTAGGTCTGTCTTCTTTCAATACTCTATGATACTCAACAATGCTCAATACTACCTTTGCACCCATCGTTACTTTCCCTCTCCCCTTAGTTGCTGTGTGGCTGGGTCACTACTTACACTCTGTGATCTGCTGATGCTGCTCGGCTACCGCATCTCCCAAAATTGCCATGCAACCTGTCTGGTCTGCTGGACCCTTCACGGACCGCGGGCAGGATATTTCCCAGGCTGGCTCCTGACAGCCTTTGCATGGGGCGCACTTTCCCCAGCATCTCAAAACCCGCAAGGTGTCCCGCAGCCCTCCAGGCACTGTGGTGGGAAAGTTTGCTTTGTTCACGGGCTAACGTAGCTGAACCATACCCTCTGCTGCCACCTTGTTGGTGTAAATACCAGATATACCAGAGGTCGCCTGGGGATTCAAACGACTCCCAAGGGCCAAACAACCCTTTCCCCAGAATGAACAGAGGACTCATCCAACGGCAAGTTGAACTGTCATTTATTACAAAAACTGACAGGGATCATACAAGATCTCAGTACATCTCAACTTTACAAGGCACGTTTTCCAGTTTTGCTGCTACATGCTGTCATCACCTGGGCCCTTCCCCTAAAACCCATCCCCACTACTGATTGGGTGCAGAGAGTAGTAACACATATAGCTATCCCCTATAGAGGCTATTCTACTGGCCCTCACATGTCAGATGGCCAACCTGCCCCGTCCCCAAAGACGATCTATTAAATTGTTGCAGAGTCAGAGACTTACCATTGGCCCTTGCCCCTTGCCATCCACCCCTGGATTTCTATCTCATGATTGGCTGGATCTGGTCTCCTCGGGCCTGGGACCCAGTTTGGTTCTCAGCCCTCTATGCACCTCCTAAAGGCGATGTGAAATGACTACGTGCCTGAACTGTATCTGGTAGTAGTCCACCTTTGCCTATGAAAGTGCGTTCCCCGTTGCAACACTTGTTTCACTTCTCATCTGGGTTGCTGAGAACAGCTCGTCTTCCCACCACTGGTGAATGCCCATTGTCTAATTCGGCTGCATCACATGGTTGTGGATCACAAAATTGAGCTCTTTGGTCTAAATTTATGAGGATTTATTCAATTTTCCTGTAGCTGGTCCCTTGTCGTCTGGAGCTTGGAATGTGACTGTTTATCTCGGACCTTGGCTGTGAGCTCGGTCTGCGCTTCGTGCAACCTGAGCCTGCTCCTTTTGGCTGGTGTTCTGTGGCTTGAGGCCTTCTGTAATTTTCCTTAGACTTATAATATGATTTCTACATGCTTGTGTTGTGCTGTGTTTCCTACAGATTAGTCATATACGTGGTTCGACCAGGCTCAATGTATACTCATGTAGTCCCATAGGGTTAATTGCCATAAGTGCCTGCAAGCTTGCTCAGGATCTCTCGTTGCACTCGCGTTTCTGTGTTACTGCATTTGGCTAATGAGAAAAATAATAAAAGCTTGGACAGTATGTATATGTATCCGTCCTCTATCTACAGAACTGTGTAAGCATATTCTTCGTGTATGCAAGAGTGTGCTCGTGTAATGCTGTCTAGGGCTGCAAGTTTTCTTCATGACTAACGCTGCGACGTCGTGCTGTCACTAGTGACGTCAGCATAGTGGGTTCCTGGTACTTTATCGAGGCAGTCCATTATAGTGTTCGGGTCCACGATCTTGATCGGGTTCTCTGTATCTGGAAGTATATGCACTGAGTATGGTTGGAATGGCTGTCTTAGTGGATACCTCTCTGCATACGAGTCAGGAATTGGTGCACTGGGGGATTGTCCAAAAAATGAGTGACTTTGATTATTCTTGATTTTTCAGCCTGTCATACTCATGGGGATGAGGAGGGGCATTACTGGGACCCTCTCTTCAGCATGATGAGGCCGCCATCATGTCTGGGATGCGAAAAGGGCTGCGTTGTTCGCGAGGACCAGGCTGACCTCGAAGTTTCCCACTGAGTTCACATTGATAACCAGGTGCATGTCACTTGGTTAGGATCGAAGGTAGGGTCTTGCCAGTTGATGTTAACCAATTACTTTGTAGCATTCCATGATGGACGAGGACGTTACTCACATGTGGTGAAGTTAAGCGAGAAGACAGTGGAACCAATTGGAGGATGGGCTATATGTAATCATTAGCATGTACATAGGTGGAAGCCAATGAGGTTGGGGATTAACACTGTATGCCGAGTGCATCATGAGTGATGATTTGTGTGTTTATAACCTGAATCTTGTATGAAAGACGCCAGAGAGCTCTTTGCATTGGATTTGTAATACCCTGTCGCCTTATTCTTTTGAATACAAAATAAAGCTGTTCTCTTTTTCAAAAGAGGGTGCACCTAGCCTTTTTCCCTAGCAGGTTGTATTTTCTTGGTCTGATCGCTGGGAGTTGACCCACATTTTTGGTGACCCCGATGTAATCCCAGTGATCCCCGTGAAGACAAAGGATTCCTAGCTGCATCTCCAGAGAGGCCACGCCAACCTGCAGTGACCAGTCCCCCTTATGCACAACCTACAGGAGCCGTGTTATCAGTATTCCTGTCTGTTCTTTGGAGCGGTGCGCTGTCCCCAGATTGTGCAGGCCGTTGACAGGACCCCATGACGGAGGACTTTAGTTGAACACGCAGACAAAAGTGCCCCTTTTGCAAAAAAATAGTATGAGTGTTGGTAAGTTTAAAGTAGAGTGGGTATATATGTGTGGCGAGGAGAGTTTGGATTGACGAAGTAGAAAACCACGCTGTGTTGTATATATTTTGATTGAGACCTTTATATTATGATTTGTGGAGTAACGTAATCCTTTCTTTAGGTAATAGGGGAGAAGACAGCACTGTTTAATGGAAGAAATGAGGATATAGAGTCTCCATGTATCTAGTTAGTCTGGTATCTCTCCATCTAGTACATGGGGGCAAGGTGTGAAAACAAAAAAGTAGTTGTGGTAGAGGTCCTTAGTGATCTGGTATCTCCTCACCCGATAAAGTGGGGGTATTGGAATGAAAAAGTTGAATTTATTGTGATTTTATTGTTGGTGAGCTTTTTGTGGCATGATTAGTCGTGGTCGAAGCAGGGCTGACTGAGGTGTGACGTAGGAAGGGTATAAGATGTGTGTGTATTTGTGTGTGTGTGCGAAGGGGTGGGAGTGTGGGGTATAAGAACGGGGTATGAGGAGGGATACTGGTTGTTGGAGTGGGACAAGGGTATTGGTAATATTGTAAAAATATAAACGGAAAAGGGTAGCTATCTGGAGCCAACAACCCAGTTAAATTACATGTGCAAGGCCCTTCCGTTATACCGAGATAAGATTCTTAAATACCATAGGGAATGGTGTGCGGAAACAAAGGGAGGAATGTTTAAGCCATGGCTAGACCAGGCCACAAAGAATAGAGAGATACTAAGGGGGTCATTACGGCCTTGGCGGTAAGGGGTTAACGGCGCTGCTAATGGTACCAGAGCCATCAACCCCTTACCGCCCCATTACGAGTCTGCTCGCGGGACCCGCAAAGGGCGCTTGGTAAAACCAGGTGCCCTTAGCGGGTCCCGTTAGCAGACCAGGGAGCTAACAACGGGCCCGTTATTAACGGGCCCGTTGTTAGCTCCCTCCCCATTCCCATTGAGCCCTATGGGGGCTCGAATGGGAGTGGGGATGTACCGGGTCCGGGTTCCTTGAATGAGGAATTACCGGGTCCTCCAAAGTTGGAATGGCCCGGTAATTCCTCATTCAAGGAACCCGGACCCGGTACCTGGTAAGGGGGTAACCATGCCGCAAATTGTGGCATGGTTACCTCCAAGGTCGTAATGACCCCCTAAGTCACATGTATATGTTTTCAACAGCTAAATATAAAGGAAGAAAACTAAAAAACAGAAAGGAAGTATTGGAATTGTGGAAAATGGTTGAAGATTTGGACGATAGCTCCATCGATTCTTCCAAAGCAGTATGTGAGGGTGTCCACTCTGTGTAGTACTATTACTATTGCGGTTACTGTCCCGAGTGCACCTGTGGCCCCCATAGAAACAGACAAGTGTCCTCTGTTAGGATGCTACCCCATGCGTGCTGTGTCAGGATACACAAATCCTATGTATGCTCCATTGCTTACTACGGCACCCCTGCCACCCACATCAGTGCACTATCAGAATCTCCCCAATCCCAAAGCATCAGGGAAGGGGTAAAGGGCCTGAGGGAGATGACGCAAAACCACAAAAAGTGCTGGTGGATGCATTAAGGAAGGTGAGGGTGGGCTGGCGCGACTAAAATTACAAATAGAGGATGGACAGCGGGTGTATGAATGGAGGGCAGGGACATTTTGTTTTGTATAGATAGCACAGCTATCAGAGATGTGCATATAGAAAAGAAACACAAAGTTAGAAGGAGGCGAGAGGGGGGAGTTGATTATGCGATGGCCAGGTCAGTGGAGTAATAGGATTATACACACAAAGGAGAAGAGGAATGGGATATGGTAGATGAATTGGATTGAGCAGGGCAGCCACATGTAATATCCCCACGAGTAGAACGTTTGTGGGGCCCTAGGTTATGTAACAGGTTTGGACGAATGGCAGTAGCTAAGAGGTCGGTATTGGGAAAGAAAAATGTTGGGAAAATGTTACGATCGTAGTTTCTGTTGTTACACACAGGCCCGTGGATATTCCTTGGTCACACATGGACAAAAATAACCTCATGAAGACACTCCGGTCCCTCACAGCTGGGGCTGGCACGTGGATATACGCATTTGAAAAGCACAAAGCTGGGACTACTTTGGCTGTAGGGGATTTGAAAAGTTTGTTTGTGTCAATACCATGGCATGCAGTCAAGAGTGCATGCGTGAGGCAGACATGAGGGCATGCGTGGGGCGGACAAATGGACAGTCGTGAGGAGGACAAGAGCGCATGTGCGGAGCAGACTAGACCGCGCAGGGCGGACCAGAGTGTATTAGACCAGACTGGGGTGTATAGAATGGATAGGTGTGCACGGTACGGACTGGAACGCATAGAATTGTGTGACGTACATTGTATGGTTTAGAATGCAGTGAACGTTTGAAAGAGCATATAACTCATCATATCACACCACCACGCTTACTCTCTCCTTTACATCACCACTCAACTAGAACACAGAGATACTATGACACCATTCGGTATATCTGTTCTCATACCAACATCCGCCGCTCACTCCACATCATTCTATGTTGACACTGCTGGTCTCACACCCCCCAGCCAGGCGTTCTCCTCAGGCCTAACACAGCCGCAGCCGTTCTGGATAAAACCTGCCTGAACGAACACATTCTCCTGGTCTCTCAACCACCACACCTACCGCTAAGAAGCAGCTACCACACGGATATCGCACATGCTGCACACATACCCGGTGCTCACATGCACCTTTTGACTCTCTCTACTCTCTCTACTGATCTGAACTTCGGTTCCCAAGGGCGTTCAACCTACCAGCGCTTTCAGACCATACCAATGGTATATAAGGCGCTATATAAATGCAAAATAACATAACATAACATAACATACTGGGAGATCAGGCCGATGACATATGGCTTAAAGCAGGGTATCCGGGTGTGAAATCAGATGATGATAGCCATGACGGAGCGTATTTTAACGACATTAGGCCGCAAGTATGGTCAGCGTGATGACATGTGTACCCAGAAACACACGATCTTCAACTGATTATGCAACAAACAATGCGCAATGATGAGCATTCGGCCCAATACATATTACACATACAAGAGAAGTGGCGGGCGGAGACAGGGGACTCATGATATCGAGCAATTCCGTTTTACTATTTTGTGGTTAAAAGCGGTCTCCCGAAAGAGGTGCAGAAGGCACTCGACAAGATAGTGGGGATCTAGGCAAAAGGGTAGGTGGAAATCCAGTCTATTATTATTCATCACTGTAAGCAGTTGAAAGAAAAGGAGAAGGAAACAGTGCAGCGAATGCAAGCAGAGTAAAGGAACTAGTTCAAAAGAAGTTAGCAAAGGTTGCATTGGAGGAGGCTGCATCAGCAGTGCAGATGGAAGGGTCGGCAGACCTTAGGGCAATCCAGGCGGGCGTACATGCAGCACCCGGATTTCCGGGGGGGTTTCAACAGGGAGAGGGGAATTTTCAGGTGTCTGGGGAGAGTGGGGGGGTTTTGGGGGAATGGGACCACAAGGAGGAGGAGGAGCAGGCCAGTGTTGAACGTGTGGACGCATGGACCATTTTTCAAGAAAATGCAGGAGTAGACAGGCGTATGCATATCCCCAACAACAGATATACCCTCATTCTCAGGGAGGTCCAGTTTTATACCCTCAGTCATACGGACAGATGCCCCTGGCAGCCCCTTATGGTGCACCAAGGCCCACGACTCTGCCTGCTCCCCCCCAACTTTTCCTCAGTTACCCTCCCCGGGATCTAGTAACATGACGCCATATGTTGTACATCAGGGACAGCAACCGGGCCCCCACATCCAGTGCAATAACACTGTTCCCAACAGGGACAGCAACCGGGCCCCCACATCCAGTGCAATAACACTGTTCCCAACGGTACAGTTAACCAAAATCAGGGAGCTACTGTGGTTAGAGGAAACCGATTTGTTTTTCCAGGGATGAACACGTATCCGGATTAGGAAAGCCCACAGAGAGCCTTAGCGTCTCCAGTTCTATCAGTCATTGCCGCCCTGAAGGGGAACCCTTTGTAGGCATGTAGATAGCAAACACATCATTCATTTTTATGGTAGATACAGGTAGATATGGTAGATACAGGTGAAAATAGAATGAGAATGAAAATACCCATCAAAATAGGGGGCTGAGAAGTCTGGGCCCCCTTGCTATATTTCACTGCGACTCCAAACATTCTGTTGGGAAGGGATATTTTGAGTAAGCTCAATATGAACATCTCATTTACCGAAAGAGGTGTGGTGTGTTCTACGCACCGTGTTTGTGCCGTGAGGGTAGTGTTGGCCTTGCATTCATTAGCCGTTGAGTCTTTGGGAAGAGGAATACCAGTGGCCCACAATTTGTTTCTATTCAACATCATAATATTACTCAGTGCAGTGCCACTGGTGGCAAGCAAGCTTTAGTGAGTACCCTCTGAGTATCTGTTCAGGGCTGCCCAGCCTCAGGAGATAGTTGCAGGTATTATCATTAAACTGGATATAGAAGGAGTTCTAGTGGCAGAATACTGGATTGTTTTGATAGCAGTTGGTTCCAACAAAGGGGAATGGCACACGGTTCTGTGCATTGACCCCACAATACCAATGAAAACGGTCTCAGATGAGGAGTTGTTTGAAAACAGAGAAAATTTGGGAGAAATAATATTGGAAGTGTGTGTCCCTTGTGAAATCATGATACAGTACAGACATGTAGTTTGTCCCATGCTGCTAGGAGGGACTGTATCTTCATTTACCTCTACAGATTTGGCCCAACTTCCTGACAAATTGTGGATGAAAAATCCACACGACGTGGCACTTTTGAAAAGTGTCACGCCGATATGCATCACCCTGAAACACGGCGCTGTGTTGCTGCAAGTAAAACAGTATCTTCTATCAAAGGCAGCAGAGGAGGGGATTTACAACACTATTATGGCCCTTTTACATCAGGGCATCATAGTACCCTCAAACTCACCCTGTAACACGACTATTTATCCAGTGAAGAAATCAAAAAGTGCTAGTTGGAGGATGAATCAAGATATACGCCCTCTTAATGACATTGTACAGGCAGAGTTCACAGTGGTTCTGAACCCTGATACAATATTGCGCAATATACCTGTTGAGGCAACCCATTTTACTGTAGTGGATTTGAAAAATGCTTTTTTCTCAGTACTCTTGCATTCTGACTGGCAGTATTTAGTGTGTGTGCGTAAATGAGCCCAAAAATATGGCTCTGATGCACGGCCATATTGGACATTCACTTCCATTTACCGCAATGAGAAAGCAAAGAAAGCCTACGTTTTCATGGGCTCAGAAAGTAAACATGTATTTCTGCAGCGAAGGCAAGGTCACATATTGATGTCAGATGGACAAACTGTGGAGAATAGTTGTTGTATTGTCTGCTGAAGGACAAGTTAGAAAGGGAGTTGGAGTGCTCTGCAGGTGCCGTGATAAGAGGCACTGGGAACAAAAGTGAGGAAAGAAGTTGGGTATTTCCCGCTTCTAGCTGGAATATTCCACTCTTTGCTTCCCTGGCTTATTGTCTGCTCTTTGGCCGATGGCAGTCTGGTAGCCCATGAGGAGCGGGGATTGAAAGTAGCCCCATAAAGAGAAGAGGTATCCCTATTGGGAAAGCAGTTAGAATCCGGACCCTGGGTGATGCAGTCTCAATGAAAGGGAGGACGCTCCGCTCCAGACCCTGTTAGGACCAGTGATCTCTTTGCCTACCAGCTCTTGGACTAAGCAGTGTTGAGGTGGCTGAGATTAAGGTGTCTTCTGCTACTATCCTAACGGTGACAATCTTTTTCTATGTTTATGTACAACTGCCTATTTGTTTATTTTTCCTTTATGTGTGCTATGAGTGAACAAAGGGCCTATAACGTGTCATTTATATTATGATTATAACCCACGTTTGATGTTTAATTCATTATCTATCTGAGTCCAATAATTGATTTTGCATATGTCCGGGGGGCGTAAGTACGAGGTCGCCTCAAGTGAAGTCAATAAAGCAAAACACTGTATCTCACCGCTTTTACATTTGCCGGAAGCTGATTCCAACATGCTAGGCTTCCTCATGGGTACTGTGAGTCCCAGAGTATTTTGTATAGGGTGCTACATGAAGATTTAGGTAACATCGCTGCCCCTAGTACCATCATTCAATATGTAGATGATTTTTTGGTCTGAAGCAGCACAGAGCACCAATGCAGGGAAGACTCTATACCGTTGTTACAATTGTTGGCTGACAAAGGGTACAAGGTGGACCGAACAAAATTACAATATTGTCAACAGGAGGTGTTGCAGGTGCCATACATGGCCCTCCCTGTTACAGAAATTATTGAAATACAAGGCCATGCCCCACAAAGTGAAAAGTAAGTGTGGCAAAAGAGAGGGCGTGCACAATCCCCAACTGACTTGATGTGGAGATAGAGGAGTATAGGGAAGGTCGTGATGCCTCAGGCTGATGCCTCAGGCATTGGCTCTGGTGATGTTTGCCCAGCTAACCCAGCCACATATCTAAAAAACATATTGTAGCAGATATTTGGGAAGATTTATATGTGCCCAATATTCAGGAATTGTTATCCATGTTTACATCCAACTTTGTAGTGTGCCAGACCAATAGCACAGGACATACCTTGAAGACATTAAAAGGCAATTTGCCACACCCTATTGGTCCATTTCGTGATTTGCACATACATTTCGCTAACATGGGAGGGAGGCGTAACTCTTTTCGTTACTTGATAGTGGTTGTTTGTCCTATTTCCCGTTCGATTGAGGCTAGTCCGTGTGCATATCCTGATGCCAAATTGTCCGCCAGGTTCTTGGTAAAAGAAGTGTTTCCCCGATGGAGAGTGTGCTATACCCTTAGGAGCAAAAATGGTACCCACTTCTTTAACGAGTTGTTCAAAGAAATTGCAGCTCTTTCAGGAATAAAGCACAAGCTCATGTATCACCCTCAGGCCAATGGCGTTATAGAAAGGATGAATGGTCTGCTTGCAACAAAACTTTGCAACACTGAAAAGGAACTGGGTGCATTGTTTCCCCTTGGCCTTGTTCAATTTAAGGACCCAGCCCTGTAAGGACCATCACCTCTCCCCTTATGAGATTGTGACAGGAAGAAGTACCCACATGCCACTAACTCCTCCTGTACAGAGTACTTCAAATATTCACAGGGTTGCGTCGATCCTGGGGGATGAATTCCATTCATATTTAACACAGTTAACAAAGTGTATAAAATACCTTTCTCAACAGATTGCTCAACGGCGGTCAGAAGAAATCAACAACAGCGCTGCACCGGAATCTGCAAACTCACCACCATTGTTCCCTAATGATAATGTTTATATAACAAATATGTGCTTAGGTGGAGTCAACCTTGTTACAATGCTCCTTACACTGTAGTATATGCTACTCCCCTTGATCTTAAAGTAAAGGAACTGTGTTATTGGGTACATTTGTCTGATGGTCAAAAAGCACCACAAACTGTTCTTCCACCTGGAGCATTTTGACAGAATGTTTCTAAATTACTGTCACTGTTTGGTAATTCTGTTTTTTAACAATTTACAGTAGTATCAATTGTAGTATTTGTTTTTCTTTCATCTTTTTGATTTTTGAAGACATTTTTTGGTTTTGTTTAATATTTTTGAGTGTTTTTATTGCACCATGTTTATTCAAATAACTAGATTATGGCACAGTTTTCAAAAGGTGTGTTTTGTCCGTAATTGCATTGCCATTCTGTACCCACTTATGTGTGGGTTTGCCTTTGGGTTTTTCATATATATATATATATATATATATATATATATATATATATATATATATATATATATGGAAGACTGGGTTTGCTCTCACACTGCGCACACAATATCAAATAGAAAGCACAATTTGCTGATTGTATTAAGTGATTTTAATCAACAACGTTGCAGCCTGACACGTGTTTTGAGCTTCATGCTCTTCTACTGAGGCTGCTTGGACATAATTTTGAAAATAATTGTTGCACAAAACCAATTATCAAAACAAAAATCAATAATAAAGGTAGAACAAAAACCCAGACCCGAAACACATAGAGTACCAACCAGAGTAACCTTAACAAATTACAGACTACCCAGAACAACGCCATTAGAGCGGCTCTCAATATTCCCCGATCTGCCCACATCTCAGAAACCAGAAAGAACCTCAACTGGCTCTCAGTCGCCCAAAGGATTTCACTGAAAGCACTCACCCTTACATACAAATGTGTTAACCACCAGGCCCCCTCATATCTAGCCTCTCGATTCACTCAACATATTCCAACGCGAGTACTCAGATCCGCACAGTCCCACGGTCTCGAAATCCCCAGATTCAAGCTTCATACAGCTGGGGGTGCTAGCTTCCCTGTCCTGGCAGCCAAGCTTTGGAACACGGTACCACTTACCATCAGATCCTTACCATCACTTAACCTATTCAAACACAAAGCCAAGCTCTGGCTAGTTACTTCTCATTAACAACTGCCCTCTGACCCTGACGGGCTAGCTGCGACTTAGCTTTGCTCTGCCCTGGCACCTTTGTGCCGCTTGTTGCCCTGTTTTGTAACGTCAACTGTATTTGGTAACGTCAATTGTATAATCTGTATATCTTTATATTGTATATATTGTATATGTTGTTCGCAATCTGTTGATACCAATGTGATGATATGTTTTACCTGTAACCTTCTGCCAAGATATGCGCCCGGTTGCCTCAGGGCCTGGTTTGCGCTATATAAATAAAATAAACATAAACATAAACAAACATAAACAGAATAAAATCATAACAAACACAATGCTGTGGCAATTGAATAAAAAAGTTACCAGAAAACACATTTGAATTAAACATAAGGTAAAAAGCATATTACCAATTGAGTGCGGCATTGTTTGTCAAAGGATATCAGGTTGATAAAGAGAAATAGAAAAATAAATAAAAAGCAATTAATTGAGGAAAGAGGATTTCAATGGTGATCAGCCAAAAAATACATGACTAAAGCCCGAATTGCATAGGAGTACCTTAATCTTGGTTACTCTGCAAATCTTGTGCTATGGGAAATAATTGCGCAAATAATTGAATTGAAAATAAATCAAGGGTTAGGTGGAATTCCATTAAATGCGAAAAGACTGTGCCAAGAGAAAAACGCTTACCAGGTATTGAACCTTAATTAGAAATGAAAAGTAATATGTGGGCTCTCTATAAAACAAGAAGATTTGTGAGCGCCTGTTAGCAGATCTGATGAGCAACAATAGCACATCAATAAAATTAATAAGTAAAAGCAACATACCAATAACTTGCAGTTGCACGAAGAACGTTTTAGTAAAATAGAGCAATGCTGAAGTATGGCCGGAATCCAAGTAGTAAGCATACCGTAATGAAAAAGAAGAGCAAAAAAGAGACATCAATTAGCTAATTGAATGTTGTCTCCGGCGGTCGTCTAGACTAACACGGAATTGATTTAAGTCCCCGCATGGACTAGGGTTCATCTACAAACTAACTGAGTGATACCTTACCAGCGCGTCCGCTGCTCAATGAAGTGAGTGGAGCTGCTCGCGTGAGGTTCTGTGTCCATAATTGAATGGAACAGAGAAGGGTGGCAACAGCGAAGACAGCCGTATGCCGGTGGATTAGGAGTATGGCAAGGGAGCCGCCATGTTAAACTAGTGTTGTACTATGCAATTATACAAGAGAGACGCATGAAAAGCAATGAGAAAGATTGTATGTGAAAATGTGGTAATAGCCACTGGTAGTATTTAGAAATGTAACCAAACAGCCAATGGAGGGAAAACATTTAACTGGATAAATACTTAAGCGCATCGTGTGCGTACAAAAGTTATAATTAGAGGGCTGAATATAAGCAAGCCCGTGTGATGCGCGTATGAAGGTGACAATTAGGAACATACGGAGAAGGGACCGGTCCGTGATGTGAACATTTAGATTAAAGAACATTTGATACAAGTGACGGGCTCTGGAGCCAACATGCAAGAGGAGGAGCCAGATAACGGATCCTGCCCTTAGTCAGTGATAGTTCACAAATACATAAGCAAATCAAAAATAAAGGTTGAAGAATAGTGTGCAAACACATGCATTGATTGACTGATCTCCATTGTCACAAGTATATAGTGGTTTAAGCAGACCCTTAATTGATGGCATATAGCAGAAACCCATGAGCTACACATGCAATAGGGCTCTGAACTATATGTGATCACAAAAAGACGGATAGTTCATGGTCTGTGTTTAGACCAAAATCAACAGTACGATATTGGCTTCTAATTGCCAGAGTTTCAATACCAGGTTGCCTCCACGTTGTGGGAGGGAAACCTTCATGATCCCAGCAAATTGGATCATTGATTTGTTGTCCATTTGATGGACACGTTGCCAGTGCATGGCTAAGGGGTTTTTGGAATCTGATTGTGCAATGGAAAAAAGATGTTCCCTAATGCGGATTTTCAATGGGCGAATAGTACTGCCAATGTAATGAAGACCACAAACACATTTGATACAATAAATGCAGAATTTAGAGTTGCAATTAATAAAAGAATTGATCTTATGTGTACCTAAATGTCCAAAATCAATGGCCGTGGTCTCGAATGCATGGGAGCATAAAGAGCAGCCCCCACATTTGTAAAAACCTGGGCGTGGAGTTTGGTATAACCACGTTTTTTATTGTTGTGATGATGTTGCCATGAATGAGGGGGAAAGAATATTCTTAAGACTGCTTGCCTTGGTATAAATAAAACTTGGTGTGCTCTCAACCCAAGGAGTAATATCACGGTCGAGTTGTAAAATATGCCATTGTCTTTTGATTGTATTGTAGAGTACTGAGCTATCCGATTTGAATCTGGTGATAAATTTCAGTTTCTGGGAGTGTATGGTCTCATTCCGTACTTTCGTTGTGAGTAGATCGCACCTCTTCATGACTCGTACTTCTTGCTCTGCTTTAGGTACTGATCGAGAGTCATATCCTCTAGCAAGAAACCTATGACGTATTATTGAGCATTCCTCATTGAAATCTGTGTTCAACAGACAATTACATCTAGCCCTAATAAATTCACCTTTTGGAATGTTGGAAATCACAGTTTTTCTGTGACAGCTACTAGCATGTAGAACTGCGTTAACAGATGTAGATTTTTTTCTAAACTTTTTAGTCACAAACTGATTATCTGAAATGCTGATTGTAAGATCCAAAAAATGGATACTCGCAAAACTGTATGTATGTGTGAACTGGATGTCCCAATTGTTGGAGTTAAGGTAAGTGACAAATTCATTTAAGGATTCAATAGAACCCTGCCACACCAAAAACACATTATCAATACATCTCTTCCACATATAAATATGTGGTTTAAAAGATTGGTTGGAAAAGACAATTTGTTGTTCGTAGTTATGCATAAAGATATTTGCAAGAGCAGGGGCATAGCTTGCCCCCATCGCAATTCCAATACGTTGTCTATAGTAGGTGTTGTTAAACAGAAACACATTATTGGAAAGAGCAACTGTTAGTAAATCTTTAATCATTTCTATGTGTTCAAAGAAAGAAGCTGAGTGTGCTCTGAAGATAAAGTCAATGCTACTGATTGCTTGTTGGTGGTTTATAGACGTATAGAGGGCTTTAACATCAAGTGTAACCAAGACCAAATTGGGTAGCATAGGTAACTGATCAAGCATCTGAAGAATATGCATATTATCACGGATGAAAGTTGGTATAGTGTTCACCAGTGATGAAATACACTCATTGATATAGAGGGAGATGGGCTCTAGGATGCCACCACCTCCACTTAGGATTGGTCTCCCTTCTGGTATTTTTGTAAATGTTTTATGAATTTTAGGCAGAAAATATGCCGTTGGCATTGTCGGCCCTTCTACAATTGAGAATTAGGTAGGGTCCTTCCTCTGGCACTTTTCTTGACAATTCTTTTGAAGCTACACCAAATGATTAATATTTACCCACAGTGGTACATGTTAAGCGAATGAAGATATTGGATACTTTATTATGGGATGTACGAAGTATGACCAGTACGAAGGAGTAGTGTTTGATACAATGTCAATGTGTACCAACCAGAGTTCCACAATATGTGTTATAGTTGTATGAACTCGGTGCGGAAACGTGTACAACCGGAGTTGTTGTGTCTGCTCCCTCATCTCCCATGTGCCAGGAGCACCCAAAATGTCAGTAACTCAGGAGCTATCACCCTTGGAGGCACAGTGTCTGGTGCACTTAGCGCCAAGTCAGGTTTGAAGTCTATTCCAGGGGCACAAAGTACATGTTGTACTAATGGACAAAGATGAAGAGAAGTGTGCAAAGGACACCAGAGCCCCTCAATGCAAGCCCCAGCCTATGTTGAAATCGGATGTAGTATTGTTTATATCAAACAGATGGGAGAAAGCAGTGGTGAGCTGTGCGACAGGGGGTTTGGAGAAGAAGGGATATGGAATATTAATAAGAACTGTTTCGCGATATAGTGATCACACATACCTAAACTAACATGGATTGAAGAACGTGAAACACTGGTAAACTGCAATCAGGGGATGAATATCAGTTTTGTTTCTAAGGGCGTGGAACTGTTCCGGTAGGCACTAACATTAAGTGCAATAGGACATTGTTCATTCCAGATCTTGCAAAAGGAACTGTATTGATGGACATGTACTGAGTATGCGGTCAACAAGCTTACCTGCATCTTCCACCCTTTTAGCGAGGTACCTTTGTATTGACAACCCTGCACTCAGCTATCCTGGAGGGGCCAGAAGTACACTTGACAATAGCATCCGAACGTGAGGTGTTGCAGTCTGTTTCACTGTCCATCCAATGCCCCAAATGAAGAAGAATAAGCGGTCATTGTAGTTGAAAAGGAAAAGGTCAAACTATTTGTCGGAAGAATCATCCAAGCTGCTTAAAGCAATCCCAGATAAATATCGATTGTATACTAAAACAGAAGTATTCTTTGAGTCCCCTATTACCCTAGGAATTCAGGCTGCCGCGAATGCCAAGTGGCTGCAGATTGTTTGTTGGGAGGTGATCCAGTTGGCGAATGACACTGAACAAGGTCTCAATGCAATCAAAGTGAACTGAGAGCGATCTGGTTGATGACACTCCAAAACCGATACGTTTTGGACCTCCTAACGGCAATAGAAGGGGGCATGTGCAAGAAGATCGGGTTGTCATGTTGCACGTACATACCCCCAAATGATGTGGAGAACGTGTCCCTGACACATATCATAGGGACCTTGCATAAGTTGAAGAGTGGAATGGTGTGCAACCTGAAGATTGGTTCAACACATTGTTCTCATGGGCGTCATCCTAGTTGGGGGCACTGGTAAAGATGCTGGTTCTGATCGTGGTTTTCCTGTTGGTGGTGTTTTGCACGTGCCAGATGTTGCTCTGTTGCTGTGTCAAGACTATTCCCAGCAGTGCAAAAATGATGGTTACTATTGGGGCAAGTATATCTCTCCCATGCACAAAAGAGGGTCATTCTCAAACAGAGGATTTGAATAAGCCACATATGGTCCGAATTGAACAACCCCTTCAACATCAGGAACACGAACATCACCCCCACCAGATCCTGGGAACTACACTGAGCACTGGGTAGATTTAGCAGGTGATGGGGATTGTATATATCTTACATGTACCCCGGAAAAGTATGCACGAGACGGAGATAGTTTGCGTCACGTGTGCAGGGCATGGGTTCCTAAGGATGAAGCGGATCATCAAAGAGAAAGTTAGTTAATGAAGGACTAACAAAGGGGGGAATATTGTAATGCACGTTCAGACCACTATGGAAATGAGCATGGGACGGTGTAGGGTCGGGGGGGTGTCATGGGTGGGGACGGCTGGTTGGAGTGGGAAATCATGTAGGGGAAGTTAACTAGTAGTGTTGCAATTGAACTATGTAGGATGTAGTATGTATATATATATATATATATATATATATATATATATATATATATATATACATATATATAACGTCCCCTAAAAAAAACTTTGTTAAGGGGACGTTATGGTTAAGTTGCCCTACCAAAAACCTGTACACTTCACTAAAAAAACTTTTCAAACGTGCCATTATGGTTCAAAGTAAAACCGAAAAACCCCTGAAATTCACCAGTTATGGTAGGCTAAGCGACCATAACTGCCCGCACCACTGTGCTCTGCTAACACTAACACCCAGGACATGAAAGATGGCATCACAAATGTCATTAAGAGGAAGGGTTTCAGTAAAAAAAGTTTTTTTAAAAAGACTTAAAATGTTTGCGAACAGCGCGCCTGTTTCGAGCTAGTCGTAAGCAATAGAATATGAATGTTCTAACGGCAATACACCTACCCGTACCAATGCCATCCAAGATGAAACTGATCTTACAATGCATCCAAGATGAAACTGATCTTACAATGCATCCAAGATGAAACTGATCTTACAATGCACCATCTGTGCAAGTTGTGCGTAAATGAACAGAATGAGGCGTGCTAAGGACATTATACCTCTCCGTACCGCTCACAAACAAGACAAAACATGTTCCTAGAACACACCAGGTGTCCGGGATGTATGTAAATGAGCAAAATGGGAGTGTCCTAAGGACACTATACCTGTCCGTATCGTCCGCAGCCAAGATGGAACCGTCGATAGAACAGGCGCGGTGGCCAGCATGTTCGTTGTCAAACAAAATGGAGGTGTCCTAAGGACACTGGACCTGTCCGTACAGTCATCAGATCAGGTACGCACATGCGCAGTACACCCATAAGTACTGCAAACATCCCGCCTGTCCCTAACTGTCCGTCTCACTTGTGTCGCACTTTTAATTAGTTGCAGGACCCGAACACTGTCCGTAGAACACCGGCGCGCATGCGCACATTTGTTAGTCTGCATTTGCTTTCCAGCGGGCAGGCTTTTCCCTCGCGGATGTGTTCAGGACGTCATCATGTGACCGCATCATGTGACCGCATCATGTGACCGCACCCACACTGAGCGTGTGGACTAATTTGCGCACTTTGTCTGCTTCCGCAACATTGCAAAATAACTTAAACACACATGGGAAATAATTTTTCAGTACAAAATCACCATTTGACATGTCCCATACAATAGCTCTACCTGTGAACGTGTCGTTTACAATATTTGCAGCGCTTTTGAGTGATCAATATGGTCACGAGCCGCACCCCTCGACCCCTATATATGGCCACACACCCGAGCTCATCTTCATTGTGCTTCTGGCTATAGCTGTTAGAGTTGTGCTGCCTTTACTGATGTAGCGACCATAAGGCAACTAATCCTGATGGCATCCATGGCTACTGTTGCTTCATTAGCCTCAGCACCACCCCCAAACCCTCCACCGCCACCACCTCCCCAAGGGCCTGCAGAGGGATATACGGGTGAGGATGTAGAGATCGAGGAAGAAGAGGAAGAAGAGAATGAGGTGGAGGAACTCTGCACTACAAACACTCGGGAGTCGTGGGCGTGGCGGTTGTTTTCTGTTTTTGAGAACGTACCGAAAGCACGTGCGAACCTGGTCAGGTGCAACCAGTGCCAGTTGGTGCTGAGTCACGAGAGACCTGGTGCGTACAGCTTTGGTACGACAACCATGAAGCGACACCTAACTTCGTTCCACAGGGCGGACATTTGCAAGGTGGTGCCATGTGAAGAACGTAGTAGATTGAGTTCCTCCACAGCATCTTCTGTGTCCGATCCTCTCACCACAAGAGACACTCCTGTGGGGGAGTGCATCCCTCCAGCTGCCTCACAAGCCATTCGCGATGCTGTTGACTTTTACCTTTCGAGGGTCACAATATTGGGTGTGTACTCTGACGCAGTACTCTGCAGGGGGGAGAGTCTTCGAAGTGCTTTAGAGGCTATGGTCACTGAGCACCAGAAGAACTGCTCCCTACCTAAGTAAAGCCCACCGTATATCTT
This sequence comes from Ambystoma mexicanum, assembly GCF_040938575.1. Taxonomy (NCBI): domain Eukaryota; kingdom Metazoa; phylum Chordata; class Amphibia; order Caudata; family Ambystomatidae; genus Ambystoma; species Ambystoma mexicanum. The sequence goes on along the minus strand of NC_090928.1, from coordinate 542,292,013 downwards.
TCTCTCTCCACCTGGCCCTTCTTATCCCCGTGGTTGGTGTCCCTTCCTTACCCTCCTCTCCCAGTGTGTTGTGTCCATAAAAGTAGTAAACTGGAAAATTACAAAAACTACAAAAAAGGCTCTTTTCAGAGCTGCATTTCTCAGTTTAACAATAGAACTATCAAGTGACCGTCGTAGGCCATTTCTGGAAAAGTCTGCGGACAGTCGTAGGACACACAAAAATGTAGGGTGCAAGCAAAGCAAAACCAATGGACTTTTCGCTGGGAGTAAGTGGTGGCTCTGAAATGAGCCTTTCGGTGGTGTTGCATGTGCTTCAAAAACTGTAGGTTGGAAAAAACGGGTTGCCAAATAGGTGACTATGATTCCAAAAAAAGTTCCAATGCATGTTGTACATTGCGAAGAAAAATCTGATTGCCAGCATATGTGAGATGGACTCCATCTTTGTGAAAAATGAAAGAGCTGCGATACAAAATGTTTTCATTGTAGAATGAGGACATGCCAACATCTCTTAGAAAGGCACAAACAGCCTTATTCACATTGCGCCTCGCTTTCTCCATTTGTGGACCAAATGCAGAAGAACGCAGCCACTTTTGTCTTTGTGCAATACAGGAAAAAACTATTTGGCAATTTGGAAACATGTCCATGACTTTCGCAAGTCCTTCCTTCATTGCAAATTGCAAAGAAATTCCAGAGACATGGCCTAAACTGTTTCCTCTGCAATGAATGGTAAGTATATCAGGATGACGATCTGTCTGTAAAGTAGCACAGAGAGGTACCAAGTCCAGCCACCTCATTCCACGCATGCCATGCCAGTGCACTTCCACATGAGGAAATCCAAGATCTGCAGATAGACCGCAACTTTCTGCATGCACTTCAACCAATGTATCCATGAGTCTCCCAAAATCCAGATAATCTGTTTTCGAGCACACAGAGCCATGGCTGTCTGGTCTCCTGTCAGGGAAAAGACGTTCTCACTAAATTTCTCCATACAGAACACACACACTGACCTTTACTGACCAATCCCTACCTTCGCACATTCTCACTTGCATGCGTCTCCACCCCAGAATCCTTGTTGGTAATAGGTGCCGCCTGCAAACTACCGCCATGTTCGCGGACACGTACAGGATCAGAGCGTGACGACTGTACATTTAAATATTATTCCCCTTTTCCCCTTTAAGGTGGGCTCTGAAAAGAGGCATTTTGTTTTTGGGGCAGATGCCTTACAGACACCTTTTAAAATATTTTTTGTTCGTACTTTACTCCTACAACCATTACAGAACCTTCTCCAAAGCAAGCCTCACATTCCAAAAGAACATGGCATTTCCCTAAGAAGATAATGCAACACCATCTGCTTCAAAATAAGCCGCATTACTGGGAACAAAGTTCTCGTGGCTGCAGAAAAACATACTAGCATGTAACATAAAAGCACGCATGCCGCGATTGATATTACACCTCCCAATACTTTGATCAGGAGAGAAAACAGAACTGTTGTCCCATTTTCCTCTAGGGAGTAACCCAGAAAGAATTAATTTCACAGTTGGAAAGATGTTCATGACTGCTTGAACCAACTGTTCCAAATCTTTCAACAAAGTACGTGAACTCACGTAGTCCAAATGGCAAGCATCGTAGTGCAAAAGTACCACATGAGGAGTGGTCATCGTACGCATCACGGTGCAAACTTGGAGAATTGCCGCAACATTGGGATCAGTCTGATCATTCCACACCACCTCCACTCCTCTCACATCAAAATGATGTGCCACATGCCTACTTTCGGCATAGTGCTGTAAACCATGGACAAAAATATCTCCCAAGACCAAAACCCTGACCCTCTGCGCCTCTGCCATCTTCAGTATACGCACCGTCTTTCAACTCAAAAGAACAATGTGAACATCTGATTGACTGATGCCCACAGTCCCCTTTCCATGCTGGATTTGCTGTAGAAACCCGTATGTGACACGCCCTACCACGGACAAGCGTTGTCTACGTGCGGCACGCGTAACTGTTAGCCAGTCCTTCTACCCTTTCCACATCACTCACGAATCCATTTCCTCATTGGACACAGCTAAGCAGTCACACAACCATCCACCAATAACATTAACCATCCCTACATCTAACTCTGACATCAAAATTTCGCACTTCAAATGTACTATTGATCACTCTGAATGCAAGTCGCATATCATTGCAAAGCACCTACTTCAAAAACTACTGTGCAAGTGTCGCGGATTTCTACCTACAGCTCCATGCATGCGCACATGCATGCGTATAAACTACAGGTATGCATATTTTAATCAGAGAACATGTGCAACCCTTATGATTTAATTTAAACAAATTAATGCCACTAATTCTGCATAGCCAATACATAACAACCCTCCCCCTTTAAGTACAAGATGTCCGATTTTTCATTGACAAACCACACTACTTCCAATGCGATCGTATGAAAAAAAAGTAAACGCTCCCGATTGCTGTGGTGACATCTCCCTTCGAGAGTCTCCCGATTTTTCGAAATCGTACTTATAAAAGTACAGAAATTTTTCCCATTTACTATAATGACCTATCGCTTACAAACCTCTCTGCTATAGATAACACAGCTTAAAAGAAACAAGGAATTTTCGTAACCTAAAAATTGTACTCATTTCTGAAGCACGTGCAATTGACATACTGCAAGTAACATAGAAAGGCAGCACATAGTGAAGTGAAATGCACACATGCACTGTGTTGAAATATCAAAGGCGAATGCTCTGACGAAAAATGCAAAATTAACGTGTACAGTAACATCACTGCTTTAAACACAAAACGTTACTAACTTCTTCTTTTTACAATCGCAGTTAAGACTACTCTCCTGAAAATCAACAGCATCTACACTGCAAACAACATATCCGAAGAAACCTGGTCAATCTGCAAAGAAAAGTAAGTACAGTACGACCTTTATATTCTAACTATTCCTCAAACAGACTGTGTGGGTTATGTATTTAATTTGTGCACCAAAGCAAACAGTGATTTCTGAACCATTCTACCCACAAATCCCCATTTATTAAACAAAGAATAACAGGCAGAATGACTCACAAATCCCTGTATGTTTGGAACTCAAATAACATACAGAACCCTTAGAATGTTAGTACTAGAAAACAAATAGCTGTTTCAATTTTATGCCAGTAGGTTCACTACTAATGCTTCTCCTCATCACTAGCCCACTTTCTACTCTCATCGAAGCACATTGTAGTAGTATGCAAACAGCAAAATAGCCTTCCCAAATCATTGTAAGAGGCCAATGCACATTCACACACCACCACAAAGACCTTGCCCATCAAATGCATGCACGCATGCACACAGCACACATACATTGTACAACAGACCAAACCATGCCTTCTTCTTTTCAACAGACCCCAAAAAATGCCTACCAAAAAGCAAGTCCGTAGAAAGGAACGCAGAATTAGAGCAAATAAAAAAAAAAGTGTCCAACCTAACCATCCATCTGTAGCAGAGTTTGTAGAGAACGTTGGAACAAAACAGCTAATACAGTCGTTTAGCAAAACAAAGGAAGCTTCAACTACCGAAACTTTACCTCCTCCAACAAAATGTGGCACGAAACACAAAAATCTTCACACAAAATCGGCTACCAGTACTGCTAACAATGCTCCTATTAATCCTGATATAGTAACAAGAACATATAGTAAAAAAAGTATTTTAGCAAAAATGTTGCGCCACATAGTCCTTCAGAATCTAATAAGAAGAGGACCGAAATCATCCTCAACCCTTAAAACCTACCGTAGAAAATTAATCCTACAAGCTCTCGTGGACAGTGCAATCATTCTCAAAAGGAAGTTGTTTATATTAGTGTTCAATAGAATGAAACCACTAACAAAACTAAGTACCAAACTACAAAAGAAACTTATCAATAAACAGAATGTGAACAAAAATAACTTCTTACATATTTGTGGAGGTGAATGGAGTCACACAACAACCACAGAAGCATATTTTAATGAAGAAGCATACAAACAAAATCAAACAAACACAATTGCCATCCATAGCAGTGGACGAGGGTATGAAGAAATCAATAATAGCATCATGGAACAAGAAACACTGCTTAGAAAAATATCCCCTGAAAACTCAGAATGACCTCTCAATTCGATTGAACCAGACCGTCCAGTATACAAATGGCTGTGCACATCAATGTGTGCCATTCCTAACAAATCTTTCAAATCTTTACGTCAATTCCTCAATCAGTATGTGAAAGGTAAAGACAAAATTAAAATGAAAGTGCTGCAAAATATGGATATCTGTCCAGTGCGCAAATACACAGGACTACAAGGACATTCATTAGCCTGCATTTCTGGACCTATTTGCAAAAGCACCTTCTATGATATCAAAAGGATATCAATGCATCATTCAAATGTAAGACATTTAGTGTATAAAATATACTTTGCTAAAAGTCCAGCTTCAGAATTAGCCACTTTAAATAACACTCTTCTGCATGTTACACCCAAATATCTACAAGAAGAAATTGACTGTATCCAGAGAAAATATTTTGGAAATGAAAGCCACTTACAAAATGCAATAGTTTTAGAGCAGACTACCAACATGTCTGCACATAGCAACCTTCTACTACACACATACAAAAAATTATTACTAAAATTTAAAAGTACATCGGCTGAAATACCAAACATGTGTGTGTGTGTGTTGCCGCAGAACGTTTTACAATAGGAACACAAAAAATATAGACATAGCAAACAAAATAGAAGACAATGAAGATTCCAAATGGTATGAATTAGCTCTCTACCTTTTAGCCGAAAAACAAATATCAAATAAGTGAACCCCTAATATGTTGTAGTTACTGTACTACAAAACTAGACAACAACCAAACTCCTTCACGTGCTATCACAAATAATTTGGAATTGTTCCCACTACCAAAAACCCTGCAACAACTCAATTTGTATGAGAGCATCATAATTCAAACAGTTCACCCATTTCAAGCAATTATACGCCTTCACCCAAGAACAGCAAAATTACCTCCCTCTGAATTGGTGAAAGGCATTTGTGGCAAAGTAGTTTATTTGCCATTAGATTTAACAGAAAATGTACACACTCTAGGAGTGCAACGTTCAATAAAGCATTCTTTAATTGTCTTGGTAAATGGTGTACCAACAAAAGACAAAAAAAATTGGCAACAACTGGTGGACTTACATAAAGTTAGACAAGCCTTGCAATATCTAAAAGACAATAACGAATACTACAAGGAAATAAATATTGAAGAAAGCTTAAGGGAAACAACTGAAATAATTGAAGAGTCATCAGAAACTGGACAATTCGAACTTCTGGATCCTGCTGCAGTATCCACTCTTTTGGACCAGTACACAATTCATCCATTGTATTCCAATGAAAGCATAGATGATGCACTAGAAACTTAACAAATGCGACAAACCAAAGGTTCACCAATGAGCATATGGGAAAAAAGTATAGAAGCACGTTCTTTTCCACTGCTATTTCCTACTGGCAAAGGTGGAAGATACGATGATAGACCCACTCAGATTACAGCATCAGAATACCGCTCATTACGAATGTATTCGCAAGATCCCAGGTTTAGACAAAATGTGAAATACATATTCCACCTACTCTTTGAACGTGAACTAGCAACCCTACGTTACGGAGTTGCACACATTTTGAAATCTGGAACCCACTTTCTAAATATGTCAGCTACGCAATTAATACAAAAAGTACAAGAAAAAGATGAGGGTTTACAATCAAGTATAACAAATTTGTTTGCAAACATGCGTGGTACAAAAGAATACTGGGTCCGACGTCACAGAGACGTACGTTGTATGATCAGAAACCTTGGACCACCGACTTGGTTTGTTACACTAAGTTGTGCAGAATATGCATGGGAAGATTTACATGAGTTCCTACGCATATCAAACAACAACAAAACCAACATACATTTATTAACACCTGGAGAACTTTGCTCTCTAGATCCAGTTTGTCAATATATTTCCATCATCGTTTCATTGCCATGCTACACTTTATTTGCAATAAAACTGTTCCTCCCCTCAGAGAAGTGCAGCACTCCTTTTGGAGAAAAGAATACCAAGCGAGAGGAGCACCACATATTCACATGCTTTTATGGATCAAAGGTGCACCTAAATTTGCTCACGACACTGATGCCACGGTTTTGCAGTTCATCCAAAAATATGTCACTTGTGAAATCCCTTCACAACGGACACATAGTGACCTGCACGGGCAGATTTTACAATTTCAAAGACACAAATGTGGCAAATATTGCCGGCGCAAATACAAAAACAAAGGGAACTACTGCACCGGTTTGGTTTCCCTAGACCAGTTACAGAAACAGGTGAAGTGAACAACTTTATGTCTTCAGTTCGACATAGTGTGAAAGGTAAATCACCTAAGAACACGTATTACATAAAAAGAACCGAAGAATCTAAATATATCAATGATTACAATACAATCATTGCTCTCTTATGGAATGCAAACATAGATGTGCAGTACATTGCAGACTATTCCACTGCTGTTGCACGATATGTTACAGCCTACTTAACAAAAGCAGAAAAAACAGAGTTTCAAGACCTGTGGGATGACTTGTCATCAGACAAAACACTATCTCAGAAATTGTAAAGCCTAGGCATAAAAATACTCTCTCATAGAGAATGTGGCGCCTATGAAGCAGCAGATCGTTTAACCGGTACTGCTTTGTACGGAAAATCAGACAACATAGTATGGCTAAGTCTTGGTCCTGCTAAATCTAGAAAAAGAGTTCTGAAATCATATGAGGACATAGAAACAATTGCCAGAAATGATCCCAACAGCCAAGACATTTTAAAAAGCAATTTACTGGACACATACTATGCGAACAGGAGTAGCACTTTGGAAAGCATGTGTCTATACCACATAGCTCAAAACTTTGCATACAAAAATAATATAAAACCCGATGAAAGCAAACGCAGATATAGAGTCACAGATTGTGAAGGCAGCTTAGTGAATCTTACCAAACGAAGCTTAATTAATCATGTTAAATTGTCATTAAAAACTCCTCAACTGAAAGAACTATATTACATGTCTCTGCTACAACTTTTTAAACCATGGAGAAAAGAGGAACAGATACTAGATAACTATGACTGCTATGAAGATGCTTTCAAAGCAAACGAAAGCGCTATCACCGATGTGAACTTTACGCAGTACAAAACAATGTTGCACAATGAACAGCAACACGAAGAAGAACTTCAGGCCCAACTAGATAAGGACTCTTCCAACAGTAGTCAACCTTCTGTAACAGGAAGTCAAGAACCACTACGACAGCTACTAATAGTAAAGGAGGCAGAATTAGCTATGACGGAAGTGGAAAACACCATGTGTCACTATCAAGAAAATATAGAAGACTTAACTGTACAATAGGCAAAAGTTAACAAAGATCAGTGCACCATTTTTGAAGACGTAACAAAACAAATTGCACATGGTGTACAACACAAAAATAAAGAATGTACCTGCTAAAATTATAAACCAATACTGCTGTACGTCAGTGGTGAAGCTGGGTCAGGAAAAACATTCTTAATCAAAATCATCAGCAAGTTCCTTCAGCAATTGACAAACAACAAATTGTCAGCTGTTGCAACTGCCCCTACAGGTTTAGCTGCCTACAACATAGGCGGTGTCACTTTACACCGATTACTACTTCTTCCAGTAGAACACCAAAACAAATTAGACTATTCCAAACTTTCTGCAGAAGCTGCAATGGAACTACGCAGAGTATTAAAGCAAATGAAAATGCTACTAATAGATGAAGTGAGCATGGTCTCCAACCTAATGTTGGCTTTGATTCACCTCAGATTGCAAGAAGTACTTAAAGCCAACTATGAAGAACTCTTTGCAGGGAAACACATTATCGTTTTCAGAGATCTTCTACAATTGACACCTGTGAAAGGTGAACCTATTTTTAAAACCGTAGGATACAAACTCTGCCGTAAAACGGTTGGCAGCATAGGAAATGTCAACCTTTGGCAACATTTCCAATACAGAGAATTAACACAAAACATGCGGCAATCTGCATATCTCACTTATGCCAACATCCTAAAAAGTATTAGAGTTGGTGTACTATCTCAGGAAGCACAAGCAATATTGAAAAACCAGCACATTCATGCACTTTATGGCGATAATGCATGTGTTAATGATGTTATGGAACAATAAGCGGACAAAAATGTCAATTGTATGGCCTTAATGCCAACTCTTGCTAGCTGTGTCAAATTCAATGAAACAATGTTAAATAAAGAAATGCAACCAATAAGTGAAATTTACGCCACAGACAAACTAGACGTACATGGTATGACACTGCCCATGTGTGAGCAAGCCACAACAAGACGAAGTAGTTTAGAAAGTTCAATATCCAACACAGCTGGGTTGGAAAAAATATTAAAATTATACTTAAATTGTAGAGTAATGCTTAAACGTAACCTTGACGTGGAGCAAGGGCTAGTTAATGGGGCACTGGGTACAGTTGTTGGCTTTCAATCATATCCACGTGACAACAACATTCAGTTTGTCAATATTCGCTTTGACAAACTTTCAGAAGTGAAAAGGATAGGGCGCTCAACTGCTCGATTCATTCTGTTCAAAGACATGTATGTACGTAGGGAACAATTTTCTCTAACTCTTGCATATGCAGTCACCATTCATAAAACCCAAGGTCTTACCTTAGACAAAGCATTGCTAGATATAGGAAACACAGTCTTTAAAGAAGGCATGAGCTACGTTGCACTATCATGCTTACATACAATTGACAGTCTATTTCTAATCAACTTTGATGCAAGTAAAGTGAACGCTGATATTCCTTGCATTTTAGAATACAATAGACTGCGTTCACTGTACACCCCCATCTGAAACAATATCCTGTTCCAGAAAAAGTAAAACGTGGTAAAAGAAAACGAATTCAATCAGAAATGCAACAGAAGCTGACAGCAAATCCTTCAAAGAAAACAAAAGAAGGTAAAGGTTCATCAATTACCACAAGCAAAGAAGAACCTATTAGGGAAAGTAAACCAGATAATTCTTCAAAGAAGGAAGAGAAACTCCAAAAAAAGCACTCAAATACGGAACTAGCTGGTCCATTCAAATTTTCAAATGAAACTGGTGTAAATTGCTATGCAAATGTAGCAATGAATATTCTATTTCAATTGCCACCAATTGTTAACAATATTTACTTACACAGTACAGACCAATTGTGTTTGCAAATGTTAGTCCTTCATAGAAACGCAGCAAACAATCCTGACAACACATACAGTGTTCACAGAATAAGACAAGAATTGGACTACTGTGCTGGAATGGTGAGATTCACTATAAACACACAGGAAGATCCACAAGAATGTCTAATGTACTTACTACAAGTACTGGAAAACAAAACCATATCTATAAATGAAATCTTCCAGATTTCATACATGTGGAAACATACATGCACTCTCTGTAGCAATGTCATACGGGAACAAATCCCAAATGAGCGATTTGTGTATGTATCCATACCTAATTGTGAATCCATTCCATTTCAGCAACTTGTACAGAATGCAAACCATGGCAGATTATGTACTATGTGCAATTCAGACAATCACTCCACCTTACTGATACAAACTCATAGTAAGTACATAATACTTATGCTGCTACGTTATAATGCAGATGGTACGAAAAACAACTGCAAGCTGACTGGATTCACACACGGTCAAGTGTCACTTGGAAAGAAAACCTTTACAACAGTGGGTATAATCTACCATGCAGGAGCTACAACCAATGCAGGCCACTACACTGCATACATTAAAAAGAAATGTGGATGGATAGAACGTAATGATAGCACCATTACTCTAAAGCAGAGATTGCCAGCAAATCTTACAAATGCGTATTTAATCTTCTTAAAGCCAAAATTTAATGACTAATGTGTACTTGAACATTACCAAAAAATGAAGTGAAAGACTACATACAGTTAGAATACGCCAACAGGTATCTAACTGCCCAAGAGTGTATAACAATGACACAGATAAATGAATACCACAGAACCATAACAACATATGCACAGTTAGAATACGCCAACAGGTATCTAACTGCTGTTAAAAATAGCAACAAGTTAACAAACATAACATTAATCAGAAAGAACAAGGAAACACTCAAAGAAAGCAAAGAAATAGTTTGTAGCATAGTAAATAAAGGTTTATTTTTAATCCGACAAGGATTTTTTTCCCCCCAGACCCAAGGATTTGCAAAGCAAACACAGAAACTGAGCAAAATGCACAGTACAATGGTTTGTAAACTAAATATGAGGGTAAAAAAAAGCTAAACCCTCTATTATACAATGTAATAAGTCTTCGTAAAATGTAAACACTAACATGCTTTTTTCTTTTATCACAGATATTAAAAAAGGCTAGTTCCGCCAAGTACTACAGTCATGTAAAACATATATGGATTCTGCACAAATTAAACAGTAAGTATAATTACAGTCATTTCATACATATGCAAATCTACATGGCTAATCTATGGCAGTAATATGGAGCAGTGGCTGTAGGCTAGGCCTAGCATCTTTGATGTATAACCTACCACCTACACCCTACGGCCAAGCAACCTAGACTATAGGTCCTACCCACAACCATTGCTGCATATCCAAACCATGGTGCTTCTAATTTAACTACTTCTAAGTTTAGTTTTGGGTGCATGGTCTGCAGCCATGCAGCCAAGACACTAGAACGTGCACACAACCACCGCACCACACCACGCCCATATTCACTTGTAACCTCACTGCTTATCACTTCAGTCTTGGGTGCATTGCATTTGGTCATGCACCCAAGACTCTGGGTCCTGGCCAGAACCAGCAAAGCATATCGCAACCATTGTGGCTTCTAATTTCACTACTTATAAAGTTGGTTTTGGGAGCATGGCCTACGGGCATGATCCAAAAATGCTACGCCCTCCCCACAACCACCTGAATGCTGTTTCATAGTACGAGTGTACCTATACCTGTGATATGCTGCAGTAGTTGTGGCCACAGGCTACAGACTTGGGTGTAAAGCCATAGATTTTTGAATGTATGGGTATGCAGTGTATAAAATCCATAGTGGTTTACAACTGCAGTGCTTATAACTTTGTTCTTGGGTGCATGTCATTTGCACCAAAGACTCTACGTCCTGGCCACAACTACCACACCATATCACACCCATTGTGGCTTGTAACAACACTACATATAAATGTGCTGTTGGGTGCATGGCCTTTGGCCTTGCACCCATGACTGCAGAGCCTCCCCACAACCACCTGAGTGATGTGCAATACTACAGGCATATCTATAGCTTTGATATACAGCAGTGGTCGTGGCCAGGGCCTAAAGTCTTAGAGGTATGTCCAAACATATTTCAATGTATGGGTGTGAAGTGGCTTATAGCTCCAGTGCGTAAGTCTCTACACACTCTCCACAACCATTTGACCGATAAGCAATACTAGAGGTGTCCATTTCAGTAATATGCTGCGGTGGTTGTGGCCAGGGCCTAGAGTCTTGGAAGTATGGCCTACGGCCTACGGCCATGCGCCCAAGACTCTAGGCCCTGGCCACAACCACCGCAGCATATTACACCCATGGTCGCTTATACATGAGTGACACATACATACAATGAAACATTATAACTGTAGCATGCACTCAATTTGTACCCAGGACTCAAGGCCCTGCCCACACCTACCAGATACATAATTGAATGTATGGGTGTGATGTATGAATGTGATATCCTGCACTGCTTGTGGGCAGGGTCTACACTCTTCGGTGTATAGCATACAGCGTGCAGCCATGCACCCAAAACTGTATGTCCTGCCCACAACCACTGCACTATGTAAAATCCATGTTGGCTTATAACTTTAGAGTTGACTGCAGATCCTCCCCACAACCAACTGAGTGATGTGAAGTAGTATGGGTGTATCGATAGTTGTGGTATGCTTCAGTGGTTCTGGCCAGAGGCTAGACTCCTACCTGCATGTCCATACATATTACAATGTGTGGGAGTGCAGTACCAAGACTGTACACACTCCCCACAACCACCTAATCAATAATCAATACTACAGGTGTATCCATGGGTGTGACATGCTGTGTGGTTGTGGCCAGGGCCTACAGTCTTGGAAATATGGCCTTCGGCCTACGGCCTACAGCCATGCATCCAAGACTCTAGGCCCTGGCCACAACCACTGCAGCATGTCACACCCATGGCGGCATACTAATCAATAGCACCCCCATTGGAAAAAATAATGTACGAACGACATGTACTCAATTTCAATGTTCGCTAACACCACGCATGTCCTTAGAACAGTTTCAAGGTGCCTATGCGCAGCACGGACTGAAATACTACCCCTATTGAAACCCTCATTTTCTGTATGCACAAACATTCCGAACAAGGCGTGCATAGAGAATGCATCATTAACACCTACCGCCTGAACAAATACAGTTTTTCACCCATCTCTTACTGTGTGAACCTCCCCAAGCACTATGACACAGCAAAATAGGTTTCGAAATAGCATGTTGCCGCTGGTCGTCGCTGCGCTGTCGGCGGATCCAAGATGTCGGGCGCATCCAAACAATCTGACGCAGAACACGTCTCACTGCAGCCAATCGGCAGAGACGTCGCTTGTCCGCGGTCAGGACGCCAGTCCCTTAGCCAATCGGTATCTTGTCCGCGGAGCGAACAGGGAAGTGTGACTGCGGAGCGGACATAGATATCACTCATTTTTTTAGACCTACTTTTTGGTCTTTTCAAAGAAAACTACTGGATGGATTGTCATCAAATTTACAAAAGCACGCTTTCGGGACCAAGCTCCTGCCACAAATTTGGTGAAAATCCGTCCAGCGGTTTGGGCTGTAGGCGTGCGCAAAGTTTTCCCCCCATTCAGTCTGTGGGAAAAAAAGACGTTTTGGGACCCCCACTATAACTTTTCCCCCCCTGGACCAAACATCAGCAAACTTCGCAAAAAAATTATGAGTGGCCCATATACTTTATCTGCAAAGTTTGGTGAGGATTCGTCCAGGGGGAGCAAAGTTATAAACCGCCCAAAAAGTGTTCTTCCTATGGAAACAGCAACTTAACCATAACTACACGGCCGTGTAATATATATATGTGTATATATATATATATATATATATACACGACAGTCAGAAAACAAACTAACACTGCGTTTATGAGTAGGCTTGAATCCTACCAGGCCATGTTTTTACAGAAACACAGAACAACGAGGCCTTATTCCTCCCCTCATCATTGAGGCCCGATTCCCAGGCATGGCAAGAACACGCATATGCCCCCACATCAGTTAGGCCTTTGAACTAATTAGGTAGGAATGTCTGGAGCCGAAGAAGTGAAGGGCTGCGGCCTAGTACCAAGGTTGTATTCCTGGGAGCGAAGGCAGAGGTCTTGGGATGCCAAAACACAAACCAAGATTTAGGACACTAGCGCCCGCCAGAATGGCAGTCACTCTATTTGAACTACCAAATGTAGTATGGGCTTTAAATCCTTCATGAATTGGATTGATTAGTGGAACGTTAGGTTCACTCTTGGGAAGGGGAACTGATAAAGCGGAAAGCAGAGAACGACATGATCTATGCTCTGTGCCAAGGAGAACTAAGAATGATGCCCATACAGTGGGGAGAGCATGATGGGGCGCCAACGTGCGCCAGATGAGAAAAGGGATGCTTTGCTTGCAAGGACCAGGCTGACCTCGAAGTTGCCCACTGAGCTCACCTTGATAACCAGGTGCATGTCATGTGGTTAGGATCAAAGGTATAGTGGTGTTAGTTGATGTTAGCCAATTGCTTTGCAGTATTCCATGATGGACGAGGACGTTACTCACATGTGGCAAAGATGAGCGAGAAGACAGTGGAACCAATTGGAGGATGGGCTATATGTAATCATTAGCATGTATATAGGCGGTAGCCAATGAGGGTGGGGGATTAACAGTGGATTTGTAATACCCTGGTGCCTTATTCTTTTGTATACAAAAATAAAGCTCTTGTCTTTCTGAAAAGAGGATGAACCCAGCCTTTTTCCCTAGCAGGTTGTATTTTCTTGGTCTGATCACTGGGAGTTGCCTCACAGGTGAAACGCAAGCAATTGTTATGCTCACCTTATCTCTGCAGGGGTGTCTGGAGCCTCGATACTGGGTGCTGGGATGTGTGCTTGTCCTGTCCTCACTCCTCCCGACTCGCTTTCGTGGTACAAACCCTACAGCAAGGGAATAGGAATTAGAACGTAGTGGGACCCTTCTCAGCCTCTTCTCCCGATAACTTCACCCCCTCCTTCTCCTTCTCCCCGTTAACTGCTGCTCACCTGATAGTATTAGTAGGTGGGCTCTCCGTCCTGCTCTTCGGCAGGGGCGCAATGTCGTGCTTGTCCGTTGTCCAAGTCCAGTTACTTCACTGACTCAGAAATGAGAGCCAGACCCAGTCCAGCTGCGGTGCTGGTGTGTTGAATGTTGCAGTTCTAATCGTGCTTGTGTCACAACCTTTGTGCCACCTTGGTTCAGCGTTTTTTCCTCTATCTTAGTTCCCTTTCTGTTTTCTTGTCTTTTGGCAAGTTCAGCCTTGTTGGGATGGAATGCCGTGGATCGCACTGTTGCGGCGATGCAGATGTGAGTATTTCCCTTATGCTGCGAATTAAGCTGTGCGCGTATGGAATTGCACTGTTTAATAAATGTCTCTACCTTTCCTTCTGCTGGTTTCCGTTCGCATGGATGGGCGTTAAAACAGCTGTGGTAAGTGTGCTAGCGCTGCTTTCTCTGCGCGGTATGGCGGCGTATGCTTACTTTAATGTTTAAAGTCTCTTTCTCTTCCGCAGGCTTCTGTTCGCGCTGATGCGGGCTGCAGTTTTCCAGGTTTGTATGTTTGTATGTTTGCGCTGTTCTTGATGCACGATTCAGCCCTCGATTCCTTACTCCTGATGGTTCGCCGCCGGATGGGTGTTCAGGATGCTGTGAACTCGGTAACAGATTGTGGATGCTGAATGCCTGATGATTGTTTGAGGATGCTGAAGACTTGATGCAGGTAAACCTCATGCTCTTGATGTCTGATCTGACGATGTTTCTTCCCACAGGTCACGGTGAGCATCACGCTGCTGCTGCAGAATGACGGGAAGCAAGGCTCCAGATGCAGGGTGTGGTTTATATAGGCAGCCACACCCAAATACCTCTAAACACTAAGCGCATGGATGGAAACCCAGGAACTAGTGAGTCAGCCATGTTTGGAGAAGAGGAAGTAGCTCATTTATTAGTCCAACCATGAGCTTGGTGCCAAAGGCGCCAAGACAATGTCCATACTCCCTTCCTTTGTTTCTTGCTGGTCTCTCTTGGCCCTGCACTACTCTCTGCCTTCCTATGTGATGGCTACATAGTAGAGGAATGGGAGCAGCATTCCAATGAATGCTCCGATTGTGGCGGGGTTGGCCTAGTGGTCGTGACAGCAATAGCTTATTGGTCGGAATTAGGGTTAGAATAGGTCTAAAAGTTAGAGTTTGTAAACTCTAAATAAATGCTCCAATAAACAATGGACCATCAGTCGAGGTCCAAGATAGGTTTAGAATGAAAGTTAGTGATTTGACTTATTAAACAAGAAGAACACTAAATAGTGCAGGATGACACCAGAAAGAAGATGGTTGACTGCACACTGATGCAGAATTATATTAATATGAGTAAAAGAGCAAGTGTTTATTTAAAGAGTGGATCCTTTGTACACCACAATACAGCTGCTCAGTAATGATCGGTATCTTGCTGCACAACATATATGGTAGATCCCTGCAGAAGGAGCTGCGTGCTGCTGTCTACAGTTGGCTCAATTTACACTCAGAGATGGATGAGCAGGGCCATTCATGAATAAAAATGAGCCGGAAATCGGTCATCCTCAAGCCAACTATACTTTAAGGGCGACAATTTACATATCAATTTTTGTAGGCTTAACATTGGGTAACTCATCTGCCCCCTCCCCAGAGGAGGCGGTGGATGCGTTTTGGCCACAACAGACACAAATACCACAGGCACTAGTCTCCAGAGTAACTCACTTGCAGCAACCCCTCACTTCTGATCTGTCCTGTCATGAATTTACAAAAAATGTGCCCATACGCCTGAAATCTGTATCCAGATGGCATTGTCCCAACCACTACCTCAGATTTCTAATATTCATTCTGTGGCGCAGTACTTCCAATGGAGGGTCTGCTAGACTCCGCTCTAGATCGGCGCTCCCTACAATGAACCTCTAGTGGTCAATCCGGTGCTTCCTTCTGAAGCTGTTGAGTTGGAAGCCTAGTGATCACTCATAGTCTGGCGGGTGCCTGCTAGACTGCTTCTGGCAGCAGTGTTTACCTCATTGCCCATGCTACATCCAGAGCTTCTGCTTCTACCAGCTTCATGCCTCACCAACAGAAGACCATTAAACAACTATGTTGTGGACAATGTTCATCTTTTCAAACCTCTTTCAATGCTTCTCTTCCTCAGCCCCAGAACTTGGGCTACCAAGCTTGCCACATTCTTATGTTCCCGCTCATACATTTCAAATATACATAAATCGATACAGAATCTAGGACTTAAAATGTGCTGTCACCATTAGCCATTAGCTAGTAGTGACTTTGTATGGCTGGCTAGAAGCTTGACTACCACTGCAGAATCATTTTATTTTACTAGTTATCAATGCTATAATAAGACACATTTACAAAACCAAATGAATCCAAATGTGATGGTAGTTAATTTATCAACTTCAACCTGCTGAAATTGGAAGTTGGAAAGTGCAATCTGGCACGTGTAAGAGTTGAGATTTTAACTCGCTGAGCTATACAATTGTAACAATGTATGCGTATAATCAACTACAGTTACGAAGACACATGTATTAGGATACCTGTCCACTCTCCTTTCCTGTTTCCTCAAGTTCTTTTAAAAACTAAATATAATACTACTATCACGTGTATTAGTGGGCCATGGCATATTCCTCGTGCTTCTAAGCACTGTAATACCAAGTGTTACAATAATAACAATAGCTCAGTGGGTTACCGCTCTCTTCTGGGATCTATGTATGATCTGCAGGTCGCAGGTTTGAATCCTAGCTAGGTCTACTCAAGCTTTCATGCTTCTGAGGTTGACAAATGAGTATTCATTTCAGTTGCCAAGTTATAATAATTTTAAATTAATGTTCTATATGAAGTGGTAAGGCGAAAGTGATATATGAGTAATGGATCATTATAAATGCCTAAATGTTAGCATCAATAAAATCCAAGCATAGGCTCAGAGTAATGTCACAGGGCCTCATCACGAGTTGGGCGGTAACACCGAATCTATTAGCGCCGGCGTTAATAGCCCTACCGCCAAACCCCCCGGCACTAATAGCGCAGGATCATGAGTTTGGCGGAACAGGTATTGCCCATTCCCCACTTTGCCCATTCGTGAATTCCCCATTCCTCTGTCATGATCACTGTTTCCAAGGAGCCAGGACCAGCCCAACGTCCTTGGAAGCAGGCCCCTAACCCTAATCCTAGGCACCAGCCGGTCCCTACTGGGACCTTTTGGACCCTGTCCTGGCGCCGGTGGCACCAGGCTCATCAAAACCATCGGTCCCGGCACTGGAAGCGCCGGGCTCATAATTGGTGTGAAAGTGCTTGGGTGGACTTACCTGCAGCAGACCATGCTGCTTACTTACCAGCCACTTAGAAGCCCTCTGTGAACAGGAACTACTTTCTTACCTGGGTGGGGCAGCTCCACTCCCTGGATACAGCACTGGAACTCTTCTGGAAACTGGAACTCTTTTCTTACCTAGGCGGGGCCGTGGAAGAAGACGCCTCATCACTCCAAGGCTATTTAAACCACACCCGATAGATGAAACGTGCTTCGCGTTATTCTGCATCTGCAGCAGAACGCTCACCGAGTCTGTTCCAGCCTTTCCTCTTTCGATCCTGAACCTGCAAGAATTATACTTACCATTCCTGTATCCAGTCAACATCAGCACCTGCAAAAGACAAGAAACAACAGGTTAGCAAGACAAACTTTGCACACAGTGCTTTCTCACCTGATCCATCAGCAGCGGCCGTGTCTTCACGCTGCCCTTTCGCCTGCAAAGACAAAAGCATTGTTATACTTACCGGCACGCCGTGAATTCCGGATTTCTTCATTCTGCATCGCCGCCTGTGAAGACAAAGTATAGTTAGAACTTAGTAGCATTCCGCTGACTCCGGCGCTGCAAACCAACATCTGAAAGACAAAAGAAAAAGACATTAAGCAGGTATTTACTCATGCCCATCACGCTCGTCGCAATAAAACGCCTTCGAATACTCCGGCGTCTCTTTAACACGAACTAAGCTGCAAGGAAAGAGACAGTTAGAGCGCTTGCCATACTTACGAATTTCCAGGCGCTTCACTCCATCTTCCACCCCAAGAGTCCTGCAATACATAAGGGAAAAGCATTATACAGAGTCTTCAATATTAACGTGCCACGCATTTAAAGACTATAAAGACAAAAGGTGTCCAGAAACTCACCGCTCGTGCAGATAACGACGGTAACCATCCTCTGAATTCAAGAGGCCAATGTTTCACCAGTGAAGGAACTGGCAACGGCACCCTGCACCAGACGCAGATGGAGAGCCCAGCATTCACCTATCTAAGGTGAGCACGTTGACCTGGGGGGGGGCTCTACAGAAAAGCTGGGAAGAGAGAGAGAGAGAGAGAGGGACATTCAACAACCCAGGCCATTAACCCCGATATTCTTTCACCTGCAGAAACCTCACTCTTCGAGTTCGACACACAGTGCGAAGAGGTTCGACCCCAGAAGCCAATCGAGTCCTGCACATCACTTTTCGAGTCACAGACACCTTCCTGCCAAGACCCGCGCCTCCGTGGGAATCAGGTGAGCGTTACAGAACGCGAAGCCCACCACAAAACTCCTACCCAGGCGCAATGGAAACCTCAGACACTGATCAACTAGCCCAGTTGCTCGGAGAATTAAGAGCAGAAGTACATGCAGCTCGTCAGGAAACAAACTCTCTAAGAAGAGAACTGATAATTTCCAAGGAGCGAACTGAGGACCTCGCTAGGCAGTTGCTACAAACGCAGGCAGGACAGACACCTTTGCCCGCTCCAGGAGGAAGTTATCCTTCTGCATCATCTTTAAATCCAGTGCAAATCAATCTGCCCGGTAATGTGCCCTTGGCTCCGCCCGAACGCTTTTCTGGTGATCCAAAGAAATTCGCGGTGTTCATCAACCAGTGCCGCTTACACTTCTTATGTCGACCAGCTGCTTTCCCAACAGACCAGACCAAGGTGGCTTTCGTGCTTTCTTATCTCAGTGGCAGCGCCGCAGATTGGTCGATCCCTTTAGTCACCCAGGATGATCCGGTTTTACATGATTTCCAGGCCTTCCAGTCCAGCATGGAGAAACTGTTCGCAAGACATGCACAAGGGCAGGCCTTGGACAATGAACTTCTTTCCTTACGACAGGGTAATCAAGACCTCTTGACTTATATAGCCTCATTCAACAGACTTATAGTGGAAACTCAATGGCCCGAGGATAAGAGAATAACGCTTTTCTACAGAGGCCTGCGTGGAGAGCTCAAGGATGTGTTAGCTCAAGTTGTGAATCCTCCACAAGAATGCTCAGACTATATTGACTTAGTTGTCCAATTGGACCACAGACTACAGAACAGGAAGGCAGATCGTTCCAAATTTGATACCCGAGTGTTTTCTAAACCACAAACCTCTACTAGGGGAGCTGACACGGTGGAGCCATGCAAATAGGGGGCATGAAAGGACCTTTAACCCAGAAAGAGCGGGAAAGAAGAAGGCAGCTGCAATTATGCCTCTATTGCGGAAACTCAGGACACTTTCTTCGGGACTGTCCAGTGAAACCAGCTAAGAAGGCTGTAGGAGCCGCGGATACCTGTACCACAAATTCTGAGCAGGGAAACGACCTAGCCCGACAAGAGTAGAGGTCCTCTTGCCGAGCGTTAAGATCTGTCCCGTGACCTCGCATTTCGTGGTACCCATGGTCCTCATTAGTCCTGAACGTCCGGATCGTTTGCATGCAATTGAAGCTTACATCGACAGTGGAGCAATCGGTAATTATGTGGACCGTGAAATGGTATCAAGGATGAATCTACCCCTTGTCCCTAAGGCTGTAAAAGACGTCATTACTACTGTGGATGGCACGGAGATAGCCTCCGGACCAGTAACGCATGCCACCCAAGAAGTGACGCTAGGGAGTCAAGATGGACACCGGGAGAGAATCGTGTTTGATGTGATCAAGGCTCCTCAGTTCCAGATCATTCTGGGAATCCCTTGGTTAGAGAAGCACAATCCTCAGATCAATTGGCGAGCAAAGACGGTTCAGTTTCCAGAATGTTTTACCACTTGTTATCCTAGGTCTGATGTTTCACTGGCGGCAATCTCTTCGGAGGAGGTTCCCAAATTGCCTCCCGAATACCAGGAATTCCAAGACGTCTTCCGGAAGGATCAAGCTAACACCCTGCCTCCTCATAGGTCTTACGACTGTCAAATAGATTTGATACCCGGAACAACTCCTCCTTGCAGCAGGATTTATGCCCTCACCGAGCCAGATAATCTTCACCTCAGACAATATTTGGACCAATACCTAGCTAACGGGTTTATCCGTCCTTCAAAATCTCCAGCTTCATCGGCTTTGTTCTTCATTCCGAAAAAGGAAGGAGACCTTAGGACTTGCATAGATTATCACGCCCTGAATCAAATCACTGTTAAAAACAGATACCCATTACCTTTGATCCCTGAACTCCTGGACCAAGTCAAAGACGCATGTATATATACAAAATTGGATCTCAGAGGAGCCTACCACTTGGTACGGATAAAAGAGGGCGATGAATGGAAAACAGCCTTCCGCACCAAGTACGGGCTATTCGAATATCAAGTGATGCCCTTTGGACTTTGTAACGCTCCTGCCGCTTTCCAATATTTTATGAACGATGTCCTTAGAGAACTCATAGACGTGTGTGTTGTTGTCTACATTGATGACATCCTTGTCTATTCATCATCCGAAGAGGAACACCAGAGACACGTTAAAAAGGTTCTCGAGAGATTGCGTCAACATAATCTTTTTGCTAAGCTTGAAAAATGCGTTTTCAACGTAACTGAAGTCGAGTTCCTGGGATTCATATTGTCACCTAACGGAGTCCATATGGATTCAAAGAAAGTCGATGCAATCATCAAGTGGCCATCACCAACGTCTGTAAAAGGAGTTCAAAGCATGTTAGGCTTCGCTAACTTTTACCGCAGATTTATTCCTGAATTTTCTCGGATAGTCCAGCCCATCACCGCTCTGTTAAAAAAGAACAAACGTTTTGAGTGGTCTTCTGAAGCAGAACAAGCTTTTCAGGACTTAAAAGCTAAATTCATTTCTGCACCTGTTCTAAAACATCCTCGCCCAGAACTCCCCTACATCATGGAAACGGATGCTTCTAGTCTTGCTATGGGGGCAGTTTTATCACAAAGAGATCTGGTCACACACCAGTTACACCCTGTAGCCTTTTGGTCCCGCAAGTTTTCGGCTCCCGAGATCAACTATTCAATTACAGACAAGGAACTTTTAGCTATCAGATCGGCCTTTAAAGCATGGCAGCATTATCTTTTAGGAGCCAGACACACAGTCACCGTAATGACTGATCACCGCAATTTACAATATCTAAAGACGGCCAAAGCTCAGTCTTCCAGATAGCTTCGCTGGGCTCTGTTTCTGGCTGAATTTGACTTTATAATTACTTATCGACCAGGCAGTAAGAACGGAAAAGCAGATACCCTCTCCCGGATGGGAGTAGATGAACATTTGACCAATCCAGAACCAATACCCATAATCCCAGAACAAAGGATTTTGGGTTTGGTCAGCACTCAATCTTTTGAAGACATCAAGACCACGGGTAAATCACTCCTAACTCCGGCCGATTTGCAGGACTGGCAATTAAAGGGAAAAGAATTCTCAGTGGATCAAGACCTACCATATTTCCGAGGACGATTGCACTTGCCCTGTGAGAAAATACAAAAACAAGTAATCTCCTGTTATCACGACTCTCTAATGGAGGGTCACCCTGGCATTACCAAAACCATGGAAAAGATTAAAAGACATTTCTGGTGGCCATCATGGAAAAAGGATATTAGAGACTTTGTAATCTCCTGCGGTGTGTGTGCCCAGAATAAAAGTCAGAAGCAGAAACCAGCCGGCCTATTACAGCCACTAGACATCCCTCCCTGTCCATGGCATACCTTGTCCATGGATTTTATCACGGACTTACCTCCATGCTCGGGGTATACTACCATTTTAGTAGTCGTGGATCTATTCTCCAAGATGGCTCACTTCATTCCCCTGAAGGGTCTACCTTCAGCCTCAGTATTGGCCCGAGAATTCTTGGAAAACATTGTTCGCTTACACGGTTTTCCCTCGGTTTTAGTCTCCGATAGGGGAAGTCAATTCATCTCCCACTTCTGGCGCAGTTGCTGTCGTCTAGCCCAAATTGATGTAAGACTTTCGACCAGTCACCATCCCCAAACTGACGGACAAACCGAAAGGACAAATCAGACACTAGAACAATATCTACGTTGCATGCTCCAACAAACTGAAAACCCCTGGAAGGATATTCTTTGGATCGCTGAATACGCTTACAACAATTCGACTCATTCTGGAACCGGGAAGACTCCTTTTTTCCTATTATACGGACACCATCCTAGAACCTCCAACCTGGATCCTCCCCAAGAATTTGAAGCACCTGCTGTGGATCACTTGCACTCGGAGATCACCCGTGCTTTTAAGGAAGCCACTGCCCATCTGCAAAGAGCTAAAGCTCAATTCAAAAAAGGAGCAGATCGACACCGTAAAGAGGCCCCTCACTACGCTATAGGAGATCAGGTCTGGTTATCCACTAAGCACCTGCCTCTAAAAGGACCCCGCATCTTCATCCCGAGATACCTTGGACCCTATCTCATATCTGCCATAATTAATCCGGTGGCTGTCAAATTGGAATTACCTACGCATATGAAAATACATCCAGTATTCCATGTCTCCTTATTAAAACCAGTACAACCAGAAACCCGATTGACTGAACTTCCAGAACCGGTTTTAGTAGATGGAGGACTTGAATTCGAAGTGAAGAACATCCTAGACTCCAAAATCTCCAAATCTAAGTTATATTATCTGGTTGATTGGAAAGGATACGGCCCCCAGGAGAGGTCTTGGGAACCCTCAGAATATGCCCACGCACCTCGTCTGGTCAAGAAATTCCATCTGAATCACCCCAACAAGCCAAAACCCCCGGAGAAGACACGCTTAGGAGGGGCCTTGAGGGGGGGTGCTGTCATGATCACTGTTTGCAAGGAGCCAGGACCAGCCCAACGTCCTTGGAAGCAGGCCCCTAACCCTAATCCTAGGCACCAGCCGGTCCCTACTGGGACCTTTTGGACCCTGTCCTGGCGCCGGTGGCACCAGGCTCATCAAAACCATTGGTCCCGGCACTGGAAGCGCCGGGCTCATAATTGGTGTGAAAGTGCTTGGGTGGACTTACCTGCAGCAGACCATGCTGCTTACTTACCAGCCACTTAGAAGCCCTCTGTGAACAGGAACTACTTTCTTACCTGGGTGGGGCAGATCCACTCCCTGGATACAGCACTGGAACTCTTCTGGAAACTGGAACTCTTTTCTTACCTAGGCGGGGCCGTGGAAGAAGACGCCTCATCACTCCACGGCTATTTAAACCACACCCGATAGATGAAACGTGCTTCGCGTTATTCTGCATCTGCAGCAGAACGCTCACCGAGTCTGTTCCAGCCTTTCCTCTTTCGATCCTGAACCTGCAAGAATTATACTTACCATTCCTGTATCCAGTCAACATCAGCACCTGCAAAAGACAAGAAACAACAGGTTAGCAAGACAAACTTTGCACACAGTGCTTTCTCACCTGATCCATCAGCAGCGGCCGTGTCTTCACGCTGCACTTTCGCCTGCAAAGACAAAAGCATTGTTATACTTACCGGCACGCCGTGAATTCCGGATTTTTTCATTCTGCATCGCCGCCTGTGAAGACAAAGTATAGTTAGAACTTACTAGCATTCCGCTGACTCCGGCGCTGCAAACCAACATCTGAAAGACAAAAGAAAAAGACATTAAGCAGGTATTTACTCACGCCCATCACGCTCGTCGCAATAAAAGGCCTGTGAATACTCCGGCGTCTCTTTAACACGAACTAAGCTGCAAGGAAAGAGACAGTTAGAGCGCTTGCCATACTTACGAATTTCCAGGCGCTTCACTCCATCTTCCATCCCAAGATTCCTGCAATACATAAGGGAAAAGCATTATACAGAGTCTTCAATATTAACGTGCCACGCATTTAAAGACTATAAAGACAAAAGGTGTCCAGAAACTCACCGCTCGTGCAGATAACGACGGTAACCATCCTCTGAATTCAAGAGGCCAATGTTTCACCAGTGAAGGAACTGGCAACGGCACCCTGCACCAGACGCAGATGGAGAGCCCAGCATTCACCTATCTAAGGTGAGCATGTTGACCTGGGGGTGGCTCTACAGAAAAGCTGGGAAGAGAGAGAGAGAGAGAGAGAGAGAGGGACATTCAACAACCCAGGCCATTAACCCCCATATTCTTTCACCTGCAGAAACCTCACTCTTCGAGTTCGACACACAGTGCGAAGAGGTTCGACCCCAGAAGCCAATCGAGTCCTGCACATCACTTTTCGAGTCACAGACACCTTCCTGCCAAGACCCGCGCCTCCGTGGGAATCAGGTGAGCGTTACATCCCCATTGGGCTCAATGGGGAATATGTGCGCTCTTACCGCCGGCGGATTTCCCTCCAGCAGTAATAGCGTGATATTTCGGTGGATTTCCCCCAGCTCAGAGCTGGGGGGAATTCTGCCAAACCCGTGATTTGGCAGACCCATAAATGCGGCGGTAATAGCGCTAGCGCCGCTTTTAAGGGTTACTGCCAAACTCGTGAGGAGGCCCATAGTCGTAAATTAGTATAGCTTTAAGAGACACTGTGTGACTCTTATTCAACTTCATGAATGACTGTATAAAAATCATATCCAAGTGTTTCTTTTTTTCCTTGAGATAAATGTGAATTTTATTGTGTACTGGCATGTCTGAAGCTGAATGAGACTGGTTTGTGAATTAATTAGCAGTGAGATGATGGCGTCTTCACACAGCTTGCTGCGTATAAACATCAGAATGATACCAATCTATATATATATATTTAGATGTAGAGGGCAGACTTGGTTGATGTTATCAGCAACTGTAAGTGCCCTCCCACCCCCTCAAAATATAAATCCTGAACACACCACAGTTCTGCCCCCAGCCCGTGTTCATGAACCATGTAGAGAAGGAGTCCAGTACCCCCACCTCAACCACCTCGCCCATATTGCCTATATGTTGGGAGCAGAGTGTGAAAAACGTGTAGCACCAGTGAAAATGCAGATGCCAAGGAGACTCCTGGAAGCAAGGTTCCCATTGAGAAAGCCATACCTGCATACATGACAGTATGATGGCCATCTGAATGAAATCCCAGAAGAAACAGGACAAATGAATCAAAGGGAAGAATGGTGACGTCACACAAAGTCGGATTGACATACTTAGAAGAGATGCAGAGACAAGAGCATGTAGATATTCTATAAAGCATCAAGAAAGTATCAAAGTGACATCTTGGGCTGAAGATGAAGAAACGTATGCTGTAGAAACGATGAAGATATCAAGTTATTTTACACGTGTATGTATGCAAAGAAACTCAAGCAGACAAAGTATTCTTAAGGCTAGCTAAGTAGTGAATAGATTGCGGCATGCGCCAATGTATACATATATAGGAGCGAGTAAAGAATGGATGTTTCCATTACGTGTTATAGCAGAGCTTGACCAGAAAAGGGAGGCCTTTCCAGTGTGTCACAGTTGAAAAGCAACAAAATTACAGGAATGAATCTCAGAAAGGCGAGGATGGATGAGCCCCAAGAAGCCAAGGCCGTTCAGGGCTGGGATGAGCAGACATTAGTTACAATTGTGTGAAAGAACAAAACTCCTGTTCAGAAGTTATGGACAAAAACAAAGAAGACATCAGAGGTCTATTAAAAAATTGTATTTTAAATGCACCAGAGCTCAAATTTGTGGTCTTCAGTCACGTGGAGGGATGAAGTTGGACAAACATGACAAACCACACCTACGCAAAGAGGCAGAGCGTGCCTCTACACCCCTAGGCAAAGAACATTTCCAAGGACAAGTTCAAAGCCTTAATTGACAGCAGACCACTGAGGTGATGATAGATGATATGCTAATTGGTGGGAAGCTATGGTTATGACCATCTCACCAGCACCTGGAAGTCTAGCCTGCGTACTGCTAATGTAGGTGGGAAAGTACTGACGAATGTAAGAGTGCCAACCAATTGTAGGGGGCTGCATGATTAAGGGCCCTATAGTTTGTGTAAGCAATGGGACATTGTGTATTTAGTGACGTTCATAGAGACCTGTTTGAGGTGAGGGCTTAGTTGCCCCACATGTTTAGGAGCCTATTACTCTCTTAAACTAGTATGGTATGTATACTTAGATGTTCCCTTAGACCCAATCACTCTGTTCAATACGTTTTTGTAGTTTGCCACATAGGATGACGTTAGCAAATACATAGGTTGACGTCACCTATGATGAGTTTTTGATATAAAATTAAGCTTTTTTTTTAAATGCATTGAGATCATGCTGTGAGACGTCCGTTGATGTCCATTGTACTCCCTGTTTTAGATAATTGAAATTAAAACAGTCAACTTTTTGCCAACTTCCTGAGTCGTTTTGAATATTGATGTTTGAGTAACCTCTGCATCCACATTCATCTCATAGTATTGCTACCTTGTCTTAAAGGGCTGGGGTCAACTGTCCCAGTTCATGTGGTAGCAGAGTGATGATGGTTTAAAATCCATCGACATAGTAAGCTTTGGGGTCCCGGCAATATCGGATGTCCTCTGCCATTCGGCTGAAAGGACGTGAAGCTCCCTGTAGATAGCAGAACCAGTTTAAAAAAAATAAGCCCTGCAAGCACAGATGAGACGGGTCCCTCTGTTTGTACTAAATCCCCCTCCCGACTTCTACAGGAAGCTGAACGGACAGAAGTTTGAAGCGGCTGATAAGGAGACGACGATCCCGAGAGTCAGAAGTCAAAAAAGCAAATGGTGAGTAGAAAACTGAGCGAGGTGGCAAAATTGTGAATGGGCAGTGAGTGGAGAGAGTGATAAGGGAAAACGAGTAACGGAGGGAGGTTGGTGTGAAAACAACTCGAGACGATGCGCGTCGAGTTATTAAGTAATTGACTTGAGGAAAGGAGCCAAGCAATTGAGAAATCGTGACACGAGGAATGTCACGATAGAGTAAGCCCAGTGTCCTGCGTCATAGCACGTAACAGAAGGAACCGTATCTAGAGTCCCATTTGTGGATGATGTAGGCCACAGACTTGTTTAAAGACAGTCCAAAGAGTAATGTTCACATCCCAATCAGGGTATTATTAGGGGCAAGGATAAGTCTCGAGGATCGTAGACTGAGATATATGTGGCCAGTCGAATACATCTGTTTGTCTATTTGTTTTTATGTGATTGTATCGATATATAGGTGGTGAAGAAATAATAGAGGAATTAAGAGACGTGAAAAGGAAAACGAGAGATCTAAGAATTAATTATTTATTTGTTGAAATTGAATTGAAGGTGGTTAATGAATAATTAGATTGAAATAAAATGTGATATCAAGGGTTTCGAGCTGCGACGATTGGTGCACGCTCACATTGTATTATTTTCTTGAAACTTATTTTTGACAAAATTGCAAAGTTTAAAGGTGAGTTTTGACAGTCAAGTGTGAAGAGTAAAAATGGAGGATATTACTCCGCTTACACATCTCTGCAAACAGCTGCCAAAACACGCACCCAAGCTTAAGCAATACAGTGTGGAATAGGTTAAGGGCACGGCAGATAAGATGTTCATGCCATGACCACAAGGGAGATCACTATCGAAGGCAGTTTTGCAGCATATGAAGACATACACAGGAAAAAAGTTAGACAAAAGGTTAGCAAGCTTAGAGCGCTAGAAAATGTACCAGGATGAAAGGGAAGAGACGCCTCCAGAGGACTGGATACTTGACATAATCAAAGAGAGGGGTGAGGAGCCTTCTGCTCCCTGCCGCGCCTGAAATAAACAGCGATAGTAAGAAAGATGACGGATTGTACCCATTAAGAGAGCTTAAGGCAGACACAGAGTACAGCAATCTGGCATATGAGTCTCCTGAGCATAGTAGTGACGAGGGCCCAGAGAACATTTCTGAAAGAGACGTGATCTCTAAAGTCCTGAAGCACAAAGAGAGAAAAGACAAGGAGATAAGCGATCAACCAAGATATAGATGTAGATCCTATAGATATAGGACGGGAAATAAAGAGATGGAAAGGAGAGAAGGATAAGGCTAATGAGGTAGCGCTCATACAGAACGAATGGATGGGTGGTCAGATTTTGCTCAAACCTGATGGTAAGAGCATCGAAGACGTGAAGCAAAGGGAAGATCGAGACAAAAGAGTCAAAAAGGAGAGAAAGAGAGAGAGGAACGATTGAAAGAAGACGGGGCGAAAAGAAAGGATAGACAAAGACAGGAACAGTGGTATCAAGACAAACAACTGAAAAAGCAGGAAAGGGCAGAGGAGCAAAGGAAATATGACAACAGACAGAGGGCAATCGAAGAACGAGAAAGGCTAGAAAGAAAAAGAGCAGAAAAGGAAGAACAGATATTAAGGGATAAAAGAATACAAAGACGTAGAGATGAAGAAATATAAAGGGCAAATGAGAGAAGAGATGAAAAGAAAGGAAGAAGAAAAGGTGAGAGAAGAAGCAAGGAAGCGAAGAGAGGTTGATGATGAAATAGAACGAAAGAGAAGGCAGAGAGCACGCAACATTGATCATATGGAAAAGGAATTAATGGAGCCTAATCCAGTAGTGGCATGGGAGGACATAGAAGAATTCTAAGTAGTAAACTGCATTGTATGTCAAAAGTTTACCACTAGACACACACTGCGTACAGTTAGAGGAGTTATTCCAAGACCCAATGATCCTTTTCAGCATTTACATAGCAACTATGTCGACATGCTGCAAGTCTGTAATGGATACAGATACATGATTGTAGTAGTATGTCCCTTTTCAAGATCGATTGAGGCTGGTCCATGTACACATCCAGAATCCACCTGCGCAGTGAAATTTCGAGTACGTGAAGTGTTTCCTAGATGGGGAATATGTGAAGTATTGAGATCAGATAATGGCCCTCATTTTTTTAATGAAGTCTTTGAACAGATAAGCTTGTTGCTTAGTATAAAGCACATGTTTTCATCGGCTTATCACCCGCAAGCGAACAGAGTCTGTGAGAGACTCAACAACCTGCTTAAAGAAAGTTTAGCCAAATTGAAGCTTACCTTGAAGAAACAATGGTTGCATTGCCTACCACTGGCATTGTATTTGTTGAGAAATCAACCAGGTTTCGACCACCATCTTATGCCCCATGAAAAAGTGACAGGGAGGCGGAGGAGGACACCCCTCACACCTCCATCTAGAACTAGAAGTGATGCCCAGACAACAGAAGAATTTTTAGGAAAGGAGTTACGTGTGTACTTAACATGTATTACTACAAGTATCTCTGTCTTTTCAGATCAGCTCAAACGGAAGGGGTGTAGGGGACAGAACACAGAAGAAGATGATATAACAACCGGAGTTGAAGAATTGCGTCTTCCCAAACATTTTCCCAGTGATCAGATCCTGATCCGCAATTTTACATGTAAATGGCACGAGCCACGCTTTAATGGGCCATTCATTGTGGAAGACATAACGCCATCAGCAGTGAAGGTGATAGGAAGACGTACGTGGCTATTTCTTAGAGACGTAAAGATCTACGCTGGAGAACCCCCACCCGGAAACAAGTATCGGGGAAGAACCTCAGCACATGCAGACTAGGTTCATGACGAGGAAGAAGGATGCAGAAGCTGTTGAAAAGACAAATAAAGAGTACATTGGATTGTGGCTTGTTTCGGGACACTCTTTTTAGCTGCTAAAAAAGGAGTTATGGAAAGCTATTTGTTCTTGAGCCACAGGAGCTTGTTGACATTGGACTGAGACATGTTTAAGTCTTGATTGAGAAGGAAAAAAATGCCAGATTTGGAGTTCCTTTTCAAGGACTGGAAGAGGGAACAGTTCCCTGATTCCTTTTTCATTGAGTTTCTCTTTGGAGGTGCCCATGATGGTGCCCAATGACAACGTTCATCGGATCATTCTTGCTACTTTTATCTACATTCTTCGTTCTTGCCCTGCGTTGGTGGGGAGAACTTTTGACGTTCATAATTTCCTGCAAGATCCTAAGTCTGGTCCGACCGTGAGGAGATTGCTCGCAGCCATAATAGAGCAAGTTCTTCAGCTTCCTGAGTACAGTGGGGTAAACACAAATGCCCCTATCGGATGATGATGCACAGAGACTGGTTGGCATGGTGTTCTACTATTTGATCGAGGAATGCCCACATCTTGTTGGAAGACAAAGTGACGTTCGCACTTTCTTAAGAGACCCGAGGAATGCAGTGGCACTTAATGAATTGCTACGTGATATAATAACACAAGTTAATCTTTATTCTGAGAGAACGTTGAGAACGTCCTAAATGAGGCTTTCGAGTGCAGACATTGAGAACATACTTTCCTTTGTGTTTTATTATTTACTGGAGAAACACCCATATTCTGTCTGGAGAAAGGACAATTCCTTTGTCTACATGGGGAACCCTGTTAATCGTCCAGCAATCAACCAGCTGATCGAGGAACTTGTGGAGCAGATTCAGCAGCTTCCTGAGTATTTCATGATGTTGCCCGAATAAAAGTTGATTTTTCCTTCCTTAAAAAATATTAAGAATGGGCAGCATCAATAGCAACAACATAATGGCAGACAACGAGAGACATCCACAAGGTGCAAGAAGCTATTGTTGTATGAAGTGGGCTTACCTATACGTCATTTACACATGCATTTTGTTTATAGTGATACTGCTCTCACTTACAGTGCGTGCTGCTTACTATTTAGATCCAGATAGAGCAAGGATTCTTGCATATCTTCCTATGCAGAAGGAGGATACAGATGTGGCAACTACAAGCAGCCGAGACCCTATGTGATTGTTCCTACTTTGGAGGTACATGTGAAAGCACCTAGTCCTGAGATAGATAAACCTGGGTTACCTTTTAGAGGGAGATCATGTATAGAGGTTGTAGCAGACTCTCTATGGCCGTCATACGCTGTTGCTAAGAAAAGGCTTCAAGATAGGAAAAGGCTTCTGGAACTTTCTCCTACACAAGTAGCACATGTAAAAACACCAAGTCCACTGACAAATGTTTATATGATTGGTCCAGTAAGAAGTAATTATGCTGACATACTTCATGAGATGATTATAGAAGCTCAGAAAAAAAGAATGAGACCTATGATAAGTACTAGGGAGGATGATCACAAGTTAAATGATTACTTGGATAGTACAGCACACTTGGTGAATAACATATGGTATCAGCGTATGAAAGAAGTGGGAATGAGAACCTCAAAGGAGGAATGCTTTGTATGTGCATTCCTGCCTTATAGCATGGGGTAAGTTTAAAATCTTCATAGCTATTGAAATAGACGTCCAGACAGCGCATTGTCTATCACACATAGCACTCTGCCATACAAGAGGCCAGTTATGGGTCAAACAGCTTATCTCAAATGGGCAACTGAATGGACAGATCCAGACGAAGATGATTATGTTCAAGACACAAAGACAAGAAATAGGGTGCACACTAAGAATCACGTGATCCTATATGAAAAACCCGGAGTAAAGGGAGCTGAAATCAGATGGGAAGTAAACAGAAGACTTGAGAGTACAGGAAAATCTGCAGAAGAAATGTGTAGATGGAAGAACAGAGGCCAGATGCAGATTTGGGGATCAGTGCCATCACCAGATGGATGGGAAGACGGAGTGGTCATCTGCAGAGCCTGGGTAGTCATTGGTTTTTATCAACCAACCATTGACATAGTGCAGAAAGGATGCAAGCCTCTATGGCCAAGACTTGCTAAGCTACTTACCTGGGTCGAAGATAAAAGAGGACCTTTGCAGATAGTGCCTTTGGAACGTGCTTAACTGTGCTTCAGAAACAATGGCACAAGAAAAGTTGGAGAGAACCAGAACTGTGTTGAATCTTTGATGTACCAGGAATGAACATTGGGACAGCAGTAATAATGGATCACTATTGGGCTTGTGGACCCAGAGCTTATATGAAGCTATCCAAGGATTAGGGAGGAGGATGTGCCATAGTAAATGTTCATGTTCCAGCGTTGATGATTCCTATAAGTGACTTAAGCCTTGACAGCTTTCCTAAAGCAGATGCTGACCTGAGTAAGAAGAGATCTCCTGAGCTGATTAATCGAATGAAGAAAGAGAAACATTTCTCAGCCAAATCAATAGAAGCTTTTGATTCCATTCCATATGAGAACAGATTGTTCAGCCAGACTTCATCGATATTCACGATGATCTTCATGCCAAGGATCCAAGTTGGAGCAAATACCAAATGGCTGCAGATTACCAGATGGGAGCTGCTGCAGACAATCAGCACTACCATAAAGGGATTCAATGCTATCAGGAAAAAAGTGAGAGCCGTATGCCTGATGACTCTTCAGAACAGATATGTCCTGGACATGATCACAGATATGGATGGAGGTGTTTGTGCAAAAATCATCAGGGAATCATGGTGCACATGCATACCTTCTCATGATAACGAGAATGGGATCTTAACAGAGGCTATAGAGATGCTGACAAAGCTACATGTCCAGATGATAGGCGAGGTAGAAGACATTGCTGATGAGAGGTGGTTTGGCTCAATCTTTTCTTGGGTTCCACAGTGGATGGCAGACATGTTCACGTTCCTTGGAACCCTGATAGTGATGGTATTGCTTGGATTCTGTGTGATTAGTATAATAATCTCACAATGCACGAAGACTGCAAAGAAAGCCAGAGGGATGAAAATCATGCATCAGGAGGGAAGGCCAGACATTTCGCAGATGAAGAAATCAGAGATTTTGTGAAGGCCAGCATCCATGTCCCTGAAGGAACGAAGTTCCTGTATCCAAAGAACCATAAGAAGTATGTCGGAAGATGGATCTATTGCAGTCCAAGTGGACAGTGCATGCCTATGACTTGGAACAAAGGTGAGCATGTAAAATCAGCTGGATGCTTGAAAGGAGTCATAAAGATATGGATCCCAAAGAAGCATTTCTTCAGACGAGGATGTCTAGATATGAAGGATGATGGGAGAGCATTTGATGAATCGCCCAGAGGGGGGAGTGTAGAGAAGGAGCCAAGTACCCCACCTCAACCACCTCGCCCATATTGCCTATATGTTGGGAGCCAGAGAGTGAAACACATGTAGCACCAGTGAAAATGCAGATACCAAGGAGACTCCTGGAAGCAAGGTCCCCATTGAGAAAGACATTTCTGCATACACGACAGTAAAATGGCCATCTGAATGAAATCCCAGAAGAAACAAGACCAATGAATGAAAGGGAAGAATGGTGAGATCACACAAAGTCGTATTGACATACGTAGAAGAGATGCAGAGACAAGAGAATGTATATATTCTATAAAGCATCAAGAAGGTATCAAAGATAAGTAACATCTTGGGCTCAAGATGAAAAAATGTGTTCTGCAGAAACGGTGACGATATCAAGTTATTTTACATGTGTACTTATGCAAAGAAACACAAGCAGACGAAGTGTTATTAAGGCTAGCTAAGTAGTGAATAGATTGCGGCATGCGCCAACGTATACGTATATAGGAGCGAGTAAAGAATGGATGTTTCCACTACGTGTTATCTCTTATCAATCAAAAGAATGGTCATAAACACTCAGTACCAGCACATATGATCCCCTACTAAACACAATGGACACTGGCTATCTACCTACAAACAAATACATGGAGATAGCACTGAGATTGTCATGAACCGCCGTCTGCGTCCCTTCTGGACTTTGTGGTCCCTGACACATAGGGGATTGAACTCAGTAATCCTTCCAACATGGCCGCTTGATGAGGAACGCTGCTTGCCAGTCTCTGCGTTACATGCTCTAAGTTCTACAAAATGGACACGCCCCCGCGGCTCTGCGCGTCTCAACGCTACTGCTCTCCATAGCTGGACGTGTGCTGCCAGAGTTCGCTCGGGGCTATTTTCCTGAGCTCCCTATTCCCGGTTCCTTGATTCCTCCTCCTTTTCCTTCCCTCCCTCAAACTTACCAAACTTCCTGGATTTTTGCCTGCGCTCAAGCCACGGGTTCCGTGCCTCCCACGCCTACATTGTTCCTTCCTGGTTCCATCCTGGACAATCTGAACGAAGCACGCTGGAATCCGAAGACCCGCGCGCTGGCTTATATAAATCCCGGACCGTGCGGAGGAAGCCACAAAAGAAGGTTGCAAGCAAACAGGAAAGACAGGTGAGAAGGGGAGAGACTTGTGACAGATTGAGACGCCTAAAAATCGATACGGATAAAGGGATGGAAGCCACGGTTCAAGACCTCATGAGAGGCATGCAGGAACTCACCACAGAAGTTCAAAACCTTAAGGCTGAGAACGCTACCTTAAAGCAGCTGGTATTGTCTTGTGATTCTGCTACCAAGGAAAGTGTGTTATTGGGAGGAGTGGTGGAGAAATATGATGGCTCTCCAAAGACCCTTCGTGCCTTCCTTGATTCATGCTTGGTGCATTTCACCTTCAAGTCCTACTACTTTTCCACCCCTAGAGCTAAGGTGGGGTTTATGATATTACACCTCACTGGCAACGCATTAACCTGGGCAACTCCCCTAGTCAATTTGGGTGACGCCCTCCTGGATGATTACAATGGATTTGTGGTAGCCCTAAAGGCCATGTTTGATCGTCCTGAGCAGATTTACAGCGCTCAGGAACGTCTACTTGATTTTCGTCAAGGATCCCAGGATATGCTTCCCTTTGTCACCCGTTTCAAACAACTCATGAAGGAAGCTGATTGGTCGCAAGAGGCTAGCTTCACTCTCTTTCGCAGAGGCTTGAATGAAGAAATAAAGGACGAGCTAGCCAGGGTAGCTCGCCCTAATTCCTTCCAGGCCCTCTTGGACCTTTCCTTACAAATTGATTTCTGAATCCAGGAAAGAAAGGTGGAGAAAAAGAAGTCAAAATCATCATTCCAAAAAGCTGTCGTAGACCACCCTTCTAGCCCAGAACCCGCAGTTTCTCCGAACTCAGATCCAGAACCCATGCAACTGGGGGCATTCCGTGGACCCATTACCCCACAAGAAAGGATGCGCTGTACTCACACTCGTCTCTGCATGTATTCCGCCTCCGATAAACATCTTGTCAGAGAGTGCCCTGTTGCGCCTCCACAGCGTTTGGGAAATGGCATCTCCCGATACTAGATGGGGCACAGTTTCGGGAGAATGATGTCTGCTCCACATCAATTCCTTCCTTGAACTCTCCTGGACCAAAAAAGCTTGTGATTCTTCAGGCCTTTCTATCGCCTTCCAAGAAAGAATCTTACCCCATTCTGGCATTAGTGGATTGCGGAGCCGTGGGTATATTCATAGATCATGATTGGGTCACTACTCACAACATTCCACATGAAACTCGAGAGACGATTCAACCAGTAGAGGCAATTGATGGAAGACCCCTATCTTCAGGACCCATAACCGTTCAAACTAAAGAAGTCCTGCTCTCTATAAATCACCATCAAGAGAGGATCAAATTTGACATCATGAGGTCTGCCCACTATCTGATGGTTCTAGGCATGCCCTGGTTACAGAAGCATAACCCCTACATCAATTGGGCAGAAGGCTCCTTTTTTCTTGGTTCTGAACACTGTATGTCCCACTGCTTATTCCTAGATTCCTTACCAAAGTCCTCTGAAAACTCGCAAGAAATCCAGCAGAATCCAGTCACTGTCTCTAACATCATCCGAATTCCCAGGGCCTATCAGGCTTACACAGATGTATTTTCGACTGTCATAGTTCAAGCTCTTCCTCCTCACAGACCCGAGGATTGTGCCATCGATACTGAGCCTTCAGCAGTGATCCCTTTCGGGAGAATGTTTATTTTATCTGAACCTGAAGAAAGGGCCCTCCGGGAATACCTGGATACTAACTTGGAAAATGGCACCATACGACCATCCAAGTCCCCGGCGGGCGCTTTGTTATTTTTCGTTCCCAAGAAAGATACCAAGGAGCTTAGACCATGTCTAGATTACCGTGGCCTTAACCAGTGTACTCTAAAGGACCGCTACCCATTGCCTCTCATCTCGGATATCCTGGAAGCAGTAAGAGGTGCAGTAGTATTCACAAAATTAGATCTCAGGGGTGCCTACCATCTAATTCGTATAAAGGAAGGTGACGAATGGAAAACAGCCTTTAGAACACCTTTTGGCCATTTTGAATACCTGGTTATGCCCTTCGGACTTGCTAATGCCCCAGCGGTCTTCCAACGTTTTATGGACCGGGTGTTTTCAGACATGCTGTTCCTCTTCGTCATTGTATATCTGGACGACATACTGATATACTCCAAGGACCATCTGAAACATGAAGAACACGTAAAGGCAGTTTTACAACGTCTACGTGAACATAAGCTCCTGGCCAAACCCGAGAAGTGTCTTTTCCATGTATCAACTGTTTACTATCTCGGATTCGTTCTTAGCACTAAGGGGATTGGAATGGAACCCTCAAAGGTAGATTCCATTCTATCCTGGCCCGTTCCAACTACTGTAAAACAAATTCAATCCTTCCTGGGACTTGCTAACTTATATCAGAAATTTATACCAGCCTTTTCAGAGATTGTACATCCTATTGTTACATTGCTAAAGAAGGATACCCCCTTTCAGTGGACCTCAGCCCAAGATACGGCTTTCCAACGCTTGGAGTCAGAGTTTACACAAGCTCTCATCTTAGCTCAACCCGACATTGATCGCCCTTTTCTTGTGGAAACTGATGCCTCCAACTACACCATCAGGGCAGTCCTAAAACAGGAACTTGATGACAAGTTAGAACACCCCATCGCCTATCTTTCTCGCACCTTGACTCCCAGTGAAACTCATTATTCCGTCCTGGAAAAGGAACTGCTAGCCATCCGCCAAGCCTTCACTGATTGGCGTCATCTTCTCCTGGGAGTCAAACACCCGGTACAGGTCCATACAGACCATCGGAATCTTCAAGTCCTGCAATCCCTAGAAGGTAGAAACAGTCGTCAAGCCTGTTGGGCCTTCTTTTTTGCTCAATATCAGTTTCAAATCCATCATGTCCCTGGAACACACAACATAATAGCCGATGCCTTATCCAGACGTCCTGATTACGAAACCCTTGAAGATCGGACTTTTCCTAAGATGTTTCCCCACACAATATTTGTTGCCCAAGCAATCACCCTCCTGGAGGATATTCGACTTCAAACTCAGTCCTCTGAAACCTGGAAGGAGTTTAAGAGAAACAATCGATGGAAACTCAAGACAAGGGATGGATATCTGTTCAAGGACAATCGCTTGGTCACCCCCACTCCTGGACTGCGGCAAAAGATCACAAGCCTATGTCATGATACTTTAAATTCAGGACACCGTGGCATCACCAACACCCTCCATTCAATACAAAGACAATTTTGGTGGCCGAGGATGAAAGAGGATGTCTGGATCCATATCTGGGCATGTGCAGTCTGCAATAAGAACAAACATGATAATAAGAAACCGACAGGTCTACTGCTTCAACCAGTAATACCAACAAGACCCTGGGAATTCATCTCCACAGATTTTATTGTGGAACTACCATCTTCCAGGGGATACACAACAATCATGGTTACCATTGATATGTTCACTCATATGGCTAATTTTACACCTTAATACGAACTACCATCCTCATCTGAACTCGCCGGAATCTTCCTGGAACACATATTCCGGCTTCATGGGCTACCCTCCAAGATACTTTCTGACCGAGTTCTGGAAACAGTTATGTCGAATACTGGGAATCCAACGTGCCTTGTCCTCAGGTCATCACCCACAGACCAATGGAGCCACTGAACGTGTAAACCAAACTCTGGAACAGTATCTTCGTTGCTTCGCCACCAAGGTCCAGGATGATTGGTCACTCTTAATACTTGTGGCCGAATTCGCTTACAACAATTTGGATCATTCAGCTATCAACACCAGTCCTTTCTTCTGTAGTCAAGGATTTCTTCCTTCAGTTCTTCCTTCCATTCTTCCACACCCTACCCCAGTTCCTATGGTTGATTCCTGGATTGAAACCCTTATTAATGTACACAAAGAAGCAAAGGAACACTTAGAAAAGGCCCGAAAAGACGTTAAACATCATGCCGACTCCAAAAGAAGACCTGGGCCTTCTTACTCAGTAGGCGATAAAGTCTGGTTATCCTCGAAACTCCTTCCTTGACATCTGCAACCAAATAAACTGGCTCCCAGGTATTACGGGCCCTTTTCTATAAAAGAAATTGTCAATCCAGTGGCCTTTCAACTTCGGCTACCAGAATCATGGAAAAAGATCCATCCTGTCTTCCACACCTCTCTATTGAAACCATATGTTCAGCCCTCTCGAACTGCTCCAAGATCTACCCCAGTGATTATCAATGACCAACTCGAATATGAGGTTTCCAGAATCTGTGACTCTAGATACCGACGTGGTCAACTACAATAGTTGGTCGAATGGAAAGGGTACCCTCCCAGCGAGCGCACCTGGGAACCCGTGTCAAACATGAATGCTCCCAGGCTGATTCGAAGATACCATTTTATACATCCGGGTAAACCCGGAGGAGCTGGTCTTCAGAGGAGGCATACTGTCATGAACCGCCGTCTGCGTCCCTTCTGGACTTTGTGGTCCCTGACACATAGGGGATTGAACTCAGTAATCCTTCCAACATGGCCGCTTGATGCGGAACGCTGCTTGCCAGTCTCTGCGTTACACGCTCTACGTTCTACAAAACAGACACGCCCCTGTGGCTCTGTGCATCTCAACGCTACTGCTCGCCGTAGCTGGACGTGTGCTGCCGGAGTTCGCTCTGGGCTATTTTCCTGATCTCTCTATTCCCGGTTCCTTGATTCCTTCTCCTTTTCCTTTCATCCCTCAAACTTACCAAACTTCCTGGATTTTCACCCGCGATCGAGCCACGGGTTCCGTGCCTCCGCACACGGACATTGTTCCTTCCTGGTTCCGTCCTGGACAATCTGAACGAAGCACGCTGGAATCCGAAGAGCTGCGCTTGCTTATATAAATCCAGGACCGTGCGTAGGAAGTCACAAAAGAAGGTTGCAAGCAAACAGGAAAGACAGGTGAGAAGGGGTGACAGAGATGGACAAAGTATATGTAGTCCCTTAGATAAAACAATAACACAATTTATTAAATACATAAACAGGTAAGTAGAACCACTTACTTCCTTGCATCAAAAGAACATCTTAAAACCACATTATATACAAAACATTGTATTTGAATACACCAGTCATCAAACAAAAATACAGATTCCAATCTGAAAGAACAGGTAAGTAACAAAGACTCCACCTAACACAGTGCAAGTATTTAACACCTAATTTCCACTATGTACCACATTAGCCTGACTTATATAAGTTTCTGTCCTGTGATGCTTACTAGCTGAACATTCCTCAGGGGCAGAAGATGCATGAAAAATGTGTTCTTATAGGTGGCGGGGAAGAAAAACAATTCCCACTGGTTGTTCCTTGAGTAACTCATCAGAGTTCCTGAATGTGACTGTGTTGCTATTCATCAGGCAGATACAGCAACTCCAATTGTTACATAAAGATGCTCAAATGTATGAGCTCACCCTCTCTCCAATCACTCACTTTCCCATCAGAGAATATCAGGAAGGAGACAGGCTTTCAAGGTTATCTTTTCCTCAAACCCTCATTGTGAACGGACTTGCACAAGTGGCTGATAACTCAGAATCCACAACTCTTTAAAATCCCTAACTCTTTTATTACAAGGGTGGGGATCACTGTTATATCCTCACGGCACTAGGGTAGACCTTTAGATAAGGCACACTCCTCGTTAAGATCCGACAAATACAAGCATTGCGGCCCAAATCTTCAAGGGGTAGTAATTCCCATCAATCCTTTTCTAGGGACATCCGAATTGTCCTAGAACCAACAAGGAGAAATACTTGATCCTGGCTGTACAACAACTATGTGTTATAGCAGAGCTGGACCAGAAAAGGAAGGCCTTTCCAGTGTGTCGCAGTTGAAAAGCAACAAAATTACAGGAATTAATCTCAGAAAGGTGAGGCTGGATGAGCCCCAAGAAGCCAAGGCTGTTCAGGGCTGGGATGAGCAGACATTAGTTACAATTGTGTGAAAGACCGAAACTCCTGTTCAGAGGATATGGACAAAAACAAAGAAGACATCATAGGTCTATTAGAAAATATTATTTTAAATGCACCGGAGCTCAAATTTGTGGTCTTCAGTCACGTGGAGGGATGAAGTTGGACAAACATGACAAACAACACCTACGCATGGAGGCAGAGCGTGCCTCTACTCCACGGAATTTTCCAGAGCAAAGAACATTTCCAAGGACAAGTTCAAAGACTTAATTGACAGCACACCACAGGGGTGATGAGAGATGATATGCTAATTGGTGGGAAGCTATGGTTATGACCAGCTCACCAGCACCTGGCAGTCTAGCCTGCGTGCTGCTAACATAGTTGGAAAAGTACTGACGGATGTAAGAGTGCCAAGCAATTGTAGGGGGCTGCATGATAAGGGCCCTATAACCAATCGGATGTTGTGTATTTAGTGACTTTCATAGTGACCTGTTTGAGGTGAGGGCTTAGTTGCCCCACATGATGTTATGGAGTCTATTACTCTCTTAGACTAGTATGGAACGTATACTTAGACGTTCCCTTAGACCTAATCACT
Source organism: Ambystoma mexicanum (assembly GCF_040938575.1). Classification (NCBI taxonomy): domain Eukaryota; kingdom Metazoa; phylum Chordata; class Amphibia; order Caudata; family Ambystomatidae; genus Ambystoma; species Ambystoma mexicanum. Next base: position 542,251,067 of record NC_090928.1, on the reverse strand, counting down.
ATCTTCAATACGTTTTGGTAGTTTGCCACTTAGGATGACGTTAGCAAATACATAGGTTGACGTCACCTATGACCAGTTTTTGTTATAAAAGTAAGCTTTTTTTTACAATGCATTGAGATCATGCTGTGAGTTGTCCGTTGATGTCCGGTGTACTCCCTGTTTTAGATAATTGACATTGAAACAGTATACTTTTTGCCAACTTCCTGAGTCGTTTCGATTATTGATGTTTGAGTAACTTCTGCATCCCCATTCATCTCATAGTATTGCTACCGCGTCTTAAAGGGCTGGGGTCGGCTGTCCCAGTTCAACCACATGGGAAACACCTTCAAAAATAACAACTCTGGGCACAGAGCCTCCTGAAAACTGGTTACGGCAGGTGGGTCTCACAGACAGGAATAAGGCCAGCAATCATGCAGGAAGCAGCCATCCGAATCATTCAAGCACAGCTGCTGAGATTCCAGGTGGCAGGGAGGTGATTTCTGCTGGAGGGCGATGAAAGTCGTCAATGGCTGAGGAAATGGACACTAGCCCCATGGCACCAATAGGTTAAAACCTACCTTTGATTGTATCCAAGGTAAAGTGCTGATACATTCAGTGGCAGGTGTTAACGAATGCACACTGCTGGCAAGGGGGGTTCAAAAGGGCGCCCTGTGAAGCCCCTGCAAGAGCGAGGACTGGGCAGTTTGCACCCAGGCGCACCCTTGTGATTCCACTTCCTCCCCCCAACACCCATCTCCCAACGCCAGCATGACACTTTCATGCCGGCGTAAATGCTGTGGGTTCCTATGTGAAAAAAAGGCAGATTCCGGAGGTATCCACTGTAAACACTGCCTGACATTCGTAAATGGAAGGTTTACTCATTGTGCATGGTTGAGTGCTAAAAGTAGGCGTACAGGCGATTTCACCTCCCTTTGCACTCTGACATGCACATGATGGCAGTTTCACTGAGGGGACCTGTTTGAACCAACAGGGTCCCTCCATGTAATTTATGGGGATTTGCAAAATGGGTCACTCTAGGTTTGGCAAAAGTATATGGAAATGTTCCTAAGATTGTACAACTTTGCTTGGTGTATCAGATGAGTCCGGAACTGCAGTTTGCCTTGATTCAAGGTGTGAAGTCTAAAATATTAATGTATTTCTTATATAGTGCTTACACACCCATAGGTCTCTCGGAGCACTGAAATAACACAAGACATTATCATCCCACAGAGTGATACTCGATTTATCGACCCCAGAAGGACCAAAGGCTGAGTTCACCATACCAGGATTTGAACCTGCCACAGCAGGATGTGCACAGATATCAGGGGATAGTGCTTAGCTCACTATGCTATCTGAACAGCTAATTAAGGGCTAAAGGTTCCACCCTCGAAAGGACATACGAACAATTTTTACTTCATATTGTTTGCTTCTCATGATGTCCAGTTGTTTTGCATGTGGCTATTGCATTTAGTCGTTGTATGACTTCTGGTGCTTATTTTCTCCTTCGCCCCGCAGCCTCGAGACGATGAAAGCGCGCACTTTGTGCTCGTGTCCAGCCACACCCTGTGATGTCTCAGATAAGCCCTTTCACATCACGCTGTGCTTCTCCAATAACTTCAGATACGCCCGCGCCACTCCTCTTTTCCATTCACCAGGATGCAGTGAGCTGCTGTCCGAAGCACATCCAAAGGGCAACCACAAGTGATGCTTTGTTTGAAAATCGAGGACATTCTGCAGTAGAGACGGGGGCTGAACATCTGAGCACCCTGTTAACCCTTTCCAGTCAGAGGCCGCGCTCCTTGAAATCTACAAGTTCACATACCGCTGCGAATAAAGCAAACCGGCTGCCATGTATTGGACAACTATTTTGTTAGTGGGTATCTATGATTTCCAATGTATTTTAGCTCTTAATTATTTTTTTTATTGTGCTGATTAGTCAACATTTTGGGGTCGATTCATGGAGCAAACGTGCGCCGAAAATCCCAGCGCAAGCAGGCGCAAGGTGGCGCAAGCGTGAGAAACCCAGCGCACGCGTGCGATTCAAGGAAGACGCTGCGCGTGTTTCCCGCTGTCCGTCCACCAAATCCTGCCATGGCGCACGCGGGCACACACGGCGTGCGCTACGCGCACAGCAAAAGCGCACATAGCGCGGCACACACAACCAAAGTGTGCGGAACAGTGGGCGTAACACGCGGAATGGGGAATAACGCGTGAAAAAGAAGGCGTAACTGTGGAAGTACTGCAGGGAACTACACGGAACGCCCACACGCACGCGAACAACCCATATTCATGGATTCGAATACGGGAAACCCGCGCACGGCAAAAGACGCACACAGGCGTCAACGCGTCCGCCACACGAAGGCAGGCGGAAGCGTCCCCGCTCACAGTATAAAAGTGTGCGCAAACAACCAACACGTATATACAGCTACGATGAATGCCCCATTTGTCGCAGCACTGATCGCGGGACACCGCAGGAGGAGGAGAATAGCCAGGGCACGCATTTTCGCACCACGGACAAGCCTTTTTGGGATGCCTGACGACCAGGTCTACGGCAGGTATAGGTTTCCACCCCATATCATCCTAGACCTGGTCTGGATGACCTTACATCCCCCACCCTTTGCTCCCAAGCATTGAGCCCCTTGGAGAAGGTGCTCAATGTCCTGCATTTTTTGGCCACTGGGTCATTTCAGCGGACTACTGCCATAGTGGGGGGGGGTCTCACAGGCCATGCAGTCACGCTGCCTACACCTGGTACTGGCAATCATGACAGCGCGCCCCTCAGTCCGCAGGCACATATACATGCCCAGAACACCCGCAGAAAGGCAGGCCGTTGTCCTGGATTTTTTCAGGGTGGCACACTTCCCCAAAGTGCTCGGTGCCATAGATTGCACCCATGTGGCCCTACGTCCACCTAGGGCCACTGAGCACATCTACCGAAACCGCAAGCACATGCAAAGGGAATCATCACGTGTGTCTATGCAAACTACCCTGGCTCCACCCATGACAGTTTCATATACAGAATGACCGCCCTGAGCCGGGCCCTGGAAGCTGGGCAGCATGGCGACACATGGCTCCTAGGTGAGTACAAATGCCATTGCACATGCATGCATGTCACACACACACACAAATACACAAACCCCAATAATCACAACCATTTACACCTCCCCAGGGGACGGTGCCTACCCTCTGAGCAACCACATGATGACGCCAATCCGGAACCCCACCACACCACCCCAGGTAAGATACAACGCCGCCCATATTGCAACCAGGGCCATAGTGGAGCGCACATTCGGAGTGCTCAAGTCACGTTTCCGCTCCCTTGACCGCTCTGGCGGGGATCTACTCTATGCACCCCCAGTAGTGTGCAGGATCATTGTGGCAGCATGTGTCCTGCACAATGTTGCAACACGGCAGAGCGTACCGGTGGACATGGTGGTGCTCCCACATCCCCAACCACAGGCACAGGCGCTGCCCATGGGAGGGGACAGGGCACGTGGCGAGGAAGCCCGGACCCAGCTCGTGGCCACATTTTTCACCTAAACTCCCACCCCTGCGGAGTGCACGCAGGCCTGGCACATACCAGGTGACAATCGATGATGACAAAGAGACAGTCAACTGTCACAACCCTACCACCCTGAGATAGTTGCCATGGAAGTGCCACATTGTCTGCATCCCTAGCTACTTAAACACAAGCTATCCTGTGTGACCAAAAGGCACACATATGACATGACATGATATGGCATTTGTAACGTGCCTATACACAAGTATTTCAAGGTGCGATGAGGCAGGGAGGGGGGAACAAGGGAAGACAGACAACGATACTACTAGGCCAGGTGTCATTTAGATTGTGCAAGTGCAGGGGTAGGGGGAAGGGAAAAGTGCAAGGGGAGGGGGAGGGGGGAGTGCAGTACAGGGTAAGTAGACTAAAAAACAAATAAATAGGCCAGCTGGTGGCAACTGCAAAGGTAAGTGCAGACAAGTGCTGGGAAGGGGGGGCTGTAGGGATAGAGAGACAGTCCCGCAGTGCAGGGGTTGCCAGGGAGGCAGTGCAAGTGGAGAGTGGCTGGGCCAGGGACCGAAGTCGGTGAGAGTGGGCCAGTTGCAGATCCAGTGCAGTTCCAGTGAAGAATTTTGCAAGGGAGAGCAGAGAGAAAGCAGGAGCAAAGAGGAAGGTCTTGAGGTGCTTCCGGAACCGGAGATGGTTCTCCTCAAGTTCCAGTGAGGTAGGAAGGCTGTTCCAGAGGGAGGCCCCTGCCGCGGAGAGAGATCTACCCCCAGCTAGTTGCTTTGAGAAGCGGATGACCCTGACATGCAAGGTGTGAATCACACACACCTGCAAAACAGGCCATGGCCATCACTGTTATGTCACTCAAACCCTCCCAAACCACAACATGACATGGCAAGCAATACCCATACACCAACACAGTACCAATAAGGTACACATTGCCATGTCAAACATGTACAGTGGCATCAGACAATGATGCCTGACATGGAATCAGATGAAATGACTGACCAACAACCTCCCACCCAAAATAAGTAATTTCCAAATGCATTACAAGAGTTGTAGACGTAACATAACAATGAATGCCTGTCTACATGCACATTGTGCATTGCAAAATCAACACTGCAGCTTCTGTGTGCTGTGTCCAACTCCTGCAACACACTGCTCAGCGCACAGCACAGTGAACAGCCATTGTGTGTGATGCACACTCTGAGCATCACATCTAAGCGACAGACCACATCAAAAAGCAAATTAGGCATGTACAGGATCCATAATTGGTCACAGAACATGTGCTGCAGGGACACAGTGGGCAGCAGAAGGCAAACAGTGTACACGTGGATATGCAAGGGTGGTTGTACATGTAGTGCATCATAGTGCAAGTGTGTGGGTCAGTAAGGACATGCACTCAACATATGCATGTGCAATAGAGTGACCATCAGTGTCCTCTACACATCACATGTGAACATTCACCATGTGTACACCCCAACATGTCAAACCACAACTATCCCCTCACACCTGAAAGGTAAACACAACACATGAACAGGCATTGGTCAGCAGAACACAACATGTACATAGGATACCACCATTACAATGTCAGGGTTCCCATCACACTGCAGGGCAAGGTAACTATCAACAACAAACCCCCCCTCCCTCACAAATGACCATGACCCACTGAACAACTGCACCTGGGTCATGGAGCCTTCAACCCTCAATTTCACCTGGCCACAGGATCACCCTTCCCCTTTGTCACCATCTCCCACCTTGTGTGTAAAAAGGTGCCTGCACCCTCAGAGTCCACCCTCATTTGCAAAATCACAAAATCCAAGCCAGAAAAACGAACCAGAACACCCTCCTGTAGATGACTTGACGTAGCAGTACCTCACAAAGGCCAAGTACTACCACAATGATGTAACAACCAAGGTAGCACAGTAAAACAATGTCACAACAGGATGTGAACCATGTGTGGTACATAACATAGAATGATGCACCATGAACGGATGTGTACTGTCACAGGTCCCGTGTACAGGCGCTGGAGTGTCACGAAACAACCACCCCCACCGTGTCCCGGGTGCCTGCAAGGTCAAATTCACACAGGCCTCTGAGACCCTGGTGGGGAAGGAGGGTCAGGGATATGCAGTCAGGACAGGTGTTGGCACACTGGATAACTGGAATGAGTGGCAGGAGAGGGGAGGAGGAATGACACATGAAAGTAGAGAATGCACGAAAATGTACTACCTGCATGAACACATACACAATCCGAACAAACTTGGACATCATTGTCATGGCCTTCTGTAGTCCAGGCTTAGGAGTGGCACGAACCAACCACCCCCTCTAGGGTTTTGGCGCCTGCAAGTTTGGGGCTTACACAGGCATCCGCAACCCCAGCGGGGAAAGAGGGTTAGGGAACATTGCTTGAATAGGTACGGGAAGCAGGAACACCGGGTAGAGGGTACAGGGTTTAAAATTGGATAGGACTCTGGGTGATAAGGGGGAAAAAAAATACCAAATTGAATTACACATTCATCCATGCATTAGTGCACACCCCAGCAAGCCTATGCAGAGCAGTTTGAAAGAAAAACAACAAGACACTTAGCTCTGGTTTTGAGTGCTGGCCTCCTGCCTGCGCACTCTCAGGTCCGGTTACAGGAGCACTGCAATGCTGCAAAGAGAGCCACAGTCAATAATCTGTACGTGCCCATTACACAAAAACACACCACCAAACATGCCCCATAGCAACAAACTACTCTACAAACAGACAATCTGGTGTAGATGCTTCGTACCCATATATAACATTACCCCTGTGATGGGTCATACACAGTCAATGCAGTAAGTCAGCCGCCGGTGGGTGCGTGGCAAATGGAACACCAATGTGTCACAATTCACACAACATGCAATGTTCCCTGGGTAAGCAGACAGACCCATATAGCAAGGCATGACTTCAGAACAAGTCGTGTTCCACCATGACCGAAACAAAGTTGGCAGTGCATGTATCAAAATGTACATGGACATGAAATGCACTGCACCCGATGTATGTCCCTTGCTGTATGTCCCTGTGAGCTGCCACTTTCCATGTCTCGGAAGGCTACATGGTTGATACAAGTGCATCAATGGACCTTGGTGTACCGGACGGTATGTGCCACTGCCCCTGCAGGTGTCCCAGACAACCTTACAATCAACAGTCATCAGTCCACCAACACATCTGAGCTGCATTGTGTGCTTCAACACCAATATTCGTCCAAGCTCACCCTCAGTGCTGTGACTAAGCCTGCATGTGCAACTCGCCTGGTACAAGCTTTGCTGTGTTGTGGCCCCCCTGTGCTGCTCACCTTGCCTGGAGTTCCTTGGAACACGTCAGCAGTTCTAGGATGTAGGTCTGCAATCCCTGTGCCTCTGCTTGTGCACACATGTGCATGTGGGCACCAACAAACGTGTCCAGAATTCAGACGTCCAATGGGCCATGTCTGCTGGCAAAGGTGCTCTGGAGGCTCATCCCCCTGCAGAAAGGGCATGAAACACATGATTAATGCTTTAAAGTCATCTGTGTGTGTCTCTTCAGGCATCTCATTACTGGACCATGTCAGAGACTTACATCAGAAATCACACCATCGGTCCATCTTTCACATCAAAAGTGTGGAACACACTATCTACGGCATGAATTGCAACAAGCACGTGTACAGTAAAGATAAGAAACATTCTACACAATGCATAGCAATGAATGTACACATTAATCATGAAACACCCGATCTAGCAAAAGCTGAACAGTGGACAATAACACCGCAATCATCCCCACTAGGGGTGTCAACACAAGTCACACAGCACCAGACATGCCACAGATATGACAGTCCAAAGCCCTTGTGTAATAGGTTGTCACACCAAACCATCCTTGCGAGTCCATGGATAAGGGAGGCAGGAGTGGCATATGTGAGTCAAGGACCCCAAGCAGCAAACACATACACAAGACAAGCCTGAAGGGCCCAGCTGGAACAGACAGTGGATGCCTTCAAAAGCCACAAAACACTGCACCGTCACATGAAAGCACAATAGACAAGCAATTTTAAACTATATTAACTAATTACACTAACTATGAAAAACCTTCATTGCCTAATTAAACTAACTATCAAACAGAAACTTAACTAACTAAACTAAAAGAAAAATCAAAAATGGCCACATACGACCCGGGGGGATGGGAGGCACCCAGGAGGGGGGAGGTACAGGGTGCTGCTCAACACCCACATGCGATGATGCTGAGCCAAAACAAAAAACTCCATGGGCTCAACGCCTGCACAGCCCGACCTATGTGGGAGATAGATGGTCGTCCGAGTCTGGCTCATCCTGGAAAGGAGGACGTGGCACAATAGCCTGGCCATGCCTAGCCGCAGCTTGCCCCTCGTCAGCAGCAAGTCTGCCGGACGGGTGAGCCTGGTTCTGTGTAGCGATGTGACGTAGGTCTGCATGTAGAACCTCACGTGATACACGTGCTTCCTCTTGGAAGGTAGCGTGTGTAACACGGAGTTCCTCCTGCAAGGCCTGGCTGGACAACCGCTGCACCTCCCGGCAAGCCTGTAGCTCAGCCGAGATGGTACGCTCAAGCTGTGCAAACCTCTCCTCTGCCCGCTGCCTCTGGGACATCATAAGGACACCCATAGTGGATTTGAGGGAAGCATACTCCTCCCTCAGGGCATCCATGTGCGCCTCTGCGTGAGCAGCAATTGCTTGATGCAGAGACGACATTTCAGCCTGGCGTGCCCTGTCTGAGGCCGCCATGCCCAGCCTGAGCGAGCGGGCCGTCGACCGTGGCGCCTGGTGCTGGAGAAGCACCTGCCTAGCAGGGGGGAGCACAGATCGGGCCACACGCTCCATGCTCTCAGCGATGTTCTCCATTGCTGCCCCCTGCTGTTCTGAATAGGCAGTCATGTCTTGCTCCCACTCAGTATACTGCGGTTGCGCGCGGCAACCGCGTTGCCGGGCTTGACCCCTGTGGGACCCAAGGACCGGGGGTCCTCGCTGTATTGGCACCGCCAGCGGCTGCACGACTACATGCCCCCGTCGACGTGATGTCCCAGGCACATCAGTGACTGGTGAGGAGGGTGACCCTGCGTCCCGATCCACCACAGGCGGAGGAACCAAGACTGTCTGATCCCTCAGTGCAGGTGTCGCAGACAGAGGAGTGTCCACATCAGAATCACTCACCCCTGACACATGGACTTGATGCTCATCCAACTCAACATGGACGTCAGAGTCGTCATCAAGGCTGGACTCATAGGCAGCCAGAGACAAGATGGACTGTAGCACTTGGGGGTTTTCGTGGCCTACCACCCCACGACCCCCACTTGTGCCGGGTTGATGTAGTGGTAACAACCCTATGTCTGGCATGACAACACCATCCTCCGCCTCCATTGCGTCATCACCTGAAAAATAGAGAGAAAAAAGGTCACTACACATGTCAGAAGCACACAACACACCGACAACAAACGCATCAGGCAGATATGTGACACACAACATATAACCTGGCATGCATGCTGGGTCAACTTTGAATTGCTTCTGTGATCAGACCTGTTGAAAGGTGGCAGTTTCCATGGAAGTGGGTCTATGCAGTGCAGAAATTGTGTACGCCACTCACTACCTACATGTACAAGGACTCCATGGTGTGTGCCAGGAAATGTGAAGGCAGTGCAAGGTCAAATTCAGGCATCACGTGCATTGTGCATTCATTGTGTACCATATCTAGAAGCCAAGCACCCCTCCACCCCAGTACAAAAGCAGGGATGCCTAGCATGGTATTAAAAGGCTGACCATACACCTGTGTATTGACAGGCAGTGTTGACTGGCATCAACAACTTAATGTGATTCAAGTGACAACACTGCAAATGATGATGGGACAGTAAGCAGGACACATGATGAAAACTTTGGAGGCCGCCCACGTGTGAAGAAGACACAACAACAGTTGGACAGAGTCATTGGCCATTGAACATGCTGAGGCCTGTGAGCCACACAGATTGTCAGACCCTAAACATGTGTGCAACGCAGTACTGAGCCACAGTTGACATGGGAAGGCTGATGAGATGCCATGCAACGTATGTCACCCAGGACTTGTATTACAGTGATCATCCAGTCAAGGACACATAGGGGCATGCGTGCAATGCACATGGAGCATGAATGGGCACTCATGTCCCTGCGGGACATCTGACCTATGCACAGTACAAGTGAGATACCCTGCATCAAGTACTAAGGCTGTACCACACGACATATGTCTGGCAGATTCTACGCTGGAAGTTAGCATCTACACAGGACGCATGAACAGGAAAGTACACATTGGCAAGATTGAAGCAGACCAGTGCAAAGGTGGAACTGGGGTGCAGAGTGGCGGAGGAGGGGCAAGGGAGCATGCCTACATGGAGTCCCCGCATGCAGGCAGAGGAGACATGCATCATGGAAGCATTGCATTACTTACACATCAGAACCATGTACACGTCACATGTAGTGGCAATCATGCACAACACATCCCACAAGTGAAACACACACGTCCTCAACAAACACGCATCAACACTCACTGGACTGGGCATCAAAGTCCAGCATCTCTCCCACTCCTTCGACCAATTTAGGTGGTATGAACTCTGCAACGAGTGCCTCTTGCGGAGTGAGCCCTCCTCCTCTGGTGCAGGCCCACCGCCAGTCACCAGAGTCAAGTTGTAATTAGAGGCACGCTTAGCCTTAGTGCTGCGTTTGATGTCATTCCAACGCTTTTTGCACTCTTGCGCCGTGCGCACCTCATGGCCAAATGAACTGACATGTTCCCCAACATGCTTCCAGTGGGTGTCACGTTGGGCAGCCGTAGTCTGACTATTGGCACCCACTAGCATGTCACGGCTGTGGCCCCGCACGTAGCCCACGAGGAAGTCCAGTTCCTGCTTGCAGAAAGGCTTCTTCCTCGACGTGCAGGAGGTCGTGGCTGTGTGTGGGGTCCCAGCCTGTGCTGCAGGTGCAACCTTCCTCCTCTTGGACTGTGGCGCAGACCCTGGCTGGCTAATGCCGCCCTGACCAGTATGGCCAGTGGGTTCGGTGGATTGAGCCAAGGGAGTGGCAGGTGGAGGGACGACCAAAGGCCTGACTTGTGTCAGTGGCAGCTGGGTGCCCTCTAATGGACCCTGCGCAGCAACATCAGCTGTGGCAGGGTCATTGACCGCAACGGTCCTGGTTGGCAGACTCACAACCGGGGTGTTGTTGGGTGCATCTGCCCCTGCACTTGCCAACACCCGGCTGTTTGGGGCTGCAGATGACATAACTGCCCCAGGGACACGTGTCTTGGTCTAAGCAGCCCGGCCTGCCCCTATGGTTTCCCTCCTGGCCTGTTGGAAATCTACCAAGGGCTCCTCAAGTGCCAATGCAGCCTGCGCTGGCAGACCCTGAGCCTGGGTGGCGGTGTCCACAGCTGCACCTGCAGCTACCACTACGATGGGAACGGACTGCCGGGTCACACGGGTGCCAGTGCCAGATGCAGAAGCTGCATCCCCCGGAACCACAGGGGGTGGTGGCATGACTGCACCGACACATGGCACAACATTGTGTTCAAGTGGTGCACCCCTGCCTCTTCCCCCTCTGTGGCCTCCCTGGACACCCTGGAGTCCCCCTACTCCCTGGTCACCACGGCCACGTCCCCGACGTCCCCAACCATGCCCGCCACGAGGAGAACGCCCAGCTGAGGCGCCCCTCACCTTTGGTGTCCTCCCAACCATGGCACAGATGTAGTAGTGCCGGCACAGATGGAGTAGTGCCAATGGGAGGTGTACACCACAATTGACCTGGGCAATTGGGGTGAAGGGGGTGGGAAGCAAGATGTTAACAGCCCCCCTGCACCTGCAAGGCTGTATGTGACCCCGGTGATGTAGTGACGGGTCACGCAATGCTCAGGCACCCCAAAACTGCAGTAAAACTGTGCACGCAACCCTGCAGCCTACGTGCGTGGATTCAACCTCCCGCAGTACGCGGTGGCACCCAGTAACACGAATAACGCGTACGCGTGGGACACGCAGGCTACTATGACATCGAAAATGGGTGCGATACACAGGGGCACCCGCAGTGGGAAAAATAGCGTGTGCGCTCACCGTCTGACTAGCGCGATGCAGAAACACCCACGTAGTCAATACCCCCGCCAAAAGAAGAGATACGTCCTTGATAGCTGTGAAGTTGTTATGGCGCGCGAAACAACAGGAAGCAGCAACACACGTCGGTCTCCACAAAAGGCACGTACAGCGAACTGCTGGCCCCGCTCACCATTAACCTGTGCTGAGGAAAACGCCCGCGCGCGTCACGTCACTTACGCGCATGGGCCCTTTCCACGGATTACACGCGGACGTGCAGTTTTTCACGCGTGCTGTAATGCCCATGCACGCCTGCGCGCGTCACGTCATAGAGGCGCTTGCGCTTGAGGGGCCTTCTGTCCAATGAAATTGCGTATGCGTGCAGACGCTCTTACGCGCTAAGGTTCTTTCCTCGAATTACATGCTGACGTGCAGAATTTTCACGTGCCAAATCACTCCGTATCAAGCTGGCCACGCGTAAGCACACGGAAGACCACGCTCCTGCCCAGAAGGCCGAATTACTGCCCCCCAGAGCCCCGAGCACGCTCCCACCTGCCATCTGCTGCTGCCTGACTGCCTGCTGCCCACGTGCCCTGCCATTTGCTGCTTGCACATCAGCCAGGGGTGCTGTTGCTGTGACCACCCCTGCTGGAACCGAAGACTCCCGACTGGGATTCCATCGCTCCACAGCCCAGCCCCAGGACCCAGTTGCCCACCCACTCCTGCCTCTGGGGTTGTCATGTCGGGCACTGCAACATCTGGCACCACTGACAACCCCCGGCCAGAGAGGCAGAGGGGCACCAGCTTCAGTGCCAGGGAAGTTGGTGTCCTGGTGGAGCATGTCCTGGGGCAGTATGATGCCCTCTTCGGAAGTTCCCGCGCCGACAAGGAAGGACGGACTCGGATCTGGACGGACATCGTGACTGCCATCAACGCGGAGGGGGTGGCAGTCCGCGACTTCCAACATGTCAAGAACCGCTGGGAGGACTTCAGGTCCAGGACCCTCAACAAGGCCCGGCGCCTCTTGAAGGCAGCGGATGCTAAGGGGCGCCGGGGCCACTTGTCGGAAGATCAGATGAGGGTCCTGGAACGCATATCCCCAGCGCTCCACGTCCAGGTCCTTGAGAGGCAGACCCGTCTGGAGTCGAGCGGTAAGTGTACATGCATCCTGATTGTAAGCTGTGCGTGTGGTGATGTTTCAGTAGTGTGCAGGTTGCACATCTGTTTGTATGGGGCCGAGTATGGGTGGGGGTGTACAGGGCCGTGAGGCTAACACATGCGAGGGCTGTCATGTGTGAGACATGGATGGTGCTTGTGTGTGTAGGCTTGCATGCCAAATGCAGTTGTGTGGGCACACATGTTTGGATGAATGTGTATGTAAGTAGGCATGTTCGTGATGTCACGCATGTATGTTGTTTTCAGCTGCATGTATCAGCACTGTGTACATGTGCATGTGTGTGTATTTGACAAGGGTGCAACAGTGATGCAACATGGATGCATGTGACAGCGGGATGTGGAAGCCTGATTGGCAGATGTGACATGGATGCACATCTGAACACTGCGACATTTGGCAGAGGTGTACACATGCATGCAAGTGTGGTGGTGTGTGTACATGTGTAGTGCAATCCCTGTGTTGCATGTGATGTCTGGCTTACCTTTGCCTGCTCATGCTGTTGTATGTGTATGGATGGTGCTGGCAGTTGCGATATGGCTGTGGTATGGCTCATGTGTGCAAGTTGAAATGACATGTGTGTTGGGGATTGTGATGGCATGTCTGAGGTTTGCCAATGCCACTCATGTACAACTGTCATGTGTGTATGTGTCCATTGTACAGTGCCCTGATGCCTGGGTTTTATTTCTCCTTGTCTGCAGCGTCAACTGATGAAGAGGGCGGAGAAGTTGCTGTGGAGCACAGCGGCGGGGATCGCACCGCCAGCCGGAGACGCAAGGCCCGGCTTCCCTCCCAGGTTGTGATCTCGTCGGGGAGTGAGGGGTCCGGTGCTGCGTCCCAGGCCGCAGCTGCCGGGGGGAGGTCCAAGAGGCGGAGGTTGGAGTTGGACTCCTCAGCAGCAGAAGGGGCAGCTGGGACCCCACAGGGCCCAACGGGGGAAGATGGCACGGAGTCATCCAGGTTGGTGGGGTGTTTGGTGGAGGAGGAGGCCGTGCAAGCAACAGAGACGGGGTCTGGAGGTGGGGATTCCACTGGTGCTAGTGGTGCAGTGCAGGACCAGGGACAGGAGGCAGCACAGGCCGCCGCGGAGGTGCCTGTGTGCAATCCTGTCCCTGATCCTGTCACTGCATCATCTTGCACCAGCAGGGATGCCTATGTCCAGACCCGTTTTCAGGCAGGGGATGAGCTCACGACAGCTGGCCTTCCTCTGCCTGCGGACGTGGCTATCCGGGTACGGGTTGAGCCTGTCCTGACTGGTGTGGCGTTGCGTCAACGGGCCATGCGAGGTGACCTGCAGTCTTTTCATGAGGAGACTGCACGTCATCTCGAATGGCTCGTTGACCGCGTCGGCCTACTGGGACAGGTCACCCAGGCCGGATTCCTCCGTTTGATGGGGCTTGCTACGACCCCCTCCTCAACTGAACCCCCTATGCGCCAGTCGTCCTCCGTGCCATCTTCCCACCCATCAGTCACCTGGGTGCCCTGTGGAGCTGCCTCTGACGGTGCGGCCAGGCTGGTGGAGGAGGCATCCATGCAACAGTCGGGAGTCGGACGTCCAGCAGGGGTGGCCACATCAACGACTGCACCCCAGCCAGCGGAGGATGAGCAGGCAGCAGGAGGCAGGGCAGAGGCACAGCAGCAGCAGCAACGTGGTGGGAGCCATGATGGCTCGGGGCCTTCGACATCGGAGGGGCAGGCATCGGCCGGAGGGCAGGAGGACCCAGGACGGGAAGTGTCTTCCGTGTGGCAGCGGTTGGGCCACGCCATAGATGCGGAGCGGCAGCGGGCGGAAGAGGCACGGCTCACGATGGACAGGGCGGAGAACTCCATGCGGAGGGCCCTGAGGCGGGCCGAGTGCCTCGAGGCAATCCGCAGGGGGTTGGAGGTGGACACGTCGACGGCCCTGCGGACCCTCGGGGCCATGGAGGAGGACCGCCTCCGGGACATTGAGCAGGAGTTTGATGATGCCCTGGCCCGGGACATCCAAAAGTGAGCCGTCGGACAAGCCTGGTGCCCTTGTAAATAGTTCTGTAGTTAATGTTAGGTTTCCTTTGGTTTAGCATTTTTTTGGACCTTTTGGACAATGGGCCACATTTTTGTATATAGTTTTTTTTTATTAGGTAGTGTTATTAGATAGGTTTCATTTCTTCTGTTGGGATCATGGACCCTGGATTGTTTATCTGTATATAGTTGACTGTTGGATTTTCATTTTTTTTTACGATTTACCCATGGAGCAATGGTTTTCAATTTTAATTTTCCATTGGATTTACTTTTGTGGACTGTGACTTTGGACACCTTTCCTTTGGATTATGATTTGTGGTTTTGCATTATTTCACGGACATGCTGGTTTTTATTTTTTTAAATTCCCATTTTTGTTTGTTTATTTTTGATTCAATTTATGTTTCTTTTAATACATATTTTTTGTTCAAACTTCAATGTGTAGTATCATCTCATTGGTTTCATGCATATCATGATATGGGTTTTGAGATTCACTGACACCCATTGGGTGTATGTGAGGGACATGTGTTCATTTCCAAACTTGCAATTGGGGTTCTATCATGTTATTGCCATTTCTAAGTGGGTGGATGCAATACTCGGGTGGGTGTTTGGCATTTGGAGGCTGACCATAAGGGCCAGGGATCTAGATTGTGATGACATGTTGGCTGGGGGACATGTGTGGGGGCCTGGTGGAGGGTGCCCCACAGTGCTGGGGGGTGGGGGTGCAGGGGGACATGAGTTGGACATGAGTGGGGGCCTGCTGGCAGGTACCCCACAGTGCTGGGGGGTGGGGGTGCAGGGGACATGAGTTGGGGGCCTGGTGGAGGGTGCCCCACAGTGCTGGGGGGTGGGGGTGGAGGGGGACATGAGTTGGACATGAGTGGGGGCCTGCTGGCAGGTGCCCCACAGTGCTGGGGGGTGGGGGTGCAGGGGGACATGAGTTGGACATGAGTGGGGGCCTGCTGGCAGGTGCACCCCAGTGCTGGGAGGTGGGGGTGCAGGGGGACATGAGTTGGAGGCCTGGTGGAGGGTGCCCCGCACTGCTGGGGGGTGGGGGTACAGGGGGACATGAGTTGGGGCCCTGGTGGAGGGTGCCCCACAGTGCTGGGGGATGGGGGTGCAGGGGGACATGAGTTGGACATGAGTGGGGGCCTGCTGGCAGGTGCCCCACAGTGCTGGGGGGTGGGGGTGCAGGGGGACATGAGTTGGGGGCCTGGTGGAGGGTGCCCCACAGTGCTGGGGGGGTGGGGGTGCAGGGGGACATGAGTTGGACATGAGTGGGGGCCTGCTGGCAGGTGCCCCACAGTGCTTGGGGGTGGGGGTGCAGGGGGACATGAGTTGGGGGCCTGGTGGGGGGTGCCCCACAGTGCTGGGGGGTGGGGGTGCAGGGGGACACGAGTTGGACATGAGTGGCGCCTGCTGGCAGGTGCCCCACAGTGCTGGGGGGTGGGGGTGCAGGGGGACATGAGTTGGGGGCCTGGTGGAGGGTGCTCCACAGTGCTGGGGGATGGGGGTGCAGGGGGACATGAGTTGGACATGAGTGGGGGCCTGCTGGCAGGTGCCCCACAGTGCTGGGGGGTGGGGGTGCAGGGGGACATGAGTTGGGGGCCTGGTGGAGGGTGCCCCACAGTGCTGGGGGGGTGGGGGTGCAGGGGGACATGAGTTGGACATGAGTGGGGGCCTGCTGGCAGGTGCCCCACAGTGCTGGGGGGTGGGGGTGCAGGGGGACATGAGTTGGGGGCCTGGTGGGGGGTGCCCCACAGTGCTGGGGGGTGGGGGTGCAGGGGGACACGAGTTGGACATGAGTGGGGGCCTGCTGGCAGGTGCCCCACAGTGCTGGGGGGTGGGGGTGCAGGGGGACATGAGTTGGGGGCCTGGTGGAGGGTGCTCCACAGTGCTGGGGGGTGGGGGTGCAGGGGGACATGAGTTGGACATGAGTGGGGGCCTGCTCGCAGGTGCCCCACAGTGCTGGGGGGTGCGGGTGCAGGGGGACATGTGTGGGGGCCTGGTGGAGGGTGCCCTGCACTGCTGGGGGATGGGGGTGCAGGGGGACATGAGTTGGGGGCCTGGTGGAGGGTGCCCCACAGTGCTGGGGGGTGGGGGTGCAGGGGGACATGAGTTGGGGGCCTGGTGGAGGGTGCCCCACAGTGCTGGAGGGTGGGGGTGCAGGGGGACATGAGTTGGACATGAGTGGGGGCCTGCTGGCAGGTGCCCCACAGTGCTGGGGGGTGCGGGTGCAGGGGGACATGAGTTGGGGGCCTGGTGGAGGGTGCCCCACAGTGCTGGGGGGTGGGGGTGCAGGGGGACATGAGTTGGGGGCCTGGTGGAGGGTGCCCCACAGTGCTGGGGGTGGGGGTGCAGGGGGACATGAGTTGGACATGAGTGGGGGCCTGCTGGCAGGTGCCCCACAGTGCTGGGGGGTGCGGGTGCAGGGGGACATGTGTGGGGGCCTGGTGGAGGGTGCCCCACAGTGCTGGGGGGTGGGGGTGCAGGGGGACATGAGTTGGGGTCCTGGTGGAGGGTTCCCTGCACTGCTGGGGGGTGGGGGTGCAGGGGGACATGAGTTGGGGGCCTGGTGGAGGGTGCCCCACAGTGCTGGGATGTGGGGGTGCAGGGGGACATGAGGTGGGCGCCTGGTGGAGGGTACCCCACAGTGCTGGGGGGTGGGGGTGCAGGGGGACATGAGTTGGACATGAGTGGGGGCCTGCTGGCAGGTGCCCCACAGTGCTGGGGGGTGGGGGTGCAGGGGGACATGAGTTGGGGGCCTGGTGGAGGGTGCCCCGCACTCCTGGGGGGTGGGGGTGCAGGGGGACATAAGTTGGGGGCCTGGTGGAGGGTGCCCCACAGTGCTGGGGGGTGGGGGTGCAGGGGGACATGAGTTGGACATGAGTGGGGGCCTGCTGGCAGGTGCCCCACAGTGCTGGGGGGTGGGGGTGCAGGGGGACATGAGTTGGACATGAGTGGGGGCCTGCTGGCAGGTGCCCCACAGTGCTGGGGGGTGGGGGTGCAGGGGGACATGAGTTGGGGGCCTGGTGGAGGGTGCCCTGCACTGCTGGGGGGTGGGGGTGCAGGGGGACATGAGTTGGGGGCCTGGTGGAGGGTGCCCCACAGTGCTGGGGGTTGGGGGTGCAGGGGGACATGAGTTGGACATGAGTGGGGGCCTGCTGGCAGGTGCCCCACAGTGCTGGGGGGTGGGGGTGCAGGGGGACATGAGTTGGGGGCCTAGTGAGGGTGCCCTGCACTGCTGGGGGGTGGGGGTGCAGGGGGACATGTGTGGGGGCCTGGTGGAGGGTGCCCCACAGTGCTGGGGGGTGGGGGTGCAGGGGGACATGAGTTGGGGGCCTGGTGGAGGGTGCCCTACACTGCTGGGAGGTGGGGGTGCAGGGGGACATGTGTGGGGGCCTGGTGGAGGGTGCCCCACAGTGCTTGGGGGTGGGGGTGCTAGGGGACATGAGTGGGGGTGCAGGGTAATCCCCCGTGGTGTGGGCTGCCTGCAGGGGCCGTGGAGGTTGTGGAGCGAACACCTGGGAGGACCCACATGGCCAATTCACGTGTAGTACTCCACGGAACCCCTGAAATACACGTACACTGCTGATATCGCGTGTGAAACTTCCCGCGCACCCCAAAATACACATACCCAGGACATTCGCGTGTGGAACTTCCAGCGCACCCCTGGAATACATGTACCCAGCTGAAATCACGTGTGAAACTTCCCGCGCACCCCTGAAATACACGTACCCTGCTGAATTTGCGTGTGAAACTTCCTGCGCACCCCAGTAATACACGTACCACGCTCACACAGGGCCAATCGCGTGTGAAACTTCCCGCGCACCCCAGTAATACACGTACCCTGCTGAATTCACGTGTGTAACTTTCCGCGCACCCCGAAATACACGTACCCAGGACATTCGCCTGTGGAACTTCCAGCGCACCCCTGATATACACGTACCCTGATGGAATCGCGTGTAGAACTTTCCGCGCACCCCTGAAATACACGTACCCTGCTGAATTCACGTGTGTAACTTCCCGCGCACCCCGAAATACACGTACCCAGGACATTCGCGTGTGGAACTTCCAGCGCACCCCTGATATACACGTACCCAGCTGAAATCGCGTGTGAAACTTCCTGCGCACCCCTGAAATACATGTACCCTGCTGGATTCACGTGTGCAACTTCCCGCGCACCCCGAAATACACGTACCCAGGACATTCGCGTGTGGAACTTCCAGCGCACCCCTGATATACACGTACCCAGCTGAAATCGCGTGTGAAACTTCCCGCGCACCCCTGAAATACACGTACCCTGCTGAATTCATGTGTGAAACTTCCCGCGCACCGCTGATGTAACGTACCCTGATGGAATTGCGTGTGGAACTTCCCGCGCACCCCTGAAATACACGTACCCAGCTGAAATAACGTGAGGAACTTCCCGCGCACCCCAGTGATACACGTACCCCGCTTGCCGTGCTGGTACAGGGTTAGCGCAGCCCTTTGCGCTGGATTGGGGATTTTGATGGCTTTTCCCTGCGCAAGGGGCGTTCTTGGGGGCGTAACTGGCGCTGCTGCAGGGTCGCTGCGCCACTGTGCGCCACGGCTGGTTTTGGTGGCTGGAATCCATGAATAGGCTGTGCGCGGAAATGTATTTTGGCGCACGCGGCTGGCGCAGGGATTCACACGCGCACACTGTGCGCCAGCTGCGTGCGCCACTTGTGCGCTGAATTCTATGAATTACCCCCTTTAGCTCTTAATCTGTTGGTTATGTTAAACTGCCTAAATCATGCTTTTGTTAAACATGAAGTTGAAAACCAAATGCATCTGTCTCTTTCAGTCTCTTTTTCTGTCTGTGGAACACTTTTTTTAAATTAATATTGTTATCATTATCAATTCATCGAATACAAGCACTATATATAATACAAGTAAAAATCACAAAGGGTAAAGCAAGTAGTCCAATGAGAGATCTTGCTAAAGCAGAACATAGCAAACAAATCAAAAAATCTCCTATTGTAATATATAGATTATCCCAAACCCACTTTACACACTTGTGCCCTAACACAACAATACACAAACACACAACACAAGAAAAGACAGGACAAACAACATGAGCAAACACTCTGTTCAAAAAGGGACGAAGGTGAGCCAAACCAGCAGATTCATACACACCTTATAAGATTCCATAACAGTAATATTTTAAGCATATAAATCATTGAAAATACCCCAGATGAATTGATAGTCTTCAACCAAATTCATTTTAGCAAACAAAACTATTTACCTAGCAGCCAATAGCAACATACTCTGAAACCAGTCCCCGAGTTGGGGTTTCCCATTAGACTTCCATTTCCTCAAAACCTGTTTCTTAACTAGTAACAATGCTTTGTATGTCCAATTTATAACTCCAGCTGATAAATTGATACATTCAAACCATTTAGAATAAACCCAGAACACAGAATAGTGGAGCACGTGGTGGTACTGAATGGGTTATAAACTCCATTCGGGAGAGGACTTGTTCCCAGTGTTGAGATACTTGCACACAACACCAAAACCTATGCGTATTGGTTCCAATTTCCTTTTTGCAGTTCCGGCAAATATCAGATTGGGAAAGTTTACATACTTTCATCCTCCATGGTTACCAAGAAAGACTGGCTATAACCCTCTGTTGGGTATAGCATAAATCCAGGTCCAGTTTGAATTTCTTCAGGCTTTTACATATTATCGACCAGCTGGAATCAGATATCCACACATGCATATCAGAGCCGTTAGTCGCCATCACATGTCCCAACTGCCTAAATCATGCTTTTATCAAACATGAAGATGAGACAGTGAGACGAAAAACAAGGCATACTCTCTCATCTGTCTCTTTCAGTCTCTCTGCCTATGGAACACTCCTTTTCTATGTTTTCTCTCTTTAATGAGCCAGAACAATTAAAATAGCTACATAGCAAATACAACAAGCAGGGATGTGCCCCAACTGGGGTAAAGAATTCAGTCTTTAAAAACCCACGTAAAGGCCCGCGAAGCGGCCCTGCGATAGGACTCTACCCTATAACCACTAACCATAGTCATTACTTTTAAAGAAGTAATGAAGGTTATAGAAAACAAGGTGGAGGAAGATCAAGACCTGCAGAACGAACACTGGCAAGGTCAGGATTTCAGACGCAGAAATTAAAAGCTTTCCAAACCAAATCGTGTTTATCTGACATGCATTTCTTATCCATACATGACTCTTTGGCAGATAACATTACCAAGTCTTCAATTCAATTTATACGTGATGGGTTCATAGTTGCTCTCCAAAATGTCAGTATCTCTCGCCCCTTTACCAAAACGAGTGCTTGGTAGAACTCAAGTTTGTGATGCTTTTTCTACTCAACACAATGATTAAGACCTGGCATATCCAGGTTGCACCTTGTAGAAAAAAAGTAAGTTTAATACATAAAGGGATGCACACAACCCAGGACTACAAGTACCAGAGTGCAGATAGATCAAGGCCATTTGAAAGTGTGTTTATTGTTACCTCTCAAGCAGATTGTTTCGGGCATTGAAGGGTTGTCATTGGTAGCTGCAACTGATAGCTGATGGTTGAACTGGATGCTGTCATGTCATCATTGACTGGCTGACCAGAGGTAATTCATCTGCGCAGGTCTGTCATTGTGACATGGTACTGTCCATCCAAAGTCTACAGGAGTGCTCCAACATTTGTCACTGTCTATACCTGTCCTCTGCCAATATCCTGGATGACCAGATTGGCATCGTCTGAGGGCTGCATCGAGATGGGTCAATTTTGGACCTAATGTGCCTTGAGTATCAGGCTACGAGGGTAGCCTCATGATTGGTCACCCGTTTAGTAGGTGATCTCTTGTTCCCCTGCTGTTGGCCCGTAGGCTTCAAGGTTCGGTATCCTGCAGTTTCATCTTTCCTTTCCTTTCATGGGACTGTTCCCCTGTCCGCTCCCGTTGGACTCCACTACCTCTCTGACCCCATTTATACCTAACCCTGTTCCACCGTTGCTTTTTCTTAAGTTACCTTTCCCTTCTCAACTTCGATTTGGTAACCAAACTGCATTTTTCGATGATACTGTTTGTTTTGCTCCTTTTCGTTTCCGCCTTTGGTTTTTTGACACAATGCTACTTTGATATTCAAGATTGCTATTACGTGTTGCCCTGTGTTATATAATTTCATGTTTTGTTATGTCATTCCACATGATGTCACCTGGCTTTAAACTAAGCCCTCCTGGTTCTTTTGTGGGCAAGGAACCAAAGTATAGCATGTACCCCATAGCGGCCCTGATAGAAACATCATTTAGGGGTAGCCAGTGGTATCATCCGGCATTCCCATTACCACCCCTAGCCTCTGAGGCATCAACAGTGGCAGCATGCCCACTGCAATGCATACTTCCGCTGATGTCTTTTTCTGGGACGAGTGCTGCATGAACTGCACGCTCAGAGCTGCCAGCCTGCGCAATTCTTTACTACAGAAAAACAAGGACATTCATTTTTTAACCAATCAAGAATACTTGTATTTTCGTTTGTGTATGCACTGCATAACTTCAGATTGACAAGGGGGGTCCTGGGAGTCCCTCTGCCAGACATTAGTCCTGGTTACAAGGAACTTGCCCAGAGTCTTTAGCTCATTATCTTTCACAGAGAAGAAATATCCCAAACATATCAGCCATTGTCCTGCCCTGGGGCAGTCCAGCACCGAAATGCAGGCAATTCTCCTCTGAACAAGAGCACCAACACCATCCCCAGACACGTGTTTCGGTCTGGTTGGACCTCATCAGTAGGGAGGAGCTGTGCCTCTCTAAGAATAGTAAGCAAGGGGTCCACATCTGGATTCCCCTAGTAACTTAGGGTGAGACCCAAAGTTACTTAATTATGCAAATTGTCAAGGGGGGTCCTGGGAGTCCCTCTGCCAGATATTAGTCCTGGTTATAAGGGACTTGCCCAGAGTCTTTAGCTCACTATCTTTCAGAGAAGAAATATCCCAAACATATCAGCCTTTGTCCTGCCCTGGGGCAGTCCAGCACCGAAACCTGTTTCGGTCTGGTTGGACCTCATCAGTAGGGAGGAGCTATGCCTCTCTAAGAATAGTGAGCAAGGGGTCCACGTCTGGATTCCCCTAGTAACTTAGGGTGAACCCAAAAGTTACTTAATTATGCAAATTGACAAGGGGGGTCCTGGGAGTCCCTCTGCCAGACATTAGTCCTGGTTACAAGGGACTTGCCCAGAGTCTTTAGCTCACTATCTTTCACAGAGAAGAAATATCCCAAACATATCAGCCTTTGTCCTGCCCTGGGGCAGTCCAGCACCGAAATGCTAGGCAATTCTCCTCTGAAGAAGAGTACCAGCAGCATCCCCCGACACGTGTTTCCGTCTGGTTGGACCTCATCAGTAGGGAGGAGCTGTGCCTCTCTAAGAATAGCGAGCAAGGGGTCCACGTCTGGATTTCCCTAGTAATTTAGGGTGAGACCCAAAGTTACTTAATTATGCAAATTGACAAGGGGGGTCCTGGTAGTCCCTCTGCCAGACATTAGTCCTGGTTGCAAGGGACTTGCCCAGAGTCTTTAGCTCACTATCTTTCACAGAGAAGAAATATCCCAAAGATATCAGCCTTTGTCCTGCCCTGGGGCAGTCCAGCACCAAAATGCTAGGCAATTCTCCTCTGAACAAGAGTACCAACAGCATCCCCAGACACGTGTTTCGGTCTGGTTGGACCTCATCAGTAGGGAGGAGCTGTGCCTCTCTAAGAATAGTGAGCAAGGGGTCCACGTCTGGATTCCCCTAGTAACTTAGGGTGAGACCCAAAGTTACTTAATTATGCAAATTGACAAGGGGGTTCTGGGAGTCCCTTTGCCAGACATTAGTCCTGGTTGCAAGGGACTTGCCCAGAGTCTTTAGCTCACTATCTTTCGCAGAGAAGAAATTTCCCAAACATATCAGCCTCTGTCCTCCCCTGGGGCAGTCCAGCACCAAAATGCTAGGCAATTCTCCTCTGAATAAGAGTACCAACAGCATCCCCAGACACATGTTTCGGTCTGGTTGGACCTCATCAGTAGGGAGGAACTGTGCTTCTCTAAGAATAGTGAGCAAGGGGTCCACGTCTGGATTCCCCTAGTAACTTAGGGTGAGACCCAAAGTTACTTAATTATGCAAATTGACAAGGGGGTTCTGGGAGTCCCTCTGCCAGACATTAGTCCTGGTTACAAGGGACTTGCCCAGAGTCTTTAGCTCACTATCTTTCACAGAGAAGAAATATCCCAAACATATCAGCCTTTGTCCTCCCCTGGGCAGTCCAGCTCCGAAATGCTAGGCAATTCTCCTCTGAATAAGAGTATCAACAGCATCCCCAGACATGTGTTTCAGTCTGGTTGGACCTCTTCAGTAGGGAGGAGCTGTGCCTCTCTAAGAATAGTGAGCAAAGGGTCCACGTCTGGATTCCCCTAGTAATTTAGGGTGAGACCCCAAGTTACTTAATTGTGCAAATTGACAAGGGGGGTCCTGGGAGTCCCTCTGCCAGACATTAGTTCTGGTTACAAGGGACTTGCCCAGAGTCTTTAGCTCACTATCTTTCACAGAGAAGAAATATCCCAAACATATCAGCCTTTGTCCTGCCCTGGGGCAGTCCAGCACCAAAATGCTAGGCAATTCTCCTCTGAACAAGAGTACCAACAGCATCCCCAGACACCTGTTTCGGTCTGGTTGGACCTCATCAGTAGGGAGGAGCTGTGCCTCTCTAAGAATAGTGAGCAAGGGGTCCACGTCTGGATTCCCCTAGTAACTTAGGGTGAGACCAAAAGTTACTTAATTATGCAAATTGACAAGGGGGTTCCTGGGAGTCCCTCTGCCAGCCATTAGTCCTGGTTACAAGGGACTTGCCCAGAGTCTTTAGCTCACTATCTTTCACAGAGAAGAAATATCCCAAACATATCAGCCTTTGTCCTGCTGTGGGGCAGTCCAGCTCCAAAATGCTAGGCAATTCTCCTCTGAACAAGAGTACCAACAGCATCCCCATACACGTGTTTCGGTCTGGTTGGACCTCATCAGTAGGGAGGAGCTGTGCCTCTCTAAGAATAGTGAGCAAGGGGTCCACGTCTGGATTCCCCTAGTAACTTAGGGTGAGACCCAAAGTTACTTAATTATGCAAATTGACAAGGGGGGTCCTGGGAGTCCCTCTGCCAGACATTAGTCCTGGTTACAAGGGACTTGCCCAGAGTCTTTAGCTCACTATCTTTCACAGAGAAGAAATATCCCAAACATATCAGCCTTTGTCCTGCCCTGGGGCAGTCCAGCACCGAAATGCTAGGCAATTCTCCTCTGAACAAGAGTACCAACAGCATCCCCAGACACGTGTTTCGGTCTGGTTGGACCTCATCAGTAGGGAGGAGCTGTGCCTCTCTAAGAATAGTGAGCAAGTGGTCCACGTCTGGATTCCCCTAGTAACTTAGGGTGAGACCCAAAGTTACTTAATTATGCAAATTGACAAGGGGGGTCTTTGGAGTCCCTCTGCCAGACATTTGTCCTGGTTATAAGGGACTTGCCTAGAGTCTTTAGCTCACTATCTTTCACAGAGAAGAAATATCCCAAACATATCAGCCTTTGTCCTGCCCTGGGGCAGTCCAGCACCAAAATGCTAGGCAATTCTCCTCTGAACAAGAGTACCAACAGCATCCCCAAACACATGTTTCGGTCTGGTTGGACCTCATCAGTAGGGTGGAGCTGTGCCTCTCTAAGAATAGTGAGCAAGGGGTCCACGTCTGGATTCCCCTAGTAACTTAGGGTGAGACCAAAAGTTACTTAATTGTGCAAATTGACAAGGGGGGTCCTGGGAGTCCCTCTGCCAGACATTAGTCCTGGTTAGAAGGGACTTGCCCAGAGTCTTTAGCTCACTATCTTTCACAGAGAAGAAATATCCCAAACATATCAGCCTTTGTCCTCCCCTGGGGCAAGCCAGCACCAAAATGCTAGGCAATTCTCCTCTGAATAAGAGTAACAACAGCATCCCCAGACACGTGTTTCGGTCTGGTTGGACCTCATCAGTAGGGAGGAGCTGTGCCTCTCTAAGAATAGTGAGCAAAGGGCCCACGTCTGGATTCCCCTAGTAACTTAGGGTGAGACCCAAAGTTACTTAATTATGCAAATTGACAAGGGGGGTCCTGGGAGTCCCTCTGCCAGACATTAGTCCTGGTTAGAAGGGACTTGCCCAGAGTCTTTAGCTCACTATCTTTCACAGAGAAGAAATATCCCAAACATATCAGCCTTTGTCCTGCCCTGGGGCAGTCCAGCACCGAAATGCTAGGCAAATCTCCTCTGAACAAGAGTACCAACAGCATCCCCAGACACATGTTTCGGTCTGGTTGGACCTCATCAGTAGGGAGGAGCTGTGCCTCTCTAAGAGTAGTAAGCAAGGGGTCCACGTCTGGATTCCCCTAGTAATTTAGGGTGAGACCCAAAGTTACTTAATTATGCAAATTGACAAGGGGGGTCCTGGGAGTCCCTCTGCCAGACATTAGTCCTGGTTACAAGGGACTTGCCCAGAGTCTTTAGCTCACTATCTTTCACAGAGAAGAAATATCCCAAACATATCAGCCTTTGTCCTCCCCTGGGGCAGTCCAGGACCGAAATGCTAGGCAATTCTCCTCTGAATAAGAGTACCAACAGCATCCCCAGACACGTGTTTCGGTCTGGTTGGACCTCATCAGTAGGGAGGAGCTGTGCCTCTCTAACAATAGTGAGCAAAGGGTCCACGTCTGGATTCCCCTAGTAATTTAGGGTGAGACCCAAAGTTACTTAATTGTGCAAATTGACAAGGGGGGTCCTGGGAGTCCCTCTGCCAGACATTAGTCCCGGTTACAAGGGACTTGCCCAGAGTCTTTAGCTCACTATCTTTCACAGAGAAGAAATATCCCAAACATATCAGCCTTTGTCCTGCCTTGGGGCAGTCCAGCACCAAAATGCTAGGCAATTCTCCTCTAAACAAGAGTATCAACAGAATCCCCAGACATGTGTTTCGGTCTGGTTGGACCTCATCAGTAGGGAGGAGCTGTGCCTCTCTAAGAATAGTGAGCAATGGGTCCACGTCTGGATTCCCCTAGTAACTTAGGGTGAGACCCAAAGTTACTTAATTATGCAAATTGACAAGGGGGGTCCCAAAGACTGATATGTTTGGGATATTTCTTCTTTGTGAAAGATAGTGAGCTAAAGACTCTGGGTAAGTCTCTCATAACCAGGACTAATGTCTGGCAGATGGACTCCCAGGACCCCCCTTGTTAATTTGCATATTCAAGTAACTTTGGGTCTCACCCTAAGTTACTAGGGGAATCCAGATGTTGTTAGGGAGAATTCTCTCTTTAGGCTGAATTTCCTAACCTGGTGAGTCCCCCAGCAGCTTTGCTGGATTTCTGGAGTTTGTTTTTTCTCCTGCCAAGAGTGAGACTCTTTTTCTCCCACTCTTGGACATGATTTATGGTGTTCCTTTGACTGTTAATGTGTTTTATGGGCTATGGGGTCCTTTACTCCATAGGGTCTCATGTGTTTTTATTAGGTGTGTTAGACAGCACCCTCCGTGCAGTAACACAGGGGTGTCATAGTGACCCCCCACCATAGACTCCATATCCTGGGACTGACTACTGTCTCCCAGGGCATGTAAAGTCACCATTGGCTTTACTAGCCCCAAATTATTAACAGAAACCAGTACAAACCATCATATTGTGGACATACTGGTCGGGGCAATTCGATTGTCCTGGGGTCTGTTAGTCGAGGGGGCACGTCTCCGTCCCCCCTGATTGAGTTTTGGCTGGTGGCAGTGGAAAGTACGTTTTATATTCGACCGCAAATATTTTCCTATGGGATTTTCCCATTGTTCGAGGCTACCAACTTTAATTATTTAATTCTCATAGCCTCGAACATACCGCCGGTTTATTTATTAATATTAATTCGCCGGTTGGTATTTTTTGCCAGGACTCGATTCTAAAATGGCGTTTGTGTTCTCTTCTGTGACTCCAACCCAAGTCGAGCCCTTTGTTCCACTTTTTGGCGGGCTTCTCTACAGAAGCCTCCAAAAGTGGTGCCACTCTGTCTGGGTACCACAGGGGGTGTGGGAGGGGGTTTAGGCACCCTGGACTGAGTTACCTTGGTAACTCAAGTAGCACTCTTGTGTGATTGGCCCAAGTGGTGAGCCGGCCGGCTCACCACTTAGCATGTTTGATTGACAGCTAGGCTGAGTGAATGGGGGTATGCTGCATAAAAGCAGGGCTTTGGGGACTGGAACTTCAGAAGTCGCCACAGGACCTGAGAATCCAACGAGGGAGAAGCTGAGCCGACCTACCATGACGACACCACTGGTGGAGCCCTGCGGAACCGACTCACCACTTCCCGACGACAGAGAAGATCTCCCGGCTGGAGAGGCTTCTTCCCCTGACTGGTGGGCACAACCAGTTTTACCTTCCTTCTTCGCAACCCAGACCGGTTTGTGGTCGAACTGCCCGTGCCAAGCACCCCGGCGGCTGGATAGCCACTCACCACTGAACCGCGAATCAACGGACCGCTCCGTGTACCTGAGAAACTCTGCGGCTGGTTTCTTCCCTGGCAGTGCAACAGACTCCTGTCTTCCTCCACGACGAGATCCTCTCTTCCCCCGGACGAAGCACCAACTTGCATGCGCTGCCAGGAACAACTGCCCCCGCTGGAGCGTTCTCACCACTTTAAGGTACCGCGTCCGCCAGGCCTCCCTTTCTAAAGATTGCTACAAGGTAATAATAACTCCTTAACCTTCTGGGCTGGGCTGGCCGCCTTGACCCTCTAGCTGGTCCCTTTCTTTGGTCCACCTCCTTTTTGAACCGTTACAAGACTTTTGTGCACTGCAACTGTGTGACCTTGGACACATTTCATTTGATCCTCTTAAAGTGGATCCGGCCTATTGAACTCTAACTTCACGGTTTTTACTTTGCCTTCCTCTCTTGTTATGTTCTTGTAAAAGTGTTGGGATCTGTTTCAACTTGTTCTCTGCTTTTCTCTCCCTTTTAAAAACGAACTATTAGAGTGCCATCTACGTTAAGCACTCACCGCTGTCTGAAAATAAGTGGGGCTTTACTTAAGACTTGTCTAATATTCTTTTAAGGGAGTGTATATGTCAAGATCCGAGTCCACCTCCCCTTTCTCCTCACTTGACTCCTCCGAGGTAACTTCGTAAGGATCCGTCTTGGTCTTGCTGGGTTTCTCTTTAGCTCTTGGTCCCTTGCCTTTCTGAGTTCTGGTCTTCTTTTCGTGAAGGTAAGGTCTGGCCCCTCCGGAGGCCACCCTGACAGAGGAGTAGGCCTGTCACAGGGGAACCCCAGGGGGCCAGCCTCAGCTCTAGGGAAAAAGCCCGTAGGCAGAAAAAACCATAGTCCGTAGGTGGGTTCCGAAGATGGGGTCTTTAGATGGTACAAATCCTTAAGGTTGAATTTCCTGGATATTAGGTAAAAGGACGTACTCAGTGCTATTGAAGAAAATGTCAAGACACAGAGTGGAAGGGTCTTAAACCCAGAGCGAGAGATAGGTAAGGAAAGGAGGGTCAAATATAGTCTATGAAGGTTAGCTGAGAATATGAGAACAATATCTTGTCGAGTCAGGAAGAGGAAGGTAGGTATGTTCTGAGTAGCCCAAAACAGCGTAGTGCTATATGACTACGGCGGAGAAGGAAGGAAGAACCCCGCTGGGAAGCAGCACGCCGAGAAGGCAGGGAGGTAGGAGTAAGAGCCCGAAACAGCGTAGTGCAAGATAACCACGGCGGAGAAGGAAGGAAGAACCCCGCCGGGAAGCAGCACGCCGAGACGGCAAGGAGGTAGGAATAGGTAGCGCAGAAGCGGCAAAGCGCAGCGCTTCTGCGCTCGTTAGAGACAGAATGTACAAGACTGAAGGGCTGAGAGGGCCGCTGATAGCGGAACCAGCTAGGAAGCTCCTGTTAAAGGACGCGGAGACCCGTGCAAGAAGCACCTCCGTGGCCGGAAAAGGAGGAAGACCAGGCAGCAGTAATGTTAAAAAAAACAGAAAGTTAGAGCGAAGAGATGAGTGCGAGGAGGAGAGGCACCGTACCAGAGACAGCGGCGGTGACCTCGAACTAAAGTAGAAAGCTAGCGAACACGGGAAAAAAAGACAACAGACAGAGATATTAACACACAGGGAAGGAACAGAAGGTTTGATATCAAGGGAGTAAACACAGGATGGCAGTAGTCCAAAGTCGGAGCGTTGAGAAAGTAAACAAGCCACAGATACAACGCGCCGAAAAGTGGGCGGAGCCTGGTATTATAGGCTCCGGCGCCATGTTGGGTGAGGACTAGACCGTTCACCGTCGGAACCGCCAGCGGTTCCAATGTTTCCAATCCTGACAGTATATCTTTTAGTGACTGAGTTTTTGAATTGCTTACTATTAGTGCCTGTGTGTTTTTCTAGATGTGGTTTTAAATAAATAATTATATCTCTTTTACACCAAGTCCTGGTCAGTGTTTGCTTGTTCTACTGTGTTCTCTTGACCTATTGTGAATACTCTGTATACTGCCTAACTCTTCTTGAGGGAAGTCTGACTGCTCAGCCACAGCTACCAAGTGAATCTGTGTGGTACAGACTGCTACCAAGTGGGTTTACTGCCAAACACCTGTAGTCTTAAATCTTTTGCAGTGGTCCCAGAGGGAACTGCACAGGTTTCTGCGTAACACTGGTGTACAGCGATGGGATTTGTATTGAGTATACACTTTAGAGTGCTTGTTGAACACTTTAGGATAACTAACCACAGAGCTTAGCACTAAAAAGCTGATTTTCTGACTATGGCCCTCATTACGACCCTGGCGGAATTCGGAAAACGATGGCGGAAATGCAATACCGCCATCGAATAGCGCTCGGTGCGACTATGACCCGTCACCGCAAAGTACGAAGCCATTAGCGACACCGTAGTGAACGCCAACGCTAACTGCACCAAGCACGTGCGCGCGCGCCATGCCAAACCGTAAACACCACCATGGCGCAAGGGTACGCTAATTCCGACCCTAGCGGACATGTACCTAACGCCATCAAGCATGGCGGAATGTACCATTCCGCCATGGTGAGAAGTACGGCATCGCGAATCAACCGTAAACGGCCCCACTGAGTGCCTGTACACCGCTCCCTGCCCACAAAGTACAACTCCCCGTAGGTGCAATGAAGTCACAATGCAACCATTGAAATGTACAAGTCACCCATGCATGCCAACGAACAAAAGAAACACAACAGGGGCCAATGGGAGCTGCAGGGCACAGATGGCACGAATACAGAAGCCATCCCAATGGACATGACCACAGTCCCCCACCAAGAAACGCACGCAAACACAGGCACCTGTGACCAGCAATATTCCGAAAATCACATCATTCCACCAGTCCACCTGGCTGACCGGCATCTGTTACACAAAACCCAATCCCCCGCCCCTGAGCATGACAACATTCAAACAGTCATATTGGCAGCCCCCATCCCTGACCTCACGGGCTTCGTAGGCAAACGCGCCCAGTACAGTACCACGCAACTAAACTCCGAAGCTGGAACCCAATGCAGATCTCCTCACAATACATCGCTCCCCAAATAGGAATATGCCACATCACTTGCAAAGAAGAACGCTACACGGGCCAAATCAGAATAGAAATTTAATGCACAACAAAATCACCAAGCCCATACAGCCATCAGGCCATGAACTCCAAAACACATTTCACCATTGTGGGCTGCATCCGCAAGAAATGACCAGCCACTACTTGTGTGACGCCCTGTTCCATCATGGTACACAGAGCCACATTCACGTACGAAAAGGCAACATGGAAGCGCACAGAACCGCAGGGCCGTCCCAATGGGGAGGCACTAGTCCAGCTGAAAGGCCGAAATGTTGCTCCGAGCCACCAGTACTGCGTAAGGGCATGTGGCCCATTGGCGATCGTCCCATAAGATCGTAATGCAGCTCCACTGATTAACACGAAGCAGCAGGTGTCGGGAGTAAAAGCCATCTGCAGGAGTGGCATACAGATGGCAGTGGCAAAAGGGGAGGAGATACCTGTCAACCAAAAGAAAAGAAAAAGAACAGAAAGGCCATCAGAACTACATTCGAACAACTCACTTCAATGATCACACTAAATCCACAGCCATATGCATGCTAGCCCACTCCAAAGGTTCATCACCACCCAAAAACCACTTGCGACTCATAACTATCTATATCGAGGTGTAAACACCATCACAAACGAGTGTACCTGTGCATGCGTCTGTCAAAACAGAATCCATCAGATGGGATTGGTAACGTGCATGGACACAAGTGTCTGAGGGCGCGTCGAGACAGGGAGGGCTCAACAAGGCCAGATAGACGATGGTCCCACTATGGCAGCCCTGCATCACATAGCGTAGGGGAGGCGGATAGATTCCAAGAAGCCCTGTACATGGCAAACTCTGTATCAAATCACCTGCCCATGCATCCATTCATCATTCCCTCATCCCGGGATTAAAACGCCTGAATATTTACTCACATAACATTAGAAATATCCATTGAGTCTGTGCGTTATGCAGCCTGCAAAATCCACAGTGCCCCAGCCCGTAATTCCAGTGTAGTGAAGTAACATGTATTTGGGAACATCCGGCCTCATCGCCCACGTCGCTATTGCGCATCCCAAACCATTCATATCAATCATTGCATCCTCGCCATGGCCCCTGTCCCAAGGACATTGAACAATAGTACGTTATATTTGCAGTCAGACCTGTGGGCATTTCCTCGCCGCTAGCTGAAAACCGAAAGCGCCGCCCTTCGAATTCCTCATTTGCAACATCACGTCGAAGAGGCATCTGTGGCCGTTTGAAATCACTAATTAATCCATCGAGTGCGGCTGTGTGTGAAAATGGCAACTGCCTTCACCCACAAATGGGACGCCCCGCCCGTCGTTGCAACTCGGTACAGTGATGCATGAGGGCCCACCGTTACTCGAGTACTACGTTCCACTGACCCTTCACAAGTCTGTTCGCGACTGCACAGATAGTATGTGAAACAATGGGACCACAGCAGAATGAACATGTCAACCAATGTTACACGGCCATCGGGTACAAATACATGATTGCAATAGCAAGATGCCATTCCTCGAATTGCAGCGTTGTGTGCGGGACGTGCTCGGCCAAAGGGGAGAGCAGTATGCACAGGTGGAATGAATCACCACAGGTGGAGGCCATACAGCCTGAAAACACATAAATTGCACACCCAGTCTCCTCCCACGACCACACCGAAATGCTACCGGCAGGACTCGCGATGTTGGCCCTGGGGGACCTGATAGCACTGCAAGTACTCCAACTCCAAGAAGGAGACGAACACCAACTACAACCGGCCGCACGGAGGAGACGCAGGGGGAGGAGGAGGGCAAGGCAGGGCCAGCAAGGGCCGCCAGCACAGCCACTACCACCACGCAGGCAGCCCGCAATCCCACGCCTCCGAGCACATCCGTTCAACCTCACTGATGAGCAGATCCACACCCTCTACCGTCTGGACCGGGACACCATAGCCGCCATTGTGGACATGACACAGGCTGACCTTGTCAGCATGATAGATAGCCCAACCGCCATCCCACCCCTACTGAAGGTGGTGTCTGTACTCCACTTCCTGGCCACAGGCACCTACCAGCACACAGTCGGACAGTTGCATGGCATTTCTCAGCCACTGTTCTCACGGAAACTATTGCAAGTGCTCGATGCCCTCCTGCAGCACGCAGACGACTACATCTCTCTACCACACTCGGAGCAGGAAATTACCAACACAAAAGTGGGATTCCATGCACTTGCCGGCATACCGGGTTGCATTGGTGCCATCGACTGCACCCATGTGGAATTGGTCGTCCCACATGCCATGGAGGCCCAGTACCGCAACCGAAAACAATTTCATTCTCTGAATGTACAAATGGTGTGTGACTCCAACAGGATCATTACACATTGTTGTGCCAGATTCCCTGGATCAACCCATGATTCTATGGTCTTGAGGAACTCTACAATACCACGCTACATGGAGCGACACGCAGGGAACAGATCCTGGCTACTCGGTGAGTCTCATTACATGCATGATAATGTGGGGTATGTGATTCGGCAATGACCTGGCAGGAAGGGGGGGGGGTGTGCGTACGTAGCAATGGCATTCCACATCATACGTTTATCGTCCACATACAGGTGATGCTGGATATCCACTGAAGAGATGGCTCCTCACACCAGTCCGGAACCCACGGGACCAGCATGAGGAGGACTACAACCATGCCCACTCACGTACCCGTGTAGTCATTGAACAGGCATTCGGCCTACTGAAGGGTCGTTTCCGCTGCCTCAGCAGGTCTGGCGGGGCACTCCTGTACCGCCATGAGAAGGTTGCAAAGATGGTGATGGCATGTGTCATGCTCCACAACATGTGCGTACGTAGAAATGTGCCCATGCCCCCTGACGCAGAACTGCAAGCACCTGATGATGGTCATGATGAGGGCGGGATGTGGCAGCACCTCAAGGAGTCTGCGAGGCACCGGAGGGCCGTGACATTCGTCAGCATCTCATTGATGTATGCTTCTAGCACTCACGCCTGGTGGCTGATACATGGACACGGGACTCGTGGCACTGTGTGTGTCTGGGACATGCACAATATGGACTGTACGCCTATGATGGCCTAGTACACAAAGATCAATGTCCACACATCTCATTGGTTGATCGTGCACTGTTTATGGCATATGTGATATCATGTTGTACACCCTATCGACCCGCCACCCAAGTGAGCCCAACACACCCCCTCCACCCTCCTACCTCCCCCCCGAACACCAGTGTCCAAAGATGCTCATTGTCAGTGGGCAGTCGCTATTGCAAGCCCCCTCTGCGGGTATCAGGGGCACCCCTGCCTGTGGAGCGCAGGTTCCTCCCAGATCTACGTTGGGGGCTGCCCTGGACGGAACTTGCAACGGATGATGTCTCTGCCTGCTCACGTCCATGCATGTCCCTAAGGGTTTGCGAGAGCTCAGTGAGCACACGGCGCACTGCGGCAAGTTCGGCACATACGTCCTTGGACGTCGCATGCAGTTCCCCCCTCAGGCTCTCGGTGCTTCTCTCCATTTGGACTCCCAGGCTCTCGGTGCTACTCTCCATTTGTGCCCTTAGTGTCTCTGTACCTCTCTCCATTTCTGCCCTAAGTGTCTCAGTTGATGTTTCTATGTCTGCCTTAGTGCCCCCACATTCATCGGCATGGTCCTTGAGGAGCGTGGCCAGTTGCTGCTGTTGCACGATTAACTGGTCGAGGGACTGTTGCCTCTGCTGGGCCATGGCCATTTGCGGGGGTGTCACAGAGGGGCTGTTGACCTCATGTTGCCTTGCCACAGAGCTTGTGGGGGATGGCCAGTCGTCGTCTTGTGGGTGCCCCTGCGTGGTATCCTCATGGTGTACGGGATGGAACAGACAGGGGGATTGAGACAGGTCATGGATGGATCTGACTTCGACATCCCCGTCTTCTGTGTCGGAGCATGCTGCCATCAATGGGGTGTCACCTATGGTGCTGCTGCCACTAGAGGCAGTGCCTTCTGTGGCATCCGTTGGGGGGACCTATGGTGGTGGTGGTGTGGGCATGCTGGCTGCTGGGGTGCCTGTTGATGTTCCCTCCTCTGTGCTGCCACCTGATTTGTGCTGCTGCCGTGTCTTGATGCGTGCAGCTGAGGTGGAGGGTCTTTGGCCGTTGGTCTTGGCCCTCTTTGCAGGTGTGCTGGTAGGGGTGTCCTGATGCTCGTCGTTTGGATCGGACCCTGTGGTGGAGTAAAGGAGGGCGAGGGTTATTGATGGGTCTGTGGGAATTGGAATGGCATTGTATCACATGCATTGGGGTGGTACCTGAGGGTGATTTGGGTCGGGGCCTTGGAGGTGCTTTCATTTGTGTGTGGAGTGAGGGTGCAGTTGTTTGGCAGCCTGCAGTTAGGGTGTGCCTGCTGCACGTGTAGTGCGTGTTTTAGGGGTTTTTAATTATTTATGTATTTATTGTGGGTTTTAACGTGCGCTATCAGGCCGATGTGTGTGGACGTTCTCCTGGACATGTGTTTCTGTTGCACTATGTGGACACATGGTACTTCACATGGATGGACTTTGTGGATTTGGCATTGTTTTATCTGGCCCACCTACCTGAATCTTCGGATGTCTGCACTCCTTTCTCCATCCCTCCGACTCCCTCTATGCTCTCCATTCCGATGGTGGAGGCACAGATTTCTTCCCAGGGGGTCAACTTGATGGGTGATTCAGGACCTCCCCCGGTGGCTGTGGCAATGTTGCGGTTGGCAGAGAGTATGCTGCGGACGCGTATCCGCAGGTCGTCCCATCGCTTTCGGCATTGCTGTGGGGTGCGGGGTGCGGTCCCCACCGCACTTACCCGCTGTGCCACCAGAGCCCATATGGCCTTCTTGTTTGCAAGTGCCGTCCTGGTCATTTGCGTGCAGAAGACGACGGCAGCATTCTCCTGGAGGGTCTCTGTTAGCACGGTGAGTTCCTCACGGGAGAAGTGGACCTGCCGCTTGCGGTCGCACGCTTTCTTCGCTACTTTTCCCATTTTTCTTGGTTTCGCTAGGGTGGATGACGGGTTGGGGTGTGTCTCAGGGTAGTGTTTTTAGTGGTTGTGTGGTTTTAGTGGTTTTATAGGTGTACGCGGGATGTTTCCCGTTCCGGGCCCATGTTTTTACTTCCGTTTCCGTATATTTCCGGTCACCGTACTTTCCGGTAGGCGCACACTGCGGTGTCCGCTGTGATGGGTGGCGGTATTGCACCTAGGGCGCCGTACGGCGGCGGTGTGGGCCGTTTTGGGGTCATTTCCGCCATCGCGGACTTTGCACTTCCGCCATGCCGTGGTGCTCGTGCCCGATGGGTCGGAATGGGCCGCACTTTGCTCCTTCGTGCAATGGCGGAAACGCTATTTACGCTGTGGCGGTCCGGTCAGTCACTTTCCGCCAGGGTCGTAATGAGGGCCTATGTCTGCTATGGAGAGTTATACCCTAGAATCATTGTCTGCCAAAACTGCTGATTGCTTAAAAGTATTGTGTAGACATAAGAATCTCTCTGTGAAGGGCAGGAAAATGGAACTTATAGAAAGATTGTTAGAAAACCAAAGTCTGGGTGGTACAGAGGAATCTAACCCCCCAGCAAATGTAGAAAACAGTGATGGTATTGATCTGAATCAAAGACTTGATAATGAGTCAGAAGAGGAAAGTGAACCTAATGAAGTTAGCCACTCTGAGCATCTATCGGCCTTACCTACTGGGCCTATACCAGGTCCCACATGTAACCCTGCTTATTTTGAACTTGAAAAAATGAAGCTTGAATTTGTTTTATTGCTCAATCTGAAAGAAACCAAGAGCTAGAGTTCAGAAGAATGAATGCCCAGGCTGAGCAGAAGCAAGCTGAGTTAAGACTCAGAGAAATAGAGCTTAATCACGAATTAGAAATGAAAAAGTTGTCTGTGGAAAATGCTTCTCTCTCCTCTGGTTCTTCTAAGAGTTCCAGTCCCAAAAGACCCCGTATGCCTAAGGAATTAGTGGGTATGTATGAACCTAGATTGGTTGAAAATGTTTGAGTATAATCATGGGCTCCAGGACATCACAGGGAATGAGTTACTTCCCTGGTTGTTCTCTAGGCTTCCCCCTGTTGCAACTGATGTGGTAATGGAGTTGGGGGAGGTGGATAAGAAGGATTATGAATGTGTGAAACTAGCTTTAATAGCTAGATTTGGGAAGATCCCTTCCCAGTACCTTAAGAGGTTTAGGACCCTCAAACAGCATGATGGTACCCCTTCGGCTACCTGGGTGAGTGAGTGTTTGAAAAACTTAGAGGGATGGATTAAGGGTTACAAGGTGAACACTTATGAGGGACTGAGAAATCTTGTAATGTTGGAGTCAATTTATGATGCCTGCTCTCCTGAGCTCAGACAGCACTTGGCTGATTCAAAGGAATTAGATCCTAGAAGACTAGCTAAGGCTGCTGACTTGTGGGTTGCCAACAGGGCTACTCACAAGGATTCAGGGGTCACTCAGAAAAAGGATGAGGGAAAGCAGCCACCAAAAGGGAACCAAGAGATTTCTAATACCTCCCAACCCAAAGAGGGCCCCAAACAACAAAATAACCAGGGTAAGCCCCAGGGTAAACCACAACAGGCTAGTGTACCTTCTGGTCACAAACCAGAAGGAGGTCAGGCCAAGCCACCCTTCCAGAGAGCATTTGGAACATGCTATCCCTGTGGGGCAACTGACAACATCAAATGAGATCCCAGATGTAAGGGTAAACCTACAGGGATCAGCACAGTCTCCTTAGCCTTCACTCCTGAGGAGGAAGCCCAAATGGCCAGTGCTCACTTTGAAGTCTTTGCTGAAGAACCTGTGGGTCTTCAAGCAAGTGTAACAGTAGAGTCCATGGGTCTGGTTAGTGATCAGAATAGGAGGGTGTACAACTCCATACCAGAAAACTCTAAAGTTTATTATATGGACAGTGTTCTTGTCAATGGCCAGGATACTCCTGCCAGGCGAGACTCTGGGGCCAGCAGAACAGTAGTGGATGAAAGCTTTTTCAGGCCTGAGGATGTTGATAAGGCACCCACAGGTCCCACTAAGATGTCTCGAGGCCCTGTCCAAATGGTTCCAATTCTACCAGCCCTCATTCGGTGTAATGACATGACAGTGTTGATTCCTGTCAGTGTTCAGACTGAGGTGCCTGGGAGAGTCCTGTTGGGGAATGATCTAAGAACTCTAGGAGTAGTATCCAGTACCCCCAGGCCTCCCAGTATGGAGACCCAGAACCAAACCAAATTGGCTAGAGAGGCCACCTTAAGGAACCACTCTAAGCCTGTGGGAACCTCTACTGAGACCCCCACTACAAGCCCTGGTGTTGGTAAATTGACCTCTAACCCAGGCAAATTTCAGGCTAAAATGTTAGGGAAATGGGAGCCCCAACCAAGCTCCATCATTGTTCCCCCAGTTATGGAGTCTGTGACTCCCCCTGCTTCTGAGGAAGAGGTGGATAGACCTACTGGAACCCTAACTAGGCCTAAGAGAACTGGTCATTCTCAGTGCTGGTGGAAAACCAGAAAAGAAAAGTCTAAGGCCAAAAACCTTCAGACTGTTGGACCTTCCACAGAAGACTCCAACCCAATTCCTAGACTTAAGGGGGATACTGCTAAAGTAGGTAAAGGTAGATCTAAGAGGAAGGAGAAGCATGTACCTTGCTTATCTCCATCCCCTCCAACCAAGAGGCCTAAAACCCAACCGTCTCCCAACAGAGAGGTGGTGAGGACCTCTGGAGGCCCCTCTAGATCTAAGGGAATCCTTTATAAGGACTCCTTGAAAAAGCCTAACTCAGGTTCAGAAGTTGTAACAACTTCTGAGGGACTGGTCAACCAGATCCCCTATAACTTTAAAAAGACTGATGTTCCTCAAAGGGTTTGTAAATCATATAGCTTACAAAGGAAAACCTTTGATTTGACCATAGAACATAGGTCAGGGTGTCACCACCAAAATGCTGATGGTCTCTCTAGGATGTATGTCATCGACTAGAGGTATGAGATTCATCCAGGAGTGGATTAAATCCTCCTGTCCCTTAGTCTGGGGGGGGGGGTTAGGGAGAATTCTCTCTTTAGGCTGAATTTCCTAACCTAGTGAGTCCCCCAGCAGCTTTGCTGGATTTCTGGAGTTTGTTTTTTCTCCTGCCAAGAGTGAGACTCATTTTCTCCCACTCTTGGACATGATTTATGGTGTTCCTTTAACTGTTAATGTGTTTTATGGGCTATGGGGTCCTTTACTCCATAGGGTCTCATGTGTTTTTATTGGGTGTGTTACACAGCACCCTCCGGGCAGTAACACAGGGGTGTCATAGTGACCCCCCCCACCATAGACTCCATACCCTGGGACTGACTACTGTCTCCCAGGGCATGTAAAGTCACCATTGGCTTTACTAGTCCCAAATTATTAACAGAAACCAGTACAAACCATCATATTGTGGACGTACTGGTCGGGGCAATTCGATTGCCCCGGGGTCTGTTAGTCGAGGGGGCACGTCTCCGTCCCCCCTGATCGAGTTTTGGCTGGTGGCAGTGGAAACTACGTTTTATATTCGACCGCGAATATTTTCCTATGGGATTTTCTCATTGTTCGAGGCTACCAACTTTAATTATTTAATTCTCATAGCCTCGAACATACCGCCGGTTTATTTATTTAATATTAATTCGCCGGTTGGTATTTTTTGCCAGGACTCGATTCTAAAATGGCGTTTGTGTTCTCTTCTGTGACTCCAACCCAAGTCGAGCCCTTTGTTCCACTTTTTGGCGGGCTTCTCCACAGAAGCCTCCAAAAGTGGTGCCACTCTGTCTGGGTACCACAGGGGGTGTGGGAGGGGGTTTAGGCACCCTGGACTGAGTTACCTTGGTAACTCAAGTCGCACTCTTGTCTGATTGGCCCAAGTGGTGAGCCGGCCGGCTCACCACTTAGCATGTTTGATTGACAGCTAGGCTGAGTGAATGGGGGTATGCTGCATAAAAGCAGGGCTTTGGGGACTGGAACTTCAGAAGTCGCCACAGGACCTCAGAATCCGACGAGGGAGAAGCTGAGCCGACCTACCACGACGACACCACCGGTGGAGCCCTGCGGAACCGACTCACCACTTCCCGACGACAGAGAAGATCTCCCGGCTGGAGAGGCTTCTTCCCCTGACTGGTGGGCACAACCAGTTTTACCTTCCTTCTTCGCAACCCAGACCGGTTTGTGGTCGAACTGCCCGTGCCAAGCAACCCGGCGGCCGGATAGCCACTCACCACTGAACCGCAAATCAACGAACTGCTCCTTGTACCTGAGAAACTCTGCGGCTGGTTTCTTCCCTGGCAGTGCAACAGACTCCTGTCTTCCTCCACGACGAGATCCTCTCTTCCCCCGGACGAAGCACCGACTTGCATCCGCTGCCAGGAACAACTGCCCCCGCTGGAGCGTTCTCACCACTTTAAGGTACTGCGTCCGCCAGGCCTCCCTTTCTAAAGATTGCTACAAGGTAATAATAACTCCTTAACCTTCTGGACTGGGCTGGCTGCCTTGACCCTCTAACTGGTCCCTTTCTTTGGTCCACCTCCTTTTTGAACCGTTACAAGACTTTTGTGCACTGCAACTGTGTGACCTTGGACACATTTCGTTTGATCCTCTTAAAGTGGATCCGGCCTATTGAACTCTAACTTCACGGTTTTTACTTTGCCTTCCTCTCTTGTTATGTTCTTGTAAAAGTGTTGGGATCTGTTTCAACTTGTTCTCTGCTTTTCTCTCCCTTTTAAAAACGAACTATTAGAGTGCCATCTACGTTAAGCACTCACCGCTGTCTGAAAATAAGTGGGGCTTTACTTAAGACTTGTCTAATATTCTTTTAAGGGAGTGTATATCTTTTAGTGACCGTGTTTTTGAATTGCTTACTATTAGTGCCTGTGTGTTTTCCTAGATGTGGTTTTAAATAAATAATTATATCTCTTTTACACCAAGCCCTGGTCAGTGTTTACTTGTTCTACTGTGTTCTCTTGACCTATTGTGAATACTCTGTATACTGCTTAACTCTTCTTGAGGGAAGTCTGACTGCTCAGCCACAGCTACCAAGTGAATCTGTGTGGTACAGACTGCTACCAAGTGGGTTTACTGCCAAACACCTGTAGACTTAAATCTTTTGCAGTGGTCCCAGAGGGAACTGCACAGGTTTCTGCCTAACAGACGTGGACCCCTTGCTCACTACTCTTAGAGAGGCACAGCTCCTCCCTACTGAAGAGGTCCAACCAGACCGAAACACGTGTCTGGGGATGCTGTTGGTACTCTTGTTCAGAGGAGAATTGCTTAGCATTTCGGTGCTGGACTGCCCCAGGGCAGGACAAAGGCTGATATGTTTGGGATATTTCTTCTCTGTGAAAGATAGTGAGCTAAAGACTCTGGGCAAGTCCCTTGTAACCAGGACTAATGTCTGGCAGAGGGACTCCCAGGACCCCCCTTGTCAATTTGCATAATTAAGTAACTTTGGGTCTCCCCCTAAATTACTGGGGGAATCCAGATGTGGACCCCTTGCTCACTATTCTTAGAGAGGCACAGCTCCTCCCTACTGATGAGGTCCAACCACACCGAAACACATGTCTGGGGTTGTTGCTGGTACTCTTGTTCAGAGGAGAATTGCTTAGCATTTCGGTGCTGGACTGCCCTAGGGAAGGACAAAGACTGATATGTTTGGGATATTTCTTCTTTGTGAAGGATAGTGAGCTAAAGACTCTGGGTAAGTCTCTCGTAACCAGGCCTAATGTCTGGCAGAGGGACTCCCAGGACCCCCCTTGTTAAACTGCATAACTTCAGGTAAGTGTTGTTTGCACGCACTGTGATGAATTCCCCTGCCTAGTCCTAGGGATGCCCAAGGTGGTGAGTCAGGAGCCCGTCTGTCACTCTGGTCATTGGATGTTGGGCCGTGATAGGAATATGGAGAGAATGCCATCACATGTCCCCATCACACCACAGTATAGGCCAGTCCTGGTAACCTATAACCTAGTGTCTTTCCACACTGTCAATTAGGGCAAACCAGCTCTAAAAGCCTTGACCTTTCCCAAATCCCTTGTGAGACCTTGCAGGGAAATTATAATGCACCCCTCCCCAATTGAGAGACCCTGAATGTCAGGTCTTGTAGATGAGAGGCGAGCAGAGAGGAAACAGGGAAATTGAGAGGGGGATAAGGTAAGGAGACAAGGAATACACTTACTGTGGTAAACACAGTTGTGAACAAATATCTGTATCTTCAGCTGCTTCTCCACCCCACCAGATCCATATTCCTGATTCCAGAGCATATGCGCTGCCGCTGATGTCATGGACTTTCCTGGCTCTAGATATCATCTGAGTCCATGATCGTGCCTGGTTAACGCTGCGGTTCAAAGATGCCATTCAGCCCTTCTGCTGGTGATATCTTGCTGATATGTTATTCCCACAACACTCTAAGAGTTCCAAATGCCAGCAAGAAAACTGCTACCTGGTGCTTTCCGTTGCCCTTGTCTCACGACACCAGAACGAGAATTCTGCCTGAGCCTCCAGGGCAGGCATTAGGCCTTCAAAAAGGTTGGCGTAATGGGAGCAGGAACTGTGTCCCCTGTACTTCCTGACACCGAAGCGCCCTCTAGGCAGACCTAAAGTTTCAGCATGGAAAACAACACATTTCCCTTTAAAGGAAATAATTTCCCTTCACTTGACGATGGTGGCATGGTTTTAGATATAGTTGATGTTTCATATGATACATCAAAGTAATCAGTTCACAGTGTTGCGGGACCCGCACTGAACTCCGCAGCACGGAGGACTCAATGTTACAAAACCTGAACTTCCTTAAAGTTGAGAAAACATTGCAAAAAGCAAAATTACAGAAGTATTTTTCCTTGGCAAGAGATTCTCAAGCTTGGAACACAATTTCCCTGTTTCAAGGTGAACATTGAAATAAAGTGTTTACAAATGCTTCTAAGTGTGGTTCCAGCACATAATCCACATGCTGAAATACAGGATACCTCAGCTCAGCAAAGCATCAGGCAAGGTCAGAGAGAGAACATTTACATTTGAAAATAGTATGCAGGCCACGTATAG
This sequence comes from Ambystoma mexicanum, assembly GCF_040938575.1. NCBI lineage: Eukaryota > Metazoa > Chordata > Amphibia > Caudata > Ambystomatidae > Ambystoma > Ambystoma mexicanum. The sequence continues at coordinate 542,207,727 of NC_090928.1, read as the reverse complement.
GTTTTGTCCAGCCCGCCAAACCCAAAGCAGCATCAGGGGCACTCGGGGACAACATCATTCCAAGCCCTCATTTTTGGGAATGTTAAATGGTATTAGTTGATTAATGATTGTAAAGGTTCTAATGAAATGTAATTTTTTTTTCTCTTTGTGAACCAAATACAATAAAAAAAATAAAAACAATAAAACAAAAAAAAACCATCATTCCAAGCCCTCATTCCATGACAGAGGTGCAGACTCTCACTGAAAGTCTCGCCCAGGAGGAGGTGAGATCACAGTATAAAAGCACCCATGCATTTTCTCTTTAAGGGTTGCAGAAGGCTTATGTTTTAAAAAAGGCTGAAGACTGGAGAGGTGGATGGACAAAGCAGAGACAGGAGAGCAGGAGTAAGTGGGGTGAGCCAAGATGGTTAAGGTGTCATGAACCATCAAACTCACCCTTTCTGGGCCTCCTGGTCCCTGACACGTCGGGGTCTACACTCCATAATATTACCAACATGGCTGCAAGCCCAGAACACCGCTCACCAGTCTTCGCGTTCTACACAGCGTGCTCTATAAAGAGGCCACACCCCTGTGGCCCCGCACGTCTCAACGCTGCTGCTAGCTGTGATCGGACGTGTGCTCCGTACTCTTCCTGGTACTATTCTGTTGTTTCCTGGTTCCAGGAAACCCTTCTTCCAATCTACCTTCCCTCCTTCTTATCCAGCCTTCCCGGAATCCTTGCACCGCCTCCGCGTGCTTCTTATCCCTTTCTCTGAGTTTCCTGGAGTTTCCCCTTGATCCCGGACATCGAAGCTGAACGAACACTGGAAGTCGAGGACGGCCGAGCGGGCTTGTATAAGACCCGAACCATACGAAAGAAGACTCCTTCTAAAGAAGTCATCAGGCAACGAAAACAGGTGAGAAAGGGGGAAACCTGTGACACAAGGATTAGATGGTAACATATGAGGGCGAGGACAGGAGGAAGTGGTGAGAGTTAATATGGCAAAGGAGAAGGTGGAACATCAGACAGCGGGTGCTAAAGGAAAGAGGTGGTAATATCAGAAGGAGGAGAGTTAATGGTGAGGTGCTAAGACTACAAGGAGGGTGTTTGAAGGGGGACTTGATAACATTGCAGGAAGGAAGTGGAAGCCATGAGAAGGTGGAGAGAATCAGGGTGTAAGAGCAGGTAGTGAAACCTAAGGGGAAGTAGAAGATGATAACATCAAAGGCTGGAACTGACACAGATGAGGTAACCTCAGGAGAAGAGAGTGAGAGGGAGGAGGTTGAGGTGGGGGAGAAGTGCCAGGATGAGGTGAAGGTGGTAGAAAAGGTGATATGATATGATATGGCATTTATAACGCTTTGTACACAAGTGTTTCTAGGCGCCACAAGACAAGGGAGAGAAGTCAAAGGGAAGACAAGACAAACGATCTTACTAGGCCGTGTGTCATTCAGATCATTCAAGTGTGACAAGAGAAGTGCAGGAGAAGGCAGAGGGGGAAGTGGAAGGGAGAGGGAAGGGGGAAAGTGCGATCAGGGCATCAGGCTATGAGTAAGTGCAGCCCTGGTAGTGCGGCTCTGGGTAAGTGCAAGGAGGCATGGAAAGTTTCCTGTGTAACATCGAGGGGTGGGGGGGTGAATACCCCTTTAAAGATAGAACCCAGAGCAGCAGCAGGACTATAGGTGATAACATCTGTTGGTGAAACTAGACCCACTGGTAATACCTAGAAAGGAGGAACATCCGGTAGCAAAAGCAGAATCGAGGTGTAGGTGGGGAGCAGGTTAGACCGTTCCAGTGGACTGGGTTGTCACTTGGCAGGATTAGATGGTGGGAGGAGAAATGAGACAGGGTCAGGGAGAGTGCTTTGTGATTAGAGATGTGAGAGGAGATGAATTGGGGAAGCCCAGACAAAGCCAAGTCCCAGGGATCCACCCCCACCTTTCCCTGCCATCTTCCACTGACCTATCTTCTTGAACGACTTTGCACCCAGTTAAGTCTTAGGGTATGGGACCACTGGAAGCCTGCCCGGCTCCAGCAGATGGTCAGGGGGGCCATGCCCCCAAGGCTACTCCCTGGCCCCCCCTAGAAAGGAGGCCTTAAATGTGGGACCTGAGGGCGTGTGGGCATTTCGCTCTAAATGTGCAGTAGGAGCCTCAGAGATACTACCATTCTGAGAGGCTGCACTGCAGGAGGCCGGGCCAGGATTTTTTGCTTGCCCTGGACAATGCTCTATGCTCCACAGCCATGAAAACACAAATGACCAGGGAGATGAAGGGCCTTTCACAACTGTAAGTGAGATAGCACACTTACTCAAGCAGGCTGCCTACAACTATTTGCTCAAACCTAAAATCACAAAGTTGCCTTCTGTAATTTAAAGTATGTTCATTTGTTGTGGCAATATAGCGTTTTTTCACATCATGCTTAATATAATACTTAACTATATCAAACAATAAATGACAGGATGTTGCTTGCACACAGATTTCTGCAGAAGGTGTATCGACTGGGGGCTATAAGTGTGTCGAAGAAGGAAACTGACACAAAGGTGGCATGGTGGCGGTTATAGACTTTTATTTGTGCATAAAGAGGCCCTCACTATCCCTATCTTCTGAGAGGGGTTTCTCTGCCTCAACACTAATACTAAAGGATCCGTCAGAATGTCCGTCAAATCAAACTCCACTGTCCTGTGTCACAACCTACTTCTATCCCTCACACTACAACTAAAGGATAATCTAAGAGAAAGTTTGTACTCCAGGAGAATGTCTCCCTTCTCCTGATGCTCAGATAGTGTTTTAAAATAATGTTCTCTTGCAACAAGAATGCCAGGGGAATGACTCTCTTCCCTGGCTTGCAGGTTTCACACAGCCATTATATAATTTCCACATCCAGGAGAATGGTTTCCTTCTCCTGGTATGGATCTATGCAGTTTCCAATAAAGCCAGTGGGAATGACTCCCTTCCCCTGGCATCTCTAGCACAAGTACCACTTCGGAGCCAGGAGAATGACTCCCTTGTCCTGGCACAGTTCACGACAAGGCCAAAGGGAATGACTACCTTCCCCTGGCATCTTTAGAGTTTGTCCCAATACATTTAGCCCTTTCCCCAGTAGAATGACTCCCTTCTCCCAGTGTTTAAAAAGTTATTTCTCACGTTGTTCAGCTCGATGTACACTTTGCCATTCTGTTTTGGTGTTAGCAAAGTCCCGAATCCTTCTTTGTTGATCACTCGGCTTTGTGCCACCACTGCGTCGAGGACGTTCTCCTTGCTTGCTCAGTTCCCTTTTGTTGAGGTCCCAGACCCTTCTCTGGGGGTCAGTGGGCTTATTACTGCCACTGCAACAAATAAGCTCTCCTTGGAAGTTTTGTTTCCAACAGTTGGGTTCTTGGACCCATCTCTGGTGGTCAGTGGGCTTATTGCCACCACTGCAACGAGGAAGCTGGCCTTGGATGCTTATTTTACAATCGCTGTGGTCTCTGACCCATCTCTGGTCGTCAGTGGACTTGTCGCCACTGCGATGAGGAAACTCTCCACGGATGCTAGGTTTGAACTGGTTAGGGCAGAGAAGTTAGCCAATGTTAAGGGGTTCTTGGATGAGCTACTCCTTAATGAGAGGAATGGTAAAGAGCAATCTATTTGGGGAGGAGATTTTAACCCTAAAATGGGTCCAGGTGTGCCACATGATATACTAGACCCGTTGGAGGATTAGACATTGAATATCCCCTTGCCGAAGATGAAAGGTGAACAGGTGTGTGCTAAGGGTCTCCAAATGTGTTTTTGGTTCCTAGAATGGGGAATACGCACAGTGAATGGACACATAGCCCCGGACATACCAGGTAACCGCACATTCCACAATCATCAGGGTCCCTCGACAATTGATTACTTCTGTATCACCCTAGAATTGTGGATAGCATTGTGGGCTTTGAGGTGCTGATGAAGATCAGCAGTGACCATCAGCCTATATGCTTAAAATTGAACGGTGTGATAGGGGGGTTGGGCCACAAAGACATCCCAGCATGCCTGTTAAATCCGCATCCAGTTACGTCCAGGAGAATCAAATGGGAAAGAATACGGGAAACAAATTTAGATTTACACATCTTATCGGAGAACCTATCCCTTATTTATGATATTCTGGATAGTACTGCATCGGCCGGTCATGTAGTAGAACAGTTTAGGAAACTACAGGGGGTCTTGGCCAAGGGATTTACGATCACCCACAAGAGGAAGGATAAGCCCTGCAACAGAGGGTGATCTGATGAGGCTTGCACTGCCGCCAAGAGAGCTCTTTTAAGGGCCTTGAAAGCACAGATTTGCGCAAGAAAGGACATCACCCAGGCTAGGGCGCATTATCATTGGGAGCTAAAGAGAAGGAAGAAGGAAATAGAAGGGGAGCTATGGGAGGGCTTCCTGGATTCCTCGAGGAGGAATTACCAGAAGGAGTTTTGGGAGTTTGTGAAAGGGGGTGCATCCGATTCCAAAGGGGAGAAGCCTAGCGGCATGTTTGTGGAAGATGTGGCATGGGTGGGGTACTTTGGTGACCTGTTTGGTGGTGGGTCTCAAGCAGGAAGTCAAGGGAGAAGTGACCCTCCTTTACAGTTTGCGTTAGAGGTGGTGTCTCGAGCCATCCTGCAACAGGCCCATTACCGAGCACCGGGCCCAATGCCATCCCTTCAGATCACTTTCAGGATCATCTGGAACTTTTGCTCCTTTGCTGACTAGGGTATTTAATGCTTGTATGAATGTGGGCGTATACCCACCCTTGTGGAAGTCAGCTTATTATTTTCCCCATTTTTAAGAAGGGGTGGCCCACCAAGCCCCATGTCCTACAGACTGATCTCACTATTGGAGACCTTGTTTAAAATCTTTGGAAGGGTTTTTCTGGGACATATTGAGTCCTGGCTGATGGAGAGGTTGGTTCTTGCAGACATTCAGTTTGGATTTCGCCCTGGGGTGGGGACCATGGAACAGAGCCTCAATCTTTATTTACTTGTTTCTAATTCAGTGTTCTGTAGGGGAGATAGAGTGTACCTTGCCTTCATGGATCTGAGCACAGCCTTCGACAAAGTGGACAGATCAAGATTGTGGACCGTGCTCGGCTCCATGGGCTGCACGGAGGATATCTTGGTGGTATTGCAGGCACTGGATGGTGAGAAAGAGGCGTGTGTGCGCAGTGGTGTGAGGGAACACTGCACCGCATGTTTCTCGGTCAGATGTGGCCTCCGCCAAGGGTGTGTCCTAGCTCCGATCCTTTTTACCCTCTATATAAATCGGCTTTGGTGGACACAAGGGTGAATTTTCTGTATCTGGGGATTTGGGCATTTCCAGTTCTGGCATATGCAGATGACACAGTGCTAATTGCCAGAACCCCAAGGGTTCTGAATGATCTCTGCTTATTCAGCCTTTATGGAAGATCCAGGATTCAATATCAATACCAAGAAATCAGCATCAATGGGATACACAGGGTGAAAGAGATCGGCGAAGATGCATCCAATGCTCTGTAACAGAGAAATTATTCCCAGAGTAAAGGAATCTGACTATCTGGGGGTCAGATTCTCAGAGACAATCACTTGCAAAGGGCATATTAAGCGACAATCTGCCAAGTTTAGTCAACAATTCCATCTGCATCTGTAACCCTTCAGTCTCACCTGCTTTTTTTCTTTTTCTGCACTTATTCAGACACACCCTGTCTGTTGCCTTATCCCTAGCACTTGCCACTTGCTGGCTGCACTACCACTGTTTGTTGCCTTTGTTATTTATTTATTTATTTATACATGTTTTATTTACTTATTTTATTTTGCTCAGCACCTTCCATCTCACTCTGCCTCCCCTGCACTTATCCCTCTCCCTCTCCCATGCACTTGCACGTTCTCAGTGTCACTGGTCCTACTAAGATCGTGGTTTTTGTTCTCCCTTGTTCCCCTCCCTTGCCTCGTTGCGCTCTGAAACACTTGTGTACGAGCGCAATATAAATAAAATATCAATATCAATATCAACAAGTGAGAGGGATTTCTCAATTTCTGTCCCTCTGAAAGGGACAACAATTGGATGTTGTCCTAAAAATGTACTTTGCCCAGTTGAAAGCAGTCACTTTGTATGGAGCACCACTTTGGGGCTTCCAGAAAGCCCCCGAAATTCAGGTGAAAGGGAACACATTTTTAAGAATGGTATTGCGACTTCCGGGATCAGCTCCCTGTATCTCAGAATTTTGGAATTTTGGGAGGACCAGTAGGATTTGGCTCCTGTAATGTTTTGGATTAGGCTTTGGGCAAATGAGTACGCATCTGTATGCCATTTTATTATTAAGTCCCTAATGTTTAGCAACAATTGGAGGAAAATCCTGTGGCTCTCCTATAGTGATGGAGCATTGTCCAGTGGAAATATTCGGGCACTTTCACCACCAGTGCATCTGTTGACTAAAAGCCAAATGAGATCCTATAAAAGTAGTATGCGAGAAGTGTTTAAGAGGAAAAGAGATTTCATGTAGTTTGCAACCAATTCAGATAGCGCGCATGCAGTGATCAGCCGAGTGGAAGAGATCCAGCCCTATTTAATTTGGGGCTCTACAATTAGAGACCACTGGCTGCTCACCCGTGCAAGATTTCATTGTTTGCAGTTGAGAGTAACCACAGCAAAATGGAGCTTGTGGATTTCCCAGCATGTGTTGCTGCTAGAGAGGGCATTGTCCATCTCTTATTGTTCTGTCCTGCTTACACCAACATCAGATGGTTTACTATACTGCCAGTGCTCAGGTCAGCCAATAGCCGTACCTATAGGCCAACAGTTATTTATCTTCTGACAGCAGATTCTACTACTACTAGCTTTTCTGAAAAGAGCCATGTATCAAAGAAAGCGGCTGCTCATGCAACTGCACTGAGAAATAGGACATCTTTTGAATAATTTGAATGAGTACTGTCCCAAATGCACTGGGAGAATTTTGTGGGTTTCTGTTACGCTCACCTTATCTCCGCCGGGGCGTCGGGCACTGCTAGGCGTGTGGACGTTTGCTAGTTTTCCCTGGGGTGTGCTGTGCTTGGCCAACTCTAGAGGTCTGGTCTGCTCTGGGATATCAGCAATGGCCTTGGAGTCTTTCCTTGTGGTTTTATTTGGTAGGCTCTCCGTCCTGATGGTTCTCCGCAGGGGCGCAGTTGTAGGGTGCTAGTTTCCCTGTTCTGCAGAACCGAGTTGCTTCACTGGTTCCTCTGGATGTGGAGTCAATGTCACGACTGCTGGCAGCTGGCGAGTCTGTTTCTCTCTCACTGTCTCTCTGCCACGCCAGAGTAAAGACATGGCCACGCCGCAGCAATTACAAGAGCTGGTGGCAGCGGTCTAGAACCTCCAGGTTGAGGTCCAGACACTCAAGACCGATAACGCGGCTCTCCAGCAGAGAGTAGCCACTAGAGAACAACAGTCTACGGATCTACCCCCTTTACCCCTCGTGTCAGGGAAGTTTGATGGCTCCGAAAGGAAGGTAAAGGAATTTCTAGAAGCCTGCAATATACATTTCACATTCAGACAAAATACCTTTTCCACGGACCATGCTAAGGTGGGTTTTATGATAACGCATTTAACCGGGAACGCTTTGGCATGGGCAACCCCTTTGGTTTCCCAGTCCGATCCAGTCCTACAAGATTACGCTGCTTTTAAAGACCTCCTGAAACAGACCTTTCTTCGGAGGGAATGTGCCCACATCACCAGTGAGGACTTACTGGATGTTCGCCAACGGAACTTCGACCTACTCACCTACATATCCACCTTCAAGAAATTGGCTACTGAGGCTGGTTGGCAAGAACAAGCCCAGTACACAATTTTCCACAGGGGATTGCGGGAAGAGCTTAAAGACGAACTTGCCAGGATTCCTCGTCCTGACTCCTTCTCGGATCTACTAGCAGCGGTTCTAAGGACTGATTTCCGTTTAACCGAACGGAAGAACGAAAGGAAGAAGAGTCGTTGCTCTACCTCATTCCCGGACACTCACACTCCTGCCTCCTCACCTGCTACCCGGAATGCCTGAGATGAACCCATGCAAATCGGTACCACCAGACCTCCTTTGACTGAAGAAGAGAAGAAAAGGAGACGAGATGAGAATCTCTGTTTGTATTGCGGTTCGGCAAATCATCTATTGAGGGATCGCCCAGATGTACCTCCCAGAAGGTCGGGAAACGAACGCCCTAGGTAGTTGGTGGGACAGACTACCAAGGGACTCTCCCTTGTTCCTACACCACACTCTCGGTAACCTCTGCAAAAACATCCGAAGACCTGCGACTGATGGTAATAGGAATCAAACTTTGTTTCAGAGATAAGGAGGTTGACACTCAGGCATTATTGGATTGCAGAGCCGCAGGTAACTTTCTGGACACCCTGTGGGCAGATAAGGTGGGTCTACTCAGAATTGCCAAGAAAGAAGATCAGAAGGTTGAAGGGGTGGACGGTACTCCCTTATGTTCTGGACTCATAACCCACACCACCGAGATGGTACAAGTCTCTATACAGCAACACAAGGAGCAGATACTGTTTGACATTATCCGTGCTGCTCATTTCCCCGTCATCTTGGGAATCGGTTGGCTTCAGAAGCACAACCCCACGGTGGATTGGACTAACAACCTAATGAGCTTTCACTCCAAGTACTGTTAAAGGGAGTGTTTACCAGAACCATTACATGAAACCGTTTAGACGGTAAGCGCTACGGAGAAGAGTTCCATTCATTGTATTCCAGGTTGTTTTTCTGAATACTCGGAAGTATTTCAGAAACAGGTACCCATTGCACTTCCTCAGCATAGACCTGAGGACTGTAGTATTGACCTGGTCCCTCAGGCTTTGGTTCCTTTCGGACGGCTGTATCCCCTATCTGTGTCAGAAAAGGCTCTACTCAGGCGTTACCTCGATGACAATCTAGCTAATGGACTAATCCGCTCTTCTAAATCACCTGCAGGAGCCTCGTTGTTTTTTATCCCCAAGTGAGACAGCAAGGAGTTGAGGACGTGCATCGACTACAGGGGACTTAAATAAAATGACCATCAAGGACCGCTATCCGATGCCCATCATCTCCGAAATTTTGGAAGCTGTCCAAGGCTCAGTAGTCTTCACCAAGCTCGATCTACGGAATGCCTACCATCTACTTCGAATCAGAGCGGGGGGCAAATGGAAGACGGCTTTTCGCAAACCCTACGGCCTGTATGACTATCAGGTGATGCCCTTTGGCCTGGTTAATGCACCCTCAATCTTCCAAAGGTTCATGGACCGTTTGTTTTCGGATCTATTGGGACAAAACACAGTGGTCTACTTGGATGATATCCTAGTGTATTCCCGCAATCAGGAAGACCATATCCCCCAAGTTAAAGAGGTTTTACACAGATTACAACAACACCACCTTTTGGTAAAGCCGGAGAAATGTACCTTTGCCCAGTCCTCTTTGTCCTATCTGGGATTTATTCTATCTGAGCAAGGAATCACCATGGATCCCAAAAAGGTCGAAGCCATACTAGCCTGGCCGTCACCCACATCCATCAAAGAAATACAACGTTTCTTGGGACTTGAACATTTCTATAGGAAGTTTATTCCAGAGTTCTCACAACTTACTCTTCCCATTACTTCCTTGTTAAAGAAATCTTCCAGATCCTTTATTTGGTCAGTAGAAGCTGAGAACAGCTTTCAATCTGACCAAGGCCGGGAACATCCTGTGGCTTACTATTCAAAGACTTTGACCCCAAGTCAACGGAACTATTCTGTCATTGAACGGGAACTCCTTGCCATGAAACCGGCTTGCCTTGAGTGGAGACATCTACTCCAAGGGAGTCTTCATCCCTTCCAAATACGTACAGATCATAAGAATCTACAAATCCTCAAACAACAAGAATGTTACAACACCAGCCAAGCCAGAGGGGCTCACTTCTTTGCTCAATTCGATTTTTCCATAACCTACATACCTGGTACCCAGAACCAGATTACGGATGCATTGTCCCGCCAAGATGACACTAACTCGACCTACAGGAAGGAGATGATGTTTCCACACACCTGAATTATCACCTTGGTGTCCTCCTTTATGCAGGAAGTGAGAGAAGCCTCTCTGAATGGGTCAGCACTGGATACTAGTAGACTGCCAGTCAGCTGTAAAGATGGTCTGTGCTTTGTCCAAGGAAGACTCTTCTTGCCCACACAAAGACTCCGCCAACAGGTTCTTCGATGGTGTCATGACTCTAAAACCGCTGGACATCGAGGGATACGAGGAACGTTGGAATTGCTTAAATGTTCTTTCCATTGGCCAAACATGAAGACTGATACACAGACCTACCTACAATCGTGTTTAGTGTGTCAGCAGAACAAGCATTCCACCCAAAGACCATTGGGATTATTACACCAAGATCCGATCCCCTTGGGTCCCTGGAAGTCCATCTCTACCGACTTCATCGTTGAACTGCCTAGTTCCCAGGGTTGTACATGCATTATGGTCACTGTGGACTCTTATTCCAAACTAGCTCATTTCTCTCCGCTGTCCAAGTTACCGGCAGCCTCCGTCATGGCGGATGTTTTTCTCAAAGATATTTTTCGGCTACACGGCTTGCCCCAGAAGATCGTGTCGGATCAAGGTACCCAATACACCTCCCGATTCTGGGAGGCCTTGTGTAAACTTTTGGGCATGGAGAGAGCCCTTTCATCAGGATTTCATCCCCAAACAAACGGCCAGACCGAAAGGCTCAACGGAACATTGGAACAGTATCTGAGATGCTTTGTCAGTCAACAACAAGACAACTGGGTAGCCTTACTTCCTACCGCTGAGTTCGCATACAATAATGCGGTACATTCCGCTACGGGTCTCAGCCCCTTTTATTGTACGTATGGTTCCATCCTCGATCCATTATACCTACCATCTGGAAAGAGACCAACATCCCGTCTTTGGAGACTACACTCAAACAGCTTAAGGAAGCTCATGACACGGCTAAACAAAGCCTACAGGAGGCCAGCAGACGGTATAAGAAGCAATCAGATAAACATCAGAGTCAAGTGCCTACTTGGGGTACAGACACAAAGGTTATGCTGTCCACAAGGTTCTTGCCCCGTTGGGTTGGTTCGCCCTTCCAAACTATCTCGCAGGTACATCGGACCATTTGAAATAGAGTCCAGAGTCAATCCAGTTGCCTACCGATTAAAGTTGCCAAAGACCCTCAGACGGAGGGTACCTGATACTAGGAAGCAAATTTCACCCAAGTTAATGATCCAGCCCACTTCTGCCTTGGATGAATATGAAGTCTCACAAATCCGTGACTCTCGATACCATCGAGGGCGCCTTGAGTATCTCATACACTGGAAAGGCTATCCCTCCTCAGAGGATACTTGGGAACCAGAGACTCAGGTCCATGCCCCCCGACTTCTACTCCAGTTTCACAGACTTCATCCAGATAAACCGGGAGGAAGGGGTGTTCGAAGGGGGCATACTGTCACGACTGCTGGCAGCTGGCGAGTCTGGCGGAGGTGGAAACTCTGACGCCATTAGACTGTTCCACCACGTTTCCTCGAAACGCTATCCCGCGGTCTAGTCTTTTTCCAACATGGCCGCCCATCTAGTATTTCACCATTCGTTACTCGGCGGCTCAGCGCGTTGCAACTGTGCTTTCCCGTGTTGCGTGCGCTCCGTTCTGTGAATCCTTCTGCGTATTAGTCCTCCTTCATTTACCTTTCCCCTGCTTCCAATTTTCCTTCCTTGCTACCAGTCTACCTGTTTTACCTTGCCTCTTCTTCCTGGTTCCCTGCCTCTCCACCTTCTTCTACGTTCTGCTCGTTTGTGGCAGTGTGTTTTGCATCCTCACACCTGTCTTTGGAGTGCTCCTCCGGAGATTTCTGCTTCAGTAACGGCAAGTTACCTCTCATCGGATCAGCCTATCGACAGTCCTCTTCGGTGCATCGTGGTTTTTTTTTTTCATGCCCTAGTGGCTTTTTCCCCTGAAACATATCTGGCTGTCGCAGAGAGGAGTCATTGTGAATTTCTCTATATAGAGTCACAGTGGCTTCCTTTCGAGGCAGACCGTATCTGCTCACAAAGAAGAAGACTCCAGCGCGACACCCCCGAAGAAAGAAGCTGAACTATTCTACCTCATCAGGTGAGGAGGAGGAAGGGACACTGGGGGTGTGCAGTAATTCTAGCAGTGAGGAGGACTTAGCAGATTCCTTGGTCAATCCAGTTAAAAAGTCTGATAGTCTTGACAGACAAGCCCAGACCAGCTGTGGCAATGACCCATCTTGCCCTTGCCTGCTTTTGTGGTCTGTTACTTGCAGGATATAGTGTTTCTCTCTCACTGTCTCTCTTTGTCTTCTAGCTGTCTTTTTGGTCTTTTTAGTTATCTAACTTTCGCATTCTCGTTGTTTGCAGGTGCCGGAATTTGCCAGGAGGAGTTCACGTGCGCCGATCCGACTCTGGCACCTGGGAATAGTGCAGGAGGGTCCAGAGCGCAGTGCGGAGCCACGATGACAGGTAAGCGAGTGGCCACTTTGACGTATGCGTGAGACACTGGTGTTGCGGTTGCAGAGGGTAATGCAATGCTTTTCCTATTCAGAGTTCATAATCTGACCTGTCTTTTCCACTTTTCAGGTGTCAGTGCCGTGAATTGATGGCGAAGAAGCAGGAGTTCTTAGTATGTGTCCGGACTACGGCGCAGGATCCCCGGTTAAGTATAGCAGGATTCTCGGGTAAGTGTGGTCCAGCTTAACTGTGTTTTTTCTGCAGCAGGCGGGCGGCTGAGTTTGATGGAAGTTCCCGTTCATGCTGATTGCAGGGAGCTGGTCACAGTGAGCGTCACGCTGTGATAGTGCAGAGCAGCTCGAAGCATGATCCCAGGCAAGGGTGGTGCTTAAGTACCCAGCCACACCCAGTCACACCCAAACATCTAGCCTGCCTGAAGGCAGGAGCAGTGGCTTAGTGTTCCGCCATCTTGGGGTGCCAGGAAGCTTCCTCAGCTTCGTGTCTCCTCATGCTTCTCTTATGAGCCTGGTGCCAAAGGTGCCAGGACAAGGTCCAGATGGTTCCTCTCTGCATGTCACGCGGTTTGACCGGTTTGTAGGTCCAGGCACACCCTAAAGATCCTACTACCATACAGGGGTGACTTGGCATGTGTGATCCTGGGTAGCTGCTTGTGACAGTATTCCCCCCAAGGCCCCTCTCAAGGGTGGACCTCTCCCTGGTCCAGGTTTGGTTGGATGATTACGATAGAAGCATTTCACCAGTCGTGAATCATGGACATGGTTGCTGGGTTCCCATGTTCTGTCTTGAGGCCCGTACCCCTTCCAGTCTATGAGATAGTACAGTTTGGACTTGACCATTTTAGAGTCTAGGATATCTTTGACCTCAAACTCTGGTTCATCATCCACGACCACAGGGGCTGGAGGTGTTTTGATCCGTGTGCTGGGCTGGACCGGTTTCAAGAGGGAAACATGGAACACAGGGTGGATTCGCATATTGGGAGGTAGGAATAGTCTCATAGCAACCAGATTGATTACCGCCTTGATAGTATAAGGACAGAGGTATCTCGGGTGGAATGTTCGGGCCCCTTCATGGGAATGTGCCTGGATGCTAACCATACTGCATCCCCAACCTGGTAAGCAGGAGCCTTTCTCCGGTGCTGGTCCAAAAATCTCTTCTGTCTTTCTTTGGCCTTGGATAGGTGTTTGGTTGCCTCTTTGAGAACATGAGTGATCGTGGTGTGCAAGGTCGTTACTGCCGGCATTTCTAGCGTTTCGGATGGATCAAAAACACACGTTCATGGGTGCCATCTGTATACAATGTAGAAAGGACTCTGTCCTGTACTGGTATGAATGGAGTTGTTGTATGCATATTCTGCTATCCACAACACGTCCTTCCAGGTGTCTTCTGTTTGATGTAGCATGCATCTCAGATATTGCTCCAGTGTCTGGTTTGTCCATTCTGTTTGGCCATCGGTTTGAGGATGGTGGCTGGTAGATAGGCGAACGTCGATCTTTGCAAATTCACAGCTTCTTCTCCAGAATTTTGAGATAAACTGGCTGCCTCGATCTGGTATCAAGACTGTTGGGAACCCATGTAACCATGTTCCAGGAACACTTTTGCCAAGGTGAAAGCGGTCGGTAGACCTTTCAATGGAATGAAGTGGGCCATTTTTTAAAACAAGTCCACCATGACTAAAATGGTGTTGTAACCATTACAGAGGGGGAGGTCCGTGATGAAGTCGAGTGACAATGTGTGCCAGAGTGTAGGGGGTACCTCTAGAGGGCGCAGAAGACCTGCAGGCTTTTTTACTGATTTTTTCTGTGCGTAGATTCCGCATTTTAATGCGAACTGTAGAACGTCCTATCGCCAAGTCGGCCATCAATAATTTCTCTTGATCTTGACCAGTGTTTTGGTTACTCCCGGGTGTCCTTCCACTAGTGAATCATGGTAACTTGTAATCACTAGGTCCTGCCATTCCTTGTTCGGGATGTAAAGACGCCCCCGGTAGTATGGTAGCTCACTGGCGATCGTGTGTTGCTCCCACTTCAGAACCCATTCCTGCTGTGCCTCTGCATCCATATGACATTGGATTTTGATTCTTAGGTTGTCCGGAGTAAAGCTGCGGTAAGTGCGCCCAGGACTTTCTCCTCCGGAATGATAGCTACCGGGTCTGGTGTTGCATATGCATCTTCTCCTTCACCCATGCGGGACAGAGCGTCAGCTTTGCCATTGCGTACCCCTGGTCTGTAAGTGATCAGTGAAAAAGAGGGCTCATCTGAGCTGGCGGGATGACTGCGCTCTGGCTGACTTCAGATATTGCAGGTTGCGATGGTCAGTGATCACGGTGACCATATGCCTGGCTCCCAAGAGATAATGCCTCCACGCTTTGAAAGCTGCTTTGATAGCCAGGAGTTCTTTGTCCGTGACCGCATAGTTTAATTCTGGTGCTGAGAACTTACGTGACCAGAACGCCACGGGATGTAATTGACCGGTGTCTGGGTTTCTTTGTGAGAGGACAGCTCCCATAGCTATGTTGGAAGCATCAGTTTTGACCACGTATGGGAGGTCAGGCCGGGGGTGTTGTAGAATCAGGAGTCAGATAAACTTCTGTTTCAGGTTCTGAAAGGCCTCTTCTGCCTCTGCGGACCAGTGGAAGTGTTTGTTCTTTCGTAGCAGGGAGGTGATTGGATGGACAATCTGTGAGAACCCCGAGATGAAACGGCGATTGAAGTTTGCAAACCCGAGAATGCTCTGGACTCCTTTTACTGACGACGATGAAGGCCAGTTGAGAATGGTATCCACCTTTTGAGTATCCATTTGAATGCCACATAGAGTAAGGATGAAGCCCAAGAACTCAACTTCTGTTACATAGAAGCACTTTTCTAGTTTGGCATATAGCCGGTGTTGCCAGAGTTTCTTAAGGACATCCCGAACATGGGCGACATGGTCTTCCTTGTGGCAGAATATATCAGGATTTTGTCAATGTATACTAGTGCACAGACGTCAGCAGTTCCCGGAGCACGTCGTTCATGAAGAAATGGAATGCAGCAGGGGCATTGCAGATCCCAAAAGGCATGACCTGGTAATCGTAAAGGCCATATTTTGTTTGAAGGTGGTTTTCCATTTGTCTTCCTTTTTTACTCCTACCAGGTGGTTGGCCCACCTGAGGTCCAGCTTGGTGTAGATCTCGGCATCCTTGACTTGGTCCAAGAGCTCTGGGATGAGTGGTAAGGGGTATCGATTCTTAACCGTTATCTGATTCAGTGATCAGTAGTCAATACAGGTCCTCAGATCCCCCTCCTTCTTATGCATGAAGGAAATGGGCAAGGCCGCGGGCGACTTGGATGGGCAAATAAAGCAATTTGCCAGGTACTGGTCAAGGTAGGTTTTCAGGTGAAGGTTTTCCTGCTCAGTTAGTGCATAAATTCGACTGCAGGTAATCTGGGCCCCTGGTATGAGGTCTATTTCCCAGTTTTAGGGCCTGTGTGCAGAAAGCATATTGGCCTGTTCCTTTTGGAAAACGTCCTGGTAATCTATGGACTCCGATGGCAGCGTGCCTGTTAGATCCAACACTGTTCCTCCCTTCGGAATTGTTTTCACCTGTTCTCCCGGAAGAGAACCCGCACTATAGCAGGAACCCGCATAGTTGTTTGAGAAGGTCAGAACCCTTGTGCGCCAGTCAATTCGAGGGTTGTGGGCCTCTAGTCAGGGCATCCCCAGAATCACCTGGAATTGAGGAGCGCTGATGAGGTCGAAGGTGATGTCTTCCCGGTGGCCATCCTGACAAAGCAGATTCACTTCTTCTGTGCAACACGTCATGGGCCCGAGGATAATTGGGTACCATCGACTGCCGTGACATTTTCCGTTGTCAGTTTTTATGGAGGGGAAGACCCATCTTGTCTGCCAGATCCTGGTCTATGTAATTGCCAATCGCTCCGCTGTCTATGTACGCCTCCAAGGCGTGCATCCTGGACGGTTGTTTGTTGCTGATCAGGATCACCGGTACGACTGGGTGCGAGGTCTGTGATGACTCCTTCTCACTGCTCAACAAGCAGACCTCTATGCTTGCCGGGCGTTGGAGTTTCCGGGGTCAGGTTCTGCATCCTCTCTGTCTGTGGCTCCCACCATCTTCCTAGGTGGCTTTACCGGACACTCACAGAGGAAGTGACCTCCCTGGGCCTCCTGCAAACGGCTGCGTGAGGTACACCCCCCTCCATTTGGGGTGGGGGGGGAGAGGGCCCCCAAAAATTGTGGGACAGGCCCCCCATTGGGTGGGGCAGTAAGGTTTGGGCACCCTGGGGCCAGATTGGCACACCAATGTGCCCCTCTGCGCCAAGGCAAGTTTGGTAAACAAAGAAAAAAATTGAAAATGGCAGGCTGCACTTTAGGGGGGCTGAGGGGCACCATACACCGCTGGGGAATTTTGTAATGTGAAGGGGGGTGCACCTCTCCACCCTCATCCCAATTGGAGGGGCGGTGCATCTCATGTAGCCCTCCTTGTGGGCAGATAAGTGGGGCTGTCCTGCACTCCTCCCTGGGTTCAGGTGTCCCTTCATAGGAGCAGATATCTGGGCCCTGGGAGGGCTGCATGACATGGCCCCCACTCCATTGCGGGTGGGGGCAGGGGGTCACAGACCTGTCCTATTAGAAAATTCCCTGTCACTTTGGGGTGCCCCACAGCCCCCCTAAAATGCATTCCACCATTTTCACTTTTTTCCTTTGGTAACCCAACTCCTCTTGGCGCAGAGGGGCATATTGGTGTGCCAATCTGGCCCCAGGATGCCCAAACCTTACTGCCCCACCCACTGGGGGGATTCTCCTACAAATTTTGCTGGCCCTCTCCCCCCTCACCCCAAATGGGTGCCGAGGGCACCTCATGCAGGCCTCCCTGGGCCTTCTACAAACAGCTGCGTGAGGTACACCCCCCTCCATTTGGGGTGGGGGGGGGAAGGCCACCAAAAAGTATGGGACAGGCCCCCCAGTGGGTGGGGCAGTAAGGTTTGGGCACCCTGGGGCCAGATTGGCACAACAAGAAAAAAATTGAAAATGGCAGGCTGCACTTTAGGGGGGGGCTGAGGGGCACCCTACACCGCTTGGGAATTTTGTAATGTGAAGGGGTGCACCTCTCCACCCCCACCCCAATTGGAGGGGCGGCACATCTAATGTAGCCCTCCCTGGGGGCAGATAAGGGGGGCTGTCCTGCACTCCTCCTTGGGCTCAAATGTCCCTTCCTAGGAGCAGATATCTGGGCCCAGGGAGGGCCGCATGGCATGGCCCCCACTCCATTGCGGGTGGGGTTGAGGGAGTCACCGCCCCATCCCATTAGACAATTCCCCATCGCTTTGGGGTGCCCCTCAGCCCCCCCTAAAGTGCAGCCTGCCATTTTCAATTTTTGTCTTTGTTTACCAAACTTGCCTTGGCGCAGAGGGGCACATTGGTGTGCCAATCTGGCCCCTGGGTGCCCAAACCTTACTGCCCCACCCACTGGGGGGCCTGTCCCACAATTTTTGGTGGCCCTCTCCCCCCTAACTCCAAATGGGTGGTGGGGGCACCTCATGCAGGCCTCCCTGGGCCTCCTACAAACGGCTGCGTGAGGTACACCCCCCTCCCTTTGGGGTGGCGGGGAGAAGGCCACCAAAAATTGTGGGACCACCCCCCAGTGGGTGAGGCAGTAAGGTTTGGGCACCCTGGGGCCAGACTGGCATACCAATGTGCCCCTCTGCGCCAAGGCAAGTTTGGTAAACAAAGAAAAAAATTGAAAATGGCAGGCTGCACTTTAGGGGGGGCTGAGGGGCACCATACACCGCTGGGGAATTTTGTAATGTGAAGGGGGGTGCACCTCTCCCCCCCACCCCAATTGAAGGGGTGGCACATCTCATGTAGACCTCCCTGGGAGCAGATAAGAGGGGGGCATCTCATGCAGCTCTCCCTGGGCTCAGGTGTCCCTTCCTAGGAGCAGATATCTGGGCCCAGGGAGTGCTGCATGACATGGCCCCCACTCCATTGTGGGTGGGGGGGGTCACCGCCCCGCCCCATTAGAAAATTCCCCGTCGCATTGGGGTGCCCCACAGCCCCCCTAAAATGCATTCCACCATTTTCACTTTTTTCCTTTGGTAACCCAACTCCTCTTGGCGCAGAGGGGCACATTGGTGTGCCAATCTGGCCCCAGGATGCCCAAACCTTACTGCCCCACCCAATGGGGGGCCTGTCCCACAATTCTTGGTGGCTCTCTCCCCCCTCACCTCAAATGGGTGGCGGAGGCACCTCATGCAGGCCTCCCTGGGCCTCCTACAAACAGCTGCGTGAGGTACACCCCCCCTCCATTTGGTGTGGGTGGGAGAAGGCCACCACAAATTGTGGGACAGGCTCCCCAGTGGGTGCGGCAGTAAGGTTTGGGCACCCTGGGGCCAGATTGGCACACCGATGTGCCCCTCTCCGCCAAGGCAAGTTTGGTAAAAAAAGAAAAAAATGGAATATGGCAGACTGCACTTTAGGGGGGGCTGAGGGGCACCCTACACCGCTGGGAAATTTTGCAATGTGAAGGGGGGTGCACCTCTCCACCCCCACCCCAATTGGAGGGGCAGCGCATCTCATGTAGCTCTCCCTGGGGGCAGATAAGAGGGGGGCATCTCATGCAGCCCTCCCTGGGCTCAAGTGTCCCTTCCTAGGAGCAGATATCTGGGCCCAGGGAGTGCTGCATGACATGGCCCCCACTGCATTGCAGGTGGGGGGAGGGGGTCACCGCCCTGTCTCATTAGAAAATTCCCTGTCGCAGTGGGGTGCCCCACAGCCCCCCCTAAAATGCGTTCCACCATTTTCACTTTTTTCCTTTGGTAACCCAACTCCTCTTGGCACAGAGGGGCACATTGGTGTGCCAATCTGGCCCCAGGATGCCCAAACCTTACTGCCCCACCCACTGGGGAGCCTGTCCCACAGTTTTTGGTGGCCCTCTCCCCCCTCACACCAAATGGGTGGCGGGGGCACCTCATGCAGGCCTCCCTGGGCCTCCTACAAACAGCTGTGTGAGGTACACCCCCCTCCATTTGGGGTGGGGGGAGAAGGCCACTACAAATTGTGGGACAGGCCCCGAGTGGGTGGGGCAGTAAGGTTTGGGCACCCTGGGGCCAGATTGGCACACCGATGTGCCCCTCTGCGCCAAGGCAAGTTTGGTAAACAAAGAAAATAATTCAAAATGGCAGGCTGCACTTTAGGGGTGGGGCTGAGGGGCACCCTAAACCGCCAGGTAATTTTCTAATGTAATGGGGGTGACCCCTCCCCCACACCAAATGCAGGTGGGGGCATCTCATTCAGCCCTCCCTGGGGGCAGATAAGAGGGGGGCATTTCATGAAGCCCTCCCTGGGGTCAGATGCCGCTTCCTACGGGCAGATATCTGCCCCCAGGAAGGGCTACAAGGGGTGCCCCCATTTCCCCTTGGGGTGAGGGGGAGAGCGCCACCCCCTTTTCTGTAAAATAAACCCCTGGTGGCTAGTGCCCCCACTCCCACCCAAATCTCTCTTTTGTTTTTTGTTGTTTTTTTTCTTTTCTTTTTGCCCCCTTGCCCGGGGGCAGATGATCAGCATCTGCCCCCAGGGGGGCTCTAAGCTGCAGGCCCCATCCTTTGGGGGGCCTGCACACTTATTCCTGGTGGACCTCCCCCCTCCAATTGGATGGGGGGCTACCTCATGTACTCCTGCCTGAGGGCAGCAATCTGCCTCCAGGGAGGGCTACAAGGGGTGGCCCCCCTTTCGACTTGGTGTGGGAGAGGGAGGGCCACCACCCTTTCATAGGGGCAAAACAAATCCCTGGTGTCTCGGGACCCCACCCTACCCCCATCCCCGTTGCATTTCCTTTTTTTTATTTTTTTTATTTTGCCCCCTTTCCTGGGGGCAGATGATCAGCCATCTGCCCCCAGGGTCTGTACATATGTGCCCCCATGCCTTGGGGGTAGGCGGGAGCCCCCACCTCCCCCCCACATTCACAGACATCCCTGGTGTTTAGAGGGCATTGCTGGGCGCGGATCGAGCGCTCTGCTCCCCTATCTGCCCCCAGGAATGCTTTCACAAAAGGTGCCGTTGGAAAGGGGAGAATCTCCCCTTTCCAACGACACCTCCCTCGATCTCTGGCTTGAAATACAGCAGGAGATCGAGGGGGAGAAAAGTAGAGACTCACCTTTCATTTTCACTGCAGCAGCCCGAAATGGCTGCTGCGGTGAAAATTACTTTCAATTTCACGTCGGTATGCTTTACGCACGCCAATGTAAAACTGAAAGGTAATCCACCCCACTGGCAGGGAGGGGGGACCTCCCCCTCACATAGCCCAGGGGTTGGATTACTGTTTTGAGCGATCCCTGTTTTGCAGGGATCGCTCAAAACAGAGTGCCAAAAAGGACGAGCCCTTGCCTTAAAGGGTTAATTATGATGTGGTAATAGTCAGTGCATCCATCAATCACAATGAGCAGTTGCGAGATGTAGTGTAACCCCAAACATGTCGACACTGTGGGGAGCATGTATGGGTGGTGGCAGCAGTATTGGGGAACTGCCCACCCAGCAGTGTCACAGGAGTGCTAGAAAATATTTGGGCTCTGGCACTTATTTTTCTACTACAGATTAAGCACTGAAGACATGATGTGGGTTTTTGGGGTAGGTGGGAGTGGACGTAAATGGGAATGGTGGTCGGGGGGCCTGACCTGATCGTAGATTACTGCAAAGTAAAAGGTGAAGGAGAAGTAGTTATAATAGAAAGGGAAGAGCAGATGGCAAGGGGAGATAGGTAGATTGATGTTGCAACACTATTTTCCTTGTTTCTCTTTTGCTCTCTACTGTTTTTTATAGAGCAGTGTAAATGTATTTTCCGATCTGGGAAGGCATTTTTTGCTGGATCGCAGATCTGGGAAATCTGGATTAATGCAAGCACATTGTTTAGGGTACTCATATACCCACAACCAATTGAAATTGGGCCCACCTGATCAAAAACCTGGCCCACCCAGATGAAAATTCCTGGAGCCGGGTCTCACGATTCCACTAAGGGCACAAGGCATGGGTGGTAGGACGAGGAGTACATTCCCCCATGACAATGTAGGGAGAAGGTGGACTTGTATGGTGGCTGGCTGGCATAGGCGTTTGGTGGGAATGGTATTAACCCACTCCAACATGGCTGCCAAGAAAGAACCCACTATGGAACCCAATATGGCCCCTGACAGATACAAAGATCTGACTTCCCTGGTGGTCTAGTGTTAACAGAGCGCGGCCCAAGGCTATAAAACCACACCACGGGCCACACCCTGTGCTTAGCATTTCAGCTACCTGCCAGAGCAGTGTAATGCTTACTGCTCCTGTTCATCCACGTGCAGTGAACGCCCAGACTTATTTACGTCATATTCACCTGAAGACCGGAGGCATCAGCGCAAGAATTCCACTGCAGGCTCCTGTCCTGACACTTACCTGGATCGTCGTCGACCCATAGCTGCACAAACCAATAACTTCATTCATCGCAAGAAGTTCTGTTTCGAGATTCTGTTCGCCGATTGAAACCCACAACAACCGCAGCTCGTGAAAACAAGAAAAGCAGAGAAAGACAATAGTAAGAGACTGCAATTACTAGCTAATCCTCCCCAGTTCCCTGTTTTGCACAAACTGACCCACGCCAGAGTTCGACCGCGTCGCTTTTCTTCCGTACCGCAGCAATTCCTGCAAAGACATTCTGTGATTCCACACCTAGGAAGAAAGAGAGAAAGAGATTAATTAAAGCGCATCGCATCATTTGGAAGGAGACAACAGTACAAAATAAGCTGCACTTTGCACCCAAAGCGGCTAAAGCTCCAGAGCAGCATTCCGCAAAGACTCACCTTCATCCTTCAGGTATCCAGTGCATCACAGCCGGCCTGGACCAATAACTTTAGTGAAGTAACTGGAGTCGGATGCTTACCAGATCTCCCCGACCTACCTTCTTCATTTCAATATGGTGAGCACCAACATCAGCGCGCCAGCCAGCCTACCTAGAGGGACAAAGGGGAGGTGGAGGAGAAAGCAAAAGGGAACAAGTATTGAATGCCTGTACTCACTTACCTTTAGGTTTTCATCCAGACCCCCTATTACACCTTACCAGAGGCTCCAAGTTCATCCGGGTCCCTCCCAACCTCACTCTCCTCTGGGGTGTGATTCACCAGCGGACCAGTAGTGAAAGGAGTGGCTGGAATATTCATTTTAGCACAGTTATTCCGTCGGGACAACGCTTCGGAAAAGTCCGGACCAGGCACTTCTGCAGGGCACCAGAGGTAAGCATTACACTGGGCCTGCCCTGCAGGACTCAAAGAGAGCGAGCAGGGCTCTCTGGCTCCTGGGAGGGAGGAGAAGAACCTTTGGGAGCCGGAAAGCAGAGTGGGGAGTGAAAAGAAACCAAAGAGAGCTGCTGCATGTAACCGGTGAGTGGAAACAGGGAAACACTCAGACCAGGAATTAAAGCAAGCACTATTGAATGCCGAACAAACTGAAAGTTGTTATAAGCACTTTTGAATGCCAAAAAAAGTAATTTTGAATACTGAACGAACTGAAAGACATTGCATGCTCTTTTGAATGCCGTGCAGAGCAAAAGCAAGTTAGGAGCACTCGTGAATAGAATGAAAGCAAGGTGGTGCAAGTAGCAGATACCACGGAATGAATAATTGTTTGAGATACAAATCTTGGCAAATCCAAGAAAATACCAAGAAGGGTATGAGTTGAGAAACTCAGTATTGGACAAAGCTAAAGAGTTCAAGAGGAACTACAGGAAACCTATATTGGCAAGAGCCAGAAGAAAACAGAAAGTGTAACAAAGTGCATGGTGGCCATCCAAGCCACAGTATAGTGTTAAAGAGTATAACTCTGATGAAAGAAACAATTTCACTGTCAGAGGAAAGCAGTGGACATGTGTTGATAGAAAGCAGACAAGAGGGGATATCGGTTGCGTGACCTGTAATGGGTGGACCATGTGGTCCAACAACTGCACCTATACCGAATGCCTCCCTTTATGGATAGAACCAATGAAAACAAAGAAGCTTGTGTTTTGCAACGAAAAATTATGTGATGTTGAAGTCAAGAAACAAGACTGCCTGTGTGAGCCATTGAAAAGTACTGGAGTTGGGAAGTGTCCTAAGGAACTTGAGTTGTTTTCAGAAGCTGGAAGATTTGAACTTGTGTTGGTTTGAAAAGCTGGAAGATTTGAACTGTTGGGGAAGGGAACCCAGAGACTTTGTGAACTGGTTTGAACTTGGGGAAGGGGAAGCTGATTATAAGCCAAGAGCTGGAAGAAGCTTAGAACTTTTTTTTTTACCACTATTCATTATAATACTGACATCACTACACATTGTATACATTTAGTTGTGAGGGCAAGTATAGGTTTTGGACACAGACAGACTTTTGATTCAGACTTCCTGACACAGACTATCCATAGTTTACTTTAGGTAGGGAAATCCCACCTTGGCAAAGGGCAAGTGTCATGGTACAAGCTACCAAACCTCTGGAGCTTATGGGCCTACCTCAGTCACTGGCACCCTTAGGGGCTTATCAAGCCCCAAAAATGTGTCCTAGGATTTCCTGGACCCAGTCCTGGCGCCGTTGGCGCCAGGCTCATAACATGTGCTAATTGCATGGGACTACATTCACAGCCTAATAGGGCTGAGCCTGTCTGTATACCCTGGGATGTGGCTGAGGGACTACTTTACCTGAGATTGCAGGGTGTGGCTGAGGGACTATTTTACCTGGAACTACTTACAAGGCTATTTAAGCCACACCCTACAGACAGAACACGCTTTGCGTTATTCTGCACTCCTGCAGCATAACGCTCACCGTGCCTGCTCAGTACTCCAACTTCTACAGCCACGCCCGTACTGAGATCCCAATCCAACGGCACCTGAGAGAAGGAAAAGAAGAGAACAGGAGTTAGTACAGCAATGAAGGCCTTACCTGCAGTATTCCATCCAATCGTCCGCGCCTTCAGCTGCTCTCCGGGCCGCCGCACCTGCAGAGAAGAAGGTATCTGCACGGACACCCAATACTCATCCGGGGTCTGCATTCTTCAGGAACTTCGTTGAACCGGTTCTTCCCATCGCTGTCCTGGAGCCGCGCCGCGCCTGCAGAAAGGAAAAGAAACAGCAGGTTAGTTGCTCACGGAAAAGAAAACGCTATACAGACATTCAGCGCCACTCACCCGGAAATCTGCTCAGCATTTTAGCAAGAGTCTTATCTTCATCCGAAAACCGCTCAAGACCGCGCCTGAAAGAAAAGAGAAACACAGGTTAAAACTTGGGCAATAGGGACATTAAGCACCTATACCAAGCATCCATTAGCATAGAGACGTACCTGCGTAATCCAGCTATTCAAAAACTCTGCAACAGCCCTACAGGATCAGTGAAGTAACTTGGTCCTGGGAAAGACTGTGCATACCGCGCCCCCTGCTAGAGATTGCAGGATGGAGAGCCTACCATAAAGAACTCCAAGGTGAGAAGAGGAGAAGGGGCATCAGAAGGTTAAAAGAGGTGGAACCAATCTGGCTACACTCAGTTAGCTAATATCTTGTTTCGACATTGCAGGCAAACGCCTCCTGGGGTGATATCGAGGGAGAAGACGCGGACAGGCATCATCACTCAAGCTGTGCAACACCAGTGCAGACATCATTCGTGCGGCTACGTGCTACACCCCCGTGGAGATCAGGTGAGCATGACAGAACGCGAAGCCTTACACAAAATCTCTACCTGGGCGTCATGGAGACCTCTGCGACCGACCAGCTAGCCCAGCTTTTGGGGGAACTCAGGGCCGAGGAGCATTCAGCTCAGCAGGAAACCAATGCCTTGAGGAGAGAACTGATCGTAGCCAAGGATCGCACCGACGATCTCGCCAGACAGCTGCTTCAATCACAGGCGGGGCAAACACCGTTACCAGGACTGGGGTCAACGGTTCCGACTACACCAAGCAATCCAGTTCAGGTGGTCCTTCCAGGAGCTGTACCTTTGGCACCTCCAGAACGCTTTGCAGGAGACCCAAAAAGGTACGCGTTTTTTATAAATCAGTGCCGTCTACATTTCCTATGCAGGCCAGGAGCTTTTCCAAATGACCAGTCTAAGATGGCCTTTGTGCTTTTGTATCTCATTGGCGGTGCTGCAGACTGGTCGGTACCGCTAGTCAATCTGGACAATCCCATCTTGCGAGACTTCCAGAGGTTCCAACTGGACATGGAGAAGTTGTTTGCCCGCCACTCCCAAGGTCAAGCATTGGATAATGAACTCTTGTCTCTGCGTCAAGGCAACCAAGATCTGTTAACGTGCATCGCAACCTTTAATAGAGTGGTAGTGGAAACCGAATGGCAGAACGACAAAAGAACAACACTGTTTTACCGTGGTTTGAGAGGGGAATTAAAAGATGTTTTAGCTTAAGTGGTCAACCCACCTAGAGACTGTGCTGAATACATAGACTTGATGGTCCAGCTTGATCATAGACTGCAGAACCGTAAGGCAGATCGAGCTAGAATGGACACTAGGGTATTTGTGCGCCCAAAGGAAAATGCTTCCAAGACCACCGACATGGCCGAACCCATGCAGATTGGAGGAGTGCGAGGGCCGTTGTCCAAGGCTGAAAGAGATAGGAGAAGACAACAACAGTTGTGTTTGTATTGTGGGTCAGCCGGCCATTTCCTCCGAGAGTGCCCAGTGAAACCACCCAAGAAAGCAATAGGGGTTGCTGGCAAAGTTGAGGCAGAGCCAGAGCCGGAAAACTTCCCCGCCCGACAAGCGTAGAAGTCCACTTGTCGAGCGAAAAGAAGGACTCCCAGACCTCGCACCTAGCCCTGCCAATGATCCTAATAAGTCACCAACAGCCGTCTCGAATGCATGCAGTCAGAGCATACATCGACAGCGGACCATCAGTAATTATATGGATAAAGAATTGGCTACAAGGATGAATCTTCCTCTTTGCAAAAAGGCAACAACAGACTTAGTCACCACTGTCGACGGAACTGAGATTGCTTCGGGTCCGGTAACGCACTCAACGACAGAGATGACACTTTTGTGACAAGACGGACATCGGGAAGCCATTGTGTTCGATATAATCAAGGCTCCACAATTCCAAATAATTCTGGGAATGCCATGGCTAGAATCACACAATCCTTGCATCGACTGGCGTGCTAAGAGGCTGACCTTCTCAGTCGAATGTGCTCATACTTGTTATCAAGTAAAAGAACCTTTGGTCAAAGAAGTGACAACGATCATGAGTATAACTAATCCGCTACCTCAGGTATACCAGGACTATCAGGTTGTTTTCCAGAAGGATCAAGCCAACACTCTTCCCCTCCATAGACCTTATGACTGTCAGGTCGACCTTATACCAGGCGCACAGATTCCATGCAGTTGAATCTATGCGCTCACTGACTGGGAAAATCTGCATTTAAAAAAGTATCTAGACCAGTACCTGGCTAACCGTTTTATCCACCCGTCCAAGTCCCCGGTGGCTTCACCCTTATTCTTCGTGCCTAAGAAGGAAGGAGACCTTAGGACTTGCATTGACTACCAAGTCACTGTTAAAAACCGTTACCCCTTGCCTTTGATTCCTGAACTATTGGATCAAGTTAAAGATGCCCAAATTTACACCAAGTTAGACCTCCGAAGAGCATACCACCTGGTACGAATTAAGAAAGGGGACGAATGGAAAACTGCCATCCGCACCAAATATTGGCTATTTGAATACCAAGTGATGCCCTTTGGCCTTTGTAACGCCCCAGCGGTCTTTCAATATTTCATGAATGACGTCCTGCGAGAGTTGATTGATGTGTGTGTCGTAGTATACATTGACGACATTCTGATATACTCCCCTTCTGAACAAGAACATGTGAAACATGTCTGTGCTGTTCTGGACAAACTTCGACAACACAGATTATTTGCAAAACTAGAAAAATGCTTCTTCCATGTTACTGAGGTCGAGTTCCTTGGATTTGTCCTAACCCCTTGTGGTTACGCATGGATTTGCGAACGGTTGATGCCATCCTCAACTGGCCTTCTCCAACCTCAATTGAAGGAGTTCAGAGTATGCTCGTATTCGCGAACTTCTATTGTCGCCTCATTCCAGGCTTTTCGCAACTAGTGCATCCCATCACCTCTCTACTGCGAAAGAACAAACGTTTTCAATGGTCAGAGAAGGCAGAGAAAGCCTTCCAGGACTTAAAACAAAAATTCATCTCAGCTCCAATCCTGAAACAGCCTCGTCCAGATCTACCTTACGTGGTTGAGACCGACGCTTCCAGCTTGGCAATGGGAGTGGTCCTCTCGCAAAAAGATCCCGAAACAGGTCAACTTCACCTGGTGGCCTTTTGGTCACGGAAATTCTCTGCACCAGAACTGAATTACGCCATTACGGACAAGGAACTTTTTGCATCAAGGCGGCCTTCAAAGCTTGGCGGCATTATCTCTTAGGAGCAAGGCACACGATCACTGTAATCACAGATCACCGCAATCGACAGTACCTGAAGGTGGCAAAGGCTCAATCATCTCGGCAACTCCGATGGGCTTTATTTTTTGCTGAATTCGTCTTTGTAATTACTTACCGACCTGGTTGTCGAAATGGTAAGGCCGATGCCCTGTCCCGTATAGGGGTAGATGATGAACGCACAAACCCCGACCCAGTGCCCATCATTCCTGGAGGAAGAATCCTAGGACTAACAACATCTCTAACACTAGACGACATCCATGAGGAAATCGCACATCTCGTTGACAATAACATTCTGCAGGATTGGCCAACCAAAAGTATTCACCACTCAGTTTCAAACAATCTACCTTATTTTCACGGACGTCTCTATCTGCCCAGCAAAGAACTTTAGGAAAAGGTCATCTCAAATTACCACGAATCATTGGTAGAAAGACATCCTGGAATCGCTAAAACTGAAGCCAAGATCAAGCGACACTTTTGGTGGCCAACCTTGTGTAAGGACATCAAGCAGTTTGTACTGTCTTGTGGAGTCTGCACAAAACAAGGCCCATAAGAAGAGAGCACCAGGGCTACTGCAACCACTGGAGATTCCACCTACACCTTGGCGTACATTATCTCTTGATTTTATTAATGATCTTCCTCCTTGTAATGGATTCAACACCATTTTAGTGGTGGTGGACTTATTTTCCAAAATGGCCCATTTCATCCCATTGAAAGACTTACCCTCAGCTTCAATCCTGGCTAAGGAATTCCTGGAACAGATAGTCCGAATACACAGATTTCCTTCCATCCTGATTTCAGACCGTGGCAGTCAATTCATCTCACGCTTCTGGAAAAAGTGTTGTGAGTTAGCTCAAATCGATGTCAGACTTTCCACCAGCCACCATCCCCAAACCGATTGTCAGACCGAGAGGACCAACCAAACTTTGGAGCAATACCTAAGATGTATGTTACACCAAACAGAAAGCAGCTGGAAAGATGTTTTGTGGATAACTGAGTATGCCTATAACAATTCTTTACATTCCAGCACAAGTCAGAGTCCTTTCTATACAATATACGGGATGCACCCGCGAACCTCCAATCTTGACCCGGCTCAACTTCTAGAAATGCCAGCTTTAAGTAGTTTGCACACTACCATCACTCAAGCCTTTAAACAGGCGACAAACCATCTGAGACAAGCTAAAGAAAGATACAAGAAATCGGCAGGCGTTCATAGAAGTGAAGCCCCAAAGTACCAAGTTGGGGATGAAGTCTGGCTGGCCTCAAAACATATACCAGTAAAGGGAACCCGTACCTTCAACCCCAGATATTTAGGTCCGTACACCAACAAGGCCATCATTAATCCGGTAGCTGTGAAATTGACTTGCCTCCACACATGCGGATTCACCCCGTGTTTCATGTCTCACTTTTGAAACCAGTGCAACCAGGAATCCGAGTATTGAAACCACCAAAACCAATGCTGGTTGACGGAGAACCTGAATTTGAAGTTAAGGATATTCTAGACTCAAAATTCATCAAATCAAAACTATTTTACTTAATAGACTGGAAGGGATATGGACAGCAAGAAAGATTGTGGGAACCTAGTGATCACATTCATGCTCCTCAGTTGTTAAAACAAGTCCATCGTAATCATCCGAGCAAACCAAGACCAATGGGAGAATCCACTGATAGGGGGGCCTTGGGGGAGAGTGCTGTCATGGTACAAACTCCCAAACCTCT
The DNA here is from genome assembly GCF_040938575.1 of Ambystoma mexicanum. Classification (NCBI taxonomy): domain Eukaryota; kingdom Metazoa; phylum Chordata; class Amphibia; order Caudata; family Ambystomatidae; genus Ambystoma; species Ambystoma mexicanum. Next base: position 542,178,137 of record NC_090928.1, on the reverse strand, counting down.
GGATCTTATGGGCCTACCCCAGTCACTGGCATCCTTAGGGGCTTATCAAGCCCCAAAAGTGTGTCCTAGGATTTCCTGGACTCAGTCCTGGTGCCGTTGGTGCCAGGCTCATAACATGTGCTAATTGCATGGGACTACATTCACAGCCTAATAGGGCTGAGCCAGTCTGTATACTCTGGGTGTGGCTGAGGGACTACTTTACCTGGGATTGCAGGGTGTGGCTGAGGGACTATTTTACCTGGAACTACTTACAAGGCTATTTAAGCCTCACCCTACAGGCAGAACACGCTTCGCGTTATTCTGCACTTCTGCAGGGTAACGCTCACTGTGTCTGCTCAGTACTCGAACTTCTACAGCCACGCCCGTCCTGAGATCCCGATCCAGCGGCACCTGAGAGAAGGAAAAGAAGAGAATAGGAGTTAGTACAGCAACAAAGGCGTTACCTGCAGTATTCCATCCAATCGGCCGTGCCTTCAGCTGCTCTCCGGGCCGCCGAAGAAGGTATCTGCACGGACACCCAATACTCACCCGGGGTCTGCATTCTTCAGGAATTTCGTTGAAGCGGTTCTTCCCATCGCTGTCCTGGAGCCGCACCGTGCCTGCAGAAAGGAAAAGAAACAGCAGGTTAGTTGCGCATGGAAAAGAAACCGCTATACAGACATTCAGCGCCACTCACCCGCGCTAATACTCACCTGCAGGAAATCTGCTCAGCATTTTAGGAAGAGTCTAATCTTCATCTGAAAACCGCTCAAGACCGCGCCTGAAAGAAAAGAGAAACACAGGCTAAAACTTGGGCAATAAGGACATTAAGCACCTATACCAAGCATCCATTGGCATAGAGACTTACCTGCGTAATCCAGCTATACAAAAACTCTGCAACAGCCCTGCAGGATCAATGAGGTAACTTGGTCCTGGGAAAGACTGTGCATACCGCGCCCACTGCTAGAGATTGCAGGACGGAGAGCCTACCATTAAGAACTCCAAGGTGAGACAGAAGAGGAGAAGGGGCATCAGAAGGTTAAAAGAGGTGGAACCAATCCGGCTCCACTCAGTTAGCTAATATCTTGTTTCGACATTGCAGGCAAACGCCTCCTGGGGTGATATCGAGGGAGAAGACACGGGCAGGCATCATCACTCAAGCTGTGCAACGCCAGTGCAGACATCATTCGTGCGGCTATGCGCTACGCCCCCGTGGAGACCAGGTGAGCGTGACAGCAAGTTAGGCCTTACTCCATCATGCTTTTTAAATTAATAAAAAGCTTTAGAACGGGGGGGCTAGAGAGCCCACTGCCAAGATGGCTGCTTCCATGTGAACTCCCGAACAACCTCTGATAACGGGAGGCTGCTACCTGCCACACCAGGGCCAAAATGAGCTGTAAACTGGTGAAAACTCAAGTAAGCAGCAGGACCAACAGCGGGCCGAATTTGGCGAGGATTGGAGTCCTGGATGTGCCGTGGTGGCATACTGCGCAGTGGATGAGGGAAAAGATAGGTGCATGGCCAGGAGAGGACCCCACCCAGGTGCCTGTGCACGCCGTGGCAGGCACGGACTATAAGCCGCACATGCAGCTTGCATAGCTGGTGACCAAGAGCTGGGAGCCGGGGAGTGGAGGCGGCTGTAAGCAAGAGTCCCTGATGAGGGACGTCGGTGGACTGCAGGCCCGGTATCCCACGACCTGTGGAGAACGTGCAGAGGTGCAGCCCGCCGCAGAGCGGGAGGCGAACGGCAGAAGCGAGAAGACCCGGAGGAGGAGCCAGCCCTCTTCTGGGGGGCGAAGCGGTCTGCGGCGGCTGGCCCTGGCAGTGGGGAAGATTGGTGACTGGGAGTGTTGCTGCGGCTGGAGAGCAAGGGAGGGAGAGGAACTGACAGTAGACACCATTGCCGCCTCAGGAAGTGGAGAGGTGGCACGGAGACAGCGGCCCACTCTGCCTCCATAGTCCTCCCAACGCTGAATGAGTTAGTCCCCTGAGGCGTCCCAGACCTGTGGTATATGGGGATACCTGCGCCTGCTACCATGACGGAGAAGCCGCATTGCCCCCAGTGTCCCTGAGGTCTTAGAAACCAAAGCCTCTGCAAGTTGGCCCGCAGCTCAGTGGGCTGCCGAAGACACCATGGAAGGGAGCGCACCACCAGCTGGGTCTGTGCAGGTGGGGGTGCTTTGCCGGGGGTGCCGGAGGACGTGTTAGACTAGGGGCACACCACACAAGGACCCCCTGGAGCACCAGAGATAGACTACTCTTTCAGAAGATGCTGAAAGAGCCTCTTATAGAAGCCTGCCTGTAGTAGGAGCAATCAAACCAGGCTGCGTGGCAACGCATGACTCAAGCACCCCCCAGGCAGTGTGAGGTGGGCCTTCTGTGCCTCAGCCCACAGGATAGATAAAAGCTTACCATACGGCACAGGCAGAGCACCGAAACTTGAATAAGGAGTCGAGTGGGGGGACAGAAGTGCGGCTGGGACCTAGACACCCCGTGGAGGTACGTGGTGAAGCTGTGGCTGCGGCCTCCGTGCCAGACAGGGATAGAGGAGGCACTTGGGAGCCAGGTGAATATGACCCGAGAAGCTCACTGGACTGGTCTCCTACAGTGGTTGCGGGCTGTGATGACTAGCGCATAGGTGGAAGGAGCCAGACCGGGGCACCACCATAGGAAGAGTGCGCATACCCAGGGTACACACAGAGGCACTGTGTGGAGGCCGTGGCGAAACCAATAAGTACGCTTGAGACAGAGGAGCCATCAGCCTCTGCAGGCGGCTCTGAAGGGCCGCAGAGTGGGAACCGAGCCCTGGTGGACCAAGTGCAGGTACGCACAGGGTGATCGGCACACCTGAGCGACTCTGAGGTGGGAGACTGGGCTGCGCCCAGTGAGACGACAGCCCACAAGAGCTATATGGCAAAAGGCAATAAGAGGCAGAGCCGCCTCCCATTCACTCAAAAGAAGGGACCGCAGAAGAGCGGAGACAAGGTGGTGACCTCACCAGAAGTATATGCGATATCTAATGCCCCGTCCCCCCCAGCTGCAGTAGTGGGCCTGAGTGGGGATGCCCCCTCATCGGAGCTGAGTCTGGTGTTGGCAGAGTGCGATCCGGATTCGCCGCCATCAACACAAAACTGAATGGCTTAACATACAAAGTGGACAGGTGTTAGGGATAATTCTCATTTTATGGCTAATTTCCCTCACCTAGTGAGTCCCCCAGCAGCTTTGCTGGATTTCTGAAGTAATTTTCTTCACTTGGTAAGAGTGTGAGCTTTTCCCCCACTCTTACCCATGTTTTACCATGTGTATTTCATCTGTTTTTGTGAGTGTGGACTCTGGAGTACACCACTTCAGTAGCCCCCTTCTTTTGTGTGTTACACAGCACCTTCAGTGCAGTGACACAGGTTTGTCTTTTAGACTTCCCACCGACTCCATTTCTGAGGCTGACTACTGTCCCCCAGAAAAGGGGTAAAGTTGCCATAACTTACTTAGTAATTTTACCACAGATTCAGTACACCCCATCTTACATGGAGTACTGGAAAGGGTTACTCCGTTTTCCTTTTTTATCTGTACCTCCAAGAGCATTGTTTGCTCTTTTAACATATAGACTTGGCTGGTGGCAGTGGTATCTACCCAAACTTTTCGACCGCGATTATACTATATAAACGTGGTATTGTTTTAGGCTATTATATTAGCCTCGAACTTAAACCCGCTTGACCAAATACTTTTTCGTTTGGCTCCGGTCGGGTTTATTCGCCATTTCTTTTTGTTAAAGTTCTTCTTGTGTTTTACTTTGCGCGGCAAACCAGGTTTGCCTCCTTTGTTCACTGTCTTTTGGCAGGCTTCTGCCAAGAAGCCCTCCTCTAGGCGGCTGGGTGTCTAGGTGGGCTGAATGTGAGGGAGGGGTGTAGTCACCCCCTGCACAGGGTATCCAAGGAAACCCAAGTCGCACTTTGCCATGATTGGCTGAGGTGGTTGTACGGGCAGGACAACCTCCCTGCTGCGTGATTGGCAGCCAGGTTGTGTGAATGGGGGATTTTTGCATAAAAGGCAGGTCTCTTGGGCTAGAAGTCAGAGTCGCCACTGGAACTACAAGGAACCGAAGAAAAGCGGAGAAGAAGACAGCTGCTGCAACTACCCCATCCTGGCGAAGCCCTGCCGCAGTCCTCAGCTATCTACCCTTCAACGACCAGAGAAGATCCAGTTCGGAGTCTTCTTCCCTTGAGCCTGGTGGGGATAACCAGCTCCTCTTCCACAGCCAGAGGATCCTCTTCTTGGTCGAAATCGCTGAACACTGCTGTAGTCAGCCATCTGAAGAGCCTCTCCTGTTTTTAAGGAGTGCACCTTTTATTCACCATCGCTGCTGCCAGCCTTATCCCTGTGTGGTGCAGACCCCTCCAGACGTCCTCCTTCACATCGAAGCTCCAGGAACTGCGGGTCTGTAGGAAACTACCAGGAACAACTGCCGTGGCACCAGCTGCTTCATTGAATAAGGTACTGTGTTCTGCTTGAAGAAGTAGGGTGAACCCCCTTTTCTTCGCCTCCAAGGTTTGCCCTTGTTTTCCCTCCTTCGTATAACTTTTGCTTCCTCTATTGACAATATCTAAGTACTCCTGGCAATGTTGAATCTTGAACTATCCGACTGTGTGATCCTCGATAACAGGAACCCGGTTCCACTGGACACTGGCTCCGGCCTATTGACTCTTGAATTTCTGTCTATGAGTGTTCTCTGATTCTGTCTGCCTTGACAAAAGTATTTCCTATGATTTCTGCCCCCAACTCTCTCTGGTTAACTCAGGTGCTAAGTGTGTTTTTGCCCTAAAAACATATCTTGCCGCGGATATGCGTTTCTTTAGTAAGACCGAACTGTCATTACTGTCAAAAGGTGATCACAAGTGTATTCCCGGTAACGTCTTTTGTTTCGCAACACCGGTCCGTTAAAACACAGGGTACTTACCTTGAGTTAGAGTGTACCAAAGTGAATTGGTTGGTTGTAGTGTATTTTACGTGTGGTTTTGAATTAATAGAAGTGTTGTGTTTATAACAAATGGTTTAAAAATAAATGTACTTATATTTTTACCTGAAACCTTGAGTCAGTGTTTGCTTGAGTCACAGTAATTCTGGTCCCTTTGTGAAATCTCTGCTACTGCTCATATACTCTTGAGATAAGCCTGGCTGCTCCGCTACTGCTGCCACTTTAACATAGTAGTACAGGCTTGTACCAAAGGTAAAACTTGTATTGCCACCTGTAGTCTTAATTGTGTATAGTGGTCCCTAAGGGCACTGCACAGGATCCTGCCTAACAACAGGATACAGGAGCACATCGATAAAGAGAGCAGCAGGACATCCAAAGTGGAGACTAGGGTAGGTGTGTTTGAGGACACAAGCCATGAGACAACACAGGTGGTACAGGAACTACACAGGGAGGTAAGGGCCATAAGGGACAAGAACGAAGATCTTGAAGCAAGATTGAGGAGGAACAACATCAGGGTGGTGGGTATACCGAGTCAGTCCCACAACAAAACATGGAAGTGTTCATGGAGACTTTCATTAAAACTGTGCTTCAGAGCCCACTGCTGTCTTCCAAATTTCTGGTGGAGAGGGCACACCGGATATCGCAAATTGTCCCAAGATCGGGACAACATCCATGCCCTATGATTGCAAGAGTTCTGAATTATCAGGACAGAGATGCCATATTGCGCAGAGCAAGAGAACTGGGAGACCTCACATTTGAGAACGCCAAGGTCTCCTTCTACCCAGACTTCTCTCCGGCGGTTCAGAAGGCCTGCATGTGCTTCCTGGCGGCAAAAAGGGCGCTACGTGACCGTGCCACACAATATTCTATGCAATACCCCTCCAAACTAAGGGTCCAATATAATGGGAGGGCCCACTTCTTCACTGATCCAGAAGCTGTGCAGAAATTTACCGAAACTTTGCGGAAATGACCCGCCATACTACTTAACGAGCAGGAATGATTGCCAAGGTCCAGGGATGGCACAATTATAGGGCAGCAACGGTTGCAAACTGTAACCCCTGGGTCTGTGGACATAACATGAGCCAGGTTCCGATGGGTCAGGATAAGCGAGCCCTAAAAATGTAACGAAACAGTCCTGCTGCCATTGATGACAATTTGTTTTTGGATTTATTTCTGAAGAGAGTCCGCCCCCCCGAGGTTCAGGGAGCAGGATGTCACTTGCGAGCCGGTGTCTGGCGGCATCCGGGATGTCGCCCATGGTATACTGTGAGTTGGGAATTCACCTTGGGGATCCACTGCAGGTTGGGTAGGGTACTGTGGGAGGGGGGAGGCAGAGTTGGGGTTTGTTGGGGAATGGATAGGGGCAGGGGTGAGTATTTCCGCGGTGGCAAGGTTGGGTTCCTTTTAAAATGTTCACATCTGGTGTTGGGGGCGTGGCCAAGAGCGCCATCGATGAGGCTGCTCTTTTAACGGCCACCGTGGGGAGCCTGCTGTAACACAAATATATGCAGCTTTAAACACCCTAATCGGATCAACACTGCTACCTAGAACAATCGGAATTCCGTGGGAACAGCCGAGTCCATGAAGCTTGGGCAGTTTCTGCTTTAAACTGTCTGAATTCGGCCTCTGAAGAAGCCGACTCGCCAACGCTCTACAAGTAAGATTGCGGGCGGGGGCTGGAGAGCGGTGAGGATCTAGTGCCGGATACCGCCTGAAGAGGGAAGGCACCAAATATAATGACAGCGATGCTAACTGACCATTGCCGGGTGCATCCAGGGGGGGCCCATTGTCCTCCGATCGGCGTGTGGGGGGCCGCGGGGAGACGTGGAGGACCGACGCTGGACGGCGGTCCATCAGCCCGCACACTGAGGGTGCGCGGCCCTGCCTCCCCGCTCATCCTGCCGGGAGCTCTTCGGACCCGGGGCCCCACAGCGGCCGAGCCTTACACCAGCTTCGTTGGTGCCGCGCAGCTCGAGGGGAGCGACGGCCTGCAGCGACCTGCAGCCCACCCACCATCCTGAATCGCTGGAGACCCGCAGTGCAACACGCGGGAGACAGGTGAGCAGCACCATACCCCAACGGAGGGAGTCCGCGCTGCCAGCGCACTGGCGGCCTACTAAGGTGCACATCAGGGGTGTGCAGCCCTGTCTCTCCTCCGATCTCTATCCGAGGCTCCGCGGTCCCCCACGGCTGCCGAATCACACTCCGGGCCTGCTGAGTCGCCTGGCTCCCTCCCGCGGATCCACGCAGCCTGTGAGGAGCAGAGGTCTGCAGCGACCTACGGACCTGGAGACAACCATCCTGTGCCACCGGGGGCCTGCAGTGCAGCACGCAGATGACACGGCTGGGGCGCATCACCCCAACTAGAGAATAACACGCTACCACCATACGGGCAGCCCACCGCAGAGCACACAGTGTATGCAGCCCTGCCCTTCTCTCCTGCTTGCCTCATTCAGAGCTCTGTGGCTGTCGGGCTCTACACCAGACTCTGCAGAACTAACCCGCCTCCTCCCGTGAGGCCACCCCGCCACCCTGAGCCTCCGCCACGGGATAGCAACGCAGTGGACAGGTGGAGCCTCTGGAGAAGTCTGTCGTCCTCCCCCGGGCCTCGCGGTTTTACCGGGCCGCTGGAGGCACCTAACACCATTCCTGGGGTGCCCCGGCCTACTCAGCGACCCTCGGTCCCCCCACTGTGGAATTCCTTGGACCCCTCACGGCGCAGGGGGGAGGAGGCCTCCACCCTCTCCACCCTGAGAATCAAATGTTACCTTTCTGAGTTTCAGCACGGCTGGGTGGAGGGTCCCGGTGCTTCCTGCCTGTCTACTATGACCTCCAGAGCATAGGGTGCCTCATACTCACCCTCAGAGAACTCGTGGGGCCCACTCCTGCTGATACCCCACCTCTGACTACGGTCTAACTGGCTTCCAGAGACATTTCACACCACTCCGGGGGTGCCCCGGCCCACCCAGCAGCCCTCTGCCCCTCCATCAAGGAAGCTCCTGGCACCCCTCCTTCGACCTCAATCACCTCTAGCCCCCCACCTGCCTAGGTGCTCCACCCTAGCCCATGGACTCTCTAACTAACTCTCTTCACGCCTACGGGGAATTCCCCAATATCAACCGAGACCGCTGCCCTGACCGGGTCCCCTCTTCCCCTGCACTCAACAACAGAACACTACTCTGCTTGTAACCAATTAGCGGGCATCATGACCAAGCAACCTAAACCCGCGAAGAACGCAGATATTGCTACAATGCTGCTGTCGGCAGACAAAGGGAAGAAACAGGACCATCCCCATCCCACGCTACAGACGGACCAGGAGGGCAAAGAGACCCTCGCAACCAGAAGCAACCTGCTGGCCTTCATGGCTGACATCAAATCTGAAATCAGGTCCTGTATGGCGGAACTCTCCACAAAAATGGAGCATACTGACCAGAGGGTAACGGAAGCAGAGCAAAGATTGGGAGAAGTCGAGGACCAAGCCCAAGACCAGTCCACGGCTTTAGACGGAATCCAACACTCCATCAGAGCTTTACAAGATAGATGTGAAATCCTGGAGTTCAAGCAGGAGGACTTAGAAAATCGAGCTCGGCGCAATAACCTACGAATCCGAGGTATACCTGCCTCGGTTCCAGACCAGAATCTAACGGAATATGTGGGGGATCTCTTCCAGTGCCTTCTCCCAGACTTAGATAAGGCCCAACTCCTATTAGATCGCACTCACAGATTACGACCGCGTCGTGGAGTGGAGTCAGATTCCCCCCCGATGTTATTACCAGGGTACACTTTTTCACCACTAAAGAAGCCATTTCATCAATCTGCCACACCTGGGATGAGCTAACCTATCAAGGCTCCCCACTTCAAATCTATCAGGACTTCTCCCTCCTCACTCTGCAGAAAAGGAGAGCGCTCCGACCACTGGCTCTCTTCCTCCAGGCCCAGCAGGTCTGTTACGGGTGGCTCTTCCCAACAGCATTACAATTCACCTATAAGGGCAACCTGAGGAGAATCAGCCAACTTGAAGACGCCGCACAAATCATGCATCCGCTCTCGCCCGGGGCCACTCCTCCAGAGGCCACAGAGTCCACCATGGGGGAGGATCCTGTCCTCCCACCAAAAGAAAAGCGAAATACATGGACAAGGGTCCCAAGGGTCAGAAAGAAAAAATGACCACAGATGGCACACAGGCAAGAGACCAGGTAACGGTCATCACATACACAGATATCCCACAACCTCCACGCAACCGGAAACTGGATTGGCATGATCCTACCCTCCCTCAAATCCAGATCTCCTCACCCGGGCGAGACGCTATATGCCATAATGCTGCAAAAAACTCACCTGAAATATACAGCTGCAGGCTCCCCCCACGGCTCCTGCCCACTTGCGAGGCATGTTACACCTACAAATCCTTGGAATCCCAGACCCAGTCTGGTCGCACGTTTCAGCCATGTTGGCTGAGCACGGTTGTATGGCCCAGTTGGCCTGGGGTGGTGCCGGCCCCACCAAGCTGGCCCCCCCGTTAGTTTATACCCGGCCTCCCTGTTGGAGGCAGGGACTAAAATCTCAAGAGCAGAATAACAGGCGAGCAAGCAACTGCACCTATGCAAGCAATGGCTGACTCCAGCCCGACCCATGCCTCCCATCCGAACCCACCAGCGACCCCCCCCCCCAACCAGGGACCATAGCATCCTGAGAGCCATCTCCCTTAACGTCAGGGGGCTGAATTCCCCCTCCAAATGTAAATCTATTGTACAGAAGCTCCAGCATGAGGAAGCAGCAGTGGCCCTGCTCCAGGAAACCCATTTACTACCAGCGGACTTTGGGCGTCTGCGCTCACAACAGTTCCCAAAGCAATTCATTGCCTCCGGTGGTAACAAGAAAGGGGGCACGGCAGTTCTATTTCGGAAGGGGCTAAACCCCCATATCCTGGAAACCAAACTTTGCCCCGAGGGAAGATTTGTGGCAGTGAAATGTCTCCTGCTGGACCAGCTGTACACCTTTATCTCGGTGTACGCCCCAAATACAGGACAAGTCGCATTCTATGAGGCCCTGAGCACCGCCCTGGTTCCCTTCACAGAGGGCCAGATTGTGATGGGAGGAGACTTTAATGGGGTACCAGACCCCACGAATGACAGGTCACACCCGGCCTCCTCTGGGGTTGTCACCTTAGCCCCTGGTTTGCTACGGCTATTCAGATCCTTGGAGGTGGTCGACTCATGGCGGGTACTACATCCCTCGGAAAAGGACTTCTCCTTTTACTCCTATGTCCACAGAACTTTCTTGAGGATTGACCTCCTCCTGACATTACCACAGGTACTCACCTTCACCAATGAGGTCTCCATCGGGTCGAGAATCCTGTCCGATCATGCTCCAATTACCCTGGAAATTCGCATCCATAATCCGACCCCCGCAACCCGCCGCACATGGTCACTATACGACCCAATATTAAATGATATGCCAACACGGGATGCCATAGCTGTGTCAATTTCGAACTTCTTCCAGGAGAACCCTAACAAAGATACCTCCCCAGCCAACACCTGGGATGCTATGAAGGCAGTCATTCGGGGAGAACTGATAGCCCGTGGAGTGGCATACCACAGGAGCAAGAGGCAGACACGTGCGGCCCTTGAGGAAGAGCTCCAGAAAGCAGAAGCTATCCATAAGGAGAAAGGATGGTCCCCCAAAATACAGTAAGCACTCCGGACGGCACGGAAGACAATGGAAGCGCACTACGCCGACCACACGGCACACCTATTAGCTAAGGCCAAACAATTTTACTACGTCAGGAATAATAAGGCAAACAGGCTATTGGTAGCAAAACTCGCCGAAATCAAGAAGAATAACACCATTATTGGACCACGAGACCCCCAGGGCACAATCCAATACTCGGAGTCAGAGAAACTACGACTAGCGACCGACCATTTTATGCAAGTGATGTCCGCCCCACCACAAAACCCGCAGGAACTGAGGGAATACCTGCAAAAGGCCGCCCTCCCCCAGCTGAAGCCCTCAGCTCGAGACCTCCTGGACGCACCGATCTCAGGAGAAGAGGTGGAAGAGGCCATAAAGAACCTTAAATCCAGAGCCCCCGGACCAGACGGCTATACCACCAAATTCTACAAAATCTTCAAACATCAACTACTACTGCCATTGGTGAAGCTGTTTAATTCCTTTCGTAGCACAGGCTCTGTAACTCCCTCCATGCAAGAATCCATCACAGTCCTTCTGCCCAAACCTGGAGGGGACCCAACGAACCCAGCATCTTACAGACCCATTGCATTATTGAACATCGATGCAAGTATCTATTCTAAGGTCTTGGCAACACGCCTCTCCCACATCTTGCCTGACATTATCCACCCGGACCAGAACGGATTCATTAAAAATAGAGCGACAAGCGACAACATACGCAGAACATTAGATCTGGTGGACCTGGCCACCCGAGGCTCACAAGGCCTGGCACTCTTAGCTCTCGACGCTACCAAAGCGTTCGATAAGGTAGACTGGACCTTAATGCAACTCACCCTAGAGGCTTTCGGCTTTGAACCAGAATTCCGAGCCATGATCCTGGCCAACTACAAATCACCAAAGACCCTCCTGAGAATCTATGGCACCCTCTCTTCTCCAATTCCTCTGACCAGCGGGACAAGGCAGGGATGCCCGCTATCACCACTTCTATTCGCCTTAATCATGGAACCCTTCGCCCAAAGAATCCGACTAAATGTCTCCATCAAGGGGCTCCAGGCTGGACCCTCCCAACACAAGGTAGCCCTGTATGCGGACGATGTCCTACTCACCATCTCACAGCCTTGTCACTCACTGCGCCACGCTCTGGCCGAGATAAGGGACTATGGAAGGGTCACAGGCTTCTCCATCAATTTCAACAAATCATCGGCCCTTGGCCTATGCCTGACCCCATCAGAAAAAGAAACCCTTAGACCGCTATGCCCCATTCAGTGGAAAGCCACAACTATCCCCTACCTGGGGGTACACATCCCGGCGAACCCAAAGGACGTCTACCGAGCAAACTTTCCCCCTCTCTTTAAAGAACTGGCAGATGACCTGAAGCAATGGAAATTACAAGAAATCTCACTGATGGGCCGTATTACCGCCTGCAAAATGAACCTTCTTCCCATATTTTTATATGCCTGCTAATCACTCCCAGTGCCAATCCCGCTGCCGGTCCTGCGGGACCTCCAGAAGAATATGCTGCGGTTCATTTGGAGGGGGAAAAAACCCAGAATCCCCCTAAGAACGATGCTAGGGAACGCCAGACTGGGCGGCCTAGGAGTGCCTGACCTTCAAGGATACCAGCTGGCAGCTCAACTGGCGAACACTCAGGCATGGCGGATATCCTCCAATCGCCCAAGATGGGCGGAACTAGAACAATCCCGCTTATCTCTCCGTCTACCCTTTCTTCCACATATTCCACCGCTTATGCGACAAACAGAGAGACTATTGCTTGCCACCAGGCACACCGTAGACACTTGGGACAGAGCGCTAAAGAAAAAAGGGGTTCCTAGAGGACTAAGCCCCTCATCGCCAGTTTTCCATAACCCAACCTTCACGCCGGGCATGAACTCCCGGAACTTCAGGAACTGGATCACAGGTGGCCTGGAGTCATTGGGGCAACTGTTCCTGGGAGGGGAACCGCGCACCTTCATCCAATGCAAGGAGACCTTTCAACTTCACGAGACGGATAGGTTTTCCTATATCCAGCTCTGCCACTGGTGCTCCCACCCACAAACCCGAATGGCAGCAACACGCCCTCCCACAGCGTTGGAACTAACCTTAATGGATCTCCCAGCCCGAGGTAAGATCACTGCCTTATATAAACGTTTCCAGGGGGACTTCCTGGCCTCTAAAACTCGTGCCATGGCACAATGGGAGGCAGATCTAGGCCATCCCATAGAGGACCAGACTTGGGCGGACATATGGACCCGGGCGCACTCATCCGTGCCTGTATCACCAATAGGGAATGTGCCTATAAAATATTGTTACGCCGGTACTACTCCCCCCTACGGCTCCACCACATGAACCACTCCCTGGACCCGGCGTGTTGGAGACAGTGCGGACATACGGGATCCTTTCTCCACATGTGGTGGACATGCCCACAGGCCCAACAGTTTTGGAGATAGTGCCTAAATATCATTAAAGATATTACCGAAACGATGCTCCCCCTGGAGCCTGAACCTATTCTGCTGGGTGCTCCGGTTCCTGAAATATACTTGCAATCTGGAGCTAAAGCCAAGCTCCTTTCCCAACTCCTCTTAGCAGGTATAATAACAATTGCCCGCTCCTGGAAAGCCAGGGAAGGACCACTGCTGCCCCTCTGGTGGACCAAAATATGGGACATCTTCATTGCAGAGAAGGTGACAGCAGCCAGAGCGGGATCTCTACACCGTTTCCAAAACATCTGGGGCCCCTTTCTGGATTACGACGAAAAGTTCCCAGCCCTCACATACAAGCCCCAGCAGGCCAAGCGGATTCTGTGTGGTGGGAGTACACCTACTGAGGGGAGTGAAGCATGAAGAGGAAGAGGAGGGAGCCCCTACCTCCAAGACACTAACCCGATCAGACATCCATGGCGGGGGATGGGGCAGGGAGGGGAGGAGGAGAAATGTGTCTGAGGTACGGAAGTAATGAATAATTGTACTTGTTTTCTGCCTTGTTTCATGGCGCTATTAGCGCCATGGTTGCCGCCGGTATTTTACCGAGTGCGCCATGGTGAATGGCGGAATTACCGCCCTATTCCAAGGTGTGTTGGGGCAGTAATTCTCCATTTACCATGGCACTTCCCCATTCCCATTTTTGCCCCCATAGGGCTCAATAGGAATGAGGAATGCAGTAATTACGGTACCGCAAATTGCGGTACCGTAATTACCTCCAAGGTCCCTTTGCGGGTCCTGTCCTTAATGGCTGGTAAAACCAGCCGTTAAGGTAGGGTCCCACAAAGGGACCTCGTAGTAAGGCGGTAAGGGTTTACCGGCACTAGTACCCTGTAACGCTCACCTGACTCCCACGGAGGCGCTGGCCTGGTTCGCGCTGCTGTGACCTCTTCTAAGGTGATGCGCAGGGTTCGGAAGACGAACTGGACCGGGCCCCCAAATCTGGCTTGTCTGGCTCGCAGAAGTATCCTTCTGTAGGCGAAAATAGGGGATTAACTGTCTGCGGGGTAATGCAATCAGCCTCCCACTTTCCCCTCTCACCCTCCTCGAAACCCTTCTGTGATTCCTCGTAGCGTCTCACCTTAGGGTCTGGAAGGACGAGCTCTCCATCCTGCTTCTGATGCAGGGGCGCGTTGGTATCCAGTTACTTCACTGGATTTTCGGATTGGTGAGAACCAAACTTGCTTGGCTTCCAGGTAAGTTTTTTGATAAGAGGTTCCCCTTGTGTCCATGCATTAATGTACTAATGCTAGTGTCTTTTTCCCCATAGGGGCAAGGGAACGGAATGCCGGGGAACAGGCACTGACCCGAGATGAGAGGTGAAATCCTTGTAGAAATCAGGTAAGTCTTTAATGAGCGTTTTTTGGTAATGTCTTTTAATTCGCTCATTAACGCTGATGTCTTTTTTTCCCCTTAGGGGCCGGGGTCTGGAAATGCCAGGATGCGGCGCGGACCCGAAATGAAGAGGGAATGAATCAACAGGTAAGTCTTAACATGGAGATTTAGCTTTCCTTATTCCCTTCTCTCTCTCACCTTTTGTTCTGGTCTTTTTCTCCCTAGGCGCTGGGGCGTGACTGCGAATCCGGATGATCGCTGCTGAACATGGAGGCGCCCTGTAAAGGTGAGTGGAATGCGGCGCTGCAGCGATCGACGCGATGAGCTTTTAAATAAAAGTCTTCCTTTTCAGGATTGTCGGCGAGATGTCTCCAGGATGCGGATTTAGCAGGTAAGGACTTTTCCTTCTTCTGTTCTCTTCTTCTCTTCCTTTGCAGGTGATCCAGGGTGCTGGCAGGCGTGGCAGATGTCAGGATGCAGGTGCAGACACGGTGAGCTTCCAGCTGCTAGATGCAGAACAACGCGAAGCACGTGTGGCTGTTCGGGTGGGGTTTAAATAGCCTTGGAAGAAGTTCCAGGTATGTATCCTTCCTCCAATCAGGTATGTATCCTTCCCTGACCACGCCCGGATGGTAAATTAGTCCCACAGGTAAAGTAGTTCCTTTCAGGCCTCAAGGAGGCCGGGATCCTGCAGCATGGTCTGCATCAGGTAAGTGCACCCAAGCACTTCCATAATGAGCCTGGCGCCTATGACGCCAGGACTGATGTCTTTTATGAGCCTGGCGCCATAGGCGCCAGGACACTGTCCAAAGGGCCCCTATATGGGGTTGCTGGGTCTTTCCTTGGGGACTGGATGTCCGCTTTCGGGGACGCAGGGCTTGAACCGGCTCCCCGGGAGCGGGCATCATGACATACCCTTACCGGTACCGGTAAACCCTTACACCATCCTTGTAATGAGGCCCAGTGTATCTCTCCTCACTACAAGGGGTGCTGATAACTGGCAAAGTAACAGATAGATGTAGAATCGAGCCGGTGGCCTGTACAGTGCTTGCCTGGAGAAGGGCTTTGATAAGACTAGGGGTGACGCACCCTTTTGACCCAGGCATCTCGTTGTGGCACATTGAGATTCTGAAACCAACCTGTGATGTGCTGATAGTGCACGACTGGGGGTTGGGGGGGCGGCCATCACCCGTCTGGAAGATATGTAACCTAACGGGATGTTTGTCAACCAGGAAGAGTTCGCCAGGAAGATGGGGGATGGGTTCCAATGCAGGTTACAATACTTTAGGATGAAGGCAGCTTTTAGGGAGTGGTCCCCAGTATTCCCAGCTATCCCACACACAACCCCGCTGTTGCAATATATTACAAGTTCACCTGGATGCAGGGGAGTGCAGAATTATGCCCTGCACCCTGTCGGATCACTCGCCGGTGGTGCTGTCTCTGGAACTCAGTGACTCGCCACACCTCTGCCCCCTGTGGGCGATGCCAAGGTCTGGGTTGTTGGACGTCCCTCTGGTGGAGGAACTTAGTGGGAAAATTGATGGGTTTTTTTAGGCAAATGAGGGCTCGGTTCCAGAGTACGCCAAAGTATGAGAAACCTTTAAGGTGTGGTGTGGGATGTCTTGACCCACTTTTGCTCTGCCATGCGGCATCCCTGTGTTCTGATGGTTCCAGAAATATCAAAATGGCTGCAAAACCCTTGTACGCGCCAAAACCTCTGAAAATCGCGCTTTACAACACAAAAAGATGGCTGCCAAATCTGCCATGCATGTTGTCAGTGAGAGATCTCACTCCTGAAACATGTCACTGAGCTTCACAACAAGTACAAATGGAGCACAGAGGGAAAAGCAGTGCTTTGCTGAAAGAAATCCGAAATCTTGCTTTTAAATCCTTTTTTCTTGGTTGCTGAAACTGCAGAATGCCGGTACAAAACACCCTCAAACATCCAATATTCTTGCTGGGTGCTACAATTCACTTAGTTCAAGAAATCATTGTGAACTTACAATATCCTGAAAAGCTGAATTTGTCAAAGAAACATCCACAGCAAAAGTTGCCTCCCTGTGGAATCTGTCAAAATCTGGGCGCAGTACCCTCGGCTGCCCGAATGACAGCTGTCAGAAGCCTGCATGATAAACCTTAAACTTGTACAAACTGAAATCAAATGGTTGAAAACTAAGTGGCCTGTTACTGAGAGTAACCTATGTTGTAATTATTTAATCCTATGGTTTAGAATCTGGAATAGGTGTTCTAGCTGCTCGTTTGAAATTACAAGTTTGTTTTAAGCAAAGAAAAAATGCAACAGAATTAACATTTGAATTTAAGCCTGACTAAAAGCAACCAAACCAGAATAACAGCTTCCTCCACAGAGGCATGGCCTCTCCCTTCTGCTTCCCTCCACCAGGAAATCACACCTAAGTGATGATTATAGGGTGGGGGAAGAATTTGAGCTGCAGCGGGAAGGAGACAATGGACATCCTCCAGCTACAGGAACTGCCAAGTGTGAAGGGTCGTAAAATGGCCTGGGCCCAGGAGGAACTGGGAGGAGACTGCTTCTGAACTTCAGGAAGATAGAAGGAGGCGGCGACAAACAACCATTTGTTGCTTAACAAGGACCAAAGACACATTTTAAAAAGACTGATAACTTACTGTGTAAAATTGTCAAAAACACAAAAATAATAGCATTGTTAAAGTAAATATTGGCTGCACATTTTAAAAGGCGCCAGAACTCTGTGACATGTTCTGGGAAGAAATGGCAGAAAATGTGATATTACACAAAATGTATTTTTGATAGAAGCATGAAACTTCATACACTTATGCCCATGTTCAATGCGTACATTTGTAGAAATTTGCTCCTAAATTGGACATTGTGTTCCGGATAAAAAGGGCAAAATTCTGTAAAAAGCAGACACAAGATCTTACAGCGACGGGGTTTGGAGGAGTAGCTGCTACACGAAATATGTAATCTGTATATATGATTGTTATAGAGGTTGCACGCATGGAAATATGTATTTTTACCAAAAGTAGATTTTGTGTTCATGAGGCTAGGGGTGGACTCTAGGCCTCGTATATCTACATCATAAAGATGACATACCATTTTTCTCCTCTTATCAAGGAAGAGAGGAGACTCTGACCAATCCCTGGCAAAGGGGTAAGCTTAGTATAAACCAGCACACACACCCCTTGCTTGAAAACACACATCCATGAAAAAAATGTCTAACAGCATAATTTCTTCGTTACCTGGAAAGTGAGAAGAGTTATTGTCAGTTGTGAAAGTATAGGTATGAATGTATGACTGAGAGAACTGATTATGTGAGTTGAGATTGTAATATGTTTCGTTTGATGATTATTATGAAAATTATTGTGATGTTTTTAGCCATATATAGAATTGTATTACGATGAATAAAAACAATTTATTTGAATAAATTAAATAAATAATCTTGTAATCTCTCATCCGCTGGTTCAACCCCATACAGTATCTGTCAAATATATACCTGATGAACCAGGGATTAGTAACAGGTAACCCCTTATTTATTGTACAGTCTGCCTAAATAAAGTTAAAAAAGAAAAAAAAAGTAGCTGATTGCCGATCGGTCGTGTGGCTCCTATTAAACATAATAAATCTGAAATGACTTTCCCGAAATGTTACAAGCACAATTCAATGTCTGAACTGGTCATGCATGACACAGTGTTTTCCCAATACATTGGAAGCGCAAAGCTGACCAAAAGGTGGGAACGCACATCCTTTGAAGTGGCAGTACATGGTTAAAACGAAATCACATGTGCCTAATTTAATTTCCATTCAGAGATTGACATTCTGTAACATACTGAACAATAAAGTAGAAGTTGCAGATGTGGCTGAAGCAGAACAGAGAACAAGTATTACCCAAGCCAACTGACCCAACCCTGTTAAAGTCAATCCATCTAAGTAAAAAAATGCATACCACTGCTTTAAAGTTGCTGAAGCTGTTGTCAACTCAGAGTCTTCCAGCATAAGAGCAATAAGGTTATCTGAGGCTGAAAGAGTGACACTTAAATGTTGGCGTAACAACTGGACGGGAAATGAGTATATGAAGCTGGGAAAGGGGGCTGGGGACTTGTTCAAAAAGTCTATATTTAAAATCTATGGAGCTGAGATTATTCCAGTGGAGAAGAAATACTCTAGAAGCTGAAGACAAATATTGTTGTAGCTGCAAGATGGAAGGAAAGACAAAGAGGATGCCCTTTCTTATCATACAAGAGAGAAGAGTGCCTTGCCACCCTGTAGAGGTTGAAGAAGTCTTGTTGAAGTTTCCCAAACATTTTAAGTTGCAGTAGTAGACGTTGTGTGGTAGCTGCACAACGGAAGGCAAGGCAAAGAGGCTGCCCTTTCTTGTAATACAAGAGAAAAGAGTGCCTTGCCACCCTGTAGAGGTCAAAGACGTCTTGCTGAAGTTGCCTATCATTTTAACTTGCAGTAGTAGAAGTTGTGTGGTAGCTGCAAGGTGGAAGGAAAGGCAAAGAGGCTGCCCTTTCAGTAGTAGAAGTTATGTGGTAGCTGCAAGATGGAAGGAAAGGCAAAGCGGCTGCCTTTCCTTCCTTACAAGAGAGCAGAGTGTCTTGCCAACCTGTAGAGGTCAAAGAAGTCTTGTTGAAGTTGTCTAAAACTTATAAGTTGCAGTAGGAGAAGTAGAACTGTGGTTGTCAACATTTTTGTCAGACCTGTAGCAGTTAAATGTAGGAAGTAGAAACAGAAGCCAACTGTGGGGCAAATGAGCCTGCTTGCACAGTATCATTAGTCGACAGATGTTGCTGGAGAGAGAGCAAACATAAAGCAGAAGCATCCTGACAAATTATGTGTGAATGACACTGCATCAGTTGTAAGCAGAAATGTTGTTGTAAAACAGAAGTGATACTTTTGTCTTCAAGTTTGTCCGGCTTTTGCTAGAAGGAGTTTATCCAGGAACCCCATTGGCGCTGTTGTTTTCTTTGTGGAACTGTAAAAGGGAATCATTTCATCAAGTGAAGAAGAACTGTCACCAGTGGATTTTATATATGTGAACTTTTGTTTCTTTTAAACTTTTCAAGACTTTCTTTTTCCTTGGAAGAAATTGACTTTGGGACATTCTTGGGGAGCAAGATCTGCCCAGGACCAGTAGAAGTCATCCAAGACACTGGCTGTTTGGTAACCTCTAATTATGTTGTTTTCTGTTACTTTGAATGTTTAGTGTGGGGGTTCGTTTTGTGTATGCTAGGAGGTTTTCCCTTAGATCCTAGACGAAGTAGGGAATCCCCGGTTAGAGTGGGTTTTGTTACGGTTTATTTTATAGATTTGTCTGAAATAAAATGTCAAACCTTAAGAAAGCTAAACAATGTTGTGAGTCTCACATTACAGATACATTGCATACATTACTATTGTCACTGGAAACGTTGAGACCATGGCTTGCGTTTGGGGTTCGCTATAAATTATGAGAAGTCTAAGGGGCTAAATGTGAATGAGAACCCTATCATAATGGAGGAAGAGGGTAATAGATTCCCCTTGAAGTGGAAACAAGGACGATAGATTACTTGGGGGTGAAGTTGTCCACCTCCCATGAGGGGCTCTATTGCGCTAATATCCCAGACACCTAGAAGCAATCTAGTGATGATATGAAGAGGTGAGATTTGCAGGAACTGTCCTGGTCAGCCGAACACTGGCAGTAAAGATGACATCACTCTCTAGGTTGCTCTATGGATTTTGTGCCATTCCAGTAGCGGCCCCGAGAGCAATGCTTGATAGGTTGCATAGAGAAATCTTAAAATGTATTTGGAATAAACACACAAGAATAGCCAGATATGGGACTGTATCTACTGGCTGGGCAGCCTGCACCCATGTTAGAGTGGCCATTGCAAATAGGAACAGGGATGGAAGGATTTGGAATGGGAGTCACTTTGATTCCTCTTCATAAACTTCCCTTTCTGGACGGTGGTTGTCACGCTGGAGGTCGTCTAATTGATTTGACAGAATGTTCACAATCAAATTGGTACAAAGCCTTAAAACTAAGGGGTATAAAATCAGGGCTGGGACCACTCTCTCCGATTAGTCATCTGGATTTCTCACCAGGAATGAATGGTACAGACTTAGCCAACTGGGAAAGTAAGGGGATCACCCGACTCGTGGATCTCCATAGGGAAAATAGACCAGTAACATTTGAGAAGTGTATGATGCAATATTGCCTAGTGGAACATGAACGTTTCCGATATACCCAAATCAGACCCTGGATTACAAATAGAATGGTTTGCAAGGCTGAGTGCAGAGTGCCCACGGATTTGGAGATTTCACTAAGAGATGGGATAAAGGAAGGATCTCGAGGCTATATAGATTGTTGGATGGGAATACTCCTGCTCATAAATTGCCTTATAAGGAATAGTGGGAAAGGGAATTGGGAATCATTATTGAGCAAGAGGACTGGGAGCGCATTTAGCAACAAGCACAATGAACATCCAAATGTAGTATGATAAAGGAGACAAGATACACAGTTTGATTCAGGTGGTATCTTACCCTGTAGCGTATTAAAAGGTTTTTTCCTCATGCCTCTCCCCTTTGTTGGAAAGGGTGTGGTGAATTGGAGAACATAGGGCATATTTGGTGGGCCTTGGGTAAGTCCCAGATCTTCTGGAAAGAAATTCTAGGGTACATTAAGGAAATAACAGGCAGGCAGCTTTCCAAGGATAAGGTGGTAGTATCTGGGGGAATGTGACGGAGGTGTCCTATAATATGAAGTATGCAATGGCTACCTGGATCACTCACATGTTGAATGCGGCCAATCAACGGTAGCCCAATTCTGGAAAACAGGAGAGGGTCCTGTAGAGGAGCAGGTAGACGCTTTCTCACTAGTTCAACCCCCTCACTGCCGTCATACTGGAATAGTCAAAGAAGAGCAGTAAATGGGACCCCCTGTATTGTTCCCATACCATATTGAGTGTATGAGAGATGCTATGCACTCAGACAGCTATACAGAATGTACCCTCGCACTGAAAGTGTGGAAGGATGCCACATGGAAGGATGTCAGCACAGAACTATGGACATCATGGAACATTAAAGTGAAATCTAATGAGAGCAGAGTGATGTCATGAAGAAGATATATAAACCTATGCTGAAACGATATGAAAATATTTAAGAGTAACAATGTAACTGAAGCACCACCAAGAGAAACATGTACCTAAAGCTAAAGTAATCATAAATACAAAGAAGATGAAGTAAATTACTGGCCAATTACTGTAAAAACGCAGTAACGTGGAAAGGACGGCCATGATAGGAAATGGACGATGGCTCGTGTTGAATTCAACCAAGCTTCTTCAGAGACAGACCAAGGCTGTAGAAACAGGAGACACAGAAGCATATCTGTGTGCACAACCGAAGATGAGTCAAGGTTGGCCCAGAATTAAGGATACTATTTTAAGAAATAAACACAGTGCACAAAGACTGTTATATGGATAAGCTCTGGATGTGGGAC
The DNA here is from genome assembly GCF_040938575.1 of Ambystoma mexicanum. Classification (NCBI taxonomy): domain Eukaryota; kingdom Metazoa; phylum Chordata; class Amphibia; order Caudata; family Ambystomatidae; genus Ambystoma; species Ambystoma mexicanum. Next base: position 542,156,217 of record NC_090928.1, on the reverse strand, counting down.
ATTCCTCATATATTGAAGTAGAAGAAAACATCTGCAGGAGCCAGCTGTTGGTCAATTAAAAGTGTGCAAAGTTCATTGAGATAGAGTGAGTAAGTCTCTAGAGGGCAAAAGCAATAGGAGCAAGTGCACCCTGCATAAATGCATGCATCAGTCCCATGTTTGTCAGGTCTCCCTACTTTATTAAATGAGAATGAAGTAGTACTTTGCCATATTCCTTGACCCTGTCCGATTATGTGGTCTGAGATCATTATTTGTAATTCCATCTAGCACAAAAGACGCTTCAAGGTGCTAGAGCACATTTTGGTAGAAGAGGATGGTTATGGTCTAATCGACCTAGGCCAGATCCAGACCCCCGGAAACTTGGCTGCTCCTGCCATTAGCCAGAAGATCGCAGAGCTTCCTGTGGAGATCGTCACACAGAGTCATGTGCAAGAAGATTTGGTAGGCAGGTCCCCCTTGGATGAAATACCTGTCCGGTCCCCGTTGGCGCCCCATGGTCAGAAGGCGAACTGTTTGGTTGTGGGACAATCAATGCCAAGGGACTCTACCTGGGTCACGGATGTAAGCAGAACAACAAAGGTGGCAAAAATAGGGGGAGGGATTGTCTTGTAAATAATATGTATATAAAGTAACAGGAATTCTTTTGGGGGGAATTGTAAAGAGAAGAAGCAGATAGCTCTATTCCTGGTTACAAGGGGGCAGGAGGGTATGCACTAAAGTAAAAACTCCAAATAGGGGTGTTAAGGATTCCTGAGGCAAGGCCCACAGAAGAGTGCATATCAAACTCCAAAATGGATTGAAACTGAAAAGGGATACACTTACTCAAATAGTAAAGAAAGACGTACGCAGTAAAATTGAAAATGTGCACATGTGTGGGGTTATAAAAATGTCAATATAAAGCTTTTGTTGTAGTTAGACTAATAAATATAAAATGATAGTAAAACATTAATAGGATTGGTGAACATTTGGACCAAAAGATTGATGTCCATCAGGAGGGAACATAGTAAAGGAAATTAATATTTAAATAAAGAAGATACTCTTAAAATACTAATAAGAAATGAACGAGATAATAAACCTTGATAGAAAGTGTAAACGAAGGAGCAAACAGAATATCATTGCATAGATTGTTTAAATAAAAAAGTAAGTAGGTAAAATATTTCTTTTTAGGATTATAAACAGCGATTGGTGGTGCCTGCACCAAGTGATCGGTGTAGTATATTTGATAAAATAAAGAATTGAATAAAAGGACGGGTAAATATTGACGATCAAAATAGACTCGTCATCATTGGGGACATGCCTCTTTTACATCTGTGTAAAACATTGCAGAGAAACACAGCGAAGATAAGGAAGCATCATTCGGAATGGGTCAGATGCCTGACTAATAAGACACTCATGCCAAGGCCTCAGGAGGATTTGCTGTCAAAAACCATATTGTGGCAAATGACAATTTATTTGCATGCCACATATAAGTGAAAAAGTTTACAGAAAAGGCTGGCCATTTTAGAATTATGCAAGACGTATCAGAGTGAGATAGAAGATCTGGCCGAGAGGGAGTGGATGCTCAATCAGCATAAAGGGGAGGATGAAATGCCTTTGGCACCCCTTTCTCCTCCTGAAGATAAGAGCATAGATACAGAGGAGGGGGGATTTTACCCTTTAAAGGAATTAAAAGCAGCAGCAGGGTATGTTAATCCAATGTATGCACCCCCTGGCTTACAGCAGGAAGGATTATGTGGAAGAGAGCAAAAGTAGAGAACGCAAAGATATATCAACACACAATGAAAGTAAACAGCGTGATGAGAGAAAGGACAGGCAAGACAGACAAATGGAGATAGAGGAAGAAGCAAAGAAACAGAAAGAAATAAAGGATAAAGCTAAGGAAATAACAATAGCACAGAATGAACGGATGGGAGGTGTAAGGAAGGCATGGTATCAAACAGTAAGACAGACACAAGTGATCATAGTTCAAGGGTGTTCATTGAACTTCAACTGGGTTTGAAAAAAGCCTATGTAGTCCAAAATCTAAAGATGGGAGCAAGCTACAACCATCAAATAATATTAACGCAGTCCTAGTGATGTTGTGCTAAAATGAAAGGGCCTATACTAATAAACATAATGTCGTTCCTTAATTCCTTACTTCTAAATACAAAAAGTGTGGGAAACAATGTTATGGAAAAGAAAATTGTTCAAGAAATGATATGTAAGGCTATTCAAGCCGCTGGCTTCCCTTCCCCACGTTTTCAGCCAGGGACAAGGTGGCACATTCGAGTTTAGCACACTCCCTAGCACGAGGATGCAGTTCAAGACTTCAACATCAGGACCTTATGTGCCAAAGTCTCTTTGTCATTCAAAGTCTCTTATTTCAGAGTGCCTGATGCTGTAACACTTACCTGATCATGCGGGAGCGTTGGGAGCCTCTGATCAGTGGATATGGTGGATGACCTCGCCGGGGTTGGGAGGAAACTTCTGCAAGAAAAAACAAAGGGTCACTCTTATGGAACCCAAATCTGGTCCCCCTCACTCCTGTGATGTCCTCCTTATACCCCAGGGACGTACCCAGTACCCTAGCTCACCTCAGTATCTATAGAAAGAAGCTCTACATCCTGCTGTCTTGCAGGGGTGCTATGTTCCTGCTTAAGGCTGCTGCCAGTTCCTTCACTGATGCCCAAGTCCAGTCCAGCTGCGACCTGAGAAGCGGCCTTATAAGGTGAGTGATGTTAGTTGAGCTTTGTTGTATGTAGGAGGCTTGTCTTTCCTCTGCCCCTAGGGTTGAATGGAGCGCTTGGTTGCTGCTGCCCCTTGGGTTGCTTAGGGCGCCTGCTTGTAGCTTGCCTTGGCCTTGAGCATGTGCAGCTAGATGCAGATTGCAGTCTTTTCCCTGTGTAATGAATCTCTGCTTTTTTCCCTTTCATGCAGGCAAGAACGAAAGCTGTCGGCGGTGCCAGGCGTTAACTGCTTTGTTGGAGATGAGCGTGTGTGAAGAGAGTTCCGTTCAGGTGTGCGTGAACTCAGCAATGACTTTGCTTTGAAGTTGCAGGTAAGTCAAGTCGTGCTTAGCAGGTGCGCGTGGTTCGCGCAAGTTGCAGGTGAGTCTTGCAGGTGTATGTGCGCGTGGTTCTTTGTGCGCAATCAATAACAGTTCATGCTCTGATCCTTTACCTTTTCCTTTTTCGTTCCCCAGGCATGGCGTTTGGTGGCTACTGTGTTGTGGATGGGCCTGTAGGAGTGGATCAACGGCTAGGAACCACAGAGCTAATGAAGAGTTGCACAGAGCTGCAGAAAGGTCCAGCGAGGTAGCTGAAAAGTGCCGAGCTGAAGTCCTTTAGTTCGCAGTGTTCGGAGTCTGAGCTAACAGGTGTTTTCATTCACTTCCAGATCTCCTTCTGAAGCGCCAGTAAGCGGTGTGCTGCAGTTTGTAGTTCAACACGAATCACAGGCTAAACCTTGGGCGTGGCTTAAATAGACAACCATGCTCAAGGACTAGCCCCCTCCTGGAAACAGTCAATGGCCCGTTCTGCAGCCTTCTTAGGTGAACAAGGAAGTTCTATTTCCCCATGAGTTTGTGGCTGCTGAGAGTACCAGGCATGCCACACTAACATCCATTTAGCCTTCCTATGAGTGTTCAGAGGACTTTTAATGCCAAAGTGGGAGGAAAGCTCAGGTAGGGCTTTGGTGATCTTGACAGATGCAACATGACAAAACAGTACAGTTCCGTTCTTCTTAGGATTTTCACTTATACAACTTGATTTACTGTTCACCCCGGGTGCCCCTCTGCCGGGCTCAGACCCACTTTAACACAAAACCTTCAATTGGTCTCCCTCTGCTGGGTTGGACCAAATTGACATATTTTTCCAAACTTTCTCTATTTCATCAAAATCGAAGACTTTTGACTGTGCGTGGGATTTTGCTTGACCCGTCGCAGGACCACTTCGATTCACATTTATTTGTTTGCTTTCAATTGGTCTCCTCCCGGTAGCCCCAAACCAAATTTATCTACTGTTAGCACTTCTCAGCTGGATACCTCACAGAGACTTTTGATTGAGCACCCAAGCGGTGCCGGACGACTCTGTCAAAGGTATTCTAGCTTGCTTTAAAGTTCAATAACTCATCAGCAGTTTAACTTCATTTGCGTCTCTTATCACACACATTTTAAAAGTGTTCACTCCAGCGCTCGCCATACAATGTTGCTACTTGCAACCTTAGCTTCAACACAGACCGGTCTTGTATCGGTCTCCCCAACTCACCGGCTGTGTTGCTTTCACTGAAGCGGCTTTGTTCTTGGAGCCAAGGACAGTACCACGGTGGCTGGAGATTCTCCCTGCCTTGATTATTGATGCCAGAGGGCCCTGGTATCTCCAACCTGACACACAATACAGGATTCTTCAGCCTGGTTTTCTGGTTTTCTGGTTTTACGCTTTCTCTCGAGGTTTCAGGAAAGTAACGGTTCCTCGTCGAAAAGGTCAAAGGAATTTCCCACCTTGCGATCCCCTTCAGTTTTGCCACCTTTCCTCTCTTGCTCAGATGCCGTCTCGAAACTGCTGTTTCCTTGTGTGCTTTGCCTCGTTCAGAGTGTGCTCTCGTGCTCTGCTTTTTAACCATGTGGGGAAGTGTAATGGAAGTCAGGCGTGAGGGATTGTTGATACGTGCCTGACCTCGTCCCGACCATAGTATTGGGACATGTCAGATACACCACTCAGGTGTTAGTCTGTTTTCCCTTAGAGCGGGTTGTCAGTGAGAAAGTGTTTGTGTTGTAAAAGGGCAGGGGGAGAGTTCCTAAATATCCTACTGGGTACGATGGGGTAAAGGTGTAACAGGGAAGGGGCTACCGCATCTCACCATCCAGTATCCCACTCCCATCCTCAAAGGCCCCTCACCCAGGTGATCCTCATGCACTGGTCCACCCCCAGGAACTGGATCAGAAGCGTTGGCCGTGTCCTGGCCACCTGGATGACAGATCCCTGGGGACTAGTGGGTGAGACACCTTTCTCACAGAGGACAAATGCTACTTAAGCTAGACGATAAGGGCATTGATGGGGTTCGAGAAAGAGAGGAAAGAGAAGAGCAGGAAAAGAAAGAAAATTAAGAGGAAAGAGCATACAAAAAGAAAGGTATAAAGAATGGAAGCAAAGGGGAAAACAAAAAAGTTATGAGGAAAAGGAAGAAAAGGAAATGTTAGAAGAGAAGAAATTAGAAGAGATAGAAGCCCAAAGAATGAAAGTATGTAGGTTGCAAAGAAGGTGAGAGGAAGATGAATTGAGGGAGATGAGAAGAGAAGAAGAAATTAACAGGAGTAGGAGATTAAAGGATGACGAGATATAATATTTATGTCATATGGGCATAGTGCTGATTGATGCACAAGAATAATTGGAGGAAGAGAGAGGGTCACAAAAGCCCGTAGGGAGCTGCAAGGAATCCCGAGATCAGCATGGGCTGATGGGCAGGACACAGAAGATATAGCGCAAAGACTTGGGAATTTATAGAGGCAAATAAGGGATAAAGATGGGCATACAACCCAAGAGAATGCAGAGGGATCCCTATTAAGGGGAACTGAAGGTAGGTTAGATGATGTCATAACAGACGAGTATGGAGCATTGTCTTTAAACATATTAGATCTTGATGATGCAGAGTAGGACAACAGTCACACGAGTTTGGGCATAAGGATGTCAGACGAAGAAAGGGAGGAGAATGAGATGGCGCGAAGAGAGGGCGCATGCAGATTTTCAAAAGAATCGAGCATAGACAAAAGGGTAAAATGGTCAGATTTAGAAGACCCCAAAGAGAAAATACCAGAATCAACATTATATACTGAGCGACCACAAGCACAATTGCGCAGTACGGGGGTTATATCCTTGCCATATGTAAGCAGATTAAGGGAATTACCAGGAAGGAGACAAACGGGCGAGACAAGCTCCACCTGGACAACACGAAGCATGGGCAGGAGTGATTATGGGCCGGGATTTTCACAATACCCATTATTAGAGAAGGGGGAGGACGAACACAATATATACTGTGGCCACAGATGGATAAAGACAATTTAAGATGTAAATTGGCGAGTTTGACTCCTGGTGCGAGAAAATAGATTTATGAGTCAACGACATCAGGAATGACGCTAGCTATAGGTGATGTAAAAGGCTTACTAGCAGCTATTCTAGGGGAGAGAGCTGATGACATTTAGAAAAAAGCAGGATACACAGATGTGACTGCACAAAATACGACGCGCGATGGAGTGCCATTTTATAATTGCCGAGCAGAGGTATGGCGAGCCCTCAGAGTGCAATATCCCGATACATCAGACAAGGGTGCCATCATGACTAGGGAAATGGGGGAGGACGAAGATCCAGTTGCTTATATTAAAGATATTCAAGATAGATGGTGTCAGGAGACTCGAGAACCATGGGATAAAACAGTAGCATTATTTTATCACATGTTGTGTCAAGGGTTGCCCGAGCCAGTGCAATGGCAGTTGAAGTAACAGGTGGGAATGGAAGCAAAGCCATGGCCAAAAATACAATTGACAATTGTGCATCACTGCCGATTAATGAAGGTGAAGAATAAAAAGAAAGTTGGGAATAGAAAGCAGGAGGAAGCAAATTAGTTCAGAAGAAGTTGTCAAAAATAGCAATAGATGGAACAGTATTGATGAGTAATGAAGGAAGGGTGTCGATGCAGTCAGGGCAGCAAAATAAGGTAGGGTATCACACAGACCAGAGTGGGTACATCATTCGGCCAAGAGGAAGAGGATTGGGCCTAGAGGAGTACGATGAGGTGGATTTCAAAACCCTCAGGGAAGAGGAGAATGTAATGGCGCACAGCCGCAACAATGCTGGAATTGCGGAAGAATGGGACACATAGCTAGGACATACAGAAGCAGAGGCATGCAACAGAATTGGCGAGCTCCAAGAGGGGGGTGGGTTATGCTCCACAATATAATACACAGGAATATTATGGCCAAGATCACATGCAGGCTCAGACATATGCGTCGCAACCCCAACAAATGCAGCCAGTACCGCTGCAAATGCAAGTACCCATGTAAGCACAACAGGTACAAATGCAGCAAGTACAGACACAGCAGGCTATGGTACCACAATGGAACATGACCCGAGGAACTTAACAAGCACCCACACCCAATTTCGGAAGTGTGACTGTGATAGGAGGAAATCCGTTCACAGATATGGTGATGAATTTATACCATAATGTGGCAGGCCACAGAGTGACATGATGTGCTCAGTACTATCGGTGACACCAGATCCCCAAGAGGAAGTAAGGGTCAGGGTAACGATAGGAGGCAAGACATTTTCATTTCTCGTAGACACTGGAGCTACTCGTTCCTGTGTCTGTGAGGGAAAATACCCAATTTCAGGTACTGCCATGAATGTTCAAGGATTCTCTGAGGCAATAAGTTTAACTCCTTCCAATATGTCAATGCCATTATTATACTCTAGGCAGTGTAAGGGAGCTGTCATGGTGACTCCCACACACGCAGCCCGGAGCATCCCACATCCCGATACCTGTATCAGGCGTCCCTCGCAACTGTACCCCTCCAGCAGGCATCGCTGCACCCGAGGTCCCGCACTGGGAGAGCGATGCGCGGGAACCTAGCGTTTGGCGCTGGGGGGCACCAGGATTTGCTGGCACTTCTTCCTGGCCACGCAATGCCGCTCCCATGATCCAATGGGAATTCGCTCACGTGACTCATACACCAGCATAAAGGAACGCTGAATCCATACAGCCACGCTTCTCAGCTGTTCTACAGTACTACAAGTGGCGTTTGGATTACTTGAACCTGTTTTCTCTGCTTTTTGACCTCGCTTTTGTGTTTTTGGAACAGTCTTTGCCTTACCCTTGGATTTGGTATTTTGGACTCTTCTTACCTGGATTTTCGGACTTCTCGGCTATTGGATTTCGGACTGCCTTATGGATTCCTCTATGGCTCAAGGTGATTTCTGGACTCTAGCCGTACTCCCTGTGGATCTGTTACTTCCCTTCCTGCATCAGGTGCTCCAAAATCTAAGGGGACAAGGGTGCCACTACTCTACTGGGTTTTCCATCTTCATCCAGCCACCCGGGGTTCTCCTTTTGGCCTTTAACCTCAACCTTTTGGTAGGTGCCTTCCACTTCTTTTATTCACAACTCTAATTGCAATACCCATCTTGTACTTATGACTGCCTAACCTTTCCTTTGCAGCTACCTGGTACCCGTGTTCCTGCCCTTCGCACCTGTGGCCTCAATAACTGGTCAAGGAGTGCTTTTGTCCATCCTTGACCGGTGCTTGGGGACGGAGGTATTCATAGTCATCGCGGAGCCTCATCGTGACAGACTGAGAAGCAATCTCTGCTCTGGCTATGGATGCCGCCGCCGGGGACCAGGTGGCTGCCTTAGTTCAGGCTATCACTGTAATCAGAGCTGATATGTCAGCTGCTACAGCCGCCATTCATCAGCGGTTGGATACCATACAAAGTGAACGTCATGCACTCCGCCCTGAGTTTGGGGATGCCCCTCCCCAGGGGAACCCACCTGCACCTGCCCCAACCCCAGCACCGGTTTACGTCCCTACTCCATTCCGCCTGGCCCCTCCAGAAAAGTTTCAGGGCGATCCCCGAAAATTCTGCACATTTCTAAATCAATGCAAACTCCATTTTTTGTGTCGTCCGCAGGCTTTTCCAGACTCCACAACAAAGGCAGCATTTACACTCTCACATCTAGGGAGGTTAACGGCCGCTTGGGCCAACCCATTGTTGGAGACCGATAGCCCTGTATTATACGATTTTGATTTATTGATCACTGAAATGACCAGGGTATTTGATACAAGGCATAAGGCACAAGCTCGGGATCTAGAACTACTGGAATTGAGCCAGGGTAAAACCACTCTAGTCGATTATATCACCCGTTTCAATCAACTATCAGTAGCGACAGCATGGCCGGAAAACAAAAAGGCTGTGGTGTTTTATCGCGGTTTTAACAATGCTATGGAGGATGCACTGGCGGTGGTGCCTTCCTTGCCAGCTCAATACCCCGAGCTTGTGGATTGTCTTTACAAGTAGATGCCCGAAGGGCAGAAAGAAGACATGAGTCCGGAAAGTCAGTGCCTTTCTCATCTGGCTCTCTTTCCAGCGACACTCCAGGCGAACCCATGCAAATAGGCGGGGTTCGCAGTCCTATCACAGCCGAAGAAAGGGAACGTCGTAGAGCCGCTACTGCATTTGTCAGAGAATGCCCCTGACGACCCAATCCCAAGACAGCGTTTTTTCAGGAAGCCCGTCCCTAAACGAGGGGGTTCGGAGGGGCTCCCCTTCTTCTTCTCCCTCAGAAGCACTGTCAGGATTCATGGGACCCATGCATATCCAAGCCCTTCTGATCTCCGTAGACAACACTCATCACCGGGTGCAGTTAGTCATCGATTCAGAAGCTACGGGGAATTATGTGGACATAACACTGGCCGCCTCTCTTAATCTTCCCCTCCAGAATAAGCGACGACCAGAACCTATACAAGCGGTGGATGGCTCTTCCCTTGTATCATGCCCGATAAAACAACAAATGGCACCCCTGACCCTGATCATCCAGGACACTCATAGGGTGTCCCTTTCATTCGACCTCATCACTACACCCCAGTTCAGGCTCATATTGGGTCTCTGTCATGATGCCTACCCCCGGAGCACCAGGCCAGGCCCAGCACCCCCGGAAGCAGGCATCATGCCCTCGGGTAAAAGCCCAGTGGCCCCTTATAGGGGCTCTTTGGACTCAGTCCTGGCGCCTTTGGCGCAAGGCTCATGTTGGACATCAGTCCTGGCGCCATAGGCGCCAGGCTCATAAAGGGAGGTGTTTTGTGCACTTACCTGATGCAGACCATGCTGCACGCTTCAGGCCTCCCTGAGACCTGAAAGGGACTATTTTTTCATAGGGACTATTTTTTCACTCGGGCGTGGCCAGGGAAGGATACATACCTAGTTGGGGAAGGATACATATCTGGGACTTCTTTGGAGGCTATTTAAGCCACGCCCAGACAGCAGCTCATGCTTCGCGTTGTTCTGCTTCCTGCAGCTTAACGCTCACCGTGTCTGCTCCTGCTCCTGGACTCCAGCCACGCCCGCCTCGAACCTGGAAGACCTGCAAGGAAGGAAGAGAAGAGAAAGGTGAAAACCAAGGACTATTTCAAACTTCTTACCTGCATCCGGAATCTTCTCGCCAGCATCCCTGAAGAAAGACTTCCATTTAAAAGCATCGCGTTGCTCGCTGCAGCGCCACGCTTCACTCACCTGTCCTCGAGACATCTTCCGGCTCCATCGCGGCTGTCAGCATCGGACGTCACATCTCTGCACCTAGGGGAGAGAGGAAGAAACAAAAGGTGAGCAGAAGGAACACAGAAGGAAAGCCTGATTAACAGCCATAATACTTACCGGCTTTTCTTCCACATTTCGGGTCGGCGCCGCCCCGTTGGCAGGTACCGTACCCCAGCCCCTATGGGGAAAGGACAAGAGACATTTCTGGGGAATGATAAGGACATTTAGAGGGATCGCCCTCATCACTACTCACCTCGGCAGTTTACCCCTCGACGCATCGCCTTCATTCTGCACCTAAAATAAAGGACAGATCACAGGTTAGAAAGACAACATAAAGGGGGCCTCACTTGAACTTTGAACTTTCATACTTACGGCGCATCGCTCAGGAAAGTCAAGGGGATTTTGCCAGCGCCATTCTGAAAACCAGTGAAGTAACTGGACGAACGCAAGCCCCTGCACCAGAAGCAGGATGGAGAGTTCATCCTTCCAAACCATAAGGTGAGCTTAAACCGGGGTTTGGAGGAAGTTAGAGAGGAACGAAGGGGGAAAGGGGGGAGCTAGCACACTATTCTGCAGACTGTTAATCCCCTTTCTCATCTGCAGAAGGATATTCCTACGGGCCAGGCAAGCACGATTTGGAGGTCCTGTCCAATCGGTGTTCCGGGTCCTGCGCATCACGCTAGAAGAGGCCACAGCAATCCAGACTAGACCAGCGCCCCCGTGGGAACCAGGTGAGCGTTACAGTCTCCCGTGGCTGTGAAGCCACAATCCGGTCATTGACTGGGCTCAAGGTGGTTTGTTCTTCGAATCTGTCCACTGCCAAAACCACTGTCTTGTATCCCCTAGCAAAGTGATCTCCCCTTCTCAGGTTCTGGGCGCATTGGCCCATCTACAGCTCAGTGACGAGCAGGCCATGGATTGTCAACCTCCGAACCATGCCATGGGGGCCACCGTTTCTGGTATTCCTGCAGAATATGGGGACTACTCTGATGTCTTTGATAAAAAACGAGCTGAACACCTTCTGCCCCACAGGTCGTATGACTGTCCCATCAACCTTATCCCTGGGGCTGTTATACCCTGCGGTCGGATTAATTCCTTGTCCCCCACGAAGATCTGGCCCTAAGAGAATATCTCCAAACCGCTCTAAGAATTGGTCACATTCGCCCCTTGGAATCTCCTGCTGCTAGCTCCATTTTTTTGTCCCTAAAAGGGAAGGCGATTTACACCCATGTGTGGACTATCGTCGCCTTTTCCAAATCACAATAAAGAATCAGTACCCAATTCCCCTCATAACACCGCTGCTGGACAGCCTTACGCATGCTGTCATATTCACTAAGCTTGACCTCAGGGGGCCCTACAACTGAATCTGAATAAAACCCGGGGACGAGTGGAAAACGGCCTTTTGTACCAGACATGGGTTATTTGAATATACAGTCATGCCCTTTGGTCTCTGTAATGCCCCCGTGACGTTCCAGAGATTCATGAACGACATATTTCATGACATCATGGATACTTATGTTGTTGTTTACTTAGACGATATCCTGATCTATTCGCCTTCTCTCTCGTCCCATGTAGGTCACGTCCGAGAAGTACTCCATAGACTCCGAACCAATGCCTTGTTTGCAAAACCCGAGAAATGTCTTCTTCATGCCACCGAGGTGGACTTTTTAGGGTTTCATATTACTTCCAAGGGGCTTTCCATGAATTCGACCAAAGTCAAGGCTGTTTTGAACGGGCCTGTACCCACGACTGTTAAAGCCTTGCAGCCGTTTCTCGGGTTCGCAAACTTTTATAGGAGGTTTATTGCAGGGTTTTCCTCCATAGCAGCACCCCTGACTACCCTTACTAGCCCACGAGAACCCTACAAATGGACTACAGCACAGGACGAGGCATTCAAGACTCTAAAAGCAGCATTTACTTCTGCACCCATCCTGCAACATCCTAACCCAGACATACCTTTTGTGGTTGAAGCCGATGCTTCATCCTATGCACTGGGGCAGTACTTTCCCAGATCTGTCCTGCCACGGGACTTCTTCACCCTGTTGCTTACCATTCACACAAGTTTACACCCACAGAACAGCATTATACTGTTACTGAAAAAGAGCTACTAGCCGTCAAGAATGCATTTCAGGTGTGGAGGCATCATTTGTTAGGGGCCAAACACCAAATAACTGTTTATTCAGACCATCGTAATTTACAGGACTTGGCAACCCTTAAATGTGTGAACAGCCGGCAAGTTCGCTGGCATCTGTTTTTTTCCTCCTACGATTTCACCATACGGTACCGTCCTGGTACTGGTCATGGCAAAGCAGATGCCCTTTCGTGCTTGCCGGGTGGTTAATCCCTCCCTGTTTTTCCTGAGACCTTATTGGACAAATCACATGTAGTTTGTCTTTGTACTCCATCTATCAGCCTTCTCGATTCCATTCGTCAATGGGTCTCCTTGTAACCTAATGACACGAACGAATGGGACCTGACGTTCCACGAAGGGCTACCTTTTGTACAGGGCCGATTGTATCTCCCCACCCAGGACACCCCCGTATAAGCACTTGAATGGTCTCACAACGCCCCGATCAACGGACACCCCAGGCAAAAACAAACCCTCATATTATTACACAGATGTTGTTGGTGGCCTACCATGCGCAGGGATGTAAACACCTATGTATCCTACTGCCCGATCTCTGCTCAATGTAAGAATGTGAAGGGACGCCCTTTAGGGTTTCTCCCACCCCTGCCCATTCCCCCACGTCCCTGGTATACGGTGACAATGGATTTCATTACGGATCTGCCAAAAGTTAAGGGCCACGATACAATATGGGTTGTAGTAGACACGTTCATTAAAATGGCACGTTTTATCCCTGCACTGGCATTCCTTCAGCCCCCACAGTAGCCAAATTGTTTTTTCAGTTTGTCTTTTGTCTCTTTGGGTTACCTTCTGTTATGGTGTCTGATAGGGGTTCCCAATTCACCTCCCGGGTTTGGCGCTCCCTCACTAGGCTTCTGGGTATAGACGCCAGGTTTTCATCCTCCTATCACCCTGAAACAGATGGTCAAACCGAACGTGTCAATCAAACATTAGAACAATACCTCCGCTGCCTCACCCTACAACACCAGTTCACGTGATATCAAGTGCTACAACTAGCTGAATTCGCATACAATAACGCACCACATTCCGCAACAGGGTTTTCTCCGTTCTACTCCATGTATGGCCAACATCCCCTGGTTTTGCCTCTGCCGGACTTCTCTACGGCCCTGGTTCCTGCTGCGGCCACTTGCCTTAGGGACTTGGGAGACATTCATGCTCAGACCCTTACCCATCTGAGGGAAGCCCAGGCCACCATGTGTCACGCAGCTAATAAGAAACGGTCACCTTCCCCTTGTTATTCAGTTGATGATAAGGTCTGGTTGTCCTCTCGACATCTGCGGATACCGGGTTGTCAAAAGCTCCTTCAACGCTTTGTGGGTCCATACCGCGTTACTAGGGTCATCAGCCAGGTAACTTACCGACTGTCCTTGCCCCCTTCTTGGCGCATTCACCCTGTGTTCCACACTTCTTTGTTGAAGCCCTGCCTGCCTCACACGAGACCGATTCTACCGCCATCCCCGCTTCCACATGGGTCTTCGGTCGAATACGAGGTCAAGGGTATCCTGGGGTCACGTCTTCGGAAGGGGGTTCTGTATTACCTGGTGGACTGGGCCGGTTTTGGCCCGGAGGAAGGATCGTGGGAGCCTGCTTCTAGCGTGCATGCACCCCTAATGGTATCTAGGTTGCATTGGGAGCACCCGTCCAGCCCACGTGGACGTGGGTCCTTGGGGGGGGGGTTCTGCCATGGTGACTCCCACACACGCAGCCCGGAGCATCCCACATCCCGATACCCGTATCAGGCGTCCCTCGCAACTGTACCCCTCCGGCAGGCATCGCTGCACCCGAGGTCCCGCACTGGGAGAGCAATGCGCAGGAACCTGGCAGTTGTGGCCGCGATGGCGCTTGGGGGCACCAGGATTTGCCGGCACTTCTTCCTGGCCACGTGACACCCGACAACGCTCACGTGACACCATGAAGCCGCATCGTCCAACCACTCCCGTTACTACTTCCTGGTCACATGACAGGTCACGTGACGCGCGATGCCGCTCATGTGACCCAATGGGAATTCGCTCACGTGACTGATAAACCAGCATAATGTAACGCTCACCTGATTCCCGCAGAGGCGCCGGTCTTGACTGGGTGAATGCCGTATCTTCAAAGGTGATGTGTAACACACGGTTGGCTCTTTGGGCTGGACCTCTGTGCACTGTATGTCTGACTCGAAGAGTAAGATGTCTGCAGATAGAAAATATGGGATTAATGAACTGGGGTTATTGGGTGCCTCTCTCCTCTTCCCTTTCTCTTCTCCTGTAGAACCCCAAAGGTTAACGCCCTCACCTTAGGTAAGTGAACGCCGAGCTCTCCATCTGCCTCGGGGCAGGGTGCCGTAACCAGTTTCTTCACTGGATAAGGGTGCAGGCCTCTTGACCTCAGAGGACTGCTGTCCGTCGTTAACTGCACGAACGGTAAGTTCTGGGCACTTCAAATGTCTTAAAAGTCTTTTGTAATGATATCTCTTGTTTTGCAGGGTTCCGGCGATGGCGGATGGCGGACTGATGAGAGTTGAGGATCGAACCCGCGTGAGGAATAGAAGCGCCTGGAAGCACGTAAGTAAGCGCTTGTAGCCTGCTTCACGATGCGCACTAACTGTCCCTTTTATCTTGCAGGTACAAGTTCGGAGCTTTAGAGAAGCTGAATGGTGCTGGAATACCCACTGGATTCGGCGTGGGAAGGAGTATTGGCACGTGAGTAATAAAGTTGCCCAATGTCTTTAAACGCACACCTTCTTTTGTCTTTCAGATGCGGGATGCAGCGCCGAAGGCCTCCGGAGCGTGTGAAGAGCTGGTAAGCTTTTGTCTTTCAGATGCCGGAATGCAGTGCGAAGACCTCCGGGGCATGCGAAGAGTAGGTAAGCCTTTGTCTTTCAGATGCCGGAATGCAGCGCGAGGCGTTGGTGACAGCCGATGGACCAGTTAAGAGATGCGCTGCCACTGAAGACCGTAGTGCTAACCTGTTCTTTCTTTGTCTTTACAGGTGCTGCTGAAGACTGGATTCCAGGATGGTAAGCCTTTGTTCCCTTAGGCCCAGGATCAGAAGCAGAAGACACGATGAGCGTTCTGCTGCAGAGATTGCAGAATAACGCAAAGCAAGATTCATCCATCGGGTGTGGTTTAAATAGCCTCCTGTAGTGCTTAGGTGTCTCCTTCCACAGCCACGCCTAGGTAAGAAAAGAGTTCCTGCTTTCCAGAAGAGTTCCAGTGTTCTGAACCTAGGGAGTGGCTCCTGCCCCGCCCAATAGGAAAAGTAGTCCCAAACAGAAGAGGATCAGGGGTTCAACTAGCAGGTAAGTAAGCAGCATGGTCTGCTGCAGGTAAGTCCACCCACGCATTATGAGCCCGGCGCTTCCAGCGCTGGGACTGGGCATCTTTATGAGCCTGGTGCCACTGGCGCCAGGACAGGGTCCAAAAGGTCCCAATTGGGATTGGCTGGCACTCGGAACCGGGGTTATGGGTCTGCTTCCAAGGGAGTCAGGCAAGTCCTGATCTTTTGGAAGCAGAGATCATGACACATAAATGAACGCTGAATCCATACGGCCACGCTTCTCAGCTGTTCTACAGTGCTATGAGTGGCATTTGGATTACTTGTACCTGTTTTCTCTGCTTTTTGACCTCGCTTTCATGTTTTTTGGAACAGTCTTTGCCTTACCATTGGATTTGGTATTTTGGACTCTTCTTACCTGGATTTCTGGACTTCTTGGCTACTGGATTTTGGACTGCCTTTTGGATTCCTCTTTGGCTCAAGGTGATTTCTGGACTCTAGCCTTACTCCCTGTGGATCTGTTACTTCCCTTCCTGCATCAGGTGCTCCAACATCTAAGGGGACAAGGGTGCCACTACTCTACTGGGTTTTCCATCTTCATCCAGCCACCAGGGGTTCTGCTTTTGGCCTTTAACCTCAACCTTTTGGTAGGTGCCTTCCACTTCTTTTATTCACGACTCTAATTGCAATACCCATCTTGTACTTACAACTGCCTAACCTTTCCTTTGCAGCTACCTGGTACCCGTGTTCCTGCCCTTCGCACCTGTGGCCTCAATAACTGGTCAAAGCGTGCTTTTGTCCCTCCTTGACCGGTGCTTGGGGACGGAGGTATTCATAGTCATCGCGGAGCCTCATCGTGACAGGAGGCATGGTATCACATGTATGACACAGACACAACAGCTACAGGTTTCAAAACCTCTATTAAATTCTTGGGGCTTGGAAAAACTCCTACTTTGCCCTATAGCTGTGATGTGAGTAGTCTCTACGATCAAATAATAAAGACACAGTCCTAGTTACTCAATGTCAAATAAAAGAGGCCTATAGTAAAAAAGAAACAAATGCCTGCCCTATCTCTTATACAAAAAATGTTTAAAGGGGAATATTTATGTAAAGAAAAGTCAGTGTTATAACATAAAATATCAAGATGGCTGAGTCAGCTCTCCTCCGCACGTTGGACAGTATGGAGTAAGGCAGCCCCAATAGACAGGATGACACACACTGGCTAAGGTTAATTAAAAAAAAGCAGTTCAAAACATGGGTCGAGACCCGCTTCGCCTTCCACGTTAAAGTCACTTAAGTTCACCAAACGTTCTTTCACGGTTCAACAAAAATGTACGTAAGTCTCCCACTGTCGGGCTCGGACCTCTGAAGGCATCAACAGTACACGTAGGTCTCCCTCAGTCGGGCTCGGACCTCACAATCACAGCACTCACAGGGGTTCCAATCCCCTAACTTATTTAATGTTCCAGGTCCCCCTCAGTCGGGGTCGGACCTTTCACTGATGTCGAAGACTTTCGAATGTGTGAGCATTTTTCCATAGACCTCCGCAGGACCACTTTGACTTTCACTTCAGCTCTGCCTTATGGTATTTGCACCAGTGTCTCTTGGTCTTGGTAGTTCCTTAACACAATCAGAAAAGTTCAAAGAAATCTTTCTCTTAAAGCAACCACCTTTTAACTTCCCCTTTCTTGACCTTTGCACATTTCAGAGTTTGTTCACTTTGTCGCTTCATAAGAAAGCATCTAAACTTTTGCTGAGACTTTCGAGTGGGCTGTTTCCTTTCGCTGGACCACTCTGTATCACTGGCATCATAGTTACCGCTGACTTTAAAGTTCACTACAGGTTTGCTTTCTTTCGCGTCTCATCAGCAAGCACGCAGCCTTCAATTCGGAGATACACTCTTGTGGCTTCAATCTTGCCTTGACAAAAACCGGCCTTTCATGTCTTTTGCTAACTCACCGGTTGTGTGCATTCCTTTCTGTTCTCTGCCGCTTTGATTCACGAGTCAAGGTTGATACCACAGGCTTGGACTCACCTCCCCAACTCTGCCGTTCACCCTGGAGGGTCGCTAGCACCCTTGAAACACAATGCAGGCTTCTTCTTGTCTGGGATTTGGATTTCTCTGCATATCCTTCACGGTTTCTCGGAGGAAACAACCTTCTGCAGAGATTTTCACGGTTTCCCTACCCCTTGCTCTGGCCAATAATCAGTCGTCATGCTCCAGTGGGTTCGTCTTCGCCCCGGGAGATCTGATCATTCAGGTGTTCCACCTTGGTCAGAGTATGTCTCCATGTTCCGCCTTTTATCTATGTGGGGGAGCTAATGGTCATCAGATGTATGTGATAAAGGTCAAGTGCCTTACTTAGCCTGACCTTATTAACGGAACATATCCACTGGGATATGCAAGCCTCTTTACTCTCAGTCATCCTCTTCCTCGGCCCAGTGTTTGTATACAAAGAGGGGGAGTTGGAATGTTGGAGAATCCTATAAAATAGGATAGGGTATGGGCACGGGAAAAGGGGGATACTGCATCTAACCATCGGTTGTCTCACGCCAACTTCATGAAGATCCCTCCACCAGGTGATCCGCCTGCACTGGTCTACCCCCAGGGTCTGGATCCAAAGGCGATGGCCATGCCCTGGCCACCTGAGAAAGATCCCCAGTGACAAGCAAGTGTGACACCCTTTTGTTTCTCACAGCAGACGCCAGTTAACATATTAGGATGTGACCTGATGACAAAACTTAACATGATGATATCTTTTACTGACAAAGGAATAGTGTGTTCTACTCCAGGGACACAGTACATGACTGTGGAAGGGTTTATATTCGCCTTTACAGGCCAGAAGGCATTATGAAGAGTTCCTTTAGATCCAGAGGTATTTCTATATGAAGTGACTATCTTATTATCATGATTACCCAGATTGGTAGATAAAATATTGAGAATACCTGATAAATTCTTGTTTAGACCAGAGATTCCCATGGACGATGAAAGAGGGCAGATTATGCCCTTAGAGTTAAAAGCAGCAGTGGTCAGAGAAGAAAAGGTGATGATTCATGGGACAGACGATGAAGGAAGAGGATGGAGATTAGTGATAGCCCTCAGTGAACGATATAGGCTAACAGATTTGACAGATGAAGAACTGTTTAGAGATGACTACTCTGATGATGAACTAGGGTTTTTTATAAGTCTCACTTATTGGATTAAAGTAGAGAATATAGAAATATAGCAGAGAATG
This sequence comes from Ambystoma mexicanum, assembly GCF_040938575.1. Lineage (NCBI taxonomy): Eukaryota > Metazoa > Chordata > Amphibia > Caudata > Ambystomatidae > Ambystoma > Ambystoma mexicanum. The sequence continues at coordinate 542,137,300 of NC_090928.1, read as the reverse complement.
GCGCTGATTAAAAGAAGACCGTCATTCTTTCTGGAAGACTTAGAGAAAGTGCCAAATATATTATGGACCGCAAACCCATATGATGTGGGTTTATTAAAGGGGATAGGTGCATTTAAAAGTAAACTAAATGCAGGAGCTCATTTACCACAAGTAAAGCAATACCCATGTCCAGAGAGGCAGATGAAGGTATATTTGAGACCATTTCCGCTTTAATGAAGCAAGCCCTTCCACGCCTCTAAGACCATCATTAATGTCTTCTTGTCATAACTAATAGACTGCGATGGTCTGTGTGGCACCGATGTAAGTGGATTGGTGCTGCATGTTGGTATTTTCCCAAGATGGCGTCCCGTAGCATCTGCAGCGTTCCAGTGATTGCCAGCACACTCTCGAGGTTAACTCTGCCCCATGGATCTGCCAGAGGATTTGAGGACCCACGAACAGAGCATCATTGCGTTACTAGTCTTCATGGCAAACGCTCTGCAAGTTTGCTGTATTGTAAACCTTCTCTATCGGTATTTTGCAGTGCCTTCTTTCTCATTCTAATCCCTCCTTCTCTACTTTCCTAATCAGGATCGCTTTCCCTGCCCGTGTCTCTCCTTTTCCTCGTTTCCTGCTCCCAGTGGTTATGCCCACTATGGTACGGACACTGTCTCACCAAAACCCGATCCTATATCCCTCTTTCCCGTTCTCCCTGACTTGTCTCCCTCTCCCTCTCAGCACCCGATCGCTAGTCTGCCACTCACGCACAACCACAGTCCCTTCTGAACCTCCATGCACCCTATCCTCTTGCTGTAACGCTCACCTGGCTCCCACGGAGGCGCTGGTCTGGTCTGAGTTGCTGTGGCCTCTTCAAGCGTGATGCGCAGAATTCGGACCACCGATTGAACAGGACCCCCAAATCTTGCGTGTCTGGCCCGTAGGAATATCCTTCTGCAGATGAGAAAGGGGATTAACTGTCTGCTGAATAGTGTGCTTGCTCCCCCCTTTCGCCCTTCGTTCTTCTCTGACTTCCTCCAAAACCCCCGGTTTAAGCTCACCTTATGGTTTGGAAAGATGAACTCTCCATCCTGCTTCTGGTGCAGGGGCGCGCGTTCGTCCAGTTACTTCACTGGTTTTCAGAATGGCGCTGGCAAATCCACTTGACTTTTCTGAGCAATACGCCGTAAGTATGAAGATGCAAAAGTTCGAGTGTGAGCCTCCTTTTATGCTGTTTTTCCTAACCTGTGATCTGTCCTTTATTTCAGGTGCAGAACAAAGGCGATGCGTTGAGGGGTTAAATTGCCGGTGGTAAAATCAGGTGAGTTAGTGATGAGGGCGATTCCTCTAAATGTCTTTATTATTCCCCAGTAATGTCTTTTGTCCTTTCCCCATAGGGGCCGGGGTGCGATACCTGCCAAAGTTGCGGCGCCGACCCGAGATGTGGAATGGTTCACCAAGAAAAGCCGGTAAGTAATATGGCTGAAAATTCGGCTTTCCTCTTGTGTTCCCTTGCTCACCTTTTGTCTCTTCTTCTCTCCCCTAGGTGCAGAGATGTGGCGACGGGTGCTGAGAGCCGCGATGGAGCCGGGCGGCGTCTCGGGAACAGGTGAGTGAAGCGCGGCGCTGCAGCGAGCAACGCGGTGCTTTTAAATGGAAGTCTTCCTTCAGGAATGCTGGCGTGAAGATTCCGGATGCAGGTAAGAAGGTTGAATAAGTTCTTGGTTTTCACCTTTCTCTTCTCTTCTTTCCTTACAGGTGTTCCAGGTTCGAGGCGGGCGTGGCTGGAGTCCAGGTGCAGGAGCAGACACGGTGAGCGTTCAGCTGCTGGGATGCAGAACAACGCGAAGCACGTGTGGCTGTCCAGGCGTGGCTTAAATAGCCTTGGAAGAAGTTCCAGGTGAGTATTCTTCCACAGCCCCACCCAAGTAACAAAATAGTTCCTTCAGAAAAATAGTCCCTCCTAAGCCTCATTTGGCTTGGTTCTTCATGCAGCATGGTCTGCATCAGGTGAGTGTGCAGCATGGTCTGCTTCAGGTAAGTGCACCAAACACTTCCCCTTATGAGCCTGGCGCCTATGGCGCTAGGACTGATGTCCAACATGAGCCTGGCGCCAACGGCGCCAGGACAGAGTCCAAAGAGCCCCTATAAAGGGCCGCTGGGCTTTTACCTGGGGACGTGATGCCTGCTCCCGGGGGTGCTGGGCCTGGCCTGGTGCTCCGGGGGTAGGCATCATGACAGCACTCCCCCCCAAGGCCCCTCCCAAGGTCGTTCCCTCAGGAGGTTTCGGTTTGTTCGGGAAATTCCGATGGAACCTTTTTACTAGCCGAGGTGCATGTACGTGGTCGCTGCGTTCCCAAGATCTTTCCTGAGGCCCGTACCCCTTCCAATCAATTAGATAGAAAAGTTTTGATTTTGAGATCTTAGAGTCCAAAATGTTCTTCACCTCGAATTCAGGCTCCCCATCTATCTGGATTGGTTCTGGTGGCTTTATTAATCTGGTTCCTGGTTGCACTGGTTTCAAAAGCGACACATGAAAAACGGGGTGAATCCGCATGTTAGCTGGTAGATCTAGCTTGACTGCCACTGGGTTAATTATAGCTTTGATCGAGTAAGGGCCTAAATACCTTGGATTAAAAGTCCGAGGTCCCTTGAGCGATAAGTGTTTGGTAGCCAACCATACTTGATCCCCTATTTGGTATGGAGGCGTCTCCTTTCGATGCAGATCCGCATTCTTTTTGTATTTCCCTTTCGCATGTTGTAAGTGTGCAGTAGCATCCTTGAAGGCTTGAGTAATCGTAGAATGCAAATGGTCCACTGCGGGCATTTCGAGGCTCAAAGGTGAGTCCAAGTCTGAAGTACGAGGGTGATGTCCATATAGGGTATAAAAGGGGCTCTGACCAGTTCCAGAGTGTATCCAGTTATTGGGCCTCATTACGACCCAGGCGGTAATCTTCCGTCATTACCGCCATGGCGTAATGAGCGTTTACGCCGTGGGCCGATGGTGTAAAGAGCGGCACATTACGACCCATCGCGCACGAGCATTACGCCATGGCGGTAATGCAATTAACGCCATGGCGGAAAAGGCCCCTACCGGCATCGTAAAGCGAGCAAAGCGCACTTCCGCCACCGTAAGTAGCAGCCACCGTAATTAGCGGCCACCGTAATTAGCGGCCACCGTAATTTGTGGTGGCCGTAAAAAGCAGGACCGGAAATAGCGTCATCGCGCCGGAACGGGAAACAGCATGTCGGCCATCTTTAAAAACACAATCCATTGCCATCCTACCGAACAACACCAGATCCAACCCTGACACCTGTCCCAACCAATCACCCACCCATCCAACTACCCAAAAATGCCTAAAGCTGTTAAGAAGGCATGTGACCGCCAGCGCCAGGAAAGATTCAGCAGGGAGGAACTCTGCATGCTTGCGGAGACCCTGCAAGACAACGCAGCTGTTGTTTTCTCCCCTGAAATGACCAGGACAGCGATAGGGAAAAAGAAGGCCATCTGGGCCCTGGTGGCCAAGCGCGTCAGCGCGGTGGGGACCGTGCCCCGCACCCCACAGCAGTGCAGGAAGCGCTGGGACGACCTCCGCATACGGGTCAGAGCGGTCATCTCTGCGAACCGCAACCTTGCAATGGGTACCGGTGGAGGGTCGGAATCCCCACTAAAACTCCAACCGTGGGAGGAGATTTGTGCAACCACGATTGGCATGGAAGCCATTGAAGGCGTCGGAGGGATGGAAAGGGGAGCTCCGACATCAGGCGATGAAGGTAGGTGCCTCAAACAAGACATGCCATAGTCACTGCAGTCCATTCATGTGTAGCACAAGGTTGCCCTAGAGTGTAAATGCAACACATTTCCACACTGCCCATAGCCACATGCGAGCACCACCCTGTATACACTGCTGGCACCCGCATACCTGCATCCACATTCCACACTAAAAGGAGACAACCTGCATGGCCCTGCCTGAAATCTGCCTCATCTACTGACCAGAATAATGTCTATCATTGTCATTCCAAAGTCCGCAGACCCATCAATAACGCCCTCCCTCCTTTGCTCCACCACAGGCACAGATTCACACCCCGAGGACCAGGACACCCCTGCAACGAAGAGAGCCAAGAAGGCCAATTATACCGTCCCCGCACCCTCGACCTCAGCTGCAGTGAGGCAGACCCCACAACAAGCAGGACCCACTGCAAGCATACCGGACGTCCCACCGGCAAGCACCCCTGTAGTCAGCAGGCCAGCAGCAGCTGCTCCACCTCTACCAAAATTGCCTGCCACAGAAGGCACCGGGTCAGCGGCCAGCAGCAACATGGGTGAGGCAGCTGCAATAGCTGCATGTTCAGACTCAGACATTGAAGAGCACGAAGTCAGAAGCCCCACTGACCTACTGCATTCCCCCTGTTTGTCAGAAGCCAGCCCCCATGAGGATCACACACAGGGGCACACAGAGGTAGAGGAGTGGCCTTCTACCCCATGCCCAGTCCTCAGTCCACAGGAGGGGAGCAGCCCCTCCATCACACCACCAGCACTGGCCATGGGCCAGCAGGGGCAGCAGTCCCTCGAGGACATCACAGAACGGCAGCAACAACTGTCCACGATGCTGGCTGAGCATGCCGCGGAATGTGTGGGGGCTAGGGCAACCATTGAAAAGGCCACGGAGACCCTAAGGGCCGAAGTTGCGCAGAGCACTGCCACCCTGAGGGATGCCATGCAGGCCATGTCCAGGGACATCTGTGCTGAACTTGCCGGCTTGCGTCGTGCGCTCATTGAGCTCACCCACACCCTACAGGACGTGCATGCACGGGGGCAGGCAGGGACATCCTCCACTGCCAGTTCTGCACAGAGCAGCCCCGTCCGACGTTCCGGACGTAACCTGCGCTCCACAGCCAGGGGTGCCCCGGGGGCCGGGAGAGGGGGCTTGTAACAGCCTGTGCCCACTGTCACAGGCATCTGTTGACACCTACATGGGGTGTGTTGGGGTGTGCAGGGGGGAGGGGGGAGGGGGTGTGTTGGGGTGTGCAGGGGGGAGGGGGGAGGGGGTGTGTTGGGGTGTGCAGGGGGGAGGGGGGAGGGGGTGTGTTGGGGTGTGCAGGGGGGAGGAGGGAGGGGGTGTGTTGGGGTGTGCAGGGGGGAGGGGGGAGGGGGTGTGTTGGGGTGTGCAGGGGGGAGGGGGGAGGGGGTGTGTCACGACGTTTCATAGTTTAAATACACTTTTTTCTTTCCGAAAATGAAATGTGTGGACATTTTCATTGCGTATGTGTGCTTTATTGGTGTACAGTTCACAGTGTGCATGTCCCAGAGACACACAGTGCCCCAAGTGCAGTCTCCATGTGATTCACACCAGCCATGTGTGCTAGAAGCAGTGGTCGATGATACTTTGGCGCATTGCACGCCCCTCCTGTGCGTCGCCTCCTCCATGGGGTGCCTCCCCATCTGCACCCTCCTCATCCTCATTGTCAGGTGGTTGCAGTTCTGCGTCAGGGGGCAGGGGCACATTCCGTCTGACGCACATATTGTGTAGCATGACACATGCCATGACGATCTTTGCCACCTTCTCATGGTGGTACAGGAGTGCCCCACCAGACCTGCTGAGGCTTCGGAACCGTGCCTTCAATAGGCCGAATGTATGCTCTATGACCACACGAGTACGTGTATGTGCACGGTTGAAGTCCTCCTCGTGCTGGTTCTGCGGGTTACGGACTGGTGTAAGGAGCCACCTCTTCAGGGGATAGCCTGCATCACCTGTATGTAGGCGAGAATGTATGTGTCAGTCATGTCGTCTGATCAAGAACATGATGTGCCAACATGGCTTGCATCCAACTGTTACTTTGGCTCACTTCTACATGCACTAATTGATTCACACAATGCAACCAGTATATGCTCATGGCTCCCATGGCCTGTTTTGCATGCCATCACCCAATGTATGCAGAGGGGTTGAGTGCATTGTGAGTGCCCATCCTCTGTCTCCGTTCTCTGTGTTACTCACAGCCAGGTGGAGTATGCATCATTCCCCCCCCTTTCAGCCAGGTGGAGTATGCATCATTCCCCCCCCCTTTCAGCCAGGTGGAGTATGCATCATTCCCCCCCCCCCTTTCAGCCAGGTGGAGTATGCATCATTCCCCTCCCCCTATCAGCCAGGTGGAGTATGCATCATTCCCCCCCCTATCAGCCAGGTGGAGTATGCATCATCCCCCCCCCTTTCAGCCAGGTGGAGTATGCACCGGTTCGTCATTCACCTGCCCACTTCCATGACATTGGACTCACCGAGTAGCCAGGATCTTGGGCCTGCATGTCGCTCCATGTAGCGTGGTATTGTGGAGTTCCTCAGGACCATAGAATCATGGGTTGATCCGGGGAATCGGGCACAACAATGTGTGATGATCTTGTTGGAGTCACAGACCATTTGCACGTTGATTGAGTGGAACTGTTTCCAGTTGCGGTACGGTACCTCCATGGCACGTGGAACCACCAATTCCACATGGGTGCAGTCGATGGCACCAATGCAACCGGGTATGCCGGCTAGTGCATGGAAACCCACTTTGGTGTTTGCAATGTCCTGGGCAGTCCGTGGTAATGAGATGTGGTCGTCTGTGTGCTTGAGGAGGGCATCGAGCACTTGGATGAGTGTTCGTGAGAATAATGGTTGTGAAATGCCATGCAAGTGCCCCACTGTGTGCTGGTAGGTGCCTGTGGCCAGGAAGTGGAGTACAGACACTACCTTCAGTAGGGGGGGGTGGCGGTTGGAGTTTCTATCATGCTGACGATGTCGTTGTGTATCATGTCTACGATGGCGGTGATGGTGTCCCGGTCCAAACGGTACAGGGTGTGGATCTGCTCATCAGTGAGGTTGAATGGATTGGCTCTGATGCGTGGGATTGGGGGCTGCCTTCGTGGTGGCACTGGCTGTGCTGGTGGGGCTTGCTGGGCCTGCCTTGCCCTCCTTCTCCTCCTGCATCTCCTCTGTGCTGCCTGTTGTTGTTGTTGCTGTTGTAGCACATGCATTGCTATCAGGTCCTCCAGCCCCAACATTGCTAGTCGTATTGGTATCATTGTGGAGTGTGACTGGGTGTGGGAAGGGGTGGGGTGTGCTCTTTTTGTACTTCCTGAGTCTGTATTGCCTTCACCTGTGCTGTTTCTGTGCACCTGTGGCAGCTGCATTCACTTTACATGGCCCTTTACGGTTGGTTCGCGATGGCGTAATTAACACCATGGCGGTAAGGTACTTAACGGGCTGGGTGATGGCGTTAGGTGCATGTCCGCTTGGGTCGGCATTTGCGTACCTTTCCGCCATGGCGCTAAGTACGGTGTGGCCGGTTGCGTGCGCGCACCCTTAGCGCAGTTAGCGGCAGCGTTAACTACAATGCCGCTAATGGCATCGTAGTTAACGGTCACGGGTCATGATCGGACCTGGCGGAAAACGATGGCGGTAACCATTTACCGCCATCGTTTTTCACTTAGCGCCAGGGTCGTAATGAGGCCCATTGTATGCATATTCAGCCACCCATAAAATATCCTTCCAATTACCCTCCGATTGGTGCAACATACATCGTAGATATTGTTCAAGGGTCTGGTTCGTTCTCTCTGTCTGACCATCGGTCTGTGGGTGGTGGCTGGTTGAGAGTCTTACGTCGATTTGTGCCAGTTGACAACACTTTTTCCAAAAATGAGAAATAAACTGGCTTCCCCGATCGGAGATTAGTATGGACGGGAATCCATGCAGACGGATGATATTTTCGAGGAATTCCTTGGCTAGGACAGAAGCTGAAGGTAATCCTTTCAACGGAATAAAATGGGCCATCTTGGAAAATAAATCCACCACAACCAGAATAGTATTGTGTCCATTACAAGAGGGCAGGTCCGTGATAAAATCTAGTGACAAGGTGTGCCAAGGTGCTGGTGGAATGTCTAAGGGTTGAAGAAGACCGGCTGGTTTTGTTTTTTGACCTTTGTTTTGGGCGCAAACTCCACAGGACATCACAAAAGATTTAATATCCTTTCGCCAGGACGGCCACCAGAATTGTCGTTTAATTTTTTCCTCTGTTTTGGCAATGCCAGGATGTCCTTCCATCAGAGTATCGTGATGACGGGAAATAACCAGTTCTTGCAATTCCTTTTCTGGCAAAAATAAACATCCTTGGAAGTAAGGTAAGCCATCGTTGATTGAAAATTCAGACCCCCTTTTGATCCGATCCTGCAAGGCTGAAGAGTCCAGGAATAGTTTTACCCGTGCTTGAATGTCTTCAAGGGTTTGTAAAGTGGTTATCCCCAAGATTCTTTGTTCGGGAATTATCGGCACAGGTTCTGAGTTTGTGTCCATTTCTCCCATTCCAATTCGAGATAGCGCGTCCGCTTTGCCATTCTTACGGCCGGGACGGTAAGTGATTACAAAATCGAACTCAGCAAAGAATAAAGCCCATCGGAGCTGTCGTGAAGACTGAGCCTTGGCAGTTTTTAAATATTGTAAATTTCGGTGATCAGTGATCACGGTGATGGTATGCCTGGCGCCAAGAAGATGATGCCGCCAAGCCTTAAAGGCGGACTTAATGGCTAATAATTCCTTATCGGTGATTGCATAATTTATCTCCGGCGGCGAGAACTTTCGGGACCAAAATGCTACGGGGTGCAGTTGGTTGGTTTCGGGGTCTCTCTGAGACAGGACAGCTCCCATGGCTAAGCTGGATGCGTCGGTTTCAACTATATATGGGAGATCAGGACGCGGGTGTTTCAAAATAGGTGCGGACGTAAATTTAGCTTTTAATTCCTGAAAGGCCTGTTCAGCTTCCTCAGTCCATTCAAAACGTTTATTCTTCCGCAAGAGTGCAGTGATGGGTTGCACCACCCGTGAAAATTCCGGGATAAACCTGCGATAAAAATTGGCAAAACCAAGCATGCTTTGGACACCTTTCACCGAACTAGGTGATGGCCATTTGAGGATGGCATCCACTTTCCGTGAGTCCATTCGGACCCCTTTAGGTGTCAGGATGAATCCAAGAAACTCAACCTCGGTGGTATGGAAAACGCATTTTTCCAGCTTTGCAAACAGTTTGTGCTGGCGCAATTTCTCAAGGACGGCCCTGACATGTTTTCTGTGATCTGATTTCGAAGAGGAGTACACCAGAATGTCATCGATATACACAACAACACAGACATTGATGAGTTCCCGAAGGACATTGTTCATGAAGAATTGGAATGCAGCAGGCACGTTGCACAACCCGAAAGGCATCACCTGGTATTCGAATAGTCCATATTTTGTACGGAAGGCCGTTTTCCATTCGTCGCCTTCTTTTACTCGTACCAGATGATAAGCCCCCCGGAGATCTAACTTGGTGTATATGCAAGCGTCCTTCACCTGGTCAAGGAGTTCAGGGATCAAAGGCAGAGGGTAACGATTTTTAACAGTTATCTGGTTCAATGCGCGGTAATCGATACACGTTCTAAGGTCGCCTTCTTTTTTTGGCACGAAGAACAAAGCCGAGGATGCCGGAGACTTTGACGGGCGAATAAAACCATTGGCTAGGTATTGATCTAAATATTGTCTCAAATGCAGATTCTCCGGCTCAGTAAGGGCATAAATCCTGCTACAAGGGGGTCGTGCACCGGGCACCAGATCGTTTTGGCAATCGTACGATCTGTGAGGAGGTAACGTGTTGGCCTGTTCCTTTTGGAAGACGTCCTGAAAGTCTTGGTATTCCGGAGGTAGTTGCATGGAGACAGAGGTTACTGATGCTAGACTGATCTTCAGATTTTCTGGGTAGCAGGTTCGTGCAAACTCCGGAAAGGTTATTCTCTTCGCTCGCCAATCAATTTGAGGATTATGTGTCTCTAACCAAGGGATTCCGAGAATAACATGAAACTGTGGAGCCTTGATTACATCAAACACAACTGCCTCCCGATGGCCGTCTGGACCTACAAGTGTCACCTCAGCTGTGGAATGTGTTACCGGTCCCGAGGCAATTTCGGTTCCATCAACTGTGGTGATGACATCTTTGCTGGTTTTAGGATGCAGAGGGAGGTTAATCCTGGAGACCAATTCACGATCCACGTAGTTTCCTATAGCCCCACTATCGATGTATGCCTTTATTGCATGCAACCGCTTAGGCTGTTCCGGATCTTTCGAGGACCATTGGCACAATGAAATGCGAGGTCTGAGAGTTCGTTTTCAAGCTCGGCAAGCGGACCCCTACGCTTGTCGGGCGGGGTCGTTTCCCGATACAGAGGTTTCATGGATTTTATCAGCGGCTCCTACCACCTTCCTGGGCGGTCTTGCCGGGCAATCTCGTAGAAAGTGTCCAGAGGATCCACAATAAAGACATAAGTGCATCTGCCATCTTCTTTCACGTTCCTTTTGAGTTAAAGGTCCTTTAACTCCTCCGATTTGCATTGGCTCCGAGGCTTCAGCCCCCTTGAGGTAAGCGTGGGTCTTGACTAACACCCGGGTCTCAAACTTGGACCGATCTGCTTTTCTGTTTTGCAGTCTGTGATCCAATTGGACCACTAAGTCTATATATTCTGAGCATTCTTGGGGCGGATTTACAACTTGGGCCAGGACATCTTTAAGTTCTCCGCGTAGACCGCGATAAAATAACGTGATTCTTTTATCCTCTGGCCACCCAGTTTCCACAATTAGTCTATTAAAGGTTGCAATGTAGGAAAGGAGGTCTTGATTGCCCTGTCGCAGAGATAGAAGTTCGTCATCTAGAGCCTGCCCCTGGGAGTGACGAGCAAATAACCTTTCCATGCTTGCTTGAAATCCTTGAAAATCACGAAGAATCGGGTCATCTTGAGTTACCAGTGGAACTGACCAATCGGCAGCACTGCCGCTGAGATATGACAATACAAAGGCTACCTTGGTCTGGTCATTAGGGAAGGCCCCAGGTCTGCACAGGAAATGCAAACGACACTGATTCATGAATACGGCGAATCGTTTGGGGTCCCCAGCAAAGCGTTCAGGTGGGGCCAGCGGAATGTTTCCAGGTAGATTAATCTCCACCGGGTTACTGGAAAGCACAGGAGCGGGGTTCCCTCCGGAACCGGGTAAAGGAGTTTGTCCAGCTTGACCTTGCAAAAGCTGTCTAGCCAGGTCATCAGCTCTTTCCTTTGTTACAATCACTTCCCTCCTGAGAGCATTAGTCTCTTGACGAGCAGCGTGTACTTCGGCCCGTAATTCCCCGAGTAGTTGGGACAACTGGTCAGTCTCAGAAGTTTCCATAGCGCCTGGGTGGGAATTTGTAGGAAGGCTTTGCGTTCTGTAACACTCACCTGGCTCCCACGGAGGCGCTGGTCTGGTCTGGTCTGGGTTGCTGTGGCCTCTTCAAGCGTGATGCGCAGAATTCGGACCACCGATTGAACAGGACCCCCAAATCTTGCGTGTCTGGCCCGTAGGAATATCCTTCTGCAGATGAGAAAGGGGATTAACTGTCTGCTGAATAGTGTGCTTGCTCCCCCCTTTCTCCCTTCGTTCTTCTCTGACTTCCTCCAAAACCCCTGGTTTAAGCTCACCTTATGGTTTGGAAAGATGAACTCTCCATTCTGCTTCTGGTGCAGGGGCGCACGTTCGTCCAGTTACTTCACTGGTTTTCAGAATGGCGCTGGCAAATCCACTTGACTTTTCTGAGCGATACGCCGTAAGTATGAAGATGCAAAAGTTCAAGTGTGAGCCTCCTTTTATGTTGTTTTTCCTAACCTGTGATCTGTCCTTTATTTTAGGTGCAGAACAAAGGCGATGCGTTGAGGGGTTAAATTGCCAGTGGTAAAATCAGGTGAGTTAGTGATGAGGGCGACCCCTCTAAATGTCTTTATAATTCCCCAGTAATGTCTTTTGTCCTTTCCCCATAGGGGCCGGGGTGCGGTACCTGCCAAAGTTGCGGCGCCGACCCGAGATGTGCAATGGTTCACCAAGAAAAGCCGGTAAGTAATATGGCTGAAAATTCGGCTTTCCTCTTGTGTTCCCTTGCTCACCTTTTGTCTCTTCTTCTCTCCCCTAGGTGCAGAGATGTGGCGATCGGTGCTGAGAGCTGCGATGGAGCCGGGTTGCGTCTCGGGAACAGGTGAGTGAAGCACGGCGCTGCAGCGAGCAACGCAGTGCTTTTAAATGGAAGTCTTCCTTTAGGAAAGCTGGCGTGAAGATTCCGGATGCAGGTAAGAAGGTTGAATAAGTTCTTGGTTTTCACCTTTCTCTTCTCTTCTTTCCTTACAGGTGTTCCAGGTTCGAGGCGGGCGTGGCTGGAGTCCAGGTGCAGGAGCAGACACGGTGAGCGTTCAGCTGCTGGGATGCAGAACAACGCGAAGCACGTGTGGCTGTCCGGGCGTGGCTTAAATAGCCTTGGAAGAAGTTCCAGGTGAGTATTCTTCCACAGCCCCACCCAAGTAACAAAATAGTTCCTTCAGAAAAATAGTTCCTCCTAAGCCTCATTTGGCTTGGTTCTTCATGCAGCATGGTCTGCATAAGGTGAGTGTTCAGCATGGTCTGCTTCAGGTAAGTGCGCCAAACACTTCCCCTTATGAGTCTGGCGCCTATGGCGCCAGGACTGATGTCCAACATGAGCCTGGCGCCAACGGCGCCAGGACAGAGTCCAAAGAGCCCCTATAAAGGGCTGCTGGGCTTTTATCCGGGGGCGTGATGCCTGCTCCCGGGGGTGCTGGGCCTGGCCTGGTGCTCCGGGGGTAGGCATCATGACACTTGCTGCCGGTTCCCTGCAGACCACACCCCTGGCCACCGCGCAAACCGCGCTCGCAACAACAACGAAGGGTAGGTACATTCCCGAGTCCAACCTCTTGTTTAGGATCGAGCCACTTCCTAACTACTTCTTAACATTGCAGCTCGCTCAGAGTTGCACACCGCATCTTATCCCAGGCGGGCTATGCCCTTCTTACAAGACCACAAAGTCTTCTTTACTACTTACTCAGGCAGATTCATAAAGGGTAAACACACACCCCTCTCTGCTAATACAGATTCTATATCCTCCTTGTTAGAACTCCATTCACACATTGTTTCTTGTATGTTGCAGCATTGACAGCCTTCAGTCTCCGGTAAACAATTCACCTCCTTACCATACAGCCATTGAAATAACGTGAACCAAGGAGACGAAAGAGTGTTTTCCTCCCCAAATGGTTTCACTGGAAGCCCAATTCTCTACTAGCTATAATTCACTAAGAGAGAGTAGAGTGACCAGAAGGATTTTCCTTTCTTCACGCTGTAGCCTGTGATCCATGTTAGTGAAATTGCTTGCATATGAAGCTTGGTGTCTTCCCACTGATTATCACAGTTAGCAACGCCCCTTTGCCAGCATGGATCAGAGGCAGCAGTTAGTTGCCGCCGTCCAATCTCTTATGGTGGAGGGTCAAACCTTAAAACAAAAGAATGTTGTCCTGAGACAGCAGATGGTCTGGTCTCCTCAGAGTTCTGAATTGCCTCCAAGCCCGCTACCAGGAGGAAGGTTCGATGGGAATCCTCACAAATAAAAGGAATTCCTTGAGGCATGCATGGTACAATTAACATTTAAAGCCACCTTCTTTCCCACAGACCGGGATAAGGTGGGCCACATGATTTCCCAGCTGACAGGGTCTGCCTTGGCATGGGCTACTCCCTTGGTAACTACCAACAATCCCATCCTAGATTCCTACCCCGCCTTCGTGAATAGCATTAAGGGCCAGGCCATGTTCTGATGGCAGAAAATCATGGTAGCCTTCAAGAACACTTAAGCAAGGATCCCAGGATCGGCTAACGTACATAACCCGTTTCAAACAAATGGCCGCAGACACTGCATGGCCAGATGATGCCCTGATATCTCTCTTTCGCAGGGGACGCTCGGAAAAACGGAAGTATGCGGTCCCCTGGGTATCCCACTCTATGAATCTAGCTGAGATGATAACCCTGGTCATGAAACTGGATTATCGCATGCAGGAAACACATTCAGAGAGAAGGAAGGGAAGACTTAGCCGGGTAATTCCTGAGCTATCTTTGTGTCTTAACAAAGCCCTAAATCCGGGAAAGAGTACATCTCCAGATGAACCAATTCAGTTAGGTGTTGCTAGAGGCCCCTTGTCACCTGAGGAACAAGCCCACAGAAGATCACTAGGCATGTGTATGTGTTGTAAGGCCAAGGATCATCTGGTTCGTGGTTATTCCATTGCCCCCCAAAGAATACAGGGAAACAATAGTACCCGACCGTAGGGGGAACCAGTGTCCGGGAGGAATGCTTTGGTTCCCCACAACCCAGCCTTATGTCACACCGTAAGGACATCCTAGAGTCCCCTATGGTAGTTCTACTGGTCACTTTTTCATGAGGAAATACGCATGTCATTAATGTTCTGGCTCTGATGCATAGCGGAGCTGCAGGCAATTTTATTGACGAGCAATGGGCTTTCAGTAACTGCATTCCTCGCTCGTCCAAAACAGTCTCCATCCCGGTGGAGAGTGTGGACGGGAGCCCGCTGACTTCCGGTCCCATCATCGAGCAAACTCACCCGCTCCAGATGGGTATCACAACTCACAGGGAAGAAATCGTGTTAGACATAATCAAGACGGCACACTATCTGGTCAACCTTGGGCTCCCTTGGTTGCGGATTCATAACCCTTTTGTGAATTGGACAGCTGGAACCACTTTTCTGGGATCTAAACATTGTTTGTTGCATTGCCTCTCTCAGGGAGCCATAGGCCTTCACACCCCCTCAACCTCCAAACAACTACCTGCCAAGATTACCATTCTTAATTAGATACAAGAAATACCCGAACCCTATAGACTGCATCAGGAAGTCTTTTCAACCTCAGAGTATTCCGAGCTGCCTCCCCATCGCAGGGACGACTGTGCCATAAATCTCGCCCCCGACCAACCTCTACCTTTCAGGAGGATGTACATTTTATCGGCCAGGGAAAAGGAAGTACTAAAAGCTTACCTCCAACTCAATCTCCGGAATGGGTTCATAACCGAATCTACCTCACCCGCCGGAGCATCCCTTTTCATCATCCATAAGAAGAATTTGGCTGATTTACAGCCCTGCATTGACTTTCACGGACTCAATAAAATCACTATTCCTGACCAATACCCTATGCCCCTCATCCAACACATCCTTGGGGCCGTCAAAGGTTTTCTATATACACAAAACTAGATCTCCGGGGTGCCTATCACCTCATCAAGATAAAACCGGGGGACGATTGGAAGACAGCCTTTTGCACGCCCTTTGGCACTATGAGTACAGCGTGATGCCCTTCGATTTATCCAACGCCCCGCCGATATTCCAACGGTTCATGGACCATCTTTTTTCTGACATTCTACTACATTACATCGTAGTCTATCTAGACGACATCATGATCTGCTCTTCATCAACAGACGAGCATGTACATCATGTCCAAGAGGTCTTGCGTCGGCTAAAGGTGAACCTTTTCTTTTGCAAATGAGAGAAATGTGAGTTCAATCAGAGTCAGGTTTCCTTTTTGGGTTATGTCTTGTCAGCAGAAGGGCTATCCATAGATCCATAGAAAGTGGCAGCGGAACTGGCTTCCCTGGTCCTGCATCAAGGAGATACAACAATTCCTAGGGTTTGCTCATTTTTATCGCCGATTTGTCCCAGGATTCTCTTGCATCATTCATCCATTGACCCACATCCTCAAGAAGGGAAGGCAGTTTTTGTGGTCATCCGAGATTCAACAGGCCTTTGAGAGTTAAAAGCTCTCTTTACGTCAGCCCTGATTCTGCTTTTTCCGGATCAAATCAAGAAATTAATTCTGGAGTCAGATGCCTCTCATCATGCCTTATGAGCTGTCCTGCTGCAAGAAAATGCTCAGGGTATGAATGCCCGATTGCCTACCTTTCCAAGACCCTATACCCTACGGAGCTAAATTAAACCGTCCTCAAAAAGGAACTACTTGCCATCAAAAGGGCCTTCGAGGAATGGACGCATCTGTTGATGGGGGCTACATTCACAGTGGAAGTAAGGACGGACCACCATAACGTAAGAGCTCTACAATATGCCCAGACAAGAAATAGCAGACAAGCCCGCTGGAATCACTTCTTTTCTCCATATAATATTATCTTCACGTTCATCCCAGGCAGAGTCAATCTTCGTGCAGATGCTCTATCCCGAAAGGGACCTATGAGATCCTCCAGATTCTGTTCAGAACCCGTCTTTCCTAAGGCTTTGTTTGTAAACGTCATTACAGATTTTCTACAGATGATCGAAGCAGAGTCTAAACGGTTTATAGTCATAATGTCGAAAAAAAAATGTCGACAGACAAAAATTTCGAAAAAAAATGTCGAAAATAATAATGTCGACATCCTATACTTATAATGTAAAAAGTCATTTTTTCGAAAAAAAAATGTCGACATTTTTTTTTTTGACATTATGACTATAAACCCTTAAAACTATCAACACCTCACCCAACACCCCCCTGCCACCCCCCCACACCTCCCAACCACCCTTTCACCCCTCATACTCAACACATACCAATTATTTATTTATTTATTTATTCAATAAATAAATAACCTAAAAAAGGATCATTTACTATGGGGGGGGTCCCCCCACCAACCCCCCTCACCCAACACCCCCCTGCCACCCCCCCACACCCCCCCAACCACCCTTTCACCCCTCATACTCAACACATAACAATTATATATTTATTTAGTCAATAATTAAATAAATAAAAATAGTATTTACTATGGGGGGGTCCCCCCCCCCAACCCCCCCTCACCCAACACCCCCCTGCCACCCCCCCACACACCCCCAACCACCCCTCATAGTCAACACATCATATATATATATATTTATTTATTTATTCATACAATAAATTAAATTTCGAAAAAATATCGAAAAATGTCGACATTTTTGTTTGTCGACATTATTGTTTTTCGACATTAATTTGTCGACATTTTGACTGTCGACATTATTGATGTCGACATTATGACTGCACACCGTCTAAACATCTCGAAACTACATGTCTGCAGATCCGCTCCAAATACAATCTTACTAAGGATAGAGGTTGTTACTTCAGGTATCAGGTTGTCTTTCTCCCCACCATATTCTCCGGAAAGAGATCCTCTGAATATGTCATGACTCCCAGGCAGCCCGACATAGAGGTATCACCTACACGGCAGAACACATACAGAGACATTTCTGGTGGCCCTCCTTGAAGACGGACGTTTGGGACTATATGTCATCCTGTACTGTGTGCCTCCAGACCAAGATACCCTGAATTCCTCCCACAGGGAACCTAACTAGGATGCCCCTGCAGAACAAGCCGTGGCAAATCATCTCCACGGATTTCATGGTAGACCTGTCCTCTTCAAAAGGTTATACTACAGTGATGGTTAGGGTTGACTCCTTTACGAAACTGGCTCACTTTATACCACTCCCAGGAATTCCCTCTGATTCCAGATGGCGCGTGTTTTCATTGAACACATACTCTCTCAGCATGGGCTTCCCGAGACCATTATTTCCAAAAGGGGTTCTCAGTACACCTCCGATATTGGAAACATGTCTGTTCCTTCCTGAATCTCAAAAGCGCCTTTAGCTTGCCGGTGCCAGGCGTTAACTGCTCTGTTGGAGATGTGCGCGTGAGAAGAGGGAGTTCCTTTCAGGTGCGCGCAAACTCAGCAATGACTTTGCATTGAATTTGCAGGTAAGTCAAGTCGTGCTTAGAAGGTGCGCGTGATTCACGCAAGTTGCAGGTGAGTCTTGCAGGGGTATGCGCACAGGGTTCTTTGTGCGCGATCAATAACAGTTCATGCTCTGATCCTCCACTTTTCCGTTTTCGCTCCCCAGGAGTGGCGTTCAGCGGCTGCTGTGCCGTGGGTGGGCATGTGGGAGTGGATCAACGGTGCGGAACCATAGAGCTGATGAAGAGTTGCACAGAGCTGTAAAAAGGTCCAGAGACGTAACTGGTAAGTGCTGAGCTGAAGTCCTTTAGTTCGCAGTGTTCAGAGTCAGAGCTAACAGGTGTTTGCATTCCTTCCAGGTCTGCTTCTGAAGCGCGGGTAAGCATTGTGCTGCAGTCTGCAGTTCAACGTGAAGCACAGACTAAACCTTGGGCGTGGCTTAAATAGACAGTCACGATCAAGGACTAGCCCCCTCCTGGAAACAATGGCCCGTTCTGCAGCCATCTTAGGTGAACACGGAAGTTCTATTTCTGCATATGTTTGTGGCTGCTGAGAGAGCCAGGCGCGCCATGCTAACATCCATTTAGCCCTCCTATGAGTGTTCAGAGGACTCTTAATGCCAAAGTGGGAGGAAAGCCCAGGCAGGGCTTTGGTGATCATGACAGATGCAACATGACAAAACAGTACAGTTCTGTTCTTCTTAGGATTTTCACTTATACAACTTGATTTACTGTTCACCCCGGGTGCTCCTCCGCCGGGCTAAGACCTACTTTAACACAAAACCTTCAATTGGTCTCCCTCTGCCGGGCTAGAACAAATTCACATACTTTTCCAAACTTTCTCTATTTCATCAAAATTGAAGACTTTCAACTGTGCGTGGAATTTTGCTTGACCCATCGCAGGACCATTTCGATTCACATTTATTCATTCTCTTTCAATTGGTCTCCCCCGGTGGCCCTGGACTAAATGTATCTACTGTTATCACGTCTCAGCTGGATACCTTATAGAGACCTTCGATTGAGCACCCACGCGGTGCCGGACGACTCCATCAAAGGTATTGTAGCTTGCTTTAAAGTTCAATCACTCATCAGCAGTTTAACTTCATTTGCGTCTCTTATCACATGCGTTTTAACAGTGTTCGCTCCAGCGCTCGCCATACAATGTTGCTGCTTGCAACCTAGGCTTCAACACAGACTGGTCTTGTATCGGTCTCCCCAACTCACCGGCTGTGTTGCTTTCACTGAAGCAGCTTTGTTCTTGGAGCCAAGGACAGTACCATGGTGGCTGGTGATTCTCCCTGCCTTGATTATTGATGCCAGAGGGCCCCGGGTATCTCCGACCCGACACAATGCAGGATTCTTCAGCCCGGTTTCTTGGTTTTACGTTTTCTCTCGAGGTTTCAGGAAAGTAACGGTTCCTCGTCGAAAAGGTCAAAGGAATTTCCCACCTTGCAATCACCTTCAGTTTTGCCACCTTTCCTCTCTTGCTCAGCTGCCGTCTCGAAACTGCTGTTTCCTCATGTGCTTTGCCTCGATCAGAGTGTGCTCTCGTGCTCTGCTTTTTGGGGGGAAGTGCAATGGAAGTCAGGCATGAGGGATTGTCGATATGTGCCTGACCTCGTCCTGACCATAGTATTGGGACATGTCAGGTACACCACTCTGGTGTTAGTCTGTTTTTCCTTAGAGCAGGTTGTCAGTGAGAAAGTGTTTGTGTTGTAAAAGGGGGGGGGGTATAGTTCCTAAATATCCTACCCGGTGTGATGGGTTAAAGGTGTTACAGGGAAGGGGATACCACGTCTCACCATCTAGTGTCCCACTCCCACTCCTCAAAGACCCCTCACCCAGATGATCCTCCTGCACTGGTCCACCCCCAGGAACTGGATCAGAAGCGTTGGCCGTTTCCTGACCAACTGGATGACAGATCCCTGGGGACTAGTGGGTGAGACACCTTCTGGTTTCTCACAGAGGACAAATGTTACTTAAGCTAGATGATAAGGGCATTGATGGGGTTCGAGAAAGATGGGAAAGAGAAGAGCAGGAAAAGAAGAAAGGTATAAAGAATGGAAGCAAAGGGAAGAACAAAAAAGATATGAGGGAAGCGACAAAAGGGAGAGGTTAGAAGAGAAGAAACAAGACAAGATAGAAGCCCAAAGAATGAAAGTACATAGGTTGAAAAGAAGGTGAGAGGAAGATGAATTGAGGGAGATGAGGAGAAGAGAAGAAAAAATTAGCAGGAGTAGGAGATTAAAGGATGACGAGGACGAGACAGAATATTTATGTCATAGGGGCATAGTGCTGATTGATGCACGAGAATGATTGGAGGAAGAGAGAGGGTCACAAAAGCCCCGTAATGAGCTGCAAGGAATGCCGAGATCAGCATGGGCTGATGGGCAGGACAAAGAAGATATAGCGCAAAGATTTTGGAATTTATAGAGGAAAATAAAGGATAAAGACGGGTATAAAACCCAAGAGAATGCAGAGGGATCCCTATTAAGGGGAACTGAAGGTAGATTAGATGATGTCATAACATACAAATATGGAAGGTTGTCTTAAAACAGATTAGATCTTAATGATGTGGAGTAGGACAACAGTCACACGAGTTTGGGCATAATGATGTCAGACGAAGAAAGGAGGATAATGAGAGGGCGCAAATAAAGGGCGCATGCAGATTTTCAAAAGAATCGAGCATAGACAAAGGGGTAAAATGGTCAGATTTAGAAGACCCCAAAGAGAGAACACCAGAATCAACATTATGTACTGAGCGACCACAAGCACAATTGCACAGTACGGGGGATATATACTTGCCATATCTAAGCAGATTAAGGGAATTACCAGGAAGAAGACAAACGGGCGAGACAAGCCCCACCTGGATAACACGAAGCATGGGCAGGAGTGATTATGGGCCGGGATTTTCACTATACCCATTATTAGAGAAAGGGAGGACAACCTCAATATATACCATGGCCACAGATGGATAAAGACAATTTAAGATGTAAATTGGCGAGTCAATAGATTGGTGCGAGACAATAGATTTATGAGTCAACCACATCAGGAATGACGCTAGCTCTAGGTGATGTAAAAGGCTTACTAGCAGCTATTCTAGGGGAGAGAGCTGATGTCATTTGGAAAAAAGCAGGATACGCAGGTGTGACTGCACAAAATGCGACACACGATGGAGCACCATTTAATAATTGCTGAGCAGAGGTATGGTGGGCCCTCAGAGTGCAATATCCTGATACATCAGACAAGGGTACGATCATGACTAGGAAAATGGGGGAGAATGAAGATCCAGTTGCTTATATTCAAGATATTCAAGATAGATGGCGTCAGGAGACTTGAGAACCGTGGGATAAAACAGTAGCATTATTTTATCAGATTTTGTGTCAGGGCTTGCCCAAGCCAGTGCAATGGCAGTTGAAGAAACAGGTGGGAATGGAAGCAAAGCCATGGTCAGAAATACAATTGAAAATCGTGCATCACTGCCGATTAATGAAGGAGAAGAATAAAAAGAAAGCTGCGAATAGAAAGCAGGAGGAAGTGAATTAGTTCAGAAGAAGTTGTCACAAATAGCCATAAATGGAGCAGTATTGATGAGGAAGGAAGGGTGACACAGGAGATGCAGTCAGGGCAGCAAAATAAGGTAGGGTATCCCACAGACCAGAGTGGGTACATCTTTTAGCCAAGAGGAAGAGGAATTGGGTCTAGAGGAGTACGAGGAGGCGGATTTCAAAACCCTCAAGGAAGAGGAGGATGTAATGCGGACATCCGCAACAATGCTGGAATTGCAGAAGAATGGGACACATAGCTAGGACATACAGAAGCAGAGGCATGCAACAGAATTGGCAAGCTCCAAGAGGTGGGGTGGGTTATGCTCCACAATATAATACACAAGATATTATGCCCTAAGATCACAGGCAGGCTCAGACATATGCGCCGCAACTCCAACAAATGCAGCCAGTACTGCTGAAAATGCAAGTACCCATGCAAGCACAACACGTACAACCACAGCAAGTACAGACACAGCAGGCTATGGTACCACAATGGAACATGACCCGAGGAACTGAACAGGCACCCGTACCCAATTTGGGAAGTGTGACTGTGATAGGAGGAAATCCTTTCACAGGTATGGGGATGAATTTATGCCCATGATAGGGCAGGCCACAGAGTGACATGATGTGCTCAGTATTATCGGTGACACCAGATCCCCAAGAGGAACCAAGGGTCAGGGTAACAATAGGAGGCAAGACATTTTCATTTCTCGTAGACAATGGAGCTACTCATTCCTGTGTCTGTGAGGGAAAATACCCAATGTCAGGTAATGCCTTGAATGTTCAAGGATTCTCTGAGGCAATAAGTTTAGTTACATTCAATATGTCAATGCAATTATTATATTTAGGCAGTGTAACACATGGTATCACATGTATGACACAGACTCAAGAGCTACAAGTTTCAAAACCTTTATTAAATTCTTGGGGTTTGGAAAAACTCCTACTTTGCCCTATAGCTGTGATGGGAGTAGTCTCTACCATCAAATAATCAAGACACAGTCCTAGTCACTCTATGTTAAATCCAAATGGCATATAGTAAAAAAAAAAACAAATGCCTGCCCTATCTCTTATACAAAAAGTGTTTAAAGGGGAATATGTATGCAAAGGAAAGTCAGTGTTATGACATAAAGGATCAAGATGGCTGAGTCAGCTCTCCTCCCGATGTTGGACAGCATGGAGTAAGGCAGACCTCGTAGACAGGATGACACACTCTGGCTCAGGTAATCAAAAAAAAGGCAGTTTAAAACGTGGGTCGAGGCCCGCTTGGCCTTCCACGTTAAAGTTACTTACGTTCACCAAACGTTCTTTCACAGTTCAACAAAAATGTATGTAGGTCTCCCTCTGTCTGTCTCGGACCTCTCAAGGCATCAATAGTACACGTAGGTCTCCCTCAGTCGGGCTTGGAACTCACAATCACAGCACTTGCAGGGGTTCCCTGACCCAAGCTTTATTCACATTCGTTAGGGGTTCACTTCCCCTAACTTATTTAATGTTTCAGGTCTCCCTCAGTCGGGGTCGGACCTTTCACTGATGTCGAAGACTTTCAAATGTGTGAGCATTTTTCCATAGACCTCCGCAGGACCACTTCGACTTTCATTTCAGCTCTGCCTTATGGTATTTGCGCCAGTGTATCTTGGTCTTGGTAGTTCCATAACACAATCAGAAAAGTTCAAAGGAATCTTTCTCTTAAAGCAATCACCTTTAAATTCCCCTTTCTTGACCTTTGCGCATTTCAGAGCTCGTTCACTTTGTCGCTTTATAACAAAACATCTAAAATTTTGCTGAGACTTTAGAGTGGGCTGTTTCCTTTCACCGGACCACTCTGTATCACTGGCATCACAGTTACCGCTGACTTTAAAGTTCACTACAGGTTTGCTTTCTTTTGCGTCTCATCAGCAAGCACGCAACCTTTAATTCGGAGATACACTGTTGCGGCTTCAATCTTGCCTTGACAAAAACTCTTGCTAACTTACTGGTTGTGTCCATTCCTTTCTGTTCTCTGTGGCTTTGATTCACGAGTCAAGGTTTATACCACAGGCTTGGACTCACCTCCCCAACTCTGCCGTTCACCTGGGAGGGTTGCTAGCGTCCTTTAAACACAATGCAGGCTTCTTCTTGTCTGGGATTTGGCTTTCTCTGCATATCCTTCACGGTTTCCCGGAGGCAACAACCTCCTGCAGAGATCTTCAGGGTTTCTCTACCCCTCGATCTGGTCCAATAATCGGTCGTCCTGCTTCAGTGGGTTCGTCTTCGCCCTGGCAGATCTGATCCTTCTTGTGTTCCACCTTGCTCAGAGTGTGTCACCATGTTCCGCCTTTTATCCATGTGAGGGAGCTTATGGTTATCAGATGTATTTGATTAAGGTCATGTGCCTGACTTTGACTGACCTTATTAACGGACATGCCCAATGGGATATGCAAGTGTTAGCCTCTTTACTCTCAGTCTTCCTCTTCCTCGGCCCAGTGTTTGTGTAGAAAGGGGGAGAGTTGGAACGTTGGAGAATCCTATAAAATAGGATAGGGTATGGGCACGCGAAAGGGGTGAAACTGCATCTCACCATCAATTGTCTCACCCCCACTCCATGAAGATCCCTCCAACATGTTATTCTCCCGTACTGGTCTAACCCAAAGGTCTGGTTCCAAAGGCGATGGCCATGCCCTGGCCACCCGAGAAAGATCCCCAGGGACAAGCAAGTGGGACACCCTTTTGTTTCTCACACCAGACACCAGTTAACATATTATTATGTGACCTGATGACAAAGCTTAACATGAAAATATCTTTTACTGACAAAGGAACAGTATGTTCTACACCAGGGATACAGTACATGACTGTGGAAGAGTTTATATTCGCCTTTACAGGCCAGAAGGCATTATGAGGAGTTCCTTTAGATCCAGAGGTATTTCTATATGAAGTGACTTTCTTATTATCATGATTACCCAGATTGGTAGATCAAATATTGAGAATACCTGATAAATTCTTGTTTAGACCAGAGATTCCCATGGACGATGAAAGAGGGCAGATTATGCCCTTAGAGTTAGAAGCAGCAGTGGTTAGAGAAGAAAAGGTGATGATTCATGGGACAGACGATGAAGGAAGAGGATGGAGATTAGTGATAGCCCTCAGTGAACGATATAGGCTAACAGATTTGACAGATGAAGAACTGTTTAGAGATGACTACTCTGATGATGAACTAGGGTTTTTTATAAGTCTCACTTATTGGATTAAAGTACAGAATATAGAAATACAGCAGAGAATGGCGCTGATGAAAAGAAGACCGTCATTCTTTCAGGAAGACTTAGAGAAAGTGCCAAATATTTTATTGGCCACAAGCCCATATGATGTGGGTCTATTAAAGGGGATAGGTGCATTTACAATTAAACTGAAAGCAGGAGCTATTTTACCACAAGTAAAGCAATATCCCATGTCCAGAGAGGAGGATGAAGGTATATTTGAGACCATTTCGGCTTTAATGAAGCAAGCCCTTCCACGCCTCTAACACTATCATTAATGTCTTCTTGTCATAACTAATAGACTGCGATGGTCTGTGTGGCACCGATGGAAGTGGATGGTGCTGCATGTTGGTATTCTCCCAAGATGGCATCCCGTAGCATCTGCAGCGTTCCAGTCATTGCCAGCACACTCTCGAGGCTAACTCTGCCCCATGGATCTGCCGGAGGATTTCAGGAACCACGAGCAGAGCATCATTGCATTACTACTCCTCATGGCAAACGCTCTGTGAGTTTGCTGTATTGTAAACTTTGTCTATCAGTATTTTGCAGTACCTTGTTTCTCATTCTTATGCCTCCTTCTCTACTTTCTTAATCAGGATCGCTTTCCCTGTCCATGTCTCTCCTTTTCCTCGCTTCCTGCTCCCGTTGGTTACGCCCACGACGGTATGAACACTGTTTTACCAAAACCCGATTCTCTATCCCTCTTTCCAGTTCTCCCTAACTTGTCTCCCTCTCAGCAACCGATCGCTAGTCTGCCGCTCACGCACAACTAGGGTCCCTTCCGAACATCCATGCACCCTATCTGCTTGCTGTCGGTTCCTTGCAGACCACACCCCCTACCACCGAACATTACGCGCTCGCAACAACAACGAAGGGTAGGTGCATTCCCAAGTCCGACCTCTTGTTTAGGATCGAGCCACCTAGCTACTTCTTACCATTGCAGCTCGTTCGGAGTTGCATATCGCATTTTATACCAGGCGGGCTATGCCTTTCTTGCAAGACCACAAAGACTTCTTTATTTCCTACTCAGGCAGATTCATGAAGGGTTAACACATGCCCCTCTCTGATAATACAGATTCTATATCCCCCTTGTTAGAACTCCATTCACACGTTGTTTCTTGTATTTTGCAGCATTGACAGCCTTCAGTCTCCGGTAACCAATCCAACTCTTTACCATCCAGCCATTGAAATAACATGAACCAAGGAAACGAAAGAGCGTTTTTTTCCTCAAAGGGTTTCCCTGGAAGCCCAATTCTCTACTGGCTATAATTCACTAAAAGAGAGTAGGGTGAACAGGCGGATTCTCCTTTCTTCACGCTGCAGCCTCTGATCCAGGTTAGTGAAATTGCTTGCATATGAACCTTGGTGTCTTCCCACTGATTATCACAGTTAGCAACGCCCCTTTTACCAGTATGGATCAGATGCAGCAGTTAGTTGCCGCCGTCCAATCTCTTATGGTGGAGGTTCAAACCTTAAAACAAGAGAATGTTGTCCTGAGACAGCAGATGGTCCGGTCTCCTCAGAGTTCTGAATTGCCTCCAAGCACGCTACCTGGAGGAAGGTTCGATGGGAACCCTCACAAATTAAAGGAATTCCTTGAGGCATGCACAGTACAATTCACGTTTAAAGCCGGCTTCTTTCCCACAGACCGGGATAAGGTGGGCCACATAATTTCCCAGCTGACAGGGTCTGCCTTGGCATGGGCTACTCCCTTGGTTACTACCAACAATTCCATCTTAGATTCTTACCCCACCTTTATGAATAGCCTTAAAGCTATGTTCGGACGGCAGAAAATCACGCTAGCATGCAAGAACACTTAATCAGGGATCCCAAGGTCTGCTAACGTACATAACCCGTTTGAAACAAATGGCCGCAGACACTGCATGGCCAGATGATGGTGTCCAGCCAAAGGATCGAAAATAAAGGATCGAATGCCCTTTTGTTCGAATACAAAAGGACCGAAAAAAAGGGTAGAATGGTTTTTTATTTATTTATTTAAATATT
The DNA here is from genome assembly GCF_040938575.1 of Ambystoma mexicanum. NCBI lineage: Eukaryota > Metazoa > Chordata > Amphibia > Caudata > Ambystomatidae > Ambystoma > Ambystoma mexicanum. Next base: position 542,110,942 of record NC_090928.1, on the reverse strand, counting down.
TTTTAAGTGTAGTATGTATAAAATGTTTTTTATAAAAAGATAACAGGAGGTTGGGCGGGGCACCCCCCATAAAAAAATAAAAATAAACAATCAACCCTTTTTTTCGGTCCTTTTGGAGTCGAAAAAAAGGCATTTGAGCCTTTTGTTTTCGATCCTTTGACCTACAACCCAAGATGATGCCCTGATATCGCTCTTTCGCAAGGGACTCTCGGAAGAACTGAAAGATGCGGTCTCCTGGGTACCCCGCTCTGTGAATCTAGCAGAGATGATAACCCTGGTCATGCAATTGGATTATCGCATGCAGGAAAGACATTCAGAGAGAAGGAAGAGAAGGCCTAGCTGGGTACTTCCTGAGCTATCTTTGTATCTTAACAAAGCCCTAAATCCGGGAAAGAGTACATCTCCAGACAAACCAATGCAGTCAGGTGTTGCTAGAGGCCCCTTGTCACCTGAGGAACAAGCCCGCAGAAGATCACTAGGCCTGTGTATGTATTGTAGGGCCAAGGATCATCTGGTTCGTGGTTGTCCCATTGCCCCCCAAAGAATACAGGGAAATACCAGTACCCGACCGTAGGGGGAACCAGTGTCCGGGAGGAATACTCTGGTTTCCCACAACCCTGCCTTATGTCACACTGTACTGACACCCTGGAGTTCCCTATGGTAGTTCTACTGGTCACCTTTTCGTGGAGAAATACGCATGTCATTAATGGACCGGCTCTGATAGATAGCGGAGCCGCAGGCAATTTTATTGACAATCAATGGGCTTTCAGTAAATGCATTCCTCGCTCGTCCAAAACAGTCTCCATCCCGGTGGAGAGTGTGGACGGAAGCCCGTTGACTTCAGGTCCCATCATCGTGTAAATTCGCCCGCTCCAGATGGGTATCACAACTCACAGGGAAGAAATCTTGTTGGATATAATCAAGACGGCACACTACCCGGTCATCCTTGGGCTGCCTTGGTTGCGGGGTCATAACCCTTTCGTGAATTGGACAGGTGGAACCATTTTTCTGGGATCTGAACATTGTTTATTGCATTGCCTCTCTCAGGGAGCCGTAGGCCTTCACACCCCCTCGACCTCCAAACAACTACCTGCCAAGATTACCATTCTTAATTAGATACAGAAAATACCCGAACCCTACAGACTGCACCAGGAAGTCTTTTCAACCTCAGAGTATTCCAAGCTGCCTCCCCATCGCAGGGACGACTGCGCCATAAATCTCATCCCCAACCAACCTCTACTGTCAAATCCTGAGGGCCACGTGGATTAGTATACCTCCGTCCCCAAGCACCAGTCAGTGAGGGGCAAAGTACTCGCTGACCGGTTATTGGAGTCACAGGTGGGGGGTAAACAGGAAACTCCAGGTCCCGGGTGGCTGCAAAGAAAATACCAGGTTAGCTAATGGCTACACGGTATTCACAACAAGCATAAACAAATAATAAGAAAGACCTACCCTGGAGGTGAATGATGAGTGACTTGAACCTAAGTGAATTTTCCCCCAAGGGTCAGATGAGTAGTGCAGAAGGGATAACGGGACCACGGAATCTGAAGGGAGAGGAGAGGGTTTGATTGTAGGTGCACAGTTCTTGACAGAGTTCCAAGAGTTCAAACAAAAGGTAGCTGAAGGTTTATCAAGCGCCAAATCCAAAGGTCAATCCATAAACAATCCAAGAAAACAGTTCAAAGTTCAGATAATCCAGTTATACAGGTCAGAAGAAATCCAAGCGTCAAAATTAGGAGAAAAACAAAGTCCAAAATCCAAGAAATTCGATAAGCATGAAGTTCAAAACGCAGGAAATCGCTAAACGCCGAGAGATCAGCTGAGAAGCAATGTGTGCAAAGGCCAAGCCCCTTTTATTGCAGTCTTCCTGATTCGTTGGCCAATCGGGGACGATTTCCTGGTCACGTGATCTTTCACTTGGTCACGTGATCCACTGGTTCATTTGGTGCCTGTTTCCTGGAAACCATGTCACATGACCCCTTCTTCGTGACGATCCGCGTCGAGCGGAGGACCGCAGTATGGAGTGGTGATCTCCTCCGCGCCTGCAGTCTCCAAGGCAATCCCCACTGCAGGCGTGGAAATTGACGCCAGGGATGCCTCAGAGTGCAGCGTCCCACTAACGATCGAGCAGAGGTGATCGCGGGAGGGGTCCATGTTTCTCTCCGCCGCCTGCATATCACCCGGTCGTGATTGGGTGAGTCTGAAAGCATGACATCTACCTTTCAGGAGGATGAACATTTTATCTGCTAGGGAAAAGAAAGTACTAAAAGCTTACCTCCAAGTCAATATCCGGAATGGGTTAGTAACCGAACCCACCTCACCCGCCGGAGCATCCCTTTTCTACATGCATAAAAAAATTCAGCTGAATTACAGCGCTGCATTGACTTTCGCGGACTCAATAAAATCACTATTCCTGACCGTTATCCCATGCCCCTCATCCCAGACATCATCGGGCCGTCAAAGGCTCTACGATGTACACAGAATTAGATCCCCGGGGTGCCTATCACCTCATCAAGATAAAACAGGAGGACAAGGGGAAGACAGCCTTTCGCACGCTCTTTGGGCACTATGAGTACAGGATGATGCCCTTCGATTTCTCCAACGCCCCGCCGATATTCCAACGGTTCATGGACCATTTGTTTTTCTGACATTCTACTACATTACTTCATAGTTTATCTAGACGACATCTTGATCTTCTCTTCATTGACAGACAAGCATGTACATCATGTCCAAGAGGTCTTGTGTCGGCTAAAGGAGAACCATTTCTTTTGCAAATTAGAGAAGTGTGAGTTCAATCAGAGACACGTTTCCTTTTTGGGTTATGTCTTGTCAGCAGAAGGGCTATCCATGGATCCAGAGAAAGTGGCAGTGGTCTGGAACTGGCCTCCCTCATCCTCCAGCAAAGAGATACAACGATTCCTAGGGTTTGCTAATTTTTATCATCGGTTTTTCCCAGGATTCTCTTCCATCATTCGTCTATTGACCCACATCTTCAAGAAGGGAAGCCAGTTTTTGTGGTCATCCGAGACTCAACAGGCCTTTGATGAGTTAAAATCTCTCTTCACGTGAGCCCTGATTCTGTTTTTCCAGGATGAAATCAAGAAGTTCATTCTGGAGTCAGACGCCTCTCATCATGCCTTAGGAACTGTCCTGCTGCAAGAAAATGCTCAGGGTATTGAATGCCCGATTGCCTACCTTTCCAAGACCCTATCCCCTTCGGATCTAAATTACACCGTCCTCGAAAAGGAACTACTTGCCATCAAAAGGGCCTTCGAGGAATGGAGGCATCTGTTGATGGGAGCTACATTCTGGTGGAAGTAAGGACGGACCACCATAACTTAAGAGCTCTACAATATGCCCAGACAAGAAATAGCAGGCAAGCCCGCTGGACTCACTTCTTTTCTCCATATAATATCATCTTCACGCTCATCTCAGGCAGAGTCAATCTTCGTGCAGATGCTCTATCCTGAAAAGGACCTATGAGATCCTCCGGATTCTGTTCAGAGCCCGTCTTTCCCAAGGCTTTGTTTGTAAAAGCCATTACAGATTTTCTACATGTGATTGAAGCAGAGTCTAAACATCTTGAAACTACATGCCCGCAGATCCTCTCCAAATATAATCTTACTAAGGAGAGAGGTTGTTACTTCTGGTGGCCCTCCTTGAAGACGGACGTTTGGGACTATGTGTCATCCTGTACTGTGTGCCTCCAGACCAATATACCCTGTATCCCTCCCACAGGGAACCTAACTAGGATGCCCCTGCCGAACAAGCCGTGGCAAATCATCTCCACGGACTTCTTAGTAGAACTGTCCCCTTCACAAGTTTATACTACAGTGTTGGTTAGCGTGGACTCCTTTACGAAACTGGCTCACTTTATACCACTCCCAGAAATTCCCTCTGATTCCAGATGGTGCGTGTTTTCATTGAACACATATTCTCTCAGCATGGGCTTCCCAAGGCCATTTATTCCGACAGGGGTTCTCAGTACACCTCCCGCTATTGAAAACATGTCTGTTCCATCCTGAATCTCAAACACGCCCTTAGCTTGGGGGTTCCATACACAAAAGAACGGCCAAACGGAGAGACTGAATCAGACCCTTGAGGGGTACCTGCAGTGCTATTTCTTAGCGACTCAGGACAACTGGTCAGACCTCCTCTCACTGTCAGAATTTGCATATAATAATGCATCACATGCTTCGCTCAAATCTAGTCCTTTCTATAGCACCTACGGTTTCCATCCTACCCGTTGTCCGACCATTGTTCCCTCCACTACACTGTTCCATGATGTCAATAGCTTGGTGGACAAGATTCAACAGGGTCACAAGAAGGCACGGACAGCGTTACAGGCTTCTCAGGATCGGGTCAAATGCTTTGCTGACCGTCATAGAACCCCGGCACCCAAGATTAACATTGGTGATAAGGTGTGGTTGGCTTCCCGCTTCCTGCCTCATCATTTGGTTCCCTCAAAACTTTCTCCCTGATATTTTGGGCATTTCACGGTATTGGGCCGTAGAGGATTGGCAGCCTTTCTTCTGCAATTGCCCTCATCTTGGGCCAGGATACATCCCGTTTTTCATATCTCACAGCTGAAGCGGGATGTGTGGGATCGGTTTCATCAGGGTGGACTTAGCAGGCTCCCTCCTGTCTCTACCACAACTGGGTTTCTAAAAGGCGCCTAGTTAATGTCTTGCTCTATCCAGGTATATATACTATCAAACAACACATTTGAGCAAGAACATGGAGGTCGAACTAGTGACTTGAACTTGCTGCTTCTGACAGAATAATAGAATCTGGACTGCCACTATTTGTTGATTTAAACACTGCTATTGCTATTTAATTAGTTTGCAGTGGATGTAGTGATATGTCACGGATGGCACTCTGTTAAGAGTGGCACAGGGCACCCAGATAGGGTATGGGTGGTTGTGCTGAAGTAAGGTGGACAGATAAGTACACACACAGCAGAAAGTAAAAGAGAACAAAGAGTAGGCAAGTGTAGCAGGGGAATCCATCTTGGGGTGTATGCAGAAATGGGAAAGAGTGTTCCACGGACCTAAGGAAAAACTCCAACCTTCTGCACAAATTGCTATAACAGAGGCCCACGCTGTTTTCTCATGGCTGGGAACAACAGCTATGGGTGTCTGTAACGCAGAAACGAGACAAGGGAAGGGGCAGAGGTTGCCTCCCGGAAACCAACAGACAAGCTCTGTACAAAGGGGTCTACAAACGATACAAGAGAAGACAATAACAGACAAATCCAGGAAAAAGGAAGTCGAGGAAATGAAGGGATTGGATAGGGATAAAGAACAGAGGGTTAAAAACAAGGAAGGAAGCAAGGGAGCAGCAGTCAGGAAACAGGGGGACTGCAATAACTGAAAGTAATACATGCAGGTAAACTGTTGTGGATTGCAGAGGACTGTAGGGTGCAAGGTAGAGAGCTCAGAGGAGCAGGACAGCAAAGAGCAAGCCCAAAGGAGCAGGGCTGTAAGGAAGGGAGCCCAGAGGAAAAGGGCTTAGGGCAGCAGAGTGAAGCAGGCTGCATGGCGAGGAGTGATCCCAGAGTAGCAGGGCTGACTGTAGAAGGCGGCAGAGGACTGTAGCAGGCTGCTAGACTGGAAGCCCAGCGGACAAAGGCTGTAGGTAGAAAGCAGCGGAGCGTGATCGGCTGCAAAGCAGGAAGCCCCGAGGACAAGGGCTGTTGACAGCGGAGTGAAGCAGGCTGCGCGGCAAGGAGCCAGAAGGGCCGGGCAGCAAGGAGTGAGCCCAGAGGAGCAGGGCTGATGACTGTAGAAGGCTGCTGAGGACTGAAGTAGGCTGCAAGGCTGGAAGCCCATCGGACGAAGGCTGTAGGTAGAAGGCAGCGGAGCGTGATCGGCTGCAAGGCAGGAGTCCAGAAGACAAGGGCGGAAGGTAGAAGGCAGCAGAGCGTGATCAGCTGCAAGCAGAGAGCCCGGCAGGGCACTGGATCAAAAGCAGGAGTGAGCAGGAACAGCATACAAAAATACGTAGCTCGAAGCAAAAAGGTGCTGGAAGGACTCTTAATGCAAGAAACTGAGCCCCTGCAGGCAGCAGCTTTTATACCGCCCTGCCCAGCACAGTGGCAGGCTAATTGGCCGCACCTGGATCAGCACACCTGAATACAATCTGCCTCCTCCCTCTCTGTTCCTGAGCTGGTGGAAGCAGAGCTGATCCCTAGGGCTTCTGGGGATTGTAGTTCCAATGATGACGAATAGGAATGGCCTGAAATAGATAGTTATGGCAAAGTGCATTGTGGTACTTGTAGTTAGTTGGGAAAAATAAAAAAGCACCAAAGTCTCGCAAATGGAAAATAAGGTCCAAAAAGTGAATAGAGGTTGATCCAAGAGTTTTCTGTAGATATATGAATAACAATTAGTCCATAATGATCGCCAATGTATGCGCCCATGGTGCAGGCATGACAGTATGCCCCTCTCCAGGCTCCCTGAAGACTGACCAACAAGAAGAATGTCTGTCACACTGTGAAAGAGTCTTATACCAAAAAGGCACATCATGAAGCACCAAAAACTGTTTAAGGTTGCAAGGTGAGAGTCTTGAAGGAAGGAGACAGTACCAATGTTCTGAATCTTTGAGGCAGAATTTAGAAAAGACAAAGTCTTTGGAGCACAAAACCCAACAGTGTGTTCATGAACTGAGGAACTGTGAAAATCTGCTGCAGGCTCCATGGCAAAGCTGAATTTCAGACAGGTACTGGGTATCGTTCAGAATCTGACTCATGGTCTGGTGTACAAAAACCCTTAGAAGCAGAGTACATTTCTGATTTGGTCCCTTCAGTAGAGGCTGTAAGTGTGAGTAAAGGACAGTAGTCAAGAGTAAGAGCGGAACAATCCTTTGACTCAGAAGGATCTCCAATCAGAAGATTACACTTGATTTGTGGTGTAATGGCAGTGTGAGTGATTTGGCCCACCGAAGGAGTTAATTTTTTACTATCTGTACAATAACCTGAGTTACTGTGGCTGAAATGTGAAAGAGTTGTGTCAAGCTTTAGAAGGGATGCATATGCAAAATTTAGGTCTTCCATCTGCTTGGTATAAGTCTGTATCTTTTTCTGCGTAGCAATTCCAGGCCTTATCATGTCGATCTCTAAATACAGAATGTCGGGTGTTGGACATAGTGTCAGATGGTCTGGTAAATTGTGTCCCTTCGTTAAATTCTTACTATGCAAATAAACAAATTCATCATAGAGGTCTTCGGTTTGTCTTTTAAGACGTAAGAGTTGTTCTTGTAACAGGTATGTTCCATTAGCCTGATCTAAAGCTTCAGAATCTGGTGTAGCAGAAGATTCGGGTGTTGCAATAGGAAGACTGACCTTAAAGTTATTATGGTTAGTAGATACTGGGGAAGCATTAAGACAACCGATGGTCAGTATTGGTCTTTTGTGCCCAGGACCAGCTGCACTAACCTCAGGATACAGAATGCCTTGTCCTGCCTATGGAACAAGACATTTTTGGCTCTTGCATTCTGTCACGGATGGCACTCTGTTAAGAGTGGCACAGGGCACCCAGATAGGGTATGAGTGGTTGTGCTGAAGTAAGGTGGACAGATAAGTACACACACAGCAGAAAGTAAAAGAGAACAAAGAGTAGGCAAGTGTAGCAGGGGAATCCATCTTGGGGTGTATGCAGAAATGGGAAAGAGTGTTCCACGGACCTAAGGAAAAACTCCAACCTTCTGCACAAATTGCTATAACAGAGGCCCACGCTGTTTTCTCATGGCTGGGAACAACAGCTGTGGGTGTCTGTAACGCAGAAACGAGACAAGGGAAGGGGCAGAGGTTGCCTGCCTGAAACCAACAGGCAAGCTCTGTACAAAGGGGTCTACAAACGATACAAGAGAAGACAATAACAGACAAATCCAGGAAAAAGGAAGTCGAGGAAATGAAGGGCAAGCCGTATAACAGGATTGGATAGGGATAAAGAACAGAGGGTTGAAAACAAGGAAGGAAGCAAGGGAGCAGCAGTCAGGAAACAGGGGGACTGCAATAACTGAAAGTAATAAATGCAGGTAAACTGTTGTGGATTGCAGACGACTGTAGGGTGGAAGGTAGAGAGCTCAGAGGAGCAGGACAGCAAAGAGCAAGCCCAAAGGAGCAGGGCTGTAAGGAAGGGAGCCCAGAGGGAAAGGGCTTAGGGCAGCGGAGTGAAGTAGGCTGCACGGCAAGGAGTGAGCCTAGAGGAGCAGGGCTGACTGTAGAAGGCTGCAGAGGACTGTAGTGGGCTGCTAGACTGGAAGCCCAGCGGACAAAGGCTGTAGGTAGAAAGCAGTGGAGCGTGATCGGCTGCAAGACAGGAAGACCCGAGGACAAGGGCTGTTGACAGCGGAGTGAAGCCGGCTGCGCGGCAAGGAGCCAGAAGGGCCGGGCAGCAAGGAGTGAGCCCAGAGGAACAGGGCCGATGACTGTAGAAGGCTGCTGAGGACTGAAGTAGGCTGCAAGGCTGGAAGCCCAGCGGACGAAGGCTGTAGGTAGAAGGCAGTGGAGTGTGATCAGCTGCAAGGCAGGAGTCCGGAAGACAAGGGCGGAAGGTAGAAGGCAGCAGAGCGTGATCGGCTGCAATGCAGAGAGCCCGGCAGGGCAATGGATCAAAAGCAGTAGTGAGCAGGAACAGCATACAAAAATACGTAGCTCGAAGCAAAAAGGTGCTGGAAGGACTCTTAATGCAAGAGACTGAGCCCCTGCAGGCATTAGCTTTTATACCGCCCTGCCCAGCACAGAGGCAGGCTAATTGGCCGCACCTGGATAAGCACACCTGAATACAATCTGCCTCCTCCCTCTCTGTTCCTGAGCTGGTGGAAGCAGAGCTTATCCCTAGGGCTTCTGGGGATTGTAGTTCCGATGATGATGAATAGGAATGGCCAGAAATAGATAGTTATGGCAAAGTGCATTGTGGTACTTGTAGTTAGTTGGGAAAAATAAAAAAGCACCAAAGTCTCGCAAATGGGAAATAAGGTCCAAAAAGTGAATAGAGGTTGATCCAAGAGTTTTCTGCAGATAAATGAATAACAATTAGTCCATAATGATCGCCAATGTATGCGCCCATTGTGCAGGCATGACATGATACAAATACACATTTTGGTCATAGGAAATTCAGTTTTCAACGTATACATGAAATAGTACATGGGTGCATAACATCAAATAAACAATACTTGACGATTGAGTTTTAACAAATACGTTCTCTAAATCTCCTGTTTTGGAGGAAATGAGACATCATTGTTTGCAAGTGTTTCAGGTACAAAGCGGACATATAATGTGACAACAATCAGGGTTGCAAGCCAACATAAACAATACAAGTCTTGAGGTACCATAGGTTGTCCCTGCAGTATCTGGTCGACTGGAAGGGGTATTCCCCCACTGAGCGACCATGGGAACCAGCTACCATGGTGCATGCCCCTCGCCTAGTCTGGCGGGTTCATTTGTACCATCCAGGCAAGCCGGGTGCCATCCCCCTTTGGAGGGGGCAAACTGTCATGACTAATAGACGGCAATGGTCTGTGTGGCACCGATGGAAGCCGATTGGTGCTGCATGTTGGTATTCTCCCAAGATGGTGTCCCATAGCATTTGCAGCATTCCAGTCATTGCCAGCACACTCTCGAGGCTAGCTCCGCCCCCTTGTTCTGCCGGAGGATTTCAGAAACCACGAACAGAACAGCATCACGTTGCTACTCTTCGCTGCAAACGCTCCCTGAGTTCGCTGTATTGTAAACTTTGTCTACCGGTATTTTGCAGTGCCTTGTTTCTCATTCTTATCCCTCCTTCTCTACTTTCTTAATCAGGATCGCTTTACTTGCCCACGTCTCTCCTGTTCCTCGCTACCTGCTCCCGGTGGTTACGCCCACTACGGTACAAACGCTGTCTTACTAAAACCCGATCCTCTATCCCTCTTTCCAGTTCTCCCTAACTTTTCTCCCTCTCCCTCTCAGCACCCGAGCGCCAGTCTGCCGCTCACACACAACCACGGTCCCTTCCGAACCTGCAAGCACCCTATCTGGTTGCTGAGAATCACCTCCTGCTGCCGGTTCCCTGCAGACCACACCCCTGGCCACCGCGCATAACGCACTTGCAACAACAACGCAGGGTAGGTGCATTCCCGAATCTGACCTCTTGTTTAAGGATCGAGCCACTAACTACTTCTTACCATTGCAGCTGGCTCGGAGTTGCACACCTCATTTTATCCCAGACGGGCTATGTCTTTCTTGTAAGAGCACGAAGACTTCTTTACTATTTACTCAGGCAGATTCATAAAGGGTAAACACACAGCCCTCTCTGCTTATAGAGATTCTATATCCTCCTTGTTAGAACTCCAATCACACGTTGTTTCTTGTATGTTGCAGCATTGACAGCCTTCAGTCTCCGGTAACCAATCCACCTCCTTACCATCCAGCCATTGAAAGATCGTAAACCAAGGAGACGAAAGAGGGTTTTCTTCCTCAGAGGGTTTCCCTGGAAGCCAAATTCCCTCCTGGCTATAATTGTCGTGGGTATCAGGCAGGTAGTTGGGGCAAGCTGGGTGGAGGCTTGGCAGGCCTGGCATAGGCACACAAAGAACCCATAACAAATCCCTCCTTTCATTCCTTCCTAGTGTTTGTAGTAACTTCCTGGTTACTACTTCCTGTTGCCAAACAGGAAGTGCATGATAACTCATGAGCTCTCTATTGTTTGGGTGTGGCTGGCTATATAAGCCACACCCAAGATTCTTCCAGTGCTTCGTGTTGCTTACTGTGAGCTGTATCAGCAACACACTTGCCGTGCTCTGGATCATCCTGTTTCTGCTTACCTGCTCCGGATCATCCTGCTTCTCCTTTCCTGCTCCGGATCATCCTGCTTCGGCTTACCTGCTCCAGACCATCCTACTTCTGCTTACCCGCTCTAGATCATTCAGCTTACCTGGTTCTTACTCCACGCTGCAGCTATCTCCAGTCAACAGGGGACTTCTACACCGGCACCTGTAAGAACAAAGAAGAACAGCGTTAACATGCCCACATCAATAACGCTGCACATACTCACCGAATCATCCCGCAACGCTGGAATCCAGGTTAGTTTCACGAGCGCAGAAACCCCTGTAAGAAAGAAGAGTCATTATTCATTGCGCTCGCTCCAATAATGCCGACACTTATTTCACTGCGCTCTCACCCTCTATGCGGTGCATACGTACCAAAAGCCTCTGTGCAAACTTACCTAACCACCAAGTCTCCAGTAGCGCTGAATCCGGACTTGAGGCACTAATACCACATAATTGCTCCTGCAAGGGAAAGGGAGAGACATTACCAGGCGCGCTCGAATTGAAGGCGCCGCGCAAACCTACCAGCAGCTAGCTTCTACACGCAGCGCTACTCACCCACAAAAATACCGGCAAACAAAGACAATATGGACAATTTTGGACACTCAACATTCTCCGCGCAACGTTCACTTGTGGGAAGGACTTTCTAGCCAGTGAAGAAACTGGCGCCTTGAACTCTCGGCCTTGCTGTGAAGGCATAAAACGGCGTTTGGCATCTGGACTCAGCCAACAGACATTGGCACCAATCACATGAGTGAATCGCGCCCCTGCAAATGCAGGATCAAGTGCACACCCTACTAAAGATCAAGGTAAGCCCATAGGGGGACATCACAGCACACAGTAAAGAGAAGGGAAGGGCCCAGGGGAATCGGGTGAATTCATGTCTGAGTGTAAAACCTTCTATTTGACAGGTATTCCTCCGGGTGAAACAGGGGAAGTGAAACTCAGGGTCAAGGCAGAGACACAGATGAGTGTGACAGAACACAAAGCCATCCTCAATACCTCTGCCCGAGCGATGGAAACCTCCGAGGTAGACCAGCTTTCCCTATTGTTAGGTGAACTACGGGCCAAGGTGCATGCAGCCCGCTCAGAGACAAATGCCTTAAGGTGCGAACTGGTAGTCAACAGGGACAAAACAGACGATTTGGCAAGACAGCTCCTACAGTCCCAAGCTGGTCTAGCACGCCTACCAGGTGGAGTTCCACAGGGGCAGCCTACCGCAGCACCTGTAGCCACACCCGTTCAGGTATTGCTTCCAGGCAACATCCCTTTAGCACCCCTGGAACGCTTCTCTGGGGATCCCAAGAAATTTGGAGCGTTCATGAATCAATGCCGGCTACATTTCATATGCAAACCAGACACCTTTCTCAATGACCAAGCTAAAGTAGCTTTTGTCCTCTCCTATTTAGGAGGGCACGCAGCAGACTGGTCTGTCCCATTAGTGGTTAGGGACGACCCTTTACTGAGAAATTACCCAGGTTTTCAGCGTGAACTGGAAAAACTATTTGCCCATCGAACTCGAGGTCAGGCCCTGGATGATGAGCTACTCTCTCTGCGACAGGGTGGTCAAGATCTAATCTCATATGTCGCCACATTCAATCGCTTAATAGCCAGATCAGGTTGGCCAGAGGAGAAACGAATAACGTTATGTTATCGAGGGCTGAGAGGAGAATTAAAAGTTGTCTTGGCGCCAAGTAGTTAATCTTCCTGAAGACTGCAGTGAATACATCAACCTAACTATGCAACTAGACCACCGGTTACAGGATCGCAAGGCCGACCGAACCAGATCAGAGCATAGACCAGTATATGTCCGACCAAAGGAAGCGTCCCATCAACAGGCCTCAGAAATACACTCAGAGCCCATGCAATTGGGTGTTCTCAGGGGGCCACTCACCAAGGCAGAGAAAGAAAGGAGGCGTCAGGAAAAACTTTGCTTATATTGCAGCCAATCTGGTCACTTCCTCCGGAACTGCACGATTAAAACCCCAAGGAAGACAATGGGGGTACTAGATATCATAGGGGAAGACACAGGTGCGGTAGCGGAAAACTCCAACGCCCGGCAGATGTAGAGGTCGGTCTGTCGAGCCAGGAATGGAGCACTCAGATCTCACATTTCAGTATTCCTGTGGTTTTGGTAGACCCTTCACAACCCACCCGAATGCATGCCCTCAAGGCTTTTATAGACAGTGGGGCTATTGGGAACTACTTGGACATAAACACTGCAAAGACCTTGGGATTAGCATTCCACCGTAAGGACACCGCAGAAAGCGTGACAGATGTGGATGGCACACAACTCCTTTCGGGACCAGTAACACAGTGTACTTCCACCATCACCTTAATCTGACAAGATGGCCACAGATAAACTATTAGATTCGACCTTATCGCTGCACCCCAATTCCAGCTGATTCTTGGGATACCATGGCTAGAGATGCACAACCCAAAGATAGATTGGCAAGCTCGAACTTTACTCTTTTCCACAGAATGCGCCTCTTGTTACGACATCAAACAGATCAAAGGAAGCCCATTGTTGGCTTCACAGGAAAAGATAGCAGGTTTAGGCTTGGTGGCCACTTTACCAGAGGAACGCAAGGAGTTCCAGGATGTGTTCGCGAAGGAGCAAGCTAATACACTACCACCCATTGAGTTTACGACTGCCAGATGGACCTGCAACCAGGGGGACAAGTACTGTGCAGCCGCATTTATGCATTAACCGAGGAAGAAAACACTCATCTACGGACCTACTTGGATTAATTCCTGGCCAATGGCTTCATTAGACCATCTAAGTCACCAGCCGCCTCCCCACTCTTCTTCGTACCGAAGGAAGAGGGGGACTTAAGAATGTGTATTGATTACTGGGCCCTAAATCAAGTCACCATAAAAAATAAGTACCTGTTACCTCTGATACCAGTACTCATAGACCAGGTGAGACAAGCAAAGATTTTCACCAAGCTAGACTTACACGGCGCATATCACCTGGTACGCATGAAGAAAGGGGACGAGTGGAAGACTGTGTTCTGTACCCGCTATGGCTTGTACGAATACCAGGTCATGCCCTTTGGGCTTTGCAATGCCCCGGCTGCGTTCCAGCATTTTATAAATAATGTGTTACGGTAACTCCTCGATGTCTGCGCAGTCGTCTACATCGATGATATTCTGATCTACTCCACCACTCCCCAAGAGCATGTAACCCAGGTGCGAGCTGTACTCTGCAAAATGCGTGAAAACCACCTGTACGCAAAGCTAGAAAAATGCTCCTTCCACGTCACTGAGGTGGAGTTTCTGGGATATGTACTGACACCGCAGGGGAACAAGATGGACAATAGAAAAGTGGAAGCAATCCTCATTTGGTCCTCACCCACATCTTTAAAGGGAGTACAGAGTTTCCTAGGGTTTGCAAACTTTTATCGACGCTTCATACCAGGATTCTCACATATTGTACATCCAATAACGTCCTTGCTGCGCAAACACCGAAAGTTCGAATGGACACCAGCGGCGGAAGAAGCTTTCCGGGCTCTCAAGGAAAAATTTACCTCAGCCCCAATTCTGCAACACCCACAGCCCGATTGACCATACATCGTGGAAACGGACGCTTCAAGCATTGCCATGGGGGCCGTATTGTCTCAACAAAATCCTGAAACCGGATGCCTTCACCCCATTGTCTTTTGGTCAAGGAAATTTTCCCCAGCAGAATTAAACTATGTCATTTCTGAGAAAGAACTCCTAGCAATCAAAAGTGCAGTGTGTGAATGGCAACATTACTTACTAGGAGCAAAACACACCATCACAATAATAACAGATCATCGGAACTTGCAATACTTACGCTCAGCAAAAGCTCAGTCTTCTAGGCAGCTCCGTTGGGCCCTATCCTTAATGGAATTTGTATCTCGTTTTTGGAAAAAATGTTGTGCCCTGGCAAGAGTAGAAGTCTGTCTGTCCTCTAGTCACCACCCTGTAAAGACCGGTAGGGGGTGTTTGTACTTCCGCTCTCTATATGGTAGAGGGGAGGCACAGCGGACCCCAGCCAAGATTCTCTATAGGGTAGCAATGGACGAGCAATCAAGGCCTAGCTTCTCAGGAGGTGATGCGGGCTGGTTCTTAAGTACAGTGTAGTCCCCGAACCCCCACAAAGGAATGTCCACACACTGTATTACTGAAAACACAGTCTTTATATAATTAATATTCAAAGGTATGTACACGATCACAATAACGCACTTTGTACTTGGAAGTTAATAATGATAAATATATACACGTCTAGAGTATTACCACTAATGTTATCAAATCTCATTTAAGTGCATTAACTGTACGGTTAAAATGTCACACAGATCAATAACGAGTAAACCAGCATTAGAGATAGGAAGGAACGCAAGATGGTTGAAACAAAACAATAGGCAGAACACTGGCCCCGTTACCTAGACACAGTTCCGTGTGGAGATCCCCCCACCTGGGCAACCTGTAAATAAAGATACATAGCACAAGCCCAGTCCAAATGTTGAATAGTCTTACTTCTTCCTATAAAGGTTTTACCCCCCAATGTACCTGGTGGAGTAGAGTTCTCCGACGATGCACCGACCGATCCTTCTTGAGTGCCTCCCTTTCAGGCGGGAGCCACGGATCGTCGAGAGGTGTCGGGGAACTTTGCGTTCGGTGTCGGGGAATCGACGGCCCTTCTTGAGTGCCCTCCCTTTAAGGCGGGAGTCACGGGTCGTCGAACGTCCGACAGTGAACAGGGTGAACTATGGCAGGGAAGTGGCAGCTTCATTCCTAGCGGTGCTCGTCGACGACAGAGTGTTGGCGTCCTGCAAGGAAGAGGCGTGCGGGGCACCTCGATGGCAATAGTTCTGGACCGCAAAAAGATGATGAAGAACTGTGGCCCAGCAAGGGCGTCGAGTCGTCGGCATCTCTGCGGTCTGCAGGTGGCGGGAAACCCACCGGTGGATACTCCTCGGCGCGTCGACGGTCGGGCCTTCTCCAGCAGGAGACAAGCGGGTGACGATGCAGA
Source organism: Ambystoma mexicanum (assembly GCF_040938575.1). Classification (NCBI taxonomy): domain Eukaryota; kingdom Metazoa; phylum Chordata; class Amphibia; order Caudata; family Ambystomatidae; genus Ambystoma; species Ambystoma mexicanum. The sequence continues at coordinate 542,095,134 of NC_090928.1, read as the reverse complement.
CGAGAGCGTCCGATGATCAATGGAAGTTCTTAGGCAAACGGGAGCACAGCGGCTCCGGTCGGCGACGGCGGTCATCGACAGTGGCGGACAACAGTCCGGGTGCTTCTCCTTGGAGTTCCGCAGCAGTCCCCGTATCGGGTCGGCAGCCTGTCGAAGGTCTGTCTACCAGGGAGCGTTGGCAAAGATCAGCTGTGCACGATGGTCCCTCGTAGCTCGGGAAGAGGGCACCTTACCAGGTCCTCTCTGGGTCAGTCCTTGGAGGCACAGCAGCTTTCAGATTGTGAAGGAGAGCAACAGCAATTCTTCTCGTCCAGCAGGGCTTCAAGGTCAAGCGTCAGTTAATCCAGTTACTCGTCGTAGTGGACTTCAGCTTCTGAACACGATTCCTAGCAGTGAGAGGTCCCCAGATATACTGTTGATCTCCCATTCATTCCGCTGGGTCACACTCAAGCATCCAATCACGACTACGGGCATTCATGCAGGCAGGCAGCCAATCAGGCACACGAGGTATTCAGGCCATTCACTTCTCTCCAGACACTCACAACAGTTATGTGTTTTGGGACAAGTCCCGAGCCATTCAACACTCCAAGCTGCATTCATACCGGTTTCGGGCAGGGTTGTGAAGTGGGAGAATGGAAGACCAGGCTCCCGTCCTTCACCTCTCGCGCTTGGCCTAGAGGGTCACGACCCAGACACCCGCCGCGAGAAGAGTTTGTCCATTTACCAGACGACCAGGTACCCTGGTACAGGAACATACGGATGTGTCCATCTGCCTGCCCAGCAGCCCGCACTGGCCATGCCGACACCTGCGGCACGGATCAACTAGACTAAAATCTACACGTCGTTAGAGATGCCATGACGACCTAGACAACGGGAAGCACATCTGTACAAATATGCACACTGAACATTCCCACACCAATCTACACGAAGAATATACTCAGTGCTATGACGTAGGCGACAGGCATATTCACGGACGTGCATCTTTATTATTTTTACATAGGCTTTCAGAATGCAGAAACGCAAGACGCGTCATGAACTCATCTACAAAGCTTGCTCACGCTTCTCTTGAAACCCGTTACCACCATGAGAGGTATAATGGAGACACGATACTGGTCATGGAACTATATGCCACTATAACCTAAAGCACCTATGCACCAAACGGACTACTTATGCACCAGGCCGAGTAGGCCTCAAACAATAGCTCCCGTGGACATTAACAAAGCAAGAGTCAGGTTGCTGATCCTGCAGAAAGAGCCCGGTGGAGCAACCAGCCAAGGTCGCAATGTTGCAAACCCACATTCCAAGAACAAATCATCAAAGGCACGATGTTGCAACCTCGTACTCCGCGCACCAACGTTAAAGTCACACCGGCAAATTAAACCAGACGCGCAGTGGAAAAACAATATTAATTGTGCAGAATTCTGCCTCTTTCACTGTCCCTCCCCACGTGACCAAGCCGAACCTGACGAGATGCCAAACCCAGGAGAATAGAGGCGTCTGGATCTATCGCTACGGGACACAGGCAGATACACATGAAAGGCTCAATGGACATCTGCGACAGTGGGAGCGGTCAGCCTTCCAGCTATGAATAAGTCCTCACATTGTCTGCACGTACCCATAGTGAAACATTGTTGCAACTTGCAGGTACACCGAGAGCTGGGAACAGCGGTGGTCCCAGGCTGGGAAGCTCACGGGCGCACCAATCAGAACATGGGGCTCCTATCACTGACGTCAGTAATGTTAACCAATCCCCAGGTGTCTTCATGTAACAATTCTCATGTATCTAATTGTAGGGACAACCCAGATATACCACCTGACTACCCTTTGTCCACTAACATCGTTCTCTATATGTGTGCTATACTAACCCTACCACTCGAGCAACCAATTAAGAGTGGCGATAGGTTTTTTGTTAACTTTCTGAAGTGACGCAAGTAGCGCGTCATGATACAGTAAAAGGGCCTGCGAGCCCCACGATTGTGTGTGTGTCAGGACGAACGCGTACGCTCCTTGACCCATCCCTTCCGTTTGTCTAATAAACAGCAGAGTCACCTTGCTCCTTGTGTGTGTCTCATACTCTATCTCATCTGGGATATACGGGAGGAGTTGGGGCCTCCCTGCCCGGAGGTCTGCGGACAGCCCGGCCGACCCCGGCAGAATTTCCCCCCGACAAGTTGGAGGCACTGCTGAGATCTGTTTAAGATCGACTTTTTATTTTTTACTTTTTCCAGGCACTCCCGTTGCGAGGAGGCCCGGCGGCGCGGCCCCCTCTGCCGTTGCCCCCTTCTGAGGACTACAGGACCATCGCGGAGCTGCGAGAAGACCGGACAGCGCAATCCGGATATTGGCCCTCGGGAGCCGGTTGAGAAGTATCCCGCCCGCGGTCGGCGAGTGTCCAGACGTGGTCCAGACGAGGGGAGGTGGCGAGCCGCTTGGAGGGGTGCACGCAGTCGAGCGGCCCTGCATCGAGAGAACTTGGTGAGCATGACACGCACAACAAGCAATGCGAAATTGTGAGGGAGGGGGAGGAAGTAAATAAGGGAGGAGGGAGGTGTTGTGCAGATGCGCGGCGAAGGTATAACAACTGTTGGAAATGGAATGAATGGTAGCGAAACGAGTGCGAGAGCAGTCGGCTACGTTACGCGAAAGAGGGGGGCGGGGCACGAAAACATCACGTGCGGCCGCTCGTAAGACACTGATTGGCCTAAGTCGCGACTACGTGTGAGGGTGGGTGTGTGGTTTCCTACGATTTGGCATTTATTGATCAATGAGTAGACGAGGATCCCTATTGTTCGAGCAAGAAACTCGATAGATAGATGACGTTTCCCTGTAGACGGTAGCTAGTTGCCTAGTTGCCCAATACAGAAGATAATTGGCTGGTTAAGCCCTCCTGTTGAGGGGCGTATCACACGCGAGGCGACGCAGCGTGCGCAGTCCGATTATATTATTGATTTGATTACCTTGTTCCAGGAGAGACAGGAAGACAGCTGTAGGGTTATCGGGGTAGATTGCAAGTGTATTTTCAACTTAAAGAACATAATAAGAATGTACCAGTAGCTCGAAGAAATCGGTGACGTCACCAGTAGGGATTTAATAGGATATAGCGAGCACAAGGAACTTTTGAGAATGGTGGGGAAGAGAAATATGATAAGGGAGCGGATACGTAAATAAACGATAGACGAGTGGATCGGAAGAGGAGAAGGGGAGAGGGACGTGGCTGCGCACGGAGAACGCCGGCCACGGCAAGTGTAAAAGGAGGAGGAGAACGGGGAAACAGGACGACTGTATAAGAGCGTCGTAAGGGGTACGCAGCCGCAGGGGGCTGCGTGCGCTTCGGCCGCAGGGGGCCGTAGGGGAAGGAATATACAATATAAAATGATACATATATATATTTTGTTCTATGTTTTTAATAAGTTTTACTGCATATTCTGTCAAAGGATTGTCGTAAATCCCCACACTTGCGGGGCCAGGTAAACAATATAAGGTTGTATATTGTAAACTGCTAGTGAAGGGAAGGGTAACAAGGGGAGCGCCACTATGTCATACGGGACAGGGTCGGGAGGGTGGGGGAACACCCTCACTACCCCACTACAACACATATGCACCACACTCCCACCCCATAGGGAGAAATTAATTAAGTACAGTATAGAGTGGACCCAGGGGACGGACAACAAAATGTTAACACCATGGCCGCCTAATGGTAGTTTCGATCCATATGCCCAACATTCACTGCTAAACCATCTGCACAATACATACAAGGGGAAGAAGTTGGCAAACCATGTGGAGGTGTTTAACTTATGGAGGATGTTCCAGGGGTCCCGACCAGGACCAAATGGAATGTTCACTATGGGGGAAACACCGGAAGAAAAGGAGATTAAGAAAGAAGGAACGGATGGGGAAGAGGGGTGTGAGAGCACAAAGAATACGAGGAACGGAGGACAGGGAGGAGAAAAGATTGATAAATCAGACGACATAAAAAAGGAACCGAGCAATGAGATACCCATTACACCGGGAGTGAAAACAGAGGGAGGAGGGTTGTACCCTTTAAGAGAATTAGGAGAAATAGAAGGACAGTTAAGGGCGGCTGAAGGATACTCGAACCCGGCATACAGCCCTCCACCATATGTGGCTCATAGGAAGATACCAATGGGGGAGGGGAGGATTGGAGAAGAGCAGACTGTAGAGATAGGAAATGATGAGTGGGTAGCTGCACAGATATTATTAAAATTACGAGGTTCACTAACTGGAGAAGAGAGGGAGGTAGTAAAGAGAACAGACGAGGATAGTACAAGAGAGAGTGAGATGAGGGGGGAGGAGCTATTACGACAAAGGGAAGAGATTTTGGAGGAAAGGTTAGCAAAACTAAGGGATGAGCAGAATGAATTGATCAAACAGCTTGAGAGGGAGGAAAGAGAGAGAGTGAGGAAAAGGAAAGAAGGTAAGGACGAATTGGACAAATTAAGGGAACGAAATGAGGAGCAAAGGAGAGAAGCTGAAAGGGTAAAAGCAGCAGCAGACAGGGTGTCAAGAGTAGTGCTGAGAGAAAAGAAGAAGGAAGAAGAAGAAAAGGAAAAGGAAATGGCAATATGGAGGAGGAGGGTACTATCAGAGACAGCTAAGAAATATGAAGAGGGGAAAGTAATAGAAAGAGAAAGGGTGAAATGGGAAAGGAAGAAAGAGGATGAAAGAATATTGGAACAGATGAGCAACGAAGTGATGGAGGAATTAAAAAGGAAAAGGGAGGAAAATAGTAGGGAGATGGAGGAGAGGAGTGAAGGAGAAAGAGAAGGGAGGAGTAGGGAGAGTGAAAAATGGGGGGATTTATATAGAAGTAGAGAAGTAGCAACAACATCAGCACTAGGGGGAGCAGTTGATAACAAAGGAAAAGGAGAAATGGACCTAATAGACTTAGAAACAGTAACAATAAAAGGGAAAAAGGGAGAGTGGGGGATACCCTTTATGACTGACTTTTGCAGTGAGGAGGAAGAAGGAGTAGAGAGGGAAGGAAGAAAGAGGGAAAGGGAAAGCTTAGATAAGCTATACCTCACTCGAACAAACATAGACTCGCCATGGATCAGTAGGAGAAGGGAGGAGCTGGAGAGAAGTGAAGAGGGGGTGGAAAAACTAGTGGAAAAACAAACCCAGGAAACCACGCCATCACCATCTACGCCATCCCCATCTCCATCACGCCCTCCCCCATCGCACCCTACATGCTCAACCGCCACACGCTCGCTGCGCACAATAAAGCTCGCGCCCTTCATGGACCAACTGACTCCCTATGCATGTCGGCTTAGAGACCTCCCTAGTCGCAGACAAGACAGACAAATAAACATGCCCACATTAAACACAGGAAATGATGAAAAAGGGGAAAGGACGGAGAAGGAGGTAGGAGCAGGGGTAATAAGGACGAACTTGAAGAGGTAAAGGAAACGGGAGAAGAGGAGGGGTGTGAGGACTCGATATTATGGAACGTAAAGGGGGACACAAGACACAACTTGATGCCACTGTTGGAGAGAGGAGGGGTTAGACCACAGTATGTACCTTGGAAACACACGGATAAAGAAAATATAAAATGTAGGCTCCCATCACTAAGTGGAGGTGCGGGTAAGTGGATATATGAAATGGAAAAACACACCGCAGGACAGAAACTAGCAGTAGGAGATGTGAAGGGCCTGTTAATATCAATATTAGGGGATAGAGCGGATCACATTTGGAAGAGAGCGGGATTCCATGGGGTAACAATAACGAACACATCGCATGATGGGGCACCATTTGCAAACTGCAGACATGCGCTATGGCAGGCACTGAGAGTACAGTACCCAGACACATCAGACATAGGAGCCATTACTTCCCGTAAGATGCGTGAGAATGAGGATCCTGTTGATTATATCCAGGATATTCAAGAGAAGTGGCGCATGGAAACTAGAGAACAATGGGACAAAACACCAGCCATATTTTATCATATACTAGTACAAGGGCTCCCAGAAGGAGTTCAGAAACAACTAAAGAAAGTAGTGGGAATGGAAGCAAAACCATGGCCAGAAATACAACTGACTATAGTACATCACTGCAGGACATGGCAAGGAAAAATGAAACAAAAGGAAGAGGACAGGAAAACAGAAGAGGCCAAACTAGTACAGAAAAAACTTACTAAATACACAATGGAAGGGGCACTAATAACTACGCCCACACCAATGGCCCAAAGCCCCACGCAAGTAGTGGCTGCACAAGATCCCGCTCAAATAGCACCTCCACAAAGTGTAATACAGCAAGTGCCGCCTCTGCAATTACACGCACCAAACATGGGAGGAGGGTACCCAATGCAAGGAGCTGGGTATTATAGTTATAACAGGGGGAGAGGAGGATTTATGAGAGGGAGAGGATACGGATATAATACCCAACAACAGGCGGGGGGACTTAGAAATTCCTACCCCACAGGGCAACCCGTATACCAGGACAACACAGGGAGCTTCCCATGGCAAAGCAGGGAACCACCCGTGTGTTGGAGCTGCGGACTATTAGGACACATGTCACGTACGTGTAGGGTCAGGCCAGGAACACCAGCATGGAATGAACAAGCACAACCTAGGACCTCACAAGAACAGCAGGGCATACAACAACAGCAGATGTCACAACAAGGAAGTGACCCACAACAACAAACAACACAACAGCAGCCACAAACATATTCACTGCCACAACAACAAATAACACAACAACAGCCACTGCCACAACAACAAGTAGCGCTAATACAACCACCCCAAACTCAACAAACGCAATTGGGTAGGGTGACGGTGTTGGGACACAACCCTTACACAGGGAATGGCCAATCATTGTACCCCCAATAGGACAGCCCACAGACGGCCTTGGTGTGTCCCATCCTGTCAGTAACACCTAATAGTGCGGAGGAGCCACGCATAGAGGTAACGATAGGTGACAAAAAATTATCATTCCTTGTTGACACCGGGGCAACCCGGTCTTGCATAAGGGAAGGTAAATTTAAGATGTCAGGCGAAGCCATGAACACCCAAGGATTTTCTGGGGCTAAAGGGTTGGTTCCATTTACTGATAACGTTCCCTTATCTATTGGAGATTATGATCTATCGGTTCCACTTTTGTATTATAGTGCCTCACCAGTAAATATACAGGGGAGGGACATAATGAACAGTTGAATATGACGATCTCCTTTACAGAGGATGGCATAATTTGCTCTACTCCAGGGATTAACATGCTCGCAGCACGACAGATTATGCAAGCATACTGTGGACAGACAGCGATTAGGGCGGAGCCAGTAGATGGCGAGCTATTCCAGTATGGCATTTGCATGGATGCCAGGGATAGAAGGGAAAATATGGAGGAGGCCAGCAGCCTATCTGTTCTGACCAGAAACACCAGTTAATGAACCAGAAGGAAAGGTGTTTGTAATGGACATCGAGAGCATTATTGCAACAGCTGATTATGTTGCTGTGCACGCCCAAGATAAAGAAGGGAGAGCATGGAGGGCAGTGATAGCACTAGCAGAAGGATGTAGGCTGACCCAGGTGTCAGATGAAGAGCTGTTCTCAGAAGAAAAGGAGGAAGGTGAAATGGTGTTCATGATGAGTGTAGAAATATGGCTAAGAGTGGCTCACAAACAAGTAGCACAGAAAATTGCAATGGCACTTGAGGCACCCGCATGCACCCCAGTCCCATTCTTTAAGGAGGATATGTCAAAGGTGCCAAAATCATTATGGACTATTAGCCCTTATGACGTGGGATGCATAAAAAGCATAGGGGGTGTAAGGATAAAATTGAAAAAAGGTGCCATACTACCAAGAGTGAAACAGTACCCATTGTCAAAAGAGGCAGATGAGGGCATATATGAAACCATAACGGCCCTTATAAACAATGGCATATTGGTCCCCTCAGAATCACCATGTAACACGGCTGTGTACCCGGTGCGCAAGGCTAAAGGGGGGTCTTGGCGCTTCATACAGGACCTCAGGCCCTTGAACAACATAGTAGAAGCAGAGTATCCAGTAACAGCAAACCCGGCCACAATATTGTGTGGCATTCCAGCAGAAGCATCACGATTTACAGTGATTGACCTTAAAAATGCTTTTTTCTCAATACCATTACACCCAGACTCACAAGATTTGACAAGCTTCACTTACCGAAATACAAAGTGGAAACATACCAGATTACCACAGGGGTATTGTGAATCACCCTCAATTTTCAATAGAGTAATACAGATGGATTTGGGTAACGTTGAGGTGGAAAGCACAGTGTTACAGTATGTGGATGACATAATAATTTGCAGTACAAACGAAAGTAAATGTAGAGAGGACTCCTTAAAAATGTTGACAATATTGGCTGAAAAGGGGTACAAGGAACACATGGAAAAGATACAATACTGTCAGGAACAGGTACTTTACATTGGCCAACTGATATCCCAACATGGAAGAAAGATTGCACCACAAAGAGCACAGGCCATTTCAAGTACTCCCGTGCCACAGACTGTGAGAGAACTGCAGCAGTTTCTGGGGCTGTGCAACTACTGTAGAGCATGGGTATTTGATTACAGTTCATACATAGGACCCCTGCTTGAGGGTTTGAGGGATGCAAATAAAGGGGAGAAAAAGTTGGGGTGGACTATGGAAATGAGGGAGGCCTTCGACGAATTGAAAGGCGCGATATCAACTGCTCCAGTACTGGCATCCCCAGACTATGAGCGACGCTTTTTTATATTTTCACATTGCGACTCAGCAGTGATGAAAGCAGTATTGGCCCAAAAAACGAGCATGGGCTATAAACCAGTAGCATTTTACAGAGGTCACTTAGACCCTGTGATGTTAGGCCACTTCCCTTGCGAACAAGGTCTCGCTGCAGCTGCTTTTGCAGTGGAAAAAGCATCAGCAATAACCATGGGGTGTCCAACTACACTGTTTGTGGAACATGCACTATTTGCAATATTGAATAAACCCAAGTCCACCCTAACGACACAGAGGGCATCAGGTTATGAGATCATTTTGTCTAGAGCTGAACTAGCAATTGTTAGATGTAGCACGGTTAACCCTGCAAGGTTCCTAGCAGAAGTAATTGAGGAGGGAGATTACGCCCACGACTGCACCCAAATAACTGAAATGTACTCATGTACTAGAAAAGTTGAAGAAAACGCACTAGAGGGAGGTGAGCTTTTGTTTATTGATGGGTCATCAACTATTGATCAAGGAGATGGGATACGAAGGACTGGGGCAGCAGTAGTAAAAATGATGGAGGCGCCGGTGTGTGTGGCTATGAAGTGTGTACAATTACCACAGCATTACTCTGCTCAAGCCGCGGAACTGGTTGCACTAATATTGGCATTAAAGGAAAGTTTTAACAAACGAGTAACCATATATTCCGACAGTGCATATGTTACATCCACTGTCCACTCAGGGCTATCAAAATGGAGAAGAAGAGGGTTTAGGAGAGCTGATGGCACTCCAGTGCAACATGCCCTCTTGTTGGCTGAACTAATTGAAGTAATAAACGACCCCCAAGAACTAGCCCTAGTCAAATGCACCGCACACACAAATGGTGAAGACCACGTCTCAAAAGGGAATGCAGCAGCAGACGCACATGCGAAATATGCTGCGTACTTTGGTGAGATATGGAACCCCACAGACTCACAGAGAGGGAGAGGGAGGGGAATGGCTAGGGAGATGTTAATAAGAGAAGGGTACACCCATCTCCCAGCCACACAGATTATGGAGCTACAAGCGGCTGCACCAATGGCCGAAAAAGAAATATGGGTAAAAAGAGGATGTACAATGTCACCAACCGACGCACTATGGCGCCAGGGTGGCACTGGGAAAGTTGTAATACCGTTGGTACTCTTAAATACCGCCCTGAGCCAATTACATCACCCAGCCCATACAGGCAAGGAAATAATTGCAGCACGAATTAGGGAAGATTGGTTCTGTCCTGAGTTAAATTCTCATGTGTCAAATTTTATCAGCAATTGTCTCACATGTCAACAGTTTACGGCCGGTCATACTCTAAAAGTGATAAGAGGTACCATACCCCGGCCAGAAGGACCTTTTCGGCACCTTCACATTGACTATGTTGATATGATCAACATATGTCAAGGTAATAGGTATATGATTGTAGTAGTATGCCCATTTTCTAGGTGGATTGAAGCAGGGCCCTGTTCACACCCAGATGCATTTAGAGCAGCCAAATTCCTAGTAAGGGAGGTCTTCCCCAGGTGGGGAGTGTGCGAGGTGTTAAGATCAGACAATGGCCCACATTTCGCAAACGAAATGTTCCAGCATATTACATCCCTGCTGAGCATAAAACACAAATTTGCATGTGCATACCACCCACAGGCTAATGGTGTATGTGAACGCCTGAATGGCTTATTGAAGGAGGCAATTGCAAAAATACAACAAACAACAAAGAAAAGTTGGTTGTATTGCCTTCCGTTAGCCCTATTCGAATTAAGGAATAGGCCAGGGTCCGACCACCACCTCACCCCTCACGAGGTGGTTACTGGACGTCAAATGCGCCTTCCCCTAACGCCAACGTCAAGGGCATTCACTGACCACGAAAGTTCAGCGAGTGTGTTAGGTGATGAAATGTATCAATATGTGTCTTCTTTGATTACTAGTGTCGTGTTTGTGTCTCAACAGCTCGAGCGCACACGGGGCGGGTCTACCAGCAATCAAGAAGAAGGCGCAAGTACAGAATTGGAAAAGGAGAACTTGTGCAAACTTGCCAAAGGTGACCACGTGCTACTTTGCAATTTCAATAGAAAATGGAACGATAAGAGGTTCACCGGCCCCCATCTGGTAGAGGACGTATCAACAAGAGCAGTAAAACTAAAGGACAAGCGTGCCTGGAACCACCTACATGATGTAAAGATCTACAAACTGCAGACCCGCCCCAGCGCCAACGACAGGTCCATTGGAAGAACAGCAACAACATCCCCGACAGCGGAAGGAAGTTCCACCACAGACAACGACCCAATTGTTCCCTTACCGTGTCACTACCCAGCTACCCCGGAGACAATAACTGACGAAGAAAGGGGTGATCCCCATACTGCCCACCCCATGGTCACACGTTCAAAGAGTAAAAATACTTCCGCCATCTGAGCCCAAACCCCCCGCCCATTGACTCCCAAGTACAGTTATAACTTAAACTGAAAAACATTGCCTGCACTAATACACATGTAAACACGTGAATGTTCTCTTTTTTCTCTCGCACATACAGGAACTGCGTAATATTGTATTGTCAAGAAAAAGCTAACTAACAAGTTCACTGTCCAGGCGTAGATGGTACTCCCAGACGATAACTACCCAGAAGAATTGTCACACCAATTTGTATACGAAATAAAAAGGCCAACATACCTAAAAAGGAGAAGGGTACGTGTCTACTACACAGCCTTCCTCCTGGCCATAGAATATTCCATGCCCCACCTCCACCCATACTTGCCGGTCCTAAGAGACCGATCACTTAGAGTAGCGTGGGAGCAGCTCTTCGCCTGGGCACTGAATGACTATTTGATAGGGAGAGCTTAAAGGAAACAAAACTAACATTTAATAACAAGCATTTTGAGAATTTTTAGGCGGGCAACTTTAACGTCGCAAGAATACGCTGCCAGGACTGCAGCAAGGTAAGAGCAAAATGCTGGTGAGATTAGCATATGTAATAAAAATAATAGGGATTTTTATGATCACCGGGTTCTTGGCTGCCTCTGTCTGGCAGTACAGCTATGCTATCAATTTTATTGCTGCACCCAAACCTAATATACCCCCGTTCCCTGCTGCAACAGGTGTTACGTCAGGTGGTAATAGTAACGTTGCACCCAAGCAAAATAGAGTTAAACGCAGCACATACTCGGACAATAAAGGTATTGATAATTATATACAAGATTCAGCACACGTCACAAACAACATATGGTACCAACACATGACCCGCATTGGTAAGCAGACAACTGAGGATAGCTGCTACGTTTGCTCATTAATACCATACGCCATGAGCGCTTCACGAACATTTGTTGCCACAGAAATAGATGAAAAGACAGCACAGTGCATAATATACTTGCCACTGTTCCAAACGAAAGGAAGATTTCAAGGAACAGTAGTGCACATGACATGGAAAACACGAGACTCATACCCATATGAAAACAACTTCCTCAAGACCTATTTGAGTTATCACAAGACCAGTTTACATGCTGAAGCATTCAAATACATAACAAGTGGCCCTGTAAAAGGAGAAACAAAGAAAGTAACACTGCAGTATCTACCATGTGATTGGTACGCCACTGAAGTTCCGGGTAAACAAGGATGCTGGGAGAGGCCGCTGGTGACGATAACAGGAAAGGTGTATCTGGACAACAGCTGGGAGATAGGAGTGATTGGCAGCAACATGGTAACAAAAGAAACTATCTCAACCATCGAGACACACAATCACCGATGTTGGACGACGTGGATCAAGTATGTACCAATGCTCACGTGGGTAGAAGAAGATGAAGACCCAATAACAATACTACCGTTGACTGCGCCCAAGGTATGCTACCAGCATAAAGGAGAGGTGGACGTAGGATATAACACCAATTGTGCAAGCGTGATGGAGTTACCTGAGGGGGGAGCGGGAACAGCAGTAATAATGGACCATTATTGGGCCTGTGGAGAAAAGGCATACCATACACTGCCTCCCCTGTGGAATGGTGTGTGCACAATGGTACACGTCAATGTACCATCACTAGTGGTACCTAAGAAGCATGTCAATGTGGCGAAATTTCCTAAAATGGATGAAGGGGATAAGAGAAGAAAGAGATCTGCACCACTTCAGGAGGAGCAAAGGAACAGGACCAACAGCAATGATACTGTCCTAAATAGGAGAAAAAGACAAGGAGAGCCACTGACAGGAAATTACCTGTGGGGAAGGTCGGAAACGGCACTAACATCAATACCGCCAGAACACAGACTATTCAGCAGAGCAGCAATGTTCTTCTCCTCAATAATACATCCGGGACTGCAGGCTTACGCAAACGCAAAATGGCTCCAAATAACTAGATGGGAACTAATGATGACCATCAATTCTACAGTAAATGGGTTTAACGCAATTAAAGAGGAGCTGCGAGCTGTAAGGATGGTAGCACTCCAGAACAGATATGTATTGGACCTTCTCACAGCAATGGAAGGAGGAGTTTGTGCAAAGATAGGACAATCATGCTGCACGTTCATACCTGCCAACGATGCTGACAATGGTACACTGACAGAAGCAGTTTCGCAACTGGCCCAGATGCACTCCAAAATGATGGATGAAAGTAACGGTGTAAACAAGGATAAGAGCTGGTTTTCACTATTATGGTCATGGATGCCACCCTGGCTGTCAGATGGACTGAAAATAATAGTGGGTTGTACTATTTTGGCTGGAGCTACTCTGATCATAATTAGATTTTGGAAGGCCCGGAAGGCACGCACTACTGACGAGTTGCTGGAGATGGTGGGAATGCACCCCTTGATGCCAGCAGATGACGGCCAGCATACAGGTGTGATAATACAGGAGAGGGAGAAGTTGCGCTCCCAAATCATCACCAACCATCTAGACCCACCATCAGTGAAGATCGAGAACCCAAGGAACCCCAGGAGCTACATAGGAAGATGGGTATACTGTACTCCTGGAAGAACCTGTGAATATATGTATTGGTCGTTTGAAGATCATGTAAACCATTATGGACATCTCGGAGGAATAACTAAGATATGGCGAGTAAGAGGAGATAACGAGAAGGATATGTTTGTGGTCGACAAGTCGACCAGAGGGGGAACTGAAGTGGGAGAATGGAAGACCAGGCTCCCGTCCTTCACCTCTCGCGCTTGGCCTAGAGGGTCACGACCCAGACACCCGCCGCGAGAAGAGTTTGTCCATTTACCAGACGACCAGGTACCCTGGTACAGGAACATACGGATGTGTCCATCTGCCTGCCCAGCAGCCCGCACTGGCCATGCCGACACCTGCGGCACGGATCAACTAGACTAAAATCTACACGTCGTTAGAGATGCCATAACGACCTAGACAACGGGAAGCACATCTGTACAAATATGCACACTGAACATTCCCACACCAATCTACACGAAGAATATACTCAGTGCTATGACGTAGGCGACAGGCATATTCACGGACGTGCATCTTTATTATTTTTACATAGGCTTTCAGAATGCAGAAATGCAAGACGCGTCATGAACTCATCTATAAAGCTTGCTCACGCTTCTCTTGAAACCCGTTACCACCATGAGAGGTATAATGGAGACACGATACTGGTCATGGAACTATATGCCACTATAACCTAAAGCACCTATGCACCAAACGGACTACTTATGCACCAGGCCGAGTAGGCCTCAAACAAGAGCTCCCGTGGACATTAACAAAGCAAGAGTCAGGTTGCTGATCCTGCAGAAAGAGCCCGGTGGAGCAACCAGCCAAGGTCGCAATGTTGCAAACCCACATTCCAAGAACAAATCATCAAAGGCACGATGTTGCAACCTCGTACTCCGCGCACCAACGTTAAAGTCACACCAGCAAATTAAACCAGACGCGCAGTGGAAAAACAATATTAATTGTGCAGAATTCTGCCTCTTTCACGGTCCCTCCCCACGTGACCAAGCCGAACCTGACGAGATGCCAAACCCAGGAGAATAGAGGCGTCTGGATCTATCGCTACGGGACACAGGCAGATACACATGAAAGGCTCAATGGACATCTGCGACAGTGGGAGCGGTCAGCCTTCCAGCTATGAATAAGTCCTCACATTGTCTGCACGTACCCATAGTGAAACATTGTTGCAACTTGCAGGTACACCGAGAGCTGGGAACAGCGGTGGTCCCAGGCTGGGAAGCTCACGGGCGCACCAATCAGAACATGGGGCTCCTATCACTGACGTCAGTAATGTTAACCAATCCCCAGGAGTCTTCATGTAACAATTCTCATGTATCTAATTGTAGGGACAACCCAGATATACCACCTGACTACGCTTTGTCCACTAACATCGTTCTCTATATGTGTGCTATACTAACCCTACCACTCGAGCAACCAATTAAGAGTGGCGATAGGTTTTTTGTTAACTTTCTGAAGTGACGCAAGTAGCGCGTCATGATACAGTAAAAGGGCCTGCGAGCCCCACGATTGTGTGTGTGTCAGGACGAACGCGTACGCTCCTTGACCCATCCCTGCCGTTTGTCTAATAAACAGCAGAGTCACCTTGCTCCTTGTGTGTGTCTCATACTCTATCTCATCTGGGATATACGGGAGGAGTTGGGGCCTCCCTGCCCGGAGGTCTGCGGACGGCCCGGCCGACCCCGGCAGAATTTCCCCCCGACAGTTGTCTCGGTCATTGTGTCAACCACCACATACTAGACACCCACAACACAGAATGCATATTCGTCACACATTCTATTCACCCAGGTCCCACCCACAGGAGGTACCCACAACATACATCACTGGGAAGGCTCCAATTAGTCTGACTGGGCCTTCACAACAACACCATATATGGCACTTCCATCCAACAGCCAGTCAGGGGGAAGGGACAGAGTCAGGGCTTCCCAGGACTTTGGGAAAACAAGGTAATGGGTAATAGAAAGCAAGAGGCCACCGGGGCCATCTTGTTTTCCATCAGGAATCAACTGATCCCAATGGCAGGGCCGGGGTATCCCAAAATGGAGGATACGCTGCGCACCTGTCACATTCAGCATGGAGCTGCCACCAGCCCATTCCCTGCTCTGTGGGCCACCCACAGGTGCCCAAAAACATACACTAGGGGCACAGGGTTGTACCCCCACCCATGGGTGCCATAAGGGTATCCCACGGGTCCGTTCACCAAACCAAAAGAAAGAGAGCTGCACCGCCAGGAGTCCCACATGAACTCCTGCGCGGAAAACACAACAGAACACACGATAAAAAGCAGTAAAGGACAAGGATACGGAGGCCCTGTCCCTCCGATGCATTTCCAGCATCACACACCCTCAAACGGACGGCCAAACCGAGGGCACGAACCAGACCATGGAACAGTATTTGCGCTGTCTATTACACCAAACAAGCCAGAGCTGGACAGAAATTCTATGGATGGCAGAGTATGCCTACAACAACTCAACACATTCATCAACCCAGGCAACACCCTTCTTTACTATATATGGTCGAAACTCCAGAACGTCGGTCTACGATCCGCCAGAAAAGATTGAAATGCCCGCAGTAAAGAATCTACATGCCAGCATCATGAAAGCAGCCAGAGAAGCCAGCAGGAACCTACAGCAAGCCAAAGAAACACAGAAAAGAAACGCTGATCGCCATCGACGAAAAGCCCCAGATTATCAAGTGGGAGACTCGGTCTGGCTGGCTAGACACATTGCTTTAAAGTGTCCCATGAAATTTTAGCCTAGATACATCGGCCCGTACACAATAGAAAAGGTTTTTAATCCAGCAGCCATGAGACTGGCGTTACCTCAACATATGCGTATACATCCCGTATTTCACGTGTCACTATTAAAACCAGCACTCCCAGGAACCCAAACTTCCACACCTCCTGCACCCATGCAAGTGGGTGAAGAAGCACCAGAATATGAAGTAAAGAACATTTTTATTTATTTATTTATTTATTTTTTATTGTGTTTAACCAAATTTGGTTTTTACAAAAGAGAACAATTCTATGTTCATCACCTTTCTGGGTAACTTGGGACACCACTTTTGATCGAACAAGTTCTTAGCAACTAGACGTCAGGTCCTATCATTGCTGGA
Source organism: Ambystoma mexicanum (assembly GCF_040938575.1). Taxonomy (NCBI): domain Eukaryota; kingdom Metazoa; phylum Chordata; class Amphibia; order Caudata; family Ambystomatidae; genus Ambystoma; species Ambystoma mexicanum. The sequence continues at coordinate 542,078,385 of NC_090928.1, read as the reverse complement.
GGCCTGATGTTATCAGACGAGTTGGCCCTTTTGAGTGCCACATCCAGGAATTTTGCTCTCATCCTGGACCATCTGACAGAGTCTCCTGCGATCAATCGGAACCAACCAGTTTCTCCGTCTAGAGTCGTAGCATCTGAGCTAAGTGGTGCCAAGTACGCTTGCCTTTCCACTGTTAGAGCTGGGCATGTCATAAGCAGGTGGCGAATCGTTTCTGCCTGCTCTGTAGATTCGCATAAACCACAGTTGGATGCAGACGAGCGTGCTCGGGAGGCCAAAATTTCAGTTGTGTAAAGTAAGTTTAATCGAGCTCGCATGAAAGTTTTCCTTAATTCCTTCTCTGGGAATCGTTTGCAGTACTTCAGTGGGACCTTTAACTGATTATGAGTCGGAGGTAAGTGCTTTAGGGACTTGTACTGCAGAGTCCTTTCAATTGTGTTGATCCAGTCCTGGTATTCGAGTTTCTTCTTTACCTACCCTGGGTTAGAGAGAAGAATTTCGTCAGAGCAAGACACTTCTTCAAGCTTTTCATGTATTTTTTTAACCCCTGCAGGTTCCTTTGGAGATTTCCAATGCCACGACCTGAAAGATCGGCAGCGAGCTAGGTGATCGAATTTTCCTATATAGCTCGACAGCGCTTTGAGCCACCACTGAGGCTAGAGATGGTAGGTCTAAGTCGCGCCGTATTGCTGGCATTGGGGCAGATTTGGGCAGACCCAGCACTGATTTCCACAAGAAGCCCTCTAGCTTGGACCAGATCTCTGGGGGTAGATTTAGGTTCGCCGCCATTCCGTAGGTTATCGCTGGGACTACTTTGGACTTATAAAACTGAAGTGTTGCTATCCAGGATACTTTCCCAATTTTTTTGTCCACAGCGCGAGTTTGGGCTGTCAAATTTCGTATTTTTTCCCACAGAGAATTCTGGAGAGAGTTGTCATTCATTGTGTTATCAATCAAAACGCCAAGGTATTTGAATTCCTTTACTGCTTCGATTTTTGTCACTTCAAGATACCAAGACTGTGTGTTCTGGGTTTTCTTGGTTGGTTTGGAAAATGAAAGAATTTTGGTTTTCTTTTTGTTGATTTGTAAGTTATTGCTTTCCATGTATATGGTTAGGTTGGCCAGTTGTCTTTGCAGGCCTATTACCGTCTGATCCAACAGGATCAAGTCATCCGCATACCACAATCTTGACACTTTAGAGTCTCCCAATTTCAGTGGAAAGGAGCGGACCGTTTTTTCTGATACCTGGAAGTCCCCAATAAAGGCTATGAACAGGGCTGGGGCTAGAGGGCAGCCCTGTTTAACTCCTCTTTCCGTGTGGATCTGGTCCGAGAGAATTCCTTGTTGGCTTAAGCGAACTCTCAGAGATGTCGCTGTATGCAAGGCTATTATTGGTTCAAGTATCAGGCCCGGGCATTCCCAGGTGGTTAGCTTGGACCATAGTTTGTGTCGATCTACTGTGTCGAAAGCCTGCGAGAAGTCTACCATGGCCATGTGTACGGTAGGCGCACCTCCCTTCACTTTGGCTTTGATGATGTTAAGAATTAGGAGGTTAATTGCTGTTCCAGCACCTTTTTGGAAGCCTGTTTGAAAATTGTCTACGGCCGGGGATTTGATGTTCCCAGTCTTTAAAGTGCTGCAGCAGAAGAGATGCAAAGATCTTCCCAATAATATCGAGTAGGACTATTGGTCTGTAATTGGACGGACTGTCTCTAGTCCCCTTTTTGAAAATGGGAACGAGAACTGCTTCCGTCCAAGTCTTGGGAATTTGTTTCTGTTTGATGCAGTAGTCAAATAACTCTCTAATTGCTCCCGCCCATGCGCTCTGATGTTTTTTCAGGTCTAAATTAGACAAGCCCTCGGGGCCCGGAGCCCTGGATGATTTTAAATTTGCAATTACTCTCAAAATATCTGTCATATTTGCTACGTCGATCCAAGGTTCGTCATTCGAGGATGACAATTGTAGTGGCATAGTGGAAGAAAGTGAGTAGAGTTCGGTGAAGTATGAAATCCACTTTTGTTCTGTGACAGCATTAGAGAGCGGCTGTGTATTCTGGCCATTTGAACTCTTGAGAAGGGACCAAAAGTCACGTGTGTTCTTTGAGGCCCAAACTTTTAACATGGCTTCAGCATCGTTCAGATAAAAGCTCTGTCGCTGTTGCTTTAGCCATGTTTTGTAGAGTGTTGCTCCAGTTTGATAGGCGATCCAGGATTCTAAGGTTTATTTTTCAGCCCCAGTCTTCAGTTTTCTCAGTTCTTTTCGATTAGCAACCACTATGATATTGTAGGTGTGGTTGTGTTTTGGTTGAGTCTGGTTCTTTCCAGCAAAACTCACTTTGTGGGGCGCCAGTAAAGAGACGTATTCTGGTCTAGTCTCCGCCTTGCTACTTGTTGGAAGTCCTTGTTTTCTGCGTAGTTTAGCCTCAAAAGTTCTGATGTTTGCAGACGTGAGACGTAGACGATTTTGTTGTTTGTTGGCCTCTATTACGGGAAAGTAATGAAGTCGTTCTGTAGATACTCCCCCCCCCATGACATGTGTGAAAGGTTGTGGTCGCTTTCGCTGGTTTTTTGGACTTTGAATGCGATGAAGTGCGCAATTAAGCCTTATGTGATGAAAATATAATCCAAGTTGGCGAAGGATTCCGCTCTTTCCCAAGTTGGAATGTGAACACCACCATCTTGAAGTGTAGACACATTCTGGAACTTCCTTGACTTCATTAAGCTCAGCCAGGCACGGCCTCTTTCGTTGGTCTTTGTCAGACTCAAAGGAAGACTACTGTCTGTTGAGGGTACGCCACATTTTGCATTTAGGTCACCACATATGATGATGTTAGACACGTCGTAGTCGACTCTAATTTCATCAGTGGTGTTGGCTATTAAGTTGCAGAATTCTTTAATCGATGTTCTATCTGGATTCCAGTATAAGTTGATTATGGCGAGGTCTGAGCTAGTCCGACAGTCTCGGCCCAGATCTTGGTGCTGCCATGTGGTTAAGGTTGTCAGCATGCCATACTCTTCAGTGATTTTTTCCTTTGGTGAAATCCCTGATCCTAGGCGTATTGCAGTTAGTAGCCCCGCCAAGGGTCTACCCAATGTGGGCCTGAGTGCTGGTGAGACTTCAATTGTGAAACCCTCTAATGACGGTTTTCCACTAACCATGTTTCTTGGAAGCAGATCAGGTCGAATAGACTCAGATTTACGTCACTCGGTTTGGTGAGGTGAAGGTGCCCTCTTGTGTTCCATGATGCCATCTGTAGAACAGTCCTGTTCGAATATTCAACAGAGTTCGTGGTCTGGTTGTTCCTGTTGACGGCATCATGGACTCGCTGCTAATCCCTCTTCTTGCGACTGAGGGTATCAGTGATCCACTTCCATGGTTTATTTGTCGTTGATTCAGTTAATTCTGTCTTGGAGTGTGACATCTCCACTCCCTTGGCTTGTCCGTTGTGTGATCGCTCCGCCTGTCTTCTTGGCCTTTTGGCTGTTGTATAATTTTCTGTAGACCACTTGTCAGAATGTTCCACCGGTTGTTCCACCCACTCCCTTTCCCATCTGCTCGGGAGCTCTTTTCGTCTGTGTTCTTTCGGGGCAGCCTCAAGTCTTGGATGGTCGTTGCGTTTTCTCGAAGTACCCCTCTTTTTCCTTTCAGACTCTTCCGGATCAGGGTCAAGGGTCTGCAATTGTTGTAATTTCAGGCCCAAACGGTGCAGATCTTTCGTTATTTCGAGGGGCAGTTCACTTAGAGCCTTTGTTCTTATATGCAGGTATGCTTTGGCTCTATGCTCCCTGTGATAAGGTTCTCCATTATCTTTAGCACCGTCCTTCTATTCAGGACCGTGTAGCTGTCTCTCGATGAGATTTGTTCCAATTTGAAAAGTGACGTTCCTACGAGCTTTATCTCGTTTTTGGATTTGGCCTTTGTAGATCTGAGAGCCTCCTTATAGGATGGTATTCGGTGCTTCCTGAGCCCATGTTTTCGAAACCTGTCCTGAGTCACTTTCACGGTCCCCTCTATGGCTGAGCATCTGTTCTATTTTCTTTAGAGTTTTTATAGCCTCTATGCCGGAACTGGGTGTGCTAGACCGAGGTCTTTGTGGCTGAACCGGAACACCTTCTTCCCCGTCAATTTCCTCTGGCTGCAAAGGCATCCCCACTTGGTTCGGGGAGGCAGTATGCGTTTTCTCAGGTTCCGCCATTGGCTTTATGATTGGTGGAGAAGTCGAGTCGACAGAGTCTGAATGTTGGGAGAAATTCAGTGGTTCCAAAGAGGAGACCGAAACGTTGTTCCCTTTTAAGGCGAACGACTGTCCATGTCGCTGCTGGCTACTTGTCGTTTCCGGTCTAATGTTTTTCTTTTTTTCCTTAGACTTTGTTGGAGTATCATCCGAGAGGCTTGCACGACACACTTGTGTGTCGCTCGACGATTTTACTGTCGGGTCTAATGACGTGTTGGATGGAATGCTCAGTAAGGGGCACTTCTTCAGCTGTTTGGCATTTCCTTTGGACCCAGATAATGGATTCAAGGACAGTAATAGCGCAGGGGGCTTTGCTGGAGCCTTAGAGAAGATTGGGGCCAAGTCCTTTTGCTTTTCCACCTCCTCTGTCTGAGTGTTTTTGGTAAGGGAAGTGCTGGCATATCGAGTCTGAGTGCCTCTGTTCAACAGTTCTTCTCCTAATTTTGTTATTTTTTCTTCCAGACTCACTTGTATGTTATTTGAGTTGCGTTCAAGAGCGGTTAAATACCCTTCAATGAAAGACAGTTTGTCCTTCATTGAGGTTATCATTGAGGTGTTGTCTTTCAAAGCCTCATGGATGGACTCGTAAAGCTTACTAAATGGGTTTAGTGCTATCGTTAGGGTCGACATGATCGATAGCAACTCTATTATTTTTTTTGAAGGAGTTTCTTTTTCCGATAGGCCTGAGATTTCGCTTTGTCGTGTGTTTTTATGCGGGGTATGAGACCCTCTTTCGTTTTGATGTTGCGATAGTCTTTCAGGTAGTCTCTTCTCAACTGGTGTCAGTGGCTCTTGAGTTAGAGCTGGAGTTTCTCCCCATATTCTGCTATTATTAGCCTGAATATGCAGACGGGTCCATTCATAAGGGTCTTCAATTTGTGCCTGTCTAGAGATGGATTTCGAGATGTCTCGTGCCACAGGAGACAGGTCCGGGGTTGGCGTAACTTTCACCTCCTCGTCGATTATTTCACTTGGCCCCAATACAATCTGAGGGTTTACAGTTTCTTGTGGTATAGCAGCAGGAAGGGTCGCTGGACTCTCTATCCCCGTGCTCAGATCCGGGTTAATTCGAGTGTGGGCATGCCATTTAAGCCTTGCATTGGGCCTCTGAGAATTTGGATCGATTTTCCGGGCTTTGCTCAACAGAGAGGGGTCTTGGATGGCCTCCAAGATTTTTAGCATCCGACATCTCCTGATCTTGGTCTAGCTTTCTTTTGTTTTGTTTTATAAAATATTCCTTCAATGAGGTCGATATCAATGGTGCTGATAAACCTTTAGAGCCCTCTGTATTTTAGGGCCTGCTTTCCGACATTTCTTTGATATCAGTTTATCGCACGTGGTTTTTGATTTGGCACTTCCCTTAGTGCACAGGCTCCTTGTGGCCCGTTTAGGGTTTTTAGGCCCACTGGTGAAAGATCCCTTTTGTTTTTTCTGATCCACGTCAAAGGGTACAGGACATTCTGAGGCAGGATTAGACTCTGGGCTTATAGTTGGCCCAGCAAGAGCTAGGCCCTCGCCGTTCCTCTCCCTCACGTCTCCTGTCGTTGGCTCTTTAAGCTCGCTTATTTCTGTAGATAAGTCCTAGTGGGAAGAATTAGCCCCCGGGGTGACTTCGAAACCGAATCATCTTCAGACCTCCTGTTCAGCGAGTACGCTGTGTCTTCATTGTCAGTAGCCCAGGAGTCATTTGGGCTGGCCATAGTTTTTAGTGTACGACTCTGTTGGTAACTTGGCAGATCTATCAATGTATTTGAACTTTGGTGAATTAACGCCATAGCCGTTCGACCTTTGGCTGTCAGTATCGTTGCCTGCTCACTTATGTCACTGTGACCGGCCTCCCCCAAAGGCAGATCACGAGCAGGCGCTGGTTGTGGATGTCGCATTCGGTTGTCGCGTTCGATGGAAACCGCTCCCGGCCGTGCAGACCCCAGCCGTGACCGTCCTCAGACAGTCTCTGGCAGGGAGTCACTCGTCAAGACGGTAGGCCGACCGGGCGCTTTCGATGTAGATAAAGATGTAGATGTTCTTTGAAAGACGCTAAGACTGTTGGTTGCGTCTTTTCCTGGTTTGCCAGCCGCAGCCTCATCCACCCTCCCCCCATTCCTGGAAGGGACATCTTTGAGGTGGCAATTAAGACTGTCCTCACGCCAACCTCTTCTGCAGAAATCTGTGGCAAAACAGGTTGATTTTGGATCAGACTTCCCAGGGTCTTAGACACCGTGGCCAGAAGGGGAGCCAGAAGGGAAATTGCAGCCGGAGTTAACACCAAGGCGTTAGACTGGCAAAAGGTAACTTCTGGATTTTCTTGGATGTTAGCCGTAGAAGACATTTTCCTTTCACTAGGCACTGGCTGCGTTTTATTACTTCGCAGCCATCGACCTGAGTCCGCTTCAGTTGGTGAAAGTGGGGCCATCTGCTCAGCAGAGATTGAGGAGGATGGGATGCAGTATGAGGTCTCGAGTTTCTTATATTCCTTGAATTTACTGATGCAAGACTAGTACAGAGTATTCACAGTTCTTAACCGGTTCACAGTTCTTAACCGGTGGGAGGGGGGGACCTCTCTTACATTGCCTCCCATCTCCAGACAATAGGAAGTTCTGTAGAAGGGATCAGTAGAGATCAACAACGGACTGCATCCACCAGGGTCCACGAAGAAACACGGAGCAAAACGAGCAGCGGTCTGTCCTCTGTCCTCCACCAGACACACTGCTTCGCACACCGCAGACTCGGTCTGGCTGGCAACTAGACACATTGCTTTAAAGGGTCCCAAGAAATTTCAGCCTAGATACATCGGCTCGTATACAATAGAAAAGGTAATTAATCCAGCAGCCATGAGACTGGCGTTACCTCAACATATGCGTATGCATCCCGTATTTCATGTTTCACTATTAAAACCAGCACACCCAGGAACCCGAACTTCTACACCTCCCGCACCCATACAAGTGGGTGAAGAAGCACCAGAATATGAAGTAAAGAACATATTAGATTCCAAACAAGTACGAAAGACCCTGCATTATTTGATTGATTGGAAGGGGTACGGACCCCAGGAAAGATCATGGGAACCCAGCACGCACGTGCATGCCCCCCGATTGGTGCGGAAATTTCATTGGGGCCATCCTGAGAAACCAAAGCCCTCATACACACCATTGGGAGGGGTTTTGAGGGGGAAGACTGTCATGGATATCAGGCAGGTAGTTGGGGCAAGCTGTGTGGAGGCTTGGCAGGCCTGGCATAGGCACACAAAGAACCCATAACAAATCCCTCCTTTCATTCCTTCCTAGTGTTTGTAGTAACTTCCTGGTTACCACTTCCTGTTGCCAAACAGGAAGTGCATGATAACTCATGAGCTCTCTAGTGTTTGGGTGTGGTTGGCTATATATGCCACATCCAAGATTCTTCCAGTGCTTCGTGTTGCTTACTGTGAGCTGTATCAGCAACACACTTGCCGTGCTCTGTATCAGCCAGCATCTGTGTACCTGCTCAGGGTCATTCTGTTTCTGCTTACCTGCTCCGGATCATCTTGCTTCTGCTTACCTGCTCCAGATCATCCTGCTTCTGCTTACCCGCTTTGGATCATTCAGCTTCAGCTTACCTGGTTCTTACTCTACGCTGCAGCTATCTCCAGTCAAGAGGAGACATCTACACCGGCACCTGTAAGAACAAAGAAGAACAGCGTTAACACGCGCACATCAGTAACGCTGCACATACTCACCGAATCTTCCCGGGACGCTGGAATCCAGGTTAGTCAGTTGCACGAGTGCACAAATCCCTGTAAGAAAGCAGAGACATTATTCATTGCGCTCGCTCCAGTAACGCGGACACTTATTTCACTGCGCTCTCTCTCTCTACGCGGTGCATACTTACCAAAAGCCTCTGTGCAAACTTACCTAACCACCAAGTCTCCAGTAGCGCTGAACCTGGACTCGAGGCACTAATACCACATGATTGCTCCTGCAAGGGAAAGGGAGAGACATTACCAGGCGCGCTCGAATTGAAGGCGCTGTGCAAACCTACCAGCAGCTAGCTTCTACACGCAGCGCTACTCACCCACAAAAATACCGGCAAACAAAGACAATACGGACAATTTTGGACACTCAACATTCTCCGCGCAATGTTCACTTGTGGGAAGGACTTTCTAGCCAGTGAAGAAACTGGCGCCTTGAACTCTCGGCCTTGCTGTGAAGGCATAAAACAGCGTTTGGCATCTGGACTACAGACATTGACACCAATCACTTGAGTGAATAGCACCCCTGCAAATGCAGGATGGAGTGCACACCCTACTAAAGATCAAGGTAAGCCATTGCAGCACACAGTAAAGAGAAGGGAAGGGTCCCGGGGAATCGGCTGAATTCAGGTCTGAGTGTACACCTTGTATTTGACAGGTATTCCTCCGGGTGAAACAGGGGAAGTGAAGACTCTGGGTCAAGGGAGGCTCGTCTATCGCTCCTGCAGAGACACAGGTGAGTGTGACAATAATTCACTAAGAGAGAGTAGGGTGACCAGGAGGATTCTCCTTTCTTCACGCTGCAGCCTCTGATCCAGGTTAGTGAAATTGTTTGCATATGAACCTTGGTGTCTTCCCACTGATTATCACACTACTTAAATGGCACTGTCTTGGTCCAGGGCCCTCAGGCCAATCTCCTCCTCTTTGATAGACACTTCCCGCATCTTATCAACTTCCTTTCCTCTCCTGCTATCCCTTCTTAACCCTCTCTGGCTCCTCTGCTGCCTCCTTCCTCTACCACCTCTTCGGCACCCCCTGCTACTTCTCTGTCCACCCTGTTGCCTCCCTCCTCTGTCACCCCTCTGGCACTCTCATCTCCCTCTCTGACTACCCTGCTTTCTCTTCCTTCGTCTTCTGCCCATCCTCAGGCACCTTCAACACTTCCACAGGGTGTACCTCTGGCCTGTACTCCTCCTGGAAGTCCTTCAAATGTGGCAACCTGCTCTACCTCGCTACTCTCAACTCTCATTCAGCTGTCAAACACTTCTCTGACATCTGCCTTCTTCTGGAAAAGCTTCATTTGGATGTACACTATCTCACCAATACTTGATTCACGGCCAGCTCTGTCACAAGTTTCGACACTCACCTTCCCGATGGCTACAAGATCCTCTCCAAACCCAGAACCAACCGTCCCGGTAGGGGTGTAGCCTTGATTTTCCTGGAGTGGATCCCTGCTTGTTTCATTCCAATGCAGCACTACTCCTCCTTTAAATTCCTGGTTTGCAGGCTCTCTATCTCTGCTGGCCTCTCTCTCACTTTGACCACTAACTACAGGACGCCTGGCCAGGTCACCCTCTTCCTCTCTGAGTGGGCTGACCTCTCTTCCTTGCTCCTTGCCTATACCTCTCAACCTCTCCTCCTCTGAGTCTTGAACATCCACTTGGATGCTACCAGCACTTCTTCAGGACTGACTCTTTTGCAAGCTCTGCGATTCTCTCTCTCTCTCTATTCTTCCATCTGGCCCGATTCACTCTGCAGGGCACACCCTGGATGTTCTGATCGCCTCAGATCTCCCCTACTCTAACCCTCTAACCACTCCTCTCTCTTGTGATCACTTTCTCCTTTCTTCCCACTTCACTCTCTCTTCTGCACAGGTCAAGCCGACTCCAGCAGTGCCACCTACTTTCTCGGTCATCCGACCCATGAAGCGGGTGTCAGTTGAGGTTTTCGCCACTACTTTCTCTCCTCCTGCTGCACCTTTGACAGCCCTCTCTACCCTTCATCTCTCTATATCTAACACTTTCGATGTCCTTGCCCCTGTCATGAGGATCCGCTTGCAGCCCAAATCCAAGTACAACTCTTGGTACGATTCTGACCTTTCAGCCCTCAAACGCAAGTGTAGGGTGGTGGAGAGGAAGTGGAGGGCATCAGGCACACCCCCTGACAAACTGGCCTACCACCTTCTCCAAAGGCAGTACAGACTATCTGTCCTCTCTAAGAAGAGAGCCTACATCCAAGCACGCATCTCTGCGGAATCTGATAACTCGGCCAAACTTTTCAAAATCTGCAAGGAGTTGGCCAATCCAGCTGCAGTCTCTACCTCTCCTGTTCGCTCCGAGGCACTCTGCATGACCTTGGCCTCTCATTTCACTACTTAAACTCAGGACATCCTGTCCACCCTCTCTTCCTCTTCATCCTCCTCCTTTACGAATCCTGGCCCTTCTGAGGCTCTCTCTCCTCCTCCTTTCTCCTCCTTTCCCCTGTTCACCCCTGACAATTGTTCTAGACAAGTCTGATCTATGAAAGTCTCGTCAAAGCAGGTTCTCCCCTGCTCATCCAGAACCATCAAGGACCACATCAACACCTTGCTCCAGCCTTGGCTGATTCCTACAATCACTCCTTTGCCACTGGAACTTCCCCCTCTGCCTTAAGCACTCTCTTGTGTACCGCCTTCTAAAGAAGCCCTCGGCCGATCCTTCCTCTCCAGCTAACTATCGCCCGATCTCCATCACTCCTTTCCGGGGCAAACTCTCAGAAAAGCTGCCCATCTCCCAGCTTAATCTACATACTGAATCTGTTGGTTGCCTCCATGACCACCAGTATGGCTTCAGAGCCGCCAGAAGCCTGAACACCTGTGAAGACTTGCTCTCAAATCTTGACTCTAATCTCCCTTCTTTCCTCATTCTCCTTGATCTATCCTCTGCTTTTGACATCGTCATCCTGCTCAATTGCCTCCGCAATTACCTTGGTATTACTGATCCGGCCCTGGCCTGGTTGACCTCCTTTCTCACCGACCGACCCTCTCAGGTCCAAATGGGGTCTTTCCTCTCTTCTATCTCTCTGTCTACTTGCGGTGTTCCTCAGGGATCTAACCTTTCTCCCTGCCTCTTCAACCACTGCCTGGAACCTCTTGCCCACCACATTGCTACTTTCTGTTCCAATTTTCAATGTTATGTGGATTACACTCAGCTCTCTTTCAGGCTCCCCTCAGACACCTCTGCTTCTTCTCTCATACTAGACTGTCTGGCCACAATTCAGGAATGGTGTGCCGCCAATGATCTCTGCCTTAAAGCCAGTAAGACTGAGATCCTCCTCATTGGGACACCCGCTCCTTTCTTTCCTCTCTCTCTCTCTGGCTGCCCCTTCTGGGCCCACTTCCTGCTCCTTTCTGTGAGGCTAGGAACCTTGTTGGCATCTTCGACTCCACCCTCTCCTCACATCTTTGACGTATCTAAGAAGTCAAACTATCAGCTGCACCTCCTCAGAGGTCTCCTTCCTTTTGTCACTTTCCCCCAGAAGCTCACTCTCTCCAGAGCTTTGGTCCTCTCTAGGCTAGACTATTCCAACAGCCTCTTTCTAAATCTTCCTGCCTCTATTCTTTGACCGTTACAACTTATCCAGAACAGGGCTGCAAGACTTGTCCTTGGCCTCAAGCCCAGGGATCGTATCTCTCCGGCTCTGAAATCTCTTCACTGGCTCCCTGTCAGTGCAATGATCAAGTTCAAGACCCTCTGCATCATCCACATGGCTTTCTGGGGCCTGGGGCCGCTCTACCTCCAACCTTCTCTTCCAAAACATCTTACTTCTCGAGTTCGCTGTTCATCCACCTCCAACTCTCTGAGGGTCAGACGCTTCTCCAAGCAGAGAGTTGGGGGCAGATCTATCTCTTAGGCTGGGTCCTCCCTCTGGAACAGCCTCCCTGCCTTTCTCAGGCTTGAGCAGCACCACCTCCGGTTGCAGAAGCAACTCAAGACCTTCCGTTTTGCTTCTGCTTTCTCTCTTCCCCTCCCCTGCTGATGCACCTGACTGCTCCACGCACTGGTCACCTGGTGACCCTCTGAATTCGAGCCCAGGCTCCTGCATGTCCAGTTGCCCTTGCCCTGCCTCCGGGCTCTCCAGCACTTAAGAGTCTGTATCTGCAACCCTACAGTCCCTGCTCTCTGCACTTATGAGCCACCCGCTGGCTATACTTGTAAGTTAACTGCACTTCTCTCTTCCCCTCCCCCCAGGCACTTCTCCCCTTCCATCTTCCCCACACTTGCACGATCTGAATGACACAAGGCCTAGTAAGATCATTGTTTTGTCCTCCCTTTGTTTCTCCCTCCTTGTCTTGTCGTGCCTAGAAACACTTGGTACAGGCGTGTTATAAATGCCACATCATATCAAGGCATATTAGTGCCATCAAATTCATCATGTAACACGGCTGTGTACCCTGTGATGAAATCAAAGGGGGGGTCATGGAGATTTATACAGGACCTTCGCCCGTAAACAATATAGTCAAAGTTTAGTTTCCTTTAGTTCCAAATCCTGCAACAATACTTTCTAACATCCAATCTAAGGCTAAATATTTCACAGTTATAGAATTGAAAAATGCCTTCTTTTCGATTCCCTTTCATGAAGACTCACAAGATTTGACTTCCTATTCGTATAGAAATACGCGTCAGAAGCATACTTGTTTACCCTAGGGCTACTGAGTCCCCTTCAATTTTTAACACATTCCTCCAGATGGACCTGGGTAATGTCCAACTCGAAAGTGCAATAATCCAGTATGTGGATTACATTTTGGTGTGCAGTGAGACAGACGAAAGATGTAGCAGTTACACTTATGACTATACTCTCAGAGAAAGGATACAAGGTAAATAAAGAAAAGTTACAATACTGTCAGGAAGAGGTCTTGTACATAGGACAGTTGATCTCTCACAAAGGGTGAAAAGTGACAACTGAAAGAGCAGAAGCAATCATGAAAACCGTAGCACCTAAAACAGTGAGGGAAATGCAACAGTTTCTAGGCTTATGTAACTATTGCAGGGCCTGAGTTTTCAATTACAGTACATATATTCAACCACTTTTAAAAGGACTTCAAGAAGCACAGGTGGACAAAAGCCCAATACTGTCAGGTTCTGGTTCAAATTCCCCCTTCTCCTCACCTGAATCCTCAGAAGAACGGTTCTTAAGTACCTTTTCGGATTTCTTACTGTCCTTCTTCCTTTCCTTGGGATGGTTATCCCTTAGTTTCCGACCTTTTCTTTCGTGTAAATAAGGTCTGGCCCCTCCAGAGGCCACCGTGACAGAGATGAGAAACTGCCCAGGGAGGCCCCCAGGAGGGCCAGCCTCGCCCCAGGGAAAAAGCCGGAAGGCAGAAAAAACCCTGGTTCCAAAGTAAGTGAGAGTTGTTTCCAAAGACCAAATCGAGTACTGAATGTAGTACTGTAAGCTGAGAATGGCTCAATTCACAGAGAAGAATGTAACGAACAAAACATATAGGGAAACGTATTATATATATATAGCAAAGATCCCTTAACACCGAAGAAAATCGCTGGGAGTAAGTAAGAACATGAAATGAAAGTCGCAAAAGCTGTTCGCATACAGAAAGTAAACACCGCCGTCTTGCGTGTGATACAAGCGGCTGGTTTCGTTTGGGCAAGACGCCTTGAATGCAAGCCGTGAATGCAAGCGGTGAAATGCAAGCCAAGAAAGAAAGTATAGTTACAGAAGGCGGACAGACAGAGGGTCGCCAGGAGTAAGTAAGAAAACTGAAATGAAAGTCGCCAAAGCTGTTCGCATACAGGAAGTAACACCGCCGTTTTGCGTGTGTTACAAGCGGCTGGTTTGTTTGGCAAGACGCCGTGAATGCAAGTCGTGAATGCAAGCTGTGAATGCAAGCTGAGAAATGCAATCTGAGAACGAAAGTATAGTTACCGAGGGCGAACAGACAGAGGGTAAAGATGATAAACAGGTAGGTAAACGAACAGAAGGAAAAGAAAGAAGTGAAATCACAGATACCAAACAGAATAGACCCCGGGGAGGGGTTTTCTAGATACAATAGAGTAATCACAAGAATCACTAGAATCACAAGAGTGGCACCGAAATGCAAGCGTAGTAGCGAGAGAAAACAGATACAACGCGCCGGCAGAAGGGGAGGAGCCGGCAAATATAGTATAGTCCGCCATGTTGGATGAGGACTAGAGCGCTATTCAGAGTAGAATTAAAGCCGCCGCCAGTAATTCCATACCTTCCAACCACCGATCCTGACAGTATACCCCCTTCTCCTCCGGGGACCCCCCGGTTTGCCCGGGTGGAAGTGGTGAAATCTCCGAACCAATCGGGGTGCCTTTATATGACTCACTGGTTCCCAGGATCTCTCATCCAACGGATAACCTTTCCAATGCACTAGGTATTGCAACCTAACCCGGTGGTACCGGGAATCAACTAAATAAGCCACTTCATATTCTTCAGGTGTTGGTTTCACTTGTGTACGTACCTTGCGGACTGGTCTTTGGAAAGGATCTTCCTTGTACTCCTTGAGTAAGGAGACATGGAAGACCGGATGTACCCTCTTGAGATAATCAGGGAGCTTGATCTTAAAGGCAACCGGATTAATCCGTTGCACAATGGGAAAAGGTCCGAGGAACCTGGGGGAGAATTTACCAGAATGAACCCACCTGGGCAGGAAACGGGTAGACAACCAGACCAATTGGCCCACCTGCCACGTAGGGTTGGGGCTTCTATTCTTGTCTGCCCATCTCTTTTGAGCCTGTTGGCTGGCCAGGTGTGCCTTTTGTGCAAGTTCATGTACCTCATGTAAGTTCTTCAGAACCCCGTCCACAGCAGGAATCTTAGTGGAAGGGGTACTGAGCCAGGGCAGATGTTGGGGATTATACCCGTAGGTACAAAAAAAAGGACTCATCTGGATGGACGTATGAACTGCATTGTTGTAGGCAAACTCTGCTTGTGGAAGGAAGCGATACCATCCTTCCTGCTGTGGACTACAAAAGCATCTCAGATATTGTTCCAGACTGGCATTCAACCTCTCGGTCTGTCCGTTACTCTGAGGATGGTAACCCGATGAGAGAGCCCTGTGAATCCCTAGTGCCTGGCAAAGAGATGCCCAAAATTTCGAAGTAAATTGAGGTCCCCGATCCGAAACCACAGTCCGAGGCAACCCATGTAAGCGGACTATATCCCGAAGGAATACGGCTGCTGTCTCTGAGGCTGATGGAACATGCTTGAAGGCGGAGAAGTGAGCTAACTTACTGAAAGTATCAACCGTTACCATGATCACAGACATATCACCCGAAGGAGGGAGATCCACAATAAAATCAGTGGAAATATGTTCCCAGGGACGTTTAGGTAAGGAGTCCTGCTGAAGTAGACCAAGCGGTCTTCCAGTTCGATGTTTGTTAGCGGCACAAACCGAACATGTGGAAACATATTGGCAAACATCGTTCCGTAGGGTAGGCCACCAAAAACCCCTGCGTAGCAAGTCATAAGTCTTCCTGACTCCTGGGTGTCCTGTTAAAGGGGAATCGTGGCACCAGGACAAGACTAGAGTCTGAAGTTTCTTGGTAGGAATGAACAAAGCCTCATCATGATAATATAACCCATCCTTGCCTTGGATGATAGAGGATGGAGGATCAGAGCCTGTTTGATATTGAGGTATCAAATCTCGAAGAAAGGATAGAGTGGACGCAACAATCTTAAGCCCTGGGAAGACCAATTCGTGTCCCCTGTAGATTCCAGAGCCTTCCCCCAAACTACGAGACAGGGCATCCGCCTTCGAATTTTCTGTGCCCGGAATGTAGGTGATATTAAAATCATATTGCAGGAAGAAATAGGCCCACCTGGCATGGCGTGCATTGGTGCATTCCATTTGTTGTAAAACCCGAAGATTACGATGGTCCGTTCTGATGTCAAAGCTGTGAGCGGCCCCTTGCAACAGATGGCGCCACTCCTGACAGGCTAACTTGATTGCCAAAAGTTCCCTTTCCAGTACTGAATAGTTACGCTCACTAGCAGTAAGAGTCCTTGAAAAATAGGCCACTGGATGTTCCACCTCGTCCTCAGACTTCTGTAGTAGGATAGCCCCTACTGCACCAATGGAGGCATCCGTTTCCATAATGAATGGTTTAGTTTGATCTGGTTGGATCAGTATGGGTGCCTTAGAAAAGCATTCCTTGAGTGTCATAAAGGCTCTTCTGGGATCCTCATCAAAGATGAACTTTACACCCTTCTTTAACAGAGTAGTTAGTGGAAGCACCGTTTTAGAGAAATTGGATATAAATCTCCGATAAAAGTTAGCTAAACCCAGGAAACTCTGTAGCTCCCTTATATTAGTAGGTTCCTTCCAGCTCCGGATAGCCTCGATCTTGATTGGGTCCATCTCTATGCCCTCCTTAGTTAGGATAAATCCCAAATAGGATACTGACGTAGCTTCAAACTTGCACTTTTCTGGTTTGACAAGCAACTGATGGGACTTAAGGCGTTGCAAAACCTGTACAACAAGTCTTCTGTGTTCTGAAAGTGTCTTGGAAAATATCAAGATGTCATCAAGATAAACCACTACTGTTATGAACAACATATCTGAAAACACCTTATCCATGTATCTTTGGAATATTGCTGGAGCGTTTACCAGTCCGAACGGCATGACCCTATATTCATATAGACCAAATGGGGTGCGGAATGCCGTTTTCCACTCGTCTCCTTGTCTTATCCGCAGAAGGTGATAGGCACCTCTTAGGTCGAGCTTAGTGAAATATACCGCTCCTTGTACCGCTTCTAATATATCCCTTATAAGTGGCATGGGATATCTGTCACGGATGGTAACCTTATTCAATCCTCGATAGTCGATACAAGGACGTAACTCTACTGAATCTTTCTTAGGGATAAAGAATAAAGAAGCCCCACAAGAAGACCTAGATTCACGGATAAGTCCGTTCTGTAGATTTGCATTTAGATATTCTCTAAGAGAATTGCGTTCCAGAAGCGATAATGGATACATGCGACCAAAGGGAACTATGGCTTCAGGTATCAAGTCGATGCTGCAGTCCTCTGCCCTATGAGGAGGTAGTATCTTGGGTATAGTATCCAGAAATACTTCGGAAAATGCCTGATATTGAAGAGGGACAGAAGAAATGATCATGGAATTGTGAGTAGATCTTCCTTCTTCCAATCTGGCCTTGGTGATTTGGGTAGTAGGAAAGTCCATACAGTTGGTTTTACAAAACAGAGAATCAAAGCTCACCTTATTGTCTGTCCAGTTAATGTGCGGGTTATGCCTTCTTAACCATGGGATACCTATCACAACCGGAAAATGGGCGGCCCTGATCTGATCAAACACTAAGATCTCTTTATGTTGGCCCATCTCCATCTTCAGTGGGAAAGTCTCTGAGGTGATGGGTCCAGAGGATAATGGCCTGCCGTCAACACCTTCTACTGGAATGGGAGATGACTTGAGTCTGGTAGCCACCTGATGTTCAGTGGCCCAATTGAGGTCCATAAAATTGCCTGCTGCTCCGCAATCCAACATTGCTAATACCTCCGTGGGAGCAGTCTCGGACAGCCACAGTTTCACCTTGAATATCATCAGGCTGTTTTCTTCCTTGTTGTCTAAGGTTCTTGAGTTGTTGCAAGGGTATTTGTCAAGTCCCCCGACACTTCCCTTGCAGCAGAGCGGGGGCTGAAGTTTCCCTTCCGTCGAAGAGGTACCTCCGGGCAGTCTCTCAGTAAATGTTTGGAAGAACCACAGTACATGCATAATCCTGTGTCCCGTCGTCTTCTTCGTTCGTCTGGAGTCAGGGGACCTCGAGTGGCTCCTATCTGCATGGGTTCTTCCGTCCTGGCTGAGGGTCTTGCTGGAGGAGAAGGGGATGGGAGCCTCATGGTTAGCGGAGTTCCTCTGGGTCGTCTTCTTTCTTGTCGCCTTTCCTGTAGGCGAAATTCGATCTGGAGTGATAATGTTACCAACTCTCTGAAGGATGCTGGTCTGACAACTCTAGCAAGCTCGTCCTTGATCTCGTCGTGAAGACCTCGTCTAAAAATGGTCTGTTGGGCCGAGTCTGGCCAGTCTGTTTTAGCAGCTAAACTCTGAAAGCGGGAAACGTAGGTTTGAAGATCAGAGTTACCTTGATAAACATCCAGAATGGCTTCCAAGGAGGAGTAGAAGACCTCCGGTCTGTCGAATCTTTCCTTGAACAGTTCTATGAAACGGTCATAATCATTTAGGGATGGGTCATTATTAGTGACCAATGGTGTGACCCAGGATAATGCGTTTCCTGAAAGGTTTGCGATGATGAAACCGACCCTTGATCTGGCCGTTTCATATGCATGGGTCCTGAAGGCAAAGTACACTTTACAAGCATCTAGAAAGTCCTTTAGACCTCCAGGGTACCCGTTGTACTTGCCGAAAGAGAGTGGCATAGTGGGTAAGTCACCATGTCCTTCCTGACGTACCACTACCTGTTGTCGAAGTGCAACGTTTTCCGTTCTCAGGGCTTGAACCTCAACTGTTAGATTCTGCATAGCCGCAAATAGCTCTTGGTATTGCTCCAATGATGCCATAGTGTGATTCGGGCGTTGTATGCTGTCAGGTTCTGGTTCAAATTCCCCCTTCTCCTCACCTGAATCCTCAGAAGAACGGTTCTTAAGTACCTTTTCGGATTTCTTACTGTCCTTCTTCCTTTCCTTGGGATGGTTATCCCTTAGTTTCCGACCTTTTCTTTCGTGTAAATAAGGTCTGGCCCCTCCAGAGGCCACCGTGACAGAGATGAGAAACTGCCCAGGGAGGCCCCCAGGAGGGCCAGCCTCGCCCCAGGGAAAAAGCCGGAAGGCAGAAAAAACCCTGGTTCCAAAGTAAGTGAGAGTTGTTTCCAAAGACCAAATCGAGTACTGAATGTAGTACTGTAAGCTGAGAATGGCTCAATTCACAGAGAAGAATGTAACGAACAAAACATATAGGGAAACGTATTATATATATACAGCAAAGATCCCTTAACACCGAAGAAAATCGCTGGGAGTAAGTAAGAACATGAAATGAAAGTCGCGAAAGCTGTTCGCATACAGAAAGTAAACACCGCCGTCTTGCGTGTGATACAAGCGGCTGGTTTCGTTTGGGCAAGACGCCTTGAATGCAAGCCGTGAATGCAAGCGGTGAAATGCAAGCCAAGAAAGAAAGTATAGTTACAGAAGGCGGACAGACAGAGGGTCGCCAGGAGTAAGTAAGAAAACTGAAATGAAAGTCGCCAAAGCTGTTCGCATACAGGAAGTAACACCGCCGTTTTGCGTGTGTTACAAGCGGCTGGTTTGTTTGGCAAGACGCCGTGAATGCAAGTCGTGAATGCAAGCTGTGAATGCAAGCTGAGAAATGCAATCTGAGAACGAAAGTATAGTTACCGAGGGCGAACAGACAGAGGGTAAAGATGATAAACAGGTAGGTAAACGAACAGAAGGAAAAGAAAGAAGTGAAATCACAGATACCAAACAGAATAGACCCCGGGGAGGGGTTTTCTAGATACAATAGAGTAATCACAAGAATCACTAGAATCACAAGAGTGGCACCGAAATGCAAGCGTAGTAGCGAGAGAAAACAGATACAACGCGCCGGCAGAAGGGGAGGAGCCGGCAAATATAGTATAGTCCGCCATGTTGGATGAGGACTAGAGCGCTATTCAGAGTAGAATTAAAGCCGCCGCCAGTAATTCCATACCTTCCAACCACCGATCCTGACAAATACGATGGACAGATGAGATGAGTGAAGGATTTCAAGAATTAGAAAAGGCAGTACGTACAGCTCCTGTGTAGGGGATCACAGATTATAATGAAGAATTGTATTTATGTTCCCATTCAAATGGAGTAGTTATGACCACAGTCCTCACACAGAAGACGACATTAAGACATGGACACAAAATATTGGCTTATTACAGTGGGGTTTTAGATCCAGTTGTGGACACTATTCCTTTGAGCAGTCTTTAGCTGCTGGTACCTTCGCACAATTGAAAAGGCTTCAAATATAACAATGGGGTGCCCAAACCCGTTATTTGTAGAACATGCATTATTTGCAATTTTAGAGAAGCCCAAAAGTACATTGACCACACAAAGAGCATCAGGATAGAAGGTGATCATTTCTAACCCTGCAATCAAAATTGTTAGATGTAAGACAGTAAATCCAGCAGCGTTTATAGCAGAACTAGTAGGAGAGGATGATTATGTACATGATTGCAGAACGTATACTGAATGTTATAACACAATTCCGCAAGTTAGAGAAAATGCACTAGGAAGGGGGGAAGTTGCCTTTATTGATGGGTTATTGAGAATTGATAAAAAAAACTGGGGAAAGGCACACAGCTTCAGCGGTAATAAAGCTGAATCGAGAAGGTAAATTTGAGGTAGTGGCCAGTGCAAGTTTGTCCTTGAATTATTCAGCACAGGCTGCAGAATTAGTGGCACTCATCGAAGCGCTGCAGAGCTTTGAGGATGAGGACTGGATAGTATACTCTGACTCTGCCGATGTGACGTTAACTGTACATGCAGGTTTGTCATGCTGGAAAAGGAGGGGCTTTAGCTGTGCAGGTGGCACCTCAGTACAACATGCAGCCCTTTTGGATAGGCTTATCGAATCATTAAGCCTCCCATTGACCATAGCAGTTGTAAAAGGTTCAGCGCATTCCAAAAGAACAGATTTAATTTCCCACGGAAACAAAGCCACAGATTTAGAGGCCAAAAAGGCAGCCTCTTATCCGCCTATTTCTAGTTTAGAAATAGAAGATGTTAAACAAATGACAAGACAATGCATGTTCATGAAAGAGGGTTTTAACATGCTGTCTATTGTCCAGTTAATTGAGATACAAAGGCAAACATTGCAAGAAGAAAAATGATTTATGGAGAAAGCAGAGGTGTTCTTTATCCCCACTGAGGCAATTTGGAGACATAATAGCACTGGAAAGCCAGTTACGCCTCTAGAATTATTGAGAGTAGCGCTGAAGCAGCTTCACTACCCAGCACATACGAATCGAGAGAGTCTTGCTGCTACAACTGCAGAAGAGTTGTCATGATCCATGCCCCGACCCCCTCAGGTATAACAGCCCCCTGGAAGCAGTGGGGCTAAAGCCCTTCACACCGGCCCCAAGGGCCTTAAAACTCCATCAGAAACATACATGGAGTCAGTCCTGGCGCCTTTGGCGCCAGGCTCATTATCAGGAATAAAGCAATATCAGTTTGGACCTTAATCCAACATGGAGGCCCATTACACAGCTCAGTTCTTTAGAACCAAGCCATGCGGTCTAGTGTTTTGGGTGTGGCTGGGCCTGGAACTACTTGGCCTGGGAACTACTTTACCTAGGCTATTTAAACCACACCCAAACAGCAGAACACGCTTTGTGTTATTCTGCACTCCTGCAGCGTAACGCTCACCGTGTCCAGCTCCTGCTCATCTGCTTCTCCAGTGGCCCAATCCTGAAGCCCTAGATCCGGATTCCATTAATAACCTGGAAGAACAAGAACAGCATTAGCGAGCAAGAACACTTACCTGTGAAGTAACCGGTCTTGAATCCATCCTGCGCGTCTCTTACCTCGCCCATCTCCGGAGTTCGCTGCAACCTGCAAAAGTAAAGAAACAAGGACAGCATTGATAACAATTCTTACCTGGGCAAGCAACGAGTCCTGGCAGCACCCTGCACTTCTCTTACCTCGCCCATCTCCGGGTTTCACCGCAACCTGCAAGGGAAAGGGAACAAGGTCAGCATTAACAAAGCACTTACCTGGGCAAGCAGCGCTTCGATCGCTAAGCAGCGCTTCGATCGCTCATCACTCCGGAACATCACCGCAACCTGTACAAAGAAGAGAAGAGATAAATTGCAAAAAGATGGGTATCCCCAATGAGAGAACACAGGTTAGGAATTAACACCAATAAACAGCGCAGCGCTCTGCGCATCAATAACTCACTGTGGTCTTCGCCATCTGCACAGCAACTCAGAGATCGCAACCATCCCTGTGAAAACAAAAAGAGACATTGTTGGGGAACAGCGTAGTGGAGCAAGATGCCAAGAAGACAGAGAAAACAGAGGGAAAGAAAGAGACAGGATAAAGACGGAAAAGACATTATAACACCTGGAAGACAGCAAGCAGAGTCGGAGTCACAGCCGGTCTGGGCCCGACATAAGGGCACACGGACCAGTGAAGCAACTAGGTCCACGGAACGCCCGCACCAACCACGCGCCCCTGGACAGAGACGCAGGATGGAGAGTTCAACGCACAAAAACCTAAGGTGAGCAATAACCCCAAGGGAGGAGATTTGGAGCAGAGAGAGGTGGAAGTCCACCCATGACAGCAGAAGTATCTTAACCCTCCATTCTCCTGTTATAGGTGCTACCCAACGTCTGCCACATAACCAAGCAGAGAGGGGTCCAGGATAGCGCTTAGACCTCCATCCAGTATCGTGTGGCGCCCCCGTGGTTAACAGGTGAGCGTTACAGAACACAAAGCCTCAATTAAAACATCCACCTGGGCTTCATGGAAACATCAGAGACTGACCAACTAGCCCAGTTACTGGGAGAATTACGGACTGAGGTGCACTCTGCCCGGCAAGAAACCAACGCTCTTAGGAGGGAGTTAATTGTCACCAAAGACTGCACCGATGAATTAGCCAGACAATAAAGATTACCCCTGCTAACTGCACAGGGAGTATTAATTCTATTGAAGACTAGGAGGCGAGCATTATGCTTCAACTTCTTTATTCACTACTCTTCAGCAGTTTCAACAAACTAACACCAAAATACATAAAATGCCCACAGTGGCTTTTTCTTCTTTTTGAACTACAAACTCTATGGTCTCTGTAGTCCATGACCTCCTTTGCTCAGGTATGACCACACCCTGTCCCTGAGCTCCTCTTCTCTTTTACGTGCTCTGAGCTGCCACTCGAACACTCTCAACTATATCCTTCCAACAGATCGAAGACTTTAATCACTGCAAACTGACACGCCGATCCGCTCTCGGCGACTCGTCCAACTTCGACAACTGTTCTTCTCTTCAATTATTCTTCTGATCTTCCCCTATGGAAATATCCTGTATCAGGGTGGCGTCATGTATTGCTATCATCATACAACATCATCAATTACAATACATATATGTAGGTGGGAAATTAATGTTCGCCTCCTAGTCTTTAATAGAATTAATACTCCCTGCGCAGTTGGCAGGGGTAATCTTTATTCTATGACAAGACTGGAGGCAAGCATTATGCTTGTTCAAAGCTTCCCAAATACAGTTATTGCTAAACTCTCGGTTGGCTTAAAATAAAATTCTTTAAATATTCGATCACTCGCCCAATCTGCCGCTAGCATTATTTCTCTTAATTACACTCCTGTTGTGAATGCTTTAGAGGCCATTGCTCCCCATACTGAACGTGCTCCGTATCTCCCAAGATCTATACCTGCTGCTTGCAATATCTCCTTAACCCATCTAGCAATCGTGGCAGTGGACACCGTGTGATACGGCTTTCTGCGAGCTATAAGCAATTGCGTGGTACCAGCTGCTCTATATTCTGCTGTCCTACTCTCATATTCCTTGATGCAACTTGCTACGCACCACTTCTTTCTACTCGGGAAGTATGGGTAGCGGACCGATGCGGTCCCTGTCTTAGTCCTTCTGACTTTAGCAAATGTAACTCCTTCTGGACCAAAGGATCTCCTGGTAGTCTCTAGCGCTTTAACGTCTGATACGCGCTTACAAGATACGAGACATAACAGCATGGCTAGTTTACCTGATAGCTGCTTGAGGGATAGATACTTGTCTGAAGGCCAGCTCCCCAATAGCCGGAGGACTGCCGTCATGTCCCAGACTGTTATAATGAGGCTCCGGATGCACTCTAAATTTCGCTCCTCGAATGAGCCTCACTACCGCCGGGTGTTCCCCCCGCTGGTATTCCCTCAATTGGCAGGTGTCTTGCTGATATTGCCGACCTATAAACTCCTATGGTCCGGAAAGCTCTGCCGTCTTGCAGCAGTTGTGCCGAGAAATTCAGGATCACTACTACAGGGGCTGAAATGGGATGAACACCTCTCCCTTTTCACCAACTAGTCCATTTGGCCCAAGCCGCGTCGTAGCTCCTTCTAGTGGAAGGAGCCCAGGATTCCGCGATAAACTCTGCAGCTTGCGTCGAAATGCCTGGCAATGCCCAGTGTCTCCTGATATCCTGCACGCGATGAGCGGGAGTGCCCCTCTCACTCTCAGAGGATGATACGACCCAGCTGGGTCCATGAGTAGTCATTCTCCTTCCGGCAGAATCCTCGGAAGGTCGACTGATAATTCCATCAGTATGGGAAACCGTACTTGTGACTTTCATAGTGGTGCGACTAACAGTAGCTCTGCTCTCTCCCTCCGACACTTCGCTAGCACTCTGCTCAGCATCATGAAGGGGGGAAAAGCATAATGCGGCCCTCCTATCCATTCCTGCAGAAACGCATCCGTGCCACGTGCTCCCGGGTCCAGTCTCCAGCTGAAGTAATCCGCTGTCTGTGCGTTGAGGCGCGATGTGAATAGGTCTATGGGCAATGGGCCCCATCTCTGATTCAGAGTCTGAAACACTGTCGGATTCAATCTCCAGTCGATGGAGTCTGTGAGGTACCTTGAGTTCCAGTCGGCTACTACGTTCAGCACTCCTGGCAGGTACTCCGTCGTCACTGCTGTCTCCGACTGGAGGCAAAAATGCCAAAAATCCTTTGTCAGCTCGGCTAGCATCTTGGACTTTGTCCCACCGAGGTGGTTTATGTAGCATACTGCTGAAATGCTGTCCATCTTTAGCAGTACGCACAATTTCATCTTCCCTTTCGTAAAGGCTTTGATCACGAAAGAGCCCGCTAGCAGCTCTAGACAGTTTATGTGGAGACGAAGCTCCTCCTCGCTCCATTTCACTCCTGTCTGCAGGTCTCTGCATCGCGCTCCCCAGTCCAGGCGACTGGCGTCGGATTCTATGATCAGGTCTGGTCGATCTCCGAAAATGACCCGCCCATTCCAGGCGTCCATATTCTTCAACCACCATTCCAGTTCTGTAATGGATTCTTGATCCAAAGGCACTAACTGATGATATCTCAGTCCTTGTTGCAGATGCCAAATCTTCAACCTCTGCAGGGCTCGATAATGTAACAGCCCTGGAAATATAGCTTGGATAGAGGCTGCTAGCATTCCCGCTATCCTTGCTAAAACTCTGAGGGAGACTACTTGTTTTTGCAGACATCCTCGTATTTCTCTTTTGATGTCTCTTATCTTCCGCGCTGGAAGCTCTAGCGTGGCCTTCCTGGTGTCTAGGACAAATCCTATGAAGTCCAGTCTTTGCGCTGCAGTTGTGTCTGACTTCTCCACATTCACTAGAAACCCCACTGACTGTATCAGGTCTTGTACCCACTTCGTCAGGTAGACCAGCGCCTCTCGGTCTTCGGCCAGCAGCAGTAAGTCGTCTAGGTATATAATTAATCTTATACCTTTCTCTCGGATTGCTGCTGCTACTGGCTTCATAAGCTTGGTAAAGGCCCAGGGTGCTGAAACAAGACCTAAGGGCATCGTCTTGAATTGCTAAAGCTGCCCTTTCCAATGAAAAGCTAGGAATTCCCTGTACTCCTCTAGCACTGGAACTGTCAGATACGCATCTTGCAAGTCTAGCCTCGTCAACCAGTCTCCTTCCCTGAGGGAGTCTCAGAGCTGGTGAATGCCCTCCATTTTGAAATGGCGGTAGACTATCCAGCCGTTTAGTTCCTTCAGATTTATTACTGGGTGAACCTTCTCTTTCCTGTGTACCAGAACCATGTTGCTCACAAAGCTGGGAGACTTAGGGCATTTCTCTATAGCTCCCTTTAGCACGAGTTGCGCTAACTCGTGGTCTAAACAGTCCTGCTCTACTCGTGATAGGTGCTGCTGAAAAGGCCTGTGCTCCTGTATCAGCGGCTCTATAAACTCTAGTCATAGCCCCCTCACGACTTGTAATAGCCAGGTATCGCTGAAAAGCGCGTGCCAGTTTCCCCAGAACATAGCAGTCCTCCCTCCCACCGGAGGGTAATGAACTTTTCTCACCTTGAGTGAATGCTTGTCCTCGACCGGCTCCTCTTCCTCTATGCCCTCTAGGGAAACGTCCCCTGGACGGGAAGAAGGAATCCTGTTGCCTGTTCTCTCAGTATTGGGCTCTGGGGTTGGAGGGTCTTCTACTTCCTTGGTTTCGACCAGATGACCGACCCCTGAAGCGTCCGGTCCCGGCAAAAACTCTGTTCGGGAAGATCTTCCTGATGGAAGCTTGAGCCTTCTCCAACGAAGTATAAGTTCCCACGAAGCGACCCATCTCTTTTATAAAGGTGTCACCGAAAAGAAAACCTTGCGCTGCTTCTCCTGCTTCGTAAGAAGCGAGGTCACTGAGCTTAGGGTCAATCTTCAATAGTAGGCCTTTCCTTCTTTCTGAGGCAATAGCGCAATTAGCGTTCCCCAGTAAGCAGACGGCTCTCTGGGCCCAGCCTGCTAGGGCGTCGGGGTATACTTCCTCACCCGTATCTTTCGCCCTCTCCGCTACATCCATGATCTTAGCTAGCGGCCCTGCTAGATCCAGGACTTTCTCCTGGCAACTCTTCCATGAACGGTCGATGCCCTTACGGGGATCCTTGCTGGTCTTGGATATGAAAGTTAGCATCTTGGGGTCTAGCTCGGGGGTCTCTGCTACCTTCACCGGAAGGTCTAGCCTTGGGCACTCTGCTCGAAGGCGCTGCCTAACTTCCTTATCAAGGGCTTTTCTCAACCTTACGGTCATGTATTGAGCGACCCTGGGGGAGGGCTGCCAGTCTACAGACCTTGGGTTCCTAATGCTGTCCGGGTCAAACATATCCTCTTGGTCCTCATCGAGGTGCTTCTCCTTGCGGGTTCTTTTACCCCCGCTGGGCTTTACCCAAGCTTCCTCTGCTGTCCCTTCCTCGTCTTGTGAGGTCGGGTCTCCTTCTCTTGGCTCCTCTTCCGAGCCTGGGTCATCAACTCCCATATTGTCTTGCCCTGGGCAGGGGTTCGTGAGGTCTGGCACTGTCTGACGCTGCAAATATGCTTCTCTGAGCTTCGCAAAAGCATCGATGACCTCCGGGGCCTTTTCTTTTGCCCCATCTGAAGGGCTTTGAGGGTCAGAACGAGCTTTCCTCTTCTGGGCCTGATTACTTCCCTTAGACCCTGATTCAGAGGGTTCGGTGGGCGTGTCCTCTGTCCCAGTGGTGCTATCTTTGGGCTGTTTCCATGTTGCTTCCAATTTCTCCAGCCTTTCTTGCAGGGGTCTTACCCCTTGGGCCACAGCACCGACCAGAGATTTCCCCAGCATCTCTTTGAAGCTGGCAGCTAAGTCCCATGATTGCTCCTCTTCACTCCACTCAAATTCCGACATTTTTGGGATAGGGTGCTGTGTGCCTAAATACATGCAGCAGGTGTCTGTGCACGCCCACTTCTCCAGTCAGATGCATAAATCAGAGTCTCTGTTATCAATGTTCAGATAATGTAGTCACTTAGTAACACTTTCTTTTTATTATTATTATTATTATTTATTATTTTTTTTACTCTGTCTGTGGCTGCACCACACTTATTTTCTGATATTGCCTGGGATGGCTGTGTCAATCTTCCAGCCCGATTGGTGGGCTCTGTGTCTATGAACGAGGCTCAATCACCTCTCTTCGTGTGTAGAAAGGAGCTTCCTGCTCCTTAGTTCGCTAGATCCCCTCTCTGCGTGTTGTGCGCATGGGGTGTCGAGCGCTCCTCAAATATAATTATTCTCTGTGTATTAATATCCCAAACCCCTTTCCTCACGTTACGGAGTAACGTAGGGGTGTTCGCTGCTGGGCCCAGCTCTTTACTGCTCTGCGTTGCGTTGCAAATGCGACGGGGAGACTCGGAGCTTCGCTTTTGGCTCCGCCACCATGAAGGTGGGGGCCGGAGGGCTCCGGCGCTGCTCCCTTCAGCCTCGAGGGCTTGGGATGTTGGAGCCTCGCTCATGGCTCCGCCCCCATGACAATCGGGGCCGGACAGCTTTGTGTTGCTCCCTCAGCTACGAGGGACTGGAAAGCTCTGCGGCAGTTGCCAAGACCCCTTGGGTGCCGGTTATGCAGCACGGGGCTGGCACGCTGTGGGAGCTCTATTCACCAAAGTGATATTGTCTACTCTTCTATACGCGACGCAAACCGACAATCCGTGCTAAATCACGACCTATGCGCGTACGCCGCGACATTCCTAGTAAGATGCATTCCTAAGCATCTGTCAAGACTATTCCCTGTTAGAAAACATTATGCTCATTACAATCTAGCTCTCCCAATCCTCTCTAACACTATACAATCACCTTATTAATGATAACTAGAAGGAGGTGAGAGAAAAGGTACTTATCTGCTTGAAGAGCAGTAAAAGAAGAAGAGGAGCTCAGGGACAGGATGTGGTCATAGCTGAGCAAAGGAGGTCATGGACTACAGAGACCATAGAGTTTGTAGTTCAAAAAGAAGAAAAAAGCCACTGTGGGCATTTTATGTATTTTGGTGTTAGTTTGTTGAAACTGCTGAAGAGTAGTGAATAAAGAAGTTGAAGCATAATGCTCGCCTCCAGTCTTGTCATAGAATTGCTCCAAACACAGGCTGGACAGGCTCCGTTGCCAGGAAGTATTCCGTTGGTTCCAGCCACATGCGTCAATCCACTGCAGGTAGTCCTCCCTGGGGCAGTTCCTTTGGCCCCACCGGGACGTTTTACGGGAGACCCAAGAAAATATGCAGTATTCATGAACACGTGCTGCCTCCATTTTCTTTGTAGACCCGGAGCCTTTCCTAACGATCAGTCGCGGGTTGCCTTCATTCTGTCATATTTGAGTGGCAGTGCCGTGGATTGGTCCATACCGTTAGTAAGCCAGGATGACCCACTCCTGCGGGATTTCAGGGGGTTTCAACAGGAGTTGGAGAAGCTGTTCGCCCGACATACCCAGGGCCAAGCTCTGGATAACGAACTTCTGTCCCTCCGCCAAGGCAGCCAAGATTTGTTGACATATATCGCCACTTTTAACAGACTTGTCGTTGAAACTTGGTGGCCTGAAGAGAAACGAACAACGTTATTCCATTGAGAATTACGGGGGGAATTGAAAGACGTCCTAGCTCAGGTGGTAAACCCCCCAAAAGACTGTGCAGAGTTCATCAACCTATTGGTGCAGCTAGACCACAGGCTGCAAGATCGAAGGACAGATCGAGCCAGAACAGAGAATCGGACTGTGTATGTATGCTCAAAGGAGAACAGTCCGCGTTCATCAGAAAACACTTCGGAACACACGCACATTGGTGGGGTACAGAGCCCGTTAACCAAGGCCAAAAGAGACAAAAGGAGACAAAAGCAATTATGCCTGTACTGCGGGAAATTAGGTCACTTCCTCAGAGAATGTCTCGTAAAACCCCCATAGGAGAACAGTTGGAGCTACAGAGAATAAAGGAGGAGAACAAGAGTCGGAAAACTTACAGGCCCGGCAAGCGTAGAGGTCCGTTTGTCGAGCGAAGGAAAAGAGCCACAGACCTCACACCTTGCCCTGCCTGTGATTTTGATCAGTCACCAACAACTGTCTCGGATGCATGCTGTGAAGGCATACATGGGGCCTCATTACGACCCAGGCGGTAATGGGTTAACGACGCCATAAAAGGTGGCCGTTAACCCCTTACCGCCTAATTACGAGGTCCCTTTGCAGGTCCCTACCTTAACGGCTGGTTTTACCAGCCGTTAAGGAAGGAACCTGCAAAGGGACTTTCGAGGTAATCACGGTACCGCAATTTGCAGTACCGTAATTAGCGCCTTCCCCATTCCCATTGAGCCCTATGGGGGGAAGAATGGGAATGGGGAAGAGCCAATGGTGAATGAGGAATTACCGCCCCGCCAACCTTGGAATGGGGCGGTAATTCCGCCATCCTCCATGGCTCAATCGGTAAAATACCAGCGTCAACCATGGCGCTAATAGCGCCATGGTTAACGCCTGGGTCATAATGAACCCCATAGACATCGGAGCCATTGGTAACTACATAGACCAAGGCCTGGCAACAAGGATGGGGCTTCCCCTCTGTCAGAAAACGACAACTGAGAAGGTCACCACTGTTGACGGCACAGAGATATCTTCTGTTCCTGTAATTCAATGCACAGCAGAATTGACCCTTCTGTGCCAAGACAGACATCGGGAAGCCATTGCCTTCGACTTTATCAAGGCCCCTCAGTTCCGGGTGATTCTAGGGATGCCGTGGTTGGTGGATCACAATCCTAACATCGATTGGCGAGCCAGGAAATTAGCCTTCTCCAATGAGTGTGCTCATGCGTGCTACCAAGTGGAAATGTGTAACGCTCACCTGATTCCCGCAGAGGCGCCGGTCTTGGACTGGGTGAATGCCGTATCTTCAAAGGTGATGTGTAACACACGGTTGGCTCTTTGGGCTGGACCTCTGAGCACTGTATGTCTGACTCGAAGAGTAAGATGTCTGCAGATAGAAAATATGGGATTAATGAACTGGGGTTATTGGGTGCCTCTCTCCTCTTCCCTTTCTCTTCTCCTGTAGAACCCCAAAGGTTAACACCCTCACCTTAGGTAAGTGAACGCCGAGCTCTCCATCTGCCTCGGGGCAGGGTGCCGTAACCAGTTTCTTCACTGGATAAGGGTGCAGGCCTCTTGACCTCAGAGGACTGCTGTCCGTCGTTAACTGCACGAACGGTAAGTTCTGGGCACTTCAAATGTCTTAAAAGTCTTTTGTAATGATATCTCTTGTTTTGCAGGGTTCCGGCGATGGCGGATGAGAGTTGAGGATCGAACCCGCATGAGGAATAGAAGCGCCTGGAAGCAGGTAAGTAAGCGCTTGTAGCCTGCTTCACGATGCGCACTAACTGTCCCTTTTATCTTGCAGGTACAAGTTCGGAGCTTTAGAGAAGCTGAAGGGTGCTGGAATACCCACTGGATTCGGCGTGGGAAGGAGTAATGGCACGTGAGTAATAAAGTTGCCCAATGTCTTTAAACGCACCTTCTTTTGTCTTTCAGATGCGGGATGCAGCGCCGAAGACCTCCGGAACATGCGAAGAGTAGGTAAGCCTTTGTCTTTCAGATGCCGGAATGCAGCGCGAGGCGTTGGTGACAGCCGATGGACCAGGTAAGAGATGCGCTGCCACTGAAGACCGTAGTGCTAACCTGTTCTTTCTTTGTCTTTACAGGTGCTGCTGAAGACTGGATTCCAGGATGGTAAGCCTTTGTTCCCTTAGGCCCAGGATCAGAAGCAGAAGACACGATGAGCGTTCTGCTGCAGAGAATGCAGAATAACGCAAAGCAAGATTCATCCATCGGGTGTGGTTTAAATAGCCTCCTGTAGTGCTTAGGTGGCTCCTTCCACAGCCACGCCTAGGTAAGAAAAGAGTTCCTGCTTTCCAGAAGAGTTCCAGTGTTCTGAACCTAGGGAGTGGCTCCTGCCCCACCCAACAGGAAAAGTAGTCCCAAACAGAAGAGGATCAGGGGTTCAACTGGCAGGTAAGTAAGCAGCATGGTCTGCTGCAGGTAAGTCCACCCAAGCATTATGAGCCCGGCGCTTCCAGCGCTGGGACTGGGCATCTTTATGAGCCTTGTGCCACTGGCGCCAGGACAGGGTCCAAAAGGTCCCAATTGGGACTGGCTGGCACTCGGAACCGGGGTTATGGGTCTGCTTCCAAGGGAGTCGGGCAAGTCCTGATCTTTTGGAAGCAGAGATCATGACAAAATGCCATCGTCTGACCCAGAGACAGCTGTCCAAGATAAAGAGGCATTGGTACTTGGTCTAACAAGTACACTACCAAGCGAATACCACAATTTACAAGAAGTTTTCCAAAAGAACAGGCTAATACCTTACCTGCTCACAGTCCATATGGCTGTCAGATCGACCTCGTACCTGGTGCACAAATCCCGTGTAGTCGAATTTATGCACTCACCGAACCTGAAAATCTCCACTTGAAATCATATCTGGACCAATACCTGCAAACGGTTTTATCCGATCATCCAAATCCCTGGCAGCCTCGCCCCTATTCTTCGTACCCAAGAAGGAGGGGGACTTGAGAACGTGCATCGACTACCGCGCACTAAACCAGGTAACAGTTAAAAACCATTATCCTCTACCCCTTATCCCAGAAATGCTGGACCAAGTCAAGGATGCCCACATTTACACCAAATTGGACCTCAGGGGGGCATACCATCTCGTGCGTGTAAAGAAATGGAAGACTGCCTTTTGTACTAAGTATGGACTGTACGAATATCAGGTGATGCCCTTTGGGCTTTGCAACGCTCCCGCTGCATTCCAGTACTTCATGAACGATGTACTATGGGAATTGATCGACGTATGTGCCCTAGTTTACATCGACGACATCTTGGTGTACTCCTCTTCTAAACAGGACCATGTCAGGCACGTTCGCTCCGTCCTTGCAAAACTCCGACAGCACCAGCTTTACACCAAACTTGAAAAATGCTCCTTCCATGTCAGCAAAGTCGAGTTCCTTGGTTTTGTCCTCACTCCCAGAGGCGTCCGGATGGATATGCACAAAGTAGACACCATCCTTAGCTGGCCATCACCATCTTCAGTCAAAGGTGTCCAAGGTATTCTCGGCTTTGCAAACTTTTATCGCTGATTCATCCAGGGTTTCTCCCAGATTGTGCACCCGATCACTTCTTTATTACGAAAAAACAACAAACTGTTCCAAAGGACAGAAGAGGCTGAGAAGGCCTTCCAGGAACTCAAGAAAAGATTTACCTCAGCCCCGGTGCTACAAAACCCCTTCCCAGATCTCCCATATGTAGTGGAAACAGATGCCTCCAGCATGGTAATGGGGGCTGTTCTGTCCCAAAGGGATCCCGAAACAAGCCATTTACATCCCGTGGCCTTTTGGTCGTGAAAATTTACTACACCTGAACTTAACTATGCAATAACAGACAAGGAACTCCTATTGCTCAAGGCAGCCTTTAAGGCTTGGCGGCATTACCTCCTAGGCGCCAGGCATACCATCACAGTAATCACCGACCATCGCAACCTACAATACCTCAAGACGGCAAAGGCTCAATCATCCCGTCAACTCTGATGGGCTTTATTCTTCATAGAATATGATTACATAATCACGTACCGACTTGGAGTCCAGAACGGAAAAACCGCCACCCTATCCTGCATGGGTATTGATGAGAACGCATATTCAAACCCAGACCCGGTGGCCATTATTCCAGGTGACAAACTACTAGGACTTACAACAACGTTATCTCTGGACGAACTCCAAAAGGATATTCGGCTCCTAATGAACACTGAGGCTCTACAAGACTGGACCACCCAAGGTGAACATTACACAACAAAGAACCAACTCCGGTATTAACCGTAAGAACAAGTAATTTCTGGTTACCACGACCCCCTGATAGAAGGACATCCAGGAATTGCCAAGACCCTAGCCAAGGTGAAAAGAAATGATTGGTGGCCGATCTGGCGAAAGGACTTTGCGCAGTTTATTCTGTCATGTGGCATTTGTGCACAGAATAAATCCCAGAAACAAAGACCTGCAGGCCTTCTTCAACCCCTGGAAATTCCACCTCCACCTTGGCACACACTCTCCCTCGATTTCATCACAGATCTGCCTCCCTGTCAAGGGTTGAACTCTATCCTAGTGCTTGTTGACCTATTCTCTAAAATGGCCCATTTCATTCCAGTTAAGGGTCTACCAAATGCATCCAGTCTGGCAGAGGTGTTTTTAGAGCAAATTGTACGATTACATGGTTTCCCCTCCGTCCTGATTTCTGACCGAGGGAGTCAGTTTGTGTCTAACTTCTAGAGGAAGAGTTGTGCAATTGCCCAAATCGATATTCGTCTGTCCACTAGTCACCATCCCCAAACTGATGGCCAAACGGAGCGGACGAATCAGACACTAGAGCAATACCTACGGTGCATGTTACATCAAGTGGAAGAAAGCTGGAAGGATGTGCTGTGGATAGCCGAATATGCTTACAACAACTCACTACACACCAGTACCGGACAGAGACCATTCTATAATGTATATGGAAGGCACCCACATACTTCCAAATTAGATACCCCCATGGCCTTGGAAATGCCTGTGGTGAAGACTTTACATACGACAATCACTCAAGCCTTGAAAAAGGCAGCAGAACACTTGATCCAAGCCAAAGAAAGACAGAAAAGATTCTCTGATCAACACTGAAGAAAAGCCCCAGACTACCAAATCGGAGATGAAGTCTGGTTGGCGTCTCGGCACGTGCCCATAAGAGGAACTCAAACATTTTGTCGCAGATATCTAGGGCCCTATACCATCAAGGCTATTATAAATCCTGTGGCAGTAAAACTAGCTTTGCCACCAAATATGCAGATCCATCCCGTATTCCACGTGTCACTCTTAAAACCTGTTTAGCCTGGAACTCGGATCAAAACACCACCAAATCCGGTACTGGTTAACGGAGAACCCGAATTTGAAGTTAAGGACATCCTAAATTCTAAACTCACCAGGTCCAAGTTATATTACTTAGTGGACTGGAAGGGATACGGCCCTCAGGGCAGGACATGGGAGCCTAGCGAGCACGTCCATGCGCCACACAACCATCCGACCAAACCAGGGCCAGACGGAGAAATATCTTGAGAGGGGCCTTAGGGGGGAGTGCTGTCATGATCCATGTCTCTGACCCCCTCAGGTATAACAGCCCCCTGGCAGCAGTGGGGCTAAAGCCCTTCACACCGGCCCCAAGGGCCTTAAAACTCCATCAGAAACATACATGGAGTCAGTCCTGGCGCCTTTGGCGCCAGGCTCATTATCAGAAATAAAGCAATACCAGTTTTGGACCTTAATCCAACATGGAGGCCTATTACACAGCTCAGTTCTTTAAAACCAAGCCATGCTGTCTAGTGTTTTGGGTGTGGCTGGGCCTGGAACTACTTGGCCTGGAACTACTTTACCTAGGCTATTTAAACCACACTCAAACAGCAGAACACTCTTCGCGTTATTCTGCACTCCTGCAGCGTAACGCGCACTGTGTCCAGCTCCTGCTCATCTGCGTCTCCGGTGGCCCGATCCTGAAGCCCTAGATCCGTATTCCATTAATAACCTGGAAGAACAAGAGCAGCATTAGCGAGCAAGAACACTTACCTGTGAAGTAACCGGCCTTGAATCCATCCTGCGCTTCGCATACCTCGCCCATCTCCGGAGTTCGCTGCAGCCTGCAAAGGTAAAGAAACAAGGACAGCATTAATAACAATTCTTACCTGGGCAAGCAGCGAGTCCTGGCAGCACCCTGAGCTTCTCTTACCTCGCCCATCTCTGGGTTTCACCGCAACCTGCAAGGGAGAAGGAACAAGGTCAGCATTAACAAAGCACTTACCTGGGCAAGCAGCGCTTCGATCGCTCATCACTCTGGAACATCACCGCAACCTGTACAAAGAAGAGAAGAGAACACAGGTTAGCAATTAACACCAATAAACAGCGCAGCACTCTGGTCTTCGCCATCGGCGCAGCAATTCCGAGATCGCAACCATCCCTGTGAAAACAAAAAGAGACACTGTTAGGGAACAGCATAGTTGAGCAAGACACCGAGAAGACAGAGAAAACGAAGGGAAAGAAAGAGACAGAATAAAGACGGAAAAGACATTATAATTCACCTGGAAGACAGCAAGCAGAGTCGCAGTCACAGCCGGTCTGGACTCGACATAAGGGCACACGGACCAGTGAAGCAACTAGGTCCACGGAACGCCCGCACCAACCACGTGCCCCTGCACAGAGACGCAGGACAGAGAGTTCAACGCACAAAAACCTAAGGTGAGCAATAACCCCAGGGGAGGGGATTTGGACAAGAGAGAGGTGGGAGTCCACCCATCACAGAACCAGTATCTTAACCCTCCATTCTCCTGTTATAGGCGCTACCCAATGTCTGGCATATAACCAAGCAGAGAGGGGTCTGGGATAGCGCTTAGACCTCCATCCAGTATCGTGTGGCATCCCTGTGGATACCAGGTGAGCGTAACAGAGTGGTTCTCGCCCAATCTGTTAGAGCATGTGGCACAGTTAAATGTAAAATTGCATTGTGTGCCAGAAATGTACTTCAAGGCACACTTTGCAAACAGTGAGAGCAGTAATTCCAAGCCCCAAAGTCCCCTTTCAGCATCTACATATATATTATTTGGATATGCTGCAAACATGCAACGGCTACAGATATATGCTGGTTGTAGTATGTCCGTTTTCTAAATGGATCGAGGAAGGTCCATGCACGCACCCTGACACCTCATGTATCACCAAGTTCCTTGTACGTGAGGTGTTCCCCAGGTGGATGGTGTGCGATGTTTTGCGGTCTGGCAATGGACCATATTTTGTAAATGAGTTGTTTGAACAGATATTTTTCCTATTAGGTATACACATATGTTTTCTTTCACTTATCACTCACAGGCAAATGGCATCTGTGAGAGATTAAACTGATTATTAAAGGAGAGAATAGCAAAGCTTAAAATCACCTTGAAAATGGGTGGCTATATTGCCTGCCCCTTGCCCTATATGCCCTGAGAAATAAACCTGCCTCAGATCACCATCTAATTCCTCATGAGTTGGTGACTGGATTCTGTACGAGACCCCCCTTACTCCTCCAACTAGGATAAGAACTGATGCCCACAGTGTAGCAAAGACATTCGGTGATTAGATGCATGATTACCTAACAACAATGACTGCAAGTATTTCTGTCCTGTCTCAACAGATCAAGAACCAAAGGGAGGGGTCAAAAAGAAGAAACAAAGATAATCAATCTCTTGAAACAGAAGAATTGCTAAAGCCCCCACGTGCTGGTACGTAAATTCATACGCACCTGGAGTATGCCACGCTTTGAAGGGCCATATGAAGTGGAAGAAGTTAGCCCCACAGCTGTAAAATTAAGTGGATGAAGAGCATGGCTACAGCTACACGACATCAAACCCTATGAATGCTAAACAACGACCCCTCCTGCAGCTGCCCACAGTGAAGCAACAGAAGAAGGTCTGCGTGTGCTGACCCATTCAAGTGAAGCAAGAGACTGGAGGGGGGTATCTGTACTTCTGCCATCCATATGGCAGAGTAGAGGCACAGAGCACCCCAGCCAAGGTTCTCTATAGGGTAGCAATATATGAGCAACCAAGGCTTAAGCTCTCGGGAGGTGATGCAGGCTGGTTATTAAGCACAGTGAGTCCCAAGCCCCCACAAAGGAATGTCCACACACTATGTTATGTGCTAACACAGTTCTTTATATAGAAATAAGTTTCAGAGATATATATACACTTAATTACACACTTTGTACTCTGGTAATTCTAATATGGCAAATATATACAATGTCTATGTGGTACCACCCTTATCTTTAGATTCCTTTAAAATGCATCAACAGGTGACAGTTATTATGTAGCATGCAAATCATGAAGTAAGGTGTATCAACATAAAGCATAGGAAGGAAGGCAAGTTAGGTTAAACAATGGCAGCATGTTTTCTTTAACTACTAAGACACAATTCTGAGTGAGGATCCTCCCACCTGGGTAACCTGTAATAAAAGGGTTAACCAGCTCAATCCATAAAGGCTTAATAAGTCTTGTCTTCCTAGCCAAAATGTTCAACCACCCCAATGTACCTGGGATGGAAGAGTTTCTTCGATGATTCATTGACAGATCCCTCGAGGGTGGACTCCCTTTAAAGCAGGAGCCACAGGGCATTGAGATTCCTCAAAGAAAAGTGGAACACTGGCAATCGAGACATCAGCTTGGATCTTCGCGGTGCTCTTTGACGATCGTTCAAGAAAGTCCTGGGAAGATGAGGCATGCGGTCCACCTCGATGCAAAGGTTCAGTGCTGCAAAGTAGACTCGTTGATGGATGTGGGCCTAGCAGCGGACGGTGGGTGTCGGGAGATGCTTTGGCGGTCCTCTAGCCTGTCGGTGCTGCAGCCGCAGCAAGTACCTCATGATAGCTTTGGCGATCGGAACTCGACCACTGGCTTGACTTCGGATCTTCACTCCATCCGTGTCCTCGGGATGTCTTTGTCGGCTTCGGGTGGTGGGAAACCCACCGGCGGACTTTCTTCAGTAGCCTGCGACTAATACTTTCTCTGGCGGGACAAAGTGGTCGACGGTGATGGCAAGGGAGCCCTCTGTCAAATGTTCTTAGGCAAAGGTGGAGCTTTCGCGGGTCTGGTCATCAAGCAGCACAGCGTCAAGGTGTCCCCGCTTCTGTGTGACAGGCTTCGACTAGCTTCCAGCATTTACAAAAATCTTCCGAACCCTGGTCGACGGCAATGGACTTCGATGGCGTCGATGTCCCGGCGCTTCTCTTCAGGATTCTCAGCGGAACCCTTCTCCGGTCGACAGCCTTTCAGGACTCGCTTCAAGGGTGCCTCAATGAAGAGCAGCTTTCTGCACGATGTTCCCTCGTAGCTCGGGGAGAGGTCTCCTAGCCAGGTCCTCTCTTGAATCAGTCCTTGACAAACTCAGCAGCTTTTAGCTTTCATCTAAGGAAATGCAGCAGCAATTCTTCTTCTTCCAGCTGGGCTTCAAGGATGAGCTTCAAGTTTCAACTTCAGCTTCTGAACAAATTGGTAAGTGAGAGGTACCCAGACATACACATCGGTCCCTCATTCACTCTGCCTGAGCCAGGCTCAGACAGCCAATCACAAAGAAGGGCATTCATGCAGGCAGGCAGCCAATCAGGATTACATGCATTCAGGCTTTTCACTTCCACCCAGACACCCATAACAAGGAATGTGGTTTGGGGCAAACATCCAGTCATGCAGCACACCACACTGCATTCATGTCGGTTTTAGGCAGGGCTGTCTAATTCATTGTGTCACACACACAGAAACCAGACACCCATAACATATAATGCATATTGACCACACACTCTATTCACACAGGTCCCGCCCCAAGGGTGTACCCACAACATAGAGTTACTGCGTAGGCTCCAGCCAGTCTTCCCTGGACTTCCCCACAATACCATATATGGTTCTTCCACCCAACAGCCAGTCAGGGGAAGGGACAGAGTCAGGGCTTCCCAGGACTTTTGGAAAACAAGGTAACAGGCAACAGAATACAAACCATCTAGTCTTCTATCAGGAATCCACTGATTCCTATGGCAGGGCCTAGGTATCCCAAAATGGAGGATACACAGACCACCTGTCACATTCAGCATGGAGCTGCCACCAGCCCATACCCTAGGACAGTTGCGCACTTTATAAATGGAAATAAATAACTAAACAAATATACAAGGGGTACAGGGTTGCGCTTCCACCCATGGGTGTTACACTCTACCCCCGGTCTTACCTGTTCGTCCTTTGTCGCATTCTTCTTTGAAGGTTTCTCTGTCTTCTGGGATGTCCGGGACTTGTACAGGCAAAGCTTTTTTTGCAGCTGGGGAGCAGGTGTGAGTGGATCCAGGTCACCTGGCCTAAGCCCCGGCCACTTGGTGCCTTCCTGGTTGCTGCTCTTTTTCACCACGTAGCAAGCCCCGCTCACCTGGTGCCTTCCTGGTTGCCGCTCCTTTTCACCAATTAGCAAGCCCCGCCCACCTGGTGCCTTCCTGGTTGCCGCTCCTTTTCACCACTTAGCAAGCCTCGCCCACCTGGTGCCTTCCTGGTTGCCGCTCTTTTCCCTACTTAAGAAGCCCTCCAGCCTCTTCTCCTTTGCAGCTGGGGAGCAGGTGTAAGTGGATCTAGGTCACCTGGCCTGAGTACCACCCACCTTCTTAGCCCTGCCTCTTCCTTCCTGCTCTTAACTCTTAGATCAAGGGCGTCTCTCACCCGGGCGTCCAAAGTGAAGGGCAGTCAAAGAAAAGGGCAATTCCTGTTTGGACCTGTTCGGACCAGGAACACCCAGGACCCGAGCCCCTGCTAAAACAGCAGGTAAGCATGCACCAACATGTGTTTACACCCTCTATCCCCACAGGTCATCCCCACCCTCTACGGTCCCCCCGTGTTGTTCCCTTCTCCCCCCCCCTTCCTGCACACAGGAGTCTGTCCTGATACATTCTGGTTTCACCATCACCACCTTGTGGCCAATGCTGGATTTGACTTTTATGGACTTCATTGATTCACGGTGCTTCACTCTTTCTCAACGCTCATGCTGGACTTCCTTTGCATCTTGTACTCATGGGGGCCCTGAATCATGATGTTCCCATGTTCATCTTGTATCCAGTCTTGCAACATTAGGTGTTACTACTGACTTCTGCAATTGTATTCGCTCTCCCCTCTTGCTTCTCCACTCTTTTTGACTGCTTACTCTCTGTTCTATACCCCCCTCTCCCTTTTCCTATCTCCTCCCCTCCTCCCCTTACTTTATCTGTGCACTTACTCTATCAGAATTGTCCCTGGACCTAGTATGATAGCAACCTCGTCTGTCGCTCCCCCATCCCCTTACTGACCCCCCCTCCCTCCAGCACTATCTGAAACGTTGTCAGGCCTAGTACGATAGTTGCTTGTTTTGTTCCTCCCCTACCTTTCTGCACCCCTCTCCCTCACCTTTTGTTTTCCTCCGGCTCTACCAGAAATGTCGTCAGGCCTAGTACGCTAGTTGCCTGTCTGTTTCCATTTCCTTCCCACTCTCCCCCTCCCTTCCTTATCTATGTATTAGCACTTGCACTATCTGAAATGTCGTCAGGCCGAGTACGATAGTTAACTTCACATCCTTACTGTTCATGGCCTGTAAGAATGTCGCTGTATTTTCCCTTGTTCCCTCCCTTGCCTTGAAGTGCTTTGAAACACATTGTGTATAGGCGCTATATAAATAAACTATCATATCATATCATATCATATCATAAGGCCGGTGGTCCTCAGTATCCAGCGTGGAACGAGAGCAGACTCAGAGGAAGACAAGAGTTCAGGATTCCAGGAAGGTAAGAGCAGTCAATGTCTGGGAATAAGCACGGAACCAGGGAAGGGAAGCACTACTCGCAAGTATTGAGATGGAGTTGCGAGCGCGGAAGCATGGAAGGGGGGCCCAGGAAGGAATGCGCGGACGGCCTTGGAGAAGGCAACAGGCCGCTTCAATAATCCAGGAATGAAGTAAAGGGAATATGGATGGTATAGGACAATGATACGAGGAAAGGAAGGGAACGATGAACACACTAGCTGCAAACTCGAAAAGGAGTGTTGCGACGCAGGGGTGTGCCCGTTTTCTAGGAAGCCAGGGCTCTGGCGTAAACGCTAGAGTGCAGCGTGGCTGATGCGACAGCCATGTCGAGAGAAGAACGGCTCCAGAGGTCCGGTGCACCATGGACCAGGAAGTCCAGAAGGGGTGTAAATGGCCAGTCATGACAGCATGCCCCTCCTAAAACCCGATCCACCGGGTTTACCCAGATGAGCTAGATGGAATTTCCGCACTAAGCGAGGGGCATTCATGTTGGAGAGTGGTTCCCATGTTCATTCGCTGGGAGGATATCCTTTCCATTCCACTAAGTACTGTAGCCAACCTCTTCTATATCTAGAGTTGCAAATCCTGGAAACCTCAAATTCAATCTGATCGTTGACGAGCACTGGGTTAGGTCAATGAGCTGATCTGGTGGATGCAATATAAGGTTTGAGCAGAGAAGTGTGAAACACAGTATGAAACCTCTTGCAGGAGTCTGGTAACTGGAGTCGATATGCCACTTGGTTGATGACCTCTTTGATAGGAAAAGGCCCATAGAATTTGGGGGCCAGTTTATTAGGATGCAGATGTCGAGGCAGGAGTTTAGAAGACAACCAGACCTTGTCACCAAGTCCATAGACAGGAGCAGGTCTCCGTTTAGCATCAGCATGTCTTTTGACATGCATTATGGCCTTTTCTAAATGTTCCTTAGCATCCCTATGTGTTGTGACCAGTCTTTCAATCCAGGAATCGACCGATGGAACCGGGGTGGAATGAGGTAGGATTGTTGGCAGAACAGATGGATTGAAACCTTGGCTACAAAAGAAGGGGCTTGTCTTAATAGCAGAATGATCAGAATTGTTATAGGCGAATTCAGCTACTGGAATTAAGATCGACCAATCATCCTGGAAATTGGCTGAAAAAAACTGCAAGTATTGTTCTAGGGTCTGATTTACTCGCTCTGTTATCCCATTAGTCTGGGGGTGGTATCCAGAAGACAAGGCACTTTGGATGCCCAGCATGTGGCATAGGTGTTTCCAGAATTGTGAAATATATTGACGACCACGGTCTGAAATGATCTTGGAAGGGAGGCCATGTAGTCTGAAGATGTGCTTCAGAAATATACCTGCCATTTCTTGTGCTGAAGGCAACTTGTACAATGGGGTAAAATGAGCCATGTGGGTGAATAGATCGATGGTAACCATAATGGTAGTAAACCCTTTGGAAGGGGGCAGTTCCACAATGAAATCGGTGGCGATTACTTCCCAAGGACAATCTGGCAATGTGGGTTGATGGAGAAGACCTGCAGGTTTCCTATTATCTGACTTATTCTGGCTGCAGACAGGGCAGGCTTGGACATATGTCCTTACTCCATCAATCATGTTAGGCCACCAGAATTGTCTCTGAATATGGCGAAGAATAGCAGTAACGCCTTGATGCCGGGAATGGAAGGTATCATGACAGAGGTTTATGATCTTGGTTCGGAACTTGTTTGTGGGTACTGCCAGTCTTTTATCTTTGAAGAGGTAACCATCTTCCGTGACTAAGGACCATTGTTTTTTCCTGATGTAATCCTTCCAGAGATCAGAAGATAGTTTTTCAGCACAGACCTTTTCCAATAAGGAGTTGGGTTGAGCCACGAACTCTGTGTCAGGGAACATCTTCGGAAAGGCACGGGCCTCCACTGGCTCATAATCAGGGCACCTGGATAAAGCATCTGCAATTACGTTGTTAGTTCCTGGGACATGATGTATCCGAAACTGATACTGGGTGAAAAAATAGGCCCAACAAGCTTGGCGACTGTTTCTGCATTCTAGGGATTGTAGAATCTGTAGATTTCTGTGATCGGTTCGCACTTGAACAGGAAATTTGGCACCCAGGAGTAAATGGTGCCACTCAGTAAAGGCTTGCCGGATGGCAAGCAATTCTTTCTCTAGAACTGCATAGTGGATCTCACTGGGAGTTAAAGTTCGGGATAGATAGGCGATGAGATGTCCGCTTTGTCCTCGGATTCTTGTTTTAGGACAGCACCTATTGCATGATCTGAGGCATCTGATTCTACCAGGAAGGGTTTATTGATATCCGGTTGAGCCAGAATGGGACCTTGAGTAAATCTCTGTTTTAGCTCCTGGAAGGCTGCCTCTTGAGCTTCGGACCAAATGAAAGGAATGTCCTTCTTCAACAATGCGACTATCGACTGTACAATGTCAGAGAAGGTGGGAATGAATTTCCGGTAAAAGTTGGCAAGTCCCAGGAAGGATTGAATCTGTTTTACTGTTGTAGGGGCTTGCCAGGAAAGGATAGACTCAACCTTGGAGGGGTCCATTTCGATTCCCTTTGCACTCAGAACGAACCCGAGGTAATGAACTGTTTGGGTGTGAAATATGCATTTCTCTGGTTTAACCAGGAGTTTGTTCTCTCGTAGGCGTTGTAAGACCGATGTCACATGTTCCTGATGTAAATGGAAATCATTGGAATAGATCAATATGACGTCCAAGTACACTATGACAAAGAGCAACTACATATCCAAAAAGACTCTGTCCATGAATCGCTGAAACACCGCAGGGGCGTTTGCAAGACCAAATGGCATTACCAGGTATTCAAAATGTCCAAAGGGGGTCCTGAAAGCGGTCTTCCACTCATCACCTTCCCTTATCCGGATGAGATGGTAGGCACCTCGTAGGTCGAGTTTAGTAAAGATTACAGCTCCCCGAACGGCTTCCAATATGTCGAATATGAGCTGTAGAGAGTAACGATCCTTAAGGGTGCATTGGTGAAGTTCCCGATAGTCCAGGCAGGGTTGAAGTTCCTTAGTGTCCTTCTTGGGCACGAAAAACAAAGAGGCACCGGCTGGAGACTTGAAAGGTCGAATGGTTCCATTGGCAAGGTTGGTGTCCAGATACTCCCGCAATGCCCTTTTTTCAGGTTCGGAAAGAATAAACATTCTTCCAAATGGTATCACTGCAGAATCTTCTGTGTCGATTGCGCAATATTCTGGTCGATGGGGTGGTAGTGATTGAACAATAGCTGTTGAAAACACATCCGAGTATTGTTGGTAAATCTCAGGTACTTGGGAAATATTGGAGACACAGATGGATGGTCGTTCGAGGATCTGGGGTTCCATTGATACGTTCT
The DNA here is from genome assembly GCF_040938575.1 of Ambystoma mexicanum. Classification (NCBI taxonomy): domain Eukaryota; kingdom Metazoa; phylum Chordata; class Amphibia; order Caudata; family Ambystomatidae; genus Ambystoma; species Ambystoma mexicanum. The sequence continues at coordinate 542,034,204 of NC_090928.1, read as the reverse complement.
GTACCATGTTTTGGGATAAACAATGGGACGGGCAGAATACTGAGCCTTTAAATAAAGATCCGGCCTCCCAATTGATGTAAGGGTTGTGTTTTTGTAGCCAGGGCATTCCCAGAACCATGGGGTAATGTGCTGCCTTGATGATGTCAAAACAAAGCAACTCCTGATGATTGTTGATTGAGAGCAACAGTTCTGTGGTTTGCTGGGTTATGGGTCCCAAAGACAGTGGTTTCCCATCAATTCCTTCGACAGCTTGGATTGTACCCTTAGTTTCTCTGGGAATGTTGTGTTTCAAGGCCCATTCATGGTCCAAGAAGATTCCCATGGCACCACGGTCCACTAGGGCAAGGATGGAATGAGTCTCCTTATTGGCGGTAGATAAGGATGTTTGCAGGACCACCACGGTATTCAATCGGGGGCAATTTAAGGAAGGAGCGGAGGTGGAGCAAGTATCTTTCTCCCGAAGCTGGGCGCCGCTCAAGATCGGGAGCTGCCGTTTCCCGAACGCCTGGGTGGAGCGATAGGACAATTCCGTACAAGATGTTTATCAGAGGCACAACACATACAGAGCCCAGTGCTGATCCTACGCATCCTTTCTTGTGCAGATATTGGACCCCGTATGGAGCCCAATTGCATAGGCTCAGGATCAGGAGAGTGCGATGTGGTCGCTTCCTTAGGGCTAGGAAATTCCATGGAAACCTTTGGAGAAGCTGTTTTGGTTTTTCTCTTTTCCGCCTTTCTTTCCTGGATTCGAAAGTCTATTTAGAGGGACAAGTCTATCAGAGCCTGGAAGGAACTTGGACGGGCTACTCTGGCAAGTTCGTCCTTAATTTCGTCATTTAAGCCTCTGCGAAACGGGGTAAAACTTGCTTCCTGGGACCAATCGGCCTCTTTAACCAACTGCTTAAAGCGGTTACATAAGAAAGCATGTCTTGACTCCCTTGTTGGAATTCCAGGAGCCTTTCCTGAGCACTGTAAACCTATTCAGGACGATCAAACATGGTTTTGAAGGCTTCCACAAATCCGTGATAATTGTCCAGGAGTGGATCTGCAGCATTGACCAAAGGAGTTGCCCAGGCTAAGGCATTGCCCGAGAGATGAGCAATTATAAACCCCACCTTGGCTCGGGGCATGGAAAAATAGTAGGGTTTAAATGTGAAATGCACCAAACAGGAATCAAGGAAGGATCGCAGTGTCTTGGAGGAACCATCATACTTGTCCACTATGCCCCCTACCAGAGCACTTTCCTGTAACGCCGAATCCTGGGAAAGCACAAGTTGTTTTAATGCTGCATTTTCGGCTTTGAGGTTTTGAACCTCTGTTGTTAATTCCTGCATTCCTCTCATTAGGTCCTGGACTGCAGTCTCCATATTGAGCTCAGTATCAAGTTCTGGGCGTCTCAAATTGTCACACTCTATCCCCGGTCTTACCTGTTTGTCCTTTGTTGCTTTCTTCTTTGAAGGTTTCTCTGTCTTCCGGGATGTCCTGGACTTGTACAGGTAAGGCTGGTGGTCCTCTGTATCCAGCGTGGAACGAGAGCAGACTCAGAGGAAGACAAGACTTCAGGATTCCAGGAAGGTAAGAGCAGTCAATGTCCAGGAATAAGCACGGAACCAGGGAAGGGAAGCGCTACTCGCAAGTATTGAGATGGAGTTACGAGCACGGAAGCATGGAAGGGGGGCCCGGGAGGAATGCGCGGACAGCGTCGGAGAAGGCAACAGGCCGCTTCAATAATCCAGAAATGAAGAAAAGGGAATATGGATGTATCAGACAATGATACGAGGAAAGGAAGGGAACGATGAACACACTACCTGCGAACTCGAAAAGAAGCGTTGAGACGCGCAGCGCCGCGGGGGCATGCCCGTTTTCTAGGAAGCCAGGGCTCCGGCATAAACGCTAGAGCGCAGCGTGGCTGATGCGCCGGCCATGTTGAGAGGAGAACGGCTCCAGCGGTACGGTGCACCCTGGACCAGGAAGTCCAGAAGGGGCGTAAATGGCGAGTCATGACAATGGGTGCCATAAGGGTATCCCAAGGGTCTCTGTTCACCACAAACAAAAAAGGAAGAGCTGCACTGCCAGGGGTCCCATTGGACTTTATTTATTTGACTTGACAACACACAGGTAAACAGAGATGGTCACACAGCGACATCAATCCGCACTTCACAGAGTTCAAACTCTACAGTACAGTGTTGAGATTCCGTATAAATCACATTGGTTGGATTCGAGACTCCACAGTGGGATCAGGACTAATGGAGACACAATTCACAGGACGGCACTATTTAGGAGAGCAGGAGGGGGAAGAGGATTCAGAATCTGAGTTTGAGGACAAAGCAGACATGTAACTGCGGAATTGGCGCCAGATATCTCTTGGTCTTGAGTGTGGATGTTGTAATACACCCCAGACCTCCTCGGTATCATGCGCCCAGGTGACTGTCCTGAGCCACTGTGCAATCGTGGGTGCCCTAGGATGAAGCCAGCACAGCAATATGCAGCGTACAGCCAGAACCATGCAGGGTCCTGCCAGCCTCCTAGAGTCACGTCCCAACTGGGGAAAGTCGTGGAAGAGACAGCGCACTGGACGGGGGTTTATAGTGTGATCCAGTATGGCCGACAATGTGGAGCATATTTCGGTCCAGTATTGTGTTAGATGTGGGCAATACCAGATCATGTGAATGTAGGGTGCTTGGTTGGTGCCACATCTGGGACAGCTAGGAGGGGATTTGTGGAACATATGATGCAGTCTGGTTGGCGTGTGATGATATCTGTGCAACACATTGAATTGTATATGTAGAATTATAGGAAACATCATGGGTGCGAGCGCACATTCGGGAACAGCGTTCATCGGTGATCTCAATTCTAAGATCTTCTTCCCACCTGAGTCTCAGTTTGGTGAAGGAGGGGGCAGCTCTGGTCTGTAGTAGGTTGTAGAGCCTTGACACTTTCCCTCTAAAGGAACCGTAGGAGCAGAGCTCTGCAAGTATGGGTTCATCAGGTGGCAGCGTGGGGAAGTTGGGGTTTCTGGCCTTGAGATTCTTCCAAAGGGAAGAGTATTGTAGCCATGCTGAAGGCTTCCTTTTAAGGGAGAGAGGGAGGTCTGCCCATTCCAGGAAGTTGCCCTGTTCATAGGCATCGCGGAGTGTCATGAAGCCTGCATCAGCCCAGCAAGATACAATGGATTGTGGGATGTATTGGACATCCGGGAAGAAATTCCAGAGTGGGAGGTCGCCATGGAATGGATGATGTGTGGCGACCGTTGTCCAGATCTTGGTAAGTGCTAAGGATGTGCTAACAACGGGGTCTGAGGACGAGGGAGCCAACCGTTCGGTCGCTGGCCTTTAGTTTCTCTAGCAGGACATGTGGGGGGGGGTCTATAGTGTTGAACTAATAGGAAGCAAATTGAGATTGGGCTACCACCCAGTACCTGATGAAGTCAGGGGCGCCAAACCCACCTAATTCCTTAGGGGTGGTCAGTGTTGTGAGTTTGAGGCGGACTGCACCGGAATGCCAAAGAAAGGTGTTGGTTATGTGGCGTAGCGACTTGAAGAACCCATCGCCTGGCCATAAGGGAAGATTGGTGAATCGGTAGAGGAGTTCAGGTAGCACTACCATTTTAAGTATTCCGATTCTACCCGCTAGTGAGATGGGGAGCTTAGTCCAGCTAGCAGTTTTTGAGGCCAGGTTTGTGAGGTAGTTCTGGTAGTTGTCGTCGTGCAACGTCGCTATGTGCCGGGAAACTACCACCCCAAGGTAAGTGATGCTGGATTGAGAACAAGTGAATCCCCTTAGATCAGAGGGTGGTTGCGTGGAGTCTGTAAGTGGAAATGGGATAGATTTAGAACAGTTTACTTTCAAACCAGATATGTGTCCAAATCGGGCTACATCACTCAGAATCAGGGCCAGATTGGTTTCTGGGGAGCGGATGTACAGGAGGGCGTTGTCAGCATATAAGGAGACAATATCAGCCTGGCCCGCCGCGCGTAATCCTCTGTGAGAGTGTGATTGGCGCATCATGTCAGAAAATGGTTCCACGGCTATGGCGAATATTAGAGGGGAGAAAGGGAATCCCTGTCGTGTCCCTCTGGCTATTTGGATGGGGGTGGGGCACCTGTCTTCTGCGCGGACCCTGGCTGATGGGCCTTTGGATTGATCCTACTGATCACATTGAAGAGTCTTCTCAGGTTCAGGGATGTGGAACTACCTGGGACAAATCCCGCCTGATCAGGGTGAATGATGTGGGGCATGACTGGAGCGAGTCGGTTGGCCAGTAGTTTAGCGTATATTTTAATGTCACAGTTAATTAGGGAGAGGGGCCGGTATGAGCCGCATTGGGTGGGGGGTTTGCCAGATTTGAGAAGGACTGTTATCATTGCTTCTCGGAGAGAGGGGGGAAGTATGCCTTTTTCACACGCCTCCTCCCACAGGGCCAGTAAGTGTGGAACCAGGTAAGATTTGTAATGCTTATAAAAGTCCATGGGAGGCCATCCGGACCAGGGGCTTTACCTGCCGCCAGCGACTCAATGGCTTCAGTGAGTTCTTCAGGAGTAAAGGGTCTCTCCAGGGAAATTCTGGCTTCAGTGGACAGGACCGAGAGAGGGAGGTTTTCTAGATAGGAGTCAATTTCTGAGGTCTGGGGGCCTTCAATTTTCGAGTACAGGGAGCTATAAAATGATACAAATTCTGAGTTGATGTCCTGTGGTGAGGTAGCTAGTGTCCCATCGGGCCTTTCTATTGCTGGTAAGTTGGGGGCTCCAAAATCCCGGCATATCAATCTGGCTAGCATGCGGCCTGGTCGCTCTCCCTCTCCATACTTCCTCACTGATTGAGGATTATCTAGGAATTTAGCTTCTCATTCTGCAAGGTCGCGGAACCTGTCTAGCTCCAACCCTATCGATGCTAGTGTGTCTGGGGAGTGATCCTGGGCATATTGGGTCTCTAGGTTAGTTAGGGACACTTCGCTGTCAGCGATATCTGCACGGATACCTTTCAGGATGCCGCTCCCTTTGGATACGGTGACACCCCTAGTATATGCTTTAAAGGATTCCCAGAGGGTGGCTTGTGATTGCACAGAGTTCGTGTTAATCTCAAAGAATTCTTCGATGGAAGATTCGAGTTCAGACGCAAAGGTCTGATCAAGGAGGGTATGGGGTCACATTCTCCACTGTCTCGTTTTATCATAGTCTTGGCCCCAGTTCAGTGAGATAGTCACTGGTGAATGGTCTGATAGTGTTCTGGGGAGGATAGCCAGATGGGACAGGTACCTGATCAATATGTCTGATATGAGCCATCTGTCAATCCTAGAGTATGAGTCGTGCAGTGAGGAATAATAGAAGTATGTGCGGGAGTCAGGGTACATAAGTCACCAAGCATCTACCGCTGCAAGTCGAGGTAGAATTGTAAGAATCGTGTGGGCTGCCCTAGAGAGCTGGCGAGGTCTAGAGCCCGATCTGTCCAGGTTGGCGTCTAGTATCATATTAAAATCGCCACACCATATGATCGGTACAAGGGGGTAACTGTCCAGGACAGAGGCCAGGTGCAGGTAAAAGTCGGGGTCATCAATATTTGGCCCATATATATTCATTATGGCTACCTCCTGGTTTTGCAATTTGCCTATAACGAGTGGATATCTCCCAAGCGGGTCTATATGTGAATGGTAGCATGAGAACTTAAGATTCCTGTGTATTAGAGTAAGGGCGCCTCGACTCTGGGTGGAGTAATTAGTGTAGTACCTCTGGGGTCCCCACTGTTTGGCAAATCTTTTGCATTGTTCAGATTGGGCATGGGTCTCTTGTAGGCGTAGGATTTGTACGCCGTGGCGTTCAGCATAGAGTTGTATCTGCCGCATCTTTTTGTAGTTGCCTAGGCCCCTTAAATTCCAGCTCATGAAGGTTAAGCTGCTATCTACCATTTGTGCGGAGGTGTTGACTGGGTTTTTGCCTATGAGTTAGTAGTAGCCAATGCCAAATCGGCTTGTGAGGGTGTGTCACCCCATCTGTGTGCCTGTGGTGTACAATTGTGGTATGTGTGGCATCTCCAGTGGTTGTCAAGACTTTTTCAACATAACATCCCGTTCCCCCCTACCCACATCCCTCCCCCAACCAGAGGAATGGTACCCCAACAAAACCATAACAACAGGAAACTTCTCGGCATCAGCGCCTGGGGGCCTGTTAGCTGGCCTGGCGATGACGCAACGGACTAGGGAGAGTGCGAGGATATTTCCAGTACTGTAGGGTTATTCAGTGTGTTTAGTATAGGCCGTGTGTGTAGTGGATCAATGGTTAACAACAAGGGAGCAACAGCAACCTATTAATGCGTTCCCGTGAGGGATAATGATAACCCAGAATATCTGTAATCATTATCAGGTCTCCGGCATCACGACCTGCGGTCTGTGAATCGGCCTGACATTACTGCTTTCAACTGGGAAGACATTAGGAAATCATTTGTTACTAAACCCCATGAGTCTGTGTGGCAGGTGAGGGCCACATACTATAGGATCAACATAACAAGAGATAACAAACTGATAACCAATGTACCCTTGCGGGGCATAATCGCTACCATGAGCAGAGCCGCATGCGGGTCCGCTGCTGGTATAGGCATAGTCGGTAACAACAAAACAACGTACAATTCACTGCATAGATGGGTGGGATCAGTTGGGGAAATGTTTGTCGATAAACTTTGAGGCCTCTTCCGGGATTGTGAAGAAGAACTTTTGATTAGAGTGTTCGATCCTTAATTTTGCAGGGAATAGCATTGAGTATTTAACCCCTAAATCTCTGAGTCTCTTTTTTACAGCCAGAAACGTTTTGCGTTCTTGCTGTACAGCAACGGAGAAATCCGGATATAGATGGATCCTCGCAGACCCAAGGAGCAACTCCCCTTTAATCCTGGCTGCCCGTAGAAGGGCATCGCGGTCACGGAAGTTTAAAATTCTAGATATGATGGGCCGTGGAGGAGCACCCGGTCTGGGTTTTGCGGTCAGGGAGCGGTGGGCCCTTTCAACTGCGAACTGAAGGGAGAGTTTCAGTTTGTCCAGGAGTGTTAGAAGAATGCGTTCCACATAGTCTTCCATGGGTTCCATGATATTGTCCTCGGGTATTCCGACAATGCGCAGGTTATTTCGTCTCGAGCGAGGTTCGAGATCGTCATTTTTCTTCTCAACTGCCAATACCCGACTGGAGAGCGCTGAAACCACTGCGTGGAGAGAGCCCAGATCGTCTTCAGTTGCCCCCACCCTTGTTTCAATTTCGGCGACTCGACCGTCCGTCTTTTCGATGTGCGCTTTTATAGAGGAGATGGTGCCATTCATATCATCGAGTTTAGTGTGCAATGTGGTGAAGCCCTCCCGCATATACTCCAGCATCTTCTGTGAGTCATCTGGGGCTGTAGGGGCCGAGGTGGTGGGTGTCTCCTCTGTAGTCTCAGCCGCTGACCTGGAGAGTGTTTTCGTAAACATATTTACTGAACTTTGTTTTTTCCCTGCACCCGCGCCTTTAGTCATGGTGATGATGAGTTAAGGGGTTCCAGGAGCAAGGGTGAGTGTGAGTGGTCAGAGGATTTGGAGTTCCTTGATGACGATTGCTGGAATAGGGGTATCTGGGCAAGTGGTTGTGCAGTTATTCTGTTACCTAAGTCTGTATAGAGGCCCCTGGTTTCGCTGCGTCCCCAGACTTCCTTTTAGTATGTGGGTGTGTGCCGCGGTAGTAGCCTCTAAGTACTGACCCTCTGTCAATTCAGCGCAGATGGCGACATCCCAATGTAGTCAAACCATTCCCGCATCAGCAGTAATGGGGGAACCCCTAGTAGAAGTCTGGTGAGCTTGCTGATGGTGTATGTTGATGGAGCCTGCCGTGTGCAGGCTAGGTTCTGGTGATCTAGCTGGACCGTGTCAACAGTCGGGCCCCGTGGACCAGGGAGTCTTGGTGTTGTTTGGGGCTTATAACGCTGATTTAGTAAAGATTTACCCTCCACCCTAGTTCAATCACAGGCATGACATTGGCTCCTATGTTGCACCTATATTAATTTTTGCTAATTGTTGGCCTCGGAGGGGGGCCCCCAGTGGGAACCCAGTTCCAGGTGACTCTACGATGGCAGCATCCACGGGGGCCCGCAACTTGATTGCCAGGTGTTGGTGGTGCACTGGGAAAGTGCACAGGGGCCGGTTTCTCTGCCCAAGGTCCAGAAAATCACCACAATGCCCTGGGCTCCTGGAGGGGATTGATCTGCACCCAGTGGATGGCCCCGCGCGGCACCACCCGAGGAGGGCCGCAGCAAGCGTTAATTTCAAAAGTTAAGGAGGAGAGACCCTCCAGAGTTCAGGTACATGCCTTGTAAGGGCTCCCCAGGGTGCCCGGGTCGACAGTGCCCTGGAGCGGTATGGGCCCACTCCCGCGACTGCCACCGATCGCCCCCATATGACCGGGGGGGGACAGCCAGAGTCCACCACCGCCAGAGCTGGCAAAGCAGCGCAGAAGGGGCGGCCAGTCTTCGCCCCCCCCGAGCGTCCCACCTTACCCTGCGATAGTCCCAGCAGTATCAGGAGTAGGGCGGCAGGAGGGGGGGCGGCGAGTAGCTCACCAGCACGGGACTGGTGGTGACGGCGCAGACCACTCACGCCACCTGGGTCCACAGCGCAGGTGGGCACCGGGTCTCACAGGATTAAGCTTCTGGTTGGTGGGGGCAGGCTGCAGTGGTCCCCGGGCAAAGGCGCCCCGGGGGCCTGGGTGAGTTGATGGGGCAGTGCACAGTGCAGGCGCAGGCCCGGCGCGTTCTTCGGGCTGGACACCCCTCGCCCACTCAGGCCGGCGGCGCCGGGACACCTGGTAATTAGGCGAGCCGCGGTCTCCGGAGCCGCAGCGCGGGTCAGGCTAGATGTCCGCCGCCCAGGCTCCCCCAGCGGTCACAGCAGCTCTCCCAACTCAGTAACTTGGCAGAGATGTGGAGTGTGGCTTCCCACATATGCCACGTCAAGGAGGTATGATAGAACTGTACCAGCGAGGTAAGATTAGAGGGTATGTGCTCTCCTTGTCCGGAGCTCGCCACTCAGGCTGCCATCTTGCTTCGGCGCAAAAGCGCCCCCCCATTGGACTTCTTTGAAGAAAAAAACACAGAACAAACATGATGAGGCAGTACAGGACAAGGACATGGAGGAAGCACTGTCCCTCCAATGCATTTCCAGAATCACAGTCGCCCCCCCAGACTGAGGTTAGGGTGGTCTAATCCCACGAGATTGACACCCTCATCCAGATGGTCAACATACCTTCTAGAAAGGCCATCTGAATTATCATGGGGGTCATTCCGAGGTTGGAGGTAAGGGATTACCGGCGCCTGTAAGGGCACCGATGGCGATAATCCCTTACCTCCGTATTCCGAGTTCCCTTTGCGGGTCCCTCTTTACCTCCTGCTTTTAGCAGGAGTAAATTACGGGACCCGCAAAGTGACCTTGGAGTAAATTACGACACCGTAATTTACGGTGCCGTAATTACCTCCTTCCCCATTCCCATTGAGCCCTATGGGGGCAGAAATGGGGGTGGGGAAGGGCTATGGTGAATGGGGAATTACCGGTCCATCCAACCTTGGAATGGACCGGAAATTACTCCATTCACCATGCCGGTATTCCATGGAGTAAATAGCTCCATGGTTGCCAACCATGGAGCTATTTACTCCATGGTGTAATCCTAACTCAGAATTAGGGCCCATGACTCTTCCCTGGTCTATGCTCAATAGGGAAGTCTAGCCCTTGCAGGCTAGTGGACCCCCTGAGCAGTTATGGGGTTTTACCCTTAATCTGCATAAGTCACTTTAAGGGCTTATGGTCAGTGTGGCCCTTGAAGGTAGATCCCGTAAGGTAAGGCCTAAAATGCCTAAGGCTCCAAACTATACTGAAACATTCCTTTTCAACACCTAAGTTCTCTACCTTTGTGTTGCCTACTGATGAAGATGATAGGATTTTCCCTCCCTTTCTCATGTAACTGGGACAAGACAGCTCCAATTCCAGTGTCACAGGTATCAATTTGAACAATAAAGGGTTTGTTGTAATCAGGAGTACACAACACAGGTGCCCTACACAGACTTTCCTTCAAGCCAGCTAAGGCACTCTGACAGTCTTCAGTCGAATTAACCTTCCACGGTTGCTTGGGCAATGTCAGAGCAGTCAGCCATGGTGCCATAGGTTTGCGTAGTGGGAGTATCCCAGTCATGTACATCATGTACCTTACTGATTGCTCAACATCTGTGTAATCTTATGTACTGGCATCAATGTCAATAAACATTAACTGGGCTTCATTACGAGTCCGCCGGTCCGGAATGCGGTGATTCCGTGACGACGGTGATACAGTGTCCGCATCTGCAAGGTTGCCGAAAGAGCAGCCGATTACAGCCTTTCTGTCGCACGCAGCACACCAACGCGGAAATGGTGTCACCGTCGCCACGTAAACACCCACGGAAATGGACATACTGACCCATAAAGCAGTGCAAAAACCGTGTCCGCCACCGTCCTCACGAACACGGAAACACCGGAAGCGGAAATACCATGACCGCGAAAACCGGAAAGAGAGAGGCGGCCATTATATAAACCACAATCCACTGCCATCCAGAGTCAGCACAGGCCAAATCACCACTCTGTGAAGGCAAAAAAGGACCACCACCATGGCAGCCAGGATCCCTGCACAAAGACAGCGGAAACAGCGCTTCAACGAGGCAGAGCTGACTGTACTAGTGGACCACAGTGTGCAGCATGCAGAAATGCTGTTCAGCGCTGACCAGCGCCGTGCAGTCCAGCAGCGTAGAAAGGAGGTGTGGGCAGAAGCTGCACGCAAGTGCACAGCAGTCGGTGTCACAACACACAGCGTGAAGGACTGCCACAAGAGGTGGGACGACCTCAGACTGAGGGTGCATAACCTCATTGCTGCACACCGGCAGCACAGCAGTGGCACAGGTGGAGGGCCTGCTTCACCACTAAGACTGCAGAAATGGGAGGAGCGCTGTCGCAGTGTCCTCCACCTTGAGGCAATACATGGCAATGGTGATGCAGAGCCAGGAGTGAGCCCACCTGCAGATGCCGGTAAGTGCACACATAACAATGCCATGAGTACTTGTTGAGCCCAGGAGTGCCCCAAAGGACCCACTCAGAACCCACTACCCACCCCCCAGTCAGGGCAGGAGTGCCCCAAAGGACCCACTCATAACCCCCCCCCAGTCTGGGCAGGAGTGCCCCAAAGGACCCACTCATTAGCCAGATGAGAAGCATCACCCCCACAATCCAAGGCCCTTCGACATGATCACAGTGCGTGACTGGGTACACGCAGAGACGCATGCACCTGAGTGCATCAACAGTCATATGCGTATAAATGCAAGTGCTCACTGATTGTCCTGTTTGATACATGTGATGGACCCATCAAGTACTAGCACACAACTAACAGCATGCCCTCTGTGTCCCCACAGCAATTTCAAGTGACAGAGACAACGCCGAACAGGCAAGGCAACGTGCACGTGGATAATGCAGCACCCCTGCCCAGGAGGAAGACGCAAGCTGCTCTGGAACTCAGCCACCAGCTGCATCTGGCATGGATGCAACAGCCAACGCCACCATCCCCATGCTGCCTGCTGCCACACAAGTGCCACGTCCACTCACCATGGCCATAGTTCCCATCCTTGAGGCTATCTGCACTGCGGAGGAGGCTGCATGCAGTGATAACAGTGCCCCAGCCATGCAGGCTGAAGTAGGGCCACAGGGGGAGGGGGACAACTAGGAAGACCTATCATCCCTCCAGGACCTACAGTTCAGCCCCCCCTCCATGCATAGTCCCATGAGGTCACCGACCCACTCCATGGCAGAGCTCAGGATCAGCAGGCCACCCTGCAGCTTGTTGAAAGGCACCTGGAGGAGTCCAGGCTGAAGCGGGAGGAGGCCAGGCTGCAGAGGGAGAGTTATAGCACCTCTGTGCATCGGATCTCCAGGGCCATTGGACGTGTTGCCACCACCATCGTGCCCTTGGCACGCCATGTCCGGGAGGGGCACAATAACACATCCACCATAGCAGAGTCCATGTTGCTTGCCCAGCAGGTGTATCTGGGACGTTTGCCAACACTGACACCAACAGTGCCGTCCACTAGCACCACCCCATCTATCTCTACCACTGCCAGCCCACGGAGGCGCTCAAGTCGCCTGACAGGGCCCTCTGGCAAGGATGCCCATGCGCAGAAGCGCACACGCAAATAATGCCATGTGTGTTTGGCTGTGCAGGAGACATTCATAGACACAATGTGTGTATGGGGGTGGGTACGTTTGGGTGGTGGGGGAGGTCCATTAGGGGGTTAGTAGTTTGGGGCTTGGTTGGGGGTGGGTACATTTGGGTGGTGGGGGAGGTCCATTAGGGGGTTAGTAGTTTGGGGCCTGGTTGGGGGTGTGTACGTTTGGGTGGTGGGTGGGCACAGGTTTACAGCTTCCCTACCCAATGCCCCTCCTTTCCTGTTTTCCAGTTTTATTTAAAATATATCACCTTTGAGAAATTCAATAATGAGTGGACATCCGTCATTTCATTTGCAGTCAATTCATTTATTAACTGGCATCGTCATATCCATGCAATGCTGTCAATGTGCAGTCTCTTAGAAGTAAAAGCGAATGAGTGCTCGTTGGCCATCTTGTGCACCCCGGCAGGGGGTGGAGCCATCCCATCCCCATCCCCATCTTCAGCTCCATCATCATCCTCTGTGTCTGGGGGCAGTGGAATGTTCCTGCGCATGCACAGATTGTGCAGCATGGCACACACAAGTGCAATTTTACCCGTCTTCACTGGGCTGTAGAGCAGTGATCCACCAGATCTGCTCAAACAGCGGAACCTGGCCTTCAGTAGGCCAAATGTCCTCTCAATCATGCCACGTGTGTGGACGTGTGCCCTGTTGTACTCCTCCTCATGCCGGTTCCTTGGCATCCGTACAGGCGTCATCAGCCATGGCATGAGTGCATATCCAGCATCACCTACATGGGATGTAAATGTGGGGGACATGTCATGTTTGTGGTATCATGTCTTGATCAGATGCAGTGCAATCTTGTGTCATCATTCATTCATCCATATGGGCCATGCAGTGGTCGGACCGGTGGGCGATTACCATTCCTGGGTCATTGTTGTCGACGTTGGCTTTTGGACATTGACCAACAACTTGCTGTGCATATGTAGTTGCCCTTGCGGACAATAGTGGTTGGTAAATATGGCATTGTGCAGTGATGTACACACATGGCGGAGTCAATCAATAGACTGTGATGATGTGGTCGATGCAGGATGTCTCATGTGCAGGCATCATGTGCCTTGTGGGGCAGTGGTGCATAGTGTGTGTTAGGCAGAATCCTGTGCAGTGCCCTTAGGGACCACTACACACAATTAAGACCACAGGTGCCAATACAAGTTTTCCCTTTGGTACAAGCCTGTACTACTATGTCAGAGTGGTAGCAGTGGTGGAGCAGCCAGGCTTATCTCAAGAGTATATGAGCAGTAGCAGAGATTACACAAAGGGACCACAATTACTGTGACTCAAGCAAACACTGACTAAAGGTTTCAGGTAGAAAAATATAAGTACATTTACTTTTATACCATTTGTTGTAAACACAACCCTTCTATTAGATGAAAACCACACGAAAGATATGCTACAACTAACCAATTTACTTTGTACAGTAAGTCTCAAGGTAAGTACCCTGTGTTCGAATGGACTGGTGTTACGAACAAAATATGTTACTGTGAATACGATTGCAATCACTTTTTGACAGTTCGGTCTAATAACTAAACGTGTATCCATGACATGAAATGCTACCGGGGCAAAAACACACTTAGCACCTGAGATACCCAGAGGGAGTTGGAGGCAAAAATCACAGCTTTGGTTAGGCAGAAAGAATCGAGAAACACTCAGAGACAGGAGTTCAAGAGTCAAAGGGTCGGTACCAGGGTTAAGTGACACCGGGGACCTGTTGCCGAAGATCACACAGTCAGACAGTTCACGATTCAACGTAGCCAACAGTACTTCGATATTGTCAATGTTCGGAAGCAAAAGTTTTAAGAAGGAGGGAAGACAAGGGCAAGCCTTGAAGATGAAGAAAAGGGGTTCACCCTGTTTCCTCAAGCAGAACACAGTACCTTATTCCAATGGTGCAGCTGGTGCCCTGGCAGTTGTTCCTGTTGGTGTCCCGCAGACCCACGGTTCCTGAAGCTTCGAGGTGAAGGAGGACGTCTGAAGGGGGTCTGCACCACACAGGGATAAAGCCGGCAGCAGCGACACTGAATAAGAGGTGAGCTCCTTAAAAACAGGAGAGGTTCCTCAGGTGGCTATCCGGACCACTACAGCAGTGTGCAGCGATTTCGACAACGAAGGCGACCTCTGGCTGAAGAAGATGAGCTGGTTATCCCCACCAAGCTCAAGGGAAGAAGACTCTGGACTGGACCTTCTCTAGTCGTTGAAGGGTAGATAGCTCAGGACTGCAGCAGGGCTTCACCGGGACGGGGTAGTTGCAGCAGCCTTCGTTCTCTCTGCTTCTCTTCGGTTCCTTGTAGTTCCAGTGGCGACTCTGACTTCTAGTCCAAGAGACCTGCCTTTTATGCGCAAAATCCCCATTCACACAGCCTGGCTGTCAATCACCCAGCAGGGGGGTTGTTCAGCCGGGACAACCACCCCAGCCAATCATGGCAAAGTGCGACTTGGGTTTCCTAGGATACCCTGTGCAGGGGGTGACTACACCCCTCCCTCACATTCAGCCCACCTAGACACACAGGCGCCTGGTGGAGGGCTTGTGGGCAGAAGCCTGCCAAAAGACGGTGAACAAAGAAGGCGAACCTAGTTTGCTGCGCAAAGTAAAACACAAGAAGGACTTTAACAAAAAGAAATGGCGAATAAACCCAACCGGAGCCAAAAGAAAGACAATTTGGTCAAGCAGGTTTATGTTCGAGGCTAATATAATAGCCTAAAACAATACCACGTTCATCTAATATAATCGGGGTAGAAAAGTTAGGGTAGATACCACTGCCACCAGCTAAGTCTAAATATTAAAAGAGCGAAACAATGCTCTAGGAGGTACAGATAAAAAAAGGACACGAAGTAACCCTTTCCAGTACTCCATGGAAGATGGGGTGTACTGGATCTTTGGTAGATTGACTAGGTAAAGTTAATGGTAACTTTACCCTTTTCTGAGGGACTGTAGTCAGCCTCAGACATGGAGTCGGGGGGAAGTCTCAAAGACAACTCTGTGCCACGGCACTGAAGGTGCTGTGTGACACACAAAAGAAGGGGGCTACTGAAGTGGTGTACTTCAGAGTCCACCATCACAAAAACAGAGAAATATACCTGACAACACACAGTTAAGAGTGGGGGAAAAGCTAACGCTCTTACCAAGTCGAAAAAAATAAACTCCAGCAGTCCAGCAAAGCTGCTGGGGGACTGACTAGGTGAGGGAAATTAGCCATCAATGAGAATTCTCCCTAACAGTGTGGGTGGATGTATTGAGTGGCTCAAGTTGTATGGGCTTGTGGAAGTATTGGTTGTATGTCTCATTTGGCAGGGTGTGTACGGGCACACTGTGGCAATGTGTCATGTGTAGCTTTGTGATGTGTGGGTTGTGCTGACTGTCCATTACATGGGCTGGGGGGGTGATGCATGAGCAGTTGTAGCCACCACTCACACTGTCATCCGCCGTCACGGCCATAGCCGAAATTGGTGGATGTTTCCACGTTGGAGCTGGAGACACAGAGGTAGGGTGTTTTAGTCCTTTCTCTGTGTTCTTGCTACCAGCCCCAGTTACGTGACGCAGCACCGCTGGGAGTATTTAACTCCCCTCCTCCTGGTAGACGCTGCGTTGCAACCCACTTTGGATGCTTTCCTGTTTTCCGGGTTTCCTCGCTCCAATCCTCTGCCGTCCACCGTCCGGATCTGCCAGAGGGTTTTCCTGTCTGCCTGTGTTCCTGCTTTTTTCCTCGGAACGCTACTCCTCGCTTCATTTCCTGCCACTGCTCCGGGCGGTACTCTGGTCTGCTTTATCCGTTCCGCTCTCTCTCTCTTCTGATTTCGGGGATCCTTCCCGTACTCTCTTTCTGCTGGGCTCCTCTGAGCTGTTGCTTGCTGCATACCTTTTTTCCTCTTCCTGGGTCCAGTGCCATATCTTCAAACTGCCACAAGGAGTTTCCGTCTCCCCTGACTCCGCTACTCCTTGGTTTGGACTGTTGGACATCTTCTACTCTGCTATCAGCCTCGCTCCATTGCTCTCATCAGCGTTTGTCCTGTCATCCGGATTGGAAGAGTCAACACTACACCCCAGGGTTTTTTCCCTTTTGGGTTTTTCTCTGATTTCTGGCTTGGTTCCGGAAAGGGAGTCACGGGACATCTGTTTATCCAGCAGTCACTGTGGCTTCCCTCCGTGACAAGCACATTCATCATAAGAAGGGAAGAGACTACCTTGCACGACGACGCCTACAAGAGACCGACAAATCAGACAGCTCAGGTGAGGAGAGTGTGCTTGCAGGGGAGAAAGAGATTGAATTGCACCACTCATCACACACACAGGTCATTGCCCTGGACACACACCCCCCTTCCACAGGGCCTGTGCATTGGCAGTTGTACTCACCCAATAGCCATATGCTTTTCCCAGCGTAGCGTTTCATGTACTGTGGCAATGTCGAATTCCCCAAGACCGTTGAGTCATGTGCTGACCCTGGGAAACGTGCGCAGCAATGTGTTATCGCTTGTCCTGCGTCACATACCATCTGTACATTCAGTGTGTGGTGCAGTTTCCTATTGCGGTACACCATCTCGATTGCACGTGGTACTGTCAGCTCTATGTGGGTGCAGTCTACTGCAGCTATGCAATTTGGCATGGCCGCAATGGCATGGAAGGCCAACATGGTGGCAATGACCTGGGCAAGGGTACGGGGTAGGGCGATGTGTTCCGACACATGGCGCAACAGGGCATCCAGTACCTGTCTCAATATTTTAGAAAAACTGGGTTGTGAGAGCCCGTGCAGCTCACCAACTGTGTGCTGATAAGTTCCGGTGCCAAGAAAATGCAGTACCGACACCACCTTCAGGAGGGGGGAAGGCGGTGGCAATGCCAATGTGGTTGCTGATGTCGTCCTCAATCATGGTGGTGATGTACATGATTGTTGGGCGGTCCAGCTGGTATAATGTGTGGATATGTCCTGGGGTCAGGTTCCAGGGTGAGGCCCTGATGCGGGGTATTCTAGGCTGCCTGCGGGGTCGTGCCGGCTGCACAATTGGGTTTGGCATGGGTACAGGGTTTGCTAACTGCCGCCTGCGCCTCCTCTGCCTCCGCCTCATCCTCCTCTGCACCATTACTGCCACATGAGCAGTGCTGTCTGTAGGTTCAATATCCCCAGTCCCAATGCTGCTACAGCTGCTGCCTGCATAGTTGGGTTTGGAGTTGGCCTGGGTGTGGGCGTTTTGTAGGCTTCCAGTGGCCTGCTGGGTCCAGCTCGGCTCATTTGGTGCACCTGTGGCCTGATTCAGCTCATCAGGCACTGTTTAACGTCATGTTCGCGGTGGCGGCGATACCGCCACCGTGTCCACGGTTTTTACGCAATTTTTGTGGCAGTGTTTCCATGTCCGTGATGCTCGTAATGCGCACAGTGTTACGTATTGCCAGTAACTGGGGTGTTTCCCAGCCGACGCAGTTTACGGGTGCCTTAACGTTTATGGTGGTGGTATTTCTGGAATCGTGAGTCGGAATTTGCCGATCGCGGAAACAGTGCCAGTATGGTTATACCGGCTACGTTAAGTACAGACCGGCGGACTCGTAAAGAGGACCTCTGTCTTCAGGCATACCAGTGTGAGTATTTTTCCTCAGAAGTATATAATTGTTGTTTCTAACATTTCAGAAGTGTTTGGCGCGTAGCAGGGGAATTACTGGACTTTTAGGATTATTTGTAGGCGGGCTGGGGAAGCCCTTCAATTCCACCTAAATCACAGCCATCACTTTTTCTTCTTCATACATTTCAGTCATTGCCAATAATACATTATATACCTTGCTGAAGTCTCACTGCACTCAGAAACTAGGTACCCCAAACCTTCCTCTCTCCTTACTGGAGAAAGGTTGGATTCGACCCCGTTCTACCTCATGACCAAGGTAAGTGACTTTCCCCTGAGTTATCTGGCACTTGGTGGCCAGAGTCCAATCCACTTGTGAGGCCTTAAGGTCATGCCAGTACTTGTTTAATTCTTGGCGTGCCTTAAGATTCGCTGGTGCCTAGCCCATCATCTGGGCCATCCTTCTCCTGAGGCCTAACCCATAGTCCCCTAGTTGCTTGGCAGGACCTGGAGGCGTGGCTTCCAAACAGCTATCCTGGAACTCTTTTAGATAGGATAAAAGAGACAATGGGCCTCATTCCGAGTATGGCGGTAAGGGATAGCGGCCACCGGTAACGAGACCGGTGGCGGTATTCCCTTACCGCCATACTCCGAGTTCCCTCTGCGCCCTCACCCTTAACGCCTGCTTTGAGCAGGTGTTAAAGTCGAGGGCGCAAAGGGGCCTCCAAGCCAATAACGGTGACCGTAATGAACGGTCACCGTTATTTGCATCTTCCCCATTCCCATTGAGCCCTATGGGGGCTCATTTGGGAATGGGGAAGAGCCTTGGTGAATGGGGAATTACCGCCCGCCAACCTTGGAATGGGGCGGTAATTCCGCCATCCACCAAGGCGCTGCCGGTCCCGGTACGGCGTCAACCAAGGCGTTAATAGCGCCATTGGTTAGCGCCGGACTCGGAATGAGGCCCAATGAGAGAAGAATCCAGAGTTTGAAGAGAAAAAAGAGTATAGTTCATCGTGTATGCTACCTATCATAGTGACAATACACACACTCTTGTATGCTATTTTTTCCTATATATTACAGTCTTATCCAGCCCTGATGTCAAGAGTCAGAGTCTGTGGACGTTTGGTCCACCTGGTGATTTTCGCAACGCTTGCAGCAATCTCAGGTCCCTTTCAACATGGTTTCTCAAGGTTCTGTGTGCCGCTTTAGTCTTTTGGATACCGGCTTGCTTGTCACTTTGGCATTTCAGGTATCCTACCCGCTGTGGCCTCGGCATCCTTGCATCTCAATGCTAGGAATATTACTCAGCTCAGCTCAGTGCTCCCTCCCTTGTTGCCCCTTCACTCTTGTGCTGCCCGGCTTCTTGCCACGATCCACCCATTGCTATGGGTTGCCGCTTGCGACGCTGCCTATGTTTCCGTTTCCATGTCCTCCTTAGTCCTTGCATTCCCTTTCTATCCCTGCTAGTACAGTGTTTTGGTTCCCCATGTCTCTCCTACCGCCCATCTTTCTACTTTTGTGCCCTGTTCTTGTGAAGGCCCACTTTGGTTGTGGATCCCCTCAGAGCCTCTTCTCATGGATAGGGGAATCCCTGGTTCTCCTCAACTATATATTCGCCATCCAGAAACTCCCCTCCCCACAGAGAGACTACTGGAGTTCTGGAACCATTTGGGAACTGATTTGCATTTCCACAGGCGTCATGTTTTTTTCCCTCTGTCTGAGGGTTTTTTCCTGAAAACATTGGCAGGTTTCTCCCGGCGTTATCTGTCAGTGTTTTGTTTACATGGGCAGGGTGGCTTCAGGAGCGACCCGTCCATACCTTCAAGACTATACATCCAAGAGAAGATCCCGAAAGACTCCGCCTTCACCTCCATCCCAGCGCTCAAAGTCAAAGGTGAGCACTCCAGTGGTAAAATCTGACAGTTTGAGACGCCAGACTGATATACCCAGGATGGAGCACATGCAGGACTTGATAAAGGGTATGCAGAAGTTAATTTCTGAAGTACTGAATACTGCACTTTGCCAATTGGTATTAAAAGTATGATGGTTCACCAAGCAAGCTCTGTTCTTTTTTGGATACTTGTATGAAACAAACAGTTTACTTTCAAGCCTCACTTCCACGCCTCAGACCGAGCAAAGGTGGGATTTGTGGTGTCTTATCTGTTAGGTAACGCGTTCATTTGGGCTACCCCCTTGCTTCCTCTGCTGATCCACTGTTAGATAACTATGCCGGATTTGTCACGGCCTTCAAAACCATTGTTGGACCGTCCGGATAGTGTGTTTTCCGCACAAGAAAACTGTTGGTCTTTCAGCAGGACATCCAGGACATTCTTATATATGTGACTAAATTCAAACAGTTGGCCAAGGAAGCTGAGTGGACTCACAAAGCACGTTTACTCTGTTCCGCAGAGGCTTGCATGAAGACTTTAAGGACGAATTAGCAAGGATTCCACGACCACCTAGCTTTCAAGCCCTTGTCTATATGGTGCTCCAGAATTATTTTGTTACCAGGAGAGGAAATCAGAGAGAAAAAAGAAAAGGGGTTTGCTGCCCAGGTTTCCTCCGCCTCCTTCCTCGAATCCTTCCACAGCAGCACCAGGGGCCTCTGGCACGGCCAAAGCTGAACCAAATGCAACTGGGCAATCTTCAAGCACCATTATCCACGGAAGAACGGAACAGAAGACTGGAGAAAGGATTATGCCTTTACTGTGCCTCACCAAACAATCTGGTCCGGAAATGTCCGTCCCGTCGCTCCTCCCTGGAAGTCAGGAAATGCGAGCCCCTGTTCCTGAATGGAGCCAGGAAATGGGAGGAACCTGCTTGCTCCAACATTTGAACCACCCAGATCCTGGTCAGAACTTCTCTAGTGATAGTCAAGATTTTCATCCTGCTACCAGAAACTGCACCCATAAAAGCCCTAGCTCTTGCAGACTGTGGAACTATGGGATTATTTATGGACTTTGAATGGGCTTGTGAACATAATATTCCATGACAAACCAAGCCCGCTAAACAAACGGTAGAAGGAATCGACAGTCAGCCTTTGATCTCGGGTCCAATAACTGAGGAGACCAAACACATAGGAATGCTGATTGACCACCACTCAGCACACCTTAATTTCGACATCATCAGGGCAGCACGTTATCCTGTTGTCCTGGGAGTTCCGTGGTTACTGTTAGGCAGAATCATATGCAGTACCCTTAGGGACCACTGCACACAATTAAGACTACAAGTGGTAATATAATTTCACCTTTGGTTCAAGCCTGTACTACACAGAAAGAGTGGTAGCAATGGCTGAGCAGCCAGATTTATCTCAAGAGCAAATGAGCAGTAGTAGAGATTACACAAAGGACTACAATTACTGTGCCTCAAGCAAACACTGACTCAAGGATTCTGGTTAAAAAAATATAAGTACATTTATTTCTAAACCATCTGTTCACAAAACACTTCACTTCTATTAAAATAAAACCACACTTCAAATACACTACACACAACCAATTCTCCTTGTGCAGAACAATTCAAGGTAAGTACCTTAGGATTTGGCAGACCGGTGTTGTGAAACAAAGACATTACCGGGCGTACATATGTGATCACTTTTTGACAGTAATGACAGTTTGGTCTTATGAAAGATAAGTGTACCCGCGGGAAGAAATGTGACCGAAGTCAAACACACTTAGCACATGAATGAACACAAGAAAACTGGGGATAAAAATCATAGGCAATACTTTTGTCAAGGCAGATAGAATCAGGGGGCACCTTCTAACCAGTAGATAAAACTCAATAGGCCTGCGCCAGTGTCAATTGTAACAGGGGCCCTGTTGCTGAGGATCCCACGGTTAGTACAGTTCACGATTTGAGATTGCCAGGAGTACTTAGATATTGTCACAAAGGGAGGCAAAAGTTATAAGAGGGAAGGAAGAAAAGGACAAGCCTTTGGTGAGGAAGAAGGGTTCACCCCAGTTCCTCCAAGTCGGACACAGTACCTTATTCGTTGAAGAAAGCTGGTTCCACGGGAGTTGTTCCTGGTAGTTCCTGCAGACTCACGGTTCCTGGAGCTTCAGCCATGGAGACAAGAAGGAGGACTTCTGGAGCGATCTGCACTACCCTGGGATGAGGCCAGCAGCAGCAAAGCAACAGTGAATAAAAGGTGAACTCCTTTAAAACAGGAGAGGCTCTTCAGATGGCTATCCGGACCACTACAGCTGTGTGCAGCGATTTCAACCAAGAAGAGGATCCTCTGACTGTGGAAGACGAGCTGGTTGATCCCACCAGGCTCAAGGGAAGAAGACTCCGGACTGGATCTGCTCTGTCGTTGCAGGGTAGATCGCTCAAGACTGCAGCAGGGCTTCACCAGGACTCGGGAGCTGCAGCAGCCGTCTTCTTCTCCGCTTCTCTTTGGTTCTTGCAGTCCCAATGGCGACTCTGACTTCCAATCCAAGAGTCCTGCCTTTCATGGCAAAATCCCCCATTCACACAGCCTGGCTGTCAATCACTCAGCATAGGGGTTGTCCGGCCCGGACAACCACCTCAGCCAATCGACACAAGGTGCGACTTGGGTCTCCAAGGAGACCCTGTGCAGGGGGTGACTAAATACCTCCCTCACATTCAGCCCACCCAGACGCCAAAGGAGGGCTTCTGGACAGAAGCCCGCCAAAGTTCGGCGAACAAAGAAGGCAAACCTGGTTTGGCGCGAAAAGTAAAACACAAGAAGGACTTTAACAAAAAGAAATGGCGACTAAACCCGACCGGAGCCAAAATAAAAAGTATTTGGGCAAGCAGGTTTATGTTCGAGGCTAATATGACAGCCTAAAACAGTCCCACGTTTATATAGTATAATCACAGTAGAAAAGTTAGGGTAGATACCACTGCCACCAGCGAAGTCTTAATGTTAAGAGAACAAAACAAAGCTCAGAGAGGCATAGACAAAAAGGGGTAGGAATTAACCCTTTCCAATACTCCATGTAAGATGGGGTGTACTGGGTCTGTAGTTTTAAAGTGACTATATAAAGTTAATGGCAACTTTGCCTGTTTTCTGGTCGACAGTAGTCAGTCCCAGAAAAATAGAGTCAGTGGGAAGTCTCAAAAGACAACCCTGTGTCAATGCACTAAAGGTGCTGTGTAACAATCATAACAAGTGGGGCTCATGGAGTGGTGTGGCTCCAGA
Organism: Ambystoma mexicanum; assembly: GCF_040938575.1. Classification (NCBI taxonomy): domain Eukaryota; kingdom Metazoa; phylum Chordata; class Amphibia; order Caudata; family Ambystomatidae; genus Ambystoma; species Ambystoma mexicanum. Next base: position 542,011,253 of record NC_090928.1, on the reverse strand, counting down.
GCCCAAGATCACACAAAAAGTATAAATACACATGGCAAAACACATGTAAGAGTGGGAAAAAGGCTCACACTCTTACCAGGTAGAAAAAATAAACCCCAGCAATCCAGCAAAGCTGCTGAGGGACTCACTATGTGAGGGAAATAAGCCATAAATGAGAATTTTCTCTAACAGTTGCATCATCATAACCTGTACATAAACTGGACGGCAGGAACGCTTTTTCTTGGTTCTGAGTTTTGTACCATGCGTTGCCTCGGAAACTCAGATGAGATTGTTTTGAGTACTGCTGAACCCATTGCATTCCAGAATCTAAATTATGTAGCCAATGTGCAAAGAATTGCAGAAGATTACTCCGAGTTCATTGATGTTTTCTCTTCTTCACAAGAAAAGGTACTCACGCTACTTCGGCCTGAGAATTGTGCCATTGAAACTGTTCCAAACGCCATTATTCCTTTCGGAAGAATGTTTATTTTGTCCACTATGGAGAAAGCTGCCCTTCATGAGTACCTCGACCTGAGTCAAAGAAACAGCCTTATACGACCGTCCAAGTCTCCAGCAGGAGCATCTTCGTTTTTTGTACCGAAAAAAGACACTTCGGAGCTCTACCTGTGCCTAGATTATCGAGTCCTGAATCAGATTACTGTAAAGGACAAGTATCCCTACCGCTCATCACTGACATCCTGAAAGTTCTGCAAGGAGCTGTAATCTTTTCTAAACTCGACCTCTGGTCCGTGTTCGAGCTGGGGATGAGTGGAAGACGGCGTTCAGAACCCCGTTCGGGCATTTTGAATTCCTAGTGATGCCCTTCGGGTTGATGAATGCCCCTGCGGTTTCACAAAGATTCATGGATCAAGTACTTTCAGACCTTCTCTTCCTGACTGTTATTGTCTACCTAGATGATATTCTAGTGTATTCTTTCCAAAAGAGCTGGCGATCGTGGAATGGCCATGCCCCACTACCGTGAAACAGGTTCAGGCATTCTTAGGGATGGCCAATTTCTATAGGAAATGTATTTCTAGATTTTCCCAAATGATGATACCCATCACTCATCTCCTAAAAAAGAATGTTCCATTTGTTTGGACTACAGAACAAGACGAAGCCTTCGAACAATCCAAAAATCTATTTACATCAGCTCCTACATTATCACAACCAGATACCACCAAGCTATTCATAGTTGAAAAAGATGCTTCAGAAGTGGCTTTAGGAGCAGTCCTAAAACAGCAGCAGGAAATGGTCAGGAGTATCCGTTGGCGTACTTGTCCAAAACTCTCAATCCTAGTGAAAGGAACTGCACTGTTCTCGAAAAAGGGCTGCTAGCTATCTGTCAGGCATTTTTGGAGTGGCATCATTTACTTCTAGGAGCCTTGTTTGCAAGAACTATCCGAACTGACCATCGGAATTTACGTGTACTCCAGTCACTGGAGTGCAGAAACAGCAGACAGGCAAGGTGGGTGTATTTCTTTGCGCAATATCAGTTCACAGTCATTTACATCCCAGGATCTCAAAATAGGATGGCAGATGCTCTTTCCAAAAGACCGGATATTTACACACCTTGGACCTTTACACCCCCTCGCCTGTTTCAAGACAAAGTTGTTATTTGCCACATAGATCACTTCCTACATCTAGTCAAGCAAGTTAGCACTGGGTTATTGGATCCCAATCTAACACCTCAGTCTCAACTCCAGCAGTTCATGAGAAAGGGAGAATTCCTCTTTCGAGATGGTTCATTGTATCTGCCCACAAAAAAGACTCAGGAGATGGCTTGGCCATGATACTGTTCCAGCAGGACATAGAGGAATTAAGACTTCTTTTACCACTCTTCTGCGACACCTCTGGTGATCTACCATGAAGCAGGATGTGAAAAGTTGTTTCCTCATGCCACGATTGTGCCCAGAACAAGAGCGCTCTCTCTCTCTCTCTCTCTCTCTCTCTGAGAGAGAGAGAGAGAGAGAGAGAGAGAGAGAGAGAGAGAGAGAGAGACTGGTAGGTCTGTTACAGCAGCCGGAACTTCCCAACCAACCTTGGAAAACAATCACGACTGATGATATCTCCCCCCGTCAAGGGGATGTACTGTGATTATGGTCATTATTGACCTATTTACGACAATGGTGCATTTTTCTGTCTTAGCCAAACTACCTGCAGCTTCCCAAATGGCAACACTGTTTTTGACTGATATTTTTCTTCTTCATGGACTTACTGACAAAGGGGGTGTCTGGGTAAAACATTTTGGGCCGGTTTGGGCAAATCATACCTATGCTGATTCCAACGGGTGTCCTCTTTTTAGAAATGCATGGGGTTCCCTGTTTTCCTTGGTGGCTCGGACACCCGAGGCGGGACGATAGGCCATGTGTTTTTGGCGGTGTGTTTGGATGGGTGAGCCGAGTGAAATGTGCGGAAAATGCATTTTTTCCCACATTTCGGAATTTGACAATCATTTCGGATAGAGGTACCCAGTATGTGTCCAAATTCTGGACAAATTATGTAAACAACTGGGTATAGGGTATACAGAAAGCCATGCCATCGGGTTACCATCCCCAGACCAGTGAGGTCACTGAAAGGTTAAATCGGACCCCAGAGCAATACCTCTGATGGTTCTCTTCGCAAGTACATGATGATTGGCAGATTCTGCTAACCATAGCAAAGTTTCCATATAATAACTCTATTCATTCTTCACTCAACACCTCCCCGTACCATTGCTCCTATGGATTTCATCCTGCAGCGTTTCCCTCAATTTCCATCTGAAACATCACTGTTCCGTCTGTTGATCAATGGATCACTGGTCTCTGTACTATTCATAAGACCACCAAAGAACATTTGGAAAAGGCACAACAAAGAGCTTTGCCGACAAACGGCAGAAACCTGGACCGCGATACTCTGTCAGCGATTTGGTGTGGCTTTCATCAAAATACATACCGACACACTCATTTTCCCCTTGTTTTCATAGTCCCTTTACCATTCAGCGGGTAATGAATACTGTGGCTTATCATCTGTCATTACCAGCTACATGGAAAATAATCCATCCAGTTTTCCACACCTCCTTATTGAAACCTTTTACAACCTCCAGATCTACTTCAGGCCCTGTTCCTCCTCCAATTCTGTCTGCGGATATTCACCTGGAATGCGAGGTATCCAGAATTTGCGATTCCAGGTTTCGCTGTGGATGCCTGTATTATTTGGTGGAGTGGAAAGGGTATCCCCCCAAGTGAAAGGTCATGGGAGCCGCTCAGTAACATCAATGCTCCAAAACGTCTATGACAATTCCATCGTCTGCACCCGGGTAAACCGGGAGGGGTTAGGTATCAGAGAGGGCATAATGTCAGGTTTCGGAGTCCGTGGACACAGTGGTCCACCTTTCAATCGTTACCACGCTTGCAGCCTTCACTGGTCCCTTTCAACATGGTTTCTCAAGGTTCTGTGTACCACTCTAGTCTTTCGGATGCCGGCTGCCGTGTCACTTCCGCTTCCAGTATTCAGGCTATTCTACCCACTGTGGCCTCTGCATCCTTCCATTTTAATGCTAGGATTATTCCTCAGCTCAGTGCTCCCTCCCTTGTTGCCCCTTTTGTCACACTCAGCCCCTTGTCTCACCTGTTTGTCTGAGGTTGATTTCTTCTTTGGAGATCTTTCCTTCTTCCTGGCTGTCCGGTTCTTATATAGGAATGGGCGAGTATCCTCTGGGTCCAGCGTGAGGATCGCTGCCAGCCTCAGGAAGCAGGTAAGGGTTCAGTATCCAGGAGGAAGCAGTGCGGGAGGCGGAGCTTATCTTGATTTCCTTGTTGGAACTCCAGGAGCCTTTCCTGAGTGCTGTAAACAAGTTCCGACCGATCAAACATGGTTTTGAAAGATTCTATGAGTCCATCATAATTATCCAGGAGTGGATCCGCTGAGTTCACCAAGGGAGTTGCCCAGGCTAAGGCATTGCCAGAAAGGTGTGAGATTATAAACCCCACCTTGGCCCTGAGTGTAGAAAAATAGTAGGGTTTAAACCTGAAATGCACCAGACAGGAATCGAGGAAGGCACGCAAGGATTTGGAGGAGCCATCGTATTTGTCCACTATACCTCCTACCAGGGCACTTTCCTTGAATGCCGAATCTCTGGACAAAACAAGTTGTTTTAGTGCTGCGTTTTCAGCCTTGAGGTTTTGAACCTCAGTAGTTAACTCTTGCATTCCTCTCATGAGGTCCTGGACTGCAGCCTCCATGTTAGATTCAGTATCAGGTTTTGGGCATCTCAAACTGTCACTCTCAGCCCCTTGTCTCACCTGTTTGTCTGAGGTTGATTTCTTCTTTGGAGATCTTTCCTTCTTCCTGGGTGTCCGGGACTTATATAGGAATGGGCGAGTATCCTCTGGGTCCAGCGTGAGTATCGCTGCCAGCCTCAGGAAGCAGGTAAGTGTTCAGTATCCAGGAGGACGGAGTCCGGGAAGGAATGGGGACAGGAATCCAATGCTGGCTGCATGCAAGGGGAAACCCGTGAGCACAGATGCGCAGAGCACGGGTCCGGGATGGAAACGGAGAACGGCCCTTGGCGGAAGCAAAAGGGGCAGCTCAAGGAGTACCAGGGAGGAAAGGACGATAAGTATCGGAAAGGGGCACTGACGGAAGGAAAAAAGTAATGAGCACACTTGCCGACAACTTGGAACAGTAGCGTTGAGTCGCACAGAGCCACGGGGCGTGCCTATTTTCTAGGAGGCAGAGCGTCATACGTGAACGCTAGGGCGTAGTGTTTCCGTGAGGTCGGCCATGTTGGGAGAATAGCTGACCCGATGTTGCGGTGCGTTATGGACCATATAGTCCAAAAGGGCTGGAAACGGCGATTCATGACGCCTTTGTTGTGAATCGCACTCTTGTGCTGCCCGGCTTCTTGCCACGCTCCACCCCTTGCTCAGTGTTGCTGCTTGCAGCTCTGCCTAGGTCTCTGTTTCTGTGTCTTCCTCAGTCCTCGCATTCCCTTGCTTTCCCTGCTAGTACAGTGTTTTGGTTCCCTGTGTCTCCCCTACCTCCCAACTTTCTCCCTTTGTGTCCTGTTCTTGTGAAGCTCTGCTTTGGTTGTTGATCCCCTCAAAGCCTCTTCTCACGATAGGAGAATTCCTGGTTCTCCTCAACTGTGTATTCGCCATCCAGAAACGTACCTGCCCGCGGAGAGACTACTGGAGCTCTTGATCCATTTGGGGACTGATTTGCATTTCCATGGACGACAGGTTTTTTCCCTCTGTCGGAGCGTTTTTACCTGAAAACATTGGCAGGTTTCTCCCGGGGTTATCCTGTTAGTGCTTTGTTTACATGTGCAGGGTTGCTTCAGGAGAGTCCAGATCCAAGGGAAAACCCCGGAAGATTCTGCCTTTACCTCATCCCAGCGCTCAAAGTCAAAGGTGAGCACTCCAGTGGTAAAATCTGACACCTGATCCGAAGAGGAATGAACATCACTATGTTTTTCAGAGATCCCTAGAATAATTGTATTGTTTGGAGAGTGATAATCACAATTATATTACAGTTTCTGATGTAAAAGTAATTTAAAATGAGATAACAAATGTACATATTAAAGTAAACACAAAATGGAAAAGTTTCAAAATTTCAGAGATTCACTACCATCCAGAAAGTCGATAGATTTTCATGGAATATTGATGGTAACATAATTTGGGATTATTATTTGTGTTTTTCTCCTTATTACTATGGCATTTCAATGTGTTATAAAAAGTAATACAGGTATGGGGGGTGTCAATAAAAAATCTATTATTGTCCTAACTAAAGGTACATAGAGCCTGTTTACAATAAAACTAGCGGTCTATTTCGATTTAAAGGGGATGTTGTGGAGAACCATGAAGATATAAATATGTATCTTGACAATTCAGCTCATTTAAAGAATAATCTATCGTACCAGCACATGAAAGAGGTGGGCTAAAGAACATCAGACAAAGGCCCTCATTACGACCCTGGCGGAAAGTGACTGACCGGACCGCCACAGCGCAAATAGCGTTTCCGCCATTGTACGAAGGAGCAAAGTGCGGCCCATTCCGACCCATCGGGCACGAGCACCACGGCATGGCGGAAGTGCAAAGTCCGCGATGGCGGAAAAGACCCCAAAACGGCCCACACCGCCGCCGTACGGCGCCCTAGGTGCAATACCGCCACCCATCACAGCGGACACCGCAGTGTGCGCCTACCGGAAAGTACGGTGACTGGAAATATACGGAAACGGAAGTTAAAACATGGGCCCGGAACGGGAAACATCCCGCGTACACCTATAAAACCACTAAAACCACACAACCACTAAAAACACTACCCTGAGACACACCCCAACCCGTCATCCACCCTAGCGAAACCAAGAAAAATGGGAAAAGTAGCGAAGAAAGCGTGCGACCGCAAGCGGCAGGGCCACTTCTCCCGTGAGGAACTCACCGTGCTAACAGAGACCCTCCAGGAGAATGCTGCCGTCGTCTTCTGCACACAAATGACCAGGACGGCACTTGCAAACAAGAAGGCCATATGGGCTCTGGTGGCACAGCGGGTAAGTGCGGTGGGGACCGCACCCCGCACCCCACAGCAATGCCGAAAGCGATGGGACGACCTGCGGATACGCGTCCGCAGCATACTCTCTGCCAACCGCAACATTGCCACAGCCACCGGGGGAGGTCCTGAATCACCCATCAAGTTGACCCCCTGGGAAGAAATCTGTGCCTCCACCATCGGAATGGAGAGCATAGAGGGAGTCGGAGGGATGGAGAAAGGAGTGCAGACATCCGAAGATTCAGGTAGGTGGGCCAGATAAAACAATGCCAAATCCACAAAGTCCAACCATGTGAAGTACCATGTGTCCACATAGTGCAACAGAAACACATGTCCAGGAGAACGTCCACACACATCGGCCTGATAGCGCACGTTAAAACCCACAATAAATACATAAATAATTAAAAACCCCTAAAACACGCACTACACGTGCAGCAGGCACACCCTAACTGCAGGCTGCCAAACAACTGCACCCTCACTCCACACACAAATGAAAGCACCTCCAAGGCCCCGACCCAAATCACCCTCAGGTACCACCCCAATGCATGTGATACAATGCCATTCCAATTCCCACAGACCCATCAATAACCCTCGCCCTCCTTTACTCCACCACAGGGTCCGATCCAAACGACGAGCTACAGGACACCCCTACCAGCACACCTGCAAAGAGGGCCAAGACCAACGGCCAAAGACCCTCCACCTCAGCTGCACGCATCAAGACACGGCAGCAGCACAAATCAGGTGGCAGCACAGAGGAGGGAACATCAACAGGCACCCCAGCAGCCAGCATGCCCACACCACCACCACCACAGGTCCCCCCAACGGATGCCACAGAAGGCACTGCCTCTGGTGGCAGCAGCACCATAGGTGACACCCCATTGATGGCAGCATGCTCCGACACAGAAGACGGGGATGTCGAAGACAGATCCATCCATGACCTGTCCCAATCCCCCTGTCTGTCCCATCCCGTACAACATGAGGATACCACGCAGGGGCACCCACAACACGACGACTGGCCATCCCCCACAAGCCCTGTGGCAAGGCAACATGAGGTCAACAGCCCCTCTGTGACACCCCCGCAAATGGCCATGGCCCAGCAGAGGCAACAGTCCCTCGACCAGTTAATCGTGCAACAGCAGCAACTGGCCACGCTCCTCAAGGACCATGCCGATGAATGTGGGGGCACTAAGGCAGACATAGAAACATCAACTGAAACACTTACGGCAGAAATGGAGAGAGGTACAGAGACACTAAGGGCACAAATGGAGAGTAGCACCGAGAGCCTGGGAGTCCAAATGGAGAGAAGCACCGAGAGCCTGAGGGGGGAACTGCATGCGACGTCCAAGGACGTATGTGCCGAACTTGCCGCAGTGCGCCGTGTGCTCACTGAGCTCTCGCAAACCCTTAGGGACATGCATGGACGTGAGCAGGCAGAGACATCATCCGTTGCAAGTTCCGTCCAGGGCAGCCCCCAACGTAGATCTGGGAGGAACCTGCGCTCCACAGGCAGGGGTGCCCCTGATACCCGCAGAGGGGGCTTGCAATAGCGACAGCCCACTGACAATGAGCATCTTTGGACACTGGTGTTCGGGGGGGAGGTAGGAGGGTGGAGGGGGTGTGTTGGGCTCACTTGGGTGGCGGGTCGATAGGGTGTTCAACATGATATCACATATGCCATAAACAGTGCACGATCAACCAATGAGATGTGTGGACATTGATCTTTGTGTACTAGGCCATCATAGGCGTACAGTCCATATTGTGCATGTCCCAGACACACACAGTGCCACGAGTCCCGTGTCCATGTATCAGCCACCAGGCGTGAGTGCTAGAAGCATACATCAATGAGATGCTGACGAATGTCACGGCCCTCCGGTGCCTCGCAGACTCCTTGAGGTGCTGCCACATCCCCGCCCTCATCATGACCATCATCAGGTGCTTGCAGTTCTGCGTCAGGGGGCATGGGCACATTTCTACGTACGCACATGTTGTGGAGCATGACACATGCCATCACCATCTTTGCAACCTTCTCATGGCGGTACAGGAGTGCCCCGCCAGACCTGCTGAGGCAGCGGAAACGACCCTTCAGTAGGCCGAATGCCTGTTCTATGACTACACGGGTACGTGAGTGGGCATGGTTGTAGTCCTCCTCATGCTGGTCCCGTGGGTTCCGGACTGGTGTGAGGAGCCATCTCTTCAGTGGATATCCAGCATCACCTGTATGTGGACGAGAAACGTATGATGTGGAATGCCATTGCTACGTACGCACACCCCCCCCCCTTCCTGCCAGGTCATTGCCGAATCACATACCCCACATTATCATGCATGTAATGAGACTCACCGAGTAGCCAGGATCTGTTCCCTGCATGTCGCTCCATGTAGCGTGGTATTGTAGAGTTCCTCAAGACCATAGAATCATGGGTTGATCCAGGGAATCGGGCACAACAATGTGTAATGATCCTGTTGGAGTCACACACCATTTGTACATTCAGAGAATGAAATTGTTTTCGGTTGCGGTACTGGGCCTCCATGGCATGTGGGACGACCAATTCCACATGGGTGCAGTCGATGGCACCAATGCAACCCGGTATGCCGGCAAGTGCATGGAATCCCACTTTTGTGTTGGTAATTTCCTGCTCCGAGCGTGGTAGGGAGATGTAGTCGTCTGCGTGCTGCAGGAGGGCATCGAGCACTTGCAATAGTGTCCGTGAGAACAGTGGCTGAGAAATGCCATGCAACTGTCCGACTGTGTGCTGGTAGGTGCCTGTGGCCAGGAAGTGGAGTACAGACACCACCTTCAGTAGGGGTGGGATGGCGGTTGGGCTGTCTATCATGCTGACAAGGTCAGCCTGTGTCATGTCCACAATGGCGGCTATGGTGTCCCGGTCCAGACGGTAGAGGGTCTGGATCTGCTCATCAGTGAGGTTGAACGGATGTGCTCGGAGGCGTGGGATTGCGGGCTGCCTGCGTGGTGGTAGTGGCTGTGCTGGCGGCCCTTGCTGGCCCTGCCTTGCCCTCCTCCTCCTCCTGCGTCTCCGCCGTGCGGCCGGTTGTAGTTGGTGTTCGTCTTCTTCCTGGAGTTGGAGTACTTGCAGTGCTATCAGGTCCCCCAGGGCCAACATCGCGAGTCCTGCCGGTAGCATTTCGGTGTGGTTGTGGGAGGAGACTGGCTGTGCAATTTATGTGTTTTCAGGCTGTATGGCCTCCACCTGTGGTGATTCATTCCACCTGTGCAAACTGCTCTCCCCTTTGGCCGAGCACGTCCCGCACACAACGCTGCAATTCGGGGAATGGCATCTTGCTATTGCAATCATGTATTTGTACCCGATGGCCGTGTAACATTGGTTGATATGTTCATTCTGCTATGGTCCCATTGTTTCACATACTATCTGTGCAGTCGCGAACAGACTTGTGAAGGGTCAGTGGTACGTAGTACTCGATTAACGGTGGGCCCTCATGCATCACTGTACCGAGTTGCAACGACGGGCGGGGCGTCCCATTTGTGGGTGAAGGCAGTTGCCATTTTCACACACAGCCGCACTAGATGGATTAATTAGTGATTTCAAACGGCCACAGATGCTTCTTCGACGTGATGTTGCAAATGAGGAATTCGAAGGGCGGCGCTTTCGGTTTTCAGCTAGCGGCGGGGAAATGCCCACAGGTCTGACTGCAAATATAACGTACTATTGTTCAATGTCCTTGGGACAGGGGCCATGGCGAGGATGCAATGATTGATATGAATGGTTTGGGATGCGCAATAGCGACGTGGGCGATGAGGCCGGACGTTCCCAAATACATGTTACTTCACAACACTGGCATTACGGGCTGGGGCACTGTGGATTTTGCAGGCTGCATAACGCACAGACTCAATGGATATTTCTAATGTTATGTGAGTAAATATTCAGGCGTTTTAATCCCGGGATGAGGGAATGATGAATGGATGCATGGGCAGGTGATTTGATACAGAGTTTGCCATGTACAGGGCTTCTTGGAATCTATCCGCCTCCCCTGCGCTATGTGATGCAGGGCTGCCATAGTGGGACCATCGTCTATCTGGCCTTGTTGAGCCCTCCCTGTCTCGACGCGCCCTCAGACACTTGTGTCCATGCACGTTACCAATCCCATCTGATGGATTCTGTTTTGACAGACGCATGCACAGGTACACTCGTTTGTGATGGTGTTTACACCTCGATATAGATAGTTATGAGTCGCAAGTGGTTTTTGGGTGGTGATGAACCTTTGGAGTGGGCTAGCATGCATATGGCTGTGGATTTAGTGTGATCATTGAAGTGAGTTGTTCGAATGTAGTTCTGATGGCCATTCTGTTCTTTTTCTTTTCTTTTGGTTGACAGGTATCTCCTCCCCTTTTGCCACTGCCATCTGTATGCCACTCCTGCAGATGGCTTTTACTCCCGACACCTGCTGCTTCGTGTTAATCAGTGGAGCAGCATTACGATCTTATGGGACGATCGCCAATGGGCCACATGCCCTTACGCAGTACTGGTGGCTCGGAGCAACTTTTCGGCCTTTCAGCTGGACTAGTGCCTCCCCATTGGGACGGCCCTGCGGTTCTGTGCGCTTCCATGTTGCCTTTTCGTACGTGAATGTGGCTCTGTGTACCATGATGGAACAGGGCGTCACACAAGTAGTGGCTGGTCATTTCTTGCGGATGCAGCCCACAATGGTGAAATGTGTTTTGGAGTTCATGGCCTGATGGCTGTATGGGCTTGGTGATTTTGTTGTGCATTAAATTTCTATTCTGATTTGGCCCGTGTAGCGTTCTTCTTTGCAAGTGATGTGGCATATTCCTATTTGGGGAGCGATGTATTGTGAGGAGATCTGCATTGGGTTCCAGCTTCGGAGTTTAGTTGCGTGGTACTGTACTGGACGCGTTTGCCTACGTAGCCCGTGAGGTCAGGGATGGGGGCTGCCAATATGACTGTTTGAATGTTGTCATGCTCAGGGGCGGGGGATTGGGTTTTGTGTAACAGATGCCGGTCAGCCAGGTGGACTGGTGGAATGATGTGATTTTCGGAATATTGCTGGTCACAGGTGCCTGTGTTTGCGTGCGTTTCTTGGTGGGGGACTGTGGTCATGTCCATTGGGATGGCTTCTGTATTCGTGCCATCTGTGCCCTGCAGCTCCCATTGGCCCCTCTTGTGTTTCATTTGTTCGTTGGCATGCATGGGTGACTTGTACATTTCAATGGTTGCATTGTGACTTCATTGCACCTACGGGGAGTTGTACTTTGTGGGCAGGGAGCGGTGTACAGGCACTCAGTGGGGCCGTTTACGGTTGATTCGCGATGCTGTACTTCTCACCATGGCGGAATGGTTCATTCCGCCATGCTTGATGGCGTTAGGTACATGTCCGCTAGGGTCGGAATTGGCGTACCCTTGCGCCATGGTGGTGTTTACGGTTTGGCATGGCGCGCGCGCGCGTGCTTGGTGCAGTTAGCGTTGGCGTTCACTACGGTGTCGCTAATGGCTTCGTACTTTGCGGTGACGGGTCATAGTCGCACCGAGCGCTATTCGATGGCGGTATTGCATTTCCGCCATCGTTTTCCGAATTCCGCCAGGGTCGTAATGAGGGCCAAAAGCTGTTATGTGTGTTCCCTAATACCGTATGCCATGAATGCAGTGTAAGAAAGGCATTGTATCAAAGTAAGACAGACACAAGTGATCACAGTTCAAAGGTGTTTATTAAACTGTACAATGGATGTGATAAATACCTAATCTAAACCTAAATCCAAGATGGGAGCAAGCTAAAACCATCAAATAATAATAATACAGCCATAGTGGAGACTAGTCAAATAAAAAGGGCCCATACTAAAAAACAACTATTGCCAATCCTTACCTCTATGCTACCGAATAGTGTGTGATAATGGTCACAAGAAAAGAAAGATGTGTTCACAAAATGATAAGGCAGGATGTTATGGCGGCATCTCCCTTCCCTGTGTTTTTAACATGGGACAAGGCGGACTCTTGAGCACAGCACACTCCTGGGCTTTTCGGGCATGAGCTTACAGTTCCTTTTCTCTATATCAGGGCCTTCTGTGCCCAAGTCTCTTCTCATGCAAAGTCTCTTGATTCAGAGGGCCAGATATGCCAAAATAACAAAACAAACTATTTCTTCTGTTAACCTTCACGTTGGGTGATTACTCTACACCCTAGGATGCCCCTCAGCCAGGCTCCGCTCTAGCGTTAGCCTCCCTCAATTGGGCTCAGACCAACCACTCACTGTGGACATCCCTCAGTCGGGTTCATACTTGTTGTCACAATGTTGTTCACTCAGCTTCTTCACAACTTTTCTCTTGATGTCCCTCAGTTGGGTTCACTACCGCCTTTCAATCACAATCTCCTTATTTGTAACATTCAAAAGTCTCAATGGGCCTCATTACAAGTTTGGCAGTAGCATTGCTAGTAAAACCGGCGGGCTGCTGCCAAACTTGCGATTTTTTCCAGCACCCGCGAATGGGCAATTACCGGGTTATTACGGCCCCGCCGGACCTGCTAATTGCACATTCGCGGGTGCCGGAAAAAAATGCTCCCCATTCCCATTGAGCCCCAAAGGGCTCAATGGGAATGGGGAGGTCGGATGCACCGGCACCATTTGTGAATGGTGCCTGTGCATCTGACATGCTCTGCTCACAGGTGCCGGTAGGCCTGCCAGGTCAGACCTGGCGGGCGGATGCCACCCACGAGCAGAACACATAGTTTGCCGGTCCGGTAACAACAGTACCGGCAAACTTACCGGTACCATTGTTACCGCACCGGCAAACTTGTAATGAGGCCAAATGTCTTTTTAAACAACCACCTAGGTTTAGTTAGGTCCCCTCATCCAGGCTCAGACCTTCCACAGCACTTGCAGACTTCCGAAAGCCGATCACGCCTCGCTGGGTCACTCTGTTAGCTTTTGGCAAGTGCATATTTTATTCACAAAATCAGAGTTCACATGGCATTCCCCTTTGCCGGGCGTAAACGCCTGTTCCACAATTTCCACAATCGTCAAAACTTCTACAACGTGTCAAGGCCTTTCGATTGTACAAGGGGTTTGTCTCGATCCTTGTATGACCACCTTATGATACGATATGATATTTTATTTGTATCGCGCTTGTACACAAGTGTTTCACCTCACGCCGTCCTTCCTTATAGCCTTTTGGCACTTGTAGTTCAATACTTTTTTAGTTCCACACAGTCTCTTTGTTCTGGAGAGGGGTATCAGTGAGAGACCTATGTACGAGCACTCATGTGGTGCCGGTCCACTCTGGTACCAAGTTCGTTCACAAAAGACCTCTATATCTTAATCTTTTTTATGTTGCCACTGCAACCTTGAGCCTAACACAGTCCGGGCCACTATCAGGTTCTTCTGACTCACCGGCTGTGCTTAACTCTTTGGCGTTTCTTTTGCTGCCGGAGTCAAGGACGGTAGAACAATGCCAACCGCGTCTCCCCACCCTGGCTATCAGTGCAGGAGGATTCATTGTACCGTTGACATCCGTCACACCATTCGCCAGCTGCGATTCCCGGTCCTATGTTTCTGTTGTCGGAGGATTCACGGGTCTGGGTTGGAAAGGGCAAGGGCAACTCCCTCCTTGACGTCCTTTCCGGTCTCACCTTCTTTCTCATCCGTTTAAACTGCCATCCTGGAATAGCTGCTTCCTCGTGCGTTCGGCCTTGCTAAAAGTGTGCTCTCGTGCTCTGCCTTTTATTCCTGTTGCGAAGGGAAAGGGCAGTCAGGTGTGTGTAGTTGTCGGCAATTGCCTGACTCTGCCTGCCCCTTGTGTTGGGACATGTCACGTAAATGGCTCTAGTGTTAGTCCGTTGTCACTCACGATGTGAGAAAGTGTTCATGTTGGAAAAGGGGGGAGGGGATAGAGCTTCTAAGTATCCCACAGGGTGGTATGGGGAAAAGCTGTCATAAGGAAGGGCATATTGCGTCTCACCCTTCGGTGTCCCACTTCCACTCCCCGAAGACCTCCATCCAGGTAATCCTCCCGCACTGGTCCACCCCCAGGAACTGGATCAAATAGCAACGGCCGTGTCCTGGCCTCCTGGATGACAGATCCTCGGGGACTAGCAGGTGAGACACCTTTAGGTTTCTCACAGCAGCAAGAACATTTATTGCAAGAGAAATGCCTACACATGATGTAAAATGCCTTAATCATCTAGCAGCATGCACAACCAGAGGACAATCTGAAGGAAAATGGGCTATGTTATGATGGCGATCAAAATAAGCATTCCTGTATGAATATACCTATGTGAAAATGAGAAGGATGTAAAATGGACTAGGATGGACGAGCAAGAAACGCATGTATCCATCCTAGGCCGTGTTTCCTTCTCACTCTTATACACCTAGGGCGTGTTAACAGGCTGCAAGTGCAAGTCCTCCACATTAATTGCCTGACTTTGGTGAAGCTTATAGCGGGACATGCCTTACTATTCTAATTATATACCTAAAAAGCCCTCTTCCCTGTATCAATAGCAAAGTGGTGTAAATGCAGGGGAGTGTGTATAACTCCTAGTTGTTTCCTCCTCGTCCCAGTCTTAAGGTAAAAGGACTGGGGGGCATTTTGGTCAGAATAAAGAGTCAAGGACTGACAATAGCCTACAAAAGCAGGTGGAATATTGGATTCACTTTGACAAGGGAAGGGGGACACCATGTCTCACCCAAAGATGCCCTCTCCCCACTCCCCAAGTTCCCTCCACTCAGGTGATCCTCCCTCCCATACCCACCCCCAGGGTCGGGGTCCAAACCTGATGGCCTTTCCCTGGCCACCTCAGCAGAGGATACCGGAAGAGAAAAGGTGAGGACAACCTCACATTCCTCACAATCACTATGATCCTTCTATGACCCTATTGGTTTCACTAGTGGTGAACCTCGCCTCTGAGTGCCATAATCATGGAAGATGGAAATCATTTCATTCATTCTAATGATGTGTATAAGACACAAGCATTTTGTGAATGGAGGATGAACACCCACAGTGGGTGGAGAGCAAGTGCTGTGCAGAGGCGTGCCCCTGAAACATCTATATCCTAGAGGGGCAGAGCTACATCGAGCTACAGAGCCAGCGATGACGAGCAGAATGAGAAACTCGGTAGCTGGAGGCTGGATGGCGGGTGCCTTAACTGAGCAAGAGGCTCCAGTCAAGGCGAGACAGACGACGGAAAGACAACCATCTTCTCTGGTGGCTTGACCAATGAAGAGAAGTGGTGAACCTGGCGCCAAGCAACCAACGGCGAGACCTGAGAAGAAAGAGGAGCCTGAGATTGTGAGCTTCTGCTGACAAGCGTCTTTCCCGCCACCGAGGTATCGATGCGGAAAGGGACGCTACAGACCTGTGGATGCGAGGGAGATACATGGCTGTGGGTTTGAAGGAGCACAGAAACTAACGCAGGTACGAAAGCCGAAGAAAATGTAACAGGCACATAGCCCCATTGAGCCAGAGAGCAAACAATCAAAACGTTGTACCTAAAGACTGACATAGCTGCCAATACTACCAACAGTCAAAAGAATGTAACGTCACCAAGCACCTCTAATCTATAGATAAAATGGATGCAAACGATGTAATACAAAGCTAGAATAGCCGAAATAGTACACCAAGTTAAGAGAGTGAGATGGGCACACAGCCCTCAATAAATAAGAGTGGGACAAGATACAGAAACTGTATATCAAAGTTGAAGTAACCGCCAAGAGTGTCAAGAAAACATAGAGAGACGTTTCATGTTGAGGCAGAGTAAAGGCAAACAGATTACTCTACAACACGGACAGCATAGTGCACAGGGAGCAGTGGTATTCGACTGGGCAAGAACCCAAAGCTTAAGTGTATACTGAGAAATACAGCTTTTTACCATAGAGCAAACAGACTTTTGGGAAGTCCCAACTCTACAAAGGTGGCAAAGAAAGAAATGTATTTTCAAGTCGGTCTGGAGGGATTGGAACATTTAAAAATAAGAAACTGTTTCCTTAACAGAGGGAGAGGAAAACCCTTACAGAAGATAGTTGTTGATTTTCCAGAAGGATTTGGTACTAAAATTGTAAAGACAATCTACAAGAACTAAGACTAAGAACAAGTCAACTACAATTGGGCCAGGCAGAAGTCCATACAGAGCCTATTGAACAAGCCTCCCTTTTCTTTTCAGTTGGATTTATTTCAAAAGTGGTAGGGCCTGTTAACTACTTAAGATTCGGACAGAAGACTTTTTATTTGGACTTGATGAGCACCCTTAGTATTACTTCCCTCATAGTGATATGGTTAGTTATGCGTTTTGGTTTTTATTTAAATAAAATGTGTGAATCAGGACCACATGTGGTCCGAGTCCTTTTTCTGGTTCACCATAGCAGATATAATTGAACCCTTTGTGAGTCCCTGGTGCTCCCCCCATAGTTTTGGTAGCAAAACCAGATAAAATCTGGAGGTTCTGTATTGATTTTCAAAAACGCAATTCAATCTCGAGTTTCAGCAATTATTCTATTCCCAGGATAGAAGACCCTATCGAAAAACAATGGTCCACCCAATATATAGCTACGTTAGACGTGACAAAGGGATACTGGCAATTGGCAAGTCCCCCTGAATCCAGGTGACAGGGAGAAAGCAGCTTTCTCTACACCCCAGGGGCTTTTCCAGTTTAAGGTTTTCCCCTTTAGGCTACATGGGGCTCATGCAACCTTCGAGAGATTAATGGATAGAGTGCTTAGACCCAACTCTGATTTTGCAGTGGCCTACTTGGACTATATAGTTATACAAATTAACACCTGGCCTGAGCATATACACCATCTATATGAGATCACTCACCCCTTGCAGAAAGCAGGCCTACGTCAAATCCCCAAAAATGTCATCTAGCACAGAATGGGTTGATTCAGCCCCAAGTTGAAAAAGTCAAGGCCATACAAATACCAGTTCCCAAGAACAAGCATGATCTCCGAGCCTTCCTGGGATTAACAGGGTATTATAGTCGGTTAATTCCCAATTATATCACACTGGCCCTGAGTCTCTCTTATCATTTGAAGAATTCAGAACCTCAAAACTGTACCTTGAGAGAGGCAGATGTGATGAAATACTGAGATGTCATCAGTGCTTTTGATGGGGGAGCCCTTTCTATGAGGCCACTGAGGTGAGGCTGCTACCCGATATTCCCCTGGGGGTGGTACTCAACGGGAGGATCTCATGGGGAGGGAGGACCACATTGAGAGTAGTGACCATCTTGGGAGAACATGGTATACCTCCATCCCTCCCACATTTCCTCAAAATCCCCATTTGCTAATGCCCCCATGTACTTTTGTAACACATCCCAAGTAGAAACCACTGGGACGAGGAAGAGGCAATGAGTAATGAGGATTACTGGCCATAACAAATTCACACACTCTGTTCATTCAAGCAGTGTCATTGGTCAGCTGGTTATATGTCTTTAAAACTAATTCTATATGTCGACACTATGTGACAACTAATTTTATATACCGAAAACATCAATACAGAAATAGATCCAATCACATGTAATCTGTTCTTATAACAAAACCTCAACGACATATAACGAAAGTAAACAAGGTGCTTAGAGAAAAGGACCTAAATGAGGAAGTCTTTTTAAAAATCGAGAAAACGGTTCACAAAGAGTTCATTGTGACACAACCACTGAGGTACACAGAAAGAGTCAAGTAACGGGAGTTAAACAAAATGTCACATAAACCACTGTTATAATAACTGAGGTAAGATTTATAACACGCACGTAATAGAAAATATTACTTAAACGTAAATATCTATTCAGAAACATTGCATTAAAAAACATATCTGATAATATATTTTGGTTAATAACACAGCGTTTGTCATTCAATTTAGACTTTGACATAATGAATGATACACTGCAATATATTGACTCGAAAATGGGAAAAAAAACTATTAATTTCAAAAGGATTTATATTAAACAAAGAAAAAGAAAGAAATCAAAAAATATATTGGAAATGTTCAGAGTACTACATTCAATTGTCGAGGAAGAGCAATGACAGAGGGAGAAAAATTACTAAGTGAGGGAACCCACAACCACATGCCAGACGGCACAAAAGTTGAAATAAAAAAGAAAATATCAGAAATGAAAGCATGTATTGATTCAAATGAAAACAAACCAACTGGACCTATAATCAAAAACGTATACACATACCATTCCACGTGGCTGGACAAATGCCAAATGTAAAAGTGTTGCAAAGACAGTTATGTAAACGTAGACAAAAAAAAGAAAATTTTCCTTCAACGCCACTAACATTTCAAGATGTAAAAATACCTCTGGAATTGCTAGTAAGTACAGAATTATTATTTTCTTTAATTATTTGACAACCAAAAAATAGAACATAGAGTACTGATTTTTGGAACCAGAAAAAACGCGGACTACTTAAAATATACAACACAATGCAGGTGGATGCAGCTTTTAAAATGTGTCTGAAACCATTCACACAATTTATACCCATGCTCTAATGCATGACACTTTGCTTCCTTTATTATTTCCAATAATTCCTTCACAATCGCATGAACATTTCAAGGAAATATACTAATTTGTAAGAGAGGCAGTGTCACCAAAACAACCAGAAATTATCATTTTGGATTAAGAAATTCAACAAATCAAAGCAATTACAGATATATTTCCTAAGACTAAAATTCAAGGGTGTTTTTTTCATTTCACTCAAGCAATATGGCAATAAAACAAGTAAATGGAATGCAAAGTCAATACACAGAGGATTTAGAATTTCAATTCAACGTTAAATTACTGTTTGTAACCTCCAACCCATTTTAGGATTACCCTGAAATGAATCTGTGGGGGTCTTTACGAGGTTGGAGGTAATGGAAAAACGATGCCGGTAAAGGAATACCGGCATCACATACCGCTCTGGGCTATTCCGACCTAAGACCCTGGTATTAGAGGCTCCGTTAATAACGGTGCCTCTAATAATCATGCAGAGGAATATTAGGAATTATTAACACAGAGTGACTTTTTAAAGCTAATGAACATTTTTTCGAACCATTATTAGACTACTTTGATTCTACGTAAATAGGACAGCTTAAAAAAAGTGGAACAAGAAGAAGGCCACGTTTCAGCAAACAACTATGGAACTGTTACACAGCAGCCAAAAATGAAACTGCAAAAATGAACAACAGCCTAGAAGGATGACAAAATGAAACAAACAAACATTCAAAACATGCAAACAATCGTTATGCAGCTTTCTACAACATCTTAAAAAAGAATAGTATTTCAAAGAACTACAGATTGCCCAATGTTTGTCGAAGGAAAAAACAACAGTTCAAAGAAGAAAATACAGAAACTACTGAAAAAGTCTCAAGAGTGTGTACTTTATTTTGAAAAAGAAGAAAAAATAGCATATATAAACAGCATTGCTTTCAATATAACTATTAAGAAAATTTAAATAAACTTACCAGTGCAAACACCAAAATGCAAAAGATAAAATATCCTAAACCTGGACAAATTCCAAATAAATCCAAGACGGAAAATTCAAGGTATCCAAAAAGCAGCGAAATTCCCAAGAAATTGTAGTGGGCAAAATTCTGAATATCCAAGATCCAACAGCAACCCAAACCCTAAATAATCCACGTCAACAATCCAAATCCGAAAAAATCCCATCAATCCATAGTTCTGGATCAAAGCGTATCATAAATCCAGCAAATCTTCATGAAAAATGGCAAAAAACAGCAGATCCAAGGACCAGGAATTCCATGAAAAGTAAAAAACATTAAAAACCCCAAATCCACGTTGCTTGGAATCCAAAAATCCACGAACATCCAGAAAAAAAAGGAACTTCTAAAATGCACTCCGACCGCTGCAAAACACAAAATAGAAAATGGCCTCTGAGTTTCTGGTATATCCTAATCTAAAAAACAAAAGAACTATGGACCGACACCTAGTGGTCTAATTTAACATAGCATGTTTCTGATTCTTATTCAATATTAAAATTATATACAGCTTAATTAATTCACTTTATTATTCTTATTCTATTTCATAAATACATTTTATTAAGGTTATTTTAATTTATGATTTTTTAGATTCTTATTCGATTATATACAGTTTATAAAAAATGAATTTATTCAATTATCTATATGTGCATTCTTTATTAAAACTTATGTTATTTAAATTATTCTTTTTATGTGTAATTCGTTGTTAAATTTTCATTGTAACACATTTCAACAAAAAAAGTGTTGTTATTAACACTGTATACCTGGTCAGCTCCCATTCGAAATGGGAGAGGGAAGAAAAGGATGGGGTCTTCGTTCTCAGCATGGCATCAGCTGCCAAGGGAGGCACAGAGGAAACTCCAAAGTGCCTGGGGAGCCGCCAAACTGCAGGGCAGATGAGCAGAGGAACAGAGAAGGCTCCGGTGTGTCTGGGCAGCCGCTAAACTGCAGTGAGCAGACACACAGAGGAACAGAGAAGGCTCTGGTGTGCCCGAGAAGGAGCCAAACTGCAGAGCAGACGCACAGAGTACCGGAGGAGGCTCCGGTATACTCGGAAAGCTGCCAAACTGCAGATGACATGCACAGAGAACCGGGGAAGGTCCCAGTGAACCACAGAAGCAACTGCTGCTCCTGGGAGACCCGCGAACAACCAGAGGGTGATGGCCAAGACCCTGCAAGTAATAGGGTGGTGCGAGAAACCTGAGGGTGTCTGCACACCTACTCCCCTTGGAGCCTTTTCTCAGGTGGCCAGGGAAAGGCATCACTCTTGGATCCTGACACTGAGGGTGGAGATGCAAGGTAGGATCACCTGGGTGGAGGGTCTTTGGGGATTGGGGAGAAGATACCCACAGGCGAGACATGGTACCCCCCCCTTTCGCTATGAGAATGAATCCTACCATCGCCCATCCTTCATAGGGTATTTTCAGTCCATATCTCTTCCACACACACATTATGACCTTAAAGTGTATCCCTTTAAAACTGGGACGAGGAAGAGGCGACTAGGAGTAATGCACACTTCTAGTCAGTTTCACCACTGTAGTACTGAGACCAGGAAGATGCATATAAACGATCAGGCATGTCCTGTTAATTTTTGTAATGAGAGTCAGGCAAACTACCTACACCTTCAACCTACTGAGAGGATACAGGTGCTTAAAAGCAGACCCACACCACAAAGCAGGGAGAACCTGCCTGGAGAGAAGTTGACAGACGTGCAGTGAGGAGGAGGTTGGAACAGGACTGGCAAAGAGAACACTGAGTGTTCCCAGGGGAGAAAGGAGGTCCCGCAATCTGAGCGGCCCTCGAGAGGCCCAAAACCCCAACACTTGCTGGTGTTATGTGTATCCAGCTGGAGCTGGTGAACACTGAGAACTCCTGACCGCAGCGGGACACTGCCTGACGGTTTTCTGAAAGCGAGCACTGCTCTTTGTGACTCCCGACACCTATCTGGGAGACAGAGATCTGAACGAAGGACGGCAGAAAGCCGCCCAATGAAGCAGAGCAGCTCCGGTGAGTATGAGAGAGAGAATACTCGGCCTGGGGTGCTCTGGGGCGAATGTGAGTCTGTAAATGTTTACACGCAAGCGAAAAGCGCATAACAAAAGGGTTTGGAACCTGAGGGAAGAAATAAGGAATCGTGAATAAATTACCAAGTGAATCATACAAAAGGAACCAAGTATTGGGGAAAATACAATGGCCAATATTGAATACCGAACTACATAAAAGACATAAAAATCATGTGAAATTGTACCACAAGTGTAAAACAAATATGTGCTATGTTAAAAGGAGTGACATGTGTTACAAGCAATAAGAAACAAAGTGAAAGATGTTATGAACATTTATGAACTGAATGAAAGGCATGTGTAAAAGGCAAGTTGTTGAACTCAGAGGGGAAAAGTGAATGTAAGGTGGTGGAAGAAGACATACACCATCAAACAAGTTGAATGCAAGTTGTAGCAAAGCCAAAAGACTGCCAATACATAAATGGTGATGAAGCCCTAAGCTGCCAGAGAGATAAAACAAATCCACAACAGATGTTGAGTGGTAATACTGGTGCTAGGTGGAAAGCCAGTGTTAATCAAGAAGGCCTAAAGGACATCGCAATGTGCCAAGGGTTATCGGTTGCATGACCTGTAATGGGTGGGCCGTGTGGCCCGACAACTGCTCTTATACTGAGTAGCCCCAACCTGGAAAAGAGCCAACAAGAGCCTAAAGACAAAGGCTGTGTGATGTAAATGCTGAAGTGAAAGATAGCATTTGGTTTTTGTACGAGTCAAAAGGATCACCAGTGGAGGTTGATAACATTGGTGAAGACTAAGAGACTTGAACCATTTGGAGCTGTGTTGATCTTGGGGAAGGGAACCCTGAGATATCCTGGAACTGTGTTGATCTTGGGGAAGGGAACCCTGAGATATCCTGGAACTTTGGTGAACTTGGGGAAGAGACCCCTGAGATGTCGTGGAATTGTGTTACACTTGGGGAAGGGAACCCTGAGACCTGTTTCTTTGTGGAACTAGTTGAACTTGGGGAAGGGAAAGCGGAACCAAGCCTGAGCTGGAAGAAGCTCAGAACATTATTTTGAACACTGTTTCTTTTGGTGATGCTATCCCTGCACATTGTATGTCTTTAGTTGTGAGGGCAGTTGTAGGCTTTGGACAGAGCCAGACTTTTAGTTTGAATTTACTGACACAGACGATCCTTAGTTTCTTTAGGTTGGGAAATCCCACCTAAGCATAGGGCAAGTTAGACTTTAATCCGTCCTGACATATAAAATAAAACCCCTTTTGTTCAGAAAGTGCATCTGTTGTCTGTGTCTTGCTTCATGATGCCTTCACAGTGGCTAATCCGAGACTTGGGGAGACTGTAAGGAACTCATGGTGGTAACAGTAAAGACAGACACAAGTGATCACAGCTCAAGGGTGTTTATTAGACTGTAGAAATGGGTGAGATAAATGCCTAATCAAAACCTAAATCTAAGATGGGAGCAAGCTACGACCACCAAATAATAACAATACAGTCCTAGTGGGGTCTAGTCAAATAAAAAGGGCCTATACTAAAATAAAATGCCTATTGCCAATTCTTACTGCTATGCTATAAAATAGTGCAGGATAATGTTCACAGAAAAAAAAAAGTGTTCACAAAATGATAAGTCTGGATGGTAAAGCTGGGATCTCCCTTCCCCATGTTTTTAGCATGGGACAAGGCGGGACTCCTGAGCACAGCACACTCCCGGGCTTCTCAGGCATGAGGTTACAGTTACTTTCAACGGTATCAGGACCTTCTGGGGCCAAGTCTCTTTTATGCAAAGTCTCTTGCCTTGGGGGGCTTGATGGACCATAAACAACAAACAAAAAGTTATTTTGGTAATCTTTTACATTGGGTAATTACTCTTCGTCCCTTGGGTCCCCCTCAGCCGGGCTCTGGTCCTCCTTTCAACAATCGCCTCCCTCAGTCGGGTTCACTACGGCCTTCCTTTCAAAATATCACCATCTGTAATATTCGGGCGTCTCAATGTGTTTTTAAACAATCATTCACTGTGGACATCCCTCGATCGGGTTCACTCTTCTCAACACAATGTTCACAGGGTTATCACTGCTCACCCCAATTCGCAGGCATCCCTCGGTCAGGTTCACATTTGCCAATTACACAGTTCACTTTACTTTATCACCATACAGGATTCACTTCCCTTAGCTTTCCTCTTGACAACGTGTCAAAGACTTTTGATTGTACAAGGGGTTTGACTTTACCCTTGTATGACCACTTTGACACTTCATGTCAACCTCTCCTAGAGCCTATTGGTATTTGTAGTTTCAACAAAGGGGACCGGCCAGAGTCCTTCGAATGAGCGCCCACGTGGCGCCGGACAACTCTACAGCTGGTGTTTCATAGTTTTTCTTTTAAAGTCCAATCACACACAAGTTCCTTGTTCACACAATGTTGCCTTTTTCAACGTGGGCTCAACACCGTCTGGTTTACTATCAGCTCTCTCCGACTCACCGGGTGTGCTGAACTGGTTGGTGTTTTTTGTCTCTTTAGTCAGGGACGGTGCCATGGTAGCAAGTGCATCTCCCCTGCTGGGCTATCAGTGCGGGAGTGCCTCGTGCACCGTTGACATCTGTTATACCACAAGCCAGCTGTACTTCCCGGTCTTATGATTCTTTTAACGGAGGCTTCACAGATTTGGGTTGCAAAGGGCAAAGGCACTTCCATCCTTGTCATCCATTCAGGTCTCGCCACCTTTCTCCTCTGTTTGAACTGCTGTCCCGGAATGGCTGCTTCCTCGTGCATTCAGCCTTGCTTAAGGTGTGCTCCTGTGCTCTGCCTTTTATCCCTATGGGGAACGGAAAGGGCAGTCAGGTGTTTATAGTTACCAGCAATTGCCTGACTCTGCCAGACCCTTGTGTTGGGACATGTCAAGTAAACGGCTCTGGGGTAAGTCCATTGCCTTTCACGTTGTGAGGAGGTGTTTGAATTGGAAAAGGGGGGGGGATAGAGCTTCTAAGTATCCCACAGGGTAGAATGGGGAAAAGCTGTCATGTGGAAGGGCATATTGCGTTTTACCCTTCGGTGTCCCACTTCCACTCCACGAAGACCTCCATCCAGGTAATCCTCCCGCACTGGTCCACCCCCAGGAACTGGATCCAGTAGCAATGGCTGTGTCCTGGCATCCTGGATGACAGATCCTCGGGGACTAGCAGGTGAGACACCTTCAGGTTTCTCACAAGACCCAGAGAGCATGTGAAGTGAAAAGCAGTATACAGAAGGAATACTCCCTGGGGAATAGATATCAAGTGAAAGGGGTCTGGGACCCACCCTGAGACGACATAACACAAACAGAATTAAGAAGGGATACAAACTTAATATGCACAAGTGGTATCCACAGACCTTGGCAGGGGAGTAAACCAAGGCGGTGGTGTGAAGAGGAATTAAAGAAAGAGAACAGTAAGAATGACCAAGTGAAGGGCATCTGGGACCCATACTGGGGTAGGGCACCTATAATTATAAAAAAGGAGATATATGAACTTTGCTCTTACCATCGGCTCTCATAAACCTTGGCAGGGCAGTAAACCACGGCTGTGGAACAAATGAAAGTTATACATAAAAAACAGTGTGAATGATCAAGTGGAGCGGTTTTGGACTCATGTTGAGGAAGTGCACCTCGAGTTATAATCAAGAGGAATGTGACTGATACTCAGAGACCTTGGAAGGAGAGTAAACCAAGGTTGTGGGTGCAAGTGGAAATAGAGAGACAGAATTGAGAATACATAGGTTGTGTACCCTACTTGGCAGGGGAGTGGATCAAGGGGAGATGTACTGAGGATCACGGCAGAGCTAGGGAGAAGAGAACAAAGCTATTTTTGCTAGTCACACTGCTTAGGGGAAGGATCTGCCCAGAGAAGGTAAATCTGGAGAAAGCTGTAAAGATCCTGGGGAAAGGGAATCAAAAGCTTGAGTCTAGTGGAACCTTTGTTTGCTTTGTTGCACCTTTTAGGAACTTTTGTTTTGTGAACTGTGAAGCTGAAGCTGGGCTGCAGGCCAACAGCGACAAGACATTTCCCTTTTCACCTTTTGTTAGTTTAGAGTGTGAGGGACAGGTTAATATTTGGACACAGGTCAGCGTACTTTACTTTGGACATTCTGACACTGACAGTTTCATTAGCTAGTTTTGTTAAGGCAGGGAAACCCTTCTTAGCGATAGGGCTAGTTAAGATTTCCTACAACCCCACCATTTTTGTTGCTAAAATAAATCTTTGCCAATCAACATGCCACCTTTGTGTACGTCTCTTACGCCTAGATCCTCACACAGATCAGAGAAGCTTCACAGGCTAAAACGAATACTGTGTCAGTAGCCCGTGTTGAAAACGCCCAACTTCAACCGGGAATATATACTTCAAACAGATGCCTCCAAATTAGGCCTGGGGGCAGTCCTTTCCCAGGAACATGATGAACTACAACACCATGTCCTATGTACCAGAAGGACGTTGTTTCCTAGAGAACAGGCCTATACCACCCTCGAGTTGGAAGCCTTAGCCATCAAATGTGCAGTATTCAGTCTTTGCTGCTATTTGACGGGGAGGAAGTTCTGACTAGTGGCTGACCATTCACCTCTAACCTGGATAAGCCTCAGAAAAGATTCAAATTCCTGGGTTATGAGGTGTTTTTTGGATTTACAACCTTTTTGCTTTTCTGTGGAACATCAGAAGAGAAAAGAACAAGGAAATGTGGATTTTCTTAGCCGTTTCCCTCTTATCACTGAAGGAGTGAGAATAAAGACATGATCGCCCTTTAAAGGAGCAGTAGGGACACTACCCAGGGGCGAGCCTCAGAAGTAAGCACATGAATGAGGGGCGGAGCCTCGCTACACAGCTGAGCCAGTTGTGGCGTGGAGAGAAGCAAGAGAGGAGGAGAGACGCCGCCAACCTGACATAGAGCCACACAGAGTCGGCGCAGCCAAAGCAAGGTGAAGCCAGCCTTAAATGGAGGCATGACCACATTGCAGACGTGGTGGGCCCGGTGTCCGAGAAACAATGCTGAAATTGGAACTCGAGGGAGGAACGTAGCCTCTGCTCACAAATTGAGAGCTGAAGTGCAGACAAAAGCTGAAAAGAGCGAAATACAAAACTTGCTTGTGTCCAGACAGGAAGACCTGAAATCAGGGGGGAGCACCACCACTACTGAGCAGACACCACCTCATTGGAGCAAACCCAGTAAAATTGAAGGTAACTGGGTTACTCAGAGTAGAGGGGGCAGAGAGAAGAGAGAGTGAAAGGGGAAGAAGTAAGGATTACCCTAACCCCATACCAGGGCATAAAGACGCGGAGAAAGAGAAAGAGACAAGTATGAATAAGGGTTATGGGAGCCCAAGAAACCTGAAAATTGCAATCAGCCAAACGGCTTACAGAAATTCCCAAGAACCAAGTGAGGCATATGGAAAGAGGGGTTACCAATACTCCGGAGGGACTAGTGAGATATTGAGACAGAAAAGCCAAAGGGAACCAGATGGGCCTAATAAACCAAGTGAAGAACGAATTTGAGGGGAGCACTGCAGCACCCAAAATGTGAACCAAGTGTAGAAAAACCAACCATTGTGGTGGAGAGGGATCAGGAAAATATCCTCCATCTAAGGCAACGTGAACATTTGTTCTTTTCAAGAACTTGAGACTTTATTTCGTAAACTTGACAATATTTGGGATTAAAAGAGGGAGAGTTGTTTTCTATGGATAACCATGGGATCCTGAACTAGAAGGAATTCCTGGAAGCACAGAGAGAATGGGTGAACAACTCTGAGGGCAGGGCACTCTGTCTAGTTTTCTTTTATATTTTTTCCAAGTGCTAGGGTCAGTTTAAAGGTCAGTTTTGAGCAGAGGACTATTTCTTTATTTTGATTATTGATGAGCACCTTAGTATAGTTTGTTAGGAAGGGAACTCCCCTTTCAGCAATAGGGCTAGACGTTTTTTTCTTTTAAGTTAAATAAAATTCTCTGATAACATGTCCTCTGCTCCGAGTCCTCCTTCTGGTTTCCCACATCAGGTAAACCTAAAGCAGGTGCTATAAATATTTGTATGCTTTCAAAGGCTTCTTCAGCTTTTGATCACCATTGCATGGGTTCCACAGTGTTGGTCATCGTATAGTGTTACACAGGTTTCACTTTCTCTGCGTTTTTTAAGATCCATTTTCTACAATAACCTACCATATCTTAAATGCTTGTGTCTGTGTAACTGTCTGAGGTTTTGGAATTGTGTATATTGCTTTCTTACCGAAGAGGCAATGACTCTATGGACCATTACAATGTCATATCCTAATTAGAGTACCTTTTCTCTACACAGTTGTAATTCATGCTTAGACGCTTCATGTCCTTTGTCAGCTAATGCGGCTAGCAACACCTATGTGCCTAATTTACATGCCTCATATGAAAGTGTTGCTAACAACAGATCATTGACATACTGCACCAGCACTGACTTCCCTTGAAAATTAATGTCATCTTAATCTTTCTTAACCTGCTGAGAAAACAGCAAAGGCAGATTCAGTCTACCTCTGGGGTTCACTAATTCACATGTACCGAATTCCTCTATGGGAAAAGACAAATTGTAATTAACTGTCTCTATGAATGGGTATAGAGATGAAAGAGCACAGATCCCCTACTGTGAAGTCTCTGGCTGATTGTTGTATGGAGGAGAAAATTGTAGCTAGATTGGGGACTGCTGGGAATGATGGGATGACAACAGAATGTACTGCCCTCACGTCTTGAACAAATCCGCAAGCGTTCCTACCTAGCTTCTTAACAGGAACAAATCAGCGGGATATGGGTTAGCTTCCTAGAAGGATCAATCTTATTTTCAGTGGCTCTGCATTATGAATATATACTACCTCTGTATGAAACATAAATCACAATGATTCTGGTACCTCGTTTATTTACACTTTTATTTATTTTTTGTTTATTTATTTAAGTCGGGTGACCAGTAACCTGCTTCAAGTTATGGTGACTTGTTCAGCAAAACCTAGAGGGTAGTGTAAGAAAGGCATGGTATCAAGAATTGACAGACAAAAGTGATCACATTTCAAGGGTGTTTATTAAACTGTATGGGTAGGGTGGAAAAACGCCTAGTCTAAACCTAAGATGGGAGCAAACTACGACCATCAAATCAGAAATTAGTCAGTCCTAGTGGCGTCTTGTCAAATAAAAAGGCCTATGCTAAGAAAAACCTATTGCCAATTCTTACGCTAAATACAAAAGAGCGTGCGTCTACAAATAATAAGTCAGGATGCGGTAGTCGTGGTCTCCCTTACCCACATTTTGAGCATGGGACAAGGTGGGACTCTGGAGCACAGCACACGCTCGAGCTTTCCCAGCACGAGATGACAGTTTCAGCTATCAGGATCTTCGATAGCCAAGTCTCTTGCCTTCGAGAGCCTGATGCATTCAAAATAACAACAAAAGTTCCTTTCTGCCTGTACGTTGGGTGGTGCTTTTTCACCCTTGGATCCCCCTTTGTGGTATTCATCAATCTTAATGTCTTTTTAAACAGTTCAAGGTGGACAACCCTCTGCAAGGTTCACTCTTGTCAACACACTGTTCTTTGGGACTTTAGACTTTGCCCCTTTCCATCTGCATCCCTCCTTTGGGTTTGCTCTTGCCAATCTCACATTTCCTTCTACTTTCTTACTATGTGGGATTCACTTCCCTTATTCACAATCATCTGCCGGTCAAAGAGTTTCGACTGTACAGAGGATTTTACTAGACCCCTGTATGACCACTTTGACCCTCTTCTCGCCTTTCCCAAGGCCTTCTGTTAATAGTAGTTTCAACAATTGGGTAATCGGCCAGAGATTTACGAGTGAGCACCCACATGGTGCCTGGCTCATCTGCAGCTGGCTTTCTCTTTTTACATCAACAGTTTGTTGTACATTCTGCAATCAGCCGTTTGCTACTTTTGTTCAACACAGTTCGGATTCTTTATCGGTTCTCACCTCGACTCACCGGCTGTGAATAACTGCTTGGCTTTCTTCGTATCGGGAGTCCAGGCTGGTACCATGATAGCAGGCGTCTCCCTCTGTCCTGTTTTTTAGCATAGGCATGCTCTGTGTACCGTTGACATCTGCTGCAACACACTTGGGCTATTGTTCACGGTCTTTCAATTCCTTCTACAGAGGTTTCACAGGCCTTGGTCAGAAAGGGCAAGGTCGCTTCTCTCCTTGTCAACGCTCAGTTTGCGCTGTCTTTCTCCTCCTCTTGAACTGCTGTGCCTGGATAGCTGTCTCGTCGTGCTGTCTGCCTTGCCCGCATGGTGCTCTCGTGCTCCACCTTTTATCCCTGTGGGGAAGGGAAATGGCCGTCGGGTGTGTGTGATTCTGGTCAATTGCCTGACTTTACCTGACCCTTGTGTTGGGACAAGTCACGTAAACGGCTCTGGTGTTTGTCCGTCGTTTTTCGTGATGTGCGAAAGTGTTAGAGTTGGAAAAGGGTGGGTAGAATGTTTTTACATCCTATGGGTTAGGATTGGCAAAAGGTGTTATAAGAAGGGGGATACCGCGTCTCACCTGTCGTGTCCCTCTTACACTCCCCAAGGACTCCCCATCCAGGTGATCCTCCCTCATTGGTCCACCCGTAGGAACTGGATCCAATAGCGATGGCCGTGTCCTGGCCACCCGTATGACAGATCCCCGTGGACTAGTCAGGGAGACACCGTCAGGTTTCTCACAGTAGCTAGTACAGCCTCAGTACTGGGAACACTCAAAAAGAACACCTTCGGCTTGCAATAAATGGTGCAATTTAAGTTACATTGTAGTTATTTTCCAAGAAGGTTGACTGGAGCTGAGGAGCCAAGACGAAATGCCTGTGTTTCAGTAATAGGAAATAGGACGCAAAGTAACTGTGAGAGGCTCTTTGACTTGATGCACTGCTGGAATGTTGACTATCCCTATTGCTTCGATCGTTTCTGAAAATAATGGCACATCAGGAAAACACTCTGAACAAATTGCCGATTTACTAGCACTCCTATTTACCAAGCAGGGAATGGATTGCCCATCAACCTTCCATTAAATGTATGGACCCTCTTGATCCACTTGTATTAGGGGGCTAATGGTGAATTTATCTCTCAGGCTGAGTCAGAATGGATCTTGGGAAATCCCGGATTATAATGGTTTGTGAGGAATAAACTTTGGTGCATTAGAGTTCAGGAAGGGACCTGTCACATTGGTATTAGTATTCAGGAAAGAACATGGTGCACCAATATTGTGGTTTGTGAGGGAAGACTGTTCTTGCATAGTGGGGAAATTGATTTGCTGGGATCTATTAGGGCGTTCATTTCTCCAGTACCCCGTTTTCTTACAATAGTTACATGTCATAGGATCCACATACTATCTTTCATGTCTCTGTTGGTTTGCATTTGGGGCCCCTCTGTCACTACCCTGACCACCAAAGCCTCCCTGAAACTCTATCCTTGACCCAGGAGGCACCTGTGCCTGTCATTGCAGATTTTGTAACTGCAAAGTCATAAGCTTATTTTCAATGTTTATTTGATTTTGTTCCTGTAAACTACACAGTAGTTTGCCATAGCCACCAATTCTGATAATGGCTTATTATACAAATTGTCCTAGGTTATGCTTGTATTTTAAGTTGCAGACTAAAAACAAAAGTATAAGCAATTGCTTCTTGTGCTGTCTCATCAAGCTTATAATGCCTGAATGTTGAGTAAACATCATTGTTAGCCAGTCCAAATAATGGGTCTGCTATTCTCCCCTATTTTGCTCACAATTTCCTACCATGTCTGAATCGGTCCTCTAGGGCACATCTAATAGATAGCAGTGATCAGTCTACTGCTGGCTTGCTCAAGGGTGTTGCCAGTACCTGGATCAGCCGTAGGCCAGTTGTCATGCTATATTAGTCTCTGTCTAATCTTCGGAGGAATGCATACCTTCATAAGGCGATTTATATCAGCCTCGTTGGGATTGTAGCACTTGAATTACAGTAAGAATCTCTTCAATAAAATGATGAGGCCCTTGCCTTATATTAGGCAACTCCTTAGGCAAATTACACTTTGGGGAACATGAACAGTAAATAAGCATGGGCCTTCCCCTACTCCTGTAAAAGGCCCAGGAATCTGCCTGAGAGGTACTGGGAGCATTGTAGCATCTAATCTGAATGGCATACCTCCCCTTGTCATGGAAGGAGAGTAAGAGGGAGGTGGCATGGACATCTGTGTGAACACAGAACATCACCCCTCCAGCTATCGGGCAGGCACTGCCCGAAGAACTTGACCCTGGCTGCATTACTACAGTCGATACTGGAACCTGTTGGGGTGGATTAACAGGTACCTGTGCAGTCACCAGAGCTGTACCAATCGAGGCTGCCACTTCATCTTCCAGAGTCGGAGTGCACACATTAGTAAAGAAATGGATAATGCCGACAGTGTTCTCTTCATCTTGCCCATCTTCCAGCTTCTCATCAATAGTTTGGGGGCATATTAAAGGAGAAGACCTAGCCATATCACTCACCCCTTTACTCCTCAAAAATGCTCTTCTGAGTGATCTTGAAAGGATCATACGGACACCCGTTTTTTATTCAGCCCATCTGTCCCTATTTAATTTGGGTAGCACTATTTTCCTTGTATCTAGTTTGTCTCAGTTTAAATTTTTCTTTTTACCCGCTGTCTATTCCTGTCTCTATGAGAAAACTAGAAATTGTTTGGGACCGACAAACCTCTTACCAGATCAGAAATCATGAGAGCAACTGTTGGTACTTCACACACTTGCGTTACCTAACAGAAAATAGCCAATACTTTTCCAGATTTATACCAGTACACAGCAAATATATAACACCCATAATCATCATAATAAGATAGGCAAAAATAAACTGCAAAACTAAATAACCAACCCAAAACCTCCAACCCATTTTAGGATTACCCTGAAATGAATCTGTGGGGGTCTTTACGAGGTTGGAGGTAATGGAAAAACGATGCCGGTAAAGGAATACCGGCATCACATACCGCTCTGGGCTATTCCGACCTAAGACCCTGGTATTAGAGGCTCCGTTAATAACGGTGCCTCTAATAGCGGCAAGGGCACAGGCACACGGCCCATCAGGCTGGCAGTAACGGCATGCCGCTAATGGGTAGACATCACAAGTCAGGCGGACATGCAAATACCGGCATCATGAAGGCGCTAATAGGGGATACCGGCATGCCGGTAATACCGGCATTGTGAACCAACCGTAAAATGCTATGTGCAGTGTTCCAAACTGCCACAGGTGCACACAATCAGCACAGGTGGAGGCAATGGAGTCTGGGCCAGCAGAAAAGGACTGCACACCACACCCCTTCCCACACCAAAATAATTCCACTAGTAGTAGCAATACTGGGACTGGAGGACATGCTTTCATTGCTACACCAGCAACAACAACAACAACAGCAGTCCCCACAAAGGAGATGCAGGAGGAGAAGGAGCGTGGGACATGCCCAGCATGCCCATCAGTGCAGCCAGTGGTACCACGCAGGCAGCCCCCAATCCCTCGCATCAGAGCCAGTCCATTCAACCTAACCCCTGAGCAGATCCACACCCTGTACCGTCTGGACCGGGACACCATCCCGATCATCGTGGACATGATACACGGGTCAGCCTCATAGAAATACGCACCGCCATCCCCCCTCTACTGAAGGTAGTGTCGGTGCTCCACTTCCTTGCAACAGGCACCTACCAACACACAGTGGGGCACATGCATGGCATATCACAACCCTTATTTTCTCGCATGCTGAACCAAGTGCAGGATGCCCTCCTGAAGCACACAAGTGACTACATATCCCTACCACGGACTCCCCAGGACACATTTGATACAAAAGTTGGCTTTCATGCACTGGCAGGCATGCCAAATTGTATTGGTGCCCTCGACTGCACCCACGTGGAGTTGGTGGTCCCACATGCCATGGAGGTGGTGTACCGCAATCGCAAGCAACAATACTCCATCAATGTGCAAATGGAATGTGACCCAACCAAGATCATAACACATTGTTCTGCCCGATATCCCACATAAACTCATGATTCAATGGTCTTGCGGAACTTGCCTGGCTGCTTGGTGAGTTGCATGGCAAGCACATGGCAGTGTAATGGGATAGAGATGCATACTCCACCTGGGTGGCATTGGGTTTGCAACTGGACAATGCCCATACTGCAATACACTGTGCCCCAAAGCATCCCAGACTGAACTTGACACCTGAAATCAATATGAAAGACGTAAGCTGCACAACAAAGACAACATGCCACTACTGCAACCATGCCATAGCCATCAACACGTACACTGCACATCATCAGACCGTACCCTCTGCAACACAATGCAGCAACATGCTGTGAGTATGCCCAATGCAAATAAGAGCTGAACAGCACTACACCGGCCATGTGTCCATGAGTGCGCACAAATGAATCGCACAAAGCCAATACACAGATAGTCACTGGCACACCACCACAAAAGCGCAACATGCTAGCATGAGAACATCAAGCGTGGAATGGCAGATCATGATATGATTGGTGGCAACGGTGCCAGGATGAATGCATACGATTAACTACACATCACATAGATCATAGCAACTACTGCCGTAGGCAACCACAGTGCATGGACGCTGGCAAGGAAGTGGACACCTTGCATCAACTTGACGATGCAACCCACACCTGTGGACCATGTGACTTCACACACTGTGGATAGTTTGAATGTCTCCATTCATGCAGGGATATGTGGATGTGAACAACAAATAACTGCAGGCATGTGAGTGATACGTACAGGTGTCATTTTATGAAATCACCTACACATACCCAATGTTGCACCCATGCAGGTGATGCTGGTTATCCCTTGAAGAGGTGGCTCTTCACCCCTGTCTGGAACCCGCAGAACAGGCACGAAGAGGACTACAATCGTGCCCATACCCGTACCCGTGTGGCGATCGAGCAGACCTTTGGCCTGCTGAAGGCACAGTTTCACTGCTTCAGCAGGTCTGGTTGCGCACTCCTGTACGGGCCTGAGAAGGTGGGAAAGATCACCATGGTCTGTGCCATGCTGCACAACATGTGCATCCAGAGAAACGTCCCACTGCCACATGACATTGACCAGCATGCACCGGGTGAGGAAGAGGAAGAAGATGGGGTTGCACGTCAGGCAGGTGGCGTTGCACAGGAGGGACGTGCTGTGCGCCAGTATGTGATAGACACATGAATGCGGAGGGTGTCATGAAGGTGGGACCCAGAGCACTGGGTGTGTGGGGGACATGGACACTGTGCACTGTTAACCAATAAAGCACACATACACAATAACCAATGTCCAGTCATGTTATTTTTCTTGACACAACGGGTGTATTAAACATGAAGTATATACAAAGTGCTCTAACCCTCATCCCCCCTCCCACTCCCTCAGAACTACCCCACACACCCTCTCCCCCTCCACCTCCCCCAGACTACCCCACACACCCTCTTCCCCCTCCCCCAGAACTACCCCACACA
Organism: Ambystoma mexicanum; assembly: GCF_040938575.1. Classification (NCBI taxonomy): domain Eukaryota; kingdom Metazoa; phylum Chordata; class Amphibia; order Caudata; family Ambystomatidae; genus Ambystoma; species Ambystoma mexicanum. Next base: position 541,975,824 of record NC_090928.1, on the reverse strand, counting down.
CCCTCTACCCCTCCCCTTCCCCCAGAACTAGCCCACACATGGTGTGCATTTCAATGCAGCATGAGTCTGCAACAGTTGCCATTGCCAGGCTGCCCCTACTTTCCATGTCCTCTACCAGCCTCGGGTGGCGGCATGTCTGACCGGCGCAAGGTCCGCGCGGACCTGCGCAGGGGGCTGGTCTGCGTGGAGCTGGCAGAGGAGCACATGCTCGCTTGCTCCAGTCCCTGTGCGGGATGCTGGGCCTCCATGGCATCTGCTATGCGGCTGAGGACCTGCCTCACAGCAGCCACCTCATCGCAGATGCGAGTCGTACTCGCCTCTATCGCTACTTTAAGGGCCGCAGTGTGTTGGCGGCACTCCTGCCTTGCCAGGGCACTTTTGGTCACGTGCTGTCCGACCAGCGCTGTGAGCTCCTCCTGGCACTGTTCTATGAGTGCCATTCTCAGCTCTCTGTCCCTGACACCAGTGGAGGTTGATGCAGCATGCGGCAAGGGTCCCACATCATGTGTGCTCTCTGTGGGGCTCTCGGTGGGGCTCAAGTTCCCTGGCCATGACTCCCCTCCAGACTGCTCATGGCTGCTGGCGTTGGGTATGCTGTGTGGGGTGAGGTGGGGAGACAGCTGCGGCCTGGGTGTGCCATGTGGTCCGGATGTTTGGCTGTGTACCTCATCGTCTGTCAGGGGAGCAGTGGCAGCTGATTCACCAACAGAACTGTTGGCAGCGGACAGTGACCCATCTGCCACTGGCTCCTGTACGGTGGTAGCAGCTGGTGTGGGCACTTTCGCAGTGTCAATGGCCCTTTGCCGCCCTGATGCCGGGGCATCCTGTGATGCTTTGGCCTTCTGTCGCAGTCCAGGTTTGGCTGTGCCTCTTGATGTAGAAGGCCTGTTGTCTCCTACCTTGCCCCTGGCCTTCTTACTGGGTGTCGTGGCCTGCGCGGCAGAGTCCTGGCCCTCGCTGTCAGATTGTGAGCCTGTGGGGGACAGGGAGAGGGACAGCATCAGTGATGGTTCTACATGCATCATGCATATATTGGTATCGATCCAGCTCCACACATTTGATGGGAATTTGGTTTTGGAGTTGTGACATAAAGGTTGCTTGCCATATGGGTAGGTTATGCAGGCATACATCTGGGTCACACATGTATGAGGTGGTGTATGCTGTGTGATGTGGCTTCCAGTTGTGCAATGCGTGCAGTGTGACACATGACGTTTACATACTTGTGGGGTTTGTGTCAGGTATGGCTTTGAGGTGCCTGATGCATATGGATGTGATGGTGCTGGGGACAACCTATAGGCAGGGTTGTGTACATGTGTGTGTGATGGCCCATGCACTGGCTCATTTCACTGTCACATTTGTGGGACATCATCATGCTTTGCATTACAGTGGTTTGTGTGGACACTCACCTACATCTACCGATGACGGCGCTCCCCGCTCCTTTTCTCCCACTCCCTCAATTGACTCCATCCCAATTGTCCTGGCACATGTTTCCTCCCAGTGAGTCGACTTGATTGGTGAGCTTGCTCCACCACCTGTTTCCATGCCCTGGCTCCTGTTAGCTGGCAGAATGTTTCTGACACGTAGGCGCAGGTCGTCCCAGTGCTTACGCACATCTTTCACGGTGCGGGGGGGTGGTACCGACCGCACTGACTTTACGTACCACCTCCTCCCAGATCTCCTTCTTCCTCATAATGGCAGGTCGAGTCATATCTGCCGCAAACACGACATCCCCATTTTCTGCAAGGGTGTCCGCAAGCATGTTTAGCTCATCCTCCGAAAAACGCACCTTGCGCAGGCGCGCAGCACCTTTCTTCAGGGCCTTGCCCATGGTGATGTGTTGGTATGTGAAGTTGGGGCTGCTGTGGTGATGATGCAGGTCCTGTGTATGGAGGATTGCAATAGATTGTGTTTTTCAAGATGGCTGCTGTGTTCTTTCCCGTTCCTGTGCGATGTCGCTACTTCCGGTTCCGCTTATTTACGGGCACCGCTAATAGGGGTGCCCACTAATGCCGTATCCATTGACGCCGGTAGTGCTGTCAGCGCTTTCCATGATGCCGCTAAGGTCAATTTTTTAGACTTTAGCGAAATGCCGGTAATGTCATTACTGGCATGGCGCAAAGGTCGTGCCCGAGAACTCGTAATAGTCCTCTATTAGCGGGTTCTTTACTACACGGACACAGTATTTGCTCCATGCCGGTAAGGACAGTTCGTTACCTCCAAACTTGTAATGAGGCCCTGTGTCTTCTTTAACCATTGTGAAAACCCCTTGGTCATCTTTCTCCTGACCACCCCTTGGAGCTTTTTAACCTGTACTCTTTACCTCTTATGTCTGTCGTGCGATGGGGCGTTTAAGAGGAAGACACCCAAAAGCTAGGCAGTGCACCTACGTTGTGCGAGAAGGTCAGAGTCCATGTCACCAGAATTCTCAGAGACACCAGGCTCACACATCAAATTCCAATGATGACAAATAGAGGCAATTTATTCATTGGCTTGAAAGCCATAGAAAATCATGGGGCCAATTCATAGAATTCAGCGCAGTAGTAGCGCACGCGCCTGGTGCAGAGAGGAAGCGTGCACCACGCGTGCACCAGGCGCAGCGCAAAACAGCATTTTGGCGCACCATGTATTCATGATTTCCTGAGCCATTTGCAGCCGTGGCGCAGCGAAAATCCAGTAGCGCCAGTAACGCCCCCAAGAACGCCCCTTGCACCAGAAAAAGTAATAGGAATCCCCAATATAGCGCAATGGGCCGCGCTAACCCTGGACCAGCATACAGCCCCCCTACACAGTATTCGTGTGAAAAACAGCACGTATCCCACTTGTGGCAGCCAAAACGTGTGAAAAGGGCCTTGTGAAACCCCGCAAATCTTAGTTCCAGGATTGCGCCAGCAATATTGCGTGAAAATCTGCTTGTGCACCCCCTTGAACAGGCGTACCCCGCTCGCGCCAGCCAAAACGTGTGAAAAGGGCCTATCGTAACCCTGCAAATACGCTTACCCCACTCGCACCCGCCAAATCGCGTGAAAACTCCTTGCGCACCCCCTTGAATACACGTACCCCGTTCGCGCCAGCCAAAACGTGTGAAAAGGGCCTACCGTAACCCTGAGAACCCGTGTACCCCGCTCGCACCAGCCAAAATGTGTGAAAAGGGCCTATCGTAACCCTGCAAATACGCTTACCCCACTCGCACCCGCCAAATCGCGTGAAAACTTGCGCACCCCCTTGAATACATGTACCCCACTCACGCCAACCAAAACACGTGAAAATCTACCTGTGCACCTCCTTGAATACGCGTACCTCGCTCGCGCAAGCCAAATCGCGTGAAAAGGGCCTACCGCAACCCCATCGAATACACGTACCCCGCTCCTGCCAGCCAAAACGTGTGAAAATCTACCTGCGCACCCCCTTGAATATGGAACGGAGCTGGTGAGCCGAGGTTGTGAGCCAGTCTGCAGTAGAGCCAGCAGAGTCTTTCCACGTTGTTTGTGAAGGGGAGGTGTCTATATCAGCCCTGATACACCGCGGAGTGGTGAGCAGAGCTGGTGAGCTGAGGTCGTTAGCCAGTCTGCAGCAGTCCGCTGCAGACGCGGAGCCGGAGCCGAATGGACCCTGACGTGAGACCGCTAAAGCCAGGACGCCTTACGTCTCAAGCTCGGAAAGAGGCAGAAATACAAAAACCAGCCGAGTCGGATGCGGCACAGTATCCGGTCCAGGAAAATGTCGGATCCACGATGGACCTGAACCTGGATATGGAAGGTGGACCGGAAGAAGGGCTAAATAATGGCCAAGTGGAAGAAGCAGAAGAAGCAACAGCACCACACCTACCTGAGCCGGCCGTAGTGGTCGGAGAAGAGCGATTAGATTCGGGAAGCGAAGTCCTCTCACGACCGGAAGACCACGATCAAATCACAGGGGTGAGGCTCGGCCAGAGGCAAGGCAGAGCCGCGCTCACCCCGCCCTCGTAGCTGTTCGCAATCCGCCTTCCGCCGTTGAGGTGAGTAGGGTTTGGGCGAGAGTGGTCGGAGGACGGCTCCCGTGGGACCCGAAGCTGAGCGCGAGCGGCGAAAAGCGTTACAAAGGCAGCAGTGAAGCGGAGGAAGCCCCTAAAAAGTCAGAGAGAGAAAGGAGGTCACCTCACCGGAAAGAGGTGCAGACAACCAAGGGCAAAGTCGGCACGAACACAGTGAATCTTGAAAAGGCTCTGGACGCCTGTGATCAAAATGAAGAGTAGGGTCAGGTGGATGGAAATAGGGAAAAGCCAGTAGCTCAAGAGGCAGACGAACAAGAAAAAAATAAAGTAAATGGACTTAAAAAGGGATTGGCCAATCTATCAGGCCAAAGCAATAGCCTGCAAAAGTAAATAAATAGCACAGCAATGGTGCATAAAAACAATATGGAGGAGGATGATAACCAGTCTGGTCGTGGCAATCCACTCGTGAGAGGGACAAGTACAGAAAAAGAGGAGGATAACATTATCGATTTAAATGATAGTGATGGTGACATGGAGACAGACAGCGAAAAGGAGGGAGAATCAGATGAGCCAAAGACAGAAACGGACACGGAACAATCAAAGACCCCAATTAGAGAGAAAAAAAAAAGTCAATAATGGAAGCGAAACTATGAAAACAAGGGACAAAATGCCCTCCGAAAGTGAGAGCAACAAAAAAACTCCCTGGGATGGAGCTGAAATCAAAAAAGGCCAAAATAAAAGGAGGTGAGGGCCCAAATGCGATCAAAAGAAGGGGACCCACATCTAAAGGGTTGCCAAACCCGCTGTTATCATGCCCACTAAAGGCTTTCTTCACACAACAACAGAAAAAAAAATTAATCACGGAGACAGAGGTGTCAGACGCAGAAATGCTGGAAGTGGCTCATGAATCCCCACCAGCAACAAAACAGAGAAGAACAGACGCGGCCGTCATATTAGAACTAAAGACCGCCAAGGCAAAGGCCCAACCCCAAGCTAAACCCACCTGCAGTAGAATGGAGGCAAGCAAAAAACATGATGAGACCAAATGGCTAGTGGACCACAGGAGGAACCAAGTGGCCAATCGCAGTAAGTTCTGTGCCAAAGAAGGCAGTAAGCAGAAAAAACAAATGAAGAAAGGGGGTTTGCCGAATATAGGCGAAAGTGAAGGAAAGGAGGAGAGACAGACGCGGGATACAATACAGGCTGAGCAAGCACTATAGGAGTGCAAGGGAAGGCTCAATCACATGCCGAAAGGGAACACCGTCTTGCCTGGACAAAGCCCCATCTGAATAAGACTCAGATAATACTAACACCTGTAAAAAAATGGAAGGTGAAACAGCAAACCAGGACTATCAGGAAAAAAATAGGCGGCCATCCGAGCCCACAAGAATAATGGAACAAAGGCAAAGTATATCGATGGAGTGCTCAGCAATGGAAACACTGCGGGTCTCTAAGAGAACAGAAAAGTCCCAATTATCACGTAGAACAGACGTCTAAGTGACATCTCTTCAACAACGCAAAAAGAATCCCCAAATAAAAAACCGGATATGTTAGCAATCATGTCCGCAATGACAATTGCATTAGCACCGTTCTGTAAACTTTATGAAGTAATAAAAGAGGAGATTCAAGACAATACCGCGATTCTGACGAACATGATAACAAAAATGTCCAATGTGGAGGGATATATAACAGCGGTGGAAGAAAGAGCAAGTAACCAGTAAGAAAATTGGGAAATTTAAATGGAATCCCTAGAGAGAAAGATTGAATGCATGGAAACAATGTATAGAAAAGTAACGGAACAAACAAATTGTCAAAATAAATTAGAAATGGGGGAAGTGTGTCAGCGAAATCTCCACCTGCACAAAAACAGTTGATGGAGAAGGAAAAGTACATGACAAAACCTGCAGCAGTGCGCATCGAAAGTAATCAGCTAACATACCAAAAAAAAAGACTCGCCAAAGATAACACTGCTGGAAGTGGAGAACAGCAAATCCAAAGAAACACAAAAGGCGACACCCAAACCAATGGAAAGAATAAAGAATAATAACTGGGCCCCAAACTAAAGAACAGCAGGAGAGTAACAGTCAACGTCAAGTGGATAAGAAAGCAATAAGATTGCCTAGAAGAGTGGAGGAATTTATGACAAATTCTGATCTAATGAACATATCGCAATATCTGGAAAATTACTCGGCCGAGACAAAGGAGGAGGACGTAAAGAAAAGATCACGAAAAGCAGACAGAAGCCAAAAAAAAGGTGACAACACCACATGTAACCAAAGAATAGAAGATACTCAGTACCATTCAGATCGAAGAAGTTCGCCGACGGGGGAAAAAAATCGACCGCCACCTCAAAAGTGACCGTTCCCCAAGTGAAGACCGGTACGAGGAGAAAACAAAAAGTAACAAAATCAGTAGGAGTCCACGGAAACATAGAAGACCAAGAAAGGATGATGATAAGCAAAAACAAAAAACCAGTTGGAATGAAGAGATACGTCTATTTAAGCTAGAACAAGTGATAAAAACAGAAGGCCATTTAATACTAAATCTACAGTACTGAAGATCACTGAGCAAACAAAAACACTAAGGAAAATCAGAACAGAAGATATCGAATTGGTGGAACCATATTACTGTGAGAAGATGGCCAAAGCATACCTCCATGTAAAATCGGCAGGAATTAAATACATAGACCAATTTGCATTTGAGAAAATAGATCAAATGGGCTTTCGCCTAACAGAACTAAAAAAGAAGAGGGGAAATAACAACCAGGATAGAGAAAAAAAAGATGAAAAAAAACATTCAAAGCACTATCGTTCACAAACAGAGGAATTATACCGTTGGAACCGATGGAGGAAACCCGAGATCGAAGAAGAAATTAGGCGTGGAAACCAGCATAGGCGCAGAGAAGAAAAAGGACAAAGTGACAGAACATGGAGGGACGAAGAGAATAAAACCAGGCAACAGATATATCCAAACACATGATGCACCAGTCAAGATCAAGAGACATCAAGAACCCGAAGAAAGAAAAACAAAGAACAGGTGCGACCGAGAGGTACAGCTTTAAAGACACAGGACTCAAAAAACAAAACAAGGGAGAGAAACTCAGAGGAAGTGATAGGGACACCACAACCGAAGGGCCCATGGAATTGGCTTAAAACAACTTGGAGCAAGAATAGTGGAAAATAGCAACGATCATGGTCTGTCCTCGACCAACAAAATGCAACAACAGCAAAAGAGGAACAGCTTAGAAAAGAGAAATACAGCTTGGGATCTTGGAACACTAGAGGCCACGCACATCTAACAAAAGTAGGTGACGTAGACTTTGGCCTCTACGATATTATATGTCTCCAAGAGACATGGCTGGTGCAGAAACCCGTGCTAGACGGGTTTACAGTTGAAATATCGCCAGCAGTTAAGGGTCTTTTAGGCAGACCATCGTCTGGATTACTAACGGCAATGAAAACGGGCATGGGCCTAACAGAACCACGAAAACTGAAAGACGCGTATGAAATGTTAGTCACTGGGACAACATGGTCAAAAAGTACTACAACGAACGAAAGAAAGGATGTAATCCATCTAGTGATAATAAACTGCTACTGGGATCCTCAACGGATGTCATCGAAAACGTTCTGTGCAAAAATGGGAGAAACGATTGACCAGTTATATGAAGACTTCGACAAGATCGAAATCATTATATGTGGGGACTTCAATGCTAAATGCAATGTATCGCTGGAGAAGATACGTGGGAAGGCCGAGTGGACTGAACAAAACGAAGCAACAGTCGAGTGAGGTAAAGCGTTAAACCAGATCATTAAACTGAGAAATATCCTGAATGTAGCCTCGCTATTCCCGGATCAAAACTACATCCGCACATGGGAACGAATAAACTCTAAAGCCACATTAGACTACATTTTCATCAGTGCAGGTCTAATACCAAGCATTGAGAGCTTTAATGTCCAAAGAACGGCACACAGCTACCACAACTTACTGTCCTGTACATGGCAAGGAAGTAGACCCGATAAACAGACCTATCAGGGAAACATAGAAGTAAACGTCCAACAAACACGGCTCCCTTTAACGGAAGCAGACATTCGGAAAATCAAAATCTCCTGGGATCAGAGAGATGTAAATAACCCGGATATGAAGGCCGATGGAAGACCAAACTATTTGCCATTACTATTGATATATCGAACCCTTTTGACAGGAAAAAACAAAAAAAACAATCTCGACACACATGCATATGATAAAGCGCTGGTGGAAAAAAAGAAAGTGGGACGAATATTGAGGAGAGTAGCCAAGAAAACAAACGCTAAAGAAGACTGGGAGAAATGGCAGTCAGAAGTGAAAATCTACAACAACTGGCGGAAGCAACACAGAGCATCACAATACCAAAACAATGCTGAATCGATGATGAAAAAACTCTCTAAAAAAAAAATGGAGTGATTTCTGGGTGCTGTTAAAAACCATGAATAACACGTCTCCCATGATGCTTACCAATGCAGTGTCAGAATTAAAGTGGATAAAATATCTAACTACACAATTCGATGGCCCAAAGTCAACAATACCAGAGACGAAGGGGGCAACAAACACTTCTTGGGTTGACGTAGCCAAACCCGAGGATATAGAAATCGCCATTAGGAAGCTGAAAACATCTAGAGCTCCAGGGCCGGATGGACTGACGAATTCAGATCTAAAACAGTTCCCCAAAGAATGGTCAGAAGGGATCAGTAAGATCTTTGCAGAATGTGCCAAAAGAAAACTGATTCCAAAAACTTGGCAGAAAGCAGTCATCGTCCCGGTCTACAAAAAAAGCAGCAGAGAGGACCTAGACAGCTATAGGCCGATAGCGTTACTTGATATCATAGGTAAAATCTACACTACACGCTTGCTCGAGCACTACAGGCTTTGGGAAAAAAATGCCCCGTCAAAAGACATGCTGCAAACAGGATTCCAGAAAAACGGCAGCACAGCAATTAACATCATGCTACTAAACATCCTAAAGGCAAAAGTGAAGGAAGTAGCCCCGAAGATCTATTTGGCTTTCGTGGACCTCTCGAAAGCGTTCGATAAGGTAGACCGAGAAAAACTCTGGCTGAAACTACAAGACTGGAACTGCCCATCGACGGTTCTCGAACCAATAAAACCACTTAACTCTGAAACCAAGATAAGAGTGAAGCCAAACCAGCAAGGCACACTATCGGAAGAGATCTCAGTAAATAGAGGCGTCAAACAGGGATGCCCTCTGGTCCCAGCCCTCTTCATCTCATTCCTAGGAAATTATCAACAAGCGGAAGTAAAAATCAGGGCGTTTCCTCCTAGAATAGGAAAAACGGTCATCCCAAGACTGCTAAACGCAGATGATGTCATTTTAATAGACCAGACGCAAATTGGGTTGCAAAGAAAATTAACAAATTTGGCGAGAAACTTTGATGACAATAACCTGGAGATAAATAAAACGAAAACCAAAATTCTGGTCCTAGAGAAAGTACCCAGAACAAACAGCAGAACTGGTTCCTGGACAACACTGCAATCGAAAAGGTAAAGAACATCAAAATTGACAGCTCAGGAACGGACAAAAACATGCAAGACCTACTGTGGGACAAAGCGAAAAGACTAACCTCACAAACAAGAGCAGTTGATAAAAAGTTCGGAAAATTTTCCCTAATACCAGCAATAAACTTCTATAAGTCAAAGGTGATCCCGTCACTTGTGTACGGAATGGAAGCCTCCCTGAACATCCCAAAATTACTCTGGAACAAACTGGAGGGTCAGCTATGGAAAGCAGTGCTCGGCTTACCAAAATCTACCGCAATGCCGGCCATTAGACGGGAATTGGGTCTGGGGTCATTAGCCTCCATGGTTGACCAAAGTGCCATGAGACTTTACAGAAAAATGATTATATCAGACACACTACCTACATATAACATCATTCTGGAAGAAATTAAAATCGGATCATGTGAAGCCCTAAAAAAATGGGTATAAAGACGTAAAGAGATGCTGACGTTAATAGCATGTACAGAAAACAAGTTGAAAGAAAATCCTGATAGAGTGAAACAAAAAATGGAAGAGATGGACTGGATTCTCACGATTGAGAAAGCAGCTGGGAATAAACTACTGAGACATCTTCCGCCGACGTTTAATAAGCTAAAGAGCCCATAAAACTACTATGTCAAATTCCCAGAGAAAGGGAACAGAATCCTGTTTATGAAAGCAAGATTAAACGTGCTGCCAACTCAGGAAATTATGTCCATTCGAACATCGACGATTTCACAGGGTTGCTGTCTCTGCAAAAACCAAGTTGTGCTAGAAAATTTGAAACATCTGGTTATACACTGTCCAAAAACCAAGCATAATAGAAATCTATACCTCCTGCCACTGATATCCAAGCCGTGTATGGCACAGGAAGATGATCTGTGGAATAGACTAATTTCAGGAGAAACGACCAGATGGACGGTCGCCATGGTCAAACTAATAGACTTAGCATTCCAGCAAATCGGACATATCAGGGTCCAGCTAACCTAAGCCCATAAGAATGGGACATGGAGAAGACTGTAAACTCGGACTGGCACCGAAAAACAGAAGGAAAATGATGAACTACCAGACGGCACACATAAAGAAGTGAAGAGACTAAGTTAGATCGTTTCCTTGATAAAATTCAGGATTGCCTGAGTAAATTCAAGTAAATAAAAAAAATAAAAAAAATAAAATATGCGTACCCCGCTCACGCCAGCCAAAACGCATGAAAATCTACACGCGCACCCCCTTGAATACGCGTACCCCACTCACGCAAACAAAATGGTGTGAAAAGAGATTCACGTACCCCCGCGAACTTGCGTACTTCACTCGTGCTTGCCGAATCGAGTGAAAAATTCCTTGCGTGCTGGCAGCACCCACAAACACACCCTGCAGGCAGCCCACTCCACAAGGGACCCCCCATCACCCGTCACCATGCCCGCAGGCAGCCCACACCACAAGGTACCCCCCATCACCCGTGAGCATGCCCGCGGGCAGCCGACACCACAAGGGACTCCCCATCACCCGTGACCATGCCTGCAGGCAGCCCTCACCACGAGAGGCCCCATCACCCGTGACCATGCCTGCAGGCAGCCCACACCACAAGGGACCCCCCCATCACCCGTGACCATGCCCGCAGGCAGCCCACACCACAAGGGACCCCCATCACCCGTGACCATGGCCGCATGCAGCGCACACCACAAGGGACCCCCCCATCACCCGTGACTATGCCCGCAGGCAGCCCACACCACAAGGGACCCCCCATCACCCGTTACCATGCCGGCAGCCCACATGGCACCATACGCTGTATGCAGGCTCCGACTCATGTCCACCCACCTCACCAGTGACGGCAACCTGCAGGCAGGCCCTGACTCATGTTCCCCCCACCCCCCCAGTGACAGGAACCTGCAGGCAGGCCCTGACTCATGTCCTCCTACCCCACCAGTGACGGGAACCTGCATGCAGGCCCTGACTCATGTCCCCCCACCAGTGATGGGAACCTGCAGGCAGGCCCCGACTCATGTCCCCCCACCAGTGACGGGAACCTGCAAGCAGGCCCCTAATCATGTCCACCCACCAGTGACGGGAACCTGCAAGCAGGCCCCGACTCATGTCCCCCAACAAACACATTGTCACAACATACAATCATGCAGCAAATGTCCACCCAAATGCCACACCAGGCTGCCCCTCCACAGCGTAACTCCACACTCATCCATTGGCCCCACTTTGTGACCATGCCCGCAGGCAGACCACACCACAAGGGACTCCCCATCACCCGTGACCATGCCTGCAGGCAGCCCTCACCACAAGAGGCCCCATCACCCGTGACCATGCCCACAGGCAGCCCACACCACAAGGGACCCCCCCATCACCCGTGACCATGCCCGCAGGCAGCCCACACTGTCAAGGATGGCACTCTGTCAAGAGTGGCACAGGGCACCCAGGTAGGGTTTTGGTGGCTGTGCTGATGTAAGGTGACAGATAAGTACACACACAGCAGGAACCTCAACAAGAAAGAAAAGTAGGCAACTGTAGTTGTGAACAGAAAGGGGCAGGAAATACAAAGATACAAACAAACTGGATTCCCTCTTGGGGTGTATGCAGAAATGGAAAAATGTTCCACGGACCTTTGGAAACTCCAGCCTTCTGCACAGATTAGTATTACAGGGGCCCACTCTGCTCATGGCTGGGAACAACAGCTGTGGGTGTCTGTAACACAGAAAACGCGACAAGGGAAGGGGCAGAGATTGCCTGCCGGAAATCAACAGTCAAGCTCTGTACAAAGGATCAAAATAAGGCACAAGAGAGACAAGAACAGAAATAACCGGGGAAAAGGAAGTGTACGAGAAATCTAGCAGAAGGGAATGAAGGAAAAAAACAGTACAATAGAAATGGGTAAACTAAAGGGGAGGACAGAGGACTCAAGGAAGAGAAGGACAGGGATCAAGAACAAGGAGTTGCAACAAGGAAGAGAGCAAGGGAGCAGCAGCCAGGAAATAGGGGGGCTGCAAACAAGGAAGCTGGGCTGCAGTACCAGATGGCACAAGGTGCAGAAACACTGTAGTGGATTGCAGAGGACTGTAGTAGGCTGCAAGGCAGAGAGTCCAGAGGAGCAGGACTGAGAGCTGTACTAGGCGGCAGACAGAGAGCCCAGAGGAGTAGGGGAGCAAGGAGCGAACCCAAAGGAACAGGGCGTCGAGGCAGGGAGACCAGAGGGTCAGGGCTGAAAGCAGAAGAGAGTAGCAGGCTGCAAGGCAGGGAGCCCAGAGGACCCGGGTTGTAGGCAGCAGAGGATTGCAGGCTGCAAGGCCAGGGAACCTAGACGAGCAGGGCAGCGAGGCAGGGAGCCCGGAAGGCTATGGCTGTAGGCAGCGGAGTGTAACAGGCTGCAAGGAAGGAAGCCCAGAGGAGCAGGGCTGTGAGGCAGGGAGCCCAGAAGGCTAGGGCTGTAGGCAGCAGGCTGCAAGGCAGGGAGGCCAGAGGAGCAGGGCTGTGAGGTAGAGGGCCCAGAAGGCTAGGGCTGTAGGCAGCAGAGTGTAGCAGGCTGCAAGGCAGGCAGCCCCGAAAGAGTACTGGATCAAAGCAGGAAAATGCAGCAGCAGGAACAACATACAATTCGAGTCATAAGGCATAAAAGGGGCTGGGAGGACTCTTGATGCAAGAGACTGAGCTCCTGCAGGCAGCTGCTTAAATACAGCCCTGCCCTGTACTGAGGCAGGCTAATTGGCAGCACCTGGAGCAGCACACCTGAAGATAATCTGCCTCCTTCCTCTCTGGTCCTGAGATGGTGGAAGCAGCACTGATTGCTAGGGCTCCTGGGGATTGTGGTTCTAATACAGACAAATGTGAATGGCCAGGAATTGATAGCTGAAGCAAGGTGCATTATGGTACATGTAGTTAGCTGAATTAAATAGGAAAGTACCAATGTCGTACAAATGGAAATTAATGACCAAAATGTGAATAGGGGTTGTTTAAAAAGTATTATGTAGATAAACGAGTACCATATCGTCCATGATGGTTGCCAATGTGTGCGCCAGTGGCACAGGCGTAACACACCCGTGACCATGCCCGCAGGCAGCCCACCCCACAAGGGACCCCCCCCATCACCCGTTACCATGCCGGCAGCCCACATGGCACCATACAATCATGCATCAAATGTCCACCCAAATGCCACACCAGGTTGCCCCTTCACAGTGCAACTCCACACCCATCCATTGGCCCCACTTCCCAGTACAGGACCGATAGCATGTTATTCACAAAAGCACACATGCATGCACCCAAAGACATGGCCAACATGGCCCCACATCAGTGACACATGACTGAGCCAATGACGATTGCCACATTCCCCAAACAAATGAGAGCAGACAACACATAGATTGAACTGCATGCAAATGTATTAACAAAAGCAAAATACACCAAATAAAAATCAAACATGAGAATGAAAATTAAATGAATCCAAAGAGAAATGAAATCCAAATCCAAATCCCAAAAGAAAATCCAAAAACGTGAAAATCCATAAAGTGGTCCTTGTCCAAAGTAATGTTTTCCGTTCCAAACGTAAACCATAAAAAACCATTACTCCATGTGAACAAAAAAATCAAAAAATCAAACGAAGCTCAACTATATACAATGAAAGGATGAAGGGTCCATGATCCCAAATGTCTGACTAATGCATGACAAAACAACACAAAAAACTAACTATATACAAAAAGTGGAGCAATGTCCATGGACTCCAAAGAAAACAGAAAAAGAAAGGAAACCTAACACTAAAGAACTACCCTGCACCTACCCCCTCGTGTCCCCCCCCATGGGTTTACTATGGCCATTTTAATTTTGTTAAATATTTTTGTCTATTGTGCATTCATGTAACAGTGTGGTGCTTTGTGGCATCCGATGGCATCCACTGTGTCTTCCCGCTGGGCCCATGCAGGCTTGTCTCATGTTTGTGTTTGTGGGGATACCCCCGCAGCACCCACATTTTCTTTTCTTTTTTGGGATTCCCTGAAATGCATGCCACCAAAGGTTCGAGCTTTTAGTGTTCACACCTTGGTGGCATGCATTTACGTCCTTTTAGTATAGGTTGGATATTTTTGCTCACTCTTTTCTTCAGAGTCCGTGTCTGAGGGTATTGTCTGTGGCCTGTTTACATTCGTGACAGTGCACTTTGTGACAGTTGTGTCATGTGTGTTGATTTTTTATTGAAGTTTTCACATTACATGCCCTGGCATGGTGTGTCGGGTGGGTGACATAGGGTTGAGGGAGGTTTAGGTGACATACCAGCATTTGGATGGGCTGTTTTGCATGGGGGGGGTGGAATCTGTAGCTTGCATGTGTGCCTTTTGATCACACGGGATTGTGTTTGTTTAAGTGGCTAGGGATGCACACAATGCTGCAATTCCAAGGACACATTCTCAGTTAAGGTTGTGACAGTTGACTGTCTCTTTGTCATCATCGAGTGTCACCTGGAAGGTGCTAGGCCTGTGTGCACTCCGCAAGGGGGGGAGTTTAGGTGAAAAATGTAGCCACAAGCTGGGTACGGGCTGCCTCACCACATGCCCTTCCCGCCCATGCGCAGCGGGCGTGCATGTGGTTGGGGATGTGTGGGCACCACCAGGTCCACCGGTACGCCCCGCCGGGTTGCAACGTTGTGCAGGACACATGCTGCCACAATGATCCCGCACACTACTGGGGGCACATATAGTAGCTGCCCACCAGAGCGGTCAAGGGAGTGGAAACGTGACTTGAGCACTCCGAATGTTCGCTCCACTATGCAATATGAGCTGCGTTGTATGTTACCGGGGGTGGTGTGATGGGGTTCCGTATTGGCGTCATCATGTAGGTGCTCAGAAGGTAGGCGCTGTCCCCTGGGGAGGTGATAATGGTTGTCATTAGTTGGGTTTGTGCATTTGTCTGTGTGAGACATGTATGCATGTGCACAGGCATTTTTACTCACAGATGAGCCATGTGTTACCATGCCTCCCAGCTTCTAGGTCCCAGTGTAGGGCTGACATTCTGAATATGAAACTGTCATGGGTGGACCCGGGATAGTTTGCATAGACAGAGGTGATGATTCCATTGGCATTGCATACAACTTGCACGTTGATGGAATGCCAGTGCTTGCGGTTGCGATAGATGTGCTCAGTGGCCCTAGGTGGATGTAGGGCCACATGGGTGCAATCAATGGCACCAAGCACTTTGGGGAAGTGTGCCACCCTGTGAAAGTCTTGGACCACGGCCTGCCTTTTTGTGGGTGTTCTGGGCATGTATATGTGCCTGCGGACTGAGGGGCATGCAGTCATGATTGCCAACACCTGGTGTAGGCAGCGTGACTGCGTGGCCTATGAGACACCCCCAACTATGGCAGTTGTCCACTGAAATGACTCAGTGGCCAAAAAATGCGGGACATTGGACACCTTTTCCAAGGGGCTCAGTGCTTGGGAGCACAAGGTGAGTGATGTGAGGTCATTTCCTACGTTATAAATTGTCGCATGAGGCTGCTTATGTGCCAATAGTCGTGGCGCTCATTTCGTTACTGCATCCTATGTTGCAAAGCAAAAAAACACCTGTCATTTTACTTTAAGTGTATTTCAGAACTAAAACACATTTGGCACTTCGCTTGTTAACGAGTTTTGGCAATGCTTACCGGGTGTGCTCATGGGTCTAAAGTCAGAATCTCGTGTTCCAGGCCTTGCTTATTTCGAGATGGACACGATTATTTGTTTGTTAATTTCGGTACTCACTTCTTTACTTCGAGCTGAAAATTAGACGAAATGTGTTTCTAGATTTACAATCTATGATTATGCTTCAATACAGACATCTCTCTTGTGTCTAATTTATCTGCGTCTATGTCTGCTAGCTCGCTTACCTTCTGTCAGCAGTGCTCCTCGCTCCGCGTCCTGCTTCCACGTTAACAGATTTGCGTATAAGCCGTACTGGTTCCATGACGACCATCATGGATCGACGTATGTTCAGGTCCTTTACTGTAACTTACCCATAATTCATTAGTTAAAGCATTTCCCAGCACACCATATTGCAGTATACAATGCATCTAAATAATATTTGTGCATACATACAAGGACATGTGCATGTCAACAGCAAATTGCTGCGACCATGTGTCTAATTTATCTACGTCTGTGTCTACTAGCTCGCTTACCTTCTGTCAGCAGTGCTCCTCGCTCCGCATTCTGCTCTAACAGATTTTCATATAGGCCGTACTGGGTCCATGACGACCATCATGGATCGACGTACATTCAGGACCTTTACTGTAACTTACCTATAATTCATTAGTTTAAGCATTTCCCAGCGCGTCAATGAATGTGTAGCTACACTCCAAATTTCTTTTTTTTAGGTGCTTTCCTTTATCATTCTTGTTGCTATGCATTACTATAGCAGCCCAAGTGACAAACAACTTTAGCTTTCTCCTCCTCCGTGTGTCTAGGCAAGAGTGGTCTGATTCTTTTTTTTTTTTTTTAAACAGTTGAGTTGTATACTATATTCCTCAGGATTTCTCTTGTTATTATTCTGATATCCGAAACTGATTTAATTGTGGCACCTTTCGTTGACTCTCCATACCACCGGCCATCCAGAAGGTCATGCAGTATCTATCCGTTTAGGGTTTTCCAATTACAGCCTTCTTGTTTTAACTGTATGGCTTATCTACCCGAGGTTGCTTTTTTTAATCATTGTGCTCATTATGTTACATATATGCGCTTTGTTCTACTTCTCCAGCTATTCCATACTTACCTTGCACTTTTTATGGTTTTTCAGGACACAAGGGCCTATTTTTCTTAGTATGATTTACCTGCTGCCAGAACCCTTATCTTTATCATCCCACTACAGAGAGTTTCCTATTCTTTCTCTTTGTGTGAGTAACCCGGTGCCAAGACCCCTCTCTTTGTCGTAACACTAGGAATGAGTTACTTTGGATTATTTTGTTTCACTAGTATAGCTCATGAACCTTCTCACAAATTACTCTCATCTTTTAAAAAAAATGTTTTAATCTGATCGCTGTTTTAATTCCTGTTTCTATGCTTTTGGTAAGGAAAATTAATTCTCTTTCTTTTTTTTTTATTTGGTTGGTTGAAAATATCAACCTTTCAAATTAACATAATTGAAGCATGTTAAAATTGTTTAAATTAAACAAAATTATTCAAAGGCAACAACCAAACATTCTGTTACAGACAAGATAAAATATCAATGCAACTCTTTCAAGCAAAGACAAAATTATATAAAATGTAAAAAGAACATTTTAGCAGAAAATCATATCAAACAGCACAAGATGTTGCACAATTTAAGTGACTGACATTTGATGAAAAGGCATGAAGGCTTTTTGCTGGCTAAACATTTGGCAATATTGTGACCATGGGGATAATACCAAATGAGCCAAATACATTAAATACAATATACAATATAGTATGTTATATAATATAGGGTCTTGTCTGGCAGCGCTGATGGAATAATTGCTTCAAGAAACTGAACTACAGCTATCTTTATGGTTATCCTAGTGTTTGAAAAGATCAACTGCCATATAGAGTTGGAGTCTAAAGAATGATAAATTGGGATAACATTTTTAAAGTATAGAAGACGTTTGTTTGTCAAGGCAGGGTTATCTACAATAAGATGCTGTAATGTTTCTTGTTGCAAAGTATCGGTGCAAAACCGGCAAACATTCTTGTCCTTTGAAATCTGGCCTCTTCTTGCTAACACAACATTTGTAGACCATATATTTAGCCTGAAACGTAGGTATTGATTGCAGATGTAGAGGGATGGATACTTTACTAAGTAATCTGCCATGTTGCCAAATCTTTTGTGTCCGAAAAAAGCCCCATTAAAATCTTTATAGGACTAGCATTTGGAATGCTTGCTTATCCAGTCAAAATCGAATAGTTTGTTCTTTGCTCGAATGGGGTTTTCTTTTAGAAGGTCTAATGTGATGGAGGCGTCTGATAGGGCATCCAAAACGCAAGTTCGCCATTAGCGAAGGAAATGATGGTCAGATTTCAAAAGATAATGTGCAACTACACTCAGGATGTTATTGTTTGGAGACCCAGCAAACATTTACGCAAAAATGCAATCATTTTCCATAAAACGTGAGCATGTAGAGATGCTGATCCCAATTCATAACGTATGATTGGTAGTGGCGAGAAGTTTGGAAGTTTTAATACTCATCTCCAAAATTTCGCCTTGAGAAGATCCCACATCATTGGAGCTCTTGGTGATCTTGCTTCAATTTCATACACGAAAATTGGGACCACTTTTTGTTGGAAAAACATCATTACATGTGCGCAGGAGAAGTTGCCATATCTATACATCAGAACCTTAGCCTGTGAGATTAGGGTTCTTAGTTTTATATCTAAAGTTTGTGCAAAACTGACATCTGATGTCGTGTTGTTAAATGGCACTCCAAGGTATTTCTATTGCATTACTATCCTGAGTTCTGACCGTTGTAACGTCCACTTATGTTTGGAGATGGTTGTGTGTTTTATGCCACCATTACAAACAACTACCTGGGTTTTTTCTGTGTTTATAAGCAAGTTGTTGGCGTGGGTGTACCTGTCCAAACTATTAAGGAGATTTTGTAACCCCTTCGGGGTTTGAGGTAGGAGGACAAGATCGTCCGCATAAAGAAGCCAAGCGATATGTTGTAAACCCAATTTTGGGGCATCTGACACAATGACTGTGAATGTTTGGCCC
Organism: Ambystoma mexicanum; assembly: GCF_040938575.1. Lineage (NCBI taxonomy): Eukaryota > Metazoa > Chordata > Amphibia > Caudata > Ambystomatidae > Ambystoma > Ambystoma mexicanum. The sequence goes on along the minus strand of NC_090928.1, from coordinate 541,956,650 downwards.
ATGTCTAAAATGAAAAGATTAAACAAAATGGAGGTCAGGATGCATCCCTGTTTGAGACACCGGTCGGTCGAAAAGCATGCGGACAGAAGGCCCTCTAGTGTGAGTCTCAACTGCATAGTTGTTTGAGTATGCAAGAGTTTGATTAGAGAGAGTGAGAAGCGAGCGGGGGCATTTGTAGCGGGCTAGTTTCTCAAACAATAATTGATGGTCGATGGAATCAAAGGCCACTCGGAAATCAACAAAGGCTAGATATAGCGGTTGTTTCCTAGTGGCATAGTGTGACTTGATCATGTTTAAAGCAGTGAGATTGAGTGAGGTCCCTAAAGCGGCCACAAATCCTGATTGAAAGGGGTCCCTCATATGCTTAGTTTAGTTTAGTTTATTATTTGTATAGCGCCGCCTGGCCCTAGGGCATCCAGGCGCTTGCGATGAATACAACAAGAATAATGAATACAACAAGAATAATGCAGCAGAAATGTACAAATCGATTACATATTTACAAATTTACAGTCTTGGTGCATGCTAGTGCGGTAGGGCTAGGCAGTTTCTTTGGATAGAAGCCAAGTTTTGGTGTTGTGTCTAAATCTGTGAAAGGACGGTTCTGATCTCAGCTCGAGTGGAAGTGAATTCCAAAGTTTGGAGGCAAGCACGGGGAAGCTGGAGCCACCTGCTTTTTGGAGCTTAAATCTTGGGATATTTAAGCAGTGTGTTTGAGCTGATCTGGTAGGGCGCGCTGGGGTGTGGTGCTTGAGGTTGTCGGATAGGTATCTGGGTGCTTGGTTAGCTAGGCATTTGTGTGTGAGTGAGATGGTTTTATATTCAATTCTTTGTGGTATGGATAGCCAATGGCAGGTGCGTCTGGCGTCCGAGATGTGTTCATGTTTGGGTATGTTCAGGGCTGCTTGCAAGGCGTTGTTTTGTATGACTTGTAGTTTGTTGATGTTTTTCTGACTGGTTCCCAAGTATAGCGCATTGCAGTAGTCAACTTTGGAAAGGACTAGCGCTCTGGCTAAGGTGATGCAGTTGGATGGTGAGAGGTAAGGTCTGCTGGCATTGATAAGTTTACAAGTGTAAGCAGTGGCTGATGAGATGGAATTGATCTGTCTTGTCAGTGTGAGGGAGGAGTCGAGGTAGATTCCTAGGGTTTTGACGCTGTTAGAGACGATGATGTTATTGCCGTCTATAGTGAATGCTTGATAGAGTTTGTCGAGTTTATTGAGTCTGGGTTGGGAACCTAGGAGAAGAAGCTCGGTCTTGTCGTCATTAAGGCATAGGCCATGCTTGGCCATCCATTCTTGGATAATGGAATAAATGTTGTTGAGAGCAGTGAGGTCGGTGGAGTAGTCGCCTGTTAAAGGGATCAGTATTTGGGTGTCATCTGCGTAGTTGGTGTAGATGACACCCAAACGGTCCAGTATGTCAAAGAGGGGTTTCGTGAATACATTGTATAGAGTGGGGGAGACGCAGGAGCCCTGGGGGACACCGCAAGTGACTGGGGCTGGGATGGCAGAGGCTGTGGGTGCGAAGACTCTCATGGATCTGTTGTTAAGGAAGGAATGGATCCATGCGTTGGCGTTATCTGAAAATTTGGCTGCTGAGGATAGATGTTTGCAGAGGATGTCGTGGTTGACCAGGTCGAAGGCGGCCGATAAGTCAAGGAGGAGAAGGAGGGCTAGTTTACCATTGTCTTTAATGTTGTCCATCTGTGTCTTAAGGTCACTCAGGGCGGTCTCAGTGCCGTGTTTGGGGCGGAATCCTGATTGTCTGAGTCCTAGTAAGTTATTTTTCTCGAGGTGGTTCTGTATCTGGAGATAGGCAGCTCTGTCGAGGATTTTTAGTAGGAAGGGTACAGTCGTTATGGGTCTGTAGTTGGTGGGGACATTAGGGTCAAGGGTGGGCTTCTTAAGTAAAGGAAGAACCCAGGAGTCCTTGAGGTTGTTGGGCACTATGTTGGAGGTGAAAGATGCGTTGATGAGGGAGGTGATGAAGGGAGCAAGTTGTTTGGCAGCATCTTTAATGATAGGGGCTGGGCAAGTGTCGCCTTGGCATTTGGACGGTTTAAGAGAGTAGATTATTTCTTCAACCTCTTTAATGGTTATGGTGGAAAACTCAAAGAGGTTATTGTCATCATTTTGGGGGGTGGTGTGGGTGTGTGTAGAGGGGGTGATGTTATCGGAGAGGGTGAGGCTTTCTTTCTTTGTCAGGATTTTGGCTTGTAGCGTGGCAATTTTGCCTAGGAGTGCTTCCTGGATGTTCGTGCACCAGTGGATGTCTTTGTTGCAAGTGTCTGGAATGGGGGAGGGTGATTCGAGTTCTCTCAGGATATTGAAGAGCTCTTTGGTATTAGATTTGGCGTTGCTGATTCTTTCATTGTACATGTTTTTTTTAGACTGGATGATGGCTGATTTATAGATGTTCGATGCTAGTGCGTAGGATGTCTTATTAATAGTGGATGGTGACTGTTTCCATGCTAATTCAGCTTGTTTTTTGGCTTTGCGGAGTGTTTTTAGTTTGGGGGTGAACCAGGAATTGAGGTGTGCTCGTGGTTTGGCTTTCCGAAGCTTGAGTGGTGCTATGGTGTTTATGGCCTTAAGGATAGTTGTGTTGTATAAATCTACTAATTCAGTAGGGTTGGTCATGGTGGGTGAGAAGTCGATGATGGGTTGGAGTAGCGGGAGGAGTTTCTCTAGTGTGATATTTTTGTTGTTTCTTGTGAGTGTGGGTGGGGCATTGGAGGAGGGCACTGGTGTTTGAGTGCCTTTGTTGATGGTGAAGGTAATAAGGTGGTGATCGGTCCAGGCGCATGGAGTGTTGGAGAGGATGGTAGTGTTGCAATTGAGGTCAGCTATCCAGTCAAGGATGCGGCCTTTGTTGTGTGTGGGTTGTGCGATATGGTGGGTGAGTCCTAATTCTGAAATAGTGTTGGCGATAGTGTGAGCTTTGTCATCTTTCTCATCATTGAGACCTAGATTAAAGTCTCCTAGAATGAGTAGTCGAGAGTTAGGTTTGATATTGTTAGAGAGTAGAAGGGCTATGTCGTCATTAAAGGATAGTATGGGGCCTGGCGGTCTGTAGATGAGGTGGATGGTGATAGTGCTTGTGTGCGTTGTGGATAGTTTGAGGGTGAGTAATTCCGCTGATGTCAGTGATTGGTTTTGTATGTGTCTAATGTTGATGGAACTTTTTGCAATAACGGCTACTCCACCACCTTTAGCTGTTTGTCTGTCTGCACGGTAGATGGTATAGTCATTGGGAATAGCAAGTGATAGAGAGGGGCCAGATGCTGGGTGGAGCCAGGTCTCTGTAATAGCTATGAAGTCGAGATCATTGACGGTAATAATGTCGGCAATGTCTAAGGCATGGGCGACTACAGATCTCGCATTGATGAGTGCACCTTTAATGGTTTCGGTGGTGATGCATGATTTTTTGGTGTGGGTGCGGGGGGAGGGTGCGATCAGGCCGTGTGATATCTGGTCTGTCAGAAGTGTAGGGCGTGTGCAGTGAGGGGCAGATTTGGTTAAGGTTATGTTTTGTTTGTTGCCTAGATTGGGGAAGGATGCGGGTGTGTGTGTTCTGGATCTGAGTCGGGTGAATCTCGATAATCCTGAGCAGGGATAGGATCTGCTGGTAGTGAGGTTCGTGATAGTGGGTTGGCCGATGGGAGTAGTTTGTGATGCTTCTTGGGGGCTGGGGGTGTCTGCTATGCGATGAGAGTCAATGGAGGAGGTAGGCTGGAAGGGGTTGATGTTGGGTAGGAAGGGGGTGGGGCAGGGTATGGGATAATGTCTGGGGCAGGCTAGTCTGCTGAGGCCGTTGGGGTGTAAGCGAAAGTGTGACCCTGTACAAGGGGTGTCATGGGGGACCAGGCAGAATGGGAACATAATGAGGAAGGTCCAGGTTATCATGTCTGAGTTTAGAGGGAACTGACGCACAAAATCGTCAGAGAGAAGCTAGTGCGCAATGTTAGTACACAATGGTGCTGCAGTGAGGGTACTAGCGCAGAGAATCGGAGAAATGCTAGTGCACAGTGCTGATACCCAGTACTAATACACAGTGTACTCTAGGTGACCATAAGGCATTACACAATGTTACAGTGGTCTCTAAGCGACCATAAGGCACTACACAATGTTACAGTGGTCTCTAAGCGACCATAAGGCACTACACAATGTTACAGTAGTCTCTAAGCGACCATAAGGCACTACGCAATGTCACAGTAGTCTCTAAGCGACCATAAGGCACTTACACAATGTCACAGTAGTCTCTAAGCGACCATAAGGCACTACACAATGTCACAGTAGTCTCTAAGCGACCATAAGGCACAACACAAGTGGTCACAGTGGTCTCTACGCGACCATAAGGCACTACACAATGTTACAGTGGTCTCTAAGCGACCATAAGGCACTACACAATGTTACAGTAGTCTCTAAGCGACCATAAGGCACTACGCAATGTCACAGTAGTCTCTAAGCGACCATAAGGCACAACACAAGTGGTCACAGTGGTCTCTACGCGACCATAAGGCACTACGCAATGTTACAGTGGTCTCTAAGCGACCATAAGGCACTACACAATGTCAAAATGTCACAGTAGTCTCTAAGCGACCATAAGGCACAACACAAGTGGTCACAGTGGTCTCTACGCGACCATAAGGCACTACACAATGTCACAGTAGTCTCTAAGCGACCATAAGGCACTACACAATGTCACAGTAGTCTCTAAGCGACCATAAGGCACAACACAAGTGGTCACAGTGGTCTCTACGCGACCATAAGGCACTACACAATGTTACAGTGGTCTCTAAGCGACCATAAGGCACTACACAAGTGGTCACAGTGGTCTCTAAGCGACCATAAGGCACTACACAATGTGAGCAGTAGTCTGTGTTATACCGTACTGCGAGAACAGGGTTCAGTGAAGGCTTGAAACAGTTCAGGTTGCTGGCTGGAACAGTTGAAAAAAGGTTGCTGTAAGGGGCGGTATGTTTACCCCAGAGGAGATGGGCAGGGGATCTAGCCCTATGCTCGGTGGTGTATACAGGCTAGAGATAGGCACAGTGCACAGTGCCTTCGAGGTGGGCCGGTTCGGAACCTGCTGGCTTGTGGTTGGCTCCCAATAGAGGAGAGGGGCCAATCACGATGTTTGCAGGGTTGCGGGGCCGGATGGAGGGCTAAAGATGCGGCGGACAGCCATCTTTAAATGGTGTGGACCTCGGGGCTTCGATTGGTGGCTGGATGCACTTTGAGTGCATTAATGGGGCAGATCCTGGCAGGAAGGGCCGCACTGGGCAACGCTGGAGCAGTGCGGATATTACTAAATAATTTGCCGCGTGTTGCCTTCAAGACGCACGCTCGTGCTGTAGCTAGGGACTCGTGACATACCTGGTGCCAGCAGCTCCAGCAGTAGATGGGAGGAGCTCCTGCTCATGGTGGCTCTGGATTGGTAAGGGCAGAGTTTCTGGCCCCTGGCTCCGAACAGGCACCCAACAGGCCTTAGAATGGCCTTCGAGCTGGCCGCCGGCGTAATCCGCCTGCCGGCGGTTCCAGCTGATGAAATTGAGGTTCAGCCTCGGTTTCACGCCGCGCTGCGCCCGGCATGGGCGAGTCAGGCGCCGTGTGGGGACAGGGTCAGGCAGGCCCTGTCCGAGTTCCCCGCTCGGCGCGTGGTTCCTCTGCTGGGCTGGTGGTGCTGGGGGGGCTCCTGCCCTCGCCCCACGATGAGGAAGTATTATGCATGTCTGAGGACCACTTATTCAAGTCTTGCGAGATAATTCAACAGAAGATTTTTCCTGGGGCGTCCAAGAGTGCAATAGGACGATAACTGGAGGGTTTACAGTGGTCACCTTTTTTGTAGATGGGCAAAACTATAGAATGCTTCCATGATTGGGGTGGTATTAACATGATTAAAGATGTTGTACAGCACTTCTGTCCAGATTTCCGGATGTTGTTTGAAATGGGAGTTCGAAAAGCCATCCGGACCCGGGGCTCGCAAATTGCTTGCTTTCTGGATATAAAACAAAACATCTTCTTTATCAAAATTTAGATGGATGTTAGAGCAGTGGCTGGGGAAGTATTTGTTTTTGCCACCGGGAGTGCATATAGTTGTGAATAGTAGGTGATCCAGTCACGTTCTGTGTCTCCTTGAGATTGGAGAGCTACCTGAGTGCCTAGACTTGTTAAATAAATAGCTGACCAAATTTCCGCTGTGTTTTTAGTTTGCAGAGCACACAACATCTTTGCACCATCCAAATGATATATAAGAGATGTTTGACTACGGAGCCAGCTTTTATATTTAGTTTTTAATTGAACAGCACCTCTGGAGCCATCCTTCATTTTAAGGGCTTCTCGTTTTTGGGACAGATACAAGGTTTTTCGTTCTCTTATCTCTTGGTTGTATGCATGTAGTTGCGGAGCAGGTTTCATTTGTTGCCACGTGTTAGATTGAAACAGCAAATCACAATATATAACTTCTTGATATGTGACACCGCTAAGGTTCTTGTGAATTTCTGACACAAGATGGATGGTGAATAGAATCAAAGAGGTCTCAGACCAGTGTAATCTCTTACGACTGAAATTAACTGTTAGGTGTCCCTTAGATGACTGCTGTGGGACAGAAACACGCATATTCTTTACAGTCCATGCCATTTTAAGCATGCTCTGGTCGCTCAGGTCAGTGGACAGAACTCGAAAAATCCATGACCTGAGCGGCAAGCACAGAGTAAACATAAATATAGTCAATGACTGCAAGACTAGTTCCCCTATGCCATGTTGGATTCAGTGGAATGTTGACTGTGAAAGAGCCGTTTAATATTTGCAAGTTCCGAGTTTTTACAAAATGATTCCATTTAGAAAGCCTTCCGCCAACATGAAAGGAACTGGTACTAAAACAGTGGAGGTTTAGATCCCCCGCAATTATAATCCTCATAATGTTAGGATCCAATGCTATGAGTTCCATCATATAATTGTGATCTTGAAGGAAGCGTTCATCGGATATCCCCATTGGGTTCCAATAAACGTTTACTAAAGCATAGGCCACCTCATGGACTTGCAATTTTATCATCTGAATGAAGGCATTTGGGGAAGACCAAGGCTCTGAGGTGAAATGAAGATGTTTTTTCACAGCGACTAACAAGCCTGAGGTCGGGCAACCTTGCATAGCTTTAATAGCTGGGTTCAGATGTATGTCGTGATTATCCCATATGGGAGAGGAGGTAAGCCACGTCTCTTGTAGGAGAATCATGTCATAGTTATTAACTTCGAGAGAAAGGTTGTTTATTAGATGTTTGAAGCCCCTGCAATTCCAGCTAAGCAGGGAGACCAAGCTGGGTGATAGATCCTGGTCTAGTTATCGCTGGGTTTCAATACATTTACAGATGCATTTTGTTACCACCTGCTCTGATAATATTTGAGATGGTTTCAAAGCTGGAAGCAAAGTGGATTGTGACATGGATGGATTAGGCTCAGAACTCGAATTGTTGTTAACAGTTGAGCCAGTCAAAAGAATGAAACCCATGGAATAAAGTTGTGATTTGGCTAACCATATGGTGTTTTGAACCAGGTGAGATTTCATCCATATCTCAACCAAAGATAGTTAATTCTCTTGCGTGAATTCAACCAATTCGATGTCTGATGAGGCAATAGCTTCCAAAGCTGGAATTTCGTAGAATATTTCCATAATTGATTGCCGATTCAGATCATATTGGGTGAATGGCAACGTTCTGCGTAAGAACAGCAAAGAGAAGGGAGCTGGGCGCTTTGTGGTGCGAGTCGGTTGATTTTTAACAAGGGAGGAGGTGGACTGGTTTCTAATGGGTTTTGCCATGGAGGGGGCTCTTACTCATGGTTGTTCATTAAGGCTGTATCTATCAATTGTAGTATCTCCGGCGTGAGAGACACTAGTGTGAGAGTACCATCAGAGTTGTGTGAGGCCAAATCAGGGCTGATTGATGCCATTGGTGTTTGCACTCAGGGATTGATTACCCTTGTTTGCAATAGTTGGATCAAAACTCACCCGAGGTTTAAACCCCTGCTGGGGAGGGTTATTACTTGAAATTTGAGCAAGAGCCCCCTTCTTGGCAACAGTGTGATTGGTACTCGCCTGAGATGTTAAGGTAAGTTGGGGAAGTAAACATTCAGAGTCTTGAGTGGGGTGGAATGGGATTATGTATTTTTGTGATGGTTGTGCAGCCATATAGGCATCGACTGCTTTCTGAATTTCTTGCCGATGGAAGTCTTCAGAACTTTGTAAGGGGAGGTTAGTGGGTATTGTGATCTCGGGTAGTGGACTAGGAGTAAGCAGGGGTGGTTGGGAGTCTAAGACGTCAACATAGGCAGCTGTAGCAGCAGCAACTAGTTTGTCAAGTGGAGCATAGAAGGGAATGGGCAGCTTGGCAGTGGGGATGGATTTCATTTTCTTGTCATGGGCTCATCGAACATACTTCTATGTCACAGCCTTTAAAGCTGTGGATAAGGCTCTCTTAGGCTGACTTAAAGATTTAATTAATTGCTTGGTGTTCATCGTAGATGTTTTTACCGATCTGAGTTTTTTTGTTTTTTTGTTAGAGGATCAGGCAGAGGCTTAAAAACCTCAGAGAGTGGCTTGTTCGCATGAAAAATCTTGTATGCAGGTTTTTCACTAAGGTGGGGAAGTGGAGCAGAGGTATGCTCCTTCACAGGAAGGGTGATTGCTGCGGCCACATTTGGTGCATTAACTGAGCCATCATGAATAATATCAGCAAAATGAGGAAGCAAAGATGTCATGTTCTCGGAAAAGTCCCAATGATGCACTGGGAGTGTTTGTGTCATATATGCAGGTCATGGTTTGACATAAATCAGAAGTCATGGGAGGGATTGATCGTGGTGAATCAACAAAGGCCCGTGCTTCAAGGCTTTGAGGGAGAGAGAAGTTATTTTGCCAAATTAATATACGATCCAATTGAGCAGCTTGATGCTTAGGTTTAGCGTCCAAGGTGTCAAAAAGTCTGGACGTTGAGGGTATGGCAAGATTCATGGCATTGAGAGTGATTTCAAGCAGTTTGAAAGGGGCTTCAGGTTGCTTAGGAGATTGGAGGTGCAGTGAAGATTCGCGTGGTTTGAAGGGTGTCACAGCTGAGTATGAAACTTCCAATGCAGAATTCGGATGACTATAATCTGGAAAAAGGTCTGGTGACCTAGACATATTATTTAATGAGTCATGAACCGAGAAGCACGAGCCGTTGAGCTCCAGATCAATCACAAGCATATCAATGGGCTCCGGCTTTTTTAGATTATTATCGACAGTTGGATCTAGAGCAGTAAGAGCATTGTTCAGTAATGCACTGTCGGTAATAGAGATATTTGAATTATATCCAGATGGTACAGCATTCAACAAGGAAGAGTTAGCTGGGGAAGCACCCAAGGTGGAGGCAGTAACAGGGGGCAAAAGACCACTGATAGAGTTAGTTAGGTCCTCAGCAGGCTGCAGGTTTAATGACAGATTGAGCAGACCCGTGGTTGTGCTTTGCAAATGGCATAAGGACTCATCAGTGCGAGCAGAAGGTGGCCCAGTGGTTGAGTCCGGGTCTTTGCAGAAAGAACGTATGTCCATGTTTGTGGCTGGTTTATTTGCAGACATCGTCAATTTTTTGATGGCACGTGACAATGGCATTGAACATGAATATTTAAAGTCTTTCCATGGGCCACTAGCAGTGGGAGATTTCAATTGTGCCTTATTGAAAATAAGGGCTGGGGGAGGCATACCAGTCGTCAAAGTGTATACACCTCTCTGCATAGTTCAAACTGCAAATGCCTTAATTGTATGGAGGTGTTTCTAAAGTAACCTCCTAAAACTAGGAGTGTTGGATAGCAGTGCTGGGAGCCCCATTCTACTCGCGAAAGTACCGTCACGGAAGAAACGCCTAGCCGCACCACTGCGACAAGTGCGGCATTGCGGCCAAGCGGGTATTTACGGGTACTTTGTTTGGGTGCGCGCGCGTGCAGCCTTTTGTGGAGAGGCACAAAAAGTAGGCGGGTCTCCAACAGTTAAAGAGCTAGTTTGCTCTTAAAAGTGCCTAAGTCGAAAACAGAAGCAAGGATTTGGTATGAAGTACTTCCAAAAGGAGTGAATTGCAGCAGTCAGCAAGTGAAGATAATATTGTACCGTTGATCAGGTATGCTTTATCTAAATACATGAGAGCAGGTTAAAGCAGAGAGTGCGGCCAAGCGGGTACTTCCGGGTACTTCGCTTGGGTGCACGCGCGTGCAGCCTTTTGTAGAGAGGCACAAAAAGTAGGCGGGGCTCCAGCAGTTAAAGAGCTAGTTTGCTCTTAAAAGTGCAGTTGATCAAGTATGCTTAATCCAAATCCGTGAGAGCAGGTTAAAGCAGAAAGTGCAGCCAAGCGGGTACTTCCGGGTACTTCGCTTGGGTGCGCGCGCCTTGCTTTTTGTATTAATCTCTTTTTGTCTGCATTTATCATTACCATGTCTTATTTGATATATTACTGTCCATTTTAATTCCTCCGCTTTGTGTATCTGTCCTACAAAGTGGCTTACCAATGGGTATGTATGGATTCTGTTCTTTATGCAACTCTTGTGTTCTGTAATCCGTGTTGAAATTTTACTTTCCGTTTTCCCTATTTAGATCTTTTTACACAGGCACCATATGGCATAAAGAACCATTTTTGAATTGCAATTTGTTAATGCTTCCTGACTCCATAGTTTTTCCAGTCCCAGATCTATCTCTGTACTTTTATTTGTCTGCCCACAGCACACACAATTCCCACAGGGATAGTGTCCTTTTGGGCATTCCATTACCCAACTTTCTGTTAGGGTTGGTTGTTTCTTTGGTCGCTGTTATGATCCATAGAACGCGTCCCTTTTGGACTCGCTGGTCTCTGTCACAACGGGACTTGCACACCTTGGTACTTCCAACATGGCCGTCTAACGTGGTAGCTCTCCACCAGCCTCCACATCAGACGTAGCTCATTCTACAAAGAGACCCCGCCCCCGCTGCCCCGTGTATCTCAACGCTACCGCTTGCATTTGCTAGACGTGTGCTCCATAGTTCGCTGTAACTATCTCTTGTTTCCTGGTTCCCGGACCCTCGATTTCCCCCTCTTCCCTTCCTCCTTCCTTACCCTGCCTTGATTCCCGGATCTCGTGTACCGCCTCCGAGTACACCTCCCTCGTTTCCTGGACTTCCCGGAGACTCCGAGTACCCCTGGACGCTGAACGCACGCTGGAACCTGAAGAGGCTTGCGCAGGCTTGTACAAAACCCGATCCGTACGCAAGAAGACTCCTTCCAAGAACTCCTACAAGGATCGAACTCAGGTGAGAAAGGGGTAAATCCGTGACAGATTGAGATGCCAAACGACCGAAGTTGAATCTGACATGGAGGCGGCCGTTCAGGATCTCATGCGTCGCATGCAAGAAGTAACGACCGAGGTGCAGAATCTGAAAGCGGAAAATGCCGCATTAAAACAATTCGTTTTGTCCCGCGATTCCACTAAAAAGGAAAGCGTACTACTGGGCGGCATTGAAGATAAATACGATGGATCTGCAAAAACCCTTCGTGGATTCCTTGACTCCTGTTTAGTCCACTTTACCTTTAAGCCCTACTACTTTTCTACCCCCAGGGCTAAGGTGGGCTTTATAATTTCGCACCTCTCCGGAAATGCACTAACCTGGGCCACACCTTTAGTCAATTCTGGAGATGCCCTCCTGGATGATTACGACGGATTTATACAGGCCCTTAAAACCATGTTTGACCGCCCAAGACCAGGTCTTTAGCGCCCAGGAACGTCTACTTGATTTCCAGCAAGGTTCCCAGGACTTGCTTACGTATGTAACATGATTTAAACAATTGGCTAAAGAAGCGGATTGGTCCTCAGAAGCATGCTTTACTCTTTTCCGAAGGGGGCTAAATGAAGACATCAAAGATGAACCAGCCAGAGTGGCTCACCCAAGTTCATCCCAGGCCCTTATGGATCTCGCTATGCAGATAGACTTTCGTATCCAGGAACCGAAGGCAGAGAAGAAGAAAACCAAGTTGCCCTTCCAGAAGGTTTCCATTGAGACCTCCTCGAAGTCTGACCCCACTCCTGCCTCTGTTAACGATCCAGAACCCATGCAATTAGGGGCTTTCCGTGGACCCATATCCCCGCAAGAAAGTATGCGAAGGATCCACATGGGGTTACGTATGTATTGTGCCTCGGATAAACATCTAGTTAGAGAGTGTCCTCTAGCCCCTCCACAGCGTTCGGGAAACGCCAGCTCCCGATCCTAGATGAGCAAGGCTTCGGGAGAGAGATGTTTGTTCCATATCTATTCCATCCTTGAACTCTCCTGGACAGAACAGAACAACCTAGTGATTCTACAGGCCTTTCTATCTCCAGCCAAGAATGAGACCTACCCCATTTTGGCCTTGGTGGATTGTGAGGCCATGGGGATATTCATAGATCAAGATTGGGTCTTTAGCCACTACATTCCATATGAAACTCGAGGCATCATGCAACCTGTAGAGGCGATCGACGGAAGACCTCTTTCTTCAGGACCCATAACCTTACAGACCAAAGAGATCCAACTCTCGATAAACCATCATCAAGAGGTGATAAAATTTGACATCATAAAATCAGCTCATTACCCAATGGTACTGGGTATGCCCTGGTTACAGAAGCACAACCCATATATCAACTGGGCTGCCGGATCCTTGTTTCTTGGTTCTGAGCATTGTATGTCTCACTGTCTATTTCTGGATTCCTCCTCGACATCTTCCGAAGGCACGCCAACAGACCAACAAGGCCCATTCATGGTTTCAAATATCATACAGGTTCCTAAGGCCTATCAGGAATACGCTGACATGTTTTCAACTGCTATAGTCCAGACCCTACCCCCTCACAGACCAGAAGACTGCGCTATTTATACAGAACCTTCAGCAGTGATTCCCTTTGTAATGATGTTCATTTTATCCGAACCAGAAAAAAGGGCCCTCCGAGAATACTTGGATACCAACCTTGAAAATGGCACCATAAAACCATCCAAATCTCCAGCTGGAGCTTCGTTGTTTTTTGTTCCCAAGAAAGACACTAAAGAGCTTAGGCCTTGTCTTGATTATCATGGATTAAATCAAATCACCCTCAAGGACTGCTACCCATTGCCCTTAATCTCAGATATCCTGGAAGCGGTGAGAGGAACTGTAGTATTCACGAAATTGGATCTCAGGGGTGCCTACCATCTGATCCGAATCAGGGAAGGAGACGAATGGAAAACAGCCTTTAGAACACCCTTTGGTCACTTTGAATACCTGGTCATGCCCTTCGGACTCGCTAATGCCCTAGCGGTCTTCCAACGATTCATGGATCGGGTGTTTTCTGACATGCTGTTCCTCTTTGTCATAGTTTACCTGGACAATATCTTGATTCACTCCAAGGACCATCTAAAGCATGAAGAACATGTTAAGGCAGTCTTACAATGGCTACGTGAACACAAACTCCTATCTAAACCCGAGAAATGCCTTTTTCATATCTCTACTGTTCACTATCTAGGATTTGTCCTTAGTCCAGAAGGAATTGGAATGGACCACTCAAAGGTAAAAGCCATACTATCTTGGCCTGTTCCCACTACCGTGAAACAGATTCAATCCTTCCTGGGGCTTGCCAACTTTTACCGGAAATTCATACCGTCCTTTTCTGAGATAGTTCAACCGATCATTGCATTGTTGAAGAAAGATACTCCCTTTCTCTGGACTTCAGCTCAAGATAAGGCATTCCAATGATTAAAAGCAGAGTTTACTCAAGCCCCCATCCTAGCTCAATCTGATATTAATCGACCATTTCTAGTGGAGACGGATGCCTCTAACTATGCCATAGGAGCAGTGCTAAAACAGGAATTTGAGGACAAATTAGAACATCCGATTGCTTACCTTTCACAACCCTGACTCTCAGCGAAACTCATTATTCCGTCTTGGAAAAGGAGCTGTTAGCCATCCGTCAAGCCTTCACAGAATGGCGTCATCTACTTCTGGGTGCTAAACATCCTGTTCAGGTCCGTACGGACCATCGAAATCTTCAAGTTCTACAATCTTTGGAATGTAAGAATAGTCGTCAAGCCCGTTGGGCCTTCTTCTTTGCCCAGTACCAGTTCCACATCCATCATGTCCCCGGATCACAGAACATAATCGCTGATGCCTTATCCCGACATCCTGACTACGAAACTCTTGAAGATCGGTCCTTCCCAAAGATGTTTCCCCACACAATTTTTGTAGCCCAAGCAATCAGTCTCCTGGAAGACATTCGGATGCAAACCCAGTCCTCTGAGATCTGGAAGGAATTCACGGGGAAGAATCGGTGGAATCTTAGAACAAGAGACGGGTACCTGCTTAAGGATAATGGCTGGTCATTCCCACATAGAGACTACAACAACGGATTATTAACCTCTGTCACGATACATTCAAGCCTGTGCAGTCTGCAATCAAAACAAACATGAAAACAAGAAACCGGCAGGTCTCCCACTTCAACCTACGCTACCGTCTAGGCCCTGGGAATTCATCGCTACGGACTTTATTGTGGAATTACCACCATCCAGAGGTTACACGACTATCATGGTCACCATTGATTTATTCACCCACCTGGCTCATTTTATACCATTGTACAAATTGCCATCTTCCTCAGAACTCGCTGGCATCTTCCTGGAACACATATTTCGACTTCATGGACTCCCTTCCAAGATCATATCAGACAGGGGACCTCAATACATCTCTCAATTCTGGAAACACTTATGCCGAATTCCAGGAATCCAACGTGGCCTCTAACGGAGCTACCGAACGAGTGAACCAGACCCTGGAGCAATACCTTTGTTGTTTTGCCACCAAGCTACAGGACGACTGGTCACTCTTAATACCTGTGGCTGAATTCGCCTACAACAATTCTGATCACTCGGCAGTCAAGACCAGCCCTTTTTTTTGCAGCCAAGGATTCCACCCTTCGGTTCTACCTTCCATTCTCCCACATACCACACCAGTACCAACAGTAGACTCCTGGATTGAAACTCTCATCAACGTACACAAGGAGGCCAAAGAATACTTAGAAAAGGCCCGAACTCACACCAAGCATTATGCGGACTCCAAAAGAAGACCAGGACCTGCTTATGCAGTCGGTGATAAGGTCTGTGTCACGTCCCTCAGAGCTCCCGGTATCCCCAAAGTCCCTCCCCAAACCTCCAGTCCCCATACCTCCACTCCTCCCCGTCCTCTTGCCCAGATCTGGGACCCACGTGTGCTCTCTTCAACTCCCCATGTGCCAGGGCGGGTGTGTCAGCAGGCCGACCGCTCACGAAGACGCCCGCTCCATTGGCGTATTCCGTGGTGGTGAGAGATTGGCCTCGCTTCCCGCTTCCGCTTCACATGACCAACGCCTCCCGCTCACGTGTTACTAAAGCACGATCACGTGATGCGGGCGTGGGTCACGTGACCGGAACACATTCGTAGCGCCAGTACTTAAACACCCGCATCATAGCACTCGGTGCTTCACAGCTGTTTTTCTTGGACACTGTTTGGCGCTTCGTTGGTTTATGTTTGGATCGTGTGGAAACTGACCTCGGATTGCTTTACGGACTGTTATTGGATTTCCCTGACTTTTGGCTTTTGGATATTTGGAACTCTTGTTACGGATCACGGACTGCTTTTGGATTTCTACTTGCTACATACCTTAGTACTACGTTTTCTGGATTTCCTTGCCTGGATTCTAACTGCAGGTGGGCCCGGCACACGCACCTCCACCTATCCTCCTGAACTCACTGTCCTGTGCCAGGAACGAGACACTGGTGGGTCCCGGAACCCCTTCCATAGGTTAAGACGAATCTGCGCTGTCACCCATTGGTAAGGCCGTTCCACTTCTTTGTTGTTTGGTTTGTGGATGTTGTTTTGGCTTGATACTTAACCGGTAATTTTATTGCAGTGGTCCAGGGGGTTCCCAGAAGTCTCCGGCTCCGGAACAACATCTCCCACATGTGGCCTCAAAAGTTGTACAGAGAGTGATTTGGACTATCTCTGTGCGGCACTTGTGGACAGAGTTCTCTTCTGCCTACACGACAGTCAAGACACAACAGTTTGGCTGTCCTCGAAACTACTGCCTCGACATTTGCGACCAAACAAACTGGCTCCCCGGTATTATGGCCCTTTTTCCATAAAGAAAATCATAAACCCAGTGACATTCCGGCTCAAATTGCCAGACTCCTGGAAGAAGATTTTTTCACACTTCTTTATTAAAACCTTACGTCCAGTCCTCCCGGAAGTCCTTCAGACCCAACCCCATGGTTGTGGACGACCAGCTGGAATATGAAGTATCCAGAATATGCGACTCCAGGTATAAACAGAGTCAACTTCAATACCCGGTTGGGTGGAAAGGATATCCTCCTAGTGAAAGAACATGGGAACCATTGTCAAATCTGAATACCCCTCGATTGCTCAGAAGATATCATCTCATACACCCAGGCAACCCTGGTGGGACAGGTTTTAGGAGGAGGCATGCTGTCATGATCCATAGAATGCGTCCCTTTTGGTCTTCCTGGTCTCTGTCACAACGGGGCTTGCACTCCTTGGTACTTCCAACATGGCCGTCTAACGTGGTACGCTCTCCACCAGCCTCCACATCAGACGTAGCTCATTCTACAAAGAGACCATGCCCCTGCGGCCTCGCGCGTCTCAAGACTACCGCTTGCAGTGGATAGACATGTGCTCCGTAGTTCGCTGTAACTATCTCTTGTTTCCTGGTTCCCGGACCCTCGATTTCCCCCTCTTCCCTTCCTCCTTCCTTACTCTGCCTTGATTCCCGGATCTCGTGTACCGCCTCCGAGTACACCTCCCTCGTTTCCTGGACTTCCCGGAGACTCTGAGTACCCCTGGACGCTGAACGCTGAACGCACGCTGGAACCTGAAGAGGCTCGCGCGGGCTTGTACAAAACCCGATCCGTACGCAAGAAGACTCCTTCCAAGAACTCCTGCAAGGATCGAACTCAGGTGAGAAAGAGGGAAATCCGTGACAGTCGCGCTTTGATATCATTGCACATTGTTTGATCTTTAATGCTTTTGCTTCTCTTGTAAGCAATTAATGGTCTCTTCAATGGATGTCTCCCTTTTTCCATTATCTTCCAATTTCTATTAATGATCTTTTTAATGTGATTTGACAGATTACTGTACATGTTTACAAATACTATATTGTCTTCTTTCCCATCTCTTTCTTTCTTCTTGTGTTCTAGGAGGGCTTCTCAATCATTATTGTTTTCACTTTTCATAGCTTTTGCTGTTCATTTGGATGGGTAGCCCCTCTCATGCAATTTTTCTCTTAGTTTACAAGCTTCTTCTTTGTAATCAGTTTTATTTGTGCTGCTTCTTTTAAGTCATAGAAATTGGCCCAAGAATAGATTGTCCCGTACGTGTCCTGGATGGAAACTGTTATAGTGCAAGATTGAGTTCTTATCTGTCGATTTCTTATAGGGTTTTACAAAAAGTTTACTGTTTTCCGTGTCTACTTTGATTGTAATGTCTAAATAGTTTATTTCCTTTCTATTGTAGGCGTTAGTAAACTTTAGATGTCTGTCTTGCATATTGATCCACGCGAAAAAAGATACTGCTTCTTCTTCACTGCCTCTTCACAGGACAAAGACGTCATCTATATAACTTCACCACAGACAAAGGTGTTTTTTAAAAGGATTTGTTTCCTTATATATGAAATGTTCTTCAAAGCTATTCATGTATAAATTTGCGATGCTTGGTGCCAGGGTAGCTCCCATCGCAGTCCCTTGGATTTGTTTATAAAATTTCCCAATGAAAGGAAAGTAATTTCCTGTAAGGGCAAGCTCAGCGCACCATAGAATAAATGATGATGGAGTTTTTGAATTTCTTGATTCCAATAGAAGGCGTTCTTCTAGCATATTTATAGATACCCTTTGTGGAATACTTATGTAGCATGCCACAACATCTAGACAGATCATGATTTCATTATTCTGTAAGAAGGGAATTGCTTATATTTCTTGAATCATCTGTGTCGTGTCTTTGATGTACAATGCCATTTTCTTTACTAGTGGTTGCATTAATATATCGGCGAACTTGGATAGTGGTTCTAATGCTGAATCTATTCCTGAGACTATAGGTGGTCCTGGTAGTCTAGTGAGTGACTCGTTTATTTTTGGGAGGATATTTATTTATTTTATTTTTATTTAATGTGATATAGCTTTAAAAAACTTTACACATAAAAATACATTTCTAAAGCACATACATAGAACAATATATGATGTAAGAACCTGTCTACTCCTGGGCAGTTGAGCTTGTAGAGTAGCCGACAAATTCTTCTAACCAATGTACCCCTCTGAGTGATAATAACATTAATGAGAACATGGGACACCAGACAAAGACCGCAGGCTGGGAAGCAAAAAAGAACACCGTCAATATTGTCGGACAACACAAGACTGATGCAGCGTATCACGTAGACAAAAAGAGAACCAACCTGCACGGTATGTTCTCAAGAGATATGGGGATTGGAGGTGAAACCTTCTGATCTCTGTCTTTCTTAAGCGTATGGTGACTCTGTAACAGAGATACAAGTATTTTTAGGCTAAATACAAGATTGAAAAAACACGTGGTAGAACAGTAGGCGGTCAGGCTTACCGTGTGTCCGTTGAGGAAAGGAAACCTTGGCAAGTCATACAGATGCTCTTCCAAGGTTGTTGGAGAAATCAAAAAGGGAAAAGACTGACCTGACGGCACGAGGACACCTAGGTCTAAGGTGGCACTCAGTCTCGAGTCCCAGAATGGGCCACCGTACAGACGGCACGAGGACGCCTAATGTTCCTGGGAAGGTGCACTTCAGGAAGTCTCTAGTCTGTGCGCGAAACAGCGAGGGTAAACTTTGTAGGGGTCTGTGACGTGAATCAGCAATCCGGAAGGAAAAAACAAGTTCGGCAACAAGCTGGTGAGTGTTCTTGACAAAACGTGAGGCGAAGGCAATTCAAACAGCAGTGCGAGTCGTGAACGTATCGTAGAGGTAACAGAAGGTAAGAGCCATAATGCAGAAGCAGTCCATGATTCAAAGCAGAAGTCGTCAACATAGTGTTAGGGAGAATTCTCATAAATGGTTGATTTCCCTTACCTACTGTTACGCCTTGAAGTCCACTCGCTGATCGGTTATTGGGCCCGCAGGGGGAGGTAGGAACAGGATGCACCTAGTCCCGGATGGCTGAAAGAAAAGGCAGGGGTTCGGTACAAATACGATAGTTTCACAATGAACAAAAAGGAAATGGACCGTAAATGACTCCTACCCCAGAGATGACCGGTGCTGACGTGGGACCTAATAGTTCCAACCTCGGGGAGAGGGAGAGAGGGAAGCGGTGCAAGTAGGTAGTCAGCAGAATGCCAAGATGAATTCAAAAGTCACAATACTTGGTAGACAGAAGCACAAGGTCTCAATCCTAGGTAAACAAATCCAAAGGGCGAACAAATGCAACAGGCAATACAGGTAGAAGTCCAGCAGAGTTCCAAAGGGTCAAAACCAGTTCCAGAAGATTATAAGCAAGGGATGATCCAAATGCAGTCCAGGTACACCAAGCAAAGTCCAAAAATCTGTGAAGTCAAACAAGGTTCCAAGAAATGCCACTAGCCACCATAAAAACAGCTGAGAAGTGCTGGATGGGCAGACTGACGCTGTTTTTATGCGTATTTCCTTCCGGGTCACGTGACGGCCCACCTGGTCATGTGACTGTCTTTTCATTTTCTTCCGGGTCACGTGACCGCTAATCGGTTGCCTGAGGGTGCCCCTGCGCTCCAGCAGGCGCCATGGCAGGCCCCAAGACCCACGAGGACGGAAGCACCAGGAACGTCAGCATGGACGGGCTTTGTCGCGGGCTGAGCGGGCCGAGCAGAGAGGAGCCGCAAAGACCCAGACCCGGCCCGCAGGACAGGTAAGGAGGCAAGGGCTTGGGAGGAGGTGGGGGCTTGGGCTTCTTGGGAGTGTGTGACACCTACTGAGTCTCTCAGCAGCTTTGCTGGATTTCTAGGATTTATTTTTTTCACCTGGTAAGAGTGTGAGCCTTTTTTCCCACTCTTACATGTGTTTTGCTATGTGTATCTCTACTCTTTTTGTGTGATCTTGGGCACTGGAGCTTCACCTACTCCATGGCACCATATTCTTCCATGTGTGTTACACAGCACCTTCAGTGCAGTGACACAGGGTTGTCTTTTAGACTTCCCACCGACTCCATTTCTGGGGCTGACTACTGTCCCCCAGAAAAGACAAAGTTGCCATTAACTTTATTTAGTCACTTTTACCACAGACCCAGTGGTATCTACCCTAACTTTTCTACCGCGATTATCTTATATAAACATGGTAATGTTTTAGGCTATTATATCAGCCTCGAACATAAACCCGCTTGACCAAATACATTTTATTTTGGCTCTGGCCGGGTTTATTCGCCATTTCTTTTTGTTAAAGTCTTTCAACGAGAACTGGCAGAAGAGGACCCCTACAATGACTGAACCGCCCGGTGAAGCCCTGCTGCAGGTCCGAATCTCCAGAACCCGACGACAGGGAAGGTCCTCCAGGAAACTTCTTCCCTTGAGCTGGTTCACTCAAACTGCAAGCCAGGTCCCCTCTGGTCGAATTCGCTGTGCAGAGCTACAGTGGACCGGATAGCCAGAAAGGTCGGACCCTGCTTGGGTTTTAAGGAGCGCACCTTTTATTTGTTGCTTTGCTCTGCTGCTGGTTTCTTCCCTGGGTAGTGCAGGATCCTCCAGTCTCCCTACTTCTGATCAGTCCGACAGTAGCTTCAGGAACCGTGAGCCTGCAGGAACTACCAGGAACGTCTGCTTCAGCTACAGCTCCCTCTCCGTTTTAAGGTACTGTGCAAATCCAGTTTTTCGTTTCATTCAGCCGCGGTGAAAGTGTTTGAAATCTTTCTCCAATCCGAGGGCTTGTCGTTCTCTTCTCTTTGAACTAACTTTTCTATCAAACAACCTCGTCCAGAAACCGTGCCATGAACTTTACCGCAAACTACACTGAACTGTATTATCTTGAGCAAAAGACTTTTGAACCATTGACTTTGGCCCTAAGCCTTTTCTATCTGATTGTATCATTGCAGTCACTCTTGTTTGCTTGCCCTGAGTACTTACCTGTTGGTGTGGATTAATTTCTGTTAACTTCTGTCTTTCCCTCCTTTTTAAATTGCTGGAGTGCCATTATGCTCCCACTTCATTATGTGAGCTTAACTTGTCTGGAATTTAAGGGAAGTGGTGTGGTGTATTAAGAGAGTGATTTTTAGACTGCTTATACTAGTGTAATGTTATACAACTGAAGAGTGAAATAAATGTATATTCTTTTACTTGAAAACCTTGAGTCAGTGTTTGCCTGAATCATAGTAATTGCTGTCCTTTGTGTAACTATTTGATACTGCTCACTTACTCTTGACATAAGTCTGGCTGCTCCGCTACTGCTACCACTATAACTGTGTAGTACTGTATTGCTTGCCAAGAGTGCACAGACAATTATTTATCACCAGTACATTTGCAGAGCAAAGAAAATATTTTGAATGCAGGTAGACAGAGCAATAACTCACAACCAGATACGCAGTTAGCAATAATGAGCACTTGTACGGCTATTTATTCATAGCTAAGAAGCAACAAGTGATAAAACAGAAATAAATCACAGAGAAGATAGAGAATTCAAAAGAAGATACATCACCGTGGGCGTAACTGAATCCCTCATCCCGCCAGAAGTGGCTGGAAGACCCCGGTAACAGCCAGGCAGAGAGCACAACAGCCCACAGGAAGGTCGGAACAAGGCGTCCCCCCTCCAACTGAGGTCTTTGTGTTTTTCCCCCCTGACCTCTCCAGAGCCTCCCGATATATGCTCTCTTCAAAAGGGGTTGCAATTTCTCGAACCTTCTGGCATTAGCACTTGCACATTGTTGAGTGACCGTTGGTTGCCGGCCGGATCAACCGACAGTAACCCCCAAGGAGCAAAGCTTCCCTCTTCTAAACACCACGGAAAAACAATTCCATAACTCATAGCAAGACATAACAAAACCATCTTTCCCAGCACAATGTCCTTGACTAAAGTCTGCATACCAGGGTCAGCAACGGATAACATTGAAAGCAGGTCTTTTAGCAAAGCAAGTGCAGTTTTCACTGAGGCATGGAATAAATATCCATTGTAGCTCTGAGTGCCCCCAGAATGCACTTCGCATCAGCGCCATGTTTTAGCTCAAGCATAACAAGTGCAGGCTTGTACCAAAGGTGAAATTGTACTGTCACTGTGTGGTGTTCCCAAAGGGTACTGCATATAATTCTGCCTAACATGTAGTATCAGGTGAGTAGTGGAGTAACCCCCCTTTCATCAACTGACAGGTCTTAACCACGCCCTAACCGGATGTCCCGCCCCTTGGGGTGTCCATGGCAATGCATGTCCCGCCTTAGCGGATGTCCCTGTGCTGTAGTGACGTCATGTGTTGTGTTGAGGGGCGTGGTGGTGTAGGAAAGGGCGTTTCCCGGGGGTGATGTCGTGGGTGATGTAATATTTTGGGGGCTAGGCGTGGTCTAGCAGGTGTGGTGACATCACGGGTGTGTCCCTGAAGTTTCCCCTAAGGCCTAACCCAATAGTGACGTCATGCGTTGTGTTTAGGGCGTGGTGGTGTAGGAAAGGGTGTTTCCCGGTGGTGATGTCGTGCATGAGGTAATATTTTGGGGGCTAGGCGTGGTCCAGCAGGGATGGTGACATCACGGGCGTGTCCCTGATTTTTTTTGTAAGGCCTAACCCAACAGTGATGTCATGGCTTGTGTTTAGGGCGTGGTGGTGTAGATAAGGGCGTTTCCCGGTGGTGATGTCGTGGATGAGGTAATATTTTGGGGGCTAGGCGTGACCCAGCAGGGATGGTGACATCATGGGCGTGTCCCTGATTTTTTTTTGTAAGGCCTAACCTAACAGTGATGTCATGGCTTGTGTTTAGGGCGTGGTGGTGTAGGAAAGGGTGTTTCCCGGTGGTGATGTCGTGCATGAGGTAATATTTTGGGGGCTAGGCGTGGTCCAGCAGGGATGATGACATCCCTCTGGGGTCAAGGTCCAGGGTTTTGATGAGATGATGTAGGTATGAAGTTGTGATGTCAGGGGGGCAGGCTGGGGGGCGTTGTGGGGGTGATGTAGTTGTGGGTCCTCCCCTAGGGGTGGAGTATGGTGTATATATACAGAAGGAGCTCTGGAGAGAGGTAGACGGCGCTCTTGGAGTCTGCGCTAGTATGCATGGTCTGACCCTATGTTTAGGGATCTTTTTTAATTGATACATATATTTCCAAAACCTGTAAGTTTAGGTATATATGTGTGTGTGTGTGTTTGTGTGTGTGTGTGTACGTGTGTGTGTGTGTGTGGGGCTGTGTGTGTTTGGGTGTGTGTGGCTGTGTGTTTGGGTGTGTGTTTGGGTGTGTGTGGCTGTGTGTTTGGGTGTGTGGCTGTGTGTGTGTGTGTGTGTGTGTGTGTGTGTGTGTGTGTGTGTGTGTGTGTGTGTGTGTGTGTGCTTAGAAAATAAGAAAAGATTAACAGTTATAAATGTTGAGCTGTGTTGTGGTAAAATGTGGTGCAAAAAAAAAAAAGCTTTGGTTTTTTATGGATGAATCATCCAGGCAATGTAGAGTTAACTGGAGTCTTTAAAGAAGCTTTGTGACGTTGAGGGAACGATCAATATTTCGGTCGCACTCTGATGTGTAGCATTGGCTCATGTTTGTAAAACAAGTCTTACTTTCATTTTGTATGGAGCATGGAGTTTTAAGCCGTGTTATTGTATGTATTTGTAGAGTGTACGTGTACCATTTGGAAAAGGCCACGTCCGCAGATCTAAGAGGTTAGGGTCCTGTCTCTGACGATATATGTTTCTATGTAAATTGATATAAAGTGGGCTGACTAGCTAAACATTAAACAGTCTAGGTTATAAATATACCGGTAACAGGAAAGCTGCCTTTTCATTTACACTTTTGCGCCTGAAGTCATGGAGTTTGGAAACGAAGTAAGTGCATTTTTTCTTTTTTTTTTGTTAATGTTTAAAAAATGATTCAAGGTGTATAATTATTGATTCCTTTTATTTAGAGATACGAAGCACCATCCTTTTACGATGAATTTGATTGCCAAAAAATATTAGACAAGGGTATGTGTATTTTGTTTTGTAAGTGTAGAATTAATGTTATACTTGGAAAAAGGGTAAATTGTTTGAAAAAGAGTCCCGTGAATAAAACAAAAGGCAATGTAAACGTAGGAGGTTCTGCAAAACCAAAAGAATTGTATTTAGGGTTTGTGTATGAGGCTAATAAAGCTATACTGTGTGTTTTATTTATAATAGATACGACTAAAGATGAGAACATAGGCGGTTTACAAGGTAATCTGGATGCTTAAAACCTGTTTGTTGTTTGCTGCTTTGTGAAGGATATATGTGTAGGTAATCTCTAATATTGATTAGTTAGACATGTGGTGGAGAGCGAAGGACTTTGAGTTTTTGAAAGGTTTCAGGCAGTCATTGTTTTAGACTTGTGAATTTGAGAGTTTTAAATGTAGGGTGGACAGACAATTATTTGAGCCTATTCAAATAAAATATATTTTTATTCTAGAAATGAATGAAAAAAAAAGAAAACAGCGGCCACATGCTATTTTAGATAAAATAAAGATGTTTCAGATGCTTATGGGACTCGTGCAATGTAAAAAAAAAAAGAAGCTGTATTTGACTAGCCAATCTATAATATTGATTTTTTCTCTGACCAGGACACCGTGGATAAATATTGAACAGCAGTGTATAAATGAACATGGCCATCGTAACTTTTTAAAATGAATCATTTGGGTTACAAGTTAATGGCTTTTATGAAAATTATGTTTTTAGTTAAAACAGTAATACAAGCAGGAATTTTAACATGGTTTGCTTATAAGTGGAGGGTGCAACCTTTAAACGGTATTTTCAGTTTGTATTTGGCTGTGGTGCAATTGTTACACTGTGTAAAGACACGATGCGACTTATATATTTAGACACGTGTGTTTCTATAATATTGATTTTTTCTTTGACCAGGACACCGTGGATAAATATTGAACAGCAGTGTATAAATGGACATGGCCATCGTAACTTTTTAAAATTAATCATTTGGGTTACAAGTTAATGGCTTTTCTGAAAAATGTGTTTAGTTTAAAGCTGTAATAGAAACATGAAGTTTTAAAGTGGAGGGTGCAACCTTTAAACGGTATTTTGAGTTTGTATTTGGTTGTGGTGCGTTTGTTACACTGTGTAAAGACACGAGGCGGCTTATGTATTTAGACACGTGTGTTTTGTAAATGATATTTTAGAGTGTTTTTTATTTGAACACCTGAAGTCTTAGGATATTAGGGTTCAAGGTGTAATCACATATGAATTAAAAATGTATGCTTTTGTATTAACATTATAGTAGACCGTGTCTATGGGAAAAAGGCTTCCCAAAAGAGGAAGCATGTAAATGCTGCAAATTCTACGCTTGTGAAAGACACACCAGCGTGTACGAAAGGTAATCCAATTAATTTTAATTTTATAGTGGTGTGTGTGTTTGTGTGTGTGTTTGGCTGCAGTATGTAAGGATTAATGTTATAATGTTTTTATATAGATTTACAATTGTTGGGAAAAGCAGAACATGTTGAGGGTCAGCCGAAAAGAAAGCGCTTAGAGGTGGATACGCATGGAACGTGATTTATGTTTGCTTAGCAGCTTTAAGGCTTATTATAGTTTATTTTTTTTATTTTTTATGGGTTTTGTATGCTTTAGAAGGAAACAATTATTAGGATTTATGAGCTTCTTTTGTTACAAGGAATCACACTTATGTTTTAGTTTTGTAAACATGTATCTGATTATGTTATGGTCAATTTTTTTAGGGTCTAGTGTTGTGAAGAAGTCTAAAGGATTAGCACATGGTACCTCTGGATGGCAGGCCGCCGATCGTGTGAAAAAAACAGTCCAGACCTTAGAGCATTTTAAGGGGATTTTGAAAAGGACCTATTCAGGGGCAGCACGCAAGGTATGTTATTTATGCTTGCTAGCTTTATAGATTAAAGGTTTATAAAGGTATCTAGGGGATATATTATTATAGGTGTTTATGTGATTTCATTGTTTTAAAAGGAAGCATGTATTAGGTTATAGGATGGTGTATGTTTATAAGGAATAGGCTTTTGCTTCGAGTTTGTAATGTTCTTTTAATTATGTTTATTTTTAGGGTCTAGTGTTGCACTTACGCCCTTTGCGGTCCCACCAACGACTCGTGTGAAGAAAACAGGTCAGCCCTACACAGAACACTTTAGCACAACACGGGAGGGGGGTTATCAGGAGTGTTTGGGGCTCCAAAAATGTTTAAAGAACTCTAAACTAAGTTTGAAAAAAGATGTACGGTTTACAGGGGTTCAACCTGTTTTAAATATGACTAACTCTGAAGCTGTGGAAGATCAAAGTATTCAGGTAACTCCGGCTGATCCCCCTCAGGCCCGGTCTGTTAGATGTGATAAAAAAACAAGGTCTTGTGTAAAGGTTATACCACCTATAGACCCATCAGCTAATAGATCGCAGCTGGAGAGTATAGGTTGTGGCGAGATTACCCCATCTAATGTGCTTTCATCTTTAAAGGTAGTAGCCCCTTTAGACCCAATACAGGCCGTCGTTAGGGCACGGTCTCCTGATTATGGATACTGTACACCGCCCCATACCTATTCACCCACAATCCCCAGCAGTGAGAGGTATGTTGATATTCCCCAAAATTTAGAACCAGCGTTGGAGGTACCAGGTGTACCAATAGCCCCTGATTCTGAAAATGTTATAATAATTATAGTCTCCCCTATAAAAGAACCTCTTGGAGATTTTCCTGCTTTAGACCCAATACAGGATACCACTAGGCAACAGTCTCTGGATTGTGGAGATTATTCAATACCCCATACGTGTTTACCTACAAGCCCCAAAAGTGAGCAGTGTGCTGATATTTTCCAGAATTTCAAACAGGTCCCTTTGGTACCAGATATACCAACAGCCCGTGCTTCTGAACCTGTTATAATAATTATAGACTCACCTGTAAAAGAGCCTATTGTAAATCCACCTATAAAAGAGCCTGTTGTAAATCCCCCTATAAAAGAGCCTATTATAGTTAACTCAGACTCCCACATAAAATTAGCTTGTGAAGAATTTGTATATGCCTCTGTTATTTGTAGGTTAAATGACCCCCCTAAGCCGTTAGATCTTTCAAGCACAGGGCCAAATGGTGTAAACAAACGGGTGTGTGCAGTGAACAATTTTCACAAGCGTTGTCTCCCCGACATACCTTTAAACATGTTAACACACCAGCCGCCCGGGTGACGGTTCCCTGTTATAAAAGGGGTGACACTGCTAAGCGGTTATTTGAGGTAGATGTATTAAATAGTAAAAAAGGAAAACATCTACCAGGTATACAGAAGAAAGTAAACGTAGGCTGCCAGAGGTATAGATTAAAGCAAAAGGGTACTAAAAAAGCTTTAATTGATACACAAGGTGTTTGTAAGGCCAAACACCTTTTGTTCAAGATGAAATCTAAAACCAATGTACTGGCCCAAGACTATAAAAAACAGTCTTTAAAAAATAAAGCTAGGGCTGTTCCAAATCAGTTGACAATCCCCATAACAGCATTAAGGACTGGGTTAGGTCCTGGGAAGTCCACAAATGGTATAGATGTAATGACACCCCCTAGCACCATAGGGTATGGTTTGGAAGATGTGCATACACCCCCTAACCCTGTAGACATACCACATTTACCTGTACAAAGGCCTTGCGTTTAAAATGGCTTCGCTCGAGGAGACAGAGGTAAATGTTTTTGAAACGCTTAAAAAAAGCAAAAGCTATCATTACCCGCCGTGCAAAGAAAGATTTAGAGCTTCACTCTCCAGATACACCTGACACGTCTGATACAGAAACTGTTTTTTTACAGAGTTTGGGAACTTACCATCATGATATACCAAAATATAAAAGTGTTGAATACTATGAAGTTTTTCGTTTTATGAATCTAGATAGGATAACCTCAACAGGTCACGCACTATTACTGATAACAGAATCAGTTGAGAGGCTTGTTTCCCACATTTTGGAATCTGCTGGTCCTAATGACTTTGTCCAGATCCGTTTAGACAGTTCTACTTTAAATAGACCTCTTTTTACCAGACGAACCCACCGACAGGTGTTTGATGTTTTAGAGTTTTTAGAAAACATTGGCCGTTTGCTACAAAGTAAGGCTGAGCTTCTTGTAACGGAACCCTTAAGAATTGTAACTGTGATTGTTAGATCTAGAGAGGGTGGCGTGTACAGGCCTTTAAAGAAAACACTCTACAGTATGATTGTGGCTAAGAAGAAGCGTTGGCTTTTGGATTTTAACTATGGGGACTTAAATATATGTATGGCTGCCAGTATCATAGGTCTGCTGGAGCCTAGAACTGTTACTGACGGTTACATACAAAGAAAGGCTTTAGAGGTCCACCAGACTCTGGGTATACCCCCTGACGTCATGGTTGGTTTTAATGAAGTCTGTCTATTTGAAGATTACTTTGGGGTGCTGATCAAAATTTTGTATAATGAAGACCGGATTTGGAAATATTTTCCCCAGGGTGACACTTCTAATAAAAACACTGTCTACCTTTTACATCATGAGAAACACTATTACGGCATTTTAAACCTATAAGGTTTTCTAGGGGTAAAGAATTTATTTCCTTTTTGTTGTCATATATACAACAATCGAATGGCTCACAAATGTAGATTACATTGTCACATGTGTCAAAGAGATGGGTGTCTTGTGTTGGACGAATCAAAGTTTAAATGTCCCAAATGTAAAACTTTTGCCCGGTCTGAACAATGCCTTAAAAAACACATTGAGAAAGCAGCGCAGGGTTTAGCCCAATGTTATTTGAAAACGGACTGTGTTTCATGCGGTCGCTTTATAAATGCTAATCATGAATGCCGTGGTAAAATTTGCCCTAGATGTAAAATTGAAGTTGTTTCATTGGAGGACCATTTGTGTTACATGACCGTTCCAAAAGATGTGGCTAAAACTGAGGATTACATTGTGTTTGATATAGAGTGTATGCAAGAGACAGGCATACACGTCCCAAACTATGTTTATGCCAAACATTTGACGGGTGATAAGACGTGGTCCTTTTATGGTATAGACTGCATTAAGCGTTTTATTACTAATTTCTTGGATGAAAAATTTAGGGGGTATAGCTTTCTGGCACACAACAGTCAGGGGTATGATTCCTTCTTTTTGATACATGAAATGATTAAAGAACGAGTAGCAGTCAAACTGGTAATGCATGGTGCAAAGCTAAAACTTTTAGACGTAATACCCTTTAAAATTCGGTTTATTGACAGCTTACATTTTTTGCCTATGAAGTTAAGTAAGTTGCCTAAAGCTTTTGGATTTCCAGGGTCGAAAGGTTATTTTCCGCATTTTTTTAATACCCAGCAGAATCAAAACTATGTGGGTCCTATTCCTCCTGTGGAGTGCTATGGTTCAGAATTTATGATGTCTGAAGAAAAGGAGGCATTTCTAAAATGGTACTCAGAGGCCCGTAAAGATGTTTTTGATTTTAAGAGGGAGCTAAAAAGGTATTGTCGCGAAGATGTTAATATTTTGAGAACAGCCTGTAACATTTTTAGAAACGGTATCATTGAGCTAACCCAAAAGGAGCACATTTTGAAACCCAATACTCCTGAGGAGTTAAAATATGTGACGTATGTTGATCCATTCACTTTTATCACGCTAGCTAGCATGTGTATGCATATATATAAACAACTGTTTCTTGAGCCTGAAACAATAGCCCTAGTGCCAATCGACTTGTATCATGGAAAACAAAAATGTTTTTCTACCCCTTCTATACAGTGGTTGATGTACTTGTCCCATCAAGATGGTATACCTATAGAACATGCCCTGCGTGGAGGGGAAAAAAAGATTGGTCCCTATTTTTTAGATGGTTATGCGTGTCTAAATGGGGAGGAATTGGCCTACGAATTTAATGGTTGTTTTTTTCACGGGTGCCCCCGATGCTATAAGGAAAATGACTATAACACCATGATGGGCTGTACTAATGACCATTTACATAGAAGAACACTTTTAAAAAAGAATTTTCTTGAAAACAAGGGTTTGCGCGTTATTACACTTTGGGAACATGAATGGACAGATATGCTAAAAAATTATGAGGGGCTAAACATTTTTTTGAAACAAACAAATCTACCAGAACCCTTAGAACCCCATGATGCTCTCTTTGGGGGAAGGACTAATGCTGTTAAACTTTACCACGCGATAGCTCCTGGTGAAAAGATACATTACTTTGACTACACCAGTCTCTACCCCTTTGTTAACAATTCAAAACCATACCCGCTAGGACACCCCCAAATTATCTATGAAGATTTTGGAGATGTTAAACAATATTTTGGACTGATTAAATGTCAGGTGTACCCCCCTAAAAAACTTTATTTCCCAGTGCTCCCTCAAAGAGTTTCGGGAAAACTAATGTTCCCACTTTGTATGACTTGTGCCACTACAAAACAAACTGAGAAATGCACACACAGTGACGAGGAACGCTCTATTACTGGTACCTGGTGTACTGTTGAGCTACAAGTGGCCTTGCAGAAAGGATACCGGCTGGGTAGGGTTTATGAAATATGGCACTTTGGGAAAGCTACAGTAGAGCTGTTCACAAAATACATTTGTCTTTTTCTTCGAGACAAACAGGAAGCGTCGGGTTACCCCGAAAGTTGCAAGGATGATAAATCCCAACAGCGGTATATAGACGAGTATTACAAACACCAAGGGATACGGTTAAGACCCGAGTTCATTGAAAACAATCCCTCTAGACGTCAGTTAGCTAAACTGTGTTTAAATTCCTTATGGGGTAAATTTGCGCAAAGAACCAACCTTCCAAACACAACCATTATAACGGACCCCGAAGAGTTGACCGCTTATCTTTTTGACTTGGGCTATGACATTTTAAGCTTACAGTTTATAGATGAGGAAACAGCGTGTCTTTGCTGGAAGTATGCCAAAGAGTTCCCAACGTGCTCCAACAACATAAACATTTTTATTGCATGTTTTACAACAGCCCACGCCCGTTTGGAGCTTTATAAAGTCATGGATGCCCTCCAAGACCGTTGTTTGTACCACGATACTGACTCTGTTATTTTTGTCAGCTCACCCGGTGACGAGGACCCGCCCCTGGATGACTATCTAGGTAATTTAACAAGTGAACTAGCTCCGGGAGAGCACATTGTAGAATTTGTTTCTGCAGGTCCCAAAACCTATTCCTATAGGACATCCAACGGTGTTGTCTGTATGAAAGTAAAGGGTATCACTTTAAATGTTAGCAATAGTATAAAAATTAATTTTGACAGTTTAAAGGAGCTGGTGCAGGAATACTCTTTAAACAACATAACCAAAAATATCACAGTTCATCAACCTTCAATAGTGCGTAAAAAGAAACAATGGGAGATTAGCAGTGAAACGCTGCAAAAAACCTTGAGGGTAGTATTTGATAAGCGTGTGCTTACTGCTAATTACAAAACATTACCCTATGGTTATTGAAAAGGGAACTGTCGTGACTTGCCACGAAGTGAAGAGTATTGAGCCTCTGTCCACAAATCACCCACAGGGAGAGAAAGATAAACACTCCCTGTGCGAGCTTTGAGGCCACAGGTGGTTGATGGTTCGCTGAATCAGATGGCGCCGAGGACCCCAGAGGCTGTTGGAAGGAAGTCGGGGTTAATACAGGCAAAGACAGTGCTTTAGTTAAATGCAAATAAATGATACTCTCTTACCTATGTTCAGTGGAAGGGAGCCTGAGGTTTTGGTGCAAGGGAGCGCCAACGATTCAAACAGTCAAGTACCTGGAGGCAGGTACGGGCTGACCACCCGTAACCCTTAAGGTGCACGTAATGGTTTCCAAGAAATAACGGAAGGAAGGTCGTAAGCAATCCAAGGGTCAAAATCCATGTTGTAGTAAGTGAGCAGATAGGGAAAATCCAAAGCAGTCCGTTATGCGTAAGCCAAAGGTCCAAAGTACCAGTATCCGTGCAAAGTTCCAGCAACCGTATCCAAGGAGCAAGAGTTAACCAAATCTGTGATGTGTAAGCCTGAAGTCGAAATCCGATGTGGCCAAAAAACAAGAGTCAAGAACGCCGAACAGTGTTGTGAAACAGCTATGAAGCGGCGAGTGATTCAAAGCTCCCGGCTTTTATGTGAGCCGCCTCCCGATCACGTGAGCGGGACTTCGTGCACGTGATCGGGAAGTCGATGTGAAACCAGGAAGCAATCGCGATCGGCTGTTCCAGCCCGATCGCAATCTCCATGGCAGTTGCCATTGGAGACGAGGAAACAAACAACGCCGTCCTCTGCGTGTGACCTGAAACCATCGGTGATGGCGACTCCCTTGCACCCTAGGTGATGGGACAACTTGAGGGTTTGACTGTGACCCGGGGAGCCTGACAGTCCTTTGTGTCGGAGTGTTATGCAAGGTGTTGTATGAGTGTGTAACTGACCTATTGTGCATGACAGAGCCCCCCCTCAATGGCCCACGACCACGTGGGCAGGTGGGATGGTCGAAATGAAAACGGGATACAAGTTCCGGGGCATGGACGTCAACCGCGGGGACCCAACACCGTTCTTCCGGACCAAAACCCGCCCAGTCCACCAGATACTGGAGACAACCACGAACCATACGAGAACCCAGTATACCCGACACTTCATATTCCACAGAGCTACCCACAGAAACGGGGCTAGGCGTAGACCTGAGACGGGTAGGGGCAGGACAAGGCTTTAGCAAGGATGTATGGAATACAGGGTGAAGGCGCCAGGAGGCAGGAACTGAGAGGCGATAAGCCACAGGGTTGATCACAGCAGATATCCTATAAGGGCCCACAAAACGGGGTAGCAATTTGCGACAACCAGGCAGCCGGAGGTGACGAGAGGAAAGCCAAACCCTGTCCCCCACTACATAGGAAGGTGCCACAGCCCTCCGCCGGTCAGCCGCAGACTTCGCAGAGACTTGGGACTCACGAAGGTGAGCGAGAGTCTGGGCATGAACGGCCGATAGGTCACGTGCACAGGTAACAGCGGCAGGGTTAGCAGAATGTGTAAGGTCTGGAACAGGCAAGGTGCGGGGGTGTTGGCCATACAAGACAAAAAAGGGAGAAAAGCCAGTAGAAGTATGCAGAGCATTATTGTATGAGAATTCAGCGAGATGCAGTACACTCAGCCAGGATTGTTGGTGCTGTAGAATGAGGCAACGTAAATACTGCTCCATGGCCTGGTTCACCCTCTCCGTCTGGCCATCTGTCTCCGGGTGGTATGCGGAGGAAAAACGGGAATCAATGCCCAAGAGGCCTGTGAGCGCCCGCCAGAACCGAAAAGTGAACTGGGGTCCCCTGTCCGAGATTATAATAGTGGGTAACCCGAAAAGACAGAAGATCGATCTAAAGAAAAGGTCGGCCAGAGCCGGTGCTGATGGGATGCCAGAACAGGGAATGAAACGGGCCATTTTGGAGAAGGAATCGACCACCACCCAAATGGTGTCGAAGCCCCTGGTTCGAGGTAGGTCTGTCACAAAATCCAATGACACTGTGTGCCAGGGCCTAGGAGGTATAGGTAATGGGAGTAAGAGCCCCACCGGACATCCTCGGCGATGTTTGCATTGGGCACATACAGCGCACATGTTGACATATCCTTCAACATTGCGTTTCATGGAGGGCCACCAACACCACCGTCTGAGGAGGTCCAGCGTACGCTTCTGTCCGGGATGACCATTAATGGCACTGTCGTGGGACCATTCCAGTGCAAGATTGCGAGTGTCGGCTGTTGGTAACCATAATTTGTTCTGTATGAATGGCAGCCCATCATGAAACACCGGATCCCACTCGGAGGCCTGTTCGGGATGTAACGAAACCCATGTGCGAATGGATTCTAGAAGTGGCAAAGGAGGAGTACAGAGGCAAATGACGTGCTGATCTAGTAGTTTTTCAGGGAAAACAGGCAAGGATACCCCACCAGGAGAACGAGACAATGCGTCCGCCTTCCCGTGGGACAGACCCGACCGATGTTTGATCTGGAAGTCAAAGGCTGCAAAGAATAAATGCCACCGCACCTGCCGACTATTGATGCACTTGAGTGAGGCCAAGGCTTGGATGTTACGGTGGTCTGTGAATACTGTGACTGCATGTTTTGCCCCCAACAGATGATGCCGCCAGACCTGAAAGGCATCCTTGATGGCCAACAATTCTTTCTCTGTAACCGTATAGTGCGTTTCCGTAGGAGTAAACTTTCGGGAATGAAACGCCACCGGGTGTAGCTGACCTGAACAAGGACAATGTTGGGATAATACCGCACCAAGAGCAAAGGAGGATGCATCCGCCTCTACAATGAAGGGGAGTTCTGGGTCGGGATGCTTTAGTACAGGAGCAGTAGTAAACGCAGCTTTTAGCGCATCAAAAGCTGTTTGGTGTTCTTCCAACCAGATAAAAGGTAACTTGGGGCTGGTCAATGCAGTAAGAGGTGTTACAAGAGATGAGAAATCCTGGATAAAGCGCCTGTAAAAATTTGAAAACCCAAGGAATGATTGTAATGCCTTAATATTACAGGGCTTTGGCCAGTCCAAAACTGCACAAACCTTGGATTGGTTCATTGCTAAGCCCCCAGGGGTAATGTGGAATCCCAAGAATTCCACACTCTCAGTATGGAACTGACATTTTTCTGGCTTAGCGTAGAGTGAAAAACGGCGAAGTCGAGACAATACCTCGCGGACGTGTAGTATATGTTCCTTCAGGTCCTGTGAGAATATCAGGATATCATCGAGATATACCGCTACACAGATGTCCAACAAGTCATGAAAAATCTCATTCATGAAACGTTGAAACGTAGTGGGGGCGTTACAAAGCCCGAAGGGCATGACCACGTATTCAAACAGTCTGTAGCGAGTACAAAAAGCCGTTTTCCACTCGTCTCCGGGGCGAATTCTGATTAAATTATAGGCTCCGCGGAGATCGAGTTTCGTGAAGATATTGGCGTGACTCAACCTGTCCAACAATGGTGTAATCAGGGGAATCGGATACCGTTTTTTTATGGTGATAGCATTCAAGCGGCGGTAGTCCACACAAGGACGTAAGTCGCCCTCCTTTTTGGGGACACAAAAAATAGGGCTAGCTGCCGGAGAGGTGGAAGGGCGTATATGGCCAACCTTCAGAGCCGCTTGAATGTATTCTTTCAATGCCTGTTCCTCTGAGGTGGACAGGGAGTAAAAACGTCCCGAAGGGATGCTGGAGTCAGGGATGAGGTCAATAGGGCAATCGTAAGAACGATGTGGTGGTAGTACCTCCGAAGAACCCTTGTCAAAGACCTCCTGAAAGTCCTTATATTCCATAGGGATACCTGTTGCAACCGCCCCCACCATGTGAGGCTCCAAGGACGTGGAAGCGTCCTCGTATAGTGTAAGTTGTGCGATGGCCCCCAAGGCACGTGAGGGAGATTCAGTGTCGTCAGGTGCAGTGAGGCAAAAATTCTGACAGATTTCCGATTCAAAGTGAACCTGCCCAGACTTCCAGTCGATCAGAGGGTTGTGTTGATGTAACCATGGGAGACCCAGTATAATCCCGAATTGGGGCATCGTTATTAAATCAAAGGATAAGACTTCCTGATGTGTTTTCTGTATAGTCAGGGTGATCGGGGCAGTTTGTTGTCGAATTGGGCCAGAAATCAGTGCTGTGCCATCCACCGCCTGTACTGGTTCCGGATGCTGTTTGGTAATCAGGGGCAGATTCAATGACCCGGCCAGGTTTACATCAACATAATTGCCAGTGGCACCAGAATCGATATAGATCGAAACGGCATGAACGATGTCGGGTGTGGGTTTTAACGTAGCCTTTACTATCACCGGCCTGATCCTGCCAAAGGTGGGGAACTTGTCCGAGGGAATTGAAGGATTGCTCGATCCGGCCCCCGGATCTAGGGTCGAGCATTCCGAAAAACTGGATTTTTTAACTTGGGGCGTCTGGGACAGGACTTTACAAAATGCCCACTCAGGCCACAGTAGAAGCAGGCGTGGTCGGTTCTTCTGCGGTCCCTCTCTAGTTGTGTGATCGGGCTACGAATACCGCCTATTTGCATAGGTTCACCACCTATATCAGAGGAGGGGGAG
The DNA here is from genome assembly GCF_040938575.1 of Ambystoma mexicanum. NCBI lineage: Eukaryota > Metazoa > Chordata > Amphibia > Caudata > Ambystomatidae > Ambystoma > Ambystoma mexicanum. Next base: position 541,920,468 of record NC_090928.1, on the reverse strand, counting down.
GCCAAACTAGTAGTAGGGAACCCTGTTTTGAACTTGCGTTCAGAACGCCTTGCATCGATCTGTAAGGCGAGGTCCACTAAGTCAGTATGAGATGTGGGCAAAGAAGGAACGACGGCCATAGCATCTTTCATGGTATTACTGAGCCCTCTGTAAAACACAACTGCCTTTTTGGGTTCGGGCCAAGATGTTTCAGCAGCCAGTTGGTTAAATCGGGCAATGTATTCTATGAGTGACCCCTTTCCTTGAGTCAGGTCTAACAGCTCAAGATCCCGGGATTGGGCTTTATGACGTGTGTCGAATACATGAGACATTTCTGTGATCAATAACTCGAAATCATATAAGACAGGGTTGTTGTTCTCCAGTAGGGGATTGGCCCATGCTGCAGCAGTGCCGGCCAGATGGGACAAGGTGAAAGCCGCCTTTGTGGTGGAGTCGGGAAAGGCCTGAGGTCTACAAAGAAAATGGAGTTTGCATTGATTTACAAAAGTGCGAAACTTTCTGGGGGCTCCGTGGAATCTTTCTGGGGCGGCCAGGGGAAAGGGCGCAGGCATGAGTACAGGAACTTGTGGCGCTACAGGGGGAACAATAGGTCGGACAACTGGGGGTTGAGCGGTGGCTTCCCCGAACTCTACATCAGCGGGTAACGGGTGTTGTACACTTTTTGGATCAAATCTAATCTCTGATGTATAGCCGCATTGGCTGCTGTCATGTCTGCCCTCAGTACTGTGAGTGCCTGTACCAATGCAGCCACGGGGTCTACGGCTACAGGCTCCATACTCGACACAGCGCAACGGCTTCACAGTCTGTCCTGACTTGCCACGAAGTGAAGAGTATTGAGCCTCTGTCCACAAATCACCCAAAGGGAGAGAAAGATAAACACTCCCTGTGCGAGCTTTGAGGCCACAGGTGGTTGATGGTTCGCTGAATCAGATGGCGCCGAGGACCCCAGAGGCTGTTGGAAGGAAGTCGGGGTTAATACAGGCAAAGACAGTGCTTTAGTTAAATGCAAATAAATGATACTCTCTTACCTATGTTCAGTGGAAGGGAGCCTGAGGTTTTGGTGCAAGGGAGCGCCAACGATTCAAACCGTCAAGTACCTGGAGGCAGGTACGGGCTGACCACCCGTAACCCTTAAGGTGCACGTAATGGTTTCCAAGAAAGAACGGAAGGAAGGTCGTAAGCAATCCAAGGGTCAAAATCCATGTTGTAGTAAGTGAGCAGATAGGGAAAATCCAAAGCAGTCCGTTATGCGTAAGCCAAAGGTCCAAAGTACCAGTATCCGTGCAAAGTTCCAGCAACCGTATCCAAGGAGCAAGAGTTAACCAAATCCGTGATGTGTAAGCCTGAAGTCGAAATCCGATGTGGCCAAAAAACAAGAGTCAAGAACGCCGAACAGTGTTGTGAAACAGCTGTGAAGCGGCGAGTGATTCAAAGCTCCCGGCTTTTATGTGAGCCGCCTCCCGATCACGTGAGCGGGACTTTGTGCACGTGATTGGGAAGTCGATGTGAAACCAGGAAGCAATCGCGATCGGCTGTTCCAGCCCGATCGCAATCTCCTTGGCAGTTGCCATTGGAGACGAGGAAACAAACAACGCCATCCTCTGCGTGTGACCTGAAACCATCGGTGATGGCGACTCCCTTGCACCCTAGGTGATGGGACAACTTGAGGGTTTGACTGTGACCCGGGGAGCCTGACAGTCCTTTGTGTCGGAGTGTTATGCAAGGTGTTGTATGAGTGTGTAACTGACCTATTTTGCATGACAGGAACAACGTATACGATGGATACCCGGTTACAACACCCTTTTTCATGCGTGTTAGCGGGACCTTCTAGCTGTGGTAAAAGCTATTTTATTAAGCAGCTATTAGAAAATGCACCCTCTGTTATGAATACCATTCCTGAAAATGTTATCTGGTTTTTTTCTTGCTGGCAGCCCTTGTATAATGAATTGGCATCTAAAATACCACATCTGAAGTTTGTGGAGGGCTTACCAAATTCTTTGAATGACGACCGCTTGCTACCACCAAATCTTGTTAATATGATTATTGTAGATGATCTTATGATGGAAGGAGGGCATAGCTCGGAAATCGAGAAAGCTTTTACACAATACTCACATCACAGGAACCTTAGCATTTGCTACATTGTTCAAAATGTATTCTACCGCGGAAAGGGCAACCGCTCCATAACATTAAACGCCAGCTATATAATGTTGTTTAAAAACCCTAGAGATAAACATCAACTAACCGTCCTAGCGAGACAGATGTACCCGGGTAATACCCGTTTTTTTATGGAGGCTTTTGAAGACGCTACCTTAAAACCTTACGGTTACCTCTTGGTGGATCTAAAAACAAACACTTTAGAAGACTACAGATTGAGGACCGGTGTTTTCCCTCCTGATATACCCGTGGTTTACGTACAAAATACGTCTAGAAAACCACAGTGAAAAACAATCTTTCCTCATTAGCGACGACGACCAGCTACCATGACGGCCCGTATACGTAGGAATTTTGCTCTTCTTAAAATGCTAGTAACAGCTCCACCCCAACAACGGAAGGCCATTTTGTGCTCAGCCTCTGATGATCTAGTATCGGCTATAGCAGAGATTGCCTTCAACACTATAAAAGGTAACGTTCCGTAATCCACCTAGCAACTAGGCGTTTTAAAAAAGAAAAAACCCTCCTTAAAAAGCTGAGTAACAAGAGGTCGTCTATAAAAACCAAAAGAAAGCTTCTAAAACAATCTGGGGATTTTATAGGGGCACTTCTAGGTTTGGCATTGCCTCTAATTACTAGGCTTTTAGGGGGTGGTTAATGGAGCATGCCCAAAAGATGTATTTGGTTGACAAACATCAGTTGGAGGGTATAAGTACCCTGAAGCGGGAAGAAGCAGATATCCGAAAATCAGCCACTTTAAGGCTTGACTCTGAAATGCAAGAGGTTTTAAAGCGCCATGATTTATCAGACTATGATAAAGTGGGGCTCTATTCAACTATTCTACAAAAATACTTAACATACTTTAGACAGGTCGAAAATGAGAAAAATAAACTGATGTTGTACATGCCCCCCGAAGACCCTGCAATTAGCTCTAAGCCCTCCCTATCAACCTCTGCCCCGGATCTTATCGTAATGGAGGTTTTGGACACTATTAACCCCCGTTATCGGAAAAATGCAGAACTTTTGATGAACAAAATGGGAAGTGATAAAAACGTGGCAACATGGAACAACAAGGGAGAATTTATCTATAAAGGAACAGTTGTTAAAGGATCAAATGTTCACGATTTAGTTCGCAGCATTACCAACCCTCAGGCTTTTGGAAGACACACAAAACCTCGAGGTTGGGACCTGTTTATGCAAGCAGCTGCCGATGTGAACCTGCCCGCAACCTTAATTGGAAATATGGGACATCGCAAACTGTTGGAAAATTTAAAAGACTCTGAGATCAAACCTTTAACACCAGCTATTGAATCATCTGAAATGTCAATAAAAAAAGAAAAAAAATTAAATCCAGTAAACGAGCCTCTTGGTTTAACGTGTAAACTCATTTTTTTTTTTTCTTTAACAAAATCTTTAACCGTTGTAAAATATGTATATACATGTATATCTTTTTATTTTTTTACTATTATTACTTTTCCAGTCTGCAAAAAAAAATAATAATAATAAGTTCATTGCAATAAAAATATTATTCATACTTTCAAATGCGTTATGTCTAATCATTTCGATCATGTCTAACATGTGTATAAAATATTAAATAAATGAAAAAATAAGACAAAAAAGACTGTTTCAATTAAAAAGAAAATGTCTTTATTTATATGTGTACACAATTCAAGGTTTAGTAATAAGAGTACATTTTTGCCAATGATCAAAAACATTTACAGGGGATCTCCGACGGCTGTTCTTATTCACAAAAGCAGTAACCATGACATCATTTTGCCGGAGGTCCAGTGAATAGGTGTGCATAACCCTTATCAGCGAGTGTTTCTCAGACATGTTAGATACAAAGTAACAGGAGTGCTGGCCACACGTGATGTCTTCAGGATGTTGCACAGGTGTTTTATTATAATGTATAACGGGTGCTATATCCTTCACATAGTCCAGGATAGCGCCTCGGTATATGGGGTGGCATGGGAAACACCCCAGGCTGTCAAAGACTGTTATTGTATCCTTGTTTATAAACATACCTATCCAATGGGTGCCTTCCTGATCTTGGGGATCGGTGTTCGTCACAAGACTAATGGGTCGCTCATTACTTATGTCTCTTGGAAGGTTATCACATTAATGCACACCCTTGAATGTTTTCTTAGCGTGTTTGTCTTTACTTAGAAAACGCTTGATCTGGTAAGTATCCATTACATGTCGTACAGGACTTGTCGTTGATTGTTGAGTTCCATAACCGAGTCAAATAGAGCCATAATAATTAGATTCACCGTGTTGGGTAAATTTGCAGCAAAGCGTACTTCTATGCGTAGATTACCATTTCTAATAAGATTATAATGGCCGGTTGATGTATTATCAGGTCTCAAATCAAAAGCTAAGAGAGTATAACCCCCATCATAATCGTCCCGGGGTATCACAAAACCTTTATCATGCAGATGTTTACCGCTGATGGAGACAAGTCCCAAATACTCCCTAATTGTATTTTTTTGTTGAAAACTGGGACTGTAGGCTTTAGACGGTATAACGACCCCGTCTTTAAAAAGAGCTGCGTAGTTGATGTTGTAATGTTTAAAATTAAAAGGGTTGCTGGCGTAAGCCCCAGAAAAAGCTGTGTTGTCCACAAAACCAATGATGATTATTTTAGGTAACTGTCCAAGGAATAAGTTATCTTGACTGGCGACACGGCTACCCGCTGGAACACTGAAAATTTTCAAAGATGTCCGCTCCACCGGATATTTTAAGTTTGATACTTGTAGAGCATCAGCATGAGCTAATCTGACCGTGGGTGACACATTCACCCTTTTAATAAATAAACTAGCTGATACTATAATCAGCTTGTAGGCTTCAGCATCATCGCTGTTGAGGCAAAAAGCATCTTTATTTCTAGAAAGTTTAATTTTCAGATCAACGCCGTTTACCATTAGTTTCTCCTGGAAAAATAGATTGGAGTGTAGACGGCCTAGTAAATCAAAATTTCTGCTCCCTCTGGCATGTGTAGCTCTTTTTATAAAACCTGCATTAGCCCCATCTAGAGCATAATCCTCCATATGGCCTGCAGTGTCCTTATAGAAAAGCCCCGCTGTAAACTGAGTGTCCAAAGCGTCATTGCTGTAGTTCAAAATGCTTTCTATATAGGCCCTGTACGCATACATGTTGTCGCTCTGTGTAATTAGCCGGTCGCCTAGAGTAATATCCACTTGATTAAAGAGGGTAGCCACAGGGTAAGCAATCGTAGCAACTTTAGCCGTTGCGGGGATAGCTGATCCATCAGCTTTTGTTATTTTACAAGTGAGGTAAAGTAACGTGTCATTTAAATCCAGATACATCTCTGTTGAGCCTGATATATAAAACTCTATAGGTGCTAGCGGAGATAGTGCAGCAAGGGGAGCCACTTCCATGAAAAAGCTGTTTTCAATGCTAGTTTGTGTCGGGGGTACAGCAAACACATCGAGTTCAGATTTCACACATTCCCCCGACGCACAATGGATAAACGCCATCTTTAAGAAAATATTAATGCCGGGGCTGTTTTTTTTTTTCTTGACCGATCTGTTCTTGCGAGTTCTTTTTCTCTTCTGAGACGTTTTCGTTGCTGATCCTAGTTTTTTATGCATTCCTGGAGGGCCCCATCTGTGCAGTGATTTCCTTTTTCTTTTGTTAGTGTTGTTTTTCACATAAACCAGCCCAGAACCCTCTTGCGGTGGTTGGTTAAAACGATTTGCGATGGATGTTGTAGCCGTAGACACCACATCCTTAGCAATATTTGTGGCTGCTGTTTTCACATGTGGTTTGGCTAATTCAAACCCCTTTCGTAGAAACGGCATAGCCCTTCGAAAGAGGCTTCTAAAAATACTTCCGAAACCCGCACCATACATAACGGGTGCCCCTTGAAAGTAAGGTTGATTGCCATAACCAGCTTGTCGGCGGTAATAATCCCTATAAACGTACGGCTCCCCATAGTTTTTCATAAATACCATGTTTTTTAATAGTCTTTTTCTCGCCTAGGACGGAGGTGTAGTTTCACTAGGACCTTCCCGTATTTAAATGACACCAACTCCCCCTGATCATCCCTTATCTGTATATTGATGGTGTCAAAATGACTCTTAGAAACCGGTATATAATCAGGTTTAATATATTGTATATTAACAATGCCATTATTTTCACCTTTCACCTGGGCTGTTCTCATTAGCGGGGCGTAAGAGTCACCGACCCTTTGATATTCTACTATATCACTGTAGATCATAAGACTGTAAAATCCCCCATCAATATCAGCACGTATTTTGTCCAAATCTTTAGTACTTTTTACATGTTGAACGGTTCCCAAAACACGAAAAAGTTCCCCAGTACATATAAACTCGGTGGTAAGATCTGTCGATTTTAGAAATAATTTTCTCTGCACCTTATCCAGAAACAATTGTATATCAGAATAGCGTTCAATGTTTGCGAGACTTTTATTGATAGCCTCTAACAAAACTTGTATACTGCTGTAAAATCCATGAGGAAAACCGGCGTGTAACAGTTCAATAGGACCTTCACGTTTGATGGTAAATTTGGCCTCTCTTCTAGACACAGTGTCCCAGGTATGGGGGTATTGAATCTCCATTAGACCCGCTTCCCACAATCCTTGTAAATCAACGGGTTTAGCCATTTTAACACAATAATTTGATATTTCATTGTTTGGGAATGTATCGTGAGAAGTGTTACTGGGTAAGGTGATATAAAATCCACTGCTTTCCATCTTCTCAGGGAGCGCCTTTGCTTTGTAGATCCTTTAGAGATGAAGCGCTAACCCAACTGTTAAATTTCTCAGACCACCCTGTCCATTTTACCAGACTTTGTTTTTTATTTCCTTTACCTTTAGTCTGAAGAATTTTCTCAACCCTATAAAAGCGTTCAGGCTCATTGGTGACCTTCTGTAAAAATTACCGCTCACACCATCACCATCATAATCAACCAGCTGATAGATGTAAACCCCCTCTTTCACAGTTACTTTGGTCACTATAAATATTTCATCCGTAAATGATTGCTGATACCCCTTTGTAAAGACACCTTTAAGCTTAGAAACTCGGACATGGTCCCCCACGCGAAAGGATGGTTTCTTGACCTTCTTCGTTACCATGTCAGCGTACAAGTTTTTCCAAACAGTTAGAGAATTTTCAGACGTTACAGAATTTGGAGTCATTTTTATAGAGCGATGATAGCTATGGTTGTACGCCTCTATGAAACGTTGTAATACGTCCACATAACGATGTGTATTCTTTGCTGTAAAATATCGCCAAATCTTAGATTTTAAGGTTCTATTAAAGCGCTCAACAACAGACGCCTTAACTTCGTTATACGTTACGTTATGTTGTTTTGAAAGATTTTGGAAGGGTCTATTTAAAAACTCCTTACCAGCATCCGTTTGTAATTTTACAGGCACCCGGCCTTTGCTAAAAACATGTTTAAAAGCTGCCGTCACTCTTGATCCAGTCTTATCCTTCAAAACTTCGGCAAAGGCGTATTTTGATAAAATATCAATAACCGTCAAGATGTACTGCGCCCCGTCGTTCTGCTTCCCATAGGTCCGCATATCTACTATATCACCCTGCCATTGTTCGTCTATTTGGGAAACCACTGTTCTTCTTCTGTTAAAACGTTTTCTGGCATTTTTATGAAGACTATATGCCTCTTCACCAGATAACCATTCCTTAACAGCTCCGCATGAGATAGGTTTCTTGTCATGTTGTAATTTTTTATAAAGAGCATCAACACCCCCATAACTGCCAACACCGCTTTCATCATAATAGCTTTCATGCATGCTTCAATCAGAGATGTTCACCGCTGAAACACTTAAAAAAATAAACAAAGGCATAATGGGTGAAAGATGATTTTATTACAACTCTTATACATATAGCGTCTGGCACAATGTGACCCTTTTTGATATTTTTTCTGCAGCCTTATAAAGAGCATTATACAAAACTCCCCGTTCACCCCGCATATAACTCTGTATACATAAAACACTTGAGGCAATTAAAAGTTCATACAATTTGCGGTCCTGTAAAACGTATCCTTTAATGCTAAAGTAATGTTCATACAATTGCTCCAACAGCTGATGTAACACCTCTCTAGGGTGTAAATATAAAGAACCCACATCATATTTGTACAAATGCCAGTATTCATCCAATACCGGGAGCCATGTGTTGGTACATATGTTACCTATACACATCAAACTTTTACAAATTGGCTCTGGTCGGGGGGTAGGTATCTGTAGATATTTCAGGGTATCTGGGGCAATTTCCGATATCCGCTCTTTCAGCATAGCGTATAACAGTTTTTCCACACATACACGGCCCGGTTTCAGTTTACGATCCACACGCCTTGCTGGCCCTTCAGAAATCTTATCCTAGAAACAAATATACACATATAAGAAACAAAACTCTGTTTATTTCTCCTCTCTCTTTAAAACAGTTTACGGCGTGCTACACAAGGCTTCAGGGGATTCCGAAAAGTGTATAGGTCACAAAAATCTTTATCCATTAAACGGGCTACCCTGTTTCTAAAAAGCACAGGACCAGCCATGTGTAAAGATCTCAATTTTTCTCGGGATTGCGGCAATGGTATATTTCTATCCATGTTTTAGATAGAACACTCTCCATACTAGCATGTACACGCATGCCCATGCCTTTATATATAGCTTTAAGCAGCTGAAAACCTTTATATGAATTCAACAGAAAACATATCCGATGTATTGCTCTAGTGTGATAATTCAGAAGTAAACAGTCATGAGCATCCTGTTGCGGGTCATCGCTTTTATGTCCATAACACCAGCGGTAATAATCACGCTTCAAACACACTTTCACTACACAGGCCGCAAAAGCCTGAACAGCTGAGGTTTCCAAAAAAGTCATAGCTTCCTCTTCTTCTTCATCAGAACTTTCAAAGCGCTTTAAACAAACACACTTCTTACACATATTGCGGGCTTGTGTTGCTGGACTTTCGATCATTTTTGAACAGCACACACAGTAAAAATTGACGGTATTAAATGAAGACCGCTGACTTTCAGTACCGTCAACTTTATCTGCCGTTTTCTGCAATTCAAAAAAGAAAGAAATGTAACTCTTCAATACACATATATATATATATATATATATATATATATATATATATATATATATATATATATATATATTTTTTTTTAACACATAGTTCACACACACACACACACCCCTTTTCCTACATACCAATTTACACAGAACAGGTCCTTCCGACTCCGCCTCCATAGCAACAGCTGCATCCATAGACAAACCGGCCTCCACAGCATCAGCTGTCTCCATAAACAGCCTATCTTCATCGGCGCTTGTTTCCAACTCCGGGGTCATGGCTACCTCTGGAAACAGCTCGTCCAAAACCCCCAGATCCGCATACAAAGGCTCTTTAAAAGTCTTCATAGATTCGTCCATAGCCTTCAGATCGACCTCTGTATAGTCTGCATCCATTATACCAGCCTCTACACCATCAGCATCTTTAAAGGGATAAGAATCAGGAGGTGTCATATCACCCAGATTCATTAAAAAAATGCCCTGGCTCAACTCATCCTCATACGCCATTCCACTATAAGTGGGACCTTGCGATTCCTCATCAGCTACAGGAATTATTGTTGTCGGACTTCTAGGACTATCAGCCTTTTCAGCGGTGTTGCTGACGTCTTCCCCTCCTGTATTCTTAGAGTAGTAGCTGTAACGCTTCATGATTCAGGGGTATTGTAAGCGTTATGCAAATAGTACAGTCAGACTCCAAGAGCGCCGTCTACCTCTCTCCAGAGCTCCTTCTGTATATATACACCATACTCTACCCCTAGGGGAGGACCCACAACTACATCACCCCCACAACGCCCCCCGGCCTGCTCCCCTGACATCACAACTTCATACCTACATCATCTCATCAAAACCCTGGACCTTGACCCCAGAGGGATGTCATCATCCCTGCTGGACCACACCTAGCCCCCAAAATATTACCTCATCCACGACATCACCACCGGGAAACGCCCTTATCTACACCACCACGCCCTAAACACAAGCCATGACATCACTGTTGGGTTAGGCCTTACAAAACAAATCAGGGACACGCCCGTGATGTCACCATCCCTGCTGGACCACGCCTAGCCCCCAAAATATTACCTCATGCACGACATCACCACCGGGAAACACCCTTTCCTACACCACCACGCCCTAAACACAAGCCATGACATCACTGTTAGGTTAGGCCTTACAAAAAAAACAGGGACACGCCCGTGATGTCACCATCCCTGCTGGGACACGCCTAGCCCCCAAAATATTACCTCATGCATGACATCACCACCGGGAAACACCCTTTCCTACACCACCACGCCCTAAACACAAGCCATGACATCACTGTTAGGTTAGGCCTTGCAAAAAAAAAAACAGGGACACGCCCGTGATGTCACCATCCCTGCTGGGACACGCCTAGCCCCCAAAATATTACCTCATGCACGACATCACCACCGGGAAACACCCTTTCCTACACCACCACGCCCCTCAACACAACACATGACGTCACTACAGCACAGGGACATCCGCTAAGGCGGGACATGCGTTGCCATGGACAGACACCCCAAGGGGCGGGACATCCGGTTAGGGCGTGGTTAAGACCTGTCAGTTGATGAAAAGGGGTTACTCCACTACTCAAGTGAATGTTCAAAGGAGCAAGGTGTGGACAGTCCAGGAACAGAGCAAGGTTTTGGCAATGAAAGGTACAATAATCCAGAAAGCAAGACAACAGAGCTACTGCACTCAATCAGAAGCACCAATGTAGCAAATGACTGTGGTTTAAATGTTCAAAGTCACATGAGCCCGTCCTAGATGCAGCGTTTACAAGGCAACCTCCAACGCTCCAGTAGCCGTGATCTGCCAGTAACAATAATTCGATGCTGACCATGTGAAACCTGCGGTAAGAAGCGCCTCAGGGTGCCACAGTGAACATTTATGGAACGTGGGTAGATACATCTGTTCTCAGCAGTGTTTCTTGATGTGCCTACACCGCGATTCTTGAAATATGCTCACATTAAATTCAAAATTCAAACTGAATGGTACAAAATAGGATTTAAAACAGGAACATCAGAGAACTACTAATGGCCATCACAAGATTAAAAATAGCAAAAAGGAAATGATTAAAATCCTTCATTTATATTTCCATTTCCATATTTCCCTTAATGTTTGATTATCATTTCATTATTTCATTACATTATTTAATGCCCTGGCGACTGTAAACATCATGAAACATATCATCAACATGAAGCTTCCTCTCTACGTTACGAGAATTCTCCCCATCACGACCAACTAACCTAAAAGGGACTCACGAGATACACATAACTTGACCCTTCATGTCCCTGACGGGTTTGTTTGGCTCTTGTTTCCACTCACCTGTCTTCTTTTTGGTTTTGGATTAGCATTGATGGTCTACTTTCTCTCTCTCTTTTACAAGAAGAAAACCTGTTAACCCGTTACCCTTTCTGTTTTGGCCTTCAGACTAGAAGTAAATTCAATCCACTGCTTTGTTAAAAAATCCGAAGTGATTAAATAAACAAAAAAACAAAAAAAACAAAAAAATTACATTATTTAGATGTTATGCCCCACCATCAATAAAATTCCTAAAAGTGGCTACATTGCAAAAAATCTTACAGTGCCAATCTCAAATGCAGGTAATATACATATTTCACTAGGACAAACTCTATAAGGGTCTGGAATAAACAATGAGCGGGAGAAGGAGGGAAACCAATAAATGTAACAAAACAACAACAACAACAACAAAAAATCAATAGAACCGATTCATAGGACCCTTAAACTTTGTAATTGGCAACTTTTGTCATAATATCCTAAGGGTTAATATACAACAGGATAGTAACCGTGCATGTCGGAATAATAACATTGCAAAGTTAAGATCTCATCAAAACCTGCATATTTACATACAGATTTTATTCTGTCCCCGACATACACTTTTCTGCTACCTTCCATATCCTATGTAGAGATATAAGAGGACCTAAATTATTTGCATTAATGCATTGTTTCCAAAAGAAATGGTCCCTAATTTTGTCAAACTGATGAACAAATCTACTTAGGTGGTCTATATAGACTTTACCCAACAAGGGACATTCAGTCAGAACATGTTTCGCTGTCTCAACCCGATCGTTGTTGAGACAAATACGGCAGGAGCGTTCTTGTTCTACAACTGAACGCGCCACACCCACAACAGCCAGTACTAGTAGATGGTTAATACGCACCAGGAGAATATTTCTTCTGAGGTAATGAGATGTACATAAGTTCAGATAGGGCTGGGCTTTCTTAAACGTGTATAAAACGTCAGATACAAATGGGTAACTTTTCAATTGGCCCAAGTGAAGAAAGTTTTCATTCCAATCTCAGAGATCAATATATTTCCCCAAGGAAAACTTCATGCTAGTATAGTCATCCCCCCAATTCGGGGCCCAGCCTATATCGTCAAACAGGGAATGCATACTCTTGCTCAGAAGGGATAGTGGGAGGGTATGAAAACGAGGCATTCTTGGTTTTTCCATCTGGAGAAAAGCTGCTTCTTTCTGCGAAATCCATCCTCTTTCTGATGTTTTTTCTACCTTTTGACATATCACATATGACAGTGAACTAGTGTAAACCCATCAAGACAAAGGACCACCCAAACACCTTAGCTGTAGCAGTATCTAGCGTTAAGGAGGGACAGTTTGGTGAGGTTCTGATAAAAAAAATCCCTTAAGAAAAATCCCTTCAGTCTCTACGTAATTGTTTATCATTTGTGGAACTAGATTATTCCAGTGCTGTATGCCCTGATTCATGGAAGTGTTTTATAATGGCGCAATCCCATAGGAAAAATCAGGCCCTACGTTTCTACTATTTTGGTAACCAGTGTCACATAACAAAATGTAGCTGTGTCTCAGAAAAACTGCATACTGCATTGATAAAGGCGTATGATTCTATGTCAAGACTCGGAGGCTCAGATTATGCTCTGACTTCTCTTTACTAACTCGAGCAGCAACCATATAACACGATAAACATGGAAAACAATAATAAAAACTACAAAGTCCAACAGAACCCAGCAATTTTGTAGTTCGTTTTCCATAGGTTGAACAAAACCACGTGATCCACTCTTCCAATCAGTGTCACTTCTCCCTTATAACATCCCATAACTCCGAAGTCCTTCCTCTTTCTTTGCTGCTCGAGCAGCTGAGATAAGTACCTTTCATCTTTATTATTGTTTAAATGTTGTTTGGGTTTATATGTGTTTTAACCTAACACGCGCAACCGATAACGAGCGCGTATAACGTTGGCGGAGCATATCCGCGGGGAGGACGCGACGGGACCTTTGTTCCGGCGTCGCTTCCCTCGTTAGGAGGCACTGCGGGCACGGAAGTTCGCAACGGCGCGACGGGACCTCGGGAGTTCCGGCGCTGTTGCAAACTTACGTGTCAGTGAAAGGAGACGGAGCACCAGGCTCCTCAGAGCTTATAAAGCTGTTTTTGATCCCTGATCCTCACGGAGCTCCGGCACCCGGGCCACAGCCGTGTGTACAGTTAGGCACCGGCTCCTTTACTAGCGGTGCACGCCACCTAGTGGCTGAAGCTGGTACCGCAGGCAAGGGAATCCTGCTCAGACAGAGAGCTGCAAGTCAGCACAAATACATTATTCCCTTATTCTGCCACTGGGGAGGAGGTGAGAGAGGCTTAGACCTCCACTTGACGGGCTCAGTCCCAGGTAAGACTGCTGTTATAGGAGGGCTCGCCTAGCTTCGCAATCCAGATATTGACGGGGGCAGCCCAAGCAAACTGCACAAGGCACCTTCATAGTGTACAGAGGCGGTGAAAACATGAGCGACTACACCGACGACTCTGACGGCCCTCATGTCAGTGGGCGCCGTATGAGCGAAGCAGTTCAGATGCTGCAGAGTGCCGAAAGGCCCCGGGAAGAGAGGGGCATTTTGCGAAGCTTGGCGGCTTTGTCCCAGGGCAAAGCGCGCAAAAAGAGAGGGGGAAGTAGACATAAGACCCGCAGGGGCCGTAGCGCCCAGACCCCCCCGGGTTCACCCCACAGATCGGGGAAAAGGAAGGTGAGATCCCGCGACAGACGGAGCACTAGCTCGAGCGAGTCGGACGACGACTACTGCAAGAGCAGCTCTAGGTCTGAATTTTACACCTCCTCAGAAGACCAGTCCTCCCCGGAAGAGGATTAAACCCAACCTAAAAAGAAAGGCAGGAGGGAACAGGAAGATCTTCTCAGGGAGGAGTTCGATCCCGATGAGCTTATTCACCCCAGGTCCAATGAATGGGACCCTCCGGAGAAGATCGCGGAATATCTTAGACGGCGCCTGCGGGCACCTTTAAGTAGACAAGCCAGATCTAAATTGAAGGCAGAGTGCCCAAGGCCGAGAGTCCCGGACGGGGTAGCAGAGACCCCGGAAATTGACGAGAGAATCCTGACGTTCCTGGGCCGGTATGGCAGGGACGTGAAGAGGGGCATCGACAGATCCTGGTGGTCCTGTCAGGACAAGGTGCTGGACATGCTAGGACCGGTCACCAAGATCTGGCAACTGGCCGAGGAGGCGAAGGCCAAGAAAGAGCCCATGGACCCGGGCATTATATCTGGCTGGGCTCAGAGGATTATCTGCCTGCTCGGTAATGCAAATACAGCGTTGGCGACCGAAAGGAGAAGGTCGATCCTAATGAAACTGGACTCCAGGCTAGGGGAGATGGCGACATCCGAGCAGGCCACAGCCGCGAAGGGCAAGCTCTTCGGGGACTTGTTTATCAAGGACATGGCAAAATTCGCCAGTACTTATGTATCGATGGACAGGGCCCAATCTTCCCTGAAGAAGATTTTCGGTCGAAGAGTTTTCGACAAGGCTGGAGGAGGAAGGGGCCGCTCGTCCAGCCGTGGCCAGTACAGAGGCTCCTACAAGGACAGAAATTGGAAACAAGAAGACCGAAGGTCCAACCCCTTCTTCCCTTCTAGGGGAAGAGGCAGGGGTAGAGGTTGGAGGAACAACGGAAGACAACAACACCAGAGTCCCTCAGGTGAGAGATGTGAAAGTGATAGAAAGGTCAAATGCAAGTATTCCTCCAGTAGGGGGGAGAGTGAAACTGTATGTAGAAATATGGGAAGAGTTGTCTTCAGACGCTTGGATAAGGCAGACCGTAAGAGGGTTTCAGTTAGAATTCTGGCGAGAACCATATCAGGTGGTACGGCCAAGAAGGATAAATTTCAGCAAAGACGAGGTCCTGCTAGACAAGGAGGTGGAATTGCTAAAGGCAAAGAATGCAATCGGTCCAGCTTCAGAAGGACCAGGGGGTTTCATAAGCAATCTGTTTTTGGTCAAGAAGAGACACAAGGTCAGACCAGTGATAAACCTGAGGAGTTTGAATTTCTTTCTAGTGTACAGGCATTTCAAAATGGAAGGCATCCATCTTCTAAGGGATGTTCTCCAACAAGGAGACTGGCTAGCAAGGATAGACCTCAGGGATGCGTATTTAACGATTCCTATCCGGCCAGAGCAGACAAAACTTCTCCAGTTCCTTTGGAAGGGACAGAAGTGGGAGTTCAAATGTCTCCCCTTCGGGCTAGCGTCAGCGCCATGGTGTTTCACCAAACTTTTGAAACCAGTGGTGACACACCTGAGAGAGCAGGGGATCAGGCTGATTATTTACCTGGACGACATATGTTTAATGTGCCAGGACAAAGAAATTCTGGTTCGGCAGGTCCTGTTAACCACGGGGTTATTACAACAGCTGGGGTTCCTGATAAATTGGGAGAAGTCACAGTTAGAACCAGCTCAGGATATGGAATTTCTGGGGTTCAGCTTAGAGACAACGCAGGGCATTCTCAAATTACCCCTAGCCAAAGTCAATTCAGTCAAGAGGGAGATCAAGGTGATGATAGCGAAGCAAGAAGTTTCCCTGAGGGAAATAGCGAGGCTTACAGGACGTCTGTCATCATCGATACAGGCGATATTCCCAGGGCCCCTGCATTACAGGGCGTTGCAGAGGTTGAAGATCAACCATCTCAGAAGAGGGTTTTCTTACGAACAGAAAGTGAGGCTATCACAAGAAGCGAGACTGGAGCTAGAAAGGTGGTTCTGCCACATGGAAGCCTGGAATGGCCGGGCGATATTTGGTTCATCCCCGGACCTGGTAATAGAGTCCGACGCCAGCCGCTGGGGATGGGGAGCCAGATGTGGAGATCAGTCGACAGGGGGGAGATGGTCGAGAGAGGAATTGGGTCTCCACATCAATTGCCTGGAGCTTCTAGCGGGCTCCTTCGCGATTCTGTGCTGGACACAGAAAGGTGCGAAATCGTCCATTCTCTTGAAGATGGACAACGTTTCGGCAGTCAGATATATAAATCGACTGGGCGGAACAAGGTCACAGAAGCTGACGGAGATGGCCAAGGAGTTTTGGCAGATCTGTCACCAGAAGGGAATAAGCGTGAGAGCAGAACATTTACCGGGGGAGCTCAATCTGGTAGCAGATTGGAACTCAAGATACCTGAGTGACTCCAGCGACTGGCAGCTGGACGACTCAGTATTCCAGGAATTAATGCGCCGCAGGGGTCCCTGTCAGACGGATCTCTTTGCTTCCAGGCTGAACAGGAAGCTCTCCAGATTTTACAGTTGGAGACCGGATCCGGAAGCGACAGCGACGGACGCTTTTCTCCAGGTCTGGGGACCAGCAAGGGAATACGGGTTTCCCCCTTTCTCCTCGATAGCACGCACAGTTGTGCAGGTCAGACGTCAGCTAGCAACAATGATTCTGATAACACCAGACTGGAGAGGCCAAGCTTGGTTTCCGGACCTTCTGGAGCTGTCGTTCGAAGCCCCTATTCGGCTGCCAGCCAGGGAGGATATACTGCTAAATCCGGCAGGAGAGATCCATCCATTGGGCAGGTCAGGGAGCTTGAGTTTTCTGGCTTGGGCGATTTCAGGGAGAACTGGTCTAAGCCAGGACTTTCAGGCACAGCTCAGGAATTCATCAGGGAGTCTTGGGCTCCAGCGACAGGCAAGGCATATAGAGTGGCATGGCATAGATGGAGTAATTGGTGTCTGGAGAGACAGGTTGATCCCGTATATACAGATGTAATACACATAGTGAATTTTTTGGCAGCGCAGGCAGCACAGGCGAAGGCCTACAGGACCATTAATAATTATAGGTCGGCGATTTCAGCAGGCCATGCGTACATAGACAATAAGCCTGTAGGCGAGCATCCCTTGGTGTGTAGGCTTCTGAAAGGCATTAGGTGTATGAGACCTCCAGCTCCCAGATACTCTCGTTTGTGGGATTTGAGTATAGTTTTAAGGATGTTTCAAAGTTGGCCGGACAATGAATTCTTGTCTCGGAAAGCACTGTGGGCTAAGTTAACTACCCTTCTGTGTCTTATTTCTTGTAAAAGGGTCTCATACGTGAGAGCTTTAGAAGCGAACAGAAAATCCTTTTCACCTTCAGGGGTAATATTTTTCATAGCGAGGAGAACAAAGACGTATATTAAGTCCGTGGAATACATGGCCTTCCCGGACAAGCCTAAGTTGTGCCCAGTTAGGTGCTTGAAAGTGTACGAATGAAAAGCGAATGAAGTGAGACCTGCGGGAGTAAACCAACTACTGATAGCGATTAGGAAACCTTTTAGAGCAGTAGCATCAGCCACCTTAGCTAGATGGGTCAGGTGGTGCATGGCCGAGGCAGGGCTAGACGTACAACAGTTCGGAGCACATTCTACACGGGGTGCTATGGCATTGTCTGCCTTTCTGGCAGGGGCTCGTCTGGAAGATGTCCTAAAGGCGGCAGACTGGTCTAATGAGGAGACCTTTAAGAATTTCTATTTAAGACCAGTGGAGCGAGTAGCATCGTTGGTGGTAGGTAAGCTTTAAACGAGCATAATCTGAGCCTCCGAGTCTTGACATAGAATACAGATTTTCCACACATTCGTTACAGAAAGTCATGATTCTATTAAAGACTCGGAGGCGAAAGATTATTCCACCCAATTTCAATCGCTACGATATAAGTCATTTTATCATGTTGTAAATAATGCAATCTTGTTGGAAATATGCAATTTCGTCTTGAGGTAATAATGGTATTGCTATGCGATTGCCCACCCGTCCATGATGGGATTTCTAACGGCTTATGTTTGTTTCAGGAGCGGAACAGAAAACGACAACTTGAAAAGATCAGCTGGAACAAGTCGTCTACCGTTGGGGCACGAGTTTGTCAGTTCAGCGAAAGAAAGAGGAAGGACTTCGGAGTTATGGGATGTTATAAGGGAGAAGTGACACTGATTGGAAGAGTGGATCACGTGGTTTTGTTCAACCTATGGAAAACGAACTACAAAATTGCTGGGTTCTGTTGGACTTTGTAGTTTTTATTATTGTTTTCCATGTTTATCGTGTTATATGGTTGCTGCTCGAGTTAGTAAAGAGAAGTCAGAGCATAATCTTTCGCCTCCGAGTCTTGACATAGAATCATGACTTTCTGTAACGAATGTGTGGAAAATCTGTATTATGATTACTTGATTGCGCATTTCTACTCACCTAAAACACGGGTGTCAATGAATACTGAGTTGATGAAGCTGTATGAGTAACATTACTCGACTCTGCGCCTTTGAATCATAAGGCTGTTACTCACCAATTCCGCAAGTATCAATCTACGTCTCGTAATGTATGGCACTGCTTGGAACATTGGGGCTGGGGCGGGGATAGATTTATTTTATCTATGACTGGAAAAGTCTACCTGCACAATGATTCCCACTGCTCGGCTTTTATTCAAACATGTTTTCTTTATTAAAAACTATCTAGTCCCACCGTTTTTTTTTCCATAAGCGATTTTGTTTATGATCATATTACTTGTCACGCTGGTAATTACAGGCTCACATTTAGGATGAGCAAAACAACTCTACAAACATACCCTTTTGCCTATATTGTTACTATACGATTTATAAATTGTCAGGCTGGGTTATTGTGTGATTTGTTCACGTTTCCAGTCCTCTCTATAAAAAGCAGTGTTTTCTTAGCCATGTGTTTTTTTTTTTACAGTTTTTAAAATCATATCATATACCGGTGATTACTCTTCCCGCCCCATTCCATCCTTCTGGCATCCGCCCTCCCCTACCTGAGGTGGGCTCCAAGAATAATTATTTCCCATTTACATCACTGATGATAGGTGATGGTAGGAAAAACTTAAACAGAAATAAAGCCGTGAACAAGTGGGGAGCTTGGCAACCTGGCAGACATTATGAAGTCCAAGCATAACGATTATCTTCGAATGCAAATCTACAGTAACATTCATCAGCAATTAAAATAGGTCTGACTGCAAATGTAGAGGAATAAGCCTGTGTTGTCTTGAGGGAGCTTTACAAAAATAATCTTACCCTCAACATTTGTAAACGTCAGACCTACTTGCTTTGTCAATGCTTGTTTTAAAGTTGTGTTTTGCAGTTGTATTTGCCGGTAGTTTTTTTGGGGGAGACAGTCTCACTTTAGTCTATCTACATCGCTTGGTGGACTGGTCTTGTTTTAGAACCCTTTCTAGATTAAGTTGGGCTTTTCTTTTGTGTAAACCTGTATTGCCAAGGATTGTTGACTGCGGTTCTTGGAGTGGCCACCAGGAACCGCTGCTTGGCTGCGGCTTCTAGCCTGCAATACGGCTAGTGAAGGGTGAACTTGCAGGGCGCACATCCGGGCGTTGCGGGGCTGTCAGACTGTGCCGTGACGTCACGGGCTCAGTGAATGGCGCTGGAGACTGGGCGGCGGTGAGCAGGCACTGGGGCAGCATGGAGGGGCTGACGCTGAGCGAGGCCGAGCAGCGTTACTATGGTGAGCTCTTCACTTTCTGCGACACCGAAAGCAGCAAGAAGGTGGCAAATAACGGACGTGTGCTGGAGCTGCTGCGGGCCGCACAACTACCTGGGGAGCAGAGTCTGCAGGTACATGGAGGCGGGAGACACTCGGCACAATCCCTGCATAGCCTCTTCGTTTGCACATTCACGCCCACTTTGTCACCTGATAGTGCCCTTGCCCACCTATCACCTAGTAAATATGTATTTAAGTGACGGCTATAGGCTCCTTTGCACAGCTTTCCTTTCCCTCTGTGCAAACCCAGTCTTTCCCCTTGCTGTACAGCACAGCACGCCCTTGTTTGAAAGGTGTTGCCCACTCTGGATTCTTGTTTATCCTTCCAGCAACAAACCCAATATTACTGCATGGGGCCACAGATTTCAATGTGTTTTTAAAGAATGTGTTCAAAGTCATCATCTTAATTTAAAAAAGTTACTCTGCGTTGTTTTCAAAGGCACTTTCCTCTAGCAGTGCCTTACTTTACGCGCCTCATTGGATACTTAACTAGATGAGGGTTAAGCATTGCACAACTTGTTTCTGTCCTCCTTTCTACACCTGGCGCCCCACCCACTGCACACCCCACATTTTCATGTTGTTCTCAATCGCTTTTTTCTCAAGACACTTATCACAAACTCTAGCCCTGAGCTTGCAACAGTAAGGGCGTCTTTCTAAATACTCTGCAGGTGAAGCACATTTGTGTTCTAAATAATGTTCTTTCTGGACTAACTTGTATGGCAGTCGATGTAACCAGTGCTGGAAATGTAAATTAATAATGTTGCAGAGGAACGACTTTTAAACCTAAAAAGCTGCCTTTAGGATTGTACTCTGAATAAAATATTTAACAAGCAGTTTCACAGGCATCTTGACCAGATGTTCAAATGGTTTTGGGGTGCCTTCACCGTAGTCTTAAGGATGTGGATTCAAATTCTGGCTTCGAAAGCGTTTAAAGCAGATCAAAAGCACTAAAAGACTTAAAGGGTGCAAATGGATTTCACGATCTGGGGAGACCTTTATTTCCTGGATCTGAGAAAACGTGGCCCATTGACCAAAACTGGTTAGTGTTTCAGTAGTCCACTGCTGCATTAAACAATTATTATTATTATTTTTTTTTTTTCTTTTTGAGCGATCACATTTTGTTTTCTTTTCTTTTGCAACATCCCTCACTGCCCAGCGGTAGTACAACGCGCTGGGGCCGTCCGACTGTTTTGGCTTGCGTGGTTTTTGCCAGTAATTTCTTTTAAGATTATGCACCTTGCGGATTAAGCAACATTATTTCTTGCACTCAAACTGTGAACTCTGGAAAGGGCCATTTTTTCACTATGTATGTACATGCTGTAAATTTGTTATGGTTGGATGATTTTTATACTGCACATTTCAAAATTAGTGGTCTTATAGCAAAGCGACTTTTCTGTATATTGGTGCATTGGCCTGCGCCACAGGTAAAACCAGACCATGTCTATGGGTACTCCTTTTAAAAAGAACAGGGGAGCATATACAAGAGTGCACGCGAGGCATACATTCGTTTTCAAAAATTGATTAGTAGAGTTTGTTGATTAAACTTTTGAGTAGCAAACACACCCATTTCATTAGCAGTGTTGTACAATATCTGCAATGTCACCAGAAGGTATTTGTACGCAGGACCTAAAATAAGCATCAAGACATAAAATGAACATCAATACAGCATTTTTGTGTACCGCTGAAGTAAGATGAGCCAAGCCTTGCAAATTCTTTCAAATTCCGCTAGACCTGCAGATGGAGTAACTTGGTTTACCTACTTGACCAATGGCAACAGATGACAAAAAATGTAATTGCCTGTTCTGTAAAATGGCACGTCACCACAAACGCACTGTGTTTTTTGCACACTGCTGCCACACACAGACCAGCCATTGACAATGAAACCTTTCTTTTGACATTTATTGCAAACCAAGTAAATGTGAAATAAAAGCTTCACCAACCCCTGCAAATGGTACTCGCCCTTCATAAAATCTACTTGACTTTGTGAGTGGGCAAGTAGATTTTGCGAACCCTGTATGAATGTCTGTAAAATGTGAAAGGTTACCTGCATGAATGGACACAAATAAATAGATATGATTAAAAGGCTCTGTCAACAGTTTGACCAGCTCTCTCTCATAGGTTATAATATATAATCCAATCATAATAGGAGCAAAGCGAGCCCTGGACGCTAACTACAGTGTATGGTATTTCTGTAGATGTACAGACTGGATGGAACTATTGATCCCTACCTTGTGTAAACCTCTAGTTGGCTTTGTGTATTATTTATGCAAGAGGAAAGAGACTATGTATGCAAAGTGGATAGTGTAGGGAACTGGGCAAACTACGTGGAATATTGTAGTTTGCTGCCATCTCACTTTCAGGGTATCTGGTATAAATCAACAGGATGACAATATAGAGGCCCTGATTCATGGATTATTTGCGTCGAAAAAACGGGATTTGTGCGTCATTCTGCCCGCAAATCCCTGTTTAACAAATAGGGATTTGCAGGCAGAATGGCACACAAATCCCTTTTTTATTAATCCATGAATCAGGGTTAGAATGTCAAGGAGTATGGGTTCATAACATGGGTTTAGAACCAGTTGCATAGATGTATGCAACCAGCAAGTAACGGAACTAATTTTGCATCAAAAGTATTTGGCCGTGTGATCATGTACATTTTTCAAAAGTGTTCACTCGTCAATGTGACGTGTCTTCCCCAACATAATGAAAATTAGTTGGACACTATGAAATTTAGATACATAAACCTACATGGTACGATGCAGTGTTTTTATTAAAAAAATTTTTTTTAACAGTACCGCTATTGTAATTAAGCATTATATAACAACTTAAACGTTTAGGAATAGATTTTGAGGATGGTCTTTAAAAAAAAATGGAAGTTAACATATTGGTCTCTGCTAGACAGGATCTAGTGAGCTTAATAAAAGTATCATCCTGATCACTTCTGGTTTGCAATTATTTGAAAAAGAAAACAAATCTTGCCTAGCACTCCCACACGGGCCTTTGGCACTTAAGAGTGGATGAGATGAGTACTGCTGCACTCTTTCTCCATTAGCCCCTTTGAACTTGCAGTGAACAGAGAAAAGGGGTTGGAGGGAGCCCTGCGGGCAAGAGGGGAATACAGGGTGAGCTGTGTTTTCATTGAACAGGGTAACTTAAATAGCTTTGCTACACAGGTGTCAATTTAATTGGCAAACCGACAGAATTGCATAGCAAATTGCCATGCCACACTGTTGTATGCCTTGGCACTTATTTTGCTCTAAATATATAAACTATCAGTTGTGCATTCTAATCAATTTTGATTGAACTATTTATGCAATTTATTATTTAACAACATGAAAAATTCCTGAAGTAACATCTTTCTATTTATACAAATTCAAGTGGATAGAAAAGATGTGTGAAAAAACGGGGAGTGCTGTGCCTAAACTAGTCCACCAACTGTCCAGAAAATGTTGATAACTACCTCCAATGCAACATGAGTTAAAACAACATCGATGTTTGAAACATAATTGCTATTCAACGAAGACATTAAATCTAAAAATTGTCAACATGTATTTAAAGAGTCTTTGTTGGGACACAGTGTCCCTCCTGAATCTGTTGGCTAGATTTCTGATCTAAATATAAGGTGCGCCATACCAACAGAGTTAAATGCTGTGTATGGTATTGTTTATTTGTAAAGCGCCTATGCACAAACCAAGTGTTTCAAAGGGCTCAAGGAAGGAGGGAACAAGGGGCTCGGGGGGGGAAACGGTCATTCAGAGCCCTTGAATTTCTGAACGATACAAATCTGTGTGGGCAGAGTGGGTGCATGGAACAAGTGCATATAATACAATTAATGATGTAGATAACAGCAAATGGGTCTGACAACGATTGTGCAGTTATCCAAGTGCATTGAGGCTCCACCATGCAAGGAGGGGAGACATGGTAGAAAATAGACTATCTTCAAGACATGGTGCATTGAGATCATGCAAGTGTGCAGACGGGTGCAGGAGGGGTGGTGGGGACAAGTGCAGTGGGTGGTGGTTGTGGGGGAGGGGACCAAGTGCACCCAGCCAGTCAGAAGCTGGGGTAAGCGTTGAGAGATGCCACTCTCATGGGTCATTGACCAAGTACAGTAACGATGAGGCAAGTGCAAGGCCTGGAGGACTGGCAAGGGTGCCGGGGACCTGTGAGACTCTGAGGTACCCAGACGGCCAGTCAGCAGGCTGTGCAGAAAAGGAGGGAGAGGGGTGATAGAGCTGAGAGAAAGGTTAGCCGGTTAGAGGGAGAGAGAAGGAAGAGAAGAGGAATGTCTTAAGGAGTTTCCGGAATTTAAGGAGATCAGGCTCAAGACTGAGTGCGGCAGGGAGGCTATTCCAGAGGGAGGCCCCTGCAGAGGATAAAGATTTCCCTCCGAATCTCTGCGTGGAGAACCGGCTCACTCTCAGAAGGTTGGAGGTAGATGAGCAGAGGGCTCGGGAAGGACAGTAAGTATTTAGGTTGGCAACGTTGTGGATAGGTAGGTCCCAGGCACCAGAAAGCCTTGTGGACAATGCAGAGGGTCTTGAACCTGATCCTTGTAGCCACGGGGAGCCAGTGGAGGGATTTCAGCGTCAGAGAGATGCGCTCCTTGGGCTTGAGGCCAAGGATAAGTCTCGCGGTTCTGTTCTGGATGAGTTGCTGACGGTGCAGAGCAGAGGCAGGGTGGTTGAGAAAGAGGCTGTTGCAGTAGTCCAGCCTTGAGAGAACCAAGGATCTGGAGACAGTGAGCCTCTGTGGGGAGGTCAGAAGAGTACCTCTTAGAAGGTGTAACTGGTAGTTGGACTTTTTAGAGATGTCCGAAAGGTGAGCGGAAAAGGAGAGGGTGGAGTCGAAGATGACCCCAGGGTTTTTTGCCTCGCAGGTGTGTGCGGGCGCAGGTCCAAGGGAAGCCGGCCAGAGTGAGAGTGGGAAACCGGGAGCAGGAGTCCCAATGCAAATGATCTGTCTTACTGGGGTTTAGGCAGAGGTCATTTGCAGCACACCATGACTGAATTGCGGACAGTCGGATATGAGCAAGGTAGAGGAGGGGGCTGAGCGTAGCCTGAAGCAGAGTTACATGTTATCCGCATAACACTGGAAGTTAGTGATGAAAGTGGCAATCACATGAGCAAGGGCAGCCTTGTAGACATTGAAGAACCAGGGGGATAGGTTACAGCTCTGGGGAACGCCACAGGTTGAAAGAGTGATAGTAGAGAGAAAGGACCCAAGTTCCACCTGGGATGGGTGGTCTGAAAGGAAGGAGGTTAACCACGCCAGAGCCTGACCTGTGATTCCCAGGGTGTCATGCAGACGTGCGATTAGGATGTTGTGGTTTACCGTTGTGCAGATGCAAGAGGAGAGCTTCAAGTGTGATGAGAGAAGTGAGTGGTCCATCCAAGAGAGGGAGAGGTAGTGAGAGGCATAGAGAGATGGATGTCAGTAGAGATTAAAGCATCCAATGTGTGGCCCGCTGTGTGCATGGAGCCAGAGGGTAAGATGGAGAAGGAGAGAGAATCGCATAGGTTGCGGAAGGGTCCTGAGAGTCCAGATGGATGTTGAGGTCACCCAGCAGGAGGAGTTGAGAGGCAGAGGAGAAAAGTAGAGAGGAGGCCAAGTCAGCCCATTCCGAGAGGAAGAGAGTGGACTGTCCTGGTAGCTGATTGAAGTTGGCCATAGGGAGAGATTTAGGAGAGAGTGAGACCCTGCAGACTAGGCACTCGAAGGAGGAATAGGCCTGAGTAGGGATGATGGACACAGGTATCCATTCTGGGAAGATCAGGACCACTCCCCCCTCCTGTCCCCTTGGGCCTGGGCACAGCGAGGATCTTGTATACTTCAGGGAGTAGTGTGTCAAAGCTAGTTGACGAGCTGTCCTTGAACTATGTCTCCGTGATGGCGAGCACATCAAGATCCATGAGTTCAAGGAGGTTGCAGATGTCAGACTAGTGTTTGGCAGCAGAGCGAGAATTAAGCGTGGCAATATGGAGCAGCTTGCCATCTTTGAAGGTCTTCCGCGTGGGGCGCAGGGGACGGTGGTGCTCCCCGAGGGTCTCAGAAGTGCCTGAGGGATAGTGGAGGGTGGTGGAGGAGCCGAGGCTGACAAGGAAGCTGGGACAGTGAGGAAATGAGAGGGAGCCTGTGCAGTAGAGGAGGAGGAGGACACCGCGCTGGAGGAGGAAGGCGCAGCAGGCAAGGGAGCCTGTGCACAGGAGGAGGAAGGCGCAGGAGGAGGAAGGAGCAGCAGGCAAGGGGGCCTGTGCGGTGGAGGCGGAAGGGGCAGCAGGCAAGGGAGCCTGTCCAGGTGGAGGAGGAAGGTGCAGTAGGCAAGGGAGCCTGTCCAGGTGGACAGGTAAGGTTTGAGAGGCGAGGTAGGAGCCTATCCAAGAGGAAAAGGTTGGTTTGAGGACCCTGAACTATGATGTTCCATTCCGATAGACAATAATGATGACCATGAAAATGGCGAAGAGTTCAAGGAGGACCTCCCAGCGGGTGCCATTGTTAATGGGAGAAGAGGCGATAGGAGAAAGGCGACCATGTGGAGAGTCTGCAAGTTGGGTGAGGCAACGACAAAGAGGATGTCTGTGAGAGTCTCTCTGGCGGTAGCTGTGACATAGGTGCCTGCAATAGCAAGGCCTGGGCTAGAGCCCAGTATGTCCTTCTTAAGTTTCTTCCGGCCATATTTAGTGATCGGAGGGGGATAGGAAATAGAGAAGCAGTTAGGGAAGATAGGAGAGATAGATAGCAACATAGTTGGCTGCAGTGGGGAGGACACTTGCCAGGTTGATGTACTGAGGCACAAGGAGGGGGGGGCGAGGCAGGGTAAAACACAGGGGGTGGAGGACAGTGGGTGGGGGGAGGCACAGAGATCAAGGTAGGGCATGTAGGACGTTAATGCAGGATGTGCTCCCAGCAAACACTATTTTTAAAGGTAGTAAAGTAACAGTTGTGCACCCAGCAAAATCGTTTTTTAAAAACATTTTTAAAATGGTAACTGCAAGTGCACAGCCGTGTTTGATTTTTCGCTAAAGCAGAATACATTTTGGTAAAAAAAAAAAAGTCGAATTTCATTTTCAATACGTTTTTTTTTTTTCGAAATGGGGGGGGGGTTCCCCCAAACCCTTTTTTTTCTATTTTATTTTTATTTTACCCCTTTTTTTTTTTTTTATTATTCCCGGACCCCAAAATAAATATATAATCTAAAAAAAAAAAAAAGCAACTTTTTTTTTCGATATTTTTTTTTCGACATTGTTTTCGAAAAAATGACTGCACACCGATCCATTCATATGATCCTCTAAGCAACATCATCTCGCATGTTACAGTTCCAGTCATCCCCCAATACATTAACATAACAGATTTGAACAACAATCGACTTGTTCTCCTTATATGCATGTTAAGTCATAGCCTAAGCAGTGCTGTGCTACGCATTTCGGTACAGGGGCTGTCCAGGGATCCGTTTACCTTGCCATACTTATCCTAGGGACACTCTGACACCAGGGGATCAGAGAGAGAGTGGTGAGTGCGAAGAGAAAGTGCAACCCAACAAACAGTGGGAATTTCATGGTGGCTTATCGTCCGAGGGGTGAAACATGTCCCAAATTAAAGTCTTCCAGGATTCAAATGTTCCTCCTCTGGGGTTGCGTCCAGGTTCCGCATTGACCTAAACCACACCCTGGTCTCCAGCTCAGCCCAGGTCTCAAAGTCTTTATGCCATTGGGAGTACTGCAGCCCCACAGTTGAATTCCAAGACACGGCGACACATCGTTTAGCAAGGATGCATGCCATGGCCATGAACTTGACAACATGTTATGTTTACTATTTCTTGGGTAAGCTCCCAGCACACATACCCCAGGGCTCCATTTGTACATCATGACCCCCCCCCCCCCAGCCCTTCTACATGCATGTTCAATGCAAGCCCAGAAACCCTGTGTTTTCGTACAGCTCCAAAACATATGAATCAAATCTGCACCCTCCTCACCACACCAAGGACAGTTCGATTGCTTATTACTGTTAAACTTAGCCACTCTGTTGGGTGTTATGTAGGCGCGGTATAATGCATTCAGTTGGCTCTGTTTGAAACAAGGTTTTCTGGATACCTCTTTGGGGTAACTGAGTATGCGTTCCCACTCCCGTTCCCCTACGTCTTTCCCTAAGTATGATTCCCAGTGTGATTTCAACCAGGAGCTTTGAGGGTTGGGGCTATTGGTCAGATTACCATACAATCTGGATACCGGACGCCAGCCGCCCCCCAAAGAATACATTAACGCCAGCTGCGAGGTCACTTCCGTTTCTGCAGGCCACCCAGACCATTTACATTTTGGCCACCCCTGTTAAAAATTGGCTGCTGGGCAACCCACTTTGATCAGATATGGCATCCAGTTCTTTATATTTGCCAATCTAGAACGTCGCCCCAAGTGGAGACACCCCAACCCTCCCACCATCGGGCCACCGCTAATGCGTCCTTTTTCCTACATGCATCTGCCACTATTGGGAGATCAGGCGAGTAGGGGGCGGGGGGTCCATCTTCAGCACTTTCAAGAGTCCGGTGCCACACCATCCTGCTCAAGTTGACCAGCATGGGCGAGTAGCCCAGGCAGCCCTGTGGTAGCCATATCAACTCCCTAAAGTGGGCCGGGGCCAACAGCTGATGCAGCAGCAGGGATTTGGATGTAACTTTATACGGTAGCCACTTTGCAACAAAGCTAAGCTGCGCGGCCAAGTTATATCGTTCGGAAGCTGTACCCCCCCTTCCTTATAAGGTAAGTACCTTTATAAGGTAAGTATAATGTCGTAAGAGCAATCCTGTGACGCGCGGCCCCCCCATAAGAATCCCCTAACCAGTGACTCGGGCAAGTGAAAGGAGGAGAGAGGTATATAATGATGTATATTGGTGAAGAAGTATAAAAATCGAGGCAGGGCGATCATTTTCATGATAGCCACCCTGCCCATCAATGACAATGGGAGTTTGGACCAAAACGCCATTGACTTCTTCAGGCCCTTCATCGCCCCAACAGTGTTCTAGTATGCATGTCCACTGGTTTATGCATAATATGTACCCCCCAGATATTTAAAGGAGCCCAGGTTCCACAAGAGTCCTAGTTCGGTAGTGCGCTGTCTTCAACCCCTCTGAGCCCCACCAGCAGAAATATGCAGGACTTCTCCCTGTTAAAGGCGATCCCCATACATTTTGCAAAGTTGTCCAATACTTCCATAATTAACGGTACGTTAGCCTCCGGTTCCCCAACATACAGGAGGACGTCATCCGCATATAGTGATACCAGATGCACGATGCCCCCAACCCGGATGCCCGCTTCCAGGAATTCTTGGCACAGATAAATAGCTATGGGCTCCAATGCCAATACATACAGCATGGGCGACATTGGACACTCCTGTCTTGTTCCCCTTTGTAAGTCCCAGCTCGCAGACACCCGCCTCCCAGACTTGATTCTTTATCAGTCGGAGACACATAAAGAATCCTTACCCATCTTCTGAGTCTCTCGCAAACCCAAATTCCTGCAACACAGCAACAGCCATTCCCAGTAAAGTAAGTCCAACGCTTTAATCGCGTCTAGTGACACCACTGCCCATTGCTCAGTGGACTCGTTGGTCTGTGCTATATGTTTCAATAGTCTCCGGTTTAGTGCTGTGCTTCGCCCTTGGATAAGGTCGCTATGTACCAGTCCTGCATTCACCTTGCGTAGCCGTCCTGCCAGTATCGTGGTTAAGATCTTCATGTCGTAGTTGAGCATGGCTAAGGGCAGATGGGAATCGCATTTCTCTATGGGCTTTCCTGGCTTGGGACCACCAGAGTCTCTTGCATACTTGTCGGCAGCACGCCCTTAGTTTAAGCTTCCTCAAATACTTTAAGCAGCACTGGGGCTACTGTCGCATTGTATGTTTTTATAAAATTTGGGGGGGGAATTCCATCGCTGCCTGGCATTTTACTAGTAGCAAGCGAGACGATTGCAGCGCTAACTTCCTCCACTGTTATGGGCAAATCCAGTGCCGCCTACTGCATTGGCCCAGGTTTGAGGAGCCCTGTATAAGATAAGGCCTCCATCACATCTTCCAGAGGAACCTGTTCTTCGTGGCTATATAATGTGGAGTACTATTCCGCAAAGATATTGTTAATCTCGAGCTGTGTTCTGCATATATTCCTGTCCGCTCCCACCCCCCCCGACCCCCAAGTTCCGTGGTCAAATGTCTAGGGTGCTCCCTCTTACATAGCCACGACAGAAGCATACCTGGTCTATCCCCTTCAGCGTGCGCCCTTGCAGTTCTCGCCATGTAATCGAATTTAGATAGCCTTTCCCATGCTTCCAGGCAGCGGTATCTAGTGTCGGCCAACCTTCCTTCATTTGGGTGCTGTCCCGGATTCGAGGCGCCTCCTTATCTCGGATTTTGTCCTCTAGCTTTCCCAATTCAATGTTTTGCGGATACCTCCTGCACTGGCTATAATATCGCCCCTCACCACCACTTTCAGAGTTTCTCATACCGTACTCCACTCCTTAACGCTATCCACATTTCTTTCCAGGAAGTCTACCAGTGTCTCCTGTAGTTTGTCCCTAAAAATGTGGTCCAACACTGCATCTGCCGGCATACGCCACATTGGGATGGGCTTCTTAGGTTCCATGTTATCATATGTGGGGAATGATCCGATATTGTTCTGCCTAGGTGCTACGCAACCCTATGTCGCCCATCTGACTCCACCCCACAAATACATAGTCAATTCGGGGGAAGAGGGCATGGGGTGAATAGTAAAAGGTGTAGCTTCTCTCGTCAGGGTGCAATTCCCTCCAGGCATCCACTAATTCTAGATTCACCAACACCCCTTCAAGGGCTGTGGAGACCGAGGATGGGGCCCCCCGGTGGGGGTGAGGTTCTATCCAGTATCGGGTCCTCGGTGTTGTGCAATACGGTAGCAGAGAGTGCGAATGTGAGATCGGATACCATGGTTCGGAAGATAAGAATTAACTATACACACCTCCAATATGGTCTATATAATCGTGCAAGACAAGGTACCTCACATTTACATCCACCTCCAGCAGCTGAAATGTCAGTTGTCTATCCAGGTGAGCACCCCTCTAGCGTATTTTGAGTATGTGGCTCCGTATTACCCCCCCCCCCCCCAGCGCTTACAGACCCCCTCCAGGTCCTCAGCTGCCAAGTGGGTCTCCTGCAACAGGGCAATAGCTATCTTCTTGCATTTTAAGAAGGATTGTACCCTATTCGTGCGTAGATATGTTCCCAGCCCCAGCACATTTCATGTTATTACTTTAACTGACTTCATGTTGCAGCCAACTAGACTCCAGCCAGTGCCCCAGGACAACCCCCCTCTGCTCCGAGCCCTCAGTCTTAACCCCAAGACTTTCCCCCACCTTCGGTGCCAGGACTTCCCCTGACCAGTAACACCACGCGCGCAATCTGTGTTCCAAAGTGTGTGTAGAAAATAAATAAATAAGGTGACTCCACCCTATTAGTACTGGCGCTCTCAGTTGGCTCCAGAAGGAGCTGAAAAGAGTTTAAACATCATTATTCAAATTATTTTGGTAACTGTGAATTTATTTCTTTGCAATATTAGCCCATCAAATTCCTTATGAGGCTTCTGGAAAAAGTCCTTCTGAAAAAATACAGGGACTCTTTTATATATGTGCCAGGATTGTTTAATTCACATTCCTGTGAAAACCTTTAGTTGTATTTCAAGTGATGAGGTGAAACAATAATAGCGTAGGCCATTAAGTGTACATGTGCCAATGCATTTCGGTAAAAACCATCTTCAGTGCTGTACACTTGTATTTAGTATCATACTGTAATTTCAAACCTGTATCGCAATAAATCAAAACATGTTACGTAATGACCATGGTGTTTTTAGAATAGTAAAAGTCAAAAATGACATACCAACGGGTTCATTAATAGGTGTCATCCCAATTCACAAGATAGGAAAAAAGAGAAAGTGCGTGTCAACTCTATTTGCATTTCTGTAATTGCCTTCATGAAGCTTTTATAATCTGAAATGGAAGTTATAATCGTACCTCCTTCTATTCTTAAAAAGTATCTTCTAACGTGATCAGTGTTTGCACTGAAAGCGGCATCTGTAGAGAAATACATCTATCAACCCAAGAACCCTCTGTGTGTATCTTGTGAAAGCTTCAGCCTGAACGGCACTCACCTCTCGTCAGTATTCCATCCAAACTGGAGCCGAGCGAAGACGCAAAGTCACGAGTGCGTGCCGACTCAGTTTCTATTTATGTGTAGCCATGGCGACGGAACGAGGCGTCATGCTCCCGCAGGGTTGCCGGAGCACGTACACTCGTGCCCACCTTCCCGTGAGGTCACGGAGGGGTGGGGATGTCACCATGGCAACACAAAAAGCCTTAGCGCAATGCCAGTGTGTGTAAGACTGGCCACATGAACAAAACTATGTTTTTAACAACTGATGATGTTCAAGGAAATACTATATTTACTTGTGCCTGATCTGAACGTTCCAAAACAAGGCTTGTTTGAAAAACTGTAACCAAAGCGCAGCTTCATAAAACCGAGTGAGCTTCTATGGTAAAGAACCCTCGGTGTGGCAAAAGCCTTAGAGCCTATGTGTTAGATAAATATTTAGATTAAAATGGCGAAATAAGTGTGCATGATGTGCCTGCTTAAAGAAATGTGGCACGCTTAGAAAAATAGTAGGATATAGAAAACAGAAAACATACCCAGTCATTCTGATTCAATCTGAGCAAACTCATTATTAAGTAGTGCCTATTAAAATGGGCAACTATCAATGCAACCATGGGTTTAAAAGTGTGTGTGTGTGTGTGTGTGTGTATATATATATATATACACAGTGTGCAATGTTTGGTGTCAAGAGTGTGCAGTGAGTATCGATATCACAATGGTTATAGATGGCACATGTAGTTTATCTCCTCATTTAACCCTTTTGGTGTTAATGAGCGGAGTCTGTCGATCCAAAATGTCTCGTTGGTCAAGTCTCTTCTGTAGGTTCTCATGTTGATCTCTTCTTTGCACTACCTCGAGGATTACAAATTTGATTTGAACCAGATTGTGCTTTTTTTTCTTACCAATGTCTGGCTACCGCCAAGTTGACATTCTGATTCCGTATACATGATCTTTGTTCATTCCATCTTATTTTGGCCACCCTTTGGGACTGGCCTACATGATAGAGGGAGGCCACATAGGCATTGTATTGCGTATATGATGCTGTGTGTGTCGCAGGTTGCAAAACTCTTGAATCTGATATATTTTTTTTCCCCTGTGTAGGGGTGATTGACTGATTCTCCTTTAATGATGTATCCACAGTTACTGCAATTAAGGCAAGGAAATGTACCAATGCGATCAGTGTTTTTCTTTTTCTGTGGAGGTCTTGTGTTCACAAGTCTGTCTTTGAGATTTTGACTCTGTTGGTAAGCAAAGGTAGGGATATCTCTTTGGTCACATGTCACTGTGTTCCAATTCTTCTTGATTATTGCTTTTATTCGATTAATTTGTCTTCAATATTTTTTTATTAATAACACATTTTATTACATTTTGTGCGATAATACAAGAACATACAAAACGCAACCATATAACTTTGCATACAACTGGCAGAGCAGTACGAGCAGGTGTGATTTGCATATAAGCGAACGTAGAAACACAGATGCTGTGAAATATAGATGCGGACAAGTCAACGACTAGCCTTTTACATACTGGTCTTTCTCAAGCAGCCACAAAAGTGATATTATCATTTGTGGCCTTAGCAGAGTTGCACGACAGAGCCCGTTGTCCATGCTT
Source organism: Ambystoma mexicanum (assembly GCF_040938575.1). Taxonomy (NCBI): domain Eukaryota; kingdom Metazoa; phylum Chordata; class Amphibia; order Caudata; family Ambystomatidae; genus Ambystoma; species Ambystoma mexicanum. Next base: position 541,886,652 of record NC_090928.1, on the reverse strand, counting down.
TGTCTGAGTTAAAGTGTCTGTTCCCATTTTCCCCAGATTTTATCTGCTTTGCCTGGACAACCTCTAGCTTGGTAGACTCTGCGTTCCATTAGGATGATAGCATCCACATCTGATATCCATTGGTCATATTTCGGGGTGCTTTCTGAGCCCCACAATTGCACAATGTTTCTTTTGGCAATTCCTGTGGTTGACGAGAGAAGTTGCTTTTCGAAGCAAGACATATCGACTGCGTCTTCGATACCCAGAAGAAGGAGTTTAGGGTCTGTTGGGATCGGGCGGCACATGACTTTAGTGAGTCTTTCGCTACACTTACGCCAGAAGTGTTGTATACGTGCACATTGTCAGAGGATATGATAGAAGGTCCCTTCTTCTTGTTTGCAGCGTAGGGATTTGGGGTCAGTCGTTTTGCCCCAATTATATAAAGCTACTCGGGGGTAATATATCCTATGTAGAATCTTCAGTTGGACGAGCCTAATTCTTGCTGAGATTGCAGTCTCTAGGATACATCAGAGTCGAGATCCAGTCTTCGGGTAATATTGGGCCCACATCTTTCCCATTTCATCAGATTCAGCAGCTCTTTCGTGGAAAATGAGGAAATAGCGTTGTACATCGTAGATGTGACCTTATAACTCACACTCTGACTATATTCCTTTCTATAGGCGTACATTCCGGCATGTCTGCCATTTGGGCCCTATGCAAGGTGAGTGCGTGTTGTAATTGTCCATATTGATGGTGTTCAGTGTCCGGGAGACCGTGTGATGCCATGAGCTCGGGAAACTGTATCAACTGATCGTTCACGAATACCTACTGAATGGTCTGTATGCCAGCTGTTACCCAGTTTGGCCATTTCGGGAGATAACTGAGGCTCGAGAGGTGAGCATTGTTCCAGAAGGGTTGGACTGGGGTAATTTTGTTGTCCCATCCTAAGTGTTTGTGTACTTCCTTCCACACCAGGGCTGTATGTGCTACTATCGTGGATTCAGGAGGGCGAGTCTGTTTACAGTAGAGGCTTTCAATCGGCAACATGCCGTGTCGTGCAGCTATTTCAGCCTTTATATGGGGAATGGACGGGTCTCCGTGCAGTATGTCATTGACTGTTGCCATCTGTGACGCCCAGTAGTAGATCTGGATGTTCGGAAGTCCTATTTCCCCCATCCCAAACTGAGCGTTGGAGGGTTTTGAGGGCAATTCTCGGGTGTTTCCCACCCCATAGGAGTTTACGTGTTGTTCCATCTATTCTATCGAACTCTTCGGTGGGGACATGGAGAGGGGCGTTTTGAAGGATGTATAAGAACCGGGGTAGGGCCAGCATCTTAAAGAGCGCTGCCCTACCTAGCAGTGTCAGCGGCAGTGCTTGCCAGTGGGCTGCATCTTGCTCGTATCTTTTAACTAGTGGATGCAAATCCTGTTATACATAGCTATCCAGCCCATAAGTGATTAGAATGCCCAGGTAGCAGAACTAAGTGGTTTCGACTGGATATGGGGAACCCGATGCCGGAATGCAGTCTACCCCTTTCACCGGGAACAGCACAGATTTGGACCAGTTTACTCTAAGTCCACTAAAGGCTCCATAGTTAATCAGTAGTTGCGTGACCACAGGGAAGGAAGTCGCTGGGTCGCCCAGGTATATTAAGAGGTCATCTGCATAGAGGGATATCCTATCTTCCCAGTTCGACCCCCCCCCCCCCATCTGAAGCCAGTCCACGTGGTGGTGTCCCGCAGAAGGGCTGCTAGTGGTTCTATTATTAGTGCAAACAACATTGCCGAGAGTGGGCAACCTTGTCTGGTTCCTTTTCCCATTCGGATATTGCGCGAGGGCCACCCGTTTACTCTAGCCTCCGCCACTGGATTGTTGTAGAGGAGTTGCACCCATTTTATGAACGGGCCCCAAATTGCATCTTGTGCATTATTGCCCATAAGGCCTCCCAGTGAACTGAGTCGATTTTATTTTTCGAAATCTATGGCCAACAATGCAAGTGATTGTTGCAAGGCAGGTGCTCTCTCCATCGCCAGGTGCAGCCTGTGAATGTTCATTCTTCTAGACCTTTGAGGCATGAAGCCGCATTGGTCAGGGTCGATCAGTGACGTGATGACCAATTGTAGTCTGGTGGCTAGTATTTTGGCTTCACTGTTGATTAGGGATATAGGCCGGTAGGAGGTGCATTCCTCTGGGGGGGTTTGCCCTTTTTGGGTATCTCTATAATGGTGGCCTTGCGGAGGTCTGGTGGGAGCTCGCCCTTGTTTAGGGAATGTTCAAACATGTTGAGCAAGTGAGTGGATATATCTAGATGGTTTAGCTTTTTCCAGATGTCAGGTGGGAACCCATTGGGAAATGGGGTGTTGCCTGTTCGGAGTTGGGCAATGGCTGTTGATATTTCGTCAGCTGTTATTTTGTTGTCTAGAGTGATAGCTTGTTCTGTGGTAAGTGTTGGGAGGTCGATGTCGTTCAGTATGGTGCTGGCTACAGCGTTGGTGGGGGGTTTGTAAAGGTCCTCGTAGAATTCAGCAAAGCGTTCTGCAAGCTCTGCATCAGAGCAGACAAGATCTGCATTCGAGGTTCTGATGCACTTCACCTTCTGTTGTCCTTCGTCGTGCTTTTCCAGCCACGCGAGCATTTTGCCTGCTTTTTCCCCCGTTTCGTACAGACGTGCCTTCATAGCAATATGTGTCTTTCTGGCACAGTCGAAGGATAAATTGTGCAGCTTCTTCTGCGCCATTATAAGGGCTCTGTTAGTCTCCGGGGTGTCGCTGGCAATGTGATCTAGTTCCCTGGACGAGACTTCGCTTTCGGCTTCGATGATTCACTCACGTTGTACCTTCTTTTTTGCCGATGTCCATGAGATGATTTCTCCGCGTAGGACTGGTTTGTATGCCTCCCATAGTGTATTGGGATCGTCAACCGAGCCTGCATTTAATTCGAAATAGTTGGAGGTAGCTGCCTCCATCTTTTCTTGAAAGTCCGGGAACCCCAGGTAGTAGAAGTTCAGCCCCCATGAGGCGGGCGGTCGTGGTCTCGCCGTTACCAGTTCAAGTACCAGTGGGGAGTGGTCGGAGATTCCCCGCGGGAGGAAGGATGCGCTGCATACTTTATGAATATTTTGGCATGGTAAGAAGAAGTCATCTATTCTTGACATCGAGGCGTGGGCCCCAGAGTGGTAAGAATATTGTCGAACCTCAGCGTGTAGGTCCCTCCACGCATCACACGGGCCCAATGCTGAGACGAAGGAAGCCAGTTTAGTTTTGGTGGCAGGATTCCTAGCTCTCAAGTGCGTGCGATTGAGGATATTGTCCATGACTTCATTGAAGTCCCCACCTAACACCCAGGTGTCTGCGGGGTTTGCTGCCAGGATGGGGGTAATCTCGATTAGCAAATCATTAAGGAGAAGTGGCGGGGAGTACACTGCCATGAGTGCCAGGGTTTGGCTCCATAGCGTTGCTTGGATGTGTACATAACGTCCTCCTCTGTCTTGTAGTATGTGCGTGATCACCAACGGAAGTCTTTTATGAATTAGTATGAGCACCCCATGGAGAAACCAGCGTGCACCGCTGTGCGATAATTTGATCTTTGGAAGAATTTGCACACATTTCCTACTAGATGTGTTTCGGACAGAAAGGTTATATCCGGGGAGTGCCTATTTAGGTGCTGCAGTACCAGTCTTCTTTTGATGCTGGATCCCAGCCCTTTCACATTCCATGACAGGAGTCTGAGGCTTCTTTGGGTTGAATCAGTCTCGGGTGCCATTGGCTGTTTGGGGTATAGATTCGCGCATGTGTTTCTTCGGTTGCATACTCGGCGGTTGTACCGCGGTTGATCTGTACAGTGTGCTCATCGTGCCTTTGCATGCTAAACATTGAAAACAGATAAAAAAACGTTATTCTCAACTCCCCCAACCCCATACTCCACCCCCAACTGAAGCATCTGTCGACCCAATGTAAACCTACAACCAATTAAACCTTAAACCTTTGGTTTGTTGCCTTGATTGGGGAGCGGCTGATCGGTCGGCCGCCAGCCTAGATGTGTCTTATATTTTAGTTTACAATATGGAGCGTGAGCTCCGTTGCGTTATTTATGCGATGATTCAGGCATCTTCACTGGCTGTTGTAGCTCTTTATGCGTTTTCTTGTTGCTGATTCTCTATTTGTTGTTGCTGCTGCAGATCCATGTCAGGTGGGAGCTCAGGATGTGGTCTAGTGCGTTCTCCTCTCCCCCCCGCCTCTCGGCCCAGCTCCACGCCTCCTTGGGTGGGGTCTGTGAAATGCACTGATGTACCCTTATGGTAAATCTTAAGTTGGGCCGGAAAGATTAGCCTGTATTTAACACCCAGGGAGTGCAGGCGCTTCTTGAGCCGATCGAATGACTGGCGTGCCTTTTGCACTTCCCTGGTAAAATCAGGGAAAAAGGCGATTCTTGATCCATTATACGTGATTGTCCCTTTTGATCTAGCCAGCTGCAGCACCGTATCCCTATCTCTATAGTTTAGACATCTTGCGATAACTGTGCGCGGTGGTGCTCTCTGGAGGGACCCTGCCGGTTGGAATGCGGTGGGCCCGTTCAATGGAGAACATTTTAGTGCAGGATTGCGCATCATATGTGTCCACAAGCCATTCCTCTAGGAATAGTTCCATACAGTCCCCCTCGGCCTTCTTGGGAAGGCCGAGTATGCGAACGTAGTTTCGCCTTGATCTGCCTTCGCTATCCTCCACTCTCGCCTCTAGGAGCTTGATGCGTGCCATCATGCCGAACATATTGCGGTTTATCCCGCGTAGGCTGTCTTCGGTTTCTGAAATTCGTGCCTCCGCCGACCCAGTGCGTGAGGTCAGCTTTTGCAGGTCGTGTCTTAGTAGGGACACGTCCGCACCGATATTGTCCATCTTTTTTTCCATTGAAGTTCTGGAGCTGGCAATGGCACTCATTATATCCCTGTGGACGATATATCTTCTTCCATGCAGTCTGACTCAGATATTTGCGGCCTCTCCGGGGAGCGAGTCAATGGGGTGGTAGCGTATTGCTCAATTCTGCTCTGCATAGAGGTTTTCATGGGTTTATCCATTCCCCTTTTCCGGGTATCTAGTCTGGTATTGGCAGGGGCTCGTCCGGGGCAGGGCGGGAGACGACCGCGACGGGGCAAGAGGGCTGAGTAGTGCTGCTGGGCCGGAGGTGTTGTCGCCGAGTCCTGGCGTCGTGTGGACGGGGCATCCAAGGGTATGTGCCAGTTGTGGGGTTATTGTTCCAATGACACTTTATAACCGAAGCGCCTACCGGTCGGTCACCGAGACCCTCACAGGATTGCCCTAGATGTGACCCCCGCACGCACGTGTGCTCAAGCAGTAACGGTCACGCCACACTGTTCAGCATAACTTTACAATACGCCCTCGTTAAAGGTGATTGCCTTGTTCAGCTGAAGGAAGTGACAGCAATTCGGGCACCAGTTCTTAATCCGATGCAGGGGACACCCACTCATCGGGACCTCTTGTCTTGTGTCTAGCAATCGTCTGAATCCACCAGTCTATACACCCATTCAGTCTAGGAGATGATTAATAGCCAGTGGGAAACTACTGGTTTCGTGGTAGGTCCAATCATGCAATTCTGATCATTCTATTTAGGCTACCCAGTTCGTTCCGCATAGAGGCGAAGCACAAGGCTTCTTGGTCGCGTGCACCTGTGCTAAACTCTCATTGCAGGCAAAGGCTCGGTGTTGCGAGCTGTATGATCAGTTCAGGCGCACACAGTAGGTACACAAATGTTCACCACTGCCAGGGGGAGGATTCTACAGCCGTTCCCGGATATATGCACTGTGGTCTGCAACAGACAATGTTGGAGCAGCTGTGCATAGGTGAGTTTCGACCCATTGCCCCCCGAACCTTTACTCAGTAATGCTGTGTGCCACATCCATTCCATTTATCTGAGGGACCAAAGTGCGTGCCTTCTGTTCGTACTTGTTGTCCTGTGTCTCCTTTCACTGGGTGGGGCAGGGTCGGGCTGGAAGTGGTTTGTGTGCACTCACGTTAATCCATGCTCCTGGGATAGGGCGTGTGGGTTTTTCCACTCCTGAACCCCTGCCGTCCGCTGCGCAGTTGCTTGTTTGCCCCGATCCACGACTCCCCCAGGCCTGCTCCGTAGACCGACAGTGTCTTGATTCTCGAGCCCCTGCCCGCTGCCACCCCCCCCCCTCTGCTTACCGCTTAGTTGTTCACCGGAGCAGAGCAGCCGGTGTCAATAGCTGCATGGCATAGAAGACTCCGCAGGCACTCTACGCAGTGCAGTGCGCCCGCGCCGTTGCAGGCGATTCATCAGGCTGTGGCCGCTCCGTTCCTGCGTCGCTGCCGTGACCTGGTGAGCAGTCCTGGACGCGTCTCCGTGTATGAGGGATGCCACCGGAGGTGGGTTAGTGGCACCCAAATGTTTCCCCACAGTCGCAGAAGCTGGCTCTGCGCCGCACCACCCCTCGCCTCTCGGCGGGAAATGCCCCGGCTCTCCTCGCCCTCCCGGAGCAGTTTGGGCACAGCCGGTCGCACAATGCTGCTTCAGGGGCAGGAGCGTCGGTGCTGCAGCACGTGCGCAAGTTCGCACAGGAGGCGGGGGCCGGCGGGTGCTCCGTGCTCACGCCAGTCCCCCGCGTCCACAGGCACTAGCAGGATCGGTATCTCGCTGCTACAAGCGGTCCCCACACTCCGGGGCAAGGTTTGTTTTCACCTCCCTGCAGCTTGCCTTCCGCTGCCTTGTCTCGATCCTTCCGGCCTCTGCGTACAGCGGTCTCATGGCAGCCATCTTGGGTGCGTTGCGCGGCTTGGAGACCGTGGTCCCAAAACTACGATTCTGCAGGATCGTACAGCACTTCTGCTCCGCTTCTCATGGGGGGTCGATGCAGCATATATTCACACAGCTGGGGGAAGAATTTTAAACCGTCTATGGTGGGTAGATGTGCAGGATGGATGCAGGATCCGGCTGGCGGCACAGGAGCAATGGAGGTTTACGTCTCCATTGTTCGACAGTTAGCCACACCCTTGTCTTGAATAAAAACTAAGGGTGATGCAGTATCTGTCTTTACTTTCGACTTCAACAGGTCTTCTCTGTTCTGTATAGTTGCCCTTGATTATGCTGGCTCGACTTCTTCTCTTGAATATCCCCGATCTAGGAATTTCTTGCCCATTTCTATAACCTAATTTTGGTAATCTATTGGATCGTTTACTATCCTTTTCACCCGTAACATCTGACTGTACGGCACATTTTTGATGGGGTTGGGTTGGTGGAAACGGAGTCTTTGGAGTAAGTTGTTGCAATCTGTGCTTTTGCAGAATATTGTTTTATATTTGTCTGTGATGTTAATTTTTACATCAAAGAAATGTATGTGTTTGGAGAATATTCGTGTGTGAATTGGATTCTTGGGTGTATACTGTTGAGGTGATCGAAGAATTCAAGTAATTTGGATTCAGTGTTCGTCCACACTCCGAAAATGTCATCAATGTACCTGATCCAAATGGCTAGGTCTTGTCGCCACACATGGTTGAGAAGTACATGTTCTGTCTCAAATTTACGCATAAATGCATTCGCATAGGATGGGGCCATAGTGGCTCGCATTGCAGTGCCTGCAACTTGTAAATAGTATTTGTCTTTGTAACGAAAATTAGTTGTTTCCTATGAATTCCAATAGTGTCATGATGAATTCTTTCTGTGCTGGTATTTCTTCTTCCTGTAACAGTATCCATTCGACTGCTTTTCTTCCTAAATCATGAGGTGTCGATGTGTATAGACTTTTGACGTCTACCGTGAAACAAATATTGTTAGGATTGAATGGTATTTCGTTGAGATATTGTAGGAGTGTGTCAAGTCTTTTATATAGGTACTGGTTTTTTGGATCAAAAGTTGCATGAAAAAGTCTATGTACTTAATACTGTTCATTCCCGCTACAATCGGTCTTCCTGGTGGTTTCTCTAGAGCTTTATGCACTTTTCAGAAGTGTGTAGAAGTGTGGTATTCGGGGATGTGTGTTGATTAAGAATTTTTTTTGTATTATGATTGAGCCACTTAAGTTCTTCTGCCTTATTTAAAAGTTCTTCCAGGTTACATTTAATCTCTGCTGTTGGATCTGCACTGAGTCTAGCATAAGTGTTGGTGTCGTCTTGTTCATAGTCTGTGGTCTTTAAAAGCACTAGGCCTCCTCCTTTATTGTCCGACCTTATCATGATAGATCCATCACCGTATAGGTTCTTGATCAGTTGTAATTCATGTGGTTTCATGTTCCGATTACTCGACTGTTTAAATTTTGTTTTTTCAAGATTTCTTGTAACTTGTTTCTGGAAAATGTCCACTGAGGGTATCGTGATCTGTGGAATAAAGGTGCTCTTGCCCCTAAATTCTTTAAAGCCTGAATCGTCTGTACCTTGTGCTTGGTCATGTTCAAGTTTGCTGAAAAATACTTTGTTTCATCTTGCGTATCAGTTTGTATAATTCTTCTATCTTTGTGTCGAATAAAGTACTATCATATGTGGGCACGAAACTCAGTCCTTTTTGTAATGTTTGTGTCTCTTTTGCTGATAAGTTGATGACTATGTTTTCTTCTGCTGTAGCCTCGTGTTTGGTTTTCATAAGGACTTTTTCCAGAAGCCTCATAAGGAATTTGATGGGCTAATATTACAAAGAAATGAATTCAGTTACCGAAATAATTTGAATAACAAATGTTTAAACTCTTCATCTCCTTCGGGGGCCAACTGAGAGCGCCAGTACTAATAGGGTGGAGTCACCTTATTTATTTATTTTCTTGAGTACCATTGTGGTCCCTGTGTCATAGGACCATTTTTGACTGGCAGCTCCAGGCTGGAAAGATTGACAAATAACAGTGATGCCCACCCCTACTCTTCAAACAGATCAAACATTGTGCATTCGTCCAGCGTTTGCACAGTGTGTGCAGTGCTTGGGCGTACTCGAACCGCTAAGGCCAGTCACGATCATTGTGTAACGCGTAGTGGGGGCCGAAACCAACCAGTTTGCAGGCCAACTTAGTGCCCAGCAGTGGATGCTCAAACGTAGTTCTTGTCAGTTACAAACATAGTTGGATTCTGCAAATTCCATTCAGGCCTGCTAGGGTCAAGTGATTGGGCACCTCAAGCTCTCTACTCCGTCACCAAGAATGCCCCCCCTCCGTAACGGCATCACCGGTGTCAAGTGTTGGGGTACTCCATCAGTCAAATTATGTTCCAGCCACATGTTGGCTGCCGCAGGGGTCTCCAGGAAGTACGTCCTTCGCTTGTGAATGATCTGAAGTCTAGCCGGGTACATGAGCATGTATTTGATGTTAAGTTGGCTAAGCTTCACCTTGACTAGGACAAACAAGTTTCTGGCTCTCTGGGCCATTGGTGTATGGTCCGGGTAGATGGCTATTTTGGAGTTGTCTCGTTGGATCACACCTCCCTCCCTCGAACTTCAGGATCACCTTCCTATCTTGAAAGTTCCGAATTTACACTATAACTGTCCTAGGGTGAGCTCGCTGGTCAGCGAATCCTTGAAACAAGTTCCCGGGACCCACCTTCTGCGGGATTAGATTGTCAACATATTGAGTGGGATTCGAGCCCTCCGGAAGCCCCAGCAGCCTGATATTATTTCGACACGCTCTTCCCTCTGCATCCTCGGTACGCAGCTCTAGGACATTGTTTCTTCTCTCCAGTTCCCGGACTCTGCTTTCCAAGTCCTTTGTAGAATCTTGTGTTTCTTTTAGCTCTGTCTCAGCAGATTTGACTGTCAGCCAGATTGCGGACATCCTGTGGGAGCAGCTGTACATTCACCTTGACCTTGCCTATCTTTGTTTCCAACGAGGATCTCGGAGCCGCTACTGCCGCAAGCACCAGGTCCTCCTCATTACCCTTGTCCGGAGTCTCTGCTTCTGTCTGTAGTGGTGTTGCACTATGCGCTGAGTCGCGAGACTTACCAGCGTTGTTAAACGAGCCCATTATGGTGGCTTTACCTTTGCCCTTAGTGGGGTACATGTTTCACCTGGTGACACAACAGGGTGTGGCTTGGTTTTTAAACATCCTGGCCCACCCCAAATTCACAGCTAACTTCCCAAATAGCTCGCCAGCCTCAAGGGTCACTGTGGGCTCTGGCACTCCAGTGTCTCGAGCAGCGTTCTCTGCACTCCTCTTCCAGCCTCCAGCTAATTCAGCAGCTGCCAAGCAACAAGCTACGCCCAGCGCACTTGCCTCTTTGTGGTGGCTTTGTGTGCACACCAGGTTATTCACCCTCTGTAAGGTTCCGACACCCACTCTTTAGCCTCCTCCAAATTGGCCCAGGGGTCCCACCGCCTCCCTAGCCCACGTGCAACCAGTATCTGAGCCGGGGCGCACACCACCGTAGTAGAGCAACCAGAGGTTGTCTCAAAGCCCTGAGGTCCCAGTACCAGCAGTCTGGGTCAGAGAGCCACGTCTTCCAGTATGCAGCTCAGCTCCCAGGGCAGACCTCAGTGCCAGTAAATCCACTTCAAGTGTTAGTCTCCACCAGGTAAAGCAGGGTCCACGTGTCAGTGCCCCAGCTATCTGCCCTGCTGGTGCACCCCTGTTATTGTTCCCCCATTCGCATCCTTTTCAGCCCAGACAACAGTAAACGCTAGTGTCCAACCAGTGGGGGTCTCCAGCCCCAACCCAAAAGAGCCGTCCTGAATAGTGCACGTGGAAAGGGTGACACTGCAGGCACCCAGCCAGCAAAGCAGCAGTATTGTGCAGCATTCTGCTGCAGATCCTGGGCGTGCCTATCTTAGCACGCTGGGTCTCAGAAGTAAACTGAGTTTGTCCGCACTCACTTCTGCCTATGTCGCGGCTTCTTCTCACTCCTCCAAGGTCCGACCCACATTGGAGAGAGACACTACAGTGGCCTCTCCTTGTTTCCTATTTTTTCCAGGTGCGCCAGATGGAACAGCGCTCACGTTGTCTGGGCTACCTCTCCAGTTCGAGGAGCCCGTGGCCGCAACCTTTCTTCTTCACTGCTGCGGCCTCACCATGTCCAAGCGGGAGGACCCGATGGGCTCTCTCCCCACGCCCGTTCGTTCCTCACAACTTTGCTCAGTTCATCTCAGACGCCAGTTCCCAGGCGAGTGCGCCGATGAGGCTTGGTTCAAGTGCCTCATGTACACCCTGCTGTGCTCATACACCCGGGCTCAGCAACAGTTGCTCCAGTCAGCCGCTGCCGAGTTCATGTCAAATTCAGCACCCAGCACACACTGGGTGCGTCGCGCTGCACTGCCGCACTTCCATCCCTCCTCCTCCTCTTCCTCCTTCTACAGCACAGTGGCTCCGGTCGCCATCTTTTGCCTCGCCAAGTCAGCTTTCCCCTTACTCGTTCTCGGGCGATTCGCTCCCCAGCTGGGCGTTCGCCTCTCGTGCAGGCTACTGTTCTTTTTATGTATGTAGCTGCTCAAACACTGCCAGTGCAAAGGATCTTCACAGGAGCTCTGTTAACCGCTGCCTCACCACATGGGCCCAGGCCCTCCCCCTAGCTAAAGCAGAATGAAACACAATGCAGCATGTGCACACAGTCAAGTTCGATATCTGGCACAGCAGAATGAATCGGTGCTGCATGATGCAAGGGTAACAGGAGCACCCACATTCAAATTAAGCAACACCCCAAAAACGTTTTGAAATGCAGAATCACCAAATGTAGATGGTGCAAGGGAAACTGAAGCACCCAAATTCGAATTAAGCAACACACCCCAAAAACATGGCACGGTACGCCTTATTCTTGACCAATTTGGTATATTCACATAGGGTCCCAAATTATTCATGATGGAACACACTTTTATGACCAATGGTGCAATAGTGTCTTCAAAATATATAATTGTCCTTCATTCCACCTAAAGCTTAAATTATTGCCTTCACTTTCACCATTTTATATTCACTTTCACAGTGAATAATGAAGCTGAGACTGCTCTCTGTTCTCCTTTTTTAATATCGGAGCTTATTCTGATACTCAAATCCTAGTGTCTTCAACCTCCTACGTCATATTGTGCAGTTATTTCAAATGATCGTGGATGGAAATGAAAAGGGGAAGGAGCTTGGAGTGAAGGCGGAGTAAGAAAGAGACCAAACAAGCAGCTAAGCAAGCGGTGCTATTCAGACAGGTTTCTATAATGCTGTGATTCTTGGGAAGGCGGTCTCATTCTTATGACGTCTTCTAGTTCCAATGACCTCTTGGCAGGATTCAGACCCTACAACTCTGGTTATCGCTCACTTAGCATGTGTGCCGCTAGATTTTATGCCCCCGATTACTACCATTCCCAGAGTCCTCTTACAAGCCCCATCCTTCTGCATTCAGTAAAAGCTGTGCCGGGAGTAGTTGGTTCTTGTCTTGCGCTGACAAATCCTAAGTTCTAAACTGGCCCTCCCACTTAAATAACCAAAAAGGGGAAATTAGCTATATAAGTTGCCTTAATGTTCTTTATTCTGCCTTCTCCTATTGATCCCAGGAATCTCTCCTAGCGCCACATTTCTTTATCAGGAATTTTATCAATTCATGTCCATCGTGTCACAGTTCAACAAATCAAAGAAAGGGGTTTTCCGGAGATATAGAACTATCCTAAATTCTCAGGTTCCAAAGAAAAGCAATTCTAATCTTTCTCCACCAACTATGCGGGCCTCTCCTCACAAAAGTCTTGCTTGATTCTACCCCCCCCCCCTCCTCATGCTGATTCTTCTTTTGCTTTATAGGGCCCTTATGGCTCATTGACTCTCTTACTGCCAGATTCTCATTCAATCCAATTAGAATATCTTTCCCCGATTTTTCTGCTTGTGCCTTTCAACAGTTTCGTTGATTCCAAGGTTCAGTGTTTCCGTAACCCCGCTCTTATATGCCGGGTCCCTGTTATGCGCTGGGTTGCCCCTCGTACAGTTTTATACTCTTCATTATTTTTCTCCTCAACTGGGTTTGGTTTCTATGCCCCTTCGCCCCGACTGGCAGGAACCCATGTAGGTTTTCTGTAGCAGGTCCTACTCCCACAAGGTGGCTCCGGTCTGCTGGCCTTCTATGCGTCCTCTGGTACGCAAGCGGGAGTGTTACTTCGCTCGCCGTCTTGATCCTCTTTTTTTTAGTTTCTCGCAGTGCGAGCAGAGCACTTGTTCCCCTTCCGTACAGCATTGTTCCTTGGGCTCCAAGACCCTTGCGTCCTCCACCTGGTCACGCCTTCCCTTTGGGCCAACTCTGCTTGCCCTTGCCAACTTCACACAGGCCTGTGCCATGTCAGCCACGATTCTCTTCTTCTCAGGCTTCTCTCTGGGTTTTTCCTGGGTCTCTGTCTGGACCTCCTTCTGGGTCCTTCCTTTGGGTCTGTCCATTCGGCCTTGCCAACTCTGCATAGCCCTATGCCTCGTTGGCCAAGTTACACTCCCCTTCTGGCTTCTCTCCCAGGGTCTCGCGTCTCTCCCAGGGTCTCTGTCTGGACCTCCTTCCGGGTCCTTCTCCATGCTACAACCGGCTCCTCCTCCCAGTGACGTCGGAGGCTTGCCTCTCGGTATACTTTCTCCCCCATTCAAATGAGTAAGTCTTTTTATCCTTGGTATCAGATACGAAAGGGTTGTGTTTGACTGTCCAGCCCCTTGAAAGACCAGTGTTGCCTTGTTCCAACTCTTTAAATGTATTTCTTACATTATTTCTAGTTCCACAACTGCATGAATTCAGATAGTCTGAGAAAAAGGGAGTTTGTTACTGGAATGGGAGTCCCTGTCCCTTGGTGGGGAGTCCCTCCCAGGGAGGTCCCACTTTCTCAAACCTTTGGGTAGAGTTTTTCTTAGCGGGCTCACCTCCCTAACCTCAAAGGGGGTGGCTCCCCCAATGGAGGAAGGTATGAAAACTCAAAGATTTGTCACACTGTCACTGTGCCTCTTTCCTAGTTTGTGGGGTCCGTCATTCCCTGGTAGTTCTAACCAAACAAATCCTTATACTTCATTGAAACCTTGCTGCATTACTTCATATCTAGTTCTCCTGGACTTTGTGTGTTTCTCTTTCTCTGAGAGGATTTGTCTAGTCTCTATGCCTCCCTCCCCCACCCTCACTGTCAGGAACCCACGTACCTTCTCTTTAGCAGGTCCTGCTCCAGTCTGTCATCTCGAAAAAACCCAGCAAATGGCACATTTTGGTTCTTGAGATGTAATACTATGCCCCAAGGTTCCCACTGCATTTTCCTTCAGTGTAACTTAATTTCAGTGTGGTAGGATTGTGATTTGAATTGGAATCTATTTATATCGGTGTGGAACAAAAGCCACCCGACGGTTCGTGTTATGCCATCTCTGCACTGAATAAAGGCACTTTCTTACAATATCTGTTATCTTTTCATAGCACCAAGAGTCTCCTCTGGGGGTGAATATGCACTCTACAAATACAACTGTTGTTTTGAACATTCATAATTTGTCCTGGTAACTTTTTGGAGTGTGGTGGGATCTTGTGGAGGGATGATTTAATTCTATATATAAACATATATTCTATCCATTTTAAAGGATTCTTTACCCTGCCCCTCCCCCCCCCCCCTCCCCCACACTCCCCCATCCAACCACAATATTCGGATAAGGAATTTAGAAGTCTATACTTTTTCTTCCCTTCTGCCGTCCTCAGGCTTCAAAGATGTTTGGTACAGTGAATAAGGGGTTTCAAGGAAGTCCTTTCATCTCATATTGATTTTGCTCTCTTCTCAAAACCTCAGCTTATTATTAATCAGAACGCACAACAAAAGTAAATTTGATAAGGCACACGTTTTGGTATGTCACTCATTTGGTTCTCAGTGCTAATTGGCCGAAATATAAACTATAACAATTTCTGGAGGTCGAATGGTCTTTGAATACTACTCTTAATTAGACTTGGAAAGGCTTTCATTGTATTTTTGGAAATTAAGATGCTCACTCTAAGGACTGATCAATTTTAAGAGACCAATAAAACTGCATACTTTTAATAGTTAGACATATTTGCTTTAGTGAACCATTGTTGTTTAACTTGTATTTGGCTTTATTTTACTTTTTCGGCTATACAATTTTGAAATGTGCACTGGTGTCTGTGTGCAAGAAGCTCATGCTTGTAATGCATGACCAATGTAACTATTCAGCAAAAAATAGCAAGGAACTGTTTAGAGAAGCTAATCATTATTTTAGAAGCTAATGTTCTGCCAGAGGAAGTTTTAAGTCTGTAACGGTGACTGTGTACTCAAGTTTGCAGGGCAAATGTTGACTCTCGGCATTCTAAATGTTTTATCCCTCACTTGAGGGCACACACAAAGTACGTGGTTGTATGTTATTATAACTACATGTAATTATGCGTACAATGCAATGGGTGTTCTGTAACATTGCCGTTTTCAACATAAATGGTCATCTTTGAAGTAATTCTGCCATATGGTCAGGAAAATGGGCTGATCTGTCACAATTTAAATTCCTCACCTGCTTTTTTGTGTAAATGTGTACAAATGTGTTTTATCTTCACACAAGGTCATGTAAATGACGGGTGTGCTGTTACAAATCCAACAAAAAATAAAATGGCACAGCTAGTATGTCTTACAGAGGCCGGAAATTGTGTCCTTTTCACTAGGCAGTTTTGTACTTTCTTCCCACCCTTTATATTTTCTTTTATACACTGTGCCATGCAGTTAGGGAGAATTCTCATAAATGTGCTAATTCTCTTCACCTTAGAGACCCCCAGCAATTTAGCTGGATTTTGAGGACTTGATTCTTATTACTTGGAAAGAGTGTGAGCCTTTTCCCCACTCTTTCGTGTATTTTGATGTATGTTTTACACTGGTGTTCTTTGATTATGGAGTTTTAAGATAACTCCATAGGCATCTTGTCATGTGTGTTACACAGCACCCTCAGTGCAGCGACGCAGGGATGTCACTTTAGACTTCCCAAAGGTTTAAATACCTTCTCTGGGATAAACTACTGTATTTGGTTCCATGTAACAATGTCGCCACAAAAATCTCGCCATGCAAAAATATCGCTGAAAAATGGCAGTTTTTTGTGGCGACATTATTGCATGGAACATGCAGGGGACACCCCTGCAACCCCCCAATTTTTTTTTTTTTATTTTTTTTTATTTTTTTAAAAAAATGTTTGCCCCTGTCCCCATATATATGGTCACCCATATAATATCGCCACAACCTATTTACGGCGACCATATATATATATATATGGGGATAATTTTACGTGATACCCTGTTTTTAACTTCCTAGATAGTGCGTGCTGGGTCTATCTTCCTATAGAGTGCTGGAGGGGTTACCTAGTAACACCCATGTCTAGAAACTCGTGTAGCAGTCAAATGCTACCATTTTCTATCGACATGGCTGGTGGCAGTGGTTTTCGAACAAACTACCATGATTTTTCCCGACCGTGAGCACCAGTAGCTAAAAATCGCGGGAGCCATGTTTTTCAAGATGGCGCCATAAGCCACTTTGTTTAAACGAGTCCCGTCTTCTTCTTCACCATTTCTTTTTGGAAAGGTCCTTCTAGTGTTTGTCTCTGCGTGCCAAACCAGGTTTGGTCCCTTTGTTTCCATGCCTAAGGTTAGCTTTAGGACAGAAGACCGCCTATGGTGTCAGGAGTGTCTGGGGTGGGCAGGAAGTGAGGGAGGTTGTAAGTGATTTCAATCCGGCACTTCACCTAAGTCAACGCCTACCGTGTAATGCACAACTGAAATACTTATTTATTTGTGTCTAAAAGTTATTTTATTCTGAATGATTTACCACTCCTATCATGGCCCTCTCTTGGCACCCCCTCCTCCCCGGTCACACTGAACCAGGAATCGGGCTGGTTTGCAAAGTTAAAATATTTATTTATGTATTCATAATATAATCACACTATGTTTAATGGGTATACAATAGTCACCAATGGGTGAGATAACACTAAGCAATCTCTTTAATCACAAGGAGTAATAGTGAGCAAAACAATTTAGCACAGAAATAATACTGTTGTGTGTGTTCAGAACAGATAGCAGTGTGGTTACTATTTCCCCCTGCACACCCCTCAACCCCAAATAGACAATGTAGAGGGATAGGAGGAGAGAACAGGTTTCAGGAATGGCAAAATTCAACCAATATATCAATCCCAATTTCCCCCCAGCAACACAAGAGAAAAACGGAAATGATTGGCAAGCTGTCAAAATAGTTTTAAAGGTTATTTGAGAATGGAATGTGCAAAAACACTAAATATGGGCTAAATCGCTGAAATTGTTTAAATTCTTATAGGAGCCGCTTTTTATAGTTACAAACACTAGCAATGATTTGGTACTAAGAAGCAATGTGAAATCTTAAAACTGAGGTCGGAAGCAATCAAAAGCTGTTTTACACATGACAGAATTCCTTAAAATGAAATTCGTGGCAAACTTTTCAGTGCGTGATAATCGCGATTACGGGAGAACTATATGGATTTTGGATGCAAATGAAAGCTGTGGATGTTAGCTACAATCAGACGTTGGTAGTTTGATTGTAGCACAAAAAATTGAATGAGTTATGGATGTTTTAGCGGAGGTTGTTTTTCTGAGAGACACAAGAAAGGGAAAACAGGAATGCGCTTTTAAAAGACAGATGGGATTTCTTATACTAGATTATGACTATAGAAAAAGAGAATGCCACGCATGAATCTCCACAGTCCTGGCCAGGGACCCTTCACGTGGTGGATACTCACTTTCTTTCTGGGATTCAATTTATTTATTCACAACACTAATGATTTATGATTTTAGAAAACAAATGAGAGAAACTTAGCGCAAGAAAAGTTCTGACAATTCAAAAATGCTCCTAACACTACCGGTTCTGAATACAAGAGAGGATGGGTTTAAGACAGGGATTACTATGGACAGTACATATGCTAGTGACACAGTCCTATCTATAGATACTCACTAGATATGTTTTAACACTGACCCGTCAGGATTCTGGTCCGTCAAGATTTCTGGTCAGTGAATGAAATCTGGTTCTGGGATAGACAGCTGGGCACACTGGGCTGGGTCTGTTCACAGCAGCGCACAGGACTGGATCGGGTCTGCAATGGCTCTGGTCACAGCTCGGCACAGCACGGCACAACTGGATTGGATCTTTTGGTTCTGATGATAATTCTTTTAGCAGGCAACAGTACAGCAAAGCCCGGCTGTTTGTTTGATTCCTCTTAGCTTGTGGAATGGGCCTTTCTGTTTGCCAAGTTTTGGAGTCTGGAGCAAGGAAGATGGATGGTTCTCTAGCAGGGTGCTCCGCCAGCAATCGGTTAGTGGGTGAATCTGTGTGTCCTTTTTTCAGTCTGAGCTATCTCTGTTTATGCTTATGATAAAGGGGTGTGTGTGCTGGATTATCCTAAGCGCACCCCCTTGCTAGGGATTGGCCAGGGTCTCTTCTCTCCCTTGATAGGAGGAGAAAAACAGTGTGCCATCATGATGATGTGGTTTTACGAGGCCTAGAGTCCACCCCTCGCCTCTTGATCACAATCTACTTTTGGTACAATACATATTTACAAATGTGCAACCTCTCTAACAATAACATATATAGATTACATATTTTGTGTAGCAGATACTCCTCCAAACCTCATTGCTGTAAGATTTTGTCTGTTTTTTACAGTATTTTGCCATTTTTGTCTGGAACACAATGTCCAGTTTATCAGAAAATGTGTACAAATGTGCGCATTGAACATGGGCATAAGGGTATAATGTTTCATACTTCTGGCATAAATACATTTGGTGTAAAACCATCTTTTCCGCCGTTTCCTTCTAGAACATGTCACACGGTTTTGCTGCCTCTTAAAATGTACAGTCAGAATTTAGATTCACAAATATGTGATTTTTGTCTTTTAAACAATTTTAAGTGGTAAGTTATATGTATTTACACAAAAGGTTCTTTGTGAGTGTCCAGTCCCAAAGGGTTGTTTGCCTCCGCCTCCTTCTGGCTCTCTGCAGTTCAGAAGCAGTCTCCTCCCATTTCCTCCTGGGCCCAGGCCATTTACGACCCTTTACACCTGGCATTCCTTTGAGCTGGAGGAAGTCCATTGTCTCCTTCTGGCTCCCCAGCAATTGGCACCTCCCCGTGAGTTTCAGCTGGGGCGGGGGGTGTCCTCCTTCTGGGAAAAAACCTGCCTTTCAAGTTCTTGCAGCACAGCCAGGCTTAAAATTAGATGTTATTTCTGTTGCAATTTTTTTCTTGGTTTAAAACAAACTTGCAATTTCAAAACGAGCAGCTAGAACACTGATTCCAGATTCTAAACCATGTGATTAAACAGTTACAACCTAGGTTACTCTGAATAACATGCCATTTACCTTGCAAACATTTGCTTTCAGCTTATACGTTTTTAAGGATAATCTGGCATGTTTATGATAGCTGTCATACAAGCGGTCGAGGGTACTGTGCCCAGATTCCACAGGCAGACAACTTTTTCTGTGGATGTTTTGATGACAAATTCAGATTTTCAGGACATTGTAATATCACCATAATTTCTTGAACTCAGTGAATTGTAACACCCAGCAAGAATATTGGATGTTTGAGAGTGTTTTACACCGGCATTCTGCTGTTTCATCAACCAAGAAAAGGGTTCAAAAGCAAGATTTTGGATTTCTTTCAGCAAAGCACTGCTTTTCCCTCTGTGCTACATTTTTACTTGTTGGGCAGCCCAATGACATCTTTCAGAGTGAGCTCTCTGTTCCACCACTGACAACATGCATGGCAGTTTGGGCAGCCGTCTTTTTTGTGTTGCAAAGCGCGATTTCCATAGGTTTTGGTGGGCGCATGAGGGATTTGCGGCCATTTTGATATTTCTGGCACCATCAGAACACAGGGATGCCGCATGGCAGAGCAAAAGTGGGTCAATACATCCCACAAGGTGCCCGAAACCCCCTGTGAATAGTCTCCTAGGAGACCCAAATGCACTCTGACGTGATTGGCTGAAATCCCCTAGTTCCAGATTGCTGCTACTGCTTCTTTAAAGGCTGGGGGATTTGTCAGCCAGGCTGGGGGATTTGTCAGCCTGCCTGGCTTTTCGATCCTCAAAGCCTATGAATTCTGCAGTAGAGTGAGCAACACACCTGACTAGTGGTCCCGTGTGCATGCTTGGTGGGCTGAGGTTTCATCAGCACAGAGAGTGACTTTGCCGTCAGAGTAAAGGCCACCTTTTTATTTAGCGTTTCGTCCATGGAGCTGTGGAATGGATCCACCCCATCACATTTCCACCCCTAAAGTGAAGCCCCTTCAGATGGGCCAATGCTGTAAGGTTCTGGGCAATAACTGGCATCAGCAAATGCTTCCTCACACTACTCCAGGTTTTCAGGCAGGGTGAATTTCTCAAACTTGAAATGCTCCAATCCTAGTTTTTGATTTGTCACAGCAAATAAGGCCTCAGCATTGCGATTCTTTAACTGAATCCCGAGTTGGTGAAAATAAATACTGCCCAAGTCTCCAGAGCTTTATCCTTTCTGCCCAGTACCTGAAAAAGAGGAGAATGGCCGGGAGAACAACATGGCGGCAGACAACTGAAGAGGGTGGCTAAGCACAGTCAGGGGAACCTGTTCAGAGTCCAGTGGCTGATCATGTCGTGCAAGACCATGTTTTGTTTCCGATAAGCCGATAAGTTGCACGACCCACAGAAATAGCAAAACCTCAACCATAACTGGGAGATTATTTAGTGACCGCAGCCATGTTTAAGGAGGTGGCATGGGGGATACTTGATTGGTTGGCCCATGCATGAAAGCCATATGGCTGTGTAACAGCTAGGGTCATGTCCTTGTCAACTAAGGGTTGAGTGGCCTACCAGGATGTATGCGAAAGGTAGGATTACCCGGTAGGCAATTCTACCCCAGAGGCATGATCAGAGAGTTTGGGGAGAATGGTCTTTGACTCCCACTCTGCCCCCACATCTCACAGGTGTGCATTGTATATGTCTGCAGGTAACACTGTCCCTTCCACAATGCCCATCAGGCCCTCTTCTGGACAGAGTTCTCTTGTTTTTAGGAACTGCAACCCCCATAATGCACCTGTGCATAACCAAGAAAATACATACTTGAATGAGGGAAATGGAATGGAGAACAGAAATGGAATGACTGGGATTTTTCCTATGAAACCGAGAGTAAACACCGAACTCTTGACCTACCAACCCAAAAGCCAAACTGACTCATTGCAAATGGTGGGGCAACAGAAAACAGAGTGAGAAGGGACTGCATGGAAGCAGTAGGGACAAAGCCATCCTCCCCAAACTCAGTAAGAAGTAAAACTCACCAGCACATAAAGCCACAAGGAAAACTAGCAGCCTGAGCACCTGGCCGCTACCCTGCAAATGCAGACTAAGGAACAGGGCAACTAGCCTTTCCAGAATAGCTTAGCTAGAGATTGGCCAAGGAGAGCATATGAACAGGGGGGCCAATGGGAGACGGGAGGAGCGTTCAAAAGGGGAAAGGCTGGGCTATAAAAGCCAAGCCAGCAGAGAGTGTATTGAAAGATGCTCAGTTGAGATCAGGTGCATTACTGGTGAATCAAAAGACCAGGAGGAGAACTGACAGTGGAATGGAGTGCAGAGAAGACTGTGGCAGTGTTCAGAGTGCGCAGGTAAGGTATTGTGTGTAAGAGGGAGTGGTACCATTTCAGTGCAGTGTGGCGAGGGGGTGATGTAAAAGGTGAGTGACAGCGAGAGAAGGAAAGAGGGGGAAATTCCAGTGTTAGTGGTAGGGGTGTGGAGAACATGCAAGATGGGGGTAGTGGCAGAGTGAAGACTGGATTCAGAGTAGAGAAAGGTAGAGGTGAGAAGAGGAGAGTGGGGGGCAAAGAGAGTAGGAGCAAGTGGGGAGGAGCAAAGGCAGGAAGAAGAAGAAGAAGAAGAAGAACGGTCGAGAGACGTAGGGACCCCCTTGATTTCAAGCGCCCCAGTCTTCCCAGACTAGTCAGTGACAACTGTAATCTTAAATTAATGCATATAAATGAAACTTTACATTCACTATCTTTGTCTATGGATATTGAGGCCATCCGTCGCAAGACCTAACGTAAGCCTCAGTCTTAGTCTGAGGCATGCCCAACAGTACCTTAAATGTTGTCACATGAAAGTGCGTTTAGCTGCCCGTAATACGCAATGGGGTGGTGGGGTTCACGTACCCACTAGGTGCGTGGTCAGGTCTAAGACTAATTCAAAGATCTGCTAGAGGCAGTAGGCTGTTTTAAGCGAGTAGGTCAAATGAAAATGTACAGGTCTCAAAATATTCTGTAAAGCCAAGCCCTCCGAGGTTGGAAGATTCTCCGTTAGAAAGTTAATTCCCAATATCCTCAAGCTGCAGATGATTGCAGGGTTGTGCTAGAAAGAGAGATCTGGAAGAACAATTGACTTACCCCTGGTAATGTTCTTTCGACAGATTCCTCCTCTTTGATATACAGCTTGCAGTCTTCGGAAAATTTGCCAGCAGAGGGCGCTGTGCAGTGTCAAGTCGATGTCTCTTGGCGGCTTCCATTCTCGCACTTGGACGTGAATTCGTCAATGGTATAAATGGCACACACTGCACCCATTGCCTCAGTTCTAGTTTCTCTCCTTCCCCACCCTTTCTGCACAGCCGGCCTAAGGATTAATAATCTGCATGGGTGTTGAATGAGAGAAGAATATTAAAAATTCAACCACAGTCAAGAGTGGTATACTGGGAGGGTGGCAATGAGGAATCCGTGGGAGCAAAGTCGAGTAGAAAGAACATTACCAGGGGTAAGTCATTTGTTCTTCTAATGGATTATGTCCTTCCACAGATTACTCATCTTTGTTAGACTCCCATAGCAGGTTCACAGGCGGTTGGACTACTGATTTTTTTATTTTTTTTAAATTTTATTCCTGTTTAGCATTGAGCAAAACAACTTTCCCAAACTTAGCATCCTGTCCCGACAAGGTGTCCAGACAGTATTGTTTTGAAAACGTTTCCATTGAAGACCAAGTTGCAGCATTACAAATGTCCTGCACTAGTAGACCTCTTTGCAGAGCCGAAGTAGCTGCCACTCATGTGTCCTAGATTTTCAGGGAGATCCTTCCCAGCAATAGAATAACATTCTGAAATGCACAATGATCCAGTGTGACAATGGCCTGGCAAACCTAGTCTGTGGTCAGTTGAACCCACAAGGAGTTGATCATCTTGCATGACATTTGCCAACCTGAAAATATAAAAGATTTAGAGCACTTTAAGGGTCTAGTCTGTGCAATCTCTCTTCCTCATTGGAAGGATGAGGCGGTGGATAAAATGGTAGTAGGTTTTCGAGTCCGATGGAATTCGAACACCATCTTGTTAAGGAAGTAGGGGCAAACCCTCAGGACAACCTTCTCCTTTGAAAATATAGTGAAAGGAGGTTTACACGATAATGCTTGTACCTCACTCACTCTGTGTAGAAGGGATGGCTACCAGAAATATTGTCTTGAAGGTTAATACCCGAGTGGAGAGGTTCAAATGGAGCTCCCATCAAACATGTTAGTACCAAGTTCAGATCTCAAGCCGGTACTACGAAAGGGTATTTTAAAATAAGAGCCTTGTGCTTTTAATGATGGATAATGCTGCCATTATCGGTAACCCTTGGCAGTAGCCACCTGCAGCCCCTCGTGGGCCAGGCGCAGCAAAAAAGAAAGCACAGCCGGAGGGTTGCAAGTGAAAGTATCAATGGGTTTAGGACTACACCAGCTGCAAAATATGTTCCAAAAGCAGCTGTAAAGTGGTTTTGTTGCTGGTCTTCTGGACGAAAGAAACTCCTCCATCACATCTTCCGGGAGGTCCCAATCTTTGTATCTTAACCTATCAGAAACCAGACATGAATGTTCGGAATTATTTCTGGGTGAAGAAGACAGCCTCTTTTGTGACAGTAGGTCCACACTCTGAGGAAGACGGAATGGAGGACAGATGGACATGTCTAGAAGTTACGGGTACCACGTTCGCCTTGCCCAATCCACAGCAATCAAGATCATGGACTTCCCAAACGTCCTCAACTGCCTGATGACATAAGGACTGACAGGGACTGGTGGGAACGGATACAGGAGTGGAAAATCCCAGTCCACCTCGAATGCATCCCTTATAGCTCCTCTTGGGAGAAAATTTCCCGGAGGAAATTTCTCTGAGCAAAACGGGTTGCATTTTCTGTTGATACTGGATGTAAACAGATCCACTTGAGGAGTTCCCCAAAGGGATAAGATCTCTAGAAGGACTTCCTGAGCTAACTCCCACTCGTGGGAGACTGCTCTGCCTGCTCAGAATGTGGCCATCGTATTCTCTTCTCCGGCTAGGTGAACAGCCGATGGAGAAATCCGGTTTTGTAGCGCCCAAAACCAGAGCTGCATTGCTTCTCTGCACAGCGGTAGTGACCCTACA
Organism: Ambystoma mexicanum; assembly: GCF_040938575.1. NCBI lineage: Eukaryota > Metazoa > Chordata > Amphibia > Caudata > Ambystomatidae > Ambystoma > Ambystoma mexicanum. Next base: position 541,862,366 of record NC_090928.1, on the reverse strand, counting down.
CCTCCTCTCTTGGCACTGTGTTGTCTGTCTGTATCAGGACGTTCTTTCCCAGTATGTATGGCAAAAGGCCATCAGCGCCAGCTTCATTGCCCTCAGCTCTAAAAGGTTTATATCTGTAGTATGGATTCTGATGGGGACCAAAGGCCACTGATTGGGAGATAGATCATGTTGGCTCCCATCCTGGGAGGGAAGAATCTGAGACTACTGTTATCCGGCCAGGGTTGCCATAATGGTTCCCCTAACATCACATTCTCCTCACAGGCCCAGGAGATCCTGCGTGACCTTGCACAGGACCTAGCATCTGAAGTAATATAGCGCCATTCGATCAGATGCCGAGGCAACCTGCCTCCCACCGGAGTCCCGTGCGCATAGATTTTTTGGCATCATGTCTGGCAGAGGGCAATGAGGAGGTGGCTATATGAGCGGCTCCTCCTCCACAGCCCCTGCAGCCACGTGGACGGAATGGAAGTGGTTTGAAACGGAAAATAAAATTTGCTTGTGGTAATATAATAGGGTTCGCTCCTCACCTTCTGCAGGCTGCCATGGAAAGGAAAGAGGGGCTCTGTACGGAGCAGAAAAGGAAAAATCAGTTCTATTGTTTAACTGTGAAAGGTGGTTCCCAAAAGGAACCTTTCTTTTGTTGTTTTTTTGATGTATTTTCTTTTTTTGCAGGAGATGTTGGAACATAAGGTGGGGAGGGAAATGAGGAAAGGGGCACCAAGCACTAATATTGAGGGGCAGGTGGACAGGGGAAGATGTTGCGTGTGTGTTGCTTCTATGGCAGGGGCAGTGTTTCTCATGCTCCTTGATAATGGCTTCAAAAGCACTTTGAAATTGCTTCCCCCTCCAGAGTGCTGTGTTGCAGTACATACAGCGGAGTAGTGCATTCGACTGGTGGCTTTAGCCTTTGGTACATTCACATGGGTGGTGGTGGCTCTTGGGGAGGAGGGATGGCAATAGCTGAGGCCATTTTTAAGATAATAAGCAGTTTTGCTAATATTCGTCCAAGTAGGTGCTTTGCACTAGATTGTTAATGGATAAGTATAGGAGCTGTGCGAGCTTAAATTCCTAGGTTAGTGGAAAATGCAGTTCCAAACTGTCCCCGAAGCATGGACCTGATCGCAAAGTGCTGACGCGCCCACACCGCGCATGGTCACATGGCACTTTCTGGAAGGCCCGTGATGACGTCAGATGTTCACGGACGTAGACAACTCAAACAGTGGAAAAAGTTGCAAAAAGTGTATAGGAGTGTTAAAAAATTATGCTAGAATGTGGGAAATGGCAGAGTTTTAAGGTGAAACTTAGTAAATTGTACAAAAAAGTTGCAATATTGGGGTACGTACGATATTAGTAAGTTGTAGGAAAATAGCATGCACTGGTAAAAACCCATGAAATTCACTGAAACAACATTGTCAAAGGGATGTTATGGTTACAAGTAAAACTGAAAAACCTCTGAAATTCACCAGTTATGGTAAGCTAAGCAATCATAACTCGCGCCACCACTGTGCACTTAACACCCAGGACATCAAAGATGACATCACATGTGAAATTAATTTTGATGAGAAGTCCCTACAAGGTTGTGTATAATGTTGGTAACAAGATATCGGGGGTGATCGGGAGTCCTATCATGAACTACTTAATCTATTAAAGAATGTAATAATCTAAACATTTTATTGGAGTGTTGTTAATACAGCAACCTAATCATACGTAAACATAGGCAATGGCTGCAGAATGCAACATAGAAGTACAATATTTATAATCTTGTAATTTTGGATAGTAAAATAATGAATGCTACCTTATCAGAGTTTTGAGTAATGTTAAACATGTAATGACTAGAAAACAATTGAAGACTTAGTACAGACTTGAGCTAGTACAAACAATACATATGAAGACCAACAATGTATACACATCGGAGGCACATACACAGAAACTAAAGTAAGGAAGACGATGTTAATTTATCTTCATTTATACAAATGAATTGTGTGTTTGAGGCCTGCTTATTGCCCCATGTACTGAGACCAAACCCTAAGGAAAGTACTTTAAGAACATATGACAAGGTTAACGTCTAAATATATAGCACCTTTTGAACTTTAATATTCTGGCAGTGAACAGAACCACCTGGCCTAGATATGTCAGTAAAAAAACAAGTGGCCCAGATATGTGATGTCATCTTTGATGTCCTGGGTGTTAGTCTTAGAAGTGCACAGTGGTGGTGTGAGTTATGGTTGCTTAGCTTACCATAACTGGCGAATTTTGGAGGTTTTTCAGTTTTACTTGTAACCACAATGTCCCTCCTAACAATGTTTTTCCATTGAATTTCATAGGTTTTTATTAGTGCAACTTTACCATAGTGTCCCTTTAACGTTTTTCAGTGAATATACATATCTATCACACACCAACGGCATCGGGGTCTCAAAGGATCGGCAACGTAGTACAGACCAAATACAGCAGAAGTCTGTCATGTAGTCATCTTTATTTCAATTTCCAAATGATATTCAGTTTAGGAGGCAGCCAGCAAGCCGTTTCGTGCCCAACCGGGCACTTGATCACTCTAAAGCAAAAGCCCAGTGCACGTGAGAGGTTAAAAAGTGCACAGAGACTCTAGAGTCTGCAAAGCACCTACAACACTCGGTGAGCAATTTTTGAAGGGTGCAAGGTTAGTCAATATAAATAGTTGACTGGCCTTATGGTGTGCAAATCCCTTGCAAATTAAAATCACTGCTGTATATGTAGAGGAACATAAAAGCTAATCATAAATGGGCACATGTAAACTAAACTATGTTGAAATATATAAATGCATAGTGCATGAAATACCCAAGCATGACAATATCGGCCCCGCTTGAGCCCGGAGCTGTTGTTGGTGCATAGCGCACTATAGAGGTCAGCTAATGCCATTGACAAAGGCCACGTTAAGATGCTGAGTGCAAATCCATGTACGCATTAATAATGCAGCATACCTAAATAGTAAGCCTTAAGAACAATGTCTAAGGTAACAAGATAAAAAGTACAAATGTCATTTTTCAAAATAGCAATAATTGAACATATGCAGTAATGAAATAAACGCAGTCGCTTACAGCACCAAGACTTAGTGCATTGTAAAACATTTCAATAAAGTGCTAAGTGCGTTTCATGTGCAAACATGCTTCATAATAATAATAATAATTAGGCTTTTATATAGCGCTACAAACCCTCAGGTATCCGAGCGCTGCTTATTATTACCCACGGTGTGTGGTGCTCATTTATCGACCTCGGAAGGATGAAAGGCTGAGTTTGGCCCCGCCGGGATTCGAACCTGCGTTAACAGGCTCTGCACGGGTGTCAAAGCGAGCGCTCTACTCGCTGTGCCACTTGACCGATTAATCGTATCCTTAACTACCTCATTATAACCAATGTTTGAGACATAACAGTTGGAAATGCATTTGAGCATTAAAACCGAATACCTCAGTACAAAAGCAGCTTAGGAATGTATCATAATACAGTGCACACAAGTGGGGCTGGGTCCCAGGAGGTTGTTAGAACGCAGCATAGACCTCTACAGGACGGCAAAAGAATAATAAATCAACAATTGAAAATAATTGAGACCCCAAACAGACAAAATGGCCATCACAGAATTACCTAAGAAAGGAGGATTTTGAACACACAGGAACAAAGAGTTGTGGAAAGGAAGAATACATATCAATAAAGTGATGATAAGATTCTCAAATTACAGCAAAAGAAGAAAATGCATGAGTAACAAAAAATGTTTGAATGAAAGTAAATAAAAAAATAACAGACAATTCACATATGATTAAACTAAAACCAAAAGAATAAGAATGAGGAGAATACTGTTCCCTAGCGATGGTATCAAAACTGAATCAAAGAAACAAGCACCAAGTATAGACAGACCACCCCGGGGTACCAATGGCACAGTCCATATTGATAGTAATGAAGACACCCCAACAATTAAGTGATCCAGCTGAGGCTGTAAACCAAGATTCCTGGGATATAATACAAGGCATCATGAACCCTATGGTGAGGGCGCAAGAACTCAAACACTGATGAATGTGTATAGTTCTTCATCAATGTTATGTCCTGCACGGGCTTTGGTCTGAAAGGCAATGATGATTAAGGACTCATGCCCCCCCCCCAGTTACGTAGGATTTGTTAAAAAAAATAAAAATGTTATTAAGAAGACAAAAATGTATTTTCCAAAAGTGCGTCCTCCTTCCCATTCATTTTCCCGTAGACGAACAAGGTCCAGCGCACAGCCCAAACCACTAGGCGGATTTGGACCAGGTCCGAAACAACCTGGGCATGAAGCGTTGACTCGCGATTAATGCGTGGTTTGGGGCTATTCCGTGCAGTAGGTATTTTAATATTTGACAGTGAAGTGGGTGCCTCCTTCTCCATAGATAGCTATATCTCGGGGATTTGCCCAAAACTGTTTTTTTAAAAATGGAAATGAAACCGGTGCCATATTGTTTTTCTTTTGATGCAAGAGGTAACCGTGGCTATAGCCGAGGATAACGGGAAATGAAAAGTAGTTAAAAAGCTATTTGCAGGTTAAAATAATTGCAAATGACTTCAGGTTGGGAGGTTGCTGGAGGAAATCAAGTGAAATGGAGGTCCAGGGGCTGAGTTTACAGTACAAGGCTTTCTGTAGTTGCAGCTATAGTTTCGAATAGCCGACCTCTCAAAGCAAACTGCTTCACAGAAAAGGTATGTGTTGTAGGGGGAAAGGGAGAGGGCAGGGGAGTTGAGGTCATCTGGGGATTGGTGTGAGCTGGCACAGATGATGGAGGGGGGGGGGCACTTGGTAAGGGCCTGGGGGGGAGCAGGAAAGCATGTATTCCCTGTCCGTTTTTCTGAAAATTTGCAGCTATATTCGAGGCTATACAAGGCTACAGATAACCACGGGTATGAGTAGTGCCCGTGGCTATAGATTTTGATGGGTCTGTTTTATTTCGTTTTAAGTTATTTTTATAGGTATATTGACGTTGGGGGTGAAAGGGCCATGGTCAGTGACACAGTAGGTGTTTGTCTATTTTGGTTGTGTGTTTTCAGACTTGTGAGACTGGAGAAAATGAGAAGAAAATTGTTTAAAAGAAATCTATACAAAAAGGAGCCACCCTAATCTAGTTTTAGATGCCCCATACACTGTATTTTAGCCTGTGTATTCCCACCCATGGTATTATATTTTGTGTAATTGTACCTATTAAAGGGATAGTGCGCTCAAAATATTTGTCTTAAAAGATGGGAATAATCAAAAACCTATATTAAACACCTTTTTAAAGAAAGTTACTATGTAACATTTTGAGCAAATGAGGCTCAGTGTTTACATGAGGGCATCCATTTTGTGATTTCAAGCAGCCTCTTCTGTTCATGTTAAGCTCTGCTCTGGCGGCACTAATCAAGCAACAAAAGCCCCCTACCGGGAGCTTTAGCTTACTGCAGCCGGAGCAGAGCTTAACATGGAGAGGAGGCTGCCTTCACTTTCATTTTACATTCTCTGTGATCCTCAAGCCCAGGGATGCACAGAAAATTAAATGAAAGGTAGAGCAATTATAAATACTTCGCCGGCTGCCAGCAGAGTTTTCATAATTGTTTGGCTTGCTCAGGAAACTAGAAAAAGTCACAGCAATTATGAATACGATGGCGGTGAAGTATTCCAAATTGCCTGACCTTGCCTACAATAAAAGGCACTGCAATTGTCAATACAATGTTGTATTTATGATTGCAGTGGCTTTCGCTTTGAGCCTCCCGGGCTCCCCCGGCCCGGGGGAGCCCATGAGACTCAAAGTGAAAACCAGTGTAATCATAAATGCAACACGGTTGTATTTATGATTGCTGTGGTTTTCTTTTAAGTTTCCCGGGCTCCCCTGGGCTGGAGGACCCCGGAGAATTTAAAAAGAAAACCATAGCAATTATAAATACAACTGTGTTGTATGTATAACTGCAGCAGCTTTCACTCTGAGTCTCCCGGGTTCCCCCGCCTTGGGTGAGCCCAGGAGACTCAGTGAAAGCTGCTGCAGTTATACATACAACACAGTTGTATTTATAATCGCTGTTGTTTTTCTTTCTAAGTTTCCCGAGCTCCCCCGAGCAGGGGAACTTAGAAAGAAAACAAAGTTGTATTTGGTTTTCTTTGTTATTCAAAGAAAAAGAAATGTACTTACTGGCAGCAGCCTTCCTGCCTGCATTCTCTGCCCTCCGAGCAATAATGAAGCAAAAGCTGCTGTAATAAAAGCTGCCCTCGCGGCACTAATGAAGCAAATGTCACCTGCTGGTAGAGATTAACACGAGCACAGGAGGCTCATCCATTTCAGAAAATGGATGCCTCTTAGTGCTTAACATGTTTGTGTTTTACATAGGAACTTTGTTTAATATATGTTTGATTATTGCCCATCATTTAAAACAATAACAATTTTGAGTGCACTATTCCTTTAAATGTATCCCCACCTAGTTTACTGTCATTTATCATACTCTGCTTTCTTTACCTTCATCTACCTCACATAACTACATGAGAAGTCTTTTAGTGTAGTGATCTTTTAACTTGTATGTGATGTGAGACCCCCCCTAACTTTGGCTAAAATTGGGCTATGTTATTGTATTTGTGTATTTATATGTGATGAGTAGTCCTTAAAATTGTTTTGGTGTACACTGTAGTATTTTAGCACATTTGGAGTGCAGTTTTGAAGGAACCCCGCATTTCCTTCATCGGTTAGGTGTACTCATCATGGCTATAGAAATTGGCCATGTAGAACTGTATGTTTGCAATCCATAATTAGTTGTGGTCTCTCATGAATGCTGAAACGACTTTATTAACATTTGTATGTGATATTCCAATTTTACCATTAAATTTGGTGGTCAGTCTGTGTTTTTGTCTCCGAGTCCGATTGGAAAAGATAAAGGGCCTTATTCACAGATCATTTTCCTATGACATTGCACCATTATAAAAAGCTTCTGTGAATTGGGCCCAAAGACTGTGAGAAAAAAATTCAATTTGTTTTTCCAAGTCGTTTTTTGATCATTAAAGTAAGGGACACACCTCGTACATTCCCCAAATCATTGCCTACTCAATGAATTAATGACTTCTGGGTGCCCTATAATTTTTAGACTGGGACATTTTGGAAAAACTCGGAACCAATGCATAACTGTCTCCGATCAGCCACAGTTCACAAACCAGCCATGGTATTTGCAGTCTCTCTCTTACCATGAAAATGATTCCTAGTTTGAATTTCTAGTAATTTATATGAACAGGGTGTGTATATATGTATGTATATGTGTGTGTGTTTTGGTGTTTGTAATTGGTTGATGTTACTGTTGCAATTCTGTGTTTGTAATAGGTTACACTCAACATGTGCCTGCCATTGTTTTTAATTTTGGTTAGGGACTATAGTCCTCTGTGATTTTGGAAAGTATAAAAGCTATCATTTTATGCAGTTTTATCCTTCTAATTGTATAACTTCTATGCCCTATATTCTCATTGTTTGTGTCCAACCCATCCTTTACCTGTTTTTGAACCGTATCCACCCTACCTAACCCCAATTTTCTATATCCCAACTACTATGTATACTTTATCGTTTTCCACTTTAACTCCATGAGAAGTTATTTATTGTATTGACACCTTTTTAGTACCGTGTATCACTGTCTATTTTGGCATTTATATTCCGATTTGTTTTTTAAAAAAAAGAATTGATAGCCGCGGCTATAATAAAGGGGAGTGATTGCTCGCATCTAGAAACGGCAACGGCTGGGGTGTTTACCCACGGTTTTCTGCACCCATCTGGTGCGCAGCGTTGCTACCCACAGGTAAGCATGGCACCCTGTGCAGCCGCGGCTATATTCTGGCAAACAGCACATCATGTGTTTTTGTACGCACGTACAGAAAACACATTCCGGTTGCCTATATCACGTAACCGCGCGTATGCCACTCTCCAAAACACCTTATGTTTTCAGTCATTGCTTTTTGTCTGTTGGTGGGTGAACTTCATTGTAAGCCTTCAGGAACTTTTAAAAGCAGTACCTTGATTTATCCATTCCTTTTTTACCTTTCTTCTTCCTATACCTTTGTCTTGTGCTTTGTAGTTTTCCAGTTTTTATTTTAGCTTATTTTTTTGTTATTTTTTTTTATAAAAGTGGCAGTCCTTTTTGTGTTGTGTATTTTTACAGTTTTTATTTTTTGTCAACGGTCCTGCATTTCAAAATGACTATGTCCTGCATTGATGATGATGATGATGAGGTGGTGTGGGTGGCTGCAGCTTTACCGCCACGGAAGAAGCAATGTGCGCAAAAAACCATAGCTGACAGTTGGCAATATTTCTGCATAAAGGACCAACACATCAAAAAGGATATTGAGGAGGTCATGTGTAATTTCTGTGGTAAGACTTTTGCGGAGGGTACCTTCGCACAAGCCATTGCAAAGCTTGGGAATATTCATGTTAATTAACATCTAGTCTGTGTTCATTGGGATGAAGCAGAGTAATCCTATAGGAAGGCTTATGTGAAATACAAGGTCAAAGCATATGGTGCAAGATCAGCACAGCAGTATTTGTCATCTGCGGCAGAGGCTTCCTATACAATTACCAGCTATTGTCCACCAACTAATACCCAACCTCTGTCCACCCTGCCTGCACCCGATCTTTCTAATTATATTGTGATGTGCAAAACCTGTCACAGCTTGATCGAGGTGGGAGGTGGCACCCTAGGCTTTTTATAACATACGGTCAATTGGCAACGCTAGGTATATTTTTAAATGTCCATTTTTTTTTTTTTTACCCCATTCTTTAGGGAAAAAGACAAAAATTTACAAAATTTAAAATGCGAAAACACATTTTTACTTTTAGTTATATGTATGAATCCTAGTGTTTTCCCCTCCCCAGTTCCTACCTCCTTTTTTTTCCTTACACCCCAACAGTCTTTTTTTAAGACCAACTTTTCAGTTCTAAAAATAGACAATAAGGACATATACTGTATATATGGATCAAATACACTTAATTGATCTTTTCAATACAATGTGTTAAAAAAACTAGCCTTATGTATTTCATTATAACCACAGTTATCTACTGTGTAAGCTGCAGGTAAAACTTTCCAGTCGTTCCCACATTTAATCGCGCATGCATCCTTGGTAGCTGCGGCTCTAAAACCGTTAAAAAAAACAAAAAAAAAACAAACAAAAAAAACGTGTACTTGTATATGTGGGCAGTAGTCTTGTGAATTATTTTAAGTAACATTGCGTGTAGTCTTTGTACACAGTTATTGTAATGCTTTAATAACTTTCTATTTATCAACAGTACATATGGATGTAAACACTTTAAAAAGTTAACTGCAGTTTTTTTAAGAACAGGCTTATTTGGGTTGACTTTGGTTGCATAATTTCTTTTTATTTCACTTTCTACACATGATGCACAGTTTTCATTACATTAGCTCAATTGTCTTTATTAATGCCAATTATGTATGAAATTACAAAACCCCTGAAATTCAAGGAAAAATCTTTTAGCTGCAGAGATTTTAAGGTGAGAAAATAACGTAACAAAACCCCTGAAATTCAGCTAAAGCCACCATAACTTTGCACCCCCTGTTGCGCAGCCTATGACCACAATGATGACATCACAGATCACATCACTGATGACATTACTAATTCCATGTTGTATAACACTGATAACATCACAAATGAAATCACTGATTACAACATTAATTGTGTATAACAGATTACATCAATAAAGGCATTAGACATAACGTTATTAATATGTTGGCGCATAAAAACTTTGATTTTCCTAATAACAATTTAGGCCATGGACTTGGCCATGACAAAGGCTGTGGTCATTGACTATCACCAAACACCATAGCTAGTATTCAGTTAGTGTTGCAAAATACTAATGTGCATGGTTTAAAAGCCATGCCTAGTGGCCCGCACCTGTTTTAAAATATACAGTGGGCAACATTGAAAGCTGTGGCCATAGCTAGTGCCCATTAATATGTTGGAATATATGGTCGGCACGGCTAAAAGGCCATAGCCATAGCCAGAGGCTAGTATTGTGTTGAAGACCATGGCTAGCAGCTGTCCGTGTATGTAATACACAGTGGGCACGTCTGTAGTCCATCGCTTATGGCATGTTGGTAAACTTGACAAACCTTTTCTTTGCAAACTTTCAGCCAAATCCGTTGCACGAGTCAAAAGATGCTAGAAAGTAATTTTTTTTCTATTTCCTATGTAATTCTGCTTTACCTTAACTATAGGGCGGCAACTGCTGTTCCATAATTGATCCAGAAGAAAACAGCGTGTCAATACCTTGATTAGGCTAACAAAGTAATTTACCCTAATCAAGATATCGACTCGCTGTTTTTTTTTTTCTGGATCAACATTTTATTCAACCCTTGGCTAACACGGTAGAAGCGAACTGAAATACACATACACACAAGCGCACAGGTCACCCTCAGCCTACACCATCAGAAAGCATTGCTTTTCAGTCCAAAGTCAGATAAAAATTGTAGAAATTTTTGTTTTTTTTATTATACAAAAAATCCCTTGGCAACAAGACAGGATAAAAACACTTAACTTGTTTCATACCCGACCAAGTGCATGATCACACAAACCATCCTCTCTCGTGCTCCATCAAATGGCCATTCTTCGCTATTTGTGCCATTCTATGGTTCCCAGAATATGGCTGCCATCTTAGCCTACTGTCCGCAGTCTGAAAACAGCAATAGAATTGTATACTTGGACACTACTGAAGCAACAAATATGAGAATATGACCACGAGGAGAGAACTTCTTTTGTGAGGTTGTAGGACATGAATTACATAATACAATCTGTACATTCAATCCAACAAATTCCATAATTCTACTCCAGGTATAATTTGGTGTCTAGTGTTTGTCAACTCTCAGATGTATATGAAATGCCATAACTAGCCCCACTATTTAAGGGACCCTGATTCAAATCATAATCAGACATGCACAAAAAAGAACACACTCTAAATTTCAAACCCTAAGCAGGCCGGTCGTCCTGTCATGGAGAAGACACCCAGAGGCAAAAGCACACACTATCGCAAACTAGGGGTGTCACGGTATTAGTTTTATGACGGTACAATAACCTTCTTGCCAAATGACGGTATATCATGGTTATCGCGGTATAGCAGGTGGAGTTAACTAATCTTAACAAATATTTTCTAAAAGGTCATAAATTGTCAGATTTATCATCACAAACAAAACCAGGCACCTAGGGCCAGAATTGGGCTTTTCAACATACTTTCCACTGAAATGCCACCCCTTGCTTCCACCAAACACACACACACACGTGTGGAGAGGCGGAGGGGAGCCCTGCTGCGACTGGCAAAGCAAACTGAATAGCTTTTCTTAAGTGGTCATTTTGGCTTGTAGCCCCCCCCACTGGCTACTTGTGAAGATGAACATGTTGCTATCTTGATAACCTGCATGCCACAGATCAATGGAGTCTGATGGTAGTATACGCTTGTGCGCATACACACACACGCACTCTCTCTTTACATTACAGCCTTCAGTTTACTTGCGGGCCAAAAGGTGTTCAGTAATCACGGACATGTTACACTTTGGCATGGCAGCAGAGAATACCCACACAGATGAGTACATTTCGCACTGTGACTTATTATATGTAAATTCAATGATGGAACCAGGGAAATCCCCCATTGTCATATGTTTAGAAAACATTATCCATTATAAATATATAAACCCCAAACCGCCAACCCAAAGTAAACACTTTTCCTTCTTGGAACTGTATTTATTCTTCCTATTGCTAACATATTGACTTTGTGTCAGGCACGTGTGGTTTATGGAATGGCATTAAAAACTGCTCCAACTGAAACTACTTGGCAGACGGCACATCCAACAGTGCAAGATCAAGACTGCGCAGCACTTGCTTACTGCAGCCTTTCCAAATCAGATTGAAAAGCACACTTAACGGTATGAACGGTATACCGGTATAAACAATGTGACGGTTATTATTGTTCAATTAAGTGGTTCACAGTATCTTTAACGGTATACCGTAATACCGTTACATCCCTATCGCAAACCTACTAAAGCACACAACCCTGAGCTGAATGCGGACCACACAGTCTGCCAAACACTGCCACGCTCTGAAAAGCACCAAGGCTGATGAAAAGATTTTAAGGAACATGGGGCATCCCCTTCTCTGTCAAATATTTGAAACTACTACCTTATGGATTGACACCAAACCAGATATTTAAGTTAACGCTTTGTGGCCAAGTTGGTCCTTATTTGGTCTAAATCAGCCCAGCGGTTTTCGCGCAACAGCTGTTAAACAAACTGCACTTTTTCTCTGTGGGAAAATGAATGGGTTGAAAACTTTGTTTCGTTTTCTTAATAACATTTTCATTCTATAATGTACCAGCTCATATACCCGGTGTTGCCCGGGATTTCATTTTCTTATAGGTACTATTTGTTAAAAATTTCTTTATGTAGTTTAACGCTTTTCAGAAAGGCTCCATATGGAAGGTGAAAAGAAACATTCCCTACATTCTTTGATTATTTATTATTTTAAAAATGTTTTCTTATAAAGACTACACAACACAATTTGTTTCCCTTCTCATTGAACACTGTCGCTTCAATTACGTTGGGCAGCAATTTTTTTACACAAAGCCTTGTGCTATTACACAGCCTTGGTGGATTGAGATTGCGAAGCAGCATGATGGGTGACTCAACTTTCAGTAGAAGGCGATGTGGTGGCATTTCTGGGGGCTGGGGGGGGTCCAGTGAGTTGAGGAATTCTGTTGGACAGTTTACGGCATTGTTGGCATCCACCACCATATCGATTGAGTTGTACTCCGTAACTGTGCCCGGAAGCATATCGAATCTGATTATTCATTTAATTGACAGAATGTTTAGTAGCAAGGAGTGCTCGTTCACACAGCCACTCGTGATGTTTGTAATTTGCTGATGTTTGGATATACTTTATGTATCAGTTCTGTAACTGATGGCACCATCTAGCAAAAATCCTCTGGAAAAGTAATTTCACCTGATGCTGCAACAATTTTCTAACTTCTGGAATGCTGCCTGCCTTCACCATCATGCCTCGGGTCCATTCACCTCCCATACGCAAACACTTTGCCAAGCTACAAACCCACAAACAAATGTTGACTTTTATAGATCTAGATTGTTGCCATAATTTGCAGTTGGGGGGTGGGGTGGGTTTGTTAGGGATTTCAATCGGGCGACACGCACACCGTGGTCTCGGCTTAGTATGTAGCGCCTAACTGAGGTGCTTTTCTCCTTATTTATGTGGATTCAATTTTGGGATGGTACACTCCTCATATCATACCCCCTTCTCAAATACCCTGGGTCACAATGGACCATGAACCAGGCTGGTTGGTCAAATGCAATATGCATTTATTTACAATTAAAAAGAAATCACACACTTTTAACATAGGACAGCAATCACCAATGGAGTGATAGTTACAACTGAGAATGTGAGCAATGCACTGGGTTTGACTTATTAGTGGAGCATATACACAGCACAATAGAAGCACTTTTGATTTACGACACATAGCACTCCAGTTAGGATTTCCCCCTGCAAAGTTCACTCAACCCACCAATAATCAATTCTGAATAGATTTAAGGAAGCAGCAGGTGATCAGGAATAAGAAGCTGAAAACGGAATCCAAATCGGACATTCCCTTCCCAAATAAGAGTGAAAAACGGATTTGGAAACCTTGCAATGTTAAAAAGGAGACTCTGAGATGGATGGATGAATAGAATAAGGAATGAGTGCAAAAACCTTGAAACAAATAGTTGTTCACTCAAGCAACAATGTTAAGGTACTAACAATCACAAGCAATGGATTAGCAAGAGCATACAGTTCGAAAAATGAATGGAAGATTTAAAACAGTTAACAATCAAAATGACACGTTGGAAACGTTACAAATATTTCCGCTTTCTGTGTAAATGTACTAAAACGGTTTCTTTGAAAAACGGGTGAAATATTGTAAAACGCAATGCGGTTTTTGTGTGGGGGGGGATAGCTATAGATCACAGGTACACTATGGAAGTGAAAGTAAGTCTCTAGCTGGTAAAATGAATGAGTTATGCAATATCTAAGAAGGTGCAGTTTGAGTAAATGAAGGCACGAAAAAGGAAAGAAGAGTAGTTTTACTTTACACTAGAGTATTCAGGCTAGGCCACCAAAGAGGGACACAGTAAGCTCCAGGGTTGATTTGTGAGTTCATCCCCCTCGACCCAGTGCCCACCCTGGCGGAACAAGAACTATCACTCGAAATAGGACTAATAGCTTAGGACAACACAAGGCAAAATTACTAAAGAGATGGCGCTGGCACTCAAAATCAAAGGCAGAGCTTCACAAATAATGCCGACAATTTTAACAGGGTATCAGGGTCAGAATAAGATGCCTTAGAGAGGGGAACTAAGGACAAAGCAAGGCAAGGTATACTATGGATTTCTATGGGTTTTTATTGATACTCGCAGTCTACTTTAGTTTAGGCTTTTTGGACCGTCAGCGTTCTGGTCACCACACGGATCTAGTCTAACAAAGGACAGCCGGACAAAATCAGTGGGACAGATCAGCTGGGCAGGGACTGGATACCAAATGATAGTTGTGGTCACAGGATGGCACAGGTACCTCTGGATTCAGTGATTGGGCAGCAATTGGTGGGCCACCAGCCAGGCTGATATCGGGAGGCTTCCCACAAAAATACCACCGCTTCTCCCCTTTGGTATTTGGTTTTAGAATTGAGACCTTGCTGGAAGGGTCAGCAGTGCTTGGCCTGGTAGTTGGATCTGGAGTCTGGATCAGTGCAAGATGAAGGAAACGGGAACAGGACGCCTCACAGGAAATCGGGAAGAGTGTCTGTCTAGAGTCTTGCCAGGGACCCATATTTATAGTGCATAATGACATCATCAAAGTATAGGCTGGGCAGGGTTAACCAAGCACGCCCCTAAACTACTTGGATTGGACAGGGGTGCTAATCTCCGCCTAGCTCTTAACTGGTTGGATTTCAAAGGGAATGATGTCAGATTTATGAGTTCAGTTTTACAATGTCCAAAAACTCCATTTACTTTACTTAAAACTCTGATTTTGCCAAAGACAGACATTTCTACGATTGCAACCTCTTAGCAAATTAAATACATAGGTTACATATTATGTGCAGCACATATCGGTCCAATCCTCAAGTCTGTGGGACCTTGTGTCCACTTTCGGATACATTTTGGTAATTTTAAGCATTAAAGATTTGGCCTAAAATTCTGTAACTTTAAACACAGATGCGAATTATCCCCAAGAGATGTATGTACAAAAATGTATGTTTGCAACATTGATACTCTTCGATTTATCCTCAATATTTTGCCCTTTCTGCCCCCATTGTGTCAGTGAATTCTACCATGTCTCAAAAGAAAGCACGAAAAATCACTTTCAAACTGATATTTTTACAATTTGTCCAAGTCTTGCTGCAAAGATAGAAATCTTTAAAGTGTATTCCTGAAATAATCTTTGGGACCAAATGGTAGTCTCTTTGTTCCTAAGTCAGTTTTATTTTCTGTCCTTCAACTGCTGCCAACTGTCATTTCCTTTAGAGCATGGCAGGGGTTTCTCCCTTGAGTGAAGTTATATTGCCCTCTTCAGACCTCAGACTTCCCTGGGAGCTTCATTGTTTGGGTCCCAGCAGAGGCAAAAGTCTGTTCAACCAAGCAATTATCAGGGGGGTTGTCTGTGTCTGCTGAGAGAGAGCCCTCCTTTTGGTGCCACCCCTCCAAGCAGAAAACCTGTTCTCCAGCATGGGGTCTGGCATGGATTCACATGCTCATGAATATTCCCCGTCGTCAGGCTGGGAATCCTCGGTAAAGAAAAAATCAGTATCAGTTTAGTTTCTGATCTGTCTTTCGTAGTAGTAACCAATCACTGATCTCTGCGTCATACTGACCACAGCCAATGACTGCCCTCTACCTAAGCCCCGCCTCTGGCAGCCATCTTCAGATTTTTACCGCACGTTCAAGTGTTGGGATCCTCGTGCTATTGCTCTCGAGCGTTAGTGCTATTTTTCATCAAAAATTTCTCTTTTTCCGGTCAAAAGAGCCTCAAGCTCCACCGTTTCTTCATCCGATCAACGGGGACCCGTGTCGGATTCATCTACGCCCCTCAAGGGTGAAGATTTCGTTGAGCCACGCTTTTGGAGGACTCCAGAAGTTTCTCAGGCCCATCTCGGACATGGCCCAGGAGAAGGGAAGCTCGACGCCCGGAAAGCTGTTCAGGGTCTGCCCTGGAGGCCAGCTTCAGAATATCTTTGAGGACGAACACTCCCTTTGTCTTTACTGCCTACATGAGGACAAGACGCACGTGGAGAAGGACTGTGCGTTTTGCTGCAATATGTCGGAGCGGACCATGAAGGACCGCCATCAACGTCTCGCCAACTGGCTGGAAGGGAAGAGCCCGTCGGGCGAGAAGAAGTCAGAGTGGTCTTCTAAGACCTTTGAGGGCGCCCCGGCGACGGGGGTCCAACAGAAGGCCAAGCACCGCGAGTCCGCTGGCACCGGGAGCGCCGAACGGTCGGGCTCTACGGGCGCCAGGCAAAGCGTATCCTCCCCGGCGCCATCAACCACGACCCAACGCTCTGGCTCGGGTAAGAGGAAGGCCGAGCACCCGGCGAAGCTCCTGGAGAGACCCCGGTCGTGCTCGAAGGCCCCATCGGAGGGGGAGCGAGGCAGTGACCCTCCCCCCAAGGAGAAGGCGGTGAGCGCACCTAAGGTGGTGAAAGCCTTAATCCATCCGGCCAAGGCCTCTATCGAGACAGTCGCGGCGGCCCTGGCTCAGCCTGTGGAGGCTACACCAGTGGTGGCGACCTCGGGGCTCAGTCTCCCTGCCACCGCAGAGGGAGTCCTCTTTTATGCCCATCGACAGGACCCCCGTGAAACCTCCGGCAGAGAAGAAAAAGGGGGGCAGGAGGTCGTCGTGGATTCGGCCTCAACCTGAGGAAGAGCTGATCGAAGTCTTAAGCCACAGCATTGGCGTGGAAGAAGACCAGCCCGTCGGGAGGGACCCCTACGTAGGAGACGACGATAACGTCGAGGGTGCCGACGGGGCTCCTGACTGCCCGTCGGACTCCCCTCAACCAGTGCCGCAAGACAGCTCGGCGGCCATTTTGTTGGCTATACAGTCCTTATGCTCGGAGATGAGGACGAGACTGCCGTTACCACCAGCGGAGGAACCGCTCCCGACGGGGGACCCGGAGCCAGGCCCTTCTGGGAGCCCTCCCCCTAAGAGAAGGATTCATCCTCCACCTCCTTTTCAGCCATCGCGCCCTGTTCAGCCCTCCTCCCCGTCCACGACATGTGGGGATGATACGGGGACTGACACGGCCATGACGGGTACAGACGACGAGGTTTACGATGAGGATCTGCCGTCGTCACCTCCCACCCGGGCTTCTCCGCCCGACGAGATTGGATCGTTTCACTCCATGATCGCCAGGGCATCCGAGCTTTTCCAGCTCTGCCCGGAAGAGAAGAAGGAAGGTTTCCTTTATCAACGGCGCGAGGAAGACGGTCCTCTCTCTACCTCTACTGGACGATATTTGGGATGAGGGCCTCGCCCTCCTCAAGAACCCATCCACGACGCCGGCTAGAAGGGATCGGTACGAGAAGTACCGGGTCCCGGACGCGGCCCCCTTGTGCCTTCGGGCACAGCCGGCCCCGGACTCGATCGTCTCCGCGGCGGCCAGGAAGAAAGCGGGGGGGGCGCGGCCTCTACATCGACCTCCCCGCCGGACGGCGAGGGAAAGAAATTAGATACGATGGGACGCAGAGTCATCTCGTCTGCAGCGACGACGATTAAGGCGACCAACGCCTTGGCTATCGTAGCACGCTACGACAGGGAGTTGTGGTACAAATTAGCCCCCCTGCTGGACTTCCTACCGGACGACAAGAGGGCGGAAGCCCTAGAGATCTTGCAGGAAGGAGAGGTGGCGTCGGACCACGCCATTACGATTGCGACGGACATCGCTGACGCTGGATTTCGCCAGTTGGGCAACGGCGTGTGCCTTAGGCGGCGTGGATGGCTCAAGGCTACTGACTTCCGTCAGGACGTGCAGACCAGAGTCTTGGACATGCCGTTCGACGGAAACAACCTGTTTGGGAAAACAGTGGACGATTCCCTTCAAGCCATCAAGGCGAACACGGAGACGGCCCGGGCTCTTGGGGTCCTCCAGCAACGGCGGCCGCCCTTTCGGAGCGGCGGAGGCAAACGGGGTGCCTCCAAAGGTTCCAGCGGCGGATTTTCCACCTACCGTCAAGCGGCCCGTTCGTCGTCACAGGAAGCTTACAGGGGACGAGGCAAGTCAGGCGGACCCCGCCGTCGTCGCCAAGGAGGACAAGGCGGCAAAGCCTCATCTAAGCAGGACTGAACCGGCCGTGGGGTCGGGCCCCCACCGAAGCACCCCGTGTGGGAGGCCGGCTGGCGAGCTTCGTCAGCGTGTGGGAGTCCATCTCCACCGACCGTTGGGTGCTGGACGCCCTAGCTCAGGGTCACGCGCTCGAGTTTCTAAAGAGATGCCCGCGTGTCCCCCCTGTGGCCAGGAAAGAACATCACGTCCCTCAACTTCTCTTGGAGGTAAAGGCGATGCTCAAGAAGGGCGCCATCGAGCTCGTCCAAAGAGGCTTCGGGGCTCCGGAGTTTACTCAAGAGACTTCCTCGTGAAGAAGAAGACGGGAGGATGGCTTCGGACATCGCTGACACTGGATTTCGCCAGTTGGGCAACGGCGTGTGCCTTAGGCGGCGTGGATGGCTCAAGGCTACGGACTTCCGTCAGGACGTGCAGACCAGAGTCTTGGACATGCCGTTCGACAGAAACAACCTGTTTGGGAAAACAGTGGACGATTCCCTTCAAGCCATCAAGGCGGACACAGAGACGGCCCGGGCTCTTGGGTTCTCCAGCAACGGCGGCCGCCCTTTCGGAGCGGCGGAGGCAAATAGGGTGCCTCCAAAGGTTCCAGCGGCGGATTTTCCACCTACCGTCAAGCGGCCCGTTCGTCGTCACAGGAAGCTTACAGGGGACGAGGCAAGTCAGGCGGACCCCGCCGTCGTCGCCAAGGAGGACAAGGCGGCAAAGCCTCGTCGAAGCAGGACTAAACCGGCCGTGGGGTCGGGCCCCCACCGAAGCACCCCGGTGGGAGGCCGGCTGGCGAGCTTCGTCAGCGTGTGGGAGTCCATCTCCACCGACCGTTGGACGCCCTAGCTCAGGGTCACGCGCTCGAGTTTCTAAAGAGGTGCCCGCGCGTCCCCCCTGTGGCCAGGAAAGAACATCACGTCCCTCAACTTCCCTTGGAGGTAAAGGAGATGCTCAAGAAGGGCGCCATCGAGCTCGTCCCAAAGAGGCTTCGGGGCTCCGGAGTTTACTCCAGATACTTCCTCGTCAAGAAGAAGACGGGAGGATGGCGTCCCATCCTGGACCTACGACGACTGAACAAATACATCAAGGCACAGAAGTTCCGGATGGTCACCCTCCAACACGTCCTGGGTCAGCTGGAGGAGGGCGATTTCCTGTCGTCGTTGGATTTGGAGGATGCCTACTTCCATATTCCCATCCTAAAGGGACAACGAAAGTTTCTCAGGTTCGTGGTCCAAGGGCGTCACTACCAGTTCAGAGCCCTTCCCTTCGGATTGAGGTCGGCACCCAGGGTGTTCACCAAGTGCCTCGCACCGGTGGCGGCGCAGCTGCGCCGAGAGGGGATCCACGTCTACCCCTACCTGGACGACTGGCTCATCCGAGCAAAGACGAAGGAGCTCGCCGTGGACCACACGGTAAGGACCGTCCAGCTACTCACGGACCTGGGATTCTCCATAAACTACGCCAAGTCCCACCTGGTGCCCGCGCAAGACGCACTGTTTCTGGGAGCGAAGTTCGACACAGTGTCGCTTCTGACCTCTCCGTCAGAGGAAAGGACGAGGGCCATTTTGGGCAAGGTGCAGCGGATGCTGGTTGCGGACGCGGCCAGAGTGAGGTCCATCAAGTCCCTCCTCGGAATGATGTCTTCTTGCATTTACCTCATCCGCCTGTGCAGGCTCCGGATGCGCCCGTTGCAGGAGTTCCTGGACGCGCGCTGGATCCAGACGACAGGCAGCTTCGAGGAGAGGATCACACTCGACGAGAGTTTCCGACGAGCGATCCGGTGGTGGGGCACCTGCGCGCATCTGACGGCAGGCATGGACTTCCAGACACCCGGCCACCAGGAGACAGTGACCACGGATGCCTCCCTGGAAGGGTGGGGAGCGCACACCGAAAATCTACACACGAGAGGCCTTTGGCTTATGACGGAGAAGTCCCTCCATATCAACGTCCTGGAGCTCCGTGCAGTGTTTTGGGCCCTCGGGTCCTTTCTTCCGTCCCTCAAGGGCAAGGTGGTGAGGATCTTTACCGACAACACCACCACCATGTTCTACATCAGGAAACAGGGCGGAACCAGGTCCCCAGCCCTGTCCAAGGAGGCACAGGATCTGTGGCATTGGGCCGTCGCCCAAGGGATGTTTCTGGTGCCGTTTCATCTGGCAGGGATAAAAAACACCATCGCCGACTCGCTCAGCAGAGAGCTACGCTCGTGCCACGAGTGGGAACTACGACAGGATCTAGTGCACCGCCTTTTCCGACAGTGGGGCACACCCCAGATCGATCTGTTCGCGACGGCGACGAACTCCAAGTGCTGGAGGTTCGCCAGCAGGTTTCCCCAGCCGAGGAGCATGGGCGATGCTTTCTCGTTCCCCTGGGAGGGCTTGTTTCTATTCGCGTTCCCTCCATTGCCATTGCTGATCCGGCTCATCAACCAGCTCAAGAGGTCACGATGCAGGATGATCCTCGTCGCACCTGCGTGGCCGAGGCAGATATGGTTCCCGGACCTTCTGGACTTGTCAGCGTCCCCGTCAATCAAGCTGCCAGTGGACGCGAATCTTCTCTCCAGGGAAGGAGGCGCCATCCTCCATCACGACCCGAAGTCGCTGAGCTTGCAGGCCTGGCTCCTGCAGCGTTAGAGTTTGGAGGATACGACATACCGGCCGACTGCAGAGAGGTTCTTGAAAAGACCAGGGCGTCCTCAACTCTTAAATGCTACGGACACAAATGGAAGAGGTTCTCTGTCTGGTGCCACGCACAGAAGATTAACCCTCTACGGATTACGGCTCCCCAAGTACTGCCGTACCTACTGACGCTGGCCAAGGCTGGACTGGCGCACGCGTCCATCAAGATTCATCTTGCTGCGATCTCCCGATACACCAGAAACACGGGGCGGATGTCTTTGTGGTCTCATCGTCTGGTGAAAGAGTTCATGAAGGGACTGTTCAGATCGTTCCCGCCGGTGAAGGCTCCGGCCCCGGCGTGGGAGCACAACGTGGTGCTGACCAAGCTCATGGGACCTCCGTTCGAGCCTCTGCACTCGGCTCCGTTGAAGTTCTTGTCGTGGAAAACAGCGTTTCTTGTGGCCATCACCTCCGCACGACGGGTGGGAGAGATCCAGGCCCTTTCCTTTAAGGCCCCGTACTTGACTTTTCACGACACGAGGGTAGTGCTCAGGACGCACCCCTCCTTCATGCCCAAGGTTCCGTCGGACTTCCACCTCAACGAACCCTTGGTGTTGCCTGTTTTCTTCCCGTCGCCGGCTGAAAGGACTTTGCACTCGCTGGATGTGGCTAGAGCGCTTAAGTTCTACGTGGACCGCACGAAGTGTTTTCGGAAGACGTCACAACTCTTTGTGAACTTTGGACCTGTCAATCAGGGGAAGGCTCTCTCGAAGGCTTCCATTTCCAGATGGCTCTCCGGCTGTATCATGTACTGTCATCCGTTGGCAAACCGACCGCTGCCTGGCCGTCCGAGAGCCCATTCCACCAGAGCGATCGCAGCTACCACGGCGTTCCTATCTGGTGTGCCCTTGCTGGACATCTGCAGGGCTGCTACGTGGAGGTCGACGCACACCTTTACGAAATTCTACTGCGTCGATCGGGATTCCAGGGAGGAGTCCAGGGTCGGCCAAGCAGTGCTGCGCAACCTGTTCGCCTAAGGTGAGCCTGGTGAGGAGGTAAGAATTGCTTAATGTTGTGCTTGATGTAATGCTTAATGTTGAGCCCTTGCCACCTCCCGTGGTTGTGCATGTGTGTACTGCTATGTATTCTTTATTCATGAGCATGTGAATCCATGCCAGACCCCATGCTGGAGAAGGAACAAGTTACTTACCTGTAACTGTTCTCCAGCATGGGTCTGGCATGGATTCACATGCGAACCCTCCCGGCTCTTCACTTGGTCATACTGCCACTTCACGTGCTACCAAATCTGAAGATGGCTGCCAGAGGCGGGGCTTAGGTAGAGGGCAGTCATTGGCTGTGGTCAGTATGACGCAGTGATCAGTGATTGGTTACTACTACGAAAGACAGATCAGAAACGAAACTGAAACTGATTTTTTCTTTACCGAGGATTCCCAGCCTGACGACGGGGAATATTCATGAGCATGTGAATCCATGCCAGACCCATGCTGGAGAACAACAGTTACAGGTAAGTAACTTGTTCTTTTTTCAACTTGCAGCTCTAGCCACCATATTTTTAACCTTTTAATTTCTGATCTTAGACCCAGAATTAAAGCAAGCCGGTTGCATAAAATAACCCAGGTTACATAGTCTCACAAGCAACAAACCCCTTCATATTGCCAAAGACTGGCAGGCTTTTATTCACCAGTGTACTGTTCCAACACACAGGCATTTGTTTTTCTTTAGTTTGCAAAAGCCCATTTTTTACACGTGGTGCAGCTGGCCTTTCGTTCTTGAATACAACTTTTCATCTCCAGCAGCTTGACACACCACTGTCTTGCAGCTATAGTTATTCTCTTGAATGCTGGAGACCCGGTCTGCAGCACAGATACATTGACACAGATATGGCTCAGCTAGTTAGTCTCTCTGTACAGCTGAGTTTTGATACATTTTGCAAAGAAAAAGATGAACGCGTTTCCTGTGCAAGTAAAAGTAGTTCCTGGTTGTTTCTTTTTTAAATTTTTTTTTAAGAGTTGGTTTGACTGGGCTTGTCAATTCAGACCCATGTCTGGGTTTTCTGAGGCGCAGTGAAACACACATGGCTTGGTAGGTCTTATTATTCACAGTGGCTTTAAGGAACAGAGGGAATTGGCGTCAATGGCGCATTTTATAAAGGTGAAAAAGGGTTTCTTTTCAATGGAGATTTTGGCTTTTGCAGCAAATCAACGCTGCTTTTTCCACTTTCTTCCTTTAATTTATGTCGGAACACACTGGCAATCTCCTTCAATGTGCCCCCTGGTTCCATCCTGCCCGATGTGTGCTTTGCAGGACGGTGCAGCCATTTTTGTTGTTGTTGCAAAATGCAGTGTTGAGCCATGGCGCTCGCAGGAGCCAGGGCAACCCTTTTGTGGTTTTCTGCGCAAATGCAGCTTTGTGATGTGGGCCAATGCTGTTGAGTGGGTCAATATATCCCACAGGACCTTGACCCACATTTTGTTTTTTTTGTTCTGAGATTTTCATCCAAATCCGACGGCGTCTCTGCTTCAAAGCACTATTGGTGATATAGCTCTAATTTTGTGAGGGAGGGCACCCCATTCTCCATGAAATATTTCACCAACTCCTGGATGGACTAGCCCCAGACTGCACCTGGAAATTGAGTCAACGCTTCATGCCCAAGTTGTTTGGTAATTGGTCCAATTCCGTCCAGCGGTTTGTGCTGTGTGCTGGAGCAAAAATGTTGACTTTCCCCTATGGGAAAATGAATGGGGTCAAGGCCGAACAGCATTTAGTAACTTTTTTCATTTTTTAAAAGATCATTCCCAAAATGTCCAGTCTGGGGTGTTGAGGGGGTGGGGGGTAAATCAAGGGAGGGGGGTGTACAGTAACAAACATTTTGTTTGCAAAGCTTCATCCAAATCAGTCATGCGAGTCAAAGGTTCTTAGCATTTCATTTTTCAGACACACGCACACACAGGTAAAAAACAAAAATGATGAATACAGTGAAAAAAACTTTAGTTAAATCCATGTTACAGTTACAAAGTAAAATCGAAAAACCCAAGAAATATTCCAGTTATGGACTAGTGCCGCCGCCATGCACTGCTAAGTCTAACACCCAGGACATCAAAGATGACATCACAAATGACATCATTGATGACCTCTCATATGATATTACTACTGTGTAACAATACACATGGAAGGTCTGTATAAGGGGTACTACTTACAGTGTCATTTACAACATATCAAAGGTGATCAGTAGCCCTGTAATAAACTACTTTGTCACATAAAAGGTGCTTATTGAAAAATAAACTTTGCACTGAAGTTTTGTTGTGAATACAGCAATCAAATAAAACATAAAGAGAAACAATGAATGCAGTAGGGATCGTAGAACTAAAGTATTCTTAAGAGGGTATGTTTAGCTAGTACAATGATGAGTTGAAGCGTATCAGATTCTTGAGAAATGCATTATCTGCCTGGGACCTGCTTATTGTTGCATGTATGTGTATTATGACCTCGGGGCAAACCCTAGGTACTCGAACTTCAGAATGTAGCACAACACCAAGCTCTACATGCACAGTACATCTTATAGTATGTGTATCATGGTTTCAATGTAGTATAACCACATGAAGTTCTCGGCTTAAAATTAATAAATTCACTGAACAATAACCACCCAGATATGTAATGTAATCAGTGATGTCTTGGGTGTTTGGTCTTAGCAGTGCATGGCGGGGGTGCTAGTTATGGTTTCATAGGAAACCATAATTGGCGGATGACTTTTTTTTTTTCATGGTTGAATTGTGAATTGCCTAGGGCGTTGGGCTCAACCATGACGCTAGCCCCCCCAAACCAAACCACACCCATTATCCACTGCACCTAGCCTACATCCTGGTCCAGTGTCCACTATTCTACCCTCCTAATGTGACCAATGGCCGTTGCTCATGGCTTGCAGCCATGGCAAGTCTCGACAATCCGTGGGACAGGGGCTTCAGCCATGACACAGGCCTCAAAAAAGCAAATCTGAGTAGACCACCCCATTGCCATTTTCTTCTTTTTTTTCTGCTTCAAGCCTATCCTGATTTAAAACTTTATTATTTTTTGTTTTTGTTTTTTACCACATAACCGGTCCTTGGTCCATTGTCATTCCCAGGTGGCCATGGCAGTGGCCAGATTATCCGGGGCATGAACCATAGCCACAGGCAATGCCTCGGTCGCCAAAATTTTATATTACAAATGTTTTGTACCTACATACAACACTTTTCAAAAAATAAAAAAGCATGCTATCAAGTCTGTTTTATTTGTGAGAAGTGTCAAAATGTAGGTACAAAAATAGTGATATCTTAGCCCCCTCCTGACAAAATGCGACCAAACTTTGCAAAAACATATTTGGGTCTAAAATAATTTTGCAAACCTTTGTGCAGATTTGTCAAACGGCACCACATTTTTAAGCCATTCAATAATTTTGGGACCCCACCCTCTAATTTTGTCCCCTCTTGGTGAAACGGTGCCAATCTTTGCAAAAACATTCAAAGGTCGGTCTTAAATTGTATCGCAACATTTCATGATGTCTCAGTGAATGGTGGCAAAGTTATAAGCCATACAAAAACTGCTCTTCACTTAAGAAATATTCATGGATGTCCTCGTTCTTTGTCCCCGGACATCGGAAATGAGCACATCAGATTTATTTTTTCTTCTTCTTATGGTTATATCCCATCTTCATCACCCCTCACCTTCCCAGAGATAGTTTCATTTGTTTGACAAGTATAATGCTCTGGTTTGTTTTTAATGTTTTTATTGCGATGTCTGCACAGTTCGCAAATCCAACATGGCTTCAGTTTCAAAGGTTTTGACGCACCTCATGTTTTTAATTGGCCAATCGGAGGGCATGTACGATGTCCGAGAACATTGCACAGCTCTCTGATTGGACCAGAGCTGTCTGTGGACACAGAATCAAGAAGTAAGCCAACGGAATGTACCCAGCTATCACTAATGTATTTATTTTTTTCTTGCATTTTGGGCATTTAAAAAAAAATCTGATGGTTGGATTAACACCAAATTTTAAAAAAACACGCTTTCGACAACCGCCCACCGCTTCTCGCACATGTTTGGTGCAAATCTGTCCAGCAGCTTGGGCTGTAGGCGTGTGAAAAAAAACCTTCCCATTCATGTCTATCCCACCTATAACTTTGACCACCCTTGATGAAACCACACAACTTTGCAAAATAATTCAGAGGTTGTGTTTTTGTTTAAATTTCGAACATAGTATAATCACAATGCAATACCAGTACAAGCCACTTTAAAGAATCATTGAAATTTAATTTTACCATTGTTAGTTGAAACCCTCTCGCCAATTAACACAGGGCACAGAAAAGCATGAAAGCAAATTCGTGTCAATAAAAATAATAATTGCATAAGTCAGATGAATACTATCAATTATCACAACATTCAGCACATTTCTATCACAAAGTCTATACATCATGTCTGTAATAGATGTTTCATAATCTGTGGCTGAAAAAACATGTGCTCTTTCTCTTGAGTAAAGTCCAGGAAGCGGGCCCAGATACGGGAGAATTTCGACATTCGATCAGACATGTGTGCAGTGAACTTTTCCATGGCTAGGATATCACATCTTTGCACCCACCAATGTGAGATATGCAAGAGCCTTCTGGAGTCTTCCAGAAGCGAGCACGGTTTAGTCTCGCCACCATCAGTAAGTGTGACATAAGGTCTGCTATAGAGCCTGACATTGAGTAGGTGCCATCCTCTGGAACACCCCCCTTCCCCCCACCACCACCACCCCCAAGAGCAGGATCAACAGACACACGGGGAGCAAGCCACCTGGGATCTCTTTTATCCTTGATCGAATCTCCTGACAATGTGTTTGGATAATTGGACAATGCCACCACATGTGTCAGAGGTCCCCTAGCTGGCCACAGCCATGTCAACACCAGTTTTAGTAATCTGGACAGATGGCATGTAATCCTGGGGGGATGGGAGGTCATGTACCAGCGAAAACATAATTTAATTGCTCCCTCCCGAATTAAGGTGCAACAGGAGCTCTTGTGGGCTTGCGACCAGATCTTTTGCACGAAATCTGCTGAGATTTCTACCCCCAATTGCCCCTCTTAACGCACCATATATGGTAATTTGCCCTCTAGGGAAACGCTCTAGTAGGCGGGAGCGGATGTAGAGTTTTCGAGATTCCTGGCCCTCCAACACCCGCAATTCTATTCCCGTGAGGGATCGACAAGCGGCTTGTTTGACTTGGTTATTGAATACCTAGTGCCTGAGTTGAAGTATGAAAAGCCCTCTGCCTCTGAGAGTGAACTTCACTTTACACTCTACAAAGGTAAGTGGTATCCCACTCCTAATAATGGTCTCTCAGCCGTAGGATCACTTGTGATCCCCATTGAGTGAACCACCTGCTTCCCATACCCAGGGAAAACTCTGGGTTGTGTAAAACCGCAGAAAGAGTGGCCTATTCCTCATTTAAACCCAAACTGTGAGCATGCTCTATCCCAGTGGTGCAGAGTGGAACACGTGGTTTCCAGGAGAACCTGCTGTGTTCTTCTTGTCGATTTGGGTAAAAATTGGAGGTGAGCTAGGGTGAAGGATGAACCTATTTGTTCCAAACCCTTCCAGTTTTGTATCCTTTCCTCCAATGCCCAATCAAGCATCGGGACAATCTGTGTCGCCTGAAGTAGCGCTGGGTGGATGGGACTGCAAGTCCTCCCAGGCCTTTAGATCGGAGAAGAAGCTTGCGGGGAATCCTGAGAGGTCGACCCCACCAAATAAAGCACCCCACTATTTTCTGCAATTCTAGGAGGTCCTGTTCCGGGATAATAGGCAAGACCTGGAAGATGTAGAGGAGCCTCGGCAGTAAGGTCATTTTAACTGCACTGATGCGGCCTGGACATGAGATTTCCTGCATCTCCCATCTCTGTAGCATGTCCTTGGCCTCTTTCCAGAAAGCGGGAATATTAGCTTGCAGAAGGGAGGTGTATGTATCCGTAATACGGCCCTCTAGGTATGCGAGTTCTCAGTCTGCCCATCTAAAATGGAAAGCGGTTCTCGGAGTATGGAGAACATCAGGGTGTTCGGTTATCATCAATTCTGCAGACTTCTTATGATTGATGCGGAAGCCTGGTGTCAAGGCAAATAGTTCCAGTAGGTCTGTAAGTGCTGGTAGGGAACATAGTGGATCCTGAAGGAAGTGGATAATATCGTCAGCATATAATGCCACTTTATGTGTAATCCCTCCATATGTTAATCCTACAATGTGAGGGTGCGAGCGTATCCTCTGTGCTAGCGGCTCCATTGCTAATGCAAATACTAAGGGGGAAAGGGGACAACCTTGTCTAGTGCCCCTACCAAGGAGGAGGAGTGAGGATCTAAGGGCATTAACTTTAATTCTAGTGTACGAAATTTGGAAGTTTGCATGATCAGCTTAATGAAAGCAGGGCCGAATCCATAGGCGGGCAGAAGGGCTGCTAAGTAATCGCAAAGCATGCTGTTGAAGGCCCGGTGTGCGTCCAGAGAAAGAGTCCACCCGGGATTTGGGGTGGGGGGGGGGTCAGAGCAACCAGATCCACCACCCGTCAGCCATTATCATGGGCACCCCTGTTTTTAATAAAGCCCGTTTGGTCATTGATGATACTTTGGAGGACCTCGCCTAGTCTGGTTGCTAAAAATTGACTACAGTTTGGTGTCAATTTTTAAGTGGGCTATGGGACGGTATGAAGTACATCCTTAGGACATTTCCTTAGCTTTAGGGTTAGGATAGAGTCTGATTCAGCCATGGAATCGGATACCTTCCCTGACTCCAGTAGCAAGTTAAACATCTTAGTGACATGCGGAAACCAGGATGTCAGCAAACGTTTTATAAAAATGTATCTGTTAAACCATCTGGGCCAGGGGTTTTGCCTTCTGGAAGATACCGAATTTCTTGGGCTACTTCCTATGCAGTTATAACCACCTCCAGGGTCTCCCTCATCTCTTCAGAGATTTGGGGGAGATGGGACTGGTCAATACATTCTTGAATGGTGGTTTGGTTTTCTTGGTGTGGGGCTGATACTTGATCTCTGCTGGGAATATAATATATTTCTGAGGCTTGTGGAATCTGCTTACATCACATGCAGTGCATAGGCCGACATCTAGTGGAAGCTGCGGAGTATTAGTTTGTTTTTCGAAACTCGAAAATGGGCGTCGACACAGGGCGTGCCAGTAATACTATCCCTAGTGTGACGTCCACTGTACCGATGATCCCTCACGCATCTAGGACCCTCAGATTGTTTTTTTCCGCCATGCTGGTCGGAAGCACTGAGCGGAGTTCCCTGACTTAGTCAGATTTTGCAAATATTGTTATATATTTCCCCGTTTATTTCACCTATACGTCGAGTCTCCGAACATCGACACTCGACGCCGGATCAGAGAAAATTCAACCGTCGAACTACAGCGACGGATTTGGGCCTCGGAAGTCCTCTGGACTCGGCCCTGCAAGTAGGGAGAGTGGGGGGTGGCACATATCCTACACTCTGATTAATATAGGTACATTTCTTATATTCCTACACTCCCAGCCCGCTGCCACAGGGTGCGTATGGAGGGTACCCCTTTTCAATTTTTACCCAAGTGCAACCGCAAGTATCCTTGGGTAGTCAGACATGGCACTTGTAACCTTCTCTTGCCGAGGGACCACCCCGAGGCGAATTGCAGAGCGTGCAGTCGGTTCAAACCGAAGACCCTTAAGGACCGTTCGACAAAGCGTTGGGCCCACCACGCCAGGCGACAAGAGGCCATGGCCGCGGAGGGTGCCTTCAGCGATGGCAGCGACGCCGTACTTCCGGACAGCGAGGGCAATGTGGCGTCGATGGACAGCCAAGCGCAAGTCCCCGACCTCGGAAGGTTGTCTGGCAGGGCAGCTATGGGGAAGATACCCGGCGACCCGAGCGCTACCCACACCACTTCCAGCAAACAAAGGTCCAACCGAGACGCGACGCGCACGTCGAGTTCTCGGAAAGAGGCACGTAGGGAACGGTCCACCGAGTCAGT
The DNA here is from genome assembly GCF_040938575.1 of Ambystoma mexicanum. Lineage (NCBI taxonomy): Eukaryota > Metazoa > Chordata > Amphibia > Caudata > Ambystomatidae > Ambystoma > Ambystoma mexicanum. The sequence continues at coordinate 541,832,350 of NC_090928.1, read as the reverse complement.
GTCCTCTGGGCGTTCGCGTTCAAGATCGCCTCATGACACCAGGCAACCCTCCACTGTTGCTAAGAGTACCTCGCTCCTCTTAGTGACTGAGGTTCGGTCGTCGGAGGACAACGCCGACCTCTACCCCCAGGCCGAACTCCAGGAGTCTTCGTTTGCAGGCAGCGCGAAGGCTGCTACCGAATCCCTTTCCCTCTCTAGAGACAGGGACTCTACCCCCGAATCTCGGCGCCAGGCGTCGAAAAGCTCTGATGGGGCCCAAAATTCGGGGAAACACACTTCCACCCACAAGGAGGGGGGAAAACAACGAAGTAAGCAGTCCCAGCCTACTTCCACTCCTAAATTACATTCTACTCCACCTAAACAGGCGGACAAGTCTCAGTCTCTTGTCTCCAAGGCCCCTGTTCAGGCCAGTAGGTCTAGTCAGGATAAAACAGGGAAAGCACTCCAGAATAGAGTTATTCCCAGTTGAAGGGAATGGTCCAGTGATGACATAGACAGAGTCATGTCAAGGATGTCATCATTGGCAGATTTCTACGCCAAAACCTGGAACACTTTCAAAGGGATTGTGTCCTCCGACGTATTCCTTATCTTGGATATCTCTTTCCAGCTTTGCTGGCCTCAAATATTTTCTCTAGAGGGCGCTGCGCGTCGACGTCCGCCGAGTCGATGTCCCTCGACAGCCGCTGTGTCGACGTCATCCTGCCTATAAAGGCAGCGCGCAGCGTCCGTTGTTCAGTTCCATTTTTCCGCGCTTACTCAGTGCCTTGGAATATCGTTGCTCAGTTTTGTAGATATATTCCATTTTCCTCGAGATATTCGATCCATACTCGATGGCTCCCTCGTCTGAACCGACGACCCCTCGGTCCGGCTTTAAAAAATGCAGAGACTGTGGAAAAAAGATGTCGCTAACAGACCCTCACAGGGTCTGTCTGTGGTGTTTGGGAGCTGAACACCATTGTTCGGAGTGTGAGGACTGTATGTCCATGACAGCTAAAGCCCTGAAGGAGCGTAGGGGGAAGCTGGAAAAAGGTAAGACTTCTAAAGCTTCTTCTTCCTCGACGAAGTCGAGACATTCGTCTCCTCGTCACCATTCGCACTCCAGGTCTCGAAGCGGGTCCCATCACTCTTCGAGATCGAAGCACTCGAAAAGGAGACGCCGAAGATCCCCTTCTTCGTCCTCCTCTTCCTCTGTTTCACCTAAGAGAATCCCTTGCCCCACGAAGCATAGTTCCCCGGCTGAATGGGAGGAATTCCGAAAAAATATGATGAGCGTCTTCGAGAAAGCGGCCTCGACCCACTCGAAGACTGCCGAGAGCGATGCTCTGGTCGAAAGACCCGAAGGTCCAAAACGCCGCGAGTCGCAGCACCCGGCGAAGGAAGCTTCTTGAGCGCGTCACGAACCCTCAAGTAAAGCAAAGACCTCGAATCCTTCTTCGAAGGTTCCGTCGACGAAGGTTCCGCCGAGGTCGGTGTCTTCGACGCCGTTGTCGAAGGGACCTTCGACACACGAATCTGTCGACTCGACGCCATCCTCAACACCGGCGTCGACGCCAAGGAAAGTCACGGTTGCGGCGCACCCAGTGGCTATTCCCAGGTCTTCGATGTCGTCGTGATTGTCGATATCCTCGAGCAGAATTCCGATTCTATCGAAGACCTCGAGGCCTCCACCTTTTGTTTTCGACGCCACTTTCGAAGCCTTCGGCGTTGACGACATCGACGTTTTCGAGGCCGATTACGACAAGTTTGGCACCCTCTGCCTTAGAGATGGGTTTCACACCCTTTGTGAGCTCAGACCAATTGAGAACAATGTCTTCAATTATGGAAGAGGGAGAACTGTCTGATCAAGAAGAGCCATTTGAGTTGCAGGGATCTGCAACCCCAGTTCAAGAGGAGTTATCCTCAGAGGAACGCAGATTAAAGTAACTCCATGATTCCTTACATGAGGCAAGTGGTTTAGACACTTCCCCAGAGGTGGAGTTCGCTAGGCCAGACCTGGGGGAGCATGCTGAAACCCCTTATAGAGCCTTAATGGCCAGGATTACAGAATTTATGGGGTGGTCAACACCTTCACCGGCTTTCCAACAGGATGACCTCATGGATATTCTTGATAAAGGTCCACAGGAGGATCCTGTAGTACCTTTTCATAAAGCTCTTCAAAGAAAAATGACGAACTGGGAAACCCCAGATGTCGTCCCGGCAGTAAATAAAAGACTGTCTGCTAAATACAGGGTATCTTCTGTTTTTGTCCAAACACCCATCCCCAGAAAGTCTGGTGGTACAGGCAGCATCTTCTACTGACATCAAGACTGCTTACCCTACCGTTCCACAGGACAGGGACGATAAGAAATACGATGCTATGGCTAAGAAAGTCTTTTCGGCATGTAGCATGGCGTTAAAATCTATTAATGCTACTTGCACCCTTGCTAGATTTAGCCATACACTTTGGGAGTGTGCTTCTACAGCGGCTGACTGCATCCCGGAGGGAGAAGAAAGGGAGGCGTTCCTAAATATCATAAGGGACGGTAAAGACGCTGTGTGCGAATCCCTCCAGGCGGGCATTGACTCGGCTCACAGTATCAGCAGAGCAATGGCGGCAAGTACAACAATCAGGAGATTTGCTTGGTTGAGAAAGTCTGGTTTTGCCCCAGATGTGCAAGCCAGGCTCTTGAACATGCCATTTGATGGCTCTTCTTTGTTTGGGAAAAAGGCGGATGACAGTTTAGAAAAACTGCAAACATCAAAGGCAGCAGCAAAATCCCTAGGCGCTGCAATCCGTCAGACACCTTTTCGTCCCACAGGAACCTCTGCGAGGGGCAAGTCCTTTCGCTTCTACTCCTCATTCGAAGAGGTAGAGGACGACCTGCTCAAAGGGGACAAAGAACTACCACCCGAGGTGGGCGGGGTAGAAATTCAAAAGCCGCAGCAACAGCAGGTGCCTCTTTACCATCGGCATCTGCATCAGCTGCCCCTAAACCACTCTGAGGACTTCTCTCACAAGACACCTGTAGGAGGCAGGTTAACTCAACATCTGGCGGAATGGCAGGCTATCACGTCAGATGCTTGGGCATTGGAGACAGTTGCACAAGGTTACTGCCTGCCTCTCCTACGCATACCTCGGAGTCATCCACCGGGGATCAGCTCTCAAAAAGCTCCAGATCCGCTCCTCTTGCAGGAAATTTTAGACCTGCTAGAGAAAGGTGCCATAGAACCGGTACTTGTAACGGAGAGGAACAAGGGCTGGTACTCCCCTTACTTTCTCATACCAAAGAAAGACGGAGGACTGAGACCCATCTTGGACTTGCGGGAATTGAACAAATTCCTCAGGAAAGACAAATTCAAGATGGTAACTCTCTCTCAGATCCTTCAGGCCCTTCAGTTCCAGGACTGATTGGTATCTCTGGACCTTCAGGACGCTTATTTCCATGTGCCAATCCATCTCAAACACAGGAAATACCTGAGATTCGCAATTGGCAACTCTCATTATCAATTTCGAGTTCTGCCATTTGGGCTGACCTCCGCCCGAGGGTCTTCACCAAGTTAATGTCGGTAGTGGCTGCAAGTCTAAGGAGGGAAGGGATTCACGTCTACCCCTACCTGGACGATTGGTTGATCAGGGCTGTCTCTTTGGAACAAGCTCAGATCCAGCTAGATTGTTTGCCACTCCCTTCACAGACTGGGCTTCTCCCTCAATTTAAAGAAGTCACAAATGATACCATCGCAGAGACATCAGTTCATCGGAGCGATCCTGGACACTTCCCTGGGAAAAGCCTCGCCACCAGAGGTGAGGGCTCAAGATATTCTACAGATGGTCACCAAGTTTCAAAATGCCCAACGTCTTCCAGCCTTCGACTTTTTGAGGTTGCTAGGCCTCATGGCATCCTGCATTTTCCTAGTGCCAGAGGCTCGCCTGAGAATGAGATCTCTCCAGTGGGCACTGAGAACTCAGTGGTCACAATTCTCAGGGAGAATGACAGATCTTCAGGTTCCCGACAGGGTGGCTCGAGACCTTCAGTGGTGGGCCTGTCAGGAGAACATTCTGAAAGGAGAGCAGTTTTGGAAACCTTGGCCGGAGATAACAGTAGTCACGGATGCCTCACTTACGGGGTGGGGAGCCCACGCCAACGACTTGACGATCAGCGGTCATTGGTCTCCATCGGAGTCCAGACTACATATCAACCCGTTAGAGCTGAGGGCCATCAGACTTGCGCTGAAGGCTTTTCTGCCATCTGTACAAGGAAAGAATGTCCTGATAATGACGGACAACACAGTGGCCATGCATTACCTCAACAAAAGAGGAGGCGTAGGATCACTACCACTGTGCAGAGAGGCGATGCAGCTCTGGTTTTGGGCAATCCAAGAAGGAATCTCTCTATCGGCAGTTCACCTAGCCGGAGAGAAGAACTTGACGGCGGACGCTCTGAGCAGGCAGAGCAGTCTCCCACGAGTGGGAACTAGCTCAGGAAGTCCTTCAAGAGATCTTCGCCCTTTGGGGAACCCCTCAGGTGGATCTGCTCGCCACCAGTGTCAACAGGAAGTGCGATCTGTTCTGTTCAAGGGAATTTCCCCCGAGAGGAGCTCTGGGAGACATGTTCATAGTGGACTGGGAGTTTCCACTCCTGTACGTGTTTCCACCAGTCCGTCATTCCTCAAATGATCAGGAGGTTGAGAAGATTCTGGAAAACCATGATCCTAATTGCCCCCGATTGGGCCAGGAGAACGTGGTACCCGGACCTTCTAGACTTGTCCATCTGCCCTCCAATTCGACTTCCACTCAGAGAGAATCTGCTCTCACAGAAGGGAGGTCAGGTTCTCCATCCAGACATCAAAACCCTCAACCTTCACGCTTGGCTTCTGAAAGGCTGAGGTACAAGGATTGGGACCTCCCTGATGACGTTATGGAGGTGTTGCTTTCGGCAAGCAGGCCAGCAACAAAATCTTTACCGCTGCCGTTGGAACAGATTTTGCAGCTGGTGTAGAGAAGAGAATATCGACTCCTTTTCATGTGGTACACCAACGGTGTTATCCTTTCTACTCTACTTGGCAAATTCAGGCCTTCAAGTTGGCACTATCAAGGGCTATCTCGCAGCGCTATCCATCTTTAAGCGCACTGCGGAAGAACCATCCTATTTCAAGTTACCCTTGGTAATACAGTTTCTAAAGGGGTTAACTAACGTTTATCCCCCAAGACCATTCCAGGTTCCCCTATGGGATTTAAATTTAGTCCTAACTTTCCTGATGGGCACACCTTTCGAACCACTCCACTCTTGTTCGTTAAGGTTTCTTACCCTTAAGACCGTTTTATTAGTAGCACTTACATCTGCTAGAAGGGTGAGCGATTTACAAGCTCTTTCTTGTAAACCCCCTCATACAATCTTTCACAAAGACAAAGTTGTTCTGCAAGTGAAGCCTAATTTCCTCCCAAAGGTGGTTTCTGAATTTCATATCGCACAGAAGATTACCCTTCCATCTTTCTATCCTCCCCATCCGGGGAAAGAGGAAGAGAGGTTACACAGGCTGGACCCAAGAAGGGCTTTAAGTTTTTACATTAGTAGACTGGCCAGGATAAGACCAGCAGACCAGCTGTTTTTAGGCTACGCAGGTCACAAGCTGGGGCTACCGATAACTAAGCAGACCATTTCCAGATGGATTATTTTAGCCATTTTGGAATGTTATAAACTGGCAGGAAAAGAGCCCCCTCAAAATCTTAGGGCTCATTCAACCAGAGGTATCGCAGCTTCTTCGGCCCTCAAAAGAGGAGTGCCGGTTCGAGACATATGTGCGGCTGCCACATGGTCTTCCGTCCATACCTTTACACGGTTTTACAACTTGGATTCCTCCTCCAGTCAGGAAACTAGGTTTGGAAGGGCAGTATTGCACTCTATTCATCAATAAGAGGAAGCATGAAGTCGGTACTCCCACCTCCAATAACAGAATACTGCTATGGGAGCCTATCTAAGATAAGGAATACGTCGGAGGACACAATCCCTTCGAAGTACAAGTTACTTCTTACCGTGTAACGTTCTTTCGATGGGATGTTCCTCCAATGTGTTCCTTATCGACCCTCCCATCTATCCCTGCAGTACTACTTCCCTTGTTGTTGCAGCTTACACTCCTTCAGGGTATTTAGTCTAGTCCAGAAAGAATTATTGTGGGCTACAAAACGGAACTGAGCAACGGATGCTGCGCCCGGCCTTTACAGGCAGGATGACGTCGACGTTGATACGGTGGCTGTCGAGGGACATCGACTCGGCGGACGTCGACGCGCAGCACCCTCTAGAGAAAAAAAATTACGAGGCCAGCAAGAAAGAGATATCTAAGATAAGGAATACGTCGGAGGAACATCCCATCGAAAGAACGTTACAAGTTAAGAAGTAACTTGTAACATCCCATCGAAAGAACGTTACAAGTTAAGAAGTAACTTGTTCTTCTATCTTATACCCCAAAAGGGGCAACTCCCTCAGTCTTCAGACCCCTTTTATATACAGCCCTATTCTCAATATCAGGAAGATCCATAATTTGGTGAGGATCCAGACGTGGGCATGTTCGAAGAACAAACTGGGACGGGCTATTATGGGGATGATGAGGACCAGGAGGAGGACCAGGAGATACGATACATACAGGGTAGATCCCCGGTAGAGAAAGAGCCCGCGGTTACCGACTCCCCTGTCGATAACCAGCCTCTCCTAAATGAGGTCCTGTCCAGAGCGGCACAGCACTTCCACATTGACACCCAAGGTGCTCAGGAAGAGAGGGACTTTGCAGAGGAATTGGTGGGAGAAAGGAGGCCTGTTGCTCAGGCCATCCCTATCCTTAAGTCGCTACAAAGGAGGATAGACCCTTCCCTTGTTAACCCAAATCTCACTAGGGCAGTAAACCCCAGAATTGAAAAGCTTTTCAGGGCAGCCCAATCTGACCCACTGTACATAAGGGGACATCTCAAACCGGACTCCCTGGTTGTTAGACACCCGTAAGAGGGCGGGAACACCCTTGTCATCGTCCGAAGCTCCCCCCAACAAGGAGAGCAGGAAGATTTATGGCTTGGGCAGGAAAGTAGCTTCCACTTCAGCCTACAAGGCAAGGATTGCCAACTCCACCACCCTGCTGGCTAGTTACAACTGCCACCAGTGGGAAGAAGTCGCAGCTCTCATAGACTCCGCCCCAGAACCCTTAAAAAGCCAATTGGCATGAGTTTCGGCAGAGGGGAGAGCCGTGTCAGGTTGCATTTTAAAATCAACCTTTGATGCTGCAGATAACGTCGGCAGATTAATTGCTGAAAGCATACTCATCAAGAGGCATGCTTGGCTACGGCAGTCTGGGTTCAAGGCCGAGACCCAAGCATCATTGATAGATAAGCCGGTGGAACCGGATCTATTGTTTGGAAAGGCGGTCGAGGACGCGCTGAAGAATGCCAAGGACGAGTACGAGACACTCAAGTCCCTAGGGCAAGTAACCAACAAACCCCCTAACCAGAGAGGGAATGGCAATTTTCGTCGGCCTTGCGGACAAAACTCCCAAAGGGGCTCATAAACTATTCCCATGGCCAGGGTACTCCATGGAACACTAACCAGCAGTCTACCCAGAGTTATGGCAGGGGTAACGAAAGGGGTCGTGGTAGGGGTAGAGGCAGTCCCAATAAAGGAGGGGGCACGCCTCCACCAAAACAGTGACGCTCAGTTCAGGGTCCCTTCTCACGCATCCCCAGTAGGGGGACGCATTTCCATCTTCACCCAAGCTTGGGAAGGGATCACATCAGACAGATGAGTGCTGTCCACAGTGTCCGCAGGATACTGCATAGAACTCCTAGAGCGTCCCCGAAACCACCCTCCACGACAAAGAATACACTCCTTAGACCACCAGAAGATCCTACTCGAAGAGATCGAAAATCTTCACGCAAAGGACGCGATAGAACTCGTCCCGGGACACCAGGTAAACAAGGGTATTTATTCAACTTACTTCCTTGTGCCAAAAAAAGATTTGACTATGCGCCCAGTATTGGATTTACGGCCTGCAAACAAGTATGTCAAGCCCCAAAAATTTCGCATGACTACTCTCCAAGAGGCAATTCCCCTCCTAAAAAAGGGGGATTACATGGCAACATTGGATATGAAAGATGCCTATTTTCATATTTCCATGTTCCCGGCGCACAGAAAATATCTGCGCTTCAAGGTGGACAGTCAGCACTACCAGTTCAAGGTACTGCCCTTCGGGATAGCCTTGGCTCCAAGAGTATTCACCAAGGTACTGGCGGTGGCTGCGGCACACCTACGCAGGGAGGCAATACCAGTGTACCCTTATCTGGACGACTGGCTCATCACGGGGGAGACCCCAGTAATTTGCAGGACAAACATTCAAAGAACTATCGACCTCCTCTTCGAATTGGGCTTCTCCATAAACGAGAAAAAATCAAGTCTGGTGCCCAGCACCTCCAAGCAGTTCCTAGGAGCTGTTCTAAATACTCAAGAGGGGTTGGCTTTTCCTTCAGAGGAAAGAATTCGGAATATACTACTGCAAATGCCGCAATATCAAACCGGTCGCCAGATAACAGTACGCAAAGCAATGCGTACTGTTTTGCCGGGCATGATGGCATCATGTATCTGGACCCCCACGCGCGCCTGCCCATGCGTCCCATGCAAGAATGGTTGGCGAAACTGTGGTCTCAGGCAAGTGGTCAGTGGGACGATCTAGTGGTAGTTTCTCCAACACTTGTACAAAGCCTCCACTGGTGGAAAAGAGACAATCTATCCAAGGGGAAACCCTTTTACGATCCCGAGATATAGGCGGTAGTCACGACGGACGCATACCTGACAGGATGGGGAGCTCACCATCTCCACCACACAGCTCAGGGTCTCTGGTCTCACACAGTGGCCAAGAATCACATCAACCTGCTAGAGCTTCTGGCAGTTTTCAGAGCACTTCAAGCGTTCGAGCCCCACCTACTGAACCTGTCGGTGCAGATCCGGACGGACAGCACGACAGCCATGTTCTACCTGAACAAGCAAGGAGGGACTCGTTCGCCAAATCTGTCCAGACTTGCCCAGAAAATTTGGATATGGGCACTCAGACGGAACATCTTCCTGTCATCTCAACATGTTCCAGGGGATCTCAATTCTCTAGCGGACGCTTTGAGCAGAGATCCCCTTCCGGAGGAACACAAATGGTGTCTACACAGAGAAATCGTAGAAGATCTCTTCTCTCAGTGGGGTTTCCCCACTATAGACCTATTCGCCACAAGCGAAAACACAGTGCCCAGGATTCGCATCCAGGATTCCCCAACCAGACTCCCTGGGGAACGCCCTGTGGATGAACTGGTCAGGGATGTTTGCGTAGGCTTTTCCACCAACTCCTCATCAGGAAGGTGGTGAACAAGATGAGCAGAGAGTCGATGACGCTCGTCCTAGTTGCTCCCATGTGGGCGAGACAACCGTGGTTTCCACACCTATGCAGACTCTCGGTGTGCTATCCCATCAAACTCCCGGGCTGGTACAATCTTTTGTCCCAGCACCAAGGACAGAAGGTGCATCCTCTACCCAACTCCATGAACCTAGCAGCATGGCTCCTGAGGTCATAGAGTTTGGACATCTCAATTTACCACAGAGGTGTATGGACATCCTAAAAGAGTCTAGGAAACCGAACACGAGGCATTGCTACTTCGACAAATGGGAGAGATTCGTTATCTGGTGCCAGAATAAACCAATCAACCCAGTTGATTGCACTCCTTCCACAATCGTGACATACATGCTCCACCTGCTGGACGCAGGGTTGGTTTTCAACTCACTAAAGGTACACCTCGCAGCACTGTCAGCGTACACCACCTCACATAGCAAGGTGTCGTGGAAGGTACCCGTGGTTAAAGCCTTCATGGAGGGAGTAAAGAAACTTCATCCTCCTATATCTAACCCACCACCAGGATGGGACCTGAACGTGGTGCTATCTAAACTCATGGACCCCCCATTTGAGCCCATGCATAAGACAAGTCTCAAACACCTGACCTATAAGACTGCCATCTTAGTAGCCATTACATCCATAAAAAGGGTCAGTGAAATTCAGGCTCTGTCAGTGCAGGATCCTTTCTTTACTATTCACAAGGATAAGCTGGTTTTACGGACACACCCTAGGTTCTCACCTAAGTTTATTTCCAAATTCCATGTAAACCAGTCCATCGAGCTTCAGGCTTTCTTCCAAAACCCACAAAGCTCGGCTGAGGTTAAACTACACACCCTAGATGTGCATAGGGCGGTCCTTTACTACGGAAACTAGACCAGACCGCACCGCTTAGGAAAACAGATCAACTGTTTGTCTCCGTAGCCACGGGAAAAGAGGGAGATCGCGTCTCTAAGGGTGCCATCTCCAAGTGGATTGTCAACTGTATCCAGTTGTGTTACTCTCTTTCTGACAAAACTTTGCCTTTTACGCCCAGAGCCCACTCGACAAGAGGCATTGGGGCCACTCTGGTTTTCATTGCAAATGTCCCCCTTGACACCATTTGCAAAGCAGCTACTTGGAGCTCTATTCACACTTTTACTCAGCACTACTGCATTGACACCCATTCCAAGACAGATACTCAAGTGGGACAAGCAGTTCTAAGACATTTATTTGCTCATGACCCTTCTCAAATCTCACCTCCTTCTAACACTGCTCGCTAATCTATGCACATCATGTGATCTAAGCAGATTCCACAAGCCTCAGAAGGGATACATTACTCACCGTAATCGTATTTCTGATGCTTGTATCTGCTTAGATTCACATGCGACCTACCCTCTGAGAGAAGGCGCATGGATGCTTGTAGTCTTATCTATCTTCTACCTGCTTGGATCATCTGTACTCGCGCTACTCCTCATACTTCCTCGTGTCAGAAAAAATACAATCTGAGGGTCCTAGACGCGTGAGGGCTCATGGGTACAGTGGACGTCACACTAGGGATAGTATTACAGGCACGCCCTGTGTCGACGCCCATGTTCGAGTTTCGAAAAACTAACTGTAATACTCTGCAGCTTTCACTAGATTTCGGCCTATGCACAGCATGTGAATCTAAGCTGATACAAGCATCAGAAATACGATTACGGTGAGTAATGTATCATATATAATCTGCCTCCATCCAATGTGGGCGAAGCTCGGGTGTTCATTGCCCTCTATTATATTATTAAGGGCCCTGCCCTGCTTCTGGTGAGCACCGACTGCAGGTCCCATGGATCGTCTGGTTGTTTGCGCTTCGCGGCTCACTAGACCGCATACATTAAGAGACCCACTCTGTTCCCGCTGCAGGTGTGCCAGCTAGAGGCAACAGCGCTCACTGTTACAGGGCACCCCACGCCTCCCTCTCACCCACACAGGAAGGCGCAGGACTGCCCTGCTTAACGCCGGACCGCAGATAGTAGCATTCCTTTCCACCGGGTCCAGTCACCCCTGTGATGTGGCAGTCAGGCCGCTCGCTCTGTCCGCGCCTCACACCAGCCCGTGCCCCAGCGTTCTCCAAGTCGTGGCTTTCGGCCTCTCGTCAATTCGGCTGAAGGACCCCACCCTTACGGTGCCAGAAAGCTCCCGGGCCCCTTGTGACAACTGCTGACCTTTTAGCAGTCCCGGGCCACTAATTCTTCACTTGACTGTCGTGTTCATATTGGATTGCGGCGGGTGCCATCTTCTGCAGTCCCCACATCGGGCTCATTGGGTCTTGTCTCCAGAATGTAGGTTTTGGATTATTGGAGCCTCATCCATTTAGGTCACCAAAGCCTTTTTGTTAAAAGAAATTCTTTTTATTCTCTTTTCAACAACACAAAAATAGGACCGGATTACACATTGCACAGCACCACAGGAAGACCGTATATATGCATAAATCATTCATATAACTTGATCAGTCTACAGCGCAATCATCGGAGGCCCAGCTAGGACAAGTCCGATCCCTCCTGTACCTGGGCTAGCAGATATAGTTTATACTAATCACAAATATTCCGGGGTTCTTGCTCTGGGGTGCTGAGTGGCACAGTATTCAGTTTCAATATTGTAGCAATAAAGAATCTCTCTCTTCCATTGAGCAAGTTCCGGAGGCTGGCCCAGCCCCCAAACCATGGCTACTCTTCCCTTTGCCAAGACCAGCAAGAGACCCGCCAGCTTCCTAGCATGTCTAGTAATTTCTTTGGTGTAACCCAGCAATGCTGTCAGCGGGGCTGGAACAATGGCTTCGCCCACAATACCACTCGGGGTGTCAAGCACTTGAGTCCAATAGCTAAATATTTGCAGGCAGTGACAGGCCAGATGAATAAAGGTTGCTGGGGGAATATGCACATCGCAAATATTCAACCGAGGTTCCTGGAAAAAACCTACAGTGCAGCTGGGGTGTAATAGAATTGTTGTAAGTACTTGAATTATAGCAGCTAGAATCTACCACAAATAGCCACCCTCTTGGGCTGCGCGCAGCAATGCCTCTAGACATCGTCGGGCAGCGGGGTTCCCAACGACTCCACACACCTCCCATGTGTCCCGGTAGCCCACCCTGTCCTCCTGTCCAGGATCTTGCTATATAGGCTTGACACCAGCTTCCCCGCCCACATCTACTATTGTCATGGAGGAGTGAGGCCACCCCCGGAGCCACAGGAAACTAAGGGAAGAGCTCCCGTAAAGTGGTCTTGAGCTGAAAGTACAAAAACCAGTCTAAACAGCTGGGAATCACAAATACATTAAACTCTTCTAAGGTGATGAAACTCCCCTTTGGGGGGGGAAATGGTCCAGAAACTGGGAGATAACCAACCTACTCATACATTGTACGTACCCCCTCTCACTCATCAAGGGCATTCCCGGAATATGTATTACTGGCAGCTGTGGAGAGTATAAGACCTCTTGATGCAATTTGCCTTCAATACATTGCCAAGCCCTGCACGTAACCCCAACTGTGTGCCACCCTGTCCATACAGCGCCGGGAAGTAAGGATCACAGTTCTAAAGTGCTGGTGATGCCAAAGGACTCTCGATTTGCACATGTGTTCTGTCTGGGGTGGGAGCAAACCAGTAGGATAGAAACGCAGCTTGCACTAGCCCTCCTCTATCCAGGGTGGAGATTAACTTGTCACAATCCACCTGGGGTTGCTTGCCCAAATGAACCTACAGATTACGGAGTTCACCTCCTTAGAGAAGGATTGTGGGACCCGCAAGGGGACATTCAGAAAGGTGTAGATGAATTAGGTAAAAGTACAATGTTAACAAGCGAGATTCTACCAAACCGAGAGAGCGGCAGGTTTCGCCATCCGTCGGTCACGGACCAGGTCTGGTCTATTAGTTTGACATTCTTTTGGAAGAGAGTAGTGGAAGATCTCGGCAGCTCCACCTCAGATAACGTGTGCTTTCCAAGTGCCACTGAAACCAAAGACCGCACTGATATTCCTCCACCCGGTTCGTTAATGGAAAAAGCACTGATTTAGTGGGGTTAATTTTTAGCCCTGAAAATTTCCCAAACTCAAACGTCCCCAATTATGGTTGCCAAGTTGACTGCCGGATCTGAGACGTCCAACACCATATCATCTGCATAAAACGAGATTACAAGCTTATGTGTGAACAATTGGACTCCCCAGCAAATGTGTCGGTCTCTGATTAATTGGTCTAAGGGCTCAATAGCCAGAGCGAATAGCGGGGGACAACCCTGCTTCATTCCCATTTCCAAGTGGATCGGCCCCAAAAGTTGTCCACTAACTTGCAGTCGCGCCACTGGAGCGGTGTACAACAGCGACACCAAAGAGAAATCCCTCCCCCGCGCCCATTCGTCTCGGCACTGAGAAGAGATGGGGCCACTCCAGAGTGAAACACCTTCTTGACTTCTAGTTGGCATCTGCAATGGGTTATGCCTCTTTAGATTTGGTTGAATTGAGCCCCCTGAGCATTAACAGCGTGCTACATAAACAATAGCACGTTTAGTGCTGCAACATTAGTCCTCTGAATAGATGAAGCGTGGTACAGAAACAATAACACGTCTTATTACTGGAACATGAATTCCCAGCTAGTGCTCCGGTGCAGGGAGCAAGCACAAACGACAAACTATAAATGCATAAAGGGATGAAATAAGAAAGCACTTATCTCTGGCTTCCCACTGTTTTTCCTTCCGCCGGTCGCCTTTGCAGTCTGTGGCCCTGCGGTAACCAGGGCGGGCTTGAAGGCAGCGTGCGCTTGACAAAAGAGGAAACCGTTAGTGTGTGCCCTTTACGTGTCCTGTGGATACATCTGTTTTTAGCTAAAAACAACAAATGTGCCCGCAACTAGCAAGCGTAACTCTGCATGCAGTAAGTGTTAGTATTCCAGTAGTCTCTCCCCATGCGCTCCCGCGGCTCTCACAGCTGTTAAGAAGTCAACAGGAGCCTTCCCATGTGAGTTAGATCCATGCTCCGTATAAAAGTTAAATGCAGATCACTTATCTTTAGAAATCGTGGGGTCGGAAGGTAGTTTTCTAGCGAGGGCGGGCCCCGCGTAAGGTTTTAGCTCTCGAGGTCTTCGGGTTGCGTCAGCTCGGCAGTGGTATCGAGCGCGAACAAACGTTTGCGCATGTCATCTCGTGCATGCGTGTTGCTTTGGGCGTTGGCCTGGGCGTCGCCTGACTTGTTTGCAGGCCCGTGTGCCTGATTGCTTCCTAAAAGAAGTCTGGGCTGCTGGGGCTGTAGTTCTTTGGCTTGAGGCTGCTAGGAAACATGGTTTTTCTTGGGTTTTGCATCTTGTGAGTCCCTTGCCAGCAGCTACCACCCTGCCACACCTGCAAAAGGGGCATCTGCTCAATGTAATAACCCCCACAATACCGGCAACCACCATACGCTTGTGCTATCCTTGGGGTCTTGGCCTTGGCTTTATGACAGTACACCCTCTGCCCGCAGAAGGGCCTGGGTTAGTGGGGTAATTGCGATGGAACAGGCGCAAGAGCCGAGGAGCATGCACATTAGTGGTGGGTTCCCACGATCGATCCTCGGGGCCAAACCCCACCCAGTCAATGAAATAGTACAACTGACCTCCCCTTACCCGTGAATTGAGGACGGCCTGTACCTCATATTCGGGATACCCTTCCACTAACATGGGTGGTGGCCTTTCCATACGTGTATGAGGGGCTGCAGGTTTCAGAAGAGCCACATGGAACACTGGGTGGATTTTCATATGGGAGGACAGGTGAAGTCGCATGGCCACCGGATTTATGACTTGTGTAATGTCATGATCACTGCTTCCAAGGAGCCAGGATCAGCCCAACGTCCTTGGAAGCAGGCCCCTAACCCTGATCCTAGGCACCAGCCAGTCCCCACAGGGACCTTTTGGACCTTGTCCTGGCGCCGGTGGCACCAGGCTCATCAGAAGCCTCGGTCCCGGCACTGGAAGCGCCGGGCTCATCATTGGTGTGAAGATGCTTGGGTGGACTTACCTGCGGCAGACCATGCTGCTGACTTGCCAGACTCTTAAAGGTCCTCGGTGAACTGGGACTACTTTTCTTACCTGGGTGGGGCAGCACCACTCCACTGGAACTCTTCTGGAAGCAGGAACTCTTTTCTTAACTAGGCGGGGCCGTGGAAGGAGACGCCTCATCACTCCAAGGCTATTTAAACCACACCCGATTGATGAAACGTGCTTCGCGTTATTCTGCATATGCAGCAGAACGCTCACCGAGTCTGCTCCAGCTTTTCTTCTTTAGATCCTGAACCTGCAAGAATTATACTCACCATTCCGGTACCCGAGCAACATCAGCACCTGCAAAAGATCAGAAACAACAGGTTAGCAGAACGAACTTTCACACAGAGTGTTTGCTTACCTGATCCATCGGCAGCGGCCGTGTCTCACGCTGCACCATTGCCTGCAAAGACAAACGGCATTATTTTACTTACCGGCACGCCGTGCATTCCGGATTCTTCACGCTGCATCTGCACAAAGATAAACAGCATTATTCTACTTACCGGCACGCTGTGCATTCCGGATTCTTCACGCTGCATCTTCACCTGCATAGACAACAGCACTCACCGGCACGTGGCGGATTCCGGATTTCTTCTTTCTGCATCGTCGCCTGCAAAGACAAAGAGACAGTAAGAGCGCTTGCCATACTTACTCAATTCCAGGCGCTTCACTGTCACGCATAAAAGACTATAAAGACTAAAGGTGTCCAGAAACTTACCGGTCGTGCAGACAACGACGGTACTCATCCTCTGAAGTCAAGAGGCTAACGTTTCACCAGTGAAGGAACTGGCAACGGCACCCTGCACTAGACGCAGATGGAGAGCCCAGCATTCACCTATCTAAGGTGAGCAAGTTGACCTGGGAGGGGGGTTCAACAGACAAGCTGGGAGGAGAGAGATGGGGACATTCAACAACCCAGACCTTTAATCCCCATATTATTTCACCTGCAGAAACCTCACCCTTCGAGTTCGACACACATTACGGAGAGGTTCGACCCCAGAAGCCAACCGAATCCTGCACATCACGTTTCGTGTTACGGACACCTTCCTGCCAAGACCCGCGCCTCCGTGGGAATCAGGTGAGCGTTACATGTAATGCGGAATGGGCTGATAAAGCAGGGTTTCAGATTTTGGGACCGAGTTAAATGTAGGTGTCGCGTTGAGAGCCAGACTGTGTCGCCCACTTTGCAGTCCGGGCTGGCACGATGCTTTCTATCAGCATACTTTTTATTTGTGTCTTTGGTGAGAACTAGGTTTTAATGTGCTTTCGTCCATGTTTGCGTTAACAGGTCCACTGTTGTCTGCACTGAGGGTAGTGTATTTGAAATGTAAGCAGTTGATGGTTGCACATGTGGATCATACCCGTAAGTTGCATAGAACGGGGAATACCCTTTAGAGGCATACTGAGAGTTATTATAAGCTAGTTCTGCACGCCAAAGGGTTTCTACCCATGCTCCTTCGGCACTGTGTGTGAAACAGCGGAGGCACTGCTTGAGTGTCTGATTCAGCCGTTCTGTTCTGTCCGTCTGTTTCAGGATGGTAACTGCTCTACATTTATAGTTCTATACCAATCTTTTCACAGAATAGGGACCCACGGTCAGACTGTGTGTTGTGGCACCCCATGCAAACGAACTATGTGTTGCAGAAACAGATCCATGAATTTGCTAGCCGTTGGTAAGCCTCGACCGGGAACAAAGTGAGCTAGTTTAGAGAGGGAGTCTATAACCACTAGTATTGAGGTGTATCCTTGGTCTGGAGGTAACTCCATGATGAAATCCAGGGACACGGTATGCCAAGGCTGCGTTGGCGTGGCTAAGGGCCTAAGAAGACCCATCAGCATTTTATGATCTGTTTTGTTTCGTGCACATACTTCACATTGTGCTACTTACTCTTGAACGTCCTAATGGAGATTAGGCCACCAATAATGCCATCAGATTAGTTCTTGGGTCTTGTTTACGTCTGGGTGTCCGGCCAGCGGTGAATCGTGGCACCACTTGAGTGCTTGTGTTCGTAGGGCTTTGGTGGATAAGTACACAACTTTTCCCGGATATGGTAGCCCATTCAGCAGGTGGCGCTCTTTGTCTGGATTCTCCCACTGGAGTAGTTCCTGGGCTGTCATAGCATCCCCTATTTGTTCAAGCAGCGTACTGGCCACACTCCCTATGATCTTAGCTGGAGGCACTTTAGGTTTTGCTGTCTCTTCATACTTGCCGAAACTGGTGACTCTGGATATCTGGATAGTACGTCTGCTTTCTTGTCCTGGGTGATACGTCACCACAAAATCAAAGTCTGTGAAATACATGGCCCATCGTAACTGGTGCGGGGTGAGCGCGTGTGCGGATTTCAAGAATTGGAGGTTGCGGTGGTCAGTCAGTACCGTTATGGTGTGTCTTGCTCCCAATAAATAGTGTCTCCATTCTGCAAAGGCGGCTTTGATGGCAAGTAGTTTGCGGTCCGCAATGGTGTAGTTCTGTTCTGCGGGATTCGGCTTCCTCGAGTAGTACGCCACCGGATGTAAGTGTCCCGACTGGTCCCGTTGGGATAAAATTGCACCCAGCGTGTAACTTGTGACGTCTGTTTCTACCAGGAACGGTAACGTTGGATCTGGATGCAGGAGAACTGGTGCCGAGGCGAAGGCCTCCTTTCACTGGCAAAAACTATGTTCCGCCTCGGAGTCCCACACAAACGGTTTCCCCTTTTTTAGAAATCGAGTGATGGCCAGACACTTATGAGCAAAACCCTGAATTAAACCTCTGATAGAAGTTTGCGAAGCCTAGTACTGATTGTACTACTTTGATGTTTCATGGGGCAGGCCAATCCAAGATAGCTTGTACCTTATGCGTGTCCATTCTAACCCCATCTTGTGATAGGATAAACCCGAGAAATTCCACTGTGGTGCAGTGAAACGTACACTTTTCCAGTTTGGTGTATAAATGATGCTCATGCAGTCGCTGCAAAATCGATCGTACATGCTGCACATGCTCTTCTTAACTGCAGGAATAGATGAGGATGTCGTCGATGTAGACCACGACAAAAACGTCCAGCAATCCCCGAAAAACCTCATCCAGCAGGAAGTGCTGGAAGGTGGCAGGTGCGTTGCAGAGACCGAATGGCATGACTTGATATTCATATAGTCCAAATTTCGTCCTGAAGGCAGTCTTCCATTCGTCACCTTCGTGCACCCGCACCAGATGGTATGCTCCTCGCAGGTCCAGTTTGGTATAGATGGTGGCTCCGCGGACTTGGTCTAGCAACACCGGTATAAGCGGGAGAGGATATTGTTTTTTTTTTTATAGTAATTCGATTCACCGCACAGTAATCAATACATGTTCTGAGGTCTCCGGTGTTCTTTGGGACAAAAAACAGAGGTGAGGAAACTGGTGAGGTGGAGTGGGGGATAAACCCATTTTGCAGGTTGTTGTCGATGTATTCCTTGAGGTATTGGTTCTCTGGCTCTGTCGAGGCATAAATCCTGCTGCATGGCAATGTGGCTCCTGGCTCCAGATCTATCCGACAGTCGAACGACCGGTGCAGTGGTAATGTTTCCGCAGCTGATTTACTGAAAACGTCACAAAAATCTTTGTATTCCAGAGGCAGGCCTTCCGATTGTCCTGCTTCAGTTTTCTGCATGGTCCCCAAGACCTGCACTATGTGCTTGATTCCCTTGGTGCAATGGCTGCTGCAATAGCTCGGGGAGAAGCAAACTGTGCCACATGCCCAATCGATAACTGGATTGTGCAACACGAGCCAAGGTAGACCGAGAATTAACCTGAATTGGGGAGCCACAATGATGTCGAATCGGATGAGTTCCTTGTGACCTTGAATGTTTAACACCATCTCCCCTGTTTGTTGCATCACCGGCCCTGACTTCAATGGAGACCCGTCCACGGAACAAACCGCCTCTGACTTTCCTTGGAGTTCACTGGCAAGCCCAACTTCTGTGCATAGTTTATGTCCACAAAGTTTCCTGTGGCTCCCGAGTCCACCATAAGGGTGACAGACTGATCTTTTTGGCCCGTCTGTAAAATACCTGTGACTGTAATGTGAGTCTTGTGAAAGTGGGTCACGTTGCCCAACATATGTGCAGGGGCGTTGTGATGGCTTTGGCTTGGCAGATCCGCCCCACTCACTGGCAAGCGCTGGCGTTTCCCAGTCAGAGTATTCTTAGGCTTGACCCCACACTCCTTCACAAAGTGTCTGGATTTGCCGCAATACATACAAAGCTTCTCCCGTCTCCGCTTATCCCCTTCCTCCTTGGTAATTGGACCTCGAATCGTCCCAATTTGCATGGGCTCGGCATCTGGGGTCTTTTCTATCGTACCAGAGCCTGTTGAAGTTTGTGGGTAATCCAGTCTATATCCCCGGCACGCTCTCTTCGTTCTTCTCAATTCTTACTTTTGGCTCCCAGGCCCCCGTCTGCACAGTCTCTGTAACGCTCACCTGGTATCCACGGGGATGTCAGTCGGCCTGTTCTGACCTCTTACGACCTCGAACCCTGGAGTCTACTCGACTGGAGACTGGGCCTGAAATACAGGATTGGTAGAGTTTAACTCCCTATTGTCTGTGTGCTTGAACCCCTTCTTCCCCCAGGGTCCAACCCTTCCCTTCGATCCACAGCTCACCTTGTTTTCTTGGAAAGTGTGCTCTCCGTCCTGCTTTCAGCGCAGGGGCGCGTTGATTGATGCGGGCTCGTTGCTGCCTGGTTACTTCACTGGCAAGAGTCTGACAGGTAAGTATAATGAGTCTTTTGAACAGTTCTCTAACTTCGTTCCATTCCTTCCTTAGATGATGGCCGGCGTCCGGGGATGGCGACGTGCTGCTGAGATGAGTAGCGCTGAAGGTGAGTGAGAGCGCGATGCACGATGCAACACTTTCGTATTTGTATTGAACTGAGTTCTTTTTCTGTGTCTTTTAGGTGCCGCAACGTTTTCAGCGTGGATGCCGGTTATGAAGAAGAAATGCGGTGAGTAAGCGCGCTACCCACTAAACACAGTTCTCAAGCTGAGTGGGAGGAATTAAGAAAGAAAATGTTAAGCGTCTTCGAGAACGCAGCCTCGACCCCCTCGAAGACAGCTGAGGGTGATACCCCGGGTGAAAAACCCAAAAAATCAAAATGCCGCGAGTCGCAGCACCCGGCGAAACATTCCACCCGAGAGCGCCATGAGCCATCGGGTAAGAAGGCACCATCTTCGACGCCGTCGTCTAAGATTCCTTCGACGCACGGATCGGCGCCATCGACGCTGTTGAAGGGTTCCTCGACGCATCGGTCGATCGACTCGACGCCATCGTCGACGCTGATGAAAGAGAGGACCAAGGCTACTCCACAGCCAACGGTGATTCCAAGGGCCTCCGGCACGACGCCGAGACCGTCGTCGATGCCCTCGAGTAGGATCCCGATCCTCTCGAGTTCTTCGAGACCCCTACAGTTTTTTCGGCGCCTTCGAAGCCTGTTACATCGGCATCGACGTTTTCTCACCCAATAACGACGAGTTTGGCTCCTTCTGCCTTAGAGATGGGTTTTACACCATTTCAGAGGTCAGAGTACCCTGGACTATCTTCAATTTATGAAGAAGGGGAAGATTCTGACCAGGAAACATCGGGTTACAGAGGACCACACTGCCTATTTCAGAGGATTTCACCTCTGAGGAAAGAAGGCTGAAGGACCTACAGGAGTCACTACATAAGGCAAGTGGGCTGGACACTTCCCCAGAAGTGGAATTTGTTAAGCCAGACCCAGGGGAACATGCCGAAACACCCTATAGAACCCTGATGGCAAGAATTATTGAATTTATGGGTTGGTCTGCGCCTTCACCTGTTTTTCAACAGGATGACCTAACAGATATATTAGACAAAGGCCCACAGGAGGACCCGGTGGTCCCCTTCCATGCAGCCTTACAAAGGAAAATTGCATCTAACTGGGGAAACTCCTGAAGTTATCCCTGCGGTCAATAAAAGATTGTCAGCCAAGTATAGGGTAGCGGCTGCTGACCCTGAATACTTATCAAAACACCAGACCCCAGAGAGCCTGGTGGTTCAAGCGGCAACTTCATCTAGCAGTAGGACCGCTTACCCTACTGTCCCACAGGATAGAGATGACAAGAGGTACAACTCTATGGCGAAGAAAGTCTTCTCTGTAGTATGCTGTTGAAGTCCACCAACGCCACCTGTACGCTCGCCAGGTTCAGTCACACACTATGGGAGTGTGCTTCATCAGCGGCTGACTGCATACCCGAAGGAGAGGAAAAGGAAGCCTTCCTTAACATTATAAAAGATGGCAAAAATGCCATGTGCGAATCACTTCAAACTGGCATCGATTCCGCTGACAGTATCAGCAGGGCCATGGCGGCAAGTACAACAATCCGCAGGCATGTGTGGTTGCGAAAGTCGAGCTTTGCTCCAGATGTACAGGCCAGACTTTTGAATATGCCCTTTGACGGCTCTTCATTATTCGGGAAAAAGGCTGATGACAGTCTGGAAAAGTTACAGACTTCTAAAGCAGCAGCAAAATCTTTAGGAGCTGCTATCCGCCAAACATCTTTTCGCCCCTCAGGAACCTCTGGGAGAGGAAAGTCCTTTCGCTATTATTCCACATTCGGGAAAGGCAGCGGACAGCCGGCTCAAAGAGGCCAAAGGAGATCCACCCGAGGTGGACGGGTCAAAAGTACTAAGACCGCAGCAGGTGCCTCTTTACCCTCGGCATCTGCATCAGCCGCCCCCAAACCACTCTGAGGCCTTCCCACACAATACACATGTAGGGGGCAGGTTAAATCGCCATCTGACGGAATGGCAGGCTATAACGTTGGATGCTTGGGCATTGGAGACAGTTGCCCAAGGTTACTGCCTACCCTTTCTACACATTCCTCAGAGTCATCCACCGGGGAACAGCTCTCTAAAAGTTCCAGATCCGCTCCTCTTGCAGGAAATTATAGACCAGCTAGAGAAAGGTGCCATAGAGCTGGTACCTGTAGCGGACAGGAACAAGGGCTGGTACTCCCCCCTCCCCCCCTACTTTCTCAAACCAAAGGACTGAGGCCCATCCTGGACTTACAAGAATTGAACAAGTTCCTCAGGAAGGACAAGTTCAAGATGGTAACTCTCTCTCAGATCCTTCAGGCCCTCCAGCTCCAGGATTGTCTGGTATCTCTGGCCCTTCAGGATGCTTATTTCCATGTGCCAATCCATCTCAAACACAGGAAATACCTGAGGTTTGCAATTGGCGACTCTCATTATCAATTTCGAGTTCTGCCATTTGGGCTGACCTCCGCCCGAGGGTCTTCACCAAGCTGATGTCGGTAGTGGCGGCGAGTCTAAGGAGGGAAGGGATCCACGTCTACCCCTACCTGGACGATTGGCTGATCAGGGCTGTATCTTCGGAACAGGCCCAGGCACAGCTAGATTATGTCTGCCACTTCCTTCACAGACTGGGCTTCTCCCTCAATTTAAAGAAGTCACAGATGATACCATCACAGAGACTCCAGTTCATTGGAGCGGTCCTGGACACTTCCCTGGGAAAAGCCTCGCCACCAGAGGTGAGGGCTCAAGATATTCTACAGATGGTCACCAAGTTTCAAAATGCCCAATGTCTCCCAGCCTTCGACTTTTTGAGGTTGCTAGGCCTCATGGCATCCTGCATCTTCCTTGTGCCAGAGGCTCGCCTGAGAATGAGATCTCTTCAGTGGGCACTGAAGTCAGTGGTCGCAATTCTCAGGGAGAATGACAGATCTCCTCCAGACAAGGTAGCCCACGACCTGCAATGGTGGGCCCATCCAGAGAACATCTTGAAAGGAGAACTGTTTTGGCAACCATAGCCGGAGATAACAGTAGTCACAGATGCCTCACTCACGGGATGGGGAGCCCATGCCAACGACTTGACCATCAGCGGTCGTTGGTCTCCATCGGAGTCCAGACTACACATCAACCTATTAGAGCTGAGAGCGATCAGACTAGCGCTGAAAGCTTTCCTGCCATCAGTACAGGGGAGAAATGTCCTGATAATGACGGACAACACGGTGGCCATGCACTACCTCAACAAAAGAGGCGTAGGATCACTGCCACTGTGCAGAGAGGCGATGCTGCTCTGGTTTTGGGCAATCCAAGAAGGAATCTCTTATCGGCAGTCCACCTAGCCGGAGAGAAGATCTTGACAGCGGACACTCTGAGCAGGCAGAGCACAGTCTCCCATGAGTGGGAGCTAGCTCAGGAAGTCCTTCTTGAGATCCTCGCCCTTTGGGGAACCCCTCAGGTGGATCTGTTCGCCACAAGCACCAACAGGAAGTGCGATCTGTTCTGTTCAAGGGAATTTCCCCCGAGAGGAGCTCTAGGAGATGCGTTCGTAGTGGACTGGGAGTTTCCACTCCTTTACACGTTACCACCAGTCCCCGTTATTCCTCAAATGATCAGGAGGTTGAGAAGATTCTGGAAAACCATGATCCTAAATGCCCCGGATTGGGCCAGGAGTACGTGGTACCCGGGCCTTCTAGATATGTCCATCTGTCCTCCAATCAGTCTTCCACTCAAAGAGAATCTTCTCTCGCAGAAGGGAGGTCAGATTCTCCATCCAGACGCTAGAACCCTCAACCTTCACGCTTGGCTTCTGAAAGGGTGAGGTACAAGGATTGGGATCTCCCTGATGACGTCATGGAGGTGTTGCTTTCGACCAGAAGACCGGCAACAAAGTCTTTTTACCGCTGTCATTGGAACAAATTTTGCAGCTGGTGTAGGGAAGAGAATATCAACCCTTTTTCATGTGGTACACCAACGATGTTATCGTTTCTACTCTACTTGGCAAACTCAGGCCTTCAAGTTGGCACTGTAAAAGGCTATCTTGCAGCGCTTTCTATCTTCAAGCGCACTGCGGAGGAACCATCGTATTTCAAACTTCCTCTAGTGGTACAATTTCTCAAGGGACTAACTAATGTTTACCCTCCAAAACCATTCCAGGTTCCCTTATGGGACTTAAATTTAGTCTTAAACTTCCTAATGGGCACTCCATTCGAACCACTTCACTCTTGCGCGCTGAGATTTCTCATGCTTAAAACTGTCCTATTGGTAGCATTAACATCTTCTAGGAGGGTGAGCGAGCTACAAGCTCTCTCCTGTAAACCCCCTCATACAATCTTCCGCAAGGACAAAGTTGTCCTACAGGTGAAACCTAATTTCCTCCCAAAGGTGGTTTCTGAATTTCATATTACTCAGAAAATTACCTTACCTTCGTTCTACCCTTCTCCCCATCCGGGGAAAGAGGAGGAAAGGCTACATAGGCTGGATCCAAGGAGAGCTCTCAGCTTTTACATCAGCAGAATGGCTAGGATCCGGCAAGCAGACCAACTGTTTGTAGGATACTCGGGTCACAAGTTGGGACTACCCATAACAAAACAAACCATCTCCAGGTGGATTATTTTGGCCATCCTGGAATGTTACAGACTGGCAGGGAAAGAGCCACCCCAAAATCTCAGGGCTCATTCAACCAGGGGTATCGCAGCCTCTTCGGCTCTCCAAAGAGGGGTACCGGTCCGGGACATAAGTGCGGCTGCCACATGGTCGTCCGCACATACATTCACAAAATTTTACAATCTGGATTCCTCCACTGCTCAAGAGACCAGATTTGGCAAGGCCGTATTACATTCGGTCCATCCCTAAAGGGATACATAACATTCTCACTCCCACCTCCAATTACATGCCACTGCTATGGGAGTCTATCAAAGATAAGGAATACGTCGGCGGACACAATCCCTTCGAAGAACAAGTTACTTCTTACCTGGTAACGTTCTTTCGACGGGATGTTCCTCCGACGTATTCCTTATCGCCCCTCCCACCATCCCCGCAGTGATACTTCCCTTGTGGTTGCAGCTTACGCTCCTTCAAGGTCAATAACCAATTCAGGCATGACTTTTCTTATGCTACAAAACGGAACTGAGCAACGGACGCAGCGCGTGGCTATTTATGGGCATGATGACGTTGGCGCCGATACGGTGGCCGTTGAGGGACATCGACTCGGCGGACGTCGACGCGCAGGGCCCTCTACAGAAAAAATTTCCAAGGCCAGCAAGCTGGAAACGCAAAGATAAGGAATACGTCGGAGGAACATCCTGTCGAAAGAACATTACCAGGTAAGAAGTAACTTGTTGGGCGTGGCTTAAATAGTCTCTGGGTATCCCAGGTGTCTCTGGGCTGAACCATTCCCAAAAGACTAGACTGCACATGCAGTTCTGGGAACCGAAATATGTGGGGGCATCCATCTTGTCCCCATCAATGCACTAAAAGTCCAATCCCCAATGTTATTCTATGGGAGTGAGTGAGTGAGTCTGGTGCCACAAGCGCCAAGTCTGACTCCAAGTGGGTCTTTGGAGGGATGGAGAGGCCCTTGAGGGCCATGTAGGTGATCGTGGCCTGGCTCCAGCCTGTCATCTTGGAGGGCTGGGGACATGAGGGGCAGGAATCATGACGGCCTCGTTTTCGTTCCTTTAAGTTTCTTGCTCCTCTTCATTGGAATGTTCTGCCGCTTTCTCTTCGCTCTATCTCCACTTATTCTCCATTTTGTGGTTCTCTGAAATCTCGTCTACATCAACACCTTTTGAGTGATAGTTTCCTGGATTTTATTGTTTATACGTTTATCTTGTAACCATTCTCTATCTTATGTACAGCGCTTTGTTTTAAGGCGCTTAGTAAAATACAAATAAAATACAAATACATATATGATATGATATGGCATTTATAACGCGCCTATACACAGGTGTTTCAAGGCGCGACGAGGCAGGGAGGGGAGGAACAAGGGGAGACAGACAACGATCCTACTAGGCCAGGTGTCATTCAGATCGCGCAAGTGCAGGGGTGGGGGAGGGGGAAAAGTGCAAGGGGAAGGGGAGGGGGGGACGTGCAGTACAAGGTAAGTGGCGTAAAGTAATACATAAATAGGGCCAGCTGGTGGCAAGTGCAAGGTAAGTGCAGAACAAGTGCTGGAAAGGGGGGGGGGCTGTAGGGATACAGAGACAGTCCCGCAGTGCAGAGGGGATTCCAGGGCATCAGTGCAAGTATAATATGGTATTTATGGTATTTAGGATCCTCCACCTGTGCCACCAGAGCCAGTAGCCTGCCCGGGTGCTGACCCTTCCCATATTGGCAGGCTAACATCTGCCTTTTCAGAAATGTTACTTCTCTATTAGCAGCCGCATGAAAGGTTTCTTGTTCCTTACATAACTGAGCCTGTTTAATCGGCTCAGGAGAGAGATCGAATTCCCTCTTTGTCTTGCGGATCCGAGCTTCGCTAGCAGCAAGCTCAGCTCTGATAGTTTTAAGTAGGCCTGCTTCCTTTGCTATGCATTCCCCACGGATGACGCATTTAAACACCTCTTACAATATTGAGTCAGAAGCCACAGAGCCATTGTTTTCATCAAAGATGGCAGTCATTTCCCCCTGAATGGTCTCTCTAAACACACCATGGGGGTCATTACGACCCAGGCGTTAACCATGGCGCTATTAGCGCCATGGTTGACGCCGGTATTTTACCAATTGCGCCATGGTGGATGGTGGAATTAACGCCCCATTCCAAGGTTGGTGGGGCGATAATTCCCCATTCGCCATTGGTCCTTCCCCATTCCCATTTTTGCCCCCATAGGGCTCAATGGGAATGGGGAAGGCGGTAATTACGTTATCCCAAATTGCGGTACCGTAACTACCTCAAAAGTCCCTTTGCGGGTTCTTTCCTTAACGGCTGGTAAAACCAGCCGTTGAGGTGGGGGACCGCAAAGGGACCTCGTAATTAGGCGGTAAGGGGTTAACGGCGCCGCCACCTTTTACGGCACTGTTAACCCCTTACCGCTTGGGTCGTAATGAGGCCCCATCTGTCAAACTCTCATTCTTAAAAACCCATTGGCCTCTTTGTATCTCTTTACCCGGCATAGCCACTTTTATAGTCGCAGGAACATGATCCGATAACATGTGGGAGAATATTACACTATTTGTGACTCAGCCAGTTCCCTCCTCTGATGCCAAAATGAGTCCAAAAATGTCTATCCCCTCTCGGTGGGGTGATGGTACCTCCAAACATCCCTTAGCACGCAGGTAGTGAAAATATGCTGTAACTTATGTGTCGTTTTTGAGAATGGTCTAGGTGTTGCGGTCATTCTATCTAGGCAAGGGTCCATCACTGCGTTAACATCTTCTGCCAGTGTAATGACCTGGCCTCCTATCACTCTACCAGTGCTCTGCCCTCTGCGTCCTTTACAACTTCCACAATGCGGAAATCTACCATCCCACGAATTGGGATGCACACCCTTATGGAGTAGCTGGAATAGGAGTAGTATCTGACATTAGAGCTTAGAGGGGTAGTTAAGGCCGCAGACATTCCTCTTCATGCTTAACCCATTATTCATTCACTCCCCACTACTATGATACTCTCCAGAGTCTTCACTGACTGAACACTCCGAATCTGGGTAGCAGTTTGACCCCTCCCTACCTCACCTACCACCTCCACAACTCTTATAACTGTGGCCCCCCCGCCCGGGCCCCTGTAATGCATAGGGTTCCTGCCGTCCTAATTAACAGAACTTTAACAAACCGAACTAACGCAAACATCCCCTTAATACCACCCCCACCTGCAACCCTTATTTGCCAGTCAGAACCCCTGTTACCTCCTAACTCCAATCTTGCGCACCAAGGCATGCGGACCGCCTCGAGGCCCAACCACACCTGTGCCTACAGTCCATACATGCCGAGGAAAGGAGCGCCCAAGACCAACTGTACTTTAAACTGGAGTGAGATGGAGTGTTGTGCACCCGGTCATCCAAGATCTTTGTCCCAAGACCTGTCGTGAGTGAGACCATTGACCCGGAGCCGCATGCCACTGTGTCCAGGAATTCGCTTGCTTCCTCTGGAGTTTGAAAAAACAAAACTTTCCCCTTATGTTCAACACAGAGCCTTGTGGGAAATGGCAAGGCATTTTCGTACAGGCTCACTCTCTTTTCTTAACGTTGAAGTTTCTTTGGGACACTTAAATCTTAGAAGTCAGGAAAAATCTGGATTTGATCGCCCCTAAAGGTGAGGGTGCACAGCTCCCTGGAGTGGCGCAGGGCAATCTCTGTCCCTATAATTAAGAAGTCTGTAGATGATCCGTCTAGGTGCAGGGCACTGGTAATCTTCCTCCAGGTATACAGTGCGCATGTTTCACCACGAACGCCGAAGAAAAGCCATACCGACCCAGGACGTCATGCAGGGGCTTTCTGCCAGATGCTCCATGGGGCCCTTGTCAGCGGTCTCCAGGACCCAACTATCCTCAGTTATTTCGGCGAGATCGTGACTCCAGGTCCGTTTTGTCTCTCAGTTCACTCCTTCATTTGAGACACTTCCATGGAGGTGGAAATGCGGGTTTGAGCACTGTCCCGTCAGTCCCCATGCTTATTCAACCTAACCTGCATGTGGTCTGCCTTGCAGGCTAAGGTGTCCAGCTTACCGTCCAAAGAGTTTGCGTTAACCTGACTTTAACGTCTTGTTGTGCCTCCGGGGGCCTTGTGTTGTGGCTCCTCCGCCCCTGTATTATCCTCACCACCTCACGCAGATTGTTCAGATTGAGAGGGGATGGAATATTGCAGCTTGTGGTGTTTGTCTGTTTTGCCCATCGTGGACTGCAAAGGGGCGAGATCGGTTTAAATCACTCCTTCTACAAGACTGGATACCCGCAGCGCTCACTCCACCAAATTCACCCACCAACCCAGTGCTCCCACCGCCAGGGCCTCACTCCAAGTAGGTGCGCCATAATCTCCTTTCTCACCACCAATGAAGCAGATTCTCAGCTTTAAGTAGGCAAATACTCAGCTGTTCATTGGGGGTTTGGGGAGGAGTCTCGTCTCTAGATATTTCTCACCAAGATCGGGAGGGACCCTCGACTGTATGTAACGTTATGCACCCCCACCTATCCTAGTGCAAGGCTGCTCTCTGAGGGGTTTCTGGCCTGGTGAGGTACACCACAATACGGACGTAGTCACCCGGTTTCAGTACTCCCACCCCACTGCTTACAGCTCTTTCGGTGGGGCACGGGCAGGCAGCTTGTCCCAGTACTGCCCACCACAGCCGAGCTATCTTCGGGCACCCACCGGGTTCACTCGCACCTCCCGCTTGCACCCGTATCTGGTATCTCTGGCAGCGTCTCTCCTTACTACTTCTCACTGCGCTGCTATGCCCGCTGCTCTAATTAGAACTGCAGTTGGTCCCTTACGAGCAGTTGCCGGCACTCCCTGGAGCAGAATCCACCACCTCACGACTTCTCCGATCCTCTTGGGCCGAGGCCCTGCAGCGCCACTTCAGACCGCGCCTCTCTCGCGCCAGTTCGTTCCACCAAATTATATCTGATTTAAGTTGCTGCGGGTCCTAATATTGTCGCCACTAGTTGCTCGGGACAGTTAGCACACACCGGGTCTCAGAATTGCAGAGCTTTAACTCCTTAAGTGCAGGATGGTGACTGGATTACTGCGGCCAAGCCGGGAGCTCAAGCAATGCGGCCGTCTTGAGTGGGCCTCGAGGGCCCTCAGGTTACCAAAGCATTGGGTTGCTGTAGAGCATGTAGAGGAGTTTTATATTTATAATACATGCTGCTGTATCGGGGGTCACCTGGCCACGCCTCCCCGACCATATACTTTTTACTGCAAGGTTTCGTGCAAATTTGTCAAACAGTGCCAAAGTTATAAGCCACTCAAAAACTGCTCTTGTTATGGGTTGGCTCGGGAGGATAGCTCAGGGGCAACGTGCTTGCCTTGGAAGCAAGACGTCATGGAGCAACACTGGTTCGATTCTATGGGTCCGCGCTTAGAAACCTCTGGCTATTAAGCACGTTTATAAATAACCTATCACATCATATATCATATCATATCATAACTTAACATTGACATATATGCTTTGTTTATTTTGACAGAACTAAAGTTCTGTAAAAGGAATAAAGGATCAACTTCTCGGAGTGTAATCCAAAAGTACTTGATAATTGACTCGAGCCTAAAATACCTAATTTGGGTTTGACTTATGTATTATCAGTGGGACACTTTGTCATGGGAGCAGTACATGGCGAGGGAAGCAAATTGCAATACCAGGGAGGAATGGGAGGGCAGACAATTTGGCAGCAAGGTATCTATAGACAAAAAGGGGTTGAAAAAAAGGTTCGGGAAGCAGATTGCTCATTATCAGGTTAGTTTAGCTTAGATAAGGAGTGGAGGGGGTATGGACTTGGGTGATGAGGAGGAGCCATTCCTTGAAGAGGATGAGTGTTGAGCTTCTTCCAGTAATTCAGAAGCGTGGGGGAGAGTGTTGTATTTTGAAGCTTTAAGGACCTGCAACGCGCACCTACTTGTGGATTATTATTCATGATGTGCAAAAGAAGATTTGAAATTGTACAAAAGTAAACTGTTTTTATAAGCCAGCTAATAAGCCTGTAAAATTTGGTCTCCGCTCTCGCATCTCTTCCACTCAGATGGCCTAGATGAAATGAACGAAGCCATTGGCACAAGAGTATGGGAAGGAAAACCTTACCACAGAAGAAAGTATGATACTAGACAGTTAGATTATTTGTTCAGGTTCACAGTATCATCCGCTAATGAAGATGGGGTATGAGCCTCAACCCTTATAGTTCCCAGTCTCGAATGTAGGCGCTTTATCGCCTCAACTGAATGACTTAGTGCTCGTCATTGCGTTTGGCTGACAATTTTTTTCAACCCTTGTTTTGAAGAAACCAGCTCTAGACAATCAACACACTGATGCTATGTTTGCTTTTATAATTAGAGGTGACTATTGGTGTGTTTTCTGAAGCACAAGTTTGTGTTGCTATCAACAAAGGGTACGTGCACGCAGGTTCATCAACCTCGGAGATGAAAGTCTGAGTTGGCAGAGGCAGAAATTGGCTCAGTGCACCATCGCATGAATATATACCTTTGCAACAAATGCTTAACACAGTGAGCGATATACATTACAAGAGTGGTAGAAGTGTATTTATATGCATTTCAACTTTAGTTATTGCACACAATATATTCACCACAGAAAGGTGTATACGCTGCACGACTTGTGCTGTAGTGAAAGAACATACCATATATATAAGGAGTCGAAACAGGTCGCACTACAGGCTGAATTGATCAAATTGGCATGCATTTCTCGACAGTAGGCGAGCAGCGCTCGAAATTTAGTGCCTCACCAGTGCAGTAAACAATTTCGTGACATGTTGGTTTTTTGTAAAATAAAAAGTGGGTCACTTGTTTGAAACGGTCATCCAAGTGGGGTCCCTGGGAACATGCCCTTGTTTCCCTCACACAACCGTCATTGTCCCATCCTAAATCCACAACTGTTGCTGCCCTGCACTGTTAAGGAATGCAGGACATAACATTCGCCTTGCACAAGAAAACAGATCACGTTAGAGTGAGTCACTCTCTGAGCTATCGTCTTTGCACTCACTTATCTGTAATATGCATTAAAATGTACGTGATCGATATTACAGAGCAGTCTGTGAAAATACTACACAATTTGGGGTTATGGAATACACACAAACGTTAATTTTTACAGTGTTCTCAGTAGGAATTGGTTGTTCAAATGGGCCTTTAATTGTGACTCTTAGTAAAGCATAATCTAAAGACCACACAAGATGTCCACTGAAATCCACTACTATGTTGGGTGAGAATGGCAGCAGGATGTCATTTTTGTGGATGTTTTGTGGCACTTTTTCAGCACCTGGTCTATATCCAGTTTAAATGCCATGGCCTTCCGTTGGCATGACTGTTTATACATGGTCGTGCACAAATTCAAAATTCCTTATTTGTATAAATTGGCTTGGTAATCCACTATTGTCTTTTTGTGAAGACCAATCTGTAATGCAGTTTTCTGCTACCATCCTGCCCCAATTCAAGAGTACAAATTCATGCATGCTCCATACAAATACAAGTAACGGTGGACCAAAACTGCTGAGCACGACCCCACCTCCTTCCCACTGAGGCTGAAATGCATTCTTTTAGGCTGGTATTGGAGGTATTCGACAACATGCCTCTCAAAGTTCATGTGTAACAAAATTTCAGAAATGTCTTTCAAATTTATCGTCACGATTTACCACAAACCATCTTCACAGGGGCTGTATGAGGCAGTGACAAAGGCACCAGGTATTTTATTCCTCCTCTCCTGTTTCTAGGTCACTGACGGATGTACACAGGCATGATGGTGTCTTTGTGTACCCTTTGCATGTTTACTGGCAGTATGCTGCAGTATTGATTGGCACTTTTCAACCACTATTTGTTCTGATTAATCAAAATTGGGAAAACTCTACCAGAGATGATTACTTTGGACTGTGATCCATTTCCTATATCTTCACAACTTGCCCCCGCCAGCAGCATGGATTTCTTTGCCACTTACTTGGGCATATGTCAAACGTCGAATTGATGCCTAAACTGTGGGAACCTCTCGCCATGCTCGCAAGTTTCGGCGTTTACCAGTTCAACTTCTAAACTGCTGGATTGAAGTAGTCCAATCAATTTTGATAAAATCATGCTTTTCTATTCCAACACTGAAAGTACATGCTATAATTTAGTATTTTTCTTGTGCGCAAATACTGGATTTGATGAGTGCAATATTGTGTACTAATTCCTAGGCTCTCGCACTGACCATTACCAGCCAAACCAAGCATTTTTCCTACGAGTGCTTTGTTCAGTGTTTCCTGTTATTGTCGCTATGCTTCATCTGAGAGGTATTTACTGTTATTCGAAGTCGACCCAATGTAGACATTTTGGTAAAGAACAAATCGCCAAATAAAAGTGCACATTAACTATGCAGATTGACCACTACAACGTTTGCAAAGAAAGCCTGAAGGGGAACAAAGACAGTAATTTTGGTCTTCACAGGTACCTTGCATTTTCTATTTGATTCCAATTGCCACTTAAAGTTCCGGAAGCCGCTCAAGACCTTCCTTTTCTCCTCTGCGTTTTCTGAGTTTTCTCTCTCTCTCTCTCTCTCTCTCTCTCCCCCCCCCCCTACCTGTCTCCTCTGCCGACTGGTTGCTTCGTTACCCTCAGTCTACTGGATACCAGGTTCCTCCATGATCAGTCTCCCCTGCACTGCCTCAGGGCCTTACGTGCAATTAGGGGCTGTTATAGTTACACAGTCCCCTGCCTCCTTGCACTTACCCAGAACCATGCTGCCCTGCCTGCACCCCTCTTTCCTCTCCCATGCACTCCCCCTCCTTCCTTCCACCTGCACTTGGTCATCGCACTTACACGATCTGATTGACACAAGGCCTAGTAAGATTGTATGTCTTGTCATCCCTCTTTCTCCCCTTCCCTTGTCTTGCTGCGCCTAGAAACACTTGTGTACATAACTGCCATTTCTAATGCGTGTTAATCTGCTTAGAATCACATGCTGTGCATATAGTCCGACATCTAGTGGTAACTGCGGAGTAGTGCATCTTATCTTTCGAGGATCAAAAGGGCACAGCGACATGGGCGTGCCTGTAACACTTTCTCTAACGTGACGTGTAGTGTACCCAAAATCCCTCACCTGTTGAGGTCCCCCTGATTGTTTTTTTCCGCCCAGCTAGCTGGTCGCCTTGTGCGAAGTTCTTCCAATAAATTGCAATATTGTTATATTTCCCTAACTCGGGTCGTTTTCTGTCAGTCCCCCCACCCCCACTCCTTTCAACGGTTGATTCCGGTACCTCTGCTGAAGACTGCTGAGAACTGAATTTCGACGTCTGTGGCTCCGGTCAGCGCTGCCGACCATGTGGCCGGGCCTTCTGGCCAGCCTAGACAGTAGGGAGAGTGGGGTCTGTGTGTGTCATTCTTTCGAGAATGTCTTTCGTTCTCCCTTCTTTGTTCCCTTGGTTTTGTCGTCACAATTGAGATCCTGAGCCATGGACAGGACACCCTTTTAGATTTTGTCCTTCCTGTAAGGCAAAATTCCCATGGAAAGACCAGCATTGTCGGTGCAATAAGTGTCTTCCCCCTCGATCACTACGAGGCGTCCTATGAGGCCTGTAAGCTCCTACGTCCGAAGTCTATAAAGGAGCGTCGCTTAAAGCGGTGGGCGGCCTACGGTATGCCGCGGGCTGAGAGTAACTCCCCTGCCGCCACAGCCGCTGAGTATGACGAGGACATAAGTGACGACCAAGGCTCCACTTTGGATGCCTATTGACTATACGCAGGAGCATTCACGCTCCAAGCCGTCCGTCCCCGGCCCAGACAGGCGTGACGAGTCCCACTATGGGGAATATACATCCCGGTGACAGGGACGCACACGATACCCATACAAAGGACACAACCCAAGGTTCTATTCGACGGTTCAGTCAAAGCGCTCCAAGACGCCAACGGGTACGTCTGCCAGTTCGGGGGTACCCGCCGATTCCCTTGATCGGCAGCTCTCCCCGCAACTGCATCCGCGGCATGCGTCCGGGCAGTCAGAGTAAGGGTGCCAACACCAAAAGCCATGTGGCCGTTAAAATGCCTCGAGTGCGTTGACGCTGCACCAGGATCCGTTTGTGCAGAAATCCACTGCGCAACCGCTTACACAGTCCGTACACCTTCCTGTGATGCTGAGCATCAATGATAGTATCGCGAAGATCGTTTAGGCGGTGAAACACAAAGAACAGGCTAAGAACGCATCGAAAGACATGTTGAAAAGCCAGGAAGGACTCCGAGAGCCTTGGATCTTTATCTCTAGGTGAGAAATCTCGATGTTCTAGGGACGAAGATCATCTGGAGGAGCCTTTCCTTTTCTGTGCCCCTCTGGTTCCTCATCATGGACCCGAGGCAAGTTTGAGGGGTGCATGAACAGACTAGGAAAGTTTGAACTTTATGAAAGGTTTGCTCCACAAAGGCCTCGTGAAGAGAGCACTTATGCGCCTGTGGCGAAATTTCAGAGGACTTTTAATCCACATTATGATGAATTCCATGTTGATTCATATGCACATGATGATGCCCCCTTTGGTGATCCTGCTGATGTTCCTTCTGATCCCAATCAGGGATGGGATGACAACCATCCAGTTGATAATCAACCTTGGGCGTCCTCTACCCCCTACTCCAGAACCCGACAACTTGTGTATGGACTCCCCTCCCTCCCCACCAGTCCGTCAGGCATCCCCTGTTGACGACCAGATGGCGTTTAACGCTATCTTAAAGAAGGTGGCTGAACACTTCCAAATTGCCACACAGGAGGCAGTGCCAGATTCAGACTTTGTTGAGGACATCCTAAAAGAAAAGCCTCCAGCCAGCCAGGCTATCCTATTATTAAATTCAATAAAAAGTCGCCTTGCGCCTTCATTGTTAACACCCGCTCAGACCAGGGCTGTTGATCCACGAGTGGAAAAGCTGTTTCACCCTTTCCCCTACTGACCCCCTTTACATTAGGGGGCATGCCACTCCGGATTTGTTAGTGGTGACAATGGGGCAGAGGGCAGTTGTCCCCTTGTCCACAAGCGAGGCACCGCCTGATAAAGATGTAAAAAGCTTTACACACTGGGAAAAAGGGTTACAACTAATGCAGCATACTCCACACGCATAGCCAACAATACCACACTGTTGGCTAGCTACTCAGATGTTCAGTGGAAACTACTGAAGGAGGGCCTTCAAGAGGTCCCTGAACTTGCGCATGCTCACTTACTTGCAATTGTATCTGAAGGCAAACGGGTGAACCACAACATTCTAAAGAATACTTTGGATGTTGCTGAAACAGCGGGAAGGACTTTAGCCCAAGGCACCCTATTAAAACGACACGCCTGGTTGAAGAACCCCGGTTTCAAGTCAGAAACCCAGGCATCTTTAATAAACAAGCCAATGGAGGAAGGCAACTTGTTCCACAAGGCTGTTGACGAAGCGCTGGAGACAGCAAAAAAGGAACACGAGACTCTGAAAAGTTGGAGCCAAATTACTCCGAGGCCTTTTCAGCAGAAAGGTGGAGGTTCTAGTCGCTCCTTTCGTGGCCAGTCCTACTCTCTCTCCACTCACAACCAGTAAAAATCTGGAAACAATTGCTCCTCAGGTCAGGGATCTACTTCCACTTCCACGTACCCACCTAGGGGGCAACGCTATGGAAAAGGAAGGGGGCGTGATTCCACCCCCAGAGGCTCCCCGGCCTCTACTCAAAAATGACTTCCGGGTCCCCTCCCATGCCTCCCCGGTCGGGGGACGTTTAACATCATTCCTGCAAACATGGGAGGGGATTACATCAGATCAGTGGGTGCTCAAGACCATCGCCCACGTGTTCTGCATCGAGTTGAGCCGACCACCTCGATACAGACCTCCTGAGATAGACGCCTGACATCAGAACACCTCCGTATCCTCCTACAAGAGATCGAGTTCCTATCAAAGTCGTCCCTCTTCTACAGGTAAACAAGGGTATTTATTCAGTGTACTTCCTTGTACCCAAAAAGGATCTCACCATGTGTCCTGTGCTAGACTTGCGCCCAGCGAACTAATTTGTCAAACCTCAGAAGTTTTGTATGGTCACACTGCAAGAAGTAATTCCTCTGCTGACGCAGGGGGAATACATGGCAACATTGGATATGAAAGATGCATACTTTAATATTTCAATGTTGCCGGCACACAGAAAATACCCAAGGTTCATGATGGAGAATAAACACTATCAGTTCAAAGTTCTTCCGTTTGGCATTGCCTCATCCACAAGGGTATTTTCAAAGGTATTGGCAGTGTCAGCAGCACATCTGCGCAGGCAAGCCGTTCCAGTTTATCTTTACCTCGACGACTGGCTCATAACAGGGGACTCCTACGGAACATGCCTTTCAAATACTCAAAAGACGATAGACCTCTTATTCAGTCTGGGATGTGCCATAAACGAGAAGAAATCCAGCCTAGACCCTAGTCAAGTCGAGCAGTTTCTGGGTGCTCTGATTCGGACAGAACACGGCCTTGTCTTCATCTCCGAGAGGGTTCAAAACATGCTGTTTCAGATATTTCAGATGTTTCAGGGGGTATGGCGCTTCAGGCGGCCAACTCCGTATGTGCCTTGTCTCGTTAGTCTATGCACAGCATGTGATTTTAAGCAGATTTACAAGCAGACATCAATGCGCCGTCCCCGAGGACCTCCTCCGATGGCCGACGTCATCCGATGAGATAAGTAGGACGCACGACGCCCGTAGCCTCAGTTCCGTTTTTTCTGCGAATGTGTTCGCTTTGTGAATCTCGGTACGCCTCGACTCTTTGGAGTTTGCTGTATTCTTCTCGGGTTCGTTGAACCTGTTTGGTTTTTGTGAAAACCTGTTCGTGACGATGTCTACTTTGTCTTCAACCCCGCGTCCGGGCTTCAAGAAATGCGGGGACTGTGGGTCCAAGATGTCAGTCACGGACTCACACGACGCCTGCCTCTGGTGCCTCGGGGAGGCCCACGATACGGACGACTGTGTCGACTGCCAGTCGCTCACGGCCAAGGCCTTGCGGGAGCGCAAAAAGAAGCTGTCGGTAGGTCGGGTGTCTAAGCCCCGGAAGTCGAGGTCTACGGGGCTTTCGACAGATGACTCAAGAGGCAACTCTCTGCGTCATCATCGGAAGTCCAGTGGGTCTCCTTCCAGGAGTCTGTCTCGCCACTCCTCCGCCTCTTAGAGGCATTCGGCCGCCTTCCCCGTCCTCTTCCGAGGACTCCGCCCGTCGGAGGGTCGCTTATCCCACCATGCAAGCGACACCGGTGGAATGGGCTTCCTTCAGGAAGCAGATGTTAGCGATTCTTGAATCGCAGGGCACCGGTCTGTCCGCGCCTCTGAGTGGGGTCGGTCGGCACCGGTCGAGAGACACTGCTCGTACGCCTTCGGGCTCGGGTGGTCGGCACGGCTCGCGGGAAAGGTCCTCCTCGGACAAGGGTATCTGTTCTCGCCATGCCCGTTCCAGGTCCCGGTCCTCGACGTGCTCGAGACCGCGTGATCCTGTGCTGTCTTCGAGGAAGACGTCGACGCCTGTGGCGCCGAGGTCAACGACGATTTCTCTCGAGGCTCCGCCTCCGAGGGGGTCGTCGACGCTTTCGGCGCCTAGGTCGTCGAGAGACATGCTCGGAGCTCCGGCTTCGAGGCATGTGTCGACGCCGGCGGCGCTGCAGCTGACGTCGACGCCGACTCGTTCGGCGCCCTCGACACCTTTCGAGGCGGTGGTGTCAGAGGGGCCCCGTGGTACGGAGTTAGCCCCTAGAAAGGCTCTGGCTAAGGTCAGGCATAGCTTTGGTCCCCAGGTGTCTTCCTCTCACCACCTGGAGTACATTTCAGAGGGTGGTGAAGGCTTGGTTCCGGTTACGGTGCCAGATGAGCTTCTCAAGGGCAAAAGCCAGTTTGATGACCTGAGGCAGTCACTGCATGATGCCAGTGGACTGGACACACCTCCAGAGGTGGAGTTTTGTAGGCCGTAGCCTGGCACTCATGCCGATTCTTCGTACCGGCGCCTTATGTCTCGGGTCACCGAGTACTTGGGATGGTCGGCTCCCCCAGGGGAGTTTGTTCAGGATGATCTCACGGACATCCTTGATCTTGGTCCCCCCCACTGACCCGGTACTGCCATTTCATATGGCTCGGCAGAGAAGGGTGGCGACGGCTTGGACTGCTCCGGAGAGTCTCCCGGCAGTGGGCAAATTTTTGTCGCAAAAATACCGTCCAGCCA
This sequence comes from Ambystoma mexicanum, assembly GCF_040938575.1. Classification (NCBI taxonomy): domain Eukaryota; kingdom Metazoa; phylum Chordata; class Amphibia; order Caudata; family Ambystomatidae; genus Ambystoma; species Ambystoma mexicanum. The sequence continues at coordinate 541,793,359 of NC_090928.1, read as the reverse complement.
GTAGCGACCCCTGCTACTTGTCCAGGCACCCCACTCCGGAGAGTTTGGTGGTGCAGGCGACTACAGCCCCGGCAAAGCAGGCGTCGTACCCTACCATCCCTCCGGATAGGGACGACAAATGTTTTTTCAGGGGGGTATGGCGCTTCAGGCGGCCAACTCCGTATGTGCCTTGTCTCGTTTCACACGCACTCTGTGGAACTGTGTTGCTTTAGTGGCTGAACATATTCCCGAAGGGGACGAACGGGATGGTTTCCTTGCTGTGGTTCAGGATGGCAAGGATGCCATGTGTGAGGCCGTTCAGTCGGGTTTGGACATGGCAGACTGTGTCAGCCGATCCGTGGCGTCGAGCATCGTAATACGCAGATTTGCGTGGTTGTGGAAGACTGGGTTCGCTTCTGATGTGCAGTCCCGGCTCCTCAACATGCCCTTTGACGGTGAACATCTTTTTGGCAGCAAGGCTGACGAGAGCCTTGAGAGGTTGCAGACCTCCAAAGCTGCAGCAAAGTCGTTGGGCGCTGCAGTTCGACAACCTCCACCTTTTCGTCCTAGGGGACAACAATGGAGGGGAGGTTCCTTTCGCTATTACTCGTCCTTCAGTAAAGCGAGAGGAGCTATCAGTCAGAGGCCACCGTAAGAGTGCCAGAGGTGGAAAACTGGGTACTCGAGGTGCCAAGGCCGCACGGGCAGTTGCCTCTTTGCCCTCAGGCAACGCCGCAGCCGCTACCACTCAGTCATGAGGCCAGGTCCCATGGTTCGCCGGTTGGGGGAAGGCTGGCGCAGTATCTTGTAAAGTGGCGTGCCATTACTTCAGATTTGTGGGTTCTGGAGATCATAATCCACGGCTACTGTCTTCCCTTTCGACAGAGGCCTCACGACAATCTTTGAAGAGTCCGGATCCGCTCCTTGCGCCGGAAATTCAAGCCCTGCTGGAGAAAGGCGCCATAGAACTGGTGCCTGTAGCGGAGAGGAACAAGGGATGGTATTCCCCTTATTTTTTGATTTCCAAGAAAGACAGGGGATTGAGACCCATCATGGACGCGGTTTGAACAAACTCCTCAGGAAGGACAAGTTCAAGATGGTTACTCTCTCTCAAATCCTCCAGGCCCTTCAACTTCAGGACTGGTTGGTGTCTCTCGACTTCAAGGACACTTACTTCCATGTGCCGATCCATCCCAAGCACAAGAAGTACCTGAGGTTCGCGGTTGGTGACTCGCACTTTCAGTTTCAGGTCCTGCCGTTCGGATTGACCTCCGCCCTGAGGGTTTTCACCAAGCTCATGGTGGTGGTGTCAGCGCATCTCAGGAAAGTGGGGATTCACGTCTACCCCTACCTGGACGATTGGTTGATCAGGGGGAGCTCTCCCGAGCAAGTCCTGGATCATCTGTCCGTCATCTGCCACTCCCTTCACAAGCTGGGCTTCTCCCTCAATTTAAAGAAGTCCCATTTGACGCCAACACAGCGGCTCCAGTACATCGGAGCAGTGCTTGACACATCCCCGGGGCAGTGTTTTCTTCCCCGGTGAGGGCTCTTCACATTCAGTAGATGGTGCACAAGTTTCAACTTGCCCAGAATCTCCCAGTTCTTGAGACTGCTCGGCCTCATGGCATCCTGCATTCTTCTGGTGCCAAGAGGCTCATCTGCGGATGAGATCTTTGCAGTGGGTACTCAAGCTCCAGTGGTCTCAGTCCTCCGGCAGGCTGTCGGACCCTGTTCAGGTGCCGCCCTCTGTCGCCCAGGACCTTCTGTGGTGGGCCGTCGAAGACAATCTGATGAAGGGGGCCCCATTTTGGCTGCCCTGGCCAGAGGTGACGATCGTGACGGACGCATCCCTCATGGGATGGGGAGCTCATGCCAACGAGTTGAGTCAGCGGTCGTTGGTCTCCGTCAGAGTCCAGACTCCATATCAATCTCTTGGAGCTGAGCGTCATCAGGCTTGCCCTGAAGGCTTCTCTGCCGACTGTTCGAGGAAAGAGTTTCCTGATTCTAACGGACAACACGGTGGCCATGCACTACCTCAACAAAAAGCGGGGGGCAGGGTCACTTCCTCTGTGCAGGGAGGCGATGCAGCGCGAGTTCTGGGCCATCCAGCAGGAAGTTTCGTCTCGGCTGTTCATCTGGCCGGAGACGACAATGAGACGGCGGATGCTCTGAGCAGGCAGAGCACGATCTCTCACGAGTGGGAGCTGGCTCAGGAGATTCTCCTGGAGATCTTCGCCCTTTGGGGGACCCCTCAAGTGGATCTCTTCGCCTCCAGTGTCAACTGGAAGTGCGAGAGGTTCTGCTCGGGGAATTTCCTCCAAAAGGAGCCTTAGGAGACAAGTTTGTGGTGGAGTGGTCATTCCCACTGCTGTACGCGTTTCCTCCAGTCCCCGTCATCCCGCAAGTACTGCAGAGGTTACAGAGGTTTGGTTTCCGGATGATCCTCATTGCTCCGGCGTGGGCCCGGAGGACGTGGTACCCGGACCTTCTCGACTTGTCCATCTGCCCTCCACGTCGTCTTCCCTACCGAGACGATCTGCTCTCACGGGAGGGGGGTCAGGTTCTCCATCCAGAGGTCAGATCCCTCAACCTTCACGCTTGGCTTCTGAAAGGTTGAGGTATAAGGATTGGGACCTCCCTGAAGACGTGATGGAGGTGTTGCTCTCGGCCAGGCAGCCGGCAACAAAATCTCTGTACCGTTGCCGTTGGAAAAAGTTCTGCGACTGGTGCAGAGTTAAGAATGTGGATCCTTTTGAGTGTGACATTCCCATGGTTCTGTCTTTTTTGCTTTCCTTGGCCCACAGGATTTAAGTGGGGACCATTAAAGGTTACCTGGCGGCGCTGTCCATATTTAAGCGCTTGTCTGAAGAATGTTCCTATTTTAAGATTCCTTTAATTTCTCAGTTTTTGAAAGGGCTCACTAATGTGTTCCCTCCGTCACCTTTTCTGGTGCCCGGTTGGGATTTGAACCTTGTTCTTAAGTTGCTTATGGTTGCTCCGTTTGAGCCTTTGCATTCTTGCCCTTTGAGACTGTTAACTCTGAAAACTGTGTTTTTGGTTGCAGTTACTTCTGCTCGCAGAGTGAGTGAGTTACAGGCACTTTCAGTTAAGCCACCCTTCACTGTTTTTCATAAGGACAGGGTTGTCCTTAGAGTTCGTCCTTCCTTTCTTCCGAAGGTGGTTTTGGAATTTCATTTGAGCCAGAAGGTTGTTCTTCCGGCGTTCTATCCTCCTCCACATCCTGGTAAGGAAGAGGAGAGGCTCCATAGGGTTGATCCTAGGAGAGCGTTGAGCTTTTATATTTCACGCATGTCCTGGGTCAGAGTGGACGATCAACTCTTCATTGATTACACTGGAAAGCGTTTGGGACAAGCTGTGACGAAACAGACTTTTATCTCGTTGGATTATTTTAGCTATCTCCGAGTGTTACCGCTTGGCGTGTAAGGACCCTACGGCTGGCTTGCGGGCCCATTCTACCAGGGGAGTGGCTGCGTCTACTGCCCTGCAGAGGTGTGTTCCTATTAGTCACATCTGTGATGCAGCCACCTGGGCTTCAGTACGTACTTTTGTACGTCACTACTCCCTCGATTCCATCCGAGGGCAGGATCTGGCCTTTGGAAAGGCAGTCCTTTATTCCGCAATTTGATTGGGCATGCTAAATTTGTGTTCTAAATTCTTTTACCACTGCCTTGCTTGGTACTGCTTTGGTAGTCTGTCATAGATATGGAATACGTCGGAGGACCCAATCCTCTCGAAGAACAAGTTACTTTCTTACCTGGTAATGTTCTGTCGATGGCATGGTCCGACGACGTATTCCATATCGCTCCCTCCCTACCTTCCCCGCTGCAGAATTTCTTTTGCGATTGCAGCTTGCGTTCCGCAAGGCCTTGTGTGTCTGACTGGCAGAAAGCTGGTGTCACACGTTCTGGGGGAAAAAACAACTGAGGCTACTGGCGTTGTGCGTCCTACTTATCACATCGGGTGACGTCGGCCGTCTGAGGAGGTCCTCGGGGACGGCGCATCGACGCAGGACGCAGACGCCAAAGATTTTCCAAAGCAGCAAAGCTGTGGACATTACCTGTCATAGATATGGAATACGTCGTCGGACCATCCCATCGGAAGAACCGTTACCAGGTAAGAAAGTAACTTGTTCTTCTGATGATTGTATCTGCTTAGATTCACATGCTTCCACTGTTTCTCCCCGCGCGGATGGAAGGAACATGGACATCTTACTACTTTTTCTCTTTTCTGTACTCGCTCAAGATAGTCATAAGGCTCGCTCATGGTTGAAAAAAATACAATCGAATGGACCTCGACGCGTGAGGGATTTTGGGTACACTACATGTCACGTTTGGGATAGTGTAACAAGCATGTCCATATCAACGTAGCCTTTCGATCCTCGAAAGACGAGATGCAATACTCTGCGGTTAGCACTAGATGTGCACAACATGTGAATCTAAGCAGATACAATAATCAGAAATGCTATTACGGTAAGTAATGCATGTCGTATCGTATATCATAAATGTTTTTGAAAATATATTCAGTTGGTTGTCACAAAGTTTACGGTCGGTTGATGTGGTGCATTTCAACATTTTTTTAAATATCCACCAGTCAAAAAATGTATATTTAGGTTTCCATAAGACGTCCTCATTTGGCAATTCGCTTTCTTCTGCATCAAACTTGCTAGTACTTTCTTCTAAACTGGACATACTGTAATCTGGATCAAGTTTTTCATTATCTGAAATCTATTCAAGTTCGTAAAAGCAATATTTCTGGTGCAAGTCATGTAATTGGTGCAATTTTCCAATATCCAAGATCAACATCAAAGACGGGCTTTAGTGAGGTAGATTTGGAAAGCAATTGATATTGAATTCTTTTTTCCTAACCTTTATTTAATCACTTGACACAACAGACAACCATACTGGGATCAACATTTCCATCCATGGTGAGCAAGTACAGTTGCACTGAATGCCCACCCACAACAATGCATCCATATTGAGACAACCCGCTACTGGCTCCCTTCCCCAGTGGGCGCTACTGCGTCATCAGTCTCTGATTCAGCTCCATCAAGTAGACACAATAGTGTTCCCATATGTCTCTGGAATGGTACATAGCTGGCTGGACCTCATAGGTTCAATCTGGTCAATCATCAGTGTTAATTCAGTGCGCACATTTTGCCAATATATTGAGTGATGGCCATGACCAAAACATATGTAGGTGATCCACTCCCGTGGATTTACATCTCAGACAACACAATTGATCTCCTTCACCAAACATATTCAATATCGCTGGAGTGTAGTGCAGTTTGTGGAGTATCTTTAAGTATAAACCTAAGTTTAGAATTGAATGTTGCCTCCCTAAATAACTTGCATGCGGTGTGCCACATCTGTTCTCTCTCACTTTAATTGCTAGGCTGCTAGCCCACCCCTGGTGGCCCCTCACTGGGGGCCTTTTCTCTTCAATCTGAACTAAATTGTAAAATACTACAACAAATCTAATGCCATGTACATGAAATCAACGCACTTTTGTGAGGCTGGTTCATCTGGGAGATCATGCCACTTCAAACTCTGAGCTGCTTGAATGCTCATATACAGAAATGGGAATAGTGGGCTGCTCCCATCTTCTCCTGCAGTTCATGTGCCACAAAGAGCTTCCCATCCGTAAACAAATCACCCACACATCCAAGACCCAGTGTTCCCAACTTTTATGCATAGTCTATTCTTGCAATGGTTTAACATGCAAGATGCCCCAAAGGGGTGCACTATGACAATATTGGTGCTCTATGCCGAGTCGCTTCAGGATCCGCCTCCACACCTGGAGCGTTGCACTAAGGGGATCGAATTCACACGAGTCAGCATATTCCGTACTGAGCAGGGACACTTCCAACTGCATGGGGGCTGCTGCTCTTCTCTCGCTTCTCACATGTGGATAGTTAGCGTCTGATCTGGTGGGAGTGTCGTCCCCATCAGTGGGAGGGGTTGGATTCTAGTCCACCTGTCAAAAATACAGGTTGCCTCTCAGTGTATGGTATAGCTCATCTACCTCCGATACCAGTGTCTCCTGTTGGTATTGAGCCTATTCTAAGATTCCCTATGGGTTCCCCTTTCTTCACACTGTATTGGTGTGCCCCTACATTGTTAAACAATGTCTGTAGTCAGGGGTTGGGGGGTCTAGAACTCTGCCAGCTACATCGGGTTATTATTTCCAGGCTAGTCATGATTTTGCAGGAAGTAGCTGCATGGGGAAGGGGAGATGGTCAGACCTGTAGGAGCCAACCTTCTCTCTTGAGTGGGGATGCCAACTTCTTTCAAACTAAATAAGTCAAAGCCAATGGATTGCAGGGTTGTCCTTTCAGGTAAGCATGCTTTTAAGAAGCTACTATCCAGACATGCTCCCAAAAATAGATATAAAATAATACCACAGACAAAGTGAGCATCTTGCAGAAAACAAAACGTTTAACCCCCCCCCTATGAAAATAATTCAAAAGCCGCCTGCTCTGAAGCTGGTTGAAAAAGTTCTGAACTCTGCTTTCACTAAAAATAAGCTTCATAGACCAAACCCACAGAATTAAAATAACCTCTGCCACATTGTTGGGCTGCTTCCTTCCAGGTATGAAAAGGCAGCCGCTGTTATCACTCTAGATTCTGCTCCATAAATACTACTCCAAAACTGGTCTGTCTCAACAAACTATTGTTGGAGTAAGAGCTGTGTAATCCTTCAGATATACATTAATTTGGGACAAGAGGTAAGAATATGCCTGAAAGTTTCTACCAACAGGTTGCATAGTCAGCATATCCTATCCTCCTATGTTGCCCCAGTCCAACCGTCGGTGTAATCTTATGTCGGAAGTATGTTAAATAGCATGTAGGTGATAAATCTTCTCAGCTGTCTGCAACACATCTTAGTGAGATATGTACCCGGTAAATTGGGACGAAAACCTTGAGTACTACATATTGCATAGTTTTTCTTTCTATGGGGAGAATTCAAATTATTGTCCCTGGTTCAGTTCATTGCCTATCTGTTGAAGCGTTAACCTCTGCAAGTGAGTAGGTTGAAGTGATTAGACTTACTTGGCATAGAGGATTACTGAAGCTGCCTTCTGGGAAATGCTTGGTTATTGAATGCTGTTGATTTAAAAATGGAGTCGTGGCTGAGTCCTGAGAGGTCCTATTACAGTTTAGTGCAGAGTTTTACATCCATCAATGGTGTTCATGTAATGTGGATCCTTTCATCAGATTAGTTTATAAGAAACAAAGTTCAAGTATAGTGTGTGTGTGTGTGTGTGTGTGTGTGTGTGTGTGTGTGTGTGTGTGTGTGTGTGTGTGTGTGTGTATATATATGTGTGTGTATATATATATATATATATATATATATATCTATCTATCTATCTGAGGCTTGTGGAATCTGCTTAGATCACATGCTGTGCATAGGCCGACATCTAGTGGAAGCTGCAGAGTATTAGTTTGTTTTTCGAAACTCGAAAATGGGCGTCGACACAGGGCGTGCCAGTAATACTATCCCTAGTGTGGCGTCCACTGTACCCATGATCCCTCACACGTGTAGGACCCTCAGATTGTTTTTTTCTGCCATACTGGTCAGAAGCATTCAGCGGAGTTCCCTGGCATTAGCCATACTATATTTCCCCCTTTTTTCTCCACCCTAACGTCAAGCCACTGAAATTCGACACTCGACGCCGAACCGGAGAAGAAGGCGACCGTCGAGAGCTTCACAACGGAGTGGGCCTAGGAAGGCCTCTGGCCTCGGCCCGGGCCTCGGAAGGCCTCTGGCCTCGGACCTACAAGTAGGGAGAGTGGGGGGGTGGACATACTCTACACTCTTATATATTATCTTATATATATTCCTACATTTACCAGCCCGCTGCCTCAAGGTGCGTATGGAGGGTACCCCTTTCCAATTGTGCCCAAAGTGCAACCGCAAGTATCCTTGGGTTGACAGACATGCCACGTGCAATCTCTGCTTGCCAAGGGATCACCTCGAGGCAAATTGCAGAGCGTGTAGTAGGTTCAAACCTAAAACACTAAAAGACTGTTCCACCAAGCATTGGGCCCACCACGCCAGGCATCAAGAGGCCATGGCCGCGGAGGGTGCCTTCAGCGACGGCAGCGATGCCGTACTTTCGGACGGCGAGGGCAAGACCGCATCGAAAGACAGCCAGGCACAGGTCCCTGACCTTGGAAGGTCGTCCGGCAGGGCAGCTATGGGGAAGACCCCTGGCGACGTAAGCGCAACCCTCAGCACTTCCAAACACACAAAGTCCCACCGAGACTCGACGCGCACATCGAGCTCTCGGAAAGCGGCACATAGGGAACGGTCCGAATTGGCGTCCTCTGGGCGTTCGCGATCTAGATCGCTGCATGACGCCAGGCAATCATCCACTATTGCCAAAAGTGCCTCGCTCCCAAAGGTAACCGAGGTTTGATCATCGGAAGACTAAAGCGACCTTTATCCCCAGACCGCACTCCTGGAGTCGGCGTCAGTACAAGTAACGCTCATTCCCGAATCCCAACCTACACGGTCGAAGGATAGTACCACCACTACCGAAGCTCGACGCCAGGCGTCGAAAAGCTCCTAAGGCCCAAAGAAGCAGGGCAAACACTCTTCCAGCCACGGAGAGGGGGGAAAACAGAGGAAGCAGTCTCAGCCTACTTCCACACCGCAGAAACATTCCACTCCACTCAGACGGGTCTCACACCTCTATTATAGATGAGTCGGGGAAACTCCCCCCAGGCAAAGTCATTCCCAGTTCAAGAGTGGTCCAGTGAGGACATAGTCATGTCAAGAATGTCATCATTGGCAGATTTCTATTCTAAAAATCCCAAACATTTTCTCACTTATAACCCCAACGGGTCAGCACCCTCGGGCTCCAAGGATCCTATCTCCCCCCCCCCCCCCCAAGTAAAAAGTCCCGGTTCGAAACAACACGGTCTTCAGATCCCTTCCACATTCACCTTTATTCTCAGGAACAAGAAGATCCTTCCCTTTGTGAGGATACAGATTTGGGCATGTTGAAAGAACAGACTGGGACAGACTACTATGGGGACGACGAGGAACAAGAGGAGGAAGCGGACGACTCAGAAATATACAGGGTAGATTCCCCGGTAGATAAAGGAGAGCAAGAACATCTATGGGTTCGGCAGAAAGGTTGCCTCCACTTCTGCCTACCAAGCAAGAATCTCCAACTCCACCACCCTACTGGCGAGTTATAACGGTCACCAGTGGGAGGAAGTCGCAGCGCTCAGATTCCGCCCCAGAGCCCATAAAGAGCCAATTGGCACGATTCTCAGCGGAAGGGAGAGCTGTATCCGGTTGCATTTTAAAGGCAACCTTTGATGCCGCAGATAATGCCGGTAGATTGATAGCAGAGGATACTGTTATCAAGAGACACGCTTGGTTACGGCAGTCTGGATTCAAGGCCGAAACACAAGCATCATTGTTAGACAAACGGGTGGAGCCAGATCTATTGTTCGGTAAGGCAGTCGAGGACGTGCTGAAAAATGGCAAGGACGAGTATGAAACGCTCAAGTCCCTAGGTCAACTAACCACCAAACCCCCTAATCAAAGGGGTAATTGCAATTTTCGCTGCACACGCGGACAAAATTCCCAAAGCGGGTCAAACTATTCCCAGGGCCAGGGTACGCAGTGGACCAATAACCAACAGTCTACCCAAGGTTATAATAGAGGGAATAAGAGAGGACGGGGTAAAGGTAGAGGCAGCCCCAGTAGAGGCGACGGCACGCCTCCACCAAAACAGTGATGCTCCATTCAGGGTCCCTTCTCACGCATCCCCAGTAGGACGCATTTCCAACTTCACCCAAGCTTGGAAAGGGATCACATCAGACAGATGGGTGCTGTCCACAGTGTCTGCAGGATACTGCATAGAACTCTTAGAGCGTTCCCGAAACCACCCTCCACGACAAAGAACACATTCTCTAGACCACCAAAGAATCCTCCTCGAGCTGATCGTCAATCTGCTAGCAAAGGATGCGATCGAACTCGTCCCAGGACACCAGGTAAACAAGGGTATTTATTCAACTTACTTTCTTGTACCAAAGAAAGATTTAACAATGCGCCCAGTATTAGACTTGCGGCCTGCAAACAAATATGTCAAGCCCCAAAAGTTTCGCATGACTACTCTCCAAGAGGTAATCCCCCTCCTAAAAAAAAAAAAAAAAAGGTGACTACATGGCAACATTGGACATGAAAGATGCCTATTTTCATATTTCCATATTTCCATGTTCCCAGCGCACAGAAAGTACTTGCGCTTCAAGGTGGACAGTCGGCACTACCAGTTCAAGGTACTGCCCTTCGGAATAGCCTCGGCTCCAAGGGTATTCACCAAGGTACTGGCGGTGGCGGCAGCACACCTACGCAGGGAGGCAATCCCGGTGTACCCTTATCTGGATGACTGGCTCATCACGGGGGAAACCCCAGCGATTTGGGTTTCTCAAACGGGAAGAAGTAGAGTCTGGTGCCAAGCACATTCAAACAGTTCCTAGGAGCTATCCTAGACACACAAGGGGGGGTTGACCTTTCCATCAGAGGAGAGAATTCGGAATATACTACTGCAAATTCCTCAATATCAGGCCGGTCGCCAGATAACGGTACGCAAAGCAATGCGTTTGCTAGGCATGATGGCATCATGTATTTACCTGGTCCCCCACACGCGCCTGCGTCCCATGCAGGAATGGTTGGCGAAACAGTGGTCTCAGGCAAGTGGTCAGTGGGACGATCTAGTGGTTGTTTTCGACAACACTGGTACAAAGCCTTCACTGGTGGACAAGAGAAAATCTGTCCAAGGGGAACCCCCTTTTACGATCCCGAGATACAGGCAGTAGTCACAACCGGTGCATGCCTGACAGGGTGGGGAGCTCACCTCTTCCACCACACAGCTCGGGGGCTCTGGTCTCACACAGTGGCCAAGAATCACATCAACCTGCTAGAGCTTCTGGCAGTATTCAGAGCGCTTCAAGCGTTCAAACCCTACCTGCTGAATCTGTCAGTGCAGATCCGGACGGACAGCACTACAGCCATGTTTTACATAAACAAGCAGGGAGGGACTCGTTCTCCAAATCTGTCCAAACTTGCCCAGAAAATTTGGACATGGGCACTCAAACGGAACAATCTTCCTGTCATCGCAACATGTCCCAGGGGATCTCAATTTTCTAGCAGATGCACTAAGCAGAGATCCCCTCTCAGAGGAGCACGAATGGTGTGTACACAGAGAAATCGTAGAAGATCTCATCTCTCAGTGGGGTTCCCCCACCATAGACCTATTCGCCACAAGTGAAAACAGACCATGCCCAAGATTCACGCCCAGATTCCCACAACCAGGAACCCAGGGGAACGCCCTGTGGATGAACTGGTCAGGAATGTTTGCATACGCTTTTCCACCAACTCCTCATCAGGAAGGTGGTGAACAAGATGAACAGGGAATCAATGACGCTCGTCCTAGTTGCTCCCATGTGGGCGAGACAACCGTGGTTCCCACACTTACGCAGACTAGCGACGTGCGACCCCATCGAACTCCCGGGCTGGTACAACCTACTGTCCCAGCATCAAGGTCAAACAGTACATCCTCTACCCAGCTCAATGAACCTAGCAGCATGGCTCCTGAGGTCATAGAGTTTGACATCTAAATTTATCTCAAAGATGTATGGACATCCTTAAAGAATCTAGGAAGCCTAACACGAGGCACTGCTAATTTGACAAGTGGAAGAGATTTGTTATCTGGTGCCAGAATAGACGAATCAACCCAGTTGATTGCACTCCTTCCACTATTGTTACATACATGCTCCACCTGCTGGATGCAGGACTGGTTTTTAACTCACTGAAGGTGCATCTGGCAGCTCTGTCAGCATACACCACCTCCCATAACAAGGTGTCGTGGTGGAAAGTTCCAGTGGTTAAAGCCTTCATGGAAGGAGTAAAGAGACTTCACCCTCCTATTTCAAACCCACCACCAGGGTGGGACCTTAATGTGGTGCTAGCTAAACTCATGGGCCCCCCATTCGAATCCATGCATAAAAGCAGTCTCAAACACCTGACTTATAAGACGGCCTTCTTAGTAGCTATTACATCCATAAGAAGGGTTAGTGAAATTCAGGCTCTGTCGGTGTAAGATCCTTTCTTTACAGTTCACAAGGATAAACTGGTTTTGCGTACACACCCTAGGTTCTCACCTAAGTTTATTTCCAAATTCCACGTGAACCAGTCCATCGAGCTTCCGGCTTTCTTCCAAAACCCACAAAGCTCGGCTGAGGTGAAACTACATACCCTAGATGTGCGTAGGGCAGTCCTCTACTATGTAAACAAGACCAGACCGCTAAGGAAAACAGACCAGCTGTTTGTCTCCGTAGCTACAGGCAGAGAGGGGTTCGCGTCTCTAAAGGTGCCATCTCTAAGTGGATTATTAACTGTATCCAGCTGTGTTACTCCCTTTCTGAAAAAACTGCCTTTCATGCCAAGAGCCCACTCTACAAGAGGCATTGGGGCCACTCTGGTTTTCATTGCAAATGTACCCCTTGACACCATTTGCAAAGCAGCTACTTGGAGCTCTATTCACACTTTTACTCAGCACTACTTCATTGACAGACATTCCAAGACAGATACACAAGTGGGACAAGCGGTTCTAAGACATTTATTTGCTCATGACCCTTCTCACATCCCACCTCCTTCAGGTACTGCTCACTAATCTATGCACAGCATGTGATCTAAGCAGATTCCACAAGCCTCAGAAGGGATACATTACTCACCGTAATCGTATTTCTGATGCTTGTATCTGCTTAGATTCACATGCGACCCACCCTCCCTCCCCTCTGAGAGAAGGCACATGGATGCTTGTAGTCTTACCTTTCTTTCTATCTGCTTGGATTATCTGTACTCACGCTACTCCTCATGCTACCTTCTGTCAGAAAAAATACAATCTGAGGGTCCTACACGCGTGAGGGATCATGGGTACAGTGGACGTCACACTAGGGATAGTATTACTGGCACGCCCTGTGTCGACGCCCATTTTTGAGTTTCGAAAAACCAACTGTAATACTCCGCAGCTTCCAGTAGATGTCGGCCTATGCACAGCATGTGAATCTAAGCAGATACAAGAACCAGAAATACGATTATGGTGAGTAATGTATCATATATATATATTTGCTTTGTACCACGGTATAAAGCTATTGCCGTGCACTCCAGAAAACAGACCTGCGTAGAAGTTCCACACTGGACCCAAAGTTTAAAAAGACCAACGAAGCTCCAAGCATCCAAAAATATTCTTTAATCAGTAAATGTCATGGACAAGAGAAAAAGTGGACGAAAACGAAGCGTTTCGCAGCAAAGCTGGTTGCTTGATCACGTTTAGGGTGCAGAAACAGAAGAAAGACATTTAAACCTGTGTGCTCTCTATGGTAGGTCTGGATCGAGTCACGTGCATAATTGTAAGCATGCATTTACACAGAATCCGCCATGTTTAAACATGTTGTATACCCTTGTGGGTCATGTGAAATACACTAAGATGCATGAAAATACATTTATTTAAGACATCGAATAAACTATCAATGTTTTTCTTTTCTCAGTATTTGTAAACCGTGCACAAAAAGCATTATTGTATACGTAATTTGCACATGCTGCACACTTTCGTTATACTAAAATTTCCGCGTGTTGGACCTGCTCTACATATAGAGCTAGTTATTAACCTTGTTTATCAGTTTGGACTATGTCCGTGTAGATTTGTGAATCCAACACGTATGGAAACTACTTGGTAAATTCATAAAGAATGGACAGTTAACTTTGAAATAAATGTTAAAATCAGTGTTTATTGTAAACCATGTTATTTAGCACGATAACAAATAATATTCCTAGAAGTGGCCATGTAGTTGTGGTTAAGTTGGTGTTTCCATAGGAAGAGCACTTTTTGGGCGGCTTATAACTTCGCTTCCCCTGGACGAATCCACACCAAACTTTGCAAAAAAAAGTATATGGCCCACTCTGAATGTTTTTGCAAAGTTTGAGGATTCGTCCAGGGGGGAAAAGTTACAGGGGGGGTCCCAAAATTTCTTTTTTTCCCATAGACTGAATGGGAAAAATGTTTTGCTCGCGCCTACAGCCCAAACCGCTGGACGGATTTTCACCAAATTTGGTCCAGGAGCAGCGGCTTGGTGAAAATCCATCCAATAGTTTTTTTTTAAAATGAAGAAAGTAGGTAAAAACAAATTAGTGATATGTGTTCGGCCTGCGACACTTCCCTGTTCGCTCCGCGGACAGTGTCCTGATTGGCCCAGTGGCTTACGTCATGTCCACGGACATATGGCGTGTTCACTGATTGGACGGTGTTAAGCGTGAAGCGCGTCAGATTTTCGGTAGCGCCCACCATCTTGGATTCGCGGACGTGCGCGGACAACGCGGTGAAAGTTTGTTCAAAATGTGTATTTAGTAGAGTGTGTTGGTGTGTAGAAGTGTTTGGGTAGGATGGGAGGGTATGAGATAGGCTAAATGTTGTGCTTTTTTTATGTGGTAGACGTTCTTTTTGTGTTCGCTTTGCCTGCGGACATCACAGGTGTTCTGAAATGTTCTAAATAAACTGAATGGGGGGTTGTTCTGAGGACTCAATATGTGTCCGTTTTGTTCGCAAGCAAGCTGAAACTGAACACTCGCGGTGTCCTGAAATTTTCGCAAATAAACAAAATGGGGGTGTTCTCATGATGCTGTCCGTATTGTTTAAGTTGAAAGTGTTCTAAGAACTCTTGCAGTGTCCTGAAATGTTCGTAGGGGGTGTCCTGAAGACGCTGTCCGTATTGTTCGATGGCAAGTTGAAAGTGTTCTTAGAACACTGGTAATGTCCGCGGACATTAAAAGTTTCCATAGGCCATAGTTGAAATGTTTTACTCTATGGGTGTGATAATGGCCATGCACCCAACACTCTATGCCCTGGCCACAACCACCGCAGCAGATCACATTTATAGTTGATTATAACTTTGGGTCAAAAACAAATTTATAAGGAACAAAGTTATAAGATACTATGGGTGTGATATGCTGCGATGGTTGTGGCCAGGGCATAGAGTGTATAATATACTTACTGTTTGGTTTAGTAACTGGAGTACATGTATTTCTTGTTAATTTCTGTGATAAAAGAAAATAGCATGTTAGTATTTTGTAATGACTTTTTACATTGTATTATCAACATTATTTTTTTTTTTTGGACCCTCATATTTAGTAGATTACAAACCAGAGTACTGTGCAATTTGCTCAGTTTCTGTGTTCGTTGCTAAAATCATTGGGTCTGTGGGAGAAAAAAAAATCCTTTTTCTGTTATGCTACAGTTTGTTTTCAATGTTCATTTGTTGTTTCTGGCTAGTGCTTTATACATTGGGTTGTTGCATTTTTTTTTTGGATCAGTAACATATTATTTATTTGTTTGGATATTATGAAATTTTGGGACAGTTACATACCAATTGGCGTATTCTAATTGTCTATTTTTTGCTCTAATTTAGTGGTATTCATTTATGTGATTAATTGTTGTAGAATCTTTGGGCACTTAGCTTTTGGAATATTCTAACAGTTTATATTTTTTTACTACAAGTTTACTTGAGGTTTAAGTACATAGTTATCAAATTTTGGTTTTAAGAACATTAAATAAGCGTTTGTAAGATTTGCTGGTAATCTCTGCTTTAGAGTAATAGTACTATCATTACATTCAAACCATCCACATTTCTTTTTTATATATGCAGTGTAGTGCCCTGAATTGGTTGTGGCTCCTGCGTGGTAGATTATACCTATTGTTGTGAAGGTTTTCTTATCAAGTGATATTTGACCATGTGTGAATCCAGTCATCTTACAGTTGTTTTTGGTACCATCTGCTTTGTAACGTAGAAGCATTAGTATTACGTATTTACTATGTGTTTGTATTACTAACGTGGAGTGATTATCTGAATTGCAGGTAGCACATAATCTACCATGGTTTGCATTTTGTACAAGTTGCTGAAATGGAATGTATTCACAATTAGGTATTAATATATATACGAAGCGTTCATTGGGGATTTCTTCTTGTGTCACATTGTTGCAGAGACTGCATGTATGTTTCCACATGTATGAAATCTGGAAGATTTTATTTATAGGTATGTTTTTGTTTTCCAGTACTTGTAGTAAGTACATTAGAAATTCTTGTGGATCTTCCTGTGAGTTTATAGTGAATTTCACCATTCCAGCACAGTAGTCCAATTGTCTTATTCCATAAACACTATACGTGTTGTCAGGATTGTTTGCTGCATTTCTGTGAAGTACTAACATTTCTCCAGCATGGGATCAGGCATGGATTCACATCCTCATGAATATTCCCCTTCGTCAGGCTGGGAATTCTCGGTAAAGAAAAAATCAGTATCAGTTTCGTTTCTGATCTGTCTTTCGTAGTAGTAACCAATCACTGATCTCTGCGTCATACTGACCACAGCCAATGACTGCCCTCTCCCTAAGCCCCGCCTCTGGCAGCCATCTTCAGATTTTTACCGCACGTTCAAGTGTTGGGATCCTCGTGCTGTTGCTCTCGAGCGTTAGTGCTATTTTTTTCACGTTTTTTCTCAAAAAATTGCTCTTTTTTTCCGTCAAAAGAGCCTCAAGCTCCACCGTTTCTTCATCCGATCAATGGGGACCCGTGTCGGATTCGTCTACGCCCCTCAAGGGTGAAGATTTCGTCGAGCCACGCTTTTGGAGGAATCCAGAAGTTTCTCAGGCCCATCTCGGACATGGCCCAGGAGAAGGGAAGCTCGACGCCCGCAAAGCTGTTCAGGGTCTGCCCTGGATGCCAGCTTCAGAATGTCTTTAAGGAGGACGAACACTCCCTTTGCCTTTACTGCCTACATGAGGACAAGACGCACGTGGAGAAGGACTGTGCGTTTTGCGGCAATATGTCGGAGCGGACCATGAAGGACCGCCATCAACGTCTCGCCAACTGGCTGGAAGGAAAGAGCCCGTCAGGCGAGAAGAAGAAGAAGTCCGGGCGGTCTTCTAAGACCTTTGAGGTCGCCCCGGCGACGGGGGTCCAACAGAAGGCCAAGCACCGTGAGTCCGCTGGCCCCCGGGAGCGCCGAACGGTCGGGCTCTACGGGCGCCAGGCAGGTCGCATCCTCCCCGGCGCCATCAACCACGAGCCAACGCTCTGGCTCTGGTAAGAGGAAGGCCGAGCACCCGGCGAAGCTCCTGGAGAGACCCCGGTCGAGCTCGAAGGCCCCATCGGAGGGGGAGCGAGGTGGTGACCCTCCCCCCAAGGAGAAGGCGGTGAGTGCACCTAAGGTGGTGATACGGGGACTGACACGGCCGTGATGGGTACAGATGACGAGGTTTACGATGAGGATCTCCCGTCGTCACCTCCCACCCGGGCTTCCCCGCCCCGATGAGATTGGATCGTTTCACTCCATGATCGCCAGAGCATCCGAGCTTTTCCAGCTCTGCCCGGAAGAGAAGGAAGATTTCCTTTATCAACGGCGCGAGGCCAAGAGGAAGAAGGTCCTTGCTGTACCTCTACTGGACGATATTTGGGATGAGGGCCTCGCCCTCCTCAAGAACCCATCCACGACGCCGGCTAGAAGGGATCGGTACGAGAAGAAGTACCGGGTCCCGGACGCGGCCCCCTTGTGCCTTTGGGCACAGCCAACCCCGGACTCGGTCGTCTCTGCGGCGGCCAGGAAGAAAGCGGGGGGGGGGCGCGGCATCTACGTCGACCTCCCCGCCGGACGGCGAGGGAAAGAAATTAGACACGATGGGACGCAGAGTCATCTCGTCGGCAGCGACGACGATTAAGGGGGCCAACGCCTTGGCTATCGTAGCCCGCTACGACAGGGAATTGTGGTACAAACTGGCCCCCCTGCTGGACTTCCTACCAGACAAGAGGGCTGAAGCCCTAGAGATCTTGCAGGAAGGAGAGGTGGCGTCGGACCACGCCATTACGATTGCGACGGACATCGCTGACACTGGATTTCGCCAGTTGGGCAACGGCATGTGACTTAGGCGGCGTGGATGGCTCAAGGCTACGGACTTCCGTCAGGACGTGCAGACCAGAGTCTTGGACATGCCGTTCGACGGAAACAACCTGTTTGGGAAAACAGTGGACGATTCCCTTCAAGCCATCAAGGCGGACACGGAGACGGCCCGGGCTCTTGGGGTTCTCCAGCAACGGCGGCCGCCCTTTCGGAGCGGCGGAGGCAAATAGGGTGCCTCCAAAGGTTCCAGCGGCGGATTTTCCACCTACCGTCAAGCGGCCCGTTCGTCGTCACAGGAAGCTTACAGGGGACGAGGCAAGTCGGACGGACCCCGCCGTCGTCGCCAAGGAGGACAAGGCGGCAAAGCCTCGTCGAAGCAGGACTAAACCGGCCGTGGGGTCGGGCCCCCACCGAAGCACCCCGGTGGGGGCCGGCTGACAAGCTTCGTCAGCGTGTGGGAGTACATCTCCACTGACCGTTGGGTGCTGGACGCCCTAGCTCAGGGTCACGCGCTCGAGTTTCTAAAGAGGTGCCCGCGCGTCCCCCCTGTGGCCAGGAAAGAACATCACGTCCCTCAACTTCCCTTGGAGGTAAAGGCGATGCTCAAGAAGGGTGCCATCGAGCTCGTCCCAAAGAGGCTTCGAGGCTCCGGAGTTTACTCAAGATACTTCCTCGTCAAGAAGAAGACGGGAGGATGGCGTCCCATCCTGGACCTACGACGACTGAACAAATTCATCAAGGCACAGAAGTTCCGGATGGTCACCCTCCAACACGTCCTGGGTCAACTGGAGGTGGGCGATTTCCTGTCGTCTTTGGATTTGGAGGATGCCTACTTCCATATTCCCATCCTAAAGGGACACCGAAAGTTTCTCAGGTTCGTGGTCCAAGGGCGTCACTACCAGTTCAGAGCCCTTCCCTTCGGATTGAGGTCGGCACCCAGGGTGTTCACCAAGTGCCTCGCACCGGTGGCGGCGCAGCTGCGCCGAGAGGGGATCCACGTCTACCCCTACCTAGACGACTGGCTCATCCGAGCAAAGACAAAGGAGCTCGCCGTGGAGCACACGGCAAGGACCGTCCAACTACTCACGGACCTGGGATTCTCAAACTACGCCAAGTCCCACCTGGTGCCCGCGCAAGACGCACTGTTTCTGGGAGCGAAGCTCGACACAGTGTCGCTTCTGGCCTCTCCGTCGGAGGAAAGGACGAGGGCCATCTTGGGCAAGGTGCAGCGGATGCTGGTTGCGGACGCGGCCAGGGTGAGGTCCATCAAGTTCCTCCTCGGAATGATGTCTTCTTGCATTTATCTCATCCGCCTGTGCAGGCTCCGGATGCGCCCGTTGCAGGAGTTCCTGGATGCGCGCTGGATCCAGACGGGCAGCTTCGAGGAGAGGATCACACTTGACGAGAGTTTCCGACGAGCGATCCGGTGGTGGGGCACCCGTGCGCATCTGACGGTGGGCATGGACTTCCAGACCCCCGGCCACCAGGAGACAGTGACCACGATTGCCTCCCTGGAGGGGTGGGGAGCGCACAACGAAAATCTGCATGCGAGAGGCCTTTGTCTTATGACGGAGAAGTCCCGCCATATCAACGTCCTGGAACTCCGTGCAGTGTTTTGGGCCCTCAGGTCCTTTCTTCCGTCCCTCAAGGGCAAGGTGGTGAGGATCTTCACCGACAACACCACCACCATGTTCTACATCAGGAAGCAGGGCGGAACCAGGTCCCCAGCCCTGTCCAAGGAGGCGCAGGATCTGTGGCATTGGGCCGTCGCCCAAGGGATGTTTCTGGGGCCGTTTCATCTGGCAGGGATAAAAAACACCATCGCCGACTCGCTCAGCAGAGAGCTGCGCTCGTGCTACGAGTGGGAACTACGGCAAGATCTAGTGGACCGCCTCTTCCGACGGTGGGGCACACCCCAGATCGATCTGTTCGCGACGGCGACAAACTCCAAGTGCCGGAGGTTCGCCAGCAGGTTTCCCCAGCCAAGGAGCATGGGCGATGCTTTCTCGTTCCCCTGGGAGGGCCTGTTTCTATACGCATTCCCTCCATTGCCATTGCTGATCCGGCTCATCAACCAGCTCAAGAGGTCACGGTGCAGGATGATCCTCGTCGCACCTGCGTGGCCGAGGCAGATATGGTTCCCGGACCTTCTGGACTTGTCAGCGTCCCCGTCAATCAAGCTGCCAGTGGACGCGGATCTTCTCTCCAGGGAAGGAGGCGCCATCCTCCATCACGACCCGAAGTCGCTGAACTTGCAGGCCTGGCTCCTGCAGTGTTAGAGTTTGGAGGATACGACATACCGGCCGACTGCAGAGAGGTTCTTGCAAAGGCCAGGGCGTCCTCAACTCTTAAATTCTATGGACACAAATGGAAGAGGTTCTCTGTCTGGTGCCACACACAGAAGATTAACCCTCTACGGATTACGGCTCCCCAGGTACTGCCGTACTTTCTGACGCTGGCCAAGGCTGGACTGGCTCACGCGTCCATCAAGATTCATCTTGCTGCGATCTCCCAATACACCAGAACCACGGGGCGGACGTCTTTGTGGTCTCATCGTCTGGTGAAAGAATTCATGAAGGGACTGTTCAGATTGTTCCCGCCGGTGAAGGCTCCGACCCCGGCGTGGGAGCTCAACGTGGTGCTGACCAAGCTCATGGGACCTCCGTTCGAGCCCCTTCACTCGGCTCCGTTGAAGTTCTTGTCGTGGAAAACAGCGTTTCTTGTGGCCATCACCTCTGTACGAAGGGTGGGAGAGATCCAGGCCCTTTCCTGCAAGCCCCCGTACTTGACTTTTCACGACACGAGGGTAGTGCTCAGGACACACCCCTCCTTCATGCCCAAGGTACCGTCGGACTTCCACCTCAACGAACCCTTGGTGTTGCCTGTTTTCTTCCCGTCGCCTTTGTCGCCGGCCGAAAGGACTTTGCACTCGCTGGATGTAGCTAGAGCGCTGAAGTTTTACGTGGACCGCACGAAGTGTTTTCGGAAGACGTCACAACTTTTTGTGAACTTTGGACCTGTCAATCAGGGGAAGGCTCTCTCAAAGGCCTCCATTTCCAGATGGCTCTCCGGCTGTATCATGTACTGTCATCGGTTGGCAAACCGACCGCTGCCTGGCTGTCCGAGAGCCCATTCCACCAGAGCGATCGCAGCTACCACGGCGTTCCTATCTGGTGTGCCCTTGCTGGACATCTGCAGGGCTGCTACGTGGAGGTCGACGCACACCTTCACGAAATTCTTCTGCATCGATCGGGATTCCAGGGAGGAGTCCAGGGTCGGCCAAGCAGTGCTGCGCAATCTGTTCGCCTAAGGTGAGCCTGGTGAGGAGGTAAGAGACGCTTAATGTTGAGTTTGATGTAATGCTTAATGTTGAGCCTTTGCCACCTCCCGTGGTTGTGCATGTGTGTACTACTATGTATTCTTTATTCATGAGCATGTGATTCCATGCCAGACCCCATGCTGGAGAAGGAACAAGTTACTTACCTGTAACTGTTCTCCAGCATGGGTCTGGCATGGATTCACATGCGAACCCTCCCGCCTACCCCTCTGCGGCTCTTCACTTGGTCATACTGCCACTTCACGTGCTACCAAATCTGAAGATGGCTGCCAGAGGCGGGGCTTAGGTAGAGGGCAGTCATTGGCTGTGGTCAGTATGACGCAGAGATCAGTGATTGGTTACTACTACGAAAGACAGATCAGAAACGAAACTGATACTGATTTTTTCTTTACCGAGGATTCCCAGCCTGACGACGGGGAATATTCATGAGCATGTGAATCCATGCCAGACCCATGCTGGAGAACAACAGTTACAGGTAAGTAACTTGTTCCTTGCATACACAATGGGTCTGTACTATGTAAGTAAATGTTGTCAACAATTGGTGCTAATTGAAATGGAATTTTCATTGCTACATTTGCGTAGCAACTTACACCAACTATATTTGAGAGTTTAAATGGACCAGGTAGTTCTGTATCCGACTGCTTTTTTTGGAGTTTGTCTTCCTTCTTTGAAGAAGTACCTGGTTTACTTTCCCTAATTGATTCTTTTTTGCTTGTGGTACTTGATGAAGTATTACTTTCTTTTACTCTCTTCTGAGGATTTGCAGTGACATCCTGTTGCTTTTCTGTTTGATTTATTTTTCTTTTATAATGTGTTACTTTTTGTGGAACAGAATGTGTTTAGATGGGGAGTGTATAGTGAGCGAAGTCTATTGTATTCTAAAATGCAAGGAATATCAGCGTTTATTTTACTTGCATCAAAGTTGATTAGAAATAGACCGTCAAGTGTACATAAGCGTAATAGTGCTACGTAGCTCATGCCTTCTTTAAAGACTGTTACCAATATCTATCATTGCTTTGTCTAGGGTAAGACCTTGTGATTTATGAATCGTGACTGCGTATGCAACAGTTAGAGAAAATTGTTCTCTGCGTACATACATGTCTTTGAAGAGAAGGAATCGAGCTGTTGAGCGTCCTATCCTTTTAACTTCTGAAAGTTTGTCAAAGAGTATATTGACAAACTGAATTTTGTAGTCACGTGGGTATGTTTGAAAGCCAACAACTGTACCCAGTGCTCCATTAACTAGTACTTGGTCCACGTCAAGGTTACTTTCAAGCATAACTCTGCAATTTAAGGATAATTTTAATATCTTTTCTAAGCCTGCTGTGTTTGAGATTGATTTTTCTAAACTATTTAGTCTTGTTGTGGCGTGGTCACACATAGGTAGTGTCATACCATGTACATCTAGTTTGTCTGTGGTGCTAATTTCCATTATTGGTTGCATTTCTTTACTTAACATTATTTCATTGAATTTGAAACCGCTTGCAAGAGTTGGCATTAAGGCCGTACAATTGACATTTTTGTGGGCTAATTGTTCCATAATATCTGTAGCACATGCATTATTGCCATAAAGTGCATTAATTTGCCGGGTTTTCAATATTGCTTCTGCTTCTGTAGAAAGTGTACCAACTCTGATACTTTTTAAGATGTTGGCATAAGTGAGATCTGCAGATTGCTGCATGTTTTCTGTTAATTCTCTGTATTGGAAATGTTGCCAAAGGTTGACATTTCCAATGCTGCCAACAGTTCTACGGCAGAGTTTGTGTCCTAATGTTTTAAAAATAGGCTCAACTTTTACTGGTGTCAATTGAAGAAGATCTCCGAAAACAATGTGTTTTCCTGCAAAGAGCTCTTCATAGTTTGTTTTGGGTACTTCTTGTAATCTGAGGTGAATCAAAGCCAACATTAGGTTGGAGACCATGCTCACTTCATCTATTAGTAGCATTTTCATTTGTTTCAATACTCTGCGTAGTTCCATTGCAGCTTCTCCAGAAAGTTTGTAATAGTCTAATTTGTTCTGGTGTTCTACTGGCAATAGTAGTAATCGGTGTAAAGTGACACCACCTATGTTGTAGGCAGCTAAACATGTGGGGGCAGTGACAACAGCTGACAGTTTTTTGTTTGTCAATAGTTGACGGAATTTACTGATTTTGATTAAGAATGTTTTGCCAGAACCAGCTTCACCACTGACGTACAGTAGAATAGGTTTACAATTATGGCAGGAACATTCTTTATTTTCATGTTGTACACCATGTGCAATTTGTTTTGTTACTTCTTCAAAAATGCTACGTTGTTCGTTGTTTAGTTTTGATTGTAGTATATTTAAGTCTTCTTTATCTTCATACTGACACATGGTGTTTTCTACTTCTATCATAGCTAATTATGCCTCATTTATTATTAGTGGTTCTCCAAGTGGTTCTTGGCTTCCTGTTACAGAAGGTTGACTATTGTCAGGAGTGTCTTTATCTAGTTGGGCCTGGAGTTCTTCTTCGTGTTGCTGTTCATTGTGCAACATTGTTTTGTATTGTGTGAAGTTTACATCAGTTATAGTGCTTTCATTTGCTTTGAAAGCATCTTCATATGAGTCATAGTTTTCTAGTATTTCTTCTTCTTTTCTCCATGGTTTAAAGAGTTGTAGCAGGGACATGTAATATATTTCTTTATGTTGAGGAGCCTTCAATGACAATTTGATATGATTAATTAAATTTGGTTTAATGAGTTTAACTAAGCTGCCTTCAGTTTGTCACTCTGTATTTAACTTTTTTTTTTCATCAGGTTTTATATTATTTTTGTATGTGTAGTTTTGGGCTATGTGGTATAGACACATGGTTTCCAAAGTATTACTTCTGTTTTGGGTAGTATGTGTCCAATAAATTGTTTTTTAAAATGTCTTGTCTGTTGGGATCATTTTTGGCTATTTCTATATCTTCGTATGTTTTTAGAACTTTTTCTAGATTTAGCTGGACCAAGACTTAGCCATGCTATATTTTCAGATTTACCATACGATGCAGTACCAGTTAAATGATCAGCTGCTTCATATGATCCACATTCTCTATGGGAGAGCATTTTTATGCCCAAGCTGTATAATTTCTGAGACACTGGTTTATCTGATGACGGGTCATTCCAGAGGTCTTGGATCTCTGTCTTTTCTGCTTTGGTTAAGTATGCTGTGACATATCGTGCAACTGCAGTAGAATTGTCTGCAATGTACTGCACATCTATGTTTGCATTCCATAAGTGGGCAATGATTGCATTATAATCATTGATATATTTTTCTTCTTTTCTTTTTATGTAATATGTATTTTTAGGTGACTTACCTTTAACACTATGTCTAACTGAAGACATGAGGTTGTTCACTTGACCTGTATTTGTAACTGGTCTAGGGAAACCAAATCGGCATTTGGTGTAGTATTTCCCTTTGTTTTTGTATTTGCAACGACAATATTTGCCACATATGTCTTTGAATTTGTAAAATTTGTGCATGAAGATCACTATTCGTAGATTCTGGTGGAATTTCACAAGTGACATATTTTTCAATAAACTGTAAAACAGTGGCATCACTGTCTTGACCAAATTTAGGAGCATCTTTAATCCATAAAAGCATGTGGATATGTGGTGCTCCTCTGGCTTGGCATTCTTTTCTCCAAAAGAAGTGTTGCACTTATCCAAGGGAAGGAACAGTTTTATTACAAATAAAATGTAGCATAGCAATGAAGTGATGGTGAAAATATCTTGAAACATTAACAGGATCCAAAGAACAAAGTTCTCCTGGTGTTAGTATATCTGCTTGTTTTGTTTTTTATTTGATATGCGTAGGAAATCATGTAAATCTTGCCATGCATATTCTGCACAACTTAATGTAACAAACCAAGTGGGTGGGCCAAGGTTTCTGATCATACAACGTACTTCTCCATGACGTCGAAACCAGTACTCTTTAGTACCATGCATATTTGCTAATAGATTTGTAATATTTGATTGTAAAACCTCATCCTTTTGTTGCACTTTTTGTAATAATTGTGGATCTGTCATTTTGAAAGTGTGATCCTGATTTTAATGTGTGCAACTCCGTAACATAAAGTTGCTAGTTCACTTTCAAAGAGTAGGTGGAATATGTATTCCCAGATTTAGACAAAATGTGGATCTTCAGAATACATCCGTAATGAGCGGTATTTTGAAGCTGATATTTGAATAGGTCTATCATCATACCTTCCTCCTTTGCCAGTAGGAAAGAGTAGAGGAGAAGCATGCACTTCTATACTTTTTTCTCATATGCTGATTGGTGATCCTTTTGTTTGACGCATTTGGTATGTTTCCAGTGCATCTTCTATGGTGTCATTAGAGTGCAAAGGATGAATTGTATAATGCTCTAAAGTATTTGATATTGTAGCAGGATCTAGTAGCTCAAATTGACCAGCTTCTTGTGTTTCTTGAATTATTTCAGTTGTATCTTTCAAGTTTTCTTCAATATGAATTTCTTTGTAATATTCATTATTCTCCTTAAGATATTGTAAGGCTTGTCTAACTTTATGTAAATCTACCAGCTGTTGCCATATTTTTTTGTCTTTTGTTGGTACTCCATTTAGTAAGATAATTAAAGATTGCTGCATTGGACGTTGCACTCCTAGAGTATGCACATTTTCTTTTAGATCTAATGGTAAATAAACTACTTTTCCATGCCTTTTACCAATTCAGAGGGAGGTAATTTTGCTGTTTTTGGTTGAAGGCGTATTATTGCTTGAAATGGGTGTACTGTTTGAATTATGATGCTCATATAAATTAAGTTGTTGTAGGGGTTTTGGTAGTGGGTATAATTCCAAATTATTTTTGATAAACCGTGAAGGAGTTTGGTTGTTGACAAGTTTTGTAGTGCAGTAACTGCAAAGTATTAAGAGGTCACTTATTTCGTATTCATTTTCTGCTACAAGGTAGAGAGTTAATTCAAACCATTTAGAATCTTCATTGTCTTCTATTTTATATGATGGGTCTACAGTTTTTGTTACTTTTATAAAAAGTTCTGCGGCAACATACACATACATGGTTTGGTACTTCAGCTGAAGTACTTTTACATTTTGGTATTTCTTTTTTGTATGTTTTTAGCAAAAGGTTGCCATGTGTAGAATTGTTGCTAATTTGGGTTAAAGCTATTTCATTCTGTAAATGGCTTTCACTTCCAAAATATTTTTTCTGGATATAGTCAATTTCTTGAAGTAGGTCTTTCGCTGTACCATGTACAAGAATGTTATTTAAATTTGCTAGTGCTAAAGCAGGACTTTTAGCATAGTACAGTTTATAGACTAGATTTCTTATAGTTGAATGATGTGTTGATATTCTTTTGATATCATGGAAGGTGGTTTTACAAGTAGGTCCTGTAATGCAGGCCAATGAATGTCCTTGTAGTCCTGTGTATTTGCGCACTGGACAGGTATCCATATTTTGCAGTAGTTTAATTTTGATTTTGTCTTTGCTTTTTACATATTGATTGAGGAATTGGCGTAAAGACTTGAAAAATTGTTTGGGAATGTTACATATTGACATGCATGGCCATTTGTACACTAGACGTTCTGATTCAGTTGAATGGAGGGGTAATTCTAAGTTTTCAGGGCATATTTTTGTAAGGAGTACTTCTTGTTCCATTATGGTATTATTAACTTTTTCATAACCTCGACCACTGCTATGTATGGCAATTGTATTTGTTTGCTTTTGTTAGTACGCTTCTTCATTAAAGTATGGTTCTGTGCTCGTAGTGTGACTCCATATACCTCCGCAGATACTTAAGAAGTTCTTTCTTTTGACATTTTGTTTATTGAGGAGTCTTTTTTGTAATTTAGTTATTAGTTTTTTTAGTGGTTTCATTTTGTTTAACACTAAAATAAATAACTTTCTTTTGAGAAGAATTGCACTGTCTATCAACGCTTCTAAAATTAATTTCCTACAATAGGTTTTAAGCATTGAACCTGATTTGTCTCCTGTTTTTATAATATTTTGAAGGACTTTGTGATGGAACATTTTGGCTAAAATACTTTTCTTGGTATGCTTACTTTGCACTATATTAAAATTTAAAGAAGCAGTTTTATCTGGAGTGATAGCTGATTTTCTGTTGTTTTTTGGTTTGTTTTACATTTTGATAGAGCAGGCAAAGTTTTTGTACTTGAAACTTCTTGTGTTTGACTAAATGACTGTATTAGCTGTTTTGTTTCAACTTTTTTTACAAATTCTGCTAGAGATGGATGCTTATGTTGGACACTTATTTTCATTTGCTCTACTTCTGCGTTGCTTTCTACGGACTTGACTTTTGGTAGGCATTCTTTAGGGTCTGTTGAAAAAAAAATAAAGAAGGGTATGGGTTGGGGTGTTCTGCAATGTATGTGTGCTGTGTGCATGAGTGTTTGAGTAAGATGATGTATGTAATGGTGTCTAATTGTGTATTGGGAACTACAACTAGTAGGGATGTGTATTCTTCAATTAATATGTTACTAAACTCAGGTTCAGATGACAGAAAAAAATAAGCTAGTGGTGTGGAGAAGTACAAATAGTAAATCTAATGTATACAATTAAAAAAGTTGTTTGTTCTATAATATGAAAATTCTAGTTGTTGAGTTGGGTAATTTGTGTGTCAAAGTAGGAATTTGTGCGCCATTCTGGCTGTAAATCGCTGTTTAAGACATGGGGATTTTTGGACAGAATGGTGCACAATCTCTATTTTTAGGCACAGAAATAGCATGAATTAACTTTGCAGTATGTGTAATAACACAAATATTATGGCGATATTCTACTTACTTTTTTTCCGAAAAATGAACAGTTTAATTTGTCTTCTTTGTTCTTCAAATTCGGCTGCTTCTTTTCAGGAGAATGGTCTTCACTGCAATTGTAAAAGAAACAAATTAGTAATTTTGTTTGTATATAGCATTGTTTTTTTAATTTAGATATTTTTTTTTATTGAAATCCTCAGCGCCTTCCTTAAAACCATTAAAACTCTTATTAAAATACTCTTATATAAAATACAAATTGTATTGCAATGAGTAACTGTAACACACAAAATATCTTTAGTATATCTTGTGAAATTCATAATGTACCACTGAATACCACTATTTCTGTAACTAAGCTGTTCTAGGTAATAGTGCCTTAATGTCATGCTTAAATTAAAGTAATCAAATAAATAAAGAAATGTAATTGTAGAAGTATTATTTTTTGAGATTTGAACATAGTGTGCATTCATGCAATTTTGTTTGAATATATGTAGTCTGTAAATTTCATTTAAAAATGTTAGTTTAACATGATTTGATAGTGTGTGTATAAAGAAAGTAAATAGTATAAAGGTTTATAAGTGATAGTTGATTTTAGGAAATTGGAAAAAAGACAGATTCATTTTACAGATTACACAAGGTAAAAGACAGTTTGAAAATGTGTTCATGTACTGTACAAAAAATATGCATACCTGTAGTTTGTGTTCATGCATATGGAGCTGCAAGTAGAAATCTTGGAGACTTGTACAGTATTTCTTGTAGATGGTGCTTGCCAATGATATGACACTTGTACTCAGAGATGCACAGAACATTTGCAGTGCTGATCTATGATGATGCAGTTAGATGTAGAGGTCTTGAATGTAATTGGTGCATGGTCATGTGATTTCTTAGCTACATCCAATCAGGGAATGGCACAGAGAGTGAAGTGGAAATGGTAGAAGGGCTGTTCATGTTACGATATGTCCGCGGACATGGCGGTAGTTCGTGGACATCGGGAGTTACATCCGGGGATTTTTTGGTTCAGAAGTCATCCAAATGAGAATGAGCACTGAAAGGGATTGGTCAGGAAAGTTTAGTGGGTGTGTGGTGCCAGGAGAGAGTTTCTCAGATACTCTTTTTGCTGAGGGAACAACACATAGCTATGGCTGTGTTTCAGAAAACAGATTGTTTGGATTTTGGGAGATTCGTGGATACACTGGTTGAAGGTGCATGCAGAAAGCTGTGGAGTAGCTGTAGATCTTGGATTTCCACATGTGGAAGTACACTGGCATGGAGTACGTGGAATGAAGTGGTTGGACTTGCTTACCTCTCTGTGCTACTTTGGAAACAAAGCAACATCCAGACATAATTGTAATTCATTGTGGAGGGAACAGTTTAGGACATGTGTCTGGAATTTCTTTGCAATTTGCTATGAAAGGAGGACTTTGGAAAGTCATGGACATGTTTCCTAATTCTCAAGTAATATTTTCACGTATTGCGCAGACACAAATGTGGCTTTGTTCTTCTTCATTTGGTCCACAAATGGAAAAAGCAAGGCGCAATGTTAATAAGGCTGTTTGTGCATTTCTAAGAGATTTTGGCATGTCCTCGTTTCACAATGAAAATATTATGTTTCGTAGTACATACATTTTTCGCAGAGATGGAGTTCATCTTACTTATGCTGGCAATCAGATTTTTCTGAGAAATGTACAAATAGCGACCTTTTTTAGAAAAACAGCATCCATTTTGAAGTAGGCGTTAAATATTTATAATTTTTGACATACACACACCTCCCAAAGGCTCTTTGCAGAGCCACCACTTCCTCCCAGATAAAAATGCAATGGTTACAATAGGGTAGCACCCCAATTTTTTTTAATGTTCGCGAACTGCCCAGGCTTTTAAGAAATACAAAGGGCCCTGCTTTATTTATCTTCATTTCTATTTTTTAACTGTGAAAGGCGGCTCTGAAAAGAGCCTTATTTTTTTGATTTTTGTAATTTTGTATTTGTTTTGGTTAACACGACACACTAGGAGAGGAGGGGAAAGGAGGGTAAAGGGGGGGGGGGGCACCAACCACAGGGATAAGAAAGGGCTAGCTGAGAGAGGAAGATGTAGAGTGGGTTTTATTTGGGTAGTGAGCAGGTCTTCTCGTGCTCTGAGACGATAGTCTCAAAAGCACTCCGAAGTCGCTCCCCCTTGCAGAGTACTGTGTCACAGTACATACATACAACTGTGACCCTCGAAAGGTAAGGGTCATCAGAATTCTGTATGGCCTGTGAGGCAGCTTGAGGAAGACGCTGTCCCACAGAGGTGGTCCTTGTGGTGACAGGATCAGAAACGGAGGATGAAGTAGAGGAAATCAACCTACTACGTTCTTTGCATGGTACAACCTTGCGAATAGCCCCAGAGTGAAATTACCTCAGGTGTCGCTTCATGGTCGTGGTCCCAAAGCTTTACGAACCGTGCTTCCCGCGACTGAGTATCATTTTGCACTCATTGCAGAAAACACGGTTCGCACAAGCCTTAGGACCATTCCCATAAATGGAAAATAACCGCCACATCCAAGACTTGCGGGTACTAGGGATTTCCTCTACCTCATTCTCGTCATCATCTTCCTCCTCTGCATCCTCACTCCTGTTCCCCTCTTCAGGCCCTTGGGAAGGTGGTGGTGGTGCTGAAGCAGGTGCAGCACCAGGTGGCAGTTCTGCAGCCAGAGATGCCATCTCGATGGTGTAATCATCAAGTTGCTGGAGAAATAGCTGTGCTCTGAAGAATGGCCAGAAACACAATGAGAATAAGCTCTAGGGTGTGGTCTTTTATAGGGGTGCTTGTACGCGGTTCGCGGACAGATCGAATACAAAAAAGGGTTCAAAAAGTTTCAAAAGATATGTAGAAACTCAGGATTACTATGTGGGACTTGTGCCATGATGAGTTTTTATGGAATAATATTGTGGATTACTCGAAAATGTACTTTTAAATTGTTCGGGGATACGAACAGTGTCCGCATTCAGAACACGCGATCAGCATGGGCGTGGTCACATGATCCCTTCGCGAACATGTCCGCGAAGGAAGCTCCTGTCCGCAGGACACCAAATGCACGGACATTGGTTTGCGCCTGCGCGTTCATGTTCTACGGACAGTGTTCGGGCCCTGAATTAATTAAAAGTGCGTCACACATCAAACAAACATTTCTGGACATCGCGTGTGTTCTAGAACAGTTTAAACTTGCTACCGAACAGTACGGACAGGTATAGTGTTCTTCAGGACACCTCCATTTTCGTTTATTTACGAACATTTCAGAACACCCGCGCTGTCCGCGGACATCTACATTGTTTTTAAAAAAATAAAAAATGGGAAGTAATTACAACACAATATAAAAATGTAACTTTATTTCACATGTATTAGTAATTTATGACAGAGAAGGTGAGGCAGAAACAAAAACAGGAGAATTGGGGGTTTCAACATGATTGGTATCAGGTGAAGAAGGGATGGAATTCTCATCAAAACGTTTTGGATTATGGAGAGGGTTTGGGGATAATTGACTGGGATATGGTGAGGGGGGACAAGTACATGTGGGACAATAGTATGAGGTTTTTGTTTTAAAATGATCCTCAACAAAAGTTTCAAAATATTAAAATTGCTCAATAATCCATTTTTTCTTTTAAACTGTCGAGCGTGTTTTCCATAAGTTTCTTCAGACATATTTTCTATTTTGGTATGCTCTGTACAAAAATAAATATATATGTTAAATATATATATAAAATAACAATTAAATGGTTTATATTGTAAAGTGTGTACTATTAGCTTCACTATTTTCTGACATTTCGTCATGTGGGAAGTGCTCCTCTAGCCATTCCAGAGTCCTAGACATTTCTGTGAGGGGGAAAAAAAATATATAATTTTTTTTTTAATCTAATACAGAAAGTTTATAAAGATATGAATAAAATGATGTACACTTACTATTTCAGGTAAGATATGTTCTGAGTACTCTGTAGGTCTGGTCTTGGTCTTAGTTGTGGAGTGTCTGTGAGGTAATTATGTTGGAAGCCTATTTATCTTCTCTTGGTATATTCCATTTTAGAATATATTGTATTTAAATGAATGGTTAGTGCGGTACATATATGGGTTACATTTCTTATGTATTACTACATATAATATGTATGTGTACTACTTTGTGAACTTTTTTAATGTTATGTTGTAATATAACAATTAAACATACTCCCCCCCCCCCGGGACTTTTTAGGTAGTGGTACTGTTGTCCGAATATGTCCGCGGACATTACATTCAGTAGAAGTGGTTCGGTATGTTCAATATTACATGTACATAAAGTCAAAGTTACTATTAAGTTGTGCTACTAAAAACCTATGAAATTCAGTGAAAAAAAACTTTGTTAAAGGGACGTTATGGTTCCAAGTAAAACCGAAAAACCCTTGAAATTCGCCAGTTATGGTAAGCTAAGCAACCATAACTTGCCCCACCACCGTGCACTGCTAAGACTCACACCCAGGACATCAAAGATGATATCACAAATGTCACTGATATCACTGATGACATCACGTGCAAATATCTTTCATGAAAAGTCTGTACAAGGGTGTCTTATTGTAATGTTAATAAAAAAAAAGTGTCAAGGATCATTGGAATAAATATCAAGTGCTAATTCGTCCATCCAGTATACTAAGGTACTCATGTAGAAACATAGGCATTGTGTGCAGCATAGATGATGGAGGTGCAATATTCATAAACTTGCCATGTGGAATAGTGAAATGATAACTGTTTTCTTATTAGACTTTTGCATACTGTGAAACATGTGATAAGTAGATAATAAAACCCACTTACTACATAATTGCATTATTATAGACAAAACACAGAGACAACACCACATACAAATATGAGTATATACAAGGAAATTGAAGTAAGAAAAAAAACAGCAGTAGTAGCAAAAAGTGTTCATAACCTAACTGATTACCTTTATGCAGAGAAAGGATTGCTCTGTTTCAAACCTGCTACTTACCCTATGTGTGTATATATATATATATATATATATATATATATATATATATATCACATGATGTGCCTGGACTCTAAGGAAAGTAGTGTGGATACAAGATATAAAAATAGGAACATATACAGGGAAAGTACAGTAATAAAAAAACAGAAATATCAAAGTGCTGACAACTCTACTGATTATTTTAATGCACAGAAAGGATTGCTGTCTTTCAAGCTTGTCTTCCCCTATGTATGTTTCATATGATATGACTGGACCCTAAGGGAATTATTGTAAGAACATACTTGAAGGATAAGTCTACAAATATACTACCTTTTCCACTTTTAATTCCTGACTGTTACTGAAGAAAACCATGTGGCCTAGATATGTCAGTAAAGGAAAAAAAGGGGGAGCCAGACATGTGATGTCATCAGTGATGTCATCAATGGCATTTGTGATGTCATCTTTGATGTCCTGGGTGTTAGTCTTAGCAGTGCACAGTGGTGGCGCGAGTTATGTTTGCTTAGCTTACCATAACTGGCGAATTTCAAGGGTTTTACTTGGAACCATAACGTCCCTTTAACAACAGTATTTTTCACTGAAAATATATAAATATATATATATCTCACTGCTGAAACACTGAGTGAAACACTACGGTGCAATCAAAAAACAGTACCTGCAAATGCACTGGAACCTAAAAACGACAGTGAAATAGGGCTATTAAAAGAACTAGAAAAATGCCAGTGCAAAGAAGAAAGCAAATGGTGGGAGGTGCACTTGTTGCAAAATTATGTGGACATATAAAGAATTCCACGTGGCCTGAGAATACTGACCATCCCATCCTTTGAGGAACAAGGTCCTAGGATGTTAGAAGAATGGAGTGAAGCCACGAATGGGTGCTCAAAAACCTTTTTGGAACTTCTAGTAAAATATGCAGGTATTGACCGGATCAAACTACTTGAAAAAATAACTGAGGTAGAAAATAAATTGAAACTAATTGCAGAAAGTGAGGAAGGCAAGAAACTGACGGTGAATATGGAGAAGAGTCTCGGAGAATATGAAGAGGAAATCAAACAAATAAAACAAAGAACATTTCTGAGAGATAAAGAGGATTACGAGCTGGGAAGGGTATATACATTTGCACAAAGGTTTGACCAATTCAGGAAAACAACTATGAGCAAACCAACGTCAGATAACACACCAGAGGGGGGGATACAAGTGAACATTCTTCAGAATCAGACATCACGGGCAGTGAGAGCGAGGAACCGAGCATTCGCCTACATTTTTTAGACGAGATGCACTTGCTACAAAAGTATGGACAAACAAAGCAAGCAAGAGGCAGAAATCAAAATCGGGGCTGAGGCAGAGGAGGCCGAAAAAAAAACGAGGGGGGGTCAAGGGGCAATGGGCGCCACGAACAATACCCCGGCCAGATCACTGTGCTCTGGCAAATAGACAAGCCTCGTTTGGACACTGAAGGAAATTTGAAAATTATCAACTTATCAGACCATGTGTTGACTCCAAACTAACACAAAATACTGAGTCTGGGTTTACATTTCTGTCCAACAGCTGATAATGATTATGTACAAACCCGATTAGGTTTTGACAAGTTCATACGAAAAATCTGTCTGAAGAAATTCTTTGCTGCAAATGCCCTGGTGTCACGTCCTCAATCACGAGACAAAACAGGACGGACATAAATGCGGATAGGAGATCTGGAAACATTATCAGATTTGGTGGCACTTGAAAAGGATCGCCCGGATGATGCTGAAGAAGGGGCAATAGATCTGGAAGAACTCAATATCAAAACAGATTGTACCACGAAAAGTAAACTGAAACAAAAGTCCAAATTTAACCCAATACCAAATACTGGGGGAAGTATTGAGGGTTTCTAGACTTTAGTGCTAGAGGATTTAAAAAGTCTACGAAAGAAAAGATGTGGAAGAAACAAAAAAGAGAACATGTCAAGAAATGACAAAATTGCATTACAAGAACTGCAAGACCTCCAGAAGTGCACCATCAAACCCTCAGACAAAGGGAGAAACATAGTACTGATGAATTGCAGTG
This sequence comes from Ambystoma mexicanum, assembly GCF_040938575.1. Classification (NCBI taxonomy): domain Eukaryota; kingdom Metazoa; phylum Chordata; class Amphibia; order Caudata; family Ambystomatidae; genus Ambystoma; species Ambystoma mexicanum. Next base: position 541,758,286 of record NC_090928.1, on the reverse strand, counting down.
ACTACATAGCAGAGGCATACAAGCAATTGAACAACAAAAAATGCTATGAAAGAATGAATGCAGACCCAAAAATTACATTAGAGACAAAGTTAAAATCATTTTTGGAAGAATGGGGAAAAGAAAGGGATTCTTACGGAAGACAACTGCAAGTTTCTAGAAATCAAGGATTCCATCACACCGACAATTTACTTCCTCCCGAAGGTCCATAAGAACATGGAAAAAAAAAAAACGGGAAGACCAATTGTGTCCCTGATGGGCTCTGTCTTCGAAAACACGTCTAAATATACAGACAAGGTTTTATTACCTTTCGTAAATTCTCTTCCATCATACATCCGAGAGACTACTGATTTCCTCAGATGGATTAATGGAATTCCTTGGGACTCAGAGTACATAATGGCCACGATGGATGTTATATCGTTATACATGTCAATAGAGCACGATTTTTGGGAAATCATCTTGTCAACACTTTCTCAATTCCAGGTCGCTGAACTATCTGCAACATACACAAATGGTACTGCAGATGATAGACCTCTGTGTAACCAATAATGTGTTTCTGTTTAATAGAGAGTTCTTCCGTCAAGTCCAGGACACCGCCATGGGCACTACATTTGCGCCGTCATATGCGAACGTAACGATGGGCGCCTGGGAAGAATGCGAAATATGGTCTAAAGAGAATCAAAGCAACACGGACAATGTGGTTTTGTGGCTCAGATACATTGACGACCTATTAATTATTTGGAAGGGTACAGAGAAGGGTTGGCTCGACTTCGTAGGTCTGATGGATAGAAACGACCACAATTTAAGATTTACAGAGACCTATAGCAAAGCATTCACAACTTTTTTAGATGTGAATTTGAGGGTGGTGGATGAAAACTTGACATGTGAATTACACAGAAAAAGCACAGGATCCAACACTCCACTGCATGTGACGAGTGGACATCCAAAGAATTTAATATGGAGTGTCCAATATGGTGAATTTATCAGGATATGACTTAACAGCACGACATTGGATGCATATGATGCAGAAAGCAAGATCACAGCACAAGGGTTTAAAGACTTCTTCCCCTCTCTGCCATGCACCCCATCTCTCTCTCCCTTCGTCTTCCATCCTTCTCCCTCCCCCTCCTCCTCTTCTACCTTCCCCTCATCCTAATATCCACCCCCTCCTCAGACCTCCCCCCTGCCCACCCCTCCCTCCCGCACTATCCCTTCTCACCCCAATCTTATCCATCTCCCCACTGCAAGGGGGTAGCAGTGGGGAGATGGATAAGCATCATCAACATTGCCCTCTGGAATGCCCCTTCCATCTGCAATAAAGCCACGGCGACCCTTGACCTGTTCGTCCAACTCAATCTTCACTTCCCCTGCATCACCGAGACTTTGATTACCCTCTTCAATTCCACAGTCCGTGCGTCTCTCTCCTCCTCCTCCTCCTGCTTCTCCCATATCTCACGCCCCTCTGGTCGCAGAGGTGCGTCTGCCTCATTTTTCACCCTAAATGTCTTTCCTCATCCCCTACCCTCACCCCCCGACCTTCTCTTCCTTTGAATTTCTTTACAAATACTTCACCTTTCCTCACGCGATCTCCTTCTTAATTATTTAGACCTCCTGGCCCCCTCTCTTCCTTCTATGAAGACCTTGACCATCTTTTCTCTCTCATCTATCCTTCTCCTACTCCTCTCTCTGTCCTTGGTGACTTCAACCTCCCCCTCTTGTCCACATCGCCTTCTCCTCTTCTCTCATTACTTGACTCCTACCTTCCTCTCCCCTTCCTACGCCCTCTCCCACTCCTCTGGCTCCACACTTGATCTCATCTTTCTCTTCTTACTCTTCCTCCCTGTATCGTCTCTTCCCAACTATCTCTCCGACCACACCTTGCTCTCCTTCTCCCTCACTCCTCCCCTCCCCCACCTCTCCCTTCTCTCCCTCCTTCTCTCGTTGCGACCTCCGCAGCTTTAACCCTAATCTCTTCCACGTTCCTCCTTCCCCCCTCTCAGAGTTTGATTCCCTCTCAGCAGATGAAGCCCTCTCCACACTGTCCTCTTTAACCTTCACTCTTGACCAACTCTATCCTCACACTCCCTTCTCCCCTTCTCACAAACCTTCCCAACCCTGGCTCTCTTCACACCTTCTGTCCATGTGCCACCTCGAATAACGCTGGATCAAATCCCCTTCTCTTACTAATCAATTCTTATTTTTCATATCATTCTCTCTACGACTCTTGCCTCTCAGCTACCAAACACTCCGCTACTCTAGCCTCCTCCACTCACAAGTCTCTCATCCTCGCTGTATCTTCCAGACCCTCTCCCGGCTTCTCTCCCCTCCCACTTCTGACCCTTCCACGAACTCTCCCCTCTCTCCCTCTGACTTCGCCAACTTCTTCTCATCCAAAATCCTCTCTTCGCCAGAACATCCTCTCCTTCCTTCTCTCCCCCTAACCCCTCCCCCAGCTCTCCCAACTTGTCCACCTTCTCTCCTATCACCCCTGCATGTGTCTCCCACCTACTGTCCAAAACTCGCCCTACTACTGCCCCCTCTGACCCCATCCCCACCTCCCTCATCCCCAAAATGTACCCCCTCCTTATTCCCTACCTAACCACCTTCTTCAACATCTGTCTCTCTTCTGCCACCTTTCCTTCAGCTTTCAAACATGCCACCATAATCCTTTTCCTGAAGAAACCTTCTGCTAACCCTCTTGTTGCCTCGAACTTCTGGTCAATCTTCCTTCTCCCCTTTATTTCTAAACTCCTCGAGCGCCTTGCTTAATCTCAACTTTCTGCTTTCATCTCATCCCACTTCCTCCTCCCCGCCTCTCAATCTGGTTTCCGCCTAAACACTCCACTGAGACAGCACTCACCTATGTCCACTGCTCGCCACGCTAAGCAATCTTCAATTCTCATACTCCTTGATCTTTCTGCAGCTTTTGATACCGTAGATCACCCCTTACTACTTAGCACTCTGTCCTCCTTCGGCTTCAAAGACTGTTCTCTCCTGGCTCACCTCTTACACCTCCAATCGATCCTTCACTGTCTCCTAGGGCGGCCGCACCTCCTCCAGCCTCCCCCTGAACTATGGCTTCCCTCAGGGTTCCGTGCTGGGACCCTTTCTTTTCTCTCTATAACTCCCTTCTCTCCCCAGTCATTTCTTCTTTCGGCATTTCCCACCACTTCTTTGCTGATGACACCCAACTCTTTCTTTCCTTCTCTTCCTTCATATCTGACCTCCACCTCACTTTCTTCCTGCCTCACGGCCATAAAAGATTGGATGCCATCCCACTTTCTCTCCCTCAACTCTGACAAGACTGGGGTGCTTTTGTTCCCTCCTAATACTCGCTCCCCTTCTCCCCCTCCCTTCATCCACTTTCCACCTTCCAACCTCCCCATATCTTCCCATGCCCGCAATCTCAGCCTCCACCCCGACTCCTCTCTCTCCTTCTCCAACCACATCTCTTTAACCGCTCGAGCCTGTCGGTACCACCTCTATAACATCCACAAGATCCGCACCTCTCTCACATTCCATGCTTCCAAACTCCTAATAACCTCCCTCATTTTCTCCCGCCTCTTCTACTGCTCCTCTCTTCTCTTTGGACTCCCTGTCTCTCACCTAACTCCCCTAAAATCCATCTATCACTCCTCTATCCGTACTCTATGCCTCCTCGGCCCTCGAGCCTCTATTTCTTCCTCTCTCACTCAACTTGGCTGGCTTCCCTTCCTCTCACAACTGAAATTTCAATTCCTGTCTTGTCTACAAATCTCTTCATGACCTGGCGCCCCCTACCTTTCCTCCCTCCTCTCATTTTACTCCCCCCTCCTGCTTTCTCCGCTCAGCAAACCTCTACCTCCTCACTGTGCCCCCAGCCCCATGTGCCTCCTCACGCTTCCGCTCCTTCCAACTCTTGGCCCCCCTTACACTGGAACTCCCTTCTGCTCTCCATCCGCTCGACCCCTACCTACTCATCCTTCTGCCACTCCATGAAAGATCATCTTCTACACCCCCCCCTGACTTCCCTTCCCCTCGTCCCCTACCCTTGCCCCCCCTACCCTTGACCTCCTCCTTTGCCTCCTTCCTCTCTCCTTTCCCTCTGACCTTAAATTAGTAACAAATACTACTTAAAGGCAATGAGGATACCAGATCACTCCCCCTCCTTCCCCCTACCTCAAATCCTACACCGTAACTACCTTCTCCTACCCCCTCCTCTACCCTATCCCCACCCCCCTTGTAAATAGTTCTTATTGTTCTAATGACCTGTTCATGCTTGTATATATGCTTCCCCTTCCCCCTCCCTCCCCACCTCAAATCCTACACCGTAAATCCCTTCTCCTACCCCCTCCTCTACCCCATTTCCCCCCCCTTGTAAATAGTTCTACTTATTGTTCTAATGACCTGTTCATGCTTGTATATAGGCTTCTCTCGCTTTTGTACCTGTATATATTGTAAAGCGTTTTGGCTTAAAGCGCTATATAAATTCAATAAACATAAATATACCACACAATTAATTCTAATGTTTGATAAACAGGCAGTCATGATCAGGCATATACTGCAAAAACATTGGAGAATCCTGCTGGCAGATGGAGATCTTGGATGTAATCTGAACAAAAGACTAGATATAACCTTCAGAAGAAATTCTTCTTTAAAAGACACATTAGTGCAAAGCTTCATGAAGAAGACAATTGAGAAGAATACGAGCAACTGGCCCACGAATCAGAGGAACGGTTTTAGCAAATTCACAAAGTGCAATGTATGCAAATATGCCAGAAACTGTTTGTCGTTTAAGCATCCAGTAACAGAAACAAATGTGGAGATCCGGAAAAGAATAACATGCGACACAATTCGTCATGTATGCCCTCACATGTGGGTGTCAGAAGTGGTATACTGGAAGCACGAAGTGTAAATTAAAGATATGAATACAGCAACATGTCAGAGCCATCTTAAACAATGACCCCAACTACCCGATGGCCAAACATTTCAGTGACTGTCACCAAGGAAAGTTTCAATTTCTTTGGTATTTGTGTAGTGGACATTGGGCTTCAAGTGGTAATTGTGAGCTTATGCTCAGACAAAAAGGGACATGTTGTATCCTGGATTTCGAGAGCAAACAACCAAGAGGCCACAATGTGGATGAAGAACTCTACACTTTTTTAGGAACTTAAAACGAGGGACTCCCACATTGCAAAAAGTATAGTGCGTTTACAATTTATTGGTAGCCCAGTTGCAAAATTAGAATAAGAGTATAAATGAACAGGTTTTGATTGTGTCCTATAGTTGTTCATGGATTTTATCTACGTCTAATGTGGGATATGTTTGGAGATTTACATGGATTTTAATATCTTGCTATTTTCCTCCCACCCCCTTTTTTCCTTTTTTTTTTTCCCCCCTAATTTCAATAGGGTTCTTCTCTTTTTTTATCTTACCCTACTCTCACCCTTTAATGATTTGGAATTCTGATTATGGGGCAGAAGTTTACATCATTGGATAGAAACTTGTTTAGGAAATGTGTAGTATGAATGAAGTGGTTTTTCTGGTATATGCACTAAGCACCTTAGACGGCCGTACAGGCCAAATGGAAATTATATGTTGCTATTGATTTATTAAGCAAAATCGGCCAAGCATAGGAATAATTACTATTATGCATAATCTGTGTAGCGTGTTAGTTGGACTACATTATTCGCTGCTATGAGCACTATGCACTTTAAACAGCTGCCCATTGGGAACTGTTAGCGCCTTTGCACATTGGAATTGATTATACATAGGAATTATTGCTGCTATGAGCACGATGCACTTTATATAAAGGTTTAATTGTAGACGCTATAACATTATGCAAGATGTTTCCGGTCGAGTAGAACATTGGCTGCCATAAGCACTATGCACTTTAATCAGCTTCTGCTATTTGAACAGACGCAACATATTATTCTAGCATTTTATATTTTGGCATTGTTCAGATTTTGGCACTTTTGTTGCTAGAGATATGAGGCATTGTAAACAGGTGACATTCTGTAAATGATATCATACAAGGGCAAGCACTATGCACCTAATGGTTTAACTGTATATAATTCCTACAACCAGCGCCAGTGAGAATATGCTATACATTATAAGCAAATGGGTCTAAATTTGGACTAGAACAACGTGGCTGTCAGAAAAAACTTTAAGTGGATACACGATTAGTCCTTTTTCTATACTTACCTCTGTTCTTGAACCTCGGATTTCCCATTTTAAAACATTCACGGGTGTGTGGGCTAATTGGTTGTGATCAAGCGGCAAGAAATCCGCGAAACGCGTCGGCGCCAGAAATTTGTTGCCATGGGATGGCAGCATCGGATTAACCTGATTTTTATTACAATGCTTATGCTGTGATTTGTATGTTCGGAAAGAACGTCCATTAAAGAAAGTGTGTTTTTGCAAAGAAATCGGCCTTAATTGCCGACCACGGGGAGTGCTGCTCACCCGACTGACCTGGGATCAGTTTCAAGAGATGTATATATGCATGCTCTGGGTTTGGGATGCGCTAGAGATGTCTGCTCTACTCAACTAAATATTTTCAGCATGTAACAAAAGGCATTTGGTGCTGAAAGATGGACATTGTTTAAAAGGAAATATTAAATATGACCTCCAGGAGATGGAGGTTTTGATACCTTTTTATTGGACTAAATGGAAATATGCAGATGGAAAAAATGCATTAGCTTTCAAAGTCTCATAGACTTCTTCGTAAGCTAATGCATTCTTCCAGCTCTGCATAATAAAGTTAGTCCAATGAAAGAGATTAAAACCTGCCTTTTGTGTGATATTGACACTGGACTACAACAGTGCCAAACCTTTTCTTCATAGTTGCAGGAGACCAAACAAAATAGGTTACGGAGTGAAAAGCATGCATACCCTTCCTTGATTGGCCAACAAAGGCATGGAGGGAGCTTATAGGACTCAACAGCTAAGGAACTTGATGAAAGAGGTGCATGAAAGGAGTTTGATGAGAAAGGAGTAGTGTGAAATAATTAGGAAGGCCAAGTATTGGGACCAACAAACTCTTGGAGTGAAATGATCCAAGAAGGGAAATCTTTCCATGAGCTCTAATGTGAGATAAAAGCTCATAATTCCACACACGTAGCAGGCTTGAATAGAAAAAGTGGGGTTGATGATCTGCTTCAAAAGCTACATACTATTTAAGAACCACATTAGTGTTGTGTGTCACAACCATGACGTTGGAAACTGATCCATGAGGTTTTTATGGATCTTATTTCTGCCTCTTGCACTTATTTTTCTTTTGTATGAACAAGTGTTGTTTTAAGATGTGGAATGTGTGAGAAACTGAAGGCATCCTACCTTCTCCCCAAAATCCTCTGCTCAGGTGGCCAGGGAAGAGCCATCGCTTTTGGATCCTGACGCTGGGGGTGGATATGCGCGGGAGGATCACCTGGGTGGAGGAGATTTGGGGAATTGGAGGGAGGGTGTCTTTCAGGGAGACGCGATAGCCCCGTTTCCGTTCCACAATTAGCCTTCAGCCCAGGAAGCCTTCATAGGGTATTGTCAAACTCCCTTCCTTTTCTCCTGGAAGAATTGACCTCGGATAAATCATCCCCATAGAGAGACAAGGAGGAAACCAAGAACACCTCCTCCTTATGTGGATAGACTATACCCACATTTATCCCCTCAGATAAAATCTAGAAACTGTCCAACTCTTCCCCACTATCACACACCAACTGTATCCTATTCAGGTCCCTTTAAGACTGGGACGAGGAAGGGGTGACTAGGCGTAATGCACACTTCCACCTCTGAACACCACTTTGGTACTGGGATGAGGAAGAGGACTTTAGAAAACCATTCTAATGGTCAGGCCTCTCCCAGTAATAAAGGTAATTGTAGTCATTCGGAGAACTTGCACCTGCGACCCCTTGAGGCTACATGTGCATATAAAAAAGAGTTACCCACAGTATGAAGTAGGGGTCTCACTGTATTGGTTTCATGGCGGTATGATAACCTTCTTGCCAAATTATGGTATGTCATGTTTATCGCGGTATAGAAGGTGGAGTTAACTAATCTTAAAAAATATTTTCTTAAAGGTCATACATTGTCAGTATTTTGAAACTTGTCTCTGCACATTTGTAGCTGATCCTCCAGGAATCTAAGGCGGCTGCAGATTGGTCTTTCATGGCACTCACTCGTTGATCGCCTTGAATGAGTGACTAGTGGAAGTGTTTAAAATGCACTTTTAGAGCAATGAGCTTGCTGCTCAGTCACAGGTCATTGCTTTGAAAATCGGCCTCGACCTGCATTATTTGGAAACCACATGGCATGGGAATCATGTCCCCTCGCTGTTTTTTTTTTTTTAATTAGAACTATTTATCCCATTAAAGGGAGAAAAGTCACTCATGTGAGGTCTGAAAGCCCATGCCATTGTGTTTCTTTTGTCAAAATGTCATAGCCAACACACACTCACCAAACGGTTGCATATTGATCAAATCACTATAGCTTGTTTACCATCTGCCTGGTGTATTATAAAGGTCTGATATTGGAGTCAACACTGACCATGTAATCCTAACGGGACAGCGTTCAGTAGGCGCTGTTGATTTCTTTATTGATTCTTGCAATACTAGTTCATTTACCTTCTTAAAGATAGTGGCACAAACACTTTTTGAAAATGACAGTTAAAATACATATTGGCACAAATATGGCCTAGACCACCACATCACCACAGCCCCATCATTACCATTTTGCCCACCAGGTCTGAGCGCATTAGGACCCTTGTCATGTGAGTTGAGATGGAGGAATGCTTTCATGGGTGGTGTCGCAAATCGAGGATAGACCTGAGGAATATCTCACCCCCATTGCTCTGGATACTTCAAATTGAATGTAGAATCTGTCCTGCCTGCTTGAGTCCAGTGCAATATGCAGAAGGCAGGTGAAGGATCAAGCGAAGCAACAACTCTAGTGCCAATGTGTAAATCTACACAGGACAGTGAGGGTAGTAGTTTATATAATGGCGCAAAGCACTGATGGGCCCAGTGTTCATACAGTCTACAGAGCTAACGTTTTTTGTGGACATGCATCAGAAGGGCATCCAGTTCATTCCCCCTTTGAATTCTGGGATGTGTAGTTTGCCATCTTTCAAATTGGTGGGAAAACTACAAATCGGCTGATCTTTAACCCGACTGTACTGATCAGAGAAAGAGCAGTCACTGCATCAAAACTGCATTTACTAATGTGGCCTCACTTTCCCTATGCTCTTGTCTGCCAAACGCCACATCCCACAGTGCAAGATCCAGAATGCGCAGCACTTGCTAACTGCAGCCTTTCCAAATCAGATTGAAAAGCTCACATAATAGCTGCAGGCCCTAAAGCGGTATATCGGTATAAACAACGTGAAGGTTATTGTAGTCGAATTAAGCTGTTCACGGTATCGATAACGATATACCAATATACTGTTACACCACAAGTATGGACATTATTAATTATCTAGAAGGTTGCCAAGTAGTTACCTATCGAATAGCGAACTAAAGAAAAGCTATGCGCAATATATGATAATGCCGCAGGATGGAGAGAAAGTGATGTGTATTTACGTACAGAGTGAAAAGAAGGAAAAGGCATTTTTGAACTATGTGAAAGCACAATGCCAAGTGAAAACCAGTAATGAGAGTTGGTGAAGCACGTGAAAGGCAAATGGGAAGCAATATTTGTTAGTGTGAAAGTAAGGTGGTGAAAATAAATAAACCCATTAAGAGAACTGCATGGAAGTCACGCGTTCGCAGAGTCAAGAGACTGCCAAGAAGAAACGGGAGTACTGATGGACTAATGTCACAAGTGCAGAGTAAACATATGGTGGCAAAGTAGTCCAATGAGAATCGGTGAACATTATAAGGTGGTAAGGGTTACTAGTTGTGTGACCTGTGATGGGTGGACCGTGTGGTCCGACAACTGTGCCTAGACAGAGTAACTCCAACTTGGAGTGAGCCAATGGAGATTGAAGTTATTTTTCCTCATCAGTCTGAAAGTGACTAAATAGAAGGAAAGATTACAATTCATACAGAAAGCTGACAAAGTAGAATTAACTGTGAACTGTCTTGAAGTTGGCTAAGGGAGCCCCAAGTGCTTTTTGTGGAACTGTTTTGAACATGAGGAAGAAGCTGAAAATTTTTCCAGGAACTGGAAAAAGCTCAGAACGTTATTTTGAACACTTGTTTCTTTGTTTGCTGACATCCCTACACATTGTATAGATTTAGTTGTGAGCGCAAGTACAGGTTTTCGATATAGACTTTTGAGTAGAACTTAGACACAGACTATCCTTAGTTTCTTTAGGTAGTAAAGACCACCTTAAAATTGGTCGCAAGTTAGGCCTAACTACATCCTGACATTTGTTTGAGAAATAATAGTTCAATTTAAAAAAAAAAAAGGGAATCTGTTTTCTGTGTCTTACTTCATGATGCCTTCACAAATGACAGTAGTTTTGAGAAAACCGCATTAATCAAGTTGCCATTTTCCATTTCACATGAATGAAACTGGAAAAATGTTAGCTGGGAAACATGTATAATGTTCATGCTTGAATCATAAATATCAGTTTGTGAATTGTGGGTAACTGACATTAGCCACCTGCTTCTTTTGTTACCTTCCCTTGTTGGAATGACCAAACCTATTTTTTTTTATTTTACAGATTACAGAACTCTGTGGTGCGACAAGACTTGGATATTTTGGAAGAAGTCAGTTTTATATTGCCTTGAAACTGATATCGGTTGCCCAATCTGGCCTACCCTTAAGAATGGAGAGTTTAAACACAGGTAACCACAAGAATAGGACTACTCTCCTTTCATTATTTGCATTCCTTCAATCTGTACTTTTTTTTTTAAACTTCTTTTTATTATAAGCGTGGCAGCAAAACACAGGCGAACAGCGCCAGGCGAAACATTGTAAAAGAACAGTATACATAGCGTAGATATACAGAAGTTACTACACATATTGAACAGTCGAAGAGCAAAATGCAGTGAGATCGTGAAGAAGGGTATCAGGGAACTATGACTGAGCTAAGGACCCTAGCTGGCTAGGGGAAACCGGAGAGGAAGGGGAGGTCTGAGTCTCGACTAGGTCAGAGATATAAGAGCGGAATCGGAGCCAAATATTTCTCGGTCTGGAACGTGTGGGTTGTAGGTGGGACCAGGTTTCTTCCGTGTCAGAGGCCCACGTGACCGCTTTCAACCATTGGGCATGTGTAGGAGGGAAGGGGCGAAGCCAACAGAGCAGGATAGAGCGCACCGCGAGGAGGAGGCAAAGACCAGCTAATTTCTTGGAGTCTCGGGGGAGGCCTGGGAGATCGTGAAAGAGGCATACCAGCGGGGAGAGAGCAATGGGGTGGTCTGTCACAGTGGACACAGTCGAGCAGACGGCCTCCCAGAACTGGGCCAGGCGAGGGCAGGACCAGATCATGTGGATATAGTCAGCCCCATCCCGACCGCATCTGGGGCAGCTGGTAGGATAGTCGGCCGACATACGATGTAGTCTGATCGGGGTATGGTGGAATCTGTGAAGAACTTTGAATTGAATAAGTTTGAACCGAGAATTGAAAGAGACCCGCTGCGTGCGGTCGCATAGATGGGTCCAACGATCCTCGGACATCTCCACACCAAGGTCCGCCTCCCAGGCGAGTTTCAGTTTGGTAAAGTCTGGGACCGATCTGGACTGCAGCATGGTGTATAGCCTAGAGATCTTGCCCCTCCTAGGGGTGGGAGAAGTGAGCTCCTCAATTGCGGGGTCATCAGGCGGTAATGCAGGGAATGTTTGGTAATGTCGTTTAAGGGTCTTTCGAAGGGATGCGTATTGGAGCCATACGCTCCGGTCCCTTCTCAGGGATAAGGGGAGGTCAGGCCACTCGACAAATATACCCTGGTCGAACACGTCGCGTAGCAGCTCGAAGCCCAAGTCCGCCCATCGGCGCACCGCTACCAATGGGACCCGCGGGACCCCGGGGAGAAAATTCCAAAGTGGAAGATTGCCATGGAAGGCATAGGCGGTCCCCAACAGACTCCACGTTTTTGCTAGTGCAACGGCTGTGCAGGCAACCGGGTTCTGCGAGTTCCGAGTCAAGGGGGCGGGTTGTAGCACCAGGGAGCGGATGTCTCGATCAGCTACTGCGAGCCTCTCAAGTCGGACATGCGGGGCTGGATCCGCGGTATCAAACCAATAGGAGGTATATTGGATTTGTGACGCCATCCAGTATTTAAGAAAGTTAGGGGCACCGAAGCCCCCGTAAGACATGGGGGTGGAGAGGGTCCCGATTTTAAGACGAACCGCACCCGAGTGCCAGAGAAAAGAGTTCACGGTGCGGTCCAATTCGCGGAAAAAGCCCGCCCCCGGCCATAAGGGAACATTAGCGAACCTATAGAGCAGCTGGGGTAATACCACCATCTTCAACAGGCCAATTCTGCCAGCCAGAGATATTGGGAGCTTGTCCCAGACCTGAGTCTTGGCTGTCAAGTGCGTAAGATATTTCTGGTAGTTTTCGTGGAATGTCCGCTCATATTGGCGAGTCACCACCGTCCCAAGGTAAATAAGTATGTCTTGAGCCCATGTGAAACCAAAGGTATCAGGGAGGTGAGAAGTGCATTCCGTCAGCGGAAAGAGGGTAGATTTCGAACAGTTCACTTTAAGGCCAGAGATCTGGCCGAAACGGCTAATGTCTGCAAGTACAGGGGGTAAGTTGGCCGAGGGAGAGCGCACAAATAGCAACGCGTCATCTGCATAGAGGGACACTATATCTGTGTGTCCTGCGGAGCGGAGACCCTTGTCTGCATGGCGTTGGCGGAGCATGTCGGCAAACGGCTCGATTGCTATCGCAAAGACCAGGGGAGAGAAGGGACATCCCTGTCTCGTTCCCCTGGCGATCTTGAAAAGGGGAGAATAGCGGTCCCCCGTACTGACCCTGGCAACCGGTTCAGAGTAAAGCAGTCTGATCCAGGAGATAAAAGAGGGGCCGAATTTACAGCTCTCAAGGACTCGCCATAAATACTTCCATGAGACCGAGTCGAATGCCTTTTGCATGTCAAGGGCAACAGCCACAGCGTGTGTGTCGGGGCTGATTCTATCAATAATGTTGAATAGCTGCCTCAAGTTCAGAGAAGTGGAGCGACCTGGGATAAAACCGGCCTGGTCTGGATGGACTATAGATGGCAGAAGGGGAGCCAGCCGGAGAGCCAGAGCCTTGGCAAATATTTTGACATCGCAGTTTATGAGAGACAATGGGCGATACGAGCCGCACTGTGAAGGGGGTTTGCCGGGCTTAAGTAGCACTGCGATCGTGGCTTCACGGAGAGAAGGAGGAAGCACCCCAGCCTCAACAGACTCCTCCCAGAGAGCCAGCAAATGAGGGAGCAGTTGTGACTTGAAGCGTTTATAGAACTCGACTGGGATACCGTCTGAGCCAGGTGTGCGGCCCGAGGATAGGGAGTCAATTGCGGTCGAGAGCTCCTCCCGTGTGAGTGGGGAGTCAAGGGAGCCCGCGGCCTCCGGGGACAGAGTAGATAGAGGGAGGGTATCGAGAAAGGAGTCAATCTCCGCCAACGAGACCTCATCGGCATTGGAATACAAGGATTCGTAGAAGGTGAAGAATTCCCTATTGATCTCTTGTGAAGAGACCGCCATGGAACCATCAGATCTCTCAACCCCGAGAATGTGCGGGGGCCCCGTCTCATGCCGGATCAACCTAGCTAGGAAGCGGCCGGGGCGTTCCCCCTCTCCGTACCTCCTAGCCACACCAGGGTTATCGAGGAACCTCTGCTCGCGGTCCGCAAGAGAACGGAAGTTATCCAGTTCTTCCCCAATATTGGCGAGGTTACCTGGAGTAGAGTGTAGTGAGCATGTGGCTTCCAGAGATGAAAGTCTAGATTCGCTGGCGGCGAGGTCCCTGCGGATTGACTTAAGGGCCCAGCTTTCCTTAGACAGCGCAATCCCTCTAGTGTAAGCCTTGAATGATTCCCATAAGGTGGCGTGGGACGTTACCGAGCCCGTATTGGTCTCGAAGTACTCCTCAATCGACAGTTCAAGTTCGGAGCAAAACTCTGGGTCCAGCAGGGAAAGGGGTTTCAATTTCCAGTGTCGAGAGCGGGCGGGATCGGGGCCCCAGTCTACTGTAATGGTGACAGGAGAGTGGTCAGAGAGGGTTCTCGGAAGGATCATTAGTTGTGTTACATTCTTGACTAGTATGTTAGAGATCACCCACCTATCAATACGAGAATAGGAGTCGTGAACCGAGGAGTAAAAGGAGTAGATGCGGGAGTCCGGGTAGAAGAACCTCCACGCGTCCACCATGGCCAGGCGGGGAAGGGAGGAAAGTGCCGCATAAGCCGCCCTGGAGAGGTGACGGGGCCTGGAGCCCGATCTATCTAGGGCTATATCGAAGATCGTGTTAAAGTCCCCTCCCCAGAGGATTGGAACAAGGGGGAAGCCATCGAGAAGGGAGGTGACCTGCACGTAAAATTCCGGGTCATCAAGGTTAGGGCCATAGATATTCAGGAGGATCACTTCCTTATGGTGCAGCATGGCGTGAAGAAGTACATATCTACCCTGGGGGTCAATTTTCGAGGAGATGAGGGAAAAGTGGAGGCTCCTGTGAATGAGGGTCATGACTCCTCGGCTCTGGGAAGAATAATCAGTGAAAAACCGGTGAGGACCCCAGGACTTGGCAAAGCGCATGCAGTGTATAGAACGAGCATGAGTCTCCTGAAGGAAGAGAATCTTGGATCGGTGGCGCTCGGCCTGCAGCTGGAGCTGTCTCATCTTCCTATAGTTCCCCAGACCTCGCACATTCCAGCTCATAAAGGTCAGGGCACTCTCAGTCACAGCATGGCGGTATTAGGAATAAAGCAGAATGTCTGGGACCGAGAGGTCAAATTAACAGTTCCACGGGAGCATATCCCAAATGCCTCAGCACAGTTCGCCTTCGCTGCCATCGCCACTTTTCCAATAACAAAAACCCAAACGACCCCAACATAGCCCACCCCCACCCACACCCCCCTCCCAATCAGAGGGATGACCAGCCCATCCCTTAGTAAACAAAACCAAAGCAGAGGCATCGTCGCCTGGGGGTCTGAAGGCCCGACTGGCCGTAACGCTCCGGGTTGCAGCAGAGCAAATAGTGCATGGGAAGCCTGTGACGGACGAGAAATGCAGATTAGACAAAGTTCTCGCCAAGGGAACAGCGGGCGAGCACCAAGGTCGAGCTGAACAAGCAGGTTGCGGGAAAAAGGATTGACATGGTCCCAGTTCCGGGGGGGCGAGAGGACCCATACGCCTCCCATCGGGGACCAAGGATCACCGCTGTGCCGAGATCAGGGGAAGGGGATCAGCCAGGGAAGTGTTCATCGATGAATTTGGAGGCCTCTTCCGGAATCGTGAAGAACAACACCTGATTGGAGTACTCTATACGAAGCTTGGCAGGATAAAGCATAGCATATTTTATGGAGTGGTCTCGCAACCTGCGTTTCACCGCCTGGAAGGTTTTGCGTTCCCGCTGGACCGCAGTCGAGAAGTCGGGATAGAGGTGGATCCTCGCGCCGCCCAGGAGTAGCTCACCCTTGAGTCTCGCAGCCCTGAGGAGGGCGTCGCGGTCGCGGTAGTTTAGTACGCGGGCTATGATGGGTCGAGGAGGGGCACCAGGTCTTGGTTTCGCCACCAGGGCGCGATGGGCCCGTTCAATTGCGAAGTGTGGAGAGCGCTCAGGCTCGTCAAGCAGCGACAGAAGTGTGCGTTGAACAAAGTCTTCCATTGGCTCATGGATTTCATCCTCAGGGACCCCGATGATGCGGAGGTTATTGCGCCTCGAGCGGGATTCCAAATCCTCGTTTTTCTTTTCCACCTCCGTGACTCGGCTGGAGAGAGCGACGACCTCGGCGCGAAGGGCCCCCAGCGCATCCTCCGCAGAGCCCACCCGTGTCTCGACCTCCAATACACGGCCGTCTGTCCTCTCAATGTGGGCCTTAATAGAGGATATGGTGCCGGTCATGTCGTCAAGTTTGGAGTGGAGAGCGGTGAACCCCTCACGCATAAGATCAATCATATTTCGGGAGTCCGGGGATGTGTCGAGGGGGGCATCGGAGGCCGACTCGGAGGCCTCCTCAGGTGGCCTCGCCGCAGCTCTCGCAAACATATTGATGGAGCTCTGTTTCCTTGCACCTCCCCTGGTCATCCTGGCTTATGGGTATATCAGGTAGAGAGAAGAGGGAGAGATGAGAGCTAGAAATTAGTGCCAAGGAGCGTCCTCCGGGATATAGGGGCCAATGCGTGTCCCGGGGTGATGTAGGCACAGAGCAGCAAGCGAGCACACCCCGAGTCCGGAGTAGAGGTTGTGGCCCCTCTAGGGCAGGAGAGTAGATGTCGCCGTGATAGGCCCAGGCGCGCACCGGTGAAGCGGCGCACAGTGGCCGGAGCGCGGTTCAGGGAGTCCAGTGGAGGCAGCTACAAGGTATGTTCACCAGCGCCTCAGCCCCAGGGCGCGTGCAGCCCGGGGGGAGATGGAGCACAGTCCAGCGGGTCACAGTGGCTGGGTAGACGCAGCAGGAGTTAGCGGCGTAGAGAGAGAGGCAGGGGGGCGGGAGGGGACAGCAGCGCCGGCACCAGGGAGGCACCCGCAGGGTATGGTAGGTGCGGGCGGACCCGCCAGAGTCACAGCAGTCAGGCGCAGTCCCCTCCCCGCGCTCCCCCTACCTCTAAGCCGCCACGAAGTTGAAGTGGCCCCTCGGGGCCCGGACCAATGGCACGGGGCTGGTCGGCTCCCGCGCCAGTCAGGAGAGGAGGCAGTCGGTCGGTCCACAGGATCGAGGAGAGGCCCGGCCGGCCACAGCAGTCCGGCGCCCCTCGCCGGGCGGGTGCCCCTCCCCCAAGCGGCCCGCAGCGCCGCGGCCTCAGGTCGGAAGAGGGCCGACGCTGTCGGAGCCGCGGGTCGGGGAGGGCGGAAGGCTGCAGCCGCAGGGCAGGAAAGAGGGCGCAGCCCCGTCCACGGGGCACGCAGCGGCTCCAAACCGCGTCCGGTCGCGGTAGTAGTGCTCCCGAAGGATCGGGTGTAGGAGGCAGGTCCGCAGATGGCGTCGGGCAGAGAAGAGCAGGATCGAACGCTCTGCTGGCCCGGAGCACGGCGTTTAGGCGGCCATCTTGATTGCCGCGCAACAGCGCCCCCCCCTTCAATCTGTACTTGACATGTTTTTGTTTATTTCCTTTTTTTTGGTAATTTGACAAATTGAGGAAGTTTGTCAGCTCTGCCCAAGGCAGAGCCATCACCTTTTGGGATTAGGGAGATGAGCCTGCCATGCTTAGCCTGACCCTAGGGGACATGTAAGTGGCATCCTCTGTAGGTGACCCATCCCCCCTCCCTGAGGAGACAGAAAACCCCCAGGAAAGGTATTAAGCCCCCCCCCCCACTCCTCAGACAGTAACACCTTTATAGTATACATGGGAACTAAAGCATATGGCAACCCAATGACCCTTTTAATGGCTAGCTTGGCTTCTGACTTAAGCTTCATTCAGCCTATGGTGGAAAATGGATGGGAGATGGAAAGAACAGCCTTGGGGAGGAACGTCATATAAGGAGCCAATCACAACCGAGGATAGGCAAAGCCAACAGAGTTTAAGAATGTTACTGAGCACACAGAGGGTGTGGCCCGCAGGAAAGAGAATGTGAGATGAGTCCAGCCAGGCCTCATGGACTGGGAACTGTCCGGCCCCTCACCAGGAGCGAGAGCGGATGACCTCGGAGGGGTGACGGCCGGCCCCAAGGAGAAGCCACCCACTGGTCCTCCACTTGAAGGACTGGAATGGAATGGAATCCGCAGAGCAGAGCCCAGGGATGACTTGTGTAAGCGGCTCTGCAGAGAGAAAAGGCAGACTGTGCAGCCTCCCTGAGTAGCACTGCCCATCATCAGTGCTACACGATGGTTCCAGTAGACCATGGAGGCGGGTGGCACGGCAGACCAGAGAAACGGAAGCCCTGCAGCGGGGAAGGCACTGATAATCTCCAGGGTGGGGGAGAAAGAGAGAAGCCCCTGAGTGGGCAAGGATTAGTAAAACCTGAGTGGGCAGTGAAACAAGCCCCGGAGTGGGGAACACTCGGAAATGCCACAGAGTGGGGAGAGAAACTGATACAAACACCGGATTTGCAACAAACAGAGGCCTGCGGTGGGGGAAATATGGAGACGAGCTTGGAGTGCGGAAACCACCAGGAATCTCTAGAGTGGGAGAAAACCTGGTGAAACTCAAGAGTGGGAAGAGATGAGCCTCTCTGTGGGGGAAGAATTGGAGAGACTGAGACAAGCCCCAGAGGAGGTGTGGGGGCGGAAGAGACTGAAAGGATCCCAGATTGGGGAAGGAAGACCGCATATAGTCTTGCCGAAAGGGAGAAAGACTGTGAGAAATGCCATTTAAAGAAGTAATCCGAGAGACTTGGCTGGACCCCTGCAAAAGCCCTTTAGCAGTATTATAGTCATATGTTTGGGGCTGTGGACATAGGAGGGGCCGATGGTAAAGAGGCACAAAGGGGAGGGGGCGTGCCAAAACCCAGAAGCCATCCCTTTTTATTGTGAAAGGCTCAAAAATAAGTTTTGGTGGTCTTGTTTTCTTTTGGAGGCATAATTCAACCATCTTGACACCCTGACAAGCACACTTTATCTTTTGTTTGTATAGTGTAGGACTTAGTACCGCAGAGTTAGTAAAGATTAGTTGTTTTCTGTGAGAATAAAAACTCTAAAAATCATGCCACCTTGTCTAACTTCTGATTCTGACTTTCCATACTAATCAACAGTTTGTTTTTAAATGTTCGTGAATAGTGTAGCATTTGATACATTTTCCATACACGTTGCACAACTAAAAATATATCTGAAATGAAATGCGCAACTGGTTTACTTAATCACCCGCTGCAGTTGTCTTTACGTCTTTGGTGAAATTAGATGCTTACCACAGTGAAATCTCGGTAGGATTGTGCGAGCAGCTGCCTTTCTGGGGGGGTATGTCTTTATGATGTACTACTGCATGTCAACCACGTTGCCACGTTTTACCTGTGTACCTCTACAGCATCTTCAGTCTGTCCTGGTGGGTTTAGGTGAGGCTTTGAAGTGTTGCTGGGCGGAATGGGAAGTCTGGTTCGCAGCGCCAATGCAGTAAGCACTTGGTGATACTGGACCTACACCCCATACCATGTGGCTGCTTCTCCTGCTTCACATGATGCATGGACAGTGTGGACACTGGCAGGGGATGCTGGCTAGCCTTCGTTGAAGAGCGCTGCAGATGGGGCTGGTGCAGCTGATCAGATGGATGGCGACTGAAGGCGGAACAGCAGGAAATGATAGCAGACCGGTAACTGAATCGCGCAAGGAAAAGGAAGGAAGTGCAAGCATGAACTGGACAAGGCGAAGGAAAAACAAGGGCAACTAAGGCAAGGACAGGGGTCAGGCAGGTAAACTAGCAGGGCACATGAGACAAATGGCGAGGCAGAACTCGGGCAAGGGGAAAATCAAAAGGGCAAGGCAGAGGGCTAGAGAGAAGTCAGGTTGCTGACACAATATCAGGAGCTTGCTGAGCGCATCAAGACACGCTCAGCCATATGTAATAGGGGTTTATATAACCCTCTACATCCGAAAATGAGGTTTCAAGTGGGTTGGCTCAGTGCTATAGCAATTGGAGAGTGGCCCACCATGCATGTGTGGAGAAAAAATGGTGATGCCCAGGAAGGTCTGGCGTCCGTGTTTGGCTCACGCCTGTTGAACACCTGGTGCCGCCACGCCCAGGCACCGGCGTGGGTAGAGGCGCACAGGACTTTTGTTGCAGGTAAGTGGATATGATATGGCATTTATAACGCGCCTATAAACAAGTGTTTATAGGCGCGAAGGCGCGTTCGAAGGCGCGCCGAGGCAAGGGAGCGAAACAGAGGGAAGACAGAGACAGCGATCCTACTAGGCCAGGTGACCTTGAGATCGCGCAAGGGAAGGGAAGGGCAAGTGTGAGGGTGGAAGGGGGAGGGGAAGTGCCGTACATAGGATAGCAGTAATAAATAGAAACAATAAATCGAAAATAAGTCCAGCCAGCAGGTGGCAGGTGCAAGGGTAAGTGCAGACAACAGGTGTCAAGTGCTGGTAGGGAGCTGTAGGGATACAGAAATGGCCCCTAGTGCAAGGGTGAATCGGGCATGGAGGGGACCTGGGTCCAAGAACAGAGGGTATCCGGGTGACCAGTGCAATTTCAGTTTCAGCCAGGAGTTCAGCAGGGGAGA
The DNA here is from genome assembly GCF_040938575.1 of Ambystoma mexicanum. Lineage (NCBI taxonomy): Eukaryota > Metazoa > Chordata > Amphibia > Caudata > Ambystomatidae > Ambystoma > Ambystoma mexicanum. The sequence goes on along the minus strand of NC_090928.1, from coordinate 541,738,062 downwards.
GGAGAGAAAGCAGAAGCAAAGAGGAAGGTCTTGAGGTGCTTCCAGAACTGGATATGGTTCTCCTCAAGTTTCAGAGAGGCAGATGGGATGTTCCAGAGGGAGGCCTCAGCAGAAGGAGATCTACCACCAACTCCTTGCTTGGAGAAGCGACTGACCCTGAGTGAGTTGGAGGTGGATGAGCGGAGAACTCGAGAAGGAAGATATTTAGGAAGAGAGAGTTGAAGGTATTGAGGCCCCAGATGGCCTTGTGGACAATGCAAAGGGTTTGAACTTAATCGTCGCAGCCACTGGGAGCCAGTGCAGAGATTTCACTCCTGGAGAGCTACAATCCCTGGGCTTGAGACCAAGGACAGGTCTTGCACTCCTGTCCTGGATGAGTTGCAGAGGGCGGAGAGTATGTGTATGCATGCTTGCTTATGGGTCTGTGAGCATTGCATGTGGCATGTCTAGGTCTGTATCAAGTGTGGCTGAGTGAGACTGAACGTGATGCTTGCGTCCATTATTTACTTTTTGCCAATCTGTATTTCTATTTTGGATGAAGCAGACTGCATCAGATTGCCACAAAAAAAGTACATTTAAAGGAAGGTAAAGCCTGCCCAATAATGCAAAATTTGATAACTTTAGCATGTAAATCTCCAACATACAAGGAAGGAATTGCTTATATAAAAAATACAGTGAAATTTTGTGAGTATTTTCTGGGGATTACGTTTGCCTTCCAGAGAAGCCTAGACTTGCATGGATGAACTTTGCGCTGGCAGTAAGAATGTAGTTGGGCACCTCTACGGGATATTGTAATGCCTAAATCGTAATATTGGCACCCATTTCCATTAAGTCTTTTACATGGTCAACACTGTAAATGTGTGTATGTTTCTTGATCATACTGCAGTAGCATAACATGCAATCTAATTAGACCGATTTGCAAGCTCTGTATTCAAATTAATGTTCAAGTGCAATCAGCCAAGTCTTAATTTTCTGGCAAGGGCTTTAACTAGATCACCTAATATCCAGATATTATGCACAGTTTCACTGAACTTGTGTTTCATATGCCATAGAGAAGTACCCCAGTGGCTAACGAGACCTATCTCCTCCCACCTTTGACAGTGTGACCTACATCACCACCAATCTAGCAAGCTGTAGCAGTTGACCATGAATCGGGCATACCCAATCAAGACTTAATAAAGCGCAGCATTTCTATCATGTACTTGTTTAGGGTTGCAGAAGATTCTTTACCGTAGCATAACAGTGACACAACGTAGTGTAAATGGTACAAGTGTGATCTACAAATCGTGCATAGCATAAGTGATTGCATATCTTTGTAGGCAGGCTTTTGTTTCAGAACTATTGCGTATGGACCACTGAAGGTGATTGCCTACTTGGAATGCATACTATTTTTTTCAGACCGATATTTCTCAAAAACCCGCCCTCTTTCCTTCATGTGTATGGGACATTTCGCCCTACTGGGACTTATTTGTAGTGCGTTCTAAAAAAAAAAAAAAGTTACAATGAAGCAGGTCACCGGACTTGCCACGAACTGCTGCCTTTGGCATTGTTCTTCAATTATTTTCTCTGTGTGATCAGGCCTGGATACATGTTGCATGTAGGTTTTTCTCTTTGTCAATTTTTTCTAGTTGTTAGGCAGAAACCTGTGCAGTTCCCTTAGGGACCACTGCAAAAAGTTTAAGACTACTGGAGTAAGCAGTAAACCCAATTGGTAGCAGTCTGCACCACCCAGATTTACCTGGTAGCTGTGGCTGAGCAGTCAGACTTCTCTCAAGAAGAGTTAGGCAGTATATAGAGTATACACAATAGGGCTAAAGACACAGTAGAACAAGCAAACACTGACCAGAGCTTTGGTATAAAAGTATATAATTATTTATTTAAAAACACACTCCTGAAAATACACTGGCACTAATATATCAAGCAAGTTCAAACAGTCACTATAAGTATATACACCTCCCTAGTTAATTATTCAACAAGTCTAGGTTAAGACACCACTTATTTAGCAAAACCGAGGTGAGCGCGTAACCGTAGATGGCACTCCAATAATTTGTTTAAAAAGGGAGAGAAAAGGCAGAGTAGGAAAATAACACAGTACCAACACTTTTAAGAAACCACAGCAAGTCAAGAAAGGCAGGGTCTACTGTAGTGCAAAACGTTCATAGGCCAGGCCTGCTCTCTCTTGGAGAGAGCAAGGCGGAATGTGCCCAAGATCACACAGTGGAAATGCACTCAAAGTCTTTGCAGAAAAGTCAAGAGGTTGGATAAGTTCAGAAAGGCAAAATTTAGCAGGTCTGAGGTCAACCCAGTTAGAAAGTCAAGGATTAACGGGATACCTTGGACAATCTGTTGCAAGGGAGACCATGCGGGACACAGTACCTGAAATGGTGAGAACGCTCCAGCGGTGGCAGTTGTTCCTGGCAGCGGGTGCAAGTCGGGCTTCAACCAGAGGAAGAGATGATTTCGACGAGGAAGAAAGCTGGAGGTCGTTGCACTGCCAGGGAAGAAACCAGCCGCAGAGTTTCCTGATTAAAAGGTACGACCCTTTTATTTGCAGTAGTGGTGAAGCGTGGCTATGCGGCCGCCGGGGTGCTTGGCACAGGCGATTCGACCACGAGACGATCCAGGAAGGAGAAAAAGGCGAACTGGTTGGTCCCACCAGCTCAAAGGGAAGAAGACTCTCCTGGAAGAAGATCTCCTCTGTCGTCGGGGAAGTGGTGAGTTCGTACAGCAGGGCTCCACCGGTGGTGTCGTCGTTGCAGATGGCTCAGCTTCTCCCCTCTTTGGATTCTTTAGGCCCTGTGGCGATTTCTCAAGTTTCAGTCCCCAAAGCCCTGCTTTTATGCAGCAAAACCCCCATTCATCAGCCTAGCTGTCACTCAAACATGCAAAGTGGTGAGCCGGGCGGCTCACCACTGGGCCAGTCGCACAAGAGTGCGACTTGAGTTGCCAAAGCAACTCAGTCCAGGGTGCCTAATCCCCCTCCCACACATCCTGTTGACCCCAGGCAGAGTGGCACCATTTATAAGGCTTCTGTGGAGAAGCCTGCCAAAAAGTGGAACAAAGGGCTCGGTTTGGGTTAGAGTTTCAGAGGCGAACACAAACGCCATTTTAAAACAGTCGTGGCAAAAAGACCCAACCGGGGAATAAATATTAAATAAATAACCCGGCGGTATCTTTAACATTGCACCAAAAAGTGGTGCGTTTAAAATGAATGGAAAAATCCCATAGCAAATATTCCGGTGGAATATTTCACGTGGTATCCACTGCTCCCAGCTAGAAACTCGACGAGGGGGGACTGGACAGTGCCCCCTGGAAAACAGACCCAGGGGCAATCGAATTACCCCTACCAGTACTTCCACAATATGATGGTTTTTACTGGTTCTGTTCACAATTTGAGACTAGTAAAGCCAATGCTGACTTTACATGCCCTGGGAGACAGTAGTCAGTCCCAGGGTATGGAGTCTGTTTGAGGGTCACTATGACACACCTGTGTTACTGCACCGAGGGTGCTGTGTAACACACATACCAAAAACACATGAAGCCCTATGGAGTAAAAGACCCCATAGCCCATAAAACACATTACATCGTGAAAGGACATTCTCAAATCATGTCTAAGAGGGGGAGAAAAAGAGTCTCACTCTTAGCAGGAGAAAGAAATAAACCCCAAAAGTCCAGCAAAGCTGCTGGGGGACTCACTAGGTTTGGGAAAAGAGCCTCAACAGAGAATTCTCCCTAACACTAGTTTTTCATGTTTTCCACTTGTACCCACAGACTTAGTATTGGGGGTCCCTCTGTCAACGCCAGGGCTAAAATAGGCTTCCTAATTTTCTTCAGTAATAGCTGTACACTCTGTCTGGAGTGTCTGAACCAGATCACCGGTGTGACTCACTTTAACTCGGGCTGCTCAGAAGGAGGAGTAGAGGTGTTTAGGAAGACAAAACTTGTAAGCTGAGTGAGCTTTTCTTTAGATACCCGGGTCTGTGATGTGTTCTCTGGATTTTATAGTTCTTATGCCAATGCGCATGCCACTGGGAGCATCCCCGAGGTACCCCGGCAAGGGCCTAAATCGGTTACTGGGGCAAACCAGAGGATCTCTGCTCGCGATCTATTTCTTCCACTGGCTTTGCAGAGATTGCCAGAGTAGTGTACATCTACTATGTGGGAAATCCTACAGACTGGATTATCCCCCTAACATTGTTAGTCCAAAATCAGAGTTACTGCAAATAAAATGGACACACCAGTCACAAAACAAATATATAACAAGAGTTTATTCTTGCTTAAGCGGACCCAAGTTCAGCTATGTCTGCACACAGTCATAGAGAAATTGAGCAATTCACATGGGGGACAGGCAGCCTTAAGTACGCTTCAAATTGGCTTTTGTTGATGAAATAATGCATAGTTTATGACCCACGTAACGTGAGCATTTTCCATGGCAACACATAGTACCTCGCTCTGCGTCATCTCTGTCCAATTTACTGTTCTCAGAGTGAGAAAGTTCATCAGACATTCCTTGTGCTCATTATCAATGTTTGTTTTAGACGAGAAGGGCACTTCGCATTTCGGCTCGATAGTTCTATTAGCTTTCCCTCTCTAGAATGTGCATGATACATCATGGTGTATCATGTTTTCTAAACCTGAGTCATGTGATTAGCTTCAGAAATCAGAAGACAGGAAGGAACATAAACTGCCCTTTATCTTTGTCTGTCTGTGTCTGCATGCCCAAGGCTCGAGCTGGTAAATTCCATTTGCTAAGCATTCTTTAAAGAGATGCATTAATCAGCCTTTCGGGCTACGATCATTATTCTGCAGGTGACATGAAAACCTAGTAAGTGAGCAAAGCAACCAACATGGAGTCTAATGATCGTACTTCAATGTGTGTGCTTAGGCTAATGCAGAAAAACACAAAAATGATGCATTTTCACAACGTGACTGCCCCACAGTCATCTAAGACCTGTAAATAGTGTGATTGATCTTCACCTTTTGTAAATTCCCATTCCACTTGTTCCTCAATCAGATTGGGTCGTCCTGACCCAGCCTTATCCAAGCCTCGGGTTAGGTGTCCCTCTCTTGGGGGGGGGGGGGATGTCCTTGCTGAAGCACAAAACAATATGGTGTTGGTCTCATTCTAGTTAAAGTAACAAAATGATTGGCACACAATACCACCATCTGTATTCACAGGATTGCCTGGCCTCCAACCACCTGCATTTGTTATCTGTGGCGGCTGCAACTTCATACTTCCCAACCTCTTAACTGCCTCAACATCTGTTGTCCTTGGTAAAGAGGACAAGGATCTTAATGCTGCGAGAACAAATATTTATGTAAATGCATCTCCCAATGGGCAACACTGAAACTTCATAGAGTGGGTGGATCTACAAACGGCTCTAGATGAGAGCCATATACCTGTCCCTTTCTTGGAGAGAGGTTCTGGTTTCTATTAATACTTTTATGGTGCAGAAACCCAAACGAACTGTTCTGCACAACAGTCTCTCTATCTTTAAACCCTCAGCCTGTACCCTACCCCTGCAACCCACTCTGCAGCTCACCTAAAAGAAAGGTTTAACTTGGCTCATATCCAGTGTACTTTTTGGAATGGAGACTGTGTTCATGCAGTGGTCTTTTAACTTTATGTCCCCATTCTGGCCAACCACCGGCACTTTCTAATTTTTCTCTTCAGCAATCGCTGCTTCAATACAAGTCCCTGCCTTTTGGGCACCGTTGTGCCCTGCCAGTATTCACCAACCTAATTGCAGCCTTAGCATCCCATCTACGTTTCCAGGGAGTCATTTATACCCTCTACCTGGACGGCTGGCTAGGTCAAGACACCCTCTCTGCAGGATGCCTTTCATTGCAGCTGCTTCTGGATGTCCATTTTGGCATGGCCCTCTGTGAGCCTCAGGAGTCGTGCCTGACGGACTTACAACCTGATTTTCATTGGAACATGGCTTTGGCCTGGTTATTTCTCACTCTGAACAGGTTTTCGGATGTGGTCACCTCTTTGCTCCCTGGTCATCAGCTTGATAACCATGTCAGCGTGATTGTTTCAGAGGCTCCTGATGTCGGGTGGCTGCAGGTCGTCTGAGTATAAGGCATTCAAGTAGACTACTGGATGTTTACTCTGACCTATCAGTGTTTGTGTAGACCAGACTAACTAACCTCCCAAATGATCACATAAAAAGGCAGGAGTATAGGAGACACCACAGAGACCATCTTTTTGAGAATGGTAAGAAGACATCTCTCATCAGAGCCCAAAAGGGACGCAAGAACCTTTCAAAAGTTTGGGGGTTGGTGGGGAGTGGAACAGTGGTCCATGGTCCAAAACAATAATGAAAGGAGGACAAAACAGACTAAAGATATGCTCATAAAACAAGGAGGCCAAAACGAGAGGGGAAGGGAATCCCTCACATGGAACACACTTGGCAATTCTTGTGAATACATCCACTACCAACCATACTGCATTGACCCCATGGATCTCAGGGTAACTACTAGCAAATCCAAGGAGACAATAAACCAGGTTTTATGTGGGATGGGCATTTGTTGCAAGAGGCCAACCGGCTTACTCCCTTTGCTCCTTCCCCCTTCCCGAGGCCACACATGACAAGTTAGAACATAATCAGGAACAGTCCTCTCCATACGTGGCCACCAACACGATCTCCCAAAGAATTCCACATTTTTCCTTTCCCCTGGATGCCTCCATAGTTTGGATTTTTGAGACAATTGTAGGGTCATGCTAGGAGTAGTTTATGAAGGAAAATTATAACCCATCTTGTACACATTGAAAACAGTCTATCATGTTGTGTTGTGTGTGGTGTAAAGAAGGAAAGTCGGTGGGTTCTGGGAGAATTATGCCTATTGTAAAGTGCCTTGAGCAGTGCTTGGCATGGAGACTTCACTGAGCCTTAGTTTTCCTTTCTGGCTGAATCTCACTCCTTTACCTTCCCTGATACCTCAGTATCACAGTGCAGTATGTGTGACTCTCCTTATCACCATGCAGTACAAATGGTGGGCCACAGGAACAGAAACCTTCACTGATTACAGTTGTGCCAGCACAACTGTGCCATTGGCACAAGATGACATAATGTGTCCTTCACCTTTTTCCCTGAAAAGTGTGCGCCAATTACGTAATGACATACTGTTCTCCCACATGTGAAGTGCATGTAAGATTGGGGGAAGTGTGTGTCTGGTATTGTTGCAAGAGATGTGTTGAAACACTTGCTGTGCTAACTGATAAACTGTACGTCTGGCCCTATTCATGGCTTTTCCTAACGTTTTCATACATCTGCTACTGCACTTTGTTAGACAACCCTTTTAGTCTCTGCTTTTAGGCACTGTACGTTTTTGTAGCCTGCACATGTCCCCTACCCTTGAAAAGGTCTGTCTGTGCTCTTTCCAATAATGTATGCTTGCCAGTGGTCGAAGTGAGCGGGAGCGGTCGGGAGTGGTGCTCCTATACTTTTTGAAATTACCTTGTACAGCTCCTATACTTTTATTTTAAAAAGAGACCGTTCCGGAATGGTTTTGTTTTAAAATAAAAGTGTGGCAAGAAGTTGAAACCTTCACCTTCAGTGCACTGCACTGAACGTTCCCTTAAACAGCAGGTGTAAGTGTTTAGGGGGTGTATTGTGTGTAGAGGGGTTGTGGCAATGGAGTTTGTGGGGAGCAGGGGAAGGCCAGCAGGGAACATACTTCCACTTCTTCTTTTCGCACACTTCGACCACTGATGCTTGCCATTCCTCACCACATCTGTTTTTCTTATTTACACATGCTAAGTGTCTGTTTAGGCAGTCAGCATAACAATCCTGTGTACCCTGGCTCCCTTTTTGGCTTGTGGTAGTGCTTGTTTTGTGAAACGTTACAAATGTTTGATTCCCTACCTAGAAGAGTTGAGGGGGAATGTAGCGGGGCATTGCTTTTCTCTATTCACATAAGCCCACTGCTCCAGATAAGATTTTGAGGTGGGAGTATTTTAATCCCTATTTGTAAACTTTGAGAGTAAATGTGATTTTAAGAGAGTAAAAATGACTTCTCTCCTTTGCAAGAGAGTAAAATATATGTGACATTCAGCCGACGTGTGCAAAACTGTATGGAAATAATTACTATGCGCCAGCTTTCTGCATTGTGACAGAATACACCTTTCATTATTTCTCTAAGGTTTGGCTATTTGATCTCTCATGGATATATTTAAATGCTGAAAACATAAAAACCTAGCCAATTACATAGTAAACTAAACATGAATTGTATTGTGTGTTTTGAGGTTCGATAGCAGAATTGTCTTTTGCTGTTTAATGAAAGTCCTCATTTCCAGAGCTATTGCTACCAAATGGTATGCTAATGCTATGATACAACAGTGCAGCGAGGCAAGGACTTCATGCTAAATTCTATAATCTAATCTCATAGCCAAATATATAGCGCTTTTGGCAAAGCGTTGTACATAGAACATATTTATCACAATTATCATCAAACCAAAGTGGGTACTCCTTTATCAACCTCGAAAGGATGAAAGGTGGAGTTGGCCTTGCCGGGATTCGAATCTGCAACCTACGGATCGCAGCAATGAGTGCTCATCGGCTGAGCTATCTTATTGGCTAACATCCTTCAGAGGTCGGTTAACTGAGCATCGACTGAGATATAATCACAGTGCCTAGATGTTGGACGAACCATGTATGAAGCGCTATATAAAGTTAAATACCTATCTGGATTATCACAGGGACCGGTTTTGCTGAGTTTCTATTTCAATTACAAATGTAACTTTCGTTTGTTTGTTTTTAAACCGCGCTTGACTTCCTGGAGACTCGGGTTTTGGATGTTTTAATTGTAGTCTTGAAGATTTGAGAGGCTAGAATACCTGTGATTGGTGTAATGACAATAACTCACCATTGAGCAAAAACTCTGCTGCCACTGACCATTTATAGTAATGTAGCCGATTGACTGCAAGGTTGAATGGATGTGAACTAGACAATGCATAGTAATCATTTTACACACTGTTTTTATAATTGGAGTGTCCTTTAAATTAGAAGTGTAAAAATGATCTGCCTCCGTATCATTATGCACAGGAACTGTGAAATACTGGTATGCTTTCACTGGAAAAAAGCATTATTTGTCACAAAAGATGAATTCTCAATTGCAACTTTGTTTTCCATGTTATTAATTATACAATCCAAAAATGCTAGGAAAATAACTATGCACAGTGCTTCTGTTTTGCTCCATGAGCATCAACACAGCAGAACCTGAATGGAAATAAACCATTCGTTTTATCACAGTGTGCAGTTTGTTTTTTGAAAGGCTTCAGAGAAATGCATTCCATTTCAGAGACTTTTATTCATGGCTTGCAATTGCATCCATGTAGATAAAAATCAAAAGAAGCCTTCTGGTTTGTGTCAAGTTACCTGACCTTTGCACTGCCCTCTGCTCTAAACTTGTGTGTAAATGTACACAGGAAAATAATAAAGCTGACGTATTTACAAGATTTTCATGCGTAAAAAGGCCTGGTATGCACCTTATCTGGAGGCCTGCATAAGCCATTACCTTGCATGTCCAGCACATACCTTTTTTATCTGTCATTTTTCCAATTTTTCCCCAAACTATGGGAATTTTCCCTACATAGTTGTTGCCTGATCTGCGCAAATCACGCCTTCCTAAACTTGGAATGTTGTCTACTTTTCAGAAATGCATGATTCCTGTCTTCCCATTCAGCTTTCCTACTCCCCTCTTCCATTCCGTCCACGCATGTCATATTGGGGGGAAAAAAAGAGTAAAATCGCCTACCTTTCACAAAACAGATGGTAACCTTATAAAACATTTTTGGTTTCCACTCAACCTGTTCTTGAAAGCCTGGGAAATGGTGTATTCAGCACAGCAACCCATTTGTTCCCATCTCTTACAAGGAAAAAACACATTTGCTCCCTTTCTGGTTGTTTTCTCTCGCCCCCATACAGCAAACTAGGATTCCTATTTGGCAGAAATATCACATGTAAAAAAACGTTACAAGGCATTGAATGGCGACATACCGAAATCATCAAAGAAGGGCTTAGCACTGGGGTGTGGGGAAGACCATTGGCTGTTAAGGGGTTAGAGACTCTCCAATAACACATCACATTAGAGAGTGGATTTGGCGCATGACTGTATATGTTAAACCTTGGTTTATTGTATCAAAAACCACTAAAAAACAACTCCCACCCCAGGGCCACATGGCCAGTCGACTCGCTCCCATCCCACCCACAACCTCGGCCGGTGCATTCATTGAGCTACAATAGATGGCATTTATATGGGTACAATTGATAACTACCATTTATTACAACAATGGATCAGTCATAGGTGGGAGAAACAAGCTCAGCATATTACCATGGTTCAGACATTGCCATTTAATAGTAGCCTATTAGGTCTGTCAGTTCAAGACCATTCAAGGGGTGTCTGTGTCCCCCATACTCCTAGACATGTAGGATCTGAGGGGGTCTGCCACTGGCTGGTATTGATTTTGCATACTCTACTACCCTCTGCTCACACATATTCATGCAGTTTAGTCACGCCTGGACATTCAGTGCTTTACGCTTCCTCCCATGCTCTAGCGATTAGCGACCTGGCCACCACCAATTGCATGCCAAGAAATCTTCTCTCAGACTTGGGCCGTCCTCGATCAGGGCCAGTAACCATAATTCATCTGAGTACTCCTGAGGGGTAGAGAGCATTTCAGCTACCGCCCGTTCCACCGCCTCCCAAAACTGCTGCACGCAGGGGCAAGCCCAAACCACGTGAAAATAGTCAGCTCCTTCCATCTGGCATCTATTGCAAGAGGAGGATCTGTCTGGGTAAAAACGATGTAATGTTGCCAGGGAGTAGTGAGCCTGATGTAGGAATTAAAAATGTGTCCGGCGTAGCCGGTTGTTCAGGGAGAGACCTTGTCTTTGTGTGCAAATATGTTTCCATTGTGAGTTTAATCTCTTTGCCCAATGCCTCCTCCCATTGAACTCTATAGTTGTGTACATGGGGGAAGAGGGGACATTTCAGGGATCTAATGATTGTGTATATAGAGGAAACTAGCTTCCCATCATGTGTAGGTTGAGAAACATTGAAGCACTGGGGAGGGGGTTAGGTGTTCGTGGATAATCAGGCCATTTAGATTGAAGTACTGCACATAAGCGGTAGTACAACAGCATTGTGAGTGCGTTCCAGTCGCCCCTCTCCCTCGGGGCATCCCAGCTGATGAATTGCCCTTCCACTATGATGTCTCCCAGTGTGTAAAATCCCAGGGTTTCGAAGTGTTGCCGGAAGATCCTCTCATGGGTGATAGGTACTTCCCTTACTGCATATATTGGGAGTCCGGGGGAATGGCAGATTGCTTGCAGGTAACCTTGTCTGGTTGAATCTCTGTTCCACTAAGTGGGGCCCTTCCCACACCAAACCTCTCAGATCATTCAGGTACATTATTGCCTTGTCTATGATGTGTGGTATTGCAGGGGTTGGGGACCACCACCATACTGAGTATTGTATCTGGATAGCCAGAAAGTAGGTAGTGATACAGGTTATTGATTAAAAGCTCTTGATTTAGCCAGTACATTATCAGATCTCCGATACACACACCACATTCATGAGCCCATGCACATCAAAGGTATAACCCTTGATTGGCTTGCGGACCTGAATTGTACCACTAACTTGATGTCTATCACACCATGCCTCTGGTCTGATCACCACAATATAACCTTCTCAATTAAAGCCACGTCACACAGCCCTAAACAGAACATTGCCCTGGCTACCCATACCTGTAATAAGAAAGACATTACAACAGAAAAACTCAACTCCTCCCGCTAATTGTTCCCCTCCTCAATAACACATCTGCCTCCCACTTTGACCCCACAGTTCTATTGGATATTTACAATTGCGCCATTCTAAAAACACTAAACACCATAGCTCCTTTAAAACTGCGCAAGCCCATACTACGATCTCACCTAAACTCTTGGTTTACACCGCACCTATGAGATCTGCGCAAAGCTAATAGAAATGCTGAGGCACTAGAAAAACTGGCCTTCTGAAGCCAATAAAAGTATCCGGACCACAGCCTCTTCTACCTACAAAGAAGCTATCCTTTCAGCAAAAAAAAGACAACAATAATAAACAAATCATACAAGCCGAATCTAATACAAGAGTTGTTCAGGATCCTCAAAGAACTTGAATCTCCCATTGCCCCTACTGACAAATGCATCATGGACGCCTTCTGGTGCACCACTATCCAAAAGTCAAAAAAATATCTATGCTAAAAAACCAAAATTAACACACACAAAATGCAGCTTACTCACTGACCCAGAATCTAAACCAGCTACGTACAATATTGCCTCCCTTTCACTTAAACCATTTAGTTTCTCACCTTTGTCCACTTGGGAAGTGGAAACAATTATTAGGAAGCTCAAACCCACCAACTGCCAAGGCGACTTATGCCCTGCACCAGTCATCAAAGCGGCCCCACATGACCTTGCTCATTTAATTACCGCGCTCATTAATGCCTCCTTTAAAACAGGAACTGTGCATGATAACCTCAAAGATGCTTGGGTCATACCCCTAATCAAAAAACCCACTCTTGACCCTAGTAACCCGTCCAACTATATATCTATTACAACTGTGCCCTTTCTATAAAAAATTCTGGACCGTGCAGCCTATCCGCAAATACAGAATTACCTAGAATCTCCTGGGCCTTAGGCAATCAGGTTTCCGGGCAAGACATGGTACGGAAACTGCCTTGATTGACCTCATAACACAAATCCAAGACATAAAAGACCAGCGTAAATTAGCCCTCTTACTTTTGCTTGATCTATCAGCAGCTTTTGACTTGGTCAACCACCAAACTCTCTGCCACCACCTAAAAACAGCTGCCCACTTCTCAGATGAAGCTACATCTTGGATCAAATCCTTCCTTGCAAATGGAACCATGTGGCTTATCTCACCATCCGCCTCCGCTGAACCCTCACCAGTCCTCTATGGGGTCCCGCAAGGATCGTGTGTCTCCCCTACTCTTTATAATGTGTTCACGAAGTCTCTCTTCGACATTCTTGATTATCTGGGTGTCACATATGCAAATTACGCGGACGACACCCAGATACCCATCCATATCACTGGTGACCACGCAATTAAAACAAAAGCCCTTAATGAAGTCTACTCAGTCATCCAAGCCTGGATGGCTCATCATGGACTCTGTCTAAATGATGAGAAAACTGAGTTACTAATCCTCGGCTCTCACATTAGACTCTGCCTTCAAATCATTCACTATCGATTCCAACACTATCAATGTTTCCAATAATACCAAAACGCTAGATATCTACCTTGATGCCACATTATCAAAACTAACACTGTGGTAGCAGCATCAGCGTACACATGCAAACTAATCACTGCTTGCAGGCCATTCCTTATGGCTACTAACAGTACTACCCTTGCTAGAATCCTAGTCATGGCCAAAATTGATTACTGCAATGCCCTCTACCTAGGGACTAGCCAAAGAAATATCAACAAGCTTCAAGTCACACATAACAATGCCTTTAGGGCTGCCCTCAACATTCCGAGGCAACTTCACATATCTGACACAAGACAAAACCTCCAGTGGCTGTCTGGAGCATAGAATCTCCCTCAAAACCCTTGCATTGACGCACAAAGCCCGGGCGAACCTCGCCCCAGTATATCTCACCAATCCGCTCTCTGCCCACACATCAACAAGACCCCTTAGATCTGCTCAAGTGCACACCCTATCCATTCCTAGATTTAAGCTCCAAAAAGCTGGAGGATCTAGTTTCCCTGTCTTGGCGGCCAAGTTAGGAACACTCTACCCTCCTCCCTCAGATCCAAACCCTCCTTCCAACTCTTTAAGAGCAAAACTAAACGTTGGCTTCAGGAACTGGACCACGCTGGCAGCGCTTCTAAATCAGCTATTGTTGGCCCCGTGATCTGGAGGGCTCGTCATACCACCCTGCCATTACTATGACCTTTCCCTGCAAACGCGTAATTTATCTTGTTCCTCCTTTTGTAGCCGGCACCGTCACATTCACTTGCTCTTACCTTTGTAATGTACCTGCCTGTACTAATCCTTTGTACCTGTTGAACAATCCCCTGCACTCTTAGTTAACCTAGTTCAATACTGTGTATTGTCCCTGCCTTCATGTTGTAACCTATGAACAAAGTCTGTTTGCTCATGTAATGCTATTTATCTCTGTAAGACATAGGTCCAGATGCACCAGGGCCAGGAGCGCAATACAAATAAAATAAATACAAATGTTGGGGTACGCCAAGCCCCCCTTCACATACGGCAGGGTCAAGGTATCGTATGAGATTCTGGCCTGTCTGCCAGCCCACTCCAAACAAATCAATGTCCCTAGTCTAGACCAGAATCCAGCCGGCAGCCAGGTGGGAGCGTTATTGAAAATGTATAGTAATTTAGGGAGGAGAACCATTTTTGCCAACAAGATCCTGGCCGCCTGGCACAGGGGAAGTAACATCCATCCCTCAACTCTACGCTCCAGATATTCGAGGGCTTTCAGATAGTTCTCGGAGTAGAGTGTAGCAGGCGACAGGGTCATCTGGACCCCTAAATACTGTATCCCCTCTGGGCACCACTTGAAGACACTGGTTATATCACTCTGGCATACTCCCGGCATTGGCGGCATCAATTCAGACTTTGACTAGTTTTATTCAGAGACCCAAGAGGTCGCCAAATTGTGCGATTGCCTGCACCAATGGTTGCAAGTTGTCAAGTGAATGTTTAATATAAAGCAGCATATCGTCCGCGTACAAGGAGACGATGAAGAAATGCTATTGTATCCTAATACCACAATGAGCATGCAATTCCCTAAAGAAGCAGGCGACCAATGTCATGGCTAAAGTGAACAGGATAGGAGAGAGGGGGCACCCCTGCCGTGCACCATGTGTTGGAAAAATGCATTCCGACTGCAATCGGTTGGTGTATATTGCTGCTCTCAGGGCTATATAGAGCAGTCCTAGCCATTGCAAATACACCAAGTTCAGTCCGGATCTGTGAAGCACCTCTGATAGGAAGGGCCACTCTATAAAGTTGAAAGCTTTTTCGGCATCTAGTGCGGCTATGGCCATGGGGATGTCAGTATTCACGTTGTGCATCAACATAAATAGAGATTGTTTTGAGTGGACCTGCCCGGGATGAAGCCGCCTGGTCGGGTAGGACCAGTGCTGGCTGGCATGTGTGGTAGTAGTCGGTCAACTAGGATGCAAACATTTTATTATCTGTGTTTATTAACGATGGGGGGGGGGCGATAGGAAGAACATTTATTGGGGTCGTTCCCTGGTTTCAGCAGGACCGTAACCAACGTGGTTCTAGTAGACTCTGGCAGGACCCCTGTCGCAATTTGATGATTCAAACATACTACGGAAATGTGGAACCAACACACTCGTGTGGAATTCTGCAGTAATGCCGTCCAAACCACAGGCCTTGCCTCCTGGGAGGGAACGGATCGCAGCTAAGATTTCCTCATCGGAGGGAGGCATTTTCAAACTGTTGCCAATGGCGGCGTCGAGCCAGCACATAGCCACTTGGTCTCAATATTGTGAAATTGTATCACGTCCCGTTCGGGATTTTGAGGTGTATAGCTTCTCGTAATATTCCAGAAAGGCCACATTTATCGTCCTAGAATCTCGAGTTGTGGTTCCGGACGGGAGCTCGATCTCAGTGATGTCCCCTAACAGACGTTCACGCCTGATAGTCCATGCCAGTGTGTGGCTTGGGCAGTCACCTTCCCCGTATGCAGCCGCTGTTACACGGTCTGCAAGAAACCACTCCTCCCTTTCCATAAATGTGTGCATTGCTGCTCTCCTTTCCCTAAGTTTGTGGTAAAGGCCGGCAGAATCCCCTGAGCCTCGTCGTTGCTCTAGATCTTTGATTTCTCATTCGAGAGAGGACATGGAGGTACGCAGTGCTCTCAGTACACCACCCTCTCGTGACATACAGCAGCTCCTGATATATCCCTTAAATGTTTCCCATATCACCCCACTATCTGGAACAGACCCTACATTGGCTTGGAAGAAGGCGTTTATGTCTTGGGGAGATTTCTTCCCAAAATAAGGCGTCTTGTAGCGCAGGCTCTGAGCCGCCATTGCATTTGGCTAGGGGGGGGGTGGGTAGTGGGGAGGCTGTGCTAGCGAGACCCAAATAGGGGTGATCAGAGATGGTCTGGGGAGGATCTTGATGTCACCAACCCAATGGAGCAGTTCAGATGATACGTCACGTAATCTCTTTTAGATGAGCTACTGTGCACCCCACAGTGGTAAGAATACTCGCGTTTATTTGGATGCAATGAACGCCAAAGGTTGTGAAGCCCATGATAGCTAAATCTAGCCAGGTCTGTGCTGCCCTGGGAAAGGTTGTTTGAACTGGTGAGGACGTATCCATGTCATGGGACAGTGCAATGTTAAAATCTCCCACCCATATTGATTCATAGTGAGGAAATGTATGCAGGTGGGAGGCACATTTCTGGAAAAATTCAAGGCAGTCCATGTTAGTATACATTTATAATGAGCACTCTCAATCCCTGGGTTTCCCCGGCTAATGGCAAGAACCGGCCCTCTGTATCTCCAACTTGGTAGTGTAACTTAAATACCAATGATCGATGTATATAGGTGGCCACCCCTTTGGAGTGTGATGTGAAGGAGAACCTGTACCTATGCACCCCCTTCCCCCATCCTGGTATTGTTGGAGGGTTACCTTCTCTGGGTAAATGTCTCTTGCAGACACAGCACACTAACGCAACGATTCCTCACATAATTGGCATAGAGCCTCGCTTTGTTCTTATTGGTGATCCCACGTATATTACATGTCATTAATGGTAGTTCATCCTTCGCCCCCATGAGTACCACGTACGTGTATGTGTGACCGGAATGACTCGGTCTGAGAATGGGTGCCCACAGGGGGGGGGAATCCCCACCTCACCGGTTATATCAAGGCCTGACCCATCTGGTTCTTCCCCCATAAGTGAACTTGCATGTATGCACCTGCAATCAACCCCCTTAAACACCCTGTTGCCCACCCACGCCAGAAACCTAAACCTACCGGCAGTGTTCCCCCCCAGTCCCCCTCGCACAGAATCCCCGGAATGAACTAGGAACCAAAAACACCTGCAGTGGCTAGGGCTCATTTCTTGAAGATGAGTAGTCTCCCAAGTCGTTGCCAGTGTTGACCCATTTTGTTGGTCAAACACCCGCCTTAACATGTTAGAAATTGCATAGTGGGTTATGGATCATGGGCCAGAGATAGATGTGGGTCAGGCAGTTCCTGTGCGAATCTTTCTGCTGCTTCACGTGTTTTCCGTTGCCCCAACCAATGCCAAAGTGGAACTGCTGTTGCAGTTGTTGGAAGAAGCACACCTCCAAGTGCCTGACACCAGGAACTGATGGCTTTCTGAGTCTTTGTGATGCCTTTCACCCTCCTCCAAGATGCAGAAGACTGCCTTTTCTCTGATCATTCTGGTCCCAAACTACAGTTTCACAATCTGATTCTCACATACTTCCACTAAT
This sequence comes from Ambystoma mexicanum, assembly GCF_040938575.1. Taxonomy (NCBI): domain Eukaryota; kingdom Metazoa; phylum Chordata; class Amphibia; order Caudata; family Ambystomatidae; genus Ambystoma; species Ambystoma mexicanum. The sequence goes on along the minus strand of NC_090928.1, from coordinate 541,720,551 downwards.
CCTCATCAACAGTGACAGTCACAAGAGACTTCTCCTTTCTGTTTTTGGTAACCGTACAGAGCAATCTCCAGGTCCATGACCTTTGGTTCAGGATCACATAAATGTTTAGGTATGTTCTCACTTCTTCCTAGCCCTCAGTCTTTCTTCACAAAATCAAGAATAGGGTGGTGCAGAGCTTTTTGTTTTTCTTTTTTAAACCTTTATTTTTTATTGGCAAATTAGAGAGTACAACACAGATTTTATAAAATCATAAAGATACAGTTCATACATAGATGTACACTGGGACCTCCACTGAACGTGAGGATGGCCCCCCAACATGGGAAAGAGGCCCCAAAGGTCGGGGACATCACCCCCCAACCATCCTGAACCTCTGACTAGTCTGCGTTACAGTTCTTCACTCTGAAAAGGGATGGGGGATCCTGCCGGGCCTCCCTGGGACCACCGCTGAACTTGGGGGGCCGTCGACCAACTAGGGAGACGGGCGCCCAAGGGTGGGGCCATCAACCCAAGGGTGGGGCCATCAACCCCCGACCATCCTACAGCTCTGGCAGGGCTGCGTTACAGCTTTCACCTCCAGGAAGTAATGGGGACCATGGTGGGGCTCCCTGGGACCACTACTGAACTTGGGGGACGATCGACCCACATGGGAGACGGGTGGCCCAAGGGCAGCAACATCACCCCCAACTGCCCTGGACCTCTGGGTGGCCTGCGTTACAGCTTTGCCCCCTGGGGAAGGATGGGGACCCTGCCGGGGCTCAATGGGACCATTGCTGGACTTGGAGACGGTCAACACAAATGGTGACCATTCTAATAAAAGGAAAGAGCTCCATACCAAGTGTGCATTGCAGGCTCAGAAGAAATGAACATCTGCATTACTAGCGCAAACATGTTTCAGAAAGTGGTAGTCATTATTTTGACTAAAGTGTTTTTCATACAAAGCAGCCAACATCCTCTATTCAGGGCACACCCATCATTCAACACATTACCTGTGCACCACCCGTTCCCATCCATACCACTGACACCCCCCCCCACAATCCACCCCCCCCCAATTACAATGCATAACAAAAGCACATTTCGTACTACTTACATAAGTCGGCGAAAGCTTTCGACTAGCCACAACTGCAAAGGAAACATAAATTACAATCTGTACTCAGCCCACCAGTAGCACATCCAAACTTTCAGGTTGCTATCTGAAAACCTTTCCATTCCTTGGGCCAGATACATGGGACATACCAGTCATCTGCCACCAAGGAAGGGTAAACTGCAAACTGATAGGAAATGCGAATACGGCCAATGGGCATATGGAAACCCCCACCACCAAAAAACATTGTCCAGATGTCCTAGTGCCAAATTGCCCTCCCAGGGGAACAGCACTGTTCTGCTGGTATGGGGGGCAATTTGTGGCCTGATCCTGCAAGTGTGTCCCAGCCCACCACAATAAATCCCCCGAGCGCCCACTCTAGCTCACAACACCAACAATCCTGCTCCAGTCCCACCCACACCACTAACAATCCACCCCCTGCATAATCTACAATGTTGAACAAATGCAAATTCAATACTTACATAACAAAGGAGAAGCTTGACCTGTAGTAGACCTGTAAACTTAAAAAAACACATTTATTATCAGTGTCAGACCAGCAAATACCAACCCACATTGCCATGCTCCCATCTTCAGCTTGCGCTACTGAGCAACGGGGGGGTAGTCGCAACGTTAATTCCTTCAAAACACCCAATGCACACTTAACTTGTGCTCACTTCCCCTGTCCAAATACTGTGCACAGGAGGTAAGCACCACACCAATGTGTAGTGCCATTGCTAGGCGCAGATCCAGCGATCCACGCCCAGCAATCCCAACTGGTTTCCATGCAAAGCAGCCAGCACCCTTCTATTCCTGGCCACACTCATCCCTGGTGGTCTAGCGCCCCCCAGTAAAAACAAATGTACCCCTTCCTAGCGGCAGATTGGCATATTACACCGCCAATCTGCCCCCAGGGAGGGTTACTTTACATGCCCTATCCATTTGGGGCAGGAGTGGCAGACTGCCACCACCACCCCTTTCCGACAAGCCATCCGTGGTGGTCTAGTGAATCCCACCCCCCATGAACACCACACTGCCCCTTCCTATCCATTTGGAGTGGGGGGGGTGGGAGGGCCACTCCCTAGCCCCTTTAAATAACCCATCCCTGGTGGTCTAGTGACTCCCACCCCCCATGAAAAACAGATTGCCCCTAGGAAGGGCTACATGACATTGCCCATCGATTTGGGGTTGGGAGAGGGCAACCCCCCCCCCCTTTGAAATAACCCATCCCTGGTGGTTTAGTGACCCTCCCCACCCCCCGCAGTTACAACTAAAGTATTCCTTCCTAAGGACAGATTGACAGCCTACCCTACCAATCTGCCCCCAGGGAGGGCTACTTGGCATGCCCCCCCATCCATTTTGGTTGGGGGGGAGAAGAGGGCCAGCCCCCTTTCATTTTTCATAAATCCCTGGTGTTTAGTGTGCCACCTAACCCCCCCACCATCTGCCCCCAGGGTGGGGTAAACGTTATGGACAATGTTTTAGGGGCCAGGGGGGAGGGGCCCCCCACACCCAACTTCAAAAACAAATCCCTGGTGGGATAGTGGCATTGTTGGGTACGGATCGAGCGATCTGCGCCCAGCAAATGCTTCAAGGAAGGTGTTGTTGGAAAGGGGAGAGTATCCCCTTTCCAACGTCGCCTCCCTCAATCTAAACAATACAATAATGCCGTAGATCGAGGGAAAGGACGATGGAAACCTACCTTCTCTTTCACTGCTGCTGTGAAATTTACTTTTTCACGTCTGCACGCATTGCGCACGCTGAAGTCAAACTGAAGGAAATCCAACCCCTGGGCCATGAGGAGGAACCTCCTCTTCAGATAGCCCGAGGTTGGATTTCACATTTGTGCGATCGCTGCGCACAAAGTGAAGTGCCAAAAAGGACAAACTATCTCGTCCTTGGCACTGCAAACGTAGTGCTGAGGACAAGATGGCTCTTCCTTGGCACTAAAGGGGTTAAAGACATTTCTCTGACTACCTTCTTCCCTTTCCTTTCTACAGAGTCTGAATGAACCTTGCAATGTTTGCACTTATGGAGAGCCCTCAAATTCTAGCTTGATCGAGGCAAAGACGTTTGCACCTCAGAGAGACTTTTGTCTTCTGAGCTATGTGAAAGACTGGCATCAAAGACTACCGTTGCACACTGGATTGTCTCCTGCATTTGGAAAATTATGCTATTCTGAAAATTACCCTTTCAAAGCATCTCCATGCCCGCGTGATCAAGAAAAATTATTAGTTCACTTTTTTTGATAACGTTTGAGTGACCTATAGGGAACTCTCATAGTTACCCTCATCCTCCTTATCATCATCTTTGTGTTTCTTATGTTTTTCACCTGCTTGCTTTTGCAAAAAACCGCTGTGCTTTAAAGCGGGTGGTGAATTAGTTTCCAAACAGGGAGATTATCATAACATATGCATACACCTGAAAGGGTGTTGGCATATCCTGACTATATGGCCTATCACTAAAAATAACTGTGCCAGAAGCAGTTAATTTCATTAAGAAAAATAAATACTTTCATTCAAAAAAACATTCAGAGTTAAGACAAACACCCCTCTAACTCTTTTACCGCTCTTGGTTTGGTTGTTTATTTGAAGTTCCCAAAATGCACTTCAAATCAATATTCAGCTTTCATAAATATCCTCCTCCAAGATTACTTTTAATCCCATCAAATGCTGCTTCAGATCAATAAAGGCCAGATTTATATGGGCATTTTTAATTTGGCAAATTTAGCAATAATGAAATCAAATGTTAGTCTCTGTTCAGTTGTATGGCACTCTAAAACAATGTGTCTATCCTTGATAGAAAGGGAACTGTCTCAAGCCGTCTCAATAGTCTGTCTCTGCGCATCATTCTTTATAATTTGGCCAAAATCAATTTATGATGTTGCTGGATATGCTTCAGAGTGTGCACAATAACACCTCATTGGAATGGGGTGCGTTTGTTAGGCAAAGCATTGAATTGAAAATCCAAGTAAGACCTCAAATCAATGGGCTTTATTATAAGGGTGGCGGTGATGGTATGAAGGGTGCCCGTAAGGCACTGTTCATACCGTCCCGCTGCATTACGAGTTCTGCTCGCGGGTTCCTGACAGCCCGCCAGGTCTTACCTGGCGGGCTGTGCGGCACCCGCGAGCAGAACTCGTGATTGCACCGGCACTGTTATGAACGGTGCCGGTGTAACCATGCTCCCCACCCCCATTCTGCCGTATGGGGCAGAATGGGGATCGGGAACCTGGCAATACCGCCACCTGTGAATCGGTGGGCTGGTTATTGCCCAACCGCGGGTGGCGGGGCCGGTAGTGAGCATGGCAGTAGCCGTGCCTGCCATACAGGCACGGCTACAGCCATGCTCGTAATGAGGCCTAATGTCTATTAAAAATAAATCCTATCAGAATTTTGTCAGGTCTTAGGATTGATGATTCCCTTTTGATTTGAAAGTCTCAGAATTTCTCCTGTTGGTCAATTTTACCCAAATAAGTATAAACCACCAGCTAGTTAGATTCTCTCACCATCATTGTGCTTCCCTAAAGAAAGATGTATATTTTTGCCAGGTGCTTATGTTGCGCATTATCTTTAAATGCGTGAAAGGAGTTCATTTGAGTATTGTACAATGGGCTTCTTTTCAACATCAATGGGTATTAATAAGAGTTTAGAATAATTGACCACTGCAGTCTTTAATTGCATCTACCACGTCCTAAGAAGAGACATAATTGGCCTTTCTAGGAACTTGTGCTTGCTTAGCATCTCTGTGCAAATGGATTTCAAGGTACACATGTGTTCCATTACATACTATGTTCGTGTATTTTCCCCTTACATGATTCTCTTTTGAGAAGACCTTCTGAAAATCTGTACACACTTCTCCCCTTTTGATTACCTGAACCATCAATAACCTTTTTTTCGAGTGGATTGTGTCCTCCAACGTATTCCTCATCTTAGATGTATTCCATCCAACTTCAGCTGCTTCGGAAAACCATTTCGGCAGAGGGCACCGTGCGTCGATGGTCCCTCAAAGGCCTCCGTCGAGGGTGATGTCATCGGGTGTTATAAGTAGCACGCCTGGCGCCCGTTGGCCTCAGTTCTGTTTTTCCGCAGTATACGTTGCTTCGGAGAATCTGCGCGCCTCGAGTTCTGTGAGAATAACTAAATATAACAAATATGTCCTCGTCATCGACGCCGACCACGACCCCGAGATCGGATTTCAAGAAGTGCAAGTCATGCGGTTCAAAAATGTCGATCACAGACCCGCATCGAGAGCGTTTGTGGTGCCTTGGAGAAGGCCACGACATGGAGGCCTGTACGAAGTGTCAGGCGATGACAGGGAAGGCCATGCGAGAGAGGAGGGGAAAACTACAGGTAGGTCGTAAATCCGACCGTAAAGCCTCTAGCATCGAGTCGAGGTCCCGTGAGGAGAAGTCTCCTTGACGCGAAAGGCATCGGTCTAGGTCCCGAAGTGTTCCCATCGCTCGTCTTCGACGAAAAAATCGAAGAAACTACGCCACAGGTGCCCCTCCACCTTGTCCTCGGACGAATCCCCAAAAAAGATGAAATGTCCCACTAAACATTTGTCATCCGAAGAATGGGAAGCATTCATAGTCAAAATGATGGAGGTGTTTGAGAAAGCAAAGCCTCGGTCCGCGCCTTCCTCGGAAGCCGGCCGGAAGTGCCATCGCTCCGACACTCGCGCGCCCTCGAGCCCGGGTGATCGAAAGAGGACGGATAGAGAACCTTCTAGGACGCCGAGCGAGAAAAGCCGCTCGAGTCGACCGCTCGAGGTCACAGACGCCGTCCGAAACCGAACACACCTCGAAGGGCAAGTCTTCCGAGAGCGCCTCGATGCCCTCGAAGCCGGCGCCATCGAAGACTGGTATTACGTCGACACCTTTGTCGACGTCGACCCCGAAGCCCTCGGCGCCGAAAGCTCCAGTTCGGCCAAATCAGCCAGAAAAAGGGAAAGAGAAGGCTACAAGACATGTAATGCCTTCAGGACCCATTAATAGTCTTCCTCCACCTCTCCCATAAAAGGTTTTCAAACCTCTTCCTAGGAAGGAGTTCTTCAAGTCCCTGACCTCAATTTTTGAGGAACAGGAGAAATCTGATGAGGAGAATGTACCCTTTGAACTAGAATATGGCACCCCAAATGTCCCAGAATGTCTGATTTCAGAAGAAAGCAGGATGAGGGATTTGGTTGAAACACTACACAATGCAAGTGGTATTGATACATCTCCTGAAAATTACTTTGGTAGACCAGAACCAGGAGAACATGCCTGTCCATCATACCGTCAGCTAACAAAGGTGATAGAATATTTAGGATGGGCCAGACCTCCAGCCCAATTCATACAAGATGATCTAACAGACATATTGGATCATGGTCCTACTGAAGACCCAATACTACCTTTACACGTAGCCTTGCAAAATAGGGTGGCCAAAAACTGCGAGACTCTGGATTCTATTCCGCCAGTGAATAAATCCCTCACTTCAAAATACCGCCCTGCCAATTGCGACCCCGACTATCTGTCTAAACATCCCACTCCCGACCGTTTGGTCATACAGGCAGCCACAGCTTCTAACAAACTGGGGTACCCTTCTATCCCTCCGGACAGGGACGATAAGCGTGTGGATGGCTGGGCACGGAAGGTATTGTCAGCTGGGAGTATGGCGTTAAAATCAGCCAACTCCACATGTGCGTTGGCAAAGTTTTCGTGTACACTGTGGGAGTGCATTCCAATGGCGGCGGAGCACATACCAGAAGGGGATGAAAGGGAAGGGTTCCTAGCCATCGTTAGAGATGGGAAGGAGGCTATGCAGGAATCCCTTAAATCTGGATTGGACACTGTAGATAGTGTGAGCAGGTCCATGGGCACAAGCACGGTAATGCGCAGATTTGCGTGGTTACGGAAGTCGGGCTTCGCACCAGATGTGCAGAACCGTCTCCCGAACATGTCTTTTGACGGGTCTCACCTTTTAGGCAGCAAGGCTGACGAGAGCCTTGAGAGGTTGCAAACCTCAAAAGCACCTGCCAAGTCTTTGGGAGCTGCTATTAGGCAACCTCAGCCTTTCCGTGCGCCAGGTCAATCTTGGAGGGGATGATCCTATCGTTACTACTCCTCCTATGGAAAGGTGAGAGGAATGGCCAGTCAAAGGGGCCAGAGAAAGGCCACTCGCGGTGGACGAGGAAAACGTGCAAAGCCAGCTCCAGCTGTAGCCTCTCCGCCATCAAAGGCTGCAGCAACTGCCACAAAACCACTTTGAGGACTTGCATCACAAGACACCTGTAGGAGGCAGCCTGTCGCAGCATCTGCAAGAATGGCGAGCCATTACTTCAGATGTTTGGGCTCTAGAAATAATAGCCCAAGGTTACTGCCTTCCTTTTCTAACGCAACCTCAAAGCAATCCACCAAGGAGACGCCCTTTGAAGTTTTCAGACGCGCTCCTACAGCAGGAAGTTCTAACCCTGCTGGAGAAAGGTGCTATAGAACCAGTACCTGCAGCGGAGAGGAACAAGGGATGATACTCCCTGTATTTTTTGATCCCCAAAAAGGACAGAGGACTGAGACCCATCCTGGATTTAAGAAACTTGAACAGGTTCCTCAGGAATGACAAGTTCAAGATAGTTACCCTTTCTCAGATCCTTCAGGCCCTTCAACTGCAGGATTGGTTGGCGTCATTGGAAGTCCAGGATGCTTATTTTCATGTGCCGATTCATATCAAGCACAGAAATACCTGAGGTTCATAGTTGGCGACTCGCACTATCAGTTTCGAGTCCTGCCATTCGGATTGACCTCCGCCCCAAGGGTTTTCACCAAACTGATGGTAGTGTTGGCAGCGCACCTCAGGAGAGGGGGGATTCACATCTAAACCTTCCCAGACGATTGGTTGATCAAAGCACGTTCTGCCGAACAAGCACTGGATTAACTGAAAGTCACCTGCCACTTCCTCCGCAGACTCGGCTTGTCCCTCAATTTCAAGAAGTCCCAAATTACACCTTCTCAACGGCTCCAATATATAGGAGCTGTATTAGACATCCCTGGGAAAGAGCTCGGCTCCCAGGTGGAGGGCTCAAGACATTCTTCAGATGGTTTTCAAATTCCAAAATGCCCAAAATCTTCAGGCCTACGACTTCTTAAGGTTATTCGGCCTCATGGCCTCATGGCATCCTGCATCTTCCTGGTGCCGGAGGCACGTCTGAGAATGAGATCCCTTCAATGGGCTCTAAAGACTCAATGGTCCCATTTCTCAGGTCAAATGACAGATCTTCTCCAGATTCCCAACAAGGTTCGACAAGACCTTCTATGGTCGACTTGTTCAGAGAATATCCTGAAAGGAGAGCTTTTTTGGCAACCATGGCCGGAGATCAGAGTAGTGACGGACGCCTCACTCATGGGGTGGGGAGCTCACGCCAACGATCTGACAATCAGCGGTCGTTGGTCTCCATCGGAGTCCAAACTACACATCAACCTTTTAGAGCTGAGAGCAATCAGGCTAGCGCTGAAAGCTTTCCTGCCATCTGTTAGGGGAAAGAATGTCCTGATAATGACGGACAACACAGTGGCCATGCATTACCTAAACAAAAGTGGAGGTGTAGGGTCACTACCCCTGTGCAGAGAGGCAATGCAGCTCTGGTATTGGGCAATTCAAGAAGGAATCTCTTTAACGGCAGTTCATCTAGCCGGGGAGGAGAATATGACGGCAGACGCTCTGAGCAGGCAGAGCACGGTGTCCCACGAATGGGAACTGGCTCAGGAAGTCATTCAAGAGATCTTCGCCCTTTGGGGAACCCTTCAAATGGACCTATTTGCGACCGGCATCAACCGGCATCAACCGGAAGTGCGAAAGGTATTGCTCAAGGGAATTTCCCTCGAGAGGAGCCATGGGGTATGCGTTTGTGGTGGAGTGGAATTTCCTACTATTGTACGCGTTCCCTCTGATTCCCGTTACTCCTCAGGTCATCAGGAGACTGAGACGCTTCGGGAGCCACATGATCCTAATTGCCCTGGATTGGGCCAGGAGAACGTGGTACCCGGACATTCTAGACCTGTCCATCTGTCCCCAAGTACGTCTTGCTCAGAGAGAACCTTCTCTCACAAATGGAGGGTCGGGTTCTACATTCAGAGGTCAAAACGCTCAACCTTCACGCTTGGTATCGAGATGCAAGGATTGGAACCTTCCAGATGATGTCATGGAGGTGTTGCTTTCGGCAAGAAGGCCAGCATCAAAGTCTCTAAACCGTTGCCGTTGGAAAAGGTTTTGCAACTGGTGCAGAGAAAAGAATGTGGATCCTTTTCTATGTTCTATTCCGGATGTACTGTCCTTCCTCTTGTCCCTAGCACATGGAGGACTAAATGTTGGAACCATTAAAGGTTATCTTGCAGCGCTTTCCATCTTTAAGCGCTCTTCGGAAGAAGGCTCCTATTTCAAAATTCCTTTGGTAGTGCAATTCTTAAAAGGACTCACTAATATGTTTCCTCCTGACCCATTTCAAGTGCCAATTAAGGATCTCAATCTGGTCCTAACATTCTTAATGTGTGCTCCTTTTGAGCCTTTGCACACTTGTCCATTAAGATTACTGGCATGAAAAACTGCTTTTCCAGTTGCTTTAACATCTGCAGGAAGAGTGAGCGAATTGCAGGCACTGTCTTCTGGGCCACCCTATACTGTGTTGCATAAGGACAGAGTTGTGTTGAGGGTTGAACCCTATTTTTTACCTAAAGTGGTCTCCGATTTTCATTTAAGTCAGAAAATTGTTTTACCCGCATTCTATCCTTCACCTCATCCTAGTAAGGAGGAGGAAAGATTACACAGGTTGGATCAAAAAAGAGCTTTAAGCTTTTACATCTCTGGGCTTTACAAGCTTAGAGTGGACAATCAACTGTTATTGGCTACACAGGAAAGAAATTGGGTCAATCTGTGACAAAGCAAACCATATCATGATGGGTTGTGCTTTGCATTTCAGAATGCTACAGATTAGCACAAAAAGACCCACCAGAGGGCCTAAGGGCTCATTCCACCAGAGGCATCGCCTCTTCGACAGCCCTACAAAGAGGTGTCCCTATAAGGTCCATTTGTGAAGCAACAACTTGGTCTTCGCTGCATACTTTTTCAAAATTCTATAGCCTGGATGCTTCCCAGTCTAAGGAGCTGAATTTTGGTAAAGCGGTAATATATTCAGCCGTCTAAGGGTATCGAAAAATCTAACCCCTCCTCCAGAGAAATTGTCATACTGCTTTGGGAGTCCATCTAAGATGAGGAATACGTTGGAGGACACAATCCACACGAAGAACAAGTTACTTACCAACTGGTAACGTTCTTTCGATTGGATGTTCCTCCAACGTATTCCTCATCGCCCTCCCACCTACCCCTCAGTAGATTTTTCTGGGTTATTGCCACTTCAACTCTCGCAAGGCAAATACCTGTCTGCCGGCACAAACTATACAGTGAAAATAATGAAGGGGGGAAAAACAGAACTGAGGCCAACGAGCGCCGCGCGTGCTACTTCTAACACCCGATGACGTCACCCTCGATGGAGGCCTTCGAGGGACCATCGACTCGACATCGACGCACGGCACCCTCTGCCGAAATTCTTTTCCGATGCAGCTGAAGCTGGATGGAATACATTGAAGATGAGGAATACGTTGGAGGAACATCCAATCGAAAGAGCGTTACCAGTTGGTAAGTAACTTGTTCTTCTAATGCATTTACAGTTACTCCAGCTTCACCTAAACCTCCACGTGTTGGCCAACACAAAGTTCACCTTTCCCAGCAATCGAATCAAGACAGTAATTCAGGTTCACCCCGTAAGAAATTGCTGGATAACAAAACCTAATATGTAGATTGTGGTTACTTTCTACTTCGAGACAGAGCTTGACTTGTATTAAAAATGTGAATGACACACAGTCAATGAAAGAATAAACATATTATTGCAATTGGTTGGGCATGTCCCCTGGCAAAACCCAATTTTGTATGAGAGAAAGCCCTCTGCCACAAGCCAAGTAAGCTAGTTTTTAGTTACTTCATTTCATCAGTGAACAATGGACCATGAATGCTCTGTTCTATGTGATTCCATGGAGACATTTTCATCGTGGGAGGATCAATCTAATTTTTTTTTTTTTTTAGTTGGTCATTGTACAGCAAATGTTTGCAGGGGGAGACCTCCACAGCATCCCCCTAACTTTATTATCATCCTAATTCCCCCCCCCCGAACCCCACATCAAAATGCATTGGAAACAAGTCGATGAATTCTCCCTCAATGGAAAATCCAGCGGTGGAATTTTCCTATCCCGAATGCGCTGGGTTCTGAAAAACAGGACATCCGTTTCATCATCATTGAAGCCCCAGCAGCTCTTCCTCTGCTCTTCCCTGGCCCTTTCTTATATTTTGAGAGCCCTCTAAGAGGACATTTATGTAAGTCTCTCTGCATGAAAGTCTTCAATGATTCACTGTTGTGTTTTTTTTAAAAAACTTTATTTATTCAGCTTGACAACACACAGAGAAACACAGGTTAGCGAAGACACATTGTGACATCAGTTTGCAATCACAAATACAGAGGTTTCACTGTACAATGCAGCATTACCATACAGAACGCAAGAAACATATAATAAGGGAAGAGTTGCAACCAGAATGGAGGAGGAGACACATCCCATAGAGGATCACTGAGGGGAGTGGGACGGAGAAGAAGCCTCCGAGTCTGAGGCCAGGGCAGACATGTAGTCACGAAATCTGCGCCATATGTCCCTTGGTCTTGAATGTGGGTGTTGTGTTGCCCCCCAGGCCTCCTCAGTATCATGTGCCCAGGTGACTGCCCAGAGCCACTGAGCGTATGTGGGTGCACTGGGGCAAAGCCAGCACAGTACTATGCAGCGGACTGCCAGCATCATACAGAGACCTGCCAATTTCCTAGAATCACGTTTCAGACCGGGAAGGTCGTGAAAGAGGCAGCGCATCGGAGAAGGGTCTATGGTGCAGTCTAGTATGTCTGATATAGTGGAGCATATGTCCTGCCAATATTGTGTTAAGTGTGGACAGTGCCATATCATGTGAATGTAATTAGCTTGGTCAGCGCCACATCTGGGACAGTTAGGTGAGGTCTCGTGAAACATATGATGCAGTTTAGTTCGTGTGTGGTGATACCTGTGCAGTACCTTAAATTGCAGTAGTTTGAACCTGGAGTTGTACGATACTTCATGGGTTAGCGCACACATACGGGCCCAGCGCTAATCATTAATCTCGACTCCGAGATCTTCCTCCCATTTAACTCTAAGTTTAACAAATGAGGGGGCGGCTCTGATCTGTAGTAGATTATAGAGTCTAGATACTTTCCCCCTGAAGGAATCGGAGGTACAGAGTTCAGCTATTATAGGGTCATCTGGTGGAACTGTAGGAAATTCAGGGAATTTGGCCTTTAGATTCTTCCGAAGTGAGGAGTATTGTAGCCATGCAGATGGTTTACGCTTAAGGGCAGGGGGGAGGTCCGACCACTCCAGGAAATTGCCCCGTTCCAAGACATCTCTAAGAGTCAATAAACCTGCCCCCGTCCAGCGGGCAACAATGGATTGAGGGATATAAGGATATAATGGAGAAAATTCCAAAGTGGGAGGTCACCATGAAACTGGTTAGGGGTTGCAACCACTGACCACATTTTGGTGAGAGCAAGTGACGTACTTATCACGGGGTCTGGGGACGATTCCCCAGACCCCGTGATAAGTACGGCGGGGCTGTGTGGGTCCGGCGGGGCTGGCTTGAGAATGAGGGAACCAATCGTACGCTCTCTGACCTTCAATTTTTCAAGTCGGACATGAGGAGGGGGATTCGTTGTGCTAAACCAGTAAGAGGCAAATTGGGATTGAGCAACCACCCAGTATCTGAGAAAGTAAGGGGCACCGAACCCGCCCAGTTCCTTGGGAGCGGTGAGCGTATTCAGTTTGAGTTGGACTGCCCCGGAGTGCCAAAGAAAGGTATTAGTGATGCTGCGCAGCGTCTTAAAGAATCCATCGCCCGGCCATAGTGGAATGTTTGTAAAGCGGTATAGGAGTTGGGGCAGCACAACCATTTTTAGTATTCCTATTCTACCAGCTAGGGAAATGGGGAGTCTGGCCCAACTTGCAGCTTTGGTGGTCAGAACGGCTAGGTAATTCTGATAGTTGTCGCCGCGCAGTTTCTCCACATGACGGGAGACCGATACTCCCAGGTAGGTGAAGGTGGATTGGGACCAAGTGAAGCCTAACAGGTCAGAGGGTGGTTGTGTGTTGTCTGTGAGTGGGAATATGGTCGATTTAGAGCAGTTAACTTTAAGACCAGATATATGCCCAAAACGGGTAACGTCATGAAGGATTGGAGCGAGGTTTATTTCTGGGGAGCGGATGTAGAGCAAGGCATAGTCCGCGTATAGGGAGACAATATCTGCCTGTCCCGCTGAGCATAGGCCTCTGTGGGAGTGTGATTGGCGCATCATGTCTGCGAAGGGTTCAATTGCTATTGCGAAAATTAACGGGGAGAAGGGACACCCCTGTCGCGTCCCTCTGGCTATCTGAAAGAGGGTGGAGCACCTATATGAAGTACAGACTCTTGCCACTGGGTTGGTGTAGAGTAGTCTGACCCAGGACCGAAAATTGGGGCCAAACTTACATTTTTCCATGACTCGCCACAGATACTCCCAAGACACTGAGTCAAATGCCTTCTGCATGTCCAGAGTGACTGCCACCGCCTGTGTTTTTGGATTAATCCTACTGATCACGTTGAAAAGTCGCTTAGGGATGTGGACCTACCCATTACGAATCCCGCCTGATCAGGGTGTATGATATCGGGCAGGAATGAAGCCAGGCGGTTAGCCAGTAGTTTAGCAAATATTTTAACGTCACAATTTATTAACGAGAGGGGGCGGTATGAAGCACGCTGGGTAGGAGGTTTACCAGGTTTCAGAAGGACTGTTATCATGGTTTCGCGGACTGAAGGGGGGGGGGGGGGGAGTGTACCTTTTTCGCATGCCTCCTCCCATAACGCTAGTAATTGCGGGGCCAAAACAGATTTATAACGCTTGTAGAAGTCCATGGGAAGACCATCTGGACCGGCGGCCTTCCCTGGAGCGAGTGATTCAATGGCCTCAGTCAGTTCCTCCGCAGTGAAGGGTCTGTCTAGAGAAGCAGTGGCGTCAATGGACAGGGCCGTGAGAGGGAGTTCCTCCAGGTAGGAGTCAATTTCTGAAACATGGGGCCCCTCAACCCTCGAATATAGGGAAGTATAGAATGTAAGGAACTCTGTGTTGATGTCTTGGGGTGAAGTAGTTAGTGAACCATCAGATCTCTCTATCGCCGGGATTTTGGGCGCTCCAAACTCGTGGCGAATTAACCTGGCCAGCACACGGCCTGGCCGCTCTCCCTCCCTGTAGCGTTTAACTGCCCGAGGGTTATCAAGGAATTTAACTTCTCGCTCAGCAAGATTACGGAATCTATCCAGTTCACGACCCAGTGATGCCAGTGCGTCGGGGGAGTGATCGTGCGCGTATTGGGATTCCAAGCTAGCAAGGGTCGACTCGCTGTCAGCGATATCCTCCCGGATGTTTTTCAGGATGCCACTCCCTTTGGATATGGCGATACCCCGAATATAGGCTTTGAATGATTCCCAGAGGGTGGCTCGAAGGGGTACTGAATCTGTGTTCACTTCGAAAAACTCCTCAATGGATGACTCTAGCTCGGAGGCGAAGGTATGGTCTAGGAGGGCATGTGGTCTCATTTTCCATTGCCTTGATCTTTCCAGGTCATGTCCCCAGTTCAGGGAGATGACCACCGGGGAGTGATCAGACAAAGTTCTGGGAAGGATTGCCAGATGAGACAGGCACCTAATTAGTATGTCAGACAACAGCCATCTATCTATCCTAGAATGAGAGTCATGGACTGAGGAATAGTATGTATACGTGCGGGAGTCAGGATACATTAATCGCCAAGCGTCGACCAACGCCAGCCGGGGGAGGGTTGTAAGGATTGTGTAGGCTGCCCTTGAGAGCTGGCGAGGTCTGGAGCCCGATCTATCTAGGGTGACATCCAGAATCGTGTTGAAGTCACCGCCCCATATAATCGGGATCTGAGGGTAACTCTCAAGGATCGAGGCTAGGTGAAGGTAGAATTCAGGGTCGTCAATATTAGGGCCGTATATATTCAGGATGGCTACCTCTTGATTCTGCAATTTACCAACAATAAGTATATATCTTCCTAGGGGGTTTACATGTGATTGGGAGCAGCTGAATTTAAGGTTTCTGTGGATTAAAATGAGGGTACCTCTGCTCTGAGTAGAATAAGTTGTGTAATACCTCTGGGGTCCCCACTGTTTAGCAAACCTCTTGCACTGTTTAGAACAGGCGTGAGTTTCTTGTAAGCGTAGGATTTGTGTACCGTGGCGCTCAGCGTAAAGCTGTATTTGCCGCATCTTTTTGTAGTTGCCCAGACCCCTAATATTCCAGCTCATAAAGGTTACGCTTCTATCCGCCATTAATATGGAAGGGTCGTTCGGGTTTTGTTCTATGTGTTTGAGTTGGTCCAGTCAAACGCGGCCTAGACCAGCGTTCTACTCCATCTATAATTCTATGTTGCGATAGTGTCATGTGTGATCTCTCTAGTGGCTGTCAAGACTTTTTTAACATAACTTCCCCTCCCCCCGTTCCCACCCACATCCCTCCCCTAACTTGAGGAATGAATCCCAAACCCCCCCACAACAATAACAAACTTCTCGGCATCAGCCTGGGGGCCTGTTAGCTGACAAAGCCGTGGTGCAACGGACTGAGGAGGGTGAGGAGAGTGTAAATACAGCTGGAGTCTCTAGTGCATTCAGTGTAGAGTCAATATGTGAAGCGTTAATGGTACTACCAAAAAAGGGCTACCACAACATGTTGATGCATTACCATAAGCGCTGGATATGACACTTTATAATCATGAGCCTTCCCGGCCCCGGCACACCGGCAGGAAGCCCGCGTGCATTTAGAATCTGAAACACCCATAGGGCATCAATAACTGATAAACATAGTGAGGAGATACCGCCCCAAGGGGCCAAAGCTGAAAGGATCAATATAACAACAAAAACAGACGAACATTCAATGCCTTTTTGCATAGCATCAAGCCATCATGAATAAGGCTAAATATGGCCTATTGCCGACCTAGACCAACTTAATAGGCAACATTCCAGACTGGACTGGTGGTGACAAGGGATCAGCCAGAAAAGTGCTCATTAAGGAATTTAGAAGCTTCCTCTGGGATCGTGAAGAAAAAGCTTTTGTTGGAATGTTCGATACGCAATTTTGCAGGGAACAGTATGGAGTACTTGACTCCCAGGTCTGAGTCTTCTCTTCACAGCTGCAAATGTTTGGCGTTCCCATTGCACCGCCACAGAGTAGTGCGGGTAGAGGTGGATTTTGGCCGCTCCAAGTGTAAGTTCACCCTTGATCCTGGCTGCTCGTAGGAGGGCATATCACGGTCCCGGAAGTTTAAGATCCTGGCTATAATGGGCCGAGGGGGTGCGCCTGGTCTAGGTTTCGCGGTTAAGGATCGGTGTGCTCTCTCGATAGCGAACTGTGGGGAGAGTTTAGGGGAATCAAGGAGTGTCATGAGGATCCGTTCCACGTAATCTTCCATCGGTTCTGTAATATTGTCCTCCGGTATTCCAACAATACGCAGATTATTTCGTCTCGAACGGGATTCGAGGTCATCATTCTTCTTCTCTACCACCGACACCCGGTTGGTGAGTGTGGAGACCACAGCACGTAGAGAGCCCAGTTCATCTTCAGCAACCCCCAGTCGAGTTTCGACTTCCACCACTCGCCCATCCGTCTTCTCGATATGGGCTTTTATGGAGGAGATGGTCCCATTCATATCGTCCAGTTTAGTAAGGAGTGTAGTAAAGTCATCACAAATGTACTCAAGCATCTTCTGTGAGTCGTCTGAGGTTGATGGGGCCGAGACGGACAGGAGCTCCTCAGGGTCATCGGGGGGCGGCTTGGACAGCGTTTTAGCAAACCTGTTCAACAAACTTTGTTTTTTCCCTGTACCGGCTCCCTTAGTCATGATGGAGGTCGGGTCAGGGGCCAACGATCCTGGAGGAAAGCGGGTGAGCAAGGTAGCGGAGTTCCCAGTAGCAGCCGTAGATCAGGTGTATCCGGGTCGGTAGGTATGTGGCTCATGGGCCAGTGGGTCAGTGTCCCGCTTGCGGTAAGGATTATGCTCCAAATCTGCTTTTAACCCTATTTGCACGTGTCGCAGTAGGTTGGATTCACAGCTGTAGTGGCAGCACACATGGGAATACAGCCGCCGGTGTCGCAGCACCTCAGGACCGGCGCCGTACAAGGCAGGCCTAAAAGTTCAGGGCCGGGCTCTTCTCAACTCCGGAACCTGTGCAGTAAGTATGGAGTTCAGTGCCGCCCAGGTTCACAGGTTGGTCCAGCCGGGTGAGGCACCAGAGTCAATATGGGCTAAGGCTGGTGGCTATATTTTGTGTGTCAGAACCCAACAATTCCTGCCATATAGAGGGGGGAGGGCCCCATCACCCGACGTGGTTAGTTGGTAGGGGGGCAATCCCTCAGCCTGATGGAGGTAGTGTCTAGTAGGGGTGCCCCCCGGGCCGCACCTCCATCAGGGCGCCCTCACCGGTGCACCAGGAGGAGTCCTAAGCGATTTGGAATGGGATGGCGCCACAGAGTCCAGGACCCCCGGGACGCCCGAGACACAGGCCTCTCAAGGCGCCGCAGGCAATGGGAACAACAATCCCCAGCAGGCTTCCCCAGTGTCGGAGTAGGAGGTGTCCAGAGCAAGGCAACGTCCGCGGGGGGCCCGCGGCGCAGACCAGGGGGGGGGTCCGCCCGGCCCGAGCCGCCCGGCTTCCTTACCTTGCCGAGAGTCTGCAGGAGCGCTACGGGAGGGGGATGCGGGTAGGCGAGCGGCTCAGCAGAGCAGAGTCGGTCGCGGTGGCTCCAGCGGCGCGGGCCGTGCAGCCCAGAACGAAGGGAGCCACGAGTCCTGGGCTCCACCCGCCAGTTTGTAGTGGCGCAGAGCGATCCCGGTCCGCCGGCTGATCAGGCAGGTAGCACGGCCACTCCGCGCGCCTCCAGAGCCTCAGCGCCCCTCCCCCAAGGAGGCCGCCCACGCCGGGGCGCCGGGTAGCAACGCGAATCAGCAATCATCGGAGCCCCGTCACGGGTTGAGTTGGATGCCTGCGGCGCCGCGCCTCCCACAGCAAGGCTCACAGAGGGTCTCTGAATCCCAGAGTTAGGATCGCAGTCGACTGCAAGCTTATACAGCGGTCACAGCAGTGACAGTTGGCACAGCTGTATTTTAGCGGTTAAATCTCCAAATATGTGCCCTCGTCGTCCGGAGCTTCACACTCAGGCGGCCATCTTGTTTTGGCGCAACAGCGCCCCCCCACTGTTGTGTTTAAGTGGTTTCATAGGCTCTGGCTGGACAATTTCTTTGATGTACTTTGCTATGAATGTGTTAAATACCCCATGATGTGTCATTGAGTGCAAGTATTCCAAAAACTGAAGATGTGTGCGAAAAGATCTACTATTCCTGGCTGTGGAAAAAGAGTGTGCATATCTGCTCAAGACTTTTGACCAGGGCTCTTCTAGTTGGGGTACTCCTTTACCCCCTTCTTCCGAGACACAGGTTTGTATTATCCCCTCTGGTGTGGAATAGAGTTATTCAAAAGCAAAGGAATGTTTTTCATGTTCCCTTCTGGAAAAAGGCAAATGTGTTACTCTTCAAGATTTATACTACACAAAGCTCTAATCTTCCCCCAAGACCTCTTCTTCGATTCTTCCCGCATCTCAGGCTGTTAGACCAGTGTGTTCTTCCCAATTGTATTAAACTATACATGAGCATGATTAAAACAGTTCAAATCTACACTTATAATAATGGTCCGATACTGGGGAAGCATAGGATTAATGTAAAGCACTTTTTTTCTGGGGGTGGCATTACTGGCTTAATCACCCCACACTTTTTAGTGGACTTTTCAGGCAACATGCCAAGGGCAGCTAAGTAATTATACTCCCTTCCTTCAACAACTTCAAGACACTGCACTGTAAATGTTTTCTTCAGTGGATGATTGATTCAAATGCTGTATTTGTTATTTTACACCGGCTCCCTTTAATGGTTTCTGCACTTGAAAACCTAACTATACCTCCATATGCATATAGCAACTTGGAGAAAAACGATGCAGGTTCTGAATACAGAAGTCCAGTCTGGAGCCTGCTGTTTAAATCCTTCATCAGAGTCCCATTGCCTCCTACAGCTAATCATGAATGAGTGATGTGGAAGATAAGATAAACGAAGGACAATGAAGCACAGCAGTGCCTGTGATTGGGGACAAAAACTGAAAGGCATGACCAAGGATGGAGAAATGTAGGTATTGTGAATGTGGACAAACTAATTAGTCCTGTATTGGTTGTAGGCCCCAATATGTACACTGGAATAAGTCTGCATGGAAATCTATTCACTGCAAACTGGTAGGTGAGAGTATTCCCCAGTATTGAAGTTCAAGACTGCTATTTGGGGCTTTTGCTTTGACCAACCTTGGGGAATGCATGCCATTTGGCAAATACCCTCTGTTGCTAACTTACCCCTTTGCCTGTTCCCCTTCACATCATTCCTTTCACTGCCCCTGCACCCTTCTCCAATCATGTTTTCTCAATTTTTATCATTCCATCAACTCCCGGGGGTTTTTGGTATGTATGTATGTATTTAGTGCGCATATCCGACTAGAACCAAGCAAGGCATTGCATCTGGACGCAGGTGGATTAGAGAAGAACCACCAGAAAGCCAGTATTATCTGCATAATTAATCAGAGAGGTTTTCAACTTTTTACTGAATTTAAAAAGAGAATCAATTTTCCGAAGGTCGTATGGTAGGGCATGCCATTCTCTTGCCCTGAGCAGGCGAAACGTCGATCACCCCAGGTCACAGATCTTGATGGAGGAACCACCAATAAGTGCTGTCCTGATGATCAAAGACAACGGTCCGGGTGATAGGTAGAGATTTTTGATGCAATATATCTGAGCAGTCCCGTGGAGGCATTTAAACGTCAAACAGCGGGTCTTGAACAACACCCTTTGCTGTATTGGTAACCAATGAAGGTTCCTCCGGGACTCCGATATGGGAGCGTTGTGGCAATTAAAAAAAAACAGCCTAATGGCTGAATTTTGCGCTACCTGCAAGAGTTGAATTTGCGTTTTTGGGATTCCCATTAGAAGGGCATTGCAATAATCTAGCCTGGAATTAACCAGAATTAACCAGTGCACTGACAATCCGGGTGATCTTTGTGTGAAATCACCGATAACAGGCGTTTTAACAATTTAAGATGGTAGTATACAGATTTTACAATATTATTTACCTGCATGTTGCACCCTAAATTTGCCTGCCAAGTGCATCCAAGATTCGTTACCTTTGTGGCAAATGATGTGCAAAGAATTCTGGCAGGGCATATATTGCAATATTTTAGCCAATTTTGTCTTGGGTCCAAACAGAATTCTCCGTTTTACTTGGATTTAACTGGAGCCTGTTAGCCACCATCCAGCTCTTTATTTTACTAGTACATGCTAACACGCTTTTAGTTGCTTCCATGGGTTCTTTTAACTGAACATGGATCTGTGTATCATCGGCGTAGGAATGATAATGTAGGTCGAGTTCCGAAAAGATGTCCAGCAAGGGATTTATATAAATGTTAAATAACAATGGTGACGGGGAGGAGCCCACTGCATTTAACTGTTAAGGAATTAGATAAAAAGTCCCCAATTTAACTTGCTAGGTTTGGTTGTTCATCAAGGAGGTAAACCATTGCAGTGATTCATTGGATACCTGGGCCACTACAGAGAGTCTTGAGATAAGGATCTCAAAATCGACTGTATTAAAGGCTGCCGAGTGGTCAAGCATGACTAGCATTCTGATTTCACCCTCATCGGCAGCCTTCAAGATGTCGTCTGCTGGTTTATGCAGATACTTTGACCTTCATTCTGGGTTTGCCAGAATTATCACTTGTAATTATGCAAAACCAAATTGATACTGCTACTGGTTTTTGTGGTAAATCTTCCAAATTAGGATGTTTTTAGAGGCAGTGTTAAACTCCATTGGGCCTTGGAGAAACTATTGCTGGCAGTATATCCACCACTGATGATGCCTCCTTATTTGTGGAAGAAATTAATTTAGCTATGTGCTGGAGGATTGTCCTGCATGTTGCCTGCATCCTGGGAATATGCTGGTTAGGTAAAAGTGGCAGTAAATCACGAACTGCCAATTTTTACCGATTCCACCATACTTTTAATGGGGCTTTTTATGTTACTGGCAACCTACTGAAATATGTCCATTACTTGTCTTGTTTGGAGATGGTAAAATGCTTACAGGAAATGTTTTCAGGGGCCAGCTATGTTAACCATTCTACAATATTGAACAAGTATACTTGTGATAAAGCAGTGTGGGAGAAAGTCTCAGAAATGTAATTGGCTTGATTATATCCTAACTCGTCAGCCTCACCAGTTCTTTTTTCAATGCTTCTATTGATGAGTGGCCTTTCTTCAATTCTGTTTTCTGTACAAATTCTCGTAATCCTCTGATTTTCCCACTGTTGAGATTAAGGGCCTGATTCATGGAAGTGTTTTATAATGGCACAATCCCATAGGAAAACGTTCCATGAATCGGGCCCTAAATCTTAGTGTGAGCTCTCTTCACACCTCGGGAAGAATGTTCCAAATGCAGTTAAGTAAAATTTACCAGTTTCCTCTGTCACCCACACACTCCTTAGTGTTGAGTTTAGGAACACCTGAAAGATTGAAGGTTTTCTGAAAATTCTCCTACAAATTGAGATGGAATATACCATCATGCCAGATTTATATCCATTCGCTGCTACTTTGCATAGTTGTAATGCACTATTAACATGTTTTAAAATTAAATCTTTTTTACTGGTTTTGTATCCCTAGCTTTCTATTCCAATACCTTTCCAGTTTTTACAAACTCATAGAAATGCTCTCTGCACACCACATTTTAGATTGCCTCGGCGCTGGATAATGTTATAGTTGGTGCTATATTCCTACATCTGTTACTCTGCCATTGCGCATACACTACTTTCCCGAAAATAGTTTTAATTCCTCCATGGGTCCTCCTACTGCCTTCTGCACAGATTATTCTAACTGTACCTGGTACAGCTACGCTACGAGTTTTTTCCACCTAGTCCTTCCACACTTAGTGCCCTTAGCTCTATCCTAGACCATATACCAAGCATGCACTGCTACATACTAACACTCTGTAGCACTCTTCTCCTACTGGCTACACTCAAGTGCTTTATGCACGTGGCCCCACTATATACGGGGTATTCAGCCAAAACACAGCACACTGTTATTCCATCTCCACTCTATGAACTCGTCTGATCTCATCATCTGCCCCCCAGCTCTCACCTCACCTATATGCCCTGTACCAATCCATACTTGAAACTCACCTGTCCTTTGGCTGGATCACTTTGCTACCAAGCCTACGCCAAACCGACCTTGTTCCTTTAACCTCAGGAATAACAGACTAGGCTCAAGATTCTGCCACAAATGACAATCTGTGTTTCACCACACCATAACTAAACACCACCGGCCCCAGGGACACCATATACCAACACCTAACCCCCATGGTGCCCTGACACCACATTATTCAACTGCCCAAATATGCCCAAACGCCACTAAAGATATCCTGATTAAAGGTGCACTAATCAGTGCCAGATCCCTAGTAGCCCACGCACTTGATATTGCTGATTTCATTGTAACGCAAGACTTCGACTTCTTAGCAATCACTGAAACCTGGCTGCATGCTGCAACTGGTCCCACACTATCGCTAGCCACTCATGACAACTACTCCATCATCAGATGCGACAGAAAATCCAACCTTTCTAAAGGTGGGGGTGTTGCATTCATTTTGAAGAGATCACTCGAACTAAGGCCCATCTCTAATCCACTCATCCCTTCGGCTGAAATACTATCAGCCAAACTCCCAATATCACCTAACCAAACAGCCACTATTCACCTTATATATCGTCCCCCTGGTCCTGTCACATCCTTTATTGATGACATCACATCATTTCTGGCAGAAAACACTAAACCTAACTCCCAAATCATATTATTGGGTGACCTTAACTTAGGATTCCAAGACCCTAATTATCCTAAAGCCCTTGATCTAGGCTTTTCTCCTATCTACACCCCAATGCACAATAAGGGTCGAACCATCGATTGGTTGGCTGACCTAAACTGTAGCATTGACCCATTGGTGACACCCCCTGCATTTGGTCAGATCATCATTAAATCACCTTCTGCATCAAATCTAGTCAGCAAAATACCATACAAAATATTGCCCCTTCTATATCCACCAGAAATGAGGAGGACATTACCAAAGAAAAACTCCCCCCTATCATCCTCCCTCTCCTCGATAGAGCAACATCTACCTGCTCAGAACCTACAGTACTAGTAGATATATATAACCAAACTATCCACAAGGCACTAAATATCATTCGCCCACTAAAAAAACGGAAACCTAAACCTCAAGCCCTCCTGAACTCTTGGTTCACCCCACAATTGAGAGATCTTCGGAAAATAAAAAAACGCAGAGGCCCATTGGAAAACCCACCCCACAGAGGCTAACAAAAGCTCCGTAAACTTAGCCTCATCCAACTACAAAGAAGCAATATATCTTGCAAAAAAAGACATGTACAATAACCGCATCCTCCAGGCTGAATCTAACACCAAGGAGCTTTAAGATCTTAAAAGAGTATGAATCTCCTATAGCTCCCACCGACACTTGCAACACCGACTCAGATTGGTGCACAAATATCCAAAAAGCCCTTTTTGACAATTTCCACACTCCAACTCAAAATTAACGCCAAAAAAGATAGCCTCGCCACAGATTGGCTACCTACTCAACATCTCAACCAAATAACTCCCCTAATACACTCTGCCAAACTTTTCCCCTTCACACCTCTGTTATTGAGGTGGAAAATATAATTAAAAAACTGAAACCTTTGAACTGTCAAGGTGACTCCTGTCCCACCCCCGTCACCAAAGATGCAGCACATGATCTCAACCCCTTTATCACCACGTTTATTAACGCTTCTTTCAAATCTGGAATAGTCCCAGATAATCTAAAGGATGCTTGGGTCATCCCTCTTTTTAAAAAAAGCCTACTCTCGACCCGAACAATTCAAGTAACTACAGACCTATTACCACCGTCCCATTCCTCCTGAAAATCCTGGACCGTGCTGCCTACTTACAAATCCAGGATTATTTGGAAACTAATAAACTTCTAGGCCTTCGTCAATCAGGTTTCCGTCCCAGACATGGAACGGATACCGCCCTTATTGATTTAAAAACACAAATCGAAGACTTATATGACAATGGCAAATTGGCACTCCTTCTGCTGCTAGACCTATCAGTAGCATTTGATCTTGTCAACCATCAAATTCTCTGCCAACACCTTAAAAATACTACCCACTTTTCAAACGAAGCCACATCCTGGATTAGCTCCTTTTTAGCAAACAGAACCATGCAGGCTTCTCCCCATCTGCATCTGCCGAGCCATCTCCAGTCCTCTGCGGTGTCCCGCAAGGGTCCTGGGTCTTAGCCACACTTTATAATGTCTTCACGAAGACCCTCTTTGATATTCCTGACTATCTGGGTGTCACCTACACGAATTAAACAGATGACACCCAGATACTCATCCCTATCACTGGTGACTACGTGACTGACGCTAAAGTACTTAATGACATCTACCCCAGTCATCCAGGCCTGGATGGCGAATCATGGGCTCTGTCTAAATGATGTGAAAACAGAGTTACTCATCCTCGGCTCTCATTACAGACTGAACAAACTGAACCCTGCCTTCAAAGCATTTATCATTGACGGCAACGCCATTAAGGTATCCAATGACACTAAAACCTTAGGTATCTGCCTCGACTCTTCCCTATCCCTCACAAGACAAACTAATGCAGTGGTCTCTGCTTCAGCATATACTACATGTACTACACCTGGAAACTGTTCCGTACCCTATTGGACCTCCCGGAGGTGGCGGATGTCAATCTGGGTAGAACGCACAGACTTTTCCTCAGCCTAGCAGCGTCGCAATCTGGTCCAGGCCGTCCTCTCGAGGGTGCATTATTTTCAGCAGAAGGAGGCTATCATGGAGGCGGCCTGAAAAAAAGAGCTGGTGGCATTCTAGGTGGCCAAGCTCATCGTTCCAGGATCTCTCTCCATGTACTCTAGCCAACATTAGGAAGCTGTAGGTGGTGTCATTGTGGCTCAAGTCGCAGCAGATCCGCTACAGATGGGGGTTCCCATGTAATACTGGAACTACGCAATCCGCTCAGAAGAGGAGGCGTCGGACCTTATGGAAGCCTAGTTGTAGCCTCCGGAGAAAGGCAGGTGAACTGCAGTGTTATACAGCACGGGATCTGTTGTTCTGGATAAAGCCAGGAGACCCAGGGGGAGACGCGATGTGGTCAAGAAGTCTTTTGGGTTGGATATTGAGCCCTTGTCTGCTCACCCAGATTGAAATGTCTGAGCTGGCTGTTGGATATGCAGTTTGCTATCTTTATAATTGTAAGAGCATCGGTTATCGTGGTCTTTAAGAGTTGGGTTTGCTAGTCATGCAAATGTTTCTTCTTTTTTTTAAAACCTTTATTTTTGGTATTTAACACACCGAACAATTACACACCCACATTAGGGTGGATTATCAACTTTGCACAGTTAACTTAGATCCCCTCCATCGCCCTCCCCAACGCTCCCCCGTCCGCCCGCCCCCCCTCCGCCGCCTCAAGGCAGATATGCTGGTTAGCAACAGTTCGCCCCACTGGGTCCTCGCTCCGGGGATTATTGTATCAGGGTGCGTTGCCTGACTCCGAAGTGTCTGTTGAGGAGGAATCATCTTCATTTATCAGAAAAGTTATCAGCGGGCCCCAGACGTCGGGCGGGCGCGCGTGCTGAGGAAGGAGTTTAATGAAATCTGCCTCTACATCCTGGTAGTAGAGTAGATACTTATGCCAGGCTGTGTAGGATGGCGGGTGGCCGCGGCCCCATGCCAGGGCGACTTTCCTACGGGCTAGTGTTAGTAGGACTCCGGCCAGTTTCCTCGAAGGAGCTGATAGCAGCCTCGTCATCCCCAGCAGGGCTGCCGTCCATCTCGGTTGTATTGCTTCTCCCAGGATTGCCGTTGACGTATCTAGCACCCTGTCCCAGAAGGGGGCTACCTCGGGGCATTCCCATGCCATGTGTATAAAGCTCGCGGCGATGGTTCCGCATCTCTTGCACTCTGTCTGGATGTCGGGATGGTGTTTGGTAGCTTTTTCCGGTGTGTAGTATGTTTGGTGAAGGAAATTGAAATGAATGAGTTTAAGCCGGGAATTAAGTGCAATTTTGAGTCTGATTTCAATATGTAGCTCCAATCTGCTTCTGGCATATTTGTGTTTAGCGCTTTTTCCCATCTATTTTTCGACCCAGTATTGACGGGGGGGTGTTCCAGTGGTCAGAGTTTTGTATATTTGCGACACCAACCTGCCGTCTCCTTGCGCTTGAATGACATCGTGCAACAATTGCCTACGTGGTTGACGTGGGAAGTCTGGCAGGTGGGTCTGTAGGGTGTAGCGAGTTCGGAAGTAGAGGAACACATCTAGCGCAGTGTTGCCCCCTTTCTGTTTGGCTTGGTCTGGTGTCATGAAACCTTCTTCTGTGAATAGGTCCCCTAGGGATCCTATATGCAGTTTATCAACCCACTGGTGAAACACTTTTTCTGATGTCAGAGGGATCCCAGGGATAAATTTGACTGGCAAGAGGGGAGAGTACCTTGTGTGCACCCCCAACTTCTTCGCCACGGTCCTCCAGACCTTGTAAATTGTGAGCATCACGTTCATCGTGCGATTGGGAACGGGGAGCTGGGCGAAGACCACTGCAGTCAGGAAGTTGGGAGTCGCCAGGGCTCGTTCCACCTGTACATGAGGACGGATTGTTTGCGTTGCATACCCGTGGCTGAGGTATTGTGCCTGGGCTGCCCAAAAATATTTTTCAAGATCAGGGAGGGCCAGGCCGCCGCTGGACACGGGGAGTGTCAGTATCGTATACGCCACTCTAGCTGGTTTGCCAGCCCAGAGTAACTCAAGAACCAAGCTTTTGAGCCTTTTCAAGAAGGTTTGTGGTAGTAGCAGCGGTATATTGTTGAAGAGGTACAGCAGTTTTGGCAATACTACCATTTTCACTAATGAGGTTCTGCCCCAGAGTGTCAGTGGGAGTGTCTTCCAGCGAGAGACCTTGTCGTGCAGGGATTTGAGCACCTCTTCATAGTTATCCCGGAAAACTGCTTGATGGTCCAGTGACAGTTGGATCCCCAGATATCGAACCCCGGCGGTTCTCCACATGAGTCCGAAGTCGTCGGCAAACAGTTTTGTGTCTCGGGTCAGTGGGAAGACGACTGATTTTGAATGATTAATTTTCAATCCGGAGGCCGCCCCAAATTTGATGACTTCCCGCATGACTGGGTTCAGATTAACCTCTGGGTCCCTTATATATAGGGCCATGTCATCGGCGTATAGGGATACTATGAGCTTGTGTGGGCCGATTATGAGACCCCTCTGTTAACAGAGTTCCCGCAGATTGGAGGCTAGTGGTTCCATTACCAGAGCGAATATTGGTGCCGAAAGAGGACAACCTTGTCTTGTGCCACGCTGTAGGTTTATTAAGGATGATTTTGCCGAGCCCACTACGATATTAGCTTGTGAATTGGTGTATAGGAGGGAGACGAGCTTGATGAAGCGAGCCCCCAACCCCATCCTGGTGAGAACCAGGAACATAAACGGCCACTCCACCGAATCGAACGCCTTTTCTGCGTCTAACTGGACTGCAATTGCTTGGTCTGCTGGGTCAAGAGCCTTGATGATTCCAAACATTCTTCGGATGCCGAAGGTCGTATTGCGGCCTGGTATAAAGCCCGCTTGGTCAGCTAGCATCAGGGGCATCAATCTATTCGCTAGGATTTTGGCAAGGATTTTATTGTCTAGATTAAGCAGTGAGATCGGGCGGTACGAGGCGCATTCTTCCGGAGGTTTTCCTGATTTGTGTAGTAGAATGACATTGGCTTCGCGGGAGGAGTGAGGAAGGGACCCACGCTCCAATGCTTCCTCATATACCGCTGCCAACAGGGGGGGGGGGCCAGGGTTTCCGCAAAGGCTTTATAGAATTCACCCGTTAGGCCGTCGGGGCCTGGTGCCTTGGAGGGTGGTAGGGTTTTTATAGCTGCTCGGATCTCTTCCTGTGAAATCAGTTCATTCAGAGGTTCGCGTAGTTGGTGCTCGACCCAATAGAGTTCGGTGTCTTCTAAGTATTTCAGCGGGAGGTTCGAGTCTTTCGGGAGCCTGGCGCTGTAGAGATCTTGATAAAAAAGCCTAAATTCTTCTGATAACTTTTCATCCGTGTAGACTTCCTCTCCTTGCCTGGTTCTGATCTTTTCTATTTGAGACTGCTTGTTGTCGGCTCTGATTAGATTTGCCAGTAGAGCTCCTGGTTTCTGGCCCTCACCATATTGACGGACTTGGCTGGTGCGGTATAGAAACTTAACCTCACGTTCCGCTGTTGCGTTGAATTTTTGTAGTTCCGTTTTTATGGCAGCTGCTGACTGCGGGTTGGTTTTGTTCGGATTCTGGATCTCGAGTTCCTTCAAATATTTTTCGCTGGTTGTAAGCTCGCTTCTAATTAGTTTGAGAATGCCATTTTCTTTGGCGAGGCAGACTCCTCTGATGAAGCATTTTAAGGATTCCCAGATTGTGCCTGCTGAGGGGACCGACCCCAGGTTGGCCTCCAGGAACACGTCGATCTCCTCTCTTAGCTCGGAAGCAAAGACCTCGTCCCTTAGTGATCCCTGCTTAAAGCGCCAACGCTGTAGCGGTGGAGTGGGGTTGGCAGGTTTGAGCTTAAGAAGGATTGGTGAGTGGTCTGAGAGTGTTCTCGGGTGGATGGAGCACCGGCGGCATGATAGGGGGGTGTTTGTTGAGGTGAAGAAGTAGTCAATCCTGTCGAGTGAAAGGTGTATTCGCGCTGTTCGCCATTGGAGACTCTCCACGAGTCTTGTAAGTCAAATGCTCTACAAATTTCTTTTATCTGGAGACTGGCCTTGGAGGGTGGATGTTGAGTGGTCGTCGATCTGTCCCTTACAGGATCTAACGCTGTGTTCATGTCTCCGCCCCAGACGATTGTTGCCGGGTTGAGCGACGAGAGCTGTGTTAGCACCCAGCCAAAGTTGTCGGGGCCATCTATATTCGGTGCATACGAATTACCAAATGTCACTTTCTGACCTGCGATAATGCCGCTCACCAATAGTGCTCTGCCTTTGTCGTCTTTTGCCGTGTGTAGTAGCCGGAAGCTGAGCCGCCTGTGTATAAGGATAGCAACTCCTCTCGAGTATGTGGAGTAAGATGAAAAGTATCTGTGGCAGCCCCAGCTTTTGGCCCACTGGTGGTCCTTCCCTTGAGCAAAATGAGTCTCTTGAATCCAAGCTACGTCCACTTCGTGGCGCCTTAGGTATTGCAGAATTTTTCTGGATTTAGCCGGAATGTTGCCGCCTCTTATATTCCATGTTAGAACGTTGAATGGGGCGACTTAGATTTTATATCGAGCCGTGTTTCTGGTTTCATGGGTTGCGGAGGTCTGGCGGTATTTGAGCTTTCATTGGGGTCCCTGCTTCCGGGCTGTGGGCCTCGGTGCGGCGACGGGTTCGGCAGCGGGCAGGGAGCCGGCGAGGAGCCGGACAGACGCGATCCGGTGGCGCTTAACTTTCCCCTTAACATCGAGGGGCTCGAACGGCGGGCTAAACAGGCCCGAGACGTAACTCTCCCCTGGGCGGGCAACCTCAAACTGGCCCGCCGGGAGTTTCTGCATTACCCAACCCAAAACCAAAAAGGCCCATGGAGTCTCCATGCCGAGGCGTTAAATCACACCCCGAATGTACTGACTCAACGTAGGCAAACAGTAACTGAACAGTAGCTGTGCTGGGGGCACCTGGGGCCTCCCAAGTGGCCTTGCCCCGACTCGTACTGCTGTAAATGAACTGGTTTACTCTGCGCTGCTGTGCCGCATTTTGTGCGTAGCTTTGAAGTGCCTTTTAAGGAGGATTCCTGGGGTTCCTGTCTCTTTGAGGTCTAGGGCGAGCCTGGTTCTGATCTGGGAGACTTAGGTGATCGAGGAACAGATTTGCTTCGTCCGGGGTTTGGAAGAACTGGACCCTCCCCCCGTGCTGGATTCTCAAGCGTGCTGGATAGAGCATTGAATACGGCAGTTGGTTGTTACGGAGTCTCAGTTTGACACTAGTAAATGTTTTCCTTTGTAACTGTACTGCTGGGGAGAAGTCGGGATAGAGGTGGATTGTGTCCCCGTCGTAGCATAACTCGCCCTTTTCCCTGGCGAGGCGGAGCAGGGCGTCGCTCGCGATCCCTGTAATTCAACACCTTCGCAATTATTGGCCTGGGAGGAGCGCCTGGTGCTGGTCTCGTCGCGGGAATCCTGTGGGCTCTCTCAATAATAAATAGTTGGGACAAGGCCTCCCGGCCAAATAGATTAGTGCATAGAGATTCCACAAAGTCTATTTTCACCTGCGTTTGCTGTTCTCTCACTCCGACTATCCGCAGGTTGTTCAGCCTCGATCGACCCTCTAGGTCCTCACACTTGGCAATGGTTAGTTTCATCTGTTTCCAGCTGAGAGACTCTGTTGGTTAGGGTTGCTGAGCTATTATCGAGATCCGACACCCTTTGCTCCATCTCGTTCATGCGTTCGGCATGGGAATCCATGCGATGTTGAAGGAGATCGACCTTGGACGCTAGGCCGTCCATTTTGTTACTCAAACTGCCGATGCCAGCTTTCAGGTCCAGAAGGATTTCTTTTATTTCAAAAGGGTTCTCCTCGATTGCTTCCTGTTGGGGGCAAACAGACGAAGAAGCTTGGTCTTCTTGGGGGGGTAGAGCCCTAGGGTCGTGCCACTTTCGAAGTTCAGCTTCCTCTGTGATTTATCGTATTTCCCCATCGCGGCTGCGGGATCGAAGCAGCTTAAATTTGGGATGCGGGAGGTCTTGCTGTGTCCTTTCACCTCTCTTGGGGACTACCTTTGGGTGTAAAAGGCGAATTAGCGGCAATACAGGAGAGGGGTGGGGGGGGTCTCGTCGTATATGGTGCCCTCCTCCGGTGGTGCAGATTCCACGAATAGCTTCGTTACAGGACTGATGTGCGACGAGGGATGCCCGCCCAAGGGCTTCTTAGCATGGGGGGGCCGACAGTCATGGGGTGCCTTTGATAGATGACTGGGATGTTTACCGTTGGGTAAATCTAGCGCAGGAGGAGGAGGGGGGATAGTCTAATGCCCTTACCCCTGTGTAGTAGTACAGGGTACCTCAAGGGCTCCTAGCGTACGGGTGTGTCGACAATCCTTGACTGGCGGAGACTGTTGTGAAACTTTAGCTGGGGGAGTGGGTCCCCACCCCTCGGGGTCGCTCCTGGGGAGAGTCGCAGTTTCTCCACCCCTCCTTACCTCCCGGCAGCTTTGGGACGCCGCCAACTGTGTTCGATTTGCACTGAACCCACACTTCCAATGCTTCTCTTGATCGGGCTCCGATCGCCGGACGGGCTCGGTGGAGGAGGCCGGGCTCAGGTGTAGAGGCTGCCGGGGGGGGGGGGCGCAGCCACGCGCCGACTCCTCGTGTCGCCGCTGCTCCCTCTGGTTCTTCACCGCCTTCTACAGCGGGGGGGGGGGGGTGAGGCTACGCTCCACGGCTGGGAAGCCGGCTGCCGGAGCCGATGGGGGCGGATTATGAAGCAGTCCAATCCACCGACCGTTGTCTCCGCTGCACGTGGGGGAGAGAGGAAGGTTAGGCTCACCCGATGGTTCGTCACCGGCTGGGGGGGCGTTCTTCGGCCCGCTGCTAATCTTCTCCCTCTCTCTCTGGGCACACTCTCCGTAGACCGCGCGGGAGGTGCTCGATGTAGTTAGACTGGCCGGCCCTGGGAGCGTGGAGTCGAGTGGGCCGGCCCTGCGTAGTTCGGCGGTTGGGCCGATTTTTGGGCAGGGAGCGCCGATTTTCCTCCAGATTTCGTAAGAGTGTTAAGGAGGCTAGCGCTTCAGGAACAGGGGTTCCGGGGCACAGCAGAGCCAGGAACCGCAGGATCAGGCAGGATTGATGCGGGGCTACACGGGAGCCGAGACTTAAGCGGCCATCTTGGATGGCCCTCTAGCGCCCTCGCAAATGTTTCTTCTAAATGCAGTTTGGAAGGTGGGGCAAGGGAACTTGAAGCTGGGTGCTCAGGGGGGATTGGCGCCCATTTATTCCTTACTTGGGAATTTCAAATGATCTTGTTATGGTTTTGACTTTTGTAGGACGGGGGTTATGTTTTTCCTTTAACCACACAGTAGAGTACTCTTTCTTCCTTTGGGGGGGGGGGGGAGCCTACCAATATCTTTCCAACAGGTGCCTTTGGTGGGTTTGGTTCACAGGGCGTGCCCGAAGGAACGCATGATGGCGACTAACAACTTATCCTGTGTGACCCTAAACATGCAAGGGGGTGGGGGCGGGGAGAACTTTCCAGTCAGACACAGGGCCCTATTGCTGCCTGTAGATGAAGCCTGCCTCACCAATAAAACATACACAAAAGAATGTTTTTCCTCTGGCGGCCTTAAAAAGCATGGAGTCGCCATCATGGTTCGTAAGGGCACACCCTTGAAGGTGCTGAGTGTTGAGGGATGGGAGATGCCCACTTATCACGGCAGTGTTGTGGGGACGTACAATCACACTAGCCTCCCTGAATGGCCCTAATGACAAACGGGAGGGGTTCATGGCATCTTTCTCAAAGGTACTGGCGAGTTTTGTGGAGGGGCAACCTATCATTGGAGGGGACGTTAACTGTGTTGTAGATCCAACAATAGACAAATCGTTAGCCCCACGCCTAATGATGGAATGAACTTCTTATCCATGAACACGCTCTTAAGCGAGCACTCACTAATAGAGGCATGGTGGTCTGTCACCCGGGGAAAAGGGAATACACCTTCTACTCAGCAGTGCACAAAGGATTCACAAGGTTAGACATGTTCCTCATCTCTAATACACTTGTTCCCGCAATGGTTGGGATAGACCTACACCGAAGGCCATCTCGTACCATGCGCCCCTTAAGCTCACTCGACCTGGTTCTACCATCTCCTCAGCGCAAACCACTCTGGAGAATCAATGACTTCCTTCTACGGGATGTGGCGGCGAAAGCTCATATATTGGGAGCAATATCGAACTATTTCAGAGAGATCTATACTGGCGTTCTCGATTTTAGAACGGTTTGGAATGCGTTGAAAGCAGTGATCCGAAGAGCTATAATTGAGCAGTTGGTAGCTTAGGGGCGGACTAAATAACTGATTAAATCCCATTTAGAAGATGAGGTCCGCCGGAGAGAGCAGGGGCATGCTCAAACGTGCTCTTGTCACTCCCTCCGTGATCTCTGGGTTGCCAAGCAAGCCTTGGAATCTCATCTCATGGGGAAGGCAACTCACTCTATCCTGTCAACTAAGCAATACTATTATACTAAAGGAAACAAGGCCAACAAGCTATTGGTCGCCAAACTTAGAAAGGTGGCCATGCGTAATTACATTGGAGCCCTGAAAGATGGGTTTGGGAGGGGGGAGTGTATGGAGGCCGGGAAACTGGGCATAATGAAAGATTTCTTCTGTCAAGAGTCAGCAGCGCACCACAGGAATCGTACCCTTGCACGTGACTTCATTGCCTGTTCTATGGTGCCCCGAGTCCCATCAGGGTTGCAAGATCCCCTTGAGTTGTACATAACAGCACAAGAAATAGCCCAGGCAATTAGGGCCGTCGGACAGGTAAAGCCCCGGGCCCGGATCGGTTTTTCAATACATTTTACAAAGAGTTTTCGGCTGCCCTGGTCCCACACTTAACCAAGCTTTTCAATTTGTTTTTAATCTCCGTCAAGGTCACTGACTTCATGGCGTAATCGGCCACAACTCTCATACTTAAGCTGGGGAAAGACCCTCAGATCTGCTCCTCCTACCATAGTATAGCCCTCCTAATCACTGACACCACGCTGTAAGCACATTACTCAAAGCGATCAGACCAGGTTTATGTAAAACAGGGGAACCTATGATAACATTAGGAGGGTAGTGGACCTGATTGCCCTGGCCCCTAGCACTCCAGGGGGACTGTCCCTGCTTTCACTGGACGCCCACCGTACATTTGAGCGCATGTCCTGGGACTACTTAAAATTGTTGTTACCTGCTTTATGGCTTTGGCCCAAATTTTTCTAAGCTAGTCATGGTGAATTTTCAAGTCCCGCCAACCGTGTCAAGGTGAATTCCCAATGGTCCCCATTGCTTCCATTAGCCAGGGGGACTTGCGCTGGTGATGGAGCCACTAGCTCAGAGGTTTCATCCTGATATAGCGAGGATAACATGTGAAGGGTCTACTCATAAGGTGGTACTGTATGCCGATGTCTTGTGCTTCCTCCAAGACCCATTAACTTCCTTACCAGCACTGATGGAACTAGTGGGTCAATTCGCCTTGGTATCAGGGTTTACAATTAATCGCAAGAACTCTATAGGGCTTTCTATCACAGAACCTCCAAAGATGGTGAACTCCCTGAGGGAGTCCTTCCCTTCCTGCTGGGCTGACCTGGAATTCACATATTGGGTGTTCACATCACGTTGCAATACAATTCCCTCTTAAAAGCCAACATTCCGGTATTGTGGAATGTGGCCGAAGAGATGCTATAGAGGTGGGACATACAGGAGATCTCATGCCTTGGTCTGGTAAATGCAGTTAAGATGTCCCTACTCACGAAACTCATTTGTTTTCCAGGTCCTCCCAATTTGTATCAAAGAGAGCGACCTACTCGATATGCAAAAAGCGGTGGGGCAAATTATTTGGCACTGTAAACCCCCTAGGATTTCCCTGGGGATTCTCACTCGGTCCAAGGGGCATGGGCGGCTTGGAGGTCCCATCTATATAGAGGTATTCCTGGGCGGCCCAGATTTCCCTGATACTAGATTGGGCTCTAGAAGATGGCGCTCCGAAATGTAAAGTAATAGAGCAAACCTGCGCACCTTGCGGATTAGCGCACCTCCCTTTCCTTCCTAAGTAAGCTAGATGTCAACATCAAAAACCTCTCATCTACTTGCATCACATTACAACACTGGGATAAGGCTTGCGCCCAGAGAGGGCTTCGGGCGGGACTGGGTCAGCTTTCCCTGGTGTTTGGTAATCCAGTGTTCTCGACTGGTATGGTTAACCATGCGTTTGCATAGTGTGAGTCACAGGGCATGGAGACTAAGGGATTTATATAAAGAACGCACTGCTCACATTTACGGAATGTAAAGTATTATTTCAACTGGCTGAAGCCAAAATTTGGCACTGGATCTCCCACAAAACATTTAAACAGGCGGGGTGTCGGCCCCCAATAGGGATCAAGCTCGTCGAGCTGAAAGCTTTGGATTGGCAAGTATCGGGCAAAGTCAGAGAGGGAGTTGAACATGGATATCTCTGAGGAATCCTGGTCGAGGATTTGGGCTAGGGCTTAAAGTTCCTGATATACCGCTATTAAGGAGGGTGCCCTCAAGATCTGCTTCAGGTGGTTCATGACCCTGCAAAGATTGCATGCTATTCAAGGAGATGTCAATGTCCCTCCTCCAACCCCATCATCCCGCTGATGAACCCACCCTCCAACTCGGTCCTACCTCGCCTCACCCTTTTCCCCACCCCAAGGCACTACCCGGTGCCCCACTCAGCAGGCCCAACCCACCCACGCCTCTCATCCTTCTCCCCTGAGCCAAACAACTCATGCTCCATCAGAGTCTTTCTTTCTCTCTTTCTCTCTCTCTCTCTCTCTCTCTCTTTCTATCTTTCTCTCTTTCTCTCTCTCTCTCTCTCTCTCTCTCTCTCTCATCCACCCTCTTCCCCTCCCTCTCTCTCTTATATCCACCCTCTTCCCCTCCCTCCCTCTCTCTCTCTCTCTCTCATATCCACCCTCTTCCCTTCCCTCTCTCTCTCTCTCTCTCTCTCATATCCACCCTCTTCCCTTCTCTCTCTCTCTCTCTCTCTCTCATATCCACCCTCTTCCCTTCTCTCAGCATGACACGGCTTCCTCTCTCCAGAACTATCACCTCATTCCCCCCTCCCGTTCCAACCCATACCCTCTCTCACACACCTACTGTGCCAAAACTCCAAAATAACGACCGGCTCTCACCCTCAACCCTTTGTGCCTCTCCTTGCCTACATCAGCCCTCCATCCCCCACAGCCCAGCTGTCAGGAACGCGCTGCTATCAACTACCAAATTGTCCCTCTTCAGACATGACCACTCACCTACCACCTCCACCTCCCTCCAGACCTGCAACCAACATACCATCCAGTTGATATCCACCCACTGCACCAACACCACTCACCGTCCACCCCCCTGCTTCCAGTCAACTACCTCCATCGCATCCAAACCAGCCACCCATGCTCCCTCTTCCTGCTTCCACCCATCCGCACCTCCTCTCACATGAGGCTTTCCCTCCTGGCTATACTCTCATCCCCCCCGGCTATACTCTCAACCCCCCCCCCCCCACAACAGAGCCACCAGGGGTGTCCGAATAGCCATCCTCCACAAACCCCACTTATCCATCTCATCAAAACCCAGCCATGCACAGCGAACTATGAATCCCTCCTGATCCGACTCCCCCTGTCGGTCACTTCCACAGTTTCCTACTTATCTACAGGCTGCCCGGATACAACAGACTTTTTGCAGAAGATCTCTGTGACTCATTTGCTACCATCCTGGTCAACCATCTGGCACCGACCCTACTGGGAAGACTTCAACATCTGGTTTGATCCCAACAACTCCATGACCCAACCCTGGTCGACAACCTACAGGCACTCGACCTCTGCATGCACTCTACTGGTCCCACCCACACCAGAGGCCACACCCTTGATGCAATCTTCAGCTCCTCTGACCTCGTCTCGGTGTCCACACCCAAACGCCTCAGCCCTACCCTTCTCTATCCACATACCTACCCTCATTCATCTGATCTCACCAGAAGACCACAAATGCTCGAACATTGTCAAGGTACTACCTGACCTAGCTGATGCCCTACTACGCTCACCCCCAACCACAGATATACCTCTACCTATTGAATCCTTTGACTCTTGGCTCAATGACTCCTCCATCTCACCCCCCCACGACCCGCCCGCATCCACTGCCCCCTGCCAACTCCCCCCGCTCAAGATCCTCTGCCCCCTCCCTCAGCACCCGCCTTCACCTCCTTCAAGCCAATCTCGCGTGAGGATTCCTCAAACTACTGTCCAGCAGCAGACCCTCTGGGTCGCCACTTCACCCCTGCCTGGTGCCCCTCCTCAAATAAATCTTCTCTATTTGTGCTGTCAAACAAGCTAGGTCCATACTAGACTCCTTCACCTCAGGCTCTTTCCCAGACCCCTTCAATGTGGCGCATGTCAAACATCCTTCTTAAAAAGGAACGGTATGTGGCAACACTGCTCTACTCCCTCAAACACTCCCATGGCCACCCTCCCTCGGCACCGCCCACCACCAACACAGTTAAAATTCTTGGATGCACATTGTACTCGGGCCTAAACCCTCACCAGATCAATAATGTATACAAATCCTGTCATTACCACCTCAGGCTGCTTAGTCTCCTCTTCCCTTATCTCTCCTTCCCCAACAGATTGACCTCTATTATGTCAATTGTCATGCCCAGACTAGACTATCCGAATTCCATTTACCTAGGCGCTCCATCATACCAATTTAACAAACTCCAAAGAGTGCAAAACACAGCTTCTAAATTCCTGCTTGCTCTGGGATGAAGAGACCACATCTCACCTGCTCCCTGCACCCTCCACTGGCTTCTCATTAGTCAAAGAGCCACTTTCAAAATCCTATGTATATCACACACCGAGCAGTGCACAAGTCCGGCATTTCAGACCTCCAAAGGAAGAATATGCGCTTCCACCCATCGCGCACCCTAAGCTCAAGCACGGCCCTCCTACTAATGATCCCAGCATCCAACTCGGCTAGACTGGGAGGGTCAGTCTTCTCAACCTTGGCACCAACCATATGGAATTCGCTACCTCCCCGTTTTTGTCACCCTCAGGATTACATGGCCTTCCGTAAAGCAGTAAAAACATGGCTCTTCCCAAATCCATGAAAGATCTGCTCAAGGCCATAAACCAATCCCCAATTACCAAAGTCCAGTGAGAACAAGAACAAGCACTAGCCTGAAACATAACATCTGAGCCATGGAATACCGCTGACCAATAAATTAACTCCCTTACCCTGGAAAAGCAGGGTAGTCGGGAATCAGAAATCGTCCCGGAACGGATACATTTCCTGCCTTTTGCAGCTAAAAACTACATGCACCAAACTCGGCCTCCAAAGTATAGCTGGTGCTATAGTATCAATAGAGGCGACCACTATCCCAGGAATAATAACTAACAACCCTGTACCGGCATCACAGAAGCAACTATGCTTGGCCAAACGCTCTCAAGAGATCGTATATAACCCACAAAGCACTCACCAACCCAGCCTAAAATTCTATAAAGGACCTGGATATAATAATAATTTGCATTTATATAGCGCTACGAACCCTCAGGTATCTGAACGCTGCTTATTACCCACTGTGTGGTGCTCATGTATCGACCTCAGAAGGATGGAAGGCTTTGAGTTTGGCCATGCTGGGATTAGAACCTGCGACGGCAGGCTCTGCACGGATGTCAAAGAAAGCACTCTACTCGCTGTGCTATCTGACTGGCCCCCTGAGGCCAACTCAAGTGAAATCCATTACCACGAACCCCCAGTGCAGACTCCCCCGGCGCACTGAGCTCTAATATAATGCCACCCACCGGTAACCTCATACACTAATTCCTACCATTATGCTCACTCTCCACTTTACACCAACAAACAATAGAACGCAGCTACACCCCTCAATCAAGTCGTCCTAGCTGCACACATACCTACATCGCTCATACAACACCTCAACAACCTGGTATAACGCAGGTATACCCCTCGAAAAAAAAATTGGCCTAGAAGCACACTTAATCTCTTGCACATGCCCCACGGCAGCCAGAATGCAGACTTGGACCACCTTTCATGCTGTGCACTTAACACTGATCTCTCACATCCACCGCACTACACTTGGCACTAGAACGCAGCCAACACGCGCAATCCGCACCGGCTGCACACATACCCACATACCAAGTGCACCAAAGCACTATATGCTAAACTACTCTCTCAACTGATACAGACCTTAGTCCCCGAGTGCCTTCAAACCACAAAGCTTTGAGATCATACCAATGGTACATAAGGCTCTATAAAAATGCACTATAACATAATATTCAGACTACTCAGACCGAAGTTGGCATGCAGTGGGCAATTGGGGGACTTAGCACACGGTGGCACTGCCCGATCATGAAAACGTATTGGCAGGAGATCTGCTCTAGAATCAGACATTACGGGTTATCTGCTTTCCATGTGCCCACTGACACTATTAGGAGATTCTACAGAGGATGGCACTTTCCCGGTGTCGGGCCCCATGGCGGAGCTCATATCTCTAATGATGACCGCAAAGATAAACCAGGCCTGGGCATGGGAAACTCCAGAAGACCCATGTACTTCCTACTGGTGGTTGAAGGTTTGGGAAATTCTAGCTATGGAGAAATGAACTGCACCCACCTTGGATTGGCTTCCCAAATGTTCCAAGACCTGGGCCCTCTTCCTTGATTTCATCAGCGATACAGAGGACATGTTTTTCCGGCCACAATTTATAAAGCACCTCTCCCTGAACTGAGCTGGGAGATGTGATCGGCACTGGCTGTTCCTGCAGCTCTAAACTTCTGTGCGGGATCTGGGTTGACACAGCTTCACTGATCAATAATCAAGGGCTCTGGTTTTCGCTGCAAGAATACTGAACTTGTTAGTGTTTTTTCCTTTTCTCATTTTCTGGGGGCTGGGAGAGGGCGGGTTGTTAAATTGAAAATGAGATTCCAATGTCATACTGATGTTGCCTTATTTACATAACTGTTATGCTATGTATGGTCCTTCGAGATTTTAATAAAATATAACTTTGGAGAAAAAAATGTAAAAAGACTGGAGGGCAAGAAGGAGGGCTTAGGAGGTGGGGACTGTCTCCACACATGTGCATGGCCTTGCATAAAAACAAGACACCATTTTTGTGGTGCTACAAAAATGCTCCAGTCCCGTGGGATGGAATATCCCAGACGTATGGAGGAAAGGGGACGGGCAGCATCATCAATGCCGTTTACAGCAGCAAGGCCACAATGTACACCTACTTCTTCTCTGGACAGAGAAATGCTTGCACTGAGGATTGAATGATTGGCTCAGATGTGGATGGCTTTGCCCCTACCTCTGTATTATGATGATCCCTAGATGGGGAAACCGTCATGCCAACACACTTCGGTGGACTTCTGGGCTAGACCAGCACCTGTCCAAAAGCAAGTTCCTCAGCCGCAGCCTTGACTATTATCCGAGGATTCAATTTGTACAAACTTCCATACATTGATGCATTCTGACCGAATGAAGGCTTATTTTGAGGATCAATTTAGGAGGTTAACACTCAGCCTTAAGATCCTCCAAACAGACCTGCAGTTCCAACTCCATGGTCCAAGCCACAGGAAGAGCATCGGCCTGAGTCACAACCGGCCCATCCAATCCTACACCTCGGGTAGCACACCCAAAGAATTCTTCTGACGATGTCCAGAAAGGCGACAAGGAAGTCTTGTCATCCACATCAGCCAGGCTTTCTATGGCAACATTATGAACCTCATGGTGTTTCTAGATTTCTTTGACCCTGAAATTCCTCCACTTGAGGCCGGATAGTTAGCAAGAGCTCTAATGTTAAAATTTTCAAAATGATTAGGTGTCTGTCCAGAAAATGTCTTCGACGCCAGAACATTTTGGGGGACACTTTCATCACTCCCCATAGCAGTAAATTTTGTGACCCTTGCCCTCAACCCCCACTAAAGAGGTGGAGCACAAGGTACTCTATCTTCCGTATTATGTGGTCTACCTCTTTTAGCATTTCATTGATGAACAAAACCGCTAAATTCCTGTCCATTTCTTTTGGGGTGTTTTCTGGCTATGTTTGAAAGACTGGACTTTTGATCTTGCTCCTTTGCTGTGTTTCGAGGCTTCCAGGAAAGGAGGTCCAGGCAGACTGAGTGATCCCACCTAAAAAATAAAGAAAACAAAGGAAGGGGATACTTCTCGCACCCATCTACTTTAAATGTATCCTCCTCATTGGTGAAACAATAAATCCTCCAAGTGATGGTCTGAGTTGGTCCCACAGTACTCCAGTGGGGTGGGGGGGTGCTGTCCCATTATGTTCAGGCTTTGCGGACAAAGTTGGCGGTCCTGCCACCCCACCCTGAACACGGTTTTACTGCTATTAACACCCAGACTGCCATCCGGGGTGCTGATGCTTAACTTTTTTATTTTATTTTTTTTTACAAACTTTATTTTATATTTTTCTCATGAGTTCAGGTTAAAAACTTATATATAAACGGTACATTTAATGACATTCAATCTCGTATGTCTTGCGATTCTCATTACCTTCCTCCATTGAGTCCTTGAGTGTAACAGTTAAACCTTTAACTAACCTTCCCTCTCCCCATCCTTCCCTGCTTATCGTGAATTCTATAGTATTCGGTTGAGTGCATATTGCATTTCATTAACAAATCAATGTGGTTTTCGAAGTAGTTAATCTCTGTTCTCTTGGTTACAGAATGGAAACTTTACGTAATACTCTGGGTTTAAAATACCTTTGTTCATTGTCTCTAGTAAATTCATGTAGCGGCATCCACGTGTTCAGGTATTTCGTGTATGAGCCTTGTGCCAGCACAGTCACTTTTTACAAGGCCATAACTCTCCATAGTTTAACCCACCACTACTGGTCCTTGTTTGATTTTCCACATGTGTGCTAGGTTGACTCTCACTGCGCTTAACATGTGGGTTATGAGCGCAGCAGTATTCCCAGTATTTGCGTAGACACCTTTGACTGCCTCTCCTAGCAGTATCACTGTTGGGTCCATGGGTAGCTGCACTTTCGTTATTTCTTTGATGTGGCTCAGGATCTCTTTCCAATATGTCTTTGCTTGTGGACAGGTCCACCACATATGAATCAAGTCACCCACCTCCCCACAGCCTCGCCAACATAGTGAAGAGTAACTGGAGTTGATCGAGTGTTTATTCGCTGAGGGGTCATGTACCACCTAAGGCATAGCTCGCCGCCATATTTGGCCCCAAGTCTCTATGGAGATAGGTTTGCCCACGTCCTCCTTCCATTTCTTCATATATGAAAGTTTTTTTATTCTGGGTTCGCTCCGCAGAGTAGTCTGTATATTCGTGATACACCTTTTCGGGTAACCCTTCCTGTATAGTCAGTTCCAGCCCTATTGGTTGCCTAGCTGCCCCTTCCTTCACCTTCGTATTCGTGACCCAGTGTCTAATCTGATTGTAGTGGAATCATTCGCTTTCTGGGATCGAAAACTTTTCTTTACTTCCTTCGAATGTTAGGGGGACCCCAGCCGTGTAGAATTCTTACAGCATAAGATTTCTCCCTCCTTCCCAGCGGGACCAGAAGTGAGGTTGTGAACCGGGTGTAAAGTCCGGATTATTGGTCATAGGTGTGAGTGGGCCCCTTCCTAATTTTAGTTTCTTACTGCGTAGGGCTTTGTCCCAATACCAGTGTGTTTTTTGTTGTTTCCAGTAGTGTGCCTCCATTTCCCCTATTTCTTGGGCGCAGGAATCCCAAACACTCCAGTGGGGTTTTTGTTGCTTCTTTCTCTAGGTTCACCCGTCTGTTTTGGTTCTCCCTTGGGGCCCATTGCAGCATCGGTGCTACCTGCGCTGCCCACAGATATCTTTGGAGTTCTGGCACTCCTAGCACACCCAATGTCGGGGTTTGGAATAGGACTTTCTTTGGGATTCTATGCTTCTTCCTTTTCCAGATGAAGACCATCGTCTTGTTTTGTAGGTTTTGGATCGCTGGGGGGGGGTGATTTTCAATGGGAGAG
The DNA here is from genome assembly GCF_040938575.1 of Ambystoma mexicanum. NCBI lineage: Eukaryota > Metazoa > Chordata > Amphibia > Caudata > Ambystomatidae > Ambystoma > Ambystoma mexicanum. The sequence goes on along the minus strand of NC_090928.1, from coordinate 541,677,391 downwards.
TGCCCACTACATATAGGAACCTGGGGAGGAGGGACATTTTAACTGCTGCTATCCGCGTTGACCAGGACAGCTCTTGCATATCCCATCTTTTCAAATCTTCTGTCAGGGTCATCAGGAGCTTCAGGATATTTGCGCCATAAAGTTTCTTGTTGGTGGGTGTTAGGATAATGCCTAAGTAGGCTATATGTCTTGGCTTCATTTTAGTGGATATTTCTTTTCCCACCTGCCTCGGGTCTTCCTTATGTTAAGTGCCTTGGATTTGGGGTAGTTTATGTGAAACCCTGAGGCTTCTGCAAATGTCTCTAGTATTGTAATGACATGGGGAGTTGATGATTCTGTGTTTCCCAAGAATAGGAGGATGTCATCCGCATACATAGCTATTTTCTGGGGCCCACAAGTGTCGGTCTCCACTCCCTGGATACTCTGCTCCGCTCGTATCCCCTGTGCCATGGGCTTTATGGCCATTGCAAAAATGAATGGCGATAGGGCACCCTTGTCTGGTTCTTTTGCTGATTGGGATGCATTTGGTTAGCTGACCATTAATCATCAGTTGTTAAGGTGAGTATCACGAGAGTGTTGCATACCTGTTTGCTTGGTTGCTGATCTTGACGTGGCAGCCAGACTGACAACTGTTACCTGATGAGCGTGTGACGCGAGGTACCGGCCTCTCCACCACCCAAGATAGGTACTGGGTGGAAGATGGACCGACTCCCAACGTCACAGGATGCTCTCTCCTGATTTGCGTGATGTCAGGACAGTGCAAGCCCTGACAGGAGAGGCGGAAGTTCAAAAGTCCTTTAGTCTGATGAATCTTGCCAAAGGGTGGTATCCAGAAGAGCCAGTCCCTGAAGTGATGAAGCTGATGCAGAGATCGACCGAAGATCCAGTGCAGACCAGAGGAGATCGACTAGGAGAAGACTGAGGCTGACTCAAAACTGTCCACAGGAATAACAGGATCTTGCAGGCAATTGGTAGCAGATGAAGAAAGGACAAGCCAGACAGAGGCAACAACTGGTAGTCCAAACGAGTCCGGGACTAGAGCTGGAAGTAAGGCTCAGGCAGGAGGAAGGGGAACTGACCCAGGAATGGGGATACCCTGGTAGCAGGAAGTGAACCACCAGACAGGAAAGGGAACCCAGAGGGAAGCCCAGGAACTGGAAAGGGAACCCCTTCAGCAAGGCAAGGTCAGGAAAAGCAGGAAGCCCGGAGGACCCACGAGAGAGGGAGAGCAAGACTAGGCAGGAGCAACCAGGGACCAGGGCAGCTGACCAGGAACAAAACAGGGACCGCTCGGAAGCCGAGCGGGCGGGCAACACGATCCGGAGCAAACCGCATTGAGACGCGACTTGCTCCCGCTCCCTTTTATGGGTCGCCAACACCCGAGAGGCTTGAGATGCAAGCCGCCTCATTGCCGGGCGACGGCAGGGCCAAAGCGAGGCTTGGAACGCAAGCCCTTGCAGTAGCGAGGGCCCAATCCATGGTGCATGCGCGATACCGTGACCGCGGTTTCCCGCGCATGCGCAGATGAGCACCAGCACAAACCCCCGACGCTCTCCCCATGGCGGATCCCCATGCACGAAAGCGTGGGTAGATCCACCAGGAGGAGGGGAAAACTGGTGCGGAGAATCCCGGTCTCCAGGTAAGTGGCATGACATCAGTCTTGTGTAGGGATGTACAAAATTAGCTAACACTGTACGGGTGAAAGTTGGGCCGCATCCCAATCTTTCCAGGACCAGTTGCTGGAAGCTCCAGTTTAGACTATCGAAGGCCCTGGAGGCATCCAATGCTATTACTGACATCGGTTGGCCTGTTCTCTGCGCCCATTCAATGGTATTTATTGCTCTACGGATGTTATCATATGTGTGGCATCCCCTTATAAAGCACGCCTGGTCCGGGTGGATTATTTTCGGGAGGACTCTTGCTAGTCTTTGTGCAAAGATAGTGGAATAGATTTTTGCGTCTCTGTTCAGTAGTGAGATAGGCCGATAACGTGCGTGGTCTGTTGGGTCCCTCTCGGGTTTTAGTTAGGAGGATCGTAGTGGCTGGACTTGGCCATTGTCTCGTATATGATTGAACAAGTGTGTTAATGGACCGACTACAATGTTTTATAATAAGCATTACAGTGTCCGTCCGAGCCTGGGGATTTATTCACTTTCAGTGTTTTAATGACTCCCTTCACTACTTCTGTAATAGGTGCTTCAAACTCTTGTCTGTCACTGTCGGTGAACTGCGGCAGTTCTATTTGTGCCAGTTATTTCATTTGCGACTCCAGTTATAGGTTATCCCCTGAGAGGTGTCTGACATAAAATGCATGCACGATTCCTGCTATCCCGCCTTCCTTTGTCATTCCCCCTTCTGGGCGTTTTAGTTGATTAATGCGGTTAAGGTTCTTTTGTTTTTTCAGTTTGGCAGCCAATAATCGGTTGGTTTTGTCCCTTTTTATATAGTATGTTTGTTTCGTTTTGGGATTTCTTATCTTTGTATTGGGCTTCGGCCGTTTTTAATTTATTTTCTAATTCTTGCATCTCCTTCTCTTTTCTCTTTAGGAAGTTCGTTGTATGTGCTATAAATTCGCCTCGAATTACAGCTTGGCTGGCATCCCATATTGTCTCGCAATTAATCACAGGTGTGGTGTTTTCTGAAAAGTAGTTCTTTAGCGCCTGTTTCTATATCTGATCTAAGTGCCAAGTCCTTCAATAGCAGCTCATTTAGGCGCCATGTTCTACAAGTTTGCGGCTTTGGGCGCGCCATTTCCGTGGTCATGGAGACTGGTGCGTGGTCTGATAGACACCGAACTCCTATCTCCAGCCCTGTGACTTGTGGGATGGCTGCATCCGAGACCAGGATCATGTCAATCCGGGAGAACCCTTTATGTACTGCGGAATAAAAAAAGTAGGCCTTCTCCTGTGGGTGAAAAAAGCACCAGGTTTCTATTAGCTGTAAGTCTCTGAGAAATTGGGCCAAGGCTTTCCTGTTCACGTTATCGCTGGATGTTGCTGGGGGAGTTTTGTCCATTGGGGCGCCCATTACGCAATTGAATTCTCTCCCTATTAGGATCTGCACCCTTCCCCATTCTGTGATTTCCGGAAGTAGCTCCAGCAGGAACCTATCTTGGTTTTTCGTTGGGAGCATAGATCGCCACCATAGTCACCAGTTGGTCCATTAGGGTTCCCCCCAGGATTAGGTATCTCCCTTCTGGGTCTTATTTTATATACTGCTTCTCGAAACGGACCCCTTTGGCGATAAGGATTCCCACCCCTCTCCTTTTTGTCACGCTCGAGGCCATGAATTGCATTGGGAATGCCCCATGTCTTAGTCTTTGTTCATCTTCTGGGAGCAAGTGGGTTTCCTGCATCCATACTACCGAGACCTGCAGTTCTCCTAGTCATCTCATGAACGATCTGCTTTTTATTGTGGAGTTCAGCCCCTGAACGTTAAGTGTGCCAAACGTTAGATCAGCCATACGTTGGGTTGTACCTTGTGTCTTTTCGGCCTATCTCTTTCACCACATTGATCTATGGGAGCATATGTCATACAGTCCTTTGTTCTCAACCAAAAATTGTGCTTTATATCAAATGTCTTCCCCTCCCCATTTCTAAATCCCGCATCACTTTCAACTTTAACAGTTAACATGAATTATCGCGATATCCCTCTGGGATTTAGCTTTCCCAGGAACATGGGGATCTGTCACACCCCCCTGCCCCAGGCCCCCCCATCCCATCTTGGTCATTTCCATTTATAGTGACGGGTGTCTTAATAAACTCCCATCTACTCACTGCTCGGCTGTTAATTCGTACAGGGCTGTCACCCTGACCTTCCATGTCTGTGTCCCGGGATACCCCTCTTATCCTCTAATGTGAGCACTTCATGTTGAGTCTTTCTCCTTGTGTTCTTTAGGACAGCCTCTCGGTCGAGGTCTCGTTGGTTTCCATTGTTCGTTCTCTCGCATGTCGCTCTCTTGAATTATCTGAGGGGATCTTTCTTCTCACCTCCACTTTCTTCCTCTTCCCTCATAGATTCTTCCAGGTCGTCGTCTTTGGTGATGGTGTATCTCTGCTCCTTCCATTCAAATTGTAGTCCATTCGGGAAGATCCATCGATATTGGATTTTCTTGTTCCTCAGCCAGTCGTTTCCACCCTCAGGCGTTTCCTCTTTTGAAAGGTGGCTTGCGCTAAGTCCTGGTAGAGCTGGATGGGTGCCGTTTGATATCGAATGGGACCTGCTCTGCATGATATCTTCTTTTAGCTGGTACAGATGCACTCTAGTTAGCACATCAGGGACTAGGTTTCTATTTATTTGGTAGGTAGAGTAGACCCGGTGAGTTCTGTCCAGTAATATGTCTCTTTCGGCCTCCTGGCCTAATATTTGTCGAAAGAGCTCTGTTACTGTTTGTTGGAGCTGTGACCGGTATAGATTTGGGGATGCCTCGAATCCTTATGTTATTATGCCTCGATCTGTTTTCAGCATCTTCTTGCTTGCTCTGGACTCTGTCCATCTGTTGCTCCAGTTCTTGCACTCTTCTGGCTAGTACATCCTGTTCATGTCCCTGCTCTGCTAGTGTTGTCTCGGTTTCGTCCATCCGCTTCTCTACTGCTGTAATTCCTTTAAGGTCCGTTATTGACTTAGCTAGGTCAGCTGCGCTATCTCTAATGTCCTTTATTATTTCTTACCGCATTTCCAGCAGGTCAGATTTGCAGAGGGGCGGATCGTCGTGTGCCAGTGTCTCTTTTGGGGTGGGAGAGTGTATCTGGGCAGTTGTTTGCTGCAGACTGCGTTTTTGAGTGTCTGCAGCCTGCATGAGTGCCTTGATGTCCCCAGATGACGATCCTTTCTGCTTCTGCCCTTGTTTAGCCATGCTGTACGATGTACTTGTAGTTCGGGGGTCTGGGACTTGCGATTGGCTCTGGAAGTTGTCTTTTAATTTGGTTCTTCGAGTCTCCCTTAACCCCATGTCCTTCGGAGCTCCAAGGATGCCTAAGTGTTTCCCAGGAGTGTGGGCTGTCACTCCGTAGTGTAGTGCTCCGTCGCTATCTCGGGTATGCTGGTCGTGTTTACCTTGGTGTGGGACTTTAGGCACTGTCACTCTCCCGAGATGCGCTCTGTATTTCTTTGCCCCACTTGTTACTTTAATGGGCACTCCTTTCTTGGATTCCCCCAAGGAATACTTGTCTCCTGTGGTCTCTTACCAACCACCCTGTTTGTAGGTTCTTGCTCCCTCTCTTCTCGGTGCACACCGCTCTTTTTATTTTTTAACATTTTTATATGGTCCTTACCAGCGCTTTTATGCGTGGCACGTTAGTGTGGTCTGCCCCCCACCCCCTGCGTTGTTATTGTTGCGATTGTCAATGGGGCGCCGCTCACCTCATCAGCTGTGCTCCATTGTCTTCTCCCTCAGCGGCAGTCCCGAGGTGCCTATGGTGCCTGTTAGCTGCAGAGCCCCTGCCTCGCTGGAGTCGTGGCTGCACTGTTCCGCTTCCCTGCTGCCGTCTTATTCTTCCACTGGGGATCGCTGCGTTCCTCGGGTGCTGCTGTCCGCGTCTGTGTCTTTCGGCAGCGTTTGTCTCCCTCTTGTTGCGCTCGCTCCTCCTCTGGGCTGTCTCTGATTTGGATGAGGGGGTTGGGGGGGTAAGCCGTATGCTGCTCTGTCTCCGATTCTCAGAGAGTTGTTATGCACCTTGGCCGCTCACTTCAGCTCGCCATTCCTTGTCGGGGAGCTTTCGTGGTGCTTCTCCCTGTTGTCGCGCGGTCCTCCTCTGCTACGGTGTTCCCTCTTGGGATGCATGGCGGCCGCGATCTTGGCTGGGAGCCCGTTCCTCAAGCAACTTTGTCTCCCACCTTCACCGTTATGTTTCACAGCCCTGTTTTCGGCTAATATTCCGCCTCTGATGTTCATGGCTGTGTGCGTCCTTTTTTCAGGGATTTCGGCGTCCCAAGAAGGAGGATTTGGGCATTTAGGCCAGAAGGGACCACGGAGCTCACCAAGAAGCCATCCTTCCGGGTCCTCGGCTGGCCACGCCCCCTTATTTTAGTTTTTTAGGGAAGCATGTTTTGCCTGATTCACATGCCCGTACTTTCCTTAAAAACAAACTACAAACCTATTTGTTGACTATTGCGAATAGCAATTTCTAGAGGCGGGTAAGGAGTTGTACCGGTGAGTGGTGAGATTGAGTTGGTGTGAGAATCTCCAGTGGGATAAGGGGGAAACGCTGTGGCGATCGGGTGGGGGTGCAGGTGGCCCAGCATGGAATGCAGGCAGTGTCTTGCAGATTCCACCTGCTTTTCCAGCCTCCCGATTGGCCAGTGCCTCTCCATGGGTGCTAATACATAATGGAGTCCTAACCAAAGATCAATGAGCGATCTGGAGACAAAGTTTAGTGTATTGTCTTACATTGGCTATTGATTGCTACTTTGTGTAAAGATTGTTAGGCAGAATTCTGTGCAGTGCCCTTAGGGACCACTACACACAATTAAGACTACAGGTGGCAATACAAGTTTTACCTTTGGTACAAGCCTGTACTATTACTATGTTAAAGTGGTAGCAGTAGCGGAGCAGCCAGGTTTATCTCAAGAGTATTTGAGCAGTAGCAGAGATTACACAAAGGGACCACAATTACTGTGACTCAAGCAAACACTGACTCAAGGTTTCAGGTAAAAAATAGAAGTACATTTATTTCTTAAACCATTTGTTATAAACACAACCCTTCTATTAATTCAAAATCACACGTAAAATACACTACAGCCAACCAATTCACTTTGGTACACTAAACTCAAGGTAAGTACCCTATGTCTTAACGGACCGCTGTTGTGAACAAGATGTTACCGGGGATACACTTGGGATCACTTTTTGACAGTAATGACAGTTCGGTCTTATTAAAGAAATGCGTATCTGCTGCAAGAAATGTTACCTGTGCAAAAACACACTTAGCACCTGAGTTAACCAGAGAGAGTTGGGGGCAAAAACATAGGCAATACTTTTGTCAAGACAGACAGAATCCGAGAACACTAGTTGACAGAAATTCAAGAGTCAATAGGGCAGAGCCAGTGTCCAGTGGAACCGGGTTCCTGTTGTCGAGGATCACACAGTCGGACAGTTCATGATTCAACGTAGCCAGGAGTACTTAGATATTGTCAACAGAGGAAGCAAAAGTTATAAGGAGGGAAGTCAAGGGCAGGCCTTGTAGGCGAAGAAAAGGGATTCACCATAATTCCTCAAGCACACACAGTACCTTATTCAATGAAGAAGCTGGTGCCACAGCAGTTGTTCTGCTAGTTTCCTGCAGACCCACGGTTCCTGGAGCTTCGGTATGAAGGAGGACGTCTGGAGGGGTCTGCACCACACAGGGCTGAAGCCGGCAGCAGCGGCGGTGAATAAAAGGTGCGCTCCTTAAAAACAGGAGAGGCTCTTCAGATGGCTATCCGGACCACTACAGCAGTGTGCAGCGATTTCGACCAAGAGGATCCTCTGGCTGTAGAAGATGAACTGGTTATCCCCACCAGGCTCAAGGGAAGAAGACTCCGGATTGGATCTTCTCTGGTCGTGGACGGGTAGATAGCTTTGGACTGCAGCAGGGCTTCACCGGGACGGGATATTTGCAGCAGCCGTCTTCTTCTCCGCTTCTCTTCGGTTCCTTGTAGTTCCAGTGGCGACTCTGACTTCTATCCCAAGAGACCTGCCTTTTATGCGAAAATCCCCCATTCACACAGCCTGGCTGTCAATCACGCAGCAGGTGGGGTTGTCCAGCTCGGACAACCACCTCAGCCAATCATGGCAAAGTGCGACTTGGGTTTCCTAGGATACCCTGTGCAGGGGGTGACTACACCCCTCCCTCACATTCAGCCCACCTAGACACCCAGGTGCCTAGAGGAGGGCTTCTTGGCAGAAGCCTGCCAAAAGACAGTCAACAAAGAAGGCAAACCTTGTTTGCCGCGCAAAGTAAAACACAAGAAGGACTTTAACAAAAAAGAAATGGTGAATAAACCCGACTGGAGCCAAAAGAAAAAGTATTTGGTCAAGCGGGTTTAAGTTCGAGGGTAATAAAATAGCCTAAAACAATACCACAGTGTTATAGTATAATCACGGTAGAAAAGTTAGGGTAGATACCACTGCCACCAGCCAAGTCTAAGTGTTAAAAGAGCTAAACAATGCTCTAGGAGGTACAGATAAAAAGGGCTAAGGATTAACCCTTTCCAGTACTCCATGTAAGATGGGGTGTACTGATCTGTGGTTAAATGACTAAGTAAAGTTAATGGCAACTTTACCCTTTTCTGGGGGACAGTAGTCGGCCTCAGAAATGGAGTCGATGGGAAGTCTAAAAGACAACCCTGTGTTACTGCACTGAAGGTTCTGTGTAACACGCAAAAGAGGGAGGCTACTGAAGTGGTGTACTCCAGAGTCCACAATCACAAAAACAGATGATACACACATGGCAAAACACAGGTAAGAGTGGGGAAAAAGAGGCACACTCTTACCAAGTGAAAGAAATAACTCCAGAAATCCAGAAAAGCTGCTGGGGGACTCACTAGGTGAGGGAAATTAGCCATAAAATGAGAATTATCCCTAACAAACATCTAGTTGTTAGAATTGTGTATTATGTAAGGAGAAAGTGAAAACTAGAAACTAAGTAGAGTGGATGGCATTGTAGGAGGCAGAGAACAAATTATGTAGAAAATTCGAGTTTGCAGACTGTCACTTTCAGGGTACCATGTTTAAAGTGTTAGGTTAATTACAGAGAATGTCGAGGAGTTTGGCATCCGCTGATGGGATGAGCAACAGCTGCATCCAAACTGCAGATTACAGGATTAGGTTTTCTAGCAAAAGAATTTGGCTTGTGACCATGTACATTTTCAAGTGTTCTCTCAGGTACGTCACTGCACAAAACACACACACACGTTTCAATATAGTCTACACAATGAGATGCATTTAAATGAACTTTACTGAAAATCATTGAGACAATGCAGTGTTTTATAGTAGCCATACTATTATGCATTATGTAACAACTTGCATTACATTTTTTTTAAATATCTTTGAGTTTCATAAAGTAAATCGACAGAAACCGCAAAACAAAGTAAGTGGTCAAATGAACAGCCCAAACATACTAACCTTATAAAAGGGAGCGTTCAGATCATTTGTTGCAGGACTTGTAAGTTAACAAGTATTTCTGTAAATTGGATATGATGAATATATGGCATTTATAACGTGTGTGTACACAAGTGTTTCTAGGCGCGACAAGACAAGGGAGGCAAGACAAAGGGAGGACAAGACAAACTATCCTACTAGGCCATGTTCGATATGAATCGTGCAAGTGCGACAAAAGCAGTGGAAGGGGAAAGGAGAGGGGGGGAAAATGCATGGGAGAGGAATAGGGGGTGGGTGCGATCAGGTCAGCATGGCTCTAAGTAAGTGCAGCCAGGTCAGCGTGACTCTGGCTAAGTGCAGAGGGGCTGTAGGGGTTGCAGTTAGCCCCTAAGTGCGGTAGGCCAGGAGGCAGTGCAAGGCAGCCTGGTACCCGCTGAGCCTGAGGGAACCAAGCAATCAGTTGGCTCAGCAGACCGGTAAGTTAGCCGAGCAGCCAGAGAGAAAAGGCAGAGGAGAAAAGGAGGGCCTTGCGCTGCTTCCAGAACTGCAGGTGGTCCGGCTCAAGTCTGAGAGGGCAAGGGATGTCGTTCCAGTGGGAGGCACCTGCAGATGAGCGAGATCTACCAGCCCACCACTCTCTGCCTGGAGAAGCGTCTTACGCTCAGAGTTGGAGGTAGCTGAGCGAAGGGCTCTATAAGGCACGCATTTTGGAAGAGAGAGTTGGATGTAGTGCAGACCCCAGCCCCTGAGAGAATTGTGGACAATGCAGAGGGTCTTGAACTTGATCCTTGCAGCCACCAGCAGCCAGTGCAGAGATTTCAGGGCTGGAGAGATCAGGGTTCTGGGCTTGTGGCCAAGGATATGTCTCGCAGTCCTGTTCTGGATTAGTTGCAGGGGGCGAATAGTAGAGGTAGGCAGATTGAGAAAGAGGGTCTTTCAGTATTCCAGCCTGGAGATAACCAGGGCTCTGGAAACTGTGAGCTTTTGGGGGAAAGTGAGGAAAGCTAGAATACCTGTGAGAAGATGCTACTGGAAGGGGGCCTTTTTGGCAAGGTCCGTGATGAGCGAGAGGGTAGGGTCGAAGATGACGCCAAGGTTTTTGCCTCACAGGAAGCTGAGGGTACAGGGCCCAAGGTGGTCCGCCAGAGAGAGGGGGGAAAGCGGGAGCAGGGGTCCCAATGAGAAGGATCTCTGTCTTAATTAATGCAAAGATTGTTGGAAGCGCACCAATCCTGAATTGTGGATATACGGTCAGGAAGGAGCGAGAGAGGAGGCTGAGGGAAGCCTGAAAGAGAGCCGAGTGTCATCTGCATAACACTGAAAGTTAGAGGAGGTGGAGATTAGGTGGGCCAAAGGGGCCATATAGACATTGAAGAGTCGGGGTAAGAGGATGGGCCACTGGGAGACACCACTGGAGATAGAGGTGGTGGAGAGAAGGGGCCCAAGTTGGACCTGGGAGGGACTGCCCAGGAGGAAGGATGTCTGCCACGTCAGGGCCTGATCCAGGATGCCCAGGTTCAGAGTCTGTTGATTAGGGTGGCGTGATTGACCGTATCGAAAGCAAAGGCAAGGTCAAGGAGGATGAGGTCAAAGTGAGATCTGGAGTCGAGGTTAGAGAGTAGATCTTCATGGGTGTTCAGGAGAGCAGTTTCTGTGCCTCTGGCAGATCTGATGCCAGACTGATGGTCATGGAAGCAGCCAACTGATTCAGTGTGGGGAGTAAGCTGGGAGATGGCCAGCTTTTCCAAGAGTTTGCCCAGGAAATGAGTGATAGAAATCGGGCAATAGTTTGCCGGACATGTAGGATCAGCAGAAGGCTTTTTTAGGAGGGGTGCACAAGGGAGTGCTTGAGGAGAGAGGGCAAAGAGCCAGTGGCGAAAGAGTGATTGCAGAAATTGGCCAAGGCTGGTGGGAGGGTCCTTGATGTGATGGTTCTGGAGGAGCACCTGTTTGGACAACACTTTCATAGATCAGACTTGTCTAGAGACCTCCTCAGGTGTTTTCAGAGCAAAGGAGGAAAAAGGAAGAGGAGAGAGAGGCGGTCAAGTGGGGGCCTGAGAGAAGTAGAGGAAGAGGAAAGAGAGCACTGGATGTCCTGAGTTTTAGTGGTGAAATGAGAGGCCAGAGCCGTACAGAGGGCCTGAGAGTGGACAGGAGAGGTGGAAACTGCAGTAGGATTGGGCAGCTCCTTGCAGATTTTAAAGTTCATACGTGTTTTAAGGGGCCGCAGAGACGCAGGTTTGGATATGGTTCCTCTTCTTGGAGAGGACAGGGTCTGTATTGCCTTTGGAGCAGGCGGTAGGCCAGTTTGTCAGAGGATGCACCGAAGCCCTCCACTTCCTCTCAGCCACCCTGCACTTGTGTTTCAGGGTGGCGAGGTCAGAATCATACCAAGAGTTGCACTTGGAGGTATTCTTCAGACAGATTCTCATGACGGGTGCAAGGATGTCCAGAGTGTTAGAGATATAAAGATGCAGGTTAGAGAGGGCTGTGTCAGAGTGCAAGTCAGCCGTAGGAGTAGGAGGAGCACTAGTAGAAGCAAAGGCGTCCACTGACACTTGCTTCATGGGCCAAATGACCGAGAAGGAAGGTGGCAGTGCTGGGAGGGGCTTAGCTTCAGGGGCTAGGTGAGAGGAGAGCAGGAAGTGGTCCGTCCAAGAGAGATGAGTGGTGAGAGGGTTAGAGAGGGGAGGTCTGAGGAGATGAGAACATCCAAGGTGAGTCCAGCGGAGTATGTCGGACCAGAGGGTAGAATGGAAAGGGAGAGCGAGTCGCATAGGTTGCGGAAAAGCCCAAAGGAGGGATTGGAGGCATCCAGGAGGATGTTGAGGTCTCGGAGGAGACGTTGAGAGGTCGAGGCAAGGATGGAAGAAGAGAGCCCATTCTGAGAGGAAGTGTGTGACCTGGCCAGGCGGCGGGAGAGGGAGATGGAGAGGGAGAGGGAGAAACATGAAAGATCAGGGCCACTCCAGCTCTGGGCCAGTTGGCTCAGGGCTCTGAGAGGATCTTGTAGCCCTCGTAGCAGAGTGTAAAGACTCGTGACAGAGCTTGCCGTGAACCATGTCTCTGAGAGCGAGGACATCCAGGGCAAGGTCTTCGAGATGGCAGATGGCAGATGTCAGAGGAATGTTTGACAGCAGAGCAAGAGTTGAGAGTAGCTACGTGGAGCAGATTGCCACACCGTTTCGATGGACATTGATGATGGTCTTGGAAGATTGGAAGGGGGCCACAAGGACCTGCCTCCAGGTGCCACCATTAATGGGAGAGGAGTAGAAAGGAGAGAGAGAGCAGACCATATGAGGGGTCCATAGGTCTGGTAAGGGAACTACAAAGAGGATATCATTTGGAGTTTATCTGGAGGAAGTGCTGATGTGGTAATCAGTGAAAGGGAGGTCTGGGTTGGAGACCCTGATATCCCTCTTGTTGCTTCCAGACTTAGTGAAAGCAATATCATAGGAGATAGAGTAGCAGTTTCAAAAATTGGGAGAGATTGAGAGCACCATAGAGGGTGCGAGGAGGCAAGAAGGGAGAGTGAGTGAGTGAGGGAGCAAGAAGCACAGCCCACAGCCGAGCACCACAGGAAGCCCCGGAGGGTGAGGGTTCACACAGGAGGAACACAGGAGGCAACAAACTGGGAACACACTACAGAGATTGGAGGAGCAGTGTGGACGGAAGACAGGGGTGGGGGGGGAGTTTGAGGGTGCACTGTAAAGACACTTTGATTTGACTTTCATAAGAAAAAAGGGGAAAAGGCCTAGTTTCAACAAACAGCAATTCAAAAGTGGTCCGATGAGAAGGAGTAATTACAGGGGTGGTCAGTTTAGTGGGGTGCTGTGATTGCTGCCCCTCACCCCCCCCCGAACCTCCACACTTACTTCAGCAGTAGAAGCAGGTTGACGGCTGCAGGCTCATTCGGAGTTGGAATCCGGTGGCATCATGCCAGAGGAGTAGGCCACAGAGCCTACAAAGGCATTCCAGATGTATAGGATGAAGAATTACCCATATTCGTACTTCTCATATTGTGAATTTCGCTTTCCACTGCTGCCCATCTAATGAAGTTCTTCATCTGTTGTTCAAATTTCAGGCATATTGGTGAGGACCCAATCAGTTACTTAGGAGAGGTACATGACTGTTTTCTGCCATAAAGGTTGAAAGAAAACAAGTTGCACACCGTGTGTATAAAGTCAGCATTCCTTAGTGTACATCTAGGGCAAGCAGAGCTGTGGTCAGGAACAAACCTGAGGATTTGCAAAGGAGTTTTATTTTATTTATTTTTGCATTTATAGCAGCGCACAAAGTCCTGAGGCATTTAGGTGTTAGTTACAGTAGTACAGTCCACGGTGTGTGGGACCGATCAAGAAAGTTGCATATGGGTAGCTCACGAATGCGCACTTCAGTAAAGCTTCTCCTCCTGGTACTGGAGCTACAAGTGTGCAAGTAAGCGTTTCTTATAAAGGCAACTTTCATGTGGGTGTACAATCTGGCAAAGCCTCTCCTCTTGTTGCAGGGGGCTACATCAGGTGTACTTGTGAGCATAGTTACGTACACCTTATTGACAAATGTATACTGGATTAGTCTATCATTTTGCGCTAATTTGTCCCCATTCAGATTCATCCTTTATGGTCAAGTCAGTTTCCCATTTAACTTTCATTCTGTTTTCAGTAGAGATGCTGGCTGTAATCCAAACTTTATTTTTTTATTTTACTCTGGTGCTTGGTTTATTTCAAACCGTTCACCTATCCTTAAAAAGAAAATGTACAATACAGCAATTTACATTAATCTTATGAGGTTAATTAAAACTGTGCAAACTCATCAAAGGTATCCAATACAATGTAACAATCTTTTTTCATCAATATTATAGCTCTCAACCTATTCTATACACCCAATGCCTCCTATTGTACTGAAAGTGCTTTAAAAATGTCTTCTAAAAATGTAACTACAGCAAAATTCAAGAGAAGTTTTCCCCAGATACAATTATAAACCACCATTCTTCTGCTGACAAATAAACTTGGCCTTGCAATGAAAGTTCCAAAATATCGGGGTTCTCAATTCGGTCAAACCTGTACAAAGCAGCACAATGTGTTTTATCATTTCCGTCTCTCGTCTATTGAGGCAAAATCTACATGCCGTATCAACTAGTCCCTCCTGCCTATGGGCCACTAAAACTTCCTTTGTTAAATATAAATGAATACAAAAATGTAAAAATTCATTGCGGTAGTGGTTGCTGGGAAATTTAGATAAAGGCTTGGCCTTCCCTTCTTATTAGGAAAATATAACTTGCATTTCCCCCCTTTCCTCCTGTGTTTGAATCGAATCAGGCCCCACAACTTCAGTTTTGCAACTACTACTACTATTAGATTTCTATTGGTCAAGAATTCACTCATAGCCTCTACTAGAGATTTGCTTACGTGAGTGAAAGACGAAAGGAACATTGTGCATTATGCATTTACGATGGAGTCGAGGTCTTGCATACTACCATAGCTTAGAGAGACAAGAGGCCCAAATCATGTCTAATAACTGGAACTGGACCCCCTTTCGGATGCAACAACACTCTTCTCCAAAATACGGCCTCCAAGGCAGGTCATATATCACACTAGAGGCTGAGGAAAGCTTCTGCTCCACAAGTTAACATTGGAACTGCTTTATGTTTATAAAATGTCAGAACAGGAAGAATAGTAAATGTTCCATATTGCTTCAATAGTGGCACACCTTGGGCAGATACATGTTTAGCCTTCGCTCTTAACTATTTCACACGGATGGTTGTTCAAGTTAGGATTTACACAGTCTCCCAAATAACTGAAGATGTAAACCTTTTTTGAAGTGGCCTTATTCAAGGACCAATTAGAATGAGCCTTTTGTTTCCTCCTTAGTGAATTGAGTACCATGGTATTTGTTTTTGCCAAATTTCTGGACAGCCCTTTTTTGATGATATACTCTTGGAGTGAATTGAGCTGGCGCTGTAGGCCAATGGGCATCTGGTCAATAAGTGCCAAGTAGTCTGCATAGAGCATCCATCCCCACGGATTTCCATTAATCTTTGGGGGGGAAAGGAGTGCGCTCACTTAAGTGTTGGAAAATCTGAAATGAATAAATTAATAAGAGAAGGTGCCAGGGGACACCACAGCTTTAAACCTTTAAGTTTGTATTTCTTTGGACAGATGTCCCGAAAGGTTTAACCATACTCTTATGGTAGTTGCTGTGTATAAACCCTTAACTACCGACGCAGATCTGACGTGCACCCCCCCCAGGAGGCCATTTTGTCCCATAAGAGATCCTGGTCAACACTGTCAAACGCCTGCTCCAGACCAACGGATGCAAGATAGATTTTCGAGTGGTTTTTAAATGCTGTACATTTTAAGATATAAAGTACAAATAGGTTTAGCCCAGTTTGTACCACTTTCACAAATCCGGTTTGGTAGATATTGTACGGTCTAGAGCACTGCACCCATTTAGCAAGATGCTTCAATATCAATGATACAAACAATTTACCAATCATGTCCAATAGGGCAATTGTTTTATGGATCAGCCCTATTGCCCTTTTTGAAAATGTGGACAATAACAGCTGCCTTCCATGAGTCTGGAACCTCTTTTGCTCTCACCACCTGTTTAAACGGTAGAATCAAAAAATCGCCCCACAGCTCTGGATCTTTTTTTGAGCATGACATTTGTCAGCCCATTGGGACCTGGGACTCTGGAGCAGCCAGCTTTCTTAAGGGCTAAAGTGTCCTCTTTCAACTGGAATGGACCACTCCCCAAGGGTAGGGATATCCTTCGCTTTACTTTTTTATTGTAGAGAATAGGCTTTCGAAATGTTCAACCCATGACCCTTTGGTTACAGCGTTAACTTGCAAGGCCAACCCTGTAGTAACTTTGCTGCATTTTTTCATTCCCTTGATGGAAAAAGAGCTGGATAATCTATCGCTTTTTGTAAGGATGGCCCATCTCGATTGCCCAGGCACTCTTTATATCTCTCAACTAGAATGCCTATGTCTCGGGGTTTCATACGCAGTCAATTCCTTCCCTGATTTATTTCCAGACCCTGGACACTCGTTCCATCCCTAGCGGCTATAGAAATACCCCAAGTCATTTTAAGGATGATATAATTGCTATCATGTCTCGAGAAGAAAGCTCAGCATCAACGTGCTCGCCTTGGGAGTAAGATGACACAGAGCAGCAGAGGTTCTAGCCCCAGGTTTGCGCTTAGAAACCTCTGGGTATTAATCGCTTTATAAATAACCTATCATATCATCAGATGGAATTATCTCAATTTTCTTAACCGAAGAGACAATATTCAGTGACACAAACTTATAGTCTAAGATCCCAGACTGCGATCCCCATGTCGTCTTCCCGTGATGCCCCTGTGTTTGGCCGTTTAGCAAATGCAGTTCCCTCCAGTTCATTTAAAAACATTTTTTTGCAAATTAGATTTTTTTTAAAGTTTAAACCAGGACTAACAATCCGACAAAAACAATTGTTGACCTCAGTGTCAATGTTTTCAGTTCTGACTGCATTAATTGCAGAAAAACAAGAAACCAAAAACAGCAAACTAACCCATGCTTACAAATAATGTAAGACATCTTTAAGTCCTTGTTAGTCTCCTCGTAACTCCCCCCTTCCCTCCCCAACGGCGACATCGTTCTAAAACAGATTAATGTCACGTAATTAATGACAAAATAGCATCTGCGGCTATATAACTACAGCTATTCATGACCTTGTGATCCTGTCATGTCCAGTCTTACCCACGAGCTCCCCCCAACATGTTCCAGGACTGCATTCGCTTGCACATTGCTCTGTTTTCCTTTACTCACACACCACCCTTCCCCGGCCTTTCGGTCCTGTAATGCTCCAGGAACGGAAGCCGTTCCATGTCAATGTGTGTTGGAGTCCATGTTGGCTGCCGTGAGCCTTTCCATTTTGTAGATCTCATAAGCTTTATCCAACCACTGTGCCTTCGTGGGAAGGTAGCTTCTTTTCCATTGCCTCGTTATGCATACCTGTGCCGCCATAACCAT
The DNA here is from genome assembly GCF_040938575.1 of Ambystoma mexicanum. Classification (NCBI taxonomy): domain Eukaryota; kingdom Metazoa; phylum Chordata; class Amphibia; order Caudata; family Ambystomatidae; genus Ambystoma; species Ambystoma mexicanum. Next base: position 541,660,303 of record NC_090928.1, on the reverse strand, counting down.
GTTCTCCAGCATGGGGTCTGTCATGGATTCATATGCTCATGAATATTCTCTGCCATCAGGCCAGGAATTCTCAGTGAGGAAAAAGAAAGCAGTATTGCTTTAAAAGCTTAAACACTGCCTTTCTCTCATTATCCAATCACTAAAGACTGGGCCATACTGCACCCTCCAGTGACAGTTGTCTCCCAGAGTCTCGTCCCTGGTGGCCATCTTCAGATTTTTACCACACGTTTCGGTGCAGGGGGCCCTCGTGAGTTGTTCTTCGGGATATTTTTCATAATTGTTTTTCGAAGAAATAAATTCCTCTTTTTGTCTTAAATCTCTCGTCCACGTACTCTTAGTTGGTGCCGGTAGCGGCAAACCGTTGGTGAAGATTGTCAACTACACCGTCAGATCTTTGTGGGAAGGCCTAGTGAGGCCTACTTCGTGCCTCACCATGTTGGAGGAAGGCAAGAGGAGTCTGTTTGGGCTCTGCCCCCGGTGTGGTTTGAGGAATATCTACGTGGAGGACAGGCACACAAGGTGCCTCTATTGTCTGCATCCTGACCATGAAGAAGACTGATGCGGTAGTTCCAAGATGGCCGCCGTCCGGTAACCACCGCGTCGCCCGAGCTCCCCACTCAGCATTGGCCCTGACGGGTCCAGCAGACCACCGGCAGCGAGCACCAGCCCTCCCTGGCAGATCTTCTCTTGCTTTGTCGGTCAGCCAAGAATTCGGGCTATACCCGTGGACCACGAGCGCGGCGGCTGGGCTCAGCGGCCGCTTGGACAGGCGGCGGGTGTGTGAGAAGCGGGACACCCCTCTGTGGAGCTCGGCTGCGCTGCTGGACTTCTTGGCGGCGCGGAGCTCTCGTGGCGCTGCTCCCCCGTCGGGGCTTGGAACCCGGCACTATCAGGAGGCGGCGCCGGCGGTGCTTTGCAGGGGGAGCGCCGGGGCCCGCCAGGCAGCACTGCGTATGAGCAGATAGGGAGACCCTGGCGGTTCTCTCCAGGCAGTGGCCAGAGGTGGAGGAGGGGTGGCCTCGGAGCAGACATCACCGGCTGCGGCGGTTGCCGCAATCAGAAAGGAGGCGGCCCCTGCGTCGGGGAGAAGGCTGGCGAAGAGCAGTTGGAGGAGCCTCACTTCAAGTAAGGAGGGAGGGGGGACCCCGGAGGGGGGGGGAAGTCAGCCTCATACTACATCAGACTGGGAGGGAGTCTCCTGCGGGGACCCCCGTTGATCCGGTTGTTGACGCCCCCGATGTCTGCGGCGTTTCATCCAGCACATCTATCAGTTGTGGACTGGTCCGGGCCTCTGGGAACGCTTGGGCCTCCTGGGGGCCTGCCGGAGACGCAGACAGGGGGCACTAGCTGAAGGGCCTGAATCAGGAGGATCCCATACAACAGCAGGGGGTTTTGGTCACATTGGGCCATCCCCCGCCCTGCCTGCACCCCCCTCTTTTCCACCATTGTTTCAGAATGTCCAGGAATAGGGTCAAAGACCCCCCCCCAATAGCGGCGAAGAATTCAAGGAAACCCCAGGAAGGGACTCTTACCAAAATCTGGTCCCGGGAGATGGAGGAGGTGGGAGGGTCCCCCTGGAGAGGAAGGAGCGGGAGACTTGACGCAGAGCTCAATACAGGCCCCCCAGGATGCATTAGTTACGCATGGAATGCTCAAACAATTCCTGGGGGAGATGGTAGAAAAAATCACTGCGGCTGGCCAAAGACAGATGGACACCCTAAGGGAAGACTTAGCAAAGGGTCTCGGGTATCAAGAGAGACATAATAAAGTGGAGGAGAGGGTGGACATTCACGAACGAGCCATACAAGAGATGACCGAAGATGCATGGAAGGTCGAAAACCTATTGGAGACCCTTGCAACGGCTACCCAAAACCTGGAGTTGCAGGCGGAGGAGTTGGAGAACCGCTCCAGGCACATCAATATCCGGGTTAAGGATCTTCCGGAGTCTGTTCGGATCCAGGATCTTGCGCAGACGTTAACAGCCATATTCACGGACCTTCTTGAGGATGAGTCGGGTTTGGATCTTCAATTTGACAGAATCCACAGGCTGAGGTCGCCTCGGGCTGAACCCGGTGCGAGGCCAAGAGATGTCTTGGTAGCTTTCCACAGTTTTGTTGCGAAGGAGAAGATTATGCAAAAGGCTAGGAAAGCGGGCAAAATCACCTACAATGGCTCTGAGATTTCTCTATATCGAGACCTAGCCCAGGTGACGTTGGCTAAAAGGAGGCGAATGGCTCCGGTTCTGAAGCATCTGAGGGCGCAACAAATAAATTATAGATGGTCTCATCCGTTCGGTCTGGTTTTCTCCTGGCAAGGCAGACAACACGAGATAACGACATGCGAGCAAGGTTTAGTTCTGCTGGGTATAGAAGAGCAGCATCCGGCAGTCACCCCTCAGACAATACCCCGCCGTAAACAACCCAAGGCATGGGAGTAGTCCACAGTGAGCTCTAAGCGCCCAGCGAAGCTTGTTCGACCATCGGCCAGTCACAACGGTCAAAAGAAAAGCGCTTTGGAGGCCCGGGATAGCCAACTGGTGACCCCCAGTGGTGACACCTCGTCATAGGAGGACAGACTCTAGTAAAGCAAGTCCAGGGAGGGCGCTTGCGAAATAAAAAGGGTCACCGTCGGGGGCAAGCATTAGATTTATGAGGCAATGGCGGGGTGGGGGAGGGAGTATACCTTGGAATGGGATGTGTAAATCCTGCGATGTTCAAGACTGGGGAAAAGATAGAGCTCAGCTCTCGTAGGCATGATACGAGGGGGGGGCAGAATGCCAGTTGATCTCCCCCAAGGGAGAACGGGGGGGGTGGTGATCACCTCACTGAACCAGGGGAATGGAAACCTTGAGAAATTTATCAACTCTTATGTGTTCCCATCGACAGCAATCACCTGAGTCACATCCCGGTCCCATTATCACCTGCTAAAATGGGTCAATTGTCAATACTCTCCTTGAATGTAAATGGGCTAAACTCCCCACTTAAAAGGCAAAAACTAGAGCGGTATGTGCGCAAGGAAAAGCCTCATGTGGTGGCATTGCAGGAAACGCATATTAGAACCCAAGACTCTCGTAGAATCAGAATCTGGGGATACTCTAAGCTGCTACAGGCCAATCAGTCTGTTTAAGAGGGGGGGTGGTCATTGCGGTGGGGGATGGTGTGGATTTGGTGGTTAAGGACTCACAGCGAGACTCCCAGGGCAGGTACCTGGCAGTGATATTGGAGGGCAGAGAGGAGGTCTATACGCTTGCAACAATCTATGCACCCAACACCGGTCAGGACCCATTCTTGATAAAGGTCCTCACTAAATTGAGCAATTTTGCTGCTGGCCGTATCATATTAACAGGGGATTTTAATATGGCATGGGAGCCCCATAGAGATAGGAGTAGGGTGCTCTGGGGAGCGCAGGGTGGGCCCTCAGGGGACCTAAAAGCGAAAATTAAAGATTTAGCGCTGGTGGATGCATGGAGAGAAATTCAGGGAGACACGCCCGGATTCACGTTCTACTCCCATGCACATAACACATTCACGCATTGATTATGTCTGGGTCTCTGGTTCCCTTTTAGGGAAGGTAATAGACATCTCGCTAGGTCCCATCTCTTTCAGATCACGCCCCAGTTCTCCTGGTAATCACTAGACCAAAGGGGCCCCCGGGATTGTGGAAAGGGAGGTATCCTACCACTCTTTTTAAAGATCCTATTCTGGCGAGGGAAGTTGAACAAGAGCTTGAAGACTTTGTCAGTTTCAATAGCTGGGAGGACACCTCGCCGCAGTTATGGTGGGATGCCCTTAAAGCCACGATTAGGGGGAAAATCATAGCGATTAAAGCGAGAAGGGAAAGGGAGATGCGTTTGGAGGAGGAGCGAATAGCCAGCTGGCTTAAGGAAGCAATGGTACAGAGCGCTGCGAAGCAAACGAGGGCTATTGAAAGAGAGGTTCGCGCGAGCCCAGCTGAACCTCATCCAATCTAGACAAGCAGAAAGGAACCTGCTTCGCTTGCGGCAAAAATACTATGTTAAGGCAAACAGAATGGATCGCCTGCTGGCCAGAATGCTCCGTAGAGAAGAAAGGGATAGAACGATCCTGAATTAGGGGGGACGGGGCACAGACGCACACCTCTAATAGCGAGATAGAGTCGGAGTTCCGCAAATTTTACACCAATCTATATACCTCATGCAACCCGGACCCCAGATCACAGGAGAGCTACTTAAAATTGGTCAACCTCTTAGCTATAACGGATGAAGACAGGGCAAGGTTGGAAACGGAAATAACTGCAGACGAGGTCAGAAAGTTGGGGTCTACCGTAGCAATCAATAAAGCTCCGGGTCCAGATGGGTATGTATCTGAATTTTATAGGATACATAGGGAATTCCTAATTCCCCACGTCACTAGATTGTTTAACCACATAGGAAAGATGGGGGGTTCTGCCAAGGTTAATGGAGGAAGCAAAGGTGGTTCTTATACATAAGAAAGGCAAGGATCCGTTGCAGTGTAGGGCGTACCGCCCGATTGCTTTAATTAATGTCGACGCCAAGCTATACGCTAAGGTGTTGGCATCCAGATTGGACCCCATTATGCCTACAATTGTCCAAACAGACAGGTTTCATAAGGGGTCGGCAGACGGCCGATAACGTAAGGAGGATAGTGCACCTGACGGAAAAAGCACACAGAAGGGGCGTTCCGGCCTTCCTCCTGGCAATAGATGGCGAAAAGGCGTTCGATTGGGTGGAGTGGACCTTCCTCTTCGCCACGATGCATAGGACGGGGTTTGGTCCTAAATATATAGATCGGGTAAAGGCCAATTATCAAAATCTGACCCTGAGACTTGCAATTAATGGGAGTGTATCCGGTCCGGTACTGGTGGAGCGAGGTACTAAACCAGGCTGTACGCGCTCCACTTGGAGCCTTTCTTAGCAGCAATTAGGGAGGTGGAAAATATAAAGGGTATACCGTTTGGGGGCCATGAACACAAAGTAGCCGCCTTTGCGGATGATTTGCTCCTTACGTTGATAGACCCAAATCTATCTCTCCCAGTGCTATGCGATGAACTTAAGCGATTTGGACAAGTGGCGGGGCTCAAGATGAATCCAAGCAAATCAGAAATACTCAGCCTGGGGGCTCAAGATGAATCCAAGCAAATCAGAAATACTCAGCCTGGGGTTAACACCATCCTCAGAGAGATTCATCACGAACACCTACGCCTTCAGTTGGGCCGCTAAACACATTACGTATTTAGGAGTGCATCTTACTAGGACACTGGGAGATCTTTTTAGGGCAAATTATGTTCCCCTGCTACAGAAAATTAAGTCAAAAGTGGTTGACTGGGGTCCTCTGCGCATTTCCTGGCTGGGACGCATTAATGTACTAAAGATGGTGGTTCTACCTCAGCTTTTATACCATTTTACGGCCCTCCCTATCATACTTCCACATAGCTTTTTCAGGGCATTACACAAGATCACTGGCAGGTTTATATGGAACTGGAAGAAACCGAGGTTGGCAGCATCTCTCATGAGGACCCCTAGTCACCGGGGGGGAATGGGCGTCCCGGACTTTAGGGCGTACTATATAGCAGCCAAAATTAGTTATTAGAGACTGGCAGAAGGATGATCGTGACAAACCTTGGAGATCTATGGACAGAGCGGTGGTGGGGGGACAACTGGAGGGGAATGCTTTAGAAGCCAAAGGCAGATAGAACCCCTCAAATGTATGCAAGCGAAATTACATCGACTGTGGAGGAAGCGTGGGACTTGGCAGTGAAGGTATCCCATATCCCTACATTCCCCTCCCCATATACCCCTCTATTTGAAAATCCACAATTTACTCCAGGATGTAAGAACATTGGTTTCGATGCATGGTATCAGGGGGGCTGTCGGATGCTTCGGGACATGTATCAGGGCGGTTCAGTTAAGAATTTTGAGAGGTGCAAGCGGGACTTTGGGCTAGATGAGCGACACAGATATGGGTATATTCAATTGCGACATTGGCTGTCCCACTCAGACATGCGTCAAGCAGGCACAAGATTGCTAACGCCCTACGAGAAATATTTGGATACGCATTCGGGGGATAGGGGCTTAACGGCCTCCATTCATAAACATATAAAGGAAGGGGAAGATCCCCCGCCGAGGAAATACATGAATAAGTGGCAGTTAGATACGGGGCAGATATCGGGGATCCAGAATGGCAACACTTGTGGGCTCTAATACCAAAATTAACAAGGTCCCTCCAGATCCGGGCGATCTGGATAAAGTTGATGGTCCAATGGCATCTAACCACAGTTAGACTAAATAAGATCTACCCGCTGTCATCCCGAGGTTGCTGGACAGCATGTGGGGGAATTGGCACATGGGCTCATATATGGTGGGAATGTCCAAAATTAGATACGTTCTGGGCTCATATCCGGCAGGCTGTGGTTCACACTCTGGGGAATGTGGGGGGTAAGAATCGAGGCCTAGACATGATGGGCTTGGGCGGAGTTTTGGAAGATATTCCCACCAGGTCCCGTCGCAAGGTCTGTTATAATGATGGCGGCAGCCCTGGTGCTGGCGCGTCGATGGAAGTCTAAAGAACCCCCACAAGATCACGAATGGGTGACCAAGATGTGGTCGTTGCTAGCTATGGAGTGGCTCACTTATTCAATACAAGGGGACCATATGAACATTAGGTCGGATTGGGCCGGTTTGATAATCTATCTAAAGGAGGGGGCTCGCAGAGCATGGTGCCCGAAGTCGAGGACCCTGCTTGGAATTGTAGACCATCAGGAAGAGTCAGAGCTGTAAGCGGAGCGCCTCGAGAGCGTTTGGGAAACGAGAACAACTTGTGTGGATTCTCCTCGTTCGTGGGGGGGTGAGGTTGGGGGAGGGTGAGGGGGGAGTTTTTCCTGTTTTTTTTATGTACGTTGGAATGTTTTTCGGTTGTTGCGAACTTAAGAAATGCAAATAAAAATTAAGTTGAAAAAAAAAATAAAAATAAAAGACTGATGCGTCAGCCAAGACCAAGAGGGACTGTTACCAGCGGTTGGTGGCGTGGCTTATGCCCACCCAGATCCAGTCGACCTCTGTAGTGCGCTCTCTCTGGTAAGAGGTCGAGATCAGCCAAGGACTTATCCCCGCTGGGTGTCCGTAAGGCCAAGCGTCATGCTCATGAACCGACTAGATGTTGCGGCTATGGGTCCTAGTTCGGGGGGCACACGCGCTCTCCGTAAGCTTGCCGGTGGGTGGGGTATTGTCTGTGAGACCTTCAAAACATGTCCCTTTGTCAAGGATAAACCAAAAACGCATTCCTGTAAGGAGGTCACGTCAAGGTTCTCGTCGACTTGTATATGCACGATGCCATCGGCGGCGATGTCTCCGACCACGACCCTGTCGACAGTTGCCACGTCCACAGCTGTGGGTGGCGCATCTCCGCAAACACTGGCGTCGACTGATATTTCGTTGATGGCTACCCTGTTGACGACGAGAGAGAAATCCAGGGTATTTCTGCCTCAGAGGCACGACTACTGCCTCGTCCACTACTACTACTCGGTCTTTAAAGGCACCAGTGGTAGCTTATGCTTTCAAGGAGGCGTCAAGAGCAAAGGATCTGTTGCCACTAATGGAATTTCTTCCTAGACCGGGGGGGTCTGGAGGAGTTCGCAAGCGGCCCGGAATGATTCTATGAATTCTGAGGAATCGTTACAGGAATATCTTGACGTGGGTAGCAATAGCCCGATAGACATGGGGGGTCACCAAGGCATACGATCACAGTGAGATGCTTTAGCCTTCTGCCAGTGTGGCCCCCCCACAGTTCTCTAGGGACATGTCTCAGGATATTTTCACTGTACTCAGTTCTCTGGTCCCAATAGCAGCCCCGTCGGGGAGCGACCCCAGGTACAGCCCTCCAAAGACTCCATACAGGCATTGCTTGGCTACCCCAAGGAGACCACCATCACCTGGCCCAGCAGCACCAGCGGGGGGACGTACCGCAGATGGATACTGCAACGGGCACGGATACCAGCACCACAGATACTGGTGAGTTTGACTTTATTCCTGGGATGGGAATCAGATAGGTGCCGACGATGCTCCCAGGCCTTCTCCCCCAGATGAGATGGGGTTGTTCCACTCCATGATGGCAAGGGCATCTACCCTCTTCAACTGGGTGCCTGAGGAAAAGAAAAAGGGTTTCCTTTACCATAAGTGCACATCAGCCAGGAAAACTATATTGCCTGTCCCTTTACTATATGGGGTGTGGGAGGAAGGCCGAGTGCTAATGAAGACCCCAAGCTCTCCGTACCAGCAAAGCCGGACAGGCTAGAGAAGAAATACAGGGTGCCAGATTCGGTCCCCAAGTGTTTTAGATCACAGCCACCACCGGATTCCGTGGTGTGAGCCGCAGCAAGCAAGCAAGCAAGCAGTCTGCTAACCCGTCCTCCAAGTCCATGGTTCCACCAGACCAAGAAGGAAAGAAGCTGAATCCAATGGGGAAGCGTATCCTATACACCACAGCATCAACCGCCAAGGCCACCAACGCTCTGGCCATTCTAGCCCGGTATGATAGGGAGTTGTGGTTTAAGCTGGGCCCACTCCTAGAATTTTTTTGCCGGATGACGTGAATACAAAGGTTCTCACACTTTTTCAGGAAGGAGAGGTGGCCTCTGACCATCCCATCAAAGTAGCCATGGATGTGGCAGATTCAGGTTTTCGTCAGATGGGTAATGTTGTGGCACTTGGGCACCAGGGCTGGTTGAAAGCCACCAACTTTAGACCCGATGTCCAGGCCAAGGTGGTCGATCTACCCTTTTGACGGGTATAACCTCTTTGGAAAGGTAGTGGATGAGGCACTGCAGGCGATAAAAACAGACACATAGATGGCAAGATCCCTAGGGACCCTGCAACAGCACCGGTCCTCTTCCTTTCGATCTTCAAGGGGAAAGTTCAGCAGATCTTCCAGAGGATATTCCTCTACATCCTACCATCAGTCCTCTGGCTCCACAGTGCAGGAAGCATACAGGGGCCGGTCATAGTTCTTCGGAGGAGCATCGCCGACGCCCTCAGGGCAAGACGCAAACACCCAAGCAAGCCTGACTCGGTGCAAGGCCGGGGACCCCCACTTTCACACCCCGGTGGTAGGTCCTCTTTCAAATTTCATCACTGCGTTTGGACATCGCCACTGACGAATGGGTGCTGGACATACTTCGTCAGGAGACACACCCTGAAGTTAAAACAGAAGTGCCCTCGTATTCCCCCAGTAGCAAAGAAGGAGCTACACATGACCCAGTTGCTCCAAGAAGTGCAAGCCATGCTGGCAAAAGGGGCAATAGAACCCGTTCCCGTGTGCATCCGGAGATCGAGTGTATTCCAGATATTTTCTGGTCCAAAAGAAATTGGGAGGGTGACGCCCAATCCTGGATTTGTGACGCCTCAGCAAATACCTAAAATCCCAAAGGCTCAGGATGTTCACGTTGCAGCAAGTGCGCGGCCAACTGGAGGAAGGGAATTGCATGACCCGATGGATGGCTACTTTCACATCCCCATGCACCCGAAGCATCGCAAGTTCCTGCACTTCGTAGTTCTGGGACGTCACCATCAGTTCAGGCTTGCATCGACACCAAGGGTTTTCACAAAGTGCTTGGCCCCAGTGGCGGCTCATCTACGCCTCAAAGGCACTTATACCCTTACCTGGATGACTGGCTTATCCGGTTGTGTTCTTGGTATGTGGCGGTGCAGCACAGAGGAGACCTTGCGCCTACTGACGGAGCTCGGATTCTCCATCAATTATCAGAAATCCTGCAGAGTGCCATCACTGGACACACTTTTTCTAGGCGCCTGCCTCAACATGGTGGCATCCTTCTTGGCATACCCCTCGAAGGAGAAGGGTGGTGGCCAGCCTGGGGAAGGCACATCGGCTGCCCACTATGAGATGCTCGATGATCCTAGTGATGAAATCACGACTGGGCATGATGTCTTCTTGCATCCATCTGGTCCCGTTCTGCAGGCTGTGGATGAGGCCTCTTCAGGAGTTTCTGGAAGCCAGCTGGCGCCAGGTCACAGCAAAATGGACAGACGATCACCCTCAACCTAAAATTCAGGCAGTCCATGCAATGGTGGGGGGTATGCTCTCACCTTACTCTGGGTTCCCAGTTTCAAATTCCACTGTCCCAGGCAACAGTCACTGCGGATGCCTCTCTAGATGGATGGATGGATGGGGGACTCACACCGGTCAAAGCCACGCCGGGGGCCTCTGACTGCCGGAAGAGAATAATCGGCACATCAATGTACTGGAGCTATGGGCCATGTTCTGGGCCCTCATGGTATTCCTACCTCTTCTAAAAGGTCTAATAGTGAGGATCTTCACAGACAACACCACCACAATGTTCTACATCATGGAGAAGGGCGAGACCCGATCGCCTGCTCTTTCGTTGGACGTGCAGGCCTTGTGGCACTGGGCAATTGTTCAAGACATGTTCCTTGTCCCGTTTCACCAGGTGGGCGTAGAGAACACCGTAGTGGATGCCCTCAGCAGGGACCTGCGGTCTGACCACGAATGGGAGATGCAGCAAGAGCAGGTGTCCCACCTGTTAAGCCAATGGTGTGTCCCGGATAGATCTTTTCGCCACAGCAGCAAGCTCGAAATGCAAGGAGTTCGCCAGCATGTTTCCCCAACCGGTGAGTCTGGGGTACGCCTTCTCGCTCAGATGGGAGAGTCTCTTTCTGTACGCCTTTTCCCTGATTCCACTCCTGCCGCGGGTCAACACCACGATGAAGCTATGTCGCTGCAGGAAGATACTCCTCACCCCAGCGAGACCCCGCCAAATCAGGTGTCCGGACCTGCTCCACCTGTCAGTGGCTGCAGCCATCAGGCTACCCCTCTTCCCGATTTCTTCTCCAGAGAGGGAAGAACCATTCTGCATCCCGACCCGGCACCATTGAACCTCATGCCTTCCCTCCTGCAACCTTAGAGTTTGGCCACTTTGACCTTCCTGTGGAATGTAAAGCAGTTCTTGCCAGGGTGTCGTCTACTCTGTCATGCTAAGGTCACAAGTGGAAGCGCTTCATGGTGCGGTGCAGGTAATAGAAAATTACACCTGCGCATCACAGCCCCACAGCTCCTGCTGTCGCTTGGCAAGACTGGGTTGGCCCATGCCTCCATCAAGGTGCATCTGGCAGCTATCTCTTGATACACCTGCTCACCGGGCAGGCCATCCTTATGGTCCCACAGACTTGTCAAAGTATTCATATCCTTCCCTCCAGTGAAGGCCCTTACCCCGGCTTGGGAGCTCAATGTTGTTCTCACCAGGCTCATGGGGCCACCTTTTGAGCGGTTACATCAGGCACCCCTGAAGTTTCTTTCTTGGAAGACTGCGTTTCTGGTAGCTATCACCTCAGCCAGACAGGTTGGGGGGCGGGGGGGATTCAAGCTCTTTCCTGCAAATGCCCTTAGCTGTCGTTTCATGCTTCGAGGGTGGTGCTTCGTAATCGTCCTTCCTTTAGGCCTAAGGTTCCGTCTGAATTCCACCTTAAGGAATCCTTGGTGCTTCCCGTTTTCTTCCTAAATCCTGCTTCAGCTGCTGAACGGTCACTGCATACGCTGGGTGTTGCTTGTGCGTTAAAGTTCTATGTTGCCTGTACAAGAGTTTTTCTGAAAACTTCTCAACTTTTGTGGACTTTGGACTTGTGACTCCGGCGTGGGGGCGGGGGAATGCCTTGTCAAAAGCATCCATATCCAGGTGGCTCTCCAGCTGCATCATGCACTGTCATCGTCTGGCCAGCAGATCTCTCGCAGGCCGACCTAGAGGCCACTCTACCAGAGCCATTGCTGCAACTACAGCGTTTCTCTCTGAGGTTCCCTTGCTGGACATTTGCAGGGCTTCTACGTGGAGGCCTACGCACACCTTCACAAGGTTCTACAGTGTCTACCGGGATTCGAGGGAGTAGTCTAGAGTCGGCCAAGTGGGTTACGCACCCTTTTTGTTTGAGTTGAGTTGGTTTCAGGGTTAAGTGTTTGTACTTCTGTTGAACCATGCCACCTCCTGTGGTTGTGTATGTGGTTACTGCTGTATAATCGCATTCATTCGCATGTAAATCCATGCCAGACCCCAACGCTGGAGAAGGAACAAGTTACTCACCTGTAACTGTTAGAGGGGATTGGGTCCTCCGACGTATTCTATATCTATGACAGTAATCAGCACAGCTGTGCTGCTTCGGAAAAATCTTTCTGCGTCCTGCATCGATGGCGTCGATACGCCGTCCTCGAGGACCTCCTCCCACGGCCGACGTCACCAGATGTTATAAGTAGGACCCACGACGCCCGTAGCCTCCGTTCCGTTTTTTCCGCGAACGTGTTTGCTTCGGAGATCTCGGCGCACCTCGACTCTTTGGAGTTTCTGTTCTTTCGGTTCTTCGAACCTGTTCGTTGTGAAGTTTATCGGGATGTCTTCCTCTTCTTCCACCCCGCGTACGGGCTTCAAGAAGTGTGGGGACTGTGGGTCCAAGATGTCGGTGACAGACTCGCACGACGCCTGCCTCTGGTGCCTCGCGGAGGCCCACGACACGGATGATTGTGTCAACTGCCAGTCGCTTACATCCAAGGCCTTGCGGGAGCGTAAGAAGAAGCTGTTGGTCGGTAAGGTGTCCAAGCCCCGGAAGTCGAGGTCCACTGGGCTTTCGACGGACGATTCGAGGGGCAACTCTCCGCATCATAGGTCTCGGGGGTCTCGGTCCCGGAGTGGGTCCCGCCACCCCTCTGCCTCTTCAAGGCACTCCAGGAAGCGCTGTCATCAGTCGCCTTCCCCGTCCTCGTCCAAAGACGCCGCCCGTCGGCGGGTTGCTTATCCCACCAAGCATGCGACTCCAGAGGAATGGGCTTCCTTCGGTAAGAAAATGTTGGCGATTCTTGAATCGCAGGGCACCGGTCCATCCGCGCCTCTGAGTGGGGTTGGGCTTGACCGTACTAGAGACACCGCTTGTTCGCCTTCGGGCTCGGGTGGGCGGCACGATTCGCGGGAAAGGTCCCGCTCGGACAAGGGGAATCGTTCTAGTCATGCCTGTTCCAGGTCCCGGTCCTCGACGCCCTCGAGACCGTGTGCACCTGTGAAGTCTTCGAAGAAGACGTCGACGCCTGTGGAGCCGAGGTCGTCGAGGGACTCTCTCGAGGCTCCGCCACCGAGGAAGTTGTCGACGCCTTTGGCGCCCAGGCTGTCGAAGGACACACTCGGGGCTCTGCCCTCGAGGCCTGTGTCGAAGCCGTCGATGCTGTCGCCGCCGCGCTCGACGTCGATACTGCTTCACTTGACGCCCTCAACGCCTTTCGAGGTTGTTTTGTCGGAGGTACCCTGTGGCACGGTGGAACCCCCTAGAAAGGCTCTGGCCAAGGCCAAACATGTCTTTGTCCCCCATTCTGTGCCCACTTTCCCCCATCTTGATTATATTTCTGAGGTGGATGAGGGTTCTGAAGATGGGATGGTTCCTGATACGGTACCAGACGAGATTATCTCTGGAGATAGCCAGATGGAGGACCTGCTCAGTCGCTGCACGACACCAGTGGTCTGGACACCTCTCCAGAGGTGGAGTTCTGTAGGCCTGAGCCTGGCACCCATGCCGAGTCCTTGTATCGGCACCTTAAGTCGAGGGTCACAGAGTACTTGGGGTGCTCTGCTCCACCAAGGGATTTGCTGCAGGATGACCTGACGGATATCCTCGACCAAGGTCCACCAACTGACCCGGTACTGCCATTCCATATGGCTCTGCAAAGGAGGGTGGCGGTGGCTTGGACTGCTTCGCAGAGTCTCCCGGCAGTGGGCAAGTCTTTGCCACGAAAATACTGCCCAGCCAGTAGCGACCCCTGCTACTTGACCACGCACCCCACTCTGGAGAGTTTGGTGGTGTAGGCGGCTACGGCCCCAGCAAAGCAGGCGTCGTATCCTACCATCCCTCCTGATAGGGATGACAAGCGTTTTGATGGTTGGGTGAAGAAAGTGTTTTCTTCAGGGGGTATGGCTCTTTAGGCAGCCAACTCTGTATGTGCCTTGTCACGTTTCACGCACACTCTGTGGAACTGTTTCCTTAGCGGCTGAACATATTCCCAAAGGGGACGAACGGGATGGTTTTCTTGCTATGATACAGGATGGCAAGGATGCCATGTGTGAGGCCGTTCAGTCTGGTCTGGACATGGCAGATTGCGTCAGCCGGTCCATGGCGGCGAGCACCGTAATATGCAGGTTTGTGTGGTTGCGGAAGTCGGGGTTTGCTCCTGATGTGCAAGCCCGGCTCCTCAACATGCCCTTTGATGGTGTAAGTATTTTTGGCAGCAAGGCTGACGAGAGCCTTGAGAGGTTGCAGACCTCAAAAGCTGCAGCGAAGTCGTTGAGCACTGCAGTTCGACAACCTCCGCCTTTTCGTCCTAGGGGACAGCAATGGAGGGGAGGTTTCTTTAGTTATTACTCATCCTTTAGTAAAGCGAGAGGAGCTGCTAGTCGAAGGGGGCACCGTAGGAGTGCCAGAGGTGGAAAACAAGGTACTCGAGGTGCCAAGGCCGCACGGGCAGTTGCCTCTTTGCCCTCAGGCAACGCCGCAGCTACTCCGTCAAGAGGCCATGTCCCATGGTTTGCCAGTTGGGGGAAGGCTGGCGCAGCATCTTGTAGAATGGCGTGCCATTACTTCAGATGTGTGGGTTCTGGAGATCGTAGCCCACGGTTACTGTCTTCCCGTTCGGCAGAGGCCTCACGACAATCGACCAGGGAATCTCTCTTTGAAGAGTCCGTATCCGCTCCTTGCGCAGGAAATTCAAGCCCTGCTGGAGAAAGGCGCCATAGAACTGGTACCTGTAGCGGAGAGGAACATGGGATGGTATTCCCCTTATTTTTTGATTTCAAAGAAAGACAGGGGAATGAGACCCATCATGGACTTGCGCGGTTTGAACAAACTCCTCAGGAAGGACAAGTTCAAGATGGTTACTCTTTCTTAAGTCCTCCAAGCCCTTCAACTTAGGACTGGTTGGTGTCTCTCGACCTCAAGGATGCTTATTTTCATGTGCCGATCCATCCAAAGCACAAGAAGTACCTGAGGTTCGCGGTTGGCGACTCGCACTTTCAGTTTCGGGTCCTGCTGTTCGGATTGACCTCCGCCCGAGGGTCTTTACCAAGCTCATGGTAGTGGTGGCAGCGCATCTCAGGAAAGGGGGGATTCACGTCTACCCCTACCTGGATGATTGGTTGATCAGGGCGCGCTCTCCTGAGCAAGTCCTGGATCATCTGCCACTCCCTCCACAAGCTGGGCTTCTCCCTCAACTGAAAGAAGTCCCACTTGACACCAACTCAGAGGCTCCAGTACATCGGAGCAGTGCGCAACACGTCCCTGGGGCAGTGTTTTCCTCCCCAGGTGAGGGCTCATCACATTCAGCAGATGGTGCAAAAGTTGCAACATGCCCAGAGTCTCCCTGCGTTCGAGTTCTTGAGATTTTGCTTGGCCTCATGGCATCCTGCATTCTTCTGGTGCCAGAGGCCAGGTTGCGGATGAGACTTTGCAATGGGCACTCAAGCTCCCGTGGTCTCAGTCCTCCGGCAGGATGTCGGACCCCGTTCAAATATTAGGTGTGGTATTGGATCAGTCCCTCAATATGAGCGCACATGTGAGCAGTGTCGCCTCAGCTTCCTTTTACTATGTGAAACTACTAGCCCATCTGAGACCCCTCATCTTGCAAGCGAACGCTGGAACCATTGCAAGATCCATAGTTGGCGCAAAGATCGACTATTGCAGCAGCCTCCTTGTCGGTCTGTGTACTGCTGTTTCCAACAGACTCCAAGTAGTTCAGAACAGAGCAGTCCCGAGTAACAGCGGGTTTAGCACAGCGGGATCATGTCTCAGCTGCCCGACGTACCTTACATTGGCTGCCTGTCAAGGCACGCTCTAAATTTGACTATTCATGATAGTCTCCAAATGTAGACTTGGCATAATGCAAAAATACCTCCAAGACCACATCCTAGATGAGGTCAACAGTAGGGCATTAAGATCAAGCAACCAGAGCCTGTTAGTGCTCCCGCAATGCAAACTGTAGAAGGACGAGAACGGGGCTTTCTACATTGCTGCACCTAAACTCTGGAACTCACTTCCACACACCCTTAGACAGCATTTCTCCATCACGACGTTCAAGAAGGCCCTTAAGACATGGCTCTTTTATTGACCTCTGACCTTTTTTACCCACCACTTATCTGCCCTTTCTCTTCACTTGATGATGACCCAGACCATTTATGTTTATTGTGCTTGTTTGTCTTGTATGCGCCCTGACGCCTCATGGCAGCACGATATAAATTGATTAAAGTAAAATGGGGCCATTGAGAGGTTCTCTCTCCTCGCTAGTTAGCACCCGGAGTATCAGCCCTACCAGGTACTCCTCGATGCCTCCAGCGCAGTCAGAAAATTCAGTGGTGTACAATGTTGCCTAAAATTGGGCAAAACACTGAGTTGTCTATAGCGGGTTGACCAAGACCTCGCCTGAGCTACTTGCAATTTTATATATTGTACTGCCCGACGATTGCGCCCGCAACTGCGCTCCGAGCATAGTATGCCCCTTGTCGCATTTCTCAAAAAACCTTTGTTTTAGATCACAAAGCTGGGTTAAGGCTTTCCCCCTCCATTTTTACGCCTACCTCTATGCGCAATACCTGAATCTCTGCTCCGGCATCCCCAGAGGGGTCTGCACTATCATGGAGAACAGCTTCTTAGGATGCTCCGGAAACTGCAGTGTAAAAAGATAGCAGCCAAATTCTTTATTTAGCCATCCCTTCTGCAATTCGAACCCCCCGGATGGTCACATTAGCTGCCTCCCACCCAGTGTTGAGCGAATGCTCGCTTGTGTCATTGCACTTACAAAACTCCTTAATTTCCTCGCTGAGCTTTTCTTTTAAAAGGGGATCCTTGTACAATGTGTCATTGTACACCCATCTCCGATCTATCTGGATGGAAGTTCCCATATCCAACGTGAGGGTGGACATGCCGTGGTCCGACCATCTCACTATTGCAATTTCTACTATTTTATATTCTTGTGCTGCATCTAACATGTGTTAATGTGGGAGTGGGTCTGGTGTGGGGGCGAGTAGGTGCATGATTTTGTTGACAGATGTGTGACTCACCAAGTGTCTTAACGGGTACGCCTCGCGTAGGAGGCCAGACAGATTATCCTTCTTGGGGACTTGCGGTGGGAGTGCACCCCTTCTCTGCGAGCTCAAATCTAACGTGGGGGCTGCAATCATGTTGGTGTCTCCTCCGCAGACTAGTACTCCCACCCTTCATTCCCTCAGGAACTCTAGTAATGTCTTGCAAAACGGGAGCTGCTGCTGGTTGGGAGCCTAAATGGAGCAAAGGGTCACTGCTGTTTGCCCTACAGTCCCCTTAATTGCCCCTATGGTTGTTTGTGTGTGAGTTGTTGTACGGCCGAGCAATGCCTGGTATAATATGCCCTCCTCCGCTGCTTTTCATGGGGCCCTCGGCCCAAATGGCACCCCCAATGTATTTTCCCTTCAGAGCATATTCCTCCCCTTTCTTATATGTGGTCTCTTGTACAAATAGTACATCCAGTTCCGATAGCTTAAATTCCCTTGGAAGCATTGTACACTTCTGCAGCGAGTTTAGGCCTTTCACATTCAGTTTTCCAAAGCTCACTGACACTAACTGGCATCAAGTGCCGCAGCTGGCATCTCAATGACCCCTCTAATCGTTGGACATGACAGCCTGGTATAGTATTGAGGTCTGCCTCGTGCTGCCCTACTGGAATCTTAATAACATTTCCCTTTTTTGCCACAGATGCCGTTGATTTTAGCAATGCATGAACACTGCTGATGCCTCCCACATCCCCGTTCTTGCCCCCTAATGGGGAAAAACCATACAAACCATTTCTCAGAGTATAGAGACACCCTATACGGCTAGGGAAGCTTTTGGGGGACCCCTTGCCCGGAACAAACATAGCTAACCTCTTAAAACAACTGCAACCGATGAGGCAACCTTCTGTTCAAATTCAGTTCAATCCTGATGTCCCTTCGAATTCACTAGCTCGAGCCGAGAAGTTCACACCCCTTCAGCGCTTGTGATCCTGAGCTGTTATATTCTTGATGCTGCCCTTCGTGCACTTGTTACACTGCTCTCCGAGGGAGCACCACTGTGGTGCCCCCTTCATCAGGGTGCCACGTAATGGTTGGTCCAGTGGTCATGGGGTGTTAAATCTGCGGTACTTCCTCAACCCCCCACCTCCCTGCTCGGTCTCATCGGGTGGGGCCTGCGATTCGCCGCTTTAGGTTCTGGAGCACTCCGCAGCTCACCTAGCTCCGTTCCCCGATCTTCAGATTTCAGGCACTGGAGCACATTCAACGCTGCTTGCCCTGATGTGACTCTGTAGTCCTCCCCTCAATGTTCAAAGTACATCCAAAATGGGAACGCCCGCCTGTACTTGATGATTTGCTCCAGCAGCCATGCCGTCAACTGTCTGCAGTCACGTCTTTTCAATAATGTTATTGCTGACAGGTCCTGGTAGATTCTTAGGCATGACCCCTCAAATTCGATTACCTTTCTCTCCCTGGTTGTTTGCATAATCTCAGCCTTTTGATTGTAATGATGGCATTTTGCTAAGACTGATCGTGGCCCATTCAGGGGGGGCTCCACCTCTATGGATCGTGTGAAATTTTTTGTTTGTTTTTTAAACATTTTTATTATGTTTATTCAAACAAACAATACAAACCAAACTTGCAGTGCATGTAATAACATTTCAATTATGCATCACTGCATTATGTCCACCGCTTTCCCTGTCCCACCCCCCCCTTTCGAGCCTACTTTCTCTCATATTCTGTTTCTGCATCCTGCGGTAGGGATTCCTCTTCTGCTAGTTCCATTGGGTCTCGCATTAGCCCAAATAACTCTATTAGGGATTTCCAGGCCATCAGCGTCTCCGTTTCTTCCTCCCCCCCACCCCCGGCACTGCTCGTTTCTTGCCACACCATGGTTTCTGCCTCAGCCCAGTTCTTTAAATCTTTCCACCATATTTCTAGTCGTGGTCTGTGGCATGTCTTCCACCCCATAGCAATTCTCCTCTTTGCAAGTGCATACGCCAGGTCTTTTCGTTTGCTCACGTGCTTAAACTTACATGGTCTAGGAAACCCACCTATCAAGCAGGCCCACACTGTATCTACCTCGATCTTGGTACCCCTTTCTGCTAGTCTGTGTGCCACTTCACCCCAGAAACGCTCAATGATCGGGCATGACCAAAACATATGCACCATTCCAGCATTTTCTTCATCACATTTGGGGCATGCTTGCCGTCTTGCATTTTTGAATCTAGCTATCCTCTGAGGTGTCATATACGCCCAGTGTGTAATATATAGTTGCATCTGCTGCAGCCTTGCATTCCTTGACACCTTTTTGTGATACCCTTGGGCCCTTTCCCACATCTCATCACCCATCGGGACTCCCACTTCCGCCTCCCAATCTTGTCTTGGTTGCACTACCTCTTTTCCCACTTTGGTCATCATCAACTCATATATTCTAGATATCTCATGTCCCCCTTCTGCTATATCATATATCGTATCTATGGTAGCGTCCGGCTCCTCCCCTAGTACAACTTCGGACCATGTCATCCTGATTCTTCGCACCACTCGTATGATACGTAATATACTGGCCTGTGTGTAACCCGTTTTCCTCCCCCAACACATCGAAGTCTATTATCGTCCCCTCTTGCCATATATCACCCATTGTTGCTATCCCCACCGGTTCTAATCATCATCCTTAGTTGCCTTTCTTCACCAGCTAGCGCCACTAGCGGTACCTGTGGGGAACACGGGAGTGTGTTCTCATCATCTGGCATGCCCTGCGCTACATCTTCCACCCAAGTGTCATCATCTTTGGGCGCCCTACCATTTCTGCCTTGGGCAGCCACATAATTTCCTTTAAGTAGAACGGAGCACAGGCCTGTCGAAACAACCTGGATTCAGAGGTCACCTCTTCTGAGAGCCACTTAGCTACATATTGCAGCTGGCTTGCTATATAATAAACTTCGTAGTTAGGCAGTTTTATACCCCCTTTCTCATATGGATTTGTAGCTTCCAGAGGGCTACTCTATTTCGTGTTCCATGCCAAAGGAAATCCCTGCACATACCATCTAATCTAATGAAAAATGTCTTCGCTATCAAGTATGGTATGTTCCCAAAGTAGTGCAAGAGCCTAGGTAGGGCCACCATCTTCAACATTGCCCCACGCCCCATCATTGCTAAAGGCAGCTTCTCTCAGAACTTCATGCAATTTTCAATTTTCTTCATAGCTACTTCTGTATTGTACTGATGCTCCTCTTCCACCGTATGGTACATATCTATCCCAAGATATCGGAATGTGCTAACCTCCCATGGTATCTGTAACACTGGTAGCTGTTTCAACGGGATCCCTCTAAATCTACCCAGTGGGAACATGCTAGATTTCTGGGGGTTCACAGCTATACCAGACAGCCCTGCATATCTCCATCACCTCCAGGATGTATTAGAGGTTTTCTTCCGGGTGCCGCAAATACAACAACATATCATCCGCATACAGGGAAATTAAGTGCTGTTCCCCTCCCACGGCAATGCCTATTATATCATATACTGCTGCCTCGGGTATATCGCTAGGGGTTCCAGGGCCAGTATATAAAGCATAGGAGACCATGGACATCCCTGTCTAGTACCCCTACGGAGTTGCCACCTTTCTGATATCACTGCCCCCGTCTTAACTCTAGCCAGCAGTTCACTATATAACATTTTTGCCCACTGTAGGTATCCAGGCCCTATTCCATAGCCAGCCAAGGCCGCCATCAGCCACGGCCATTTGACTGAGTCAAAGGCCTTTATTGCGTTCAATGATGCAATTGCCAATTCACCTTCGTTCTCGTTTCCATGCTCAATGACACGATGGAGTCGCCTAAGATTATTGGATATGTTCCTATTCGGAACATACCCTGCCTGGTCGGAATGTATTCATTTTCCAATAACCCTCCACAGTCTATTTGCCAAAACGGCCGTCAGTATTTTACTGTCCTGATTTAACATCGATAGGGGTCCATACGAACCACAGCTATGTCCAGGCTTATTGTGATTGGGAAGCGGTATTATAATCGCTTCTCTGAGGGACTCCAGCAGTTTACCTATCTCATTTGCCTCGTTCAACATCTCTAAAAGCGATGGGAGCACCTCTCCCTTAAATATCTTGTAGAATTTGCTCGGGAGTCCATCAGCCTCCGGAGTCTTGCTGGTGGGCAACTGCCGCACCACCTCTTCTAACTCTTCTAAAGTAATCGGTGCGTCCAACTCCTTTCGCTCCTCCGCGGTGATCTGCGGCAGTCGTATGTCCTCCAATGTTTCTACTATCTTCATGCGATTACTCTCCTCATCATCTCCATATAGTATCCTGTAATACTCAGCAAACTCCTGGTTAACCCCCTTCTTGGGTATCAACCATGTTCCCATCCTCCCTTGTTGTTCTAATCGTGGGCCTGGGGGTCTCACTCTTGTATAGCCATGCCAAGATCCTTCCTGGTTTATCCCCTCCTGCATGCTGTTTCTCTATGTATTTTTTATAGTTAAGGTTACAGTCTCTCCCAGTACCCAGCACATTTCTGTTGCAGCCTGAGTATTAGTTCAGTGTCTTCTTCTCCCCTCAGCGCCCCCTCTCTAGTTCTTCCTCCGTTTCCTGTAGCTCAGCCAGGATCCCTCCTTGCAGCCCTTTGGACTTTGCTATGGCTACCCCTCTCATCAGAACTTTAAAGGCCTCCCAAAGTGTGCCCGCCGAGTCCACACTGCCAGTATTGATCCCAAAGTAGTTAATAATCTCCTCCCTCATATCTTCCCTAAAAAAGGGATCTTTCAGCACCTCTGCTCTGAGGCGCCATGTCGGGATCCTCGCTCTCGTGGGTCGATATTGCCATCCTAGGATTAATGGCGAGTGGTCTGAGAGGACCCTCGCTTTATATTCTGTCTGCATGATCTCTGTCAATATCTCTTGCGTGGCAAAAATATAGTCCAGCCTAGTATGTAGTTGCTGTGGAGCAGAATATTGCCTCTCTTGGGGGTGTTGTGACCTCCATACATCCCCGAACCCAAAATCATCCAGCAGTGTCTGCAATGCTTTGGCTGCTGGGGCGGGTCTGTCCATTTTCCCATCTGATCTGCCTACCTTAGGATTTAGTACACAATTAAAGTCTCCCCCCCCCCCGCCCCCAAAATCACTGCTCTCCCCGCGCACGTGCTGAGGTTGTTACACAGGGTTCTAAAATATGCCGCCGTGTTTTGATTCGGAGCATACGTATTTATAATGCATATCTCCCTGTTTTCCACCAATCGCCTCATTATGACCATCCTCCCGTCCGTTTCCACGATCGTCTGTAACAACTGAAACGGGACATGTGGCGCCACCCAGAGCCCACCACAGTTCCCTTCCGTTTCTTCCCGATCATCTCCATCTTATCCCACGTCAGGTGAGTCTCCTGCAGCAGGGCTATGTCCATCTTCTCTCTGCGTAGGTATAGCATAACCTTGTTCCTCTTTAAATAGCTATTGAGCCCTCTAACATTCCAAGTAATTATTTAAGATCCCCATGGCCTGTTAGAGTCCCACCCCTACCCCCACCAGTGCAGCCCAAATCCAAGTGCATTTCCCTTCTATAAAGGCTTGTTTCCCAACTTGAACTCCCCTTAACTAAAAACACATAAAACACCCCAACCTCCTTCCCTCCCACCTCCCTTTCCTGCCCCAACAATACCCTCCCCAACTGTTGCCCAGCTCCATCCCTGGATCTCAGGCACCCCCGCATCTTGCCTTTTCTGGCAATAGCCTGTACTCGCAGCTCAGCAGGGTAAAGTCGCCCTAGTGGCTGTCTTACTACTACTTCCTGGGGGGGTAGGGTGCCTTCATCCTGCTGCTCCTGTTTGCTTCAAATTCACCACGCTTAATGCTACCCAGTTTACTTCTGTGCTTTATACTCTATAATCCAGTCCAACAAGTTCGAGTCCCAGAGTATCATAATGCAATTTCAACGTTATCCGTCTGTGCCGTTCCCCTGTTATCTGTGCCACAGTCTCTTCTGGGACTCACCCCCCCCCCCCCACCCATTTATCATTTTGTTATGCATGAAATATCCCCATCACTTATCGTGCTCCTCGTGGTTCTGCTCCTCCTCTCGCTCTGGACAGTCCTGCTGGTCCAGCCATGCTGCTGCTTCCTCTGGGGTATAAAAAAAAACCTCTACTTTTATGCAGGACTTTGAGCTTCTCAGGATACAAAAGCATGTATTTAATTCCAGCCATGCGCAATCTCCTCTTGACCGCCACATAGCTGGAACGCTGTCTCTGCACTAGCATGGTGTAATCAGGATACGCCGTGACGGTCGCAGATGCTCTTTCTATCGTTCCACCTTTACGAAAGTATTCCAAGATCTTTTCTATCTTTATAGTTCAGGATCTTTGCAATTATTGCCCGAGGGGGGGCCCCGGGCCACGGTTTCCTCATCAATGCCCTGTTTGCTCGCTCAACTGTAAAGCCTTGTGAGAGTTTGTCGGCCCCTATCTCTTGCAGGATCATATTCTCTTCATAGTCTGTGGGGTCCTGGCCTTCTTCCCCCTTCGGCAAGCCGACCACGCGAATGTTGTTTTGTCTCGCCCTTCCTTCAGCTTCTTCTGCACGGTTCTCGAGGTTAGCTACCTGCTGCTTTAGTATATGGACCTACTTTGTATTGCTTGCGCTGGTTTCTGTGTTGGTTTTCACGGCACTCTCCAGACCACTCGTTCTTTCTGCCAGCGCTCTGACATCTTGTCGCAGCAGGGCAACCTCTATTCCTACTGCATCTATTTTGGTCTCCAAGGTAGTTCGTAGGTCCAACATTGCTGTACCCCACGAGGGCTTCAACTCTGTTATAACTGCTAGGATAAGGTGGTTTTCTTTTGTCGGGGTACCTTCCACGGATGCAGCTGCTACACTTTGTGCCGGTGCGGTAGGGGTCTGTTGCGTCTTGGCAAAGATGTCCATCGTGGGTTGTTTACTCTTGGCCTTAGCTCCTCTTATCGACATCATGCGATCCTGCCTATGTGTCTAGTTTGAGCTCTTTCGTAACGTGCCAATATTGCTTCCCCTTTCTTCTGTGACGCCACAGGGACAGTTGGAGCCTGGAAGCGTTATCCTCGGAGGACTGCAGTATGTATTAATATGCGTTGAGTTGTATTTCGAATGGGTTGTGTCCTGCCACGTCCTTGACCGTCGTTACTTCTTCCTATAGACTTCAAACTCTTGGCAGAGCCATTCATGGTCTGCTCGTTCTGTACTCTGTGCGCCCGTGTCAGTGTTCACACAGATCCTGCAGGTACCATCATTGTTCTGGCTCGACCCTGCATACAATGTTTCCACCACCGTGGCAATCAATGGCCTGCATATTTGTTCCCTAGGGCCATTAGATGTACCTCCTTCTCCCCCACCATTACGCCTCAGGCTCATATAATACGTGGTGCCATGTGCCCATTTTCTCTATGGGGTGGCATTACTAGATTAGTTATCTGGGCATATGTCCCCAGCAGAGTGGAAAAGTCCTTCTTCCCTCACTGTGGTAAATAACTGGCATCCGGCGTCCACATCCTTTAGGCACTAATATGGCATTTTGTTTGTGCAGGGTACTTTTTCCTTTCAAAGCAATGGCAAGGAGACGTTATGCTCAGTGTCTCATCTCAGCTTCACCATACGATTATGAGCAGAAATGTATCATGCAAGCCGCGCTGGCTCCCTCTCGAACAGCGCGGCTCGTTCACTGTTTGTTTAAGGCAGCAATGTAAAGCAATGTGTCGTTTCCATCGGCTCTGCACATGCTACTGTATATGCGGCTGCTCGGAACGTTCCGTTCGTGGCTGGGGCTCCAACGCTATTGTAGCCAACGTCCACTGAACGTGGCTACTGTATCTGCTGCACAGTTCGCTCGACTGCTCCGAGTCCCGTAATTGGCCTCGATCTAACAGGGCGCTGCATTCTATGAGCCAATGTTGCTCATAATGTTAGGAGCGAGCGGATACAAAGACAAAGCGCCGCACGAGTGTTGAATGCCGGTCCTCTTCATTAATCTCCACGACACGGCTCAATTACCTCTGCAGTCGCGGCTGCGGCCCCTTTGTTGTCCACCATCTTGTGTCTTCGTATATATGCAGCCACATTCGTAAAAGTTCCTTTTCTTCGTAATACTTCACTCGATTCACTTGCTTCTTTCAGTTACTACGGGGCACCTTTTCCGACGCCTTTGCTTTCATTCTTGAGGTACGCAGGTCATTTTTCAGCATCATATTTCGGATCAATGTCAGATCCTCAGGAGCTGCTCAGCAAGGCACGTCCTACACCATGGCTAGTTAGCCACGCCCCCCTGTGAAATTCTTTCTCAGGAAGTGGTGGCTTGTCGAAGAGGGAGCTTTTTTTTTTTTTTTTTTTAACTTCTTTTTATTGGTTTTACAACATAAAAGGAATGGGAGAGAACAAACAAAACAGAAACAAAAGTCCCCTTCCCATTTTCCTTTCCCCCTTCCTCCCCCCCCTCCCTCTCCCCAAAGGCTGCCGCAGTATGTTCGTGGTCCGTTGCCGCCTCGGGGCCGGCGCCGGCCGTTGTCAAGTTCGTAGTGGAGGGGCCAGTCTCCTGGTGGCCTCCCTCCTTTCCCTGGGAATTTCCCTTGGTCTTGTCTTTGCATGTGTTTGCTGGTCTTTCCCAGTTAGAGTTGCACTGTTCAGAGTCCGCGCTGGTCACGACCTCGTCTCTCTCCTCCCGTTAGTTCCCTTCTTCTGGATTATGTAGTGCCTCCCAACGTGGGCGGTTCAATTTCATCGTTTCCTGAGTCACCTGGATCGGTAATGTCAGTCGTATCGTCCTCGCCTCCGCTGCCAAACAGGTCTTGCACCAGGGAGTTCCATGCTTGTAGTCTGGCTCCACTGTCGCTCTCTCCCCCTTGTGTAGCTCTCGCCCAGACTGCCGTCTCTGCTATTGCCCATTTTTGTAGGTCGGCCCACCATCCTTCCTTCGAGGGGCCTTCGCTCTTGTTCCATGCCATCGCTATGCGGCGTTTCGCTAGTATTGTCATTAAATCCTTCATTTTTGCCACGTGTGTCATCTGCCGGTGTCCCCTTGGGAACAGGCCCAATAGGTATGTTGCTGGCGTTCTTGCTGGCATCTGTATGTCTGCTGTCAACGCCTTTTCTCTCACCGTGTTCCAGAAGTCTGCCATTTGCGGGCACGACCAGAACATGTGCACCATGTCGGCCTGTTCGTCTCCGCACCGCGGGCAGCTCCGGGGTTGTCCTTCTCCCATCTTTGACATTCTCTTGGGGGTTAGATATGCTCTATGTACTATGTATATCTGCAGTTGTCTGAACCTGGCGTTTCTGGACACCTTTTTTGTGTACATGAGGACTTTGTTCCACTCTTCGTCTTCGAAGGGTTGTTGCAGTTCCTCTTCCCACTTCATCCGTGCTGTTAGTGTTTTTTTGTTGGTGTGTCCCAGTATTTGCTCATAGAGTCTGGACACCGTATGACCTCCTTCGGATATATCGTACCATGCCTCTAGTTCCCCTTCTGGCATAGTGCTCCACCTCTTCTTTATTGTCTGAACTAGGCTATTGTGCAGGATGAATTGGCCCCTGTGTACATCCTGTTCGTCCATCAGGGTCTGGAATTCAACCCATTGTCCGTCACGCCACAGGTCCCCAATTTGGGCCACACCTTTGTCTTCCCATTGTGCCCTGTACGTGGTCAGGCTGGCCACTCGGGTGTCCACCAGCCCCGCCAGTGGGATATGTCTTGAGCAGGGGTCTCGTATGCCCTGTGTCTTCCAGGCTCTTTTCCATAGTGTTCGGCCTAGTTGGGCTATTTTGGGTAGGTCTTTGGCTTGGGCGGCATTGACCCATAATAATTCTCTCAGGTGATACTTCCGGAGTGCTGGCCCAATAATTATTGCATCTATTGAGGTCTCCTCGCCCAGCCATCGCACCACGAATTGGAGTTGTGCTGCCAAATAGTAATATTCAAAATCTGGGAGTTTGATGCCCCCCCACTCATAGCTTCTCTGTAGTGTGCTTAGTGCCACCCTGTTTCGTCCCCCTCCCCATAGGAAGGTTCTCGCCATAGTGTGTAGGCGCTTAAAGAAGGGCCTTGGTATGTTGTATGGGATGTTCGTGAAGTAATATAAGAGTCGGGGTAGGACTGTCATTTTTAGTAGTGCCGCCCGGCCTATCATGCCCAACGGTAGCGTCTGCCAGAATTTCATAGCCCTTTCAATTTTGTCTAAAGCTATTTGTGTGTTACCTGCGTGTGTTTCCCTGGTGTCGTGATAGATCTCCACTCCTAGGTATTTGAAGGTGTTCGGGGCCCACGTGATGCCCAGAGGGGGTAATTGATCTGACGGCACTGCGCGTAGGCCTGCCAGGGGAAACAGCACGGATTTTTCTCTGTTGACCACTATTCCGGATAACCTACCAAACGCGCGCAGCGCCTCTAGTAAGTCCTGCAGGTGGGTGCGTGGGTTCTGTATGTAAAGGAGTATATCGTCTGCGTATATGGATATCTGGTGTGTTTCCCCGTCTATCTCTATGCCCGTGTCTTTGTAATCTGTTCTTAGGAATACTGCGAACGGCTCCAGGGCCAGGATATATAACATTGGGGACAGGGGGCATCCCTGCTTTGTGCCTCGCTCTATGCCCCATTCCCTAGAAACTTGTCTACCCGTCTTGACTCTCGCTCTCGGGTCTTTGTATAGTAGTTCTATCCATCTTGTAAACCCTTGTCCAATCCCATAGTGGGTGAGCGTTCCCAGGAGCCAGTCCCATCCCACCGAATCGAATGCTTTGATTGCATCCAGTGAGGCTACAGCACACTCCCCTCCCTCCTGGTTTGTCCTTTCTATAACATAGTGGAGTCTGCGCAGGTTCCAGGACGTGTTCCGTTCTGGCACGTACCCTGTCTGGTCCGTGTGGATCAGGGTGGGTAGCACTCTTTTCAGGCGGTTGGCTAGTGCCGCCGTCAGGATCTTGGAGTCCTGGTTTATCAGGGAAATCGGTCTATAGGAACCGCATTCGAGGGGGGGCTTGTCCGGTTTAAGGATCGGGATTATTATAGATTCTGACATACTACTCGGGAGTCTTCCTTTCTCGTATGCTTCTTCTAGTGTTTCTAGCAGTCTCGGGGCTATGTCATTTTTATATTGTTTGTAAAATTCCCCCGGGAGCCCATCTGGCCCCGGAGATTTCCCCGTCGGGAGCTGGGCGATTACCTCCGTTAGTTCCTCTACAGTGAGAGGGGCGTCTAATATTTGGGCCTGTTCCTCCGTCAATTGTGGGAGTCTAATTTCCGCGAGGGCTTCCTTCAGATCCCCCTCTTCTGCCTCCTGGACCCTGGAGTATAAGTCCTCGTAAAACTGCGAGAACACCTCGTTTATTCCCTCTTGGGACCTTATCACCTCTCCTTTGCTGTTCTGAATTTCATTAATTGGCTCCCGCTTAGTCTCCTGCTTGGTTAGCCAGGCCAGGAGTCTGCTAGGCTTGTCCCCCTCAGCATGTAATTTCTGTATATATTTCCCGTAGTCTAGTCGTCCCAATCTTTCCCAGGTCTCCACGCACTGTTGTCGCAGGGTGGTGAGGTTCTCTTGTTCCGCCCCCTTCTCCCCCGCTTGTCTCTCAGCCTTCTCGATTTTCCTTTCTAACTCGTCTAGTTGTGCTAGGGTTTCTCGTCTGAGACCTCCCATTTTTCCCATCGCCTCCCCTCTGACTACCACCTTGAAGGCCTCCCAGACCGTTCCTGTGCTTTCCACACTACCCTCATTATGTTCAAAATAGTCTTCTATTACACTTTGGATGTGTTCCTGGAAGCCCGCGTCCAATAATGCCTCTGCCCTCAACCTCCATGTTGGTATAGGGGCTCTCCTGTGTGTGTGCGCCCATGTGATCGTCTGGGGGGCGTGGTCAGATAGGGTTCGCGCATGTATGTATGCCTCAGTGAATTCCCCCAGTGTCTCCTTGCCCGTAAACAGGTAGTCTATCCGTGTGAATGTCTTGTGTGGGGCACTATAATGCGTATATCCTCTCTCTTCCCCATGTACCTTCCTCCAGACGTCCTCGAGTCCGAGCTGGTCTAGTATCTGTTGTAGTGCTCTCGCTGGCGGCGCCGCTCTCTTGTGCTTATTATCCGACCTGTCCAGCCGGGGGTCCAGTGTGCAATTATGGTCGCCTGCCCAGATCATCGTTGCATTCCTGTACGGGGCCAGCCGGGGCGGGAGCGTTCTGAAGAAGGCCGTAGCGTCGTGGTTAGGGGCATAGGTGTTCACGAGGCATATCTCCCGATTTTCTAACATTCCATGGACTACCAGGATTCTCCCTTCCATGTCTTTCTCTTGGTTGATGAGCTGGAATGGGACGCCCGGGGCGACCCAGGTTATGACTCCTCTGGCGTAGTTGGAGTATGTTGCACTATACATCTGGCCTCCCCATTTTTTCTTTATTTTGGCCTGTTTTTCCGCCGTCAGGTGCGTCTCTTGCAACAGTGCAATGTGGGTCCTTGTTTTGTTTAACCAGGTATAAATCCTTAGCCTCTTGACGTATGCGTTCATCCCCCTGACATTCCACGTGACAATTCTTAAGACATCTCGGTCCTTGTGGGGACTAGCGCTTGCGGCCTGTTCTTTCCCATGGGCTCGCTCGGTGTCTTATCCTCTCGGTGTGTTCCTGCCGGGGATCTGTGTCCCTTCTTCTGGCTGTTGAGTTTTGAATCGTCCGTTCGTTTCCTCTCTCGGGTCGGTTCTCTCTCTGTTGGCCGCTCTTTGTTGTGGGCGGTCTTGCCTCGTGCTTCCCACCAGCTTTTTGTTTGTGGGTACTGTCCCCTGAATTTGTTTTCCTTGCCGATTCTTTGTGTGACAACTGTTATTTCCTCTTCCACTCTCCTCCTCTCTTTGCGGGCTTTGCCTTAACTTCCCAACTGTTTTAACTGTTAACCCAAATAACGTCAACAAACGCCCAGCCTCCCCTCCTCTGCTCGGGCTCCACCGCTTTCCAGGTGCCGCTTTTTCCTCCTCGGCCTTGCCTGTCGCGGCGTAGTGTCTTGAAACTGACACTATAAACATTGTTTTTACTGGGGCTTCTCTGTGGGTCTTGGCGGTTCCCCCTCCCCGAGTCTTGTGCTCCCTTTGTAAGTCTCTTTACTGTTGGCTTTTCAACTTGGTGGCTGTCGGTTGCTCCTTTTCGTTACTTCCCGGTAGGGCATCTTTACCGTCTTGTTCTTGCTCCAGTAGCGTTGGGTATACTTGTCGTGCCCGGTTCTAGTCTCTATTTTGCTGGGGGTTGTTTCTGTTTCGCTCGTTCCTCTCTGCCGACTGTGGAATCCCGCGCTGGTCCATCCACTCCTGGGCGTCGGTCGTTGTCTCGAATATCTGTGTTTTTCCGTCATGCAGTATTTTTAGTTTGGCTGGATACAGCAGCATGAATTTCACCCCTGCCGCTCGAAGGCGCTCTTTGGTCTGCCAGAACTGGGCTCTCTGCTTTTGCACAAGTACCGTATAGTCTGGATATATCGTTATCCTGGCCCCGTTCCTTGTGATGTTCCCTCCTTCTCTCGAGAAAGTCAGGATTTTTTCCCTATCCTTAAAGTTCATAATTTTTGCGATCATTGGTCTTGGTGGTGCTCCTGGGCGCGGTCTTCTAGTCAGCGCCCGGTGTGCCCTTTCTACCACGAAGCCTTGGGATAGGGTCTCTGCTCCCACTTCTTGGATCAGGAGGTTCTCTATGTAGTTCGTGGGGTCCCTTCCTTCCTCCCCCTCTGGCAGCCCCACTATTCGTACGTTGTTGCGCCGGGCCCTGCCTTCTGCGTCTTCAGCTCTGCGTTCTAGTATATTAATTCTTTCCAGTGCTTCCGACATTTGTGTTCGCGAGGCGGACACTTCCACTGAGTTACTCTGTGCTTGTTGTTCCACTGTTGTCATCCTTTCCGCCAGGTTTCTCGTATCTTGTCTAAGAAGTCCCACATCTACCATCACTGCGTCTAACTTGCCTTCTATCGACGTCTTTAACGCCTCTATGGCTTCCAGTATGCTGCTTTCCACTTGCCTGATCTCTCCTTGCGTGGCGTATGACTCCGGCGTGTCTTTCTCCTCAGCCCCTGGCTGCTGGTCGTCGTTCTTCCGGGTGAATGTCTCCATGACTGTTTGTCTCCCTCTGCCGCTTTTAGGCTTGTCTGGCATGTTAGTACCCACTGCTCTTGGCCTGTAGTTGGGCCCTATTCAGTCTGGTTTCGTTTGTGCTTCAGTGGGTCCTTGCTCAATTCCCACACTCGCTTCCACTCTTCCTGCGTGTGTTACCTTTTTTTTAAGCGATTTCTCTCTGTGTCTTTACCCTCTTTGTTCGTTTGCCGTGTCTCTCTCCGGTGTTCTCTTCCCGAAGAGGGAGCTTATGAGAGTTTTAAGCTGCCGTTCCAACGACGGTGCAATCTCTCCCGGCGCCTATTTTAAGCCCATGATTCAAATGTTGGAGCACCTCTCTCTGTTCTTGGTCGTCAACCTTTGCTGCAAGGTCTGCTTCCCTCTTCTCAAGGTCTAGGAAACGGCCCCCCATTTTCATCTTGGTCAGCAATGTGGAATTGTTCTCCAAAGACTCCAGTTTATCTGTCTATCCTCGACTGGTTGACTGTTTTTGTTGCTGAAATGCTGCTTTTCATAGACTGAATTTCTTCACGCAGGAGGCGTATATCTGCTTTAGTCAAAGCTTCAGGGTCTTCACCCGGTATGCTTGGTGCACTCACCTGGGGCTGGGGGTCTCCATTTAGGTGTCAGCATGGCAGAAGAATTGTAGGGCTATCCACTGTCCTCTCCCCCTCGCTCTTTCAAGGGCTGTCTCACATGCGTCTGTCTGCTCAGGTAGCTCAATCCAGTTGTATCCCCCCGGCTATTATCGCTCGCTGCTAATCTCTCCCGTGGTGGCCTGTTTGGGAAATGTGCATGTCCTGGGCCCTCTGATCTTCCGGATTGGTACCTGGCGCCTGGAATGCTCAGAGGCCTAATATGTGGTGAGCAGTGTGTCTGCTACCTCTGTGACGGTGCATGCATGGTCTGTATAACCACTGGGGCTTTGTGGAAGCAGAAGCCAAGATGAATGGTCTTGATTCCATGAGTGGGCTCATTCCATTGTGAAGCTCGCCTCTGACTCCATGGCCTGCATCTCATTTGCCTCCGGCATCAGAACTTTGTGGCAGTGTTCACACTTTAAGGGCACATTTTGCTGTGTTTTGATGCCTACTGTATACCTCTTTCAATTGCTAATTATGTCCATTCTAGGGCGTTTTCTGGGTGTTTGCACCCTATCTTGTAGCTCAAGGTTATGGGCCTGCTGCGCAGGCCTCTGCAGTTGTGCGTGCCTGCCAACCTCAGCTTGCTGGATCAAAACCCAGGGCTCTTCCAGTGGTGTGAGCTGCACTGTCACGCAGGAGTGGTCCCTGGTGGTCTAGTGTGGCTTGGCTTGCTTGCGGCCGCCATTAACGCTGCTTTCTCTTATGCTGTTTGTGGGCGCATGCCACCCTCCTCGCGGCTCCCGTCACCTTCATTCTCTTGCCGCGACAAGCAATTTTTGAACGTTGTCACCCACTTTATGGCACCCCCATGTGTAGTCGGTGCCGACTCACTGCAGCCTCTTCCGCAGCATGTCTGGGTCGGGCTGCATCCTCCCAACAAGGCGAGCGGTGCGCCTGTGCCAAGCCCACATCGTCCTGGTCTCCTTGCCAGCACACCGTCTGCCTAGCTCTGGCATGTTGGGGTTAAAGACTCCCGAAGCTGGGCGCCTCCACTGCTAAATCCTTCATCAGTGGCTCCAAGGCTCTTCCGACAACCTCTGCTGCTGCCAAATCATTGGAAAAGGGACATTGACTTTATTGCTTTGCCATTCTGGTGCCTCAGGCAAGGGAGACGAATGATCAGGTGGCCGTTTCACCTGCGTCCCTTAGCGGTCTCCAGGTTCATTTCTTTTAACCAAATCAAGGCCCTTTCCTCTGATGGTTTCGAAGGAGTCGCTTCCCTTAGCATATTAACTTTTCTTTTATCAGTAAGACGTTATATTCAAATCCCCACAAAGAATTATCTTGGGATCAATCATATTAATATAACTAGCATCAATCAAGTCAGTGATACAAACTATACATTCATCAGACCTTACAGCGACCGGGTTCCAATACAGGCTAAAGAGTACACCTGTGTTACGCCCTGGGATTTTAAAGTCCCACCTCATTTTATGCATTTGCACATAAGAATTTGGATTCCTGACTTCCACAACTTCGATACCCAACCCATTCCTGACCACTGTCAGACCCGCAGAAGGTCTGCCCCTAGGGCCCTTGATGGCTGGATTCAGGTACGCACTATAACCATCTACTGTCGGACTATACCACAGCCATGTTTCCTGCATACACAAAATGTCAGACATTTCAAGGTAAGATTTCCCCTTTCCTAAACAAATGTTCAAAATCATGCGTGTTCCAGGATCCTAAGACTAAACTTTATATAATGGGGAAATCTTTTGCCTAAAACCCATCAGTGCTTTCATAGTTGTTTCCATCCTTTGGTGGAATTATCAATGTCTGGCCACATTTTACGAAGAATTCAAATTGTTGCACTCTCAAAAGGGCCTAACCACCCCATTCACGTACAAATCTCCAGCGCTTCACACCCCAACTTCCACCCAGCCAAAGCTTTTTTTTACCCCATAAAGGTATATTGTGTGCAATCATAGCTGTTGCATTTCTGCTAGGTGCAGAATTTGCCCCAAATTTGCTAAACCGCGCAAAGCTGGGACGGAAGTGCTTTAATTTTACTATTATCTGACCATAGAATGTTGATTCATCATTTTCCTGGGTAGATCCAGTGGTGGATCATCCCACCAGGACACACAATATTGCAGCTGGGCTGAATAATAGTCATATTTAAAGTTTGGGACATCTAACCCTCTAGCCTCAATTGGATTGTTTAAAGTAGCTGTCAAAGCTTTGCTCCGAAGTAGCAGAGAATCGAAAATCTTTAAATTATGAGTTGGGTACGAGCTTTGGCATAATTTGAAAAAAAAAGTGTAGAGAGCATAATCATTTTAGCGATTGCTATTTTCACCATTAGGGAGATGCGTAAGTTGGACCAGATGTTTATTGAATCGCTTAATCACATTCTTCCCCCATCATGTATCCAATTTCCATAGGTTCATCTCTCATGTTGGCGGGACAGTGACGTGACATATGCCCCTTCTGC
This sequence comes from Ambystoma mexicanum, assembly GCF_040938575.1. NCBI lineage: Eukaryota > Metazoa > Chordata > Amphibia > Caudata > Ambystomatidae > Ambystoma > Ambystoma mexicanum. The sequence goes on along the minus strand of NC_090928.1, from coordinate 541,626,053 downwards.
CCACAGGAGAAACAAACTAGGGTGGCTATAAGGCTTCACCTTCAGTCTTATTTTCTCTCTGCTCTTTAGGCACAGGCAATTTTTCTTTCCTCCTACTTTTTCAGACTCCTTTTATTTTATAGAGGGCTTCTGGAATTCTCTCTTTAATGGTCGTCCTTTCCCCTGCTTGAGAAGAACTGGGAGGAGAAAAAATATCTGGTCTTTTCAAGTCTCTTCCCCTTTATGCATTATTCTCATCTGCTTGCTTGCATCTGAGAAATTTCGGGTAGTCTCATTGGCGATATCAGGTTTGATTATCTGGAGCATAGCCTTTTGTAAAAAGGGCGGTAGGGAATTGGTAACTTGTTCCAATGCTGAGGTTTCTAAGAGCTTGTGCAATGTCTTCTTGCCAACCCATAGTGATAGAGTATTCTGTAATTTCCTCTAATTATCAATGCCCAGGGAGTTCAGGATCTGATACAAGGTCTGCAACTCGCCTTGTAGGAGGGGAGTCAAATAACAGGTTTTTACATCCTCGCTGTAATACTCCACGAGGGAGAATTGGTCTTTGATGTGCACCAAGGACTCTTTCTAGGCCGGCCTGAAATCTGGTATCTGCCTGGATTTTATGAGTTACGAGGCATTCTAACAAGGCATCTAGGGTGGACATTCTTATCTCTGGGTTGATGGTATCACCTACGACTGGGGCCTTTGATATGATATGGCATTTGTAACGCGCCTATACACAAGTGTTTCAAGGCGCGAAATGAAATTTCGCGCCTTTGAAATTCCAGGAAGCAAAAAGATTTCCTGCTCCAATTCCTTTAGCTCCTCTAGCTTGCCTTTTTGGGAGGGTTCAGTGATCTCAATATTCTCCCCTTTTGAGTAGCACTACAACAGAATTTTAGTAACTTTTGACACAGGTTTGTGAAGGCTAGGTTTTACTCCTTTGGGAAAAGGCTGTTCAAGGGTTTGTTTGACTATATTCAACTTAGCATTAGGGCAGATGTTATAATCCACTAAACAAGTATCATCCAGTAGAAGGCGTCCCTTAATTCTTGTTGGTGTAAGGGAAGAGTTGTTTTAACATGCCTAACTCGCTCCGCCGTCTATACCTCTATTGTTTATTCATCTCCATTGGCTGCCTTAATTTCTTTTATCAAGAATGGAAGTTATAGGAATCTTAAATACCTCTATTTTTATGGATTCTCCAGTTTGTATCAACTGAGCGGGATCCCACCTGTGACACCATGTGTAATGAATCAGGAGTAAGACTCGGACACACAGGGTTGTTCAGCAGTTTGTTCTAAACTTTTATTAAAGCAAAAGAAGGGTTGGAGAAAGGCTTATCCTGCCCTAACACTGAGGGTTTTCCCTGCATCAACAAAACTAAAGGATGTTTAGTGTCAGAATGTCCAAAAAAATAGAGTTCTCCGTCCTGTGTCCAAAATCCTATCCTGACCCTTACAAGCTAAAATTAAGAAAATGTGCAAAGGGACAAGTCTTTCAACTGGCTATCTGTAGTGTTCTTCAATGTTTCAACGTAAAGTTACTAAAAAGGGTGCACAAATCAATAAATTAAAGTTCCACAAGGTTTTACAACTCTCAGAACAACAGGGGAAGGTTTTCCCTGCCTTTGAGTTTTCAGCTTTTCCTCCGCTCTCAGCCACGTTTCTTTTTCCTTGGCAAAAGAAAATGGTTCAATCAAGGGGGTATGGCTTCCTTCCCCTAGACTTGCACACACTCAAGGGTTCTTCCTTATCCCTTGATTCACTTATCTCCTCGTAGTTCAATCACTTTTCCAGTCAAGGGGATATGGTTCCCTTTCCCTAGGTTTTCACTCTTTCAAGGGGCTGTCTTGAATGTCTATGATTGGATACAGTTCCCTAACTCAGTCCTTTTGCCTGGTCTACTCTCCTGCCAGGGCTTACTTTCAATTTTCTCTTTCGGGGGCAGGTCTCCAGATTCGCAGCAGGCTGCCTGGTCTACTCTCCTGCTAGGTCTTATTCTTAGTATTCTTTCTTTTGGTGCGGTTCTACAGGCTTGCAACGGGATGCTTGGTCTACTCTCCTGTCAGATCTTCTTCTTGTATAACAATTTAGTTTGTCCTACTTTGGGTCTGTAACCTCCCCACCCCCTTTGCTTTGTCTATCTCTCGAAGGCACCCAGTGTCTCGGCTCCCCTGTTCAGGTTCGCCCGGTAAGTCTCTCTGCTTTCTCTTGTCCTGCGGTACATGCCGCAAAGCACCCCATGCCCGTTCCCAGGGCTCACCGGTATTGCTTTGCTGCTTCAGCGTCCTCTGCGCTTCTCCCCATCTCCAGTGGGGCAGTCTTTTCTTTGGTTGCCGGCTCCTCTGGTGTTCGGCGTGCCGAGACCCTTATTCACAAGCCTTCCTTGCTGTCGGTCTGCTTGTGGTGAGCTCTATCCCTCTTGATCTCTCAAGAGGGTGCCAATAAAAGTGCTTCTGCTTCCTGCTGCAGCTGCTCTGCTTTTTGTCTCCCAACCCACGTCTGGAAAAGTAGGACTCCATCAGTCTTGCGGTGCTGGGATTTTAAATGTCCCAGCACCAATTCAATGTTTCCAAACCACTAGAGCGTGCTTCCGATTCCAGGACTTTAGCGTTCTGCAATACTCCCCTGCGCCTCCTCGTCTAACAGTTTAAGCACAAGTTGTCAATGGGAGTTCTGCTTTCAGTATGAGGGGCATGAACTGGTTCAACATCACAATAGGCCATCACAGTTTCTGTACTTAGGTATGTTATACCCTGAGTGGAAAGGTGGACACCAAGCTCCTTCCAAAGAGCCCCCCCAACCCCCCATAAGGTTCCTAACTCCCCATATGGTACCCCCTCGGGCAACCACCCCCAGGGTTGGGATCAAGTAGCGACCACCCTTCCCTGGCAACATGGGAAGAGAGTTTCCCGGAGAAGGAGTGATGACATCTCTGGATTCATCACAGTGCCCAGGGTGAAACTCCAGAATTCATTTTCTATTGTATGTTTTTGTTCATTGTCTAAATGAAGGGCTGTCTCCTAGATTATGCTTTCGCAAAAGCGTCTAATGCTGCTATAACTTATTTTTCCAACAGTTGTGCTCTCAATTGAAAGTATAGCAAGACCCAATAGCTCCATTCAGTTGGTGAACATAGCGTTCAGAGGCTGTTCCATATGCTCCTGCATGAAATAAACGGAAAGAGTTGGGCTGTGGTGAAAAAGAAGGCCGTTCTCTTTAGTGGAAGAGCACAGCAGAGATGAAGTGGTCATATGATCTGTGTACACAAAGTATAATAAAAATACTTGCCAAATGGTGAGTGCATGAGCATTTGGAAAAACCTGGTATATGGTGAGAGTACCTGATTATAGGAGGGTAATATCTAGAAAATGGCATGAGTACTTAGGCATGCGATGGCAGCAGCTACCTAATGGTGAGTTCTTGGGCATATAATACATTCTGGAAAATAGTTGCATGCCAGATCCGGATGGATAGTTTGTGCAATGTGCTGGTTTTGGGAATGGGACAATACCATGAGTGAAGTATGATACCCTGGTGGCACCAACTACACCCTTCTTCATTCTGAGGGCGATGGGTCGAGTACCATCAGTGGGTAATAACGCACATTAATACAGAGTTTAGAAGTGGTCCGTCTACATGAAGATCTATACAAATTACCTAATTATATGATGCAAGTACAATGCCAACATACTGAAATGCCAAGTAAATTGTGCTTGTTGCTGTTGTCCGATGGCAAAAGCTGGTAATTTGTGTGATTACTTGGCAATGATGCAAGTCCTAATTGTATGATGACAGTAACTGTAATAGATTTTATGCTGTCATATCCTAGCAAAACCTATGGAATTAAGGTAACTTAAACCTGCAATTGTAACGCTGGGCACATTTGAATGTACATGGATGTGTTATCTCAATACCTACAATAGCAAAAAAAATGAAACCTGTTCACTAGATACGTGTCAAAACCGTTACAATCATTGTTTTCTACCTTTGCGCATACATTACAGTAAATAACACACAGACACCCGCAAAGTGCAGTCCCCTCAGCCACCAACCCCTCAATTTTTCCAACTCTTAGCCCCTTTGCAAAAACCGAGGAAGGCAGCAACAAGCAACAATGTCTATACATGTTGCTCTTTCCCGCCACATCGTCATCCTGTTTTTTGCCTCCCAGTAAAGAGCTTAATTTGGTAGGGTGACTCCATGTCCTGTGCTTTCGCACAACAGATCCATCCATTCTGGTAGATGTAGTATTTTGTTTCAACTGGTTTTAACATGCCAGAAAACAATGAGCTGCTAAATTGGGTCGGAGCTGTCTTAAAACTCCTTTCAGCAGAGTATTAAGCTGCATCATGGGAGGTAGATGTCTATGGGCAGGACAAGCTTTTGTCCCAGCCTCTGTCCATTTAGTGCTCAACAACGTTAAATTCGACGGCACCCTCCTCTCCCGGTAAGGATATTAATAATAGGCTGCCAGCTGTGTGCCTCACCCTCTCCACCCAATTGTGCCCAGAGTCTTTGCCCATTTTTGCCGGCCTAAATAAACGCGGCTGGTGATGGTGATAAGATTCTATTTACAAGCAACTCATACATATTTAATAGGTGTGGGGGTTAAGATCTCAATATAAGGTGAGTAAAGTTCCACGAGAAGCCCATCTAGCCCACTGTATGTCCTGGATTGTAAGTGGCTCTTCAAGTGGTTCACGTTCCTTGTGAGTCAATGTTAGGGGTGTAATGCTATCAAGTTCAACTTGTCCCATATCTGTCCTTGCTGCATATAAGGTAAGAGTACATTTCTCTAAATGGGTTGTGATCTTGAATGGATCATATGTATTAGATTCGTCCATGGTTTCTATTCACTTTATTGGCTTTTTAACTCCTGCCTTTGTGGTCAACAAAGCTAGTGCCTTACCAAATTTATCCCTGATTTCATGTATAAATCAGGAGTGTTCACTGAACTTAAATTTGTTATTTATTTATTGTATGCAAGACAGTATACACATTTACACTGAGTAGACGTTAAAAAACAAATCACCTATAAAATATAGTTTAATTTGAAACTTTCTGTAAAAATGTCATAATTGCTAAATCCATATTACAGTCCTGTCTATTTAAAATCCTTAACCAAAACAAATCAGTACACAAAAAGTATTCAGCTGAGACAAACTTAGCAAACAATTCCAAACTAAGTGCATGTAAAACATGGCAATCAATTATCAAATGATTTAGCTTTTCTACTGTCGGACCACAGTATCTACAGGTCCTCTGAGCCCATGGCTGATTTTCTCTTGCACCCAAGACTTCTCTGGTTGGCTATAAATTCGGTTTGAAGCTTAGCAAAGTATCTCTGGACATTTTGGATATTGTTTTTGCAAATGGAATGGAATAACATTGAAAGCTTTAATTTCATATTGATTAGGATAATTCATGGCTAAATTTGCTTAATCTGTCACGCCTAAGGTTCAATGCAGTTTTATTTTCGTTTAGCTGTTTTTAAACTGTACGATTCTAGTTATGGAGTCTCTCCAGAATCTTGATTTGCGTGTCTAATTGTGCAATTTCCTTGTGTAAGTTGTGCCTAATTCACCGTGATGTACACATTAAGAATCCTTGTATTGCCACATTGAATGATTCCCAAAGTGTAGGCAACATGATTCCATAGAGCCAGTCCTAGTTGTTGTTTTCTTTTTTTTAAGTGATTAACTTCTGCAATATGTGAGTGTAAGCAGTGTCTGCTTAGGAGGAGGATCCAAGTTGATCCAAAATGTTCTGACATATTGCTGAAGGATACTGAATTGGTAATGTGGAGTGCATCAGTGTTCAACAAGTAAACATTTGCACCATCCAGTTTGCCCCTCAGTCCGATTAAATCTGTTTGAATCCTCAGAGTATTGTGCTTCCAGTACAAATTAAGTTCCAGGTTCCCACTCCCCAATTACTAGCGAAAAATTTTGAAAATTATATTGGACCTCTCATTTTCGTTTGTAGTTTAATATGCTCAGTGCCTATTAAATGCATTTCCTGCAGCATTGCGATTGTAGTCTTGTGCCCTCTGTCTCTTGGTTACGTCATTGATTCCTTTGAGGTTCCATGTCATCAATAGTGTTACCAGCCACAGCTGATCCAATATGCATTAATATGAGAGATTCCTCATAAATGTACAGTTTTAAAACAATTGTGTGCAACTGGAGGAAATGACAGGGTAAATTAGTGAGAAACCAACTCCCTTTCCCACCTATGCTTCTAATCCTCAACTCTACGAGCATCAACGGTGTGCCAGGTAAAAATAGGGCAAGTGGGCACACCATCCCCCAAACAAGAACTCATTAACCAAATGTGTGTATGCAGCAATTGGGAAGGTGGAAGCCTTTGAACGGGAACAGCAACCACTCTTTACTTAATAACTAGTGAGGGAGGGCTACGATACAGCTGAAACTGACCTCGCATAGGGCAGCCAGCTACGGCACTAATCAAAAAACGGATACAACAGGAACCAGGGGCTTACAAGCATTTTGATGTTCTTCAGCTAACCCCAGGAGGCACACGTTGTTGCTCCGAGAGCCATCTTCAAGGTCTGTGACTTTTTTTTCACTGATATCTCTAGCGTGGAGGTAGCTACTTTATCTTCCACTGTAGAAACAGACTGCTCTTTTTCATTTGTTCATTCCCTCAGATTCTCCATGTCTTGACGAATGTGTTATGGTGCTAAGAAATAGCACATCTATTTAACTGGACATTTTTGTTTACTTCTATTATAAGATTTCTGAGATCGCTGTTGGAGGGATTATCAGTGCTGCTAGAAGTGGAGTTTGAGGTTGCAGGCGCTATATTAGTATCTGTGTTCATGGTTGAAGCTGGCAGTGAGTTTTTGGCAGCAAAGCTTTTTTGGATGATATACGTGGTGTGCTTAATGCAGAGTGTATGCGGCTATTCCGTCTTGACATTTGATGTGCGTTGGGGAAGTCGAGATTTTCAAAAAAGATGCATACTTCTCAGATGTTCCCCATGCATTAGTTGAACAAGCATGAATAGAGCTACATAGAATCAATCTGAAAAACATTCCAAGATGGGCCCCATGCTAGTACACCAGTCCCATTTCAATCAAAATCCTGGACGAGTTTAACAGAAAATTACTATTGTGGATGAAAATTCCTAGCAACAGGTATATGCAAACTGGGCAGTCTGCTAACATTACCTTTGTGTCCGCGCCACCTCCTCATGGGAAATCACAGGTCCGAGGGGTGCAGGAGAGTCCATAGCCTTCCCGCAGCCCTGCAACTAGGCCCAGACCGCACTGGAGCGTGATCCAAAGGGAAGCGCAGAGAATCAGGCACAAACTCCCATAATCGGGACTGGCAGACAGCATGCACCCTCCGCTGCACAGCAAACATTTATCAAATCGAGACAAAGTCTGAAAGTGCTGGCAGGTTATCTTTTCAGGATCCATAGTGACAGAGCGACAGTGCTGTGTTTTATAATCAGTTGCCATCTTGACCACAGCCTCTCGCAGCTTTTTAGGAATGAAATTGTAGACTGACTTAAAAATAAATTTAACATGTGCTCGTCTTGCTAAACAGACTACAGTTGGTTTAAAAAAAGTATCATCCTGATTACTGTTGATTTACTGTTCCATACTGGCGGCCACAGCGGCCAGCAATTGCTGAAGGACCCTGGACCCCAGGTGGTGAGGAGCAGAGTGCAGATTGAGGGCGAGGTGGGCATCAGCTTTGCAGGGGAGTGCTGGGAGCAGAGGCAGCGAAGAGCAGAAGAAGCCGCCCGGGGTCCATGGGGGAGGGTGGGAGTGAGGCTGCGGAGGTCCCAGAGAGTGGAGCACAGGAGCAGTGCAGTGTCACTAGGGAGAAAGGGATCCACAGTGCAGTGACACTGCTTTTGAATTATGAACAGCTGAACAGTCCACGCCAGTGGAGTTCACCTAGGAGAGGAGGCCGGGTGCTGCTGGCTGCCAAAGCTGGGTGCGCAGTGGCATCAAATGTGAAAGGTAGGCCATGGAGGCCAAGTGACTGCACAGTGCAGAAGGAGTGGTGGAGTCACTGTACCTGACGCAGAGAAGTGCGGCTTAGGGTTAGTGGGGACACTTGGTGCTGCCCTCCAACTAATAGCAGGAGCAGTGCTAGGACCCCTGAGGGAGAGCAGGGGAGAGGTGTTTGAAAGAATAGCACGGGTCCCCATAACACTGAAGAAGGGTGTGGCCAGAGCCATGTTGCTGGTGGCGGGTGATTTAGAGAGACTGCTGCAGGAGCTGTGGCAGCCAAGTGGCTGATCTGCAGGTGTCTGGATAATGCAAGGCCTGGGAGAGGACCAGGCTGGTGGCAAGACCTCGGGAGCCAGCGCGAGGGCTGTGTGGGCTTTTGGGACACGACCGCTCGTTGATGGCCATCGCCAAGTGGTGAAGCAAATCCAAACTGATTGACTCGCATGTAGAAGAATTTTTACACAGGTGCCCAGTGTCTGCAGAGCCACTTTGAAAAACAGAGATTGAGAGAACCAGTTGAGGAGATGGGATCAATAGAAGTGAGAGTCAGGAGTCCTGCCAATTCCTCGAGGGCTGCCAGATGCCAGCTGGATAGCGGGCAGCATTTAAATGGGACCGAAAAAGAGGGGACAGACGGAAAAGACCAGAGACCGTCAAGCGAGACAGCAAGCCGGCACCACCAAACAGTTAACAATTTGTTTTCTGTCTCAGGACAAGGGGCAAACTGGAGAAATGCCACTCATGAAGGAGGATTTAGACCCTGCACTGGCCAGGTTTAAAAGTAGTATAACGGAAAATATCATGGTGGCAGCGGCACATTTCATAGGACATGTCTTGAGCAAGAACGGCGAACAGGAAGGATCTGGAGCACTTGGGGGAGAGGGTGATGGACATGGTGGGCCAATTTACGACAGTGGTGGAGAAGATCCCGGACCTATCGCAACAGGCAGAAGCAGCGGAGGAGGGAATATTAATGCTGGAGGGGAAGTGCGAAGATTTGGAAAATAGAGGGGGAACATTGGGATCAAAGACATGAAGGACAAAATGGAGGGGACAGACCTGGAAGATTGCTTCATGGAGCTCTTTGTGGACAATGGTAAGACGCAGAAGCTGGACATAGGGTACCATCGGGTGGGCAAAAGGAGGAGTGGCCTGGAAGCACGACCGCGGGGCATCTTGGTGAAGCTGCCCAACTTTCAGGACAAGCAAGGTGCGCATAAAAGATAGTGAGGTCCAGCTATTTCACGAGCTGGCGCAAGTGACATTGGCTAAGTGAGGAGTGTTCAGAGTGGTCATAGAGGAGCTTATAATGAAGAACTCCAAATCTCGATGGCTTTTCCCCGATGAGGTTGCAGGTTATGGTGGGAAACGAGGTTAAGATCATAGACCATGTGGAGGAGGATATGAAGGTGCTAGGGATGGGGCGTGGGAGGAGGAGGAGGCGGCTCCCAGTGCAGGAACACAAAGGCGTGCTATGCCGGGTCAGGAGGGGTGGACCACGAAGGCCAAGAAAGTCATGCTGATGTAGCCACCTGCAGGAGGCGGTTTTAGACAGCTGCAGCTCGTTGGCCAAAGAGAGAACCCTGACCGGGGGGAGCACCATTGTTATTCCCTGCAACGTAGCACTGGACCTCAGTTTTACATGTAGTTATAAAGGTTATATGGGGGCTACAGAGGGGGAGGAAAGGAGTGATTTGGTTGGGGACGGGGGCGGGGGGCAAGCCGATGTCAGATCACTGATGGAGGTCATGCAGGGATACTTCACATTAATTTCAACAAGGGCGGTCAGGTCTAACAGTCGGATCAGCTTCTGGGGGAGTGCACTGGTATGGGTGGGGATGGGAAGGTCAAGCGGAGCGTCTGTGGTAGAGCAGGTATCTACAGCTCAAACATGGCGAAGCCTAAATTGGAATCGTGGAACGTTAGGGGGCTGAATAGTCTGAACAAGAGGTTTGATATATTGAGGGATGTTGCTTAGAGAAGGGGTCCATGTTGTGTGCTTGCAGGAAATATCGGCTCAAGAGGGAGGATGTGAAAAGATTCTACAGTAAGGAATGTTTGTTTATTTGATATAGCGCAAAACCAAAACCCTCAGGTAGCTGGGCGCAAGCAATACAAGGATACTTAGGAAGCTTAGTTACAGTGGTGGAAGGTAGGTACATACATAGAAGGCATACATAGAATGATAAACAAGGTTGTAAACCAGGAACAATAATATTGCCACAAATTAGCGGTGAACAATGGACCCAGTAGATATACCAAGATATAGGCAAGTGATGCAAAAGAACAAATGCAGTTTGATATAGTCAGGCATGGCAGTCCTAGAGAAAGTAGTCGGGAGTGGGTAGGGCAGGGAGTCCATTAAGATCTAGTGTTTAGGCATCATTAGTCCGTAGCCAGGTGAGGACTTTCCGTCTGAATCCCGAGTAGGGTTGATCAGTTCTAGCCGTCTCAGAGCCTAATAATCGGAACTCCGTTTTATCGTCATTCAAACAGAGGCCATGGGATGCCATCCATATCTGAATGAGGAGGTATATCTTGTTTACCAAGGCTGAGACTTCCAAGAAGTTGCCCGAAAGGGGATGAGCATCTGAGTGTCATCTGCCTAGTTAGTGTAGTTGACACCCAATCTGTCCAACTTGTCAAACAAGGGCTTAGTAAAGATGTTATACATGGTAGGGGATACACATGATCCCTGAGGAACTCCACAGGAGACTTGTATGGGGTCAGCAGCTGCTAGAGGGGAGAAGACGCTCATTGTACGGTTTGCAAGGAAGGATTGCACCCTGGTTATGGCATCACTTGAGAAATGGGCAGCTGACCTGAGATGGTTACATAAGACTGTATGATCCATCAGGTCGAAGGCTGCCGATAGATCAAGGAGTAGCAGCATAGCTGATTTCCCATTGTCCTTCAATTTATCAATTTGGGTCTTGAGGTCAATCAAGGCTGTTTCAGTGCCATGAAGGCGGCGGAAGCCAGACTGGCGTGAGCCTAGTAAGTTGTTAGCTTCTAGGTAGTCCAGTATTTGTATGTAGGCTACTCTGTCAATGATTTTGATTAGGAAGGGGACTGTAGTGATAGGTCTGTAATTAGTTGGTATAGATGGGTCTAATGTTTGTTTTTTGAGCAATGGTAACACCCAGGATTGTTTAAGATTGTTAGGTACAAGGTTAATTTTAAAGGAGGCGTTGATGAGCTTCAAGATAAACGGGGCGAAGTCTCTAGCTGCATCCTTTATAATTTGGGCTGGGCAGTTATCTCCTTTGCAGTTGGAAGGTTTAAGTGAAAGCATAATTTTTTTTCTTCTGTTTCGGTAATGGATATTTCTTTGAAGCTGAAAGGTGAGGGGGTGCTATTATGCAGGTTTAGGGGCGATTGCTGCTGGGGTGAGGACTCAGCCGGTAGGAGCAGAGGGGCTTTCTTTTTGGCAATTTTGCTTTGGTGGGAGGTGATTTTGTCTGAGTGCATTTTGTATATTAGTACACCAAGGCTCATCCTTGGGGGGTATTAACCTGAGGTATTGGTGATTCCATTTCGCGCAAGATGGAAAGATTCCTTTGTGTCCGATTTGGCCTTAGATATTCTGTCGTTGAAAGTGTTCTTTTTCATGCTAATTATTTTTTTTTGTACAGTTTAGAGTGTTTAGTTAGCTTGACTTTGTTCTGCTCAGAAGGTGAGTGGCGCCAAATTAATTTGTAACTTTCTTTTTTGAATCCTTAGTTATTTCAGGGGTGGGGTGAACCAACTATTAAGGTGAGATGTCTGTCTACCTTTGCAGATTTTAACATGTGCGATGGTGTCTAATGCCTTTCTCATGGCGCTATCGAAGGCTTCCACTAGTAGGGTAGGGTCTGTATTGTTGGTGAGATTGTTAAGAGTAGGGAGGAGTTGTGGTAGTAACTTTTCCACAGTGATGTCTTTTTTACTCCTAGTAGGGAGAGGTGGTGCCATGACTGTCTTTTTAGGGCGGATGTGGTCAAGCGAGGCAGAGAAGGTAATTAAGTGGTGGTCCGTCCATGATTGAGGTGTTATATTAGTGATGGTGATGTTGCAATTCAGGTCAGCAACCCAATCTAAGGTCCTACCCTTGGTGTGTGTGGGGGTAGTAACTCTTTGCGTCAGCCCATAGTCCTTCAAAAGTGAGGCTACTGATAAGGCATGTGTATCATTGCTATCGCTGAAACCAAGATTAAAATATCCCAGCAGCAAGAATATACCATTAAGTTTCATGCACATGCCAAGAATAAACAGCCAGGAGTAGCGATTTTACTTCATAGAGGTGTCACCCTGGACGGGGTGATGGTGAAAGGAAAACTGAAGGGGCAGACGTACACGGTGGTGTCAGTATATGCGCCTAACCAGGGACAGGAACAGTTTCTGTGCACATGGTTAAATGAGTTGAAGGTAGAGTGGGAGATTTCAACCTTGCTTTCGATGCGGGTGGGACAGGTCTGGAAGGGTATGGGGCATGATATGATATATTTTATTTATATCACGCTTGTACACTGGTGTTTCAGAGCGCGACCAAGCAAAGAGAGGGAGAACAAAAAATAAAAACAACGATCTTACTAGGCCCAGTGACATTAAGAACGCGCAAGTGCATGGAGAAGGGAAAGGGGGAACAGTGCGTGGAAGGGGAGAGGTGGAAAGTGCAGAACAGAGGAGAGAAAAGAATAAGTTAAATAAATGAATAAATACAGGCAATGAAAAAGTAGTAGTGCAGCCAGCATGTGGCCAGTGCAAGATTAGTCAGATAGGATATATTGGATAAGTGCAGAGGAAGTGTGGGGCACTGTATGGGTACAGACACAGAACCCAGTGCAATGGGAGGCCCGGAGGCAGTGCAGGAGAGAGGCAGGGTGAGCAGGTTCGTGGGCCCGAAGGACAGAGGGTGTCCAGATGCACAGTGCCAAGAGAGAAAAACAGGTCAGCAGGGGAGAAGAGGGGCAAAGGCGGAAGCGAAGAGGAATGTCTTGAGCTGCTTCCCGAACCAGAGATGTTCTCCTCAAGTTTCAAGGTGGCCGGTAGGCTGTTCCAAACGGAGGCCCCAGCCGAAGACAGAGATCTGGGTTTTAAATTTAATCCTTGCATCCACTGGGAGCCAATGAAGGGATTTCAGAGCTGGAGAGATACTATCCCAGGGCTTGAGGCCAAGGACAAGTCTCTCAGTCCTGTTCTGGATGCAGCAGGGGCAATGTCAAAGCACTTGCAGGACAGGATGGGCTTGATGGATGTGTGGAGGATAGACCACTCGCAGGAAAGGGGACTACTCCTTCTACTCTGCTGTGCATAGAACATATTCGAAGATAATTACATACCGATAACGCAAGGGATATTAGCAGCGAGTCATAGGGCGACAATAGGGTCCATTATACCTAAGGATCACGCTCCGGTGTCACTGGAATGGGAGGAGGGGTCTGTCAAGATGCGTATTAGAGCCTGGAAGTTAAAGGATTACCTCTTGACTGATAAAGGGTACCAGAAATTTGATAGCGTAGAGATAGACAAATATATGGAAGCATTCAGAGACCCGGAAGTGACGGGAAGGGAGAGGTGGAGGGTTTAAGGATTACCATAAAAATGATATGATTGATATTGTGAAGCATCTGTGGGAGGCGAGGAGAGCTGGAGGAAGAACTAGCAAGGGTGGAAACAGCACATAAGGAGTCAATTGGTGCTGCTATGAAAGGTCAATTGAGATAGCTGGTCAATATGTCTGTGGAGAGTAACATATTATGATGCAAGCAGCCTTTCTATGAACACAGGAATACAGTAGGTACTATTCTAGCAAAGTACTTGAGAGTAAGGGACCAAAGACATTTTAAAATGGCCCTGCGGGACCAGATGGAGCGTGTGGTAACAACGGAAGGGGGCAAAAGGCGACTGATGGAGGACTTCTTTGCGGAGCTATATAGCAAGGAGCCGTGTGATGAACAGGAGCAGGATGCATACCTGGAGGGGGCTGAGGATGTCGGAGGAGCAGAGGCAATTCTTGGAGGCACTGATAACTAGGAAGGAGGTCTGGAAGGGCATAGGCGGGCTGAAGACGCACAAAAGCCTGGGGGCAGATGGCCTTGCAGCAATATTTTATATAACTTTTAGCAAACAATTGGGTGCTGCTTTGGCAGACTTATTCAATGAGTTATGGGAAAAGGGGCCGATATCTGTCACATAACTTTGATTCCAAAGCCTGGGAAGGATGCGCAGTTATGCTCATCCTATAGGCCAATAGCACTTCACTTCGATGCCAAGTTGTATACGTGAGTCCTGGCAGCGAGGCTTGAGGGGGTCTGCTTGTGCAAGACCAGTCCGGTTTCATCCAGGGGAGGAACACGTTCAACAATATAAGGAGTATATTCCACATCGTGGATAAAACTGCTAGGGTAGGACCCATGGTCCGCACCCTTCTCCTGGCACTTGATGCCGAGAAGGCGTTTGATCAAGTCAATTGGAGGTGCATGGTCAAGGTGCTGCAAATGATGGGAGTTGACCCATGCTTTTCCAGGATGGTTCAGGCAAATTACCAGCATTAAATGCCTAGGGTGAAGGTACATGGTAGGCTCACTAGGCCCTTCCCCATCACTAGGGGGACTGATCAGAGGTGCCCCATGCCCCCCCCCCTTCTATTCACTATGGTGATGGAGCCCTTTGAGCAAAAGATTAGAAGCAATGTGGCGATTCAGGGGGTGCAATAGGCGAACTCTCAGCACAAAATGGGGCTGTTTGCTGATGACGACCTGCTTATGGTGACCAACCCAGTCCAACATTCACTGCCAGAGAATATGGGGGAAATCAATAGGTTCTCCAAGGTCTTGGGGTTCAATGTAAATTTTTCTAAATCTGAAATACTAAACTTATCAGTGGGACGAGGGAGGAGGAGCACCTAAAAAGTAATTCCATTGGGCTGGGAGATCGCTTTGACCTGGGAGTGAATGTGACCATGACCGTTAATTTGCTTTATAAGACAAACTATTACCCCTTGCTGGATCAGATCTGGAAGGATCTGCGTAGATGAAAGGGACTCTACGTGTCGTGGTTAGGTGGTATAACGATCGTTAACATGAACGTCCTTCCTAGACTTTTATATTTGTTCCAGGCGCTGGCCATTATTTTACCCGGAGTGATGCTGAAGGGGGTGCAGGACCAGATCATTACATTTATGTGGAACAGGAAAAATCCACGTATTTGGAGGGGTGTTCTTTATAAACCCAAGCAGCATGGGGAGTGGGGTACCCAAATATGGTGATGTACTTCCAAGCAGCGCAGTTGCGGGTACTGGCAGAACAGGGGAGGGGGAGGTGTTATGAAGCATTGGCTGCAGATGGAGCAGGCGGTGGTGGAAGATGCCATGGATGACGAGGGAAGATGGGCACACGGCACTCTAGGAGAACCCCATTGTAAGGAAAGATTTCTCTTTACTGCACCTTACCTTCCATTTTATGGACCCCCAAACGTTTTGCTTTTATTTTTTATCCTAGCCTGACTTTGTCAAGTGGAGCAAAGCATTCAGCTGCGCTTATGGTGAAACTGACACGTCCTTCAGACTGTCAGTACTGGGAAACTGTTTCCCTTCGTCTTTGACTATGTTGCATTTCTTGGTAACTTTTTATCTATGTGCCAAGTACCTTACAGTACCGTGTATAAGGGGCCCTTTTGTTTTGTGGCCCTAGATACCCTTCTAAGGATTTTCTAGTGATGGTATAAGTGTGCAGAGGACGAACTGGTGGCTGCAGTTTACTTTTAAAGTATTTTTACTTCTTTTTAACAAGCCATATTGCATTTACTGCATTTGGGTCCAGTGGCAAGAATGGCCGTTCCACAAAGTCTTTTGTTCAGTCCTTTGGCCATTTTGTCCCTTTTCCTTATTTGTGCATGCAGCCTGACACAAAAACCACAACTTTCGCAGGCTCCTGCATGTCACGTGTGCTAGTGCCCAGGAAGAGGCTTGGGGCTGTCTTGTCCCAGTCCACACTACTGGTGCCAGTATGTCTGGTATGCCTGAATGACTGGAACCACCGTGGGCCATGATTGGCCCACACCTGGCGTGAATGCAAGAGAGCAGATCTTCGATTGGTTATCCTAGATTTGAGCGCTAAACAAATCTTTGATAGAGAAGGGGCTCTGCATACATTCTCGGTCCATCGCCGGAGGTTCACACCGAACTACAGGAGCCAAGTATCCTGAAATGCTAAAGCATACCCGTGGAACCTCTGGAGACGTGCTGGAAGGTTTGGCATGCTGAGCCTTCTGTTGTCCCGTTGGACCCCAGTCTTTGCATCGATCACTGAAGGTCTGCAAGGGCGCTTCAACCCTTTGGAGTAGTGGGAAGAACTACTCTCCATCTTTTGATTACCCTCCAATAGAGCCACCTCTCCGGAAGTGTTCCTGGGCCATCCAGTGAACTGACAAGCTCGAACCCAGGGTATTGCCTAGGAGTGCCACCATACCCGAGTTGACACTCAAGACTTAAGGAATTGCCAGCTTGTGGTCCTGGGCCCTCTCCCACTAGATTTCGTAGTCCTAGCTCCTCTGGGCTGCGATTTACGAGAGTGTGCCATGCCGCAAGCATTTGCGGTACTCGTGTCACCCTGCTGTGGCGACGGTCGTTGTAGGAGCCTTGCATACCTCCCCCCACCACCTGTGCCCTGAAGCGTGCTGCACTGGAACTGCTCTCTTTTCTTCGAGAGCTGAGAAAAGGCTACTGTAACCCCATGCACATTCGTCCCGTCTCACAGCCGCTGAAAGTCGGAGCGACTTTTAACTGCAGGGGTTGTACCTACAAGCTATCTGGGCTAGACTGGCAAAGTTTGTCCCGGACTGTGTCGAGGGTCAGTGAGTACTTGAATCCCTTACAGGTGGCCCCCTGGCACAGCCATTGTTCTTTATGCACGAGAATCCCTGAAAAGATACTCACCTTAGCTGGGCTAGCATGTCCTGCCTAGCTATTCCCTAAACTCAAAGGTCACTCTGCCTGCAAGGGTAGACCCTCCTCGAATAGTAGGACACTGTGCTTAATCACCTCAAGCCCTTTCCTGAACTGCTACAGCTCCCTGAAGAGGACCCGCTTTTGCTCAGAAGGCACGACCGTGTGTTTTCAATGTACTACTGTACCTTTGAGCATAAGGCTCCCCACTTCGTAGGGCTGGTTTGCTTAAGTTGGGGATCGACGCTGAAGAACTGCCTAATGCTATATTTGTGTTAACGTACCCTTCTTTTGAAGGTTGTGGTTGTGTTTTTCCCTTTACCACATTGGACGAAACATATTTGTATATATGGTAAATGGTGAAAGGTGTGTGTGTGTGGTAACTGTTTGATATTACTTTGGTGTATTTGTGTTTAATTATTAAGGCCTATAATAAATGTATATGTATTTTTTATATACACTTGGCTAAGCGTATTCTGTGGAGTTTTACTGTGTGCGCTCATAGTGGCCTTCCAATCACTCTCACCCCTCCTGAGACTTGGTGTTGACTGACTGCCAAGCTACCGTAGATGGTTCTGCTTTGTCCAATAGAATCACCTGTTCCACTCAAGCAGGGTGGCCTCCTAAACTTCTGCCCACCAGGTCAGAGTTTAGAAATCAATCTCCACACCCATCACAAGATGTATGCTAGAGACTTGGCATAGGGTGAACAGACGGTATAACTTGGCACTGTGGCCATCGCCGAGAACACCTATATTTAGGAATCCAGCCTTCCCCCCAGATATTGAGCATCACACATTTTCAAAATGGTTAGAGGGGGGTTGAGGAAGCTTTTGGAATGATGACGCTGATGTATCAAGACCTTTGAAGAATGCTCCATGGAATTTTGGGTAACTAAGGGAGATCTATTTGCGTTCCAGCAGCTAAAACAATGGGCAAGCACAACCGCTATGAGGGAAGAGGCAAATTGAGAGTTAAGAGTGGGAAAGGGCAATCACAGTATGATCAACAGCGATTTCAACTCTATACAAAATCTTAATCTGGGTGGTAGATCAAGGGCTGCTGCAGATAAAGGGCAAGTGGGAAGTAGATGCAGACGGGCAATTTTCTGACAGTGGGATTGGGCAACCCGTGGGGTATTTGGGCCGTTTACATCAGCACAAAACCAGGAACTGCAATACAGACTCTTGCACATTTGGCACTACACCCCACAGAAGTTGAGTACAATGAGAAATTCCAACCCCCTGCCATGCTGGCGAGATTGTGGGGAGGAGTGGACGGTGAAGCATGTTTGGTGGGGATGTCCACAGCTGAAACACTTCTAGCAGGAGGTGAAATCAAGGGTTGGGGAGATTCTTGGAAATGGCATTACCTTTGATATAGCTCTGTTGCTGCCGAACATCCATGCGATGGGAGAGGTTGCGTTTAGGGGAATATGGGGGTGCTCTATGCAAACCTGTTGCGGGCTAAGAAATGTGTTGCGAGGATGTGGCGGAAGAGGGAGATGCCCTCCATTGTACAATGGTACTATGCATTATGGGATCTCATCTGTATGGAGAAAGTGACAGTAATCATACATGGCCACTTTGCACGGTTCGGGAAAGTTTGGGCACCCTTCATAGAGTATGCTCTGAAAGATGCAAACGGGCTGTAGATTGCAGCGAGGTTGCACTTGCTGGGCATTCTTCTGGAAGAAGAGTAAGTGCATGACAGAATGCTGATGGAGGTTGTAAATTGTTATATTTGACCTAGACCTTTATTGGGGGGTCGGGGGGACATTATATATACTTGAAGTGATGGAGATGGCAGATTGCAGGAGTTGGTAGATAATGTTGGATGGATACATACACTACTGTTGGGTAACTGTTTTCTTTGCAATGAGCGCAATGCATTGTGTGAGTTTGTTTTGAAAATTTGCTAATAAAGACTTGGTTGAACAAAACAAAAAAATATTCAGGTGGTTAGTGTCTTAGACACCTCTCCTGAATGAGCCTGCACAAGACCCAGCTACAGCTTTAGAATCTAATTTTTACTCCTATAGAGCAGTGATGCCCAAAGCTATTGATGCTTTGAATGTAATAACCACGTCATAGGAGTTAGGTGTCCATGCTATCAGACGTCCTCCGACTGATAGCTCCAAGGTGCCGATCTTTCCCTTCAATGAAGCCTAGGCAGACCAATTTTATCCAGCACGGAATAAACCTGCCTCTAATCCCATCATAGAAAAAGAAATTGCACAGTAGCATAGATCTGCGTGGTAGACCCTGAGTGTGTTGCTTCATCCATCAGCAGACAGTCTTATTATTCAGACTGTTACTGATTTCCCTTTGGTTCTCTATGACCGGAAATCTCACAAGCTGGGTGCTTGGGTTGCAGAGTATTTGCCTCAGTAAACCTGGCCCTGAGAACAAAAAATGCTTTGTGCACTCTAGGTGCAGCCACTCTGTGGGAAGCAGTTGAATCTGCAGATATGCATTTACCACCTGAATTTCGGGGGCCATGCATGCAGCTGGTGCAAGGCGGAAAGGGTATTGTGCAAAAACGTCATAGAGGTGGGGTCTGGACCCAAGAGTTCCCTGGGCACAGCTGCGGCCATTCACGCTCCTGGACGCACACAGCCACTTTAACACAGGATGTGCAAAACAAGCTTTTAAACATGCAGTTTGACTGCTGTGATCTTTTTGGAATGGATTCGGACTACATTTTTCAAAAAAATGAAAGACTTGTGTCAAGCAGCTAGGTCGTTTGTTAGGTCTTTCCGCATCAATCCAGTTTACTGCTTTTGGCAGAATCTTTTCCAACTAAAGGGAGAAATACTTTGCATTGCCAGCAGCCCGAACAAAGGGGGCATTAATTCCGATCTCCCAGTGGTAGAGCGGCAAATAAACAGGCGGCTGCAACCGTTCACTGTGGACTGCAAGCAGCAACATATTTTTCACCTTTTGACATCAGGAGCCTCCTGGAGGAAATTCAACTCTTCAAGGAGGCATGGCAGTACATTACAATCGACAGATGGGTCCCTCAGTAGATAGACCGTTACTGCATGTCTGTCTTGCCAGCCCCAAGCCCCCCCCCCCCGCCCCCACCTTATCTTTCCTCTTCCGGAACTACTCATATTGCAAGAAATATATTTCTGCATTTGCTGAAGGGAGAGGTGTAGTTTTTACTGTTGGAGTAAGTTGGGAAATGATATTCACTACTTCCTAGTTCCAAAGGAGGATGGAACATTTTAAACCGGAGACACTGCAAGCTCCTCTGAAAAACTTGATTCAGGATTGTCACCTTTGCCTTAGTGCTGAAAAGCTTGCAACGTCAGGACTGGCCTGTGTCTTGATTTGCAGGATTTTCATGGGACTTTCATGTCCCTGCCCACCGAAACCATCAGAAATATCTTCATGTTGTGGTGATAAGAACGCACTACCAGTTTGCAGTGCTCCGCTTCAGCCTTGAGGGTATTCACAAAGGTCATTGTGGTGATAGTGACAGGAAGATGGTACATGTTTTTCCTATCTCGATGATTGGCTCCTAAGAGCTGATCCGAAGAGCGGGCTTTACCAGAACTAGGGATGATGTGCAGTCTTCTCCATAATTTAGGTTAATCCATAAACCTAATAAAGACCCCTTCGAAATGCTTACTTTAAACGGGCAGTTCAGGATGGGAAGGGAAGCATGACTTTCCTGCCGTCAGTGACAAGCATTCAGTCCACGTTGGCTCTCTTCTAGGCAAAAGGGGGATGCCTGGCGCAGGTTTTCTGGAGAATGTTGGGACTCGGGGCATCCTGCATCATAATCCAAAAGCAAGACTGTGCAAAGTCACTATAGTAGGACCTTAGAAACCAGTGGTCCCAGTTCCACTGGGACGTCGACGACAATATTCCGGTCCTTCCACGGGTCTCCAGTACACACTTTGGGGGGGCATCCGCAATCAACCTCCTTTAAGGTCCTGTTGTAGCTCATTAGCAGGATCTTTCTGTAAATGGCCTACCGGAAGGGCTTGAAGTCTTCCCGTAGGAACTTCCTTTAACTCAGGGCAACTGGTCTGTCATTGAAATCTTTCTTGCCTTCTATTTGCGGTTCGACTGTCCTGGTTCTCCCAATGTTATGCTGTACTCTATGGTAGGTTGTAAGAGTTATCCTCTGTGCATAGTCTTATACTAGTTGCTCCCATACATTCCTGTCTCCGTCAACCTCTTAGTGCAAAATGTTGTAGGGATGGGGCACTAGACCCACATGACAAACCTGTATACCTCAACGTTGGAAGAACTGGGCCAGGAAGTCTGAGCATTGGTCACCCAGTCTGCTCATGACTGCACAGTGCAAAGCTGAATCTTGCTTTAGCCTGCAGAGTTTTCCTATGTTCTGATCCTGCAGCCAGATGAGTAGTTTTTGGTTGGATGTTTTTACTCTCTGAGCTAATCTCTGAAAGCAACCTGTCTTAGGGCCCACTGTCCGCCCGGTGTTAGTACTTCTACGTAATTTCAGCATGACCTAAAGCGCCACCTTTGGTGTTTTTGTGCATTGGTCCTAGCACAGAGACATTGGAAAAAACCCATTTAACTCCTATGACTTTCTGACTCTCAGCAAGGGAAAATATGCTATCTGCTAAATTGCATGATCTCGACAAATGTAATGTGATCTGGAGTACTTAATATTTATGTTTTAACAAGACAATGACCTTTGTTGTCTTGTGTCCCCATGTCTTAATGTTGCTGTGTCTAGTCCACCCTTTTTATTTCTCCCTCTTAATATTATTTCTGTCTCACATGAGGTTCTGGGGCTGAAAGAACTTGTGTGGTCTTGGTGCAATTTATGGGACGGGTTCGGGTGCTGTACCTCTTGCCTTTTCTTTAATGTAGCCAGACTGCGCCCCTGCACTTGGTTACATTTTTGCTGTCCCGTCCTTGTTTTTATGGTTCAATAAGAATTAAGTAAGGTAACTTAAAGATTTTTTAAAAAAATGTGGCAAGTATTACTGCATCACCCCACTTAGGCTTGTCCTGCCATCAAAATGTAAAGTAGGAAGTGAATAGGAGAGTTCTCCCTACACTTGGTAACCAAAGGGGCTACCCAGTGACTCACAAATTGGGTTTCGTGAAGTGAGAGAATCTAAAAGACCTTAATCGTCCCAAAAGTTAAAATGCATAGCCGATATGATGGGGTCCAATTAATATCAGTGGGTTGAAGGTGCTAAAAAAAGAAAACATCTCCAATATTAATGGCAGTGGACGCTATTTCTTCAACTTTATTTGAAACACAATTCAAATTCAGAGCAGTTTGGAGACCCTTTTTTAGCCTTTAACCAAGATAAAGTTTGTTCTGCATTGAGATTACATCTGGTAACTAATCTATCCTTTTTGTTTGTAATTTCTTTGCAAAGACGATACATGCATGGATAGAAATATAAGTTAACTTGTTCTGTTGGCTAGTAGAAATGTATAGAATCACATATGTAATTTATCTAATTACTGAATGCAGCATTGTCCTTAATTGTATTAGTCATTTTTGCACTTATTATTTTAACAGTAAAGGACCTCCCTTTGCCCAGATTTGTAGTGTCAAAGAATGACCAGGAGTCTAGACATGGAGCCATGTATTCCTCGGATTCTGACAGCCAGTCCGCCTACTCTGGTGTTATTCCGCCTCCTCCTCCTAGCAGGATACAACCCAAAAAAGGCTCTGTAAGCCACGAGATACTCAAGCAGCGTACATCATCTGAACAGCAGGTAATCGTACAGTGCAAGATTTTCTTTAATTTTTTTTAGCTGAGCTATTTGTCTACAGTATACTTGAATGCACAACTTTTAAATTCTAGGTCTGTGGGCTTATTTTTATTTGGTGTTGAGCAAAATAAATGGATATGGAATTGAATCCTAAATGGTGAAGATGAAGGAAGTAAAACAAGAATTATTTTGAGCGATTCCCTTGTGTCCGCAAGGATATATTTCACTTAACTTTTTCTACGTTTCTGGTCTTGAAGTTTAGATGTAGACAGGTACATAAAACAGCCTTGGATATGTCCGTTTTGCGTCAGATGTATGGAATGGGCCGTTAACATGAGTCATTTGCACAGTTTTTTTGTTGTACACCTTAATTTCATGCCAAACCCTCATCTTTTAACAGTGTGCTGTATAGTACGTAATTGTCATTGGTATGACGAGTGCTTGAGCTACATCCTGATTTATAAATGCTTGGCAAAGCTTTAATGAAAAGATGAGGAATAATGCCTAGAAAAGTACTTAAATCTGGGCAATGGTAGTTCAAGGCTATTGTCCTGCAGGCGAGAAGCACTTGGATCCATAGCATTAAGCTTGTGCTTTCAAGCAAACTCGAAACTCTCTTGCTCTTGCCATGGGTGATGGGTTGAGTTAGAATGATCTTTGGGCCCACTGTGCCATGATTTAAATGGTAACTGCCTAATTCGTTTTCCGATCCTTCACATTTTCAACTAATACTTTAGAACATGACATTTGTATACTGCTTTAGATTTATTTTCACCATACAATGCTGCTGCAACTTCACTCTCACCAGCAAGCCCCTGTGCTTAGCTGAATCCTCCAGTCTTTCCCTGTGTAGACTAAACTGGAATTCAGTGCTGTGCTTTGACAATGCCAACTTCTGGAAAAAATACTCTTCGATTCTTCAATCTCCTGGAGAGTTTTTCTTTGTTACTATTTAATTGAATGTGTGATATTACTGAGTTTTATGGCAATTTATCACCTCCTTGGAGCTTGCTTCCATTTTAGTGATTTCTGTGTGCAGCATTTGTTTAATATAAGGATGCTACTTAATGTGACAATTTGCGTAAATTCTAGTTTGCTTTAGCCTTAGACTTGTGACACAAGCATGCCAGTACTGACAAAAGGCCTTTCTGACAACAGTTTTAGCCATGTTTGTCAAATTAGAGCATCCTGGCCTTCACTAAGTGTTCCCCTTGTGGAGAAAAGCAGATTTGAAATATCCCTTCCCTGATAAGACAAATGGTGGTCTTTTGTACCTAGTCTCACTTGACCTGCCCAAGTGTTACTGATTTATTGAAGGTTAGTAAGGGTTTTGTCTAATCTGGCAAATCAGACTCATTTTTATTGTTCTCAAAAGCACTGGACTGTGTACTATCAGTGCCCACATCTTGTATACAGAGCTTATTGTTTGCAAGATACAGCATGGTCCGACGGCTTGATTTCTGGTTTAGTCAAATTACACTTCTCAGTTACCTAACAGGTCTGAAGCGTTAGAATTATCTGCAGTAACAATTAGGTGACCAGGAGCTGAAGCAGTTTGGTTTCATAGCTTTTTTATTCTTTGTCTTTCAGTGTATATTTCTGTATTCTGTACGTAGCTACTATGCAAGAGAATGTGGTACAAGTTTGTGTGAGTTCTAAAAATTGTTGAAGGTAGATTCGCTAGGTAATGTGAGGAGTTTCATCTTAATTTTGTGTTTTACGGGCTACTTTGTGAGAAATTCTTGAATGGAATTTCCTGAACTGCAAGAGTCAGTCAGACCGAAGTACAGTATGATGTTATTTGGGTAACAGAAGGCCTTTTTCTTTTTCTGGCCTTTATTCATTTCCATCATTGCAATGCCGCCGTTCCTGGAATGGAGCTTGCCTCTGAAATGGCAAACATTTCTGCTGTTAGGCAGTGCTTGAAAAAACACAAGTATGATCTGGGCTGGTATTGGTGGCCAATGACACTTACTTGGAGCGGGGAGGATTTTAATCAAATTTTCTGATTTTGGTAATTAGTTTGGCTCTTTGGTGCACTGTTTTGTGCCACAAAGGCTGAGGTGGAGCTACGCAATGAGCGAGTTTCTACCCATTAGCCCTAACATCCCATCGAAATATGGTAATACTAGGGCATGAGTTGTGGCCCTCTATTCAGAGGCATGCAGTGAACTATTGATTTTGTACAGGAGTGTTAATTGAAACCAGGCTTTGTGGCGTTTTTGCTGATGTGGGTCTGATTGGGCATAATTGGCTATTTTCGGTTCAAACAAATGGAGATTCAGGCCAGAAATCCATGATTGAATGAATGATTATTGATCTGGTTTGCCAAGAGGCACAAATTCCGTTTTCGTCAGGTTGTTTTAAGAGTGTACTCCAAAATTCCTCAAGATGTACTTAGGTGGTGGGGACCATTGAGACTGATTATTCTGAATTTGCCCTCTTGGTGTCGGCCGACAAATATGTTAACCACTTAACCACACAATCTGTGCACACCATCCATGTAATGAGTGTTAGGAACACCAAAGTATTCCTCATACAATGTTCAAATATGATTTATTTTCATGTGAAATCATTTACTCTTGGGCCAGCCCTATTTCCAGCTGAAGGCCACAAGAGGCACCTCTGGGAACATCAATGAAGAGGAAATGGCCTCATCCCAGCAACACCAGGGACAATATCGGAGACCAACCACTGATGAACTAGATGATCAGGTGACAAGGGCCTGTGTCATCCCTTCTGAACATCCCTAGGGGCACCCAAACAACCAGCGGCATACCATTTCAGGGCAGAACAGTGAAGGGTGAAGACCAGCCTCTTTGCCTATGAGCCTTTGCTTTGCTGTGCTGTCCTGCTACTTGTCTCCAAGTACCCTTAATTGCTTCTTCTCGTCTGCACACTGACCATGCATTTGTCATGCTAGCTCTTCCTTTCCCTTTTCTCTACACTCTCCTCCGCTAAGAACCATCTGAACTCTCTCCCCATCCCTATCATCTCTTCTCCTCGACGCCACCTCTTCTCGCTCTACTACTTTCTATTCACAAAACCTTCTCCAACCTTAACTTCCATTACGCTTCTTCTTCTTCTTGCATCTACCCCCAGTGCGTACCTATTTCTCAGATCAGTCCCCGCACATTGTGATGCACAAAGCTCCCAGTGTTGCTCCACATCTTACTTCCCCTTTAAATTCCTCTCTTGACAATGTCACTTTCCCTCATCCTATAAGACAGCTACTGTCATCCCTCTCCTTAAGAAACCTTGTCTAGATCCTAACTGTCCTGCCAACTTTTGCCCTGTGTCTCTTCTACCACACTATTCTAAAATTCTTGAGCAAGAGTTATTCAATGGACTCACTGATGTGCTTGATGATCACAACCTCTGGGACCCTCTTCAATCTGGCTCCTGACCTCTGTATTCTACCAAGACAGCTCTTGTCAATGTTAGCAACTTCATCTCTTCTGCTTGGCATGCAAGCCTTTCATATGATCTTATTCCTCTTGACCTCTCTGCTGCCTTAGATACTGTCAACCATTCTGACCTTCTCTCTACATTATCTCTCCTTTGCATCAGAGATGAGGCCCTCCTGTGGTTTGCTTCATACCGTGCCTCGAGATAGTTTCAGGTGTCCTGGAACAGCCTTACCTATTCACTCCCACCCAACCCTCCACCCCATCCACGCTTACCCTCCTTCAAAACTCCTTTAAAACTCTTTGCATTGGAGAATGTCTCCCATCTTGCGTTTCCCCTTTGATAACCAGCCTACGTATCCCTTATCCCCATTTCCCGGCAAGAAGTCTGTTGTGTACAAATGGTGTGAAGAGGGAGGGGAATGGGAAGGCACACATTTTTGTTAGTCCGTCCCAAACTTCTAGGTAAGCTTCGGTTTGGGGGTTTGATGTAAAGGCTTGGGGCCCTTACATGGCGAGGTATCCATAGCTACATCCACAATTGACGCCCTGCCACTTCCTACTCCATTTCCACCCATTTCTTATTAGTCTTCCTGTACCCAATCAATGTGCAGTCGTATCTGGTGGGCCCTATAAATTCCAAAGCTTGGGAAATGCTAGCCCAGCCCATTCCCTTGGAGCATACAGTGTTTGTCGGTTTAGTCTGGGAGTCCGTCTCGCTTACAGGAAATGTATCAACACTGATTCCCAATTTACTATGACCGGTTTGGGATTATGATTAAACACTGTCTGGAAGAGAGAAATCTGGGCAAACATTTGTTTTAATTACCAACATTTTCCAAAACCATGAGGCGTAACTGGTTCCGTTTATGTAGGTCTTTCTTAATCTCCCGAACTAAGGGGGGGGGGGATAATTGGCACTGAACAGGTCAGCAAATTGTCATGTGATATTTTATTGTTTTAGTGGCCGAGTTATATGGGTCTGTGTGCTCCAACTCATTTCTGAATCTGGGGGGACATTGAGGCCAAGGATCTCTGATTTACCCTCATTGATCTTAAAGCCAGATAGGCTGAAATGGCCAGCTCTCGCTCTGTGGCACGTAACAATGCGTGGGGGCGGTCAGACACCGACAGAATTATATCATCTGCGAAAAAGGTTCACTTTGTGTTGTGAGCCCGCAAACCTGATGCCCGAGATGTCATTGTTAAGTATGCAAGTGGCCAGCAGCTCCATGGTCACGGCAAAAAGTAATGAGAATAGCGGGCATCCTTGCCTCGTACCCCGCCGTAATCGAACCGAGTCTGTGAGGACCCCATTCACCATTATTTGCGCTGATGGTGCTGCATAGTTTGCCAAGATCTGTTGCTTTTTGGGCCTGTATGTAGATGTTTGTATGATATGGCAAAACTATCTGCAAAGCTTAACCTGTTTTTTTGAACAATTGCTTATGATCCATTCCACATTTTTGGAATGGGGCCAAAAAAATGCAGTTGTGAAACCTGCAGCCTGGAATTCGTTTTTTAGTAGCTTCATCAGTACACCCAAGAGCAATCCTAGAAAGCTTACCATACTGAAATAATTTGCCAAGAGACTACACAGATAATGGTTTAACACAAGCAGCATAGGTGCGATATTTCTTGACAAGAGGATACCATGAATTTGATATACTTTTAGTAATTATTCTGAGTACACATAATATTGGAAGTGCTACTCAAAGACCCTGATTCTAAAACACAGATTACACACTTAAATTATGTTCTTACCATGGGTGCATTGGCCCCCTGAATCCAAAATGAATGACACTAATGAAAGGAAAACCTGTGATTTGCTGTAAGAAAATGTCTAGCATCTTTAATTTACTAGTACAAGCAGATAACATTTCTCCTTTGGACACTAAGACCCATTTGGTCATACTAAAAAAGGGTCATTTCCTTGTTTTCATGCTTGTGTTACAGTAATACCCCTAGAAGTGATAATATTCTGCACCACACAACCTCTGGGGTGGGCAAAGGCAGGGAATGTTTTTCTGTAGGGATTTTATCACGCCTCTCGGATTAATAGTTATTGATTAAAATGCCCTTGCTGTTGTACATGTCGGACAGAAAACTGATTTATGTACCAACAATATTAGTTAATGTCAAAGTAGAAATGCTCATGAGGAATGTGTGAGGGATCAGAAATGAGAGGCGGACACAAATATATGTTATTCTCAAAGTCACCCATTTTATTAAACAGAAATGGGTTGGAAAACATCCCTCTAGCCCTATTTATTAAAGAAGAATTTCCCTACTTAGAACACTAAAAATAAAAGATCTGTTTGTGTCAAGTAGTCAGTGACTTACAATTTGTCCTTGTGTCCAAAAACATTCTAAGCTGATCCTCACTTTAGAAATAAAACAACAAAAGGGTGCAAGGAAATACCGTTGGCTTGCAAATAGTGTGCACAACCAAAATATAAAGATAACTTTGAACAAAAATAGTTTCCAAGGAAAGACCCATAGATCCGGAGGGTGGTTCCCTTCCCCTGGATTCCTAGGTAGGATGTCAAAAAGTGTCTCTCTATCCACCAGTTCCTTTGTGTCTTTGTACTGGACTCAAAGTTCTTGCTCAAACCATACATTACATAAGCCTTTCTTAAGCTCTTCTTGCAACTTTTGCTGATATCCTGGTTTACTCTCCTGCCAGTAATCTTCCCACAATGTCAAAATATTTATATAACTTCAGGTGCCTGGTATTCCTGCCTGCTAGGACGACTTTCATGGGTTTCTCAAATCTCCTGGTATACTCCCCTGTCAGGTATATTCCCAAAAATGCCAGAATCTTTATACTTATAACTTTTGTGGTTGGCCTGGTGCACTTCCCTGCCAGGAATCAATCTATGGGGGTTTCGGATCCCCTGCCATGCATCTTCCCTCCTGTACTCCCCTGCCAGGACTTTTTATTTGATTTACTGTTCTTTTCACTCTACCACAGTAACATATACCCTGAGGTGCCCGGTATCTTTGCCTATGGGAACACTTCAGCTTTCCCCCACATTGGCATTTGTATTTGATTGGGGTTTGTTGCTACACTTTGTCTTGTTGGTTTTCAAATGTTCTTCATGTTGGGGTTTGAGCTTGTACTTTGCCTGGACTGCATTCAAACAAAGTTTTGTGCCTTTCTGTCATTTGCAACTTCGTGTAATTCAAACATTTGCTGGCATCTGCTTTGGAATGTCCCAGATTTCCCTGCTGCTCTAGGCAGACTCACCGGGTGGTCTTTGCATCCCCGAACTTGCTCCTGCTTCCACTGTGTTGTCCCTTTACTGCTGGGAATGTGCTGACATTCTGTCAGCGTGTCTGCGATTACCCACTTGCTGTCCTGTACCCAGGAGCGCTGTTTGCTTGTGCAGAGTTTCTGTGCGGCCTCCAGCCTCTCCATGACTTTCCTTCCACCGTGCCTCCCTTTCTGTCTGGCCACACCGATCCGGACACCTCGTGGTCAGGAGACCCAGCACCGGCGTTCCTCGTCCTCCCCTGCACAGCCCTCCCCGCACTGCTTCTGCCATTTGTAAATATCTCGCTCTCTTCAGGTCCAGTAAAACAACTAGCCTGCACTTTAGGCTTCTCTTGGTTTGCATAAACTCCTTCATCCTCTTCGTACCTGACAGTTTATGGTAGTTGAAGTCCATATATGTTACTGGATTGCTTGAATGTGGTTGTTCAAAAGTATCACATAAAGACACATAAAAAACAGAAGATTTTATGTATGAGTTTTGAGTGTTTAGTCAAGCCCCCATCTATGATTCAGTGATTTCGAGGAAAGGTCTTCTGAGTTTTACTGTGGGGTGGAACGTTTAGGTGACAAGCCCTTAAGGACTTGGGTATTATAGTGTCTTCCTCAGGGGAAAGGGGCGAGCACCTCATCTCACCACCTCCCCCTGTAGTTGTCTCCTCCTATGTGATCCTCCATCATATAGCCGCCTCCAGGGTCAGGATCCGGTGGCGGCTGCCATCTCCTGGCCACACAGGAGGACATCACCTATGGGAAATCAGCGATGATTCCACTGGAATCATCACAAAGGACATACGATAGGACACATATACTTTCAAGGCATTGTGAGAGAGAGCATATTGAGGCTCAGGAACTGTCAGGCATATTGGATACACACTTGTGATTCGTTGTCCTCTTTAGGACTTAATGAATGGTCATTATTTTGTTGATGATAATGTTCAACAGACATTACATAGCTAGATTTCTTTAAATAGTCTTCCCTGGACAGATTTTTTCAGCTTTCTTGATTGTTATATGTACATGACACATTGTTATCGCTAATTACTAAATATTCCATTACATTTGAAGGATTGTCTTTTGGTACAGAGCCATTACTTATTGTGTGCAATTAAATAGTGAAGTTTTAAACAAGTCTTTCTCGGTGACTTGTAAATCGTGCACAGGACATTTGATTGTGTGCCATATGTAGCAGTGACTGGGTTAATCACATTTACAATGTACAATGGTATGAAGCTGGGATGAAGTAGGTACTGTCATAAAGTACGCATGAATGTTAATGACCTATTTCTTTTTTCAAAATTCGAATTCTACCCTATAGTTATTGTCATTCAAACAGGGTTCATCCCTCAATACTTCATCTGATGTAAGGTGAGCATGTCTAGAGTTTAAAATGTTATTTCTTGATTTAACTTGTTTGAATTCTGCTTTTTACAGAAATTTCACATTTGAGGATAGTAAATATTGTTTCTTGTTGTAGTGCTTTGAAAAGGGTTGAGACCTGAAGTAAGTTGTTCATGAAATGATTTTTTTTTATCAACACCTTGAATAAATTAAATCATAACCATCTACTTTATCTGAAAAATAAATAGGGATTGCTCATACTTGATGGTGCACGCTGAGCCGTGAAACAATTCTATGTTTCGAAAAGAGAATAGACCGAGAGGGGAGGAAAGTAACAGATTCTAAGAAGAGATTTCAAAATCCTAGAGCAAGTGGTATTCAATTGACTCAGAGTTCCTCGATAGTCGCAACATCTGGGACCCTCTTCAATCAGGTTTATGACCTGCGCATTCTACATCTCGTCAACGTTAGCAACTTCATCTCTTTCGCTCGACATGCAAGCCTTTCATCTATTCTTATTCTCGACCTCTCTGCTTCCTGCGATACTGTCAACCATTCTGACCGTCTCACTATATTATCTCTCGTGTGTAGTGTGCAGTATTTGCAATGACTGTGCAGCAGGTCCAGATTGCCTACGGAGCGTTTGTGGAGTCTTTCTTTGGTGTCCATCATTTTCTTGGAGGAGGAGCACAGTGACTGTTTTTAATCACACACATTGCGGAGTGTGCAACGACAGAGCGGCAGTTCGGTGGGAGAGGTTGGGATTATTGGACATTGACAGTGGAGTACTCTAACAGTAGTTAACAGTGTACGTAGTGGCCTAATGTGGCAACATAGTGTGTGTAAACACTGGTTTTCAGTTTTGTTGGATTTACCCTCTCATTAGTGCCACTTGCTTTCACTGCGCCTACCGCTGACCCTTTGGGCTTAGCCTCACTGCCATCTAGCTCTGTGTCCTGTTCCTTTGAATACTGTACGAATAATCTTAGAAGTGGGGTGAAGGTTTCCCCTAGATGTCCACAGCCATCATCTCGAATTGTGCGGTATCTGATACTGAAATACTTTAACTGGCGTTGGAGCTTCACCTTCCCCTCTCACCAGGTGACGAATCTCCAGCCAGGCAAAGTCTTAACTCCTGACCCTCGTTCCAGAGATCTTTGCTCTCAAGGGGGTCGGCTAATTGTAATGGACATGGTGGGAAAGACAGCGGAAAGATAACCACTTATTTTAATTCCCTACTGGGGTCCCGGTCCGGGTCCAGGATCCAAGGGCAATCCTGGGTAGAGGGGCCCACCCCGAATCAGTGTGTGAATGGGCACTCCCCATCTCACACTGACGTTAGCAACCTTAGCTGGGAATTGGACCATACCAGTATGCAGATGAAGGCAACTAAGCAAGGTCAAAGGCTTACCCGGATCTTGCTGAAATTACAGTCCACGAAACCAGTTGTTTTCTCTTCCAACAAGACATTTTAATGGCTGAATTGCGACAGGCAGCGGTTAATATTTCGGAAGTTGAAACGAGAAACCTTCATCCTGTTCTTGAAGAATAAATCAAGTGCTGAACATTTTAGTCTCTTTGAATGAAGGTTTAAAAGTAGAGGTGAAATCTTAATG
This sequence comes from Ambystoma mexicanum, assembly GCF_040938575.1. Taxonomy (NCBI): domain Eukaryota; kingdom Metazoa; phylum Chordata; class Amphibia; order Caudata; family Ambystomatidae; genus Ambystoma; species Ambystoma mexicanum. Next base: position 541,593,789 of record NC_090928.1, on the reverse strand, counting down.
AACACTCCTGGAGTCTTTGCTCTTTAAGTTTTACAATGTTGGATAACAGAACAAGTTAAAAGAATTTTTAGCGTCCCACTTTAAGCAAAATGACCCCCATATGACGGTCTGCCCTTTGGCCCCACAAAGGTTCTCGGCAGGCATTCAGGCCAATCACGATTTGCTTCATTACTCCAGTGGTGTTTTGACAGAAAGAGGAGTGCAAACTGTGGGAGAGGGCTCTATTGTCTTGGCATCAGTGGCAGAGCCCTGTTTAGTGATGTGGATTTTCAACAACCAAGTGCAGAGGCTGTGAGGCTGCCCTCTCCTTTGCATTTCTCCCAGTCTGCCTCTAGTGACTGATGAGCTTTTTCGCAAAACCAGCCTACATCTCCGCTTACTGGGGCTCAAATAACACAGAAACGATCATCTAAGAAGCATTGTGTTAAAATGACTGTGTCTGAAAATTAAGGGGGTGTGGGGGGGACAAAAAACTTCCCGCCAATCCTCTAGAACGTTTTTGAGATCAGTTTTTAGACGACCATCGGTAGCTGCTATCAACAGTAAAACACCGGAATTCATAAGGAACGGGCCTCAACTCATTGATAATCTCTCATAACACCAGCTGTATTCCACACACAGAAACTTACTTGGACACTGCATGCAGTCCTCCTAGAAATAAGATATCGGTTTCTGCAGATGTGGGACATTCTAGCAGAGAAACTCAATGTAACTTTAATTCGGCCACGGTTCATGTCTGCTTTGAGTAATGAAGAAATGGGTGTCTTACAGCCTGGTCCGAGCTCCTTTTTTGCCCCACATGTAATGGCTACGGGTTTGAGTCCTTTAGAAGGGGCCCCGCTGGGGGATAGGGATTACCTCCTTGGATATGGCAGGTACCAAAAAACAATGTAACCTGTTTGCCCCCAAATTGTGTAGCAAGTGTTGCTATGGTTTCTTCTGTAACTAGCCCAGCTCAAAGTCTCTATAAGGATGTCTTTTTGGTAGAGTCAAGTCTGTTATTGTCGGGAGCAACAGGGTCTAATGTCGTAGCACTTCCTAACGTGGCAAATGATGTTGACTATGGCCGAGACTTTGGGCAGTCGGTTAATGCCACAATTGGGCATAAGGTACCTTAATGCTAAAGGCCTTTTCCCCTGTGAGGGCTCCTCTCTCTAACCCTCGGGGTGAATTATGGCCAGGCCAAAGGGAGGTCTCTTGTTTTTTGAGAGGAGCTCAGGGTTCGGATCTTCGCCCCGAGCTGCCTGACACATTTAATGTTCAGAGGGAGGGACTTCAGGTTAATAGTGCTGCTACACATAATATTCAACCAGTTCAAATGACTGGTGCCTCTCAACTACTGGTTGAATATTTGCTTCTGGAATAAAGATTTTTGGTGAAATTCCTTCGTTCCTTTGCATCAAAGGACATCACAAGGGTCTACTTTGTTGATCGTTAACGCACAGATCGTGCTGTAATATCAGAAGTGTCAAGGATGAAGGACCTTTTGAGACACTGAAAACAGCAAATGTGATGTACATCCCCTGAGCTTGAATTTGACAGGCCAGAGAGGTATGGAGGTCCGTACTCGGGCACTCTGTTTTAAAGCCTGTTGGCAGCTGTTTTTACTTTGTTACTATTGTATGTGTGTTTTTATCACCTACAGACTACATGTGCTGTTTATTTAACTTTATTCTGGTCAATTATACTCTTATTCACTGCTCGGGACGCAACAACTCGGCTAGTCCTGTTTCTTGCTTCAAGGGGGGGGGGCGTGACTTACTGCCTCTCCCTCATCCCGGTCAGCTTTTTATGTGCTGATGTTATCGCCTGTGCAGCATACGGGCGCAGCGGGCATGCCACCAGCGCCCCAAAGGCGCGCTTAAGGCAAGCCCATCCGTGCCAGTCTATGCTAAGACCACCATGATCACACTACTTATTCACGCAATGCTCTTCTTGACTTAGCAACGCTTGACACTATCTGACCTGAGGGCTTTCACCGTCCCTCGGCCATGCTTCTGTAGGGCCACGTTCGACTGAAGCCTAAGGATTCACCCTGCGTGCTCAAAGCATTCTTCATCAACGCTCGGTCTGCAGTCGCACATCGCAATGACCTTAAATACATTTTAGAAATTCATGCCCGGGAAGATTTCTGTATCACAGAAACTTGGTTCAATGAATCTTCAGGCCCTTATACTGTGCAGATCCTTTCTGCAAGCTATGATATTCTGCGGTGTGACCAACCTCCTCATAAAGCTGGTGGTGGCATTGCACTTATAGCTGCAAAGCATTATAACTGTCAATCAGTATCCGTCTCACATAATCTCTCATGCAAACTGCTTCTCACTAAAGTTCAGGTATCTCTGGAATGTATTGTCCACTTCCTCGTTGTATACCGCCAACCGGGCTATGGATCCAATCAGTTTGTGGCTGACTTTGCTCAGACTATTGCTGATCTCGCCATGACCTATTCCAATTTAGTACTATTAGGCGATTTCAACTTGCACCTCCAGTCGTCCCCTAACCCCCACTCCCAAGGTCTTCTGACCTCGCTGGCCGATTGTCTTCCCCCTTCACAATCATGAACCCACGCATACCGGGGGTAACCAACTGGATCTAATATTCTCTAATATCGTTGGCCTGCAGGCCTTTGAACCTCTGCCTATGCTTTGGACGGATCACTTTCTTATTCCGTTCTCCCTGCCCCATTCTTATCCAAAAATAAGCCCCCTCCTCTCTTGAAATTACGACGCTGGTCTCAAGTTCCTATTGACAAGCTTTCATGTGTTTCAGAGTCTAATCTGCATCGCAAAACTAATGGCCTGAATGCTTGCAGTGGGTTGCCACCTTTACAGATGCGGCAGAGGCTCCCTGGTACTCTCCTGCACTATGGCTTCTGAAACAAGAATGTGTTAGGCAGAATTATGTGCAGTACCCTTTGGGAACACCACACACAAGACTACAAGTGACGGTACAAATTCACCTTTGGTACAAGCCTGTACTAAACAGTAAAAGTGGTAGCGATGGCTGAGCAGCCAAACTTATCTCAAGAGCAAGTGAGCAGTATCAATAGTTACACAAAGGACAGCAATTACTATGATTCAAACACACACTGACTCAAGGTTTCTTATTAAAAGAATGTACATTTATTTACACATCAGTTGTATAAAATCTCACTAAAGTAAAGCAGTTTAAAAATCACACTCTTAATACACTACACCACTCCCAATAGTTTCCAGACGAGTTAAGCTCACAAAAATGAAGTGGGAGCAACATTGCACTCTAGTAATTTAAAAGGGAGGGAAAGACCAAGTTAGGCAGAAATTGAGCAGCACCAACAGGTAAGTAAGCAGGGCAATCTAGAAAGAGGAACTACAGTATTGCAATCCTATCAAATAGGCTTAGGGCCAAAGTTTTTTTTTTAACAATTTTATTGCATTTTCAACAAACAAAACCAATACAAACCAAATATGCAGTGCAAATATCAATGGTACATTTCTCATTATTCATTACACAGTTTAGTCACTGCTCCCCTTGTCCCACCCCCCTTACGAGCCTATTAATCCTATTCACTCTGTATCCGCACCATGTGGTGGGGTTTGATTTCCAGTGGATAACGCCGGATCTGGCATCGTTCCAAACAGTTCCGCTACCAGCAATTTCCATGCCATCGGGGTTCCCACCTCTTCTTCTCTCCCCCTATGTTACTTGCCTCCTGCCATACCATCGTCTCTGCCTCTGCCCACTTCTGCAACTCATTCCACCACATCTCCACTCGTGGCCTATGACAAGCCTTCCAACCCATGGCAATCCTCTTTGTGAGCACATATGCTAAATCCTTTAGCTTGTTGACATGCTTCAGTTTCTGCGACCTGGGGAACCCCCCCCCCCCCCCGTAAGCAGGCCCAGGCTGTGTTTATAACAATAGTGACCCCTTTTTCCTCTAGTTTCCCCGCTACTTCGCTCCAGAAGCGCTCAATCACCGGACAGGACCAGAACATATGTACCATATGAGCCTGTTCCTCATCACATTTGGGACATGCTTGTCTACCGGCATTTTCAAACCTTAATATCTTCAGGGGTGTCGTATAAGCCCTGTGCGTTATGTATAATTGTATCTGTTTCAACCTTGAGTTTCTTGACAAATTCTTATGATACCACAGGGCGCGTTCCCACATCCCATCCTCTATCGGGGCTCCCACTTCAGCGTTCCAGTCTAATCTTAGTTGCGTTGGTTCTTTCCCAACCTTGGACATAATCATTTCGTACAATCTAGAAATCTCATGCCCTCCCTCCGTTATATCATATATCGTGTCTACGGTACCATCTGGCTCTTCTATAAGTACCGTTTCAGGCCAAGTTTCCTTGATTTCCCGCACCAACCTATGGTATGTGATATAGTGACCCACATGTAGTCCTACTTCCTCACCCATCTCTTCATAATTTATGATGGTCCCCTCACGCCAGACATCTCCCATAGTTACCAACACCACTGATTCCCAGTGGTTCCTAATTGTCATTCGTAGCTGCACATCTCCTCCAGCCAGCGCAACCAGCGGTATCTGCGGGGAGCATGGGACTGGGTTTACCATCATCCGGCATTCTCGGCGCCAGATCCTCCACCCAAGCATCATCATCTCAGGGCACGCTTTCATTTCTGTCTTGGGCAACCAAATCATTTCTTAAATAAAATGGGGCACAATCTGCCACAAACAACCTGGATTCAGGGGTTGCTTAGTCCGAGAGCCATTTAGCGATGTATTGCAGTTGGCTCGCCACATAGACCTCATAGTTAGGGGGCCTTATCCCTCTTTTTTTGTAAAAGTTCTGTAACTTCCATAGTGCCACCCTATTCCTGGTGCCCTGCCACAGGAAATCCCTGCACATGCCGTTCAGCCTGGTGAAAAACGTCCTAGGTACGAGGTATGGGATGTTCCCAAAATAATGCAGAAGCCTGGGTAAAACCACCATCTTGAGCATTGCACTACGCCCCATCATCGCTAGTGGTAGCTTTGCCCAAATTTCATACTCTTTTCAATTTTCGCTATAGCTGCCTCAGTATTATTTCTATGTTCTTTTTCAACCGTATGGTACACGTATATCCCAAGGTAACGAAAAGTTTCGACAGCCCACGGAGCTTGCAGCACCGGCAGCTGCCCGATAGGGATCCCCTTATAGTTGCCTAGCGGGAAGATGATAGATTTCTGAGGGTTCACCGCTATGCCTGACAGCCCCGCATACCTATCCATAACCTCCAGGATGTACTGGAGATTCTCCTCCGGGTACTTCAGATACAGCAGCAAATCATCTGCATACAAGGAGATCCAAGTGACGCTCCCCTCCCACCTCAATGCCTATAGTATCATACTGTTGTCTGAGATATATAGCCAAAGGCTCTAAAGCCAGTATGTATAACATAGGGGACAATGGGCACCCTTGTCTAGTACCTCTGCCTAGTCGCCATCTCTCAGAGATCACGGCTCCTGTTTTGACTCTGGCCAACGGCTCACTATATAGCATCTTTGCCCATCTTATGTATCCCGGCACCATCCCGTAGCCCGCCAAGGCTGCCAGCAGCCATGGCCACTTGACAGAATCGAAGGCCTTCACCGCGTCTAGAGACACTATTGCCATTTCACCCTCATTCTTGCTCGCCCATTCGACAACCCGATGGAGTCGCCTGTGGTTATGAGTTATGTTCCTATTCGGAACATAGCCTGTCTGATCGGGGTGTATTAGTTTGCCTATGACTCTTCGTAGTCTGCTTGCCAAGACAGCTGTCAGTATCTTGCTGTCCTGATTCAGCATTGATAGTGGTCTGTAGGAGCCACAGCTATGTCCTGGCTTGTTGGACTTAGGAAGCGGTATTATAATTGCTTCTCTAAGCGACTCTGGCAGCTGTCCCGTCTCAAACGCCTCGTTTAGCATATCTAGCATCGGGGGGAGCACTTCTGCTTTGTACACTTTATAAAACTCACTTGGGAACCCATCCGCCCCTGGGGCCTTACTAGTAGGTAGCTGTCTCGCCAATTCTTCTAACTCCTCTAAGGTAATCAGTGCATCCAGTTCCTCTTTCTTCAGCACTTATTGTAGGCAGACCTATGTCTTCTAGTGTTTCTTTTATTTTCTCATAACTGCTCCTCTCCACATCCCCATATAGTTCCTTGTAGTAATTTGCAAACTCCTGATTAACTCCCTCCTGGGTGTGGGCTACACTGCCATCTTCTCTTGTTGTTGTCCTAATGGTGGGTCTGGGGGTTTCGCTCTTGTATAACCACGCCAGAAGCCTTCCTGTTGTATCTCCTCCTGCATGCTGTCTCTCTATATATTTCTTATAATTTAGGTTACACAGCCTATCCCAATGCTCCGCACATGTCTGCTGCAATTTAAGTATCAGCTCCGTATCTATACCAGAATCATCATTCTCTCTCTGCGCTTTTTCCAGCTCCCTTTCAGCTTCATGTAGATCGGTCAGGATTCCTCCTTGCAGGCTTTTAGATTTTGCTATGGCTACGCCCCGCAACAGCACCTTAAAAGCTTCCCATAGTGTGCTTGCTGAGTCCACGCTACCCGTACTCACCACGAAGTAGGTTATGATCTCCTCTCTTATATCTTCCCTAAAAGGGGATCTTTAAGCGCCTCCGCCCGGAGCCGCCATGTTGGGATCCTCGCTCTTGGGTGGGCGATATTGCCAGCCAACAACTAGAGGCGAGTGGTCTAACAAGACCCTCGCTTTGTATTCTGCATGCATCGTTTCCATCATTATGTCCGATGTGGCAAAGACAGAGTCCAGCCTCGTGTACAACTGTTGTGGGGCAGAATAGTGCGAGTATTGCCTTTCATGGGGGTGCTTCATTCTCCACACATCCGCCAGACCAAAGTCGTCTAGCAGTGTTTGCAGCGCTCTTGCTGCCGGGGCAAGTCTATCCAATTTCTGAACTGTCCACCCTGGGGTTTAGTACACAGTTAAAATCTCCACCCCCAGATCACCGCACTCCCATACACATGCCAAGGTTAGTACTCAAGGTTCTGAAATATGTTGCTGTATTCTGATTGGGTGCGTATGTATTCACTATACTTATCTTCCTATTCTACACCAATCCCCTCAGTATGACCATTCTTCCATCTGCTTCCGCAGTTTCCTGCAACATGTGAAAGGGGACATGCAGTGCCACCCAGATGAGCACTCCTCTAGCATAGTCGGAATATGTCGAGCCCGCCACAACCCCCTTCCATTTTCTCATGACCGTTCCCAGTTTTTCCCATGTCAGATGAGTCTCCTGTAGCAGCGCAATATCTATCTTTTGTCTGCGCAGGTATAACGTAACCTTATTTCTTTTTAAGTAGCTGTTGAGGCCCCTGACATTCCAGGGGATTATCTTAAGGTCCCCCACGTCTTGATATAGTTCCATCTCCCCCACATCAGTGTAGTCCAGTTCTCGTTTCTGTTCTGGTCTATATAGGCTCGTTCCCCTGTTCAAACTTCCCCTATCTACAAACACCTCAAACACCCTTCCCTTCCCCAACTCACCGTTCCCTCCCCACCCCCTTCTCACCCTCAACATTCCCCGCCCCCACTGTTGCCCAGCTCCATCCCTGGATCTCAGGCACCCCTGCATCTAGCTCTTTCTGGCTCCCGCCTGTACTCGATGCTCCGCAGGGTGAGGCCGCCCTAGTGGCTAACCTGCTACAACTACTACTATTCCTCTGGGGGGGATAGGGTGCTTGCGTCCAGCCACTCCTATTTGATAAATTCAAACACACTCGGCTGTACATTTTGCGCATGTATACGCGCTACTATATTCAAGTCCTTTGAGTTCGCCAGAGTCCATGGTGTCCCCGCTAAATATCGACCTTGCTCAGTCGCACCCTGTAAGGACCCAGACATAGAGAACCACACAACCCAGGGAATATGGAAGGGAGACATACGGGCTGGAAAAAGAATCAAACGCGACCTGTATGATAGGTGAGTGGTGGGAACACACAGGTAAACCCAATGTACCCCGAACAGAGGATCTAAATGAGTGGGAGAACATAACAGTGCTTGGTGAGAACCCCGAACAGCCGACCATGGGTCAGCCCGCAGAGACGAGGTTACCGAAACGTCCTCGCGAGGACGAAAACCCTGACTATACGGGCCGAGAGACAGAGAGCTGTGTCCAGCCGGAAACGTCCCGCCTCGCCAGAGCGACACTGACGGCAAGACGGAAGGATAGCCGTCCCCGCTGCAACGAAGCCCCCAAGTTCTCGGAGCGAGAAGCAGAACGCCGAGTCCAGCCGGGGAAGACTCGCCTTGTCAGAGCGGCACTGACGACCAGCAGGAGAGAGGAAGGAAACTGTAGCCGCGATGAAGAGCTGACTACAACCGGCCGCCGGATAGAAGAAGCCCAGTCTCCGCATGGAGATGCGGTCCGCGTGTATTGCAACCGCGAGCAGGACACCAACCACGTGTCCCGCGGACTGGAGGAAGCCGATCCGCTTCAGCAAAGACACAGACCCACAGGGGAAGTCCTATTACCGGGGATACAAAGCCCGAACATGGGGGCAACCAAAACAGCAGACACTTAACTGGGCGGCAGCAGGACATTCAGGGGAGCAGGGTCAGGGAAGAACATGGAGGGTGGCTCACCAGGAAAAGGGGGCGGGGCCTATGGGGTTTTTATGCTCCAAGACAGGAAGTAGACCCTGATTGGCCCATCCTTACCTGCCTATATAAAGAGCCAGATAGTTGGAAGAGGTGTGCTCATTCTTGTTCTTCTTGCAGAGCCGATCAGACCTGGATTCCGGAACGACAGGAAGCACCTGGGCGTATGAGGACTAAGTGGAAGAAGATTGTCAGAGGTCCTTATAGCGTGCCCTACAAGAAAACAGAGGAAAACATTTGCCCCACAAAACGAACACCCAGAAGGACTCTGGGAAAAGAAATTTAATTTTTGCTAACCGGCATTAATTGGTTAAATCTGAATAAAGACCAACATTTTTTCTTTCCCTTTAACCGCCTATTTTGTCTCATTGTCACACACCCCTTACCCATAAACACCATCATTATTTCTACTGGGGTACCCGCTTTGAGTCACATCAACATACATGCAATGTCCCCATCATTTACCTTGTTTCTCTCGAACTTGCTCCTCATTTCTTTCCGGACAACCTTGAAGGTCTAGCCATTTCGTCGCTTCTTCGTGGGTGTCAAAAAAGAACATCTTGCTTTTGTACAACACTTTCAATTTTGCAGGGTACAGAAGCATGTATTTTATTCCCACCATGCGTAACCTCCTTTTGATTGCCACATAACTGTACTGCTGCCTCTGGACCAATATTGTATAATCCGGATATGCTGTGACTTTGCACAAAGCTCTTTCGATCGTTCCTCCTTTGCGAAAGAACTCCAAAATCCTCTCACGATCCCTGTAGTTCAGTATTTTAGCGATTATTGCCCGGGAGGGTGGGGGCCCGGCTTCGGCTTCCTCATAAGGGCTCCATGTGCACGCTCCACTGCGAATCCTTGCGAAAGCTTTTCGGCCCCTATTCCTTGTAAGAGTAGATTCTGAACGTGGTCTGTAGGGTCTTGGCCTTCCTCCCCCTCCGGTAGGCCGAACACGCGGATGTTCCTTCTCGCTCTCCCTTCTGCTTCCTCTGCAAGATTCTCCAGGTTAGCTACCTGCTGCTTTAATACGTGAACCTCCTTTGCATTGTTGGCGCTAGTTTCCGAGTTGGTTTTCACTGCACTTTCCAGCCTGCTTGTTCTCTCCGCCAATGCCCTAACATCCTGTCGTAGCAAGGCGACGTCCATGCCTACTGCGTCTATCTTGGCCTCCAGCGAAGTGCGCAGGTCTGCCATCGCTGTCCCCCATGAGTCTCTCAGCTCCGTGATAGCAGCTAAAATCTGATGGTTTTCCGTCGCTACGGTGCTCTTTGCCAGTGCCGTTGCGCCCTCAGGCACTGTGGTCGCTCGAGATAGTTGCGTCTTGGCGAATGCTTCCATTGTGGATTGTTTGTTCTTGTTCTTGCTTATGGCCCCTCGCCCAGACATCTTGTGGCCTATGTTTGTGTCCTAGGTTGCTTGGCCTCAAGTGTGTCGAACCAGGTTCTCTGATTCGATGCGGCCTCAGAGCAGCACCACAGATCTGGGTCAATTGTTCAGGAAAACCTCTATTTAAGCATGTGCTCGCTGGGATAGTTCTCGAGTGGGTTGTGTCCTATCACGTTCCAGCCTATTTTATTATTCTGGGGAGCACTCATTTCTTTCTGCCTAGTTCACCCGGCTTTTGGGTCTTGCGCACGCTGTGCTCAGCTGCCTGTATCCTCTGTAGTCTTATTTACTTCATTAGCTTGAGTCCACCCCACAGGTCGTGTCTTTCTGTGTTGGCTTCCCTTTTGTGGCTCTGTGTAGGGTCATATGCAGGTATACAGCCACCACGCGTGCCCACAGCTCCCAATGCAGCGCCCTCTTTTATCTTGAGGAGTGCAAGATCTCCGCTGCCTGTGCCAGCCCAGCAATATCAACGTGTCCCCCAGTGGCTGCTCCTGCTGAGTGCACAATTGCACCTCCCCGGCGTGGGTTTGTCAACGGTGTCCGTGTTCCACCCAACAGGCACCCCTATTCAATGTTCCACTGTCCTCCTGTTGTTCAATGTGCTGTCTCACACGCGCAGTGCAGTCCAGTGGTCTCTCGTGACCCCCTTTGGTGTATACACCAAGCCTTGCCTCAGTCCAACACCTCCACTTGTGCCTCCGTGCCAAGGGGAGACATCAGGGTGCTATTTTACTATCAGTTAAACAATTGGGGCAGTGATCCCCTTTGTTACACCGTCAGACGCTCAGGGCTCACACTGTGTCTGGCCTTTCCTGATCTTAGCATTCAGCATATATATGCTGCGTACCTCGATCCACTGTCTTTATTGCCCTTTGTTCATAAGGGCCGTGGTGTCTTTTCCTTAGGCTGGCAGCAGTGTGGGTTTCGTTCCTCCCAGCTCGCCAGGTTCAGGAGCACAACAATTCAGGGTCCGCGCTGGCTCCTCACGCAGCGCGGATCCTCCACCGCTTGCAACAATGTATCTCCTCGCCCGGCTCCCACTCGTCAGCTGTGCGTGTCTCAGCTGAGGCGCTTCGCTCAGACCGCACCGGGTCTGCTAGTCCTCTGCAGGGCGCACGTCAGCTCGGGCATCGCTTCACCGTTGCAGCCCGGATCGCTTCGGTCCCCCAGCTGCCAATCACTGGCTCCCTCACTTCGCGAGCGTCTGCCCACGGTGTCGAGCGCTGCGCTCGCAATGTTATAATGTATTCTGCAGCGGGGGCTCGGTGCAGAGAGCACCCGCCTCCACACGTTTCAATCCACTCTGTCAGCCTCCGCAGTCTACCACTTAGATCCAATGGGTGCTTCTTCCATGCCGTGCCAAAATCCTTTGTTAGCCGCCATTTTAAATCCTGATAACGTCGCATAGCCATCACACGAAAAGCTCCATATTTCTTGATTGTACATTCCCATTGCTGTAATATTTCAGGTCAGTGCAGAGTTCCCATTCTGACGTCCTTGACTTCATTTGTGAATGTCATAGGTCGTTTTTCTGCGTGCAAACAGCAGATCAATGTCGGATCTCCAGGAGCAGCTCCTCAAACACGACCTATTCCATGGCCAGTTGGCCACGCCCCCAGGGCCAAAGTCAATAGGACAAGAGTCTTTTGCTCAAGATCACACAGTTCAGGGTAGTTCGCGGGTTAAGTCTTTGCCAAGAGTTCCGGATGAAGTTGGTCGGCAGAAAAGCTAGTTTAAAGAGTAGAGAAGGACAAGCCCTCGGATTGGCGAAATGTTTCGCACACCTTCACCGCGGTTGGTAAAACGAACAACCGGATTTGCACAGTACCTTTAAATGGAGAGGAAGCTGTAGCTGAGGCGGAATTTCCTGGCAGTTCCTGCAGGCTCACGGTTCCTGAAGCGACTGTCGGACTGACCTGAAGTAGGAAGACTGGAGTGTCCTGCACTGCCCAGGGAAGAAACCAGCAGCAGAGCAAAGCAACGAATAAAAGGTGCTCTCCTTAAAACCCAAGCAGGGTCCGACCTTCCTGGCTATCCAGCCCACTGTAGCTCTGTACAGCAAATTCGACCAGAGGAGGGAAACCTGGCTTGCAGTTTGGGCGACTGGTTGGTCCCACCAGCTATGGGGAAGATTCCGGGAGGATCTTCTCTGTCGGAGTTCGAGGATTCGGACCTGCAGTAGGGCTTCGCCGGGCAGTTCAGTTGTGGTAGGGGTCCTCTTCAGACAGCTCCTCGTTGGTTCTTTCGTTCCAGTGGCGACTCTGCCTTTCCAGACCGAGAAACCTGCTTTTTATGCAGTTTTCCCCCATTCACACAGCCTGGCAGTCAATCACACAGCAGGGTGGCTGTCCTGGCCGGACAGTCACCTAGCCAATCAAACAAGAGTGCGACCTGGGTTACCAGGGGAACCCATGGCAGGGGTCCTAAAACCCCGCCCTCACATCCTGCCTACCCAGACTTTCAGGTGCCTAAGGATGGCTTCTGTGTAGAAGCCTGCAAAGAGATGGTGAACAAAGGAACCAAACCTGGTTTGACGCGCAGAGAAAAACACAAGAAAGACATTATCAAAAAGAAATGGTGAATAAACCCAGCCGGAACCGTATAAAAACGTATATGGTCTAGCCGGTTTAAGTTTGAGGCTACCAAGATAGCCTAAAACAATACCAAGGTTATTTAAGATAACGCGGTAGGAAAAATAGGGTAGTTACCACTGCCACCAGCCAAGTCTTGATGAAAAGGGAGCGAAACAATGCTCCAAGAGAAACAGACGAAAAGGGATAAGTATTAACCCTTTCCAGTACTCCATGTATTATGGTTTGTACTGGGTCTGTGGATTTAAAAAGACTAAACCAGCAGTCAATGGCAACTTTACAAGTTCTGGGAGACAGTAGTCGGTCCCAGAAAATGGAGTCTGAGTTGGGAAGTCTAAAAGACAACCCTGTGTCACTGCAATGAAGGTGCTGTGTAACACACAGTAAAAATATGCTTATGGAGTAGGTGAGGCTCCACAGTCTATGAACACAAAAATGTTAAACACACACAGCAAAACACATGTAAGAGTGGGAAAAAAAGGCTCACACTCTTACCATGTGAAAAAATTAATCCTAGAAATCCAGCAAAGCTGCTGAGGATCTCAGTAGGTAAGGGAAAGTAGCCATTCCTGAGATTTATCCCTAACAGAATGCCTCCACTGTGAGCGGAAATGGCAGTCACTATCTAATCCTGAAACCAAATTGGCCTATGTACATGCCAGAAATCTTTATAAGAAGGCAGTTAAATCAGCTAAATCTTTGCATTATGCCGCCCAAATTCTCACTGCCGCATGCTCCTCTAAGGAGCTTTTTTTTTAGTAGCTAGAGCGCTCACTACTCCCGCCCAGCCACCTGCCGCAGCCTCACGCTCTCCATCTCAATGTGATCTTATAGCCTCTTTTTTTTTTCCCCAAAAAATTTCCACAATCAGAGTAAATATCAGTGCTGAGACTTTCAACGTCTTAAGACCACTGAACCCTCTCACTGTCTGACTCCCAAATGTCCCAACATGTTCCAGTTTGCTCCCATCTCAGATAGTGTAGTTACAGAAGTGCTTCTCAAACTGAAATCTGCTTCTTCTATGGACCAGATTCCCTTGCATATCTTACAGGATCTGGCGCTGCAGATGATCCCCTCTATCACTGAGGCATTTCAATTTTCATGCAGTACTGGATTAATTGCCCCTTCTCTGAAGCACGCAGTGGTTTCCCCTTAACTCAAGAAGCCTCAATTGGATCCCAAGTTATCAGAAAATTGTCGCCCTATATCACTCCTTCCCGCTATATCCAAACTATTGGAAACCATTGTCGCCCCCCAACTTTCCACCCATCTTGAGGCTAATAACATGCTTCATCCCTTACAGGTGGGCTTCCATCCTGGGATGGGTACTGAGTCTTTGGTGGTGGCCCTCCATGATGACATTGCACTTGCGTCAGACTGCAGAGAGACGAGTGCTCTTATCTTACTCTATCTCTCTGCGGTCTTCGACACTATCGACCATGCACAAATGTTGCAGTGTCACAAGGATGCCGGTGTCTCTGGAATGCTTTTGACATGGTTTTCTTTTCTCTCAGGGCGCACCCAGGTGGTGTCTCGGCCCCTCCCGCCCCCGCCCCTTTACATCTTACTGCACGGTGGTTGATTGTGGTGTTCCCAGGGATCGGCATTCCCCTCCCCTCCACCCCCCATGCTTTTTAATCTATACATGGCTGCCCTGGCTAGGCTCTTTTCTAGCCTCTGTGTTCTTTTCTATATGTATGTGGACGATAATCAAATCATCTTTCGTCTAAAAGCACTGGTTGACAGTCCCCCGGCCCTTTTTGAAAGACTGTCTCTCTGCTGTGTGCCAATGGATGTCTGATAACTGGTTAAAACTTAATGGTGACAAATCGGAAATACATGTCATCTGAAAGACAACCACCGGCTGGACTCTTAACTACTGGCCTTCCTACCTCGGGCCTTGCCCTCAACCTGCCATTGTAGTAAAAAGTCTGGGCGTTAAGATCATGTCATCTGGCTCTAGAGAGGCATAGATCTCTGCTGTATGCTACAGTGGTTTTGCTAAACTCAATATACTGAGGAAGGTGCTTCCATTTCGCACCAGTGATGCCAGGAGCAAAATTGTCACCGCTGCCATCATGGGTGCCATTGACTATTGCAATGGCATCTATCTGGGTCAACCGGCGGCACTATTGCACCGACTTCAATTTTACAGAATGTGGCAGCTAGGCTGACCCTTAATGCCCCTAGACATGCTCACTTGCAAGACCTTCAGCGGCGCCTCCATTGGCTCCCGGTTAAGTCCCGGGTTGAGTTCAAGATCTTGTGTATTTATGCGACAGGGGCCTCGTTTCTTCAGGCTCTCCTTTTACCAACCTAAGAGAAACCTTTGTTCAGCCGGGCATTATTTGCCTTTCTGAGACATTTGAAAACCTGCTTGTTTTGAGTCTGCCCCCTCCCCCCCAGTGCCTCTCGCTGGCAGTTCTTTTCTGCTTCAACGCCTTGATGCCTCCGGGTCTTTCCGCGCTCTAGAAGTCAATATACAATACAATACAATAGAATACAATGCAGTACAATACAGAACATGCAGATGGGTCATATAGACAGCTAGTGACTAGTCATTGAATATTTAGGATGGAGCAGGCCTGCCCCACCTTACAAGCAGGAGGACCTGACTGATATTTTGGGCAAGGAACCTCAAGAGCATCCTATTCTACCTTTTTCATGTGACATTATAGAGGCGGGTCGGTGGCAACTGTGAAACGCCAGAGTTAATTCCTGTGGTGAATAAAAGATTTTCTAGTAAATACAGGACCTCTAGTAGTGATCCATTTTACATTTCAAAACATCCCACACCAGAAAGCCTGGTGGTACAGGCTTCCGCTTCTACTTCAAAACAGAAAGCCTCCCCGACGATTCCCCCAGACAGGGATGACAGACGCTATGATGCCATGGCAAAGAAAGTCTTCTCTGCTGGGAGTATGGCCCTTACATCGGCAAATGCCACATGTGCACTGGCTACGTTTTCGTTTACCCTATGGGAATATATAGCGATGGCGGCAGATCATGTTCCCCAAGGGGAAGAAAGACGGTTTTTTAAACATTGTTAAAGATGGGATGGAAGCTATGTGCGAGTCCCTTCAAACTGGTCTCCACAGTACTGATAGAGCAGTGGTGGCTAGCACAGTGATGCGCAGATTTGCATGGTTAAAGTCTGGGTTTGCTTCGGATGTGCAATCAAGACTTCTTAACATGCCCTTTGACGGCACACACTTATTTGGCAGCAAGGCTGACAAGAGCCGAGTGGAGCTGGAGACCTCCAAAGCGGCAGCCAAATCCCTTGGTGCTGCGATCAGAAAACAGCAAACTCGTCCCAGTGGAACAGCTTGGAGGGGAAGGTCCTTTTTGTTTTTATTCCTCAGCTGGAAGAACGAGAGGACTGGCGAGTCAAAAAGCTCAGAAGATTCCCCCGTGGTGGAAGTGGGAGAGGTGCTAAGACCTCCCAGGCAACGGCTACTTTGCCCTCAGCCGCTGCATCAGCTGCCTCGAAACCTCTTAATCTACAAGACCCCGGTGGGAGGCAGACTCTCGCAACATCTGCAAGTATGGTGGCGTATTACTTCAGATGCATGGGCATTTGAAACTGCAGCCCAGGGTTTACTGCCTTCCCTTTCTAAAAAAGGCCTCTGGATCATCCACCGGGGAGCAACTCTTTCAAAATTCCAGATACCCTCCTTGTGCAGGACATTTTGACCCTGCTAGAGAAAGGTGCTATAGAACCAGTACCTGTAGCGGAAAGGAACAAGGGTTGGTACTCCACTTTCTTCCTAATCCCCAAGAAGGACCGAGGATTAGACCCATCTTGGACTTGGAGACTTGAACAAGTTCCTCAGGAAGGACAAGTTCAAGATGGTTAGCCTTTCTCAAATCCTTCAGGCCCTCCAGCTTCCGGATTGGATGTTATCATTGGACTTTCAGGGTGCTTACTTTCATGTGCCTATCCATTACAAGCACAGAGTACCTGAGGTTCACTTTTCTTATGATCGATTTCGATTTCTGCCATTCGGGCTGACCTCCGCCCGAGGGGATTCACCAAGTTGATGGAAGTGGTGGCAGCGAGTCTCAGGAAGGGGGAGGGGGGGGGCTTCACGTCTACCCCTATCTGGACAATTGGCTGATCAAGGCTTGTTCTCCTGAACAGGTCCTGGAACATCTCGGTATCACCTGTCACCATCCCCCTTGCCCCCCATGGACTGGGGTTCTCCCTCAATTGCTAGAAGTCCCACATGATACCATCTGGAAGTCTCCAATTCATCGGCGCGGTCCTGGATGCATCCTCAGGAAAAGTCTCGCCACCCGAGGTGATGGCTCAATACATCCTGCAGATGGTCACCAAATTCCAGAGTGCCCAACGTCCTCCGGCCTTAGACTTGTTGAGGTTGCTTGGCCTCATGGCATCCTTCATTTTCCTGGTGCCAGAGGCTCGCCTGAGAATGAGGTCTCTTCAATGGGCTCTCGGGTCTCAATGGTCCCAATTCTCGGGCAGGATATCAGACTTTCAGGTTCCGAGCAGAGTCTCACAGGATCTTCTGTGGTAGGCCTGCAAGGACACCTTTTTGAAGGGAGAACCTTTTTGGCAACCATGGCCAGAGATGACAGTATTTACGGAGGCCTCACTCGCAGGGTGTGGAGCACATGCCAACGATCTGACAGTCAGCGGACGTTGGTCTCCATCAGAGTCCAAGCTACATATCAATCTTTTGGAGCTGAGGGCAATCGGACTAGCACTGAAGGCCTTTCTGCCATCTGTACGTGGAGGTGTAGGATCACTACCACTGTGCCGAGAGACCATGCAGCTCCTGGTTCTGGGTAATACAAGAAGGAATCTCCCTATCAGCAGTTCATGATAGAACACGGCGGCGGACACCATCAGCAGGCAGAGCAGTCTTCCACGAGTGGGAACTAGCTCAGGGAGTCCTTCAAGAGATCTTCGACATTTGGGGAACCCCTTAAGTGGATCTGTTTGTGACCAGTGCCAACCAGAAGTGCAAGCTGTACTGCTCCAGGGAATTTCCCTGAAGAGGAGCTATATGGGACGCTTTCGTAGTCGACTGGGAGTTTCCACTCGTCTGTCATTCCTCATGTGATCAGAGGGCTGAGCGAGTTTGGGAAATCCATGAACCTAATTGCTCCGGATTGAGCCATGAGGACGTGGTACCAGCACCTGCTGGACATGTCCATCTGCCCTCCAATAAGTCTTGTGCAAAGAGAGGATCTCCTCACGTGGGAGGAAGGTCGGGTTCTCTATCCTGCGGACAAGACCCTCAATATTCACGTATGGTTTCCGAGAGGTTAAGATATAAGCATTGGAACCTCCTTTGAGGTATTCTTCCTTTTCTCACTTCCCCCTGAAGCTGAATGTCTCCAGAGCTCTGGTCCTCTCTAGGCTGGACTATTGCAACAGCCTTTCTAAATCTTCCTGCCTCTACTCTTTGACCTTTACAACTTATCCAGAACAGGACTGCAAGACTTGTCCTTGGCCTCAAGCCCAAGGATCGTATCTCTCCAGCTCTGAAATCTCTTCTCTGGCTCCGAGTGGCTGCAAGGATCAACGTCAAGACCCTCTGCATCATCCACAAGGCTTCCTGGGGCCTGGGTCTGCTCTACCTCCAACTTTCTCTTCCAAAACATCTTCCTTCTTGAGCTCTCTGCTCATCCACCTCTGAGGGTCCAACGCCTCTCCAAGCAGAGACTTGGGGGGGGGGGGGGGGGAGATCAATCTCCTCGGCTGTGGCTTCCCTCTGAAACATCCTCCCTGCCTCTCTAACTTGAGCAGAACCACCTCGGGTTCTAGAAGCTACTGACGACCTTCCTTTTCCCTTCCGCTTTCTCTTCCTCTCCCCTGCTGATGCACCAGACTGCTCCGCACACTGGTTACTTGGTCACCCTCTGAACTCGAGCCCTGGCTCCTGCATGTCTAGTTGCCTTTGCACTGCCTCCGGGCTCCCCAGCACTTACGGGTCTGTTTCTGCAACCCTACAGTCCCTTCTCACTGCACCTATGAGCCACCCGCTGGCTGGTCTTGTGAGTTAACTGCACTTCTCCCTTCCCTCTTCTCCGCACTTGTGCGATCCTAATGACACAAGGCCTAGTAAGATTATTTTGTCCTCTCTTTGTTTCTCCCTCCTTGTCTTGTTTCTCCCTCCTTGTCTTGTCGCGCCTAGAAACATTTGTGTATAGACACGTTATAAATGCCATATCATAACCTCCCGGATGACGTAATGGCGATTTTGCTTTCGGCCAGAAGGGAAGCAACAAAATCCTTGTACCGCTGCCGTTGGACCAAGTTCTGCAGTTGGTGCAGGGACAAATATGCAGATGCTTTTTATCTGAACAAACCTATAGTGTTATCGTTCTTGTTACACCTGGCTAATCTGGGGCTCAGGCTGGAACAATTAAAGGCTATCTGGCAGCGCTGTCAATTTTTAAGCGCTTGTCTGAAGAGGTATCTTTCTTCAAAATGCCACTAGTGATACCATTTCTGCAGGTACTAACAAATGTGTTCCCTCCGATCCCATTTGAGGTTCCAGTTTGGGACCTCAACCTGGTTCTAAAATGTCTTGTGTACCCCATTCAAACCTTTTGATTCTTGTCCTTTAAGGTTAACCTCCAAAACCATCCTTTTCGTTTCTTGAACATCAGCCCGCAGGGTGAGTGAACTACAAGCTTTGTCTTGCGAGCCTCCTTATACAGTCATCCGATAGTGTGGTCCTTAAGGTTAAACTTACATTTTCGCCAAAGATTGTATCTGATTTTTCCTTTAACTCTCAGTTTAACTACCATCTTTTTATCCACCTCCTCATCCTGGAAAGGAGGAGGAGAGATTGCACAGGCTTGACCCAAGGCGTGCACTTAGCTTTTATATTTCAAGGATGTCAAAGTTGAGACAGGATGATCAACTTTGTGTTGGTTATATAGGCATAAGTTTGGGATGGCAGTGACCTAACAAAACCTATCTAGATTAATTATTTTAGGTATCTCTGGATGTTAGGGGCTAGCTGGAAACGCCCCCTCTCCCCCCCCGAAGGTCTAAGGGCTCAGTAAACTACAGTATGGCTACATTCTTTGCTTTACAGAGAGGAGTCCAATCCAAGATATTTGTGCGGCAGCCACGTGGTCCTCTGTTCATACTTATTTTCTGGACTCTTCCCCAGTCCGGGAAGTAGGATTTGGTAAGGCGGTGTTACATTCTGTTGACCCAAACCCGTAAGGAACTTTTTAAATTCTTACTCCCCCGTCCAAAATCAACACTGTTTTGAGAGTCTATCAAAGATGAGAAATACGTGGGAGAATACAATCGATTCGAAGAACAAGTTACTTACCCCTGATACTGTTCTTTTGACTGGAGGTTCCTCTCACGTATTACTCATCACCCCCCCCCCCCCAACGGTCCCTGCAGTAGAATTTCCGTGTTTTTACATTTTACGTTCTTTCAGGGCAAAACAGTGTCTTCTCGGGAGGATAGCTCGGGGGCAACGTGCTCACCTTAGAAGCAAGATGTCACGGAGCAACACAGATTCGATCCCCGGGTCCATGCTTCGAAACCTCTAGGTATTAAGTGTGTTATAAATAACCTATCATATCATTAAGCAAGGTACACCCAGAAAAAGTATTGAAAGAACGCATCAAAACAGAACATAAACCAACTGTCGCTGCACGCACTACATGTACCAGCGACGACATCGAGACGGAGGCCCTTGAGGGACATTGAGTCGACCGGCACCAACACGCAACGCCCCCTGCTGGAAAAATGTTCCGAAGCAGCTAAAGCTGAATATGGATATATATCAAAGATGAGGGATACTTGGAAGGAACATGGAGTCGAAAGAACATTACCAGGGGTAAGTAACTTGTCATTCTCCCTGCACCCTCTCCAGCACTGGAGGGGGTAATACATCCTGCTCATCTTATTAAGCCTATGCGGGGTCCCGTGCCATCTATAGTAAATCTTAACCGCACACTCTTTGTCCATCACACATCGATATGCCCTATGTGTGCAAGCCCAAATCCTACTTAAGCCTACTCCTAGATCTTTCTCCCATGTCTCATTCCCATTTAACCATGTAGGGCAACCTCTTGTGGGTTCCACTAGCCTTTGTAATGTTGAGATCTTGTCTCGCTGTATCCATTGCCTACAGGGGAGTTCTAAGTTGGAAATGTCTTCTGTGCCCCTAACTTTGACCTGTGGCTGAGAAGCCCAGTGATGTAGTTGTACATAATGGAATCTTTCCGTTTCCTCGTCCTGAAACCTTTCTGTTCGCTCAAACAACAAAGGGATGCCATTATGAATAGGGATTGGAAAGGAGTAAATCATGCACTGTCTATGTTAACAATTTCCGCAAAGTGAAATGTTGATAATCTTATTCCAAGAGAATGTTCTTTCAATAAACAGTGAATTTATTCCAACTAATTCAGCCAACACGTGTTTCGACCACAGCGGTCGTTGTCAAGGCAAATCTTCTATGGTTGGACAAAGGTAACCATCAAAGTTTGGTGTAGCGCGTGGTACACAATGTCTTGGAAGAGTTAATAGACTGAGATTTGAAATAACACATCGATGTGTTTACCACATCTTGAATGGAATGTTATAATGGAAAGCCTAGGTTGCTTTGCTGTTACTGCATCGATGTTTGGTTCCGAGCGATACTGGGGGTTGTATTCTACTTCAGATGGCATATAAGTAGTCATGGGATCATTCCCTCGCTCAATGCGCCATGCTTGTTCTGTATCCTGAATAAGTCATTCCAATCCCTATTCATAATTGTACAATATCCAGGCCCTGTTTTGGGTGAGGGGAGAACGCTGCTTTTGAAACTCTAACATTATTTCTGAAGGTGGACACTAAGCGCACAGGTGTCTGTTCAAACACACTCGCTAACAAAGGGATGCCACCTGCATATAGTTGGAAGTGATGCCTCCTTTTGCCCAGTTCCTAAAGTTTTCCTTCGCCCTACCGATGTAGGGGTCAGCAGGCCTAGCCCTGTTGGAACACCCCACTTTTGGGCTGTGCTGTCCTATCCAGTAATGGATGATAATTTCTTCGATATTTCTTGTCGAAGAGAGTAAGGGAAATGCCCCCACCGTAGCAGAAAAAAGGAACCCGGGAAAGGGGGCTTGCCTGTGCAATCAGTTTCCACTTAGGTGTGTGTTCTTCAGTCTTCCACAATCAGCATGTTTGAAATGTGCGCTGCCAGATTGTACCTATGAACATCCTGCACTCCCCATCCCCCTGACCTAGCGCTCCTAAGCAAAATGTTACTAGGGACCCTTGCTTTTTACTTTCCGCATATACACTTTTGAACATCTTGGCTTGGAGCTTTTGCAGGTCTGGTACCCAGCCCGGCAGTGCCAAACATTGGTATATCAATATGGAGACCAGCTTAATATATACCGCTACTATTCTGCCAAACCAGGAGAAGATGCCAGATTGTAATAAATAATTCCTCCTGAAAACAAACGCCTCTAAAGTCTGCTTGGGTGCAGTGCTGTTTCAAGAATATGATGGTATTGAGGATCCAGTATTGTGCACCAGCAGAAAATACTTGACCAGAGAACATTCCTTCGCTAATTTAGAGCTCAAGGCCTTGGCAATCAAGTGGGCCATTGTACACCTGAGATATTACTTAAGAGTGAGGAAGTTCAGGCTGATTACCGGCCACTCACCGTTAGCCTGGATGAGTCTTGGGAAGGGCACCAACCCGAGAGTAATAAGGTTGTTCCTGGATCTACAACCTTTTTGCTTTTTGGTGGAACATCGGAAAGAAAGGGAACGAGGAAATGTGGACTTGCTGAGCAGATTCCCTATCAGTACACATGCGGAAGCCACACACATAAAGGGAAGGGTATGCAATGAATCAAGAGTACTCTCTCTCCTTTATACAGATCTCTTCTTAAGGAGATCTTCTTTTTCCTGTGTATGGTTGGTTTGATTCAACAGTGCCTGAATGCAAATAGAAAGATCCATCATTCTTTATAGAAGGCCCCAGGAACTCTGGATTCCGACCCACCACAGAGGGGATGGGGGATAAAAAAGCAGGGGGAGAGAACGCCATGTGAAGTTGGGGGAGTTGCAGGCTGGGGTGGGGTAAAAAGATTTACGACTTATCAAGGGAATACCGTGGTCATCTCGCAAGATGACCGCGGTTATACCGTACTGCTGGGAAACGAAAATAACATGCAGCACACGAAACAAAGACAAAGGGAGGTGATCAGTGAGCTAAAACACAGCTAAGGAGGTGGGAGGACCTCGGGAATGGGAAGGAAGCAAATGGGGAGCGGCTTATGAGGACGGAGAAGACTTTTGCATTTTTGTGTGTAATCGCAGTTATTGCTGCATGATAAATGCAGAATAATAGCAGAATGCAAAATCATTTTTCAAAAAGACTTGTTCAAAGAAAGGTAGTATTTTAAAGGATATAGTGGGTATGGCGAAAAGGCTGTGTTCACTGGCCAAGGCCAAAGGCCCTTCCTAGTGGGGCAGAAGGGAAGGAAACCTATTAGTGTACACTGACCACGGCCAAAGGCCATGTCTAGTAGGACCCAAAGAAAGTTATTGGTGGAACACCTACCGTTGCCAAAGGCTGTGGCGAATGGTCAGGGCCACAGGGCATAGTTAATTATCAGGGAAGAAAAGTAGTGTTTTAAAAGATACTGGTCATGGCCAATGGCTGTGTTCACTGGCCAGGGCCGAAGGAACTCATCAACCGTGCCCCCCTTGTTGGCCTAAAAGAAACCGATTGGCGGAGCATGTACAGTGGCCACGGCCAAAAGCCGGTAAACTATGGTATTACAAAACCTTTGAAATTCACTGAAAGCATTAGTTAAGGTGATCAGATTTAATGCATCAAAAACCTTGAAATTCAGCAGAGGTGGGAAGTCATGAGCAGCTTAACTCTGCATGCTCCCGTTGCAAAGCCCATGATCACATGCATAATATAAGAGAAGTGATTCACAATGACATATAAAATGGCATTATGGGGGACATCAACAGGAAGGCACCGAGTTAAGGTGGTCATGACTTCCACATCCGCTGAATTTTAAGTGTTTTGTTGCGTTAAATCTGTTCACGTAACAGTTTTTTCAGTGAAAAAAATATATTAAAAAAATATAGTCAGTGAAAAAATGTTGTTAAAAGGACGTTCTAGTTAAAAGTAAAACCGAAAACCCACAGAAATTTGCCAGTTATGGTCAGATAAGCAACCGTAACTCGCGCCACCACTGTGCACTGCTAAGACTAACACCCAGGACATCAAAGATGACATCACAAATCTTGGTAACTTGTTATTGTTCACTGACTTACCTAAGCCAGGCGGTTTTGTTCACTGACCGTCAACCTATGAACATTTAAAATGTGCTATATATCTAGACGTTCACCTTGTATGTTCTTAAAGTACTTTCCTTACGGTTTGGTCTCAGCTCATGGTGCACATACATGGGGCAATAAGCAGGCCTCAAACACGCAATTCATTTGTATACATGGTGATGAACTTTAATGTTGATGTTTTCTGGTGATGTTCTTTCTTCCTTACTTTAGTTACCCTGTATGTGCCTGTGATTTGTATGTGTTGTGGGTCTTCATATGTATTGTTTGTACTAACACAAGTATGTAGTATTTATTCTATGTTTAACATTACTCAAAACTCAAAGGTAGCATTCATTATTTTACTATCCAAAATTACCAGATTAAAAATATTGTACTTGGGGTGAATGCTGCAGCCATGACCTTTCTGTATATATTATAAGGTTCCTTTATTAACAACACTCCAATATTATGTTTTGTTTAAATTAGTCAATTTTTTAATACATTAAGTAGTTCATGATGGGTCTCCCGATTACTCCTGACATCTTGTTACCAACATTATAAACGCAACCCCTTGTAGGGACTTCATCAAAGTTTATTTCATTTGTGATTTCATCAGTGACATTTGTGATGTCATCTTTGTTCTGGATGTTAGTCTTAGCAGTGCACGGTGGTGACACAAGTTATGGTTGCTTAGCTTACCATAACCAGTGAATTTGTGCAGGTTTTCGGTTTTACTTGTAACCATAACGTCCCTTTAACAAAAAAAAAATTCTACTGAATTTAATAGGTTTTTATGAATTTAAATGTTTCATGTTACATCACAGTATATGTTATTAATAATTCCTTTTACCTTGTATCAAGGAACTGTAAACCTCCTTTAAGAATTAACGCATACTGATGTGTATCGTTCTCAGCAGCCCATGCTAGGGATGCAAGTCATGGTTGAAGACCCCAGCCTGACCAAACCACCCCCGTTATCCACTGCACCTATCCTCCATCCTAGTTCAGTGTCCACTATACCCTCATAATGTGACCAATGGCCAGTGCTCATGGCTTGCAGCCATGGCCAGTCTACACAATCCATGGGGCATGGGCTTCGGCCTTGCCGCATGCCCCAATATGTAAGTCAAAGTAGGCATTCATCATTGCCAAGGGCCAGGCCCACTGTCCAGGCAGCAAAGTTATATCACTATTTTTTCCACTTGCGTTTTGACCCCATGCTGGAGAAGGAACAAGTTACTTACCTGTAACTATTGTTCTCCAGGATGGGTCTGGCAGAGGGTTGCTGGGGAATGCATTGCAGATCCCCTGGAAAGACATGAATGCATACGCTTATCCCCCCACTCCGCTGATTCAAAGGGTCATCTGCAAGGTCGGGGAGACACGGGGCCTTCGGCTCATCCTGACGGCCCCCTGCTGGCCAGTAATACCTTGGTTCTCAGAACTTCTCCGACTGGCGGATCAGCCCCCGGTACGCCTCCTGTTGGGACCAGCCCACCTACTATCCCAGCGGGGGACACAGTGGTTCACCTAGCTCCTCAGAAGTTAGCCCTGGCAGCTTGGTTCCTGAACATATCACTTTGAAGCATCTACACTTGTGACAGGACAACCTGGCGATGATACAAGGGGCAAGAAGCGAGTCAATACATGAGCAGGTGGACTGGGTTCTGTCACTGGGCCAGGACCAACCGGATTCACCCCCTGGTGTGCTCACTGGACAAAATGCTATCTTTCTCGGCGCATCTGGCTCAGTCAGGTGTACAGTTAAATACCTGCTGTATGTATCTGGCAGCCATAGGGGCCTACAAGAATTCAGAAGCGGACAACTCTTGCAACCCGGTGGTAAAAAGGCATCTGACAGGAATTACCAGATTATACCCTGCGGTAAAGCGTTTGCATCCGGTCCGGGACCGTAACGTGGTGCTGGGCACACGGTCTCACAAGCCTTTCGAGGTTTGGGGCGTCCGCAGACATCAGGCTGGTGACTATCAAGACTGCCCTTCTGGTGGGTCTTACATCATCAGGCCGGATCAGGGAGATTCAGACTCTGGTGGCTTCAGACCCTTATACCACGTTTCACCGGGACAAGGTGGTGCTCAGGACGCATCCTGCCTTTCTCGCTAAGGTTTCTTCCTTTCACATTAATGAAGAGATGGTACTCCTTACGTTCTTTGCTGACCCAAAGGATGAGGCTCAGAAGGTTTTGCGACAGAACAAAGAGCTTCCGTAAATCTGATGCCTTGTTCATCACATTTGGCGGGTCATAACTAGGATGTCAAGCCACCAAGGCTTCCATAGCAAGGTGGGTGGTGATCGTCATCAAGGAGGCGTATGAGGAGCAGCACAGGCCTTTGCCAGCAAATATGCATGCCCATGCCATCAGAGCAAAGGCCACAGCTGTGGCTTTCCAAAGACGCATCCCATGGCAGACGATCAGCCGAGTGGCTACTTGGGCCTCCCCATCGCCCTTAAGCATTACTGCTTGGATGCCAGCGACAGGCTGGATGCATCATTTTGTCAGGCTGGATGCATCATTTAGTCAGGCAGTTTTGAAGAACTTGTTTTCCTAGAGGGGCAACTCTCCTCCCCAGGACTGCATTCAGTTGTAATCGCCCATACAGTATGGCGGAAAGTGGACGGGACGTAGGAGTAATTATAAGTTACTCACTGTAGTGAATAACATACTCCTAGTCCATAGTCCCCTTTCCTCCATACTTCCCACAATCCTCCTCCGTAACATCTAGTGTCATTAGGCAATCATAATATTATTGATGCGTCAAAGGGGACTGAGGAGTGGCGCCGGGGTGTGGGGTGGCACAGTTGGGCGAGCCATGCTCCCAGGGCCGCGCCCGCACGTGCATCTAAATTTAAAGCAGAATGCCATTTTTTCTGGTGAAAAAGGTTCCGTTTCCCATCAATGAGGGACGCCTATACAGTATGGAAGAAAGGGGACTGTGGATTAGGAGTACGTTAGTCACTACGGTGAGTGACTTATAATTTATCTTTCCACTAATGGAACACCATGTGCTTGAGAAAAAATAAATTGGCGATGGAACCAAGGACAAAAGGAAACCAGAAGAAATGAAACACTGGGATTAATCGATCTCTGAACGCAATCAGCATTTCATGAGGAACTTGTATATAAAAGGTTCAGAGCATGCGATGTTCGCTAGCTATAACTTCTATTGCCTAAAATATCCATGGACATAATCTTCTACTTTGAGCGTTATGTGAAAAATAAAGGTACTTGTAATATGGTTTCTTCAAAATAAATGTTTTCTTCTCCAATTTGTGGAAAGAAAAACCTTTTGCGCTGTGAGGATGTGTGTTTTTATCTTCCTGGTTCTGCGTTGGGTAGCGTTATGGCGTGGGTGATGAAGGGTATGTTTGGCTACGCTGGCCACGAACGTTCTGAATATAAGTGGAGCATAATAAATGATGTTGGTTTGAGGAACGGGTGATCTATATTCTTGCCATGAGGGCACTTGAACTTATCCATTGAAACATCGCCCTAGGATTAGCACAAGATGTCGGCACCCAACCCGTTTTTTTTTTCACATGTGTAAATATGAGGAGAACTAAAGTAAAATGCATAGGATTTTTTTTAAAGATAGTTTGCCGTATGCTTAAAAGACATGCCCGATCGATTGGGACAAACATTTCTGAGCAAACTTCCCCTTTGACACTATCAGACCCTCTTCTCAAACATGAATTTGCCCTGTAACTTAAATCTGTTGGGGGCATGTGGTGTCTCTGTTCTCCCAAAATGGCCATGAGGCTGCTGCAGGTTTGCCAACCCCCCACCCCTTCAAAGAATGAGTGATGAATTAATTTATTTATTTCCCCCCATTACGTATAATACCCCAAATCTTATTGTACCACAGTCTTGGACCAGGCTACTCGGGGACTTTCCGGGATTGCGCTATGGAAAGCCTGACCGCCTGTGGGCTTCAACGCTTAATAAAAAAAAATTATATATATAGGCCAGCGTGGGAAACGGCGCAGAAGCATGCCAAGAGAGCAGAGCAACGCGCTCTGGGACCAAAAAATAACCAGTGACAATATGAAGCTGTGTCAAATTATCAATCTGTCCTCTCATGTCCTCACTAAAGCCCAAAACTCGGTTCTTTCGCTTGGACTTAACTTTTGCCCCACCAAAGCATTTGATTACGTCCAGTCACGCATTGACCTAGATAAATTTATCCGAAAGATCAGACTTAAGAAATTTTTCTCTCTAAATCCAACAGTGCCAAAACCACCAACACCTCGTATTGGCCGCACCAACCTTCTGATCTCCGATATTCCATCTCTCATGGACTGGCCTGTCTTGAAGATTCTGACTTTTATCCCTTAAATGCTTGTCTTGCGGATTTCGACATGGATTCTGACTGGGATGTACGCACCAAACTCAAGGGTAAATCTAAATTTAATCTACAGTTCCCTGTTGGTGGATGCATTGAAGCATTCTATGATTTGTGTATTAGTGATCTCAGAAAAACTACAGAGAAGTACCATCAAGAGCAAACACAATCTCACCTCTGCTCAACTCACGGCCATCGGTGAATTACAAAGCTTGCCGAATATTATCAAACCAGCCGATAAGGGTTCAAACATTGTAATTCAAGATAGAGTACATTACGTGGCGGAGGCCAATCGTCAACTCAAGGATCGACTATGTTATGCCCAACTTTCGAAAAATCCCTTTTGTGACATACAGTCTGAACTCAAAAACTTATGTACTAAATGGGTTGACATTGGCCTCATAGATGATGATTTTGTTAAATGTTTGGTTCCATCCTGTTTCACTATACCTACAATCTATTTTTTACCCAAAACTCACAAATCTCTTGTTCATCCACCGGGTAGACCTATTGTTACTCTGTGTGGTTCTCTCCTTGAGCATCTGGCCCAGTTTGTTGATGAAACTTTATTTCCTCTTGTCAGTTTTACCCTCTTATTTGCGGGACACTAAGGATTTTCTGCAACATATTTCTAACATACCTTGGGAGGATGGTCTGCTTTTAGCAACCCTTGATGTTGTCTCCCTTTATACCTCCATTCACCATCAAGTTGGTATGGGTGCTTGCAAAAATTTCCTTGATACCCGCTCATTGAATTTTCACAGTCACAGTTCCATGATCCTTGAAATGCTCTCTTTCTGCCTAAATAACAATGTTTTTTTGTTCGAGGGTTCCTTTTTCCGTCAGGTAAGGGGCACCGCCATGGGCAGTACTTTTGCCCCCCCCTATGCAAACTTGACCATGGGATGGTGGGAGGCCACTTTTCTTAGCGATCTACTTGCATCCAACTTTGCCACACATATTGTCGCCTGGTGGCAATATATTGACGATGTATTTGTCATATGGAAGGGGACCGAAGCTGAATGGCAATCATTTGTGAAACAGATTAATACCAACATGTCTAATCTGCGCTTCAGAGTGTAACAGCATGACTGAAATTGTCTGTCTAGATATAGTTGTGATCCTTGAAAGATCTGGCCTTCATACAGCACTATACAAAAAAACCTCAAATACCGGTTTGCCCTTACATGTAACAAGCTGTCATCCAACGTCATGTAAACGTAGTATTCCATATGGTGAATTTATCAGATATCGCAGGAATTGTACAGATTTAGCATCCTTTGTCCATCATTGTGCCTTGGCGGCTCCAGACTTTGTCAAGCAAGGCTATGAGCGTAGAATCATAGAATTGGCCTATACCAAAGCACGCGGACTATGCAGGGACCGCTTATTGTACGGCATTAAGCCTGCTAGAACTGCCGTCAATGATGAACCCCGTCTGATTGTCACATTCGACAATGCCTCTAATCATGTTTGCAAAATTATAGAGCGACATTGGCGGTTTCTCATCGTTGACAAAGACGTATGCCCTTTACTTTCTAAACGTCCAACCATCACGTACAAACGTGTACCCTCGCTCAGGGATAAACTGGTCTCTAGCTTCCTGTCACCTATTAACACCAATCCCTCTCTCATGAAATCATTGATGTAATCCCCCATAGGCTTTACTAAATGTTTTAAATGTAAGGCCTGTGCTCATGCCACTGCATGTAAATCCTTTTTACATCCGGTCACCCAATGTAACCAGTTAATCAAGTATTCAATGAACTGTGATACCGCTTTTGTGGTTTATGTTCTCTCATGTCCCTGCATGTGATGGTATGTAGGGAGTACCACATGTAAGCTTAAGCTCAGAATATTGCAGCACCTTAGGGCAATTAAAAACTCAGATCCAGCATACCCTATGGCCAAGCACTTTAAACAAGAACACAACAATGACCTTTCTCTTTTCAAATTCTTTGCGGTGGCACACATCCCGATCCATCCTAGAGGTGGGGGATCGTGTGTTAAAATTAAGACAGCTAGAGACCAGATTCATTTTGGATTTCGACACCAAGTTCCCCAATGGTCACAATCTCGACGAGGAGCTTTATACGTTTCTAGGCACATAAGAGAGTATTTACCCCTAACTGTTTGTTTTGGATTGGCTTTCCTTCCGTTACTAATCCTTTTTTGATTATATTTAGTTGATGGGATTGTGTTCTTTTGATTATATAGTGTTTTTTCATTATATATTATTCTTTCTTTCCTTGGGATAAAAATGCTGTTCTTATTTCACTAATTAGTCCCTGTCCTGTGTTCAAGTTTCACCCTTTCTCATTACCACTATGGTGGTTATATTACCATTATGGTTTATAATTGGGATAGGCTTTATTCTTATTTTCAAGCTGCTGTATCCACGACCTAGAAGGACATTTGGCACATTTTATTTACTTTTCTGTTGTAGTCTTTGGTGTTCAATAACATGGTGCTTTGTCACCCTCTCCATCTTGGTTACTTGGTTTTTTCAGTTGTTTTTTCCTGATTACAATACATTTTTTTGTGCGTCTTATATAAGATCATTTCAAACTTGCTTTCTTTAGTTTAGGTATCCAGTCAGGCTTACAAAAGTTTACATCTATGGAACCTACGATACCATCTGCCAATTTATCTGCCATACTGCTGCTAATTGTGGTTGCTTACGTGAGCACATTTTCATGCTGCTCTTGATTGGCTTGCACTTGCACTTTATGTCAATATTGACTAGAATATGAAATGTCCTTTGATTTATCTGTAAAAATCATTGTTGCCCTGTATTTTATTACCAGGATTGTATTTCTGATCACTCTGTACATACTTTCGTGTTCCCATTATTATACAAGATTGATGGTTCCTCCATGATTAAGTGACAGGCACCTAGCCATAATGATGGGAATGTGATGCAATTTGCTATCTTGCACATATTTATGCTGCTATTTTGCCTGTTTGCACAAAGCCATAATGTGCATACCTATGCTGCTATTTTGCGTATTTGCACAAAGTCATATTGTACACAGTATTATGCTGCCTTTTAGCCTATTTTGCAATTGACTGATTGATTTTTTATAAGCGCACTATGTACTCACTTATTCATCAAATATGTATTGTAATGTCTTGTTTTTAAACCAGTAACACATATTGGAAATTGGGGTGCAAGGGATTTGGCTCGTATGGCTATTCGTCTGGAATTTCTCTTTTGCTTATTGGGGCTACTTTTGCTCTTTACATTATAAGCGGGTATAAGTGTCACATTGTTGGCTAAGTTCTGACTCTCCCTTCCAACATGGCCGCCATTGAATCAGTCCCTGGAAGCGCCTCTATTCCAACTGACATAGATGATGGACTACATGCCTGTTTTAACTGTGCCTTTGTCCATTGTTGTGCTACGTGATCAAGCGCTCAGTTGAGTGTGAAACGTGTTGTAGGCGGGCCCTGCCCTAGGCGTCCTGCCCCTGTTTGTTTCGCTGTTTCCCCAGCCTTTTGTTCTGCACATTTTGTGCAGTTTCTCATAATTAAAATAACTTCCTATTTTTACCGTGTGAGCTCTATATTTTGGTTCTCTTCCCTTTTGGGATTGTAGGATCACACTAGGTCCACGGAGAGTTCGGTCCGTCCCCTCTCCTCTGGTTTTATATATATATATATATATATATCTGAAATTGCAGACATCTTAAACAATGACCACCTCGATTTACTGGCCATAACTGAGACTTGGCTACATGAGGCTGCAGTACCTGACAATTACCAAATCATTAGAGTAGACCGGCCTAATGCCAGAGGTGGTGGCCTACCCATTATCTTCAAAACAACCTACCCCATTAGACCTGCCACCTCAACTCCCTTCACATCTTGTGAAGTACTCACTGCCAAATTGCCCCTTTCTAATAACCGTACTCTAACGATCCACCTGATATATAGACCCCCTGGGCCTCTAGGTACCTTTGAAGACGACCTAACAAGCCTTCTAGCCGACTGCACTAAAGATCACTCTCAAACACTACTGTTGGGAGACTTCAATTTAGGCTTTAATGATACGGACAATAAAGATGCTGAATTTATTGCAACCTTACTAAATGACCACGGTCTTACACAAAAAGTCCTCTCACCTACGCATATCAAAGGAAGGACCCTTGACTGGGTATCCGAACTAAACTGCAACATCAGTATTACCGATATTGCCCCACAATCTTGGACCGATCATCACTTAATAAACTTCTCTGCCACATTAGACCTCCTTAGCATGGCACCACCTCTCCCCACCAGAAGTAAGAAGGATATTACTGCTGAAAAACGTATCCCTCTTCTCCTCCCTGCCATATCTGGAATGGGAAATAACAACCCTGACGCATTGGTAAATACCTTCAACAATGCTATGACAAAGGCACTGGACACAATTGCTCCTGTCAAACTGCGCAAAGCCAGGCAAGTAGCGCACCTAAATGCCTGGTTCACCCCCCAACTTAAATCCTTAAGATCACAAAAAAGGAAACTTCATTCTATTTGGTGCCACTCCCCCTCCGAAAATAACAAAAGTAACCTAACGGAATTTGCAAAAATGTACAAAAACAAATAACTAAAGCCAAAAAGAATACCTTCAATGATAGGATTGAGAAAGCCAAATCTAACACCAAAGAACTGTTCTCCATCCTCCGCGAACTAGAATACTCAATCCAACCAGTAGATAATGCCCCAAAGGATAAAGCATGGTGTACTAACATACAAAATGCTCTATCGAATAAAATATTGTCCTTACAATGCAAAATCACAAAAAAAAGGCCTCACTACCACTCACTTACCAACAAACTAGTCAACCCTCGGTGACTAGGACAACCACACCTTTTAGTTTTGAGACTATCTCCATAATTGAAACAGAAAAAATAATACTCTCCCTCAAACCTTCGAATTGTAAAGGCGACACGTGCCCAGCACAGATAATAAAGGATGCAGCTAGAGACCTAGCCCCCTTTATCTCTAAGTTGATAAACGCTTCATTTAAAACTAATACAGTACCAGCCAACCTTAAAGAATATTGGGTTCTACCATTACTAAAAAAACAAACTCTGGACCCCACCATCCCTACTAATTAGACCCATTACCACTGTGCCATTTCTCCTAAACATTTTAGATAGAGCTGCCTACATACAAATCCAGGACTACCTGGAAGCCAACCACCTACTTGGCTCACGACAATCGGGCTTCCGCCCTCTCCATGGCACTGAAACAGCGCTGCTAGACTTGAAGGCACAAATTGAAGAATTAAAGGACAATGGAAAAATAGCTTTGCTTCTCCTACTGGACTTGTCGGCAGCATTTGACCTGGTGGACCATGCAGTGTTATGCAATCACCTCCAATCTGCCGCCAACTTCACCAGTGATGCTACAGCTTGGGTCCAATCCTTCTTAGCTAACCGGACCATGAGTCTTCTCTACTTCAGCCTGTGCAGACCGTATCAAAATAACCTGCGTGGTCCCACAAGGCGTATCCTGCGTATCCCCTACTATGTATAATATCTTCACCAAGCCTCTGTTTGATAAGTTGGATAGACTGGGTGTCACCTACACTAATTATGCAGCGGACACCGAGATCCTCATACCCCTTTCGGGCAACTTCGAGGCGGACTCAGCCCTGGTGAACAAAATATACACCCTCATTCAGGCATGGATGGCATCCCATGGCCTCTGCCTGAAGGACGAAAAAACGGAGTTACTAATCTTAGGCTCTGAAGCTAATATCCAAAAACTACACATCCTTCAACATTGATAATAACCCTATCGAGGTGATGTCTGTAGTTAAAACTTGAGGATTCTATTTGGACTTCATCCACAACGTACACTTGCAAACTCATCAGAGCCTCCAGACCATACCTCTCGAGAGCAAGTTGTACCACACTAGCCAATGCTCTTATTATGTCAAGATTAGATTACTGTAATGCCCTGTACTCAGGAGCCAACAAATATATTGCAGATAAAATTCAAAGACTGCAGAATAACGCCCTGAGGGCAGCATTGAACATCCCCTACAGAGAGCATATTACCAAATTCAGAAAAGAGGTCAACTGGCTGAAAATAA
This sequence comes from Ambystoma mexicanum, assembly GCF_040938575.1. Taxonomy (NCBI): domain Eukaryota; kingdom Metazoa; phylum Chordata; class Amphibia; order Caudata; family Ambystomatidae; genus Ambystoma; species Ambystoma mexicanum. The sequence continues at coordinate 541,559,432 of NC_090928.1, read as the reverse complement.
TGGACAGAATTCTCCTTAAAACAGCATCCCTCACCTCCAAATGCCTGAATAGCTTAGCACCACCATACCTAATGGACAAAATTACTAGAATAGCTACCCGCCCTATGAGATCTGCCAACTCACTTATGCTGGAGATTCCTAGATTCAAACGCTTGACAGCAGGAGGAACTAGTTTCCCAGTCAAAGCTGCACAATGTTGGAATAAATTACCAGTTGACTTCAGACAAATACAACCGTACCCTAAATTCAGACATAAGATACTGAATTGGTTACATACCAATGACACCTAACTGACGAACTACATTTCTATCTTTCTGGCCCCTCATCGACCATTTACTTCCACCAAACTACACTGCAGCTTGGTTAACTGGGTACGCTGTGCGTACGTAGGTGTGCATATATTGATACTCTTGTTAATGCCTCCTTGACTCACTAAGACCATTGCTTTGCATTGAATGTATCCTGTACCTTGTATCTTGTTCCTATCGCAATCACTGTTCTATGTATTGCTACCTTTGCACTGTAACTAAGTTTTAAGATTTCTTGTTTCTGTTGCACCAGTCTACCTTAGGGCTTGGTGCGCATCACCAAACAAATAAACAAACACAACACCAGTGCTTTTCCTATTGCTGCTTTTGTACTGGGTGGGGTCTTTGGTTTGTTAATTTATGTCCCCAGTAATCCCAGTATTGTCTTTTGGGCATGATGGGCGTTTATGATCGCTCCTAATTCGTAAAATACTGCGCCCCAGTAGGACTCTAATTTCAAACATGCCCACCAAGTGTGCATAAAGGTGCCAGCTCCCCCCCACATCCTCTCCAACACAAACCTGCCTCGCTTTTGCAGTATTTGCTTAGCTTTTCTGGGGTATGGTAGCCCCTGTATAATAACATGTATCATTGCTTGCTATGCTGGATGGTGGTTGTAGTATCAGTTTGCATGTGCATTCCCATTTCTTCACTTGTAGAGGCTGACCCAAATCCCTGTGCAATGATTTGATATAAGAGGCTTCTAGTGGCTGTGCTTAAGCGATGAGTTTATTGTATATCCTTGAAATCTGGCTGTTGGTATAAGTGGCATTGAATATCAGTGTTACAGAGGATGTGAAGGTGCATGTGACTCCTGCCTGTGTTTCTGTATTGTACGCCCAGTGTCTCAACTGCCAATATTGAAACAGCTTTTTCTCTCCACCCCAAATGTGTCCTTGCATTCCTGGAATGTTTTCATGATGGAGCCCATACATAAATGGCAGACAACTCGCTTTCTCCAGGCTCCCAGTTCTGGTATGCTGGGGTTAGTCTGTTTGGTATATAAACGTCAGGGTCTGGAAGATGTAGAGAAGTCTGGGCAGCAGGTTCATCTTCACTGAGTGTACTCTCCCTATCCATGAAAATGCTAGGGGCCTCAAAGACTTCAGATCCTCCCTCCCCCTTACCACAACTGCCAGTATATTGTGTTTTGTATATATCTGGCAGTTTGGTTGTGATAAGCGATTGTCCTAGCATGTCGGCTGTCCTAATGGCATTCCATTGGCTTTCAGGTATTTTTATTGTGACAAATCTTTAGATGTCGTCACCCCCCCAACCCCCCTTTACGGGGAGCCCCTTCCCATGAGGCTAGGGAGTTGAGGCTGTTAGCGATAGTCCCCTTGGGGGTTGTACTTGACAGGTGGATCTCATGGGGAGTGAAGCCTCCTATGGGACTATTGACGACCTGGGTAGAACATGGCATCCCCATAGCCCACCTAACCCTAACACACCTTGCTATCCCCCTCCCACCAACACTTTGCTACTTTTTCTATATGTTTTTGCCATACCAGCAATATAGGAAGTACTGAGACGAGGAAGAGTGTAGACTCATCAAGGGACATGTATCCCTTAAGAACTGAGACGAGTGAGAGACCAGTTCACTCTCTGGATGTCCTCAAGGTCAGTGCTGGTATGAATAAGTGCGAAAGCATAAAGCGCACTTAGAAGAATGTAAATGAACAGTCTAGTTTCTCTCGACCTGATTCGGCAGAGCCCATTCAAAACTGAAGCCACCCTGGAGGAACCACAAGACGGGAAGCAGACCAGAGGACGTTGTTGCTGGGGTTGCTGCCCTGCAGGTGGAGCTCTCCCTATCCGGTCTGCCATGGAGAGACCAACTGAAGCTGGGGAGAAGCAGGAGACCAGCCACAAGAAGCAGCTCGAACGTGCAGTTGACAGACGCGCTGCCTGCGAGGAACCAAACGCTGCAGAGCTGCCGCAGCACACCAGAAAACAGCAGGAGCCAACAGAGGCCCAAAAGGACACAGACCAGCTGGCAACTGACCAAAGAACACCAGCAAGCAACTTTTGCGTACCTGGGTTGGTGGGTCTCCAGAATGACTGACCTGTGTTGCAACACTGGTCAGGGACCTGCACCCTTTTATGAATAATAACCAAAGTCATCTTCCTAGTCACAGTACTTGGAAGGATATTGAGCCAGGGCAGGATAGTGAGCCAGGTCTGCAGCACCAAAGGGGGAGAATTCCAAAGGCCTGGGACTCACAGCCTTTTATGAATGAAGATCAACACAAGTCCTCTTCATGGTCCCAGTACCTGGCAGGATAGTGACCCAGAACTACTGCACAAGGACAAGAGGAATACACTGGTCTGGGTTGCACACCCATAAAATTGAGAACTCATGTAAACTTAACTTTTGAACTGCATAGCAAGCCTGGGGAAGGGAGGCATGCCCCCTGACCACGTTGAATTGTGAAAACAAAAAGGGCAAAGCAAGCCTGTGGAAGGAAGACATTCCCGCTGGCAGTTTGTACTGTTTATTAAAGTCTAAGAAGTGCCTGGGTGGAAGGAAGTAATTCCACTGGCATTGTGAGAACGTTGAGAATAAGTGATAAGCCTGGTGGTGAAAAGGGCAGCGGTGGAGATTTCGCCGTTTTGTGCTGTTTTGTGCTGTTTTGTGCTGTTTTGTGCTGTTTTGTGCTGTTTTGTGCTGTTTTGTGCTGGACGTGCGGTAGGAGGAAAGATTCATACAGCCTTTGCTGCATTTGTGCTCATATGTTTAACATTCAGGGGTCCTATTGTCTATAACTATTAACCCTTCTCTACCACAGCACTGGTAACGAGCTAGCTGTGTTGCTATTCTTGGCTACTCCTGGTGACTGGGGGGGGGATTGCCGTGTGGCTGTTCCCTTTGACCCAAGATCTGAATTATTCATATAGGTCCTCATCTACACTTGGAATCCTACTTATTCTGGAGGTAGACTGCGGGGTGGCACAGTGACTGCAGGCTTTTGCCTTTGAGCCGTGCTTTCCGTTTGAAGTGCATTGCGGTGACTGTTGATATTGTTCTTTTGAACCGCTTTGTTTCACCTAATCATCTTGATTTGTATACTATTGTTAGTCTTAGAAGTGGATTTGGGGACAGCAACTGTGATATGGAATCGGACCAAGTGCATAATCCTGGGGGCTTTGCCTGTCTCCAATGTTGATTTAACACAGAGGACCCCGCCTGTATATAGATCTGTGGCGAGTAATAGCTTATTGTGCCCTGATGTTGCAATGAAGGGGCCAGTTGGAGAGACCTCTATTCTGACAAGAGCATTAGTAAATCCAGTGCCGTCTGGTTTTGGCCTTAGGTACCCTTCCTTTAAACCTTCCCTCTTTACACAGAGGGGCTTTGTATACTTTGGCTAATGTACCATCTGATGTTGGATTGCTGGAATTAACGGATTCAGAGTGCCTTCAAGAAGCTGAAGCGATGGCAGTTCCTCTGGTTACAAGGAAAATTGTTAGGTTTCATTCCTCCACTCCACAGCCTATTGGGAACCCTAGGAAATGTGGTGATCTAGGATGAAAAATGAAAATGGCTGGGTTTGGGGGTTCATTTACGGACTGGGGTGCATCTAAAGTGACCTGTAACTCTATTGCATCCAATGTCTTTAATTTTCGAAAGTGTAATAAGGGTGTGCCATCTAGTAATGCCAGAAAGCTATGGTGGTCACTTGCCAGAAAGCTATGGTGGTCATTTGAATCAACAAAGCCCTCTACAAGGGTACTCATGCTATTGCTCATCAAGATCTAACTCAGAAGAGTTGTCTGGAGAACTCATCCCATAGGGTGGCTAATGCCACTAGGGATTTGTTAAGGGATATTGATTTGGACTCATCTCCTGCTATGGCTGTTTCTAAACATGGGAATGATCTGCCTATATTGTCTACAACAATGGACTCCCCGATTGCTCCCTGTACTTCAAAATCATGGGCTGTCTCTGAAACTCAGCCAAGCTTGGGAGAATCCAAAGGCAGTTCTGAGATGGGGATTAGTGAACTAATTTCCCTCCTTGTGTCTTTATATACAGCCTGAGCTGACCAATCCAATCAGGGGTAAAAGGCGCAGGAAGAAAGCAAAAAACACCCAAAAAAAAATATGGCCTGTTTGAAGATTATGGGGAGAAATGCCAATCTCAAAGCCATTCGTAACTTAAATTATCATGATACGAGTAACAAAGATGGTTGTGCTGAACAGACTAAGGGGGCGTCTGAGGATGTATTTATGATTCCACGTCCCAGCATGGTCAATGGTACTGCTATGGGTGCAATGAATTTCAGAGAACTTTGGCTCCTCTAGGGGAGTGAATAAGGGGGGTGGAGGGAGATAATTTGCTGGAGCGGCCCCAAACCAAACAGACAAAAATGACAGCATTTGGTAAAGTGATTAGTATAATGCATGCCCGCACCTCCTCTGGTCCTCTGCAGCCTAGTGCTGCCACTAATGTTCCGGTTGTTGATTTGACGGCGAACATTGGTTTATCTGTGGTAATTCCGGGTGATAGACCAGTGGAATTACATAAGAAAAGTTTGACTGCCCCTAATGTTTACTGGCTCTGTCTTGGCACATCAGGTTGGTAGTATGGCTCCTGGTCAAGTTCAGGGTGGGATTGTACCCCTGACCTCTGGGTCTAGTTAGGGTCCTCGGGCATGTGTGGGGGTAACTATGTCGGCGGTGGGAGAAGCCGTATGACCCAGCAGTAAAATCACAGGCTCGATACCTAATGAAAGTGTATGAAAGGGACTAAACTCAATAGGGCAGGGTTATTGGTTTTCTTTAAGGCAATTCCGCTTCTTAGAACGAAAACTACTGACGATATAGATGCCATATCTCTTCCTAGATTTGATAATGGTAGAAGGGTCAGTAATTTTCACTCTGGTATGGTTGCTACTGTTAAGGATTTCGATCAGGCAATACACCCTGGTCTCAGCCTAGTATGCAGTGCACAAATGAAATACTTATTTTATTATGTCTATAGGTTCAATATTCTGAGTGATATACCACTCATATCACACCCCTTCTCAAAATACCCCCAGGTCACAATGGACCAGTAATCAGGCTGGTTGGTAAAGCTAATATTTATTTAAAATTCAAATCAAACATATACTTGTGAATAGGGAGCAGCAATCACCAATGTGGTGACAATAACAGATAAGGTATGTAAGGCAGTTAAATTCACTTTTAGCAACACAAAATATAAAACTCAGAGAAAAGACAGTTTTGGCTTGTTTGAAAGATAACACTTGAGCCAAGATTTCCCCTGCAAAATTCCTTAACCCACAAATAAGCAATTGTAAACAGATATAAGGAAGCAGCAGGTGTTCAGGAATAAAGAACAGGAAACAGAATTTAAATACCCCCTTCCCTCCCCAAACAAGAGAGAAAAACGATTGGAAATCTTACACTTTTAAAATGACATTCGAAAATGGCTGTGTAGAACAATGAATGTGTGCAAAACTCTTTAAATCAATACACATTTCTATGGGAGCAACATTCGAAGGATGCAAACAATCATGAGCTATAATTTGAGCCAAATTAAACACTTTGAATCTTAATGGAAGTTTGAAAATAATTTAAAGCAATCGCACGTGTAAAATGTTGCAGAAATGCAAATTCCCGCCTAAAATTCACTAAACGGTTTTTAAGAAAAACTGGTCTTATGTATAAGTCAGAGTTGAAATGAAGTCTCAAGCTATTAAACTGAGGAAGATATGCAAGGTTGAATGAGAGGCTTTTTTAGAAAAATTGGGCAGTGAAAACAGAAAAGAACTCAGTTTGGACAAGAAAATATTTACCATAGTTTACTCTGACTAGAGCATTCTGGCTAGAATACCAAGGAGAGACAAAGTAAGCTCTGGAGTTGATTCATAACCAAATCCCCAGTGTCCTCTCCTGGCGGAACCAGTCGGATCACTCTAAGTAGGATGGATGGGTTAAGATTTACACTAGATGAAAATGACTAGAGAAATGACGCTTAGCAAGATGGATCAAAGACAGGATGGGAGTAAGGGTTCTGACAATGTGACAAGTTATCAAGGTAAGGATTGGATGGTTTAGAGATTGGGATTAAACAAAACAAGGCAAGCTAGGCTATGATTCTTCTATGCCTCCTGTTAGTACTTACCGTCCATATTAATTTGATTTGGACCGTCAAGGGTTCTGGTCATCTCACGGATCAGTCTAACCAAGGACATCAGGGCACTTGATTGTGTCCTCCGACGTATTCTACATCTGACAGTAATCACCACAGCTGTGCTGCTTGGGAAACATTTTCACCGTCTGCGTCCGGCGTCGATGACGTTAATACACTGTCCCTCGAGGGCCTCCGTCGAGCGCCGACTTCACCGGATGTTATATGTAGGACTCACGACGCCCGTAGCCTCAGTTCTGTTTTTTCTGCAAACGTTTTAACTTCGGAATCCTGGCGCGCCTTGGTTCTTCTCCTGTTGAATCGGTTCTTCTAACTTGGTTATTGTGAAAATGTCTCAGTCTTCTTCTACCCCGCAGTCGGGCTTCAAGAAGTGTCGGAACTGCGGTTCCAAGATGTCCCTGACGGACCCGCATGACGTCTGCCTTTGGTGCCTCGGCGGGAGCCACGCCACCGCTGACTGCGATGAATGCCAGTCCTTGACGTCGAAGGCCTTGCGGGAGCGGAAGAAGTTCTCTGTATGTAGGGTTTCCAAGCCCCGTAAATCGAAATCTGCTGAGCTTTCGACTGACTATGCGAGGGGCGACTCTCTGCGTCGGCGCAAGTCACGGGGGGTCTTGTTCTCGGAGTGGGTCCCACCATTCCTCTGCCTCTTCTAGGCACTCTCGGAAGCGCCGTCACCGGTCGCCTTCCTCCTCCGAGGACTCTGCCAGACAGCGGGTGGCTTGTCCCAACAAGCATTCATCACCGGCGGAATGGGACGCATTTCGCAAGGAGATGATGGCGATTTTCGAATCGCAGGGCACCGTTCCGTCCGCGCCTTCGAGAGAAGCCACCGCCCGCACACGCTCGGGCGGTCGGCGCGATCATCGGGAGCCGTCGAGGTCCCGATCGCCATAGCCGTGCCAGGTCCAGGTCCCGGTCCTCGACGCCCTCGAGACCGTTGGAGCCTGTGAGGCCTTCAAGGAAGGCATAAACGCCATCCGCGCCATGTCCATCGAGGGACTCTCTCGAGGCTGCGGCTCCGAGGAAGCAGTCAACGCCATTGGTGCCGAGGCCGTGGAAGGGACACGCTCGGGGCTCCGGCCTCAAAGCTGTTGTCGAAGTCTGTGCCTCGCTCGACGCCGATTCCATCAACGCCTTTTGAAGAGGCCCGCAGGGCCGTGGAACATCAGAGAAGGCCCTGAGTAAATCAGTGAGGCCTGTGTTTGAGCCTTCTTCTGTACCTTCATCCAGGGATTTATTCCAGCCTTTGGATTACATCTCAGAGGTGGAAGAAGGGTCAGATGAGGAGGGGATTGTACCTCCTGAGGTTCCTGATGACCTGTTGTCTGGTCACAGCCAAATGGAAGACCTGTGTCAATCCTTGCATGACGCAAGTGGTCTGGACACCTCCCCGGAGGTTGAGTTTGGCAGGCCTGAGCCTGGTACACTCACCGAATCTTCATACAGGCGTCTCATGTCGAGGGTGACTGAGTACTTGGGGTGGTCTGCTCCACATGTGGATTTTCTGCAGGATGACCTGACAGATATATTGGACCAGGGTCTGCCCACTGATCCGGTGCTGCCATTTCATATGGCCTTACAGAGAAGGGTGGCGGCTTGGACTCTCCGGAGAGTCTCCCGGCAGTGAATAAGTCACTACCGAAAAAATACCGTCCACCCAGTGGTGACCCCTGCTACTTGTCTATGCACCGCACTCCGGAGAGTTTGGTGGTGCAGGCAGCTACGGCACCAGCTAAGCAGGCTGCGTACCCTACCATCCCTCCAGATAGGGACGACAAGCGCTTTGACGGTTGGGCGAAGAAAGTATTTTCTTCTGGGGGTATGGCTTTAAAGGCAGCCAACTCCGTTTGTGCCTTGGCTAGATTCACTCAGACTCTGTGGAATTGTGTAGCTTTGGCGGCTGAACATATTCCCGAAGGGGGGGCGGGATGGTTTTCTTGCCCTTGTGCAGGATGGCAAGGATGCCATGTGTGAATCCGTTCAGTCGGGTCTGGACAAGGCAGACTGTGTCAGACGGTCCATGGCGGAGAGCACCGTGACGCGCAGGTTTGCGTGGTTGCGGAAGTCGGGGTTTGCTCCTGATGTACAGTCCCGGCTTCTCAACATGCCATTTGATGGTGACCATCTTTTTGGCAGCAAGGCTGACAAGAGCCTTGAGAGCTTTCAGACCTCCAAAGCTGCAGTGAAGTCGTTGAGCATTGCAGTACGTCAACCTCTTCCTTTTCGTCCTAGGGGACAGCACTGGAGGGGAGGTTCCTTTCGATAATACTCTTCCTTTGGTAGATTGAGGGGAGCTGCCAGTTAAAGGGGCCAATTTAGGAGTACCACAGGTGGAAAACAAGGTACTCGAGGTGCCAAAGCCGCTCGGGCAGTTGCCTCTTTGCCCTCAGGCACTGCCGCAGCAGCTTCCGCTCAGTCATGAGGCCATGTCCCATGGTTCGCGGGTTGGGGGAAGGCTGGCGTGCCATTACTTCAGATGTGTGGGTTCTGGAGATCATAGCCCACGGCTACGGTCTTCCTTTCCGGCAGAGGCCTCACGACAATCCACCAGGGAAGCTCTTTGAAGACTCCGGATCCGCTCCTTGCGCAGGAAATCAAACCCCTTCTGGAGAAAGGCGCCATAGAACTGGTGCCTGTAGTGGAGAGGAACAAGGGATGGTATTCCCCATATTTTTTTGATCCTGAAAAAAGACGGGATTGAGACCCATCACAGACTTGCGTGGTTTGAACAAGTTCCTCAGGAAGGACAAGTTCAAGATGGTTACTCTCTCTCAAGTCCTCCAGGCCCTTCAGGACTGGTTGGTGTCTCGCGACCTCAAGGATGCTTACTTTCATGTGCCCGTTCATCCCAAGCACAGGAAGTACCTGAGGTTCGCGGTTGGCGACTCGCATTTTCAGTTTCGGGTCCTGCTGTTCGGATTGACCTCCGCCCGAGGGTCTTCACCAAGCTAATGGTGGTGGTGGCAGCGCATCTCAGGAAAAGGGGGATTCACGTCTACCCCTACAGGGATGATTGGTTGATCAGGGCGCGCTCTCCCGAGCAAGCCACGGATCATCTGTCGGTCACCTGCCACTCCCTTCACAAGCTGGGCTTCTCCCTCGAAGTCTCATTTGACACCTACCCAGCGGCTCCAGTACATCAGAGCAGTGCTCGACACATCCCTGGGGCAGGGTTCGCCTCCCCAGGTGAGGGCTCATCACATCCTGCAGATGGTGGACAAGTTTCAACATGCCCAGAGTCTCCCGGCGTTAGAGTTCTTGAGGTTGCTCGGCCTCATGGCATCCTGCATTTTACTGGTGCCAGAGGCCAGGCTGCGGATGAGATCTCTGCAGTGGGCTCTTAAGATCCAATGGCCGCAGTCCTCCGGCAGGATGTCGGATCCCTTTTAGGTGCCGCCCTAGGTCGCCCAGGATCCTCTGTGGTGGGCTGTCGAAGGCAATCTGATGAAGAGGGCTCCGTTTTGGCTACCCTGGCCAGAGGTAACAATTGTGACGGACGCATCCCTCACAGGATGGGGAGCTCATGCCAATGAGTTGACAGTCAGCGGTCGTTGGTCTCCGTCGGAGACCAGACTCCATATCAATCTGTTGGAGATGAGGGCCATCAGGTTAGCCCTGAAGGCTTTTCTGCCGTCTGTGCGAGGGAAGAGTGTCCTGATTATGACGGACAATACAGTGGCCATGCACTACCTCAACAAAAAGTGGGGGGGCAGGGTCTCTCCCACTGTGCAGAGAGGCGATGCAGCTCTGGTTCTGGGCCATCCAGCAGGAAATTTTGATCACGGCAGTTCATCTGGCCGGAGACCTCTCATGAGTGGGAGCTGGCTCAGGAAGTTCTTTTGGAGATCTTTGCCCTTTGGGGGACCCCACAAGTGGATCTCTTCACCACGAGTGTCAACCGGAAGTGCGAAAGATTCTGCTTGTAGGATTTTCCTCCAAGAGGAGCCTTAGGGGACGCGTTCGTAGTGGAGTGGTCCTTCCTACTGCTGTACGCTTGATTTCCAGTCCCCGTCATTCCGCAAGTGTTGCAGAGGTTACGGAGGTTCGGTTCCCGAATGATCCTCATTGCTCCGGCGTGGGCCAGAGAGCGTGGTACCCGGACCTTCTCGACATGTCCATCTGCCCTCCACGCCGTCTTCCCTACCGAGACGATCTGCTCTCACAGGAGGGGGGTTGGGTTCTCCATCCAGAGGTCAAGTCTCTCAGCCTTCATGCTTGGCATCTGAAAGGCTGAGGTATAAGGATTGGGACCTCCCTGAAGACGTGATGGAGGTGTTGCTTTCGGCCAGAAGGCCCGCAACAAAATCCCTGTACCATTGCCGTTGGAGGAAGTTCTGTGACTGGTGCAGGGTACAGAATGTGGATCCTTTTCAGTGTTCAATTCCTGTGGTTCTGTCTTTTTCGCTTTCATTAGCCCACAAGCGCCTGCAAGTGGGTACCATTATGGGTTGCCTGGCGGCACTGTCCATACTTAAGCGCTCGTCTGAGGAGTTTTCTTATTTTAAGAGACTGTTGTCCTTTAAGACTGTTTTTAGTTGCGGTTAATTCCGCTTGCAGAGTGAGTAGGTTGAAGGCACTATCCGCCAAGCCACCTTTCACAGTGTTCCATAAGGACAGGGTTGTCCTTAAGGTTCGTCCTTCTTTTCTTCCGAAGGTTGTGTCAGAATTTCATTTGAGCCAGAAGGTAGTTCTTCCGGCGTTCTATCCTCCTATCCTCCTTCGCATCCTGGTAAGGAAGAGGAGAGGCTCCATAGGTTGGATCCTAGGAGAGCTTTAAGTTTCTACATCTCACGCATGTCCCGGGTCAGAGTGGACGATCGGCTATTTGTAGGATACGCTGGAAGGCGTTTGGGTTAAGCTGTTTCTAAGCAGACCTTGTCCGGTTGGATCATCTTGAAAATCTCTGAATGCTACAGTCTGGCGGGTAAGGACCCTCCGGTAGGCTTACAGGCTCATTCTACTAGGGATGTGGCGGCCTCCACTGCTTTGTAGAGGGGTGTTCCCATTCGTAATATTTGTGAAGCGGCCACATGAGCCTCTGTCCATACTTTTGTAAAACACTACTCCCTGGATTCTATCCATGGGCAAGATTTCGCCTTTGGTAAGGCAGTCCTCTATTCTGCAATTTGATTGGGCATTCTAAATTCTTTTCCCACGTCCATACGTTGGTACTGCTTTGGGAGTCTGTCATAGATGTGGAATACATCACAGGACACAATACCCTCGAAGAACAAGTTACTTTCTTGCCTGGTAATGTTCTTTTGATGGGATGTTCCTCTGACGTATTCCACATCGCATCCTCCGAGCCTGCCCCTCTACAGAATTTCTTAAGCGATTGCAGCTTACGTTTCCGCAAGGCTTTCTGTAGTCATACTGGCAGAAGATTGGTGCCACACGTTCTGGGAAAAAACTACAACTGAGGCTACGGCCGTCGTGCGTCCTACATATAACATCCGGTGACATCGGTGCTTGATGGAGGCCCTCGAGGGACAGCACATCAACGTCATCGACGCAAACGCCGAAAGATTTTCCGAAGTAGCACAGCTGTTGTCATTACTGTCATAGATGTGGAATACGTCGGAGGAACATCCATCGAAAGAGCGTTACCAGGTAAGAATGTAACTTGTTCATCTGGTGGAACAGGGTCAGCGGGGTGGTTCTGGTCACGTGGACTGGAACCTCAGACTGGAGACTGCACTGGTTACTGGAGACGGGAGATCAGAGTGATGGCGCATTTGGAGCAGGCAAGCCTTTAGTAGTAGCAAGCCAGCTGGATCAGATGGATCCCTTGGGTTTTTGGGATTTGTTTCAGAAATTGAGGCCTAGCTGAAAAAGGAGTTCAGCAATGCTGAGGCCTTAGCTTGGTAAGTAAAATCAGGAATCGGGAACAAAGATGGAGAATCCAGGAACAGGGCACCACGCAGAAAATTAGGATGAAGTCAGGAATCAGTGGGTGTCTTGTGTTCTTATTTATCATGCCAAATGACATTACTTATTTATGACATGGGCAGGCTTACAACCCACACCCATGATGTTATGATTGTGCAAGAGCATAGTTTCTGCCTTGCTCTTTGCTGGTTGGATGACAGAAAGGGATGTCATGTTTTATGGTGTTACATTTACAATGTCTAGGAACCTCCCCCAGCTCCTAGAACCAAAATCAAATTTTCCCACAAATACATTTTTATACAGTTATGACGTCTGAGAAAATCACATGCACAGGTTACGGATTTCGTGGGTCACATTTCAATCCAAATCACCAGTCTGTGGGACCTGGTTTAGGCTTTCTGCGACATTTTGGCTATTTTAACCATGAAAGATTTGGCCTAACATTTCCCAATGTTGTACATAGATGCGCGTTTACCCCTGGGACATGTGTACAAAATGTCATGTGCACAAATTTAATACTTTTCCCACAAACGGTTATTCTTCACAACTTCTGTTCCTTATGCATTACAGGGTTCAATCACGTCTTCAAAGAAAGAGCAGAAAATTAGAGTTAACACTACTAACTTTCAGATTTCTCCTCATTCTTGTGGCAAAGTTAAATGTCATTACAGCTCAGTTACAAATAGACATTTAAACATAAAATGTTCTTAGCAGTTGTTTTTCTTTTCTTTCAACTGGCAGCAGCTGTTAAATTCCTTTGAAACAGGATGAGGGGCCTCTTTCCTTTGACTGAAGTGTCCTGCCTTTCACACTTGACAGGTGAGAATCTTAGCCTGCTATTGTCTCAGCCTTAGGCAAAGACGAATGTCTGATGCACTGGGGAACCCCCCATTGTCTTGGGATTCAAAGTCCCCAGGCTAGCAATTAGCATTTCCTGCTCCAGAGGTTCATGAGGCTTCACCCTTTCTCAGGGCTGGCACTCTGGGATAGCAGGTTTTTTTTTCTTTGACATAGTTTGCCATTCAGCTTGGTTTTTTTGCTTTGATCTATACTTTTAACTCTTAACTTTAAACATATAGAATTAAACAGTTTATATGTGTGTTTCTAACAGTAGCAAATCCTTTTTACATGCTTGAATAATCAAGCCTTTACACAATGGTATACTTTTAAAATAGGCGATTTTACACTTCATTCAGGAAAAAGCACATTTAACTTATTTCTTTTCATTTCGGTTTTCCTCTGCAGCAACTACCCATTTTAGTCAGCTCTAGTCCTTCCCTTGCGTGCTGTAGTGGTTAGCAGCATGTATACATGTATCATGCCTTTGTTTAGAGTCTTTCTCTGGACAGCTGATTCTTGAAACTTGTTGCAAAATTTTACCCGCGTTTCCTGTAGAAAAATGAAAACACAGTCCCTGGTTTGCTTTTCCAAAGATACTGTTGCCAGGAGCTGTCATTCAAATTAGGCACAGTTACTCTGAGCCACAATGGATGATCCTGAGCATTTCAGGGCCTTTTTGATCATAGTGGTTTATGAGAAATTAATGGTTTTGGTGCCAACCAGCACATTGAAGGTTGAAAAATGATATTTAAAAGAGGTGTTTTAGGTTTTTCAGCACAATAATGCTGCTTCTTTTCTCCATGTTGACTGTGGCAGAGCCCACTGGCATGCTCCTTCAATGAGGACTCTGTTTTTACCCCACTTGAACTGTGTGTGGCAGGTTGTGCAGCCTTTTTCTGGTTGTGACACAAATGCAGTTTTAAAGATTTTGGTGTGCACAGGATTCAGCACGGTCATTTTGGGTTGTTTCTTTCACCATTGCAGTATAGTGATGTTGTGAGGCACATTGGAGTGGGTCAAAATATCCCACACTGCCATGGTTTGGGATCAACATGTTAATCTCCATTCCATGGGATTTGACCTGGTGGAAATACAGAACTCTGGTGAAGCAAAAACCTTTCTCTCATTTAAGGAACTTGTGTCATCCACCCCAGAAAAAGTGTCAGGGTTTCACTCTGTACCGCAGTGTGATTCTGGAACTGTGATGTCTCTTATTTCAATTTTTTTGGGCAATGGCCAGGATTGGTCTTGGATACAACCTGCTCTTAGGTCGTTGGAAAGTTTGAGGCAAGGTCCGGTACATGCATGACAGGACGGTGATTGAAGTTATATCTTTGAATACCTGCTGTAGTTCTAACTTGTATAAACTGTCGCTTAATTCTACATGCACTAGTATTCCAAGAATTTATTTACTTCAGGAGATTATGCTTATGGCCAATCCTCTGCTAGATGGGTACCAAACTATCTCTTGTCCTGCTGTTAGGGGAGAGGAAGGGCGTCCGAGAGCAGGTCTAACCATTGCTATAGATCGCAACCTGGTTATCACATGGGAAGTGAGGTGCTGTTCTGAATGGCTCTTGGCTATTGAGTAAAATCTGGGAGTTGGCTTCTCTTCGATATTGATACTCAATCTCTACTGGAATCCTACTAGAGTCACTTTTGACATCCTAGAGGAGGGGATGGGAGAAATGTTGTATTAATGGATTCAGAAGGGATGTGGCTATCGAGTTATCCTGGGGGGGGGGGGCTTTAATTCCTTCTGTGCAGAGGATGCTAGGTGGAACTCTATAGGGGCACTTCCCTCGGTGCAGCATGTGACTCTTAGAAAAGGTATTAGGTGGGATCTTTTTCTCAATGAGTGGGACTTGTCTTTGTTGGATCATTTGCCATCCTCTCTGGCTACTAAATATACTTGGCACAGAGGAGTGTCGACCTCACGTATTGACTTTTTCTATGTTTCGGATGGTATTAGGAAACATTGCAGTTATTTGAGATCTTCATTCTGACCTGGGGGATCATTTGCCTCTTTCTTTCATCCTGACTATCACTATGCCTAATCCTTGTATTAGACCTGATCTAGTGGGTTTGAAGTCCAATAACTGGGGAACTAAAGTTCTGTGGAATAAGAAAACTGTGTACAAATTTAATCGGCTCCTGTATGTGTCTGTTCTGAAGCCTGCTACTGTATCTTTCGGGTGTGATCACGGGCAAAGTGGTGGTATCTCTACTTATAATATTCTAGCCTGCATCCGTCAAATTAGAGATTCCCATAGTTTGGCGAGTCTTAATAAAAAATGTGTTGCAAGGGATGACAGAATTTTATCATCTAAGGCCCGCAAAAGAAGGGAACTTGCAGCCTTGAGAAAATCTGAAACATAAGCGTTCTATCATCCTGAGACATAACTACATTAAATCCCTTAGGCTGGACGCTTACTCTTTGCGTCATCAAAACATGTTGGAGCTTTTGTGTAGGGGTAAAGATGGTCTGTTTTGGTATTCGGTTAACAGGCTTTCGGGAATGCTTAGGGGAGTATGGATTGTCCCATAGATTCAGCTACCTGGTTATCTTTTTACACTGATAAATATGCTCTACCTGGGCATTTTAGGGCCCTTGATAGTTTTGATTTGGGTTCTCCTGTGAAGGGAACATGTAACTGGAACAAGGCGGATATAACATGGGCAATTGCTCGACTTGAGCCATCTCGTGCCCCTGGGCCTGATGGCATACCCCTTTTGTTCTCAAAGAAGATCCTGGCACTTGGGTCGAACTGTTAAAATCTATGTTCGACCATATCTTTTTTATGACATATGGTGCCTGTTTCCTGGTCAAAATCTATTATACCCATTTACAAAAGGGGAGATTAACTTGATTTGTCTAATTATCGACCCATAGCCTTAACTGATGCAACCAGTAAGGTCTTTTCTATTCTTCTGTTCAGGGATCTTAATAGTGCTATAGGGGAGCTTAATCTTCTAAGCCGGTTTCAGATAGGGTTTCGTGCTGAGCTTGGCACTCAATGTGTCTATTCTGTCCCACCTCAGACACTATGTCCATCATTCTCAGCTTAGTGATGTCTACCTAGCTTAGTTAGACGTGCCAAGTGATTTTGATGGGGTGATGAGATCTAGGCTTTGGCAAAAAATACTCTCCTTTGGCATTCCTCATAAATGGGTCCAGCTGACTGCTCTTTTGCACTCTAAAACATCTATTTGTGTTCGCCTGTCTGAAGATGGTGTTCTCTCTTCTGAGATACCTACCTTCACAGGCCTAAAACAAGAGTATACCCTGGCACCTACGCTCTTCAACCTTTAAACGTGCGATGCGGAGGGACTGTGGCAAGGTCCCTCCATTGCACCGGCATGGTTGGGGAGTGATAGGCTGGAGTGGATGGCCTATGCGGACGATTTTATATTGTTCGATAGAACCCTGCGCTGTCTTAGAGCAGAGCTGCAGCTTTTCTTTGAATATGCTCAAGAAAATAATTTGTTACCCAATGCTTCTAAATCTAAGGTCCTGGTCCTTTCGCGTAGAACCAAAGACATACATTATGCTTGGACTATGGGAACTGATAATGTGGAGCAGGTCAAGACTTTAATCTATCTGGGATACCATTTGGCTAACAGGGTCAGTATTGAACACTGGAAATGCATCTTGAATGATAAAGCTAAGAAATGTACTGCTCAAATTAAGTTCTTAAAGCAGAAAGTGTGTAAGTTCTCTTTGCTTCCCCTGAGACGTTATTATCTAGCCAAATTTTATGCAATTATCCTGTATGGTCTTGCTCTCAGAACATGGGTGACTTATTGAATATTATTCAGGGAAGACTCTGGAAGAACGTTTTTGGCCTTTCCATGGCTAGCCCTAATGCAATCATTAGACACAAGTTGTGTCTTGTGTCATTAAAGGCCAGGTATGTCTGGAGACGGCTTTCTTTCTTCAGAAGAATAATTGCTCCTCCTAAGAATTCCCTTAATGAGAGTCTCAAAGAGGCTATGCTTGCAGGCTCGGTTCCATCGCTGAGTGAGTTTAATGTATGGATGTGTTCTGTGTTGGTTTACATTTGTGCCTCTGAAGATGATTTGATTCTAAGACCAGGGCATATTAAAAAGATTGTTTAGATATGACTGGGCTGACACAGTGGATTGTATCTACTCTTATACCAGCTTTGTGGAATACTCAGAGTTCAAGCATGCAAGGGAATGTCTTCCACTACATCTTCAGAAATTCCCCTGCCTTGTAATACTTATGAATTTTATGCGTTTCAGGTTAAATCAATTACCTGTTTAAGAGAAAATCAGGAATTGGAATGGCCCGAATACCTTGGCTGATTTGAAGGCATCAGAGAGGGAATGTAGGTTGTGTAGTGAACATAATTCTTATGAAACCCTGAAACACCTGGTTGTTGTATGTACATTTTTTGATAATGAACGAACCAAGTTTTTCGGGGATAAGATAATTGGCAGCCAGAGGTGGCCAGAAATCTGTTTTGATGTCGTATGTGGGGCACGGCTATTTCTTTGGTTTTAGCTTTGAATAATTTTCTTATATTTTTAAGTTCTGAATTGGATAAGAAAAATTTAGTATTGCAAACAGTTTTTTTTCATTGAATTTTCTGTATTTTAATGTTTTGTCTTTTTGCTCCTAGAAGCAGTGTTTTTTATTTCTGATTGTAATTCACATTTTTTTAATCTGTCGTTTTTCTTGTATTTTGTTGTGTATGGTTTTTTGTAAACTGTAAATGCAACAATAAAAAAATAAAAATAAAAAAAAAACCTGGAGAAGGGAGGCATTCTCCAAGAGCCCAATCGTGAATCAAAACTATGGTCAATAAGGAATGATTGTTTGAGTTGGAACACTTTTTTTTTTTTGGGTACTTGATCTTGATTTTACAAGGCCGCCAGTGGGACGTTTCTGTGCCTTTTTCTTGGCTTTCTTTTACTTTCTTTTTTCTTTTACTTGCTGTCTAATTCCTGTTCTTCAGTATCAGGAGAAGGAATCGGATGTTCACTTTGCTGCGTCGTTGGGCTCTGCGCATTCTCCCAATGAGTTATTTGTTTCGTTCAATTTGTTACATTCCGCCAATGCTGTTTGTAGGATTTTAGCGGTAGCTATTGTCCATGAGGTTTTTTCCCCACTCATCAATTGTGGCCACAAAGTTTCTTTGTCTCGTGAGGTATAGGTCGCTAACACTGGCGAGAGGTAAGCTTGTCTGAGCTGTTGGATCGATGGGCATGACATCAGGAGATGTCGAACCGACTTAGTCTTCTGTGTCTTTGCAAAGCCTGCAGGTTTTAGTGCTCGAGAGGCCTCTGACGAAGATGATTTCGTTAGTTCGCAGTAGGTTTAAACGCGCTCTCAAGGTATTTCTTAATGATCTGTTCGGAAATCTCTTAAGAAATTGCATTGTTACGTTCAGCTTTGTTGAGTGTGTCTAAGTGAGAAAGGAGTTTGTTTTTGTTTGCCTTTTCTAAGGTGTCGATCCAGTCTGTCCCCGCTAGTTTCTTGTTTATTCTTAGTGGGTTTGAAATTAGATCGTCCTCTGTGCAAGCAATTGATTAAAGCTGTTTTCTTTTTTGGGTTACCCATCTCAAACCTTTTTCTTTTGAATTAGATCTGAAAACTTCTAGCACCACAAGCGGGAACTTGCTTGTTTTCCTCACAAAGGAACTGGGACCAAGACAAGGGAGTCATTCTCACAGACGGAATTCCCCTTACAATTGGAACTGTAGCTCATTGTCCAGAAGAAGGAAGTTATTCTTCTGGACCAAGAAGATCCACTACCCTTTTCTTATTGGTTACAAGTGTGACGGATAGAAGTAGGCATTTTGACACAACAGTTATCTCTTTTTATTTATTTGGACATTCTGACCGATTCCTTATTAGAGGCAGGGAAAGCCCTCTAAGAGCTAGGGCGAGAGGTTCCCTGCTTTTTTTTTTTTTTTTGTCTGAATAAAAGTCTTTGCCAATCACCATGCCACCATTGGGTACTTCTGCACCCTTACATAATATTGAGCTTTTTGAATTTTAAAAGATTAACTTGAAAACCTGATGAGAGGAATTCTGTCACAGCGCTGATAGCGATGTCTCGGGGTTAGATAGCGTGAGTAGTATGTCATCCGCAAATAGTGATTTTATATTTGTTGTCTGCGTATCGTACTCCCGTTTATGTCCTAACAGTTTCTCACATATTGGGCTAATGACTTGACTACCATCACAAACAGTAGAGGTGAGAGGGTGCATCCCTGTCTTGCCCCTCTATGCAATCTGAAGGGTTCATAGCGATTTGTTCGCCCTAATCCTGGCAGCGGGAACAGCATAGATTGCCATAATGGCTTTGACTATTTGCGGGCCGAGCTCTATCTTTTCCAAGACTTCTCAGAGGAAGTCTCACCCCACCTTGTCAAAAGCTTTCTCAGCATCTAAAGAATAGGGGGGACTTCTGCTTGTGGGCTATGTCTGAGATCCAGGACCTTGTGCAAGCTGTCCACTGCGTGGGGATCACTAACACACCCACATTGGTCACGCTGCACAATCTTTGGAAGTAGATCATCAATCTGCTTTGCTATCATCGAGGTGTGTATTTTCGCATCCATTTTTAAGGGGGGAGCCGTATGAAGCACATAGGTGTCTTTCCCTTGTTTGAGGAGAACCACAATGGTTACTGCTCCCATTTTTGGTGAGACCTTTTCCTGAGCCATAAAGGCATTGTAAGTATTGGTCAAGGGCCGAATTGGCACTCTGTAATTTTTTTTATGAAAAAGAGGTACAAAGCTGTAAGGCCCTGTGGCTTTCCCCAGTGTCTATGCCCCTATTGCTTTCAACATTTCTTTCGGCGAGATAGGCCATTCTAGGTTTTCTCTTTCGGACTTTGAGAGGATTGGGGGATGTTCCTTCCCCCAAAATGTTGCGGCCTCCCCTTTCTACGCCTCACTACGCCAGTGGAGGACCTCATAGAATACTCAAAATAACCTCAGTTTGTCGGCCTGCCGGTGGTGCTTATTACTACTGCTGTCCCTCACTTCTGTTATTCTATTGTTGTATTTGCCACTTTTAGCTGGTATTCCTTGAGCCGGGAGGGTTTGTTTATCAATTTTTATCGTCTGTTACCTGCTCTGCGAATAAGACATTCGGTGTATGTAGATTTCTGGCTGCTTGTAGCTTTCTGTGGTTTTTACTGCTATTTGATTTGTGCGCTTTTTCTAAGGTCAGGATCTCATGTATCAAGTTATGCTCCTTCGATATGAGAATACCCACGATCACTGCTTTGAACGCATCCCAGATTGTTTGATTTGGGAGAGTATCACTTTTATTACCCTGGAAAAAAATGACGTCTCAGGTTCTGATTCTATTATAACTGAGTTCCTGCATAAGATGTGGGCACAGCTTCCATTCTCGAATCTCCTAGTACTGCACATTCAAAGTATACATGACTGAAACAATGTCCGACACTCTAATAAGCCCTATCTCCATACTCTTTCCTCCCCCGCCCACCTCACCACCACCGCCACCCCCCCCACCCCCCCGAGAGTTACTCCTTCACACACTATTATGTGATCAATCCTAGACTAGGAGCCATAAAAATGCAAGTAAAAAGTAAAATCCCTCTGCCCCGGATGCTCCTCCCTCCATGGGTCTCGCAACCTCTGATCGGTCAGGGCTTGGTGCACATTTGGCACCATTTGTACTCATCCCCACCTGTCCTCCCTAGTCCTATCCTTAGCATTGTTGAATTCCTATTTAAAGTCGCCCATCAGAATGATGGGTCCTTCAGCCGCGGCCTGGAATGCCTGTCGAAATTCATTCTGCCCTGTGTTTGGGCAGTATATCGTGGCCATCGTGAGGGATTTATCTTGAATCCTCCCCTTCAATATAGGGTACCAGTCTTCTTTATCATTACCCTTAGTCATTAGTTGAAACATAATATCTGGCCCCATAAGGATGGCTCCCTGTTTTTTCCCCTTTTCCGGTGGCAAACTATTGTGTGAGGGAAGTGCCTGGATTTTAGCCTGAATGTGTGTCTAGATGGTAGGTGCGTCTCTTGGATCACTGCTAGTAGTGTCGTGTCCCTTAGACGTTTTAGTATCTTCTGCCTTTTGTGCAGGGAATTAAGCCCCTGTATATTTATTGAGCTGACTCTGAATGTGTCCCGATAGTGTGTGCACATGGAGTTCCTTGTTTGCCTAGTGTGTGGCCTTGCCTTGGGTCGACAATTCCCCCCCACCGCCCCAAACACCTCCACCCGTCGTTCCCTATTCAGGTGCCTTGGCTGCTGGTTCAGTTGTGTATCCCTGCATGTCTGAACTTTCTGCTCGCCTTCATCTTTTCTTTTAATGGCTTTTGTTTTATCGTGTTACCCCCTTCCTCGAGCCCCCCCCCCCCCAAGCCCCTCTTGTTCGAATGTCTGCTGCATCGTTGCCTGTAGCTGGCCTATAAAAAATATATTAAATAAATCAATTTGTGGTGGGCGCGAGGTCAGAGCCTGTAATGTTGGCTCTCCCCTTTGAAGCATGCACTCCCTGACTGACTGTTTTCGTCAGGCGAAGTTCCTCTTCAGTGCAAGTTCCTCTTTGTTTCCTTTGGCTTGGCCCCCGGTTGTCACCAAACCATTCCACAGGGAGGACGCAGCACTTGTCGCTTAATTACTTCCCCCGTTAATTATCTTCCCCCATATGAGTCTTTGTTTTGTCCTGGAGTTCACTGCTCATGGACAATTCGGCTCCAGGATCCTCAGGTCCGACTTCTTTTTGTGCACCCTGCTGGAACTGTAGTCTATCCCGTTGACATTGGCCCGTTCCCAGGTCCATCTTCCACAGCCATCCCTAGTATGCTGTCGGCTTCCTCCATCGTCGTCACTCTGTGATTCTTTTTGTCCCACAAAAACACCAGGCTGAACAGGAATGTCCATCGGTATCTTACTTTTCCAGGTCACAGTTTCTCACTTGATCTTCTGAGTGCAATTCTCTTCTGCAGTGCCACCAGGAATAGATCTTGTTAGATCTGTAGGGATTGACCCTGGACAGCAATCAAATCCATCTCCTTAGCCTGCTTCAGGACTTTCTCTTTTATGTAGGAGTGGAATTTCATCAGTGTCTTTTGGCCCAGCTCTGATGCTGTCGGGCTGGTCTGACCCTGTGTACTCTATCCAGGGTTATCCCTTTCACCTGGTGTTGAAAGGTGACGAATGCCAGTAGCTGTTACATCCTACCTGCAATGGCTGGGCCCTCGATAAACCTTCTCGGCTGTAGGTTTTCCCTCCTATATCCATTTTCCTGCTCTTCCATCGCGCTTCTCTGCAGGGCTTGGATCGCGGTTTCACTAGTGTTGACCCTTTCTGCGATTGCCTGGAGCTAATTTATCTCTTTCATGGAGGAGGTGATTGTATGGGCTGTCGCTTGAAGATTTTTGGTGAACCGTTTTCCTAACCTGTCCTTAAGAGTCCACATACAGCTTAGCAGATCCTGCCTGGTAAGGCCTTGTAGTGCGCCTTATGGAGGCATGTTGTCTTTTTGTTTTGTGCCTGCCGTTTGCCCTTTGGTCTCCTTATGCCAAAGGGATTCCAGTGATGTACGGACCTTGTGGCTCCCAATCCCCTGCTTCCTCTCGTTTGGCTCGTATGCAATGCCCCCCGAGTCTCCACCCCCCACTCTCCCTCACAGGGTCTGAGGCAGCTCTGCACAGCTTTAGTTTGGGTCTGGGCCTATTTTGCCAAGCCATAGCCAGGCACGAAGGGGTGTTGGTAGATATCTGTACCCGTTACCTCTAGTTCGCCCAAGGGCCTTCTGTAGCTCTCTATGCTTTTTACAGGTTTGGGGCATCATGTATCATTGCCACTGCTGATGAGGCCCAGGGTCCCGGGTGCCTCAGGGCCCACCGCTGGGCACTGCCCTTGTGTAGTGGAGGTTTCCAGGCCCTCCTTACCGGGCTCACTCAACCCCATGTCTTGGAGTTGGGCATCTTCGTGACCACGACTCCTTGCTTTTCCCCTCATCTGCTGCATCTGGCTTCCGGGCTCTGGGCTTGCTTTGCACCCTCCCCGAGCCTCACAGACTGCAGCTCGGCTCTGGTGCTCCCCAGTGCCCGCTTCGCCTCATAGCTCAGCCCATGCTGCCTGGGGTTGGGTCGCCGTTCACGGTCTCGCGCCCACCCCCAGGTGTCACCACCTCACAGAAGAGACTGTGCCAGACTGCTGGGGTGCGCATTCCACGCCAGTTATACCCGTTGTCCGCCTTGTGCTGTCGGGAAAGGCTGAGCTCAGCTGGAGCTCCCAAACTAGGCAGCTGTCTTCGTCCAAGGCTGGCCACGCCCCCTGCATCTGCCCTGTAAATCCCGGGCAGCACAGTAAGGGATTGTTCGTCCTGAGAAGTGCTTGGTGGGTAGCGGATCCTGAGACACACCAAGAGGAGTCTTGGCTACAGAGTGCAGACTCGGGAGAGCTGGCCAGTGAAGAACGGCAGAACCTAGAAGACCTGGACCAGGGAGTCTCCAGTAGAAGAAGAAAATACATTAGCAAAATACTGCAGGATGAAGCCCTGGTGAGGGTGGCATTGCAGAAAGTATAGAAGGTGTGCGACTACTATAGCGTTAAGTGCAAATAACGGTACCAACTTGGCGAGAGTACTTCATGAAGAAGTTTTGAAAGAAGCCATTACTTGGTATTACAATACAAAGAGTGCCAGCTGAAATGGAGGTTCCATGGGTTACCATATTTTAAGGAAACCAGAGTGTGAAACCAAGGCAAGCTTTGAAGGAACTAGAGGGCATTAAAGAGATTGTGTGTGAGAGCATAGAGAAGAGTACTACTTAAGATGTTTAAGAGAGGGGTATGGGCTGGGAAGCCAGAGACAGTGAAGGGGGCGATAGGACACCAGAGATAAAGGATATTATGAAGGTGTTAGAAGAAGACCTAGTATGGTTGAGGGAAAGGACAAGAGGAAAAGGATTACCAAATTGCTAGATAAACCTAGAGAGATGGAGATAATTGTGAGCAAAATGACCCAGAGAAATCATTGTGGTAGTCAAGAAGGTGACGGGTCCAAGAACCGTGAGGTTCCGGAGGACCCCATTGGTCCAAGAGAGTAGAGAAGTGGGAGGAGGATCGAGACTTTGTCATTACTCGTTACTCTGTGTAGCAGGAGTGAAAAAATAGAAAGGGGAGGGGAAGCTGGTGCTGGTGGAAGTCAGGAGTGAAGAAGTGGGCAACTTGGACCACAGCCACACTTCAGCATATTGGAAGAGAACCGCTGGTATTGGGACATGAAATATTCTGGGCAAAGGAATTAAAGGTCATGCCACTGGGTAAGCTAATGGCAACCTGCGCATGGTGCAGTTGGATAAGTGTTAGTCTTATCCTTGTTTAGAAGATGCCTACTTGTGTTATCTGTGACTCTGCTACAATTGGGAATTGAAGGACGCAATTCAATCCAAGGTATACTCTATTTATAGCAGTTGAGCGTTTTCTCCAAAGGGTACGGCCATGGTACTTCAGTTTACCTGACACGAGAAAACTGTCCACCTCTGCCCTCTCTTTCTGGTTGCTAGGTATCTGGCTACTGGGGCTGAACAAACAAAACCTTCTAAGTCTCAAACCGCTATAGAAGAATGCAAGATGACTAGGAGAGATGCCAGTGATAGCAGTATATTTTTAGAATGGCCGAAGCCCCTCCCATCCTAGAAGAACCATCTTTTTTTTTTGTTTTCTCTTTTTTTTTTCAGTGGACAGCAAGTTGTTGCATGGGTCAGTTTAGAATGGCCAGTTCAGTGGATCTGTCAGAGTGCTTATGGATCTCTGCTTAGCTGAACCATCTGGCACAAATCCCCCGTATTTTAAGGATCTTTATTCCCCATATCATGGATGTTTGTCGGTATTCGGGGCATGAGCAACAACTTGTAGGGTGCTAGCCCCAAAGATCAGTTGATTCAACAAAGATGATTTTCCTTGCCTCCCTCAACCAGTGAGGCTGGCAAGTCCGATCCTGATTCGCACTCAAAATCTACTGTGTGTCAGCTGGGGACTCCTAGCACCACTGTATGTCCTACTTCACGTCCCTCCTAATTAGCAGGGAGAGTACATTTTTGTGGAGATGGTGTGGTTCTCCTTTTTCTCCTCTAACTGTTCACTGTTCTGTGTATATTGCTTTATGCATACTAATAGGTACTACAAATGTAATCTCCATTAGATATCTTCTTTCATAGGGTCCTACACTCCCTGCATGGCTTTGACTCCACATCGAGAGGAACCTTATGGG
This sequence comes from Ambystoma mexicanum, assembly GCF_040938575.1. Classification (NCBI taxonomy): domain Eukaryota; kingdom Metazoa; phylum Chordata; class Amphibia; order Caudata; family Ambystomatidae; genus Ambystoma; species Ambystoma mexicanum. The sequence continues at coordinate 541,533,989 of NC_090928.1, read as the reverse complement.
ATGGACATTGGCTGGGCTGGGCTGGTGCTGTGCGGACAAGGCACATACTGTGGATTGTTTCGGGAGTAAACGTGTAGTTATACAGACATTGAAGTGTTATTTTAATTTTGTGGCCTAGGACAACTGGATTCTAGAGGTGCACGTTCTATGGGTGCTGCATCCTCCTATGTGTGGAAAGTATTGACTGTCTGTTGGAGATGCACAGTTGAAATGTTAATTTCTTGAATAGCTGTAACTAGTGTTTTGATGGTGGAATGCTTGACATATGAAAGAAAATGGCATCTGCTTACAGGACAATAATCTAGTAAGAAAGCGGGACTCCTGCGATGGCCTGCTGGTTGGCACCAACCTTGTCCGGTCCGAAACAGCTTGGGTCAGAGCTGTTTTGTTTAACCAACTAGATTATTAAACATGCTGTGGATCAGAAAAGCCTGAATGACAGCAAATGGAGGATAGCATCAGTGACTGGAGGATAGACAGTGAATGGAGCATAGCACATGGGCAATGCGCTGATCTTGGAAGCAAGACCACGCAGAGCAACACAGGTTTGAATCCTGGATTCACGCTTAGATACCGAACTCGGGTATGGTCTTAGGTGCATTATAAAAAAAAAAAAAATAAAAATAAACTGAAGTTCAGGGGCAATTCTTTACCTTTGTCTCAGTGTTTGTCCACAATGAAGATGAGCCTACATTTGTATTTGGAGGTGATGGAGTAACTGGCCTATTCTGTGTTTTATGGTGGTGATTTTCTTTTTTCCGGATGCAGTAATGGATAAGTCTTCATCTGTGCTGAAGAGTGCATAACTGAAGAAAGGGCAAGCTCTCGAAATTGTATCTGATGGCCTGTCATTGAGACCTGGTGAGCCCTGCACCCGGGATATGGGGGTTATTCTATTCGCCTTTTTTTTTTTCCTTTTTTTTTCTTCCCCGCAGGGCCAGTTTTCATGACTCAATATGTCTGGTTTTGGAGTGGAGGAGCTTGCAGCACGACTAGAAGGCTCACCTGTCTGGACGCACCGTCCACGCGCCACTTCACTGGGCTGAAGGCCGTGCCGCTGACAAACCTGCTGGAGCAGCTAGGACGCCGCTCTCGCCTGACCTCGGAGGCTGCAGGAGCCGCTGTCCCCTTTTCGGATCCAGAGCGCAATCGAGCCCTCCACTGTTCATACTGTGATCTCAACCATCATCTGCATATTACTAAGCTCACCCTCTCTTCCCCCCCTGGAACCTCCCAGACGTGAGCCTCCACGGCCCACCCGATCTCCATCTCCCTCGTCGAGCACAGAAAATGGCCGCCGCAAGCTCTGAATTTTGTTTATCTATGGTTGCTAGGCAACCAATCCAGGCCTGCTTATAGGCCGCTCAGCATCGCCGGAAAGCATCAGCCGAGCCCCCCCTCCTGCAAGGCTCCCGGACCGCCACGGCCACAGGACACTACACAGACTTGGTGCCTATTCAGCCCACTGAGCCGCCAGCACAACAGCAATCTCTATCTGCCTGACCCCACCCCCATGCGCAACCCGCCTTCCTAGTAAACCACTGTTGAAGACGATTGTAGGTGTTTACTCTCATAAACTTTTCCATGCAGTAAACCGTTCACATCTCAATGTTATATTTGCGAACGTTTGTAATATACCGAAGTCAACGTAACCTGTTTCACTCTGTACTCCCCTGCAAGCCACTAATGTGCTCCAATGTCACGTGCCACGCTAGCCGCTCCTGAACGAAACCTTTCTGTTGGCTAATGTTTCGTGGTAACTTTACCTCTAGTATTTGCACAACCTCTTAGTTAATCTGTATTGCTACTACTTCCATTGTTGTTTAACTAGGAAAACCTATGTACCCTTGCATGCCAAGTCTCTACTTATCTAACTAATGTTTAGAACCTACCTCCTTATCAACATATGATGCACGTCTGCATGTGATTGACCCGCAGTTTGTGTAATGTTGATCAGACTTGTTAATGTTGCATTCTCGTACTCTCTCATTGCCACTGCCAGATTGACCAATAACGATACTGCCCCTCCTGTAGTTATCACTGCTTTTTCGTGCTCCCCTAGTACTGCCATCAGTTTACCTGCCTAACTGACACCTGCACTGCCTCTGCCATTGCACGTGTCCACCCATGCACTGTGAACCTGCTACATGCTAAATTTGATTTTCTGACCTATACCCAGGTTCGCTGATTTGCTCCATGCTAGCCTAACTTATATAAATTGTGACGCGCCCAATTATCCCATGTGTTGTGCCTGCCTATAACTCAGTATTTGTCCTATGCCTATCCACTTACATGCTGCACCTCCAGATAATCATTCCTACCCCCACTGAGGGTCTCACCAAATATGATTGCGGCTAGATTCCACTGTTTCTGCCTATTGCACCCACGTACGCATGCATATGCTACGTGTTACGTCTCCACTGAGAATTCTCACCCGGCTTCAGCTCGTATTTTTTAATTGTGATTTTTAGATCTGCTCTCTTGCATCTAGACTTGTTTTCATACCCATTATGAGTCCATTGCCACATTATCTATGCGCATGCTATCATGGACTCTAATTTGAAATGGTGTCATATTATCTAGCAGTTAGCTAATTCTATGATACCTTCATGTCAGCTGTGCTGAACAAACTCTCTCCTCTCACTCCTAAACACAGTACGTTAGCCTGATTGTTCATTAATGGGCACTATGCCCGGTACTGAATTAGTAATTCACTGTAATTTCACGATGTCTCTCGACAAAATGAAATGCCAGATTGCTAGGAGCATAGTTTGGAGTTAGTCAATGCGTAGTGGTTTATTACTATACGTGACCTCTGCTGGTATATGTGCTTTAGGACTACCTCAATCACATTCCTACAGAGAATATAGTCATGTTAGGCTGGCTACTCGCTACCATGTTCCCATTCTGTTGTACAAAACTGGCTACCTTGAACAGGTAACCCCTTCATCAGCTATAGAAATGGCTTCACCAGATTAGGATGCTACTGGCATCATCCCATTCCCTGCCCCACTCCACTCCTACCCTCCACCTCACTGTTTCCACCCATTCAGGACTATGCCAACACCCTAAGTGCTACTAGAAGCCTTAATAATCCAGAGCCCACTACTATCTCATACATGACGACTCCCAAATACATGCTAAATGCAATGGATGACTCACATTCTAATCCATTTCAGGGCAATACTAGACTTTATCGTCTAAGATCACGTACCAAAGTGTGCCCTCCCCACCATATCTCAGCCACAGCCACGCCCAAACAGTCTAAGTCTAACCCCTACCTTCACAACAAACATCACAAGACACCTGCGGTAGTGATTACCAAACAATCTTCCATCTCCCCAGATGCACATATTCAGACTACCTAAACTGCACCCAAAACTGAGCCTCCAGTTAACTTTAAAGGTGTCCTTATCAATTCCCGGTCACTAGCAGCCAACGCCATTGAGATACATGACCTCATTATTGAATAACAATTGGACCTCCTAGTAGTCACAGAATCCTGGCTTCACCAAGCATCTGGACTGTTGCTAGCTCTCGCCATCCCACCAGATTATATCATCCTTAGGACTGACATATCCAATACTCAAGGAGGCGGCGTAGCCATTATAGCTAAGACTAATTTACAATGAAGATCTTGCCCCCTCGAAGATGTAGAAGGCTACAAGCTCCTCCTAGTCAAATTCGCAACTAACCAGAAAAACACTATCAACTTAATGGTGATTTACAGATCGCCTAATACCAATACTTACACAGACGTAGACATACCTCTGCTATTAGCCCCGCTCATTCAACCTAATACTAAATGCATTATCCTTGGTGACCTTAATCTAGCTTTTAGTGACAAGCAAGACCACAAAGAAGAAGCCCTTCACACTGCACTTAAAGCTATGAATTTCAAATGAATGCCCCCACCCACATTAAGGGCAGAACTCTGGATTGGATACTCTCACGTAACGCTACATTAGCTATTGAGTCAATCAGACTCCTTGACTGGACAGACCACTACAGTGTAAATTTCAACCTTACTTGCAACGAAATATGCCCTCCCAAGACCAACACAATGGATACTTATGAATCTAGAAACATTCGCAAGCTTACAGTTGAGAACTTAGCCCCTATCCTTAGCAAAGCCTTAGCAACTAACTTGGTCACAAGTGACAACTCGTGCCTCCTTGCAGACACCTACCACAAGTGCCTCACCTCCACTATTGATTTGGTAGCACCTTTAACAACCAAAACTCGACGTGCTGATAAAAGAACGAGCTTCTGGTTCAACGACAAGCTAGTTATTGCTAAGGCCAACTAAATGATCTCTTGAACACATCCATAAAAAATCTCCTACTACAGACTCCGCCAATGCCTTCAAAGTTGCAAACAAAACATACAAAGCGGCAATTATTACTCGCAAAGCAAATGCATATAACAATTAGCAATGCCTTGTCTGACTCAAAAGAGCTTTTCGAGGGGATTGGGTCCTCCGACGTATTCCATATCTATGACATGTAATCACCACAGCTGTGCTGCTTCGGAAACTTTTTCGGCGTCTGCGTCCTGCGTCGATGACGTCGATGCGCCGTCGTCGAGGACCTCCTCCGACGTCCGACGTCATCCGATGTGATAAGTAGGACGCACGACGCCCGTAGCCTCAGTTCCGTTTTTTCCGCGAACGTGTTGCTTCGTGTTTCTCGGTTTCAACGCCTCGACTCTTTGGAGTTCTGTTCTTCTCGGTTCTTCGAACCTGTTCGTTTGTGAAATTCCTTCTGAAGATGTCTACTTCGTCTTCGACCCCGCGTCCGGGTTTCAAGAAGTGCGGGAGTGTGGGTCCAAGATGTCGGTGACGGACTCGCACGACGCCTGCCTCTGGTGCCTCGGGGAGGCCCACGACACGGATGACTGTATCGACTGCCAGTCGCTCACGTCCAAAGCCTTACGCGAACGTAAGAAGAAGTTGTCGGTAGGTCGGGTGTCCAAGCCCCGGAAGTCGAAGTCTGCGGGGCTTTCGACGGATGATTCGAGGGGTGACTCTCCATGTCACCGTCGGAAGTCTCGTGGGTCTCCTTCTAGGAGTCGGTCTCGCCACTCCTCTGCCTCTTCGAGGCATTCTCGGAAGCGCCGACATCGGTCGTCTTCCAGGTCCTCTTCGGAGGGCTCTGCCCGGCACGTCGCTTACCCCTCCGGCCGTGCGACGCCGGAGGAATGGGCTTCCTTCGGGATGAAGATGTTGGCGATTCTTGAGTCGCAGGGTACTCAGCCGTCCGCGCCCCCGAGTGGGGTCGGTCGTGTGAGGTCGAGAGACACCGCTCGCAAGAGTGGTCGGCACGAGTCACGGGAGAGGTCCCGTTCGGACAAGGGGACTCGTTCTCGACGTACCCGTTCCAGGTCCCGGTCCTCGACGCGTTCGAGACCGTGTGCACCTGTGAGGTCTTCGAAGAAGGCATCGACGTCTGTGGCGTCGAGGGCGTCGACAGGCTTTCTCGAGGCTCTGGCTCCGGGGAAGTCGTCGATGCCGTCGACGCTCAGGTCGTCGAGGGACACGCTCGGGGCTCCGGCCTCGAGGGCTGTGTCGACGCCGCCGATTCTGGAGGCGCTGCATCTGACGTCGACGCCGATTTCCTCGGCGCCGATCCTCTCGGCGCCGATGCCGGTTCTCTCGGCGCTGGCGCCGATTCGCTCGACTCCATCGACGCCTTTCGTGTCGGAGGTACCCCAGGGCACGGGTGGACCCCCTAGGAAGGCTCTGGTTAAGAGCAAGCACTCTCGAGTGCCTTCTTTTCGCCACCTGGACTATATTTCAGAGGCGGATGAGGATTCGGATGGCCTGGTTCCTAGTCAGGTTCCGGATGACATTGTCTCGGGCCATAGTCAGTTTGACGAGTTGAGACAGTCACTGCATGATGCCAGTGGACTGGACACCTCTCCGGAGGTGGAGTTTTGTAGGCCTGAGCCTGGCTCTCATGCTGATTCCTCGTACCGGCGCCTTATGGCTAGGGTTTCTGAGTACTTGGGATGGTCTGCTCCCCCAGGGGAGTTTGTGCAGGATGATCTGACGGACATCCTTGATGTTGGTCCCCCAACTGACCCGGTTCTGCCGTTCCATATGGCTTTACAGAGAAGGGTGGCGGCGGCTTGGACTGCTCCGGAGAGTCTCCCGGCGGTGGGCAGATCCTTGTCGCGGAAATACCGTCCAGCCAGTGGCGACCCCTGCTACTTGACCAGGCATCCCACTCCGGAGAGTTTGGTGATGCAGGCGGCCACGGCCCCGGCGAAGCAGGCGTCGTACCCTACCATCCCTCCTGATAGGGACGACAAACGTTTTGATGGCTGGGCGAAGAAAGTGTTTTCTTCTGGTGGTATGGCGCTTCAGGCGGCCAACTCCGTTTGTGCCTTGTCACGTTTCACGCACACTCTGTGGAACTGTGTTGCGTTAGCGGCTGAACATGTTCCCGAAGGGGATGAACGGGATGGTTTCCTTGCTCTGGTCCAGGATGGTAAGGATGCCATGTGTGAGTCCGTTCAGTCGGGTTTGGACTTAGCTGAATGCGTCAGTAGGTCCATGGCGGCGAGCACCGTGATACGCAGGTTTGCGTGGTTGCGGAAGTCGGGGTTTGCGCCTGATGTGCAGTCCCGGCTCCTCAACATGCCCTTTGACGGTGAACACCTTTTTGGCAGCAAGGCTGACGAGAGCCTTGAGAGGTTGCAGACCTCAAAAGCTGCAGCGAAGTCGTTGGGCGCTGCAGTTCGCCAACCTCCGCCTTTTCGTCCTAGGGGACAGCAGTGGAGGGGTGGTTCCTTTCGCTATTACTCATCCTTCAGTAAAGCGAGAGGAGCTGGCAGTCAAAGAGGCCAACGCAGGGGTACCAGAGGTGGACGACAGGGTACCCGTGGTGCCAAGGCCGCTCGGGCAGTTGCCTCTTTGCCCTCAGGTAACGCCGCAGCCGCTCCCACTCTGTCGTGAGGCCATGTCCCATTGTTCGCCGGTTGGGGGAAGGTTGGCGCAGCATCTTGTAGAGTGGCAAGCCATTACTTCAGATGTGTGGGTTCTGGAGATCATAACCCACGGCTACGGTCTTCCTTTTCGGCACAGGCCTCGCGACAATCCACCGGGGATCCTCTCTTTGCAGAGTCCGGATCCGCTCCTTGCGCAGGAAATTCAAGCCCTGCTGGAGAAAGGCGCCAAAGAACTGGTGCCTGTAGCGGAGAGGAACAAGGGATGGTATTCCCCTTATTTTTTGATTTCGAAGAAAGATGGGGGATTGAGACCCATCATGGACTTGCGCGGTTTGAACAAACTCCTCAGGAAGGACAAGTTCAAGATGGTTACTCTATCTCAAGTCCTCCAGGCCCTTCAGCTTCAGGACTGGTTGGTGTCACTCGACCTCAAGGATGCTTACTTCCATGTGCCGATCCATCCCAAGCACAAGAAGTACCTGAGGTTCGCGGTTGGCGACTCGCACTTTCAGTTTCGGGTCCTGCCGTTCGGATTGACCTCCGCCCCGAGGGTTTTCACCAAGCTCATGGTGGTGGTGGCAGCGCATCTCAGGCAAGGGGGGATTCACGTCTACCCCTACCTGGACGATTGGTTGATCAGGGGGAGCTCTCCCGAGCAAGTCCTGGATCATCTATCGGTCGCCTGTCGCTCCCTTCACAGGCTGGGCTTCTCCCTCAATTTAAAGAAGTGTCATGATCTCTGCTTCCATAAGGTCAGGGTTTTCCCAACTCCCTTGGAAGCAGATCCATAACCCAGGTTCCGAGTGCCAACCAGTCCCAATTGGGACCTTTTGGACCCAGTCCTGGCGCCAGTGGCACCAGGCTCATAAATATGCCCAGTCCCAGCGCTGGAAGCGCCGGGCTCATAATGCTTGGGTGGACTTACCTGCAGCAGACCAAGCTGCTTACTTGCCTGCCAGTTGAGCCTCTGATCCTCTTCTGTTTGGAACTACTTTTCCTGTTGGGTGGGGCTGGAGCCACTCCCTAGATTCAGAACACTGGAACTCTTCTGGAAGGCAGGAACTCTTTTCTTACCAGGAACTCTTTTCTTACTTAGGCGTGGCTGTGGAAGGAGACACCTAAGCACTACAGGAGGCTATTTAAACCACACCCGGTGGATGAATCTTGCTTTGCGTTATTCTGCACCCTCTGCAGCAGAACGCTCATCGTGTCTTCTGCATCCGATCCTGGGCCTAAGGAAAAAGGCTTACCATCCTGAATCCAGTCTTCAGCAACACCTATAAAGACAAGAAAGAACAGGTTAGCATTCCGGCATCTGAAAGGCAAAGGCTTACCTACTCTTCGTGCGCTCCGGAGGTCTTCACACTGCATTCCGGCATCTGAAAGACAAAAGCTTACCAACTCTTCGCACGCTCCGGAGGCCGTCAGCGCTGCATCCCGCATCTGAAAGACAAAACAAGGTGCGTTTAAAGACATTGGGGAACTTTAATACTCACGTGCCATTACTCCTTTCCACATCTAACCCAGTGGGTATCCCGGCACCCTGCAGCCGCTCCGAACTTGTACCTGCAAAATAAAAATACAGTTAGAGCGCATCGTGAAGCTGGCAACAAGCGCTTACTTACGTGCTTCCAGGCGCTTCTATTCATCACACGGGCTCCATCTTCAACTCACTTCAGCCCGTCATCCGCCATCGCCGGAACCCTGCAAAACAAGAGACATCATTATTAAAGACTTTAAAGACATTTGAGTTACTCGAATCTTACCGTTCGTGCAGTAAACGACGGACAGCAGTCCTCTGGAGTCAAGAGGCCTGCGCTACCTATCCAGTGAAGAAACTGGTTACAGCACCCTGCCCCGAGGCAGATGGAGAGCTCGGCATTCACTTACCTAAGGTGAGAGCGTTAACCTGTGGGGGTCTACAGGAGAGGAGAAGAGGAAAGAGATAGGGACACCCCAATAACCCCAGTTCATTAACCCCGTATTTTCTATCTGCAGACATCTTACTCTGCACGTCAGGCATACAGGGCACAGAGGTCCAGCCCAAAGAGCCAACCGGGTGCTGCACATCACCTTTGAAGATACGGTAGTTGCCCAGTCAAGACCGGCGCCTCTGCGAGAACCAGGTGAGCGTTACAAGAAGTCCCATTTGACGCCAACACAGCGGCTCCAGTACATCGGAGCAGTGCTCGACACTTCCCTGGGGCAGTGTTTTCCTCCCCAGGTGAGGGCTCTTTACATTCAGCAGATGGTGCACAAGTTTCAGCATGCCCAGACGCTCCCAGCGTTCGAGTTCTTGAGGTTGCTCGGCCTCATGGCATCCTGCATTCTTCTGGTGCCAGAGGCTCGCCTGCGGATGAGATCTTTGCAGTGGGCACTCAAGACGCAATGGTCGCAGTCCTCCGGCAGGATGTCGGACTCGATTCAGGTGCCGTCCTCGGTCGCCCGGGACCTTCTGTGGTGGGCCGTCGAAGGCAACTTGATGAAGGGGGCTCCGTTTTGGCTTCCCTGGCCGGATGTGACGATCGTGACGGATGCATCCCTCACGGGATGGGGAGCTCATGCCAGCCTCCATATCAATCTGTTGGAGCTGAGGGCCGTCAGGCTAGCCCTGAAGGCTTTTCTGCCGTCTGTGCGAGGGAAGAATGTCCTGATCCTGACGGACAACACAGTGGCCATGCACTACCTCAACAAAAAGGGGGGGGGCAGGGTCATTTCCTCTGTGCAGGGAGGCGATGCAGCTCGAGTTCTGGGCCATCCAGCAGGAAGTTTCGATCTCGGCAGTTCATCTGGCCGGAGCCGAAAACGTGACGGCGGACGCTCTGAGCAGGCAGAGCGCGATCTCTCACGAGTGGGAGTTTGCTCAAGAGATTCTCCTGGAGATCTTCGCCCTTTGGGGAACCCCTCGAGTGGATCTCTTCGCCTCCGGTGTCAACCGGAAGTGCGAAAGGTTTTGCTCGCGGGAATTTCCACCAAAAGGAGCCTTAGGAGACGCGTTCGTGGTGGAGTGGTCATTCCCGCTGCTGTACGCGTTTCCTCCAGTCCCCGTCATCCCGCAAGTGCTGCGGAGGTTACGGAAGTTCGGTTCCCGGATGATCCTCATTGCCCCGGCGTGGGCTTGGAGGACGTGGTACCCGGACCTTCTCGACTTATCCATCTGCCCTCCACGTCGTCTTCCCTACCGAGACGATCTGCTCTCACGGGAGGGGGGTCAGGTTCTCCATCCAGAGGTCAGATCCCTCAACCTTCACGCTTGGCTTCTGAAAGGTTGAGGTATAAGGATTGGGACCTCCCTGAGGACGTGATGGAGGTGTTGCTTTCGGCCCGAAGGCCAGCAACAAAGTCTCTGTACCGTTGCCGTTGGCGTAAGTTCTGCGACTGGTGCAGAGTTCAGAATGTGGATCCTTTTGCATGTGACATCCCCATGGTTCTGTCCTTTTTACTTTCTTTGGCCCACAGGGGCTTGCAAGTGGGTACCGTTAAGGGTTACCTGGCGGCGCTGTCCATCTTTAAGCGCTCGTCTGAAGAATGTTCTTACTTTAAAATCCCTTTGATTTCACAGTTCCTGAAAGGGCTCACTAATGTGTTCCCTCCGTCACCTTTCCTGGTGCCCGGTTGGGATTTAAACCTTGTTCTTAAGTTTCTTATGGGTGCTCCGTTTGAGCCTTTACATTCTTGCTCTTTGAGGCTGTTAACTCTGAAAACTGTGTTTTTAGTTGCGGTTACTTCAGCTCGCAGAGTGAGTGAGTTACAGGCACTTTCAGTTATGCCTCCCTTCACTGTATTTCACAAGGACAGGGTTGTCCTTAGAGTTCGTCCTTCTTTTCTTCCGAAGGTAGTGACGGAATTTCATTTGGCCCAGAAGGTTGTTCTTCCGGCATTCTATCCTCCTCCGCATCCTGGTAAGGAAGAGGAGAGGCTCCATAGGCTTGATCCTAGGAGAGCTTTGAGCTTTTGTTTCACGCATGTCCCGGGTCAGAGTGGATGATCAACTCTTTATTGGTTACGCTGGGAAGCGTTTGGGTCAAGCTGTGACGAAACAGACTTTGTCTCGCTGGATTGTTTTGGCCATCTCGGAGTGCTACCGCTTGGCGGGTAAGGACCCACCGGCTGGCTTGCGGGCCCATTCTACCAGGGGTATGGCTGCGTCTACTGCCCTGCAGAGGGGTGTTCCTATTCGCAACATCTGTGATGCAGCCACCTGGGCTTCAGTACATACATTTGTACGTCACTATTCCCTCGATTCCATCCGAGCACAGGATCTGGCCTTCGGCAAGGCGGTCCTTTGCTCTGCTATTTGATTGGCTATTCTGAATTTTGGTTATAAATTCTTTCCCTCCTCCTTGCTTTTGGTACTGCTTTGGGAGTCTGTCATAGATATGGAATACGTCGGAGGACCCAATCCCCTCGAAGAACAAGTTACTTTCTTACCTGGTAACGTTCTTTCGATGGGATGGTCCGACGACGTATTCCATATCGCTCCTGCCCTGCCTTCCCCGCTGCAGAATTTCTTTTGCGATTGCAGCTTACGTTCCACAAGGCTTTGTGTCTGACTGGCAGTTGACTTCTGTCACACGTTCTGGGGGAAAAAACTACAACTGAGGCTACGGGCGTCGTGCGTCCTACTTATCACATCGGATGACGTCGGACGAGGTCCTCGACGACGGCGCATCGACGTCATCGACGCAGGACGCAGACGCCGAAAAAGTTTCCGAAGCAGCACAGCTGTGGTGATTACATGTCATAGATATGGAATACGTCGTCGGACCATCCCATCGAAAGAACGTTACCAGGTAAGAAAGTAACTTGTTCTTCTCCATTCTCAAAGAATTGGAAAACCCTACCCCAGCTAACTCCAGCAAAGAATGGTGCACCATCATTCAAGATGCGTTGGCCTCCAAAATCGCTTTGTTACAAAAGAAAATGGACACTAAAAGAAAAATATTAGCTGAAAAAAATGTCCCCAATACCACTCTCTCACAATCCACTGATAATGCTAACCTACTATTCCGCTTCACCCCAGTGACCCAAGAGCTAGTGATTAATACTATTTCCAAACTAAAACCCAACTGCAAAGGGGATAACTTTCCAGCCCACTTAAACTATGTGCTTCCACTCTCACCCCTATCATTACCGATTTTGTAAATGCTTCCTTTAACACAAACATGGTCCCGGCCAGTAATATAGAAGCTTGGGTCACCCCACTTCTGAAAAAACCAGCCCTTGACCCGACTGTTCCGCGAACTACCGACCAATAACCACGGTCCCGTTCTTGCTTAAGATCATAGATAAAATTGCATATTCACAAATCCAAGCCCATCTTGGACAAAACCAGCTCCTTGGAGCCCGACGATCTGGATTTAGGCCCAACCATAGTACGGAAACGGCACTCCTTGACTTGAAACTCCAGATGGACACCATCAGGGACTCAGGGAAACTCTGCAGACTACTGCTGTTGGACCTTTCTGCAGCATTCGACCTTGTGGACCATGATAAACTATGTTCTACCCTAGCTAATGATTTTAGTTTTTCTAAAAGTGCCACCTTTTGGGTGAAATCCTTTCTAGCCGAACACACGTCCAGAGTCTCCATCGGTAAAAAAGCTGCTGACCCTATACCAGTGCCCATCGGGGTCCCCCCAGAGTCTTGCCTCTCACCGACTCTATATAATGCATATACGAGCTTCTCTTCTCGGCATTGGACTACATGGGTGTCATCTTCACCAACTTCGCAGATGACACCCAGATCCTCATACCAATCTCAGGGAACTATGACCAGGACACATTGGCCATCAACAAAATGTATGCTATAATCTAAAACTGGATGGCCTTGAACAGCCTTTGCCTCAACGATGAGAAGACCGAGATTCTCATTGTGGGCTCCCAAACCAAAATTGGCGCCCTCCACTCAGACTACTCCTCAATGAACATCACGTTTATTCCAGTACTTAAACAAATAAAAACTCTAGGAGTGTACCTAGATACCAATCTTACCATGGCCAAACACATAATTGCACTCTCGTTATCCACATCATATACATCTAAATTATTGCTTTAAGCTGCCAGTTCTTCACACCCACTAACTCCATTACTTTGGCCAGGGCCCTAATTCTATTGAAGTTGGACTATTGCAATGCTCTCTGACTAGGGACGTCTGACACCAACCTAAGTAAACTACAATTAATGCAAAACAAAGCATTACGTTCAGCCCTAGGAATAAAAAAGTCCGACCATAACTCCGTTAGGAGGGGGACCCACTGGCTACCCATTAAGGCCAGAATCCTCTTTAAAACATTGTCACCCACAAATGCCTCGCCAAAAAAGCCCCTATCTACATGAATAATGCCATAAACAAAAAATAATCCATCAGAACGCTTCAAACCAACAATAACTCGCTCCTTGTGGTTCCACGCTACAAAAGTACTAGAGCAAAGGGCTAGCAGCTTCCAAGTTATGGCCCCCAAACACTGGAACTCACTCCCATTAAACATTAAAAATGAGGACTCCTTCCACTGCTTCAAAAAACTACTAAAAACTTGGTTATTTAACCAATTTTAGCAAACTAACACAATGACCAACTTCAGTCAGCCTCCTTAGTTCTAGAAAGACGCCCACCTAACAGAGGCTCACTCCAGAATATGTTAATAATTATGACTCCTGTACTGTTTCATCCTATGTATGTTAAGTCTATGCAACAATGTCTTTTTTTGTAACACTGTCCATCCACATGTATGTACTTGAATATTCCAAATCAATGCCATAGATGTCTAACTACGCCGTGATACCCCAGGGTTTGGGCGTGTAACAAATGTAATAAATGCATAAAAATAAATGTGTGACTACCATGATATTGTGTTTTCAGACCATGCCCCCTTTTGAATTAGCTTGGATTGGCTTTCCGGTTGTAAGTAAATTAAGGCATTGATATGTGACTGTAAGCTGCTGGTGCTATGCAAATCTTCTTGATCGGTCTGGGCACCACCTACTGCAAATGGGCATATCATACCAGAAATGCAGAGAGAAAAATAGGTAGCAAGATGAAATAAACTTAGAGGGCACATTGAAAGTCACTGGAGAAAGGCTCTTCTACCTCTAGTTTATATCAATAACTGTTTCTATGAAAAAGGCTACTATTGACACCGGTCATAAAGAAATTGTATCAAGAAGGCCATTTCTATAAGAGCGTTTGATACTTTACAGCAAAATTATGAGCAGTGTCATGTCCCATCCGTCCAGAGAGTCTGAATGTTACAGGAGTGTTTTCTAGGTATTAAGAGGAATGACTGGGGAATAGTTTATTGACCACATGGAGTCGGGGAGCTCTTTCCCAGATTATAGAGGTCCTCATAATAATCTGCAAACTCCCATTTGAGGCATAAATCACAATCCCCTCTTAGACCACACACATCTGGCAATCTAACACAAAGTCAACCATAAACTACAGCTGTGCACAGGATGCATGATTCAGTATCCAGTCAAATAAAGTACAGTAAAGTTTATGCATAGATGCTCCTAATAAAATGACTGCATTGGTCCACTTGTGCTTTTTGCTCTTCTGTAATGTCGGAGTGTCGCCACAACATTGCCTTCCTGGCTTTGGGGATGGTTTCTCAACTCCTGAATTGTTTGAGTGGGTTACATTAGACACTTTTCCACAGGAAATGGCGACAAAAACAAACTTGCTTTGTAAACAAATGACAGTGTAGTATACACCTTGGAATCGTTGGAAGCTATCCCAAAGATCTTTTAGTAGTGATCAGAATACAGCAAAGTATCAGGATCCAAAGTTAATAACTTAATTGAACACTCCTGATAAAATGTACTTTCTATCGGCCTGTTGAATACATGGGAGTGACCCTGTAGAAAGACTCTGGTGAAAGATGTGCAGTAACTAATGATGAGATGGGGACCTGTTTCGATTTTGGTAGTTAGTAGAATACATCTTGCATAAATTATTGCTTCCTAAGCTCTTGTATTTGTTTCAGACTTTGATGTTGCATCTTAACCCCAAATAGCAGTGGCAAAGGAAGAACATTTGAAGTTGCAAGCTATAAGTCACACTCTCACTCGCCCCTTGCATGAGTTCCACTTTTCCACATGCTCATAGCACACACTTATCTATACTTGCTTGGGGCAAATGCTAATTTTGAAGCCTGCTAATAGGCTGTGCATCTATTCTAGCATTCCTTGTGTTTTCATTGAGAAGAATCCCAGTCACAGATGCACGTGTTTGTGCCAGGATCCACAGTGCTAAACTTTGGCTGCCCTGAGATACCCCATTTGGATGGACAATACCCTCAGGCAATGGATATACACAGACGATGTGGAGAGTTCAAAATTGGGAATCCCAAATTATATAAAAATCTGTCTGCAATGCTTGAGGTTACTTAGGCACATATGCCTCAAAATATGGGGAGGCTCAAGCTGCGCGAATCACGTGTCACTTTGGTGAACACGTTTCTACCTAAAATAGTCAATGACATAAGGCGATTGGATGAGCTTAAGCTGTGCTGCCTGAGTCGACCTTTTAAAGTGGGGTCTATCTCGAGTTGTATCACAGGAGCACTACGTTTTTTTAAAAGTTAAGCATTTTGTTTCCAAATCCCCTGCCATTGTTGGATATAGAGATGCACATTTTTTTACCTCCCCTTTTTTCGGAAGGACTATTGATTCATCATTTTACCAGGTTTATCAGGGTAACAGTTTAGAAAGGGGATATCCTACCCGTGAAGTAGTAGCCACGTACATATATTGTAATTGGTTATTTATACCCTGAGGTTTCTAAGCGTGGACCCGGGGATCGAACCTGTGTTGCACCGCGTCATCTTGCTACCAAGGCTAGCGCGTTGCCCATGAGCTATCCTCCCTAGACCATATTGGTGTGGTGTATACAGTGTCCCTGTTAATTAAGTCTATGCACGCCTGAAAGGATACCTTGTTTAATCAACTAGTCGTTGTTTCAATTCAAGACAGTGTTCTGGTGGTACTATACATCAGGAACTCTAAATGGGTGGAATACACCAGAAGATTATGACTGTTCAAGGTGTGATGCAATTTTGATAAACACCTTTGCAGATTGTCCAAGAATACTTATATTGGAACAGTTTTTGTATAATACCCCATGCAATTGCACCCTCCGAAAGTGAGATATGATTTGGTTTTGATTGTTTTGGAGTCACCGCTTTGCGGATGTTTATTAAAGTGACCGTGAAATTTGGTTAGCCCATCTTTTGATTTGCCAGAATCTGTACACCCTAGATCATTGATATGAACAGTTTGTTAGAACTTTTTACTGAAACACGTTTTACCACAGCAAAGTTGCACAAAGGACTTTGGTAAGATTTCAGGACCAAAGGTGAGTTCCGTTTCTGAGGAGCTTAACTGATGAGACTTTGGATATTCCTGGCCACTGATGGCACTTACTCCTTACTGAATCCAATGCACCGTAGTATATTCACACTTTAAGGAAAGGTTTGTTATGACTGAGCTCTTTGGTGCCATGCTGATCTTATTTTGAGGTGCAGTTTTCTTTACTCTATAGCAAAGATTTTTGAGATTATAAATATTCAAATTTATGCTGCTGTTTTTAAGGATGTGACCATAGGTTTATCATGTCTACTATATTACATTTGTCACATTGTATTGCGTTTTTGCAGAAAATAAAAGAAATGAATATGTAAGTTTAAAACTGGGTGGTAAAGAAATCAAGCTGCAAACTACCAGCCAGGAATAGTCACTCACCCCCTGTATCACCACATGCACGCAATGTGTTACTGTTTTTTATCATTTGCCAGTGTCAAGTGGAAATTTGGAGCCCTGCTTGAAGTAATTATTATGAAGTTATTGAATGTGTAAGGAGGTCTTACTCAGTTTTTCCTGTTTGTGTATTGTCAGCCTCTTTTCAGTCTCGGGGATGCATCAGACCAGTTTCCTCCTTTAGATGCATCAGTCTTATGCTATCATGAGCCTCTTCTCCCATTTCAAGGTGCAGTGTACGTGTGAGACTCCAGCAGTCTCCATGGTTTCTTCCGGCCTCTCAGGATGCAGAGTAGGTGTGAGACTCAAGGAAGCTCAATGGCGTCTTCACAAACTCAGGGACAGTGGTGTGAGAATCTGCGGTCTCAAGGTATTCTTACATCCTTTTCACAACCTCTGCAGGAGAGTATGACCAGGACCTGGCTTTGGTGAATAAAATATATCTGTTTATCCAGCCCTGGATGGCCACACACGGCCTATGCCTGAACAACGATGAGACTGAGCTCTTAATACTCGGCACAACAACCAACCTCAACAAAGTGAGTTCGGATTATTCCTCCTTCAATATCGATGGTAATACCATTCAAGTAGCAAGAGAAGTAAAAACCTTAGGTTTTTACCTCAACTCTGCCTTCACTTTCAACAAACAAGTGAATTCTATGGCTTCCTCTGCAGCTCACACCTGCAAGCTGATCAGGGCCTGCAAACCATTCCTGTCCCAAGAAAGTTGTACAATCCTAGCTAGAGCAATTACCCTATCCTAGTTGGATTATTGTAATGTCTGTATTTGGGGGCAAGCAAATACATCACCAACAAAATCCAAATTTTGCACCTCAGAACACCGAACAAATGGATGTCCACTAAGGATAAAATTCTGCTTAAAACGTCATCACGAAAGCATAAATGCCTTAACCATGCAGCCCCCATCTGCCTTTCTGAGAGAATAAAAACAAAATCCACTTCACGCCCTACTAGGACAGCCAACTCAGCATGTCTGGTTGTGCCCAGATTCCGGCTAAAAAAGCAGGGGAAGTAGCTTCCCTGTTTTGGCAGCACAAGCATGGAACACCTTACCTCCCTCACTGAGCGCCAACCAACCTTTCTTCATGTTCAGGCATAATACGATTAAGTGGCTGGTTACGAATGACTTAAATGGGTAGCCCAATCCTGCTCATACAAGAATACCCGACTTCTCTGACTTCCCAATGTAACCTCTTCCCTACTTACCTTTTCTATTCTGCTCCTGTACCGTTGTGTATTGTCCAACTTTTCTGTATATTTCACGGTATCTATTGCATTTTTGGATCTACTGTAACTAAGCTGTAAGTATGCTTATAACCTTTTGTGTGAAAGGTGCCCAGATACCTCCGGGTCAGGTGCGCCAAAACAAACCCAGCTATTTTGAAGTATGAAACTCGTCAGTCTCCTTTTCACTCTGCAGTTTGTTTTCAGGTTGCCAGAAAGATTCAGGAGTGGTAGTGTCTGCTTGGCTTTTCATAGTCTTGAAAAACCCTCTCATTTTTATTCATGAGGCCTTTGAAAACTGGTTTAATTTGCTGGCTCTCCATAGGCTCTTAAGTCTATGGTGTGTTGGAACATTTGGGTGTGATGTCACCAGGGTAGGTAGGTAGGTAAGTAAGGAAGGGAGAAAAGTCCCTGTCTGCCATTTTGGTTTTCACTCATCCTAAGCAGCATGCAGGCTCACTACTGCTTGTCTCCCTGCATGCACCATTATAATAATGGTGTTCAGCATGCTCTTTCTGTGACATCGTCACGGTTCACTGTTTTTAAGTGGTTGACACAAGGGAGACTATTAGTCCACCAGATTCAAGAATGTTATTGCAATACAGTGTTTTTAGAAATATACAAGGCGCACCACGAAGCACCAGTAAGCACTGTTTACTGGTAGGACCGGCTGGGAGGAGTGTGAGGACCTTTTCGCATGTCGCTGCTGCCGTGCCGCCAAGAGGACGTCTTTGGCTGCAACACTGCCTTGCCCTGAAGGTGATTTTGGGATTTTATCTAAACTCCATTGCCCATTGGATTTGTCTAAAAATACAGACTTATGGACCCTTATGTACAGACTCTTAGTCTGTACTATTGTAGTACTGTAAGAAGTACTAGGTAATTAAAGTATCTTACCTTGCTTTCTTTTCCTTGATTTACAGCGAGCGTCATTGGCTCCGCCCCCTGCCTGCTCTGATATATATATTTTTCCTCTTCTCTAATACCCATGGTGCTGCGCACCACGAAGCACCCGTAAGCACTGTTTACTGTTCACTGTGAGCAGTGCGTGGTGCGAGGTGTCAGGTTAATGTTTTTTTGTTACTTTCTACCCCTAGTAGTACATGATTGGTGATTTACTGTGGTGGAAAAAGATTCAGTGTTGGACATTTGGCTGGTAAGATTAAGTTGTGACTTAGTTTGTTTTGTTTCATTTATGTGCTACTTTGACAGATGTAATTGATCCATTACTTCTCTCTGGCTCACTTTGCTTAGGTGGGCAATATAGTGTATTTCAATCTGCCTTTTGTGATCGAAGATGGGGTAAAAAGAAAGCTGCCTTTGTAATGAAAGATATTAGAGCTGATTTTTTCAATGCTGTTAGCACACGTCGTGCGAGTTTGGCAAGGGCTGCTGCTCTTTCCCTTCCAGTTATTAGTGATGAGGAAGAAGCCTTGTTGCAATGTGCGCTGGATTGTTCTCCTAATTGTAAAACTACAGAGGATGCAATAGATCCCTCGCAACCTCTTTGCAGATGAAGAACTACCTGAATTTATTTCGGGGAGGGAGAATAACGTTGTGGAAGAGGTTGTTTTGGAAGAACTTAATGTGATGAAAGAAAGCAGTTTTTGCTGTGATAACTTTGCTGATACCCCATTTAGCCCTTCTATGCAGGCAAGGCATGCGTCAGTTTCGGATGATATACCTAAAAATCAGCCGAGGGGAGTAGGATCTGATTTTATTGCAACTCTAAGCATATTTAACAGACTGCTTCTATCGGAAATGAGAAAACAGACAGCAGCTCTGACTAATTTAACTGCAGGGTTTCTGAAAATGCCTCATTGTATAACTGAGTCTTTTGCTGAGGCATTGAATAAAGAAACCCCCATTATTGTGGCCCATGTCCAAGGGCTACTAAGGGATAATGTAAAAACTGTCCTGGATAAATCTGCTGCACTTGAAGAGATAATCATTATTCCATCTACACAAGCAGTTGGGGGTGGTTTACTCTCAGAAAGCTTAATTATTGAGACACAGGCAGAGGCCACTGACATTGTTAATGAAAAAAATGGCTCCTTGAAGACTCTTAACAACGTCTTTGAGGTGAACATTTCTAAACGACAGAGTAAGAAATTGGCCAAACAAAATAAGAAAAAAAAACAACATGCGGCTAGAAACAAAATGTCGCAAAAATGTATGAGAAAAGTGGATATACAACAATTAGCCTGTGAAGAGGGTGCTATGCTTTTGGACCCTACTTTGATTCAGACAAACTCGGGGGCTAATGTTTTGACAACGGCTATCATGACTGGACAAACAACTGATGTGGAATGTGCTCAAAGGGCCGCTTTCATAGAAGGGGAGAATACTTTGAGTGAAGCCTTAAAACGAAAATCAGATATCATGTATCACATTTTTAAAGGACCTCATTCTCTGGACCTTAGTAAAGAAAATCAAAACTCAAAAGATGTCTGGGTTATTAAACACCACGAAGGTTGTACTACTAACAGTGCCCCCATCCCAAATGCCGCAATGCATACTACAAATGCCGCATCCCATATTAGTCAACTGTGTAGGTCACACTACAGAATCGATCTATGAAAGGCAACCACTTGTGTGAAACAATCTGAAATTTCAGTTAATACTGGTTTGGGCAGTGTGGATTGGAGTAGCAACAATGGTGTTGGGAGAATAGACACTCACTCTAATGTTAATAACGATGTGAATGGGGAACGTGAGTTTCTTTTTTCCAATGCCAATCATGAGACAATTGTTGGTGCTCCGGGTACTAATGAAGAGGCAAAAGAGAATGATTTAAGGCGTATTATTTTGAAGGTGTTGGGTGAGAATCAGGCCTCTATTAATAATTGTACCTTAGGAATTAACCAATCTAGACTGCCAAAAGGAGAGGTCCCCGTTTCAACCCAGGGGAATGCACCTAGTGGGCCCGGAAGAGCTGACCACGAAGTCAAATTTAATGAACACGAATCTGATATTGTGGATTCCTTTTCCGATAACATGGACACCGATTTAAGACAACCTGTGTTTTCTGAAATCCCGGGTCTGATTTTGAAAGTACTATTTAAAGATCAAGGTCATATCTCATTAAACAGATCATATATTTTATCCTTACTAGCTACTATACCTGAGCTTAGTTTGATCACTTCTGCGGATATCACTTTGGTTGATTTTATTCACAGACTTAGATACGACTATGTAAGACTTGTTATTCCTTCTCCTTTGGTAAGGTCTCTGTTGTTAAAAGAAGCTGAATTACTTTAAAAACTAGGTTTTGATATCTATGAACACAAAACTCAAGTGCCACTACAACAGAAGCCTAGGCTGCATGAGGCAGAGCAATCGGAATCAAACCAAGCTAATACGTCTTCTGATGATGAATCGGATTTGAACAAGCAGGAATGGAGGTGGTTGGCCTTGACTCTGAGGGAATCTATTCACTCAGAAAACTTGGTAAACCCCTCTAGCACCTGTTTGACCCTTAAACTGGTGAGCTGGAACTCACGGGGTTGCTTGAATCTTTTGGATGATGAAAAAGTTATGAGATATTTATTGCAATTTGACTTTGTTCTTCAGGAGACTTGGTCAAGGGAGCAGCTGTGCTGGGAAGGGTTTACTGTGGTTACCATTTGTGCACATGGTTCCAATAAGGATCGCCCAAAGGGTGGTTTACGTATAGCCATCAAACAAACAAATCTTCTCTCCAAAATGGGGGAGTGGTGTCTGGAACACCACTTTCTTGTGGCTGCATTTAAATTAGGAACAAAAGAAGATTGTCTTTCTGTCCTCTTTATTAACATCTATTGGAACCCTAGCAAACTGACTGACCAGCAACTTGGAAGGGAACTGACTAAATTGGGTGTAATAATTGACTCCTGGCGAGAGTCAAACCAGGGTGGTCAAATTGTTATGGCTGGTGATATGAATGCCAACTGTCTTTGTGAACAGCTATTGGGTGATGAAATGTTGGCAAATGCAGAACAGCATTCATGGGTGGGAGGTAACCGCATTTTACGTGGAAGGCTGTGGATGCACTTTGCAGAATCCTTGGGGTTAGATCTTCTCAGAGGGGGCCATCACACTTGGAAAGCCAGAGGTCTTGAATCAACTATAGATTATATTTTTGTTTCTTCTGGTATTTTACGATTGTAAGTGATTTTGAGGTTCTGGACTCTAGCACACGTGATCATTGTTGTCTCACCTTTAAAATGGCCTTTGATTTTCAAACTCCTGTTAATGAAAAGTATACTCACGGGGTGATGTTAACTCAGCAGGGGAACACAGTTAAATGGTGCCACAAAAAGAATGTGAAGTTTACATCGACAATGATAAATGATTATCTATCCATGTCTGAGCTCCATCGTGATGATTGCTACTCATCTTTAAATTTCTCTAACTACATGAAAAATACCATTGACAACTTGGTTACTCTGCCTGAGATGGGTAAGAAAGTGAAGACCAAAAATAGACACCACAAGGATATAGTGGTCCATGCACGTAAAATTTTACATAGAAGAGAACTCAGACAATTAAAAAAAAAAGTTTACTACCTTCTGAATACAATAAGAGAAAAACAAAATTAAACAATCTTATAAAATTGGCACATTCAATATAGAGCCTCCCGAATGCAGCAGGATGGTGAGTTAATGTTGAAAGCTTTACGTGGACATGGCTGTACTAATTTTTGGCACTTGATAAATGAAACAAACACCTCAACAGGATATGGCTGTGAATGTTATTAATGAGGATGTATGGCAGGGCCATTTTTCCAAATTATATACTGTCAACGAGATGACATGTAAATTAATAATTGCTGAAAGTCAGTCTTGGTCTTTGAAGGCTTCAATTTATGATATTATAGATCTTATCAAGAAATCTAAAAACTCAGGAGCTACCAGACCGAATAATTTGTCTAATAAATTGTTAAAAATGGACCCTGTAATATGGGGAAATATTCTGTCCACAATGTATGCCAGGATCTTAGAGACCAAGGTTATTCCACTTTCTTGGAAAGTTTCCATAGTCATACCGGTTTTCAAGAAAGGTTCACGTATGTGTCCCACTAGTTATAGGCCGATAGCAATTGCTGACCGAGTCAAAAATATTATGCTCTTTGGTCTTAAGGGAACTGCAAGAATGGTTTACAGCCAAATCCATTCTTGATTTAAAACAAATAGGTTTCAAAAAAAATATTGGAACAGACTGTGGGGGTCTTGTGTTGAAAACCTTAATAGCCAAATCCAGGAAGCAAGTGGAGAGACCTCTATTTGTGGCCTCGATGGACCTTAGCTCTGCCTGCGATCTTGTAGATAGGCAACTTCTGTGGCTAAAGTTACAAGAACTTGGTATTCCAGTTCATTTACTCCAGATTATTATTGCTCTGTACACTGACACTAGTTTGAAGGTTCGCTTAACGACAGAGGGTTTACTCTCCAAGGTAATCAATATTGTGAACGGACTAAGACAGGGTTGTATGCTGGCCCCTACGGTTTTCAACCTTTATGTATGTGGTGCTCAAAACGCCCTTTTCAGTAAAGGTATGGTATGTCCCAAATTGAATAATGTGTGCATAGCCTTGATGGCTTGCGCTGATGATTTTCTTGTTTTGGACAAAACCAAAATTGGACTACAAAGGCTACTTGGAGCCTTCGAAATATTTATAGAGAATCTCAAACTTAAAATAAATCCCGCAAAAACGGTTGTCCGGTTTGGTAAAAATAATAAAAAAGAGAGTGCTTTTGCTTGGACATGTGAAGGAAAGAGGATTAAGGCACAACCCTCATTTAAGTACCTGGGATTTTATTTCTCTAGTCAGGATTCCACTAGTTTGATTAAAAAGCCAGTTGACTCTGAAATCTGAAATAGCCATTAGACAGCTGAGGGCTATTGACAACAAATTTGGAAAATGTACTATGGTTCCGTTGAGGGAATACTATAACAAACAAGTTATACCACGTTTAACTTATGGAATTGAATTATTTTCTGATGAACTACATGCACATCTGACCACTATTGAAGGAAAAATCTGGAGAACTGTGCTATGGTTTTTGCCCAAATATATACCACTGGTCCTGATAAGATATGAACTCGGTTTGCATTCACTTTCTTCCTATGCAACTTGGAAGAGACTATGCCTCTGGAAAAAATGTAAAACTTCAATGGATGAAACTTTGTATACATGTGCTTACCAAGAATCATTGAATCCCTTCATGTGTGCGTTAAAATGTGAAAGCGAGACTTGTTTGAAAGAGCTAGGTCTATCTATGATTTCATTATGCAACAAGCCGGGTAAAGTGAAGATCAGTTTAATGGGTTTTGATTGGCAAAGAACGAAAGGCAACATTTTATAAATGTGCCTGTTCTACTTGGAAATGGCAAGCTGTCATGGAAGGCTATTTGATCAAATACCCATGTAAGCGGCTGCGTAATGATTTCATGCGCTTTTGCTTTAATGTTTTACCTACTAATCAAATAAAATGTATTAGAAATCGCACCTTAGAAGGAGATCCATGGTGCAGATTTTGTAAAATCGTTGGTGTTGTGGAAACCTTGCAACATATTTTATTGGTTTGCCCCTATTTATTTTTCGAAATTTGTAGTTTCAACTAATGAAGTGAATAGAGAATTCATAGGGTATAGAATGCTGCATGATTAAAAATCTGTGTAACAACCTTTTTAAGAAATGTCTGTGATTTGAGTTAATAAGGGTAAAAGTTTCTTTTTTTGGATTTCTGAGGATCTGGATTTGAGAAAACAAAAAAGAAATTATTCTGGAAATGTAATGTAAGATTACTGTGATATGAATATTTTGATACAAAATGTGTACATTTTGGATTAATCTGTTATTCTTGTATTTTTTAACTTTTCTGTAAAATCAAGGTTTGATATCTTTGTGATTTTGTAAAGGTTTGTAAATAAACCAAAACAATAAAAAAAAGCAAAAAATGAAAATGGAGTAATTTTTACTTTCAACTGCACAGAAAATTAAATGAGAAGATTAAAGCATGATGTTATGGCTTTTTAGAACCATAAAATCGAATCTCAAGGTCTTATTTTTTTTTTCTTCTTTTGGGGGAATATTTTTTAAATCAGGAATCTACATCTCCAGTTGTGTCGCCTCAACAGTCACCGCCCACCTCGCCACATACGTGGAGGAAGCACAGTCGTCATTCCAGTGGAGGAAATAATGAGCGACCGGTCACTGGGTCTGGGCCTTTCTGGACCCCATATAATGAAGCACAAACAGGTATACTTGAGATGCCCTTTCCTACGTTGCGTTTGCTGTAGGTTTTTATCAAAGATTTTGTTTTTACTTTAAAAGGACATGCTGTGGTTTTATTCTATCAGTGTATGTTTAAGTTGGGAAGGAATGTGATTTTTTTAAACTTTATTAATGATCTTAAAACTGCTTTTGGTATTAAAGATGGATGGTCTGTTCACCTTGCATTTATTTGAGTGCAGAGGGATGAAAAGCAACTCCTCATTGAAGCATACCATATACTAGGAATGCAATGTAAAATGTGGTTTGAAAGCAAGCTGCCCCAGTTAAGTGCGTCTCACAGGTGTCCTCAATTAAATAAATCAGATAGTTACCTTATACGTTTGTTGTATTCAACAGTGGTTTCTTTTACAGGCTTATCTCATAAGCAAATTGAGTCATTTGCATTATGTGACATAGAAATTCGGGTGTGTTAGTATGTGACTTGTTAATTTCCCAATTCTGCCTAATGTGCAAACTCCATGGCCAGAGGTTTTGCCCTTTGGCATATAGTTCTAGTGATTTGCATTATGAGAATCGTAATTTTGAATGGATTGTGTCCTCCAACGTATTCCTCATTTTATGATAATTCTCTCCAGCTTCAGGTGCTTCGGAAATTTTGTTTCCATAGAGGGCGCTGTGTGCAGTGTTGAGTCGATGTCCCTCGAGGGCCTCCGTTCAACATAATCAGTATAATGAGTGCACGCACCGCCTGTTGGCTTCAGTTCCATTTTTCCGAGCTAATTCTTCAGTGAAAATAGTGATTTTTGTTTGAAAAATGTCTTCTTCGTCAACTCCATCGACGCCCATTTCGGGCTTTAAGAAGTGCCAACACTGCGGGTCAAAGATGTCATTCACGAACCCCCACAGAGTATGTCTGTGGTGTTTGGGTTCCGGGTACCGTACCTCCGACTGTGGCTTCTGTCAGGCGATGACCGAGAAGGCTCTCGGGGAGCGTAAAGGTAAACTGGTTGGGAGGTTAGCTTCCATGTCACATTTGAAGAGGTCAAAAAAGACAGATGAGTTGAGGGATTCTTCCCAATGCAAAAAATCAAAAAGGTCTCGATCGAGAAGTCGATTGTGTCATTCTTAGTCTTTCGAAGAACGCCAAGAAGAGGTGTCATAGGTCACCTTCGACCACCAGTGATTCCTCAACGGAGGTAATCGGGTGTCCTAGGAAATCCGATTCCCCCTGCAAAATGGGACGCATTTTGTAGTGAAATGCTACGAATCTTAGAGAATGCCTCGAAGGACAAGCGGAAGAGCCATGCCCCAGTCACTCCAAATAACGACAATGAGAAGTCGAAGACTAAATCTTCGATGCCGAGCTTGAGGCTGTTTTTGCATCGAGAAAGTTCTCAATCCGATGAAAAATCGTCAAGGGCTTCGACGAGTCTGGAACCTAGCCCATCAAGGGTTCCGTCGAAAGAGTACAAGACGTCAAAAATGCCGACTCCTTCACCGACCCAGTCGGCATCAGATCTGTTTGACACCAAAGTCGCCGAAACCAACTAAATCGGCACTGATTTCGAAGCCATCGTCGACTATGACTACTTCGACATTGTCGAAGCCTGTAGTGGTACAGGAAAAGGTTTACAAACCTTTACCTAAAAAGTACTATTTTATTTACTGCAGTATTAAGTCTTTATTAAGTCTGTCAGTCATATATGAGGAGTTACCTCCCTCTGATGACAATACACCACCTTTTGTGCTACAGTTTGGCACACCTAATGTGCCAGAGGAACTAATATTTGATGAGTCCAGGCTAAGAGATTTATACGATAACCTTCAATCAGCCATGGTTTGGATACCTTTGCCAGAGTTAGTTTGGCAAACCAGAACGTTCTGAGCATGCTGAATCATCCTATAGAAAACATATGGCAAAGGTTATTGAATTTTTAGGATGGAGTAGGCACACTCCATCTTTTGAGCAAGATGACATGACGGACATCTTGGACCAGGGTCTTCAGAAAGACCCAATTTTGCCCTTTCATATGGCATTACAGACAAGGGTCTCGCCAAATTGGGAGACACCAGAAACTGTGGCTGCAGTAAATAAAAACTTTGCAAGGAAGTACGGACGATCCAGCAGTGACCTGGAGTATCTCACTAAGCATCCCACACCAGAAAGCTTGGTGGTTCAGGCTGCTACATCTACAAAGCAGTCGGCTTACCCATCCCTCCCTCCTGACGGGGATGAGTGGATGCCTGGACGAGAAAGTTTTCTCTGCGGGTAGTATGGCATTGAAGTCAACAAATGTGACTTGAACATTATCTAGATTTACGTTTACCCTATGGGACTGTGTTGCTATTGCGGCCGACCACATCACGGAAGGAGACGAAAGAGGCGGCTCCTGGCAATCATCAAGGATGTTAAGGAGGCAATGGGTGAATGTCTTCAGTCAGGTTAAGATACTGCAGACTGCATTAGCAGATCCATGGCGGCTAGTACAGTGTTATGCAGATTTGTGTGGTTGCGAAAGTCTGGGTTTGCACCAGATGTGCAAGCTAGATTACTGAACATGCCCCTTGACGGCTCGAGGCTGTTTGGCAGCAAGGCGGATGAGAATTTGGAAAGGCAGCGACTAAATCCCTTAGCACCACCATTAGACAGCCTCAACAACCCTATTTGGGCTCATCTTCTTGGAGGGGTCAGTCCTTTTGATTCTACTCCTCATTTGGAAGAGGACAAGCCGCTCAGAGAAGATTCTCTCGTGGTGGACGAGGGAGAGGTGCTAAATCAGCTCAAGCAGCAGCAGCAGCAGCCTTGCCTTCAGCAGCTGCTTCAGCTGCCTCTACAGCACTCTGAGGGCTTGACCCACAAGAGCCCGGTGGGAGGCAGAATTACTTAGCATTTGAACAAATGGTGGGGCATTACTTCAGATGCTTGGTCACTGGAAACTGTGGCCCAAGGTTACTGCCTTCATTTTCAAAAAAGGCCTCCGGATCATCCACCGGGAACAACTCTTTAAAAATTCCAGATACGCTCCTTGTGCAGGAAATCTTTACCCTGCTAGAGAAAGGTGCAATAGAACTTGTACCTGTAGTGGAAAGGAACAAGGGTTGGTTTTCCCCATACTTTGTGATCCCCAAAAAGGACTGGGGATTGTGACCCACCTTCGACTTAAGAAACTTGAACAAGTTACACAGGAAGGAACAGTTCAACATGGTTACCCTTTCTCAGATCCTTCAGGCTCTTCTACTCGAAAACTGGTTGGTATCATTGGACCTTCAGGATGCTTAGTTTCATGTGCTAATCCATCTCTAGCATAAGTACCTGAGATTCGCGGTTGGCGGTTCTCGTGATAAATTTTGAGCTCTGCCATTCGGGCTGACCTACGTCCCGAGGGTTTTCACCAGGTTGTTGGCGGTGGTTGCAGCGAGTTTTAAGAGAGGGGGATTCATGTCTACCTTTACCTGGACGATTGGCTGATTAGGGCTCGTTCACCCGAGCAGGCCCGGGAACATCTCAGCGTAACCTGCCACTCTTCACAAACTGGGTTTCTCCCTCAATTACAAGAAGTCTCACTTGATACCATCCCAAAGACTCAAAAATGTATTGGGGCAGTCCACCAAATTCCAGAGTACCCAGCTTTTTCCGGCATTCGATTTTCTGAGGTTGCTCAGTCTCATGGCATCCTGCATTTTCTTGGTGCCAGAGGCTCGCCTGAAAATTAGATTCTTCCAATGGACTCTCAGGACTCTGTGTTCCCAGTTCTCAGGGAGAATGTCAGGCCACCTGCAGGTTCCGAACAGAGTTGTTCACGACCTTCTATGGTGGGCTTGCAAACACAACATTCTCAATGGAGAATCTTTTTGGCAGCCATGGCCGGAGTTGACGGTAGTGACGGACACCTCACTCACGGGGTGGGGAGCCCACACCAGCGATCTGACAATCCGCCGTCATTGGTCTCCATCGGAGTCCAAACTACATATCAACCTTTTGGAGCTGAGGGCAATCAGACTAGCGTTGAAGGCCTTCCTGCCGTCTGTACGGGGAAAGAATGCCCTGATAATGACAGACAACACAGTGGCCATATTTCTACCTCAACAGGAGAGGTGTAGGGTCACTACCACTGTGTAGAGAGGCAATGCAGCTCTGGTTCTGGGCAATTCAAGATGGAATCTCTCTCTCAGCAGTTCACCTAGCCGGAGAGCAGAACACAACGGCAGTCGCTCTGAGCAGGCAGAGCAATCTCCCACGAGTGTGAACTAGTTCTGGAAGTCCTTCAAGAGATCTTCACCCTTTGGGGAACCCCTCAAGGGGATCTGTTTGCGAAAAGTGTCAATCGAAAGTGCGAACTGTTTTGCTCAAGGGAATTTCCTCCAAGAGGAGCTTTAGGGGACACGTCCATGGTGGAATGGGAGTTTCCACTCCTGTACGTGTTCCCTCCAATCCCCGTCATTCCTCATGTGATCAGGAGGTTGAGAAAGTTTGGGAAACCCATGATCCTCATTGCCCCAGATTGGGCCAGGAGGAAGTGGTACCCGGACCTTCTGGACATGTCCATCTGCCCTCCAATCCATCTTCCACAAAGAGAGGATCCTCTCTCGCAAGAGGAAGGTTGGGTTCTCCATCCAGAGGTCCAAACACTCACCCTTCACGCATGGTTTCTGAAAGGCTGAGATATAAATTTGGGAACTCCCGGATGACGTAATGGAGATTTTGCTTTCGGCCAGAAGGCCAGCAACAGAATCTTTGTAGTTTTGCAGTTGGAACAAGTTCAGCAACTGGTGCAGGGATAAAAATGTGGATCCCTTTCTATGTGACACACCTACAGTGCTTTCCTTTGTGTTACATTTGGAAAATCTGGGGCACCAGATTGGAACAATTATGGGTTACCTAGCAGTGCTTTCCATTTTCAAGCGCTCTTCAAAGGAGGATACATATTTTAAGTTCCCTCTGATTGTGCAATCTTTGAAATGCCTTTCTAATGTATATCCACCAGTCCCATTCAATGTCCCTGTATGGGACCTCATGCATTCCCTTTAAGCCTTTACTCTCGTGACCTTTAAGGCTCTTGACATTAAACGTTTTGCTTATTGCAATAACATCAGCTCGCAGGGTAAGCTAGTTGCAGGCCCTTTCCTGTTGAGCGCCACACATGGTATTCCATAAAGACAAGGTCATTCTTAAGGCAAAGCCGCCTTTTTTTTACCGTAGATAATCTGACTTCCACTTGTCACAAAAAATTACATTATCAACTTTCTATCGACCTCCTCATCCAGGAAAGGAGGAGGCGAGGTTGCGTAGACTGCACCCAACAAGGGCTCTCAGCTTTTATATCTCCAGAAAGGCTAAATTTCGTCAATGTGACCAAATATTAATTGGCTACACTGGTCTCAAATTGGGTCTTGCGGTTATTAAACAAACCGTATCCAGATGGCTGTTGGCTAATGCTACAGGTTAGCAGGCAAGGACCCGCCGCAAGGTTTAAGGGCACATTACACAAGGGGCATGGCAACCTCTGCTGCTCTTTAAAGAGGTGTCCCAATCATTGATATTTGTTCAGCGGCCACTTGGTCGTCTATCCATACTTTCGTAAAACATTACTGGCTGGATTAATCTTCCAGTCAGGGAGGACAATTTGCAAAAGCAGTCCTTCATTCAGTCCATGATTGGATCTAAATTTAATTGGTACTCGCACCTCCAAATTATTACCGCTTTCAGAGTTTATCATAGGATGAGGAATATATGGGAGGACACAATCCATTAGAGGAACAAGTTATTTACCCCTGGTAACGTTCTTTCGATTGGATGTTCCTCCCACGTATTCCTCATTTCCCCTCCCAGCCTGCCCTGCTGTACAATTTACATGTTATTACACTTTACGATTTCTGTGAGCGTCAGCTGCCCTTTGCCTTGTGGCCCTTAACCGAGGACTGCATGGGTAAGACTGCCCTGGGATGATCCTTGATATGGAGTTTCTGGTCATGTGACCCAGTCATTGACCTATCCGGCGCTCATGCATGGGGCAGGGAGCGAGGGTCAGGCAAGGAAGAGGGGACGGCATGGGTAGAGGAGGAAA
This sequence comes from Ambystoma mexicanum, assembly GCF_040938575.1. Lineage (NCBI taxonomy): Eukaryota > Metazoa > Chordata > Amphibia > Caudata > Ambystomatidae > Ambystoma > Ambystoma mexicanum. Next base: position 541,502,754 of record NC_090928.1, on the reverse strand, counting down.
ACAAAGGCCAAAATGGAGGTAAAGGACAGGTGGGAACAAGCCCTGCAGGCGGATGCTGGCAAGGACCTACCTGGTGGGTGCTTTCTCCGTTGTTGCGAGGATCCAGTGTAATCATTCATTATAAAAACGAGTCTAGAAGTTTGATTGCTTACTCAAACATACATGGATGCAAACATGCTTACATATTTATTTCTTAAGTCTACATATGCTTACATATTGAAACCGCAAGCCATGAAAGCAACTTGATTTTTCATTCCCCATAAAAATAATCAAACAGCAGTCTGCTGAGGAGGCCAGGGCACCATGCAAAAGGCCTTCAGTTCGAAGCAGCACAATGCTGTTCGAGAATCTTGTTGTGCCATGATAACGTGGATAGACCATCAGAGCACCTTGCTGAGGATACATAACGATGCGAGACGCTTCGAGCACCTTGCGAATAGCTGATATGTCGCCAGACACTAAGTTTTGTTGTTGTCCCGTGTTAAAGGGGACATTCTATTGTAGGATGTTAATCCACATCACAAATGTGGGGCATAGTTTAATGTCCATGTAACATGGGTTTACATACCGTCCGAGTGACATGTAAGTTTATAATTGGGGCAAGAGAGGCTGGTTCCATTTATACCCTATACAAACGCCAAGTAAAGCCTCGCTAGAGGACTGGCTGATTAAATGAGACAAACTGAGACGAGAGGCTGCTGTCGCAGACCTTTCAGACGGATCAAAGGGGATGCTATGCCTCTTTTCAAAGCCTGCATATTATAAGTCCATTTGCTTTGGGGTTTTGCTTGAATGTACTCTGTGCTGTAATGCAGGTCTTATTCTGATTGATACCTGGAATAATGTTTTTTTTTCTTCATTTCATTGATGCTCTTGATATATGCTTTCTGGTTTAGTTTAGAACTTTGAATTGTGCTGTATCTTTGTGCTTGCTTGGTGTTAAAGCATGGATAGAGCATTGTGCCTCTCTCAAATAGAATTGTGATTTATGACCCATGTGAGGCAGAACAGGGCTTTTGGTTTTTAAATGATGTTTTGAAGCCCATGTTTTTGTAAATGTTGATAGGTTTCAATACAGAAAAATGACTTTTATCCTGTTGATTTATTGTAACCATATGAATCATTGGAAAGAGTGTATTAAAGGATTTTAGATTTGTAAAATAAATGTTTATCCAGCATGGGGTCTGGCACGGATTCACATGAATTTCTCTGTCAGGCTGGGTATCCTCGGTAAAAAGGAAAAAAAGTTACACTTTCGTTTACAAACCGTCTTTCTCCTATAAACCAATCACTGAGCTCTGGGTCATACTGCCCCTAGCCAACGACTATCCTCTCACTAAGCCCCTCTTCTGGCAGCCATCTTCAGCTTTTTACTGCACGTCCAAGTGTTGGGAGTCCTTGTGCTTCGCTCTTAAAGCTTTCTGTGTTTGTACGCGCTTTTTGGCTAAAAAAATAGATCGAGCCAATGTGCTCTATCATTTCTTCATCCGACTAACGGGGATCTTTTTGTCTGCATCTTTCATCACCCCCTCAAGGGCAGAATCGTCGAGTGTTTCTTGTTCGAAGTTTACAGAAGGCTATTGGGCCTACACCGCACGCCGGACCATGTCGGAGGAGGATGACAGGGGTTCCTTCTTCAAGCTCTGCACCAGCTGCGGTTTGAGGAATGTTTTTGTGGAGGACAAGCATTCCCAGTGCCTTTGTGTTCATCCGACGCACAAGGAGGAAGATTGCGAGATCTGACGTGGCTTTACCAAGTGCTCTATGAAGGATCGGCACATCAGACTGGTGGCGTGGCTTAAAGCTAGGGCCTCTACCCCTTTTGTTCACAGGGGCATGCCTCACGTGGATACAGCCAAAGCGGACCTCTAAGTCATTTGAGGGCGCTCCTTCCGTCGGGTTCATGGTGCAAGCGGGTCCCGCGAGGGCCAGGGCGCGATCGTCTCCATCGGCCTCAATCTCCAGCCATCGCTCCAGTTCTTCGTTGAAGAGAAAACAGAAACCCCAGGGAAGCTGCCAGAGAAACCAGAGTAGGCCAAGCAGGACCAGGTATCCTACCTGCCCGTGAAGGCCCAGGTGATCCAGGCCAAATCCTCTTCATCTATTGAGCTGGTAACGGCCACCCTTTCAAAGGTGAAGGGGACTGACCCGGTCCAGGGTACACTGATGGTGGCCAGAGTGGCTCTTCCTCCAAGGCGGGAGGCTTCGCCAGAACCAGTGGAAAAGATCCCGGAAAAGAGGATGCCAGCCATTAGTCCGAGACTGACCCCTCAGGACCCGAAAAACAGGCTGCGTGGAAGCGCTCCAGGGCACAGATATTCCTTCTTCCGAAGAGGACATGGTTTCCGTCCCCTCCTTCCCGGAAGACTTTGGGGACGACGATGGTCGCGTCGAGGAGGTAGTCTCCTCTGGTGGGGGTGACTATGTTGACGACGAGACTGGCTCTGGGCCCAGTGAACCTGTTCCCACAGGACCCGCTAGTGACCTGTCACAGGACATTCTCTTGACCCTCCACACGTAGATGCAGAAGAGGATGCCGACGGCACCGCGAGTCCACCGGCACCGCCCCTGAAGAAAAGGAAGCAGCACCCTACACCTCTGCATCAACCACCACCGAGTCCTCCCCACAACAACAACATCTCTCCGCCACCAAGGGCTTCTTCCCCGGATGAAGTGGGTTAATTTCACTCAATGGTCGCCCGCGCCTCAGAACTCTTGCAGCTCAGGCAGGAGGAGGGATTCCTTTATCAACGCCGGCAGGAGAAAAGTAAGACCATTCTGGTGGTGCCCCCCACCCCCCCCCCCCCCAAACGACGATCTCTGGGACGAGGGTCTAGCAATGATGAAGAACCCAGCATCAGCCCCAGCCTCAAAGAGAGACCGGCTGGAGAAGAAATACTGGATGCCAGAGTCTGCACCCAAATGTCTTTGGTCGCAGCCATCACCAGACACGGTCTTGGTGGCTGCATAAAGAAATGGTCCAACCTGTCGTCCTCAGCCTCCGTTCCCCCGGACAGCCAGGGGAAGAAGTTGGACGCCGTGGGTAGAAGGGTCAAAGGGTCATCTACTCGGCGGTGACGACGGTCAAGGCGAGTAGATGATCCTGACCAGGTATGACCGAGAGCTATGGTACAAGATGGCTTAGATCCTGGATTTCCTCCCTGAGGACAAACTGGTTGAGGCGATGGAAATCCTTCAGAAAGGCGAGGTGGTGTCGGACCACGCCATTACTGTGGCCCTGGACGTTGCAGACACGGGGTTCTGCCAGATGGGGAACAGGGTTTGCCTCCGTCGTTGTGGCTGGCTGAAGGCCACCAACTTTAGACAAGAGGTCCAGTCGAGGTTCCTGGGCATGCTGTTAAACGGAGATAATCTCTTCAGAACGGCCATCTTCAGGCCATCAAGAACAACACAGAGATTACCTGTGCCGTGGGCACGCTGCAACAGCATCGTCCATCCTTTCGTTCCTCAGCAGGGAAGTCGGGCAGATCTTCGAAGGGGGTTTCGGCAGCGGATCGTCCTCTTACCGCCAGTCCTGTTTCATGACCCAGGAAGCCTACAGGGGTCGCTCCAAGGCCTTCGGAGGTGGCTGTCTCCATCAAGGCTCCCAAGGCGGCACGCTGGCCTCTAAGCAGGACTGAACTGGCCAAGCTGTCGTGCCTCGACCCCTGCACCCCAGTGGGAGGCCGGCTGGCGAACTTCATCAGCGTCTGGGAGAACATCTCCACCGATTGATGGGTGCTGGACGCTCTCGCCCACAGACACACTTTGGAATTTCAGCAAGTTTCAGCAGGAACAACACATCCCCCTCGGCTGCTGCTGGAGGTTCAGGCCATGTTAACAAAAGGGGTGATGGAGCTGGTTCTGATGCGACTCCGGGGCTCCAGAGATTACTCACAATACTTTATAGTAAGAAAGAAGAACGGGGGCTGGAGGCCCATTCTCGATATACGACGACTCAAGTCCCAAAAATTCAGGATGGTCCTGTTGCAGCACGTGCTCAGCTAACTGGAGGCAGGGGACTTTGTCGCCGTCTGATCTAGAAGACATGTACTTCCACATCCCCATTCACGAAAAACATTGCAAGTTCCTGCGCTTCGTCGTACAAGAGAAGCACTACCAGTTCAAGGCTCTCCCCTTTGTACTGAAGTCAGTGCCCAGAGTCTTTACGAAGAGCCTGGCTCCGGTGGCGGCCCATCTGCACCTACAGGGGATACATGTGTACACGTAACGGATGCAGATGTCCAGAAGCTTCAAAGATTGGATCGTGCCCAACGAGGGCGATAAGGTGGTGGGGCGTGCGCTCCAACATCGCCAGGGGCATAGACTTCCAGATTCCCCCCCCCCCCCCTACCAGGAGATGTCACGACGGACGCTTCTGGGGAGCCTACACCGGACATCTCCACACCAGAGGTCTGTGGCTGCCGGAGGAGAAGACTCTACACATCAACGTCCTAGAACTCCGGGCAGTGTTTATGGCCATCAAGTAATTTCTTCTGGGTCAAGGGCATAGTGGTGAGGGTCTTCACAGAGAATACCACACAATGTTTTACATCCGGAAGCATGGGGGCACCATATCCCTGGCGCTCTCCAGAGAGGCGCAGGAACTGTGGCACTGGGCCGTCACCCAGGGGATGTTTCTCAATCTTTTTCACCTGGCTGGAGTAAAGAACACCGTCGCTGATGCTCTCAACAGGCAGCTGCATTCTTGCCACGAGTGGGAGCTTCGACAGGATCAAGTGGACAACCTCTTCCTCAGGTGGGGCAGTCCCCAGATCGATCTTTAGCGACGGCGACGAGCACCCAGTGCCGGAGGATCGTCGGCAGGTTTCCCCAGTCGGGAGCATGGGTGACGCATTCTCCTTCCCTGGGCAGGGCCTGTTCGTGTACGCGTTCCCTCCGTTGCCTCTACTACGACGAGTCATCAGTCAACTCAGACTGTGCCAGTGCAGGATGATTCTTTGTTGCGTCAGCGTGGCCGAGGCAAATCTGGTACCAGACCTTCTCAGCCTGTCGGTGTCACCTCCAGTCAAGCTACCAGACCTTCTCACCAGAGAAGGCGTAATCCTGCACCATGACCCACGGTCGCTGCATCTGAAGGCCTGGCTCCTGCAGCATTAGAGTTTGGTGGTTACGAGCTGCCTGCGGACTCTAGGGAGGGCCTTGCCAAGGCCAGGCTAAGGCCAGGATGTCATCAACGTTAAAGTGTTAGGGGCACAAATGGAAGGTTTTCGCAACTTGATACCGGTCGCAGAAGATTAACCATCTGAGGGTCACAGCCCCTCCAAGTCCTTCCGTACTTGTTATCATTGGCTAAGTCGGGGCAGGCACATGCCTCCAAGGTGCATATGGCGGCTATCTCCCGCTACACCAGGTCTCCAGGACGGTGTTTGCTTTGGTCGCACCGTCTAGTCAAGGAGTTCATCAAAGGACTGTTTCGATCATTTCTGAAGGGGGTGTGGGAACTCAACGTGATGCTGAAAAGGCTCATGGGGGCTCCATTCTAGCCTATGCATCAAGCTCCGCTCAAGTTCTTGTCTTGGAAGACCGCTTTCCTCGTGGCCATCATCTCTGCCAGGAGAGTAAGTGAGATCCAGGCCCTATCCTGCAAGTGGCCTTATTTGACTTTCCACAAGATGAGGGTGGTGCTCCGGACGCACCCCTCCATCATGCCCAAGGTTCTGTCAGAATTTCATCTCAACGAACCGTGGGTGTTGCCTGTGTTTTTTCCGAAGGCTGAAAGGACATTGCACCCGCTAGATGTGGCTCGAGCGCTGAAGTTTTATGTGGCCCACACAGTTTCTGGAAGATTTCTCATCTTTTTGTGAACTTTGGTCCTGTGAACAATGGGAAGGCTTCCATCTCCAGATGGCCCTCCGGCTGCATCCCTCGTCACCGTTGGCAAACAGACCCCTGCCTGACTGTCCGAGAGCCCATTCTACCAGAGCGATCGCTGCGACAACGCCGTTCCTGTCTGGTGTGCCCCTGCTGGACATATGCAGGGCTGCTACGTGGAGGTCTACACACCTTCACGAAGTTGTCCTGCGTCGACAGGGATTCCAGAGAGGAGTCCAGGGTCAGATGAGCAGTGCTGTTCAACCTGTTAGCTTGAAGGTGAGCCTAGTGAGGAGATGAGAGTAATTGCTTCTGTTGAGCCTTGCCATCTCCCGTGGTTGTGTATGCTATGTATTCATTAATCACGAGCATGTGAATCCATGCCAGACCCCATGCTGTAGAAGGAACAAGTTACCTGTTCTCCAGCATGGGCCTGGCATGGATTCACATGCGAACCCTTCCTCCTGCCCTTCTGCGGCTCTTCTTGGTCATACTGCCACTTTACCTGTTACCAGAATCTGAAGATAGCTGCCAGAGGAGGGGCTTAGGGAGAGGACAGTCATTGGCTGGGGGCAGTATGACCCAGAGCTCAGTGATTGGTTTATAGGAGAAAGACTGTTTGTAAATGAAAGTGAAACTTTTTTCTTTTTACAGAGGATTCCCAGCCTGACGACAGGGAATATTCATGAGCATGTGAATGCATGCCAGACCCATGCTCGTGAACAACAGTTACAGGTAAGTAACCTGTGCCTCCTTACTTACAATAGTCATTTTTTGACTCTGGTACATTGATACAATGTTAACTAATGAGAATGTGGTATGTTAAGAATCATGCCTCTTTCAATATATATATATATATATTTCTCCAGCATGGGGTCTGGCATGGATTCACATGCTCATGAATATTCCCCGTCGTCAGGCCGGGAATCCTCGGTAAAGGAAAAATCAGTATCAGTTTCATTTCTGATCTGTCTTTCTCAGTAGTAACCAATCACTGGTCTCTAGGCCATACTGCCCCCAGCCAATGACTGCCCTCTCCCTAAACCCCGCCTCTGGCAGCCATCCTCAGATTTTTACCGCACGCTCAAGTGTTTGAGTCCTCGTGTTTAGCTCTCGAGCTTTTGGTGCGTTTTCGTGCTTTTTCAAGGAGAATTTCTCATTTTTCGGTCAAATAGAGCCTCAAGCTCCACCGTCTTTACATCCGAGTAACAGGGATTCGTGTCGGATTTTTCTACGCCCCTCAAGGGTGAAGATTTCGTCGAGTTATGCTTCTTGGAGGAGTCCAGAAGTTTCTGCGGCCTACCCGAACATGGCCCAGGAGAAAGGAAGCTCGACACCCGGAAAGCTGTTCAGGGTTTGCCCTGGATGCCAACTTCAGAATGTGTTCAAGAAGGACGAGCACTCGAAATGTCTCTACTGCCTTAATGAGGACAAAACGCACGTGGAGAAGGACTGTGCTTTTTGCAGGAACATGTCGGAACGGACCACCAGGGACCGACACTTTCATCTCTCCAACTGGCTGGAAGGAAAGAGCCCGTCAGGTGAGAAAAAGAAGTCAGAGCGGTCTTCTAAATCCTGTGAGGGCGCCCCGGCGACAGGGGCCCAACAGAAGGCAAAGCACTGCGAGTCCGCAGGCGCCGAACGGTCGGGCTCCTTGGCTGCCAGGCAGGGCGCACCCTCTCCAGCGCCATCAACCACGAGCCAACGCTCTGGCTCAGCGAAGAGCAAGGCCGAGAACCCGGCGAAGCTTCTGGAGAGGCCCCGGTCGAGCTCGAAGGATCCGGCCGAGGGGGAGCGAGGCAGTGACACCCCGCCCCCCCAAGGTGAAGGCCACAGGCCCACACAAGGTGGTAAAGACCTTGATTCACCCGGCCAAGGCCTCTATTGAGGAAGTCGCGGCAGCCCTGGTACAGCCTGTGGAGGCTACACCAGTGGAGGCGACCTCGGGGCCCAGAGTCTTCCTGCCTCCGCAGAGGGAAGCCTCTTTCAGACCCATCGAAAAGACCCCCGTGAAGACCCCGGCGGAAAAAGAGGGGGGGCAGCGGTGGCCATTGTGGACAGGGACACAGCATCCGAGGAGGAGCTGGTAGAAGTCTTATAGGGCCTTGACGAGGGCATCAAAGAGGCCCGTTCCCACGGGAGGGATCCCGACGAGGGTGATGACGAGAGCGACGGCGGCACCGGCGAGGGTCCTAGTCACCCGTCGATTCCGGAGCCGCAGGATTACTCGGCAGCCATTTTGTTGGTGATACAATCCTTATGTTCGGAGAGGAGGACGAGATTGCCCATACCAGCGACGGAGGATCCGGAACCAGGCTCGACGGAGGGGCCAGATCCAGGCCCGGCGGGAAGCCCCCCGAACTAGAGAAGACTGATCCATCCAGCCCCACCTTTTCAGCCCTCGCGGCCTACTCAACCTTTGCCCACGTCCCCATCCCTGGGGATGACACGGGAATGGACACGGCCACGACGGGTACCGACGATGACGGCAGTGACGACGGGACGGAGCTCCCATCGCCCCCAGTCCAGGCCTCCCCACCCAACGAGATCAGATCATTCCATGCAATGATTGCCAGGGCATCCGAGCTTTTTCAGCTCTGCCCCGAAGAGAAGGAAGGTTTCCTTTACCAACGGCGTGAGGCCAAGAGGAAAACAGTCCTCGCCGTGCCTCTGCTGGATGACATCTGGGACGAGGGTCTCACCCTTCTCAAGAACCCGTCTACGACGCCTGCCAAGAGGGATCGGTACGAGAAGAAGTACCGGGTCCCTGACGCGGCCCCTTTGTGCCTTAGGGCACAACCGACCCCTGACTCGGTCGTCTCAGCGGCGGCCAAGAAGAAAGCGGGGGGGGATATCGGCTTTAACGTCAACTTCCCTGCCGGACGGCGAAGGAAAGAAGCTGGACGCAATGGGACGACTAGTTATCTCGTTGGCGCCAACAACGATTAAGGCGGCCAACGCCCTCGCAATCGTGGCCCGCTACTACGACAGGGAGTTATGGTACAAGATCGCCCCCCCCCTGTTGGACTTCCTACCGTACGACAAGAGGGCCGAGGCCCTGGAGATCTTACAAGAAGGCAAAGTGGCGTCGGACCACGCCATTACGGTGGCAATGGACATTGCCGACACCGGTTTCTGCCAGCTAGGCAACCGTGTTTGCCTTAGACGATGAGGGTGGCTCAAGGCGACGGATTTCCGCCAGGACGTACAAGCCAAGGTTTTGGACATGCCGTTCGACGGGAACAATCTGTTTGGGAAAACAGTGGATGAGTACCTCCAAGCCATCAAGGCGGACACGGAGACGGCTAATGCCCTAGGCGTTCTCCGGCAATGAAGGCCGTCCTTTCGGAGCACCGGAGGCAAGCAGGGTGCCTCCAAGGGATTCGGCGGTGGCTCCTCTACGTACCGCCAAGCGGCCCGCTCCTCGTCGCAGGAAGTCTATAGAGGACGAGGCAAGTCGGGTGGACCCCGCCATCGTCGCCAGGTAGGCCAAGGCGGCAAGGCGTCCTCCAAGCAAGATTGAACCAACAGCGGGGTCAGGCCCCCACCGGAGCACCCCGGTGGGAGGCCAGCTGACGAAGTTCGTCAGCGTGTGGGAGTCCATCTCCACCGACCGTTGGGTGCTGGACGCCCTGGCCCAGGTGCACGCCCTCGAATTTCTAAAAAAGTGCCCCTGCATTCCACCCGTGGCCAGGAAGGAGAATCGCGTCCCTCAACTGCTATTGGAGGTAAGGGCGATGCTCAAAAAAGGGGCCATCGAGCTCGTCCCGAAGAGGCTCCGGGGCTCCGGAGTACACTCAAGGTACTTCCTCGTGAAAAAGAAGACAGGAGGATGGCGCCCCATCCTGGACCTGCGACGACTAAGTACATCAAGGCACAGAAGTTCTGGATGGTCACCCTCCAGCACGTGCTGGGAAAGCTGGAGGAGGGTGATTTCCTGTCGTCGTTGGATTTGGAGGATGCGTACTTCCACATCCCCATTCTAAAAGGACACCGAAAGTTCCTCAGGTTCGTGGTCCAAGGAGGGCACTATCAGTTCAAGGCCCTCCCATTCGGATTGAAGTCTGCACCCAGGCTGTTAAAGTGCCTCTCACCGGTGGCGGTGTGGCTGCGCCTGCAGGGGGTCCACGTCTACCCCTACCTGGATGACTGGCTCATCCGAGCAAGGACAAGGGAGCTCGCCGTAGATCACACAGCGAAGACCGTCCAGCTGCTCACGGACCTGGGATTCTCCAACTTTCCCAAATCCCACCTGGTCCCGTCGCACTGTTTCTGGGAGCCAAGCTCGAAACAGTGGCGCGTCTGGCCTCGCCGTCGGAGCAAAGGACGAAGGCTATCCTGGGCAAGGTGCAGCGTCTGCTGGCCACAGACGTGGCCAAGGTGAGGTCCATCAAGTCCCTCCTCGGGATGATGTCCTCCTGCATTTATCTTGTGCGCCTGTGCAGGCTTTGGATGCGCCCTCTGCAAGAGTTCCTCGATGCCCGCAGGATCCAAGCGACGGGCAGCTTCGAGGACAGGATCCCGCTCAATGAGACCTTCCGACAAGCGATCCGGTGGTGGGGCACCCGCGCTCATCTGACGGCCGGCTCAGACTTTCAGACCCCATCTCACCAGATAACGGTGACAACAGATGCCTCCCTGGAAGGGTCGGGAGCGCACACCGGAGAACTTCACGCGAGAGGCCTTTGGCTACCGGAGGAGAAGCCGCTCCATATCAACATCCTGGAGCTCCGTGCAGTATTCTGGGCCCTCAGGTCCTTTCTCCCGTCCCTCAAGGGCAAGGTGGTGAGAATCTTCACTGACAACAACTCCACGATGTTCTACATCCAGAAGCAGGGAGGAACCAGATCTCCAGTCCTCTCCAAGATAGCCCAGGATCTGTGGCATTGGGCCGTCGCCCAAGGGATGTTTCTGGTGCCCTTTCATCTGGCAGAGATAAAGAACACCATCGCCGACTAACTCGGCAGGGAGCTGCGCTCGTGCCACGAGTGGGGAACTACGTCAGGATCAAGTGGATCAACTCTTCCGACGATGGGGAAAACCGCAGATCGACCTGTTCGCGACGACGACGATATCCAAGTGCCAGAGGTTCTTCAGCAGGTTTCCCCAGCCGAGGAGCATGGCCGATGCTTTCTCGTTCCCCTGGGATGGCCTGTTCCTATATGCGTTCCCTCAGTTGCCGTTGCTGCTCCGACTCGTCATCCATCTCAAGAGGTCCCCGTGCAGGATGATCCACGTCGCACCGGCATGGCCGAGGCAGATCTGGTTCCAGGACCTTCTGGACTTGTCAGCGTCCCCACCAGTCAAGCTGCCGACGGACGCGGATCTTCTCTCCAGCGAAGGAGGCGCCATGCTTCATCACGACCCGGAGTCGCTGAACTTGCAGGCCTGGCTCCTGCAGCACTAGAGTTTGGAGGGTACGAGATCCCGGCTGACTGCAGAGAGGTTCTTGCAAAGGCCAGGGCGTCCTCAACTCTCAAGTGCTATGGACATAAGTGGAAGAGATTCTCTGTCTGGTGCAGTGCACAGAAGATTAACCCTCTACGGATTACGGCCCCTCAAGTGCTGCCGTACCTACTGTCGCTGGTCAAGGCTTGACTGGCTCACGCCTCCAAGATACATCTGGCTGCGATCTCCCGATACACCAGAACCACAGGACGGGCGTCCTTGTGGTCCCATCGCCTGGTGAAGGAATTTATGAAGGGACTGTTCTGATCGTTCCCGCCGGTGAAGGCCCCTGCCCCGGGAGCTCAACGTGGTGCTGACCAGGCTCATGGGGGCGCCATTCGAGCCCCTGCATTCGGCACTGTTGAAGTTCCTGTCGTGGAAGACTGCGTTTCTTGTGCCATCACCTCTGCACGACGAGTCGGAGAGATCCAGGCCCTATCCTGCAAGCCTCCATACTTGACTTTTCACGACACGAGGGTGATGCCGAGGACGCACCCCTCCTTTATGCCCAAGGTGCTGCCGGACTTCCACCTCAACGAGCCCTTGGTGTTACCGGTTTTCTTCCTGTCGCCTTCGTCGCCGGCCAAGAGGACTTTGCACTCACTGGATATGGCTAGAGCGCTGAAGTTCTCCGTGGACCGCACAAAGAGTTTTCGGAAGACATCACAGCTATTTGTGAACTTTGGACCTGTGAACCAAGGGATGGCTCTCTCGAAGGCTTCCATTTCCAGATGGCTCTCCAGCTGCATCATGGACTGTCATCGGTTGGCAAACCGGCCGTTGCCTGGCCGTCCAAGAGCCCATACGGCCAGAGCTATCGCTGCTACCACGGAGTTCTTGTCTGGTGTGCCCCTGCTGGACATCTGCAGGGCTGCTACGTGGAGGTCGATGCACACCTTCACGAGATTCTACTGCGTCGACCAGGATTCCAGGGAGGAGTCCAGGATCGGCCAAGCAGTGCTGCGCAACCTGTTCGCCTAAGGTGAGCCTGGTGAGGAGGTAAGAATTGCTTAATGTTGATTTGTTGATATAATGCTTAATGTTGAGCCTTTGCCACCTCCCGTTGGTTGTGCATGTGTGTACTGCTATGTATTCTTATATTCATGAGCATGTGAATCCATGCCAGACCCCATGCTGGAGAAGGAACAAGTTACTTACCTGTAACTTTACCCAGGATTCCCGGCCCTTACGACGGGGAATATTATGTATGTTTTCTTATATTCATGAGCATGTGAATCCATGCTAGACCCATGCTGGAGAACAGTTAAAGGTAAGTTACTTGTTCCGTATGCGATCATGAATTTGTTGCAGATCCATTGAGAACATTGTTAGGTAACACCTTGCCTGGTAAGGTGTATGGGGTTGTATTTGTATGTGTTTTTGTTGGAGGTGGGGAGGGACACACACTTTGAGTGCTCAGGAGCTGAACAAACTAACCCAATTAAACCATTGTAGCAGAGCATAAATCTGCGTTGTAATCAGACGAGAAAAGACGTTTCTGGGCTCTGGACCAGTGTCCGATGGCAACCCTGTAGCGTTAGATTTTCCTACCAGCTAAGCTGGGAGCACGGAGAGCGTCTTCCTGTTTAGATTGGAGCTCTTATACTAGCCTGGTGGTCCTTTTTATTAGAACTCGCAACATTCTTGTCAAGATGCCAGCCCTGTCACTCAAATTAATACAAATGCATATCTAGGTAGACCATCTTGATGGCTACGGAATTACAAAGCTTTTCCTCACCAGACACATAAACTATGGCCAGCCCTAATGTTATGGGGTATTGCCGCCTCTCCATCCACTTGTGTACTGCCCCTGCTTACACTGCCTCCTGGTCATGGCCTGCAGGTATGCCCTGTCTGAAAAGCATGTGGGTTATTGTTTGTAGCCATGCCCCTTGCAGTGTGCCTCTGCACACAGTATCCATAGTGAATGTTTTGTTGCCATGGACTGTGGCGGTGTCCAGTCATAATTTCTAAAACATAATTTCGAAAGTAAAAAAAGTCGAATCAAAAATGTCATTGTTTTTTTTTTCGATATTTTTTTTTTGGCTCTAGTTTCTGTGAAAAAAATAGGTAAAAATAAAAAAAGGGGGGGGTTGGGGGGGAACCCCCCCCATTTCGAAAAAAAAACGTTATTAAAAAAAAATGTGACATTTTTTTCGACATTTTTTTTTTTGACATTTTTTTTCGACTTTTTGACTTTCGAATATTTTGTATTCGAAATTATGTCTATGAACCACTGTGGCTTCTGAAGATTGACTTGTGGCCTTAGCCTGAGCACAGTGCACAGAGGTCCTGGCTTGTGACATTTGCACAAACTCCATTTCACTGCCAAAAGTACCCAGAGTTTGCTTGGTTGCCAAGTCCTGTCTGCACCCTGTGCTTGGTGCATGGTCCAAGGGCAGTTCCTTTGCCAACAAGACCAACCGTGCACAGCCTGCAAGGACCCTGATGCAATTACTGGGGGCATGATCTAGAGTCCTTAATCATGCCCTCTCCTGTCTCTTCAGAATGTGTTCTTTTAACCAGACTTTTGCTCTGCAGAATCACAGCAGAATCCCAAGTGATTTTTGGCTTACAAAATTGCATTTTGTGACTGGAATCCAAACGTTAATTCAGTTAGCTGCTGCGTACCAAACAGTGATATATTCTATACACCAAAAAGGATTTTAAGTTGGAGAAATCTCAGATATTCAGAGACATGCCGGTACTCTTAGTTCGATCACTGCCTGACGGAACCTTCACATCTCCAATTTATTGCAACCTCGACTTGCAAGTGTAGTAACAGAACGTACATATGCACTGCGATATATTGAAGATGTTACAAGGATAGCCATGCTTGTTGGCACTGAGAAGCAAGGAGGACCACATTGTATTGTAAGATGCAAGGCCCATAAGGAGCTGCGAAGATAGGAGTTTAGAGGGACTTGTGCCACATGACCAGATGAGTGAGAATGTCTAAGCGATCATACACATAACCAAATTAAGTTGATGTGCAAGCGGGGGGGACAATTCTCTGTTAAGAGGTTACTTTTACAAAGTTGTGAGACTCACTTTGTAAGTGATGTAATTAAGGAACTGGTCCCGTGTTCGTTGGTGTACTGAAAAACTATACAAGGACACCGGCTTTATTTGCTTGGGGGCTCACATTTTCTAACGAGTATACTTTCTGGTTGTTTCCTTGCATTGCAATGAAAATAAACTGACTGTTAATTGTTGCCAAAAATCGAAATTGCAGTAGGCAGTTTTTGGCTTTGCAATTTAGTGCATTGACTTACATAGCGAACACCCGCTTGATATAATAACGGGATTTCTCCTGTCTGAACTACCGGAGGCAACCTGAGAGGTAGGAGACATTTTGGAACTGTGTATCAGTGTGTCGGAGAGGAGCTGCTCATAAGTTTGTATTTTCTTGGAATTACGCTAAACCCGTATTTTATTAATCAACAGAGGGTGGGGGGGGGGTTACACTCAGATCGGCCATGGGCCATGCTGCTCTTCTTACTGGTAAAATCCAAATGAAATACATGTGCACTATGTCAGTAGACCTTACATTGTGTTTCTTTCTGGAAACTTAAAACAATGATAAATCGGTAAAGGAGAAATACCACAGAAACAGGGTAGTGAAATTAACTAGTGGGGTGAAAAAAACTGTATAATGAATGTGTGAGGCTCATGCTGACTGCAGCTGCACCATGCACATTTCATTTGAGACATTTCTAAAGCAAGGGGAGAGAGTCAACGGGTAGGTTGTCAGTTTAATTCCTGACACAGCAATTCAATGTGCACCTTTTCTGCCATTGCTTCATCTGGCAGCGTTTCTCTTTTTGTTTGACTGCAAAGCTTTCCTTCTTCGATTAACATTTTTAGCAGAATGTTCGTTTTTTCACAAGTGAGAAATGGGGGCAGAACAATCTAGAAAAGTGGCATAGGGGAAAACTGAGAATTTGAAAATGTTAATAAACCTTTTAACTCAGTGCGTCGTCATAGGAATGCTCAGCCAATGCGAACTGCCAAGTTTAACAAGTTCTTTTTGCCGTTGCTGTGAGAGCACTATGTTCTAATGTGCATGTCCTTACCTCAAAGCCTTTACTGCCCAGTACCTAGCAGGGCTTGCTTCGACAGTTCCCACCTCTGATGCGTTTCCCTTTTGGCATGTAGATGTGGGTTTTAGACTGCTGCTTTCCTGGAAAAGGTGGCTTTCGCAGACGGAAGAGTAAGCCGGCCTCCCAGCCCGCCTGTCACGAGCTGTGGGTGAACTGTGGAAATAGCTTGCACAGCAGTACCCAAAATGTATCTTTGTTTTCCATCCTGATCATGTCTACCTGAGCGTGAGAATGCAGCCTGTGCCTAAGACTTGTATGCTGTGACACTGCCTATGCACCTGATATATTGTACTCGTACGTCCCATCACCTTTCCTCCATCCTTGTGGGTGTTCCCCAACATGGAGAAGGTACCGGAACCTTTGGCAGCGAAAAATTGAGCTTCCCCTTTAAATTTTAGTGCAGCGCGTGGCTTCGGGCGTGAGAACGCCCCGCCGAGGTCCCGTCTTCTGGTGCCTCACCTCAGTTCCTTCTTCTGCACGGACGGTGTCGGACCTGGCAGCCAGCGCAGACTTTTAGCTTTCTGCTTGCTCCTCGTTAGGTTTTTTTTCAATCTTATTTAACTTCCCTTTGTTGCTTTGCCCCCCCCGGCACATGTCGGCCACAGGAGGATTCACGAGATGTGCCACATGCGACTGCTCGTTCCTGGCCTTGGACCCCCATGTACTTTGTCTTGAGTATTTGGGGCCTGGCCACCACTGGGACACATGTTCGGCATGCAACACTCTCGGTCACAGGGCATTGAAGAATCTGTTGTGGTGGAGGGAGATCTTCCACACTTCTCCTCCTCCCCACATTAATGACCTCTCGTCAAGACAAGGTAGGCCCTATATTAAGCACAGCTCCGCGGCATGCAACTCCTTCCCCGGGGCTCCCACAAATCATGGTTCCTCGAATCCAGGTTCTGGCAGGCATGATGCCTCCAAGGCTACCGGCTCCCAAGCACAGTGGCACAGGGCTCTTCCCGGCGCTCTGGGTACAGACCTGAAGCCGCCCTGCCTACCGGCTCCCAAGCTCAGGGGGCCTACCAGGCTGTCCTCCGAAGGGCAATCCAGTTCGTCCTCTTCTTCCAGGGATCGTTGAGTGCCATCTCCAAGAGTATTCCAACTGCACAATCCAACACGGCCATCGGCACAGGTGCCGAGGGCATCCAGCCTACCAGAGCTCGCCCCAAGGTTGTGACCAGAGCTCGCCTCAAGGTTGTGAGTCAGGTCGTTGTGAGTCAGGTCGTTGCAACTACCGGCCGCCCGGCTGAGGCCTCAGCACCTACTGGAGTGATCAGAGGTTGACACCTCTGCTTCGGGTGCAAGACCCAAGCTGTATCCTCCCGTGTCTGAGGCCTCTCTTGGCTCAGGGCCTCCGTGTCCTCCGGCCCAGGGTGTGGCGCAAGGCTTCAAAATGGCAAAGAGGTGCATGGTAGAGCCTGGATCCAGCTCAGGGCCCGCCAGTGCTTTCGCCCATCGAATGGGCTTTGCAAGATGATGCCACACCCCTTCCCTCTGGAAGCGGCAGCGGATCCTACGGTGCAGGCTTCTGGTGTCCTCAGGGATATATCTACCCATCACAGCCTTACTGCTACACGCACCAGGCGCCTCATCGCTTTGACCAGGAATGGAGGCCCAGCGCCTCAGAGGACCAGGGCCCTAGGCTTGCGAGGATTGCTTCTTTGATCGCTTCCTCATGCGTTTCCCTTAGATGAAGGGGCTCCTAAAGGACATTGTGAAGGAGGTCATCCTGCAGGTGGAGCCGCCCCAGCCCCATTCTCTGGTTACTCCTCCTGTTCTTCCAGCGCTGCTGGTGCCTGCCCCGGTTCAGACCGTACCTGCTGTTCTGACCCCTCCACCTCCTCCTGTACCACAAACGCTTCCCACTCAACAACTGTTTGACCTGTTTTGCGACTACGGTCCTGGGGGGGAGGAGGGGAATACCGCTGGCACCTGCGTCCCAGGGCCTGGATTCCCCATGGTCTGTGAAAAAGGGGGTGGTGGACGATGACAACTATGATGCCCAGGACGATGAACCCCATCATCTGTTAAGGCCTTTCATGACCTCCTGCAGAGTTCTTCGGGGTCCCTCTGCCTGAGGAAGCCCCCCAAGAGTCAGTGGTGCTAGCAGAGGTCTTGAAGAAAAGCACCATGATCCGGTCAGGCATCCATCTCCAGAAGGATGTGCTGCAGGTGGCACAAAAGGTCTGTGAGGAGCCTAGGGTCCACTCCCAGATGAACAAGAAGTTGGCAGCAGGTTTAGGCTGACGGGCGGTGAGCCAATTATCCTCGCCTCCCACCCGCATTCCTCTGTGCTGGCTGTGGCCTCCTTGTATTCTGAACCCTTGTCATTCGTTGTCTTACTCCAGGGGAGCCACCGACAGTTGCCTCACCAAGGACGACAAAGTCCTCGAGTCAGCGCTGTTGTTTCATCTCAGGACTGCATCTGCGGCAAGCCAACGCAGACGCTGTCTTGGCTGCAGCTAACCAGAAGCTCTGGTTAGAGCTCTGGGAATTTCTGCCTGACCTTCCTTAGGACAAGCAAGCGTCCTTCAAGGCCGGGCTGGCAGATGCCCGGGCCATTGAACAGGAACTCATGGAGTCTTCGGTCTCCCACATTGACAGAGCCAGCAGAGGGCTGTGTCTTGGGGTTGAGATGAGAAGGACGGCGTGGATGCACGCCTCTAAGTTAATCTGACGTGCACGAACGGACCCTGGCTCTGACTTTCGAGGGCGTGGACCTTTTTCATTCTTCAACCAATGACGAGTTGACAAAGAACACCTCCACTCAAACCGTCAAGTCCTTGGCCACCCTGACAAAACCAGGTCTGAAATCCTTCCCTAAGTCCCAGAGTAGGACTGAGTTCAAGCCCTGCCCCTTCTCCAGCTTCAAGGGGTTCCAGAACCGCAGTACACTGAGACCTGACAGGTCGCCGAGCGACAACAGGAGGAAGCGGCAGAGGACGTTGCGTGGGCTTTTCTGTTCCCCTCCTCTGGTGCCAAGAAGTAGTGACATCAAGGTCTGTGATCGCAGCTCTCCTGTGGGGGGACCGTTTGGCTCTGTTGCAGGACACCTGGAAGCATCTTTTCAGCAGCCTGTGGATCCTATCCTTAGTCTCCACAGGCTCAGTCTTCTTCTTAATTTGCCTCTAGCATCCTCTCCTCCTCGTTGGATCTGGTCCCCTTCTCTTTTATGGGGGGTCCTTTCGCTCTTGGAGATGCAGGCGATAGAACCGGTTCCTCTTGTAGACAGGGGCTCCGGTTACTATTCCAGGATTTTTCCGGTACCCAAGAACAACCAGGCTGGCCTGAGGGTTGTCCTGGACCTGTCATTTCTAAATCTGTCTTTACCACTGAAACGCTTCAAGATGATTACTCCAGCACACATAGCCGAGGCTGTGTGCAGGGGATTGGATGTGTTACCTGGACCCGTGCCTGTATCAGATCTTTCTGCGGTTTATGATTATGTTGTACCACTTTCAGTACAGGGTGCTGCCCTTCGGCCTGAACTCGGCCCCTTGTCTTCACGAAGTTGATGAACACAGTGGCTGGCCTTCTGCGCTTGGAGAGCCATCATCTGTACCCTTATTTGGACGACTGGCTGGTTAGGGCAGGGTCTTCCGAGGGGGTGCTTGCCAGAGATTGGCAGATATCCTTAATCAGCTGGGATTCTCCCTCAACCAGTGAAAGTCAGTTTTGCCCATCTCAGGAACTGGCCTTCATAGGGGTGTGTTGAAACACAGCTGTTCAGCAGGTCTTACCGACGCCTGAGAGGCTTCTGTCCCTCCCCAAGGCGGTGAGGCACTTTCTGGCCAACTCGACCACCTTGGCATGGTGGTTCCAGCACTTGCTGGGCCTGATGGCCTCCTGCATGCTCACTGTACAGCACACTTGCCTCAAGATGCGCGCCTCCAGCTCCACCTGGCAGCCAATTGGGATCAGGAGACGGGATCTCAGTCAGACAGAATGCCAATACCACCACTTCTACTGCCCGATCTTCACTGGTGGCTGATGGATTGCAATGTTTCAGTGGGAGCCCCCTTCACCCGACCAAAGCCTACCATGGTGGTGTCTACTGAATTCGCTCTTTCGGGCTGGGGGGCTACTCTGGAGGGCTATGCGTTGCATGGAGCATGGTCCATGACGGAAGCCCTCCTGCATATCGATCTGCTCGAGCCTAGGGCAGTGGGCCTGGCCCTCAAGTTATTTTTGACCCTCATCAGTTACAGGTCTGTTCTGGTCAGGATGAACAATTCTACAATGTTTTACCTGAACAAATAGGGTGGCACCCCCTAAACCCCCCCCCCCCCCTCCACCTCCCCTCCTCTGCATGAAGGCAGTATCGATCTGGGAATTGGGGTTTGCAGAGCTGTATTTGTTTGCACCCCCTTCTGAACTACAAGTGCCCCCTGTTTGCTTCATGGGCAGGACGCGGTCGGTTGTCTCTGGGAGATACCTGCCATATCTGCTGGCATGGCGGCAGGTGTTGTCCCCCCCCCCCCACCCCATTGCTCCAATAGACCCTCCGCATGTTTTGTGCTTCGGTAGCTTGAAGCCTCATCCTGATTGCCCCCCACTAGTTTTTGAGACCCTGGTTTTGGATCTGCTGCAGTTGTGCTCCCAGGGTCCCGTCCACCTTCCGATCTCCAGCAGGAGATTCCTGACGTAGTAGGACGGGTTGGTGAAACATCCGGACCCGGCCAAGCTGGCGCTGGCAGCCTGGTTCCTGACCAGCTGTGGCTTCAACATGCTCAATTTTCTGATAACAATTGGGACATCATTCAGCAGACCTGGATTGCCTCAACTTGTTCCCAGTATAAGAGTAAATTTACTAGGTTCTGCCACTGGGCTTGTGACAAGGGCCTGGACCTTGTCGGATGACGTATTCGCTGGAGTTGAGGTGGATACTTGCACCACTTATTTGGCACCCTTTGGGGCTTACAAGAATTCCCCAGAGCATGTGTTTTCTGCGGCCAACCCGTTGGTTAAGGCCCACCTTAAGGGGCTGTCTAGGGTTTTTCTGCTGGTGCATAGACCGCACCCGGTCTGGGACCTTTGTTTGGTTCTTGCAGCTTTGCAGCACAAGCCTTTCGAGCTGATGGCCTCGGTAGACATCCACTTGGTGACACTAAAGACTGTTTTACTGGTGGCTCTCACCTCTGTGTGCAGCAGAGTTAGTGAGCTGCAGGCATTGTCCTCGTGCAATCCCTACACCACGTTTCACAACAACGTCATCTTGCGCACTCACCCAAACCTCTTGCCCAAGGTGGTCTCTCCATTTCATCTGAATCAGAGTATCTGCCTGCCTGTGTTCATGCCGAACCCGCTGTCGGAGGCAGAGGGCCCTGCATTATTTGGACCGCAAGAGGGTTCTCAAGTCTTATCTCTCTCAGAAGAAATCCTTCAGGAAGTATGAGGTGTTAGTAGCTTTTGGGGGCTTCTCCCTCAGCTCCCAGACTTCCAAGGCTTCCATCGCCCGTTGGATGGTTCAGGCTATTTCGGAAGCGTACACCGCCATGGGCAGACCTGTTAATGAGGGGATTATTGCCCATGAGATCAGATCCAAGGCCACCGTGTTTCAGAGACATGCTTCTTGGGATGTAATCAGCAAGGTGGCTACTTAGGCCATTTTGTCGGCCTTCTGTTACCACTACTCACTGGACACGGCTCCAGGCGCGATGCAGAGTTTGGTCAGGCAGTTCTGAAGAACCTTTTTGATTCGTCCTAGATATGAGGAAGGTTGTCACAGCTCCACCCTAGGTTATTGTTCGGTGGAATCACCCACAAGGATGGAGGAAAGGGGACAGGGACGTATGAGTAATTAGTTACTCACTGTACTGTCTAGAGTACTCGTAGTCCTTAGTCCCCTTTCCTCCATACGTCACACCTGCCTTCCACCGCTAGTATGCCAATGGCTAATATGCAATAAGTGTAGCCAGATTTTTAAGCATCTGATGTGTTGTAAGGGGACTGAGGTGGGGTGCCGGATGGTGGGGCCTTGGCGTAGCGTTTACACGCCCGAGGCTGCGTCACGCGTGCTTTACTAAATTTAAAGGGGAAGCTCTGTTTTTTGCTGCCAAAGTTTCCGGTGTCGTCCCCATGTTGGGGGTACGCTCACAAGGATGAAGGAAAGGAGACTAAGACTATGAGTACTCTAGTCACTCTGGTGAGCAACTTAAATTTTCTTTCCAATTTCTTACTATATCTGAAACCTCCATTGAAAGGCATGTGTACCTAGGGGTTTAAAATCAAGCGACTGGAGTAAAGGGGGTTGTTGTGTCGAGACTATTTTGTTTGTTCTGTGTATGCTGCTTTGGGGATTTCCTGTTAACCTCTTCAGTGCCAAGCTAGTGATGCGAAGGGGGAGGGGGTTTTGGGGACAAAAGGCGGAAGGGTCCGAGAGGGAATGGCAGTTCATCTAAGGAGTGCGGGAGGGTTCCTGTTTAGAGTGCGGGATTGGTGGCAAGGGGTGCGTTCTAAATAAAAACCCAATGGGCAAGGGGTGGTGGACCCATAAAGGCGGCAGATGAGCTCGGGGGCAAGGGGTGCCACATACTGGGATCAGAAAGGGCGATGAGGCCCGGTGGGGGTGGGGGGGGGGAGCGGAGGCAGCGGCTGCTCTGGGGAGCTGTTAAGTGGGGTGGGAGGGGGGGGTCTCACCCTAAATTGGGGATTCAGGGTGGGAGAAGAGGGTGGGGGGAGTTGGGTGGATGTCATATCGTCCAGCAGGTAAGTTCAAATTCCAAGGGAGCAAGACATGGAGGTAAGGGGCAAAAGGGTAATGGGGGCTCAAAACCTTCAATTGAGGGGGAGAGATGGTGAGGTGCAGGGAGGGACCTAGTGAGAGTGGCAAGTTCCGACCAAGAGATGCGTGCTAGATACCAACTCAGTATTCAAGTGGTTAACACATATTGTTAAGGGATTGAATTCCCCTCTTAAGCATACGAAATTAGAGCAATTTACCAGGTCCCACAGACCAAATGTCTTAGCGATACAGGAAACCCGCTTACGGCGGAAGGACCAGCATCGCCTGCGGTTGAAAGGCTACTTGCAAATATTGTTCGCATCGGGTCCCACCAAGAAAGGGGGAGTAGCATTGGCATTTGGAAGAGGGATGGACTTTCGAGTGAACGACACCCTCTGGGATAAGAGTGGCAGGTATATCATGGTGAGGGGTGAGTACATGGGCACTCCATACACGATAGCTTCAGTGTATGGCCCAAATGCGGGCCAGGATCAGTTCCTTCGGGAGACCTTGGGCACTTTACAGGATTTTGCGAGAGGGCAGGTGATTCTAATGGGTGATCTTAACCTGGCTAGGGATAGGAGGGGGGACCGCACACAGCAGGGGAGGGGTGGCGGGGGAGCAGTAGCTACGCCTCAAAGGGACGGTGGGAGGAAGCAGGTTTGCGGGATGTGTGGAGGGCACTAAGAGGAGAACAGGAGGGATTCACATTTCTCTCAGATGTTCATAGAACTCAGTCAAGAATTGACTATATTTGGGCATCGGCAAGCTTGATCGTAGGGATGGTCAGTAGAGGTAGGCCCCATGGGGATTGCTGACCACAAGGTTGTCCGGATGGAACTCCGGCTGGGGGGGGGGGGGAGTAGGCCGAGGGTGTGGAGCTGGAAATTCAGACGCTCTTGAGGGACCAGGTGATGCGGGAGGAGATGGATGGATGGTAAGATTCGGAATTTCTTTGAGCGGAACAATAGCATCGATACGAGCCTAGAGACTAGGTGGGATGCGTTCAAGCGACCCTGAGAGGGGAATTGATCGCTCTGCAAGCGGAGAGAAATAGATTATTGAGGGGGCTAGAGGCACAGTTGGAAGGTGAGGCCGCCAGAGTGCGCTTGGAGGAGAACCCCAATAGAAAGGTGTACAAGGAGTATAGGGCAGCAGAAGGCCAGTTGAGAATCCTAAGGACCAAAAAGGCCGAAACGACTATGCTTGGGGTTAAACAAATATTCTATGCGAAGGCCAATAAGGCGGACTCACTCTTGGCGCGTCTACTGAGGGGGAACAGGGAACGGAATGTTATTGTGGCCATGAGGGATAAGGGGGGGGGGGGGGAAGACTCACTCGGACAGAAGAGATTAAGGGGAGGTTAACAGAGTTTTATGAAGAACTATACTCTTCGCAGAATCTGGCACTGGGACCACAGAGGGATTTACTGGGGGCCCTCCCCCTTCCGCGGCTGTCCAGAAATTAGAGGAGAGAGTTAGGCCGAGACATCACAGAAGAACAGAAGATGAGGTTAGAGCAACTATAGTGGCTCTCCCCCGTGGTAAAGCCCCGGGCCCAAATGGCTATCCAGCATCGTTTTATAAACTCTACTCCATTCTGTTAGTTCCACACCTAACACAACTATTCAATTCATTTGGGTCTAGAGGCGGTATAACCCCATCAATGGAGGAGGCAAAAATAACACTCATACACAAGGCAGGTAAAGACCCTGAAGACTGTACATCATATCGGCCCATTGCCCTCATAAACATGGAGGCGAAAATATACACTAGAATATTGGCCAGGCGGTTGGAAAAGCACTTAACTTAGCTGATCCACCAGGATCAGAAAGGGTTTGTGGCTGGGAGGCAGACGGCTGATGACATCAGACGGGTAGCCCACATTGTCGAGAAAACACGGAAGACGACCACTCCGGCGATCCTCTTAGCACTCGATGCTGAAAAAGCGTTCGATCGGGTGGAGTGGTCGTTCCTGTTCCTGGTTATGGAGACAATGGGTGTCGGGTCGGAATTCATCAATATGGTTGCGGCGAACTATAAAAACCCTGGCTCACGGATCCTAGTTAATGGGGAGGTATCGCACCCAATTAAGCTTTGGCGGGGAACGAAACAGGGGTGTCCTCTGTCCTGCTCTATGCTATATATCTAGAACCCCTGTTAATAGCCATAAGGGAGACGGACAGGATCCAGGGCGTACCATTTGGGGGATGACAGCACAAGGTTCCGGCTTTCGCGGATGACATGTTACTCATGTTGATGTAGCCGAAGGGATCCATCAGGTTATGCATAGAAGTGCTGACTAAATTTGGGGAGGTGTCGGGGGTTGCGGGTCTATTGGCAGAAGTCCGAACTGATGAATCAGTCCCTGGGGGAGAACAAGGCTAAAGAATTGAAGGCACCCTCCCTGTTCAAATGGAGCCCAGCCTGGTTACGATACTTGGAGGTCCGGGTGACCCCTTCCCTAGGCGGCTGGTATGGTGCGAATTACCCCCCCATGTTAAAGGCAATTAAAAAGGATTTGAATAGGTGGAGCGCCCTTAGGATTTCGTGGTTAGGGAGGGGGGGCAGTGCTTAAAATGGTGATCCTCCCTCGCATACTTTCTGTTTCAGGCAATTCCGTTGTCCATTCCCGTGGGTTTCTTTAAGGAACTGGACCGTGTGGTCAAAGAGTTTGTCTGGGAGGGTAAGAGACCGCGTGTCTCTTGGCGTCTTCTCACGCCGTCCAAAGGGCGTGGGGTTATGGGTCTACCGGATGTTAGGGGATATCATGAGGCTGCACTTCTCCGGGTGATTAGGGAATGGTTTGCAGCGGGCTATGAAAAGCATTGGGTAGAAATGGACAGAGCAGTCGCCCGACATCACCTGGGTGAAGTACTATGGCTCACCCTGAGGCTGAGACCGCCTCATATATACGTGAGCGATATTACGAAGGGGATGGTAGGCACATGGGACAGGGCAGTGAAGAGGCGAGGGATCTCATCCTTTCCGTCCCCGTTCACGCCTATCTTCAATATCTGGGACTTCTCGCCGGGGCTGGTGAGAGGAGGGTTCCGAATATAGGAGGGAGGAGGATGCAGGACACTGAGGGATATGTTTCACAACCAAACAGTGAAGACCTTCGAGGAATGTAAGCTGCAATTTGGAGTTGGTGAGGGAGAAAGGATCAGATACTTTCAAATTAGACACTGGGTCATGTCCGCGGAAGTCAAGAGGGTAGCTACGGGCGAATTGACACAATTCAAACGGTTCCTCATAACCCACGATGGTTCCAGGGGGGTCTCATATCGGATTTATATAAACTTTTAGAGAGCATGGCCCTGAAGGTCACCTGGCCGTACATGAAGGGATGGGAGCAGCAGGTGGGGGCGGGGATGTGGAGGGGGGACTGGGAGGAACTATGGAGGTTAATCCCAAGAGTGGCCAGGGCTCCCAACTACAGGAAGCATGGTATTAGTATATCTATGGATGGCGCTATACCCCGGCCCGGCTGCATGCAATGTACCAAACAACTTCAGATGCCTGCTGGAGGGGCTGCGGGGAGGTGGGCACAGCTGTTCATATATGGTGGGACTGCCCGTGTATTCGGTCTTTTTGGCACGACATTGCACATGCCCAATCCACAGCCCTGGGGATGGGGGGTAGCCAAGATCCTTGGGAGATTTTGCTGGGGAAGAACATAACGGGAGGGGAAGAGAGGAGACTGGGGAGCCGCAAGGTGAAAGTTGTCTTTACCTTAGCGGCGATGGGGCTAATCGCTCAAAAATGGAAGAGCCCGGGGATTCCCGCGGAGCAGGACTGGCTTAGGAAAGTGTGGGACATTGTTTCATTGGAATGGGCCACATAAGCGGCAGAGGGGAAATTGGAAAGTTTTTCTGCCGATTGGGGTGAGACACTGGACTATCTGAAGGGGGAGTTCAGGGAGCAATGGTGCCCCCAAAGACTAAAGCTGCTGGACCTCCATTGTTGAGGAGTTGGAAGGGGGTTTCAGATCTAAAGATCTTACTTACGCTACGACTGAGGTTAGAGGTTAGAGGGGGGAGGCGGGAGGGAAATGATGTTGGTTTTTTCTGAATTTGTTATGTTTTATATGCTGAAATTAATGAAAAGATGTTTAAAAAAGAAAGTTGCAGAATAAACATGCTGCAAGCTCAACTATAACGGAGAAGCCTTTGTTTGGGGCCGGACCGTTGAGCGATGATGGACTACTTGGGCAAGTGGGGACAAGTCTGACGTTTCTCTCAGCACCTGGGTTTCGTTTTGCTTACAGTGCTGCTAAGGCGCCGAATGTCCAAGGTTGGGAAAGCATGCCAACCAATTAGAGGGTCTATGTAACGGCTTGCTAGTTGAAAAGACCAACCTGCTGCATTTATTCCACTATAATCAATACTATACATATATTTAGCAGTAGTCTGAGTCATGCCTAACAGGGAAGGGGCAGCCAATGGTGTCACTAACACCTATACAGCCTGTATGTTTATATGTTCCCTTAAACAATCCCTCCCTTCAATACGTTTTGCAGTTTGCCACGTAGGATGACATCATAGCTGACGTACATTGAGGTATAAAACCTTTGCATAGTCCAGTTTGGAGGCGAGTGTGTGGACTGCAGCCCGTTGTTCGCCAGATTACCCTACTTTATTCTGTGTTGATAATAAAGTAGTACTTTGCCATATTCTTTGAGTCTATCTGGTTACTTGGGTCTGAGACTGTTATTGGTAATTCCATCTAGCACATGAGATGCTTCAAGGTGCTAGAGCACAACACGTTCTTTTGACTCTTTTCTGTCAGACTGATTGTTTCCAGATCATGCTTTTCAAATGCTTTCAATTGCACATCAACCTCTTCTGCAGTTTCTAGCAATCCGCATATTCAACCCTCAATTTCAACATGTCCAACATTTTGATCCTGAAGGGGTCTTATTTTTGGAATTCTACAAACACTGCGAAAAAATTTCACCTGTACAGAGTACGATGCCTTGCGCAGTATTAATATCCCGACCCCAATTACTCCGACTAATGGAAGAGGGGGTTGCAGGGGTGTCCCCTGCTCCCGTTGGTCAGATGAATGGGGGTTGGGTGTTGCGGGGGTGTCGTTCGCATCCATTACATGGTAGCCGGGGACAATAAAGATAAAAGTAAAAAAAAAAGTTCCTACTCTGGCCTAACCACTTTCCCTATCTTCCTAAATTAAACAAAAGAAACACTTTGTTGAACTATTTCTCTGGAAATTATGGCTGCTGGCTTCTAACCCCAACTATGTCCCTTTTTAGTAAATCCTTTGCCCGCGGTTTAAGATCAGCAGTTGTTGGTGTTCTGGAATGCTCTCAAGGCCTTCCAGGCCATGCCTCGTTCTTCCCACTTTGAGATTCTTTCAGCCTTTCTTCGTCCCCAGTATGGCTCTTACTCTCACTACCTACTCTGAGTTGTCCTCACGCTTCCTGCACTCAGAGGTTCTATACCACTTTCTCTCCCCTCTGGGGCTTTTCTCCTTCTTACCCACGGCGTGGCTCTTCTCACTCCCCTCCTCTGGGGTGTTATTCATCTTTCCTCAATCTGGGCCTTTTTTTCTCTCTTCCTCACTCCTTGGTCTCCACTGGAGCTGTCACATACCCGAGTGTCTCGAGCGGTGTTCCTCACGAGGGCTGTTTTCCAGTTCTCCAGTCAGTGGGGAGCCGCTTAAGGCGCTCTTCTGCCGACTTACACATCTGTCTCCCGGAGTTCAATTTGGTCGGTATGGAGTCGCTTGTGTGGCTTCTCCGCTGGGCTCTGTGCAATCCTACCGAGACTCTCGGCTTCCCTGGGCTTGTCCGGCTGTCTGTCAGCTGAGCCTTGCACTCTCCAGGTGCGTGTTGTCATCCTCCACGCCGACACTGCCGTGTTCTCCCTCTTTCCACACCTCCTTTTGCACAGTTCAGCTCTGCAGGGCTCCTCTGTGATTGGCTGGAGGGATGCTCCTCCAGTGGGCTGGTTCACTCGCCTCCTTAGACTTCACAGGAGATTGCCAAGCCAGCCATTAGTAGACACTGAACATGGTAATCACAAAATCTAACACCTATATACCCTACAAAGGTGTTAATGCCTCGTTGGGTGGCCAGGGATATTGACTTATAGCGCTGTTATACTCTAAGGGGCAGGTCACCTCCAGACGTTAAACATAGATGGCTAATTTCCCTAGTCCCAGGGAGGTGTGGCTCCCGCTTGGGGAGAGGTGGTGATCTCTTTGGAATGGTGGCATTTTTTCGATGATGTAACTTGATATTGTTATTTATTCTTGCTGGCACCAAAGTACTTAAGTAGTAGTGCACTTTTTATCCTCTGCACAAATTACAGATAATTAACCATAATCTACTTAAGTCTCTGATTCTGTAATTTAAACTTTCTGTGTTAACCTTTCACAATGGAAACACATATTAATATAGTTCCCGACATGGGTGTGTGTCCAAGAAGGTTTACTGAGCAAATGTACTTTGTTCTGACTCAAGCCTCATCTGACAATTCATTTTATTTTATGGTCTTCCCTTCGGCGTTTTAAACATTAAAGGCTAGTGATGTGGATAAAGCATCCAGGCATCCTCGCAGATGGCGACAGACACAGGGACACGAAACAACAAAACTAGACTGTCTAACTCCAGTATAAAGGTCATTGAGGGAGATCCTCAGTGCATAATATTTGTCCAGATCATGTGTTTTAGCAAACATTACTCTCTTGTTGAAAAAGCTACCAGGTCTTGTGTCCAACTGTCAGAAAAGGTTCTAGATGAGAATTTCTAGTACTTCAAGATCGCTCTTGTTTCAGCACCTAATAACATAAAATGCTGCAGTGTAAACATTCAAAGGTCTTGCTAGCGTACTGCAACTTGGATTGACATTGGGTCATGAGGTAAGCTGTATACAGAAATTAGGCCAATGATTGAAATATCAGAGCAGAAAATGCTAGCCACGTTGCAAGATCAGAGCTAGTTAGATCCTGCAGGGCTTAAACTTTGCACTCGCCGCTAGCCATTGCCTAGTGATAAAGGACTCCTGGCATGTAAGAAATGGTGTGATGTGTATGTGTACCCCGAATTCCTGTACCTAATATTTGGTTTCATTCCTTCTGATTCTTTAGTTTGTCCTTCCCATTTATTCCCCTGATTATCTTATTTCTTCTTTCTCCTCTTTCTATCGTCGCCATTTAAGGTACATTTACTATTATTCCTTTTCTATACTCTCCTTTCACTTGATGACTCATCAATTTCTAATTGAATGTCCTGCTTCGCTTTTCACTTTTACTCTCTTCTACACTTAATCCATCATACCCTTTTAGTCCTTTTTCTCCCTCACAGAACTCCCGCATTGTTAGGGCAGAACTCCATTATTGGGGTTCTTTAGTCTCATTTTATGGGACCCCTACTCTTTTGGCTTTTTCCCTTTTTGTATTTTTTATTTACTTTCATGGTCAAATCTTGGTGGTCGGTGGGACCCCTGAAGTCCCCCTACCACTCATCCCTATTGTCTATCCTTGAGGTATATGGTATTGGGTTGCCCATAAAGTGCCCAGTCCAAGGGGTGTCTAAGACGAGGGTGACTTTATCACCCTACATTTAGGTGGTAGTCTGGTGGCAGCTGATATTTAGTTTTGGCCTAACCAGTGGTGCAAGCTGATTTTACGCATTAGTAACCAAATGTGCCTTTTTGGTAGCCATTAGGGTCTAATGGATTTTTTTAAGTCCTACTGTCTGCCACTTTTGTTTAGGGGACTTCTTTTGTTCAGGGAAACCACACAAGATTAGCCTTTGTGTGGCCTGGTTCAGACCAGTTCCTGGCCTTGGCCAGGCCACTACACTTCCTGTGGGGGTGGGCCTGAGTGTTTGGCAGTGTTTGACGCTAACCTGATTGGCTGGCCGCCAAAACCTTTGTTTTAAATCCCTTGATGGGATTGGTGGGCTGGCCAGCCCCTGTGAGTGAAGGAATATATCTGGTGAAGTCCTCTTCCTGAACCCAGTGCTACTCCGATTTTTTGAGAATATATATTTTTTTTTATTTGCTTTTTGGTTTACATAAAACCTTACACACAACTATTTTATGAACATAGAAATAAAACAAGCAAAATCATCTATATACATAACAAGATTAAGAGTCATGACAACAACTCCCTTCACAATATGCCTAAAGAAATAAAAACGGAAAAAAGAAATCAGTTTGATTCAAATAAAGCATTCATGCTTGCTAAACTTAAGTCCGTTGTCTTCGCTTCCTACTATATAGAGATACAAGATCAATTTCATTCAGGAGCGTACCAATGCAATGATTAGGGAAATGTTTTCAACCCACATCGGTCTCGGCCATAAAAATTCCTGGCCATAATTCGTTTTGAAGCTTTCCAATTCTTTTGGAAAGTAAACTGTCCTAATTGTACTTATGGCAGGACATTCTAGAACCCAGTGTCTTAGGGTCCGAATAGTTGACACAGACTTACAGAAACGACAGTTTAAATCTCTCCCTTCCAATGTGGAAATGGCCCAATGTTTAGTACTTTCCTTGGTGTGGATTTGGTTCAATCTGAAGCACAGGTAGATGTTTCTTGACTTTTTACAAGGAAAGCACGTCAGATACGCAGACAATTGGCCCCTCTTATGTGGAAATCTTGCATACTCCTGATAGGATGAGTATGCAGGTATGACATCAAGTGTCGCCCTCCAGTCTTCCCTGAAGAGTTTGTTCTTAGTAGCATCTGGATGACCTGTGAGTTCTAACTCAGAGGAGTCAATTCGCTTCAACAAGTCATGCATGGTGTCAGTATACGAAACAACCTATTTTACTGAACATACTACCCAAATCTGATGCAAATCATTATACAGATTTGGCGAAGGAGACAATATCTTGGAATATATCAACAACTGTCACCGTGAAATCGGGCCTGGAGTGAGATTAGGTTCTATTCATGGCATAAAATGGAATTAGGAATGGCTGAGGACCGGCGCAACACATTCTTCCAAGTTAGTCCCTGTAGGGAATCGAGACATGTTTCCTGATTTACGGCCGCCATATCTATCCCATATAATATTACTGGCTCAACCTTGCCCAAATAATTAAGTACAGGAATGATGGAAAAGCCACACAGTTGCCCGAAGATCCTCTTCAAATGAGCAGATAGAGGTGTGATCTTATTCTTCAGGGCTGCCTTCCACATAGCCAAAGAGGAAATGTTTGTTAAATTGTAACCTAGATATCTAGAGGCCACCAGTTCAACCTTTTCGGCCCCCAAAACTCCACACACAGTCTTAGGCTTGATTTGTTTAGAAAAAATTACCACCTTCGATTTGCCACCTTTAGCAACCAAATTGTTGCCTGCGGCATACGAAAGAAAAAAGATTTTAAGCTTCTGTTGAGGAAAAGGTGGGTTGCCTGAAGATCATTGGGCAAATAGCAGTGCACACTATGTAGGGGAAAGTAACTAATTCCTCAGTGGATATTGGAGACCATAATAAAAAAACAATGTATAAATATATCTGTTGAAGGCCACAGTCAGTACTAGCAAATAATATAATATCCTCTGCAAAGGCCACCCAATGAATCTTGAGGTGGTCCAGCTTGACTGGAATTAGATTGTGGAAACAGACAGGTCCATGTTGGCTAAATAGATGTTAAAGAGCATGGGGGCCAGAATACAGCCCTGTCTTAGACCCAAATGGACAGAAATTAGCCTGCTCACCGCCCCTTACCTATTGAGGCAAACTCTCAAAGTGGTATTGTGGTGTAAAAGCGCAATAAGCTGGACAAGCTTCAATGGAACCTTTAATCTAATCAGTTTGGCGCAAAGATTTTCATGGACTACAGTCGAATGCTGACAACATGTCCGAAGATACCATGTAGATGTTGCCCCCGTCGCCGCCCTTAGTATTTTGCAGTAGATGTTTCAATACCGTAACATTTGGTGAAGTACGCATCTGTTTGCGGAAGCCCACCTGAAAGTGAGAGAAGATGTCTAAGTTGCCCGACAAGTGTTAAGGTCTCTGAACAGCAAGATGGGAAAAAAACTTCACTAACCGTGTCTAACAGGGCAATAGGCCTATAATTGCCAGGGTCAGAAGGATCCCTTTTCTTATAAATTGGGATAATAGCAGATTGGACCATGTGTGTCGCATATATAAGGTCAAAGTGTGGTTTAAGGAAGTAAGCCCAGGCAACTGGATCTTTCTTTAGGACAAATGGAGGGAGACTGTCCGGGCCAGGGGCCCTAGAAGGTTTCAATTTATTGATGGCCCACACTACATCTTCAATGTCCAGGGACATTCCCCAGCTGCAGCCTTGCCTCCAGCAGGATTGGTAAACTTGGTCAGAATAGAACATTTCCTAGTAAAGACAGCACACCCAAGATTGTTCCTCATTGGAATCTCCTGTGGAAGAGTTGCTAGTACCCAATTTGTTGTGAATACACGCCCAGAATATAGTCTATAGTCAGACTTTAATAGGGTCCTCAAGATGGACTGACTATCTATTACATAGAGATACAACAAAGTTACTATGCTGTTGGCAAGCTAATTTATTGGCTCTTACATAGTCTTCCACAGAAAGCTCCTTCATAGATGCAGACTTGACATCGTTCCGTTTTCGGGCCCTGAACTGTTTATCCTAGAATCAAACTGATGAAAATGAGGATTATTGTTAGATTGAGTGCCAGACTGGGAGGAAACCTTGCTAATGCACTAGATGATACAAACGCCCATACCTATGATGTGCCCACTCAAAGGAGAGATCTCATCCCCTTTCATCATGGTCTGCTTACCTGCTCATGGCGTTTCAGCCCTTTGCCTAATTTTATGGGTACTCTTCTGGCCATGCTGGCTTGCTGCAGTGGCCCGGCCATAGCTCTGGTTTGGATCCTTGGCTGCTTGTGTCTTCATACAGTTTCCCTCCTTGGAATGCAATGTGCCCTTCGTTGCCAGGGACTGTATCTAAAATATATCCTGGACTTTGGTAGCCCTCCTGGCTGTGTTGGACATTGTGTTCCCCTGAGCTCAGCATTTAAGTGTTGTACTGTTATATGCTTTTTAAATTTAATTTGTGTTAGCAGTTGCTTCTTTTCTTTAAACCAACTTCTTTATCATTTAAAACTGGATGGAAGACTATTTTTTAATTTTTTAGGTATTACTTGTAACGCTCACCTGACTCCCACGGGGGGCGCTGGCCTGGTTCGCGCTGCTGTGACCTCGTCTAAGGTGATGCGCAGGGTTCGGAAGACGGACTGGACCGGGCCCCAGATCTGGCTTGTCTGACTCGCAGAAGTATCCTTCTGTAGGTGAGAATAGGGGGTTAACTGTCTGCGGGGTAATGCAATCGGCCTCCCACTTACCCCTCTCACCCTCCTCAAAACCCTTCTGTGCTTCCCCGTAGCGTCTCACCTTAGGGTCTGGAAGGACGAGCTCTCCATCCTGCTTCTGATGCAGGGGCGCGTTGGTATCCAGTTACGTCACTGGATTTTCGGATGGGTGAGAACCAAACTTGCTTGGCTTCCAGGTAAGTTTTTCTATAAGTGGTTCCCCTTGTGTCCATGCATTAATGTTCTTATGCTAGTGTCTTTTTCCCCATAGGGGCTGGGGTACGGAATGCCGGGGAACAGGCACCGACCCGAGGTGAGCGGTGAAATCCTTGTGGAAATCAGGTAAGTCTTTAATGAGTGTTTTGGTAATGTCTTTTCATTCACTCATTAACGCTGATGTCTTTTTCCCCTTAGGGGCCGGGGTCCGAAAATGCCTGGATGCGGCGCGGGCCCGAAATGAAAAGGGAATGACCCAACAGGTAAGTCTTGACATGGAGTTTAGCTTCCCTTTTCCCTTCTTTCTCTCACCTTTGTTCTTGTCTTTTTCTCCCTAGGCGCAGGGGCGCGACTGCGAATCCGGATGGTCGCTGCTGAACATGGAGGCGCCCTGTAAAGGTGAGTAGAATGCGGTGCTGCAGCGATCGATGCAATGTGCTTTTAAAAATAAATGTCTTCCTTTTCAGGATTGTCGGCGAAATGTCTCTGGGATGCAGATTTAGCAGGTGAGGCCTTTTCCTTCTTCTGTTCTCTTGTTCCCTTCCTTTGCAGGTGATTCAGGATGCTGGCAGGTGTGGCAGAAGTCAAGATGCAGGAGCAGACACGGTGAGCGTCCAGCTGCTAGATGCAGAACAACGCGAAGCACGTGTGGCTGATCGGGTGTGATTTAAATAGCCTTGAAAGAAGTTCCTAGAATGTGTCCTTCCTTCCAATCGGGTATGTATCCTTCCCCGACCACGCCCGGGTGGTAAATGAGTCCCACAGGTAAAGTAGTTCCTTTCAGGCCTCAAGGAGGCCGGGGTTCTGCAGCATGGTCTGCATCAGGTAAGTGCACCCAAACACTTTCATAATGAGCCTGGCGCCTACGGCGCCAGGACTGACGTTTTCTATGAGCCTGGCGCCATAGGCGCCAGGACGCTGTCCAAAGGGCCCCTATAAGGGGTTGCTGGGACCTTCCCCGGGGACTTGATGTCCGCTTTCGGGGACGCAGGGCCTGAGCCGGCTCCCCGGGAGCGGGCATCGTGACATTACTATTGTTTTTGTTGTATTTCTGCCTGGCTTTTACGATGTATGAAGTTAGATTAATTTTAAGATGTTGTAAAGGTTTTTGTTAAACCGTTAACCATTTTATAAAAAAATGAATTTGTTCAATTTTCTTTTACCTTTTATTTTGGTTTTCATAACACTTATACATTTGATTATAGGAACAGGTCATATGATGTCCTTTTGTCCAATAGAATCAGTTTCCAATCCACAATTAATACAGCAAAGTAGTCAACAGTCCCCCACCCACAGCCATCAGTGTCAACTTCATTGTCCACCCCCACTCTAAAGACACATGAGCAATAACAGTATCCTGTTTAGTTCAAAGCTTCATGGCAGTCGTAGATCTGAGTTTAACTCCAATGTATCCCATATCTCATGCCACACTGTGCATCGTAACTCTGTTCCTTCCCCACTTGGTCACTCAGATCCCTCTCAGCCCTCATTCATTTGCACAGTGCCCTGCGCCAGTCTCCCATCGTGGACCAACCCTGTACCTATCATGCGATAATCGCCCTTTTGGCTAACAGTAAACCCAGTGCTAGGGCTTTAGCCACAGCTTTCCCTCGCCTGCCCTTCCCCCGAGGCAATAATCCTAGGAAGCAGCGTTTAACCTTGATTTGGACTGCATCTCGAATAATTCGAACAATTCCAAACAAATGGCATCCCAGAATCCCACCATCCGATCACATCCCCACCACATGTGTAAGAAGGTCCCAATCTCTTTCCTACATCTCAAGTCCAATCGGCTCCAGCCGCCATTTTAGCTATTCTCACCGGAGTAATGTATGCACGCTGTGCTGTGCTATTTTGTATTGTCCATTGGAATTTGACATTTCTGGAGACTCTTTGCATGTTTAAGTACTATAGCCCACTCGCTATTTGAGACTTGCTCACCCGTGTCAGTTTCCCATTTAAATCTGAGATCTACCACAGTGTTATCACATTCATCCGGGTTTGCCGCATATCGTTCCGAGATGTTCTTCCACCTTCCACTAGTGCTAGGGTTGAATTTATCCGATGGATACCTGGTTTCTTGGGCAGCCCACTTGGGCCCTCCCTTACTCCAGCCATCAACGTGGAAAATGCTATAAAAAAAAATATATATATGCAGGCAAACCAAAGGCTGAGCAATCTTGAATTCTGTGTACGTTATTGCCACTTAACAAATCGGCCATGATCCTACCCCTCCCCAGCCGTCCATTCGCTTCCCTCTTACTCCCAGCTGTTACACGTCTCATTCTACTGCAACTCAAGGGTGCAACCGGCAAAATGGGAAACCTCTGTCCCGCATGTACAGTAGCCTTCCACCAAACCCAAATGACAGTACACACACGGCTAAGTAGGTTCCCGAGCTCCCACTAATGCCCCCAAAGCATTTCCAGGATTCGGGACGGTGCTGACTAGTAATTATCCAGACCGTGTTGCGATCATTGTGTAGCTTGGAGAACCAGTCCACCATGTGCTGTAGGCCTGATGCCCAATATTATGCACTGAAATTCAGCGCTACAATACCCCCCCTTTCCCTGTCTGTAATTGTAAGGTGCTCCATGTTCATTTGCTGATAGCCTTATTTTAGAAGTAATTTCCACCGCCGAAATTACTTTGGAAAAAAAACATATATATTTTTTTATTTTGGGTTGGCTCCCCCAAGCTCCCCATTTCCCTATTCTTTTAAGACTACCCCAATCTCCTCCCGATCCATTTAACCCCCGACACCACCATATATTTTTATGAGTTTCGGGCATCGGAAATTACTTCGGAGAAAAGTCTGCCGGCAAATGAACACGAAACCATTGTAATGTACCTAAAGCAATCCTTGGGATCACCCCCTTCCAGAGTAGGCTATTAAGGGTAATATGCAACGATCGGAAACGAGGCAGCCCACAGAACTATCAGCATTCTGGGCAACATAATAAAGATTGCCCATGCGATTCTATTAAAGACACGGAGGCGAGCATTATGCTTTATCTTCTTTAATTACTGCTAACCACAGCTTTTTAAATCTTTCTTTGTTTTCATATATAACATATATATATTTTTTTTATATAACTCGTATAAACCGAGAAAAGAAAAAATGAAAACATCGTCTTAACATGACAAAACTAAATTTCCCATGAGGCTTCTCTGCCTAGTAGTCCCACAGCCTCTTTCACTGTCCAATCCGGCAATCCTTCTGCTATAAGTCCCCGTTTCCCTGGGTCCCTTCCTCTTCTTTTGCAGCGCACCGATTAACTGAACAAAGTCTAAAATCCAACTGAATTATCGTAACTCCAAACAGAAATTGTCTTTTCTATCCTCGATAGCTTTGCCGTGCTCTAAATTCGCAGGACTGCTGCCTTCCATACACTAATCTCTGTTACTCTTTTGATCCTCTCCTACGCAAAAAGAGAAATGCGCATGTTAGGGAAGGGGAATACAGTTCGTCACATATCGTAATCGAGTCTTTACGTACACAACTTTGAAACCGTTACAGATCATAACATAACACCCATCGCTGTATTCATAGGGTGGGATAATGCTCGCCTCTGTGTCTTTAATAGAATCAAGACTTCCTGCGCTAGTCGCATGGGCAATCTTTATTCTATGACAAGACCGGAGGCGAGCATTATGCTTGTTCAAAGCTTTCTACCACAGCAGCTGCTATATTGGATACTGGTTTGAAATAAAAAGTCTTAAAGACTGAGTCGCTCGACCAGTCTGCTGCTTTCATGATCTCTTGCAGCGGAACTCCTACTGCAAAAGCCCGTGAAGCCATTGCTCCCCTGGTAGAATGAGCCCCAAATTTAGACGTGTCTATACCTGCCAATTCCATTATTTCCTTCACCCATCTAGCTATAGTAGCGGATGTGACTGCTTTGTATGGTTTTATACGCGCTATAAGCAATTGTTTCACTCCTTGTGGCCTAACCGCTGCTGTCGCTGCTTCATAACACTTTATGCAATTTGCCACACACAATTTCTCATTATTCGGCCAATATGGGTATGAGATCACTTTAGAATTGGTCTTTGTACGCTGCGCTATGGTAAAGGCTATACCTTCTGGGTAATACATCTTTCTGTCTATTTCGAGTGCTTTAACGTCTGAAACTCTTCTACAAGACACTAGGCAAAGGAGTGTAGATAATTTGCCTGAACGTTGCTTTCCTGATAGAGAGTTGTTACTAGGCCATTGCTCGAACAGATGTATAATTCTTTGGACATCCCACAGTGATGAGTACTTGGGTCTGGGAGGTTTGCTCATCTTCACACCTTTCAGCAATCGGGACACCGCCGGGTGTTCCCTATTGGTGCCCCGTCCACTAACTCGTGCTCCGCGGAGATTTGCTGACCTATATACCCCTACAGTCCTGAAAGCTCTACCTGCTGAAGGGAGGCTGGCTAGGAAATTCACTACTTGCACTACAGGTGCTGAAATGGGAGATATACTCCTCCTGCACCATAGGTTCCAGGCTTGCCATGTGGAATTATAGCTCCTGATTGTAGATGGGGCCCATCTGTAACGCTCACCTGATTCCCGCAGAGGCGCCGGTCTTGACTGGGTGAATGCTGTATCTTCAAAGGTGATGTGTAACACACGGTTGGCTCTTTGGGCTGGACCTCTGTGCACTGTATGTCTGACTCGAAGAGTAAGATGTCTGCAGATAGAAAATATGGGATTAATGAACTGGGGTTATTGGGTATCTCTCTCCTCTTCCCTTTCTCTTCTCCTGTAGAACCCCAAAGGTTAACACCCTCACCTTAGGTAAGTGAACGCCGAGCTCTCCATCTGCCTCGGGGCAGGGTGCCGTAACCAGTTTCTTCACTGGATAAGGGTGCAGGCCTCTTGACCTCAGAGGACTGCTGTCCGTCGTTAACTGCACGAACGGTAAGTTCTGGGCACTTCAAATGTCTTAAAAGTCTTTTGTAATGATATCTCTTGTTTTGCAGGGTTCCGGCGATGGCGGGCTGATGAGAGTTGAGGGTCGAACCCGCGTGAGGAATAGAAGCGCCTGGAAGCACGTAAGTAAGCGCTTGTAGCCTGCTTCACGATGCGCACTAACTGTCCCTTTTATCTTGCAGGTACAAGTTTGGAGCTTTAGAGAAGCTCAAGGGTGCTGGAATACCCACTGGATTCGGCGTGGGAAGGAGTAATGGCACGCGAGTAATAAAGTTGCCCAATGTCTTTAAACGCACCTTCTTTTGTCTTTCAGATGCGGGATGCAGCGCCGAAGGCCTCCGGAGCGTGCGAAGAGCTGGTAAGCTTTTGTCTTTCAGATGCCGGAATGCAGCGCGAGGCGTTGGTGACAGCCGATGGACCAGGTAACAGATGCGCTGCCACTGAAGACCGTAGTGCTAACCTGTTCTTTCTTTGTCTTTACAGGTGCTGCTGAAGACTGGATTCCAGGATGGTAAGCCTTTGTTCCCTTAGGCCCAGGATCAGAAGCAGAAGACACGATGAGCGTTCTGCTGCAGAGAATGCAGAATAACGCAAAGCAAGATTAATCCATCGGGTGTGGTTTAAATAGCCTCCTGTAGTGCTTAGGTGTCTCCTTCCACAGCCACGCCTAGGTAAGAAAAGAGTTCCTGCTTTCCAGAAGAGTTCCAGTGTTCTGAACCTAGGGAGTGGCTCCTGCCCCACCCAACAGGAAAAGTAGTCCCAAACAGAAGAGGATCAGGGGTTCAACTGGCAGGTAAGTAAGCAGCATGGTCTGCTGCAGGTAAGTCCACCCAAGCATTATGAGCCTGGCGCTTCCAGCGCTGGGACTGGGCATCTTTATGAGCCTGGTGCCACTGGCGCCAGGACAGGGTCCAAAAGGTCCCAATTGGGACTGGCTGGCACTCGGAACCGGGGTTATGGGTCTGCTTCCAAGGGAGTCGGGCAAGTCCTGATCTTTTGGAAGCAGAGATCATGACAGCCCATGATAGATTGATAAGTCTTGTAGCGTCTTCTGAAAGGCATGGCAATCGCCATCTATGCCTGAAATTCTGCACGCTATCAGTGACAAGGATTGATTCTCTATCAGAGGATGAGGAACTCCTGCTGGATCGACCAGCAAGTCTGGTCTGTATGCAATCTTCTGTGGAAAATCCGTAGAAAGTTCCATCAGAACTGGAAACCAAGCTTGCGACTTCCACTCTGGCGTCACTATCACTATTTGCGCCTTGTCTCTGCGCACTTTTGCTAGTACCCTCGCCAGCATCGCGAAGGGGGGAAAAGCATAGTGCTTCTGCGACCCCCAATCATGCATGAACGCGTCGGTGCCTTGGGCTTCCGGGTCTAGCCTCCAGCTGAAGTAGTTCGTCCGTTGAGTGTTCAGTCTTGAGGCGAACAGGTCTGTGTGCAGGGGACAACATTTCGCTTCCAGTCTCTCGAATATGTCCCTGTGTAGTTTCCAGTCGCTGTAATCTACTAGGTGTTGGGAGTTCCAGTCCGCCACTGAATTCAGGGCCCCTGGGAGATACTCTGCCTTCACTGTGATCTGTCTCTGTAGGCAGTCGTGCCAGAAATCTTTCGCTAATTCCGCTAACATCTTGGACCTGGTACCTCCCAGTTTGTTGATATATCTTACTGCAGATATATTGTCCATCCTGAGAAGTATGCTGCAGTGTGCTTTGCCCCTGGTAAATGCTTTCACTGCGAAGGATCCCGCTAGTAACTCCAGACATTTGATATGAAGTTCTAAGTCTTCTTTTGACCATCTTCCTCCTGTCTCTATCTCGCCACATCGCGCCCCCCAGCCGGACCTGCTGGCATCTGACTCTATAACCAACTCTGGTACGTCGCCGAAAATGGCGCGGCCATTCCAGGCTTCCATATTGTGGAGCCACCAGATGAGCTCGGACTTGCTTTCTTTGTCTAAGGGCACTAGTCAATGGTATCTCCAGCCTTTCCTTAGGTATTTGATCTTCAGCCTCTGAAGAGCTCGATAATGTAACGGCCCGGGAAATACTGCTTGTATGGATGCTGCCAAAAGCCCTACTATCCTGGCTAGATAACGAAGAGAGATCCGCGGCTTCTTGAGCGCTGTCCTCAGATCTTTCTTGATAGCCTTCATTTTCTGAGTTGGAAACTCCAATGTAGCTTTCTTTGTATCTATGGTGAAGCCTAAGAATTCTAGTCGCCTGGTTGGCGCTAGCTCTGATGTCTCTGTTCACCAGGAATCCCAGATTGGACATCAGCTCTATCGCCCAGTGGACCTGTTTTTGTAAGCAGTCTTTGTCTTCGGCCATGAAAAGGATGTCGTCTAAGTAGACGATCATCCCACATCCTTGTTCTCTAAGTGCTGTCGCAACGAGCCTCATGAGTTTGGTGAACACCCATGGTGCGGATGCTAGACCGAACGGCAGGCATTTGAATTGCCAGAGCTCGCTTCCCCATCTGAATCTTAGGAAGACTCGGAAAGGCGCTGCTATTGAGATATGCGTCTTTCAGGTCCCGGCGCACTAGCCAATCTCCCTTCCTGAGCAAGTCTCCTAGTAGATGGATCCCTTCCATCTTGAAGTGTTTGTACACTACCCAGCTGTTGAGCTCTTTAAGATTGATCACTGGACGAACTTTGTCCTTGCGATGTACTAGGAAAATATTGCTCAGGAAGGGGCGTTCTCGGTTGACTTCTCTATCGCGTTTTTCTGCGCTAAGGCTTGGATCTCTGCTCCTAATAGCGCTTCTTCTCCAGCATGGGGTCTGGCATGGATTCACATGCTCATGAATATTCCCCGTCGTCAGGCTGGGAATCCTCGGTAAAGAAAAAATCAGTATCAGTTTCGTTTCTAATCTGTCTTTCGTAGTAGTAACCAATCACTGATCTCTGTGTCATACTGACCCCAGCCAATGACTGCCCTCTACCCAAGCCCCGCCTCTGGCAGCCATCTTCAGATTTTTACTGCACGTTCAAGTGTTGGGATCCTCGTGCTATTGCTCTTGAGCGTTAGTGCTTTTTTCACGTTTTTTCTCAGAAAAATGTCTCTTTTTTTCGGTCAAAAGAACCTCAAGCTCCACCGTTCTTTCATCCGATTAACAGGGACCCGTGTCGGATTCGTCTACGCCCCTCAAGGGTGAAGATTTCGTCGAGCCACGCTTTTGGAGGACTCAAGAAGTTTCTCAGGCCCATCTCGGACATGGCCCAGGAGAAGGGAAGCTCGACGCCCGGAAAGCTGTTCAGGGTCTGCCCTGGATGCCAGCTTCAGAATGTCTTTAAGGAGGACGAACACTCCCTTTGCCTTTACTGCCTACATGAGGACAAGACACACGTGGAGAAGGACTGTGCGTTTTGCGGCTATATGTCGGAGCGGACCATGAAGGACCGCCATCAACGCCTCGCCAACTGGCTGGAAGGAAAGAGCCCGTCAGGCGAGAAGAAGAAGTCCGAGCGGTCTTCTAAGACCTTTGAGGGCGCCCCGGCGACGGGGGTCCAACAGAAGGCCAAGCACCGCGAGTCCGCTGGCACCGGGAGCGCCGAACGGTCGGGCTCTACGGGCGCCAGGCAGGGCGCATCCTCCCCGGCGCCATCAACCACGAGCCAACGCTCTGGCTCGGGTAAGCGGAAGGCCGAGCACCCGGCGAAGCTCCTGGAGAGACCCCGGTCGAGCTCGAAGGCCCCATCGGAGGGAGAGCGAGGCAGTGACCCTCCCCCCAAGGAGAAGGCGGTGAGCGCACCTAAGGTGGTGAAAGCCTTAATCCATCCGGCCAAGGCCTCTATCGAGACAGTCGCGGCGGCCCTGGCTCAGCCTGTGGAGGCTACACCAGTGGTGGCGACCTCGGGGCCCAGAGTCTCCCTGCCACCGCGGAGGGAGTCCTCTTTCATGCCCATCGACAGGACCCCCGTGAAACCTCCGATGGAGAAGAAAAAGGGGGGGCAGGAGGTCGTCGTGGATTCGGCCTCAACCTCTGAGGAGGAGCTGATCGAAGTCTTAAGCCACGGCGTTGGCGTGGAAGAAGACCAGCCCGTCAGGAGGGACCCCGACTTAGGAGACGACGAGAACGTCGAGGGTGCCGACGGGGCTCCTGACCGCCCGTCGGACTCCCCTCAACCAGTGCCGCAAGACAACTCGGCGCCCATTTTGTTGGCTATACAGTCCTTATGCTCGGAGATAGGGACGAGTCTGCCGTTACCACCAACGGAGGAACCGCTCCCGACGGGGGACCCGGAGCCAGGCCCTTCTGGGAGCCCTCCCCCTAAGAGAAGAAGGATTCATCCTCCACCTCCTTTTCAGCCATCGCGCCCTATTCAGCCCTCCTCCCCGTCCACGACACGTGGGGATGATACGGGGACTGACACGGCCGCGACGGGTACAGACTATGAGGTTTACGAGGATCTCCCGTCGTCACCTCCCACCCGGGCTTCCCCGCCCGACTAGATTGGATCGTTTCACTCCATGATCGCCAGGGCATCCAAGCTTTTCCAGCTCTTCCCGGAAGAGAAG
Organism: Ambystoma mexicanum; assembly: GCF_040938575.1. Classification (NCBI taxonomy): domain Eukaryota; kingdom Metazoa; phylum Chordata; class Amphibia; order Caudata; family Ambystomatidae; genus Ambystoma; species Ambystoma mexicanum. The sequence goes on along the minus strand of NC_090928.1, from coordinate 541,459,672 downwards.
AAGGAAGGTTTCCTTTATCAACGGCGCGAGGCCATGAGGAAGACGGTCCTCGCTGTACCTCTACTAGACGATATTTGGGATGAGGGCCTTGCCCTCCTCAAGAACCCATCCATGACGCCGGCTAGAAGGGATCGGTACGAGAAGAAGTACCGGGTCCCGGACGCGGCCCCCTTGTGCCTTTGGGCACAGCCGACCCCGGACTCGGTCGTCTCCGCGGCGGCCAGGAAGAAAGCGGGGGGGGGCGCGGCCTCTACGTCGACCTCCCTGCTTGACGGCGAGGGAAAGAAATTAGACACGATGGGACGCAGAGTCATCTCGTCGGCAGCGACGACGATTAAGGCGGCCAACGCCTTGGCTATCGTAGCACGCTACGACAGGGAGTTGTGGTACAAACTGGCCCCCCTGCTGGACTTCCTACCAGACGACAAGAAGGCGGAAGCCCTAGAGATCTTGCAGGAAGGAGAGGTGGCTTCGGACCACGCCATTACGATTGCGACGGACATCGCTGACACTGGATTTCGCCAGTTGGGCAACGGCATGTGCCTTAGGCGGCGGGGATGGCTCAAGGCTACTGACTTCCGTCAGGACGTACAGACCAGAGTCTTGGACATGCCATTCGACGGAAACAACCTGTTTGGGAAAACAGTGGACGATTCCCTTCAAGCCATCAAGGCGGACACGGAGACGGCCCGGGCTCTTGGGGTTCTCCAGCAACGGCGGCCGGCCTTTCGGAGCGGCGGAGGCAAACAGGGTGCCTCCAAAGGTTCCAGCGGCGGATTTTCCACCTACTGTCAAGCGGCCCGTTCGTCGTCACAGGAAGCTTACAGGGGACGAGGCAAGTCAGGCGGACCCCGCCGTCATCGCCAAGGAGGACAAGGCGGCAAAGCCTCGTCGAAGCAGGACTGAACCGCCCGTGGGGTCGGGCCCCCACCGAAGCACCCCGGTGGGAGGCTGGCTGGCGAGCTTCGTCAGCATGTGGGAGTCCATCTCCACCGACCGTTGGGTGCTGGACGCCCTAGCTCAGGGTCACGCGCTCTATTTTCTAAAGAGGTGCCCGCGCGCCCCCCCTGTGGCCAGGAAAGAACATCACGTCCCTCAACTTCTCTTGGAGGTAAAGGCGATGCTCAAGAAGGGCGCCATCGAGCTCGTCCCAAAGAGGCTTCGGGGCTCCGGAGTTTACTCAAGATACTTCCTCGTGAAGAAGAAGACTGGAGGATGGCGTCCCATCCTGGACCTACGACGACTGAACAAATTCATCAAGGTACAGAAGTTCCGGATGGTCACCCTCCAACACGTCCTGGGTCAACTGGAGGAGGGCGATTTCCTGTCGTCATTGGATTTGGAGGATGCCTACTTCCATATTCCCATCCTAAAGGGACACCGAAAGTTTCTCAGGTTCGTGGTCCAAGGGCGTCACTACCAGTTCAAAGCCCTTCCCTTCGGATTGAGGTCGGCACCCAGGGTGTTCACCAAGTGCCTAGCACCGGTGGCGGCGCAGCTGCGCCGAGAGGGGATCCAAGTCTACACCTACCTGGACGACTGGCTCATCCGAGCAAAGACGAAGGAGCTCGCCGTGGAGCACACGGCAAGGACCGTCCAACTACTCACGGACCTGGGATTCTCCATAAACTACGCCAAGTCCCACCTGGTGCCCGCGCAAGACGCACTGTTTCTGGGAGCGAAGCTCGACAGTGTCGCTTCTGGCCTCTCCGTCGGAGGAAAGGACGAGGGCCATCTTGGGCAAGGTGGAGCGGATGCTGGCTGCAGACGCGGCCAGGGTGAGGTCCATCAAGTCCCTCCTCGGAATGATGTTGTCTTGCATTTATCTCATCTGCCTGTGCAGGCTCCGGATGTGCCCGTTGCAGGAGTTCCTGGACGCGCGTTGGATCCAGACGACGGGCTGCTTCGAGGAGAGGATCACACTCGAGGAGAGTTTCCGACGAGCGATCCGGTGGTGGGGCACCCGCGCGCATCTGACGGCGGGCATGGACTTCCAGACCCCCGGCCACCAGGAGACAGTGACCACGGATGCCTCCCTGGAAGGGTGGGGAGCGCACACCGAAAATCTGCACGCGAGAGGCCTTTGGCTTCCGACGGAGAAGTCCCTCCATATCAAAGTCCTGGAGCTCCGTGCAGTGTTTTGGGCCCTCAGGTCCTTTCTTCCGTCCCTCAAGGGCAAGGTGGTGAGGATCTTCACCGACAACACCACCACCATGTTCTACATCAGGAAGCAGGGCGGTACCAGATCCCCAGCCCTGTCCAAGGAGGCGCAGGATCTGTGGCATTGGGCCGTCGCCCAAGGGATGTTTCTGGTGCCGTTTCATCTGGCAGGGATAAAAAACACCATCGCCGACTCGCTCAGCAGAGAGCTGCGCTCGTGCCACGAGTGGGAACTACGACAGGATCTAGTGGACCGCCTCTTCCGACGGTGGGGCACACCCCAGATCGATCTGTTTGCGACGGCGACGAACTCCAAGTGCCGGAGGTTCGCCAGCAGGTTTTCCCCAGCCGAGGAGCATGGGCGATGCTTTCTCGTTCCCCTGGGAGTGCCTGTTTCTATACGCGTTCCCTCCATTGCCATTGCTGATCCGGCTCATCAACCAGCTCAAGAGGTCACGGTGCAGGATGATCCTCGTCGCACCTGCGTGGCTGAGGCAGATATGGTTCCCGGACCTTCTGGACTTGTCAGCGTACCCGTCAATCAAGCTGCCAGTGGACGCGGATCTTCTCTCCAGGGAAGGAGGCGCCATCCTCCATCACGACCCGAAGTCGCTGAACTTGCAGGCCTGGCTCCTGCAGCGTTAGAGTTTGGAGGATACGACATACCGGCCGACTGTAGAGAGGTTCTTGCAAAGGCCAGGGCGTCCTCAACTCTTAAATGCTATGGACACAAATTGAAGAGGTTCTCTGTCTGGTGCCACGCACAGAAGATTAGCCCTCTACGGATTACGGCTCCCCAGGTACTGCCGTACCTTCTGACGCTGGCCAAGGCTGGACTGGCGCACGCGTCCATCAAGATTCATCTTGCTGCAATCTCCCGATACACCAGAACCACGGGGCGGACGTCTTTGTGGTCTCATCGTCTGGTGAAAGAATTCATGAAGGGACTGTTCAGATCGTTCCCGCCGGTGAAGGCTCCGGCCCCGGCATGGGAGCTCAACGTGGTGCTGACCAAGCTCATGGGACCTCCGTTCGAGCCTCTGCACTCTGCCCCGTTGAAGTTCTTGTCGTGGAAAACAGCGTTTCTTGTGGCCATCACCTCCGCACGAAGAGTGGGAGAGATCCAGGCCCTTTCCTGCAAGCCCCCGTACTTGACTTTTCATGACACGAGGGTAGTGCTCAGGACGCACCCCTCCTTCATGCCCAAGGTGCCGTCGGACTTCAACCTCAACGAACCCTTGGTGTTGCCTGTTTTCTTCCCGTCGCCTTCGTCGCCGGCCGAAAGGACTTTGCACTCGCTGGATGTGGCTAGAGCGCTGAAGTTTTACGTGGACCGCAAGAAGTGTTTTCGGAAGACGTCACAACTTTTTGTGAACTTTGGACCTGTCAATCAGGGGAAGGCTCTCTCTAAGGCCTCCATTTCCAGATGGCTCTCCGGCTGTATCATGTACTGTCATCGGTTGGCAAACCAACCGCTGCCTGGCCGTCCGAGTCCATTCCACCAAAGGGATCGCAGCTACCACGGCGTTCCTATCTGGTGCGCCCTTGCTGGACATCTGCAGGGCTGCTACGTGGAGGTCGACGCACACCTTCACTAAATTCTACTGCGTCGATCGGGATTCCAGGGAGGAGTCCAGGGTCGGCCAAGCAGTGCTGCGCAACCTGTTCGCCTAAGGTGAGCCTGGTGAGGAGGTAAGAATTGCTTAATGTTGAGTTTGATGTAATGCTTAACGTTGAGCCTTTGCCACCTCCCGTGGTTGTGCATGTGTGTACTGCTATGTATTCTTTATTCATGAGCATGTGAATCCATGCCAGACCCATGCTGGAGAACAACAGTTACAGGTAAGTAACTTGTTCCTTCTGTTTGCGTCATTTGAATTCTGTGAGGAGGCCGATTCTGCACTGGATGATCTATGAACTCTAGCATAAAGCCTTGTACGGCCTGAAGGACCCACGCATCTGACGATAACTTGCGCCAGTTGTGCAAATAGAGCGTTGTCCTGCCCCCCACAGGAGGATAGGTCGCTGCGCGTTCTCTCACCTGTATTGTTGTTCTGGTGTCGGTAATATCCGCGTCCCCGACGTCCCCGCGAGCCTCGTCCTCTGTTCGGGAAGAAGGTGTCTTGTTGTCGGGTCTCCCAATATTGGGCTCTGGGGCCTTGCGCTCTTCTGTTATTGAAGCGGCCGGTCAAGCGGCCTCTATATCGACCGGCCCCTGAAAAAACTCTTCCCGGAAACACCTTCCTGATGGAGGCCTGCGCCGTATATGTACCGACAAACCTGTTCATCTCCTTAACGAATGTATCACCGAACAGGAGACCTTGGGCGCTTTCCCCGGCTTCATAGGACGCTAAATCCCCAAGTTTGTTATCAATTTTCAATAGGGCTGATCTGCGTCGTTCCGAAGATATGGCGCAGTTTGCATTGCCTAGCATGCAGACTGCCCTCTGCGCCCAGCTTGCTAGGATGGATGGGTCGACTGGCTCCCCTGTATCTATGGCCCTTTCGGCCAGGTCCATTATCTTTGCTATAGGGCCGGCTATGTCTAGCAGCTTGTCTTGGCATGTTTTCCATGCCCTATCCATACCTTTCCTGGTGTCTTTCCCTGCCTTTGTAATGAAGGTTAGCAGCATTGCGTCGAGTTCGGGTGTATCTGCAACTTTCCCAGTCAGCTCTGGCCTCGGACACTCAGCTTTGAGTCTGAATCTGTCTTTTTCCATAGGCTTCCTCATTTTTTGGGCCACGTAAAGGGCTACCCTTGGAGAAGGTGTCCAGTCGATCTGGGGTGCCTTATGGTGTCCGGGTCGAACATGTCTGATATGTCCTCTTCATCCAGAAGGGCCTCCACACTGCTGGCTTTAGACTCGCCTGCACTCTTTTGCGAGACCACGCTTACTTTGCTTATGCTTTGAACATCCTCCTCTGGCTGTTCTTGTTCTGAGTGCTCCGAGGATGATGAATAGGCATCCCCTATATTTTTCGCCCCTGGGGTAGTGGGTACGAGGTTGGGCAGGGCTGTCTTCGTCAGGAAGGCACTTTTAAGCCTGTTGAATGCATCAGCCACCTCTAGGGATTTATCCTTCCCTGTACTTTCGCCCCGGGGGAGTAGAAGTGTGTTTCCTCTTTCGGGCCACTTTCTTCCCCTTCTCACTTTTTTGCAGAGGATTTTGTGTGGAGGTTCCTTCTCCGGGATCATCAAGCGTGCCAGCTTTTCTGCCCAGCATCTCTTCCAGGACTAATAGCCTGTCTTGTAGAGGCTTAACTCCTAGTGCTACGGCTTGAACTAATGAGTCGCCTAGCACTCTCTTGAAGCTTTGGGAGAGGTCTATATCTTCCTCCATGCATTCTGCTTCCTGGTCCAGTCCTCCTTCGCTCCCTTCACTCCAAGCCTCATTTCCCATGCTATATGCCATGGTAATTGTATGTGCCGTACGGAGGAAACTAGTGGGTTAAAGACATAGCTCCTCTACAATGGTCACTGAAATTATTTATTATCTTTTTTTTTTATTTATTTTTTTAAATCTGGGATTCCTCTGCTGTGCTAGGGCGAACCGCTAAGAAAATAGCGAAATTTGCGCTCCTAGGAACGAAATAAGGGTGAAGGACTGGCCGTACGTTTTCTCCGAGCAAGAAAACGTTCCACTGAGGAGATTGTAAGTCGATGCGCATGCGCGCGCTTCACCTTGTTTCTAAGGTCGGTTGGGCTTACTCCGCGTATTACGCGAGCTCCATCAACGTTAGATGCGTTGTCGTGCGGCCGGCTGCCTGAGCCCTAAAGCGAGTGTCAGATCACTTGCGGGCTCGGCAGGCGGCCGCTCTGAAAAACGCTATGCTACTCGCGAGGTCAGCGCATATAAAGCTTGGCGCGAACGCTTTGCCGCTTGTTAGTTACACGTGCGCACAATTAAGAATAAGTAAAGTCCATTCTTGAAACGTTTCAACTGACAAAGATAGTATAATCAAGCACTATCCATAATAAACGTCACTTATCTGTGGCTGCAGCAAAAAAGAAGAGGAAGGGACCCAGGGAAACGGGGACTTATAGCAGGAAGGATTGCCGGATTGGACAGTGAAAGAGAGGCTGTGGGACTAGTAGGCAGAGAAGCCTCATGGGAAATGTAGTTTTGCCATGTTAAGACGATGTTTTCATTTTTTCTTTTCTCTGTTTATACGAGTTATATATAAAAAAAAAAGTTATATATGAAAACAAAGAAAGATTTAAAAAGCTGTGGTTAGCAGTAATTAAAGAAGATAAAGCATAATGCTCGCCTCCGGTCTTGTCATAGAATCATCTTCACAAAGGCCATCCGCGCCATCAAAGAAATGGGAAACTTAATCCAAAAACGTGCAAGTCTTTCCAATGCCATATTAATTTCCCTAGGTTCTAGCGATGCATCCAGTCCCAATCTGCACTTTCCCTTATCCCCAGATAGTTGAATCCTGTGGTCGATGTCTCCGTCTCAAACTGTGCTAATGCCCCACTATTTTCAGTAGGCAGCACATAAATGGCCAGTCCCGATAACTCACCAAACTCTTCTATCATTTTCAAAGCTTGACCGAGGTTTGCCTGCAGATTCTGGATATATAACACATCATCTGCATACATGGATATATAGAGTCTGGTCCCTCCTAGCAGCAGACCTGTGTGTTCATGCCTGTGTCTATACATCCTCACCAGAGGTTCAATGACCAATGCAAATATCAGAGGGGAGAGTGTGCACCCCTGTCGCCCTCCCAATCTCGATCGAGGAGAAATCACCCTGTTCACCTGAACCCTGGAAGAGCCTGCGTATAGCGACTACACCCTCTCAATAAAGCAGACTCCAAGGCCCATTCTCTCCAAAACCATCCATCGAAATTCCTAGGAGATGGAGTCAAAAGCCTTGTATGAATCCAAACTAATTACTTCTAGCCTCTCCTCAGTTTGTCTGTGCTGATCCAGTATCAAAAGCAACCGCCGTAGGTTAGTCATTGTGGATATCGCAGATAAATCCAGTGTGGTCGGTATGGACCAAGGTTTGCATAAGCAGAGACTAACGGCCCGCCAAAACCTTGCACATCATTTTAACGTCCCATGGATTCCGGGAAAGCCCCCATCAGTTTAGTCTCCAGAAAAACCTTGAGTAACTTAGGGGCCAGGATATCAACATTTTCCCTATACACTTGCACTAGTATCCCATCTGTCCCGGGCGTCTTACCATACTGTTATATGCTTATGCGTTAAGTATAATATTTCATCTAGAAGGTAATTGGAAGCCTGTACTAAGTTCTATTTGGTACCTTTCCATCCTGAGCATGATGATCCATTACTGTGTGTAATATTGTCTAGGGGTTTTTCTATTAACCTACATCTGAGAGCTTATATGCATAGTGCATACCACCAGGCATTGGGCCTACATTTTAGGTTAAGGATTGAGTTAGGCCTTAACTGGCCAATTACTGTTTCTTTGGTTTACACTGTGCTCTATTTGTTCTGTGTAACTTTAGTACTTATTTCTCTCATCTTAAATATTGTATGTTTGACATTATAATAAAGTGTATATTTTAACAGTATACCCTTGTGGGGGTGTTCTTGTGTGGTGTCTGTTGGGACTAATTGTACCTCCCTGCCAACCTTCCTCCCTACTGAGGTTAAGCCTGACAGCCTCTCTATGCTTACATTTGGAGAGTCTAGTCTTTTTTTTTTTTTGGGAGGCCCACTGTTCTATCATTGGGTTAGCCGATTACAAAGCTGTCACCGGAGGGTTGTGCACAAATCTCCCTAACACGCACCCTCCTAACCCTTGCTTACTTCCCCACTTTAGACTCTTCTTATTTCTCTTTGACATGCTGATCTGGATTTCCTTTCAGCTCTACATACTTTCTGAATCTTCTTTATTTGGGAGTAAAAAACAGTGTTACTCTTATTCTTACCCATTCTCCCCATCTTTGTTTATTTCAGTTGCCTAACCAAATCGTGTCACTCTCCTCATGAGCCTTCTCTTGTTGCGTTCTTGTACTGATTCTACTAACTAGTTCATCCCTACAGTCTATTTGCTCTTCATTTTTATTCTCCCTCTCACAATGATTCTTTGTTTACCTTGCTTCTGTTTGTTTCTTTGACACCATAGCTTATCCATCTTAAACTTATCCAATGGCATCTCCATCACTTCCGATACCATCTTCCTTCTTTCCTAAGGTTTAGTCCTCCCTTCTTCCTTTTTAACTTTTCTCTGTAATCTCCCTACTTAATGCAACCCTTTTCTGAATTTAAGCTTGCTGTTAGCATAACTGTTCTGCGAAGATTTTCTTTTTTAAAACTTCTCTTGGACCTACCCTTCTTTATAATTCCTCTCGTCTTCCTTTCGAAAGTTCTTGAGCAGGTATTCTATGCCCAAACCTTAACCTATCCTGGTCACTCACTCTTACCCTTGTATACATCTGGCTTTTTTCCATTCCGCTATACAGAAAGTTGTATTGTCTGTTACAAATTGTTTACTCGTCAATCCACACAACAAGCTTGTTCTACTTTTTCTGCAGATTTTGATAATGTTGATCACTCTATTCTTCTTTCCTCTTGCTCCAGCTCTGTTCTTCCGTGCTCCTGCTCCTGTCTTACTGATGGCAATTTATTCAGTCTCTTAGACTGGTCAGCAATCCTCTGCTCCCCATCACTAATTTGGAGTTTCCCAATTTACTGATCTTGGCATTCCTTTGTCTACCAGTATCTGCTCTTTTAAACTCTCATGTCATTTGTACATTGACGGTTACCAGAACTTCAACTTTCCCTGGTTTATGGAAATGGTGCTCTCTGTCTTTGACATAATTGTGGAAAGGGAGCCAGATTGTCAGGAACTCGTGGTTTGTCCCGGTTCTTGGCGCACACACCTTTTCCATGGCGCGCACTCCCCAGATTTTAACCCCCGACTACTGGTCTAATGTCATTCGGGCTGCCATCAGCAGGTGCGTAATGAGGGTCGCGTTGATGCCACTTGCAGCATAGATGTCCTCCACCTCCGCCGCCAGCAGGATCACAGTTGGTGAGTTAGGTAGTTGTGCCTCTGTGATCTTTATGTAACCCAGGATTTCTTTCCAGCAAGTTTTGGCTTTGGGGCATGCCCACCACATATGATACAGGTCCCTACTTGTCCACATTGCCTCCAGCATAGGGAGGGATAGATTGCGTTCATCCTGTGTAGACGGTGAGGGGTTAGATACCATCTAGAACAGTGTTAGATCCTCATCAATGAATTGCGCCACAGTTTAAATTTGGTTTCAACCTATTTATTTTAAGCAAACTGTTACTGCTCCCTTTGGAGAGGCCCTCTGATGACACGTGTTTCGGCACACCTAGTGCCGTTTTCAAATAAAGGGCATTTCTTTCAACACACTTTTGTATTAATTCTACAGATTAGTTATAACATATAAATATGGATTCAAAATAAGGCAGAAAAATAGGAGTGGTGAAGGGGAGGAGTGTTGGGGTTAGAAATGCATTAAATGAATAATAAAAAAAAAAAAGACAGACAAACGTGATATCATTGGTTGGTTCTTTACAATAGCATTTTGGTAAATGTTTATTTGTTCTACCCACATTGGTTATCTTGGAGTTACCTATATTCCACAGTGTAGAGCATCACATTAAGTCTCAGGGCATTTCTTACAATGAATATTTGTGTTCCCGATGTCTTAACATACATGTTACATGTGCATTTCTCAATCACCACTAGATCCCCATTTGGTTAACATGAGCTTCAAACCAAAAGTGTTGCCAAAAGATTCTTATCTTATAGTTCACCAATTTGCCATATTAATAGACCGATTCAATTAATGGTACTTATAAAAATAGTCTTACCTAATGTGTGTATTAACCATTCCCATGCCGTTTGCTGCAAGTATTACGGGTTAATCCCACCTGTAATGGAATATGCTTTGTCATTGTGTGAAAAGTCATACATATGATAGATTTGCTATGGTTTGTTTCATGGAGGCTGCGAGTCATCACAAGTACTGTTTACAAATGAACGCACAGAGCATATTTATGTTTTCGAATTGACTTTCTACGTCTCCTGGTTTTACCTTTTGTCTTTTACAAATGCACGCTCCCCTGTGAATCAAGTTCGCATTGGCAGACGCAGCGTCTGAATTATGTTTGAACTATAACTCGGCATATGTATCTTAATTTCTACTGGTACTCTGTTACATGTATCTGAGTTACCATTCGAACATGTAGTCCTTCGTGTAGCCTTGGCTCTCCGGATTACGGGAGAATGGCAAACTGAGCCGCCATTTGTTTTGGTTGCCATGGTCCCCCTAGGCAGCACAGTTTTCGCTTTCCACGCTCTGTCGTCTCAGGCCGCCATATTTTGAGAACTTGCAGATGTAAGTGCATTTTCTCTGGTCTACTAATTCCCAACCTCAATTGCTCATGAAACTAATATGGGGGTAGTGCCAATAAGGCTTAAAAAGTAAATCACTAAATAAAAGTGAAAGTACAACCCGTGCATGTATGGTAGACTTGCTGTTTAAACCCGGATAGTTATGGATTTGCATTTGTTTGATTTCAAATACATTATCACATATAGTTACATGCTTAAAGAGGAAACATATTGACTTGCATTATGTGGATCTACTTGTTCTAGTTCTTAAATGTACTACTAAACCTGTTTTGCAAATGTATATTGTGCCACTCACTACATTATTAAGTGGTTATGTCTCCTTCTACTATTGTTGCTCTTAAAAGCCACATATGTGCCGCAAAACAAAACCATGTTATCTGTCTAGTTGTCTTTGTGTATGAACTTGTACCACCTTTGTGTTAGTGTCCTGGATTAACCCTGATGTTTGTTCCTTGGTTCCTATTCATGTCCCTACCAGCAATGTATGACCTGTGGGTTGTGGTTTCTCAACATTCTGGTTTGTAGAATGCACATTGATCACCCTATATATTGTCAATACAATCTTCATTTCTGTGTTCCTTTTACAAAAAACAAAGCCATCTCATTGTCTTTGTTAAGACCATGTTCTAAAGTCCTGAATTTGCAAATTAGTCTGGCCTCTGTTTGGCGGATTGCATTCTCTCCATTTCCCCCCTCCTGCCTTCGTATCCCATTTATGGAGATCTTCCAGAATGTGTTTTCACAAGGTGGTTCGGTTTGCCCATAAAGACCCTTGTTTCCCTTTGTTAGGTTTATCCCCAAGTATTTGATACTCTTGTCTTCCCAGATCAGTGGATATCCCTTGCTAAGTTCTAATATTTCTCCCTGGTCTTCAGTTATATTAAGGGCCTTAGACTTGGTGTAGTTTATGGTGAATCCTGAGAATGCTGCAAATTCCTGTAGTCTCTCCATCGCTCTGGGCAGTGAGGGTTTCGTATCCTTCAGGAATAGCATTATGTCTGTGTAACGCTATTTTGTGTGTCCCTTTTCCACTCTCTCCCCCCCCCTGGATCCTCTGATCCTGTTTAATTATTGGCGGTAGAGGTTCCATAGCCATTGCAAATATTAAAGGGGACAGTGGATTCCCTGTTGTGTACTTCGTAGGATTTTGACCTGCGCCTTGTGTTGCCCATTAACCAGGAATCTCGATGTGGGTAGTTGGAAGTTCGCTAATAACCTTGTGAATTCTGGACCACATCCAAATGCCCCAGGACCCTCCGCAAGTACCCCCAGTCTAGACTGTCAAAAGCTTGTTGCGCGTCCAATGCCGCTTTGGAGAAGTTTGCCTAGTTCTGTTTCCCAGGTCTATTATGTATATTATCCTGCGTGTGTCTACCAGTAATGAATCCAGCTTGATCTTCATGAATTATCCCCAGCAGGACTCCTGTCAATCTCCTTGCCAGGACCTTGGCATAGATATTTAGAAATAGGGCGTTAGTTGGCACAGTATGTTGGATCTTTCTCTGGCTCGATGATTAATACTGTGGTGGATTTCCCTATATCATCCATGACCACCCCCTGTTCCCTAGTCTTCTTAAAAAGGCGTGTTAGAGGGTTGAGTAAGTGCGATCTAAAGGTTTTATAGTGCCCAATCCCGAAGCTATCGGGCTCTGGTGTTTTGTGCCCACAGGGATGATATTGCGTCATTGACCTCCTCCTCTCTAGGATTTCTTTTTCCTTGCTAGTTATCTGGGGCAGATGTAGCTCCTCCGCATAGTTTGCCTGGAGGTTTGTCCAACCCATCTTGTTTCAGTAAACCTGCATGAAAGGACTCCATAATCCTTAGTTTATCTCCTTCCGGTGTGTGTAATGTGCCCTGGTCATCCCGCAGTTGGGTGATTTCATTCCGGGTTTTTTGTTTCTGTACCTTGGCTGCCAGAAGACGGTTGGCCTTAACGCCCTGAGTGTAATATGTTTGTTTGGTGTTTAGTAGGGTTTGTGAGGAAAACTCATATATAGTTGGAGATTAATTTCTCCATATGTGCCTTAAGGGCGATCCCTCAGGATAATGTCATTCAGTCTCCAGTATTTCTGGGTCTCCGTGTTACCCTTGGTTAATTCAATTTGCAGCATCACCAGGGCATGGTCAGGGAGGAAGTTGCCCCCATTTTTTATTTTTAACACCTGGGGGATTAATGTTGCTCAGACTAAGACCATATCTATCCTTGAATATCCCTTAAGTAGCGCCGAGTAGTGAGTGTCGTCCCTTTCCGTATTGTGAAAGAATCTCCAGGTTTCTATCACCCCCGTGCTTAGAATATCTTCCCCAGAGCTTGGCGATTTCTCATCTATGGACGTGGGGTGGCGGGGGAGGGAGTGCTTTGTCTAACATAGGATCCATTACACAGTTGACATCTCCTCCAATAACCACTTGCCCCTCACACCAGCTCCCTATTTTCTGGAGTAGCATCTTCAGGAAGAGATCCTGACTTTTATTTGGAGCATACATTGTGACTAATGTATATGTTTGTTCTCCCAGTGTACCCTTGAGTACTAAATCTCTCTTCCGGGTCTCGATGGAAGAACTGTTTTCTAATGCTAGCTTGGCTCCTATCATGATTGCCACCCCCTTTGTTTTCATCCCACTGGAAGCAAAGTACTGCTTGGGGAAAGCCCTGTGTGTCATATAAGCTCATATTAAGATCTGTGCCATACAACATTGCCACACAAATACCCCAAACTTTCCAAACCCCCATCCACAACTCACCCCACCCTCACAGCCAGGTCCTAGGTTCTCCTGATTGGCTCTGTGTACCGTTAATTGTCAGGGCCTGTTGAGTTCTTGCCCCCGAAGTAGGTCCTCTTTCATAGTATACGATGATCGGGCCACTAATACGTTGCAAGCCCTTGCTCCTGGGTCTTGTATTTTGGGGCCTACCCTGTGTACTCGGTCTATTTTTACTTCCTCAGGTTGGGTTTCTGTCGAGAGGTTGCCAAAACATTGCTGCATGGTGTCCTGTAAATTGTTGTCCAGGAGAGCTTCACTCAGGCCATTCACTCTGATATTAGACCTTCAAGAGCGATTTTCAAGGTCCTCTGCTTGAAGCGCTAAGTTATGGGTAGCCCTGGCTACCTGCTCTAGTGGGACACAGTTCTGTTTCACCTCCTCAGATATCTCAGTTAAGCCTTATTTAGTCGTGTCGACCCATTTCCAGAGGTCATTAAGTTCCCTTCCGACTTCCTGGAATGCTCCCTTAAATTCCTTGTTCATCTTTCCAAATTGGTCCTGGAACGAGCTCATCATCCTGTCCTCCATACCTTTTAGGCACTCTTGTAGTTCTTCTTTATTCAGTGCCATTGTGAGGGGATTTCAGGCTTTGGCTTCTCCTGCTGTTTCTCTTCCTAGTGTAGATCCCTGTGGTTCTTCTTGCTGTTGTCTCCAAGAGGGTTCTAACTGTCCCCCTTGCAGGTCCGCTGGCCCTTTAGCTTTGGCCGGAGTGCTTTTAACTTTTGCCCCTGGCATCTGAAGGACTCTTCCCGTTTTCCTCATCTTACATAGGACTTTCTTGTCCAGGTTTCCCCCTTTGAAGTCTTAACTTTGTCTTTATCTTCCTGGCCTCTGTTTTTTATTTTTTAAGGTTATACGTGAGGAGGCGGCCCCGGTGCTTCTGCCCCTGTCCTTTGTGGGGCACACTATTGTATGTTCTCCCCCACGTCAGCCAGTGGGCCCCTGTGTTTGTGGGGTGACCCTATTGTGTGTGGGGGGGGATTCTTCAGGCTTCTCACCACTGCAGTGTCTTCACTTTCCCCCTTCCGCTCTCTTTGGGTCTTTAGTGTTATTGTTGTCCCCCATTGGCAAGGGGGAGGGACTCTCCTATCCTTGGGCCCCTCCGACGTGATTGATTGTCCTGTGAGTGGCTGGTTAGACTGTTTCCTGCGTCTTCTGTCCAAGAGAACCGCTGTACTCTTACTGTCAAAGTCTTTACTATATGCTGATGGAAGTGTTGGAGATGTTTTCCTGTTTAGAACTTTCCTCTATTGGAATGATCAATGAAGGGCCTGCCTGCTTTTTCCTGCTGCCTGCTTTTTCCTGGATATCCAACGTACCTCAAGGTCCTCCGCTGTAACACCGTCCCAGTCCTCTAACATTTATACAATCCAGGGAAGAACGCTAAATTCACCAGTGTACGTTCTCTAATATCCCTGCAGGGGGAGTCGCTCCTCTACCAGTCGCCACTCACTGGTATCCGCTTTGCTACCTTCCCTTCGGATTGATGCCCTCCTCTACTGAAGCCACTGTTACCGGGCCAGGCCCCTTCCCCCTTCGGACTTGCCTGTACTTTTATTCTTCTCAGATGACAGTGGGTGACCTGGAGCATCGTCTGCCCTTGATCTTTCGCTTCCTTCTGTCAGTGTTCTCCAGTTCCCGGTCCTTCACGGGTCCTGCAGTGCATCCGCTTCGACGGAGGTAGTGCGGGGAGAGTGGGTGCTTTCTTTATCAGGGAGCCAATACAGATCATTGATTTGATGCGCCCGAGGGGTGCGCTTCTTAAGGCCCGGATGGAGCACTGAAACGCATGTCCTCACTCGTCGGCAGCCATCTTGAATCCGATACTTCCAATGTTAGTAAAGATGGTCCTTTTCTGTCGTTTTGTGCAGTTAAATGACTAATCTCTGCTTTAATTTTTTCGCTACTTGATTATTGATCTGCTCTCTTGGTTGGTATTCCTGCTAATCAATTTGGCCACCTTTGTACAATCTACAATTCTTTTATTTTGTTTTTTGTAGTTCTCCTTGCAATTCCATCAATGCCTAACGTGCTTCCCTTTCATGGCTCTGCTTTGGCACTACTTGCTGTTTCCATTTTCTCTGCATTATTTTTAAATGTATCCATGGTGTGGCTCCTCTTTTCTTCTCGTCTGTCCATATATCAACACGTTCTCTTTGATCCCAATCTCACTTCCTTCTTACATTTCCTAGCTCCCCTTGTGTCCAATCTTCCATTCTTTATTGCAGAAGCGCCTCCCAGGCCAACGCCATTCAGTAGCACATGAAACCTCGTCACCCAGAGCAATTACAAGGGTAAACTGAGAAAGAAGACGGCTAGAGGGGGAGGCGCTTTCAAACATCCTATAACATAGTAGCCGCAGGAATCTTCTCATGGATGGTATACATAGATAAAGACACCATTTTTCCATTGGATTCTGTCTTTGTGCACGCATGTGCAGTCTCTGGAGAAGTCTCAGACACACTGTGTCTTAGTTACACAACATGATCTACACCACAGGCAGTGAGGCAACACTTTCACCTCTCCCCGTCCTGATGGCCAGCTTAATTGGAGCAAATAGAATTACATAGGCCGAAACGCTGTAGTGTCGACTTGTTTTCTGTTGAAGTGTGTTAAAAAATAGACAATTGTTGCATTGTATATTTTATCATTGATAAACCTTGACAACACAAGGTTCTTTCATATCGTTCAAAATGGTTTTTCGTATGTGATCACTGTCTAATATGTATGTTTTGCAAGGGAAGGTGCGAGGCTCACTTCACCAAGATGGTGACGGTCTTTATTTTTATTGTGAAAAATGTATTAAAAATATCACGCAATTTGATTGTGACAAAAACACGTGTGTGTATTGATTTCACTATCCTTTTGTTCAATCCAGACACTCCCTGATCGATTGTGTGTTAAATTGTATAATACCTGGAGTAGTAAAGGGGGGCAGTTCCCCTTTGTTGCATTGTGTCCATATTCCACACACAATTCAACTTTTAGAGGGTTGCACAGAGAGAGATTAGTCCAGTACTACTTGGGACTATGTAATCTTATCAGTTAATCAGGTAAATTACAGTGGGTTTATGCATCAGAGCGTGATTGTCTTTGAAAAATAGCTGCCTAGAAATTGGATTTAAAGTTCTAAATGAAGGGAGGTATGTCCTTGCAGAAGTGTCCGTGCTGTAAACGACTGAGGGAATCATGAAGGGAAAGAACAGCTCCACTCAAAAAGCAGTTACCATCAGAATTTCATGAGAGATCCATATCGCATTTTCATGTCCCTAAATATCATGGCTTAAATGTTGTGGACCCTTTTACTTCTTTGTTCCGTTTCCCTTTCATTAACAGGGCAGACACATTCGTCCAACTATTTCTCTCATCCTTTGACCCAATATCCGACTGGGCTTCCCACCTCCACAACAGTATTTTTTCCATCCATGACATTCAAACCACATATACAGTACCATAATATTTAGTGTCACAAAGTAGTCTGTCACTGATGAGATGGGCTAACAATTTGAGAGAATACCGTGCCTCCCCTACTAACTAATTTGCTATTTCAGTACACTTCATGGTTTGACACAGGATCGCACAAAGAAATACCAACGCCCATTTGAAATCAAACTGATGAATTACATAAACGTGAAAGGGCGGATTGTTTGGTCTAATCTGGGCAGGGATAAAATATAATATTAGAAACTGATATTTAAAAAAAAGAAAATTGTAGTAAGTGGTCAACTTAAATTGTGTTCCAGAGTTTTTCCTAAACAATTGCTGGTGTCGTCAAAAGTAAATGGGCACAGGGAGACCTCTGCTTAAAGGTCTGGATTTCAGAACTCCAGATAGACTTTACAATAACTTGGATAGACATCTATCCTGTTTAAGTTTACATTTGGAGCACCTTTAGCAGCTTTTGAAAACCATCTTGGCCCAAAACACCAGACCTTAATACTTTACTGCTTTACCACAACTTCCAATGGATGGATTTTCTTTGGAGTGCGGCAATAAGGTGGGGCTGTATAATCTAAATCTAGTCACTGACACACAAGCATTTCAAAAAGGAGGAATAGGTGCAATGTTGAATGAATCAAATATACATTGAAGTAGAATACCTTGTACTTGCAAGTGCAGAAGACAGACACACCCCCCACACACCCTCCCACACCCTCCCAGCCCCCCACACACGCACCCCCCCACACGAACCCCCCCCCCCCACACACACACATGTATTTATTTGATGCGAAGGCTCTATTCACATACTCATCATGCCCCAGATAAATCAAAGTTAATTATGTGGATAGCAGAGATGTGGCATAGGTGATGGAAGCTAGAGAATATTTACTCAATGACGCCTTGATGAGCCAAAATTGACAAACCAGCCATGGACTAACCTGAGGGCCAATGACAACTGGGACGGTATAAAGAATGTGTGGCACTCCAAGCTGTCATGAAGTCATTTGCTAGCAACCGCACATAAACATGAAAATTACACCAGCTAGCCAACATCTTTCAATGCCGAAATTAGTGGCATTGGAAATGATGCACAAAGAAACAGGATTCCAATAAATATGGAGACCACTAGATCAGATCCATCTGGAGTTGATACTTAATTTAAAGAGTGGGGTGATGCTGACTAAAATTAATCCTGATGTAAATTCCACTACGTAATAAGGAATTTAAGCCTAATGAACATTAAAGTTTCTAATGGTATCTTGAGTGAGGCACAAAACACCAAGGATTGCGGGTCTCGTCCGTCCATGCACCCGAAGGCCCAGTGGGAATTGGCAGCAAAACTTTTTACTTGTGTCCATAAGGCGAGGCTTCGGTTGCACGGTCTCGTGTGAGGTCGTCTGGTGCAGAACCTCGGTCCGAGGAGAGGTCTCCACAGTTTAAGAAAAAAGTATGTGTATATAGAATGGGTTGCCAGGTAATGAGCGCTCTGGTGATGCGTACGGAAAAGACCAGAGGGATTCAAAGAAAACCGTCTGCTACACCCCGTACAATTGCAGGAAAATCCCAACCTGCAAATAACACAATTTTAAAGAGGAGAGGGTTTGTATAGGGCGTGCGCTAACATGGAGATGAATATCAGTGAACTCAAAAAATCAATATACTTGCACTGAATAACAAACAGTACCAAAAGTATACAGGAGTTCCAAAAAACACCATAGGAAGCGGTTTACACCCCTGTTGGGCTAATTATTTAATGCAACACAAAGTCATGTGGACGGCCCTCTTGGTAGCCAACACGTGTTTCGACCCTTTTGGGTCTTCAAAGCAGGGCCTGTGTAACAAGTACAACCAAATAAATTGCTGGGAAACATAGAATGATCATGTTGTATACAAGAAAACCCCATATATTCACAAAACAGAAAATTCCCTGCATCTAGAGGGGAAGAAAAGAGGAACGAGGGCATGATTCAATTGCCGTGATTTGTTGAAACAAGTTGTATGTCCACATGTAATTCATACACATAGAATGATGAGAAATGTTAAAAAAAAATCATAGTGAATGCAAAGCAGTAACAAACATCGAAAAAGTGACAAATTTGGTATTGTTCCCACACAATGAGATTCATGAAATATTACATCCATATTTCATACAAACAGCACAACAAAAATGGAGAACACACAAGACAAACAAAAGGAAGAAAATCATCATAAAACATTATGAGTACCACCAATGATATATCAGAAATGTTTTGCAAATAGAAATAGTCTTGCATTCCATTGTGGCAGAACCTGAATGTTCTCCAGCCCCACCAGGTGCCTAACACCTAAAGCTGGGTGGATGCCAAACCCCAATGTAGTACCTAGAAGTATATGCTCCATTATGCAAAGTCCCCATAATTGTCCTTGCACAATTCACACTGTCATTAGTGTACACCATTGGTAATGTGCTGTGATTCGTGCTTGACCCTATGTTCCATGCATGCTAAAGTGTATGTGCACCAGCCAAGATGACTTAAATAACCTGCAATGGCTTCTGTGTTCCAGCTTAACGTGATTGTAATGTTCCCTGAAAAAATCCAAGACAACTAGATTAATACCAAGACAATGTGCACCCGATTCTAAGCTACATTACAATTGTCACCCAAGGGTTGTGTACCCTTTAACCTAGTATAAATGAACCATACCATAAAGGAGGCCAGTAATATCACTCCCGAAAAGATGTTAACCCCAACGCCGTAATCGGCCGGTCATTGGAAAGGTGTCCAGTCCCCTGGTAAACGCGACACCTCAATATCAGATTCATGAAGAATAAAAACAGAAAGCAAAGAGCTAAAACCAACACTGTCTAGTTACAGTTCCAAATGAGCGCAATCTCAAATTGCCTCTAAATTTATAATTACCACAAGTCCTTATGTCAGTAAGATGCACATATTTTCTTCAATGATAAATGTACTTGACTGCACGTTGTCAATATGTGCTTCTTGCAAACTCCGGACAGTAAAAATGCAAAAATAGAGAATATGTCGTCCCCTGCAAATATAATACAAGTACATTGTGAGTCTTGCATCCAGATTCCCTTTTAAGGAGCAAAAAGTTCTGAGAAAGTCTTATGAAATACCCTTCACTTAACCGAATATTGATTCACACGAGTCCCTGGCTTAGATGCCATACCACAAAGAAAACCTTCCCCTTAGCCGGTACGGCTTGAATACAGCCTGAATAAGCTTGTTAATGGGCTGTTATCACGTGACCACGACCATGCTCATGTGACCGCGTTTGAGGTGTCACGTGACCTACCACGCCAACGCGGAAATATGTAAACAAGGAAAAGAAACAAAATAGTGTCATTTACCAGGTTAAATGCTAAATAGCATGTTTGTAACAGACAGGCTACATCATATAATTTGTAAATATAATTGCATGTAGCAAAGCACCTAAATGACTATCCATGTAACGCACCAAACCACATGATCAGTGCTATCAAATTTGTAAATTGGAAAGTGCGAGTGCCTATGACTTCCCTCCACTTCCTAATAGCAGAATAGCCAAGTTACATGCCCAGAAATCTGTGCCATTGGGTTGATCGTGCATCGCTGCACTTGTTATTGGTCAACTACACGTGTTGGTAGACTTTCATTACATTAAAATTGTATCATAATGGAAATGTTGTACTGCATTGGGGATGTGCATCCAACCTGTTTGTTATCTAACACCATTGCCCATAAGAATTATTATCAACAAACTGCGTTATCCTAATATGGAACCCTCTGTGGCTGAAAAACTAGATGCAAACAACATTAAGACGATACAAGCGTCACCAAAATGTCCAATATGAGGTTGAAACAAAACCAGTATTTCTATAAAAAGACATTCAGTTCATGATCCTGATTTAACCCCGGCGTTGTGTACCTGAATTTGCAGATCCTACGTGCTTCAAGCTGTCGAAGACTTAACTGTCGGTCTCCGCCCCTGGCGTTCAAACGCGCTTGCTGTAATCCCACAAAATGTCTGTCCTTGATACTGTCCATTTGTCCCTCTGTGGGGGGGGGGTAATTATAAATTCATTTAGCTTCAATTTGAGATTGCGCTTGTTTGGAACAACTGTAACTAGACAGTGTTGGTTTTAGCTCTTTGCTTTCTGTTTTTATTCTTCATGAATAGATATTGTTGCGGTGTCGCTTTTCCCAGGGGACTGGTGTTAGGGTTTACATCTTTTCGGGAGAGATATTACTGGCCTCCTATATGGTATGGTTCATTTATACTAGGTTAAATGGTGCACAACCCTTGGGTGACAATTGTAATGTACCTTAGAATTGGGTGCACATTGTCTTGGCATTTATCTAGTTGCCTAGGATTTTTTCAGGGAACATTACAATCACGTTAAGCCGGAACACAGAAGCCATTGCAGATTATTTAAGTCATCTTGGTTAGTGCACATTCACATACACTTTAGCATGCATGGAGCATAGGGTCAAGCATGAATCACAGCACATTACCAATGGTGTACACGAATGGAAGTGTGAATTGTGCAAGCACAATTATGTGGACTTTGCATAGTGGAGCATTTACTTCTAGGTACTACATTGGGGTTTGGCATCCACCCAGTTTTAGGTGTTAAGCACCTGGTGGGGCTGGAGCACATTGCCTTGTGTGTTCTCCATTTTTGTTGTGCTGTTTCTATGAAATATGGATGTAATATTTCATGAATCTCATTGTGTGGGAACAATACCAAATTCGTCACTCTATTTGATGTTTGTTACTGCTTTGGATTCATTATGAGAAATGTTAAAAAAATCATCATTCTATGTGTATGAATTACATGTGGACATACAACTTGTTTCAACAAATCACGGCAATTGAATTATGCACTTGTTCCTCTTTTCTTCCCCTCTTGATGCAGGGAATTTTCTGTTTTGTGAACATATGGGATTTTCTTGTTTACAACATGATCATTCTATGCTTCCCAGCAATTTATTTGGTTGTACTTGTTACAAAGGCCCTGCCTTTAAGAAGACGAAAGAGGGTCGAAACACGCGTTGGCTACCAAGAGGGCTCACACATGACTTTCTTGTGTTGTATTAAATAGCCCAACAGGGGCGTAAACTGCTTCCTATGGTGTTTTTTGGAACTCCTGTATACTTTTGGTACTGTTTGTTATTCAGTGCGAGGATATTGATTTTTTGAGCTCGTTGATATTGATCTCCATGTCAACGCACACCCTATACAAACTCCCTCTTTAAAGTTAAGCACCACCTCAAGAGATCCTGTTCTAAGTGGATCCTCGCACTGGCATTCTTCCTCCTCTTCCAAGAAGAGTCACTGATCCATATTCTCTCCAGAACTGGATAAGGTTCCTTTCCCCACCTAATCTTCCACCCACTTGAGGAATGGGAACAATTTGGCCAACAGATGCTTAACATCTTTGCCAAGGCGACGGCAGCTTTGACCTCTGTGCCTTTGGCTCCCTAGCAACAGTGGCTTTGGCCCCAGTGCTGATTGGACCCACCGAGTCTTCCTAGACTGGCTGGGTGCCTTCTGTGACCTGCTCCTGCATGCCTACAGGCTCGGGCCTGGCCATGAGGAGGGAGGAGCTTCCCCTCTGCCAGACTCCTCCTTCGGACGTCAATCTCAGCGCCGGCCCCGACTTAGTCATCAGCTCCGGTCGGTGCCACAGGCCCTGAAGAACCTTGGGAGTATGCTCCTCTTCCATTTAGACCCTATATGTTGAAGATGTGCGATATATACAATGAGGTAGGGGTCAAGGTACACTTTGGGTTTGGATCACTGGTCTCCAGCGAGGTGAGGGACCTCCCACACGAATTTTATGAGGCTGAGGACATCCAGAGGCCAGTGGCCTAGACACCTCTGCATAGCTGGATATTCTTCCAGCCCCTAACCCCAGTAAGCCTCGGGCCTCTTTTTAGAGGCTGATGGCAAAGGTGGCCAATACCGTGGGGCTCTGCTCCGTCCACACAGACAATTCTGTTCTAGTTAACTGACATACTGGACGAGGGTCCCAGGAAGGAGACACTACTGCCCTTTAATGTGGCAGTTGAGACCCCTGTACTGGAGGTATGGGAAAAGCCTACTTT
Source organism: Ambystoma mexicanum (assembly GCF_040938575.1). Lineage (NCBI taxonomy): Eukaryota > Metazoa > Chordata > Amphibia > Caudata > Ambystomatidae > Ambystoma > Ambystoma mexicanum. Next base: position 541,436,834 of record NC_090928.1, on the reverse strand, counting down.
GGCATTTGGTAGGGAGCTGGCCAGGAAACATCGTCCAGCTCGCTCTGCTCTGTTTTCTTCTCTCCACTCAAGCCTCCCGAGAGAGCTTGGTGGTGCAGCCCATGAATGCCAATGTGAAGTCTTCCACATTCCACTCTCTTCCACCTGACCTGACATGGAAAGTAAGAGACTGGACGCTTGGGGCAATAATGTGTTTGCATCGGGCAGCCTCACCCTTCACGCTGTGAACACTTCTTGCACCTTGGTGAAATTCTCTTTTGGCCTGTGGTGGTCTGTGACAAATGCGGCTGAGCTTACCCTGAGTAGGAGATGTGGGACAGCTTCCTGTCTATGGTGACAGACGGCAGGGAAGCTTCCTGTCAGATTCTTCAATCTGAGCTTTACCAGGCTGACTATTGTGACGAATCTGGACTATTCGTTGTTTCGCCCCAGATGGAAGCCCACCCCCTTTGAGGCTAGGGAGGTGAGCCTGCAGAAAGTAGTATCCAGAGTTGCTGGACATGTACATCTGCCCTTAGCGGTGCCTGCCGATGAGAGTTGACTTGCTCTCCCAATCAGAGGGGCAGGTTCTCCGCCCAATCCTCAGCAGCCTGAACCTTCATGCTTGGGTATTGAGGCTGAGCTGTAAGGAATGGGACTGGCCGTGATGTGCTCCTTACTGATTGAAGACCCACCACAAAGCCTCTTTATACTTGCAGATGGAATACATTTTCAGCTTTGCATCTGCAAGCGTGCTGATTCACACTTTTAAGGGATACATCATTGCTATTTTGGTTTTCAAGAGGTCCCCTGAACAAGGCTCATTCTTCACAATCCCCACTGTCGTGCAGTTCTTGCAGGGGTTGTGTAGCAAGTTTCCTTGATGCTAGTTTGTTGTTCCAGCATAGGACTTCAACTTGGTTTTGACTTTCCTTATGGGTCATCCATTTGAGCGCCACCATTCATGTTCTGCTCGACTGCTCAAACTTGAGGTGATCATTATCTCCATCACTTCCGCAAGCGGGTGCGTGAGCTCCAGGTGTTCTGTTAAACCTCCCTACTTGTTTTTCTCCAAGGAGAAGGTGACTTTGACAGTGTGCCCCTCTTTTCCTCCAAAAGTGGTCTTGGATTTCCATTTCTCTCAAAAGGTCTATCTTCCTGTGTTTTTTCCTGCGCCTCATCCTTCTAAGGCAGAAGAGCGATTCCATTAGCTGGAACCTGTGCAGGCCCTCAGCTACTTTGTCTCTCTGAAAAGTGAGGCTAGGAAAGATGACCAGCTTTTCATTGGTTACACTGGAGCTTGTGCTGGTAGATCATTCTCTGCATCTCTGAATGCTGTGATCTGGCTTGAAAGGATGCGCCTTAGGGTCTCTGAACCTATTCTACGATGGGAGTGGCTGCCATCCTTGCCCTGCTGATGAGGCAAAGGGGAGTCCCTGTCCTGGACATCTGCCATGCGGCAACGTGGGCGTCTGTGCACACGTTTGATAAACATTACTGCTTGGATTCCCGTTTGGGACAGGATGCTCATTTTGGTAGGGAAGTCTTCCAGAGTTTCTGGGCTAGGTGGTGTCCTTGCTCCGCGCCCTCCTCCCTGATTTTTCTACTGCTTTGGGAGTCTGTCTTAGATGAGGAAGTAATCAATTAGAAAAACAAGTGACTTACCCATCAGTAATGTTCTTTTTGTTTGATGTTCCTCCCACTGATTCCTTTGCACCCACCCTACCTGCCCTTCTTGGCGGATAACTAGTACACAATTGGTTCTGTGCTCCGCAGTGTCTGTGGTAGGGAAAAGGGTGGAACTGAGGTCACAGGGTGCACCGCCTCAATATATACTGGCCTCAACGTTCTGTCTGTCGAGGGATGCCTAGATCGATGCTGCGCTGTGCCCTGTTACTGCATAAAAGAGCAGCTGCGCTATGGATAGGTTTATCGTAGATGAAGAATCTGTGGAAGGAATGTCCACCAGAAAGAGCAGTGTCGATAGGTAAGCAATTTGTTCTTCTATGGGGAAAAGGAGATACGTGTGCTTTTCTTACAATTCTGTCAAAGCTTTTATAACTTTCAAGGATGACCAAGCACATCAAGAAGTATATGTAAACAATTGGCAATTTTTGAAAAAGAACATTTGCAAAATAGTATTATGAAAGGTGGTCTTGATTAATAAAGAGTTAAAGATTTAGTTAAGCCCCTGTTCATGCTGGATTCTCAATGACTTTCTACTATCATTGCTGTCATTTGCTGCTGATGCCCCTCACTTGCCCAATCCCTTGGAAAAACAGAGTAACGAACACTATGCCAGAAATCATAACACAACTAGGGGAAAGTAATGTATTCAACGTATGCTGATTTTTTTATTTCAATATCTATACAAAGGTTTTTGTGTTGAGTGGCAAAAAATATGCACTGATTCATGCACCCAGATGCACATAGCTTTATAACATGCAGGTAATACCATGCAAACAATCTATTGGATAAAACCAAAGATTTGGTAAAAAGAATGGAGGTTCTTCATCAAGATTCTTTCTTGCAGAGGAATTTTCTGCACCAGGCTGGTACACCATGCCATCACAAACTTGAGTATCATTTTGTTGGATAGAATTTTCTCTGCACAGAAACAGGGATGCCCGATCCTTTGTTACAATTGTGTCTTCAATGCTGCTCTGCCACCCACCTAGAATATATAAAAGCTTGAATTCAAGATAAGGCATGGTAATTCCAAGTGCATCATGTTTGCTAATTATATTTATATGTAAAGCAAGAGCCAAAGGTTCCTCGTTTCCACTGAGGAAAGATTGTGAGGCGTTACAAAGGTTTTCAGAATTAATGCAAAGTAAATTCAGACAAGTTGGAAGTTAAAAAGGTTTGATACCCTCTAATAGGGTGAAAGATGAAGACCCTGCCAACTTTCCGCTGAGCTAATGAGTCAATTTATTGTTTGGGCACATACCTGACTCCAGAATATTGTGACATGTGGGGTTAGCTACTTCGTGTGGCTGAAGGGCTGCTTTCAAGACGAGTGCTACGTGGAATATTTTGCAGTGTTACTCGCGGCTATACACAGAGCTACTGAAATTAATGTCACCTGGAAGTAGATTTATATTAGCTGAGAAGAATCAAATAATATGGTTTGCACAGTTCTGCATAAAGGTCATGACAGTTTTGCCGTTCCGTGGAGAAACAACTACTGAGAAGTAATGCTGATTTGATAGTAAAAGGGCAAATGCTCTCATAGGGGATGTTTGAGTTCCCAAACAAATTAGAATATGCTCAACATAAAATCAACACAAAAAAAACGCTGCATAGGAACTGGTATTCTTCACCTTCAATATTTGCTAACTTAGTGAGATAGCTTTTTAGTTGGGGCAAATGTATCTACTCCTTCCCCGAGCCGCATCATATTTGTGCTTGAATCAAGAAAATGAATGCCACAACAGCCATAACATTTTGGTAAATGATTATTGTGATATTGACACACTACAATTTGCATAAAAAAGAAAAATTATATATACACATGGAAGTTTTGATATACAAGACATGAAATGTAAGTACACTAAATGAGGTAAAGAACCTCGTTGCACATTCCTGTTTAGGAGGAATAGTAAAGAGCCAGACTTGGAAAGGGCAATAATGCCGGTGAACAGAAACCCAGTGCTGGAGGGGAAAAAAACGCATGTTAGGGGATTGCTCTCAAAGGAGCAGGAGAAGAGAAACACAGCTTCCAGATAGTCTGTTAGTTCCCCAAAAAGGTGAAATATTTCATCTGTCCAAACACTGGAGGTGGAATCCCCTTAATCCTAATCGCGTTTCGGTGGTCTAGAGCTGCCACCTTCTTCAGGGCGGAATCATGGTACTCTGTTGTGAAAGGGGGACAAAAAGAAAAAAGAAGAAAAAATAGATTGGAATTCTAGTCTAAAAATCACAAGTTAAAGCTGGGTGGCAAGTCCCAGGCTTGAATTATCTATTTGTATCAAGTCTGCTATAAAGTTAACCATTGACAAGTTTTGTGTATGGCACCGGAGTGCTAGTTGCCCCCACTATGGTAGGAGAAAGGAAAAAAAACATTATTCCTGTTCTCACCTAGTGGGGTTGTGGAACAGTCTCCATAAAATCAACAGCGATTAGATACATGTGCTGAATTTGCTATAACAAAGATTCATACCTTGTCATAAACTCGGTTAATGGTTATGCAAGGATAATGTTGTTAGGACAAATTTTGTTGGGATATGGTGGATGTTTGAAAATAAGTGACATGAATTGTACAAACTGGAATTTCATGTGATACTGTATCTTAATACATTAGAAGCCATACAAATATTGAACTAAGCAACAGATTTCCAATATCGGTAACCTGCTGCCTTTTTAAATTGGTGCCCCAACCCTACCCCTTTGAGTTTTAGGAAAAAGCTGAGCCTTCCTTTTCCTGTCAATTTAATTAACATTATCCTCCCTTACAGTTATCTCCTAGTGGCAAGATGCCGAACTGACCCCAGCGTCATGCTCTTGAAAATTCCATTAACAGAACTTTTGAGACTGCCACAATAGAAAGTTAGTGCACATTTCCGATGGCTTAAGAGATTTAGACATAGCTATGTGAGAGAGACTTTCGGCTCTGTAGTCAAGAACAATCAATTTGAATAGCCTACAAAACATGTAACAAACTTGCACAATTATTCCAATGTTGCTCTACAACCCAGACGGATACAAAAAAATAAATGTATTAAAATATGATGAGCTAGTTGAGATCCTGATGATTGTGAGGATATGTTGTGTATACTGTGACTGCCCTATTGTTAGAAGATACCTGGCATAATTCAGGCATTACACTATTGTGGGATCCTGCACTGATTACAGTTGGGTCTACCTGAGGAAGTTCACACTTCAAAAGCTGTTAATTGGCTAAAACAAATCTTTTGCAGCCAAACGAGCAATATGAGACATATGCAGCACACAGAGGAGCTATTGGTAACACTGAACTCCATTATCAGCTAGTACACTGGCCTAAAAGTGTTACTCTTTGAAGTTGGGGCCAACAATGTTGTTTTTTTTTCTCGTTTCCTGGAGGTGCATTATCATGCTTTTGTTAGCCTTGTCTAGTAAGGACAAAAAAAGCACCTATATTGTCACAGGAGGATGCCTTTGTTACACACAATCCTTTTGGCTGCCATTTGCCTGTCTTTATTGAATCGTCCCAAACTAAAGATGGTACTTCTAAATAGTTCAGGAAGTCTTCTATCCTTGTAATAAATCTGGACAACATTATGGAGATGCGTTCAAATAAACCCCTACAGGGAATCCTCAAGGAAGACAGGACCACGTGAGAGGACCAGAGTTCCACAGTGCAAGGTAATTGGGTTGTGAACTATATATAGGTTTGCCCCAAGAAGTATGTTACGAGTTAGTATATTATTTCAGAGCACATGCATTTAGCTGAGCAGAGTTTTTTTCCCATTGCTAGTTGTGTAACTGTGCACATGCCCAAACCTCTTGTCAGCAAACCGCCACCAAGCTTTAGTGCTTCGTTATACTAAACCTTTGTAACTCCACTGTCGTCCTCATGACTCCCAATGCTGGTCTGTATTTGTATTTTATTTATTTATAAAGCGCACCAGGCCCAAGGGCATCCGGGCGCATGGTTTAGGTGACAGACATGTTACAGAGAATATACAATTAGAGAACAAGAGAGGGGAATAAGGCGATTTACAATACAGATGCAGGCAGAAAAAATATACAAGTATACAGGAAATATACATATTAACAATCAAGCAGAGCAACTGGTGGGTTTGCGCAAGAGTGCAGTGGGTGCTAGTAATCAGGCTGGTCTTGGGATACCAGCCAGGGTTTGGTTTTTGCTCTTGAAGGCCGGGAAGGAAGATTCTGCTCTGAGTGGGTTGGGTAAGGAGTTCCAAAGCTTTGCAGCCATGACGGGGAAAGCTGCTCCCGCCTGATCTCTGGAGGTTGAAGCGGGGGATGGAAAGGCAGTTGGTTTGAGCACTTCTGAGTGGTCTAGAGGATGTGTGTAGGGAAAATCTGCTAGCCAGGTAGCTAGGTGCTTGGTGAGAGATGCTTTTGTGTGTTACCGAAAGTGCTTTGAGAGAAACTCTTTGGGAGACTTATAGCCAGTGGAGGTACCGTCTGTTATCTGAGATGTGGAGGTTTCTAGGTATGTTTAGTGCCGCTCTAATGGCATTGTTTTGGATAATCTGCAGTTTGTTGATGTTGCATTAGTTGGAGCCGAGGTAGAGGGCGTTACAATAGTCGATCTTAGACAGGACCAGGGTCCTGGCTAATGTGGTACAGTTGGCTGGCGATAGGAATGGAGGACATGATGTGATGAGTTTGCATGTGTAAGATGCAGCAGAGGAGACAGCATTAACTTGTCTCGAGAGTGATAAGGTGGCATCGAGGTAGATACTAAGTGTTTTTGTGTCTTTGGCCACGTTGATGGTATTGCCATCAATTGTGAAGGATTTGAAGGGCGGGTCAAGCTTGCTGAGTCTTTGGTGAGATCCCAGGATGAGGATCTTTGTCTTCATCATTCAAGCACAGTTCGTGCTGAGCCATCCAGGCCTGGATGACTTGATAGATAGAATTGATGGCAAGATTGTCAGTTTTGTGGTCACCTGTGATGGGGATGGGGAGGAGTATCTGGGTGTCATCGGCGTAATTGGTATATGTGACACCCAGATAGTCGAAAATATCAAAGAATGGTTTTGTGAACACATTGTAGAGTGTCGGGGAAACACATGAACCTTGAGGAACCCCGCAGGTGACTGGTGCGGGATCATCAGCAGCAGCAGAAGGGGAAAAGACTGTCATGGATCTGTTTTCCAGGAAGGAGGTGATCCAAGTCGTGGCTTTGTCCGAGAAGTTGGCGGCGGTTTTGAGGTGGCGGCAGAGGATTTGGTGATTAAGTAAATCGAAGGTTGCGGAGAGATCTAAAAGGAGTAATAGGGCGAGCTTGCCCTGGTCTTTTAGGTCTTCAATCTGAGTTTTAAGATCTAAGAGGGCGGTTTCCGTGCCATACCAAGGGTGGAAGTCTGATTGTTTTAGTCCCAGGAGATTATTAGTTTCCAGATAGGCTTGGATCTGCAGGTATGCTGTGCGATCAATAATTTCTAAGAGGAAGGGAACTGTAGTAATAGGTCTGAAGTTGGTGGGTATGTTAGCATCCAAGGTGGGTTTTTTGAGGAGGGGAATGACCCAGGCATCCTTGAGGTTGTCGGGGACAATCCCAGAACTGAATGAGGAGTTTGAGTGTGGTAATGAAAGGAGCGAGACTGTGAGGCTTCCTTAATGATGGTGGGGGGACATAAGTCGCCCTGACAATTGGACGGTTTGAGGCTATTAATGATGTGCTCAACTTCAGTAATGGATAGAAGAGAGAAGGAGAAAGGTTTAAGAGTATCATGGCTAGTGCTAGTACTGATCGGATTGATTTTGTGCTGCACGCTAGCCTGCAGGCTGTTTTTTTTTTGTCACTGATTTTGTTTTGGAGAGTGGTGATTTTGCCAAGGAGAGCCTTTTGAATATTAGTGCACCAGGCACTGTCTTTGGAGCAGGTGTCAGGAGTGGCAGGAGACTCCAGTTCCTTTAATATTCTGAATAACTCCTTAGTGTTTGACTGAGCTTGTTCAATGCGTTTGTTATACTCATCTCTTTTGGCCTGAAGTATGGCCTCTTTATAGTTTAGAGTGGCTAGAAAAACGCTGGCTTTGTTAGTTTCAGTTGGGTTACTTTTCCAACGTGATTCGAGGCTCCTTTTTTCTTTGCGAAGGGTTCTCAGCTGTGATGTGAACCAGGAGTTGAGGTGGGCTCGAGGTTTAGGTTTACGAAGTTTGGTGGGGGCGATGAGGTCAAGGGCTTTCTGCATGGTCTGGTTGTAAGTGTCAACCAGGACAGTGGGGTCAGAGCATGAACGGGAACGATCATTGAGAGCGGGGAGGATGTGGGAGTAATTTGGCGCAGGTTATGTTGCGCTTGTTTCTTGTGGCGGTGGCAGGTGCAATATCAGTGGTGGTGTGGATTATTTTGGTGGGGATACTGAAGGTGATGAGGTGGTGGTCAGTCCAAGAGCAAGGTTGGTTAGATGCGATGGAAATGTGTCAGTTTAGAGTAGCAATCCAATCGAGGATCCTGCCCTTGGAGTGTGTTGGCATATTGATATGTTGTTAGGCCTAGGTTGAGTAACAGGTTATTGATATCGTGCACAGGGGTATCAGGAGGGTCTTGGTAGCCCAGGGTAAAGTCACTGAGTACAATGATTTGGGACTTGGTCTTAGTGTTGTCAGCAATGATGTGGGAGAGATCTTCGGCAAATGTCGATAGAGGACCAGGTGGTCTGTAGATGAGGTGGAGAGTGATAGTCTGGTTAGGGGAGATCGCTAGCTTCATTGTGAGGAATTCAGCAGAGTTGATAAGGGGGCGCGGAGGAAGGGCGAAGACGAATGGTATTTTTATGTATAAAGGCAATGCCACCTCCTTTGGATTGACCAGAGTTGCGGTCCCCTCTTATAATAGTATAGCCATCAGGGATCGCTAGGGATAGGAGGGGACCCGAGGCTGCATGGAGCCAGGTTTCGGTGACGGCTAAGAGATCGAGGTCATGCGTGGTGATGGTGTCAGCCACATCAAGTGCGTGTGCTGTGAGTGACCTGGTGTTGATCAAGGCAGCCTTGAGGGGTGTAGTGGAAGTGTGAGGTTGGTTGCTGGCAGTAGGGTTGTCAGGTGGTAGGTGCTATTGGTTCTTGGTTAGTAATAGTGCGGTGATAGTGGGCATCTGGTAGTCTAGAGCCTAGTCTGAGGTTCCTCAGAGGACCTATGCAAGGTTGGTTAGGGGTAGGTTTGGATGCAAAGTGTTCAAGCCATAGGGATGGCAAGTTAAGGTAAGGGTTGCAGGGGCAAGCACCCATGGCATTAGCTGGGGCCAGATTTTGCTGTTGTGTGTGGCACAAGGTGCTACTGAGGCATGGAGCATGAGGGGTAGTAGACCTAATGGTTAGGCGTCGGGGCGCGCAGGAGACAGGGTGTGTGCGAGAGTGGGTCAGTGTCAGGTCTGCAAATAGTGTTGCAGCTGCTGAGGATAGACTCTAGCAGTGCTGATAGGAAGAGGGTGCAGCGCAGAGTGCGGTAGAGGCAGAGTAAGTACGCCTGCTGGTCGACCATAAAAACAATGTGCAAGTAGGCAAGTTAGCATGGGCTGTAGATGGCACTGAGCAGAGAGGAGCAGCAATAGTGGCAAGGCAGTATAGGGCAATATCTGTTCACAAGAGCACAATATGGTGGCAAGGCAATATAGGGTAATAGCAGTTCGCAAGAGAACAATAGTATTGAAAACAGATGACAGAAGACATGGCTCTGAAAATAGGGACCTTTTATGACCAATAGTGCTTCTTGTAATGAGATTAATTCCAGATAGTAGACCATCAGAAAATAAACAGATGACTTGCTGTGTCCTGGTATGGACCCGGAATATGTGTAATATTTAAATTGAATTTGGTTTAGTAACTAGACACATTGGTTTTCACAGTGCCTTTCATTTTTAGACCTTCGTTTTTATGATGATCTGTAGGGAAGTTGTTATATCATGCTTTTATATTTTAAATGTTGTCTTACTATTGGTATTTATTCTTACACATATTGTAATTTTGCATGATAGTTGGTATTGCTTAATGATGTACTGACAAAGTAAAAATGTATAACATGATAGTCTTGCCAAGCAATCTGGCTAAAGCTAGACATGTGAAGTTGACTTCATTCATGTTGATGGAAAGGTAGGAGAGGCATTACATGAAATGTCATCAGTTGATGCATGTTATGCAGGCTAACGAATTTAGTTAACTGGATCCATTATTCCATACGAAATGTTTTAATGAACACCTTATTTGTGTACTCTGCAATGTGATGTAATGCTAGAAATAGTGATTACTTGAGGTATAAAATCAATTTGGACAATTCATCACAAACCACACATTAGCCCCTTGTTTCTGACAATCAATGAATACGAGTTAAGGTAAATGTCAACATTAAAGCATGTTTGAGTAATTTCTTTTTGTTGGCTGTTAGTGATGGTGGTTTTCTTTTTCTTTTCAGTTGCCGCTGCTGGTGAAGGGATATGGCCTGATCATTCTCCGACTCCTCATCTAGAGACCTGGGTCAGTTTTGCAGATACTCCACCAAGCAGTGCTCATTTAGCCATGCATCCTGCCTCTGTCCAGGTGTGACATTTTATTAGTTGCGTTTGGTTTGCCTCATTCCAGCAACGGCAGGAATCATTACCACGCCTTCAGTTTTACATCACTGCTTAGTCTCACAACTAGGAATTTGTTTCAGAAATTCCATGTGTGCATTTGGGACAGCAGTTGCTTTTGTTATTCATAGCATGTTTCTTTTCCAGTTTTATTTGGCTTTTTTAGGCAACATGGATGAGTTTGTTCATATGGCAGCATGTAGCTAGCTGTAACCGAGTTTTCACACTCTTCAGTATTCGATTTCAGTTTATCGAATGTGTACAGCTTGCTGAATAAACTATGGTTTGTTCTGCATCGTGCTAACATTTGTGCTGTTTTTTGTATAGTTTACTGTCTGGATTATTAGTATTTTTTTTTAACCTTTATTTATTGAGCTTGACATGCCAACAAGAGAGCGAGCAGTACATAATCCAACATTACAGACAGGACTTCCGGGAGGAAATTTCACAGGGGTAGGTCACCTAGGAAGGGACAAGAAGCACTGGGCAATTGCCATATATTGGATAAAGCTAGGGATGTGGTGCCTACTGGGTCCATCGGGTCAGCTTTCTGACAAAGGGGGAAGAGAACCAGTGATCTAATATCTCGCTCCTTAATCGCCAGATGCTCAAGTCTGGCATGTGTGGGAGGATTCGTAGTGCTAAACCAATGTGACGCAAATTGCGTCTGAGCGACCAACCAGTATTTACTAAAATTGGGAACACCAAGGCCACCATTATCCACGGGAGTGATTAATGTAGTGAGTTGAAGGCGGACCACCCCGGAATGTCACAAAAATGCGTTGACCTTTTGGTCCAGTATTTGAAAGAAACCTTTCCCGGGAAATAGAGGTATGTTGAGAAAACAATATACTAGTTGGGGAAGAACGATCATTTTTAGGATACCTATTTTACCAACCAGTCAAACTGGGAGCTTCGACCAGCCAGTGCATTTCCTGGTAAATGTGGTAAGGTACTTTTGATAGTTGCCTTTGTACACTAATGCGGGCTGGTGGGTGTTATGGAGAATTCTCTGTTTAGGCTGAATTTCTTAACCTAGTGAGTCCCCCAGCAGCTTTGCTGGATTTCTGGAGTTCGTTTTTTTCTCCTGCCAAGAGTGAGACTCTTTTTCTCCCACTCTTGGACATGATTTATGGTGTTCCTTTGACTGTTTGTGTTTTATGGGCTATGGGGTCCTTTACTCCATAGGGTCTCATGTGTTTTTACTATGTGTGTTACACAGCACCCTCCGTGCAGTGACACAGGGGTGTCAAAGTGACACCCCACCATAGACTCCATACCCTGGGACTGACTACTGTCTCCCAGGGCATGTAAAGTCACCATTGGCTTTACTAGTCCCAAATTATGAACAGAAACCAGTACAAACCATCATATTGTGGACGTACTGGTCGGGGCAATTCGATTGCCCCGGGGTCTGTTAGTCGAGGGGGCACGTCTCCGTCCCCCCTGATCGAGTTTTGGCTGGTGGCAGTGGATACTACTTTTTATATTCGACCGCGAATATATCCCTATGGGATTTTCCCATTGTTCGAGGCTACCAACTTTAATTATTTAAGTCTTATAGCCTCGAAACATACCGCCGGTTTATTTATTGAATATTAATTCGCCGGTTGGTATTTTTTGCCAGGACTCTATTCTAAAATGGCGTTCGTGTTCTCTTCTGACACTTCAACCCAAGTCGAGCCCTTTGTTCCACTTTTGGCGGGCTTCTCCACAGAAGCCTCCAAAAGTGGTGCCACTCTGTCTGGGTACCACAGGGGGTGTGGGAGGGGGTTTAGGCACCCTGGACTGAGTTACCTTGGTAACTCAAGTCGCACTCTTGTGTGATTGGCCCAAGTGGTGTGCCGGCCGGCTCACCACTTAGCATGTTTGATTGACAGCTAGGCTGAGTGAATGGGGGCGTGCTGCATAAAAGCAGGGCTTTGGGGACTGGAACTTCAGAAGTCGCCACAGGACCTGAGAATCCGACGAGGGAGAAGCTGAGCCGACCTGCTACGACGACACCACCGGTGGAGCCCTGCGGAACCGACTCACCACTTCCCGACGACAGAGAAGATCTCCCTGCTGGAGAGTCTTCTTCCCCTGACTGGTGGGCACAACCAGTTTACCTTCTTTTCCTCGCATCCCAGGACGTCTTGTGGTCGAATTGCCCGTGCCAAGCACCCCGGCAACCGGATAGCCACTTACCACTGGACCGCGAACAAAAGGACCGCTCCTTTTAACTGAGAACTCCGCGGCTGGTTTCTTCCCTGGCAGTGCAACGGACTCCTGTCTTCCTCCCCGACGAGATCCTCTCTTCCCCCGGACGAAGCACCGACTTGCATCCACTGCCAGGAACAACTGCCCCCGCTGGAGTATTCTCACCACTTTGAGGTACCGTGTCCGTCAGGACTCCCTTTCTAAAGATTGCCACAAGGTAATAATAATCCCTTAACCTTCTGGACTGGGCTGGCCGCCTTGACCATCTAACTGGTCCCTTTCTTTTGGTCCAACTCTTTCTGAACCTTTTCGAGACTTTTTGTGCACTTTTCAACCGTGTGACCTTGGACACATTTCGTTCTGATCCTCTTAAAGTGGATCCGGCTTTCTGAACTCTAACTTCATGGTTTGACACTGCCTTCCTCTCTTGCTGTGTTCTTGTGAAAGTGTTGGGATTTGTTTCAATTTATACTCTGCCTTTCTCTCCCTTTTAAAACGAGTTATTAGAGTGCCATCTGCGTTAAGCGCTCACCGCTGTCTGAAAATAAGTGGGGCTTTACTTAAGACTTGTCTAATATTCTTTTAAGGGAGTGTATATCTTTTAGTGACTGTGTTTTTGAACTGCTTAATATTAGTGCCTGTGTGTTTTTAAATAAATAATGATCTCTTTTACACCAAGCTCTGGTCAGTGTTTGCTTGTTCTACTGTGTTCCTATTGACCTATTGTGAATACTCTGTATACTGCCTAACTCTTCTTGAGGGAAGTCTGACTGCTCAGCCACAGCTACCAAGTGAATCTGTGTGGTACAGACTGCTACCAAGTGGGTTTACTGCCAAACACCTGTAGGCTTAAATTTTTTGCAGTGGTCCCAGAGGGAACTGCACAGGTTTCTGCCTAACAGTGGGCGACCACTACCCTGAGGTAAGTAATTTCTGTTTGTGAACAGACTAATCCCAGCGGGTCAGGAGGGGGAGCCGTGGCCTCAGTGAGCGGGAATAAAGATGATTTCGAACAGTTCACCTTTAGGCCCGATATCTGACCAAAGCGGACAACATCGTCCAGTATAGGGGTGAGGTTAATCGATGGCGAGCGAATAAAGAGCAAAGCGTCATCAGCATATAGGGAAAAGATGTCTGGTGGTCCAGATGGCCTCAAACCCCTATGAGCATGCATCTGACGTATCCTGTCTGCCAGAGGTTCCATAGCTATGGCAAAGATTAAGGGAGATGAGGAACAGCCATGTCTTGTGCCCCTGGCTATGTGAAAGAGAGGAGAGCATCTATCTTCACTACAAACCCTTGCCACTGGATCGGAATAGATCAGCTTGACCCAGGCTCGAAAGGCGGGGTCCGAAGTAAAACATTTCGAGAACTTGCCAGAGGTAGCCCCATGAGACGGAATCAAATGCCTTCTGCATATCTAAGGTGGCCGACACTGCCTGAGCTTGGGTCGATACGGCTGATAATGTTAAACAAGTGTCGCAAATTAAGGGAGGTGGAGCGTCCCGGAATAAATCCTGCCTGATGGGGGTGAATGATGTACCGGGCCAAACAAAAAGCCAATATTTTGGCATAGATCTTGATATCACAATTAATAAGTGAGAGAGGACGGTATGATCACAGTGAGTGGGAGGCTTGCCTGCCTTGAGTAAGACAGTTATTATGGCCTCACGAAGAGAGGTGGGTAGTAACCCCACTTCACAGGATTCCTCCCATAGTGTTAAGAGGTGGGGGATCGGGCGAGATTTATATTGCTTGTAAAAGGCAGCCCGGGAGGCCGTCCGAGCCGTGGGCTTTGCCCGAGGCCAGGGAGTCAATGGCCTTGGATATTTTTTCAGCTGTGATCGGTATATCGAGGCAGTTCCTGATCTCACTCGGGCTTGATGAACAGGCTCCCAGGTGTTGGTGCTGTTATTGGTTATGTTGGACAAGGGGTGGGGGGCTCAGTCCTCTGATTGGGAGAGGGTTGTGGGTGGGGGTGGGATGGGTAGGGAGTTATGTTTTAAAATGCTTGACATGTAGGGCAGGAGTGGTGTCAGTGTCTATTCTCAGATATGCGCATTCCCGTAGAAGTTGTGTACTGTGCCCTCGATCCGGCCTCCCGGACGTCTATTAGCTATCTTGTAATATTGATGATTAATGTTGTTTACTTCAATGACCGATAATAACCTGACATGGATGAGTTGGAACGTGTGGGGACTGGGTAATTATAGGAAGATGCGTAACTTACAACTATATGTTAAGCGTGTTGGAGCAAAATTACTCTTCCTGCAAGAAACCCACGCACGTACGGATTGGTATGAGAAATTTGCTAAGGTATGTGGCCCTCAGAGATAATATACAGACTACTCAACTCAAAATTGAAATGTCATCCTTATCCATAAGAGTATTACATTTCAGCACAATGTGACTCACGTGGACCCCCTGGGTCGTAATGTCCTAACCTATGGTATTCTCCAAAGCAGAGAGGTTGTGCTACTTAACATCTATGGGCCCAACATTAATGATCCTGAGTTCTACACACCCCTTGCTGGTTTCCTCCTTGTCCCGATCCTATGGGGAGGGGAATTTAATATGATCCTTGATTTGGACTTGGATCGGTCAGGCTCCAGACCCCATCAACTTTCCAAAGCAGCCAAAACTATCATTGACATTTAGACCCAGTTGGTGGTCTTGGACGCCTGGAAGCTAATGTGCCCTGATTCCCACATGTTCTCTTTTTATTCTTCAGTACACTACTCTCATTCGAGAATCGACAGATGGCTAATATCGGACATACTTATCAGAAACATCGCACACTTCGGAATCCTCCCTAGGACACCCTCTGACCACTCCCCGTTGACCATCTCATTTAACTGGGTTACAGACTATAACAAATCTATGTCATGGAAGTTGAATCCACAATCCCTTTCAGACACTGCCTTGAAGGTCGAACTGGAAACCACTATAGATGACTATTTCCAATTAAATTCGGGTTCATTCCGCACACAATCCACCCTTTGGGAATCATTTTAAAGCCTACATCAGGGGCATAGCTCTATCCAAGGGAGCTGGCATTTTAGGAGTGATCCGGAGAGACATCTTGAAGAGTGAAGCGTCACTCTCATCCCTTGAATCCCAATATGCCTTATTGAAAAACCCTGATACCCTTTCATCAATCTGTGTGGAACCTGACGCATTCCGTGCTCACGCTGAACGTGAGAGGAAATTAATTGATAAACCCCTACTTGCCTGTAGGTATGGCGAGGGTGAGAGGCCCGGCCGCATTTTGGCTAAGCTCCTTCGCTGGGAGACTGGCTCTCCCCATATCCCGACCATAGAGAAACCTTAAGGCACCCTAGCCGTATCGTCTCATGATATTAATGCAGAATTTCTTTCTTTCTATGAGTCGCTCTATTCGAATGCAGATAGCGTCCCTATAGCTGAGGTCTAAACCTAGACAGTCTCCCTCTCTCCTACTGTCTGGATTCTTAAAAATGATACAGTACTTCTGCTCTCTATTATGTTGGGTGCCAAAATGTGTCTTTAGTGTCCCTCCGCCAAAGAGATTGTAGCCAGATAAGGCCTGAGCATGTCCCAATTTGAAATATTATTTAAAAGCATTAAAGTCTAATCAAAGCAAGGGCAAAAAAACAGCAGCTTTCAGAAGTTCTCTTTAAAAGGCTGGTCTGGCTCTGGAGAGACTTTTTCTAGTTACAATTCAATGCATTTCTAATCCACAATGCGTAGGTTACAGAAATTGATAAGTCCTCTTCCCAATAGAAAGCACCTGATGGAGCCGCTTCCATTCTTATTAAAGGAACTTGACTACTTTCATAGTCCTGTTCTCATCCGCTGTGCAGAAAAGCTCTCCATTTTGATCATTTATTGCGAAAGCACCATGTGTCTATTGGAATGTTATGTAATCCTTGTCCTTGCAGATCTGTGCATCCTTCTCTCCAGTTCACAGTGCACCAGACTGGTCACTGTTCATGCAGCAGCTCACCAGCGGCAGTACTTTTCTTTAGGTAACTGAGAGAATGAGTATCTATCTGCACTTCACTTCTGTTTATGCCACAACAGTCATGTAACTTGGAAGAATATTCTGCTTTTCTCAGAGATCAATTGCTGGTTCAATGTCATGAATGCCCTCCCCACATCTCCGAAAAAGCTACAGCATCTACCAGTCTGCTCATTTTAATCAGAACGATGGGTATGATTATTACTATTTTTTTTTAATATATTCACCATCCCCTTGGTTACTTGATCTAGAAGGCAAAACCACTGGGTTCTTATATCTCAACTGGTGCATCGTTTAATAATATTTAAATGTAGTAACGTCCGCATGGCTGGGCCTCTTACCCTTCCACAGTATTTTTTGTTAACTTTTCTAGTGTGCTTGTCCTCACCGAAATGCACGAGCCCTGTACCGTTCTTTTAATTTAGAACGTTATTATAAAGATATCCATCTAAAGTTCTACATCTACTAGAGAAAGTGTCCGCCATTGATTCGGTGTGGTCTATAAAATGAATTATCTTTCAAAACTGCAATTTATCACTGTATTGGCGTGAGGTTTAAAATATTGTTGCCAAAACCTTTACTTTCAGTGCTCTTGAGAAAAAATATTTTCTGGCTGTCATTATGCATATTATGTACATTACTCTGAAATGTGGATGAAGTATATTATTTCATCACTTCATTGTATTTTAGCAATGCCATTGAAAATGTTCATGCTACCTAACGTCAGGTTCGTCATCTCTGTTGTCTCCCATCTGAAGGGGATTTCTTTGGGGAAACGGCTTATGTAATAACGACCTGCACACACAAACAGATAACAGTGAGTACGTGCGTGTTGCGTTTATTTTCAAAGGCGTAGATATACAGAAAAGCCGCAGGAAGAATGTAGATGTTTAGATAAGATATGTCGTCCCTTGCCATTAGCCCCCCTCCCTGCACACACATGACAACATTTTCAAAGAACGCAGATAAGTGGAAGGTCATAATATACAAGTCAACCTGACTGCCATTTTTATCTAAAAGAGAAATGGGTAGCCCTAGGCTGAAAAATGTTCTTATTGAGGACATAATATAGGAGTCATCCTGACTTGCCACATTTTTATCTAACACAAATATGTCTGAACTGAACTTTGGGAGACTCCCTGTTTTATCTGCTGACAGGTAGCCCCTGCAACGACAGGCCGTTCCGATCGCATCGTCTCAGCACGGTATTGTGTGCATGTCTTACAAAAAACAACGTATCTAAGTAGAAATATTATGTGAGTGCAGCTTTAATATGTTGGAATGCAGTAAAACCAAATGGCAACCTAACAGTCCTCCGTTTTAGAGTACTGTTTGAAGTATTCTTTTTTCCAGTACCTGTATCAGGAAATGTTTAAAGTTGTTGTAGTAATTGAGTTCATACTACTGGTGCACCATGCAGTGAACTTGAAAAATAAGCAACCTAATTTTAATATGAGCATGCCTGTAATAGAAACAAACATCTTTCATCCCCATGCAAGAAACATTCCTGAATGTTGCCCACCAGTCCATAGAGTGATCTGTAGGGTCATAGGCAAGGTTCCTAATGTGTGCTGAATGATTGTGCATGTCTTATTAATTATAAGTACCAATACAGAGCAATGATCTTTTATGAATGAGCACCTGCCTTCTTGTGCTCCTAGCGTCATGTCTAGCGCCATCCATTTCTGCAGGAGCATTGTCCTTATTTCCTCTTGTTCCTTGGCCAGGGCATCTAACATGTAACTGGCTTCATTGCCCACTAGCTCGAACACTGCCTGGAGTCACCAAAGGGCAGCTCCCATCCATGTAACAGTATATGTAGAACATGAAAAAGTCAAGGTAGATAGGTTGCATGTAGTCATGTAGTGCACACAGTCTGGCAAAGCCTCACCTCATGATGCGTGGGGGCTACTTCAGTTGTGCAAGTGGACATGGAAAACAGCATTGGGATGGGCCCACAAGCTGGTGACAGATTATTTTCGTACATAGAGGAAAGCAGTCTGAGGGATGTGCTTTAAGCATTCTTGAAAGTTTATTTTGGCCCTTAGAAATAGTCCTGTTTGTGGGTCTTGGGTGTAAATCTGATTCGTTCCAGAATGCCAAGTTAGAAACGGCAAGAAAGGGATATGTGTCTTCTGAATGGTGTAGCGGAAGACTACATAACCAATAGTCACTGACGTTCAGTTTAGAGGAAATTATGTATACAGACGTGTACAAGTTTCCCTCTAATCAAGGTCATAATTTAGTGCTACTCAAATGGCCAAAGAGGAGCCAGGTATCGCCTGCCGCTATAACCCACATTACACCCATGCTCTCGTCTGGAACCTATCCCCCTCCCCCCCCCCTACAGCTTCATGTTTACTGGCCAGGCAGTGATATTTACCTGTTCTTGACTCCGGTTAACCAGGAGAGCGTACAGGTAACCTACAAGCGCAGTTGTGCCAGGGCTTGCAACGTCAGAGGAAGAATGTCCTGACCGGTCTGGCTGTATTTATTTCTCATATAGTAATGCAGTAAAGGTGGCCAATAAGTGAAAAAATCGTATACCTGAAACTGTATGTAGGGTATCTTGGCATAAACACAGCATTGTCTCCCTGAAGGGCCTGTCCACCCAGCCGGGCAGGCTGTGCAATCTGGCACTGTACAGTCGTATGGAACAAGAACCTTTGAGATATGGCAATGTTGGGTGATTTCACCTCAATGGAGTTTAAAATTATCTGGCAATGCACATTCCCAACTAGTGTATTCAGTTGTTGTTGTGAAATCCGTTACCTGTGCGTATTGAAAGTTTTGTTGTGTCTTCTGAAGGAGTTTGCCTACAGTTCTCCTCTCCGTCCACCTTCTCCAAGCTGGCAGAGATTCTGTTCAGTTACAACCCCAATAACATTCATGTACTGATCAGTTCTCTAATACATGTTTGTGTTGGATAATACATAATGTGGGGCTAACCTAGTATATTTTGCATCTAGGGCTGCCCAAGTACAATCTTCAGTTGTAACGTGATCTATATTATGTCTGCGAGGAAAGTTCACAACAACCTCATCATCTTCATCGCTACTATCTATTTCTACCTGATGGTCTGTGCAGGTATACAGGTGGTTCCTTCCCCCCAGTGTTCTACTAACAATTCCATAATATATTTGCGTCTTCTAAATTGTCCCAATAAGTCTGCTAGGGGCTGCTGGTCTTCACTGTCCATTTACTTTTCTGTTCCTAAGGTTATAATGAAGAGTTCTTGATAAGTCTCTAGGGTGCTGCTGCTGGTGGTTGTGCAAGGGTGGGGAACTTCTGCTTATTCACATACGATGCTAGGACTCATGTTGGTATGCCTTCACATTTCACAGAAGTGTATGACATTAGGAAGGGCACATATGGTCCTTTGCACTGTGGTGCCAGCATGGATTTTCAGGTACGGACTTGCATAGATAGGGTCCGCAGGCTGTATATCATGGAGCAGTTTGTCTGGTTGATGTCAGAATGTGGTGGAGACCTGTGAATGTAAAGACTGGATGGCAGAGGTCAAGTATTGCAGCATACTGCCATTGCACAATGGAAAAGCTCCTGCTACTGCAGATAAACACATGGGGCATGCAGTAATAATTTCATGAGGAGACAGGCTAGTGGTTTTGTTAATGAAGCCCTGCACGTACATCAACACAATGGGCAGAGCTTGGAAGCAATTTGTCTCTGTGCAATTTGCAATTGAGATCTGCTTGGCGTCTTCCCCACTCGGCTACTCACTTGTGGGCAGTAAGCTGTGTGCAACTGGTGTTCAATTGATGAGGCTTTGCAAAGGAGAGACACTAAAGCATTATCGAAGTGGCAGCCCTGTCTCTATTTATAGAGACAGGGATACCCCATCTCGGTATGAAATCTTGCAACAAACGCTTAGCTTCTATCTCCACATCCTCTCTTACAGCGATATGCTTCAACCCAACTGCTGAATACGTCAACCAACACAAGAAGATTGGTACATGAGTTAACAGATGGTGACATGTGGACAAAATCAATTTGCAAGGCCTGGAATGGGCTTGCCAGGGGTTTGAGCCCCCCCACACCTCCCTTCATTTGAATTGGTGCCATTTGGTGCATTGGCAAACAGTTGGATGTGCTGTTGGGAAACATGGAGACCACCCTTCAGAATACACCTGTGATACCATAGCATGTTCAGTCACGTGCTAATCCATTTGCAATTCTGGCTAACTGATAAATTGCCGTTTGAGGCCCTATAGGTTTCCCTTCTCCAGCATGGGGTCTGGCATGGATTCACATGCTCATGAATATTCCCCGTCGTCAGGCTGGGAATCCTCGGTAAAGAAAAAATCAGTATCAGTATCAGTTTCGTTTCTGATCTGTCTTTCGTAGTAGTAACCAATCACTGATCTCTGCGTCATACTGACCACAGCCAATGACTGCCCTCTACCTAAGCCCCGCCTCTGGCAGCCATCTTCAGATTTTTACCGCACGTTCAAGTGTTGGGTTCCTCGTGCTATTGCTCTCGAGCGTTAGTGCTATTTTTCACGTTTTTTCTCAAATTTCTCTTTTTTCGGTCAAAAGAGCCTCAAGCTCCACCGTTTCGTCATCCGATCAACAGGGACCCGTGTCGGATTCGTCTACGCCCCTCAAGGGTGAAGATTTCGTCGAGCCACGCTTTTGGAGGACTCCAGAAGTTTCTCAGGCCCATCTCGGACATGGCCCAGGAGAAGGGAAGCTCGACACCCGGAAAGCTGTTCAGGGTCTGCCCTGGATGCCAGCTTCAGAATATCTTTAAGGAGGACGAACACTCCCTTTGTCTTTACTGCCTACATGAGGACAAGACGCACGTGGAGAAGGACTGTGCGTTTTGCGGCAATATGTCGGAGCGGACCATGAAGGACCGCCATCACCGTCTCGCCAACTGGCTGGAAGGGAAGAGCCCGTCAGGCGAGAAGAAGAAGTCCGAGCGGTCTTCTAAGACCTTTGAGGGCGCCCCGGCGACGGGGGTCCAACAGAAGGCCAAGCACCACGAGTCCGCTGGCACCGGGAGCGCCGAACGGTCGGGCTCTACGGGCGCCAGGCAGGGCGCATCCTCCCCGGCGCCATCAACCACGAGCCACCGCTCTGGCTCGGGTAAGAGGAAGGCCGAGCACCCGGCGAAGCTCCTGGAGAGACCCCGGTCATGCTCAAAGGCCCCATCGGAGGGGGAGCGAGGCAGTGACCCTCCCCCCAAGGAGAAGGCGGTGAGCGCACCTAAGGTGGTGAAAGCCTTAATCCATCCGGCCAAGGCCTCTATCGAGACAGTCGCGGCGGCCCTGGCTCAGCCTGTGGAGGCTACACCAGTGGTGGCGACCTCGGGGCTCAGAGTCTCCCTGCCACCGCGGAGGGAGTCCTCTTTTATGCCCATCGACAGGACCCCCGTGAAACCTCCGGCGGAGAGGAAAAAGGGGGGGGCAGGAGGTTCTTGTGGATTCGGCCTCAACCTCTGAGGAAGAGCTGCTCGAAGTCTTAAGCCACGGCGTTGGCGTGGAAGAAGACCAGCCCGTCGGGAGGGACCCCGACGTAGGAGACGACGATAACGTCGAGGGTGCCGACGGGGCTCCTGACTGCCCGTCGGACTCCCCTCAACCAGTGCCGCAAGACAACTCGGCGGCCATTTTGTTGGCTATACAGTCCTTATGCTCGGAGATAAGGACGAGACTGCCGTTACCACCAGCGGAGGAACCGCTCTCGATGGGGGACCCGGAGCCAGGCCCTTCTGGGAGCCCTCCCCCTAAGAGAAGGAGGATTCATCCTCCACCTCCTTTTCTGCCATCGCGCCCTGTTCAGCCCTCCTCCCCGTCCACGACACGTGGGGATGATACGGGGACTGACACGGCCGCGACGGGTACAGACGACGAGGTTTACGACGAGGATCTGCCGTCGTCACCTCCCACGCGGGCTTCTCCGCCCGACGAGATTGGATCGTTTCACTCCATGATCGCCAGGGCATCCGAGCTTTTCCAGCTCTGCCCGGAAGAGAAGAAGGAAGGTTTCCTTTATCAATGGCGCAAGGCCAAGAGGAAGACGGTCCTCTCTGTACCTCTACTGGACGATATTTGGGATGAGGGCCTCGCCCTCCTCAAGAACCCATCCACGACGCCGGCTAGAAGGGATCGGTATGAGAAGAAGTACCGGGTCCCGGACGCGGCCCCTTTTTGGCTTCGGGCACAGCCGACCCGGGACTCAGTCGTCTCCGCGGCGGCCAGGAAGAAAGCGGGGGGGGCGCGGCCTCTACATCGACCTCCCCGCCGGACGGCGAGGGAAAGAAATTAGATACGATGGGACGCAGAGTCATCTCGTCTGCAGCGACGACGATTAAGGCGGCCAACGCCTTGGCTATCCTAGCACGCTACGACAGGGAGTTGTGGTACAAACTAGCCCCCCTGCTGGACTTCCTACCGGACGACAAGAGGGCGGAAGCCCTAGAGATCTTGCAGGAAGGAAAGGTGGCGTCGGACCACGCAATTACGATTGCGACGGACATCGCTGACACTGGATTTCGCCAGTTGGGCAACGGCGTGTGCCTTAGGCGGCGTGGATGGCTCAAGGCTACTGACTTCCGTCAGGACGTGCAGACCAGAGTCTTGGACATGCCGTTCGACGGAAACAACCTGTTTGGGAAAACAGTGGACGATTCCCTTCAAGCCATCAAGGCGGACACGGAGATGGCCCGGGCTCTTGGGGTTCTCCAGCAACGGCGGCTGCCCTTTCGGAGCGGCAGAGGCAAACAGGGTGCCTCCAAAGGTTCCAGCGGCGGATTTTCCACCTACCGTCAAGCGGCCCGTTCGTCGTCACAGGAAGCTTACAGGGGACGAGGCAAGTCAGGCGGACCCCGCCGTCGTCGCCAAGGAGGACAAGGCGGCAAAGCCTCGTCTAAGCAGGACTGAACCGGCCGTGGGGTCGGGCCCCCACCGAAGCACCCCGGTGGGAGGCCGGCTGGCGAGCTTCGTCAGCGTGTGGGAGTCCATCTCCACCGACCGTTGGGTGGTGGACGCCCTAGCTCAGGGTCACGCGCTCGAGTTTCTAAAGAGGTGCCCGCGCGTCCCCCCTGTGGCCAGGAAAGAACATCACGTCCCTCAACTTCTCTTGGAGGTAAAGGCGATGCTCAAGAAGGGCGCCATCGAGCTCGTCCCAAAGAGGCTTTGGGGCTCCGGAGTTTACTCAAGATACTTCCTCGTGAAGAAGAAGACGGGAGGATGGCGTCCCATCCTGGACCTACGACGACTGGACAAATTCATCAAGGCACAGAAGTTCCGGGCGATTTCCTGTCGTCGTTGGATTTGGAGGATGCCTACTTCCATATTCCCATCCTAAAGGGACACCGAAGGTTTCTCAGGTTCGTGGTCCAAGGGCGTCGCTACCAGTTCAGAGCCCTTCCCTTCAGATTGAGGTCGGCACCCAGGGTGTTCACCAAGTGCCTCGCACCGGTGGCGGCGCAGCTGCGCCGAGAGGGGATCCACGTCTACCCCTACCTGGACGATTGGCTCATCCGAGCGAAGACGAAGGAGCTTGCCGTGGAGCACACGGCAAGAACCGTCCAACTACTCACGGACCTGGGATTCTCCATAAACTACGCCAAGTCCCACCTGGTGCCCGCGCAAGACGCACTGTTTCTGGGAGCGAAGTTCGACACAGTGTCGCTTCTGGCCTCTCCGTCGGAGGAAAGGACGAGGGCCATCTTGGGCAAGGTGCAGCGGATGCTGGTTGCGGACGCGGCTAGAGTGAGGTCCATCAAGTCCCTCCTCGGAATGATGTCTTCTTGCATTTACCTCATCCGCCTGTGCAGGCTCCGGATGCGCCCGTTGCAGGAGTTCCTGGACGCGCGCTGGATCCAGACGACGGGCAGCTTCGAGGAGAGGATCACACTCAACGAGAGTTTCCGACGAGCGATCCGGTGGTGGGGCACCCGCGCGCATCTGACGGCGGGCATGGACTTCCAGACCCCCGGCCACCAGAAGACAGTGACCACGGATGCCTCCCTGGAAGGGTGGGGAGCGCACACCGAAAATCTGCACGCGAGAGGCCTTGGGCTTCCGACGGAGAAGTCCCTCCATATCAACGTCCTGGAGCTCCGTTCAGTGTTTTGGGCCCTTGGGTCCTTTCTTCCGTCCCTCAAGGGCAAGGTGGTGAGGATCTTCACCGACAACACCACCATGTTCTACATCAGGAAACAGGGCGGAACCAGGTCCCCAGCCCTGTCCAAGGTGGCGCAGGGTCTGTGGCATTGGGCCGTCGCCCAAGGGATGTTTCTGGTGCCGTTTCATCTGGCAGGGATAAAAAACACCATCGCCGACTCGCTCAGCAGAGAGCTACGCTCGTGCCACGAGTGGGAACTACGACAGGATCTAGTGGACCGCCTCTTCCGACGCTGGGGCACACCCCAGATCGATCTGTTCGCGACGGCGACGAACTCCAAGTGCTGGAGGTTCGCCAGCAGGTTTCCCCAGCCGAGGAGCATGGGCGATGCTTTCTCGTTCCCCTGGGAGGGCCTGTTTCTATACGCGTTCCCTCCATTGCCATTGCTGATCCGGCTCATCAACCAGCTCAAGAGGTCACGGTGCAGGATGATCGTCGCACCTGCGTGGCCGCGGCAGATATGGTTCCCGGACCTTCTGGACTTGTCAGCGTCCCCGTCAATTAAGCTGCCAGTGGACGCGGATCTTCTCTCCAGGGAAGGAGGCGCCATCCTCCATCACGATCCGAAGTCGCTGAGCTTGCAGGCCTGGCTCCTGCAGCGTTAGAGTTTGGAGGATACGACATACCGGCCGACTGCAGAGAGGTTCTTGCAAAGGCCAGGGCGTCCTCAACTCTTAAATGCTACGGACACAAATGGAAGAGGTTCTCTGTCTGGTGCCACGCACAGAAGATTAACCCTCTACGGATTACGGCTCCCCAAGTACTGCCGTACCTACTGACGCTGGCCAAGGCTGGACTGGCGCACGCGTCCATCAAGATTCATCTTGCTGCGATCTCCCGATACACCAGAACCACGGGGCGGATGTCTTTGTGGTCTCATCGTCTGGTGAAAGAGTTCATGAAGGGACTGTTCAGATCGTTCCCGCCGGTGAAGGCTCTGGCCCCGGCG
Organism: Ambystoma mexicanum; assembly: GCF_040938575.1. Classification (NCBI taxonomy): domain Eukaryota; kingdom Metazoa; phylum Chordata; class Amphibia; order Caudata; family Ambystomatidae; genus Ambystoma; species Ambystoma mexicanum. Next base: position 541,411,304 of record NC_090928.1, on the reverse strand, counting down.
TGGGAGCTCAACGTGGTGCTGACCAAGCTCATGGGACCTCCGTTCGAGCCTCTGCACTCGGCTCCGTTGAAGTTCTTGTCGTGGAAAACAGCGTTTCTTGTGGCCATCACCTCCGCACGACGGGTGGGTGAGATCCAGGCCCTTTCCTGCAAGGCCCCGTACTTGACTTTTCACGACACAAGGGTAGTGCTCAGGACGCACCCCTCCTTCATGCCCAAGGTGCCGTCGGACTTCCACCTCAACGAACCCTTGGTGTTGCCTGTTTTCTTCCCGTCGCCTTCGTCGCCGGCTGAAAGGACTTTGCACTCGCTGGATGTGGCTAGAGCGCTTAAGTTCTACGTGGACCGCACAAAGTGTTTTCGGAAGACGTCACAACTCTTTGTGAACTTTGGACCTGTCAATCAGGGGAAGGCTCTCTCGAAGGCTTCCATTTCCAGATGGCTCTCCGGCTGTATCATGTACTGTCATAGGTTGGCAAACCGACCGCTGCCTGGCCGTCCGAGAGCCCATTCCACCATAGCGATCGCAGCTACCACGGCGTTCCTATCTGGTGTGCCCTTGCTGGACATCTGCAGGGCTGCTACGTGGAGGTCGACGCACACCTTCACGAAATTCTACTGCGTCGATCGGGATTCCAGGGAGGAGTCCAGGGTCGGCCAAGCAGTGCTGCGCAACCTGTTCGCCTAAGGTGAGCCTGGTGAGGAGGTAAGAATTGCTTAATGTTGTGTTTGATGTAATGCTTAATGTTGAGCCTTTGCCACCTCCCGTGGTTGTGCATGTGTGTACTGCTATGTATTCTTTACTCATGAGCATGTGAATCCATGCCAGACCTCATGCTGGAGAAGGAACAAGTTACTTACCTGTAACTGTTCTCCAGCATGGCTCTGGCATGGATTCACATGCGAACCCTCCTGCCTTCCCCTCTGCGGCTCTTCACTTGGTCATACTGCCACTTCACGTGCTACCAAATCTGAAGATAGCTGCCAGAGGCGGGGCTTAGGTAGAGGGCAGTCATTGGCTGTGGTCAGTATGACGCAGAGATCAGTGATTGGTTACTACTACGAAAGACAGATCAGAAACGAAACTGATACTGATTTTTTCTTTACCGAGGATTCCCAGCCTGACGACGGGGAATATTCATGAGCATGTGAATCCATGCCAGACCCATGCTGGAGAACAACAGTTACAGGTAAGTAACTTGTTCCTTCCTGTCTACAAATCCAATCTGAATCCTTTTCCTCTCTCCTTTTCCCATCTGGTCTTTTTTTCTTTCGTGGCCAGTGTTTTGCAACTTTCTCCAACTTTCTGACTTGCGTTCACAAATATTCCAACCATAGTTTAGGGGTGCTTGTAGTCCTGGGGTTTGGTGCAATAATCCCCAGTGATACTCCATGCCAGAAGCTTGATTACCTCTGGACGCTGTTTCCTGACCCTTGTATGTGCAGACCATTTGACAATTTGAATGCTTTTGGTAACATAATAGCATTTAGTAAGGCTGCAGATATATGGGCCATTGAGGATGGATATCCCTGCCGAGGAAACCCTCGCTCTTTCCAAATTTGGCCGAAATCGTGGGCTAGGTCGCAAGCATATCTGCGGTTCGTATAGATGGTGACAGTCTGTGGATGCAAGATGGCATGCAGATAACACCATGTGCTCAGTGACCTGCACCGAAGCGGGAACATATGTGGTTTGGGCCAACAAAACAATTCATCCTTTAACAATTCAGCAACCCCATATGCAGACGATTCTGGTTCTGGTGAATATTATCAGTTTCTGCGCTCTACCCACTGTTCTATTTATGATGCTTTGTTTTTGTATTAATTTAGTGCCTGACTGATCCAAGTTAGTTGGAGGTCAGTGGCTGCATGGCACCATAGAGACCGATATTACCCTACTGGCCTATTAGGTAAATGAGAAAAAAAGTGTTTTCTATGTAGGCCTATGCACATTCAAATAAACAATATTCACAAGTTTCCAGTTCTGTAATGATTGTGAGGTACACACTTGTTGGTGATTACAAATTGTTGTGTTTTAATTCAATTGTTCCACATTCATCATAAAAGATAATTTTTTGGCATAGTTTCAATCCTTATTGAACTTGTGCCCATGGTGACATTTTAAGTGAAATTGTGCCATTCTTAAGTAAACTTCTGCCAACATTTCTACGCTACGAGGCATGTGCTATTGTTTCGCCCTTTCTTGGGCCTGTACATTCAGTGGCTTTAGGGATTTTCAGGAGCGGGACTCTAGGCAGCCCGACTGGTCTCCTAGCCAGCACAGGCGCGAGCAGCCCAAATCGTCCCACAAGGGTTTTTTCCAGTTGCCCTCCCAGGCACCAGCCGCAGCGGGTAAGAAGTTTTGACAATGTCATCCAGATCCACAAGTCTCCGGTGGGGGGTAGGCTTGGCCTTCACTTCCATTCCTGGAGGGCAAGGTTCGCAGACCCATGGATCCTCTCCATAGTTTCCACGCTTCCGTCTGCCAATCCCTCCATTTCCTCTTTCCTCCCCTCCACTCCCACAGTTTGGGGTGGCAACTCATTTGGCGGAAATCTGCTCGCTCTTTGCGAGTTAGGCGGTGGAGGAAGTTCCAGCTTCACAGCAAGGCATGGGCTTCTATTCCCGGATATTCGCCATTCAGAAAAAGAACCAGGCTGGCCTGAGTTTTTCTGAACCTATCTCGTTGTAGAGACACTGTATCTTCTCCCTGGATCTAAAGGATGCTTACCTACACGTCCCGATGTGAGAGCCCCATCGTTCCTTCCTGAGGTTCAGGATCATGGGCTTTCATTTTCAATGCAAGGACCTCCCGCTTGGCCTCAATTAGGCTCTGAGAGTCTTTACAAGGTTAATAAACTCGGTAGCAGCTCTGCTCAGTGCTTAAGGCTACCACATTTATCCATATCAACAACTGGCTAGTCTAAGCGGAGCCACCCGAGGCTGTAGAGCGCACAGCTTCAGCACTTATTCACATGCTTAGCGATCTGGGGTTCTCTGTCAACCTCAAGAAGTCAGTTACTCTCCATTCAGTCCTTGACATTCCTGGGGCTAATTTGGGATACGAGGGCGGAGAGGATCTTCCCCTCGGCAGACAAGATCATGGCAATCAGGAAGGCCACCAGGCATTTTCTCAGCAGACCAGTGACCTTCGCATCGTGGTACCAGCACTTGCTTGGAATTATGGCCCCTTGTCTCCTGGCTGTACCACACACAAAACTCAAAATGAGGAGGCTGCAGCTGCATTTCTCAGCCTCTTGGAATCTGGAGACTGGCTCCCAGGCAGCTCTAATCGGCATACCACAGCATCTACACCCAGACCTGGAGTGGTGGAGTGCAGAGACCATCCTATTGGCGGGCAGACTGTTCAGGCAGCCTTCTCCGGAGCTCACTATTACCACAGACTTTTCCCTAGAGGGATGGGGGCAGGAGGGGCTACACTGGACAGCCACAGTGTCCACGGAGTATGGTCACAACAGGAACAGCTGGTACAGATCAATTGGCTCGAGATGATGGCCATCTGACTGGCCCTGAAAGCGTACCTCCCCATGGTCAACAGCAGGTCGGTCTGCATCCAGACAGACAGCTCCACTTGCATGTATTACATCAAGAAGCAGGGAGGTACCAAGTCCGCTCTGCTCTGCCGGCTGTCCATCTACATTTGGGGAGTGTTCCCTGTCGAACAACGTTCACTTATTACTCCACCTGCCGGGCGAGTCCAACTTGGAGGCGGACAGGCTCAGTAGGCTGGCGATCGACAACTAAGAGTCGCAGTTCAACGAAGCGGTCCTGAGGGGGGACATTCCTCTGATTCACAGGGTCATCTGCAAGGTCAGGGAGCCACAGAGTTTTGGGCTCATCCTGATAGTGGCATGTTGGCCGGCAAGAGCTTGGTTCTCGGAGCTCCTCTGGCTGTCGGACCAACCTCCAGTACAACTCCCGCTGGGGCCAGCCCACTTAGTCTCCCAGCAGGGGGGGCACAGTAGTTCACCCGCTCCGCAGAAGTTAGCCCTGGCAGCTTGGTTCCTGAACAGGTCACTCTGAAGCATCTACACTTGTCACAGGACAACCAGGCTATCGTACAGGGGGCAAAAAGCGACTCCACCACGAGTCAGTCCTGAAGTAAGTGGACCAGGTTCTGCCACTGGGCCAAGACAAACAAGATTGATCCTCTGACATTCTCACTGGACGATGTGTTATCCTTCTCTGTGCATCTGGCTCACTGCAGTGTGCAGGTGGACGCCTGCCGTACGTATCTGGCGGCCATATGGGCCTACAAGAATTCTGGAGACAGCATCTTCTCTGCTTCCAATACAGTGGTTAAAAGGCACTTAGCGGGTCTGAACAGATGATTTCCTCCTGTCAAACGTCCACATCTGGTCTGGGACCTTAACATTGCGTTTGTCACCCTGGCACACAAACCCTTCGAAGCCATGGCGTCAGCAGACATCAGGCTGGTTACTATTAAGACGGCCCTTCTGGTTGGCTTTACTTCAGCACTCCAGATCAGCAAGATTCAGGCCCTGGTGGCTTCAGAGCCCTATACCATGTTTCACCAGGACAACGTGGTGCTCAGGACGCATTCTTCCTTTCTTCCGAAGGTTGTTTCTTCCTTTCACTAATGTGAGTACAAGGGGATAGTACTCCCATCATTCTTTGCGGATCCAAAGATGCGGCTCAGAAGGTATTACACTGTCTAGATGTCAGGCGCGTGCTAAGATTCTATCTGGACAGGACAAAGAGCTTCCGTAAATCGCCTCATCACTTTTGGCGGATCAAAACCAGGCTGTCAAGCCTTTAAGGCTTCCATAGCAAGGTGGATGGTTATGGCCATCAAGGAGGCATATGAGGGGCAGCACAGGCCTTTGCCAGCAAACATGCATGCCCATGCCATCAGAGCCAAGGCCATGGCGGTGGCTTTCCAGAGACGCGTCCCATGGCAGACGATCAGCAAAGCGGCTACTTGGGCTTCCCCATCAACCTTTTGCAAACACTATTGCTTGGATGCCAGCTTGAGATCGGACGCGGCATTTGGCCAGGCAGTTTTGAAGAACTTGTTTTCTTAGAGGGGCAACTCTACTCCCGAAGGCTTCATTCAGTTGTAATCGCCCATACAGTATGGAGGAAAGGCGACAGGACGTAGGAGTAATTATAAGTTACTCACTGTAGTGACTAAGTCCCCGTTCCTCCATACGTCCCACCATCCTCCCTGTTACAATCAGTGTCATTAGGCAATCATAATCTTGTAGACGGGGAAAAGGGGACTGAGTGGCACCGCTGGGCGGAGTAAGGGGAGCGCATGCTCCCAGGGCCGCGCCACCGCAGACCTCTTAATTGAAAGGGGAAGACCATTTCGTCTGGTGGAAAAAGGTTGTTTCCCATCCCCAGCGAGGGACGCCCATACAGCATGGAGGAATGGGGACTATGGACTAGGAGTACATAAGTCACTACGTTGAGTAACTAACTTATTTTTTCAAGCAGCAGGACATTTGCTGAAACTGCTCAAACAAGCTGGAAAATCCCGAGCCACTGTATCCAGAGGTGTACAAAAATATGCAATGGGGCATGACTTACCTCCATGATCATGCATAAGGACCCCAGATGCTAACTATGAGCGCTCCTGACCAAGAACAAAAGGTTTCTCATAAAATGGTAGGCCCAATGCTGGGGCGATACATAGTGCAGTTTTCATTTAATCTAAATCTTGCCTCAACACATGTGTACAGACCATCTCATTTGGGGTGTCTCCCTTAAATGCTTCCTGCAGGTTCTCTGCCAGAATGGTGTGATCTATAATTCATTGCCGGCAATACCCTAGAACACCCATAAATGAACTTAATTTAGCTTTTGTGTGTGGTGGGGCCATTTTCATTATTACATTTACTCTCGACGGATCTATGGCCCGATGACCAGGTGTTAAGATGTGTGCTAAGTATTTCACTTCAGGTTGACACAACTTCATTTTGGATGGGACCACCTTATGGCCTGACTTTGCGAAGTTACTCAACAAATAATAAACATCCCTTTGTGTTGCAGCTTGATCAGGTCATCAACGTACTGAATAAGTGTTGAGTCTACCGGAAAGCAGAGATGCTTCATCGGCATGCAATATTCTAGAAAAGATGGTATGGGAATGTATGAATCCCTGAGGGAGCCTAGTGGAGGGCATTTGGCAATTTTGGTATTTGCCACCTTTCCTTGTAATTGCAAGGCAAAAAGGAACTGAGACTCAGGTGCAACTGGCAAAGCGTAAAATGCAGAGCATAAATCAACTACACTGTAAACAGTGGTGTCTGAGAGAATTTCTGAGAGAATTGTGTGCGGGATGAGCACCGGGGGGGCCATAGGAGCCACAATTTTATTAATTGCTTTAAGTCCTGTACTAGGCTCTATTTTAATTCCAACGATGATGCACCTTTTCGCACAGGAAAGATCTGCGTGTTACACGTACAAATAGTATGCATAAGTATTCCTTTGGTCAAAAGGTCATCATTTATGGGTTCAACCAGCTGTATTCCGTGTGGTGTATAGGCATACTGTTCGCCTTCAGGTAATGCCACATTTTCTTTCAAACATGATGAGCCTGGCATCATTAGAACTGGTTGCCCGTAACTGTTATGGAACTGCCGAAAGCCACTCTGGCATAAGAGTTTGTGAAGTTGCAAGTACTTCACTGTTGTTCGCTAATGTATAGGTTTCTACTGCTGTGGGGAGATCTACCGCCAAGACAGGATCCTTGGGTAGGATGTATGCCTTGCAGCCTAAAATAAATGGTTGCACCGATGGCTCTGAGGCATTCCATACCCAGGAGACCCCTATGTGTGGTGGGGCTGAGAAGGAATGCCTGCGTTGTGGTGTGGGCCCCCAGGGTTATCCGGGTGGGATAGTTAAAGGTAGACGTGTTGTCACAACTTCCTCTCCCATTGTCATTCTTGCTTTCTCAGAACGTGGCAAGGGAAATTCTTGGGCTTTAAGCATACTTCGTGAAGTTCCTGTGTGTCCTAGGAGATTTTTGACTCTCCTGTATTTTAGCTGGCAACGATGGGTTAGTCGCATCTGTTTTAAAGATGGGCTCTATGATGGGCTGTATGATGCATTGTTATGGGCTAGTCCACCCGGATGCATTGGGAGGGACCAGTGGTGTGGTGTACTCAGCTTTCCAGTGGCCAAATCCTTGACCGTATAGGCATTTTGGGCCCTGTGGTGGCAGAGACCAGACCGCTGTAGTCGGTCAAATTGGGTTAACTGTAGGATAAGCAGTTTTTGTTTCTTATTTTTCTTTTCTAAATATAAACTGTACCTATGTACCGTTGTTTGCAGGGTCTCTTTTACATTTCCAGTCAGTAACTTCCTTTTCTACATCATTTTTGATTGCAGGGATGAGACCGCCAACAAAATATTGCATTATTAGTTTAATGGCTGTTAGTGACATCTTCAATATTGGAACAATCTTCCAGGGTAGCTATTGCTATGGACAGAAAATCTTCTAGATGTTTCCCATTGTCTTGTCTTAATGACGCCACCGTTGACCAATCTGTTTTGTTCTTTGCCGATTATTTTACTGCATCCAGTATTTTACTCCTTTCAAGAGCAATACTCATGTCCATTCCAACAGTGTTCCCCATTAATGGATTGTTAGTTTTGGGGCAATTCTGCCTTTGTTCTCACTGCTTTTGGCTGCTCTGGGGTAAGGATTTGTTTAAGTAACACTCCCAAACACGTGGTGGTAGGCTACTGGGAATCTGATGCTTTCTAGTTCCCTAACAAACTTTCAAGGATTTGTATGAATTGGCAGAAATGCGTCCTTAATAGACCTTATCTGATCTGGTTTCCAGGCCACCTGTTACGGCACACTGTGAAACCGCTTAGGTGGAGGAATTCTCCCGACAGGATACGCATGTGCTCCCTCTATGGGTGATAGGTTCTCTTCGAAGGGTGGTGTGCCCCTTAACCTGTTATCTTTCTGTAATTAATCCAAAATATTGTTCAGTAGAACTCTCAACTCCTCATTAGTAGTGTCTTTACACAACTCTGACACACTTGCTTGTAGGTCATGTTGAAGGCCATTATATTGCTTTATGACCACTTCCCCTCTCCTTCTGAAGTCCCTCATCTATCACGGACTCATTGTGGAGGGAGAATGACTCCTAGACGGGCTTCAAAGATGATTATGTATTCTTTGTAATGCTCATGGGAGAAAGGCAGTGCTGGGAGAGTGAGGCATAGTGGAGTCGGGTGATGCGACCTCAGAGTGTGGCAGAGGGAATTGGTGGGTGACATGGTGGCACTGTTACTGTAGGTGGCTAGTATATTGGACCAGGGTCAGTGTTATTACTGGCCATTGTATCAGTGGGTGCTAGGTCAGGGTACACAGAGCATGTTCTGCTTCATCACTGTTTTATCGTGTAATTTCTTCTCTAACTTTAATTTCTCTTTCCACTGTTTGCAAAATAGTTATTGACCCCGATATGCAGATTCTTTACTACAAAGTGCAAAAACTGACCATTCTTTTGGAAAGCGGTTTATACTATATCCCTTGGAGTCCAGTAAAGCGCAGTGTGGTAGAGCTCCTCCTCAAATGTGCCCATCTGTGGAAACTCTTTAGTCACCTTTGCAGCCGCAGCAGTGTGTTTGTGCCATTTGGCAACAAATCTGACTTGAGTCCTCCCCAAAAGCCCTCTCCATCGGTCCAGCAAGAGTGTCATGATGATAGTACATAGAACATGTGTGGATGTCTGTTGCACATAATTAAAAGGGGAGGGACAGAGGAAAATCGCCCGAGAGACAAGGGAAGGGAGTGTTAAAAAAACGCACCCGAGTCAAAATAAGCAGTGAGAAAGCTATCAAACCCAATTATAAAATACGTCTCCGTTTTAGTCATTCCCTTCAGACTGGCGAGTGCGTTGTGTAAATAAATAGATAGCAGGTATTAAAATTAAGGTGATCACTTCAGCAATGGGAAAGGAAACCAATATGAGACTTGCCCAGCCAGAGTACGCCCTTCCTGCTTCCCACAGCAGCAACTCTGCTCATCCTGTGTTATCAGACACAGGGCATCACTGTCAGGTACAAGATCTCAGCGGTTTCCCATCTGAAGGGGATATCTCTAGAGAAAAAGTACACTCTCATTCTGTAATAACATCCCCACACACACACACCACAAGTTAGTAAGTGCGCGCTGCATTTATTTTTAAAGGCATATTTCTACAGGAAAGCCTCAGAACGAATATACATGTTTAGATAAGATATAAAGTCCCTTTCTACCAGCCCCCCTCAAATCACAACCTTTTCAAAGGATGCAGATAAACTGAATGGAATAATATACAACTCATCCTGACTTGTGACATTTTTATCTAACAAAGTTTCTGGCGTTGAGCTAAACTGAGCTTGCGGAGACTGTTACACACTAGGCATACAGAATACAACCAGATGCATTAAAAAATAAAAAAGATAAGAATGACTTACTGAAGCTACAATGTTCGAAGAGTAATGGTGCCTAGCGTGTGATGATATTCTTTTTGTGGAAAAACCAGTTACTTGAAGAGAAGGAACTCCAAGGAAAAACGAATCAGGATGAATTGTTAGTAAGGGACTACACCCGAATGGCACGAGGGACGCACTAGTGTTGGGTTGGTGCACTGAATAACTGCAAAGCGTCCTGAAGTCCAGTGCACATGAAGTCCCCAAATCAAGATCCAATAGTAGTACCACCCAAATCCTCTAAATGTCAATAGGAAGGAGTATCCCTTGAAGTGTGAAATAAAAGGTTGCAAGATAATTAGTAGCTAATGCTAAGGCTACAAAATGTGAACTCCAGAATTATACAAAGAACTCTGTAGAATGATACCTTGAATGATGCTGGGCCAGGCAGAGGTGAAGTCCCGAAAGCCCTTTGAATCCGAATGCTGAAATAACATCCAGAGAAATCGGCCGTGGAAAACTGAACACTTCAAATGTCTTTGATAGCGGCACGGAACGGATGAAGCTCAGCTGAAGTTAAAGAAACAGCCGCGGTCGCAGGCGACTGTGGAAACCTGACAATCACGGCCCCGTGTGGAGCTCAGCTGATTAAAGATAAGCTGAACAGATGCGTACCCAGGCAGCTGATGAATGCTGAAAGCCGTGCGCTGCTTGCGGAGTATGAAAAATAACAAGTCACAGGAGCAGAACACTGTAGAACGAGCAGGAATAAGTGCTCGAAATTAAATGAAGGGAAGCCGGAATAAACGGCCACTTCGGAAACCAAAGAACGGTTGAATGCTGCCCTACGAACGTAACGTGGAGCAGCAGATCTTTGAATGGAAACTCAATCAGAAGCACCTGGCTTCACCGACCGCAGTGCATAAATGGGAACAACCACGCCCCCTAACATTTGACCTAGGCACGTAACGTGCAAGTCACAGAAAACAACCAGCCCCTAATGTCGCTTCCATGAGAACCTGCCAGAGAGTTTATAATAGGAATAGAAAGGTCTGGCAGCCGTTCTCTTTGCAAAGCGCTGTTGAGGACGCAGAGCATTTGTAAGGGCAGAGGGAGCTAATCTAGCAGGCATGACGGACTCCCTTATTTAACTGCTGACAGCAAGCGCTTTCAACAGCATTCAGTTTCCATTCCCATCACCTCAGCATGAGATCATGTTCACGTTTTCCTAAAAACAACTACTAGAAGTGCAAGACCTATGTTAGCAAAGCTTTAAGATGGCAGAATGTAGCAAGACACAATGGCAACATAACACTACCTTCAAGGTGGTTGTAAGTCAAGATGTCTAAGAATGTGCACAAAGTATCTTTGCCATTCACACTTTTCTCTTACGCTTTTGCCTCTTTCATTGCTCAGTTAGCACACTCCAATAACCATTGGCTAGTGATGATTGACTCTTGGTGAGTAAGAAAATGGTGTGCTGTATGTGTGTCGAATGGAGGCGACAGGTGACTTTTTATGGACGGCTAGTGGCTTGCTAATTGAAAATATTCCCCCGAGAACCCTGCTTCTCCATCATGGGGTCTGGTATGGATTCACATGCTCATGAATATTTCCTGTCGTCAGGCTGGGAATCCACGGTAAAAGAAAACTGTTTCACTCACTTTTAAAAACGGTATTTCTCCTTTAAACCAATCACTGTCCTCTGGGTCATGCCACCCCCATCCAATGACAGTCCTCTCTCTAAGCCCCTCCTCTGGCAGCCATCTTCAGATGTTTGCTGCACGCTTCAGTGTTGGGAGTCCTGGAGTTTGCTCTCTGAGCTATTGGTATGTTTTTTCGTAGGTTTTGATGAAAAAAGTTAGATTTTTGTTTCTAAGGTGGCCTGTGTGCTGTCTTCTCCATCTGTCGATGGCGGGGATCTGGTGTCAGTGAATTGCATCGTCCCACAAGGGAGAAGATTATAGAAGGCCATCGGGCCTACATCACACCCTCTGACCATGACACCAAATGCCGCCAAGGAACGTGTTTGTGGAGGACAAGCACCTACAATGCCTCTATTGCCCGTACCCGGACCACAAGTCGGTGTAGTGCGAAATTTGGCTCCGGTTCTCCAAGAAGACGAGGGACGGGCAGTGGCTCAACACCAAGGCCTCTGGCCGTGCGGCAAGCAGGGTCATGCCTCATCCGGGAGTGGCTGGTCCGAGGAGCAGTCTTCTATGTCGTGTGGGGGCACCGCATCTGTGGGGGCCCAAGATAAGGCCAAGAACCGCAAGTCCAAGTCAACCGGGTTTGCTGTGGAAGTGGGTCCCACGGAGGATAGGGTACGATTGACGTCACCATCTGCCTCCATTGCCAGCCGGCAATCAAGCTCCTGCTCAAACAGTCATCTACCCTGGCTAAACTTTGTGAGAAATCCGAGAAGCTGCGGATGGAGGAGAAGGCTTAACAGCCCAAGCGCCTCAGGCTAAGACCTCATCGGCGACCGGGTTAGAGACTGCTGCAGCTAAGGTTGCTGAACCTGCAAATGTAGCCCCTGCAGCTCAGGTGTCCCTACCCCCAAGGCTTGACACCGTTGCAGTGACATTGGCAAAGTCTGCTGGCATGCCAGAAGGGGGGAAACCGGCTCAGGCCCCGGTTCAAGACCCTCGAGGGGAAAAAGTGGGGGAGGCAGGAGTCTCCAAAACAACCCTCACAGGCGGTGGTCCAAGCCATGAAGGTCTTGTCCACGATGACGAAGACCAGGAATCCTTACCCACTGTCCACTTTGATGAGTAGGAGGATGACGGCCATTTCCTTGGATATTCTGTCCACTTCATACACCTTGGTGTCAGAGATCCAGTGTAGGATGCCTCCGGCTCCGGTACCTGTGGTTCCCCAGGTCCCCGATCACCCTCCAACGAATAAGAAGTGCCATCCGATGCCCCCATTTCAGCCTCTGCCACCACATTGGGTGCCTTTTCCCCTAGCGGACCCAGACACTGGGACAGATACTGCCACGACGATGACGGACAACTAGGATATTGTCACAGCAGACAGCCATTCCCCGCATTTGGATGCCCCACATAGGATGTCTCCGGATAAAGTGGAATCGTTCCACTCCATGATCTCTAGGGCCTCCGAGCTATTCCAGCTAGTGCCTGAGGAAAGTAAGAAGGAGGGCTTCTTGAACCAAAGGCGCAAGGCCAAGAGAAAGACTGTCATGGCGGTACCCCTTCTGGACGACGTTTGGGAAGAGGGCCTGGCCCTCATGAAGAACCCTTGCACGGCTCCAGCCAAATGGGATAGGCTGGAAAAGAAGTATCGGGTACCCGACTCCGCACCCAAGTGCCTGAGGAAGCAACCATCACCGGATTTGGTGGTATCCGTGGCCGCGAATAAACAGTCCACCGACCCGTTGTCTTCGGTCCCTCCAGACAGCGAGGGTAAGAGGTAGGACGACATGGGAATGAATGAGATTTACACTGCAGCGTCCACTATCAAGGCAGCCAACCCACTGGCGATCCTGGGCAGGTACGACAGGGAGTTGTGGTACAAGCAGGGGCCTATTTTGGAGTTCCTCCCCGACGATAAGAAGATGGAGGCAATCGCTCTCTTCCAGGAAGTGGAGGTTTCGTCTGATCATGCCATCACTGTGGCAATGGACGCCACCGTCACGGGGTTCCGGCAAATGGGGAACAGTGTCTGCCTTTGTGGTCCAGTCCAACATTCCATATGGACAATTTTTAAGGGCACGAAGGAATTGTTCCAAGTTGGAAGATTACAAAAAACAAGCAACAATCATTGAAGAGAGATTGAAAGATAGGGATTATCCAAATAAACTGCTTAATCTAGGAAACAAGCAAGATATCAACACAGAGATGATCTTCTCAAAAAAGACAATAAAAAAAAATATTGAGAGATGACCAATTGGTCTGCGCATTAACATACAACACACAGCATACCAAAATCAAGAAAATTATAGCCAACCATTGGTATTTGCTTCAACTTAAAATCCTGGCTCTACCTAAACCTATCTATGCCTTCAAAAAGGGAAGAAATCTAAAAGATTGGGTTTCCAAAGTGGATCGAAACATTGCACAAGAAAAACAAAACAAGTTAACATCCAGCTGGGGCTTGCCACCTGTTTTGGGCCATTATCCATGTGGCAGTTGTTCTAATTGCGCGTCGACTACAGCAACCACCATTATTAACATAAATGGGAGAAATTGGTTACTGAGGAACTGTACAACTTAATTCAGTGCCAATGTTATATATGTGATAATATGCCAGTGTAAAAAAGCATATATTGGTAAAACCTGACGCATAGTGAAACTACGGATTAGCGAACACAAATCCAAAATTAGAACCAAACAACTAAATGCCCCTTTGGTTACCCATTTCCTGGAATGTAACCATAGTGAAGAGGAGGTAAAATGGTTGGTCTTTGAGAAAGTCACTGGTACAGATGCTGCGAATACTGCTAGCCGTCTGTCGCAAAAGGAACAGTGGTGGCTCTACCAGACTTAGTTTCATAAAAGGTCTTAATCAGCAGGAAGAATGGAACCAATACACACATCTGTATATCTACACCATATAGGACATATATGTAATACTTTTGTCACATGCCAATCCCCCACTTGGTGGGCTTTTTGATATTTACAGATTATCATTCATTTGCCTTAGAGGATTTTTCGTATTGAGACATGAGCCTTTGGCTATAAAATGCTATAAAATATACTCAATGAGCTACTGTTTGGCTATATCATTATTTCACCAGCATCCGTTAAGGATTTTGCAACCAATTAGAGACCTCGATTGGTGTCTAGATCTACACCTAATAAATTGATTAGAATGTTACTGCAATTAAATCCCCTTATGGGTGGCCGAGATGGAATTTTCCGTTACCTGTCAGTCTTTTCCAGTGCGTGTCGTTTGGGACTAATATATCGATTGGGTACGTCACGGTCACATATTCTAATCACCTTATGATGTTAAAGAGGAAACTTTTGTAACCTCTCTACTCCATCCAGTAGGACAATCAGGAATCCTAATGACACGTGGGTTGTACACATTCCGCAGTAAATAACTCAACCATTCATGGAGATTCGGAGAAATAGGATACCTATGTTCCACATACTACATTTAAAGCAAATTTAAATTACTAACGGAACTTTGAAAGATCTTGTCTCCGTTACGTTAGACCAAGAGAAAAGAAAGGGTTTTTTGTCCTTTTTTTAGTCTCTAGCTTTTCTTGAGAATACGGACATAAAAAGCGTGCATTTTTCCACTTCCTGATCGCTCTGCCGGTGCAGAACACAGAGGACGGAGGCTACCAGGTAAGAGCGCCTAGAGAGAGAAATAAAATGGCACTCATCTTGCCTAGAATTGGACGTAATAGCCAAATCCCCTTCATAATCTGCAGATTAACTCTAACAGACCCCCCACGTGTCAAACAAGGACGCAAGTTTTGAATCTCTTCTGATCGCGTATGCTAGCGACCACCGGCGAAGTAGCTGCGTTTAAAGCGATAAAAGCTTTGTAGGTAAGCAGTTTTTCATTTTAACTAATAGCCAAATGGATTCAACTAAATGACTACTGCTCGGGGATTTCAGCTGATATGTGTTTGCCTTCTGTTATACAGCAACACTGAAAATGTTCCTGACAGAAAAAATCAGTCCGATTGTATGTACGATGGATTCTTAAGATGATGAAATCACTAAGATGACGTTTCAATTAAGAAAAGATAATAGTGCAGGGTATATTGGCCACACACATTGTTTTTTTTAACACTCTTTATTGGCATTTTATTATAACAATTCCACAACTGTCCCTCCACCCTCCGCAACCTCAATTGGTCCCTCCCACAAATTAACAAAACTTAACCAACAATACAGCCCCTTTACCCCTCCCTACTCCCTCCCACTGCCACACACATTGTTGAAGTAATGCTTAGATTAGGCGGAGGCACCTTAATTATCAATACTCTTCGGTCACCTCTTTTCTCTACTCCTTCTTGCTATGTAACCTCATGGAAGTTTTTTCAAATGGGCCCTTTTGATCCAGTTGTCCATAAGAGAATAGTGAATAGCTCACTAGCCAATTTATCAAAAAGCTGCTGTCTGTTTAGCAACAAATTCCGTAGTCACCATTCCACGAACAGCGAGATACTTATATTCACCTTTTTCGTTGCTTTAGTGGACTTTAACATCAAGCTTCGATCACGTGAATCTTTAATACAGAGATTCTTGGAGCTTTCTGGGATCTTGCCTAGAGGTAAGAATCCAGAATGATGTGGAATTTTCTTTTAAACTAATGACTGAACCATGCGGCTAAAGAGTGGTAATCAGCCATAGCTGTCACTGATACTGTTTTAATTATTGGCATGCCCCAAAAAAATGTTGGTTACAGAGGTTATGCAAAAGGTACTCTCATTCTGTTTTTGTCAGATATTGGCATAATAAGAATTTTAGGTGAGATAGAGGGAATTTTACTTTATTTCCCATTTTCTTCTAGTGTACTTACTGGGCCCGATTTGAATAGGGCACCCTTGAGTTCAGAAATTAGTGAACTAAGGTATGAGCCAGACATTGAAAGTGGCTCCCTTATTGCAATGTTTCTCTAAAGAGGAACCTGGATGGAAGAGACATGAGCTGTTTTTTTATAGAATGTGATTTTGTTTGTTTTTAGAAAATAAATGTTCACATATCCTGAAGAAGACCTACAGATTTGGTCTGGAGGACATCTACCAGACCCTGTTGAGTCGAAACTATTGTTACAGTGGAAGTCCTTTATACATGAGAGAATCTTAATCTGGGACACATATAGTCGATCATGTTTACAGTGTGGACAATTATTAGTGAACACCATTTGTTATTAAATATATTGTAATTGAAAAAGTTTATATGAAATACTTTGAGTTCTTTGAATAATTAACTGTTTTAGAATTGAATGGGATGTATGCAGTATGAATGAATGAATGAATGTGTTATAGAATTGGAATATATATTGTTGTTTTTTACAATCGGAATCTGCAATTTATATTTTATCAGAATGAAATAAAACAATGAATAAGTATTTACAGCTCTAGTCTATCTCACTAGTTTCTTCTAATTCTTCCACCTGGCACCATAACTGTTCCATTTAGCAAGCAAAGGTGCTGGACATGCCCTTATACGGAGATAACCTATTTGGGAAGGTCGTTGACCAGTCCCTCCAGGCCATCAAGGTGGATACAGAGACGGGCCGTTCCCTGGACACCCTCAAGCAGTACCTCTCTTCTTTTCGCTGCTCCAGGGGAAAGCCAAGCAGGGCTTCACAAGGTTTCTTCTCATCGTGCCGTCAGCCTTCCAGATCTAGGAGTCGGGAAGCTTACAGAGGCAGTTTCCAGGCCTATGGTAGTGCAGGACAGCGTCGCTATCGCCCGCAGGATAGGACGCTGGCACCGAAGCAAGCCTGAACAGACCGGGACATCGGGCCCCCTCCTGTGCGCCTCAGTGAGAGGCCGGCTGACGAGGTTTGTCACGAGTGGAGAAAGATCACCGACAGATGGGTGGTGGACCCTCCTGCCCAAGGACATACCCAGGAGTTTCAACACAGGTGTTGGCAGATCCCTCAGCTCTGAAAGAGCTACGGGCCATGTTGTAAAAGGGGCGATGGAGCTAGTTCCCCAGCGACTCTGAGGCTCCGTAGTCTATTCAAGATACTTTCTGGTCAGTAAGAAGACAGGGGGGATGGAGGTCCATTCTAGACCTAAGACGTCGGCCAACTGGAGAGAGGAGACTTCTGCAATGCTGGACCTGCAGGACGCCTACTTCCACGTCTCCATTTACAAGAAACATCACAAAGGTTTATCCTTTGTGGTGCAGGGACAGCACTACCAGTTCAAGGACCTACCTTTCGGATTGAAGTCTGCCCCCACGGTGTTCAAGAAATGCTGGGCGCCAGTGGCGGCCCATCTACGCCTACATGGCATACAGGTATACCCATATTTGGACGACTGGTATGATTCGCACCTGCTCTCGGCAGTTGGCCGAAGGACGCACATAGAGGCGACTGTCCGGCTGCTAACCTTTCTGGGATTCTCCATCAACTAAGTCCTGCTTAACTCCATCACAGAACACGCAGTTCCTAGGTGCTAGACACAATACAGTGCCTTGTCTGGCACCTCCCTCGGAGGAGAGGATGGCAGCCATTCTGCGGAAGATGCAGCGCCCTCATCAGCCACGGTGCAGTCCATCAAGTTGTTGCTGGGCATAATGATGTCCTGCACCTACCTCGTATGACGCTGTGTAGGTTGTAGATGCAACCCCCTCCAGGAATTCCTGGATGCCCATGGACAAGATATCGATCAACGACGACTTCATGCGTGCAATAGTGTGGTGGGGTGCTGGCTCCAACATCGCCCAAGGCAAGGATTCCAGAACCCCATACCAGGAGACAGTCACCACAGACGCCTCCTTAGAGGGATGGGGAGCATACACTGGACGTCTGCACGCCAAAGGCCTGTGGTTGCCAGAGAAGGATCTTCATATCAACATCCTGGAGCTACGGGCAGTGTTCTGAGCCCTCAAGTTGTTCCTCCCGTCTCTGAAAGGCAAGGTGGTGAGGATCTTCATGGACAACACCACACCACGTTTTACATCAGGAAGCAGGGGGGCACTCTATCCCGAGCGCTCTCCAAGGAAGCACAGGACTTGTGGTGATGGGCCACCGGGCAGGGAATGTGCCTCTTCACCTGGTGCTAGTTAAGAACACCATTGCAGACTCCCTCAGTAGGGAACTGCACTCCTGCCACGAGTGGGAGCTTCGTCAAGATCAGGTGGGGCAGGCCCCAGATAGATCTGTTTGCAACGGCGGCGAACTCCAAGTACCAGAAGTTTGCCAGCAGGATCTGTCAGCCGAGGAGCCTGGGGGACGCATTCTCCTTCCCGTGGGAAGGACTGTTCCTGTATGCATTCCCCCCCCCCCCCGTTCCCCTCTCCTGCTACAAGTCATCAACACACTCAGCTGGTGTCTGTGCAAGACGATACTCATCGCCCCGGTGTGGCTGGGGCATATTTGGTATCAGGACCATCTCAGTCGGTCTGCGGCGTCTCTGGGCAAACTGCCAGTGATTACGGATCTTCTCACCATAGAACGATGCACAATCCTGCATCACTACCCAGGATCGCTGAACCCGAGGGCTTTGCTCCTGCAGCCCTAGGGTTTGGTGGATGTGAGTTGCCTGCGGACGGCAGGGAGGTACTCGCCAACACCAGGGCGTCGTGGACTTTCACATGCTATGGTCACAAGTAGAAACAGTTCGCTAAGTGGTGCCGGTCGCAGATGATTACCTCGCTGAGGGTCACACGCCTGCAAATTCTTCCATGCTTTCTACCCTTGGCCAAAGCTGGACTGACAAACGCCTCTATCAAGGTGCATCTGGTGACTATCTCCCGCTATGCAAAAACAAGGGGGTTCTGTGAGTTTCTCTACTACCGGCCTATATCCTGGGTTAGAGTGTCAACCAGAGTCTTTAGCTCACCATCCTTTCACAGAAGAGAAATGTCCACTACATATGAGTCTTTGTCCTGCCCAAGGGCAGTCAAGCACTGAAATGCCTGGCAGTGCTCTTCTGAGCAAGAGTACCAACAGCAACCCCAGACACGTGTTTCAGGCTGGTTGGGCCTTGTCAGTGAGGTGGAGCTGTGCCTCTCTAAGAACAGTGAGCAAGGGTTCCACGTCTGTATTACCCAAGTAATATCATTATTAAAGATGGTTAATTCCAGAGATTTGTCTGGAATGAAATACCTTTAATAATATTTTGTCTGGAATCATTAATAACACAATGGAAATTAATTGGAATTTTCTTAACATCTTAAAATATGCATATGTTTTAGGGATTTAATTAGCTGAATGAGTGTTTGAATGCATGATATGTAGGATGCGTTTTTTAGAGAATTGATTAAAAAGTTTAATGATTTTTTATTTGTAAATCAAAATAAAATGAAAATAATGATTTGATTCTTATAACCTTCTGCTCTCCTTCATTAGTGGCTCCCGCTACCCTGGCACCATTCTTTGCTTTATGCGATCCAGGCCCTATTCTGTAAGCAGCCATACCTTACTTTCCACGATTCGTAGGTGATGCTGCGGACGCACCCCTCTTTTATGCTGAAGGTTCTGTCAGAATTCCACCTCAACAAGCCTTTGGTGTTAGCTGTTTTTTTCCCGAACGTCTTCGTCGCCCGCTGAAAAGGCTTTGCACTCACTGGATGTTGCTCGTTCTACTGTCATACATCGAGAGTGTTCGGAAGAATTCACAACTGTTTGAACCATAGGAAGGCCTTGTCCAAGCCTTCCATTTCAAAGTCTCTCTCTGGCTGCATCATGCACTGTCATCGGTTGGCGAGCCGACCGCTGCCCCACCGTCTGAGGGCCCACTCCACCAGAGCGATTGCTGCGACTGCGGAGTTCCTGTCAGGTGTGCCCCTGCTGGACATCTGCAGGGCTTCTACACGGAGGTCCACTCACACCTTCACAAAGTTCTACTGCGTCGACAGGGATTCCAGGTAGGAGTCCAGAGTCGGCCAAGCAGTGCTACGCAACATGTTCGCTTGAGGGGAGTCTGTTCCATAGGTAAGAGTTACTTGCTTCTGTTGAGCCTTGCCACCTCCTGTGGTTGTGTAATGTTGTACTGCTATATATTCGTTATTCATGAGCATGTGAATCCATGCGAGGTCCTATGCTGGAGAACGATAGCTACAGGTAAGTAACTTGTTCCTTATTTCCATTTCTCGAATTTTGCCAGAGCTGTTTTTTCCATTTCATTGCCATCAATGTTCTAACATGAATGGAATATAATCTCAACATTCATGAAGTTCACTCTTTTAGTGGGCACATTGTCAAGAGTTTTCTTGAGCGTCCTAAATAGTTAAATCATTTTGTATGGTTTAGCGCGATACAACACTGGGGGGGAGGGGTCATCCAGTGATTAGCCTCTCTGGGGAAGTTGAATACTCATCTTCTGAGTAACAGCAACCCAGCACTGGCGTTAGGGTTGAAAACATTAATTGCGGATGGGGTGTGGTAGAGGACATGGATGTGTCTTATCTGCCTTTAGCCCTATTCATGTGTTTCCACAACATAGGCCGAAACTGATGACGTGTTACCAAGGATGAGCAAAACTAAAGAAGCATAAAACAGTGATGATCAGTAGAACCTTAAGATTAGGCAGATCAATGATTTGAGTTAGAAAATGGGATGTAGAACAGACCCCTTAATGAATGGAGAATGTGCCTTCTCATAATAAGAACCTGAATCCTTACTTCAAATATTTTGCTCTTGAAGAGTTCAAGAGGGTATCGGCATCAGTTCAAGAAACCAGGTTCATTAGGAGCCAACACCTAAACATGTTCATGGATGGGCAGGCCTTAATGAATTTGGAGCAGAAGCAGGGAATTTCAGTTCACTATTACCTTCTGAAGATAGTGATGGGAGAGCATTCTAAATGTCTGCACCATGTCACTTTTGCCTCGATTTATTTTGCTATCAAGCCTCAATCCACATAGTGGAAGCAGTCTTGGTAGGGAAAGGGTGTGAATGCAGCGTTTGTAAGATTCTTGTTGGAAATATGTGCAAGCTAATGACTCAACTATACATACTGATTCATGTTTTCAGGGAAAAGCATCGGAAAGGGGTTTTACAATACTCAGTCTAAAATGATGGGCCAGGTGTCGACTGCATTCATTGTTTGTATCTCATGGTGCTGCATCCATAGAGCCAGTATCTCCTCTGCAGGTTGCCCTAAGCATTAGCCGATTAGGAGGTTGATGCTTAATGACTCTGTTTAATTATCTGATGCTAATGGAGAGCATTGCAGAAAATATTACAACTTCAGGGATATCGGTGATGAGAAACCAAAGGCGGCAGTATGTGAAGGGTTTAAACCCACAATTAGAGGAGAATTAATGACTATTTATGCAGCCTAAAAAAGGTTGAGGATCTTCCTGGAGAAGGGGCTGATGAAAAAAAAAAGGTGTTGGATGCTGAAAAGCAATTTAACCTTTCTGAAGTAGTAGTGTAGGTAGATTAAAAAAGAACTTAAAACAAAAGATTTCAAACGGGGCATAAAGTCCTGCTAATAGCCAATACTAAACACACATTAATATATATGAAGCAATTGTATTAGGAAAACCGAGGAAATGCTGACATTGTTAACAAGCCAACCCGGAGGTCTAAGACCCAAAGTGATGGGCCACCCCATTAAGAATTAGCTAGACACTATTTTAAGAGACAAAAAAGGAATGGCAGAAAATTAGGTATATACATCATAATTGAAGGTGTCCATGTGTCCACAAAAGAAAACAGATTACCGTGTGACATTTTTTCTACCTAGTAAGCTGGGTACGGTCAAGATTCCTTCGATGAATAGATGACATCAGCATGGTGCAAACTTTGCACATGCCACTAGCCAGTTACTAGTGATATTTGACTTAGCAAGGAAAAAATGGTGTGCTGTGTGCATGTACAGAAGTGAGCTGGCCCGTGAATTTTGTATGACTGGCTATTAGCCTGCAAAGATAGTGATAACTTATATTTCGAGGGGATTGTGTCCTCCGACATATTCCACATCTGACAGTAATGACCACAGCTGTGCTGCTGCGTAAAAACTTTCAGCGTAGGCATCCTGCGTCGATGACGTTGATATGCTGTCCCTCGAGGGCCTCCGTCGAGAGTGAACGTCACCGGATGTTATATATAGGACGCACAGCGCCGTAGCCTCAGTTCTTTTTTTCTGCGAACATGTTCGCTTCAGAAGCTCGGCGCGCTCGGTTCTTCTACTTTGATTGCTATGTTTTCGTCGTCTTCTACCCCGAAGTCGGGCTTTAAAAAGTGTCAGGACTGCGGTTCCAAAATGTCCATCACGGACCCGAACCACGTTTGCTTCTGGTGCCCGGCGAAAGCCACTCCACCGACTACTGCGATGACTGCCAGTCCCTGACATCGAAGGCCTTGCGGAAGAAGGAATTAACGGTAGGTAGGGTATCTAAAACCTGCAAGCTGAAATCTGCTGGGCTTTCGACCGACGACTCGAGGGCCGACTCTCCACATCGGCGTAAATCCAGGGGGTCTGGGTCTCGGAGTGGTTCCCGCCATTCCTCTGCCTCTTCTAGGCATTCTCGGAAACACAGTCACCGGTCGCCTTCCCCATCCTCGTCGGAGGACTCCACCAGAAGGCGGGTGACTTGTCCCACCAAGTATTCATCGCTGGCCGAATGGGACGCATTCCGCCAGCAGATGATGGGGATTTTTGAATCGCAAGGCACCATTCTGTCCACGCCTTCGAGAGAAGCCAGCAAGGAACGAGCTAGAGCTACCACTCGCACGCCTTCGGGCTCAGGTGGTCGCGCGATCATCGCGAGCCGCCGAAGTACCGATCGGACAAGGTTGATTGCCATAGCCGTGCCAGGTCCCGGTCCTCGACGCCATCGAGACCGTCGGAGCCTGTGAGGCCTTCCAAGAAGGCATCGATGCCATTGGCACTGTGTCGGTCAAGGGACTCTCGAGGCTCCGGCTTCGAAGAAGTCGACGCATTGGCGCCTCGGTCGACAACGCTGATTCCATCGACGCCTTTTGAGGAGAATTTGCCGGAGGTGCCCTGGAGGGCTGTGGAAACTCTGAGGAAGGCTCTCTGTAAGTCCGTGAGCCCTGTTTTTGAGCCCTTCTCTGCTCCCCCATCAAGATTGGATTTATTCCAACCTTTGGATTATATTTCAGAGGTGGAAGAAGGGTCTGATGAGGAGGGGGTTTGTGCCTCCTGAGGTTCCTGATGACCTGTTGTCTGGTCACAGTCAAATAGAAAACCTCTGTCAGTCCTTACATGACCCAGTGGTCTTGACACCTCGCCGGAGGTTGAGTTTGGCAGGCCTGAGCCTGATACGCATGCCAAATCCTTGTATAGGCGTCTCATGTCGAGGGTGACTGAATACTTGGGATGGTCTGCTCCATCTGTTATTTTCTTCAGGATGATCTGAGGGATACCCTGGACCATGGTCCACCCACTGACCCGGTGTTGCCATTTCATATGGCTTTGCAATGCAAGGTGGCGGCGGCTTGGACTGCTCTGTAGTGTGTCCCGGCAGTGAATAAGTCGCTTTAAAAAAAAAATACCGTCCAGCCAGTGGTGACCCCTGCTACTCCGGAGAGTTTGGTGGTGTAAGTGGCTACGGCCCCAGCAAAGCAGACTGCGTACCCTACCATTCCTCCTGATGGGGACGACAAGCGCTTTGATGGTTGGGCGAAGGTATTTTCTTCTGGGCGTATGGCTTTGAAGGCAGCCAACTCAGTTTGTGCCTTGGCAAGATTCACTCACACTATGTGGAATTGTGCATCTTTGACGGCTGAGCATATTCCCGAAGGGGAAGAACAGGATGGTTTTCTAGCCCTCGTGCAAGACTGCAAGGATGCCATGTGTGAATCTGTTCAGTCGGGTCTGGACATGGCAGACTGTGTCAGCTGGTCTATGGCTAATTTCCCTTACCTATAGAGTCCCCCAGCAGCTTTGCTGGATTTGAAGGGTTTGTTTTTTCTCCTGCTAAGAGTGTGACTCTTTCCCACTCTTCAGGCATATTTGCTGTGTGTTCTCTAGGCTATTTTTGTGTTTAATGTCTATGGGGTTTTTCTCATCTCCATAGGAACCATCTTTATTCACATGTGTTACACAGCACCCTCGGTGCAGTGACACAGGGGTGTCGTAGCGACCCCCAAACATATACTCCATACCCTGGGTCTGACTACTGTCTCCCAGGGCATGTAAAGTCCCATTGTCTTTACTAGTCAATTTTTATGAACTAAACCGGTACAACCCATCTTATTATGCAGGTACTGGAAAGGGTTAATAATTTTTCCCTTATGTTCATTTTCGAGAGGGTACCGTACAGTCCCTCTATCAAGTTTCTGGCTGGTGGCAGTGGTTACTACCGTAAATATTCGACCGCAAATATTTCCCTATGGAATTTTCCCATTGTTCGAGGCTACCACATTTTCTGACAGCAACTAACATACTGCCGGTGTATTTTAATATTAACTTTACTCTAGTAGGTTTTATTTGCCAGAACTTTAATATAACTTCTTTCTCGTGTCTTTCTCTAAACTCCTAACCCAGGTCGGGGATCCTTTGTTCGTCCTTTTGGCGGACTTCTGCCTAGAAGCCCTCCTTTCAGCGCCACTGAGTCTGGGGTGGGTCCATTGTGTGGGAGGGGGAGTAGGGCCCCTGGACAGGGTTGCCTCCGCAACCCATGTCGCACTCTATCCTGATAGGCTGGAGGGTCTCCCGCCAAGATCACCACTCCACTGTGTCAGTGACAGCTAGGCTGTATCAATGGAGATCTTTTTGCATAAAAGCAGGGTCCTGAGGACTGGAAGAGCAAGACGTTGCCACTGGAACTAAGAAGCCGAAGAGGAGAGAAGCCAAAGACATCTGCAACGACTGAACCACTGGTGAAGCCCTGCTGCAGCGTCTCCCTACTTTTCTCCACACAACGAGAGAAGATCTTCACCTGAAAGAGCCTTCTTCCCTTGAGCTGGTGGGTCCAACCAGTTTGCCAATCGCATTCCAGGACCTGCCTTGGTCGAATCGCCAGTACCCTGTACTCGGAAGCCGGATAGCCAGGCACCTGTCCACTCGGACCGCGATTTAAAGGAGTGTACCTTTTTATTCGTCGGGCAGCACAGCGGCTGGTTTCATCCCTGGGTAGTGCAGTAACTCGGACCTTCCTCCACGACGTGAGCCTCTCTTTCTCTGCTGGATCCCCCCGAACTGCAGGAACTACCAGGAACTACCAGGAACAACCGCCACCGCAGGAGCCACTTCTTCATTTTAAAGGTACATTGTTCAGCCAGGCCACCCTTTCTGCGCGGTACAGCTAAAGGTGTTTTAAATCCTTTACCTACCTGTTGGGTTGGCCTCCCCTCTCTCTTAACAATGTCTTTCACCTTCTGCATCCACCTTTTCAAAATCGTTAACCAAAGACTTGACGGCAGCTACAAAAACATTTTGCTCCTGGGCCCTTGCCCTGTACCACTAACTCTGGCACAGTGCTACTGACTCTGGCTAAATCTGTTAGAACTGCCTTCTCTAGATTGCTTTTCAACTAGAACTGTGTTGGTGCACCTACTTCTTATAACCACCCTTTCCTCCCCACTTTTAAACCTTGTGAAGTGCCAGTTTGCTCAGTTTTCATTTAAGTATTGCCTACTACTGATGTACTGCCTTGCTTAAACTGGTTCACAAACCTATGGGAAGTGTTGCTAGGGTGTGTAAGAAGATATTTCTGCATAACTTGTGTTTCGAGGGGATTGGGTCCTCCGACGTATTCCATATCTATGACATGTAATCACCACAGCTGTGCTGCTTCGGAAACTTTTTTCTGCGTCTGCGTCCTGCGTCGATGACGTCGATGCGCCGTCGTCGAGGACCTCCTCCGACGTAATCCGATGTGATAAGTAGGACGCACGACGCCCATAGCCTCAGTTCCGTTTTTTCCGCGAACGTGTTGCTTCGTGTTTCTCGGTTTAAACGCCTCGACTCTTTGGAGTTCTGTTCTTCTCGGTTCTTCGAACCTGTTAGTTTGTGAAAATCCTTCTGAAGATGTCTACTTCGTCTTCGACCCCGCGTCCGGGTTTCAAGAAGTGCGGGGAGTGTGGGTCCAAGATGTCGGTGACGGACTCGCACGACGCCTGCCTCTGGTGCCTCGGGGAGGCCCACGACACGGATGACGGTATCGACTGCCAGTCGCTCACGTCCAAAGCCTTACGCGAACGTAAGAAGAAGTTGTCGGTAGGTCGGGTGTCCAAGCCCCGGAAGTCGAAGTCTGCGGGGCTTTCGACGGATGATTCGAGGGGTGACTCTCCGTGTCATCGTCGGAAGTCTCGTGGGTCTCCTTCTAGGAGTCGGTCTCGCCACTCCTCAGCCTCTTCGAGGCATTCTCGGAAGCGCCGACACCGGTCGTCTTCCAGGTTCTCTTCGGAGGGCTGTGCCCGGCACGTCGCTTACCCCTCCAGCCGTGCGACGCCGGAGGAATGGGCTTCCTTCGGGAAGAAGATGCTGGCGATTCTTGAGTCGCAGGGTACTCAGCCGTCCGCGCCCCCGAGTGGGGTCGGTCGTGTGAGGTCGAGAGACACCGCTCGCAAGAGTGGTCGGCACGAGTCACGGGAGAGGTCCCGTTCGGACAAGGGGACTCGTTCTCGGCGTACCCGTTCCAGGTCCCGGTCCTCGACGCGTTAGAGACCGTGTGCACCTGTGAGGTCTTCGAAGAAGGCATCGACGTCTGTGGCGTCGAGGGCGTCGACAGGCTTTCTCGAGGCTCTGGCTCCGAGGAAGTAGTCGATGCCGTCGACGCTCAGGTCGTCGAGGGACACGCTCGGGGCTCCGGCCTCGAGGGCTGTGTCGACGCCGCCGATTCTGGAGGCGCTGCATCTGACGTCGACGCCGATTTCCTCGACACCGATCCTCTCGGCGCCGATGCCGGTTCTCTCGACGCTGGCGCCGATTCGCTCGACGCCATCGACGCCTTTCGTGTCGGAGGTACCCCAGGGCACGGGTGGACCCCCTAGGAAGGCTCTGGTTAAGAGCAAGCACTCTCGAGTGCCTTCTTTTCACCACCTGGACTATATTTCAGAGGCGGATGAGGATTCTGATGGCCTGGTTCCTAGTCAGGTTCCGGATGAAATTGTCTCGGGCCATAGTCAGTTTGACGAGTTGAGACAATCACTGCATGATGCCAGTGGACTGGACACCTCTCCGGAGGTGGAGTTTTGTAGGCCTGAGCCTGGCTCTCATGCTGATTCCTCGTACCGGCACCTTATGGCTAGGGTTTCTGAGTACTTGGGATGGTCTGCTCCCCCAGGGGAGTTTGTGCAGGATGATCTGACAGACATCCTTGATGTTGGTCCCCCAACTGACCCGGTTCTGCCGTTCCATATGGCTTTACAGAGAAGGGTGGCGGCGGCTTGGACTGCTCCGGAGAGTCTCCCGGCGGTGGGCAGATCCTTGTCGCGAAAATACCGTCCAGCCAGTGGCGACCCCTGCTACTTGACCAGGCACCCCACTCCGGAGAGTTTGGTGGTGCAGGCGGCCACGGCCCCGGCGAAGCAGGCGTCGTACCCTACCATCCCTCCTGATATGGACGACAAACGTTTTGATGGCTGGGCGAAGAAAGTGTTTTCTTCTGGTGGTATGGCGCTTCAGGCGGCCAACTCCATTTGTGCCTTGTCACGTTTCACGCACACTCTGTGGAACTGTGTTGCGTTAGCGGCTGAACATGTTCCCGAAGGGGACGAACGGGATGGTTTCCTTGCTATGGTCCAGGATGGTAAGGATGCCATGTGTGAGTCCGTTCAGTCAGGTTTGGACTTAGCTGAATGAGTCAGTAGGTCCATGGCGGCGAGCACCGTGATACGCAGGTTTGCGTGGTTGCGGAAGTCGGGGTTTGCTCCTGATGTGCAGTCCCGGCTCCTCAACATGCCCTTTGACGGTGAACACCTTTTTGGCAGCAAGGCTGACGAGAGCCTTGAGAGGTTGCAGACCTCAAAAGCTGCAGCGAAGTCGTTGGGCGCTGCAGTTCGCCAACCTCCGCCTTTTCGTCCTAGGGGACAGCAGTGGAGGGGTGGTTCCTTTCGCTATTACTCATCCTTCAGTAAAGCGAGAGGAGCTGGCAGTCCAAGAGGCCAACGCAGGGGTACCAGAGGTGGATGACAGGGTACCCGTGGTGCCAAGGCCGCTCGGGCAGTTGCCTCTTTGCCCTCAGGTAACGCCGCAGCCGCTCCCACTCTGTCGTGAGGCCATGTCCCATGGTTCGCCGGTTGGGGGAAGGCTGGCGCAGCCTCTTGTAGAGAGGCAAGCCATTACTTCAGATGTGTGGGTTCTGGAGATCATAACCCACGGCTACTGTCTTCCTTTTCGGCACAGGCCTCGCGACAATCCACCTGGGAACCTCTCTTTGCAGAGTCCGGATCCGCTCCTTGCGCAGGAAATTCAAGCCCTGCTGGAGAAAGGCGCCATAGAACTGGTGCCTGTAGCGGAGAGGAACAAGGGATGGTATTCCCCTTATTTTTTGATTTCGAAGAAAGACGGGGGATTGAGACCCATCATGGACTTGCGCGGTTTGAACAAACTCCTCAGGAAGGACAAGTTCAAGATGGTTACTCTCTCTCAAGTCCTCCAGGCCCTTCAGCTTCAGGACTGGTTGGTGTCACTCGACCTCAAGGATGCTTACTTCCATGTGCCGATCCATCCCAAGCACAAGAAGTACCTGAGGTTCGCGGTTGGCGACTCGCACTTTCAGTTTCCGGTCCTGCCGTTCGGATTGACCTCCGCCCCGAGGGTTTTCACCAAGCTCATGGTGGTGGTGGCAGCGCATCTCAGGCAAGGGGGGATTCACGTCTACCCCTACCTGGACGATTGGTTGATCAGGGGGAGCTCTCCCGAGCAAGTCCTGGATCATCTATCGGTCACCTGTCGCTCCCTTCACAGGCTGGGCTTCTCCCTCAATTTAAAGAAGTCCCATTTGACGCCAACGCAGCGGCTCCAGTACATCGGAGCAGTGCTTGACACTTCCCTGGGGCAGTGTTTTCCTCCCCAGGTGAGGGCTCTTCACATTCAGCAGATGGTGCACAAGTTTCAGCATGCCCAGACGCTCCCAGCGTTCGAGTTCTTGAGGTTGCTCGGCCTCATGGCATCCTGCATTCTTCTGGTGCCAGAGGCTCGCCTGCGGATGAGATCTTTGCAGTGGGCACTCAAGACGCAATGGTCGCAGTCCTCCGGCAGGATGTCGGACTCGATTCAGGTGCCGTCCTCGGTCGCCCGGGACCTTCTGTGGTGGGCCGTCGAAGGCAACTTGATGAAGGGGGCTCCATTTTGGCTTCCCTGGCCGGAGGTGACGATCGTGACGGAGGCATCCCTCACGGGATGGGGAGCTCATGCCAACGGGCTGACAGTCAGCGGTCGTTGGTCTCCGTCGGAGTCCAGACTCCATATCAATCTGTTGGAGCTGAGGGCCGTCAGGCTAGCCCTGAAGGCTTTTCTGCCGTCTGTGCGAGGGAAGAATGTCCTGATCCTGACGGACAACACAGTGGCCATGCACTACCTCAACAAAAAGGGGGGGGGGGGCAGGGTCACTTCCTCTGTGCAGGGAGGCGATGCAGCTCGAGTTCTGGGCCATCCAGCAGGAAGTTTCGATCTCGGCAGTTCATCTGGCCGGAGCCCAAAACGTGACGGCGGACGCTCTGAGCAGGCAGAGCGCGATCTCTCACGAGTGGGAGTTGGCTCAGGAGATTCTCCTGGAGATCTTCCACTTGAGGGGTCCCCCAAAGGGTCGATCTCTTCGCCTCCAGTGTCAACCGGAAGTGCGAAAGGTTTTGCTCGCGGGAATTTCCTCCAAAAGGAGCCTTAGGAGACGCGTTCGTGGTGGAGTGGTCATTCCCGCTGCTGTACGTGTTTCCTCCAGTCCCCGTCATCCCGCAAGTGCTGCGGAGGTTACGTAAGTTCGGTTCCCGGATGATCCTCATTGCCCCGGCGTGGGCTCGGAGGACGTGGTACCCGGACCTTCTCGACTTGTCCATCTGCCCTCCACGTCGTCTTCCCTACCGAGACGATCTGCTCTCACGGGAGGGGGGTCAGGTTCTCCATCCAGAGGTCAGATCCCTCAACCTTCACGCTTGGCTTCTGAAAGGTTGAGGTATAAGGATTGGGACCTCCCTGAGGACGTGATGGAGGTGTTGCTTTCGGCCCGAAGGCCAGCAACAAAGTCTCTGTACCGTTGCCGTTGGCGTAAGTTCTGCGACTGGTGCAGAGTTCAGAATGTGGATCCTTTTGCATGTGACATCCCCATGGTTCTGTCCTTTTTACTTTCTTTGGCCCACAGGGGCTTGCAAGTGGGTACCGTTAAGGGTTACCTGGCGGCGCTGTCCATCTTTAAGCGCTCGTCTGAAGAGTGTTCTTACTTTAAAATCCCTTTGATTTCACAGTTCCTGAAAGGGCTCACTAATGTGTTCCCTCCGTCACCTTTCCTGGTGCCCGGTTGGGATTTGAACCTTGTTCTTAAGTTTCTTATGGGTGCTCCGTTTGAGCCTTTACATTCTTGCCCTTTGAGGCTGTTAACTCTGAAAACTGTGTTTTTAGTTGCGGTTACTTCCGCTCGCAGAGTGAGTGAGTTACAGGCACTTTCAGTTAAGCCTCCCTTCACTGTATTTCACAAGGACAGGGTTGTCCTTAGAGTTCGTCCTTCTTTTCTTCCGAAGGTAGTGACGGAATTTCATTTGGCCCAGAAGGTTGTTCTTCCGGCATTCTATCCTCCTCCGCATCCTGGTAAGGAAGAGGAGAGGCTCCATAGGCTTGATCCTAGGAGAGCTTTAAGCTTTTATGTTTCACGCATGTCCCGGGTCAGAGTGGATGATCAACTCTTTATTGGTTACGCTGGAAAGCGTTTGGGGCAAGCTGTGACGAAACAGACTTTGTCTCGCTGGATTATTTTGGCCATCTCGGAGTGCTACCGCTTGGCGGGTAAGGACCCACCGGCTAGCTTGCGGGCCCATTCTACCAGGGGTATGGCTGCGTCTACTGCCCTGCAGAGGGGTGTTCCTATTCGCAACATCTGTGATGCAGCCACCTGGGCTTCAGTACATACATTTGTACGTCACTATTCTCTCGATTCCATCCGAGCACAGGATCTGGCCTTTGGCAAGGCGGTCCTTTGCTCTGCTATTTGATTGGCTATTCTACATTTTGATTCTAAATTCTTTCCCTCCTCCTTGCTTTGGTACTGCTTTGGGAGTCTGTCATAGATATGGAATACGTCGGAGGACCCAATCCCCTCGAAGAACAAGTTACTTTCTTACCTGGTAACGTTCTTTCGATGGGATGGTCCGACGACGTATTCCATATCGCTCCCGCCCTGCCTTCCCCGCTGCAGAATTTCTTTTGCGATTGCAGCTTACGTTCCGCAAGGCTTTGTGTCTGACTGGCAGTTGACTTATGTCACACGTTCTGGGGGAAAAAACTACAACTGAGGCTATGGGCGTCGTGCGTCCTACTTATCACATCGGATGACGTCGGACGTCGGAGGAGGTCCTCGACGACGGCGCATCGACGTCATCGACGCAGGACGCAGACGCCGAAAAAAGTTTCCGAAGCAGCACAGCTGTGGTGATTACATTTCATAGATATGGAATACGTCGTCGGACCATCCCATCGAAAGAACGTTACCAGGTAAGAAAGTAACTTGTTCTTTCCTTCCCTTGTGAGAAATTGCTAGAGTGCCATTTGTGTTTGGTTTTCACTGTGCCATTTTGCTCAGTTTTCACTCTTGCTCAAACTTGTCTACCATTTAACTAGGGAGTTGTGTATACTTTCATTGACCGAATTTAACTTGCTTAAGAACCGTGATATATGTGTTTAACTAGAAGTGTATAAAAAAAATATAAATTTATTCTTTTAACTACAAAGCTTTGGTCAGTGTTTCCTCGTTTCATAGTACTGAAGGCCTATTGTGTAAACCCTGAATACTGCTTATCTCCCTCTTGAGATAAGTCTGAGTGCTCAGCCACAGCTACCAACTAAATCTTTGTGTTAGTCTGATACCAAAGGGGATTTATTGCTCTCACCTGTAGTCCTAATCTTCTGTAGTGCTCCCTAAGGGAACTGCACAGGATTCTGCCTAACAGCTGTGAGCACCGTGATACGCAGGTTTGTGTGGTTACGGAAGTCGGGGTTTGCTCCTGATATGCAATCCCGGGTTCTCAACATGCCCTTTGATGGTGTCCATCTTTTTGGCAGCAAGGCTGACGAGAGCCTTGAGAGGTTGCAGACTTACAAAGCTACAGCAAAGTCTTTGAGCGCTGCAGTACGTCAACCTCTGCCTTTTCGTCCTAGGGGACAGCAATGGAGGGGAGGTTCCTTTTGGTATACTCTTCCTTTGGTAGATTGAGAAGAGCGGCCAGTCAAAGTGGCCACCGTAGGAGTACCTGAGGTGGAAAGCAAGGTACTCGAGGTGCCAAAGCCGCTCGGGCAGTTGCCTCTTTGCTCTCAGGCACTGCCGCAGCCGCGTCCGCTCAGTCATGAGGCCATGTCCCATGGTTCACCGGTCGGGGGCAGACTTGCGCAGCATCTTGGAGAATGGTGAGCCATTACTTTAGATGTGTGGGTTCAGAGGCCTCACGACAATCCACCGGGGAAGCTCTTTGAAGCATCCGGATCCGCTCCTTGTGCAGGAAATTCTATCCCTGCTGGAGAAAGGCGCCATAGAACTGGTGCCTGTAGCGCAGAGGAACAAGGGATGGTATTCCCCTTATTTTTTGATCCCGAAAAAAGACGGGGGGGATTGAGACCCATCATGAACTTGGTTTGGCTGAACAAGCTCCTCAGGAAGGACAAGCTCAAGATGGTAACTTTCTTAAGGCCTCCAGGCCCTTCAACTGCAGGATTGGTTGGTGTCTCTAGACTTCAAGGATGCTTACTTTCATGTGCTGAATCATCCAAAGCACAGGAAGTACCTGAGGTTTGCTTTTGGTGACTCGCATTTTCAGTTTTGGGTCCTGCCGTTCGGATTGACCTCCGCCCGAGGGTCTTCACCAAGCTGATGGTTGTGGTGGCGGCGTATCTCACGAAAGAGGGAATTCACGTCTACCCCTACCTGGACGATTGGTTGATCAGGGCGCGTTCACCCGAGCAAGGCCTGGATCATCTGTCAGTCACCTCCCACTCCCTTCACAAACTGGGTTTCTCCCTCAATTTAAAGAAGTCCCATTTGACACCTACCCAGCGGCTCCAGTACATCGGAAAACAGTGCTCGATGCATCCCTGGGGCTGTGTTCGCCTCCCCAGGTGAGGGCTCATCACATTCTGCAGATGGTGGATAAGTTTCAACGTGCCCAGAGTCTCCCGCCGTTCGAGTTCTTGAAGTTGCTCGGCCTCATGGCATCCTGCATTTTCCTGGTGCCAGAGGCCAGGCTGCGGATGAACTCTGCAGTGGGCTCTCAAGATGCAGTGGTTGCTGTTCTCCGGCAGGATGTCTGATCACGTTCAGATTCTGCCCTCGGTCGCACAGGATCTTCTGTGGCGGGCCATCTAAGACAATCTGATGAAGGGTGCTCCATTTTGGCAGCCGTGGCCGGAGGTGACGATCGTAATAGACGCATCCCTCACGGGTTGGGGAGCTCATGCCAACGAGCTGACAGCCAGCAGCCGTTGGTCTCCGTCGGAGTCAAGACTCCACATCAATGTGTTAGAGCTGCGGGCTGTCAGGCTAGCCCTGAAGGCTTTTCTGCCGTCTGTGCGGGGGAAAGAATTTCCTGATTATGATGGACAATACACTGGCCATGCACTACCTCAACAAAAAGGGGGGGGTAGGGTCACTCCCGTTGTGCAGGGAGGCGATGCAGCGGTGGTTCTGGCCCATCCAGGAGGACATTTCTATCTTGGCAGTTCATCTGGCCGGAGAAGAAAACGCGGCGGCGGATGCTCTGAGCAGGCAGATCAGTCTCTCACGAGTGGGAGCTGGCTCAGGAAGTTCATTTGGAGATCTTCGCCCTTTGGTGAACCCCACAAGTGGATCTCTTCGCCACCAATATCAACCGGAAGTGCAAGAGATTCTGCTAGTGGGAATTTCTTCCAAGAGGAGCTTTAGCGGACGCGTTCGTAGTGGAATGGTCCTTCCTACTGCTGTATGCATTCCCTCCAGTCCCCGTCATTCCGCAAGTGTTGCGGATGTTACGGCGGTTCCATTCCCGGATGATCCTCATTGCTCCGGCATGAGCCAGGAGAGCGTGGTACTCGGACCTTCTAGACATGTCCATCTGCCCTCCATGTCTTCCCTACCGAGGCGATCTTCTCTGACGGGAGGGGGATTGCGTTCTCCATCCAGAGGTCAAGTCTCTCAGCCTTCATGCTTGGTATCGGAAAGGCTGAGCTATAAGGATTGGGACCTCCCCGAAGATGTGATGGAGGTGTTGCTTTCGACCAGAAGGCCTGCAAAAAAATCCCTGTACCGTTGCCTTTGGAGGAAGTTCTGCGACTGGTGCAGGGTACAGAATGTGGATCCTTTCCAATGTTCCATTCCTTTGGTTTTGTCTTTTTTGCTTTCTTTAGCCCACAAGGGCCTGCAAGTAGGTACCATTAAGGGTTATCTGGCGACGCTGTCCGTATTTAAGCACTTGTCTGAGGAATGCTTATTTTAAGATCCCTTTGATTTTGCAGTTTCTAAAAGGGCTAACTAATGTGTTTCCACCGTCGCCTTTCCAGGTGCCCGGATGGGATTTGAATTTGGTTTTAAAGTTCCTAATGGGAGCTCCGTTTGAGCCCTTACATTCTTGCCTGTTGAGACTGTTGTCCTTTAAGACTGTATTTTTAGTTGCGGTTACTTCCGCACGCAGAGTGAGTTGCAGGCACTTTCCGCCAAGCCACCTTTCACAGTGCTCCATAAGGACAGGGTTGTCCTTTGGGTTCGTTCGCTCATTTCTTCCGAAGGTTGTGTTGGAATTTCATTTAAACCAGGTGATTCCTCAGGCGTTTTATCCTCCTCCGCATCCTGATAAGGAAGAGGAGAGGCTCCATAGGTTGGATCCTACGAGAGCTTTAAGTTTCTATCTCTCACGGATGTCCCGGGTCAGAGTGGGTGATCAGCTCTTTGTTGGTTATGCTGGAAGGTATTTAGGTCAGGCTGTTTCCAAGCAGACCTTGTCCAGATGGATAATTTTGACGATCTCAGAGTGTTACGGTTTGGCAGGTAAGGACCCTCCAGTAGGCTTATGGGCTCACTCTACTAGGGGTGTGGCTGCCTCCACGGCTCTACAGAGGGGTGTTCCGATTCACAGTATTTGCGAAGCAGCCACATGGCCTTCTGTCCATACCTTTGTGAGACACTATTCCCTGGACTCTATCCATGGGCAGGAGTTGGCCTTTGATAAGGCAGTCCTATATTCAGCAATTTGATTGGGCATTCTAAATGTGTAAATTCTTTTCCCACCTCCATACGTTGGTACTGCTTTGGGAGTCTGTCATAGATGTGGAATACGTGGGAGGACACAATCCCCTCGAAGAACAGGTTACTCATCTTACCTGGTAACATTCTTTCGATGGGATGTTCCTCCGACGTATTCCACATCGAACCCTCACAGCTTGCCCCGCTACAGAATTTCTTATGCGATTTGCAGCTTACGATTCTGCAAGGCTTTCGGCAGTCATACTGGCAGGAGATTGGTGCCACACTTTTTTGGGGAAAAAACTATAACTGAGGCTATGGGCGCTGTGTGTCTTATATATAACATCGGGTGACGTAGACTCTCGACGGAGGCCCTCAAGGGACAGCGTATCAATGCAGGACGCCTACGCCAAAAATAATTCCGAAGCAGCACAGCTGTGGTCATTACTGTCATAGATGTGGAATACGTCGGAGGAACATCCCATCGAAAGAACGTTAGCAGGTAAAATAAGTAACTTGTTCTTTTAGTGACAGATTACTTCTCTGCTGAGGGGAAGGTTGAGGAGTAGTTCTGCAATGCCAGGAGCCTGATGTGCTGGGATCATCTAACAACTGTTAACCTCATTGCATCCTTTCTCTCCATTTAGAACCATGTGAAACAGATCTGATAGAAATTCCCATCCACAATTTCTGAGGAATTGATTTCTGATTCCAAATAAGGTATGCAATGTGTTGTTGCGAGCTGTGTCCCTTTCTAAGGACCCATCTCCTTAATAAACAGACATTAGAATTCTGGCAAATACTGTTGCAAATGTAAGTAAGACATGGTCACTAAATTAGTTTTTATAGGAGCGGTAAGGAAAATACACATGTGTATATACCAAAGAGACTACATCTTACTTTCTTGGCCAAGTCTAGAAAAGAAATGGTGGTTCTTGTCTGACTTGAGATTTCCCCATGTCGGGTGGTGCTTCGTGGACGCAGTCTTCGAGAGCTGGTCTAGGGCAACATTTTCTGTCTAGGTAAGCACATTTAATAATAGATATAGGGTTAAAGTGATTGTCAATTTATAGCCCTCAAGAAAATTCCAGCTCCATATAATACTTCAACAACACTTTTCCCTTTCCATCTCTCTACTCAGCTGCTTTATTTGGTAACTGGAGCGAGCAGTAAGTTAACGGACAAATGCATGTGAAATAAATGTGAACAGTCTTTGTGGATACGTTGGATGTAACAATCCCTGTACGATGGCTGTCTAAGTGGTGATGGAGCTGGGGATGTGAGGCAGCCTTGCGGGCCTCAAACTAACCAGGCTAATTTGTTCATCTTCCCAATTATGCAAGAGATTAGAAAGTAGCCCTTGAGCTTGAATTTATGATGTCCGCTACAATTAAAACTATATTCTCATCGTATTGTAAGAGCTTTAACTCAATTATATCATCTACTTTGCGTGGATACTTGAGACATTCGAAGGAGATCTTTTTAGTTCAGGAAGCAGACTATATCCTGATTAAGCCATGCAACTGCACTAAAGGTTAACCTATTGCTACTGTATGCCTTCTGTTTACATTTTGTATGCCCCCAACTAAGATTCCTCAAGTCTTTTTTTATAAATGATTGTGGCAATTTTCATGTTGGTTTGGAATCCCAGAATGTATTGTAGCCTGGAGTACACTGGTGCTCCTCAAATCAGCTGGTGGCTTTTCTTTTAAAGACATGTATCCATATTTTGAGCCAGGACAACTAAGGATTTTGATAGAACCCCTTCAAGAATAGATGGGTGGGAAATTGACCTTATCTGTCAAATTTTTGTTTTCCCCAGCATAAAATCACGACCTATGGTGGGCACCCAAAAATATCCCCAAGATAAGTAGTGCAGCATTGAGTGGTGGGGATTATCTGCAAAGTATGGAACGCATGTGTTGGAAGATCTGATTATCTATTAGACCCTCGGCTTATTTGTAGGTGGGGGCCACCATTTCACCTAAATAGGAATCATATGGTAAGATCACAGGGCTGAATATAGCAGAGATTGTCAAGTGTTCAGAGAATGGAAATGTAATTAGATGTGAATAGAGTTCTAGGAATGTTCCCCTGCTTCAGGGTGAA
Source organism: Ambystoma mexicanum (assembly GCF_040938575.1). Taxonomy (NCBI): domain Eukaryota; kingdom Metazoa; phylum Chordata; class Amphibia; order Caudata; family Ambystomatidae; genus Ambystoma; species Ambystoma mexicanum. The sequence continues at coordinate 541,373,839 of NC_090928.1, read as the reverse complement.
GGAGGCATAGTTTGATCACATTTCTTAATTAAAAGATGTGGTAAGAAAATATGTGGGACTTCACTTAATTTGAGTCTACTCAAGCCTTTTTGTAGAGATCACATGTGTGAATACTTACTTTGCCTCGCTGGAAATCGTATGTTAACACAATGCAATATCAGTAATAATACACTTTTACCTTCTAGCGTTTCCCCCTTGTTGCCACCTTTTTTCATGGACTACATATGGACGTAGACCTAAACTTTCATCCAGTGAAGCCATTCTAGATTTGCAGCTACATCATGTGAATTGGAGTACTCTTTGTTATCAAAATTCTATGTTTGTTTCCCTTGCAAATTCAGGGAAAGAAACTGTACCGTATGGTATCCATGCATTCTTCAGGTGTTGCTTGTATCCTGCAGTGTTTATATATTTCTGATGAACAATATTTACTGACTGACGTGTTCACACCTAGGATGTCTGAGGAGGAAGGTAGAGCTGGGCGCGCGCGATTCAAAAAAGTGGCGTTTGAAGGGTTGTCACTTTCGAAAGAGTAATGTGTTTTTCAAGATCTTCACAAGGAGTGAATGTATTGCTTAAGTTGCTCTCACGTCTGAACTATGCGAGATCTGCAAGGCAATTACTTAAAATGCTTTAACTGATAGGTGCTGGGAAGTTGCTGGTTATCACTGTAGGAACTGTTCCCTCTGCTCAAGACGAAGCATCACACTGTCCTATTCTTCCGAGGGAGAACTGAAGAGCGATGCATCCCGCTCCATGGAGAGCACACTGTTCAAGCTGGCGAAGGATTGCCATATGGTCTTACCTCACTCCTCAAGATACCGACTTGCCGCCTTATACTTCTAGGAAACCTTTGAAAAAATCATCAATGTTTTTCCACCATCCATTAGGCACTCCTACATGTACTCCTCTGCAAGTTAAACGCCAAAGTGCAGAGTGCGACTTTGAGAGATGTGCAGTATGTCTGATGTAGGAATCTGTATTGTAGTGCTCTGTGTGATTCAGCTTAGTTTGAGTGCCTGTGTTAGTGTAGTGTTTTGCATTAATCCTGATGCTGAGTGCCGTTTCCCTCCTTCTCTTAGCGTCACTGTCATCTGTACGTATAGTAGGCCTGGAAATGATGTATAGTGAGGATATATCCCAGTCCACATTTTTTGCCCTAGTTATGTATTGGATGATTGAACTAATATTAGGTTCTTTGGGCATAGTGGGGAATTTGGTTGACAACTAATATTTTAGCTGGTTATATGGAAGCATTTCGGCTACTGATGCGAGAACAGTGTTTGCAGAACACTTCCAATGTAACAATGCAGCCTGTAAATGGGTCCTCTAGTTTTAAAATGCCCCGACAATGCAGTTTCCGCTTGGTCCATTTCCCTGATGTGAACGAGAGGCAGACAGTATGTTCCTGGAATATCGAGGGTGATTAAGGATGGGTTTGGTCCGTCTTGACATGTAATCTTGGGGAGCTCCAGCCAGTAGTCTCTGGGATATCTAGTGCCTCTCTGCAACCTGGTTGCGTGGTCAGCAACATTGATTTGAGCGAGTATTCTTGGACCAGCCTCTTTTCTAATCGTTGGGAAATAGGAGAAGGGGTGTTCCAATAGATTGCATGATGGAGTCGCAAGACTAATGCATAGGTTTCTATGACTGGAACATTAAGTCAACCGTCGTGGTTTGGAAGTTTGATAGTTCCCCACTTAAGACGGGGTGAACTACCTCCCCAGATCAGGTTGATTAACAGGTATTTCGTTTTGTTTTTTGTTTGTTGACAAACTGGCTGTTTAGCCAAATCAGGATGTTGGCGAATAGGTAAAGGCATTTAAGGAGAAGTACCATTTTTATCGGCGCTAAGAGGGGTTACCTGCTCCAGATTTTGGTTTTGCTCGGATGTTCCATCATTTATGGTTCATAATTGAGTACAAGAGCCTGGTGGAGTGGGAGGAACTGATACACAGGTATCTGACCTGTTCCTGTACCCACCTAAACTTCGGATGTTGGGTTGTAGTGTTGCCAGTTAATGGGAATAATTCAGAATTTCTCCAATTCATCTGTAATCCTGAGTGATGCCCAATGGAACATACCTCATTTACCATTGGTTGTAGGTGCCTATCTGTTTTTTTTTTTTAATGTATAAGCGGTCATTGGCGTAAAGGGATAGTAAGAAATTCGGTTTAATGAACCGTACCTCCTGCTCCACGTGGTATTCAGATTATTGCTGCTTAAGTTTCAATGGAAGGGGCATTTAACATTTGGGAAGGAGGGCATCAATGGCAGGTGCCTCTAAATCGAGAAAATTGAGTGGACGTGAATCAATTGATATAGACTCAGGCTGTGGGTGTTGGATATAATGAATGATCCCGCTCCCATCCGGACTGCCACCATAAACCGCCACTGTAGTGAGTCAAGTCCTTTCTTGGCATCAAGAAAGTTGGCCAGGAGCGTGCAGTTCGAATGGATTGTGTCCTCCAACGTATTCCACATCTTTGACATGTAATGGCCACAGCTGTGCACTTCGGCAACTGTTTCGGCAGAGGGTGTCCTGCGCTGATGGCGTCTGGTCGATGTCCCTCGAAGACCTCTGTCGAGGGTGACGTCACCGGATGTTATAAATGGGACGTACGGCGCCCGCAGCCTCAGTCCCGTTTTTTCCGCTAATGCGTTGCTTCGTGTTACTCGGCACGCCTCGTGTGTTCATCATTACGATGTCGTTCTCTTCGACCCCTCCGACTCCGCGGTCTGGCTTCAAGACCTGCTGGGAATGCAAGTCCAAGATGTCGCTCACCGACCCGCACTGCATTTGTTTGTGGTGCCTGGAAGAGTCGCATGACACAGATGACTGCTTGAAATGTCAGTCGCTGACTGCCAATCCCTCGCGGGAACGGAAGGGGAAGCTTCAGGCAGGTAGGGGCTCTAAGCCTGTTAAGTCCCAAAAGTCCAAGTCCAAGTGAGTTTCCACCGACGACTCGAGGGGTGGCTCCACGTCGGAAGGAGTCAGGGGATCTCGGTCCCGGACTGGTTCCCGCCATTCTTCTTCCTCGTCCCGGCACTCTAAGAAGTGCTGTCACCGGTCGCCTTCCCAGTCGTCCTCTGAGGATGGGGCCTCGAGGAAGGTAGCATGCCCAACAAAGTCCTCGACGCCGGAGGAATGGGTGGCATTTAAAGTACAAATGTTGGCGATTTTTTTTTTTTTTTTTTTCTTCAATCGCAGGGCACAGGTCCGGTCTTCCCTTCTAACAAAGCCTGCCAGGATCGGTCTCGGACCACGGCTCGCAAGCCTTCAGGCTCGGGTCAGCGATGTGACTCGCATCGGGAACCTACGAGGTCCCGTACAGACAAGGATTCGAAAAGTAGCAAGAGACGTGTCTTTAGGTCTCGATCCTCGTCCCCTGCGAGACTGCAGCTACCTACTGAGGGCTCGATGCCGGCGTTGACTCAGTGGGCGCTGTGTCCGTCCGACTCGGACATCGACGCTTTACCATCGTACCAGCCCACAGCGCCGTCGGCACCTGTGTCGATGCCGAATCCTTCGGCGCTCCCGACGTTGAGGTTGTCGATGCTCTTGGCATGGAAGCCTTCGACGCTATTGGCACCTTGAGTGATTTATTCTCTAAATTTGCCTTTGGAGTACCCGGATCTTGTGGATCCTCCAAGGAAGGCTACTGGGAAGTCTGTGCGGCCAGTTTTTGCCTCCAGGCCCTCTTCTGTCTCCAGGCCTGGGTTTCAGCCCCCTCTGGATCACATTTATGAAGAGGAGGAAAGGTCTGAGTTTGAGGACCCTGGTGAACTTGATGAGGAGGCTCTACTTTTTTCTGGAGACAGTCAGTTGGAGGAGTTGAGGCAGACCCTCCGTGATGCCAGTGGGTTTGACGCTTCTCCGGAAGTGGAATTCGGTAGGCCTGAGCCTGGGGCTCATGCAGAGTCTTCGTTCAGGAGGCTCATGGCGAGGGTCTTGGAGTATCTGGGCTGGGCCAGTCCTTCTGAAGACTTTGTGCAGGATGATCTGATGGACATTTTCGATCAAGGTCCGTCCTCTGACCTTGTTTTGCCATTTCATCTTACCTTGCAGAAGAGTGGCAGCTGCTTGGCAGTCCCCGGGATCTCTTCCGGCGGTTAATACATCTTTGACTAAGAAATACCGCCCTTCTGTTAGCGACCCCAGCTATTTATCTACTCATCCTACTCCCGAGAGTTTGGTGGTGCAGGCGACTACGGCCACATCGAGGCAGGCGGCGTACCCTAGCATCCCTCCGGATAGGGACGACAATCGCTTCGACGGTTGGACCCGTAAGGTATTTTCTGCTGGGAGCATGGCCTTGAAATCGGCCAACTCCACGTGTGCCCTCACAAGGTTTTCACACACTCTGTGGAATTGTTTCTTTGGTGGCTGAGCATATTCCCAAGGGGGAAGAAAGGGATGGGTTTGCAACTATGCCATGTGCAAATCCCTTCAGTCGGGTTTGGATACGGCTGACAGCGTTGGCTGATCCATGGCTGCGAGCACAGTTATACGCAGATTTGCGTGGTTGCGGAAGTCAGGTTTTACTCTGGATGTGCAGGCCCGTCTTCTCAACATGCCCTTTGGTGGTGCTAAATCTTTGAGCGCAGCTGTGCGTCAACCTCCGCCTTTTCGTCCTAGGGGACAGCAATGGGGGGGGGGGGGTTCATTTCGTGACTACTCCTCCTTTGGTAGAACGAGAGGGGCTGCCAGTCGAAGGAGCCAGCGAATAAGTACCCATGGTCGTCTGGGAAATCGTGGTGCCAAAGAAGCTCAGGTAGCTTCCTCTTTGCCGTCAAGCAATGCCGCAGCCGCTTCCAAACAGTCATGAGGCCATGTCCCATGGTTCGCTGGTTGGGGGCAGATTGGCTCAGCATCTCAAAGAGTGGCGAGCCATTACTTCAGATGCGTGGGTTCTGAATACCATAGTCCACGGCTACTGCCTTCCCTTCCTTCAGCGGCCTCACAACAATCCACCGGAGAAACTCTTTGAAGCTTCCGGATCCGCTCCTTGCGCAGGAAATCTTGTCCCTGCTGGAGAAAGGCGCTATAGAACTGGTGCCTGTAGCGGAGAGAAACAAGAGATGGTATTCCCCTTATTTTTTGGTCCCAAAGAAAGACTGGGGATTGAGACCCATCATGGACTTGCGTTAGTTGAACAAACTCTGGAAGGACAAGTTGAAGATGGTCACTTTCTCAAATCCTCCAGGCCCTTCCACTTCAGGATTGGTTGGTGTCTTTGGACCTCAAGGATGCTTACTTTCATGTGCTGATGCATCCCGCGCACAAAGCACCTGAGGTTTGCGGCTGGTGACTCGCACTTTGTTTCGGGTCCTGCAGTTCGGATTGACCTCTGCCCCGAGGGTCTTCACCAAGCTTATGGTGGTGGTGGCACTGTACCTCAGGCGATGTGGGGATTCACGTCTACCCTTACCTGGACGACTGGCGGATCCGGGCACAGTCTCCAGAGCAAGCGTTGGATCATCTCGGTTTCACCTGCCGCACCCGACACAGGCTGGGCATCTCCCTGAATTTCAAGAAGTCGCATCTGACACCTTCCCAGCATCTCCAGTACATCGGGGCTGTGTTAGATACGTCCTTTGGGAAGTGTTTGCCTCCCAAGGTAAGGCCTCATCACATTGTGCAGATGGTGGATAAGTTTCAACATGCCCAGTGTCTCCCGGCTTTCGAATTCTTAAGGTTACTCGCCTCATGGCATCATGCATTTTTCTGGTGCCAGAGGCCAGGCTGCGGATGAGATCCCTGCAGTGGGTCCTCAAGATGCAGTGGTCACAGTTCTCCGGCAAGATGTCGGATCCCAATCAGATTCTACTCTCGGTCTCCCAAGATCTTCTGTGGTGGGCCAGCGAAAGGAACCTGATGAGGGGGGAACTGTTTAGGCAACTGTGTCCGGAGGTGACTGTAGTGACTGATGCTTCCCTCACAGGATGGGGCACTCATGCCAATGATTTGACAGCCAGCGATCGTTGGTCTTCTTCGGAGTCCAAACTCCACATCAATCTGTTAGAGCTGAGGGCCATCAAGCTAGCCCTAAAGACTTTTCTGCCTTCCTTGCGGGGGGAAGAGTGTCCTGATCATGACGGACAACACAGTGGCCATGCATTACCTCAACAAAAAAGGGGGTGTAGGGTCACTCCCGTTGTGCAGAGAGGCAATGCAGCTCTGGTTCTGGGCCATCCAGCAGGTAATTTTTATCTCGGCAGTTCATCTGGCCGAAGATGACAATGTGGCGGCGGACGCTCTGAGCAGGCAGAGCACAATCTCCAACGAGTGAAGTTTGCTCAGGAAGTCCTTCAGGAGATCTTTGCCCTTTGGGGAACCCCACAAGTGGACCTCTTCGCCACCAGTGTCAACCGGAAGTGCGAGAGATTCTGCTCAAGGGAATTTCCTCCAGGAGGAGCCTTATGAAACGCGTTTGTGGTGGATTGATCATTCCCATTGTTGTACGCGTTTCCTCCAGTCCCCGTCATTCCTCAAGTGTTGCAGAGGTTTCAGATGTTTGGTTCCCACATGATCCTCATTGCTCCAGATTGGGCCAGGAGAGCGTGATACCCGGACCTTCTAGAAATGTCCATCTGCCCTCCACGACGTCTTCCCTACCGAGAGGATCTGGTCTCGCGGGTGGGGCAGGGTCAGGTTCTCCATCTAGAAGTCAAAACACTCAACCTTCACGTTTGGTATCTGAAAGGTTGAGGTATAACGATTGGGACCTCCCGGATGACGTGATGGAGGTGTTGCTTTCGGCTAGGCGGCCTGCAACAAAATCCCTGTACCGTTGTCGTTAGTTCTGTGACTGGTGCAGAGATCACAATGTTGATCCTTTTCAGTGCTCCATTCCTATGGTTTTGTCTTTCTTACTTTCTTTGTTCCACAGGGGCCTTCAAGTGGGTACCATTAAAGGTTACCTGGCGGCGCTGTCTATCTTTAAGCGCTCGTCCCAAGAATGTTCTTACTTTAAGATTCCTTTGATTTCTCAGTTTCCTAAAGGACTGACTAATGTATTCCCGCCGTCCCCTTTCCAGGTGCCGGTTTGGGATTTGAATTTGGTTTTGAAATGTCTCATGGGTGCTCAGTTTGATCCTTTGCACTCTTGTTCTTTGAGATTACTGTCCTTGAAGACTGTGTTCTTGGTTGCGGTTACTTCCGCTCGCAGAGTGAGTGAATTGCAGGAACCTTCATCTAAGCCACCCTTTACTGTGTTTCACAAGGACAGGGTTGTACTGCGAGTGTTTCCCTCTTTTCTACCTAAGGTAGTATCTGAATATCATTTGAGTCAAAAGTTGGGTCTTCCATCTTTCTACCCTCCTCTTCCTGTTAAGGAAGAGGAGCGACTCCATCAGTTGGATCCTAGGAGAGCTCTGAGATTTTACATTTCTAGGATGTCCAGCGTCAGAGTGGACGATCAACTCTTTGTGGGATATGCTGGACACCGATTGGGCCAGGCTGTTATCAAACTGACCTTGTGCAGGTGATTATCCTCACCATTAGAGTGTTACCGATTGGCGGGTAAGGACCCTCCTGAAGGGTTGCGAGCTCATTCTACTAGGGGCGTGGCTACTTCCACCGCTCTCCAGCGGGGTGTTCCTACTAGGAATATTTGTGATGTCGCTACATGGGCTTCAATCCACACTTTTGTTAAACCTTATTCCCTGGATACAATCCATGGTCAGGATATGGCCTTTGGGAAGGCGATTCTTTATTCCGCAATCTAATTGGGTACTCTAAATTCTTTTCCCTCCTCCATTCACTGGTACTGCTTTGGGAGTCTGTCAAAGATGTCGAATATGTTGGAGGGCACAATCCATTCAAAGAACAAGTTACTTACCAACTGGTAACGTTCTTTCGACTGGATGTTCCATGTCGCCCTCCCAGTCTGCCCCTCAGGAGAATTTCCTATGCGATTGCAGCTTCCGTTTCCGCAAGGCTAAATGCAGTCAAGCAGGCATGAGACTGGTGCCACACGTTCTGAGGTAAAACTGAGGCTACGGGCGGCGTGCGTCCTATTTATAACATTTGGTGAGGTCACCCTCGACTTAGGCCTTCGAGGGCTATCGACGCAGGACGCCCTCTGTCGAAAGTTTCCGAGCTGTGGACATTACATGTCAAAGATGAGGAATACGTTGGAGGAACATCCAGTCGAAAGAACGTTACCAGTTGGTAATTAACTTGTTCTTTTGGGTTGACCAGCAAGAGGAAACTAAACTGCTAGGACTGGCACAAACCTTTATTGATCCTCTATAATTGCTCACAGGGAGTATTCTCTGAGCCACCAGTTTGCTAATATTTTTATTGCCGATATTGAACATTGAGACATCATTAGGATCTACAGTCACTCGGGTTTAGGGTGTACTTTGAATTTGGCTTCTTTCATAGGCGGAAGGGGGGTCCTGCACTAGGGCTGATTTGAACACCACTAGTCATCTGCGTATTCTTTTATAGATTTTGCTGGTCCTTGCACCTTTCCCTACTGCAGGTCTGCGATTGTCTACAATCTCTTCCTCAGTGAGTGGCTTGTTGAGTGGGGCATGCTGCTGGTCACTATTAATTTTGCTTTGTCCAGATCAGAGTGAATTTGGGAGCCTAGTTTATTACATTAGGAGGAGTACAGTTGCATATAGTATTTTGGGAAGATATTAATTTCTGCTGAATTTGTCACTAGTACACCTTTTATCAGTTCTGAGTCAATCTCTGTTGTGTTCTGTCTTGTTCGATCGTTCAGACCAGTATGTTGCTGGTCTGTCCGAATCGGGATAGTGTCCAGCTAGCATATTATGGGAGCACATTTTAGCCTGCCTATCGGCTAGCTTTTGGAAGTTGTTAAGCATGGCATGTATGTCTGTGTTGTTGTGGAGGCATTGTTTGTATGTTCAATTATTTTTTAATTCCCTTTTGCATTCAGACAGTTCCCTGCGTACCAGTTTCAATATGCCACACTCTTTGTACCTTGCACCTCTAATACACATTTTGAAGGCCTCCAAAAGTGTTCTTGGGTCTCCCACAAAAGCTGTATTAACATTTTTTAAAAACTGCAATTTTTCTCCCTGATTTTGGCTTTGAAAACCAAGTCGAATAGTGACTGCGGTTTGAATCTCAAGGAGAGGGTCCTGTGTGGGGTTCTAACATAATGTGCCACAGAGAGTGATCTGAAAGGGTACAGGCCCTTATTTTGCCCCCACTGGTATGTCTCATTAGCCCCATCGATCCCAGCCACCTATCTGGCCTGGAGTATGTGTCTCTATTGTTTTGCTATTGTCACCGCGAGACAGATCGGTATGCCCAGACGTGTGCCCTGTGCCTGCTGGGCCTAGAGACAGAAGCTACTCCTCACTGACGACCAATAAGACCGAAATATGTCTGGGGATGCGTGTAGTGTCACCCAGAAGGGATGAGACTACAAACACAAGTTTTTCATGCCTAGAAACCCTGTACAGGCGTGTTATAAATGCCATATATCATGTGACCAAGCAGTTTGGGCTGACTTCTCCTTTTGGGGTTGGACAAGAACTGATTTGCATATGGTAATGCCCCTTTTATAATGGCTTTTATAATCTTTTAGGGAGAATGTGGTTTCCAGTTCCCGCAAACAAGCTTGGGTATCGTCTCTCCTGAAGAAGCCATCAATTGACCCTAATTTGGCGAGCAAATATCGCCCCCATAACAAACTCCCTGTCACGCCTTAAAATTTTGGATACGATAGCATGCCTTCAAATTCAAAAATACTTGGAAGAGCACAATATTCTTGGTCAAACAAGCGGGCTTTGGGAGCAGACATAGCACTGAGTCCACTCTTTTGGACTTAAACACGAATCTTCTGCAGTGCCTTGATAAGGGCAACGCCCCCCTTTTGATGTTGCTGGATCTTACAGCAGTGTTTTATTTGGTGGATCATTCCATTCTGTCCACCAGACTGCAAGAGTGTGCCTTTTTCTCTAGTAGCGCGTACAGATGGGTTAGCTCTTTTTTGCCAAATCGTACTGCAGTCTTCTGTTAGGATGCTATGGCAATGAGCTTTGAACAGGAGTGTGGTGTACCACAGGGCTCTTGTCTGTCACCTACACTGTTCAACATTTTTATTTTGTCCCCTTTTTGAGCTCTTGGGCATCCCCCTGGTTGGGGACTATGTGCAAGACTCACTGACTGTCAATCACACCTTTTGACATAATTCAACAATGGATGACATGTAATGGGCTAGTGTTGAACAATAGTAAGAGTGAATTTATGCTGCTAGGTAACACCTCAAAACTGTGCCAAGTGGAAACTGCTTACTCCACCTTTCAAGTGGGCGACTGTATGCTTGCGACATTACCCAAGGTTAAAAAGGTGGGTGTGGTCTTGGTCTCAAACTCTCTATGAAGGCACATATTAGTAGTCTTGTGTCATGTGCATCCTATTACATAAGGTTGTACAAATTACTCCTTTTTTAGACACAGATGACAGCGCAACACTTGCTCGAGGAATAATTGGGTGTCGTCTGGACTATTGTGCTAGCCTGCTTTAGGGCATTGGTAAGGGAGAGATCAATCGCCTGCAAATAGTTCACAATAATGCAGTGCATGAAGTTACAGGTCTGCGGAGACTGGAGCATGTCTCCATTGCACGAAAAGCACCCCACTGGTTGCCCATTCAAAAAAGGATTTATTTCAGGACATTGTGCATTACGCATGCATGTCTCTACGGGAAAAGTCTGGTGTACCTGATGAAACCGCTCACTTGGCTTCTTGTTAGACAAACGTTAAGGTCCAACAATACATGATTGCTGGAGGTACCCTCAGTGAATCTGACACTGGTGCGGGAGGGCTGCTTCTCTGTGGCAGCCCATCGGCTCTGGATTCCCTGCCATCAGGTCTGAGAAGGTGCTCTAGATTCCTAGCCTTCAAGCGCAGTATAAACCCATCTTTTTGAGTAAAATGTACATGGTGTACTGCTTTCTGCTCTTTGCTGATCTTCGCTAACCTGGCTTTTTGAGTTGTTTTGTTGTGTGTTTGCGCCTCTATACCTACAGGCTTTGGGATAATGGTGTCAGAGTAGCCTTGTGTTCTGCTCATACATTCAGAATGCAATGTTGCAGAAAGGTGAGTGTGTTTTGGAATGTGGGGGAGAAGAGAGAAGGTCCAAATGGGAGGACGACGTTAGTTGCACTGCTTGTATCTTAACTGCACAATCCAATGGAATAAAATACAAAGCCTTATTTTTCCTGTGTTAATTCAATCTGGTAGTAGGCACTGCGTAAATCTATGGTTGATAACAGACCTGATTCTCCAATGTCTTATCATTTATGATATGATATGGTTAGTGAGCCCTTGTTATGATTTATTCATGTTTTGATGAACTTGACTGTGTGAAGGTCTTAGGCAGTAGGCAGATCGGTTAAGGAATAAGCGGAAGCAATTAGTTAAAATGGATGATGTATTTATGTACAGGTTGTGCGCTGTGACTAGGATTACATCTGTGCTCCTCCCAAAATATTGTGTTGGAGTTAAAACAAAGTGTTTCTAGCTCAACCAATACCCATAGCATACTCTGGTCAGTCTGTATACTGCACATTGGTTCACACTGTAGTACTGTATTTCAAATGCATTACATACATTTTTTTCCCTGGTTTGTAGGCATCTGGTTGATTATTGCAGATAAAGACGAAATTTGCGTTGCAATACCAAGAATACTGCAAAACCTGTGTGCAGCGTATTTTACTTTTCAGCCCTGATCAAGGCCATATATAATACATTGTGCCTGGGGACACTAGGGATTGTTGTACCCCTGGATACCTAGAGGCTGACACACCTTTGTCGACATGTTTTTCTTAGGATTAGTAGCAAGTGAATTGATCACTTTTGTGGCATACATCCGAAAGTGAAGGAAACCCCTTCGGCAACACATTTTGGACCACGCGTTTGACTATGGTATCCTAGTGGTCAAGGATTCTAATATAGTACACCAAAGGGCTACAGCCAGGAAGGCTGAGCCCGTGTATGTTGACCAGGGGTGATACTGAATAGAATGTGTCTTTATTCTCTCCATATATTTTTTCAGTGGAAATGTTTGTATTCATTTATTGATGTAATTGTTTTTTAATGTTTTTTTTTTAATTTTATTCAAACCAAACAACAATACAAACAAACTCAACACGCAGTGCAGTTTACAACAATTCCATTAAACACCATTTGTATTTCCATTTTTGCCACTGCTCCCATAGTCCCACCCTCCATTATGAGCCTATTTGTACTTCGCATTCAGTATCTACCTCTTGTCGCCGGGTCTCATTATCCTCGGATTCCGTTGGGTCCGATATAGATCCGAACAGTTCCGCTATTAATAATTTCCATGCCATCAGGGTACCCACTTCTTCCTCCCCACTCATGTTGCTCGCCTCCTGCCATACTGTCGTTTCAGCCTCCGCCCATTTCTGTAACTCCTTCCACCAAACCTCCACCTGTGGCATGTGGCACTTCTTCCATCCCATGGCAATCCTCCAATTTGCTGGCACGTATGCCAAGTCTTTCAGTTTCTCAACATATTTAAGTTTCCGTGGTCTGGGGAACCCTCCCAGCAAGCAAGCCCAGACCGTATCTATGACGAGCGTGACCCCCTTTGTCGCTAATTTTTGTGCCACTTCACCCCAAAAACATTTGATTACTGGGCATGACCAAAACACGTGTCATGTCAGCGTTTTCCATGTCGCAATTAGGACACACCTGTCGCCCAGCGTTTCCGAACTTGGATATCCTCAGAGGGGTCATGTATGCTCTATGCGTTATATACAGTTGTATTTGTTTAAGTCTGGCGTTTCTTGACACTTTCTTGTGATATCCCAGGGCGTGTTCCCACATCCCAGCTCCCATGGGGGCCCCCACCTCCTCTTCCCAGTCCAGCCTCAAATGTGTCAATTCCTTCCCAACCTTGGTCATCACCATCTTATACAATCTAGAAATCTCATGCCCCCTTTCCGATATTTCATATATTGCCCCCACAGTAGCATCTGGTTCCTCTGTCAATACTGTTTCAGGCCATGTTTTCCAAATTTTCTGAACCATCCTATGGTATGTAACATATTGGCCAGTATGTAATCCCACCTCCTCCCCAAGTTCTTCAAAATCTCTAATGGTCCCCTCTTGCCATATGTCCCCTAACGTTAGCAGCCCCACCGATTCCCAGTAGGTTCTGATAATCTCCCTCAGCTGCCTATCCCCTCCTGCCAAAGCAACCAGCAGTATTTGCCGGGAGCATGGGAATGGGTCCCCCATCATCCGACACGCTCGACGCCACATTTTCCACCCCAGCATCATCATCCTGGGGCGTGCCTTCATATCTGACTCAGACAACCATATCATTTCCCTTAAGTAAAATGGGGTACAATCCTGCCCAAACAACCTAAGTTCAGGGGTTGCATCGTCGGAGAGCCAGTTGGCCACATATTGTAGTTGACTCGCTACATAGTAGACCTCAAAGTTGGGCAGCTTAATACCCCCCTCTCCCTTTCGTAGAAGTTCTGCAACTTCCACAGCGCTACTAGATTCCGGGTACCATGCCATAGGAAGTCCCTACACACACACTATTCAGTTTAGCAAAAAACTTCCTGGGTATCATATATGGGATGTTATTAAAATAATGTAAAAGCCTAGGTAGGACCACCATCTTAAGCATTGCCCCCCGTCCCATCATTGCTAGGGGCAACTTCTCCCCAAACTTCATACATTTCCGGATTTTCTCAATAGCTACCTCGGTGTTGTGCTTGTGTTCCTCTTCTGCCGTGTGATACACATCTATACCAAGGTAACGGAAAGAACTAGTCACCCATGGTATCTGCAATACGGGTAGCCTTTCCACAGGGGTCCCCTTATAGCTACCTAGCGGGAATATACTAGATTTTTGAGGATTCACCGCTATGCCGGACAACCCCGCATACTTCTCCATCACTTCCATGATATATTGAAGATTTTCTTCCGGGTATTGTAAGTATAGTAACAAATCATCCGCATATAAGGATATTAGGTGCCGCTCTCCCCCAACCTCAATACCTATCGTATCATATTGTTGCCTGAGGTATATCGCAAGTGCTCCAGGGCTAGAATGTAAAGCATCGGGGACCAGGGGCACCCCTGCCTGGTGCCTCTACTAAGCTGCCATCTCTCGGATATCACTGATCCCGTTCGAACTCTGGCTAGCGGCTCGCTGTATAGTATTTTCTTATTGATGTAATTGTTGTATGAGCATCATAAATTTGTTTGCCATTTTGCAATTTAATAGGTCACTAACCTCAAACGTGGCATCTAGCAATTTCTGCACATGTTTGTTCTGTTCAAAATCAAGTTTTTTACTTTCAATGTTTGTTTTTAAAAAATATTCTTGATCGTGTCCGTGGAATATTGTGTTTAGGATATATACACACACCGTTTTTGCCATTAGGGACGTTGTGCATGAGTGCTAGAAATTATCAGGGTGACTTTCTACCTATTTCTAGAATATGGTAATTTCTGATATATTCAGCAAAGGATGAGTATCAATCACAATGTTATTCACTCCTCTTAAATCTATGCAAAGCCTAATCAATTTTGTCCGGTTTCATAACTATGACGACCGGGGAGACCCACTTGTCACATTTCACTTCTTGTATGGTCCCTTGTCTCACCATGTCCTGTAACAATACCTGTAAGGGACGCACCAATCTTGAAGGAATTTTCCTCACTTTACTCTTGATTGGCATCACTCCTTCTCTCAGGTTAATGTGATGTTGATACCCTTTCAGGAGACCTACCTCTCTGAAAACTTTAGGATTTTTGTCTACTAATCCTTGTTGCTTGAAATCGCCAACACCTGCTCTGTGGCTCCAGGCTTTACTTCCATACCAAATTCTGCCTGGTGTCTCCAGATTAAAATAGGCAGTGCTTTTATCTGCCACATTCACTTTTCAATTATTTCCCCGTCTTTCAACCTCTATTCTTCCACAAACCATCTGAGTATTCCCCGCTGATGCCCCGAATATGCAATGGGGCGCTTTAGTGACTGGATTGAGACGCTTCACACTTTTCCCTTGTACATTTCATGTGAAATTATGGTGTGCAGGGAGGGAGACTGATACCGCTATTAATTGCTAGTTTATCCCAGAAATGATTACTTGCCATGTTAGCCTCTCAATCGTTCCAAACTCACTGGAATCCTTATCCAGATTCCAAATCATTAGTAGATTGCTTCTATGTAAATTTCCATTGTGTAGACCTTCCTTAATCACTTCATCCCCAATGTTTTGATCCTCTTCAATTAGTGTCACTTCCTTCGTTGTTTCATTCATAGCATTGGTTTTCTAAAACCTGTTCATGCATGCTTTTGCAATATTCCCAATGCTTCCACACATCACAGGTTTTCCCAACTGCAGGACAGTTCTTGAAGCTCGCTCTGTGGTCCTTAAGCACCATGCCTGAAGCATCTGACATTGTGGCACCCCTTTCCTTTTGTATCCTTGTATTGATTATTGCTGCGTTATGATTTGATTTTTGTTGCACATACTGAGGATGAGCTGTCCACACCCTTTTCCTTAGCTAGTTTTTTACGAGCTTCCGTGGACCTTTCTATACTTTTAGCAATTTGTATCACTTCATCCAACGTAGGTTCAGATTCTTCCCATATTCACGTATTTGATTGCTGAACGTATGCTTCATTATTTTGGTCTCTCCGTAATTCATTTAAAAACTGTCCAAATTGTGGCAATATTTCCCAACGCCACTAGAAATTCATCAATGGTTTCCACAGGTAACTGATCCCTGGTATAAAATGTGTTACTCCTACATCCTGTCCCCTTTCCTCCATACTTTTGGGACACTCCGTCCTGTGGGACGGGACCGGAGCACTTTTGTTAAAAAGCATCAAATTGAAAATGTGTCCTTCTCTTCCTACGCGAGGTACGGCACGCACTCGTAACCCTGCCCTCCTTTGCTCCGCCCCACACTCTTCAGTCCTTTTCTCTGCGTGGTCGGGGCTGGACACTAGCATCACCGGGAACACCTTTTTTCTTTCCCGGTGTCCTTCTCTCCTGCTCCAGTTCTGCAGTCGCATAGTCCTCCGTCTATGCCGGAGCATCTGGGATTTGCCACTTGTTCTTCTTGCGAGCGTCGCTTCGCTAAGGCGGATCCCCATTCTCTCTGCTTGGAGTGGCTGGGACAGGATCACTGTTGGGACTCGTTTTTCTTCTGCGACTCCCTTTTGGTCTGGGCACTTCAACGTCGTCTTCGTAGGTGGGAGGAAAATGTTCCAGAAGTTTCTTCCATCACATTTCTAACTCTACATTTACAGAAGAGACGCCCAGGTGCTAAAGGTGTTCTTTAATTTTCAAGGCACCACGGCTGGGGGACTCCTTCCCGGGGTCCTCCAGGTGCAGGAGGGGCTTCAAAAGCTCTGCTACCGGGGTTATCCCTAAGGTGCCTCGCAGACCTAATAAGCGTACCAGGGGTTTTTTCCGAGGGTTTCCGCGAGGGACCTACCTATACCGGATAACGATCCGAGGTTCACTTCGCAGGTGCAAATAGCCAGCATAGTCGTGCTGAGGCGTTGGGTACTAGAGTTCACTCTGAGGTCTCCTTGTTTGGAGCTTCCCACACAGACACCGGGGTGCGCCCTGAGGCCTCTGTTGAGGCTTTCTGTACCGAACTGCGCTTCGAGGCCCCTCTCGAGGGAGCTATTAAGACCGGACTCTGTTCCGAGGTCCCTCTTAACGAGGCTAAGGTGTGTACCAACAGAACTGGAAGGCCTGTAAAGATTTTGTCTGTGTGATGGATTCCTCGACTTTCCTGTGCTCGCAGAGGTACCAGTTCTGTTGAGGGGGCACAGGGAGAGGTCGTCGACCATAACTCCTCTGTTGCCGATGTTGAGGTTCCTCCTTTGGAGGCTAATTCAAGGGACAGGATGTCCAGTAAACATCCAAGGCCCCATAGTACCGGCTCTGCCGAGGATCCTTGTGTCAAGGCTAAAATTTCAGTCAAGTCCCCTGACCAATCTGTGGAGTCGACTGCCTCATCTACACATGTGACGCAGTTCTCCTCAGATGTTTACAAAATGGCGGGCGTTCCTGCGTGGTATACGGTGGCCATTTTGGATTCTTCCCTCACACCCACACTATTGTCGGCGGGTGCTGGGAGCCTTCTTTTGGTGGACAATTTTATCCACGAGACAGTGTGAATCTGTTCCGCCCTTCGTATGACTGGCGTGCTTCGATGCCACTAGCGCATACGGTCTCGCTTCCTGGCAGCCTCTTCGTCAGAGGATGCCTTTTTCAGGATGTTTCAGAGACTTATGCACTTTGACCGCCATGAGGGAGTACTTTAAGAGCCTTTCTTGTAGCTCTGTCACCAGGGTTTCCCCTGAGGTGCCCAAAGGGCCTAACGGGCGTACCAGAGATTCTTCTGAGGGTTCTGAAGGACCTGCCAGTACCGAACATTGTTCCGAGGTTCACCATTACAGTGCTAAAGTTAAGCCCAGTTCGACTGGGTGCTGGGATAACATGGTTCGGCCTGAGGTCTCCGTTTCTGCAGCTTTCCCTGCTGTAACCAGGTAGAAACCTGAGGTTCCTCTTGTGGAGGCTAAAGTCTATATCAACAGATCTGAGAGGCCTTCTCTGAGGGTCTGGTCAGTGAGGTATTGTCCTCAACCGTCCCACGCTCAGGGTTGTGGTGGTACCAGTTCTGTCGAAGGGGCAAAGAGGGGGGGGGGTCACAGACTGCATTCCCTCTGGTACCGGCTTGTCCGAGGTTCCTTCGTTGGAGGCACATTTTGAGACTGGTTCGAGGATGTCGACTAAGCATCCGAGACCACCCATTACCTGCTCTACCGAGGTTCCTTGTGAGGCTAAAGTGTTACTTAAGCCCCTGACTCTCCTGAGGAAGCAATTGCCTCAGCTACGCATGCAACGCAGTTCTCTTCAGGTGGCGACAAATGGCGGCCCAACCTTCGTGGCCTACGGTGGCCATTTTGGATACCTCCCTTACACCTACGTTTTCAACGTCTGGTGCTGGGAGCATTCCTTTCGGTAATAGTAATCCGTTCCGCCCTTCTTTGACCGGTGTGTGTGGGCTCCGCTGCCTCACTGTCTCGCTCCCTCCTGCTTTTGCTGGTCTGATTTATGTGGACCCGGCTGGGGGTGGACCCTCCTGGCAACCATCCTCCTAATCCCTCGGCTGAGAATGAGTTTTTTGGGAAGTTTCAGATGCTCATGCACTCTGATCCTATGAGGACGTATTTCAAGCGTCTTTTCACTCCTGTTCCACCCCGTCCCCGACGGCTCCTATTCGGTTTTCTTTCAAAACCTGAGGCGGGAGGCTTGGAGGACCAGTCTTCTGTTTCCGCCTCGTTGGGATGAGCCTTAAGCGAATAAGGACGGCGATGAGCAGCCCTGCTTGGTGAGAGTATTCCATGACCAGGAGGGGGCTTGTGTAGCTCTGTTACCAGTGATTCCCCTGAGATGCCTCAAGGGCCTAATAGGCGCACCAGAGGGTTGTCGGAGGGTCCCTCAGAGGACCTGCCAAAACCGGACATGGTTCCGAGGTTCACCATTTGAGTGCTAAGGTTCAGCTCAGGTCGCTGATACCGGGGTACTCCCTGAGGTCTCCGTTTCTGGTGCTTGTCACACCGAGCCACGGCTCGAGGCCCCTCTTGAGGGAGCTAGATGTCCCGGGTTAAAACCCAAGGTCCCTCCTAAATACAGTACCGGCAGAGTCAAGGGATCCTCCAAGGGTCCTGTCAGTAGGATACTTTCCTCAACCGTCCCACACTCTGGGTGTGGTGGTACCGATTCTGTCGAGGGGGTAAAGAAGGTAATCAGCAGCATGCCTTCCAGACACAGGAAGGAGACACTCTGTTCATCGCATACTTGATCGCATCATGTGACTTATTTCCTGGTGCGAACGCATTCTGACCCTACGGCTGCTAGATTCGGCGGGCGCTACTACAAGGCGGCACGGATGATGGTAGAAGTACAAGTTGCTGGCTGACGGTGTGGTGTTTTGAACACGCCCCTTCAAACTACAGCTTGCTTCAATGCTTTCCAGCAGTTTTGCGTCCTCGTTTACAATCTGATGGATTTCATGTGACATGCAGTTGCCTCCACAACATTTAGCGACGGTGAAGGGGTCTTGCTCTTACACATCTGACCTTAGGTCCTGAGGAAGGCAGCTTCTTTGATCCAAACGCCGAAACGTATTTCACCACGCCATTTTGACTTTCCAAGCAGGTGTGAGTGATGCGCCTGTGCATGTACAGAGAGGCTATATATGTAGACCCTTAGTAGAGCTGTAAGAAACAGTGGAACATTGTGCGCACATGAACTCATTTCTATCAGATATAATCCTAAATTCTACTAAAGTAATTGAATATTTTTGATACACTGGGACAATTTTGACTCTTAAATTGAAGTAGCGTTGGAATACTACTGAGACTTTGTTCTCAAATCCATAAGTTGCCACCGTGATGGAATTGGATGGCCTTTTTGGAAATAAATAAATGTGTTGTAGCCATTTAGTAGCTCTTTGTAGGATACTAATCTAACTTTTAGTGATTTTTTTTTTTTTGTGTGAAATTCTACGCTCAGTTAAGTTTCTTTTTTTCTTTTTGCTTTGCTTGTTGATATTAATTATCATTGTTGATTTTGTTTAACCATGAGGTTTTTTTTCTCCTTTTTTGAAACATGGTTAAATCTGAGTTTGTTAAAAAATTGATGTTTTGTAACAAATTGTGAAAATTACTTCTGTGTTCATTGTTAGATTCCATGTTCAATGAAGTTGATAAATTGAAAAATATGGCTCAGCTAAATGTATAATTTTTGAGTCTACATGTATGTGATGTTATTTTGAGCAAATAGTGGAGATTAGGACACCACCTGCGAAAGCGATTAGAACATCCAGATAGGAGTGATCCTCTATTGCCCATTTTTGTTTGTTCTGTTTGGACTAAATGAGGTTGCAGGTAATTCATATACTGCGTTACCCGTGGGGACAAATTTTGCTGGTTTTTGGCCTTCCGGTACGGCTCTGCTGAGGTTCCTCCATTGGAGGATAATTCTGGGTAATTTCCTAGGATGTCCACTAAACATCCTAGATCTGCCAGCACCTGCTCTGCTGAGGGTCCTTGTTTCAAGGCTAAGTGTTAAGTCCCCTGACTCCCCTGAGGGGACAGTTGCCTCATTTCTCTTATGCCGCAGTTCTCTTCAGGTGTTGACTTAATGGCTGTCCAGCCTCCTTGGTCAACAGCAGCCATTTTGGATACCTCCCTTACACCAACTTTCATGTCGACTGGTGCTGGGAGCTTTCCTTTGGGGCCGATGAGTTTTTCCAAGCTATGTGGACAACAGGGACCCGTTTGTTGGTCCTGGTGGCAGCTTCAGCTAAGGCCCCTTGTACAGATGTTGGGGTCTCAGACTCAGTCCTTTTCTGGTATCAGGGGGTTTAAGAGTCACGGTGCGCACCGATCTGAAACTCCTGTTGGAAGCCCTGCCTTAAGCGGCATGGTGGTTGGTTTTTCTCTCGCCCATCAGCCTCCTCTACAGGGACAGATAATCTCCCTGCCGACAAATCACCAAATGATATTTTTTGTCCGTCACACTACACTTCAGTTGGCGGACGAATCTTGTCTCATCTGGAGGCGTGGCAAACCATCATCGAAGACTGGTGGGGTTTGACCATCGTTTAGGTGGGTTTTCGCTTGCCCTTTCCTCCTACCACACCCTTCAAACCTCTCGAGGAAATTCAAGTTGATCACGCCCTTGCCAAATAAATCCTCTTTGGAAGGGCGATTGACTCAGTGTGGTGGTCTTCCAGGATGCGTAAATGCACATTCTGACTTGAGACCGTATATGAAATATCTGCGGTTCTCTGGAGCCCGCATATGAATTATCTGCAGATCTCTGTGGGAGGAGAACATTTCAGATTCGGGTACTCTTTTTGGTCTCGGCTCAAGGCTGACCCCAGTTCTGCTGTGGCTTTGGATACCAGGGTTCGCCCTGAGGCTTCTCCATCTGGAGCTAACTGTACCGAGTCTTGGCTTGAGGCTCCTCTCGAGGTGGCTATAAGACCAAGGTTAAACCTGAGGTTCCCCTGCTTGGGGCTAAATCGGTCATCAATAGAATTGAAAGTCCCTCTTTGAGGGTCCTAGCTGTAAGGTATATCCCTAAGCCTTTCCACACGTGTGGCCCGTGGTGATACCAGTTCTGTTGAGGGGGGCGAAGGAAGGCGGGTACGTACCACAGACCTTCAGTACCATCTCTGCCGAGGATCGTCCACTAGAGGCTAATTCTGGGGAAACCCCTAAGGTGTCTAATAAACATCCTGGATCTGCCAGTACTGGCTCTGCCGAGGTTCCTTGTTCAAGGCTAGGATGGCACGCAAGGCCTGTAACTTCCTTGGGGAGACCATTGCTTCACTTGCTCCTGTGACGCAGTTCGCCCCTGGTGTGTGATAATGGCAGCCCACCCTCTGCGTGCCACAGCTGCCTTTTTGAATACCCCCCTTAAAATTAGGTTTTACATCAACAAGCAGGGTGACTCTCCTCTCCTTGTGTATCTTGACATGCAAATTTGGGCTGGGCCATCCAGTATATTGTGTGGCTACAGGCTCCACACATACCGGGTCACCTCAATGTGACCGCAGATTAATTCAGGCAGTCTGCATTGGTTACAAGTGTGAGATGAACAGCAATATCATCTCCAATTTTTCCAACAATGGGGCACGCCAGAGGTGGTCCTCTTTGCAGCTCGTCGGTCAACATGAAAGCTTTTTTTCCCTTCATTGCCTCCTACCTATTGGTCGCTCTGTAAACACATCGAACCGTTGCCAAAGCAGCTGCATGGGCTTTTCCCACCAGCTTTTGTGAAACTTTACTGCTTAGACCTGAGCTCCAGGACTGAAGCTCAGTTTGGGCAAGCTGTTCTCAAAACCTCTTTCAGTGAAGCAGTTCCATCCCCCTGTTATTCTGTAAGGAGTGCTTGGTAATCTTCCAAAAGTATGGAGGAAAGGGGATGGGACGTAGAAGTATAACAAAGTTAACCACCGTAGTGACTACCTTACTCCTAGTGCCCTTTCCTCCATACGCCCACCCACCGTCCCCTTTAATAAGTATCCTCTATTATTGCTTAAATGGTCTCAGACCTGGTGATAGAAAAGGACTGAAGGGCGATGCGTGGGGCGGAGCGAAGGAGGGCAAGGTTATGACCGCGTGCATTACCCCGCGTAGAAAGAGGATGACACATTTTCAATTTGCTTTTTTACAAAAGTGCTCTGGTCCCGTCCCACGGGACGGAATGTCCCAAAAGTATGGAGGAAAGGGGACTATGGACTTAGGAGTAAGGTAGTCACTACAGTGAGTAACTTTGTTATTCTCGAAGACCACACTACTTCATTTAAATATTGTTTTTCCATCCATGCCACAACTTAATAATGAACATTTAATCCATCTCCTTAAGTTTCCAGCACTGGGAATAGATGTCTGCAAACTTTCTGAACCTCCGGGCCACGATTGTGCACAAGAATATTTTTTCGTAGATGTAGATGGTCTATTCCCATCTATTGCTTCCAGATAGATGTTAAATTCGGCATTCCATCGTAGTCGGAGCATGGGAGGCACTCTAGGATTTTGTAAAAACTTACGTGGTGGATCCAAGTGCTGGATGATATGGCTTTTTTACTGCGCCTCTGCACAGTGTTGGGGAGAATTCTCATTCAATGGCTAATTTCCCTTACCTAGTGAGTCCCCCAGCAGCTTTGCTGGATCTCTGGAGTTTATTTTTTCCACTTGGTAAGAGTGTGCCCCTTTTTCCCACTCTTACTTGTGTTTTGCCATGTGTATTTCATCCGTTTTTGTGATTGTGGACTCTGGAGTACACCACTCCAGTAGCCCGTTCTTTTGTGTGTTACACAGCACCTTCAGTGCAGTGGCACAGGGTTGTCTTTTAGACTTGCCACCGACTCCATTTCTGAGGCTGACTACTGTCCCCCAGAAAAGGGTAAAGTTGCCATTAACTTTACATAGTCATTTAACCACAGATCCAGTACACCCCATCTTACATGGAGTACTGGAAAGGGTTAATCCTTGGCCCTTTTTATCTGTACATCCTATCGCATTGTTTCGCTCTTTGAACATTTAGACTTGGCTGGTGGCAGTGGTATCTACCCTAACTTTTCTACCGCGATTATACTATATAAACGTGTTATTGTTTTAGGCTATGATATTGTCCTCGAACTTAAACCCGCTTGATCAAATACTTTTTCTTTTGGCTCCGGTCGGGTTTATTCGACATTTCTTTTAGTTAAAGTCCTTCTTGTGTTTTACTTTGCGCGGCAAACCAGGTTTGCCTTCTTTGTTCACTGTCTTTTGGCGGGCTGAATGTGAGGGAGGGGTGTAGTCACCCCCTGCACAGGGTATCCTAGGAAACCCAAGTCGCACTTTGCCATGATTGGCTGAGGTGGTTGTCCTGGCTGAACAACTCCCCCCCCCCCCCCCCTCTCTGCTGCGTGATTGACAGCCAGGCTGTGTGAATGGGGGATTTTCGCATTAAAGGCAGGTCTCTTGGGCTAGAAGTCAAGAGTCGCCACTGGAACTACAAGGAACCGAAGAGAAGGTGAGAAGAAGTAGACTGCTGCAACTGTCCCGTCCCGGTGAAGCCCTGCTGCGGGCCTGAGCTGTCTACCCTTCGACAACCAGAGAAGATCCAGTCCGGAGTCTTCTTCCCTTGAGCTTGGTGGGGATAACAGCTCATCTTCTACAGCCAGAGGATCCTCTTCGTTGTCGAAATCGCTGCACACTGCTGAAGTGGTCCGGATACCCACCTGAAAAGCCTCTCCTGTTTTTAAGGAGCAGACATTTTATTTACCGTCGCTGCTGCTGACTTCAGCCCTGTGTGGTGCAGACCCCTCCAGATGTTGTCCATTGGATCGAAGCTCCAGGAACCGAGGGTCTGCAGGAAACTACCAGGAACAACGGCCGCGGCACCAGCTTCTTTGAATAAGGTACTGTGTTCTGCTCGAGAAATTTGGATGAATCCCTTTTCTTTGCCTCCAAGGCTTGCCCTTGTCTTCCCTCCTTATAACTTTTGCTTCCTCTGACAGTATCTAAGTACTCCTGGCTACGTGAATCGTGAACTATCCGACTGTGTGATCCTTGACAACAGGAACCCGGTTCCACTTGACACTGGCTCCGGCCTATTGACTTTTGAATTTCTGTCTTAAGAGTGTTCTCTGATTCTGTCTGTCTTGACAAAAGTATTGCCTATGATTTTTGCCCCAACTCTCTCCTGAGGTATCTCAGGTGCTAAGTGTGTTTTTGCCCCGGTAACGTTTCTTGCCGGGGATATGCGTTTCTTTAGTAAGACCGAACTGTCATTACTGTCAAAAAGTGATCGCAAGTGTATTTGTTTGTTTCATAACACCGGTCCGCTCAAACACAGGGTACTTACCTTGAAGTTATACCTTACAAAGTGAATTGGTTAGTTGTAGTATATTTTGTGTGGTTTTGAATTAATAGAAGGGTCGTGTTTATAACAAATGGTTTAAAAAAGAAATGTACTTATATTTTTTACCTGAAACCTTGAGTCAGTGTTTGCTTGAGTCACAGTAATTGTGGTCCCTTTGTGTAATCTCTGCTACTGCTCATATACTCTTGAGATAAGCCTGGCTGCTACGCTACTGCTACCACTTTAACATAGTAGTACAGGCTTGTACCAAAGGTAAAACTTGTATTGCCACCTATAGTCTTGTGTGTAGTGGTCCCTAAGGGCACTGCACAGGATTCTGCCTAACACACAGGTTTTGCTATGCACGACAAGGACATGCTACTGCATTAAACTATGCCAAAACATGACCAATAAAAATGGAAACATTTTAGGTAATTATGTTCTTTCGGCAAAATTCCTTCCTAAGTGTCACAAAGGTTCTTAAAGCCTGGGCTCACAAACTGTGCCAATAATAACGTTTTCAATATAGTTTGCCCATTTCCAACAGTTAAAGTTGAAATGGTTAAAAAACGGGTTCGAAGATGATCCGTGGTGCTCTTCATTGCTGAACAGCATTGTGTGCCCAGTATAATTTGTTTGCTGGGTGCCTGGTGACCTTATTCAATACATGTCATAGAGGAGTCACGTAAGTTACGTTGAGAAGTTCATTATTCTAACTTTCCCATGAGCTGGAAACCTGCTGCTGTTCCTCACACGAGTTGAACGTTAATGATACATTACATCAGTCAAGAGGAAAGTAAGCAATTAACTACATTTATTACACCATGTGGTCTCTCAGTTTAATAGAATGCCTTTTGGGTCGGCATCGGTGGCCTCTGTCTTTCAGAAACTCATAGGGAGATTAAGGCTTACGTGGTGTCATGTTCTTGAAGTATAACTTTTTGGTATACACGAAAGATGAGTCAACACAAGCTTACACTAGAAAATGTATTGACGAGATTGAAAGATTGTGGGAGGACTGCAATTGCAAAAGTGTAAATTATATCTGGAGAAAGTGGAATATCTGGGCCACCTGTTGTCCAGTAAGGGAATAAGGCCCAGGGAGTCCTTGGTAAAGAGTATCACTTCTGCACCAGAACAGAATTCTCTTTTCTGGGTTTGTGTGAATTTCATATTAAATTCATTAGGGATTCTGCTTCAAGTGTCTAACCACTTGGAGAACTAATGATGAAGGGTGAGAAGTATGCATGGAGACCGAGGCAACAAGAAGCATTTGAAAGGGCAAAATAATATATAATAAGAGCACCTGCATTATTGATGCCAGCAATAAAGGGTTATGAGCTATACTGACACAGGATGAGAATAGGGGCAGTGAGGTTACTGTAAACTTTGTGCCTAGAACTTTGTCACAGGCAGAGAGAAACTATTCAGTAATTGAGAATGGGGCTTTAGCGTGTGCTTGGGGCGCCCGACACTTTAGGCAATTTCTTTGGATACCCCCGTTTTTGTTGAGGACAGGGTGGGGGGGGCATGGGAGCTCATAAGGCATCTTCCGGATTGTTCACACTATCATTGAGGTTGATAGACTACAACTATGCTGCTGGAAATAGGAAGGACATCACAATAAGATTGCTGATTGCGTATCCAGATTGCCAGATAATAATATACAGATTTGGGATATTGTTAGTGATGATGCAAATTTCAGTAGGAGAGGTATGCGTTTTTCACTGGAAATGTGATTACTAGGGATGCTTGGTGGAACGCACAAGGCAGGGATGAGGTGCTGCAAAAGGTGAGAAAATACATTGTGGAGCGGTGGCTGTTAAGCAGGAATCAGGAAATGAGTATCAAGCCTTTACGGTATGATATGTGGGGAATTGTTTATGGAGGATGGAGTTATACTGAGGGGAGAAAAGATCATTCGTCACGAGCAGGTGAGTGGAAGTTTTATTGAAAAAGCACATATTGGTCACTCGGGCATGACAAATAGCAAAGGATTGATGCAAGAACATGTTTGGTGGTCAGGAATAGACTGGGATGTTGACGGGTACCTCGGAGAATGTAGACAATGCATTGAGTGGCAGACTCTCCCATTGGTTTTACCTGAATTGCAAACTGAGGCATGGACAAGAGTGGTTGTGGATATAAAAGGGCCATTCGAAGGGATTGTGTCCTCCGACATATTCCTTATCTTAGATATCTCCTTCCAGCTTTGCTGGCCTCGGATATCTCCTTCCAGCTTTGCTGGCCTCGGAAAACTTTTCTCTCAAGGGCGCTGCGCGTCGACGTCCTCCGAGTCGATGTCCCTCGACAGCCACCGTATCGACGTCATCCTGCCTATAAAGGCCGCGCGCAGCGTCCGTTGCTCAGTTCCGTTTTTCCGCGCTTACTCAGTGCCTCGGAATATCGTTGCTCAGTTTCGTAGAGAATTTATCCTATTTACCTCGAGATATTCGATCCATACTCGATGGCTTCCTCGTCGTAACCGACAACCCCTCGGTCCGGCTTCAAAAAATGCAGAGACTGTGGGAAAAAGATGTCGCTGACTGACCCTCACAGAGTTTCTGTGGTGTTTGGGAGCTGAACACCATTGTTCGGAGTGCGAGGACTGTATGTCCATGACAGCTAAGGCCCTGAAGGAGCGTAGGGGGAAGCTGGAGAAAGGTAAGACTTCAAAAGCTTCTTCTTCCTCGACAAAGTCGAGACATTCGTCTCCTCGTCACCATTCGCGCTCCAGGTCTCGGAGTGGGTCCCATCACTCCTCGAGATCGAAGCACTCAAAGAGGAGACGTCGAAGATCCCCTTCTTCGTCCTCTTCCTCTGTTTCTCCTAAGAGAATCCCTTGCCCCACGAAACATAGTTCTGGGCTGAATGGGAGGAATTCCGCAAAAATATGATGAGCGTCTTCGAGAAAGCGGCCTCGACCCACTCGAAGACTGCCGAGAGCGATGCTCTGGTCGAAAGACCCAAAGGTCAAAAACGCAGCGAGTCGCAGTACCCGGCGAAGGAAGCTTCTCGAGCGCGTCACGAAGCCTCGAGTAAAGCTATGACCTCGAAACCTTCTTCGAAGGTTCCGTCGACGCCGTCAACCAAGGTTCCGTCGACGCTGAGGTCGATGTCTTCGACGCCGTTGTCGAAGGGACCTTCGACACACGGGTCTGTCGACTCGACGCCATCTTCGACACCTGCGTCGAGGCCAAGGAAAGTCACAGTTGCGACGCACCCAGTGGCTATCCCCAGGTCCTCGATGACATCGAGATTGTCGACTTCCTCGAGCAGAATCCCAATTCTATCGAGGTCCTCGAGGCCTCTGCCTTTGTTTTCGACGCCACGCCCGAAACCTTAGACGTCGACGACATCGACGTTTTCGAGGCCAATTACAACAAGTTTGGCACCCTCTGCCTTGGAGATGGGTTTAACACCGTTTGTGAGTTCAGAACAATTGAGAACTATGTCCTCAATTATGGAAGAGGGAGAACTATCTGAACAGGAAGACACATTTGAGTTGCAGGGACCTGCAACCCCAGTTCAAGAGGAGTTATCCTCAGAAGAACGCAGGTTAAAGGATCTCCATGATTCCTTACAGGAGGCAAGTGGGTTAGACACTTCCCCTGAGGTGGAGTTCGCTAGGCCAGACCCGGGGGAGCATGCTGAAGCCCCCTATAGAGCCTTAATGGCCAGGATCACAGAAATTATGGGGTGGTCAAGACTTTCACAGGCTTTCCAACAAGATGACCTCACGTATATTCTTGATAAAGGTCCACAGGCGGATCCTGTAGTGCCCTTTCATAAAGCTCTTCAGAGGAAAATCATGACGAACTGGGAAACCCCATATGTCGTCCCGGCAGTAAATAAAAAACTGTCTACTAAATACAGGGTATCTTCTGCAGACCCGGAGTTTTTGTCAAAACACCCATCCCCAGAAAGTCTGGTGGTACAGGCAGCATCTTCTACTGATGTCAAGACTGCTTACCCTACCGTCCACAGGACAGGGACGATAAGAAATATGATGCTATGGCAAAGAAAGTCTTTTCGGCATGTAGCATGGCGTTAAAATCTGTTAATGCTACTTGCACCCTTGCTAGATTCAGCCATACACTTTGGGAGTGTGCTTCTACAGCGGCTGACTGCATCCCGGAGGGAGAAGAAAGGGAGGCGTTCCTAAATATCATACAGGACGGTAAAGACGCAATGAGACGGGCATTGATTCGGCTGACAGTATCAGCAGAGCAATGGCGGCAAGTACAACAACCAGGAGATTCGCTTGGTTGAGAGTCTGGTTTTGCCCCAGATGTGCAAGCCAGGCTCTTGAACATGTCATTCGATGGCTCTTCTTTGTTTGGGAAAAAGGCGGATGACAGTTTAGAAAAACTGCAAACATCAAAGGCAGCAGCAAAATCCCTAGGCGCTGTAATCCGTCAGACACCTTTTCGTCCCACAGGAACCTCTGCGAGGGGCAAGTCCTTTCGCTTCTACTCCGCATTCGGAAGAGGTAGAGGACGACCGACTCAAAGAGGACAAAGAAGAACTACCCGAGGTGGACGGGGTAGATATTCAAAAGCCGCAGCAACAGCAGGTGCCTCTTTACCATCTGCATCAGCCGCCCCAAAACCACTCTGAGGACTTCCCTCACAAGACACCTGTAGGAGGCAGGTTAACTCAACATCTGGCGGAATGGCAGGCTATCACATCAGATGCTTGGGCATTGGAAACGGTTGCCCAAGGTTACTGTCTGCCTCTCCTACGCATACCTCAGAGTCATCCACTGGGGATCAGCTCTCAGAAAGCTCCAGATCCGCTCCTCTTGCAGGAAATTTTAGACCTGCTAGAGAAAGGTGCCATAGAACCGGTACCTGTAGCGGAGAGGAACAAGGGCTGGTACTCCCCTTACTTTCTCATTCCAAAGAAAGACGGAGGACTGAGACCCATCTTGGACTTGCGAGAATTGAACAAATTCCTCAGGAAAGACAAATTCAAGATGGTAACTCTTTCTCAGATCCTTCAGGCCCTTCAGTTCCAGGAGTGGTTGGTATCTCTGGACCTTCAGGACGCTTATTTCCATGTGCCCATCCATCTCAAGCACAGGAAATACCTGAGGTTCGCAATTGGCAACTCTCATTATCAATTTCGAGTGCTGCCATTTGGGCTGACCTCCGCACCAAGGGTCTTCACCAAGTTAATGTTGGTAGTGGCTGCAAGTCTAAGGAGGGAAGGGATTCACGTCTACCCCTACCTGGACGATTGATCAGGGCTGTATCTTCGGAACAAGCTCAGATCCAGCTAAATCACGTTTGTCACTCCCTTCACAGACTGGGCTTCTCCCTCAATTTAAAGAAGTCACAAATGATACCATCGCAGAGACTCCAGTTCATCGGAGCGATCCTGGACACTTCCCTGGGAAAAGCCTCGCCACCAGAGGTGAGGGCTCAAGATATTCTACAGATGGTTACCAAGTTCCAAAATGCCCAACGTCTCCCAGCCTTCGACTTTTTGAGGTTGCTAGGCCTCATGGCATCCTGCATTTTCCTAGTGCCAGAGGCTCGCCTGAGAATGAGATCCCTCCAGTGGGCACTGAGGACTCAGTGGTCACAATTCTCAGGAAGAATGACAGATCTTCTTCAGGTTCCCGACAGTGGTGGGCCTGTCAGGAGAACATTCTGAAAGGAGAACCGTTTTGGCAACCCTGGCCGGAGATAACAGTAGTCACGGATGCCTCACTCACGAGGTGGGGAGCCCACGCCAACGACTTGACCATCAGCGGTCGTTGGTCTCCATCGGAGTCCAGACTACATATCAACCTGTTAGAGCTGAGGGCCATCAGACTTGCGCTGAAGGCGTTCCTGCCAGCTGTACAAGGGAAGAATGTCCTGATAATGACGGACAACACAGTGGCCATGCATTACCTCAACAAAAGAGGAGGCGTAGGATCACTTCCCCTGTGCAGAGAGGCGATGCAGCTCTGGTTTTGGGCAATCAAAGAAGGGATCTCTCTATCGGCAGTTCACCTAGCCGGAGAGAAGAACTTGACAGCGGACGCTCTGAGCAGGCAGAGCACAGTCTCCCACGAGTGGGAACTAGCTCAGGAAGTCCTTCAAGAGATCTTCGCCCTTTGGGGAACCCCTCAGGTGGATCTGTTCGCCACCAGTGTCAACAGGAAGTGTGATCTGTTCTGTTCAAGGGAATTTCCCCCGAGAGGAGCTCTGGGAGACGCGTTCATAGTGGACTGGGAGTTTCCGCTTCTGTACGCGTTCCCACCGGTCCCTGTCATTCCTCAAATGATCAGGAGGTTGAGAAGATTCCGGAAAACCATGATCCTAATTGCCCCGGATTGGGCCAGGAGAACGTGGTACCCGGACCTTCTAGACTTGTCCATCTGCCCTCCAATTCGACTTCCACTCAGAATCTACTCTCACAGACGGGAGGTCAGGTTCTCCATCCAGACATCAAAACCCTCAACCTCGCTTGGCTTCTGAAAGGCTGAGGTACAAGGATTGGGACCTCCCTGATGATGATATGGAGGTGTTGCTTTCGGCAAGGATGCCAGCAACAAAGTCTTTATACCGCTGCCGTTGGAACAGATTTTGCAGCTGGTGTAGAGAAAAGAATATCGACCCCTTTTCATGTGGTACACCAATGGTTTTGTCCTTCCTACTCTATTTGGCGAATTCAGGCCTTCAAGTTGGCACCATTAAGGGTTATCTCGCAGCGCTATCCATCTTTAAGCGCACTGCGGAAGAACCATCCTATTTCAAGTTACCCTTGGTAATACAGTTTCTTAAGGGGTTAACTAAAGTTTATCCCCCAAGACCATTCCAGGTCCCCCTATGGGATTTAAACTTAGTCCTAACTTTCCTGATGGGCACACCTTTCGAACCACTCCTTTCTTGTTCGTTAAGATTTCTTACCCTTAAAACTGTTTTATTAATAGCACTTACATCTACTAGAAGGGTGAGCGAGTTACAAGCTCTTTCTTGTAAACCCCCTCATACAATCTTTCACAAAGACAAAGTTGTCCTGCAGGTGAAGCCTAATTTCCTCCCAAAGGTGGTTTCTGAATTCCATATCACTCAGAAGATTACCCTGCCATCTTTCTATCCTCCTCCTCATCCGGGAAAAGAGGAAGAGAGGTTACACAGGCTAGACCCTAGAAGGGCTTTAAGTTTTTACATCAGTAGACTGGCTAGGATAAGACAGGCAGACCAGCTGTTTGTAGGCTACGCAGGTCACAAGCTGGGGTTACCGTTAACTAAGCAGACCATTTCCAGATGGATCATTGTAGCCATTTTGGAATGTTATAAACTGGCAGGAAAAGAGCCCCCTCAAAATCTTAGGGCTCATTCGACCAGAGGTATTGCAGCTTCATCGGCCCTCAAAAGAGGTGTGCCGGTTAAAGACATATGTGCGGCTGCCACATGGTCGTCCGTCCATACCTTTACACGATTTTACAACTTGAATTCCTCCTCCAGTCAAGAGACTAGGTTTGGAAGGGCAGTATTGCACTCTATTCATCAATAAAAGGAAGCATGAAGTCAGTACTCCCACCTCCAATAACAGAATACTGCTATGGGAGCCTATCTAAGATAAGGAATACGTCGGAGGACACAATCCCTTCGAAGAACAAGTTACTTCTTACCTTGTAACGTTCTTTCGATGGGATGTTTTCCTCCGACGTATTCCTTATCGACCCTGCCATCCATCCCCGCAGTACTACTTCCCTTGTTGTTGCAGCTTACGCTACTTCAGGGTGATTAGTCTAGTCCAGACAGAAAAACTGTGGGCTACAAAACGGAACTGAGCAACGGACGCTGCGCGTGGCCTTTATAGGCAGGATGACGTCGATACGGCGGCTGTTGAGGGACATCGACTCGGAGGACGTCGACGCGCAGCGCCCTCGAGAGAAATATTTTCCGAGGCCAGCAAAGCTGGAAGGAGATATCCAAGGCCAGCAAAGCTGGAAGGAGATATCTAAGATAAGGAATACGTCGGAGGAACATCCCATCGAAAGAACGTTACAAGGTAAGAAGTAACTTGTTCTTTCATGGTTTGAGGGCAAAGAAAAGGAATGCTTTAGTGCTGGTGGATTATTTTAGTAATTGGATGGAGGTTAGGTTTGTCAGGGAGGTGAACCAGGAGAGTGTCATAACATTTCTACAGGACATATTCCAAAGGAAAGGCATACCCAAGGAAATTGAGTGCTGATGGGACCCAATTGTGTCCAGTAAAATGGTTAATTTCATGTCTGGGGAGAGCAATCCAGCACATAAAGACACTGTTCTAGTATCATCAAGACACCATTATATCATCCTCAAGCCAATGGCCTTGTGGAGAGGTTCAATAGAATGGTGAAAGGTTTGGTACAATTCAGTAGAGATTCTAGTTCAGATCTTTGATGTAATTGACCAGATGTTATGTGCATGTAGGGCCAAGAAACATGTTTTTTATTTTTATAACAATTTTTATTGATTTTATTTCAACAACCAACACAAACCAAACTTACAGTGCACATAACAATATTAATACACATCATTTTATCTCTTTCCACTGTATTTCACCCCTTACCGCCCCTCCCCCCTCAAGCCTACTTTCCTTCTTGTTCTGTTTCTTCATCATGTAATAGGGTTTCCAGATCGATTGTTTCCGGTGGGTCCTGGTCACTAGCCCAGTCATGCATGGGCCCAAATAACTCGGCAATTAGTTGTTTCCAGGCCATAAAGGTTCCTGCCCCCCCCAACATTACTCGCCTCTTGCCATACTGCTGTTTCCACCTCTGTCCATTTTTGTAGATCCTTCCACCACGCTTCTATTCTTGGTTTGTGACATGCTTTCCATCCCATTGCAATTTTCCTCTTTGCTAGTACATACACCAGATCCTGCAGTTTACTGACATGCTTTAACTTAAGTGGTCTAGGGAACTCTCCCAATAGGAAAGCCCATACTGTATCTACCTCTATTTTGATCCTTATGTCTTCCATCCTGTGTGCTATTTCTCCCCAAAAGCGTTCTATTATTGGGCATGACCAACACATGTGTACCATTCCAGCATTTTCTTCATTACATTTGGGGCATGATTGTCGCCCTGCGTTTTTTAATTTAGCTATCCTTTGTGGCGTCATATACGCTCTGTGGGTGATATAAAGTTGTATCTGCTGTAGCCTGGCATTTCTTGACACTTTTTTATATCCCTCAGCGCGCTCCCACATCCCGTCGCTCATTGGGGCCCCCACTTCTTCTTCCCAGTCTTGTTTAAGTTGTACTACTTCCTTTCCCACCTTGGTCACCATCAGATCATATATTCCTGATATTTTGTGCCCCCCCTCTGCTATGTCGTATATTGTGTCTATAGCGGTATCCGGTTCACTCGATAATATATTTTCAGGCCATCTCTCTTTGATCCGCTGCACCACCCTATGATATGTAATATACTGTCCTACATGTACTCCCGTTTCTTCGATCAGCCCCTCGAAATCCCTTCTATTCCCTTCATGCCATATATCTCCCAAAGTCACTATCCCCACAGGCTCCCAATGCTTCCTAATCATTAATCTTAGTTGTTTTTCCTTTCCCGCCAGAGCTACCAATTGCACCTGTGGGGAGCATGGGTACGGGTCATGCACCAGCTTGCAAGCTCTCCGCCATATTTCCCACCCAAGTGCATTATTCTCAGGTGCCCTTCCATGTCCGATTTAGGCAACCACATCATCTCTCTAAGGAAAAATGGGGCACAATCCTGTCGGAACAACCTGGATTCTGAGGTCGGCTCCTCAGAAAGCCATTTAGCTACATACTGAAATTGGCTTGCTATATAATAGATCTCATAATTTGGTAGTTTTATCCCCCCTTTCTCGTGTGAGTTTTGCCGCTTCCAAAGGGCCATCCTGTTCCTTGTCCCTTGCCAATGGAATTCCCTGCATATACTGCTCAATTTAGCAAAGAATCGCTTGGGTATCAAGTGTGGGATATTCCCAAAGTAATGCAACAGTCTTGGCAGGACCACCATTTTAAGCATTGCCCCTCTTCCCATCATCGCCAAGGGAAGTTTCACCCAGAACGTCATACTGTTTTCAATATTCTGTACGGCTTTCTCAGTATTGTGTTGGTGCTCTGCTTCTACCGTATGGTATATATCTATCCCAAGATATCGAACGTGCTGACCGCCTATGGTATCTGGAGGATCGGTAATTGCTCTAGCAGGATCCCTTTATACCTCCCCAATGGAAATACACAGGCCTTTTTGGGGTTCACTGCTATGCCTGAAAGCCCTGCAGATCGGTCCAGCACTTCCAGGACATACTGGAGGTTTTCTTCTGGGTAGCATAGATACACCAACATATCATCAGCATACAAGGAAATTAAATGCGGTTCCCCTTTAATGACAATACCTATTGGCCTACTGCTGCCTCAGATATATTGCCAAAGGCTCTAAGGCCAGGATGTACAACATGGGGGACCACGGGTATCCCTGTCTGGTGCCTCTACGAAGTTGCCGCCTCTCTGATATAACTGCCCCTGTCTTCACTCTGGCCAGCGGTTCGCTATATAGTAGTTTGCCCCATTTTGGATACCCCGGCCCAATTCCATAATTTATCAGAGTAGCAATCAACCAGGGCCATTTGACAGAGTCAAAGGCCTTTATTGCGTCCAGCGACACAATTGCCATCTCACTTGTCTCTTTGTTGGCATATTCAATGACTCGGTGGTGTTGCCTAAGATTGTTGGATATATTCCTGTTAGGGACATAACCAGTTTGGCCGGGGTGTATTAATTTAGTAATGACTCTCTTCATTCTATTTGCCAGGACCGCCCCGCTGTCAGTATTTTACTGTCCTGGTTCAGCATCGACAGGGGTCTGTAGGAGCTGCACTCCCAGCCAGGCTTATTAGGTTTGGGGAGCGGTATGATTATCGCTTCTCTCAAGGATTCTGGTAGCCTTCCAACTTTGTATGCTTTATTGAGCATTTCTAAGAGTGGTGGGGGTACCTCGTTTTTATACATGTTATTAAATTCACTAGGGAGTCCATCGGCCCCCGGGGTCTTACTAGTGGGTAGCTGCATCGCCACTTCTTCAAGTTCCTCTAGAGTGATTGGTGCGTCTAGCTCCTCTTGCTCTTCAGCGCCAATCTGCGGCAATCCTATATCCTCTAAAATTTCACTTATTTCCTTAGTCACTTTCCTCCACATCCCCATACAGGTTGCAGTAATAGTTTGTAAATTCTTGATTCACTTCCTCCTGGGTGTCTACTATATTTCTATCCTCTTTCACTATCGTCCTGATTACTGGTGTGGGAGTCTCGTTTTTGTATAACCATGCCAGAACTCTTCCTGGTTTATCTCCCCCTACATACTGTCTCTCTATGTATTTTTATAGTTCAAATTGCACAGCCTTTCCCAGTATCCCGCATATTTCTGCTGCAACCCAAGTATTAGTTGCTTATCGTCTTTGGTGCTACCTCCCCCTTTCAATGCCTTTTTAACTCCTTTTCCGCTTCTTGTAGCTCCGCCAAAAATCCCTCCTTGTAGCCCTTTGTACTTGGCTATTGCTATTCCCCTCACCACTACTTTAAAGGCTTCCCAGAGAACACCTGCCGACTCCACACTGCCTGTATTGGTCTCAAAATAGCTTATTATTTCCTCTCTCATGTCCTCCCTGAAAATGTTGTCCTTCAGCGCTTCCACTCGGAGACGCCATGTCGGTATTTTCGCTCTTGGAGGTCGGTACTGCCATGTCAATATCAGCGGCGAATGGTCCGATAGGACCCTCGCCTTGTATTCTATCTGTACTATTTCTGTCGTTAGTTCATGCGTGACAAACACATAATCAAATCTGGTGTGTAGATTCTGGGGGGCTGAATAATGTGAATATTGTCGATCTTGCGGATAGTGTGTCCTCCATGCGTCCTCTAACCCGAAGTTTGTTAAGAGACTGCACTATCTTGGCTGCTGGGGTCGGTCTATCTATTTTGGAGTCTGATCTATCTATTTTCGGGTTTAGTACGCAATTAAAATCTCCTCCCTAAATCACCACATCTCCCAGGCTCCCGCTGAGTTTATTATATAGGGTTCTGAAGTATGCCGCCGTATCCTGATTTGGGGCAAATGTATTTATAACACATCTCCTTGTTTTCCACCAATCCCTTTAATATTACCATTCTCCCATCTGATTCAGCTATAGAGTGCAGTAGCTAAAACGGTACATGCGGTGCACCCAGGTGATTAACCCTCTAGCATAAGCCGAGTATGTTGCACCCACAACAGTCCCTTTCCACTTTTCCAGACTACCTCCAGTTTCTCTTACGTTAGGTGAGTCTCTTGCAATAAGGCTATGTCTATTTTCCGCCTGCGCAGGTACATCATAACCTTATTTCTTTTTAAATAGCTATTGAGCCCTCTCACATTCCAGGTAACTACTTTAAGGTCTCCCATAGCATATCAGGGTTTCTCCCCACCCTCCACAAGTGCCCACCAGGTCCATCAGGTCTCAGTTCTTCCCCTTTTTTATGTGGGCTTGTTCCCCAATACAAACTTCTCCTAACTACTAACTCTTCCCCAACTCCCCGCCCCCTCCCAGCCTCCTCCCTTCCCAACCCCATTACACTCCCCAACTCTTCCCCAACTCCCTCCGTCCTCCCTCCCATGCCCCAACTCACCCCGCCTCCCCAACTGTTACCCCGCTCCATCCCTGGATCTCAGGCACGCCTGCATCTAACCCTTTCTGGCAATTGCCTTACTTGCCTTACTTGCGGCTCAGCAGGGAGATGCGCCCTAGTAGCGGTCCTCCTAATCTAACTCTTGGGGGTAGGCTGTCTCCGTCTCATGCTCCTTATTCAAAGATCAGGCTAATCGCACTTTCCGCTCACATTACACATTCAATATTCCAGTCCATCGTGTTCAAATGTCTCATATTACAGCAACCCATCACCCCACGCTTTTCTCTTAACATGCATAGCTGCTAGGTCACTTATCGTATCTCTCTCGACCCTGATCCTCGTCCTGCTCCGGACAGCCATGTGTGTCCAGCCACGTCGCTGCGTCTTCTGGGGTATCAAAAAAGTGCGTTTTCTTTGTGGAGAATCTGGAGTTTTGCAGGGTACAGCAGCATATATTTAAATCCAGCTGTGTGCAGTCTCCTCTAGCGTTGTCTCTGGACTAGCATGGTCTAGCATGGTCTAGTCCGGATATGCGGTGATGGTCGCAGATGCTCTTTTTCTCGTCCCCCCCCCTTTCCTGAAGAACTCGAAGATCTTTTCCCTGTCTCTCTAATTCAGGATCTTCGCTATAATTGCTCTCGGAGGGGCTCCTGGTTGCGGCTTCCTCATCAAGGCCCTGTGCGCACATTCAAACGCAAATCCTTGGGAGAGCTTATTTGCACCTATCTCTTGTATGATCATGTTTTCCACATAGATCATGGGGTCTTGGCCTTCTTCCCCTTCCGGAAGACCGACCACCCATATATTATTGCGTCTCACTCTTCCTTCTGCCTCCTCTGCGGGCCAGGAAACATGGTTACAGGTAAAACACCTTTAATTGATGAGAGGCAGGAAGTTTAGGGATGTTAGGTTTCCTGTATGGTTGAAGGAACCTCTGAACAGGGAGATGAGCTGCAAGGAAGTGGGTGTGAGCATGTTGCGATGAAGAGGAAAGGATCAGATGAAAAGGTTTGATGTCTATAAGAGGAACGGCTACACTGGAATCAGGATGGGTGTTGTGGTGAAGATTAAACTACCTGGTTATGTACAAGTCACCTTATATGTACAGTAAAGCTTTTAAGTGAGTTGGGGCACCAAAACCAGTATATTGACCAATGATTGTCGGTGGTGGAATTGAGCAGAGTAGCAAATGTGGGGATATGAGAAGGGGGGGGGGGTGTTGTGTTCTGCTCATGCCTTCAGAATGCAATGATGCAGGAAAGTGCATGTTCTGGAATGTGGGGGAGAAGAAAGATGGTCAAGATGGGAGGAGAACGTTAGCTGCACTGCTTGTATCTTAACTGCACAATCTGATAGAATAAAATACAAAGCCTGCGTTTTTCCTGCTGTATGGACGTTACCTTTTATATGTGCTGAGCGAACACTTAGCTTTTAAAGTAGCATTCTGCTGCTTGACACTACAGCAGTGGCGTGACTGGGCCTATAGATTAACTTTACAGATATCCATTGCCTCTGCCGGGCTAGTGAAGAAGTAGGATCTATTGTTGTAAATTATTTGGTAGGGAATAGCATGGTATATTAGATATGCTGCCTGAGGAATTTCCAGGCGTTGTTGCTTGGACCATTGGGCTATAATCAGGGTAGATTGAAATTGATGCCAATTGGTAGTGGATTGTACCTTTTCCCTACACTGCCTTAAGCATCTGGTCTCCATAGTTGTGCTATTATTGATCTTGGTGGCACGCCCAGGACTGGGGAATGGATCGAGAGAACTGTGCGCTTTATCGACTTGATGGTGTGCAGAGAAGACTGGGTCCCCCAAGTAGTGTTTCTTTTTTTCCTCCTTCCAGGAACAGCTCCAGCTGTCCCGTCAGGGTGTTTTCGATCAGATGTTTCATTGAGACCTATTTTTCTAGGTCATCGTTCTTACTTTGCACCACCGTTAATTCTGTTTTCAGGGCTGAGATGGTGCTTTCCATCTTCCATAGGCCGTCCTCTAAAGTTGGGAGGCGCTGTTCTGCCTAGGTTACTCTGATGCATAGCTTTTCAATTTTAGTATTGGAGGCCTTGACTTTCACCGTGAAATTGTTTATTGCTCCCATGCAATCTTGTATACTGCGCACTGCTGAGGAAGTAGAGTCCTCTTGTGGCCCAGCTGCTTGCGAGACCCCTGGCGCAGCTCTCCTTGCTCCTAGGGAAGACATTCTCCAGCATGGGGTCTGGCATGGATTCACATGCTCATGAATATTCCCCGTCGTCAGGCTGGGAATCCTCGGTAAAGAAAAAAAAAAAACAGTATCAGTTTCGTTTCTGATCTGTCTTTCGTA
Organism: Ambystoma mexicanum; assembly: GCF_040938575.1. Classification (NCBI taxonomy): domain Eukaryota; kingdom Metazoa; phylum Chordata; class Amphibia; order Caudata; family Ambystomatidae; genus Ambystoma; species Ambystoma mexicanum. The sequence goes on along the minus strand of NC_090928.1, from coordinate 541,334,428 downwards.
GTAATAACCAATCACTGGTCTCTGCGTCATACTGACCACAGCCAATGACTGCCCTCTACCTAAGCACCGCCTCTGGCAGCCATCTTCAGATTTTTACCGCACGTTCATGTGTTGGGATCCTCGTGCTATTGCTCTCGAGCGTTAGTGCTATTTTTTCACGTTTTTTCTCAAAAAACTTCGTTTTTTTCAGTCAAAAGAGCCTCAAGCTCCACCGACTCTCCATCCGATCAACGGGGACCCGTGTCGGATTCGTCTGCGCCCCTCAAGGGTGAAGATTTCGTCGAGCTACGCTTTTGGAGGACTCCAGAAGTTTCTCAGGCCCGGACATGGCCCAGGAGAAGGGAAGCTCGACGCCCGGAAAGCTGTTCAGGATCTGCCCTGGATGCCAGCTGCAGAACGTCTTTAAGGAGGACGAACACTCCTTTTGGCTCTACTGCTTACATGAGGACAAGACGCACGTGGAGAAGGACTGTGCGTTTTGCGGCAACATGTCGGAGCGGACCATGAAGGACCGCCATCAACGTCTCGCCAACTGGCTGGAAGGGAAGAGCCCGTCAGGCGAGAAGAAGAGGAAGAAATCCGAGCGGTCTTCTAAGACCTTTGAGGACGCCCCGGCGACGGGGGTCCAACACAAGGCCAAGCACCGCGAGTCCGCTGGCACCGGGAGCGCCGAACGATCGGGCTCTACGGGCGCCAGGTAGGGCGCACCCTCCACGGCACCTTCAGCCACGAGCCAACGCTCTGGGTCGGGTAAGAGGAAGGGCGAGCACCCGGCGAAGCTCCTGGAGAGGCCCCGGTCGAGCTCGAAGGCCCCATCGCAGGGGGAGCGAGGCAGTGTCCCCCCCCCTCAAGGATAAGGCGGTGAGCGCACCTAAGGTGGTGAAGGCCTTAATCCATCCGGCCAAGCCCTCTATCGATACTGTCGCGGCGGCCCTGGCTCAGCCTGTGGAGGCTACACCAGTGGTGGCGACCTCGGGTCTCAGTCTCCCTGCCACCTCGGAGGGAGTCCTCTTTTGTGCCCATCGATAGGACCCCCGTGAAACCCCCGGCGGGGAAGAAAAAGGGGGGGCAGGGCGTCGTCGTAGATTCGGCCTCAACCTCAGAGGAAGAGCTGATTGAGGTCTTAAGCCACGGCCTTGGCGTGGAAGAAGACCGGCCCGTCCGGATGGATCCCGACGCAGGTGACGACGACATCGTCGAGGGTGCCGACGGGGCCCCTGATCGCCCGTCGGATTCCCCTCTGCCAGTGCCGCAAGACAACTCGGCGGCCATTTTGTTGGCTATACAGTCCTTATGTTCAGAGGTAAGGACGAGACTACCGTTGCCGACGGAGGAACCTCTCCCGTCGGGGGATCCTGAACCGGGACCTTCTGGTGCTCCCCCGCCCAAGAAAAGAAGGATTCACCCTCCACCTCCTTTTCAGCCGTCGCGCCCCGTCCAGCCCTCCTCCCCGTCCACCCGAGGGGATGATACGGGGACTGACACGGCAGCGACGGGTACGGACGACGAGGTATACGACGAGGATCTACCGTCGTCACCTCCCACCAGGGCTTCTCCGCCCGACGAGATTGGATCGTTCCACTCCATGATCGCCAGGGCATCCGAGCTTTTCCAACTCTGCCCTGAGGAGAAGAAAAAGGAAGGATTCCTTTATCAACGGCGCGAGGCCAAGAGGAAGACGGTCCTCGCGGTGCCTCTACTGGACGACATTTGGGATGAGGACCTCGCCCTCCTCAAGAACCCTTCCACGACGCCAGCTAGAAGAGACCGGTACGAGAAGAAGTACCGGGTCCCGGACGCGGCCCCCCTGTGCCTCCGGGCGCAGCCTACCCCGGACTCCGTCGTCTCCGCGGCGGCCAGGAAGAAAGCAGGGGGGGTGCGGCCTCCACATCGACTACCCCACCGGACGGCGAGGGAAAGAAATTGGACGCTATGGGACGCAGGGTCATCTCGTCTGCAGCGACGACGATTAAAGCGGCCAACGCCTTGGCTATCGTGGCCCGCTACGACAGGGAGCTATGGTACAAACTGGCTCCCCTGCTGGACTTCCTACCGGACGACAAGAGGGCGGATGCCCTGGAGATCCTACAGGAAGGCGAGGTGGCGTCGGACCACGCCATCACTATTGCGACGGACATCGCCGACACTGGGTTTCGCCAGTTGGGCAACGGCGTTTGCCTTAGGCGGCGTGGATGGCTCAAGGCTACGGACTTCGGTCAAGACGTACAGACCAGAGTCCTGGACATGCCGTTCGATGGGAACAACCTGTTTGGGAAAACAGTGGACGATTCCCTTCAGGCCATTAAAGCGGACACTGAGACGGCCCAGGCCCTTGGGGTTCTGCAGCAACAACGGACGCCCTTTCGGAGCAGCGGAGGCAAGGGCGCCTCCAAAGGTTCCGGCGGCGGTTTCTCCACCTACCGTCAAGCGGCCCGCTCGTCGTCTCAGGAGGCCTACAGAGGACGAGGCAAGTCTGGCGGACCCCGCCGTCGTCGCCAAGGAGGTCAAGGCGGCAAAGCCTCGTCGAAACAGGATTGAACCGGCCGTGGGGTCGGGCCCCCACCGAAGCACCCCGGTGGGAGGCCGGCTGGCGAGCTTCGTCAGCGTGTGGGAGTCCATCTCCACCGACCGTTGGGTGCTGGACGCTTTAGCCCGGGGCCACGCGCTCGAGTTTCAAAGAAGGTGCCCGCGCGTCCCCCCCCGTGGCCAGGAAAGAGCTTCACGTCCCTCAGCTTCTCCTGGAGGTAAAGGCGATGCTCAGGAAGGGCGTCATCGAACTCGTCCCAAAGAGGCTTCGGGGCTCCGGAGTTTACTCGAGATACTTCCTCGTGAAGAAGACGACGGGAGGATGGCGCCCCATCCTAGACCTGCGACGTCTGAACAAGTTCATCAAGGCGCAGAAGTTCCGGATGGTCACCCTCCAGCACGTCCTGGGGCAGCTGGAGGAAGGAGACTTCCTGTCGTCGTTGGATTTGGAGGATGCCTACTTCCATATTCCCATCCTAAAGGGGCACCGAAAATTCCTCCGGTTTGTGGTCCAAGGGCGTCACTACCAGTTCAAAGCCCTCCCCTTCGGACTACGGTCGGCACCCAGGGTATTCACCAAGTGCCTTGCACCGGTGGCGGCACAGCTGCGCCGCGAGGGGATCCACGTCTACCCCTACCTGGACGACTGGCTCATCCGAGCCAAGACGAGGGAGCTCGCCGTGGAGCACACGGCAAGGACCGTCCAACTTCTCATGGACCTGGGATTCTCCGTGAACTACGTCAAGTCCCACCTGGTACCCGCGCAAAACGCACTGTTTCTGGGAGCGAAGCTCGACACAGTGTCCCTTCTGGCCTCCCCGTCGGAGGAAAGGACCAGGTCCATCCTGGGCAAGGTACAGCGGATGTTGGTTTCCGACGCGGCCAAGGTGAGGTCCATCAAGTCCCTCCTCGGAATGATGTCTTCTTGCATCTACCTCATTCCCATGTGCAGGCTCCGGATGCGCCCGTTGCAGGAGTTCCTGGACGCGCGCTGGATCCAAACGACGGGCGGCTTCGAGGAGAGGATCACACTCGACGAGAGTTTCCGCCGAGCGGTCCGGTGGTGGGGCAACCGCGCGCATCTGACGGCGGGCATGGACTTCCAGACCCCAGACCACCAGGAGACAGTGACCACGGATGCCTCCCTGGAAGGGTGGGGAGCGCACACCGAAAATCTGCACGCGAGAGGCCTTTGGCTCCCGACGGAGAAGTTCCTCCATATCAACGTCCTGGAGCTCCGTGCAGTGTTCTGGGCCCTCAGGTCCTTCCTTCCGTCCCTCAAGGGCAAGGTGGTGAGGATCTTCACCGACAACACCACCACCATGTTTTACATCAGGAAACAGGGCGGAACCAGGTCTCCAGCGCTGTCCAAGGAGGCGCAGGACCTGTGGCATTGGGCCGTCGCCCAAAGGATGTTTCTGGTGCCGTTTCATCTGGCAGGGATAAAAAACACCATCGCCGACTCACTCAGCAGGGAGCTGCGCTCATGCCACGAGTGGGAACTACGGCAGGATCTAGTGGATCGCCTCTTCCGACGGTGGGGCACACCCCAGATCGACCTGTTCGCGACGGCGACGAACTCCCAAGTGCCGGAGGTTCGCCAGCAGGTTTCCCCAGGCGAGGAGCATGGGCGATGCCTTCTCGTTCCCCTGGGAGGGCCTGTTCCTCTACGCGTTCCCTCCTTTGCCACTGCTAATCCGGCTCGTCAACCAGCTCAAGAGGTCGCGGTGCAGGATGATCCTCGTCGCACCTGCGTGGCCGAGGCAGATATGGTTCCCGGACCTTCTGGACTTGTCAGCGTCCCCGCCAATCAAGCTGCCGGTGGACGCGGATCTACTCTCCAGGGAAGGAGGCGCCATCCTCCACCACGACCCGAAATCGCTGAACTTGCAGGCCTGGCTCCTGCGGCGCTAGAGTTTGGAGGATACGACATACCGGCCGACTGCAGAGAGGTTCTTGCAAAGGCCAGGGCGTCCTCGACTCTTAAATGCTACGGACACAAATGGAAGAGGTTCTCTGTCTGGTGCCACGCACAGAAGATTAACCCTCTACGGATTACGGTTCCCCAAGTACTGCCGTACCTGCTGACGCTGGCCAAAGCTGGACTGGCACACGCGTCCATCAAGATTCATGTTGCTGCGATCTCCCGATACACCAGAACCACGGGCCGGACGTCCTTGTGGTCTCATCGTCTGGTGAAAGAGTTCATGAAGGGACTGTTCAGATCGTTCCCGCCGGTGAAGGCGCCGGCCCCGGCGTGGGAGCTCAACGTGGTGCTGACCAAGCTCATGGGACCTCCGTTCGAGCCTCTGCACTCGGCCCCGTTGAAGTTTCTGTCATGGAAAACAGCGTTTCTTGTGGCCATCACCTCCGCACGACGGGTGGGAGAGATCCAGGCCCTTTCCTTTAAGGCCCCGCACTTGACTTTTCACGACACGAGGGTAGTGCTCAGGACGGACCCCTCCTTCATGCCCAAGGTACCGTCGGACTTCCATCTCAACGAACCCTTGGTGTTGCCTGTGTTCTTCCCGTCGCCTTCGTCGCCGGCTGAAAGGACTTTGCACTCGCTGGATGTGGCTAGAGCGCTGAAGTTCTACGTGGACCGCACGAAGTGTTTTCGGAAGACGTCACAACTCTTTGTGAATTTTGGACCTGTCAATCAGGGGAAGGCTCTCTCGAAGGCTTCCATTTCCAGATGGCTCTCCGGCTGTATCATGTACTGTCATCGGTTGGCAAACCGACCGCTGCCTGGCCGTCCGAGAGCCCATTCCACCAGAGCGATCGCAGCTACCACGGCGTTCCTTTCTGGTGTGCCTCTGCTGGACATATGCAGGGCTGCTACGTGGAGGTCGACGCACACCTTCACGAAATTCTACTGCGTCGATCGGGATTCCAGGGAGGAGTCCAGGGTCGGCCAAGCAGTGCTGCGCAACCTGTTCGCCTGAGGTGAGCCTGTTGAGGAGGTAAGATGCTCAATGTTGAGTTTGATATAATGCTTAATGTTGAGCCTTTGCCACCTCCCGTGGTTGTGCATGTGTGTACTGCTATGTATTCTTTATTCATGAGCATGTGAATCCATGCCAGACCCCATGCTGGAGAAGGAACAAGTTACTTACCTGTAACTGTTGTTCTCCAGCATGGGTCTGGCATGGATTCACATGCGAACCCTCCCGCCTACCCCTCTGCGGCTCTTCACTTGGTCATACTGCCACTTCACGTGCTTCCAAATCTGAAGATGGTTGCCAGAGGCGGTGCTTAGGTAGAGGGCAGTCATTGGCTGTGGTCAGTATGACGCAGAGACCAGTGATTGGTTATTACTACGAAAGACAGATCAGAAACGAAACTGATACTGTTTTTTTTTTCTTTACCGAGGATTCCCAGCCTGACGACGGGGAATATTCATGAGCATGTGAATCCATGCCAGACCCATGCTGGAGAACAACAGTTACAGTTAAGTAACTTGTTCCTTCTCCCACTTTGCCTCCTCTGGCATTTCAATCTCTGGGGCATGCTGGACCTCCTCTGCGTAGTGCGCCCCGAGGCAGAGATCACCTTTATGTGAGGGCTCCAGTCATGCTTGCTCCTCTGCCTGCTTGCAATCTGCCCCGGCTCCACCACCGCCTACCTTTGGGTGCCGGCTCATAAACCAACTTGTCAGTCTGGCCTGGAGAACCTTGCAGCTTTGTTCTCCATGCCGCAGCTGTCTGGTGTGGCGAGCACTGCCTTCTGGAGTACCTTGTGCTGCGTCACGAAAAGCCGTCCACTTGGAGTCCGCCATGCAGGGATTCACCCAACTAGATGGGTGCCCATGAAGGATATTAATTCAGGATGTACTCGGTGGGCTTTGGAGCGCTCCTAAAGTGCAGCAATCTTGAAGGCTGCACCACAGCGCCCCCATCCAGGAACATATCAAGCAATTTATTTTTTTATTTTTTAGGGAGGGGATACTGCCAACTAAGCAGCCATGTTATCCTGTGCATTTTAGATAATAAGGCTAAAAAGGTTTTGTGTCCTTGTGCACATTAAGAAACAGAGCTCATCTGTAAATTGCCTCTCCAGGCCCAACTCCCACAGCACCCCTTATTTTAACGGACTCCCCACTGAAGTTGTAACTAACTCCTTTTACATGACTGATGTTAGACCCTTGGTACCTTGCTAAGTGTCCAGCAATTTTTCCAAGGGGTTAAAGCTCATACTAAGCTGTCATCCCATCTGATATCAGTCAGTACACCCTTTTGCTGCAAATATCTAAAAACTGATAAATGTTCCTATGTTTAGCTCTGCTCCTGATTGAGGCAGCTTAATAGTTTTCATCTCACATTTGCCCTGCTCTCTAGTCGTGTCTTGCACCACTTTTGAAACTGCTCTGGCTCTTATGTATGACCTTTATGAGGTCAGCTCGAATATTGCTCAACAGAGAAGGCTGCAATGACATGTACTGTGCATCCCTTCTCTCATCCACAATTCCCACAATAGGCGGAGCATACCCCTTTAGAAAGTTAGCTCACTGAGGGCCTGATCTGCCACCCTAGGATGTTTCTCATCCTCTAGACCAGGGGGGTCCCCAACCTTTTCTGCTCAAGGAGTACAATTTGCAGATCAAATGAAATGGTGAGCAACATACATTTTTCTACGAACATACTGGCACTCAGTTGGCAGACAAATGATTGCAACACTAATTAGAAATGTAATAAACTTAAAACTGCTTCTCCAGCATGGGGTCTGGCATGGATTCACATGCTCATGAATATTCCCTGTTGTCAGGCTGGGAATCCTCGGTAAAGAAAAAATCAGTTTCAGTTTCGTTTCTGAACTGTCTTTCTACTAGTAACCAATCACTGGTCTCTGGGTCATACTGCCCCCAGCCAATGACTGCCCTCTATCTAAGCCCCTCCTCTGGCAGCCATCTTCAGCTTTTTACCAGACGTTCAAGTGTTGGGAGTCCTCGTGCTTTAGCTCTCGAGCTTTTACTGCGTTTTGCGTTTTTTCAAAGAGTTTACTCTTATATTTTCAGTCAATCGAGCCTCGAGCTCCACCGATTCTACTTCCGATCAACGGGGACCCGTGTTCGGAACTTTCTAGGCCCCTCAAGGGCATCTTGGCCCAGGACAAAGGAAGGATGACGCCTGTTGGACCCAATCTGTTCAGGAGCTGCCCTGGATGCCGGCTACAGAACGTCTTTGAGGATGAGCACTCTGTGCCTCTACTGCCTTCACGACGTCAAATCGCACGTGGGAAAGGACTGTGCGTTTTGTAAGAACATGTCCGAACAGACAATGAGGGACAGTCGTACTCGACTGGCCAATTGGCTGGAAGGGAAGAGCCCAGAAGCATGTGAGAAGAAGTCCGAGCAGTCTTCTAAGACCTTTGAGGGCGCTCTGGCGACGGGGGCCCAACAAAAGGCAAAGCACCGCGAGTCCGCGGGCACCGGGAGCGCTGATCGGTCGGCCTCTTCGGCTGCCAGGCAGGGCGCATTATCACTGACGCCATCAACCACGAGCCAACGCTCTGGCTCGGGGAAGAGGAAATCTGAGAACCCGGGTATGCTTTGGGAGAAGTCCCGGTCTATCCTGACGGAGACAGCCGAGGGGAGAGAGGCAGTGACCCCCCCCCCAAGGTGAAGGCCTCAGGTGCGCCCAAAGTCGTGAAGGCCCTGATTCACCCGGCTAAGGCCTCGATCGAGGGAGTTGTGGCGGCCCTGGCGAAGCCTGCGGAGGCTCCCCCAGTGGAGACTACCTCTGGGCCTAGAGTTTCCCTGCCACCGCGGATGGAATCCTCTTTTCAGCCCATCGACAAGACTGCCGTGAAACTCCAGGCAGAGAAAGGGGGGGGCGGCAGTGGCCATTACAGACACAGATACCTCCTCTGAAGAAGAGCTGGCTGGCGTCGCAAAGATCCTGAACAAGAAGTTCGAGGAGGTCCAGTCCTACGGGAGGGATCCCGACGAGGCGGACGAAGAAAGCGTCGGCGGTGCCGATGAGGATCCGCGGGCTGTGGAGGGGACGGAGGATCCTACTCCCCAACCGTCGCAATCGGTGCCTATACCACAAGACCACTCGGGAGCAATCTTGATGGCTATTCAGGCCTTGTGTACGGCGATGAGGACAAGGATGCCCTTACACCCAGCGGATGATCCAGCGGAGCCTGGACCGTCGGGAAGCCCGCCGAGCAAGTGGAGGAGAACTCATCCCCCCCTCCTCCTTTCTAGCCTTTGTAGCCTTCACAGTCTTCCCCTATTCTGAGGGATGAGACGGGAACGGAGACGGCGACAACTGGGATGGATGACGACAGAGGTGACGACGGAATGGGCCTTCCATCACCACCCGCTCGAGCCTCCCCTCCCGACGAAATTGGCTCCTTCCACGCCATGATCGCCAGGGCATCTGAGCTCTTCCAGCTCTGCCCCGAAGAGCAGAATGAAGGAAGGTTTCCTCTACCAATGGCGGGAGGCCAAGAGGAAGACTGTCCTCTCCGTTCCATTACTGGACGACATCTGGGACGAGGGGCTGTTGCTCCTGAAGAACCAGTCCACGGCTCCTAAGAGGGACCGGTACGAGAAGTACTGGGTCCCGGACTCTGCCCCCATGTGCCTTAGGGCACAGCCGTCCCCGGATTCGGTCGTCTCCGCAGGCGGCCAAGAAGAAAGCGGCAGGGGCGACGGTTTCAACCTCAACTTCCCCACCGGACGGCGAGGGGAAGAAACTGGACTCCATGGGGCGACGGGTCATCTCGTCGGCGGCGACGACTATTAAAGCAGCCAACGCCCTCGCGATTGTGACTCGCTACGACAGGGAGCTGTGGTTTTAGATCCCTCCCCTGCTGGACATCCTCCCGGACGACAAGAGGGGGGAGGCCCTGGAAATCCTACAGGAAGGCGAGGTGGCTTCGGACCATGCCATTACGGTGGCGACTGACATCGCTGACACCGGCTTTCGCCAGATGGGCAACAGCGTTTGCCTTCGTCGATGCGGCTGGCTCAAGGCAACCGACTTCTGCCAGGACGTGCAGACCAGGCTTCTGGACATGCCCTTCGACTGGAACAACCTGTTCGGCAAGACAGTGGACGAGTCGCTGCAGGCCATCAAGGCGGACACAGATACGGCTCGGGCCTTGGGTGCTCTTCAACGACGACGGCCGTCCTTTCAGAACTCCGGAGGCAAGCAAGGTGCCTCCAAAGGATTCGGCGGCAGTTACTCGTCGAACCGCCAAGCGGCCCGCTCCTTGTCGCAGGAAGCCTACAGAGGACGTGGCAAGACAGGAGGATCTCGGCGGCAAGGCCACAGCCAAGCAGGACTGAACCGGCTGTGGTGTCGGGCCCCCACCCAAGCACCCCGGTGGGAGGCCGCCTGGCGAAATTAGTCAGCGTGTGGGAGTCCATCTCCCCGGACCGTTGGGTGCTAGATGCCCTGGCCCGCGGGCACACCCTGGAATTTCAGAGAAGGTGCCCCTGTATACCACCCGTAGCCAGGAAGGAAAACCACGTCCCACAACTTCTTCGCTTGGTACGAGCGATGCTAAGGAAGGGAGCCATGGAACTCGTCCCAAAAAGGCTCCGGGGCTCCAGAGTGCACTCGCGCTACTTCCTCGTCCGGAAGAAGACCGGCGGTTGGCGACCCATCCTGGATCTTCGTCGTCTAAACAAGTACATCAAGTCTCAGAAATTCCGGATGGTCACCTTCCAACACGTTCTGGGACAGCTGGAGGGAGGAGATTTCCTATCGTCGCTGGACTTGGAGGATGCCTACTTCCACGTCCCCATTCTAAAGGGACATAGCAAATTCCTACGATTTGTGGTCCAGGGGCGGCACTACAGTTAGGCAGAATCCTGTGCAGTTCCCTTAGGGAGCACTACATAAGATTAAGACTGCAGGTCTATGCAATAAATCCCCTTTGGTATTAGTCTGTACCACAAAGATTTAGTTGGTAGCTGTGGCTAAGCAGTCAGACTTATCTCAAGAGGGAGATGAGCAGTATTCAGGGTTTACACATTAGGACTACAGCACTATGGAACAAGGAAACACTGACCAAAACTTGGTATCATATATATATATATATTTCTGAGGCTTGTGGAATCTGCTTAGATCACATGCTGTGCATAGGCCGACATCTAGTGGAAGCTGCGGAGTATTACAGTTTGTTTTTCGAAACTCGAAAATGGGCGTCGACACAGGCGTGCCAGTAATACTATCCCTAGTGTGACGTCCACTGTACCCAAGATCCCTCACGCGTCTGGGATCCTCAGATTGTTTTTTTCAGCCATACTGGTCGGAAGCATCTTGCGGAGTCCCCTGGCCTTAGCCATACCTTTGCTAATTATTGCAATTTACAATTATTTATTGACATCCTTCCCCACCCCAACGTCGACCATCGACTCGACGACGGCTGGAGAAGACATCGACCGTCGGCTGCTGCACGACGGATCTGGGCCTCGGAAGGCCGCTGGCCTCGGCCCGGGCCTAGTAGGCCGCTGGCCTCGGCCCTGCAAGTAGGGAGAGTGGGGGGTTGTACATACTCTTCACTCTTGGTATATAGGTACACCTTATATATTTCCTACACTTACCAGCCCGCTGCCTCAAGGTGCGTATGGAGGGTACCCCTTTCCAATTCTGCCCCAAGTGCAACCGCAAATACCCTTGGGTCGACAGGCACGCCACGTGCAATCTCTGCTTGCCGAGGGACCACCCCGAAGCGTACTGCAGAGCGTTTAGTAGGTTTAAACCTAAAACACTTAAGGACCGTTCGACAAAGCGTTGGGCCCACCACGCCAGGCAGGCAGCCATGGCAGCGGAGGGCGCCTTCAGCGATGGCAGCGACGCCGTACTTTCGGACGGCGAGGGCATTACGGCGTCGAAAGACTGCCGAGCGCAGGTCCCCGACCTCGGAAGGTTGTCCGGCAGGGCGGCTATGGGGAAGACCCCCGGCGACGCAAGCGCTACACACCCTACACACACTAAGCACACTAAATCCAACCGAACCTCGACGACGTCGACTTCTCGGAAAGAGGCACGGATAGAACGGTCCGACTCGGTGTCCTCTGGGCGCTCTCGATCGAGATCGCCTCATGATGCAAGGCAATCATCCACTCTTGCCAAGAGTGCCTCGCTCCCTAGATTAACGGAAGTTCGATCGTCGGAAGACGAAGACGACTTCCACCCCCAGGCCGCGCTCCAAGAGACCGAGAGCGCAGTTAACACCAGCGAGGCCCCACGCTCGAAACAAGATACCTCTCCCGACCCTCGGCGCCAGGCGTCGAAAGTCTCTGGGGCCTCCAAGGGGCAGGGAAAACATTTTTCCACGCACGGGGAGGGAGGGAAACAGCGGAAAGCTCAGCCTTCCACTCCTGTAAGACCATCCTTCCACCCCAAGCAGACAGATAAACATAAATCTACTGGGACTTCAACATCCAGCAAGGGTACCCTTGATAAGTCCTCTAAGTTGCCTACTAAAGTCATACCCTGTTCCAAAGAATGGTCCAGTGAGGACATAGACAGGGTCATGTCAAGGATGTCTTCCTTAGCTGATTTTTATGACAAAAACCCAGAACATTTCCTTTCGTATGACCCTCAAGGGGCCACACCCTCAGGCTCCTCTGATCCTATCCCCCTAAGTAAAAAGGCCCGGGTCGAAAGACCTGACCCCTTCGAGGTGCAGCCTTACTCTACTCCATACTCTACTCCACACCCCAGATACCAAGGAAAACCTTTCCCTGAAGGGGACCAGGAGTTTACAATTATGGAGGAACGAACCGGGTCTGAATACTATGCGGAGGATGAGGACCTGGAGGAGGTAGAAGATGAGCAGGAAATTTACAGAGTAGATTCCCCGGTAGAGAGCGAAGCTCCAGTTACCGACTCGCCAGTTGATAACCAACCCCTCCTTAATGAAGTTCTTGCTCGCGCAGCAGAACATTTTCACATCGACACCCACGGTGTACAGGAGGAAAGGGACTTCGCAGAAGAGTTGGTGGGAGAGAGGAGGCCGGTCGCTCAGACCATCCCTATCCTTAAATCCATCCAACGTAGAATAGATCCATCCCTGGTGAATCCTAACCTCACCAGAGCCGTCAACCCCAGAGTCGAAAAACTTTTTCGGGCAGCCCAGTCTGACCCTCTTTATATAAGAGGTCATCTTAAACCAGACTCCCTAGTGGTTACCAACACTCGGAAGAGGGCTGGGAAACCCTTATCGTCGTCAGAAGCTCCTCCCGACAAGGAGAGCAAAAGACTGTACGGGTTTGGCAGGAAGGTAGCCTCAACGTCCGCCTACCAAGCAAGGATTGCAAACTCCACCACCCTGTTGGCAAGTTACAACTGCCATCAATGGGAAGAGGTCGCGGCGCTCATAGCCTCTGCTCCTGAACCGTTAAAGGGCCAGTTGGCTCGGATCTCGGCAGAAGGGAGAGCCGTGTCTGGTTGCATATTAAAAGCAACTTTCGACGCTGCAGACAACGCAGGAAGATTGATAGCAGAAGGTACTGTTATCAAGAGACATGCGTGGTTACGGCAGTCGGGGTTCAAAACAGAAACACAGGCTTCATTAATAGACAAGCCGGTGGAACCAGATCTATTGTTTGGGAAAGCGGTCGAAGACGCACTTAAGAATGCCAAGGACGAGTATGAGACTCTTAAATCCCTTGGCCAGCTTACCAACAAACCCCCGAACCAGAGGGGGAACAGTAATTTTCGTCGCCCACGCGGCCAAAATTCACAAAGAGGCAACTATGCCCAAGGACAGGGTACACAATGGAACAACAACCAGCAGTCTACCCAAAGTTACAGCAAGGGTAACAAGAGAGGTCGTGGAAGAGGCAGAGGCAGCCCCAACAAGGGAGGTGGCACGCCTCCGCCAAAGCAGTGACGCTCAGTTCAGGGTCCCTTCTCACGCAACCCCAGTAGGGGGACGCATTTCCAACTTCACCCAGGCTTGGGAAGGGATCATCTCAGACAGATGGGTGCTGTCAACAGTGTCCACAGGATATTGTATAGAATTACTGCAGCGTCCCCGGAACCACCCTCCACGACAAAGAATACACTCCTTAGAACATCAGAAGATCCTTCTCGAGGAGATCGCCATTCTGCTAGAAAAGGACGCGATAGAACTCGTCCCAGGACACCAGGTAAACAAGGGTATCTATTCAACTTACTTCCTTGTGCCAAAGAAAGATTTGACAATGCGCCCAGTATTGGACCTACGGCCTGCCAACGAGTATGTCAAGCCCCAAAAATTCCGTATGACCACGCTACAAGAGGTAATCCCCCTCCTAAAAAAGGGGGACTACATGGCAACCTTGGATATGAAAGATGCTTATTTTCATATTTCCATGCTCCCAGCGCACAAAAAATACTTGCGCTTCAAAGTGGACAGTCGCCACTACCAATTCAAGGTACTGCCCTTCGGGATAGCTTCAGCACCAAGGGTATTCACCAAGGTACTGGCGGTGGCAGCTGCACACCTACGCAGGGAGGCAATCCCAGTGTACCCTTATCTGGACGATTGGCTCATAACGGGGGAAACCCCAAGAATTTGCAGGTCAAACATTCAGAGGACTATCGACCTCCTCCACGAATTAGGCTTCTCTATCAACGAGAAGAAGTCAAGTCTGGTGCCAAGCACCTCAAAACAGTTCCTAGGAGCAATCCTAGATACTCAGAAAGGGTTGACCTTCCCCTCGGAAGAGAGAATTCGGAATATACTACTGCAAATTCCACATTATCAGTCAGGTCAACAAATAACGGTACGCAAAGCAATGCGGTTACTGGGCATGATGGCGTCATGCATTTACCTGGTCCCCCACGCGCGTCTGCGCATGCATCCCATGCAGGAATGGTTGGCGAAACAATGGTCTCAGGCAAGTGGTCAGTGGGACGATCTAGTGGTCGTTTCGCCAACACTCATACAGAGCTTACACTGGTGGACAAAAGAGAATCTCGCAAGGGGAAAACCCTTCTACGATCCCGAAGTACAAACAGTGGGAACTACAGATGCTTGCCTGACTGGGTGGGGAGCTCACCATCTCCACCACACAGCTCAGGGTCTCTGGTCTCACTCAGTAGCCAAGAACCACATCAACCTGCTAGAGCTTCTGGCAGTATTCCGAGCGCTTCGGGCGTTCGAGCCCCATCTACTAAACTTGTCGGTGCAGATCCGGACGGACAGCACGACAGCCATGTTCTATCTGAACAAACAAGGAGGGACTCGTTCGCCAAATCTGTCCAAGCTTGCCCAGAAAATCTGGATATGGGCACTCAGACGGAACATCTTCCTATCAGCACAACATGTTCCAGGGGAGCTCAATTCCCTAGCGGATGCCCTAAGCAGAGACTCCCTCCCAGAAGAACACGAATGGGTCCTTCACAGAGAGATCGTAGAAGATCTCTTCTCTCAGTGGGGTTTCCCCACTAGACCTATTCGCCACAAGCGAAAACAAACAATGCCCAGGATTTGCATCCAGGTTCCCCCAGCCAGACTCCCAAGGGAACGCCCTGTGGATGAACTGGTCAGGGATGTTTGTGTACGCTTTTCCACCAACTCCTCTCATCAGGAAGGTGGTGTACAAGATGAACAAGGAATCGATGACGCTCATCCTAGTTGCTCCCATGTGGGCGAGACAACCATGGTTTCCACACCTACGCAGGATGGCGCTGTGCGAGCCCATCAAACTCCCAGCCTGGTACAACCTACTGTCCCAGCAACAAGGTCAAACAGTGCACCAGGAACCCAACTCAATGAACCTGGCAGCATGGCTCCTGAGGTCATAGAGTTTGGGCATCTCAATTTACCACAGAGGTGTATGGACATCCTAAAAGAATCCAGGAAACCAAACACAAGGCACTGTTACTTTGACAAGTGGAAGAGATTCGTTATTTGGTGCCAGAATAAACAAATCAACCCAGTTGATTGCACTCCTTCCAACGTGGTAACATACATGCTCCACCTGCTGGACGCAGGTTTGGTTTTTAACTCTCTGAAAGTACACCTGGCAGCCCTCTCGGCTTACACCACATCCCATAACAAAGTATCGTGGTGGAAAGTACCAGTAGTTAAAGCCTTCATGGAAGGAGTAAAGAGACTTCACCCTCCTATTTCGAACCCACCGCCAGGATGGGACCTCAATGTGGTGCTAGCTAAGCTCATGGGCCCCCCTTTCGAACCCATGCATAAAAGTAGTCTCAAACACCTGACTTATAAAACGGCCTTCTTAGTAGCCATTACCTCCATAAGAAGGGTCAGTGAAATTCAGGCTCTGTCAGTGCAGGATCCTTTCTTTATTATCCAC
This sequence comes from Ambystoma mexicanum, assembly GCF_040938575.1. Classification (NCBI taxonomy): domain Eukaryota; kingdom Metazoa; phylum Chordata; class Amphibia; order Caudata; family Ambystomatidae; genus Ambystoma; species Ambystoma mexicanum. The sequence continues at coordinate 541,318,626 of NC_090928.1, read as the reverse complement.
AAAGGCAAACTGGTTTTACGCACACACCCTAGGTTCTCACCTAAATTTATATCTAAATTCCATGTAAACCAGTCCATCGAGCTTCCGGCTTTCTTCCAGAACCCGCAAAGCTCGGCTGAGGTGAAACTACACACCCTTGATGTGCGCAGGGCGGTCCTCTACTATGTAAATAAAACCAGACCGCTAAGAAAAACAGATCAACTGTTTGTCTCCGTAGCTACAGGCAGAGAGGGGGATCGCGTCTCTAAAGGCGCGATCTCGAAGTGGATTATCAACTGTATACAGCTGTGTTACTCTCTTTCTGGAAAAACTCTGCCTTTTACGCCAAGGGCCCATTCTACTAGAGGCATTGGTGCCACTCTGGCTTTCATTGCAAATGTTCCCCTCGACACCATTTGCAAAGCAGCTACTTGGAGCTCTATTCACACTTTTACTCAGCATTACTGCATTGACACTCATTCCAAGACAGATACACAAGTGGGACAAGCGGTTCTAAGACACCTGTTTGCTCATGACCCTCCTCACATCCCACCTCCTTCTTCGGGTACTGCTCGCTAATCTATGCACAGCATGTGATCTAAGCAGATTCCACAAGCCTCAGAAGGGATACATTACTCACCGTAATCGTATTTCTGATGCTTGTATCTGCTTAGATTCACATGCGACCCACCCTTCCTCCCCTCCGAGAGAAGGCGCATGATTGCTTGTAGTCTTACCTTTCTGTCTATCTGCTTGGATTATCTGTACTCGCGCTACTCCTCATGCTTCCTCATGTCAGAAAAAATACAATCTGAGGATCCCAGACGCGTGAGGGATCTTGGGTACAGTGGACGTCACACTAGGGATAGTATTACTGGCACGCCTGTGTCGACGCCCATTTTCGAGTTTCGAAAAACAAACTGTAATACTCCGCAGCTTCCACTAGATGTCGGCCTATGCACAGCATGTGAATCTAAGCAGATACAAGCATCAGAAATACGATTACGGTGAGTAATGTATCCCATATATACATACACTGAGGCTTGTGGAATCTGCTTAGATCACATGCTGTGCATAGGCCGACATCTAGTGGAAGCTGCGGAGTATTAGTTTGTTTTTCGAAACTCGAAAATGGGCGTCGACACAGGCGTGCCAGTAATACTATCCCTAGTGTGACGTCCACTGTACCCATGATCCCTCACGCGTCTAGGACCCTCAGATTGTATTTTTTCCACCATACTGGTCAGAAGCATTTCGCGGAGTTCCTGGCACTAAGCCATAATTTTGCAAAATATTGATAATTTACCCCTTCTCCACCCCAACGTCGAGATACCGAATTTCTACACTCGACGCCGGATCGGAGAGGATTTCGACCGTCGACTGCACGACGACTTTGGGCCTCGAGGCTTCCATCTCGGCCCGGGCCTGGGCCGCTGGCCAAGGCCCTGCAAGTAGGGAGAGTGGGGGGTGGTCATACTCTACACTCTTGTAATATATAGACACACTTATATATTCCTACACTTACCATCCTGCTGCCACAAGGTGCATATGGAGGGTACCCCTTTCCAATTCTGCCCCAAGTGCAATCGCAAATACCCTTGGGTCGACAGGCACGCCACGTGCAACCTCTGCTTGCCGAGGGACCACCCCGAGGCAAATTGCAGAGCCTGTAGTAGCTTTAAGCCTAAGACACTTAAGGACTGTTCAATCAAGCGTTGGGCCCACCATGCCAGGCATCAAGAGGCCATGGCAGTGGGGGGTGCCTTCAGCGATGGCAGCGACGCCGTACTTTCGGATGGCGAGGGCTTTATGGCGTCGAAAGACAGTCGAGCGCAAGTCCCCAACCTCGGAAGGTCGACCGGCAGGCCGGCTATGGGGAACACCTCCGACGACACGAGCGCTTCCCATGACACCTTCACAAAACACACAAAGTCCAACTGAGACTCGACGCGCACGTCGAGTTCTCGGAAAGAGGCACGTAGAGAACGGTCCGAATCGGCGTCCTCTGGGTGCTCTCGATCGCCACACGACGCCAGGCAAGCATCCACTATTGCCAAGAGTGCCTCGCTCCCTAGGGTCACGGAAGCTCGATCGTCGGGAGACGAAGCCGACTTCCACCCTCAGGCCGCACTCAGTCGGCGCCCGCAGACCGAATTACTACAGATCCCGAAACCCTACCTCCATGCTCGAAGGATAGGGTCAAGACCACCGAACCTCGACGCCAGGCGTCGAAAAGCTCAGAGGGCCCTAAAACACACGGGAAACACTCCTCCAGTCACGGGGAGGGAGGGAAACAGCAAAGGAAGCAGTCTATCCCCACTTTCAAGCCCGTAGAACACTCCACTCCTCAAAAACAGAAAGACAAGTCCACGTCTTCTAATAAAACCAAAACCACTGCACAGGCTACCAAGTCTAGTCAGGATAAATTTGGAAAACTCCCAGAAAGGGTAATTCCCAGTTCCAGAGAATGGACCAGTGTTGACATAGATAGGGTAATTTCAAGAATGTCATCTTTGGCAGATTTTTACGCAAAAAACCCAGAACACTTTCTTGCTTATGCTCCCGATGGGTCAGCACCCTCTGGCTCTAAGGATCCTATACCTCCAAGTGCAAGGTCCCACTTTGAGACACCAACAGGGTCTTCAGACCCCTTCTACGTCCAGCCCTACTCTCATTACCAGGGAGAGACATCCTTTGTTGAGGATCCAGATTTGGGCATGGTGGAGGAACAAACTGCGACAGGCTACTTTGGGGATGATGAGGATCAAGATGAGGAGGAGGAGGAAGACCCCTACAGGGTAGACTCCCCAGTAGACAGAGAAGCCCCCATTACCGACTCCCCTGTCGACAACCAGCCACTCCTGAATGAAGTGCTGTCTCGAGCAGCCGAACATTTCCACATCGACACCGAGGGTGCCCAGGAGGAAAGAGACTTCGCAGAAGAGTTAGTGGGGGAGAGGAGGCCTGTTGCTCAGGCCATCCCTATCCTAAAATCTATTCAAAGAAGAATAGACCCGTCACTCCTCAATCCTAACCTCACCAGAGCAGTGAACCCTAGGATTGAAGAACTTTTCAAGGCGGCCCAATCAGACCCACTATATATATTAGAGGGCATCTGAAGCCGGACTCTCTGGTTGATACTAACACCCGTAAGAGGGCTGGAACACCCGTATCGTCCGAGGCTCCTCCCGACAAGGAGAGACTGTACGGGTTAGGCAGGAAAGTGGCCTCCACTTCCACCTACCAGGCAAGGATTGCCAACTCCACCACCCTGTTGGCCAGCTACAACTGCCATCAGTGGGAAGAGGTCGCGGCACTCATAGACTCCGCACCAGAACCCTTAAAGAGCCAATTGGCACGAGTTTCAGCGGAGGGAAGAGCCGTGTCCGGTTGCATTTTAAAGGCAACCTTTGATGCCGCGGATAACGCAGGCAGATTAATTGCAGAAGGAACTGTTATTAAGAGACACGCTTGGCTACGCCAGTCTGGTTTCAAGGCTGAAACACAAGCGTCACTATTGGACAAACCGGTGGAGCCGGATCTGTTGTTTGGTAAGGCGGTCGAGGACGCACTAAAGAATGCTAAGGACGAGTATGAAACACTCAAATCCCTAGGCCAGCTAACCACTAAACCCCCTAATCGGAGAGGGAATGGCAATTTTCGTCGCCCACGCGGTCAAAATTCCCAAAGAGGTTCTAACTATTCCCAGGGGCAGGGTACACAGTGAAACAATAATAACCAGCAGTCTACCCAGGGTTACGGCAGGGGGAATAAGAGAGGACCTGGTAGAGGTAGAGGCAGCCCCAGCAAGGGAGGCGGCACGCCTCCACCGAAACAGTGACGCTCCGTTCAGGGTCCCTTCTCACGCAACCCCAGGAGGGGGACGCATTTCCAACTTCACCCAAGCTTGGGAAGGTATCACATCAGACAGATGGGTGCTGTCAACAGTATCCGAGGGGTACTGTATAGAACTACTAGAGCGTCCCCGAGACCATCCTCCAAGACAAAAAATACATTCTTTGGAACACCAGAAGATCCTCCTAGAAGAGATCGTCAATCTGCTAGCAAAGGACGCGATAGAACTCGTCCCGGGACACCAGGTAAACAAGGGTATTTATTCAACTTACTTCCTTGTGCCAAAAAAAGATTTGACAATGCGCCCAGTATTGGATTTACGGCCTGCCAACAAGTATGTCAAGCCCCAAAAGTTTCGCGTGACAACTCTCCAAGAGGTAATCCCCCTCCTAAAAAAGGGGGATTACATGGCAACATTGGACATGAAAGATGCCCATTTTCGTATTTCCATGTTCCCAGCGCACAGAAAATACTTGCGCTTCAAGGTGGACAGTCGGCACTACCAGTTCAAGGTACTGCCCTTCGGGATAGCTTCAGCACCAAGGGTATTCACCAAGGTACTGGCGGTGGCGGCTGCACACCTATGCAGGGAGGCAATCCCAGTGTACCCTTATCTGGACGACTGGCTCATAACGGGGGAAACCCCAGGAATTTGCATGAGAAACATTCAAAGGACTATCGACCTCCTCTTCGAATTGGGCTTCTCAATAAATGGGAAAAAGTCAAGTCTAGTGCCAAGCACATCCAAACAATTCTTAGGAGCTATCCTAGACACTCAAGAGGGGTTGGCCTTTCCATCAGAGGAAAGAATTCGGAATATACTGCTGCAAATCCTGCAATACCAGTCCGGTCGCCAGATAACGGTACGCAAAGCAATGCATTTGCTCGGCATGATGGCGTCATGTATTTACCTGGTCCCGCGCGACCCAGTCCCATGCAGGAATGGTTGGCGAAACAGTGGTCTCAGGCAAGTGGTCAGTGGGACGATCTAGTGGTCGTTTCGCCAACACTGGTACAAAGCCTTCACTGGTGGACAAGAGAATCTGTCCAAGGGGAAACCCTTTTACGATCCCGAGATACAGGCGGTAGTCACAACCGATGCATGCCTGACGGGGTGGGGAGCTCACTGTCTCCACCACACAGCTCAGGGTCTCTGGTCTCACGCAGTGGCCAAGAATCACATCAACCTTCTAGAGCTTCTGGCAGTATTCAGAGCGCTTCAAGCTTTCAAACCCTAACTTTTAAACCTGTCAGTGCAAATCCGGACGGACAGCACTACAGCCATGTTCTACCTGAACAAACAAGGAGGGACTCGCTCGCCAAATCTGTTCAAGCTTGCCCAGAAAATCTGGATATGGGCACTCAGACGGAACATCTTCCTGTCATCACAACATGTTCCAGGGGATCTCAATTCCCTAGCGGATGCTCTGAGCAGAGAGCCCCTCCCAGAGGAACACAAGTGGTGTCTACACAGAGAAGTCGTAGAAGACATCTTCTCTCAGTGGGGTTTCCCCACTATAGACCTATTCGCCACAAGCGAAAACAGACAATGCCCAAGATTCGCATCCAGGTTCCCCCAACCAGACTCCCAGGGGAACGCCCTGTGGATGAACTGGTCAGGGATGTTTGAGTACGCTTTTCCACCAACTCCTCTAATCAGGAAGGTGGTCAACAAGATGAGCAGAGAATCGATGACGCTCGTCCTGGTTGCTCCCATGTGGGCGAGACAACCATGGTGCCCACACCTGCGCAGACTGGCGGTGTGCGAACCCATCAGACTTACGAGCTGCTACAACCTATTGTCCCAGCACCAAGGTCAAACAGTGCACCCTCAACCCAACTCAATGAACCTGGCTGCATGGCTCCTGAGGTCATAGAGTTTGGACATCTCAAATTACCACAGAGGTGTATGGACATCCTAAAGGAGGCTAGGAAGCCCAACACGAGGCACTGCTACTTTGACAAATGGAAGAGATTCGTAATCTAGTGCCAGAGTAAGCACATCAACCCAGTTGATTGCACTCCTTCCACTATTGTTACTTACATGCTCCACCTGCTGGATGCAGGGGCTGGTTTTTAACTCACGGAAGGTACACCTAGCAGCCCTGTCAGCATACACCACTTCCCATAACAAGGTGTTGTGGTGGAAAGTACCAGTAGTTAAGGCCTTCATGGAAGGAGTAAAGAGACTTCACCCTCCTATTTCTAACCCACCACTAGGATGGGACCTGAACCTGGTGCTATCTAAACTCATGGGCCCCCCATTCGAGCCCATGCATAAGACGAGTCTCAAACACCTGACCTATAAGACTGCCTTCTTAGTAGCCATTACATCCATAAGAAGGGTCAGTGAAATTCAGGCTCTGTCAGTGCAGGATCCTTTCTTCACTATTCATAAGGATAAGCTGGTTTTACGGACACACCCTAGGTTCTCACCTAAGTTTATTTCCAAATTCCATGTAAACCAGTCCATCGAGCTTCCGGCTTTCTTCCAAAACCCACAAAGCTCAGCTGAGGTTAAACTACACACCTTAGATGTGAGTAGGGCGGTCCTTTACTACGTAAACAAGACCAGACCGCTTAGGAAAACAGATCAACTGTTTGTCTCCGTAGCCACAGGCAAAGAGGGAGATCGCGTCTCTACGGGTGCCATCTCCAGGTGGATTGTCAACTGTATCCAGTTGTGTTACTCTCTTTCTGACAAAACTTTGCCTTTTACACCCAGAGCCCACTCGACAAGAGGCATTGGGGCCACTCTGGCTTTCATTGCAAATGTTCCCCTTGACACCATTTGCAAAGCAGCTACTTGGAGCTCTATTTACACTTTTACTCAGCACTACTGCATTGACACCCATTCCAAGACAGATACTCAAGTGGGACAAGCGGTTCTAAGACATTTATTTGCTCATGACCCTTCTCACATTCCACCTCCTTCTTCAGGTACTGCTCGCTAATCTATGCACAGCATGTGATCTAAGCAGATTCCACAAGCCTCAGAAGGGATACATTACTCACCGTAATCGTATTTCTGATGCTTGTATCTGCTTAGATTCACATGCGACCCACCCTTCCTCCCCTCTGAGAGAAGGTGCATGGATGCTTGTAGTCTTATTTTATCTCTCTTCTATCTGCTTGGATCATCTGTACTCACGCTACTCCTCATGCTACCTCATGTCACAAAAAATACAATCTGAGGGTCCTAGACGCGTGAGGGATCATGGGTACAGGGGACGTCACACTAGGGATAGTATTACTGGCACGCCCTGTGTCGACGCCCATTTTCGAGTTTCGAAAAACAAACTGTAATACTCCGCAGCTTCCACTAGATGTCGGCCTATGCACAGCATGTGAATCTAAGCAGATACAAGCATCAGAAATACGATTACGGTGAGTAATGTATCCCTTATTTTACACACTCTGATGTTCACACACAAATCACTATTATAAAAGCAAGTTAAATCAGTCAAGAAAAGTATACACAACTCCCTATTTAAATTTTAGACCAGTTTGAGCAAGAGTGAAAACTGAGCAAAACGGCACAGTGAAAACCAAGCGGAAATGGCACTCTAACAATTTCTCAGAAGGGAGGGAAAGGACAAGCTATACAGGAATATACTCTCAAACACACCAGCAAAACTTCCCTATAAGATTGTGAACAAGTTAGGCAAGGCAGTACTTTAGCATGTATAATACTGAGGTGAAAACCGAGCAAAAGGTGGTTATAAGAGTTAGGTGCACCAACACATTTCTAGGTGAGAAACAATCTAGAGAAGGCAGTTGTACGAATTTAGCCAGAGTCAATAGGCCTGTGCCAGAGTCAGTGGTACAGGGCAAAGTGCCCAAGAGCAAAATGTTCTTGTCGCTGCAATCAAGTCTTTGTTAAACGATTCGAAAAGGCAGTTGCAGAAGGTGAAAGACAATGTTAGATGATGGGGGCAGCCAACCCAGAAGGTAAGTAAAGGATTTAAAACCCCTTTAGCAGTACCCAACGAAAAAGAGAGGCCTGACGGAACAATATACCTTAAAAGTGTAAGAGGCTCCTGCGGTGGCGGTAGTTCCTGGCAGTTCCTTCAGTTCGGGAGATCCAGCATAGGAAGAGAGGCTCTCGTCGTGGAGGAAGGTTCGAGTTACTGCACTGCCCCGTGATGAAACCAGCCGCGGTGCTGCCAAACGAATAAAAGGTGCGCTCCTTTAATTCACGGTCCGGGTGGACGGGTGCCTGGCTATCTGGTCTACTAGTGCTTGGCAGTGGCGATTCGACCAAGGCAGGTCCTGGAAGGCGATTGGCGAACTGGTTGGCCCCACCAGCTCAAGGGAAGAAGACTCTTGCAGGTGAAGATCTTCTCAAGTCGTTGGAGAAAAGTGGTGAGGATCTGCAGCAGAGCTTCACTGGTGGTTCAGTCATTGCAGATGTCTTCAGCTTCTCTCCTCTTCGGCTTCTTAGTTCCAGTGGCGATGTCTTGTCCTCCAGTGCTCAGGACCCTGCTTTTATGCAGCAAGACCCCCATTCATACAGCCTAGCTGTCACTCACACAGTGGAGTGGCTTTCCTGGCGGGAGAACCCCCCCCCCCCAGCCTATCAGGGCATAGTGCGACTTGGGTTGCGTAGGCAACCCTGTCAAGGGTGCCTATTCCCCCTCCCACACATCCTGTCTACCCCAGACTCAGTGGCGCTGAGAGGAGGGCTTCTGTGCAGAAGCCCGCCAAAAGGATGAACAAAGGATCCTCGACCTGGGTTAGGACTATAGAGAAAGACATGAGAAAGAAATTAAATCAAAGTCAGTAAAAGTGGTAGCCTCGAACAATGGGAAAATCCCATAGGAAAATATTTGCGGTCGAATATTTACGTTAGTAACCACTGCCACCAGCCAGAAATTTTTGAGAGGGAGACTGTACGGTACTCGCTCGAAAATGAACAGTAGGGGAAAAAATATGAACCCTTCCCAGTACCGCCCTAGTAAGATGGGTTGTACTCGTTCTGTTCATAAGATTTGACTAGTAAAGTCAATGGGGACTTTACATGCCCTGGGAGACGGTAGTCAGTCCCATGGTATGGAGTCTATATTTGGGGTCGCTACAACACCTCTGTGGTTCGGCACGGAGGTTGCTGTGTACCACACATGTAAAAAGATGATTCCTATGAGGGTGAGAAAAACCCCATATACCATAAGCACACAAGATAGCCTAAAACACACACTAGCAATCTGCCTAAGAGTGGGAAAAAAGGGTCTCAATCTTAGCAGGAGAAAAAAATAAACCCCTCAAACCCAGAAAAGCTGCTAGCGGACTCTATAGGCAAGGGAAATTAGCCATTGAGGAGAATTCTCCCTAACAACTACCGGTTCAAAGCCCTCCCTTTCGGATTGATGTCGGCGCCTAGGGTATTCACCAAGTGCCTGGCACCAGTGGCGGCGCATCTGCACCTGCAGGGGATTCACATCTACCCCTACCTGGATGACTGGCTCATCTGAGCAAAGTCAAAGAAACTTGCCGTCGATCACACAGCAAAGACCGTCCAACTGCTCACGGATCTGGGATTCTCGATCAACTTTGCGAAATCCCACTTGGAACTGTCGCAAGACGCCCTGTTCCTGTGAGCCAGACTCGACACAGTGGCGCGATTGGCCTCCCCGTCGGAGGAAAGGACGAAGGCCATCCTGGGCAAGGTGCAACAGCTGTCGATCATGGAGGTGGCCAGGGTGAGGTCCATCAAGTCCCTACTCGGCATGATGTCGTCGTGCATCTATCTCGTTCCCCTATGCAGGCTGCGGATGCGACCACTGCAGGAGTTCCTCCACGCCTGTTGGATGCAAGCGGTGGGCAGTTTCGAGGACAGGATCTCACTCAATGAGACTTTCTGCCAAGCGATCCGGTGGTGGGGCACCCCCGCGCATCTGGCGGCGGGCATGGACTTCCAGACCCCGGCACATCAGGAAAAGGTGACGACGGACGCTTCCATGGAGGGATGGGGAGTGCACACCGGAGAACTCCACGCAAGAGGCCTTTGGCTCCCGGAGGAGAGGTCCCTGCACATCAATGTCCTGGAGCTCTGAGCCGTGTTCTGGGCCATCAGGTCGGTCGTTCCATCCCTCAAGGGCAAGGTGATAAGGATCTTTACCGACAACACCACCACAATGTTTTACATACGGAAGCTGGGGGGGCACCAGATCCCCAGCCCTATCAAAGGAAGCCCAGGTTCTCCAGCATGGGGTCTGGCATGGATTCACATGCTCATGAATATTCCCCGTCGTCAGGCCGGGAATCCTCAGTAAAGAAAAAATCAGTATCAGTTTCGTTTCTGATCTGTCTTTCTCAGTAGTAACCAATCACTGGTCTCTGGGTCATACTGCCCTCAGCCAATGACTGCCCTCTCCCTAAGCCCCGCCTCTGGCAGCCATCTTCAGATTTTTACTGCACGCTCAAGTGTTGGGAGTCCTCGTGCTTAGCTCTCGAGCTTTTGCTGCTTTTGCTGCTTTTTCGTGCTTTTTCAAAGAGAATTTCTCATTTTTCGGCCAAATAGAGCCTCAAGCTCTACCGTCTCTACATCCGATTAACGGGGATCCGTGTCAGATTTTTTTCTACTCCCCTCAAGGGTGAAGGTTTTGTCGAGTTACGCATCTTGGAGGATTCCAGAAGTTTCTGTGGCCTACCCGAACACGGCCCAGGAGAAAGGAAGCTTGACGCCTGGAAAGCTGTTGAGGGTCTGCCCTGGATGCCAGCTACAGAAAGTGTTCAAGGAGGATGAGCATTTGAAATGTCTCTACTGCCTTCATGAGGACAAAATGCACGTGAAGGACTGTGCGTTTTGCAGGAACATGTCGGAACGGACCATCAGGGACCAACACCTTCGTCTCTCCAACTGGCTGGAAGGAAGGAGTCCGTCAGGTGAGAAGAAGTCGTCCGAGCGGTCTTCTAAGTCCTGTGAGGGCGCCCCGGCGACGGGGGCCCAATAGATGGCAAAGCACTGCGAGTCCGGGCTCTTCAGCTGCCAGGTAGGGCACACCTTCCCTGGCACCATCAACCACGAGCCAACGCTCTGGTTCGGGGAAGAGGCAATCCGAGAACCCGGGTAAGCCTCTGGAGAGGCCCCGGTCGATCTCGAAGGATTCGGCTGAGGTGGAGCGAGGCGGTGACCGAGGGAGTCGCAGCGGCCCTGCCGCAGCCTGTGGAGGCTACACCAGTGGAGGCTACACCAGTGGAGGCGACCTCGGGGCCCAGAGTCTCCCTGCCTCTGCGGAGGGAAGCCTCTTTCAGACCTATCTAAGACCCCTGTGAAGACCCCGGCGGGCGTCAAGGAGGCCCGTCCCCACGGGAGGGATCCCGACGAGGGTGACTATGAAAGTGACGGCGGCGCTGGCGAGGGTCCTAGTCAGCCGTCGCTTCCTGAGCCGCAGGATAACTCGGTGGCCATTTTGTTGGCGATACAATCCTTATGTTCAGAGATAAGGACGAGATTGCCCTTACCACCGAAAGAGGACCCGGTACCAGGTCCGGCGGAGGAACCAGAGCCGGTCCCGGCAGGAAGCCCCCCGAAAAAGAGAAGACGGATCCACCAAGCCCCACCTTCTCAGCCTGCTCGGCCCTTACCATGTCCCCCGTCCCTAGGGATGACACGGGAACAGAAACGGCCACGACGGGTACCGACGACAATGGCGGTGACGACGGGACGGAGCTCCTGTCACCAGCCCGGGCCTCCCCGTCCGATGAGATCGGAGCTTTCCACGCAATGATCGCCAGGACATCCGAGCTTTTTCAGCTCTGCCCCGAGGAGAAGGAAGCTTTCCTTTACCAACGGCGCGAGGCCAGGAGGAAGTCGGTCCTCGCCGTGCCTCTGCTGGATGACATCTGGGACGAGGGTCTCGCCCTTCTCAAGAACCCTTCTACGATGCTTGCCAAGAAGGATCGGTACGAGAAGAAGTACCGGATCCCCGACGCGGCCCCTCTGTGCCTTAGGGCACAACCTACCCCGGACTCGGTCGTCTCAGCGGCGGCCAAGAAGAAAGCAGGGAGGGGGGGTTGGCGGTCGTCGGTCTCAATGTCAACTTCCCTGCCGGACAGCGAAGGGAAGAAGCTGGACGCAATGGGACGACGAGTTATCTCGTCAGCGGCAACAATGATTAAGGCGGCCAACGCCCTCGCTATCGTGGCCCGCTACGACAGGGAGTTATGGTTCAAGATCACCCCCCTGTTGGACTTCCTACCGGATGACAAGAGGGCCAGGCCCTGGATATCTTGCAAGAAGGCGAAGTGGCGTTGGACCACGCCATTACGGTGGCAACGAACATTGCCGACACCGGTTTCCGCCAGCTAGGCAACGGCGTTTGCCTTAGATGACGAGGTTGGCTCAAGGCGACGGATTTCCGCCAGGATGTGCAAGCCAAGGTGCTGGACATGCCGTTCGACGGGAACAACCTGTTTGGGAAAACGGTGGAGGAGTCCCTCCAAGCTATCAAGGCGGACACAGAGACTGCTAGGGCCCTAGGCGTCCTCCGGCAACGGAGGCCGTCCTTTCGGAGCGCCTGAGGCAAGCAGAGTGCCTCCAAGGGATTCGGCGGTGGCTCCTCTATGTACCACCAAGCGGCCCGCTCCTTGTCGCAGGAAGCCTATAGAGAACGAGGCAAGTCGGGGGGACCCCCACCGTCGTCGCCAGGGAGGCCTAGGCAGCAAGGCGTCCGCCGAGCAAGATTGAACCGATAGCGGGTTCAGGCCCCCACCGAAGCACCCCGGTGGGAGGCCGGCTGGCGAAGTTCGTCAGCGTGTGGGATTCCATCTCCACCGACTGTTGGGTGCTGGACGCCCTGGCCCAATGGCACGCCCTCGAATTTATAAAAAAGTGCCCCTGCATTCCACCCGTGGTCAGGAAGGAAAATCACGTCCCTCAACTGCTCTTGGAGGTGAGGGCGTTGCTCAGAAAAGGTGCCATCGAGCTCATCCCGAAGAAGCTCCGGGGCTCCGGAGTATACTCAAGGTACTTTCTAGTAAAAAAGGAGACCGGAGGATGGCGCCCCATCCTGGACCTGCGATGGCTGAACAAATACATCAAGGCACAGAAATTCCGGATGGTCACCCTCCAGCACGTGCTGGGACAGCTGGAGGAGGGCGATTTCCTGTCGTCGTCGGATTTGGAGGATGCATACTTCCACATCCCCATTCTGAAAGGTCACCGAATGTTCCTCAGGTTCATGGTCCAAGGACGGCACTACCAGTTCAAGGCCTTCCCGTTCGGATTGAAGTCAGCACCCAGAGTGTTCACCAAGTGCCTCGCACCGGTGGTGGTGCGGCTGCGCCTGCAGGGGATCCACGTCTACCCCTACCTGGACGTCTGGCTCATCCGTGCAGGGACAAGGGAGCTCGCCGTGGATCACACAGCAAAGACCGTCCAGCTGCTCTCCGACCTGGGATTCTCCATCAACTTTCCCAAATCCCACCTGGTCCTGTCGCACTGTTTCTGGGAGCAAAGCTCGACACAGTGGTGCGCCTGGCCTCACCGTCGGAAGAAAGGACGAAGGCCATCCTGGGCAAGGTGCAGCGCCTGCTGGCAACGTACGTGGCCAGGGTGAGGTCCATCATGTCCCTCCTCGGGATGATGTCCTCCTGCATATATCTTGTGCGCCTGTGCAGGCTTCGGATGCGCGCTCTGCAAGAGTTCCTCGACTCCCGCTGGATCCAAGCGACGGGCAGCTTCGAGGACAGGATCCCGCTCAACGAGACCTTCCGACGAGCGATCCGGTGGTGGGGCACCCACGCTCATCTGACGGCAGGCACAGACTTTCAGACCCCATCTCACCAGATAACGGTGACGACGGATGCCTTCCTGGAAGGGTGGGGAGCGCACACCGGAGAACTTCACGCGAGAGGCCTTTGGCTCCCGGGGGAGAAGACGCTCCACATCAATATCCTGGAGCTCTGTGCAGTGTTCTGGGCCCTCAGGTCCTTTCTCCCGTCCCTCAAGGGCAAGGTGCTGAGAATCTTCACCGACAACACCACCACAATGTTCTACATCTGGAAGCAGGGAGGAACCAGATCCCCAGCCCTCTCCACGGAAGCCCAGGATCTGTGGTATTGGGCCGTCGCCCAAGGGATGTTTCTGGTTCCCTTTCATCTGGCAGGGATAAAAAACACCATCGCCGACACATTCAGCAGGGAGCTGCGCTCGTGCCACGAGTAGGAATTACGTCAGGATCAAGTGGATCGACTTCCGACGATGGGGAAAATTCTAGATCGACCTGTTTGCGACAGTGACGAACTCCAAGTGCCAGAGGTTCGGCAGCAGGTTCCCCCAGCCGAGGAGCATGGACGATGCTTTCTTGTTCCCCTGGGAAGGCATGTTCCTTTATGCGTTCCCTCCGTTGCCGTTGCTGCTCCGACTCGTTAACCAGCTCAAGAGGTCCCGGTGCAGGATGATCCTGGTCGCACCGGCGTGGCCGAGGCAGATCTGGTTCCCGGACCTTCTGGACTTGTCAAGCTGCTGGGGGACGCGGGTCTTCTCTCCAGAGAGGGAGGCGCCATACTTCATCACGACCCGGAGTCGCTGAACTTGCAGGCCTGGCTCCTGCAGCGCTAGAGTTTGGAGGGTACGATATCCCGGCTGACTGCAGAGAGGTCCTTGCAAAAGCCAGGGAGTCCTCAACTCTCAAGTGCTACGGACATAAGTGGAAGAGGTTCTCTGTCTGGTGCCGTGCACAGAAGATTAACCCTCTATGGATTATGGCCCCTCAAGTGCTGCCGTACCTACTGTCGCTGACCAAGGCTGGACTGGCTCACGCCTCCATCAAGATACATCTGGCTGCGATCTCCCGATACACCAGAACCACAGGACGGGCGTCCTTGTGGTCCCATCTCCTGGTGAAGGAATTTATGAAGGGACTGTTCCGATCGTTCCCGCTGGTGAAGGCCCCTGCCCCAGCGTGGGAACTCTACGAGGTGCTGACCGGGCTCATGGGGGCGCCATTCGAGCCCCTGCATTCGGCGCCGCTGAAATTCCTGTCGTGGAAGACTGCGTTTCTTTTGGCCATCACCTCCACACGGCGAGTGGGAGAGATCCAGGCCCTATCCTGCAAGCCTCCATACTTGACTTTTCACGACACGAGGGTGGTGCTGAGGACGCACCCCTCGTTTATGCCCAAGGTGCCGTCGGACTTCCACCTCAACGAGCCCTTGGTGCTACCTGTTTTCTTCCTGTCGCCTTCGTCTCCGGCCGAGAGGACTTTGCACTCGCTGGATGTGGCTAGAGCGCTGAAGTTCTACGTGGACCGAACAAAGAGTTTTCGCAAGACATCACAGCTGTTTGTGAACTGCATCAAGCATTGTCATTGGTTGGCAAACAGACCGCTGCCCGGCCGTCCGAGAGCCCATTCGACCAGAGCGATCGCTGCTACCACAGCGTTCTTGTCTGTGGTGCCCCTGCTGGACATCTGCAGGGCTGCTACGTGGAGGTCAACGCACACCTTCACGAGATTCTACTGCGTCGACTGGGATTCCAGGGAGGAGTCCAGAGTCGGCAAGGGCAGTGCTGCGCAACCTGTTCGCTTAAGGTGAGCCTGGTGAGGAGGAAAGAGTTGCTTAATGTTGAGCCTTGCCACCTCCTGTGGTTGTGCATGTGTACTGCTATGTATTCTTATATTCATGAGCATGTGAATCCATGCCAGACCCCATGCTGGAGAAGAAACAAGTTACTTACCTGTAACTTGTTCTCCAGCATGGGTCTGGCATGGATTCACATGCAAACCCTCCCTCCTGCCCCTCTACATCTCTTCACTTGGTCATACTGCTACCATGCGTGCTACCAAATCTGAAGATGGCTGCCAGAGGAGGGGCTTAGGTAGAGGGCAGTCATTGGCTGGGGGCAGTAACTGAAACTGGTTTTTCCTTTACCGAGGATTCCCAGCCTGATGACGGGGAATATTCATGAGCATGTGAATCCATGCCAGACCCATGCTGGAGAACAACAGTTACAGGTAAGTAACTTTTTCCTTATAGAACATTTTAATTTGCAGTACTTAAGTTATCTAGACCACATGTAAGTCTAGAAAAGTACATTTGCAAGACCTTTTAACTTAATTTGACATTAAGTGGTTGTTTACAGGAAATGTTGAGGAAATTGAGTGGTCAGTAGTATATTTTTAGACACATAGGACCAGTCATGTTGTTTAGAAATATGGTATATCTAAATAACCATTACCAGGGGTTTCAAGTTCTCGAGCAAAATATTTGTACGAAATTCTGTGCAAATTTTTGGACAGTAAAATTGGTCACAAATGGAGCACTGATTTTCAGGTGTACTTTGGGTTTCTGCCTGGGCATTTTCTGGGATGCTTAGTGGGAAATGGTACACTGTTTAAGCATACAAGATCAGCAATATTGTTTCACAGTCATTGATTACTGTATTGTGGATTATTTTTTCTTCAGGAATGTTATGACATTTTGCAATTCTGATTGAACAAATAGTGAACACTATCCCCTTGAGTTAATTTTCCAATGGCCAGGGTAGGCACCACAGAGAAGATGTCTGAAGGCCAGGAGGGCTGGTTGGTGATACCTACGCTCGACAAGGAGGCATTGGAAAGTATTACTAAATCAAAAGAAATTAAGATAATTTCTTAAAACTGTTAAACAGTTCAGAGGCCACAAACGAAAGTGTCAGTTTGTTTGAGTATTTGTTTGAAACTATCTGGGGCAGAGTGTTGAGTGCTTGTCCCTGTATGTAAGAGCTGGCGATGTCATGTGGATTGTTTGGTGATTAATGCTGTGTGAAGGTTCTATCTAATGTCAGTTGAGCCTGGGTGATGGAACCCAATGGTTCCTTATCTGTTAGCTTAATGTAACTAATAATAAAGTATATATTCACAACGTAACGTGGTACAATAGGTGCAGCACTATCGCCATCTTAAGTGGTGCTACTCTAGCAATCATTGACAGGGGAGCTTCTGCCAAAATTCCTTGGATTTCTCAACCCCCTGACAAGGTCTCACTGTATTCATTTCATGCTCCTTCCTAGAATCATGGTACGCATTCACTCCCAGATATTGAAAGGTGTACACCGCCCACTTCAGCTCCAGGTCGAGCATATATCTCTATCCAGTCCAGCTAATCCTGCCAGTGGGAACAGACTCGACTTGTCCCTGCTGATGATATCAGAGATCTTTGTAAAATTGTCCAGCACTTCAAGTATGTGCAGCAAATTCGTGTCTCAGTGTTTTAAATAGAGCAGCATGTCATCCGCGTACAACGAGACCACATGTGCTGGCATCGACCGGTATGCCTGCGTCGAAGAACTCAGCCCGGAGGAACGCCACAAGTGGCTCCAAGTCCATGATAAATATGGGAGAAAGCGGGCACCACGATTTGGTTCCCTTGTGCAGGTGCTATCCTACCAATATGTTTCCCAGTCCTAACTCGTGCCCTCTGTATCGTATATATATCAGTATTACCAACTGCAAGAAACACTGACCCACCCCAAAGTGCTCCAATGTGACGTACAACCAGTCCCACCGAACTGAGTCGAACAGCATCTAATGAGGCCACCACATAATCTGACTCCACATCCCTGGCTCTGTCTATGACATGGTGAAATGTATGCAAGTTCCAGGAGATACTCCTGCCTTTTTGAGCAGGGCGTATAAGGGCACTGATAATATTCCGCAACCGGTTTTCCAGGAGCGCATTTGGTATCTTACAGTCCTGGTTGACCATTGAGAGCTGTCTGCATGAGCTGCAATCCAGCGGAGGCTTGTTGGGCTTGAGTATTGGCACTATTATGGACTCTTTCAAGCGATTCGACAGACAGCATTTCCCACTTGCCTCCTCTAGCATCTGCAAGAGTTTAGAACAGCGTATGTTAGACCGGGAACAGTTCGTTACATTTTTAATGTTTTTTTTAGAGGGTAATAACAGTTCGGTTCACGAACCTTGTACGTTGGGAGGTGAGAGCACCTTCAACCTCCTATTTTGTAGTAGGCCTTTCCAAAAGCTGGCTGCCTCCGATAGTATAGTTACTTTGATCTTTTATGTATGTCCTTTGAACACTGCAGGACAAAGATGGTCTGGGCATTAATCGCTAAGTATTGAAAAATGATCTTGAATTTCTCCTTCTCCACAGCAAAGTTTACCCTGTTCTTTAGAGGTGAACATTATTTCCAACTTTGAGGCGCTGCAATTTTCGTGGCATAGTATTTTTGCTTAGGGAGAACCAGTGCATGGTAGTGCACTCAGATAGAAGAGCTTCTAATTTTGATCTAGCTATGCATACATTCCTAAGGTTTTGACAGAATAATTTGATCTAGGTATTTGTTCCATGTGTCTGTCATCTTCCATTTGTATTTTCGGCACATCTCTAGACTTGGTGTACACTTTTTTATATTTGAAATAAATGATCCCCTTAAATTGCCTTCAGTGCGTCCCATATTGTGTTCCAGCTCATACCTGGAGTTGTGTCCTTCTAAAAGATTTGTCTGATAATTGCAATTTCTGGGCATTTAATTGGATCCTGTTGAATCGCCTAAGGATTGAACAGACAGTGCAATATGATTGACCTGTAAAACTGTTATTACTGGGGAATGATATGTTAATTCTGGGCCACTTGCAATTTCTGAGGGTAGTTGAACTATAGCTCGTGAGAAAAGTAGCATATCTCGATTGTTCTCTATCACCCATATATGCAAAAGTCTCCAAGCATCAGCATTTAGTTCCCTAACCACATGCATCATAGCTTTAGCGTTAAAATAATCCATGGATAATGCGGGAAGGTTATTCTGTATCTTTAAATCAAATAAAACATTAAAGTTCTCTCTCATGATTGGAAAAATCTGCTGCAAAGGTAGCTATTATGGGATTCCTATTTTTCTATAAAGCTCTCGCGCCTTTTTTGGAAGCATAAATCAAAGCCACTGCCATCTGGTGCCTATACAGGAGAACTTTAATCATTTGATCTCGGCCATATGGATCTTTCAGAAAGTACGTTTTCACAAAGGGGATGCTCCTGGCTAAACTTATAGCCACCCCCCCCCCCGTTTCATAACCTTACTTGAGGTGGATTGAATTAGGAAGTTAACATTATGAACCTGACATTTGTCTATTGAGTAGGTGAATCTGTTGAAGAATTATCTTGGTGGATAAATGGCTTAATTGAGATTATGCTGCTTTGTTTCATGGGAGAGTTTAGTCCCTGCTCGTGCCAAATGACAATGGATGTAACTGTCCTAGTAATTGGATAAGGAGCCAACTGAGCAATTTAAGAGAAGAGATAACTCGTCTCCTTGGAATGATGCACTTTGCTACCACTTGTGCCTCGGAAAGAAGAAACGTACAATGAATAAATAAAACAAAGCAATCCAGCAACAGTACTCGACCCAAATTAATCTCAATTGCAACCTAAGCATTTCGCTATGTCTTGGAACCGAAGCAGTCAGCCAGACGCGTATCTCCCCTTTACCCCCCTGCCACAAGCTCAGAGGCTATATACTTCAATATTTAGAATGATAGCCTGATAAAAACCTCACATAAGATACCCTGTACGCTCCATACCAATAATACTTAGCTCTGTATTTTTCAACTAAAGAGCTTGTTAAGAAATTACAGCCTCCTGCTATTCAAAGACTGGAAATGCTACAAGAACAACCTTTCCTTTAAGAAGGCTGTGTTTTCCTAGTTTACCGAGCCAAGTTCTGCATGGACGAGGAGAGGTTTCCATTATCACTAATAGCAGGCCAACTGAGACATTTTGTTGAATGTCATTAGGATAGAAAGAAAAGAACAAGCCTCTGAGGAAACTGAAATCCTGTTACAAATATCGCAACAATACAGATTACTCTTCATTTCCACACCAAAAATGTAATGTAAGGGAAACAGAATGTATACGTTGTATACCAAACTAGATGCCCTCAAATGCTTCTGCAATTCTAATACTTTTTCTGTCTAATATTAAAAGGTTCTAGTATGAATGTATGTATATTGACCCACATTTGTCTTAATTATTGGGAATGAACAATGGATATTCGAGATGAGCAAACCATAACATTCCACATCTACACAGATTGGAAGAACAGTCACTAACATGCAAAGAGGTTAGTGTTGAGATAATAACCAAATACAATGCAGCACAAGGGCCAGTTTTTTAAACAGAGGTTGAGTATCACATTCCCTGAAGTGTAAAATATTGTTTGTAGCCTATCCAATATCCAACTACAATTATATCATAATGTCAATGTGTTTACAGCACACACTGACATATGCTTCATTCTGCACTGGTGTGGTTAGGAAACATAGTTGGGGTTACGGCATAGTTGCTGCATATGATTGTACTAACATACTCAATGTCTACTTTACTGAGTAGACCAATATACATTGGCAGCATATAGCACTGCAGTTCTATTTTAACTTTTCATTCTGAATCAGGAAAATGTCTGTGCTAGATGCATAAAATTCATTTTTATTTCTGCACGTTTTCATTTGTTTTTTTAAAATCTTTTTTTATTTTTCCATTTTTCAATTCCTGATTGTGTTTGTTTGCTTTATTTGTGTTTTAACTAATTGTGATGGCCCATTTGTGGCAATACCGATGTGTAATTTGCCTATTTGAATACTGATTGAGACTAGTTACATTTAAATTCTGTTAAATAATATAAAGAGCTTTAGTTGCATGTGTGATTCACTATTACTAACAAAAGCAAAAAAATGCCCTGAAGAAGAGCGATGATCTTAACAAATGTTGGCGTAGGAGGACAATTGTAAGTGTTCTGAGTGTTTACAATAAAAGTGTTGAACTCAAATTGGTCTTGTTGTTTTGAGACCACAACCCATGATTAACAAGTTATTCAATCTTAACTGTCAACAAGACTAACAGCAGTTTTAGGAGCCCAAAGGTTTTGTGAATTATTCTTGCTATGTTAGGATATGGATTTTAAGGGTTTGGGATTTGGACTGACGGCATATGAGCAAACCGATTTCTTTTTCCTAGCAGTTATGAGACCCCTCTTCCCAAAAAAATCCAAAAAATGATTCTTCGATGCATTTTAATGTATTCCATATGAACATTTTAAATCGATTGCATGAAGGTCCACATTATATTCACTCCTTCACATTTGTTACATGTTTTGGTTTGATGTAATCCTATTAACAATTGATCTAGTAGGAAACAACAAATACTTGTAAATCTGGCAGCAGAAGAGGAAAATAAATGCTAGAATTGTAGTGTTCTGACGACTACATCCCGTAGCTTTTAAACTAGAAAGAAAAGGGAAAATGAGAGAGCTACCTGTATGAAAAAGAGAAAGGCCACGTGGTCGCAATCGAGCGAAGCACCAGTTCTGCTTGTGCCCGCCATGCTGTCATTATAGCGCGTGCCATCTAACGCACAGTGTATGATGTCTCTGTGCTTTGCAACTGTGCAACAGCATCAACAGCTACACCCACAACATGGAGAGCAATGTGAAATATATCAACATTAAACTTGGAAGCAATATATAGTGAGAATGGTATGGTATCACGAGAGAGACAGACTCAAAAGTAATGGTTTGAAAACCTTTATTATGACACTTTGTGGGGTTGGTGTCATGCCTATCTGGCCCTAACACTAAGGGGGTTGTTCCCTCAACTGACGTTTCTAAGGGCCATCAATGTCAGCAAGTCCAAAACCAAAGTGAGTGTGTGTCTCCTGAAAGGAAAATTGGTGATTCAAAAGGAAATGTAAACCACAGCTGGTTTTAGGTAGTCTTAGCAATAGGTGTAGTTATGCCAGTTCAAAATAGTTCCAACTCAAAAGGGTTGCCCTTGGAACCTTTCACATAGGGCTCTTGCAGCAAGTTAGCACAGTTCAAAATGTCTCTGGATCTCTTGGGGAATCCTTCAAGTTCCAAACATAAAAGCACAGTCCCGTTAGGCCTCTCGGGGTTCCCTTCCACAAATCTAGGCCCTCTCTTCACAAAGTTGAACAATGTCTCTTGTGGGCCTCTTCCCCAAGCCTAGCCTGTGCTGGCATTGGATGTTCCCTGATCTTCCCCGAGTGGGTCCCTTCTTCCCTCATACCCACCCAACCATACACCACCTTCGAGTGCCTGGTCTGCAAGCTGGTAATATCTCCCACTTCCTCCCTGACCATTGCCACCATCTACAGGCCACCTGGCTCCATCACCCAGTTCCTCTCAGAATGGGCCGATTTCTCCTCCTCTCTCTTCCATCCACCTTTAAACTCCTTCTCCTGGGTGACTTCAACATCCATCTTGACTCATCACTCACAGCGTCCTCTTTCTTCCGTGACCTCTGCACCTCGCTATCCTTCTTCACTCTTCCCTCCTGTCCGACCCGCTCGACTGGACACACTCTCGATGCCTTGATCCACACTGATATTTTGCTCTCCGCCCAACGCACTGTTAGGGAGAATTCTCTCTTTAGGCTGAATTTCCTAAACTAGTGAGTCCTCCAGCAGCTTTGCTGGATTTCTGGAGTTTGTTTTTTTCTCCTGCCAAGAGTGAGACTCTTTTTCTCCCACTCTTGGACATGATTTATGGTGTTCCTTTGACTGTTAATGTGTTTTATGGGCTATGGGGTCCTTTACTCCATAGGGTCTCATGTGTTTTTACTATGTGTTACACAGCACCCTCCGTGCAGTAACACAGGGGTGTCACAGTGACGCCCCACCTTAGACCATAGACTCCATACCCTGGGACTGACTACTGTCTCCCAGGGCATGTAAAGTCACCATTGGCTTTACTAGTCCCAAATTATGAAAAGAAACCAGTACAAACCATCATATTGTGGACGTACTTTTCGGGGCAATTCGATTGCCCCAGGGTCTGTTAGTCGAGGGGGCACGTCTCCGCCCCCTCCCTGATCGAGTTTTGGCTGGTGGCAGTGGATACTACTTTTTATATTCGACCGCGAATATATCCCTATGGGATTTTCCCATTGTTCGAGACTACCAACTTTAATTATTTAATTCTCATAGCCTCGAACATACCGCCGGTTTATTTATTTAATATTAATTCGCCGGTTGGTATTTTTTGCCAGGACTCGATTCTAAAATGGCGTTTGTGTTCTCTTCTGTGACTCCAACCCAAGTCGAGCCCTTTGTTCCACTTTTGGCGGGCTTCTCCACAGAAGCCTCCAAAAGTGGTGCCACTCTGTCTGGGTAACACAGGGGTTGTGGGAGGGGGTTTAGGCACCCTGGACTGAGTTACCTTGGTAACTCAAGTCGCACTCTTCTGTGATTGGCCCAAGTGGTGAGTTGGCCGGCTCACCACTTAGCATGTTTGATTGACAGGTAGGCTGAGTGAATGGGGGTGTGCTGCATAAAGCAGAGCTTTGGGGACTGGAACTTCAGAAGTCGCCACAGGACCTGAGAATCCGACGAGGGAGAAGCTGAGCCGACCTGCCACGACGACACCACCGGTGGAGCCCTGCGGAACCGACTCACCACTTCCCGACGACAGAGAAGATCTCCCGGCTGGAGAGGCTTCTTCCCCTGACTGGTGGGCACAACCAGTTTACCTTCTTTGCTTCGCATCCCAGGACGTCTTGTGGTCGAATTGCCTGTGCCAAGCACCCCGGCAACCGGATAGCCACTTACCACTGGACCGCGAATAAAAGGACCGCTCCTTTTACCTGAGAACTCCGCGGCTGGTTTCTTCCCTGGCAGTGCAACGGACTCCTGTCTTCCTCCACGACGAGATCCTCTCTTCCCCCAGACAAAGCACCGACTTGCATCCGCTGCCAGCAACAACTGCTCCCGCTGGAGTATTCTCACCACTTTAAGGTACTGTGTCCGCCAGGCCTCCCTTTCTAAAGATTGCTACAAGGTAATAATCCCTTAACCTTCTGGACTGGAATGGCCGCCTTGACCCTCTAACTGGTCCCTTTCTTTTGGTCCAACTCTTTTTGAACCTTTGCAAGACTCTTGTGCACTTCAACCGTGTGACCTTGGACACGTTTCGTTCTGATCCTCTTAAAGTGGATCCGGCCTTCTGAACTCTAACTTCACGGTTTTACTTGCCTTCCTCTCTTGTTTTGTGCTTATGAAAGTGTTGGGATCTGTTTCAAATTATCCTTTGCTTTTCTCTCCCTTTTAAAACGAATTATTAGAGTGCCATCTACGTTAAGCACTCACCGCTGTCTGAAAATAAGTGGGGCTTTACTTAAGACTTGTCTAATATTCTTCTAAGGGAGTGTATATCTTTTAGTGACTGTGTTTTTGAACTGCTTACTATTAGTGCCTGTGTGTTTTTCTAGATGTGGTTTTTAAATAAATAATTATATCTCTTTTACACCAAGCCCTGGTCAGTGTTTACTTGTTCTACTGTGTTCTTTTAACCTATTGTGAATACCCTGTATTGGGAAGTCTGACTGCTCAGCCACAGCTACCAAGTGAATCTGTGTGGTACAGACTGCTACTAAGTGGGTTTACTGCCAAACACCTGTAGTCTTAAATCTTTTGCAGTGGTCCCAGAGGGTAACTGCACAGGTTTCTGCCTAACACTCACCAGCCCACTCTCTTGGTCAGACCACTCACTCCTCTCCTCTGGTCCTCTCTGCTACCCAACCGCACCTCCCCCAGCTTTACCAGCTTTGTTGACAGACATCCGCCCTATGAAACGAGTGCCAGCTGCTGCCTTCGCATCCACCTTCATCCCCCCGCTCGCCCTCCACTGTAGACTCTACCTCTACCTCTGACTCCGCTCTCGGCAACCTCCATCTTGCCATCACTAACACTCTGGGCATTCTTGCCCCAGTCATGAGGCTCTGCCTGAAACACATCACCAAGCATAACATCTGGTATGACTCTGAATTTGCATCCCTGAAACTCAAGTGCTGAGTTGCGGAACAGAAGTGGCACACTTCAGGTTCCCTCTGACAAACTGACCTGCAGCCTTCTCCAAAGACAATACTGACTTTACATCCGTTCCAAGAAAAGGGCCCACATCGAAGCGCACATCTCTGGTCCTTCTAACAGGGCTGAACTATTTAAAATCTGCAAGGAACTAGCCAACCTTTCAGCAGTCTCCACCTCACCTCTTCCATCTCAGACCCTCTGAAGTGCATTGGCCACTCAATTCACTGCAAAAACTCAGGACAATCCTGAGCACTCTCTTCCTTCTCCCCCTGCCACCTATGACACCCCCATCCTCCCTCTGCCTTTCTCCCCTCCTTCTCTCCTATCACATCTGACGAGGCTGCTGGAGTTGTCCGCTCTTTGAAGGTCTTCTCCAACCAGGTCTCCCCCAGTTCTTCCGGAACTATTGAGGACAATATTGGCTCCCTTGCCCCTGCACTTGCTGTTTCAGCAATCACTCTTTTGCTGCTGGGTCTTTCCCCTCTTCCCTCAAGCACTCTCCTGTGCACCCCCTCCTGAAAAAAGCTTCTGCCCCCTTGTGTCTGGCTAACTACTGCCCCATCTCTATCACCCCCTTCCTTGGGAAACACTTGGAGAAGTTGGTCTACCCCCAACTGGCCCAGCATACTGAGCTAGTTGGTTGCTTTCACGACCATCAATCTGAATTCCGAGCATCCAGAGGCATGGAAACAGCTCTTCTGTACACCGTGAAGAACTGCTTGCATCTCTTCATTCTAACTCCCTAGCTGTTCAGATTCTACTTTATCTCTGCTCAGCATTTGATATGGTTGATGAGTCTATCCTCATAAAACGGGCTCCACAATACCCTAAGCATCTCGGAGCGGGCACTGAACTGGCTATCCACCTTCCTCACTGACCGTCCCTCACAGGTTATCCTGGGCTCTTTCTGCTCTCCCACAGCTTTCAGCACCTGTGGTGTACCCCAGGGCTCCAACCTCTCTCCCTGGCTCTTTAACATCTATCTTGCCCCGCTTGCACACCTTATTTCTACTTTTGTCTGCTTACTTCCAGTATTATGTGGATGACACACAACTCTCCTACAAACTTCCCTCCGATCCTCTCCTTACTTCCTCCGTTCTTCCCAACTGCCTTTCTGCCATCCTGTCCTGGTGTGCCTCCATTAACTTCTGCCTCAATGCCAGCAAGACTGATATCCTTCCCTTGGGACTCCTGCTCCCTCCTCCTTACCTTCACTCTGGTCTCCCTCTATGGGCTCTTCCCCCTTCTCCTTCCTTCGAAGCCAGAAACGTTGGAGTCCTCTTAGAATCCTCTTTCCTTCAGGCCCACCTTCAACTCCACCTCCTCAGAGGAATCCTTCCTTTCCTCACTTTCCCCCCAAAGCTTAGTGTTTCTAGAGCTCTGGTACTCTCTAGGCTGTACTACTGCAGCAGCCTCTTCCTTATCCTTCCCTCTTCCTCTCGACGTCCCCTCCAGCTTATCCAGAATAGAGGCTGCAACACTTATCCTTGACCTCAAGCCCAGGGGCTGCGTTTGTCCAGCCCGAACATCTCTCCAGTGGCTGCCGGTTGCTGCAAGGATCAAATTCAAATCCCTCTGCATCATCCATAAGGCTGTTTGGGGCCAGAGGGCCACAATATCTACAACTGGGTCTCACCAAATACTCTCCCTCCAGATCTTTACGCTCCTCTGATGCCAAAACGGAGAGCTGGTGGCCAATCTTTCCTCGGCTGGCTCCCTCCTCTGGAACAGCCTCCCCCGTCCTCTGTCTTGAGCCGGATCTTCTCAAATTCCAGAAACTCCTCAAGACTTTCCTTTTTTCCTTCTTCCCCTTTCTTGTTCAACACCACAGTTGCTGAGATTGGTGACCAGGGCCTGCATGTATCCTTCTGGGTCCTGCCCCGCCTCCACACTCAATCGCCTCCAGCCTCCGCCCACTCGCAGCACTTGCCTTTGGGTGCCCACTGGCCTGCATTGTCTCACAGGCCTGTCCTTATTTGCAGTTGACCACTCACCAAATGAGCTCTGCCAGGCAGTTAACGACTTGAAATATACCTCCAGCACTTTCATGGTGGGACTCCTAGCACTTGCCCCCTTCCCTTGTCCCTTTTCCCTCTGTGCACTTGCACGTTCTGAATGCTCACAGGGCCTAGTATGCATGCCTCTTTCTCTTCATTGCTAGTATATTTGCCTTTCGTTCCCATGTACTCTTCTGCTGCCCTGTGTGCGCTTTGAAACACAATTTACATGATGTGTAAGCAGTTTACAAATGAACAATAAATAAAGTAAATGAATAAATAGGCCTCTCCTCACTAAGTTCAATAATTCTTGTGGGCCTCTTGGCGTTCCCTTCCCCAAGCCTAGGCCCCTTTGGTCTCAAACAAATAAAGTTCCTCTTCTCAGGATGTACCTTTAACTGTACAGTTTTTTTTCATGGGGGTAGTATCAGTCTTTCAAGAACGCCGGGTTCTTTGTTTCCAGGTGCAACCACTCTGACCTCTAACCCCTCTTCTCATTCTCTGGCACCTTTTCCTCTTCTGTGCCTCTTTTCTCCTTTACTCTGCTTCCTGCACAACTTTTTCTGTTGTGCACACTTGCACCTTCTTTCCACCTTTCTGTGCCTCTGGCACACTTCTCGTTACTTTTCACTGTGCTCTCTTGCACTTTCAGTTTCTCACTGTGTTCACTTGCACCTTAATTTGCCATTTTTGTGCCTCTTGCACTCCCTTTCTCACTTTCGGGTTGCTTGCAACCGCTCTTGACTTGTCAGTTTACTTGCACCCCTCTCCTTACTTTTTGGGTCTCTCTTGAACCCACTCTTGGCTGTTTCCATGCCGCCAACGCACTTTGCTGTCTTGTCATTCAGCTTTGCTTTCTTTCACTGCTTTCCAGTTTTCGCTTACCTTTCTCTTGCTTGTCTTTGCTTTATTTCACAGTTTTTGCTTGCTTCACTTTGCTTTCTTTCACCGCTTTCGCTCACCGGGCTCTTCTTTCAACAATGCTCCAGCCACCTGCACGCTAATGAGTTTGTTTCTTGAAACTCGGCATTAGCACAGCGCCAGCGAGCAGGTCAAATGGGTTTGGTCGAGATCAGGGTCTCCCGAACTGCCCCACAGACAGGCACACGTCCCAAGGGAACAAGCATTTCCCTGAACACCGCAGGCAGGATACAGGCTGCCTTGCTCCGGCTCCCTGGAGACACGGCTTCCTAGCCAAACTGCAGCCCCTCACGAACACCAGGCCAGCGTCTCGGCATGAAGTTCTCCCCCAAATCCTCCAGGCTTCTCTTCCTGCAGCTCCCTGGCTCCTCTGGTCTGTAGCATCCCCAGCTCACTCTATGCTTCTGGCAGAAACACCCTTTTTATACTGCAGGTTAGTCAATCGAAGTCAGGTGTGCACAGTTGGAGTAAAGTGCCTGACCTTGCTTAACTCTATTAGTGGGAAAATTCGACGGTGTTACATTGTAGGTCTCACTTTGCATTCCTATGTTGTTTCTATGGGTAATCGTCATTGCTCCTGATCGCCTCTTTTTTTTGCCAGTACTTATTGGAAATGGGAAAGGGGAGATGAAATGTGACTGTAGGTTAGATTTTATTAGTGAAGCTTTAGTAGGGGACTGACAAGGGATATAGGGAAACCCTCTAGCCTTGGTTTTATTTAAAGGGATAGATTTCCCTCTCAATAGGCCACACTCTACCCCTGACATACTGGCATACAAGCATGGGACATGATGGTATTCCCGGTGGTCTAGAGTAGTGGAAGGTGAATAGGTACTTCCCTTAAGACCATGTCTTTGTCTTATTGGATTTTTTTCTCACCTAGTTTCCTATATTAAAATCCTTTGTCCTCTTTTGGATTGGGATTAATAAAGCCGGGATCAGGGATGATGGAACCAACATATCCCAAAAAAAGCTTCTGGGACCACCTTCCTCGCTTATCGTCCCGTTGGGATACCGCTTTCGCTCTTTGGCAGTCTCCTCTCAATCCCCCATGGTCGGGATCCAAAAGCGATGGCCCTTCCCTGGCCACCTGAATGGAAGATCCTGAGAAAGTAGGTGGGGGAACACGGTCTGGTTTCTCACAGAATCCTAACCAGAATCAAACAAGCATGTACCCTTTGACAGATTTAATTCACAAATACAGACAAATCATAATATTTTAATATATCTCCACGCACAGGTAACCCAAAATCGGTGTTCTTATCAAATAACAAAGGAAATCTGAATAAAAAATGTGGTATTTTTTCTATGAGGAAAGAAACAAAAATAATAATGCTTAAGGTGCTCATAGCTCCAGCAGCACCAAAAAGTGTCAAAAGAATCAGTGGGTGATTAACGAGAAATAATAAAAACAATTAGGGAAGTATAAAAAAATGCAGTCAATATCACTTAACATGGATTCCTGAACTATGATACACAAACTTTCTCCAACTTACAAAATCATGGTACATGCAGTTAAACCTGAAAAAATTGACATGCTAACATAACCAAACAGGATTGGTTTTATATGTTCATTGCCATGCTTAAAGGTCCACATTTCAAACTGTGTCCTCCGTTAACCAAGGAGGTTGATAAGACTGAAGTCAGTAGATCCCAAATATTTAAAATTGGTTGAGTTTAATGGCCCTATTCCTGTGTTTCAGATATGTCAAAATAAGTTCCAAACCTTGAAACTGGATCTGGCGCGTGCTCTGCTCTATGTCAAAGAAGTGCTGTTCAATGCTGGATTTTGTGTTTATATTCCTGCTGTCTGAGCCGATGCAGGTGGTCGCACCAATGTAAATTTAACTTCATGTGAAGGCCTGGGAGTATAGCTCGGGCGCAATGCGTTTGTCTTGGAAGCAAGACAACGCATAGCAAGTTTGAATCCCGGTCTTGCGCTTAGAAACTGGTCTCTTGTATTAAGCGCATTATAAAAACATAATTATAATTGTAAACAAAATGTGACATGTTCTATGTCTAGCCCTTGTTTCTATGGCCCGGGTGCGCACACTTTAAACTTACCCTGGGCCAGTAATGGGCCACACTGGAACCACCCTATCATCCCAAACAAGCTGGGAAGGTGAGACG
Source organism: Ambystoma mexicanum (assembly GCF_040938575.1). Classification (NCBI taxonomy): domain Eukaryota; kingdom Metazoa; phylum Chordata; class Amphibia; order Caudata; family Ambystomatidae; genus Ambystoma; species Ambystoma mexicanum. Next base: position 541,288,923 of record NC_090928.1, on the reverse strand, counting down.
CCAGTAATGGGCCACACTGCAACCACCCTACCATCCCAATCCAGCAGGTAAGACGAGGCACTGAGAAACCTGCGATTTTGAAGTTGTTAATACAGGTGATTGGCACAGTCCTGGGTTTCTGGTATTAAATAAGGCATAGTGCACTGGAGGGGAGTTTGTTTTACCCTTACAGGCATTTTATGTAAAACACATAAACTGATTTTCTGTCATGGGATGCCCCCTTCAATTTCCCTTGCTTACCTGTTTTTCATTATACAGGGTAAAAGATGCCCTACTACAACCAACCTCTATCCATGTGAACCATGAGCAGGTTCCCCTTCCACAACATCCCTGGGCTTGCCCATCCCTGTTATACATTTCCGATTTTTCCCAATACGTGTCCCAGTGCAGAACCTTTTTAACCCCTTAACTGCCATCGGGTCCCCCCCCCAAACCCCCCCGAGGCCAAGGCCATTTGTGGTGATTTTGGTATGTCGCCATTCAGTGCCTTGTAACTTTTTTTTTGTTACATGAGATATCTCGGGCAAATTTGGCTCCTTTTTTTTCCCACATGTAGGCGGTCGTAACGGCACCCAGATAGCCTAGTTTGCTGTAGGGGGTGTGGGAAAATAACCAAAAAGGGAGAAAATGTTGTTTTTTTCTCCAAGAATGATGTACAAAGAGGCCTGTGGTTTTTTCCTTGTAAGCGCTAGGAACAAATCGTTTGCTGTGCTGAATTCCCCATATTCCTGGCTTTCAAGAACAGGTTGAGTGGAAACTAAAAGAAAATATTTTGATATGGTTCCCATCCGTTCTATGAGGTAGGCGATTTTGGCCTTTTTTTCCCAATAGGACATGCGTGGACGGAATGAAAGAAAAGGGTAGGAAAGCTGAATGGGAGGACAGAAAGGCATACATTTCTGAAAAGTAGACAAAATGCCAAGTTTAGGTCGGGATGATTTGCGCAGGTCGGGTAACAACTATGTAGGGAAAAATTCCATAGTTTGGGGAAAAAGGGAAAATGACTGAAAAAAAGGTATGTGGTGGACATGGTTGGCCTGGTACGGCAATGGCTTTTTTGAATTTTGAGAAAAACAAATGCGCTGCTACATTCCCCTTATTTTTGCAGCTAGGAAATCACACATTTTTTGTAATGATTCACAAAACAAGCAAAACCACAAGCCAAAAACTGAGCCATGGTACACAGTAGTTTTATGTTTACGTCCTAAACAGACGTACTTAGCATGTGTTAATAAGGAAAACAAATGTGGTGCGGCAGGGCAAGCATACATTTCTTGAAAGAGCACAGGCAGACCTTTTGAAGGGTAGGTGACTTGTGCAGGTTACAAAAGTGTATAGTGCCCAAAGCAGCGACTAAATAAATGTAGGTCACATTTGGGAAATGAAAGGGTTGTGTGACAAAGGGCAGCAGCAAATGGGTCGAAACGTTATGAAAACCACAAAAACACAACAAATGTCGTACCTTCCCACGCTCCCACAGGTGTCGGGTGCACCTACCTGGACTCAAAGGGAAAAGCCTAAAACACGGGTAACCCCAACTCTTTTCGCACAGCAGATTTTCAGGAATTTTGCTCATGTGCACACCATACAGATTTGGGCCTAGGGTGTCCAAGCCACCAAGGAAAACTGTGAACCACATGCATTTCTGAAAACAGGACCCCCGTGGGAATCCACAGGGGTCTGACTTGCGCGAATCGACCCAGAATGTATTACCCACAAGCCCGGGCAGAGACCCACATGGGAGAAGGGTGCCCAAGGCCAGGAACATTACCCCTGACTTTGCTTGAGCTCTGGCTAGCCTGCGTTACATCTTCTCCCTCCGGGAAAGGAGGGGGAATGTCCCAGGCTTCTCTGGAACCAACGCTGGGCATGGGGACGTTCAACCCACATGGGAGTCAGCTGCCCAATGCCAGAGATATCGCCCCCTACAACCCTGGAAGTCTGGCTGGGTGGCGTTACAGCTTCTCCCCTCTATGAAAGGACGCGGACACTGCTGAGGCTCCCCGGGACTGCCGCTGCACTTGGGAATGGTCAACCCCCCCCCCCCTCCATGGGAGACGGGTGACCAAGGCCAGATGCGTGATCCCAAACCAATATCCCGGGCATCCCGGGAACCACCGCTGGGCTTTGGGACGTTAAAACAACACTGGGAGTCAGCTCCCCAAGGCCAGGAATATGACCCCCTATCACCCTGGAGTTCTTGCTGGCCTGTGTTACAGCTTTGCACGTCCCCAATCCCAGAGGTGGCTCCTGGGAGGCCCAGGACATTCCCCGTCCTTTCCCGGAGGGAGAAGCTGTACCGCAGGCCAGCCAGAATACCAGGATGGTTGCGGATCACGTACCTGGCCTTGGGCACCCGTCTCATGTGGTTTGACCATCCCCACGTGCAGCGGCAGTCCCAGGTAGCCCCGGCAGGATCCCCATTACTCTCTGAAGGTGACATCTGTAACGTAGCACAGGCTGAGGTGCTCCGACTCCGCGGTCTGGCTTCAAGACTTGCCGGTACTGCAAGTCTAAGATGTCGATTACTGACCTACATTGCATTTGTTTGTGGTGCCTGGGAGAGAATCGTGACACCGACGACTTTTCCAAATGCCAGTCGCTGACTACTAAGGACTTGCAGGAGCATAGGGGGAAGCTGCAGGTAAGTAGGGGTTCTAAACCCACTAATGTCCACCGACGATTCGAGGGGCGACTCTCCGCGTCGGAAGGAGTCTGGGCATCTCGGTCCCGGAGTGGTTCCTGCCATTCGTCCTCGTCTCGGCATTCCAGGAAGCGCTGTTACCAGTCGCATTCCCCCATCATCCGCGGAGGATGGAGCTGCAAGGAAAGTGGCTTGTCCAACTAAGTCCTTGACTCTGGCGGAATGGGCTGCCTTTAAGGAACAGATGCTGGCGATTTTCCAATCCCAGGGCACAGTTCCGGCCGCGCCTTCGGAAGAAGCCGGCAAGGAATGGTCTCGTTCCGTGGCTTGTGCGCCTTTGCGCTCGGGTCCTCAGTGCGATTCTCACCGGGAACCTTTGAGGTCCCGCTCGGACAAGGCTCATGATGGTTGCAAGAGACGTGCTTCCAGGTCTCGGTCCTCGTCCCCAGCGAGACCGCAGAAACCTGGTAAGGGCTCGAAGTCTGCGCTGTCTGTCGGAAACGGACGTCGAAGCTTTGCCTTCACACCAGCCCTCAGCGCCGTTATCGACATCAACGCCGAAGCCATCGGCACCCTCCACGCCTTTGTGGCCTTTTGGCTGGAATTTGCCGATGGAGATCCCTGGTACTGTGGATGCTCCAAGGAAGGCTACTTCCAAGTCTGTGAGGCATGTTAATGAATCCAGACCCTCTTCTGTCCCGAGGCAGGACTTTTACCTCCCTCTGGACGACATCTGAGGATGAGGATAGGTCAGATTTAGATTTTGACCCTGTTGTTGCTCCTGTCTTTTCCGGGGACAGTCAATTGGAAGAGTTAAGGCAATCGCTTCATGATGCCAGTGGCTTGGACACTTCTCCTGAGGTGGAGTTTGGCAGGCCTGAGCCTGGGGCTCATGCTGAGTCGTCCTACAGGAGACTGATGGCTAGGGTCACTGAGTATGTTGGTTGGTCCAGTGCTCCTAAAGCTTTTATTATGAATGACTTAACGGATATTTTGTATCAAGGTCCGTCGTATTACCCGGTGTTGACATTTTATTTGACGTTGCAGAAAAGTGTGGCGGCTGCTTGGGAGACACCGGAATCTCTTCCGGCAGTTAACAATTTAACTAAAAAATGCTGCCCTTCCGGTAGCGTTCCCAGCTACCTTTCATCTCATCCCAATCCCGAGAGTTTGGTGGTTCAGGCAGCTACGGCCACCTTGAGGCAGGCGGCGTACCCTACCATCCCTCCTGATAGGTATGACAAACGCTTCGACGGTTGGGCACGCAAGGTGTTTTCTGCGGGGAGTATGGCGCTGATCCGCCAACTCCACTTATGCCTTAGCAAGATTTTCAGACACTCTGTGGCATTGTTTCTCTTGCGGCTGAGCATATTCCAGAAGGGGAAGAAAGGGATGGGTTCCTTGCTCTCGTGTAAGATGGCAAGGATGCCATGTGTGAATCCCTTCAGTTGGATTTGGACACGGCCGACTGTGTTAGCCGGTCCATGCCTGCGAGCACAGTTATATGCAGATTTGCGTGGTTGCGGAACAGGTTTTTTTTTTTTTTCCGGATGTGCAAGCCCGACTTTTGAACGTGCCCTTTGATGGCGCTCATTTGTTTGGCAGCAAGGCTGATGAGAGCCTTGAGAGGTTGCAGACCTCGAAAGTTGCAGCAAAATCTTTGAGCGCAGCTGTGCGTCAACCACCGCCTTTTCGTCCTAGGGGACAGCAGTGGAGGGGGTCAGCGAAAAAGTACCCGTGGTGGTTGGGGAAATAGGGGTGCCAAAGCCGATCAAGCAGCTGCCTCTTTGCCTTCAGGCGCTGCCGCAGCCGCTTCAAAACAAGCATGAGGCCATGTTACATTTTTCGCCGGTTGGGGGAAGACTGTCTCAGCATCTGGAAGAATGGCGAGCCATTACATCGGATGAGTGGGTTCTGGATACCATAGCCTACTGCTACTGCCTTCCCTTCCTAAAGTGGCCTCCCGACAATACACTGAGTAATCACTCTTTGAAGCTTCCAGATCCGCTCCTTGTGCAAGAAATCTTGACCCTCCTGGAGAAGGGCGCCATAGAACTGGTGCCTGTAGCGGAGAGGAACAAGGGATGTATTCCCCATAATTTTATTCCAAAGAAAGACGGGGGGCGGGTGGATTGAGACCCATCTTGGACTTGTGTTGGTTGAACAATCTTCCCAGGAAGGACAAGTTCAAGATGGTCACTGTGTCTCAGGTCCTCCAGGCCCTTTGACTTCAGGGTTGTTGGTGTCTCTGGACCTACAGGATGCTTACTTTCATGTGCCGATTCATCCAAAGCACAGAAAGTACCTGAGGTTTTGTGGCCTGCGACTCGCACTTTGTTTCGTGACCTGCCATTCGGATTGACCTCCGCCTGAGGGTCTTCACCAAGCTAATGGTGGTGGCAGCGTATCTCAGACGAGGGGGGGGGGTTCAAGTCTACCCCTACCTGGACAACTCAGCTGATCCGTGCGCGTTGATCCGAGCAGGCGATGGATCATCTGTCTCACCTGCCGCTCCCTCCACAAGCTGGGCTTCTCACTCTATTTCAAGAAGTCGTATCGGACTCCTTCCCAATAGCTCCAGTACATCGGGACTGTGCTTGCCACCCAAGGTGAGGGCTCATCACATTGTGCAGATGGTGAACAAGTTTCAACATGCCCAGCGTGTCTCGGCTTTTGAATTCTTATCGTTGCTCAGCCTCATGGCATCCTGCATTTTTCTGGTGCCAGAGGCCAGACTGAGGATGAGGTCCCTGCAGTGGGTTCTCAAGATGCAGTGGTCCCAATTTTCCAGCAAGATGTCAGATCCTGTTCAGATTCCACTCAGCATCACAGGATCTGCTGTGGTGGGCCAACAAACAGAACCTGATGAAGGGGGAGCCGTTTTGGCAACCGTGGCCGGAGGTGACGGTAGTGACGGACGCTTCCCTCACAGGATGGGGAGCTCATGCCGAAGATTTGACCACCAGCGGTCGTTGGTCTCCTTCTGAGTCCAAACTCCACATCAACCTGTTAAAGCTGAGGTCCATCAGGCTGGCCCTGAAGGCTTTTCTAACGTCTGCGTGGGGGGCAGGGGGTGTGTGTGTCCTGATCATGACAGACAATACAGTGGCCATGCATTACCTCAACAAAAAAGGGGGGGTAGGGGTCAATCCTATTGTGCAGAGAGGCGATGCAGCTCTGGTTCTGGGTAATACAGCAAGGAATATCACTCTCGGCAGTTCATCTGGCCGGAGATGAGAATGCAGTGGCGGATGTTTTGAGCAGACAGAGCAGTCTCTCACGAGTGGGAGTTGGCTCAGGAAGTCCTTCTGGAGATCTTCGCCCTTTGGGGATCCCCACAAATGGATCTCTTCGCCACCAGTGCCAACCGGGAGTGCAAGAGATTCTGCTCAAGGGAATTTCCTCCGAGAGGAGCCTTGGGAGATGCCTTCGTAGTGGATTGGTCATTCCCACTTCTGTATGCGTTTCCTCTGGTCCCTGTCATTCCTCAAGTGTTAAGGAGGTTGCAGAGGTTCGGATCCCACATGATCCGGATTGGGCCTGGAGAGCGTGGTACCCGGACCTTCTAGAAATGTCAATCTGCCCTCCACGCTGTTCTCTATCCAGAGGATCTGCTCTCTCTCTTTCTCTCTCACGCATGCGCAGGGGGTTGGGTACTCCATCCAGAGGTGAAGACTCTCAGCCTTCACGCTTGGTATCTGAAAGGTTGAGGTATAAGGATTGGGACCTCCCGGATGACGCGATGGAGGTGTTGCTTTCGGCGAGGCGGCAAGCAACCAAATCCTTGTACCGTTGGCGTAACTTTTGCGACTGGTACAGAGGACACACTGTTGATCATTTTCAGTGTTCAATTCCCATGGTTCTCTTTCTTGCTTTCCTTGGCCCACAGGGGCGCTCAAGTGGGTACCATTAAAGGTTACCTGGCAGCGCTGTCTATCTTCAAGCGCTCGTCCGAAGAATGTTCTTATTTTAAGATTCCTTTGATTTCCCAATTTCTCAAAGAGCTTACTAATGTGTTCCTGCCGTCCCCGTTCCAGGTGCCGGTTTGGGATCTGAATATGGTCTTGAAATTCCTGATGGGTGCTCCATTTGAACCTTTGTACTCTTGTCCTTTGAGATTACTGTCCTTCAAGACTGTGTTCTTATTTGCGGTTACTTCCGCTCGCAGAGAGAGTGAATTGCAGGCACTTTCATCTAAGCCGCCCTTTACTGTGTTCCACAAGGATAGGGTTGTACTTTGGGTACGTCCTTCCTTTCTACCTAGGTGGTATCTGAATTTAATTTAAGCCAGAAAGTGGTTCTTCCGTCTTTCTATCATCCTCATCCTGGTAAGGAAGACGAGGGACTCCATAGGTTGGACCCTAGGAGAGCTTTGAGCTTTTATATTTCTAGGATGTCCAGGATCAGAGTGAATGATCAGCTCTTTGTGGGGTATACTGGACACCGATTGGGCCAGGCTGTTACCAAACAGACCTTGTCCAGGTGGATTATCCTCACCATTACTGAATGTTACCGATTGGTGGGCAAGGACCCTCCGGAAGGGTTGAGAACTCATTCCACTAGGGCAGTGGCTACTTCCACAGCCCTGCAGCTGGGAGTTCCTATTAGGAATATTTGTGACGTTGCCACATGGGCTTCTATCGGTTACCAGTCATTTGGTGAAAAAATTGATCGACTGGACAAATGCTCGAACCAATTTGGTAAAAACCAAATGGTCGAATTTTTTTATTTTTTATTTTCACCCCTTTTTTTTGGGGGGGGGGGGGTCCCCCAACCCCCTTTTTTTTCTAAAAAACCAAATGTCATTCGACCAGTTTTCATTCAATTAAATGACTGGACACCCTTCTATCCACACCTTTGTCAAATATTACTCCCTGGATACGTTCCATGGTCAAGATATGGCCTTTGGTAAGGCTTTTTATATCCTGCCATCTGATTGGGTATTCTAAATTCTTTTCCCTCCTCCATTTTCTGGTACTGCTTTGGGAGTCTGTCAAAGATGTGGAATACGTTGGAGGACACAATCCAATCGAAGAACAAGTTACTTACCAACTGTTAACGTTCTTTCCACTGGATGGTCATCCAACGTATTCCACATCGCCCTCCCAGACTGCCCCTCTGGAGAATTTCCTATGCTATTGCAGCTTACGTTTCCGCAAGGCTGTGTGCAGTCAAGCAGGCATTGGATATGTGCATGTCACACGTTATGGAGGAAAAAGCATAAAATGACGCTATGGGTGCCGTGCGTCCTATTTATAACATCCGGTGGCATCGCCCTCGACAGTGCCCTTCGAGGGACATTGGCCCGATTCCATCGACGCAGTACGCCCTCTGCCGAAAAAGTTTCCGAAGTACACAGCTGTGGACATTACATGTCAAAGATGTGGAATACGTTGGAGGAACATCCAGTCGAAAGAACGTTCCCAGTTGGTAAGTAACTTGTTCTTTTTAATTATAACAAGTAAGTAATAAAGAAACATTGCTACTATTATCATCACTACACATAATACAATTAATATGCAAAAAGTGCATGGTTACAGCCTCAGTCTACTGAGGACTAATCAATAATTTCAGTGCATAATAGCTATTTCAATAGCAACTGCCTACCTAAATAGATCTCGCTAGGCAACCTCATAGAATGACCTGCCCTGTCAATCCTCTTTTTTTCCCAATATGATAGTAAAGATGGGTAAAACAGGTGCTCATACCCACTACTATCCTTAGAAGGTAGGGAGATTAATTGGTGGCTGGATGCCTGTGGTCTGCACAATCCAAGAAGAACCCCCTGCCCCCAATATATCAATTGGAAAACCATGGTCCCTTATATTAAATGCACCAAAAATAGGAAAACTGCTTCAAAAAAGAGCCAGTGTGAATTGGGAGTGACCATGGTGCTAACAATAGTCAATTAAGAATGTCTGTCCATTGGTGGAGAGCTGATCAACATGGGCAGAGATGCTTCCTCTACAGCTCAGTCAAAAATTGTAGTTTATTTCTTATTGTGATTTGGTTTACAACAAACCTTACACAAATACGGATGTAAAAACTGTTCATTTCGAAAGGACTTTGTACAAGTCACAAATATAAAACAAAACATTTCATATTAATTCATCTAGAACAACATTTAAAACGTGATACAATGCTAAAATGAATGATACATTCCCCCCACAGCAACCTAGACCAAAACACATTTATAAAAAAATCAAAATCGTACACGTCGAGTCTTTAAAAAAAAAATAATCTATTTACTAGAATTAAAAAATGGACAGACAGTAACCTAATTCTTTAAAGTTTCCTGTGAAGCAGTAGTAGTGCTAAATCTCCAATTTGTCAAAGTACTACTTGCATGACGAATCTTCCAATGCTTAGTCCTTTCTCTAGAATGCTGCTGATTTATCCTGAAATGCATATATAGAGCACATGCTCTGCTGCACGGGAAATGTTTCAAATACAAAGACATACAGTCTCTCATGTGAGAATTGCGCGCATTCAGAGTACGTTGAAAGGGTGTTCATGGAATCAATGGTCAGCACCCAGTTGTACATGAAATGTTTTCGCTTAGCCACCCCAGGTCGATTAGATAGCTTTTCTTCCGACACTCCAATCTCCTTTAGAAGATCCTGCATCTTACCTTTGAAACAGTTGATAGAATTAATAGTTGTATCCCTCATGTTCAGATCACCATACAATGAGTTCTCTGGAGGGTGCAGGATTTTTGAATAAATAAACAACTGTCTCCAAGAGAAGCATGCCTTCAAAGCAGTCGAGCAGAGCTTGTGACATATGATAGAATTAGGGATGGAGAGTGATAAACCCAACACTTCTTTCCACATTTTCAACTGAGTTACTTTAAAAAAATTCCCCAGATCAATTAAACATATATCAAGGCCGTACAGCAGACCTGGCTCGATCTTCATTAAATAAAATCGCACAATCGGCAAGATCGAGAATTTGCACACTTTGAAAAAGAGACATTTAATTTGCGAAGCGAGCTGTGAAGCTTTTGCATGTAAGGTGTCCTTCCATATTTGTAGAGAAGCCATATTGGTCAAATTAAAGCCCAAATACCTTAATGATGGTACACGGTCAAGTCTCTCAGAGCCCAGTACTCAATACAGGGTCTTCGGTTTGGCTCAGCTCCAGAAAATGACAACCTCTGACTTTGCTCCGTTCGGTAATAAATTGTTAATAAGTGAATAACTAAGGAACAAATTCAACTTGTGTTGTAGACCCAAGGCCGTTCTGTCGAAGAGAATAACATTATTTACAAAAGCAAGCCAGTATAGTCTTGGACTTCCTAGCCTGGCCGATGTTTTTGGCGACGGATGCCACAAAGAGTCAATATCACTCAGAGATTGAAAAGAATTGATGCAAGTGTGCAGCCCTGCTTTAAGTCCACATATCACTTAATCGGACTAGAAAAGGAACCTTCATGTGTAAGCCGAATCCTCAAGAAGGCGTTTTCATGCAAAAGAGCAAGGAGCTGAACTAACTTGGGAGGGATATTCAGTTTGAACTGTTTGGACCATAAAACTGATTGAATAACACAATCGAGCGCACTTATGTCCAGCGATGCCATATAGACAGATCCCGCTCAATTTTGTTTAACATTTTGCAGAAGATGGACGAATAGGGTAGCATTTAGGGACGTCCCCATGTTTTACCTAAGCCATACTTGGAATCTAGACAAGGCATGAGACTGATTAATAATGGAATTTAGGTCTCTTAGAAGCAACATTGCGAAATCCTTGATAGTAGCATCAATCAGAGCTACCGGCCTGTAATTGTTGGGGTTGGAGGGATCACCTTTTTTAAAGAGTGGAACAATGACTGATTAAACCCATGTAGATGGAATTACATGGGTCCTGAAAATTTAGTCAAAAAGTGGTTTTAATAGGAATGACCACAATAACTGAGAATTTTTCAGGACAAAAGGAGGAATACTGTCGCGCCAGGATCTCGAGATGACTTTAATTGGTTGATTGCCCAAACAATATCCTCCTCAGCCCAAGGACACCTATCCAAGATTACAGGCCCCAATGTGGGGTCTTTTAAATCACGAAAAAAGGCTGAGTATTTCTGCTCATAGAAATCCATCCACACTTGTTCTGAAAGGGGTGAATACATAGACAGCCATGACGACCCCAAGTTTAAATATACCGTGGCCCAGGATTTATCTTCCCTTCCATGGCAAAACTGGTGCGACATAAGCTGATTGATTGTGTACACATCCATCCTCAAAGATTTAACCAGATTCTTAAGGGATTGAGACACCTTTTTCCTGGCATATTTGTATTCTGAGGGTTCCAGCCCCTGCTTCGGCAATAGAGCAATATTCTTGAGCTTTAGGTTTTTTTGAGGATGAAATATAGGTGCAGAATCATTTTAAGGCATACCTTAATTGTATAAGATTTTTCAGCCCGGTCCCTTGGGGACCAATGGACATTTTCCCACAACATAAGTTGGGTAAAGCACCATTCTGTTATTCCATTTGAGTGTGAGCCCTCACCCGTCCAATTTAAGACAAGAGAGGGCAGGTCTCAACTCCTAAAAAAGGAGGGGAAAGTCCAAGGACAAGTACAGCAATAAATGGTCCCCCAAGCCAGGATTGTAACGACACAGGGGACCACTTTTTCCTCTCAAATTTGCAGAATGGGAAAATTAATCAATCCTAGAAACTGCCTTACCACTATGCCACGTATAGGCCAAAGCGTCCCTAGAGTCATTACGCTGCAAGTGATTCATTTCCTAATCCCCAAGAAAAATATCCAGGACAACCCTCTACTAACATCGCGCTGAAAAGAATGTGGTGTTACGTTGTAAGCATTCCATACCGACCCAGCGCACAATTGGAATTCAAATCACCACCCAAACTTATGGAATTTTCATTACCCCTATCAAACCAATCCTCAGAGCTGAAAAGCTCAAGTGATTTCATTCCAACGTGACCCTTGCAGGATTCCAATACCTGGTCACAAATAAAACAGAAGTTTGCGTTAAACACAAAGTAAGCTTGACTGCCAGTAGCCACTGTGACGGATATAGTACTTCACACATCACATTTAAATTGGTGTCCACCGCCGGGGCCAAGCCCCCCCCTCGATGGACCCATGTCGGCTCTAGTTGCTGGGCTAGTGAAGGTGCGATAGCCTTCCAAATCAAAATTTGTAGTTGACATGGTCTCTTGAAACATGAACATTTTAAACCCACTAACCAACATCAGCTTTTCCATACATTTGTGTAAGTTTACTATGCCACAGAAATTACAGGATACAACATTTGCGTTAGTAAGGCTAGGAATGGCCCAAACCCTGTCTAATCTCTTAGAAGATTTTTAGGGCAGACCCAACCCAGGAGCAATCTTGCCCAGCTTGTAGAAGATTGGAAACTAAAGCGACAGAGTTGGGAAGGGAGTTAATGGTGTTAGATGGAAGAGACTGTATCCTTCACAAAAAAAACCTGTTGCTTGAAATCTAAAAATGCCTTGGCCTCATCCGATGATTTTCAATTCATAGCCCAATGCCAAAGGGTTGGCCCGCTGCTCCCATACCATGTTGGACAATTATCTTTGAGTGGAAGTAGCGTGCCATACGTTGGTTATTTACAATAGGCAGTGTTATCCGATTTAATCCTTCTAAGAAACAGACTTTTAAGAAAAATGTCCAACACCCTGGACCTATTAATTCGTGATACACCATTGACTTGACCATCAGACACCCACCCCAGGATCTTCGAGGTGTAGCGCTCACTGAGGACCCGCCCGACTCATTTGATGTCGAAGGACCCGCCTGTGCACCAAGCTGGCCGTAACGTTTGAGTAGCAGTAAACCTATTCTCCGTTGTGTTCCCTATCGGCGAATCGGCTAAATAGACCCTATTCGCTAACCCAGGGATAATACTGTCAGTCGTATTTATGTTTTGACTGGAATCCATCAGGGAAGGGCTAGTTTTGCTTGTGAGCCGACCAAAGGAGGTTATTTTTGTTTGTTTAGTGTTTGGGTGTCCTCTGGTCATTGTGTGCAGCCCCCTCGGCAATTGTTAGGAACCGATGAAAAATAATCAGTTCACCGTGTCTCAGGCTCTGCCGTGGAGTATTCGGAGCCTGGGTCAGTGTTGGTGAGATCAGAGTTAATCAGCCTGAAGGGGTCCCTAGGGGACCCTCGTGTAGTGGAAACAAGGCAAATCATCTTACACGAACTGATGCGCCAGAAACGAGGTTGTATTCCCAAAAGCTAGGGTTTATTGCAAAGCAAATAGTCTCAGTTGGCCAACTCGGTCTCACGCCCCGCGACATGTGTCTCCAGACCTCGAGGCACGCAAGAGAGCAAATAACGTACATCAGTTACATATATACAAAATGGACATCCTGCAATCAGTCATGACATGTTCATTACGCCCATTGTACCGTTTCTTTGAACTGGGTCTAATGATTGACAATTTCGACGAATATGACACCTTCGAACATCTATTTTATCAACAATATGCAACATTGCGAGTCTGGAGACATATTTCTTTGTTGAACAGAACACAGCGCTTCTGTTCTTGCGAGCAATCTGCTTACGGGGGAAGAGTCGCATTCCAGGCCTTGCTGTCTCCTATTTGCTATTCGTGTCCTGGGAGTCAGCACGCTCTGCTGGACTTAGGAAAGGGGGGCCGTAAGAGAAGCATAATTCAAGCCTTTAGCTGTTTCTTTCTAGCATTTCTACCATATTAACGAGACTAGCTGGCATCAGTGAAATGATTTAATGCCGTGTTGCTCTCCTCCAAGGCTATATGCGGGAGGGGATTGGGCATTCCTCTCGGTGGCTGCCTACGTTATGTTTCAACGAATAACTCGCGGCCTTGCTCTTTCGCTTTGAACAACAAAGTAATCAGCGAAGCAGAATAAGAAGAATAAGCAGAATAAGCTTTCGGCTAAGCAGTTTTGAACAAAAAGCAATGAGCAAACGTTGGAGAACAATATGGCGATTCTAGTTACATCAAAAATGGCCGCACATTGGTCAAACTTATGAGTCTGTATTTCTGACATTCAGTACATGAGACGGTTGGTCTTCGGCCAATATTATACATTGCCATTAATCGTGTGGTATCTATTTTCGTACACTGACAAGCCGAACCGCAGGTGTTGGTGAATTAGTTGAGCTCGATATAGTCTGTGTGCACTCCACTGGCTCCATGGACCTATGCTCGCTGAACAGGCCTGGAATGGCAAGTAGTTACCTCCTTTTGTTATGGACTGTGAATCCAGGTCAATGCACCGTCGATAATTGGTAAATCCCCTTTGAAGAGGAATTGCACCCCCTAATCTTTGCAGTCAGCATATTTTTAGACTTTTTTTTCTTGTTAGATTTCTTGTTAGATTTCCTGGTAGATTTCTTCCTTTTGGGTGGTATACTGTTGCTATTAAGAACTGTAGTTTCCACCGGCGCATCCTCTTCCAAAGGGTGTCCTCCCGATAGAGGGGATACACAGGGAGGCATCAACAGGTTCTCAATAGTTGCAGCCCCCAACAAAACAGACAGGCTATTGGGAGCTAAGGAGAGGTCATGCGGTTTCGTGACCACTGAGATCACCCGCGCCCGCAGAGAGCTGGCCGCCTCCTGCTCTAAGTAAACCACAATCTCCTCGGAGTCCATTTCAATCTTTTTTTTAACCATGTTTTTATTGATTTCCATTGATAACGGCAACAACTCAAAACATAAGTAGCCATCAAGGAGTGACAAAAAAATAAACTTTACCCCACCGCCACCCTCCCCCCTGCCGATCCAGTCTTTAGCCTCTGATCAAGATTTACACTATTTGCAGTATGCGCAGGGTATGCAGGCAGAAGCCCTTTCTAATGTTCCTCATTCAAAAAATGCCATCACTTCCTCCCAGTCTGTCACACTTTTCACTTGTACACCCTGTAATGTGTAAGACATCCACTCTAGTGCTGTGAAATGCCAGATTTTCAGGAACCAGTCGTGCTCCGTTGGTGTGTGACCAAAATTTCCGAGAGTGATAGGATCACATATGCTTTTTTAGTAGGTTTTGCCCATTCATTCCACCCCGGTGTGTGCAAACCTAATATCCCCTCCCTCGACCCTCTTTGGGTATTTGCTCGAAAGATCGTATGCAGGTGTTGATCTGTTTCCAGTAGGTTTGTAGTTTGCTGCACCCCCACCAGATGTGGAGCCAGTCCCCCACACCTCCACAGTCCTGCCAGCACATCCCTGTCTAGTTGGGGAAAATCTTTTTCAGTTTGGAAGGGGTGTAGTGCCCCCCAGTGGAGCACCCACTACTGCCTGATCCATCTATCGCCAAATTTTCCCGGAATCCCTGGAGTGCCAGTCTTTAATTACTCTAATTTGAGCGGCCTTGTAGTATTTTCCAAGGTCTGGCATGCCCAACCATCCTTTCTTAGTCGCCTGCTGTAGTGTTGTCATTGCCACGCTGGGAGGCTTCTTCTTCAATATGTGCGCTGATGTGTTTATGCTGCGTAAGAACGATTCCAGCACCGCGATATGGAGGGCTTGGAAGAGGTATAATCATTTAGGAAGGACCGTCATTTTGATGACGTTTATTCTGCCTAGCCGAGAGCGTTGACAGAGGCTGCAAGTGTGGAGATGTTTTGTAAATTGTTGTTTGTACTTGGGGTATTGTTTTGGTAGCAGCTATTTGACCCAGCGACCTAAATCACTCTCCTGTTGGTCTGGTGTCGCGCTAGTGTGCTATTTTAGGGAAGGACCAATCCCCTCCTTCCCCTGCGTTCTGCCCGTTTTCCTCGCGTCGGCGTGTAACTGTTGGATGCAGATAACAAAGGGATTAACCCATGACTGTTTTGTGAGATGGAATTCCGATAGATTGTATGATTTAGCAAGTAATTTGCCCTCAAATAAGTTTTGTTTTGAAAAAGGCCCCTGAGAGTCTGAAACGCGTGTCAACTACAATTTATGGGCAATGGGAGCAAACCATAATAAATGTTCTTCGACAACATCAAAGTGAGAATGACCATTTCTTCCAAGTAACAAAGGTGGTGGCGCAGTCAGTGTGTATCGAGTTGGCGTTGTAAAGCCCCCTGATGGAAGGCGTGGGGTGGATCCCCAATACCTTAAGACTTGTGTGCGCCCATCTAAATTGGAAGGATTGTTGGGCCTGCGTTAGTTTATCCTCCTTCAAAGTCAAGTTCAGAATCTGTGATTGGCCAGATTCACCTTCAACCCCGCCACTTTCCCGAATTTCTGAATGTCTTTGATCACTGCTGGCAGCAATGTTTCTGGCGTCCCTAGGGTGAGGAGCATGTTGTTGACATACGCTGACACTTTGTACTCCGCCCTACCGAATGGTATGCCCCTGATGTCGTTATTCAGGCGAATGGTGGCTAAGAATGGTTCTAGATAGAGTGCAAAAAGGAGGGGCGACAATGGGCCCTCTTGTTTGGTACCTCTTGAAATTTTATTTGAGGCGATAGATCCCAGTTTACCACAATGCGGGCTGACTGGTGACAGTAGTGTGCTCTGATCATGGGCAAGAACTTTCACCCTAGTTGCTGTTTATGCATAGTGTTGAATAGAAAGGACCACTCCACCCTGTGAAATGCTTTTTCAGCGTCTAAAAAGAGGAGGACCGCAGGGGTTCCTCTTTACTGTTTTTTTCTAGGATCTGGCAGGACCCTCCTGATATTGTCGTGTGTTTTTCTGTCTAATAAATATTGATTGGTCGGGGGGGATTAAATGTGGTAGTAGGCCCTCTAGTCTGCTTGCCAGAATTTTCATATAGATTTTAGCATCAATGTTAGGGCGATGAGCCTATACGAGCTGCACTGCGTGGGGTCTTTGTCTGGCTTGGGGAATAAGAGGATTTTTGCTTCTTCCATAGTGGCGGGGATTTTCCCCGAGGCGGCGAAGGTGTTAAACAGCGCCACCAGCTTGGGCGCTAGGGTATGCTGGTAGGTTTTGTAAAACCCTGGTCTGTACCCATCCGGTCCAGGAGCTCTTCCCGTATGGAGGTGTTTAATCGTTCAGAGGACTTCCTCTTGGTTGATAGTCACCTCCAGGGCCATACTGTCTGCACTTGATATTTGAGGGAGGGTAATCGATCGGAGGTAGTCCATTTGGTATTCCTCATTAGGGTAGTCTAACCAATAAAGATTTTCGTAAAAAATGGAAAATTTGGCCGCAATATCGGGGGTGGCGTGAACCTTCTCACCTTGTGGGGTGGTAATCCCTTGAATCATATGGGCAGCGGTCTTCTGCTTAAGCTGTCTAGCCAGTAGCCGGTCCGCCTTGTTGGCTTGTACATAATATTTGTGTTTTAGTGCGACCAGGCCCCATTCCGCCATTTTAGTTTGGTGCATATTCAGTTGTCCCCTAGCATGCTAGAGTTCTTTACGTAGAGCTCGCGTGGGATTTGCGGGTCATCCTCTCTACAATGTCCCGTAGGTCTTTTTCCAATTGGGTCTCACTTGGCGCACTTCTGGTTCTGCCAGTGGGCCTGCAAGGCTATGAGTTTTCCTCTTAGAGTGGCCTTAAAGGTATCCCAAACAGTCGCCTTCACTACCCCAGAGTCCCTGTTTAATTCAAATTATTCCCTGATCTTTGCTTCTATGTCCGCTCACAGAGCCACGTCGGACAGGGCTACTCTCGGGAACGTCCAACACCAAAAGCCCTGCCGGGGAGAATGACCTTTAATTGTTAAAATGATTGGTGCGTGATCTGACAGGGTGATGGGAAGCATGTGTATGGCTTGGGTTCTGCCTAATAGAGTGGAGGATCCCCAGATATAGTCGATTCGAGAAAAGGTTTGGTGGACATGGGAGAAGAAAGTGAACCCAGGGTCAGCCCCCCTGCAGTGCCACCCACAGGCCCAAAAGTGCAAGGTGTTCAATCTTATTCAGGAGGGCCGGTGTCGGTGGTGCTAGTGGGTGCTGGGAAGTTGTTTCTATCCCATTTGGGGGTCCCGCGCCAGATTAAAATCCCCCGTTAAGATGATCTCCCCTTGTGCAAAGTCTTTGAGTTCTGCCAGGACTGTCCGAAGGAACCCGTCTTGCCCAGACCGTGGCCAATGTTAAGGTGGAGTTATCTACTACTTCTCCTGGACGATAATACGGAACCTTCCCTGTTTTAAACGGCTGGCATCTGCTTTCCTGATGTGCGTTTCTTTGTGTGATGTCTGGTTTGTGCTGCTTTAGGAATCTTTCTAGTTTTCTCCACTTTACTGGGCTGTTTATCCCCCGTATGGTCGAGAGGAGTTTAATCATCTGTGCGGTTGAGATCTTGTACGCTTGTGACAAGTTCCCTGGATCGGTGTACCCTCTGGCTCTTCCCCAACTGTTGGGGTGCCTGTTCTCTTGCAGCCGAATCCGTATCCCTCTGCCGGCGCTGGACTAGGTCTGTGGGAGCCGACCTACTGCATTCAGCCCAGCCGTCTCCCGTTCCACCTGGATGGATGTGGGGGACGGCCACGCTGGTGCTTCGTTCCTCCGCCTCTACCCAAGTCCCGAAATTGCTTGGGCTGGTAATCGCCCGCTGCCGAGTCCTTATTGTATACGTGGTGGTGGGGTGTGGGAAGGCTGCCAGTCCACTTTGGCACTGGGAGCATCCTTGCAAGCCGGAGCTCCTCCTCTGTGCTTCTGGATACAGCTCTGGGCTCCCGCCTTCCCCGTGCTGCTTCATTGCGGCGGATCTCCCTTGTTGCGGGTGTCCCCCAGGATTTTTCTCTGTGGGACCACTGCGCACCTCACTGGGCGTGAAGTGGGGCCCCCCTCCTTGATCCGGTCATGCTGCTTATGTCAAAGGCTGCTGGAGGGGGACGGAGCGCACCGCCGCACGTCCACCTCAGTGAGCCGCCATCTTGGAATCGACTCAATCTCTTTTTTTCAGCGTCGCCTGTGAATATTCCGTTGGTTAAACAGGCCTCTCTGCCCAAGTTGGCAGTATGGCCCATAGCCTTACGGTTTAACATATTGTGTACTTTGCACACAGTTTCCTCCAACCTGTAAAGTTTGAGCATTTCCTGATACGGAGTCTTTAATCTTCCTGCGTTTGTCTTTTGTAGGAGCAGCACCCATTGGAAAATCTTATAAAAACAAGATTAGATTGCTGAAATGATTAAAAGCTGTTTGTTGGCCTGTAGGCACCATGCCCAGATTTTCCTGGGCGTCCGCATGAGTCTTTACAGCAAGATTTAAACTAATGTGCAAATTGCAAATTGGAGAGCAAAGGTACTGGGAGTATAGCTCAGAGGCCACGCGTTCGTTTTGGAAGCAACACAGGTTTGATCTCCGGCTTTGCGTTTAGAAACCTCTGGGTATTAAGCGCGTTATGAATAACCCATTACAATTACTATAGCATCCAATGACGGAGACAAGGGGCAAGCTTTGGGAAGGGGCTGCTTTGTTGAAGGTGAAGTAGACCACTCTTCCTCGAGTGGACGAGAAGTGGGAGCAAGTGAGCTGGCGTGGTTATTGTTGTTTGTAGACCACCTTACTGAAGGCACAGAGCAAACCTCAGGGGGAACATCTTTGTTGCAAGGTTGCGCATCAAGCAGATGTCCCCGTTAGTATCAATACCCCTCCCGTAAGGAATTTGTAATTTGTAGATCGCACAAACTGGCCATTTGCAGGTGTTGGGGGAAGGTGGGTAATATATAGATGTACAACTCTATCCACTCTCCCTCCAATGGGAGTTTTGGTACGTAGGAGTATTGTACCTTAAACTCTGGTGGTGAGTCTGGTAATGGAACAGGACAGTGCTCCGAGCACTGGTCTCTGTTATTAAAAAAAAAAATAGTTGTCAAAATATTTCACAGAACATACGTGATCTACCATGTCATCTAATTTCTCTAGATCATCTTCAGGATCTAACAGTGCTCTTTGAGCAAAGGCTTCTATTTTGGCTCTCAATAGGTTCCCTATAGGTGATTGTGGACCTCCATTTTAGGAGACACTATTCTAGATTCATCTATCACTGATGGTGTATGTGCCAGGATCTGCATGCTAGGCCCACTGTGTTTTATATTGCCATGTCCAGAATTGCCATGGTTCAAGTGGGTATTTGCTTATTTGTGTTGCGATTCCACCCTCATCAGCAGCCTGCACCTCCCTCTTTAGTATATGTTCTACAACTAAAGGTGTTATGTTCAACGGTCTGCAAATCATCAGGATCTCCATCGAAATTAAACAAATTCTTGAGGTCAATAAGACAAGAAAGGCGAGAAGACTTATCCCCAGCAAAGTGTGGTACAGGATTACTGCTCCAACAAATATTTTACAGTTCTTGTTGCACTTTGGACGGTCAAAAATCCTTCAAATGGACTTCGCTTTTGGCTTTACTTTTAGCCTTTTTTCTGGCACATTTTTCCAGGTAAAATAGACATTTTCATAGAATGCAGAGGTTTCTAGAGAAATTAACATCTCGTGTTCTTCTATTCTTGCCTGCTTGTCAGGTTGTTGAAGATGGAGTGTCTTCTCCCTCGGCAACAGGGGGTGTAACCATCAGGAGCTGGCTTACAGTCGTCAATGGTTACTTGATGTCTACCTCGCTTAGGATGCATGGCTGTTAGGACTGCTGTTCTTGAGCCAGTGAGTTCCAGTACCTTCACAGGAGGGCTGTAGCGTGGTCTGTGTGCTTCTTTGTCATGTATCTTCTCCAGGACGCAGTCCCCAGACTTCAAAGTTCTCTGTGACTTGTCTTTAACTTGTTGTTGTAAGGCCGATTCCCCCTAGATGGAGTCTCTTAGGAGATTTAGGAGGAGCATCTGGTCTGGCCTGGTGAGAGAACTACAAAGACTGTATACATCGGGCATATACATGGCAGCGCCTAACAGCAACACATAACAGCGTTTTACCGGTTATGTGATTTTGCCGACAGACATTACAGAGTGTTATATTTTACTGTGACCAACATACTGAAAAACACTGAATTTATTTAATTTTTTTTACATATCTAGCGGTGTCGCCCTGATTTTCTACCCTTATAACGCCACCCTAACCCGACTCACTAACCCATTAACCCCCTACCCTTTACATATTTTTTTAATGCTTTCAGTGTTTTTCAGTATTAAGGTCTTAGGTGAAATATACCATTTCTGTGTATTTGTATGTATAACCTAGATGAGAACTCTAGCCTTTTTAATGTCCCATACTTTTTTGCCAAAGTTGTTTTGACTATTGGTATTCCTTTGGACTGTATTTATTTTTATTTGTTTATTACGCACCGTACCCCACAGGCATCAGGGCGCACATCAACACAGGACATTTCAGGAGACAGGACTTCACATAGAATAGATCTTGGGGCTACTATTCAAATAAGAGCATTTTTGGCCACTTACGAACGGCCAGCCAATGTTTTTCCTGCCGTAGATTCATGGGCAGGGTGTTGCAGGCCTGGGCTGGAAAGTACCGCCCATTAACAGTCTCTTTTAGTTCTTCGGTTAACTAAGCGTTGGGTGTTGCTTGAGCGGAACAATCTTGATGGTTCATATAGCTTCAGACTTTGTCTGAGGTACAAAGGTGCATTGCCATAAAGGCACTTGTGGGTCAGAGATTACTTTAAAGTGTACTCTCGCACCCAGTGTAATTGTTGTCTGGCGATCGAGATGTGCTCTCTTCTGACGGTACCACAGACAATTCTAACTGCCTCATTTTGAATCACTTGGATCCTGTTTATGCAATCTTTATTGGCACCAATCCGGATGGCATTACAATAATCAGGTCTAGGCATAATAATGGCCCTAACCAGGGTTTCACAGTTCTTGGGTGACATAAAGGGTTTGATGTGTCTCAGCACCCTTAAGTGGTACTGGAGGCTTTTAACAACCCCACCCATATGTGCCTCTGCTCCGAGGGGGCCCTCCAAGTAGATGCCAATGGTCTTCACCATGTCCACCACAGGGATACAACTTCCTTCAATATTCAACCTTGCTCTGCAGGGTCTAATTTAGTGCTGGCGTGTGTGGATGCGAAATTTATGAGCTCTGTTTTGACACTGTTTAAACATACCGTTTTTGGACATCCAGTTCTTACCCGACTCGTATGTGTAGGCTAGCCTATCAGAATATTTGATGTAGTTGCCACATAGCTCCATCAGGAGTTAAATATCATCTGTGTAGTTTGTAAACTGTAGCCCCATGTCAATCAGTTGGTCGCAGAGAGGACTGATGTATATGTTAAACAGGGCTGGGGACAAACACGCACCCTGTGGGACCCTCCAGTGTATTGGCTCTGGTGTCGAGGTAGCAACACACCCTGTACTTCCTGTTGCTCAAGAATGAACATATCCAGTCTGTAGCATCCCTTGAGCAATTTTGTGTGGTTGCTATTGTCCAACAGGCGTTAGTGGTCTAGCAAATTGAATGCTGCTGATGGGTATAATATCAGCAGCCCCGACTTGCTAATGTACAGGGTATCCAACATGTGCGTTTGGCGGTCTAATAGAGCGATTTCCGTCCTGTGGTTAGCCTGGAAGCCTGATCGTCTAGGATGGAGAATGCCCAAGCTTTCTAGATGTTGCTGTAGCTGGGTGGTGGCGACCTTGTCCACGATCTTTAGTAGAAAAGGGGGTTTGTGATCGGTTGCAGATTACCAGGTTCCTTGGGATTCAAGCCAGGTTTTTTACAAGGGGGCGTTACTACGACTTCTTTGATGGTGTCGTGAACTGAGTTGTGGCCGAAAGAAAGCATCAACAAAGCATACTAGGAGGGGAGTAAAAGCTTTTAAATTGGCCAGAATGTTGCCCGGGCAGGTATTATTTCCATCTCTGCCTCAATAACTGGTTTAAAGTGGAAATGGGTTCTTCTCCATCTTCTACCACTCTTTCTGGTTGCGTCTCTCTGCTTATGCTATTTGTTATTTTGCTACGAGCTAAATTGACTTTGTCTAAGTATGGCCGCTGAACCTTAACACAGTCCTCGTCGGTAGGAACAAGGAGTTGTGGTTGCAGGTTAGGTTTTTCAAGTTTCCTATACATCTCAAAAAGTTTATTTTTATTATTCTCTGCACTTTCGGTTTGGTTGTTAAAATAGCTCTTTTTTTGTTTCATAGATTTAGTTTTTGAAGATTTTTCCCAGTGATTTCCAAAGTGCCTTGTTTTTTCGGATTTGTTTTTTTCCCCATACCCTGCTCTGCTCGTCTCCTACCTTTTTTAGGTCAGTGAGGGCTGTGGTAAACCATTTCTGGTGGCACACTCCCTCTACTATAAACTTTGATTTTATTGGAGCACCTTTGTCCAGGAAAGTGTTCAAGCGTGTGCCGTATTTCACCAGCACCCCAGGTGTATGTCGGTCTGTGGTGGTGTTCATGTTGAGTTTGAGGCAACTGCTTAGGGCCTCAGGTTTGATTTTAATTAAAGATCCTCCTCTTCACTTTCTTGGGATTTAATCTCTGAAGGAATTGGCTTGCCACCATTGAAAGTCAAAGTTAAAACCTCTTACTACATAATCTGAATCAGACACAATTAAAGTGGGCGTATGTGTGCTTACTTGTCGCAGTGCAAGGAGGAGGCCTTTTAACACACTAACCTGAGCTGATGTAGCCCCTAAATATTTTGTTTAGGTATCCTTGTGTTCAAACTCATTTTTGTGGTTGAATCACCCTTTTACACCAGCACAGGCAGCAGAATACTTAGTGTGTCCCAACTACTGGAGAAACACTTCCATCACTGTATATTACAATTGCAAACATTCAAAGTGGGATGTCTGGTACTGCTGTGTGTGGTTTTAAAGACCATTCCAATTCATACATCGATAGTACTGGTTTATGATTTTGGATATCTTGTGCTGTCTGCGTCGAGGGACGCTGTACCCATCTGGAGTGTAGTGCCTTGACATTTACAATGCTAAAGTGTGTAGCTGGTCCTAACTGACTTTGTTTGCATCTTATGTACGTTCCTACTGCACTATTATCTCAACTGCAGCCAGAATCTTTTTCTTCCGGAGCTAACTTCAGCTCTGGAATTGTTAGGAAAGATTTCTCTTTACAGTACCTTTCCTTCCATTTCTATGGACACCCAAACTGACCTGCTCTTTTTGCAGTGCAGTGAAGCCTTCAGCTGCACTATACTGGCTTTTTCTCATTTGTCATGGGGAAACTGACATGTCCTTCAGGCTGTCTGTACTGGGAAACATTGTTTCCATTAGTCTTGTTCCTTTGTTACTACTTTTAGTAACTTGTTGTCACTTGTGGTAACTGTTAGCATTGTACAATGCATCTTAAAATGTAGTACAATGGGGCCCACTTTTTGTTTTGCCCTAGACTAACACTCAGAGGATTTTTGGTTACTGTAGGTGTTCTAAATGGACAAGCTGGTGGCAGCAGTTACCTTTTTCTATTTTCCGGGGTATTTTGTTTTATCCTTACCGCGTTTGGCTAACTGTGGCTAGTGATCAAACATGGCCATGCCACAAGATCTTTCACCTGTCCTTTGGCCATCTTGTCCATAGCCTTTTTCCTGGCCTCAAAGGCCAGGAACATCCTTATATGGACTTCCAATACCTGGGAAAGCAGAGGCTTTTGGTGGGCTACTGGAGGGCTGTGTATGTTGGTTGCCAAGAAGTGGGTTGGGACTGTCTGGTCACAATCCAAAAACTGGTTTCAGTGTGTTTTAGTGGTATGCATGAGTTTTTTCGGCCAGTGGTCCTGATTGGACCACTGCTGGGGGTTTTGTGTGGGCCAGATATGTCATTGGCTAGTGGGAGTTTCAACTCTTATCTGGCTTTTGGGATAAGAGGACCCCAGCACCCACTCTAGAGAGATTCTGGGGGAAACCAAAGGAGCAAAGAATTCTGTCCAGCTGCAAGACCTGCAAGGAGACCAGAGACCTGTTGGAAGAAGGCCTGGCAACCAACTTCTGCTGCTGTCCTGGTAGAACCCTGTCCTGTGAAAGATCATAGCAGTCCTGTGAAGGAACTGCAACCCTTGGAGTGGAGGGAACATCCATTCTCAACGTCAGCTTCGAGTTCTAAGAAGAGCCTTCAGAAGTGCCCCTGGACTGCTCAGTGGCTGACCTGAGTTTGTGCTACCGTGCTTCAAACATCACCATTCTGAGTTAAGGTCTGGAACCTGGGGGATCTTCAGCCTGTCCTATAAGACTCACCTCTGCGAAGTGTCGTGGTCCTGGTATCAAGGGGACCCGAGATAGGAGGCGAAGTCTGACTGCGACAAGTGATACCCTTTGCGTCGCTGTATATCGGAGGCCGTCATCCAAAAACTGCTTACCTGCGTCAAGGCCTGTCCTGAGAGGGGGCATAGTTATTTTGCATTTTTCCACTGGAAGACCTTGCACTAGTGTTATTCGCCGGCTGGAGAAATGCTCGATCCAGCAACACCTGGGGATCAAGGTCTGAAGCTCACAGTGGGAAAAGCGACCTTGGACCCTCTTCAACAGACCTGCCAAGTCCTGTGAAGAATCAGAGTATGGGGGTGAGTTGTAGTGATACATACCTGAACCCCTAACTTACTCTTGAGAGATTTGATAACTGTTCTAACTTTTGTACTTGTTTCACACAAGCACTCCCAAAGTAGGGGACACGTTTATTAGAGTAACCTGTCCCCTAACACTTGGAACTGTTCATTGGATCCCAGAGACCCTACCTTCATTTTTTCCAGCTTCACAAAAATGTGTGGAAATGTTCTGAACTTACGGGCACAAGCACCCATACACCTTAGGGATGGATGTCTGAAGTTAGGATTCAAACTCTGTGGACCTGAGTGCTTAAACTAATCCGTACCTTCTTTTTCAGGGGTTTGATAAGTATATGCCCTACTCCAGTGATTGTGTATATGTATCTATTAGTGTTGCGTGATAGTATTACCGGTTTCTAGTCATTTTTCACTGTTTCATTTGGGCAAAAGTAAGAATTATTTTTATACCCGTTTGTCTTAAGTGTGTTCCTTGACTGCTTCTCTGTGTGCTCATTGTGGACCCCTTACAAGCTCACCACCTCTTGAGACTTGGCCCAGACCACTCGCCTTGCTACCTTCAACTGGTTTGGCTACAGCTCCTAGAGTTTTCCCTGTCACAATATGGGTTGGCTTCTTTACGTCTGTCCACCAGGCCAGAGTATATAAAATCAGTCCTAACATATTGTATATACATGTGAGTGGTATGATATTGGTGTTGTCGCTCCATGGTTACACACTACATACGTAGAAGCATTTGGACCAGGAAACAGTGTCACGTCTAAGTTCTTATCCGTGTTTGTCCTGAAAAGAACTACTTTGAGTCATCTGTTAGACATGGGGCAGAATGCGTGTGTGCTTTCCCTTCCAGTCTGATATGATATGGCATTTATAACGCGCCTATACACAAGTGTTTCAAGGCGCGGACGGAGGTTGGACTTCTAATGCTGCCTAGTCGGCAACGTATCGACACCCAACATTTAAAAGGCCAGATATGGCCTGTAACTGCTTAAGTATATGTGGGCTCTGCAAGTGTGCACATTTCTCTATTAATTGTGGTGCATGTCCCCTTCCCTCATCAGATAATGAAACCCCCAGAAATATGATTTCTCTATGGGCCATTTTAGACTTCTTGAAATTGAATGATTAAGTTCCCTTATCTAAGTGTTCATTTAAGCCATCATCTGTGCACTATATGCCATCTACATATGCCCAGCATGTCTGTATGCCTTTTAAGAGGGATTGTATTCTACTAGAGAATAGCCTTAAACTGTATTTGTACTCCTGTGAGATCCTTGTGAAGCAAAACTGTTTCCACCTAAATGTTATTCCTATGTATGTATAGCTCTATGGATGTAAAGGCTGTGCAAAAAATCAATTCCCCAAATCCAATAGAGTCTAATATTTGTATCTCTGGATGTCACTCAGAAGGCTTGAACTATGCATGTTCTGAACAGCCTATGTGCATGTATTGGCCTTTAGTACCCTAAACTATATTACCAATAGATATCAACCATCTGATTTGGACACTGGAAGTAGTGCTGTGTTTGGGCTTGCCTGTTGTATCAGAACCCCTTGGTCTAATAATTGATCCACCTATTACCTTTTAAATGTTGTATAGCCTGTGCTTTGATTGAATATTGTCTCTGAGGCGTCGGTATTACAAACACTGGCATTTTATGTGGAGGGCAATCTGTCATGTCCTCCAGGATTCTTGAATAATTGTGCAGCACCTAAAACAGCCCACATGGCTGCATACGTGTTCATGACATGTTCTGCAACTTCTGAAAATCTGGTTTAATTACTTCTCCCCCACTCAGCCAGGGCTTTCCCTAATATATAGCCTTGGCCAGCCATGTTGT
Organism: Ambystoma mexicanum; assembly: GCF_040938575.1. Taxonomy (NCBI): domain Eukaryota; kingdom Metazoa; phylum Chordata; class Amphibia; order Caudata; family Ambystomatidae; genus Ambystoma; species Ambystoma mexicanum. Next base: position 541,262,042 of record NC_090928.1, on the reverse strand, counting down.
GCTAAAAGGCCATCTTGTGTTATATGCCATTTAGACCAAAACAGTGCCTCTATTTCCTTTTGGATGCTACCCTTCAAGATGTATGGTAGCTATGTACACTTAATTTTCCTCAACCATTTCTCTTGTGGAAGTGATAACATCTACCTTTTGATCAGTAGGACTGTTTCTTATGTATTTCTTTAAATATGGAGACTGTACCACTTGAGCAATAAGCTCCGAGCGGGGGGGGGGGCATTACCACTAATGCCCTGGAGCCATAGTTACAGGCCTGAGTGAAGCAAGGACCTTAACGAAGGGCCCGGATCATAACCAAGTTGTAATGACCCCTGCAATGGGATTGTTGCTATTCGTACCCCAGCCCGTAAGACATGGTTACTAAAAGCATTTTCTTCACTGTTGTGAAAAACGTAAAAATAAATGGCAGCCGGGATAGGGAAAACAAAGTCAGTTTTCCTTTTCCATGGTGGCCAATGAAAACAATTAAAAAGTAGACAAACAAAATGGCCACCATAAAAAAGAAGGGACTATGTGTAGTCCCTTCTTCCTTTCCTTGGTGGCCTGTCGCAGTTTGTGAGCGGACGCGCTGGAGTGTTTCCGTAGAGGCGAAAACAAGCAGGGAGGGAGAGGAGTAGAGCACTTAGTTGCATCCTCGATAGGGAAAGATGGCAGCCTCAAGCCGCGAGAAAGCTCGCCGCCTGGGCTTACAATGTGGTAATTCCCCCCAGTTCTGCACCTCCTCGTTGGCTGGGAGGCCGGCACACCCTCCCCCCCCTCGCCGGGTACCAATAGCCAATCACTTGGTATTTAGTCACTGGTATTATCCTGAGAGTGCCTTTGCCATTTTCTACTCTTAATGCTGGAGTTTGCTTCCTTTATCCTTTAATCTCCTCCCTCCTCCCTCCTGCTCTTCCTTGGGTGCCAAGCCCAGTTTCTTTTCTTTTTGTAATGTAGAAGAAACATTGTCTTCATCGCTATATCTTTGTGGTTGCCTAAGCTGTGCCCTATCTCTTAACTGATAGGTACTTTTCTCACGACTTCTGCCCTTGTAGGGTTATGTACCCCAACCAGCTTCTTGCCTGGGGCCTGAGCGTTCTCTCTAAACATACTTTCCTGCTATGAAAGATCACCCTTTCGTCTCTGATGGGAGGCAAACAGGAAGCAGTTGTCCTTCCTTTTCTGCCTCTAGCTTGGAAGGCGTTTCTGCCTGGTTCCTGTCTGATACCAGTTGTGCTAGTAGGATGTGCCCTTTTAGAGTGCTTACACTCAATTACTTATTTGTCCTCTCCCCTGGGCTTCTATCCATGTGATCTTTGCCTAAGGACCTGTTAGTAGCTGTCACAATTTGGCCAAACTGGAATTTTCTTTCGTGTTTACTGGGCAACCACGCTAGGCGTCCAAAGACTTCTAGTCTCTCTGACTCACCTTTTATGTGGGGCATGAGTATTCCCACTAACATGGGAGAATTACCTCTATTGCCAGTCCTAAACTCATTGCTGCTTCTGCTCCAGGGGAGTTCAGTATCTCGCCCAGTATGGAGGTTAATGCTGCAATTGAAGGAGTCCCTATTAAATGCAGGTATAACCAACTATACACTGAAAACCAGCTGCCAAGTGTTCCATAGGTGGATTACAACCTGTTTTCTTTGCGATTGCTTGAGCCCTATGCTGAGGAGTGACTTGAGGGCAGGCTGCCTCCACTTAGCTAAATACAATTTAGGGTTTTCCTCCTGCCTAGTAGGGCAGGTACCCAACAAGGATTTGAGAGTCTGCAATGGAAGTGTTGCTTCCTCTCCTGCTATTACCTGTCTCTGTGTTGCTGGTAGAGCGCCCAAAGCTCTATATTCTGCAAATTGAGCGTGGACTGTGTTAAAATGTCTCCTCAGAAGTTCATAGTCTTCCCCGGTATATGGGTCCTTTGCCTCCCTATTTGGGTGGAACCTAAGGATGTGTTCTAAGGTTAACCCCTCTAGCAAAAAGGGCCATGTCTAGCCCTAGTAGTGGGGTATGTCAACACCCCCATGAAACTACTTCTGGTGATCTACCTGCTGCAAACCTAATTCGGGATACCTATAGGGAGTATACTGTATTTGGTCTAGATCCCTTCTGATGTGTAGGGTTTCAAACCTATCCCCCGACTTGACGCCAGGTTCTTCATATATGTAAACAGGGGTTCCCTGGCAATCCTCCAGGCACAGCCACTGCCACTAAAGTTGGTGTTGACATCTCTAACATCCCCTTTCTGTAATCATCTGGTTACCGCTCTACTGCAATCTACAGCTACAGCAGGGGGCAACATTTCAAGTTACAAGCTTATAGCCAGACATAAAAAGGCACTCGCTTCCTCAATTTTACACATAGTACACAATTTCGTGCTCTCCAAGATTCAATGATCACTAGCCATTGGCTAGTGGCGAGTACACATTTTTCACCCTGGGTATAGGGACATCAACATGTGGGTTAGCGATTCTAATACCTCTTAGCTAGATAGCTGTCAAGATTATTTGCTTGAAAAGACACCCTGCTCTTCATTAGAGTGTGCTGTAAGACTTTTAGATGGATCTACATCCTGCACTTCACTACAGTATGTTTCAATATCTATATTTATAATTTGTATCGCCAGACCTATAGTAACCCCCTTAGCCCTTATCTTCAGTAGCAAAGTAGGGAGAATATTTTAGGGTGTAGGATTGTCTATAATGTGACAAATCTATCGGATTGACCGGTTCCCCAAGGAGAGCACCCTCGATCAGGAATTGGAGGCGACTCAACAAAATAGACAGGGTATACCTCCCCATCTCTATGGGATAATGACATCCAGTTATTTCCATCTATGTATGGCATACTGTGTGATAGAACATCCTAGTGAAGGTAACAGTCACCCATGCATATCCTTATGAAACACTTGTGTACAGGCGCGTTATGAATAACAAATCACTGCTGTGATCTCTTCTAAGGTGATGCGCAGGGTTCGGAAGACGGACTGGACCGGGCCCCCAAATCTGGCTTGTCTGGCTCGCAGAAGTATCCTTCTGTAGGCGAAAATAGGGGATTAACTGTCTGCGGGGTAATGCAATCGGCCTCCCACTTTCCCCTCTCACCCTCCTCGAAACCCTTCTGTGATTCCTCGTAGCGTCTCACCTTAGGGTCTGGAAGGATGAGCTCTCCATCCTGCTTCTGATGCAGAGGCGCGTTGGTATCCAGTTACTTCACTGGATTTTCGGATTGGTGAGAACCAAACTTGCTTGGCTTCCAGGTAAGTTTTTTGATAAGAGGTTCCCCTTGTGTCCATGCATTAATGTACTAATGCTAGTGTCTTTTTCCCCATAGGGGCCGGGGTACGGAATGCCGGGGAACAGGCACCGACCCGAGATGAGCGGTGAAATCCTTGTAGAAATCAGGTAAGTCTTTAATGAGCGTTTTTTGGTAATGTCTTTTCATTCGCTCATTAACGCTGATGTCTCTTTTTCCCCTTAGGGGCCGGGGTCCGGAAATGCCAGGAGGCGGCGCGGACCAGAAATGAAGAGGGAATGAATCAACGGGTAAGTCTTAACATGGAGATTTAGCTTTCCTTATTCCCTGCTCTCTCTCACCTTTTGTTCTGGTCTTTTTCTCCCTAGGCGCTGGGGCGTGACTGCGAATCCGGATGATCGCTGCTGAACATGGAGGCGCCCTGTAAAGGTGAGTGGAATGCGGCGCTGCAGCGATCGACGCGATGAGCTTTTAAATAAGTCTTCCTTTTCAGGATTGTCGGCGAGATGTCTCCGGGATGCGGATTTAGCAGGTAAGGACTTTTCCTTCTTCTGTTCTCTCCTTCTCCTCTTCCTTTGCAGGTGATCCAGGATGCTGGCAGGCGTGGCAGAAGTCAGGATGCAGGAGCAGACACGGTGAGCGTCCAGCACGTGTGGCTGTTCGGGGGGGGGGGGTTTAAATAGCCTTGGAAGAAGTTCCAGGTATGTATCCTTCTTCCAATCAGGTATGTATCCTTCCCCGGCCACGCCCGGATGGTAAATTAGTCCCACAGGTAAAGTAGTTCCTTTCAGGCCTCAAGGAGGCCGGGATCCTACAGCGTGGTCTGCATCAGGTAAGTGCACCCAAGCACTTCCATAATGAGCCTGGCGCCATAGGCGCCAGGACACTGTCCAAAGGGCCCCTATATGGGGTTGCTGGGTCCTTCCTTGGGGACTGGATGTCCGCTTTCGGGGATGCAGGGCTTGAACCGGCTCCCCGGGAGCGGGCATCATGACACCAGGGTGCAGTTAGTCGCCTGCCCAAATGAAAGGTGCCTCTCTGTATTGGGCCTTCTTAGGTGCTATTTTCCTGAAGAACTCAGTTGCAACATGGTTCGGAGCGTATGTCTTAATCAAGCAAATTTCCTTTTCTCCAGAATTCCATGTACTATAACAAGTCTACCTTCCGGATCGCTTTCTTGCTTTATCAGTTGGAATGGGACCCCCTGGGCAACCCATATTAGCACTCCACTGGCATATTTGGAGTACGTCGAGCCGTACAGTTGTCCACCCCATTTCTTAACCACTTTAGTTTGCTTTTCTGGTGTTAAGTGAGTTTCTTGTAGCAGTGCCAATTTAACCTTCTTCCTATTCAACCAGGCGTATACTCTTAGTCTCTTGAATTAAGCGTTGAGCCCTCTGACGTTCCAGGTTACAATGGTGCCCTCGTCCCTAACCATTTCTCACCCATGTCCTTCTGCGAGGCCACCCACCTGATTCCTCTTACTCTGGCCGTGCTGTCCTGCCACCCCTTGGGCATGATGCCTTCTTCCCTACATTAGTGTCATCCTGTATCAATGTCGCCCGGGATCGCCAATCAGAGGAATTTCCCTGGACTATCTTTGTTTGCCTCTTGCCATTTTGATCGTCACTCGCACCGCGCTTTGTACTTCTTTGTATTCTGCTTCCTCCACTGTTCGTGCCTTCACCAACCACACAACTGACTAACTATAACTTTAAAACCAATGCCCAGCCACCCTCCCCCTGCTCGGGCCCCGCTGCTTCTCTTGCACAGCCCACCAAGGTGGGACCGGCTCGCCGCAGCTTGATGCCTTAAAACTGACATCCTAATTAATTGAGTTCCTGGGGTTGCGTGTCCTATCACCCCCTGTGGCAGAACCAAAGCTTGTTGCTCCGTTGTTTGCCTCTTCTGGCTTGCTTAATGTCTGTGGTGTTGGAACATCCCCCCCAAACCCCCCTTGTCGGATTCATCTGTATCATCAGGGCTAGTTTCCAACTTTATTGTCGTTCCTGGGTCTCTGCTGAGGGATGCCCTGCTGGTCCATCCATGATTGGACCTCCTCCGTCGTAGCAAAGAAAGACGATCTGCCCTTGTGTATCACCTTCCATTTAGCAGGGTACAACAGCATGTATCTTATGCCTGCCGCTCTAAGGCGTTCTTTGGTGGTGCCAAAGCGCACCCTTTGTTTTTGAACCATAACGTTGTAGTCCGGGTATATGGTGATTCTGGAGGAGTTCCTGGTTATCACCTCCCCCCGCCTCCCTTCTCTGGAAAATGCCAATATGTTCTCCCAGTCTTTAAAGTTCATGATCCGATCATTGATCGCGGGGGTGGGAGGGGGCTCCCGGTTGAGGCTTCCTGGTCAGGGCTCTTTGGGCCCTCTCCACTGTGAAGCCTTGCGACAATGCTCCCTCCCTGATCTCCTGTAGCAACAGCGATTCAATGTAATTCATGGGATCACTGCCTTCTGGAAGTCTGACAATCTGGATGTTGTTCCTTGTGGCCCTCCCTTCTGCATCTCCCTCTCTATGCTCCAAAATGTTCACTCGTAATACATCTGACATTTGGGTCCAAGTGGTGGCGATGTTGGAGGTGTTCTGCTGTACTTGCTGTTCCGCTGTACTCGCTCGGTCTGTCAGGTTCTGTACATCTTGCCGGATTAGGCCCATGTCCACCATGATTGTGTCCAACATGTTTTCCAGGGATGTCTTCAGGGCCTCTATAGCTTCCAGTATTGGGCCCTCGCTCACACCTTCCATCAGCTGTCCGGTGGGACGGCTTGCCTTTTGTCTGACTTTTTTGTGAAGGAGTCAATGCTGATTTGTTTGCCTCTACCTCCTTTTGATCTATTTGGCATTATCTCCCTGAGGCTTAAGCTTCGTCTTCTCTGCTGTTCCTCGGAAGGCGGCACTCTGAACTCCGTACCTGCGAGCGTGGAGGTTTGTTCAGTGCCCGGATGGTGTTTACCCCCTTACTGTTAAGGTGCACTGGCCCCTCTATCTGCTCCAGTGTCTCACCTGCACACAATACTCATTGAGGAACAGTGCTAGCCCCCCGGTTCGTGCCTGAACCCCTTAAGCGCCAATACGCCACAGCGCTAAGTGGATTGAGACTTTCCCTTTTGTTGGCCCTGTTTGCGGGTCTGCCTTGGAGGGGAAAGTCTGCCAAGTGATGGGTTGCTTAGTCCTCTGGGCTGTTCAGCACAACCCACCGCATTGTCTGCAGCGGCGGCCCCCAGAATTGAACCCACCTGTATGCATTGTTTGCTGTGTACCCCTCTCTCTTTCGTCCTGCTGTGACTTTGCTCAGTGAGGTGCTGTACCCAGATGTTATCTACTGCTCCGCCTTTTGTTAGATTGCTCCTCGAGCCGGTTCATGTGCTCCATTCCGCAGATTGTCCTATCTGTTTCCGTACTCCTGCAGTTCCCTGCGGGGCTCTCCTCCCCTTCTCCACTCTGGCGGGGGTTGTCTCCTCCCTTGGCCTTGTCCCCTTTGCCACAGGTTATCTCGCACTGTCCCTGTGCTTTCTGTTCCCTGCTATGTCACTCAGTGAGTGGGTTATGCTCTCACACATCAACTAGCTTCTGCCATTTGTTCTTTCTCTTATGGATCCCTCCAGGATGCCAGTTTACTGTGGATGTGTTCTGTGTGGTGGCTCCTTGCCTGTTAAGCTCTGCAGTTAATGTCCGCCTGCTAACATGGGGTATTTGTTTATTACCTGCATACGTTTTGTTACACATCTTAGTCCTGCTGATGCAGTGTAAAAGCCGTGTGGCCACCTTGGGTTTTATCCCCACGTATCAGCCGAATGCAAGTCCTTGCGTCCGTTATTTATTTCCCCCAACGCTGCGGGTTGCTGTTGCCTTGTTGCTGGATATGCCCGAGGGCTTTGCGGTATTATTTTAGCCTTGCGTATAGGCCAGAGCCCATGCAGGTTCCACGTATCGCACCGCTACGTGCTACCATCTCCCTGCAGATCTGGGCTGCTGTGATGGTGTCCTCTGTTCTCTCATTCAGCACCCCTGTCAAGTTCTGCTCTGCTCGACATGGGAGGGCCGGGATCTCCCGACTCACTGTGGCCGCAGGCTATACCTTCCCCGTGGTGTGGGCCGAGCATGTCTCCAGGTATGTGAGCCCCCGCCTGGCTGGATTATGCGGCCTGGGCCCTGGGCCCGGGTGCCGCAATGTGTTATGCCCGTAGGCGGGCATTGCTCGCTCTCACTTCCAGGAAGGGGCCGGCTCAGCAATCCGCCAATCGGTCTGACCAGGCTGGAGTCTGTCTTTCCCAAAGGGAGGGCACCGGGGGATCTTCTCATCTGCTGTTGCGTTTACCGGTTGCCAAGCCCGGCGCCGCCCCAGCCAGATCAACTCACACGCATGTGGCAGCCCGCACTGGAGCCCGGGGGTTGCTGCTGGATCGCCTTCCTTCTCCAGCTTCTTCCCCTCCTGGCACTTCAATGACTTGTGCACCGCTCCAGCACCGGCGGTCACGCTGCACTCGCCAGCCCACGTCCCTCGAACTTTGGGGAATGTGCGGCCCTTGCCACTCCCAGTGTGTTCCTGGAGTGCGCTGCCACCCAGCTTCTGTTGGTCTGCCAGCCTGCCGCCCTACTTCCCGGTGGCCGCCATCAGGTCCTCAAGTGTGACGGCTCTCCTCAGCAGATCACGCAGCTCGCGCCCGCCATCTTGGATTCAGCAGGTGGAAACTTTGACTGACATCGGATTCCTCCTGCGATTGTTTGCAGCAAGCTCCCCAGCTGATCTCTAGATGTTCCGACACATGCTCTTGTATTTTGGCTGTATTTCCTTGCACATCACGCCAGTTTCATCGCATGTTTTTCAGGATCAGTCCGTAGCTCTCGAGCCACGTCTCCGACCGCATGGCCGCCAAGCCACAGCCCCCAATTTTGAATCATTTATTTGCACATTTTGGAACTTTACTTTGAACTGCTGGAGAATAGCTGCAGGTGGCAGCCAAAGAGTTTGCCCTTTTCACGTTATATTAGGGAGTTATTTTCTCCTTTATTTCTCTATATATCTTTGTCTGTCTTGTTCTGTTTTTCCCGTCTTCAAAATGACACTTCTGACTCTTTCCTTCTGTGAATTCCCTTTGGAAATCTTTCTCAGTCCATTTTTGCAGGCAGGGGAGACCTATCCATTGTCCTAGAGTTCTGTGTGCCCCCCATGGTGGGTATACATGGTTCAGTCAGGCAAGACCAGTCGTTTTACACATAAACATTCAAATAAAGACTTTTAAATCCCATGTTTCGAAATGAGTTGTGTCCTCCCATGTATTCCTCATGTTTGATATATTCCCATCCAGTGTCCACTGCTTTGGAAAGGTTTTCACAGCAGAGAGCGCCACTTGTCGTCCATCTCTTGTCCCTCAGCAGCTTCCATCTGCTCTAGAGTAAGACATCGGTACATATAGCATGCCCCGCACCTGTTACTTCAGTTCTGTTTTTCTGCATGCACAGCCCGCTTTGATGGTTCATTTCTACTGAGTAGTAGCAGTTTTTTGTTGGAAATGTCTACTCCTAAAACATGCTTTAAGGTGTGCAGATTGTAGGGCGAAGATGTCCGTCACTGACCCACACCGTATTTGCCTTTGGTGCCTTTGAATCGACCACAAGGCCGATGGCTGTAGTTCCTGTCAATCTGACAGGGAAGGCCTTGAAAGAGAGGAAGGTGAAACTCCTCGATAGGTCTCCTTCGAAATCACCTTCGACCCCTCCTTCCAAGAGGTTGTCTTCGGATGAGAAGCATTTGAGGGGCGTTTTGCCTCTTTGGAAGTGCTCTAAGCGCTCTCGATCCAGAAGTAGTTCCCATCACTCTGTCTTCGGCCTCTCGCAAAAGACAGAAGAGGCAGCATCATTTGCCCTCTTCATCTTATGACTCCTCTCCCGACCGCAGAGGGAGTTTCCCCGGTAAGTCCAATGCGGAATGGGAGGACTTGCGCCTCCAGATTATGGTTTTTGATAAGGAGGCTTACAGGGTCATATTGTCCTTTCGGCCCGTGGCCAGGACGAAATCGTCCCTGGGGAGTGGGGGCTGGTTTCTGGCCATGCCTGGGCTGGTTTGGAAGAAAGTCTTTCATCCTTCTTAGGTCAATAAATGAGTACCAACACAGGTTGGGTGATATTGTATGCATATTTGTTATATAAAAAAGAGCTTAAGCGGAAGTGCTATACAATAACATATTATCATTTGGCCTTGGACGTCTGCTTGGATTCACAGTAATTTAGTGTACTTAGGAACAATGCTATTTGATGCCACTTCCTGTTTTGTCAAGGGGTGAAAGGTCGCGTTTCATCGATTCACGGGATGTCACTTTGGGGTGTGGTCAAATGACATCACTTCTGGTGATGTCATCAGAGGTCAAGGGTCGTGAAGTGAGGGGTGGTCAACTTTTTTGAGGCTCGGGGTGGGCCACCTTTTTTTTTTTTTTTTTGGGTGACCAGGCCTATTTCTTGTCCCAGTCCAACCCTAGCGGCTGATCCCGCACCTTCAAAAAAGTTGAAGGCTTCTGACCCTATCGAGCCTCGTAAGGCCTATAAGGAGTCCACAAAGGTTGCTGCTCGCACGCACTAGAGCTTGGGCAAAAATAACTTTTTGAAGCTCACTCGGGAAGCTTCAGAGGCCCCCGAAGTCTCGAGATAAGCCGATATGGTTAAGCCTCACACCTCCATTCATTTGGCAGGACTCGAGTCAGACGTCTTCGACGGAGCTGTCGAAGGTTTTCAAACGTCTACATAGAGCAGACTTTCAAGTTTATATCTTCAATTCAATTTTTGAAGAGGAGGTGGTAACTGATCAGGACACTCCTCCTTTTGGCCTGGAATGTGGGACTCTCAATGTTCCAGAAGCCTTGATTTCTGAGGAGTCCAGATTGCAGCATCTGGTGGACTCATTAAAAGATGCTAGTCTGCTAGATACCTCTCCAGAGGTGGAATATGCCAGCCCAGAGCCTTCTGCACATGATGGAGCAGTCATCGGCAAGGTTTCTGGGTATCTGGGCTGCGGGAGGCTGCCTGTGGTCTACGAGCAGGATGACCTCACAGATATTCTAGATCTGGGCCCCCCTAAAGAACCTGTTCTCCCTTTCCATACTGCTCTGAAGAGCAGAATCATGGCAAATTGGGAACATTCCGATACAAATCATGTGATCAATAAGGATTTCACCAGGAATAATAGACCTTTGAGTCTAGATCCTGAGTTCTTATCAGAATACCAGTCTCAGTCTGTTGGTGCACTTCACTTCACTTCATCAAGGGCAACCGCCTGTCCTACAATTCCCCCTGATGGGGACAATACAAGGTTTGATACTCTAGCAAGGAGAGTTTTCTCAGCCAGTAGTATGGCTTTAAAATCCATCAACACCACATATGTATTGACCAAATGTACATTCACGTTTTGGGAAGAGGTGGCTATGGCTGCTGACCACATCCCGGAAGAAAGGGATAGATTTGTAATTATTGTAAAGGTTGGCAAGGATGCAATGTGCCAGTCCGGATTGGATTCTGCTGACCGTGTCAGCCTAGCAATGGCAACCAGTACTGTCTCAGAGATTTGACTGGTTGCGTAAGTCTGGCTTTGCACCAGATTTCCAACTAAGGCTTCTGAACATGCGTTTTCGACAGGTCCCATTTGATTGGCTCCAAGGTGGATGAAAGCTTGGAAAAGCTTCAGTACTCAAAAGCAGCTGTGAAATCGCTGTGCACAGCAATTCGACAGCCGCAACAGACACACACGGCTTCTGAAGATTGGAGGGCCCGGTCCTTTCGCTATTCCTCATGGTGGACGAGGTGATAAGTCTGCTCAAGCAGCTGTAACCTCCTTGTCATCAGCAGCTGCCACAGCTACACCAAAAACTGTTGGAGGCTTTGGTCCAGAGGACTGTAGTTGTGGGTGGGCGGGGACAGGTTGACTCTGCATCTGGAACAATGGCAAGGCATTACTTCCAATGCTTGGGCCCTGCAGATGGTAGCCCAAGGTTACTGCCTCCCATTCTTGAAAAGGCTTCCGATTGTCCACCAGGGAGTTAGTCCATCAAGGTACCGGATCTGCTTCTTTAGCAGGAGATTCTTATCGTGTTGGAGAAAGGCGCTATAGAGACAGTGCCTGTAGCAGAGAGGAACCAGGGATGGTTGTACACTTATTTCTCTATACCAAAGAAGGACCGTGATCCATCTTGGCATTTGAGATGCTTGAACACGTTCCTCAGGAATGTCAAGTTCAAGATGGTCACTCTTTCTCATGTCCTCTAGCTCCAGGATTGGATGGTAGCATTGGACCTGCAGGATGCTTACTTCCATGTGCCTATTCATCACAAGCACAGGAAGTACCTGTGGTCCGCCATTGGCAGCTCTCATTTTCAATTTCGGGTTCTGCCTTTCAGGCTTACCTCAGCCCCAAGCGTCTTCACCGAGTTAATGGCTGTAGTGACAGCAAATCTGAGGAGGGGAGAGATTCATACCTACCCCTACCTAGACGCTTGGATGATCGGGGCCCATTCTCCCAAACGGGTCCTGGAAAATCTCTGCATCACTTGCGACTCTCTACAAACTGGGCCAATGTGATACCTTCTCAGAAGCTTCAATTCATTGGAGTGTTCCTGGATACTTCCTCAGGGAAAACCTTGCCACACGAGGTGAGGGCTCAACATATTTAGCAGATGGTCATAAAGTTTCAAAATGCCCAATGTTTACCAGCCTTCGACTTTCGAAGATTGCTCGGTCTCATGGCATGCTGCATTTTTCTGGTGCCAGAAGCCTGTCTGAGAATGAGTTCTCTTCAATGGGCCCTCAGATCCCAGTGGTCACAGTTCTCCAGCAGAATGACTGATGTACTTCAGGTCCCGAGCAAGGTCATGCAGGATCTCTTGTGGTGGGCCTGCGAGAATATAGTGTTAAAGGGGGAACCCTTTTGCAGCCATGGCCAGATATAACAGTAGTTACGGACGGCTCACTTACAGGTTGGAGAGCTCATGCCAATTATCTGGCAATCGGTGGTTGCTTGTCTCCATTGGTGTGCAAACTGGCCATCAACATTTTGGAGCTGAGGGCAATAGACTAGCGCTGATGGCCTTTCTGCCGTCTGTGCTAGGGAAGAATGTCCTGATAATGACGGACAGCACAGTGTCCATGCATTACCTCAAAAAGAGAGGTGGTGTAGGGTCACTATCACTGTGCAGAGAGGCAATGCAACTCTCGTTTTTGGCACTGCAAGAATGAATGGCTTTCGACCATTCACCTTGCCGAAGAGTAGAACACAGCCGATGCTGTAAGCAGGCAGAGCAGTTTCCCACAAGTGGGAGCTAGCTCCGGAAGTCCTTCAAGAGATCTTCACCCTTTGGGGATCCCCTCAAGTGGTTCTGTTCGCCTCCAGAATCAACAGGAAGTGCAACCTGTTTTGCTCCAGGGAATTTCCTCAGAGAGGCGTCTTGGCGACAGGTTTCTAGTGGACTGGGAATTTCCACTCCAGCACACATTTCTTCTAGTTCCAGGAGGTTGAGGAAGTTTGGGAAGCCTGTGTTCCTCATTGCCCGGGATTGGGTAAGGAGAGCCATGGCACCCAAACCTTCTGGACTCCATCTGCTAGTCTTCCACAAAGAGATGATCAGCTCCCGCAAGAGGTTGCATTCTTCACCCAGAAATCAGCACCCTGAACTTTCGTGCCTGGTACGGAGAGATTAAGATGCAAAGATTGGCACTTTCCAGAAGATGTAATGGAGGAGTTTTTGGCCAGATGACCAGCAAAAAATACTCTGTACAGCTGCTGTTGGAACACGTTTTGCAGCTGGTTAAGTGCTAAGAATATTGATCCTTCTCTTGGGACACACTGATGGTGCTGTCCTTTTTGCTTCATTTAGCCCATCAGGGGCTGGAAGTAGTGACTGCAAAGGGATGTTTGGCTGTGCTGTCCAGCTTTAAGCACTCGCCAGAGCAGGGATCACATTTTAAGATCCCTATCCTGATCCAGTTTTTAAAGGGATCAACTAACATTTTGCCCTGTGTCCCATTCAGTGTACTGGTCTGGGTTCTAAATCTGGTGCTCAAGTTTCTCATTGGCGCTCCATTTGAGCATCTCCATTCATGTTTTTAAGGATGCTGACCCTTAAAACTGTCTTTTTAACGGCAATTACCTCGGCTCTTATAGTCTGAGAGTTGCAAGCCTTATCTTGTAATCCTCCATTTACCACCTTTTACAAGGAAAAGGTTGTCTGGAGGGTCCGCCCTTCTATTCTAGCGAAGTGGTCTCCAAATTTAATTTGGCACAGAAGATTGTGCTTCCTACCTTTTTTATCTGCCTCCCCATCCTTCCAAATCGGAGGAGAGGCTTCATCACCCAGATCCAAAAAGGGCATTGAGTTTCTACATCAATAGACTAGCAAAACTCAGACAGGATGATCAGAGTTTTGTGGGTTATGCCGGGCCAAGCTGTAACCATGCAAACTTTATCCCGTTGAATAAGTTTATGCATTTCTGAATGCTACAACTTGGCGGGCAATGATGACCCTACTGGCTTACGAGCTCTTTCTACCAGAGGTGTGGCTGCTTCTTCAGCTTTTCAGTGGGGTTTGGGAGGTGCACCAGTGCAGGACATCTGTAGTGCTGCAACTTGGTCTTCTCTTCATACCTTTACAGTGCCTGGATTCTGCATCGGATTTGGATGTGAAGGTGGAAACGCTGTTTTGCAGCACCTAATTGAAAAGTAAATTTTCTGTTCCCACCTCCTACAACACAGGGCTATGGGAGCCTATCAAGTTGGAGGAATACGTGGGGGACACAATCCATTTGAAGAAAAAATTACTTACCCCTGGTAATGTTCTTTAGACTGGATGTTACTTGCACGTTTTCTTAATCGCCCTCCCAACCTGCCCCTCTACCATCGGGATCATTTCTGTGCTTACAACTTCCTCTCTTCGAACATCAGGTCATCTTGTGGCCTTAGTGATGTCTGTGCATATGAGAGGGGAAGAACTAAGAGCTGAGTTAACGGGCGCTCTGCATGCTATATGTACTGAGCGGACAGGAGCCTCGGGGGGACACAAGATTGACGCACAACACCCTCTGGTATGAAAATATTTCCGAAGCAGCTGACGCTAGATGGGAATATATCAAAGATGAGGAATAGATGGGAGGAACATCCAGTCAAAAGAACATTGCCAGTGGTAAGTTATTTGTTTGTATCTTAGTTAATTCTTTTAGCTCTTCCTTTGCTTTAACCCTTACATCCACCTGCCTATAAACCCTGACCTAAAGGGTCCCGTTTGTGCTGGGGTTACACAGATTTGAAACAAAATTGCTCTCGAGTGCCTGGAGTAACATAATCAAGTACTGCAATTGCAGCAAAGAGATTGCATCACATTGTTTTGCTCGAGACTTGTTGCATGGTATTAATGTTTTTCTTTGACTTTCAAAGCCTTTCTCCCCAAAAGCTGTGCCACCCGGCCATCACAGCTCTGTAAGCAGTTTGAAAGGTTGGGTAAACCAGTGCTTAATTTTAAAGAACAAAATAGCCTCTGTGAGTGGGTATAACCCAAAGGGCCAAATGTGTGCTAATATTGGAGCATAAACCTCAATAGACCATTTGTCGAAGCTGTGATGGCCGGGTGGCACAGCGTTTGGAGACAGAGGCTCTGAAAGTCAAAGGTTGTTTCGTAACCTCATTTAAACTGCAGTACATTACACTACAGGAGGTGGCAATCTCATTAAGTGGTGAGGCCTCCTTTAAAAGTATGGGCAAAGTTGATGCTCGTCAGAGCCTGCAAGTTCCTGGCCATTCACTTATTAATAATGTCTTCGCTGTAGGCTATGTTCCATTCTTTTTTCTTATTACTTGTTTGTGTACTTTCACAGAGTGGTTTTAAACTGACAATCAAATTGTATTTTATTTATAAAGAACCAAGTCAAAAAAGTTTATCCATTTTTGGTGCTAAATTCTCATTTCACCTGCTAAGAGTTATTCCTTTGAAAGTTGTAGCCATACAAATGTTACTGCTTGCTTACATATCATTGGTTTTATCAGGCAAGGTGAAACCCTGGGTAGCATCACAATCTTATGGAGTTCATTTTCTGGACACTACGATCCAGAGAGGAGAGCAAAGATGTATGTTAACTGCCATATTCGTACATGAAGGTGCCTCCCTGATGCAGTACCTTCTTCTTAGGGTCTAATGGAGGTGCCCAAGTCCACTCAGATTGCCTACTTTTGATTGAAGTGTTTTAATCACCCCCACATACCCGAAGGACCCGATTCGTTTCAGTGCACTGCCTCAAATCTTTATCCTTATATGAATAGATTTCTTTTGAAATATACAAATGTACTGTTTTTAACTTATTTTTTCTTCGTCCAATCTGTGCCTGCTGAACACAGGGACAAAACATGTAATTTAACTGTATGTACATGTTTGCTGAGAACATTCTGTATTTTGGGATATATGTGTAACACCTCTTGCTATAGTCAACACCAGTATTAGTCTGTCTCCAGTCATAGGTACAAAATAAAATCAATTTTAAGTTGCTACATATAACTATTTTCCCATCACTTGCCTCCGACATCGTGCAGTGTTAGCCACTTCGTAAATCCTTTTGTTTCTCATCACCATGTCAGTCAACTCATTTAAGTGCACTGAGTGTCTTATCTGGCCTTGTTCTGCTTGACAACCCTGTCCCTACCACGATTATGTAGATGCATTGGGTCGTTACATGATCATTGAGCTGCATACATATTTCATGCTACCTGCTCATGAATATGCATATAAAATAGGTGGTTGTGGAAAGGTGCCTTAAGATTGGCCAAATCGACACCGAATAGCCTACTAAGGCAGGAACTTGGCATCACTGCCTTATCTGCACGCCGTAATTGGCGTTTATTAGCTAACTTCGCTAGAATGTTATATCCTCCTCCCAACTGCTTATATGAGGACTTGGGACAGTTAATGATTGCGCCAGAACGTTCGTCTTTCACAACCTACTACACCAAAATGGTGCAGATACTGGATGGAATTGCACTCCTACCAGCCGATTCAGAATTTCGACAGGGGTATGTGAAGCTTCGTCTTATAGAGAATGACTGGTGTAGAACAGTCATGGAAATTGAATCATTAAAGAGTTACAAGGAAGCAGCCCGTTTCTGCTCTACCAGACGCCCGCATAAACCTTATTTAATTCAGTTTCCCTGTAACAAAGCCAGGGAAACATATCTTCGCTTTAAATTGAATCAATGCCTCACTCTAGAACGAATTGGTGGCTGGAGTCCGTATTGGAAGGCTATCGCAGATGCAGGATGTAGGTTCTGCAATGACTGCTCAGCCAAAGAAACATTAAAACATCTAGTCACGCAGTGCCCTTATTATGAAACAACGCGTGCACTAACAATTGCATCCAATGGTGTGCCAACTGAGGCCAACAGGGAATGGCTTTGGCTGGCCTCTATGTGGGGAACGCGAACGAGCTTTATATTAGCTCTATGCAGATTTTTAAGGATTATAAACATCGACCTTGAGATGAGGTTTCGAACGAGCGAGCCTCAGGTGAGCAGGTAATGCAAGAAACATGCAATTCCATTCCTCCAATATTGTAATCCCTATCAACTTTTGAATGTTATGTACTGTGTACGAAAATTTGAACATGAGTGGAACCCTTTTCGCCACACCAGTAACATCTAACCAATATGCTGTAAAAATTGTGTTGAGAGTACTAACAGATATCAACATATTTAATTTGTCTCGATATATGTAAAAACTCTTTTCAAACACTTAACATATTGTATATACGAAAGTTTGCGGACTGATTTTGTCTAATTGACACAAAAATGAAAAATTTCAAATGTAAAATGAAAAGAATTTATATTTTTATAAATGTTGTAAAAGTTTGTTGATCGAACTAATAAAACAACGGTTTGAACTAAAAAAAAAATTAAAAAAAATAGGTGGTTGATAAAATTTGAATATACAAACTTTCTGTCCATTTCCACGAGGACATGTAAAAACAAAAGACATGATAACATGGCAAGGCATAAAATAACCAGTATCACATCACTATTTGCCATGTCATTTTGTAGATTTGCAAATTACTTTGACACTTGTGTAGCAGAGCTGGCATTTTAAATCGCCCTGTCCAAACAAAATGTACCTCAATCCTGCATTCTTCTCTTGCACTCATGGCTCTCCCCACCCTCCTTCCTTTGTTCACAGAAAGTTTAGTGGAGCTAACGGAGCACAGAAATAATTATCTCCTCCAAGTGGCAAGGATCGGCTAAGTAGGGTTAGCCAGGAAAAGTTTGTTTTTTCAAAAACTGTAAACGGCAGTAATGAGGATTATACTTTTATTAAGCTGGCTATTTTCTGTTTTGCAAATGCTAATATATCGTCATGTTTTGTTAGACAGTTTTGCAATTCCCTAACTAAAAATGCAAGTTGTTACATCATGCATAATTATTTCTAAAACACTGTACGTTTACCATGTTTTTCTGTAAAGTTCGGTTTATGTCTCTAAATCTGGGTCAACTATATTTTTGTAGGGGAAGATGCATCATATTTGGCAAACACGAGAGAACTGTTTTGAAAATGTACATAAGCCAAATGAAAGACCTAGTTCTGTGAATTGTCGGTTTAAATGTGTGCAGCTGGTGCTCAACCCATGAGCTGATCCCACATTCCTTGACAACTACTCTCACAGTGACGGATGTCCATAAACTACAATTCGACAGTTAGTTTGTCCAGTTCTCTGCCTATTACAAATCCATCTGTTCGGCTTAGTCTCTAGCTTTCTTTCCCCTTGCAGAATGAGTTCATAAAGCTAAGAAGATGTTTACGCAAGGCAATGATCCGTATTTCCATCCATTCTGTTCAACACAGGTCTGCTGCAAACCATGCACTATACTTGGTCTGCAGAACCCTCTTTGCTCTTCGATTATGACTACCATATGTTAGCACCTGGTGAGAGGTGTTGACCAATCGGGAGGCTGGCTACATAGGCAGAATCCACAAGTAACCGCCTGCATTCCATGCAACCCTCTGCACCCATCCACTGTCATCTTGGTGCTGGTGCCCTAGGTTGAGCCTCTGCTGCCATCCCTCACCTAGACCACCAACTACATGCCCCCAGCCTAGCCCCACTCATCTGCACACCTGGACACCACCAAGCCTTAGCAAAAGTTATTCTTGTGAATCATGCAAAGCTTGCCCTTAAAAATGTATAACAATCGGCACCTGGGTGCTAACCCCGATATATGCCACTTTTGGGGCAGGCGGGGTTGGAATGCTGCACCCAGCCCTACATAGCTTGGGCTGGTTGGCCGTTATTGACCCTGCGAGCACCTGAAAGTCTTGTTCATCACTATATTGAAATCAGTTGTATCAATGAAATATAAGGGCCATCTTGTTCATCTGACATTATGAAGTTACCATGCCTGAACATTTTGATTTGTAATCTTCTACCTACACAGCGAACAATGAGGTAAGCATACATATACAAGGACACTATCCTGTAAAACACCAACTGCATCCGGCTACATAAAACATTGCACTGAAAACTGACTGTTTTCAGAGCCTTTTTCATATTTACTTGATGCTTTTATTTCCTTTCATGCAAAGAAAACGTTTACAGACCTTCATCTCACTAATGTCTTATTTCGGAAATGCACTAAAATGCTGTATTGTTGATCAATTTTCTCTGTTGGGCACAAGTAACGTCTGTTTACATTAACAATATTAGCACAAAATTGCTAATGAAATTAGTTTGCTGATGAGGAACATTTTTTGCTAATCAATTTTAGAAAACAAATCTTTGTCTTGGGGCACCCGCCATTCACTTTGCATATTATTCTCCCTAACATTTTCCACTTCCCTTTTTGAAACATGTGTACAATTGTTTTTATTCTTACTTACACGACAGTGCAAATGGTAAATGGTTGTGTTCCATGTTTCATCAGAGTGTTTTTGATACCTATATAATTGTCCTCCGTTTTTATATATTTTCTAAATGTGAAAGCCCTCAGCATTCATGCAGTGCACAACTAAACATATTTGCACAGCATTGCACAGCAACCATTCCTGTCAGGGTGTACTGAGGATGACTTGTTTATAATTACAGGACCAGACTACAGTACGAACCGTGGCATCTGCTACAACTACCAATGAAATTCGTAGACAGTCCAGTAGTTACGACGACCCATGGAAGATAACAGACGAACAAAGGCAGTATTATGTAAACCAATTTAAAACCATTCAACCGGATCTGAATGGATTTATCCCAGGTGAGAGATGTTCCTTGTATATTCATGTCTATGTTGCTTATCTTTGTTTTGTTAAAGATGGGAACGATTTGATATGTTATGTAATGTTGTGCTTTGGATATGGTTACTTTTAAAAAAAAAATTAAAAATGTATTTCTCATATAACCGTAATTTTGGCTTTTACACTAAATCCATTGAAAAATCCATAAAACCACACATGAAATGATAAAACAATGAACAAAACATAACAATGTAGTTAATCCAGGCCTAATTACAATTTTTACATAGAAAATAAAGACAAACCAAGCCAAGAAGAAACACTGAATAACTAAACGAAGACCAATAGCAGAGTCCGGAAGCCACTTCAAGCAGTAAACGGGACAAATGATGCCAATCGTTTGCAATACCCTGATTTCATTAATAACCACCTGACCCAAACAGCTCCTTCTCACCTAACAATTGCCCTCACATTCCATCATAAGATGTCTTGGGGACTGCTTTCGAGGATCCTCACAAACTCTACACAGCTTTATGCCTTCATTACCACAACCCCAGCAGGATAGGACTTCCCCCGTTTGTAGCAGATTCAAGCAGAATCTCAAGTAGTTTTGTCTTGCTTTAGAATCCGGGAACCTTCTCAGATACCTTGAGAGAAAGCCCTTTTTTTGTCTTAGGAGGAAAGTGAGGAAAGTGAACGTGCCAAAGCTAATTTCCGCATTTGGTCTATGGTATGTTTATATAGCGCTTCAATCCAAAGCGCTTTACAATATAACAAGGTACAATAATGAAAGAAGCATATATACAATCATGAAACAAACCAGTGAAACAATATGTAGAACAATTTACTTAGATGGAGGTAGTCCAGGGAAGAGGAACAATAATTCAGTTCTCTTATTCAAATCCAAGTGGGTGTGGGAAGGAAGGGGATAGGAGGGGGACAGGGGAATTCGGGAGGAGAGATGGTAGAAGGAAAGTCAGGAGAGATGGTAGAAGGAAAGTCAATGAATCCAGTCCAGCTGCATGAGGGCCCCTTTGGTCTTATCTGGGTTGCTGATGAGTCTCCCCGTCACTATTACAGTCAGTGAGGGCACCCAACACCAATCTCTGTAGATTGGACAAGATAGGCGACTTTTGATGGTTCAAGTGGGTCAGCAGATCCTTGTAAAGGGAGTCCATACGAGGGGCCATGATCTGTCGATATAAGAAAGTGAGCCTCCAGATTGCTTGTACCTTTTAGGGATTTAAGCCCCAGCTCACACCGTAGGCTCACCATCTGGAGGCTCAATGGTAAGTCCAAGACTCTCTTCCATAGTGAACCCTCAGAGCGTTGCCATTTAAAGTCCCACGCCAGTGGTTTTGCCTCCAGCCCATATAGGAGGATTGGGATAACTTCGGCTGTATAATATCTAATAAGAGGTAGGATTGCAAATTTGCAAAATTTCCTCTTAATTTTAGCCATTTGGGAAGTTAGTTGAGATATTTTCCCTATGAGGTCTTGGCCGCTTTGGGCCAAACTGGGGGACGCGTACAGGGAAAACCCCAAATAGATGAGCTCCTTCACTGCCGGAATTACTTGTCCTTCCAGTGTCCAAATGAATTTGGGCCCCTGCCTGCTTTGACTCTTAAAGGCAACTATTTTAGATTTGCTTGGATTGACTGTGAGGTAGTTTTCCTTCATATAGAGCTACAGGGAATTCAATAGGCGCTGCAAATTCACCTCGGTCCTATCCAAAAGGATGATATTGTCTGCATAGATGAGGCATGTGATGGCAGTAGCACCAATTTTAGGGCTTAACAAGGCTGAGGCTTCCAGCTTCCTTACCATTTGGATATGGTTACTTGTGATCAAGTTTTTATTGGATCATATTTCACCACCGAATTAGCTAAGGAAAAAAATACTTCACTTCTTGGTTTATGAATTCTGTAAGCATTCACACAGTTTTAAAAGAAACCCCTACACACTGCTAACATAACCCTTTTCAAGACCTCGTGTGGTTCTTCAGCAACCCCAAATCTTGGAACTCTTGAGCCGCATGTTGAGAAAATATGTGCGTGGTTCACAATTGACAAGTCTGTTGCTGGTTTCTTGCATGACAAACCACTGTGCCCTTTGCCCTTACTACTTATGCTGTCCTTTTGCTTTATCTTCGGTTGCATTTTTCTCAAACTTCATGGATTATTCTGTCATGGTGCTTTTATATGTCTGTGAACCACTGAACCTTCCTCTCCCCCCACCCTTTTCTGAAGTTAGTCGTAGATTTCATTCTCGGATTGTTGCGCCTGAACTGTACTATGTTACAAACTAGAGGTGTTTTGTTTGCATTCTAATCACATGTTTTTAAAGGCAGCCAGTAACTAGAGGAAATTCAATTGGGGGGCCGGGGGGGGGTTCGGTCACTCACTGGACAATCAGCGGGTTGTCCAAGCCAGGCTAACCAGAATTTCCTGTATTGCTCGTGGATTCTTCAACGTGTTTCCCAGACCTCACTCTTTCTGGTGCCATCACCACCACCTTCCCATTACATGCAGCACTGTCTCCTAACCCTGCTTACCTTTCACCTTCTGTGCCCACATCACTCGGCTCAGCTGGGTCCCATGGCTCAAGACTCTTCCCTGCAGCTTTCTCTTTAGAGGCCATCACTGGTGTTGGAAATGTGAGCAAATCGCAGCCAATTCCAGCTACGCTTGGAGTGATTCACATATGAATGACTTGCAGCCAATTAGCTACAACTGCATGCAACAATTACTGAAAATGTTGCAAGCCACCATATTTGCCCATTTGAAATGGCTTTATAGTCGCTGCCCTCGGGCAGCACAGTGAGTTATGGGTTCATAAACCTCATTGAAAGCACGCTTCGTGCTGGTGTTTGGAGGCGGCATACCATTTGGTATGACCCTCAGGCAGAGTCTATAAAGCTTAATTATCTCTTATGTCAAGGTCATTACACAAACTGGGATGTTGCAGAGTTATGTTAATTGCACCTCCAAAAAGTCACTGGCAAATAATAGCTACGCCACACATTCCCTAAACTTTAGGATCTAGTGTTGAGATAGGAGACTGGAGATTGTTTGCAGCTGCCTCTGTTGAAGGTAAGGCTCTGGGCTAGCTAGTAGCACAATACATGATTGCTCTATTATTTTCACATGGAAATGTCTAGAGTGCATGACATGTTCTAGTGGTAACCAAAACCCCACATATTTGAGGGATTGCTATTCATTTAATCTACACTTGGTCATTTATTGCAACTATCATGGCTTGGTGTGAAAATGAATTACAAACTGTCTATTCCTCCATCTGCGATGGTTGGTTTGAGCTGTTTTGGTACACCATGTCTGGAGGGATCTTGTTCTGTCGCAATTCAAAAAAATGTCTTCAGGGTAAAGTTTGTGACAGTTTTTGTTAAGATGTTCTATAGGCCCACCCTATTCTTTGGGCTCAAATACTTGCTTACTTATATAAGCACATTGAAAAAAATGGAATTTCTCCTGACAGTTGGCATAGATCGATCTTGGTTCCTTTTTTTAAGAAGGACGATATGCTCAATCCCCACAACTATTGGTTATTGGCCACGATGGACACAAGCAAAAAGAGATTTGCTTCGATTCTTTTGCGCGAACTTACCCGATGGGTTTATGACAACGCAATATTTAGTGCTTTCCACCTAGGGCCACTGAGCACATCTATTGCAAACGCAAGCATTGGCATTCCATCAACTTGCAGGTCGTATGCGATGCCAAGGGAATCGCCTCTCTCTATGCCAACTATCCAGAGTCAACCCATGATAGTTTCATATTCAGAATGTCACTCCTAAACCGGGACTTGTAAGCTGGGAGGCATGGCAACACATGGCTCATTGGTGAGTACAAATGCCTGTGCACATGCATGCATGTCACACACAGACAAATAGACAAACCCAACTTATGACAACCATTAACACCTCCCCAGGGGACAGTTCCTACCCTCTGAGCACCTACATGATAACACCAATACAGAACCGCAACGCAGCCCATATTGCAACCAGGGCCATAGTGGAGCGGACATTCGGAGTGCTAAAGTCACGCTTCCGCTCCCTTGACCGCTCTGGTGGACAGCTACTATATGCACCACCAGTAGTGTGCAGGATCATTCTGGCAGCATGTGTCCTGCACAATGTTGCAACAAGGCGGGGCGTACCGGTGGGCATGGTGGTGCCCCCACATCCCCAACCACATGCACGCCCGCTGCACATGGGAGCGGAAAAAGCACGTGGCGAGACTGCCTGTACCCAGCTTGTGGCACAATTTTTCACCTAAAATCCCACACCTGCAGAGTGCACACAGGCCTGGCACATTCCACGTGACAATCGATGATGACAAAGGGACAATCGACTTGTCAAAACCTTACCACCCTGAGAATGTGTCCTTGGCAGTGCTAAATTGTATGCATTCCTAGCTACTTAAACCAACACAATCCCGATTGACCAAAAGGCACACATTCAAGATGCAGTATGCCACTAACCCCATGCAAAACAGCACATCCAAATACTATGTCACCTAAACCCTCTCAAAACCCATGTTACCTAGCCGACACACCACACCATGGCATGCAATATAAAAAGTCAAAACTAAATGCACAACACATGCCACAACTGTCACAAAGTGCACTTTGACAAATGGAAACATGTCCAAAACAATTCCCTCTGACTCCTCAAAATGAAACCGTACACAGGAACATCCATTTACCAGCATAACATATTAACACAGGACCCAATAGTGATAATGCCAGACAGTGACCAATCACAATAGCACAAGTTCCTCAATGTGACAAAGCCACCACATGGACCCTTCCATCTTGAGTGGGTCTCTGCTAGCTAAAGGGGGCAGGGTAACTCATACAGCATGAAGGGTATCAATGATGGCGACAGGCAAGGTAATACATGAAGATGTAATACCATAAAATACACATTTACCAATATCCAAAACAAAATGCATGCTAAACATACACTGGTCAAACACCCAGGAGGGAGGAAGTGCAGGGTGCACCTCAACACCCACATGCGTGGATGTTAAGGAGAAAAAAAAACTTTGGTT
The DNA here is from genome assembly GCF_040938575.1 of Ambystoma mexicanum. Taxonomy (NCBI): domain Eukaryota; kingdom Metazoa; phylum Chordata; class Amphibia; order Caudata; family Ambystomatidae; genus Ambystoma; species Ambystoma mexicanum. The sequence continues at coordinate 541,237,482 of NC_090928.1, read as the reverse complement.
CATGGCCTGTATGGCTAGCCTATAGCGGGAGAGCTATCACCGCTGTTGGCACCCTCTGGCACCCTCTGGTGTAACATTAGAAGGTGAGCGTGGCAAGGGAGGCTGGCCACGTATAGCCCTGGTATGCTCCTCAATGGCAGCAAGCATGCAGGCCTGAAATGTCTGATTCTGCAGGATTACGGTACGGAGGTCCCCATGCAGCGCCTCACGTGTTGCACGGAGTTCCACCTGCAAGGCCTCACGTGATGCACGGTTCTCCCAGGTTGCATGGAGTTCAGCAGAGATGTGCGTCGGCTGCTCCATCTGCTGTGGCCCATCTCAACCATCTCAAGTGCAGCCAGAGTAGTTCTGAGGGAGGTGTTCTCTTCAATCGGGGCATCCATGTGGGCCTGTGCCTCTGTAGCCATGGCTGTGCGCAGAGCACCCAGTTCAGCCCGTCAGTCCCTGTTGACGGCCTACATATCCAGCTTGTGCGAGCGACATGTGGACCACACTGCCTGCTGCTGGAGCTCCATCTGCCTTTCAGGGGGGAGAATGGAATTGGCCACCCTTTCCATGCCCTGAGCCATCATCTCACATGATGCCCCGTGTTGCTGTGCAATGGCATACAAGAAATTCACCCACACAGTATTCCCGGGTGGCACACGGCCACTGCATTGCCAGACACCACACCTGTAGGGCCCAAGGATACCTGGCCCTTGCTGCGCTGGCGCTGCCTGTGACTGCAGAACTGCATTCCTGCCTTGCTGAGCTGGCCCAGGAACAGGAGCAAGTAGTGTGGAGCGTGACCCTGCTTCCGTAACCACCACAGACGGACATACCAACACTGACTGGTCCCTTGAGGGGTCTACCCCCACTGCAGGTGACAGCATCCACAGCAGAATCACTCACCGGCGACAGCAATGAGGGTTCAATTACTGATTCTGCACCGGAGGCATAGGGTTCCTCAGAGGTTTACTCAGACACCCCTAGCCAGGATGGTCTGGAGCACCAATGGATGTTCATGGGATACCACCCCACCACCTCCACTGGTGCCTGTTTGGGACTCTGAATACTCCACCCCCTCCGCCATCTCCTCCTCCACTGCTTCCATTGCCTCATATCCTGCGCAAAATAAAAAGACATGACCACACATGTTAACAGCATAGGCCACACACATAGGTATTACAATGTTGACAGCCAACACATGAAGCAGCCATGTAACGCAAGATACAAACTCGGGCATGCACGCAGTGCCAATGTAATGGAACGGGACCCTGAAAGCAGACATGGATGCGTGCCAAATGGCAAAATAAGACATGTACTTCATGTTGCATAGCACCTGCATCACACACAAGCTTGTGACTGGCATAATCCTTCCACAAACATGACAGATGCCAACACACAGATGGCACGTAGCATAGCCATGCCCGAACTGTCAACCAGACCCAGATGGAAGCTCAACGCTACTGTCCATGAGCCATGTACAATGCATGTCATTTGACATTTCATTGAAATCACTGATAAAACGCACACGTGTCACAGGCTGCAACAACGCTAGGGTGTTGAAATACAGTGAAGGAAGGCACATGGATTCATCTATGGCAGGTCACTTTGACATGACGCAAGTGAATAGGCATGTGGAAGGGGAGAACAGGGCTCAGCAGTGTGTGGGTGCAGTACACGTTTACGGCATCAACTATCATTGAGAACACAGAGGCAGTAATGTGAATGTCGTGGACTGATGACAGTGTAATGGCAAGTGCAGTCATTCTGTGTAAAGTGTTGGTAGTGGGTTGTAGGGATACAGTAAACCCCATCCCCAAGGGTGGGGAATGGCTTGGAGGCAGTGCATGGCTCAAAATGGTTGCTCAGAGTACTGTGTTGTAGCAGACAGTGTGGGCAGGTGTCAATTGCATTCTTTCAGTCATCTGGGACTACAGCAGCGGAGAGGAGGACAGTAAGCACAACACATCAGGAAGCATCAGAACTGCCCACAGACCCGGAGAAGCAACAGTAGTTGCATAGAGGCAGGGAGGCTGTAACAGAGGGAGGCTTACGCTCGACACAGACGAGAACCCCAAACTAATAGCCTTGAGGAGCAACTGACCCTGAGTGAGCAGGAAAGGGATGATGAAATACCTTGAGAAGGAAGCAAATACTGGAGATGGAGTTGAATGAATTGCTTGCGCAGGACCCAAATGGACTTGGTGGGAATGCACAGGGTCCAGGAATGAACACTCACAGCCACTGTGAGCCTGTGCCAACCGCACAGTCCGAGTGAGATACCCTGCACAAAGGCCAAAGGACATTCCACACAGTCCAGGTCTGGCAGAGTTGCAGCGGGAAGAGTGTATATTCACAGAAATTCAGGTACTGCTCGTTGCAGTAGTCCGCTATCTGTATCACCAGTCCCATGGAGACCGCGAGTTGCTGGGGGATGGAGAGGTAAGGAAAAATGCCTCTGAGGAGGATCAGGTAGCAGGGTGACCTCACAGAGATGTCAATCATTTGACGATAGAAGGCACATGTTGAGTGGAAGATCATCAGACAATCCGCAACCATAGGTTGGAGCAAGGTTGGAGTAAGAATAGGGCCAAGAGAGGCAGCACAGAGATTGTCGTGGAAGGAGGGAGCAGGTGTGGTGATGAAGATTGCCTCCATGTGCATCACATGGTTCGTTTGCAGTCTGCATGACTACGAGCACGTATCAGTCCAACATCACATGGGTCACACATGGCAGCCATGACTACATGACTACATAGCCTGAACTTGCCGTCAATCACAACACATCACCCAAGCAACATACACATGGCCTTGACACACACGCATCAACACTCACCGGACATTGACCCATAATCTGGCAGGTCTCCCACGCCTTGGACCAGCTCCACTGCAATGAAATCAGCAGCAATCTCCTCATGTGGAGTGAGGTCTTTGTCCTCTGATGGTGTCCCACTGCCAGTCACCAGAGTAGATGTGAACTAAGCAGCCAGCTTGCCTTTTGCTCTGCGTCGGAGGTCATTCCAACGCTTCTGGCAATCATCTGCTATGCGCCTCATGTCCCAAGGCACTAATATCGTCCGCGATGCACTGCCAGTGGGGCCTATGCTGATCAGGCGTATGTTTGCTCCCTGACGTCACCAGCATGTTGCGGCCTGTTGCAACACGTAGCCCACAAGCGCGTCCAATTCCTCTTGACAGGAACTCTGCTTTCTTGACTTATTGGAGGCCCAGTAAAGGCTGATGCACAGTTGGACTGGCCAATGGAAGCAGGCAATGACACGACGGCCAAAGGTCGGCCTGCAGGTATGGGCACCCGGGTGCTGTTGCCAGGACTCTGCGCCGCACCTGCCTCAGTTTCAAGGGCCGGGACCGACACAGTCCTGGCTGGGTGACTCAGAGCCAGGGTGGTATCAGCTGCAGCTGCCCTTGCAGCTTCCACACCCTGGCTGCTTGGGGCAGCAGATGACACTGCTGCCCCAGATCCACGTGACCTGGTAACTACAACTTTCACCACACGTGCCTTGGCCTTCCCGACATGGAAATCGGCCTGTGAGTCGTCCTGTCCTGTTCCGGGACCAATCCAGTCCGGGCTGGCTGACCCTGAGCCGGGGTGGTGTCAGCTGCAGCTACCCCTACAGCTTCCACACCCTGCCTGCTTGTGACAGCAGATGGTACTGCTTGTTGGGTCTGACGGGTGCTGGGGATGGCAGCAGCAGCTGCATCTCCTCGACCCGCTTGTGGAGGGGGCATAGCTGTCCCTGCATGTGCCTGGAGACCCTGCCCTCGTGGACCACCCTGGCCACGTCGCCCACTGAGGCCACCCTGACCATGTCCCCCACCGCGGCCACCTCTGGGAGGTCACCCAGCTTTGCCTCACTTACCACTTGTTGCCCTCCCAGTCATGGCACTGATGTATTAGCGCAATGGGAGGTGCAGACAACAATTGTCCTGGGCAATTCGGGTGAAGGGGGCAGGGTACGTGATGGAAAACGCACCCCTGTTCTCCTGCAAGGCTTTGTGACCCCTGGGGGAAAAAGTGTCACGCAATGCTCAGGCACCCCAAAAACAAATGTACACGCGACCCCTCGGTAGCCCACGTGCGATGAAAAAACGTGCCGCAGTACGCTGTCAGGAAGGAACACACAAATTGCATACTCTGGGAACACGTAGGCTACTCTGACCTCGAAAATGGGGTACGCGACACACAGGAGCAACCACAGTGGGGAAACTGCATGCCTGGAAAAATGAAGAAACACGCACGCACGCACACGCACGCACGCGTAGTCAACTCCCCCGCCAAAACAAGAAGTACACACTGCCACAGTAGTGCCACAGTAGTGATCAATTCGCTTGTGAACCCACAAAAAGAAGAATCTCACGCATCGGTCTCCACGAAAAGCACGTACATTGCACTGTTGTCCTACGCAGACCTTTAACCCGTACTGAACGGCAACGCCCAACACGCATCAAGTAATTTACGCGCTTATGCCCTTTTCTCTGATTACACGCTAGTGCTGTTTCCGCACGTGCGGAGTCGCTCTGTTTTCGGCTGGCCACGTGAACCAACACGGAAGACCCACGCTGCTGCCCACAAGGCCATTTACCTGCCTCAAACGCCACGAGCTGCCTCCTACGAGCCCTCTGCTGCTGCCAGCCCACTCTGTGCGCCTGCTGCCTAAGTGCCCTGCTATTTGGTGCCTGCCCATCATCCATTGCCAGTGATCCTGTTGCTGAGACCACCTCTGCTGACCCAGAAGACTCACGACTGTCATTCCATCGCTGCCCAGCCCCAGGACAAAGTTGCCCACCCACACCTGCCATGTCTGACCCATCCCCATCTGAGGCAAGTGGCAACCCCCCGGCAGAGAGGCAGATGGCTGTCGGCTTCTCCTCCACAGAAGTTGGCATCCTTGTGGAGCAAGTCCTGGGGCATTATGATGCCCTCTTCATCGGACCATCTCACGTCGAATAGGAAGGACGGAGTAAGATCTGGGGGGACATCATGGGTGCCATCAACGCAGAGGGGGTAGCAACCCACGACTACCGACATGTCCGTAAACGCTGGGAAGACTTCAGGTCCAGGACCCTCAAGGCCGGGTGCCGCCTCAAGGCTGCTGATGGAGCGAGGCGCCGGGGCCGGTTGTCCACCAATGAGATGCAGGTCCTGGAGCGCATCGACACAGCGCTGCGCACACAGGTCTTGGATTTGGTGCTCCGTCTGGAGTCGACTGGTAAGTGTTCATGTGTTCTTGTCCGCGACAGTGCATGTGTATGTTGACATGTGGCTGGAGTGTGCACCTTATATATACTGAAGGGTGAAACCCCTACTCTGTGGGAGACTGGGGAAAGAATGCAACAAAAATCACAAAATTGTGTCCCCACAGGGTATAAAGTAATGGTGATGCGGTCCATTACTGATGCTCACCTTATTTTCTCTAACCTTAGTTTGTGTGTTAAACTGTATTAAGCAAGGATTACCACAGACTAGATCTATTGCTCCTAAGTTATGTGTGTTTAACCTCTTCTTTGCATATAATTATGTCATTGATGTTATCAGAAGATCATTGCTTTAAAGATATACATTTGACACGATACAGAATCTTGATCATAGACAAAATAATATTTCTCGTTATTTTAATGAAAAACATAAAACAATCTTTTGTGCATGAGCCTCAATGTCATTTAACAAAATGTTATCTGGAAGCGGGCTCAATTTTGAATACATAACATATTACAATCATTATCGGCATCAGAATAAATCATGCACCGTAAAAAAACAATAATAATTGAAAACAGGTAAAGTAACGAAAATATACAAAAATTAAACAATTCAAAAGGACAGACCAATGAAAAAAAGACTTTCCATTTAAACAAAAAAAATCTGAGTATCACAGGATATGAATTCTATCCTTATAGCAGAAAGATATTATAAGGTTGTTCAGTTTTCACCCTGTTTTATTTATGGAAGTCCACCTGTGTACATTCCAAGGAACGAAAAAACAGTTATAATTCCTAGTGGGGTGTGGAGATATATGGCTAGTGTAAGCTTGGTTTATACATTCACACTTGGCAACCGCTTCTTACAGTGCTGCTCAGGTCTACGTATATGTGAACTGGCCTAATACATGTAGGCGCAGTGGCCACCGCTGTCAGCCAAAGAGGTCAGTCAGGTGTGGTCAAATACGTTTCGGCATAGAGGTCTAAACAGAAAACACCTTCCTCAGGACCAAAGGTCAGATGTATACGGTTTTTAACCCCTCAGATGGAATAATAGAAGAAGTGCCTGGAAACAAATCTCGGCTTGGCTGGATTAGAATTTTATGGTGTCAGCTAGCTTAAAGACACTCGGGTGCAAAGGGCCCAATACACACATCACTTTTCTGAAGCCGTGGTTAATGCTGGTCATTGAAAGGTAGCGTGTATTCATGTGTGCACGCAACAAATGGATCGTTCGTTACTCATCTTGAATATGTGCATCCGGATCCCATGAGAGAAGAGAACTCCGGTAAGCACAGCAGGGCTGTCATGTGGGTGTGCCGGGATGAAAACCAGCGCGTGTCATCGTCGTACAGTTTCAGCAGTCTCACCGGTTCAGCCGTGCAAGGCTATAAGTTCCTCACGGCAATGATGTCCAAAATTTAGTAAGTATGCACCTTGGCCTCTTATCTGACATGCCTCCTGTACAGGTTGTCTGTGTCCATGTCCCTGACAGTGCTTCATGTGAGTCCATTCAAGCCTGACCCACTTCAATGGTGTCTGTGTTGTAATGAGTGATGCGCACCGACATGTAACGAGGTGCACATGTTTGCATACCTGTGTCTGGACTGGGGCATGCAAGAGGTGTGACACAAGGGTGCTCATGTCATCATTATGGACATGCATGGTGTGCGTGTGAGTAGTGAGTGTGTGACTGGTCAACCCCATGGATGCATGACACATGAGCATCTCGATGCGTGATTGACTCATGCGGCTCAGTTGTCCCCAAGTGCACTGTGACAGGTCTACATGGCCTGATGCATGGCTGTCAGGTGATATGTATGCGATGTGCATGTACCATGATGCATGCGAGGTTCAGCCCCTCCCCTGATGTGCTCACAGTGCCATGTACATGGATGTGAAGGTTTGTTGTACCTGGCATGAAAGATTGTGCATGTGTGTTGCTTGCACTGACCTTTGTGTTGGGGGGGGGGTGGGAGGGGGCTAATAATGGGTGTGACGTTTGACAGTGCCACTCATGTGCATTTGCTTTGTTCGAAGCAGATATTTGTTCGGTACACTGATGCTTGTGTTTAATGTCTCCCTATCTACAGCGACGACAGAGGAAGAGGGCGGAGGTGGCGCTGTGGAGCACCACGGCAGGGATGCCTCCACCAGGCACCCATGCAAGGCCTAGTAGTCCTCCCAGGTTAGGTCATCTTCCGAGAGCGAGGACACTGGTGCCGTGTTGGTCATCGGCCGCAGCTGCTGAGGGGAGGCCCAAGAAGCTGAAGTTGGTTGTGGGCTCCTCTGGAGGGAAGGTGAGCCTCCACAGGGGCAATCCGATGCAGAAGACTGTGGAGAGTCAGCCAGGTTGGTGGTGGATGAGGAGGCGGCCACATCAGCCCAGCACATGGGGCCTGGCGAGGGTGATGAGGTAGGTGCAAATGATGCAGTCCAGGGTCAGGAGGTAGTTCAGGTCACCGTGGAGGAGCCTGTGCCTAATGTTCTCCCTGTAACTGCACCTGCATCAGTATGCACCTGCGGGCATGCCTCAGGCCAGGCCCGTCCGCAGGTAGCGGATGTATCCACGTCAACTGATCTTCCACTACCTGCGGACGAGGTAATTCGTGACAGGGTGGAGCCCATGCTAGCAATGGAGGTAGTGCAGGCACCTTGCAGCAGGGCACATGCACGACGGCCCCTGGGGTTGTCGTCATCCCGGAGGCGCAGGCACAAGGCTTATCGGTGGCAGCAGCAGGCTCGATGTAGGAGGCGACAGGACTCGGGGCCCTCAACATCAAAAGGGCAGGTATCGACCATCGGGCAGGAGGGTAACGTGGATCTTGGAACAAGGATGTCTTCCGTGTTGCAGCAAATTGGAGTGGCAGCGGGCAGAGGGGGCACGACTCAACATGGCCGGGGCGGAGAACACCCTGCGCCGGGCAGAGTTCCTCGGAGACTCGAAGGGAGTTTGAGCAGAGCATGGAGGAGTCCCTGAAGGCCCTCAAGGGTAGAGCACAGGCCCGCCTCTGGGGAATAGACAGAGTTCAATGATGCCCTGGCCGGAACTCTTGGGGGGAAATGGTGAGTCGTAGGACTAGCCCGCTGCCTTTTTTTTTTTTTTTTTTTTTTTAATTAAAAGTTGTTTTATAAATTTGATTAACAAAAATTTACAACATCATCAGATTCAGTTAGTAAAATCAATTCATAGTAAAATAAATTGAAGTAATCATTGAACTTCATATTACATGTTTCAGTATGTATCCAAAAAAGTAGGACAAGTTCATACATTTCTCATACGTATGAATTACTAAAAAGATCGACTTCAAAAATTATTTCATTTTTCTTTCTCATCTAGTTCCAATTCCAATTTTTCAAGAAATGCACATAGTAGAACAATTACTTTCATTGAGTATCTCCACATGAATTTTTTCCAACACCAATTCCTCGCTTCCTGTGTCATACCCAGCACCTGTGGACCAATTAACGTATATCGCAAGGGTTCAAAATGTTCACAATATAAGGTAAGGTGTTTTAGGTTTTCTATCCAGATTTTGCCCTCACAAAATCTACACCATGGGTTCTGTCTGACGTGAGTATCTTTTTCCCATTTAATAGTTTTCTCAAAAGTATGGAACTGATTAAGTTTAAATCTCAGAAGTGTCTGTTTGTTCGCCGGGAATTTAATCAAATAAGCTTTGCGAGGCAATCTCGATGTTGCAAATTTTGCAGCTTCAGAGTATAGTCTTTTTGTTTGCATTTCCTCTATTGTTGCTAACCAATCCTGCTCGTATAAGCGTTTCTTTACATGTCCCACGCGAAATTCAAGATCTATTGGTTTTAAACCACATTCAGCAAGTTTCTCTATCATACATTTTGAAAACATCAACAACGATATAGGAACACGATTCCCAATCATAATTAAAAGTTCCTCATACAATGACTGTTGCGGCGGAAACAACATCTTCCCATAATTTGTTAGCTGGCGCCTATGAAACCTGGTTGATAGAGCAGAGATTCCCAACTCCTGTCGTAAGATACAATTTGGGAGTGATTTTGGTAATCTCAAAGTCGCTTTCCACAATTGCCCTTGGATTTGGTCTAATATTGAGTCTATGTTACATAGACATAAATCAAGTCCATAAAGTAGAATTGCTTCCACTTTCAGCATGTAGAATTGCAAGAGTGGTTTCAAATTTACAATGTTTCATAAATACCATCCGCATTTGTATCGTTAGAACATTTTTTTTTACATTTAGATTTGCAAACCACGTTTTTCTTGAGGGTAAGTCAATTACATCGTACCCCAAGTATCTCATATTTAAGGCAATGGGCATGTGGATAGCATTTATAGACCATTGCATTTTGGGAAGTTTCTTTTTCATGTTTTTTAGTATGAAGATACTTGACTTCTCGACGTTACATGTTAGATTGTTTTTAAAAGGATATGCTGCAAATATTTCCAATTTTCTTTGTAGGCCGTAAGGGGTTCGGTCAAAAATCAGCACATCATCTGCAAATGCAATCCATTGGACACGCAAATGTGCCAATCTTGCTGGAAAACTTATTTCCGCATTCCATATTGCCTCAATGTCAGAGATGTATAGGTTAAACAGGGTAGCTGCCAAGTTGCAACCCTGCTTAACCCCCACCTCAGTTGGAATCGGGACTGTTGTGGAAGTATTATGATGTAATTTGGCCAACATTGCAATTAAATGGGGCGGAATCCCCATTTCATCCAGCTTTTCCCAGAGAAGAGTCCTGATAACGCAGTCAAAAGCTGCTGTTAGATCCACGGATGCCATATACAGTGGACCCTTGTTTGTAATATTCGTTTTGGCAATTAAATGAGCAAGAACAGTCGCATTTAAAGCAGTTCCCATTCCGGCGTGAAAACCGATCTGAAATGTCGAGAGGATAGCCCGTTGTTTAATGATCGCCTTAAGCTGTTGTAACAACAAGATAGCCAAGGTCTTGGCACTTGCATCAATCAAGGCAATTGGGCGAAAATTGCCTGGATTTGTTTTGTCACCTTTCTTATGGATTGGAACTATGACCGATTGGAGCCAAGATGAAGGAATAGTAGATGAGCGATTAATCTCATCAAATTGGGTTTTTAGTATCGGAGCCCATAATTGGACATTTTCTTTCAAAACACATGGTGGAATGCAATCCGGACCAGGAGCTCTTGATTTATTCAACTTTTCGAGTGCCCATGTGATATCCTCTAGTGACCAACCCTCAAATTCTTTCAACGATTGGTTATTAAAGTTAGCAGCAAGTACTTTAAATCTTGGCGGGAGAGCAAATTTTTCTTTATAATATTGTATCCATGATTCTACACTTATACTGGAACTTTGATTCACCGTTTGTTGGAAGTCATTACCCCTTAGGAGTGACCAGATGGAGCGCCTGTCATTTCTACACAATGAGGCTATCATTGTTTGATTCGTTAAATTATGAAGGTAGATTCTATAATTTTTTATGTGGTTACCATATTTGAGTACTTTTGGTTTTTGTTTATGATAATCACAGTTAGATAGACCCATTCCATTTAATTGCAACATTTCATTTTTCTTTTGTTTCTTTAAGATTGCAACTCGAGTGGCCAATAAAGCAACTACCGGCGGCTTTGATATTTCTTTAGTTTTTTGAAAGACCAAATATGTGAGCGCTATTGTAATGATTATTGAGTTTTGTTTAATAGATAAGACTGTTGTATTTGAGTCATAATCATTCCTGCAATTATATACAAGCATCTTGATGATAACATTTAGGTTTTTGCAAGTTTTAGTATTCCATCGTAAGGAAGCACCTGGTCGATCTTCCAGAATAAATATACTAAAGCCCGCTGCCTTTGTAAATAGTTCATTATGTTTAGGTTTCCTTTATTGTTTTTATTTTGGAGTTCATGGACTTTGCTCTGTATCTTGTATATAGTTATTTTTTATAATAGTTTTAGGATGTTGTGTTTTTTGGGGAACAGGTACCCGTGAACTTTGTACATAGTTTGGATCTTGTCGTTTTCCAGGATTTTTTTTTACCATGGAGCAATGGTTTTATTAAGATTTGTATTTGCTTTTACATATGGTACAATGGGCATGGACCACAATTCGGATGATTTCATTTTCCCATCACCTTTTTTTTTTTATTTTTCCAGTTTCATTTTGTAGGATCATCATTTCACTGGTTTCATTTTTGTTTCAATTGGATTCTGGATATTTAATACATTTTTATAAGTTGGAGTACAAGTGGTATCTGCTCTCAATGTTTTGGTGCATGTTCCTTGTCTGTATTACGTGTCCCTGATGTTGAGCAATGTGGTTCCATGTGTGTGCAAACCTGCATGCATTTGTGAGTTTGTGATTCCCATGCCATGGGGCATGTAATGGGGAGCAGGAACAATGGATGAGTGTTGAGAGGCACCGTGTGGGTGCAGCGTGTGATGGGATTTGGGGTCGACATATGCTACATGATTGCATGGTGTACAGATGTGGGGAGTGGGGGAGGACATGAGTCGGGTTCTGCCTGTGGGGTATGGTCACGGGTGATGGAAGGGTGGGTTCCCTTGTGGTGTGGGACGCCTGCAGGGTATGGTCATGAGTGATGGGGGTCCCTTGTGGTGTGGACTGCCTGCGGGTATGGATGAGTGACAACCGTGACCATACCCGCAGGCAGCCCACACCACAAGGGACCCCCATCACCCGTGACCATACCCGCAGGCAACCCACACCACAAGGGATCCCCAACACCTGTGACCATACCCTGCAGGCAGCCCACACCACAAGGGACCCCCATCACCCGTGACCATACCCCTGCAGGCAGCCCACACCACAAGGGACCCCCATCACCCATGACCCTACCCCGCAGGCAGCCCACACAACAAGGGACCCCCATGACCATACCCCGCAGCCAGCCCATATCTGTTTGTGTGACATACGTTCACTATTGCTGCCCCCCAGCACTGCAGACGTACTAGCATACGTCTTTAACCCAAACCTGCATAGATCGCTACTAACAAGTATTCACTATCCCCCACCTTAACTCAATCTGCCCATTCACGATAATCCGTATTGTCCGTGATCTCAAACTGAATGCATGCTTAACAAGATTATACTGTCGTTTGCTTACAAGCTGAACCTGCCATTTGTTAGCTCCCATCTTGGTTATTGCATATACTAACCATTGTTACCTATCGAACTCGGACTTTGATCCCATACCTGCTGTTCGCATATTTTGGCCAGTGATACCTAGTGAACGTAGACTCTGTTTTTGCATTGCACCCATTTCTGCTGTTTGCGCACACTGACCAGTGATATTATCTTAACATAGTCCACCTACCTTACTCAGACTACTGTGCCAAGCCAAACGGCCTGCCTCACCTACTAGCATAGCCTCTAGCACCTGCCTATCCGATACTGGCTTGACTACTCTGGCTGTACAACCCTGGGGGCTCCATCTATCCTTATTGCCTAACCAAACCATGCCCATTGCTAAGACTCAGCTAATGCTTATAAAACTAATACCCCTTTGCGCTTTCATAACAATGCCCTATATTACTCTTGTACCCTGCACTTCGCAGGAGAGAAATGTCAGACTTGGAGCAAGACTGCCCCGGATCTACGAACCTAAGTTTAACAGCCTAAGCTTCCAAGACTCTGATAGGAGCATGAGGTTCTGGTATTTTGCTGTCTATCTACCTACAGCACCTATAGAAAGTGCACACAAAACCCATGCTAAAACCAACCTCCCTAAACACAGACCACACTCCACAAATGGGCAGCACAAAGTAACAACCCTCACAGGAGCCATCATAAATGCCAGATCCCTCTTGGCACATACTATAGAAGTAGCAGATATACTCTCTACGGACGATCTAGACATTTTAGCTGTGACCGAATCCTGGCTCCATGAGGCAGCAGGCCCTGCCCTTATGCTAACCATACCAGAGGGATACCAAATACTTATATTGCACAGACCTAACGCTGGAGGCGGTGGCCTGGCCGCCATAGCCAAAACTAAATTAGCATTAAGGCTGAGCACACCTTGTGAACTCAAATCCTGCGAGATGCTTTGAGCCAAACTCCCAATCTCTGACAGTAGCACGCTCACCATCTTCCTTGTATATTGACCCCCTGGTCCAATAGGCTCCTTCAAAGAAGACCTATCCAGCCTCCTTACCAACATCATCAAGGACACCTCACAACTCCTACTGATGGGAGACTTCAATCTGGGATTCAACGACCCCCATGACAAACATGCGCAATCGATTGAAACCATCTTGACTGATCACGGCCTAACCCAAACAGTCCTCTCCCCCACTCACATAAAAGGATGCACCTTAGACTCGGTAGCCAATCTAATCTGCGCCATCACCATTACCAAAATAACCCCCCAATCTTGGACCGACCACTATTTAACTTCTCGACTACCGTAGAGTTAAAAAACAGAAAATTATCGAGATGGTACCACCCCTCCCTACTAGAAATAAAACGGACATCACTGTAGAAAGACTACTTCCCCTCCTGATACCCTCCTCAACAACACTGACGCCAATACTCTAGTAGCCACTTTTAACGATACCATGACAAAAGCCCTTGACACCATTGCGTCAACCAAACTCTGCAAAAGTAAACAAAAATCTCACCTCAATACATGGTTCAAGCCCCAGCTTAAAGAACGGACTCGAAAAGAGGGAGGTTCAAGCCATCTGGAGACACTCCCCCACAGTCAAAAATAAATCTACATTAACCAACTTCACCAATATGTATAAAAAAGAAATCGTCCTTACCAAAAGAAACTCATTTAATGAAAGAATCTCCAAAGCTAACTGTCATGATGCCAGCTCCCGGGGAGCCGGTTCAAGCCCTGCGACCCCGAAAGCGGATATCCAGTCCCCTAGGAAGGACCCAGCAACCCCATATAGGGGCCCTTTGGACAATGTCCTGGCGCCTATGGCGCCAGGCTCATAAAAGACATCAGTCCTGGCGCCATAGGCGCCAGGCTCATTATGGGAGTGCTTGGGTGCACTTACCTGATGCAGACCATGCTGCAGGATCCCGGCCTCCTTGAGGCCTGAAAGGAACTACTTTACCTGTGGGACTAATTTACCATCCGGGCGTGGTCGGGGAAGTATACATACCTGATTGGAGGAAGGATACATACCTGGAACTTCTTCCAAGGCTATTTAAACCCCAACCGAACAGCCACACGTGCTTCGCGTTGTTCTGCATCTAGCAGCTGGACGCTCACCGGGTCTGCTCTTGCATCCTGACCTCTGCCACGCCTGCCAGCATCCTGGATCACCTGCAAAGGAAGAGAAGAAGAGACCAGAAGAAGGAAAAATCCTTACCTGCTAAACCCGCATCCCGGAGACCTCTCGTTGACAATCCTGAAAGGGAAAAATTTTCATTAAAAGCTCATTGTGTCGATCGCTGCAGCGCCGCATTCCACTCACCTTTACAGGGCGCCTCCATGTTCAGCAGCGATCATCCGGATTCGCAGTCACGCCCCAGCGCCTAGGGAGAAAAAGACCAGAACAAAAGGTGAGAGAGAGAAGGGAATAAGGAAAGCTAAATCTCCATGTTAAGACTTACCTGTTGATTCATTCCCTCTTCATTTCGGGTCCGCGCCGCATCCTGGCATTTCCGGACCCCGGCCCCTAAGGGGGAAAAAGAGACATCAGCGTTAATGAGCGAATGAAAAGACATTACCAAAAAACGCTCATTAAAGACTTACCTGATTTCTACAAGGATTTCACCTCTCATCTCGGGTCGGTGCCTGTTCCCCGGCATTCCGTACCCCGGCCCCTATGGGGAAAAAGACACTAGCATTAGTACATTAATGCATGGACACAAGGGGAACCTCTTATCAAAAAACTTACCTGGAAGCCAAGCAAGTTTGGTTCTCACCAATCCGAAAATCCAGTGAAGTAACTGGATACCAATGCGCCCCTGCATCAGAAGCAGGATGGAGAGCTCGTCCTTCCAGACCCTAAGGTGAGACGCTACGAGGAATCACAGAAGGGTTTCGAGGAGGGTGAGAGGGGAAAGTGGGAGGCCGATTGCATTACCCCGCAGACAGTTAATCCCCTATTTTCGCCTACAGAAGGATACTTCTGCGAGCCAGACAAGCCAGATTTGGGGGCCCGGTCCAGTCCGTCTTCCGAACCCTGCGCATCACCTTAGAAGAGGTCACAGCAGCGCGAACCAGGCCAGCGTCTCCGTGGAAGTCAGGTGAGCGTAACACTAACTCCAATACTAAGAAGCTTTTCACAATCCTCCGTGAAATGGAAAACCCCAATCCACCTACAGATTACAGCCCGAAAGATAAACAATGGTGCACCAGCATCCAAAATGCTTTATCTAAAAAAATAGTCATGCTGCAGGCTAAAATATCTGTCAAAAAAGCTTCCTTGCGCTCCACTGAGACACACCCTATCCCTCCCGTCACCGCCTCAATCATGAAATTACCCTTCAGATTTAATAATATCTCCATATTGGACACTGAAAAGGTTATACTTTCCCTGAAACCCTCCAATTGCCACAGTGATAACAGCCCAGCTCAAATAATCAAGGATGCAGCTAGAGAGCTAGCACCTTTTATCTCAAAACTAATCAACGCCTCCTTTAACTCAAATACTGTCCCGATCAACCATAAAGAATCGTGGGTACTACCACTCCTTAAAAAACAGACACTAGACTCTTCCATTGCCACCAACTATAGACCCATAACAGCGGTTCCCTTCCTACTCAAAATTGACATAGTAGTATACCCCCAAATTCAAACCTCCTTGGAGGCAAACCACCTACTAGGATCACGCCAATCTGGATTCAGACCACAACATGGGACTGAAACTGCGTTAATTGACCTTAAAACATAAATAGACGAGTTGAAGGATAAAGGGAAAAGAGCTATGCTACTCCTCCTCGACCTCTCGGCAGTCTTTGATTTGGTGGAACATGCAGTATTATGCGAACACCCATCATCAGCTGCACACTTCTTGAGTGATGCCATAGCCTGGGTTCAATCCTTCCTAGCCAACCGTACGATGAGTGTTCTCCCCATCAGCCTCAGCAGACCCAATCCATATTACCTGTGGTGTTCCACAAGGCTCATGCTTCTAACCGACAATGTATAACATTTTTACCAAGCCTCTCTTTGACAAACTTGACCGTCTGGGCGTTACATATACTAACGACACACAGATCCTCATTCCCCTATCGGGCAACTTTGTCGAAGACTCAGCTTTGGTAAACAAGATATACCTCATCATTCTGGCATGGATGGCCTCACATGGACTCTGCCTGAATGACGACAAAACCAAGATCTTGATCCTGGTCTCTGATTCCAACCTCAAAAAATGAAGCCCCCACTATGCTTTTTTTACCAGTGATGGCAACGTAATTAAAGTAGTCACTCAAGTAAAAACACTAGGTTTCTACCTGGATTCCACACTGTCACTAAAAAAAAATAGGTTAGCTCCATGGCCTCATCTACAGCCTATGCTTGTAAACTAATTGGGGCCTGTAGACCCTTTCTATCCAAATCCAGCTGTATTACACTTGCCAATGCATTAATAATGTCTAAACTAGACCATTTTAATGCTTTATATGCCGGTGCTAATAAAAGTATCCTCAATAAAATCCGAACACTGCAAAATAATGCGTTGAGAGCCGCCCTGGATATACCACGACGAGAACATATTTCCAACCATAGTAGAGACCAGCATTGGTTAAAAATTAGCCACATGATTCTTATCAAAATGGCATCCCTCTCCTTCAAATGTCTTAATAATGCCGCTTCCTCTTACCTCCCTGCCAGACTGACTAGAAAAACCCCAATACACCACACCAGAGCTTCCAACCACCTCTGCCTAGAAATTCCTAGATTTAGAATCTCCAAAGCAGGTGGAACTTCCCGGGCAAAGCCGCCCTTGCCTGGAATGCTCTGCCCACCCACATCAGAATGGAACAACCTTACTCTAGCTTCAGGTAAAATCTGCAGACATGGCTGCGAACTAACGACAACTAAACACCACTGGACTATATATATATATATATATATATATATATATATATATATATATATATATATATATATATATATATATATATATATATATATATATATATATATATATATCTGAGGCTTGTGCAATCTGCTTAGATCACATGCTGTGCATAGGCCGACATCTAGTGGAAGCTGCGGAGTATTAGTTTGTTTTTCGAAACTCGAAAATGGGCGTCGGCACAGGGCGTGCCAGTAATACTATCCCTAGTGTGACGTCCACTGTACCCAAGATCCCTCACGCGTCTAGGATCCTCAGATTGTTTTTTTCCGCCATACTGGTCGGAAGCATTTTGCGGAGTCCCCTGGCCTTAGCCATACTTTTGCTAAAATATTTAAAATATTATTGAACATCCTTCCCCACCCCAACGTCGAACTTCGACACTCGATGCCGGCTGGAGAAGAAATCGACCGTCGGCTGCTGCACGACGGATTTGGGCCTCGGAAGGCCTCTGGCCTCGGCCCTGCAAGTAGGGAGAGTGGGGGGTTGTACATACTCTACACTCTTGGTATATAGGTACTCTTGGTATATAGGCACACCTTATACATTTCCTACACTTAGCATGCTGCCTCAAGGTGCGTATGGAGGGTACCCCTTTTCAATTCTGCCCCAAGTGCAATCGCAAATACCCTTGGGTCGACAGGCACGCCACGTGCAATCTCTGCTTGCGGAGGGACCACCCCGAAGCGAACTGCAGAGCGTGTAGTAGGTTTAAACCTAAGACACTTAAGGACCGTTCGACGAATCGTTGGGCCCACCACACCAGGCAGGCGGCCATGGCAGCGGAGGGCGCCTTCAGCGACGGCAGCGACGCCGTACTTTCGGACGGCGAGGGCATTACGGCGTCGAAAGACAGCCGAGAGCAAGTCCCCGACCTCAGAAGGTTGTCCGGCAGGGCGGCTATGGGGAAGACCCCCGGCGACACAAGCGCTTCACACACTAAACACATGAAGTCCAACCGAGATTCGACGACGTCGAGTTCTCGGAAAGAGGCACAAACAGAAAGGTCCGATTCGGTGTCCTCTGGGCGCTCTCGATCAAGATCTCCGCATGACTCCAGGCAATCATCCACTCTTGCCAAGAGTGCCTCGCTCCCTAGGCTAACAGAAGCTCGATCGTCGGAAGACGAAGACGACTTCCACTCCCAGGCGGCGCTCCAGGAGTCGGAGCCCGCAGTCAAAATCAGCGAGGCCCCACGCTCGAAGGACAGGGACTCTACCCCCGATCCTCGACGCCAGGCGTCGAAAACCTCCAGAGCCACCTAAGGACAGGGAAAACATTTTTCCACTCACGGGGAGGGGGGAAAACAGCAGAAGAAGCAGCCTTTGCACTCTTCCACACCTGTGAAACACACCACTCCCCCCTAAACAGACAAAACCAGGTCTGCTGATATGTCTAAAACCAGCAAATCTACTCAAGATAAATCCCATAGACTTGCTGAGAGTGTCATTCCCAGTTCCAGAAAATGGTTGAGTGAAGACATAGATAGGGTCATGTCAAGGATGTCTGTCTTGGCTGATTTTTACGATAAAAATCCAGAACATTTCCTCTCGTATGATCCACAAGGGGCGACACCCTCAGGCTCTAATGATCCTATCCCCCCCCCCCCCCCCGAGTAAAAAGCCCCAGTTTGAAACACCGATGAGGTCAGACCCCTTCGAGGTACAACCATACTCAAGACCATACTCACTGTATCAAGGAGAGGCTTCCTTTGGTGAGGACCAAGAATTTGGCATGGTAGAAGAGCAAACCGGGACGGGCTACTATGGGGATGATGAGGACCAGGAAGAGGAAGACCCAGAAACATACAGAGTAGATTCCCCGGTAGAGAACAAAGCCTCGCTTACCGACTCCCCAGTCGATAACCAACCCCTCCTAAACGAGGTTCTCGCACGCGCAGCGGAACATTTCCATATTGACACCCACGGTGTCCAGGAGGAGAGGGACTTCGCAGAAGAGTTAGTGGGAGAAAGGAGGCCTGTTGCCCAGACCATCCCTATCCTTAAGTCCATTCAGCAAAGAATAGACCCGTCCCTGGCAAACCCGAACCTCACCAGAGCAGACAATCCCAGGGTTGAAAAACTTTTCAGGGCGGCCCAGTCTGACCCTCTCTATATAAGAGGACATCTGAAGCCAGACTCCCTAGTTGTCACTAACACTCGTAAGAGGGCTGGAACACCCTTGTCATCGTCCGAAGCTCCTCCCGACAAGGAGAGCAAAAAACTATACGGTTTCGGCAGGAAAGTAGCCTCAACGTCCGCCTATCAAGCAAGGATTGCAAACTCCACCACCCTGTTGGCCAGTTACAACTGCCATCAGTGGGAAGAAGTCGCGGCACTCATAGCCTCTGCTCCTGAACCTTTAAAGGGCCAGTTAGCTTGGATTTCCGCAGAGGGTAGAGCCGTGTCTGGTTGCATTTTGAAAGCAACCTTCGACGCCGCGGACAACGCAGGCAGATTGATAGCAGAAGGCACTGTTATCAAAAGACATGCGTGGTTACGGCAGTCTGGTTTTAAGGCAGAAACCCAGGCGTCATTGTTGGACAAACCGGTGGAAACCGATCTGTTGTTTGGTAAGGCGGTCGAAGACGCACTGAAGAATGCCAAGGACGAATACGAAACACTCAAGTCCCTTGGCCAGTTAACCAATAAACCCCCTAACCAGAGAGGGAATAGTAATTTTCGTCGCCCACGCGGCCAAAATTCCCAGAGAGGATCTAACTATTCCCAGGGGCAGGGTACACAGTGGAACAACAACCAACAGTCTACCCAGGGTTACGGCAGGGGTAATAGGAGAGGTTGTGGTAAAGGCAGAGGCAGCCCCAGCAAGGGAGGCGGCACGCCTCCACCAAAGCAGCGACGCTCAGTTCAGGGTCCCTTCTCACGCAACCCCAGTAGGGGGACGCATTTCCAACTTCACCCAGGCTTGGGGAAGGGATCACATCAGACTGATGGGTGCTGTCAACAGTATCCACAAGATATTGTATAGAACTACTGCAGCGTCCCCGGAACCATCCTCCATGACAAAGAGTACACTCTTTAGAACATCAGAAGATTCTCCTCGAGGAGATCGCCATTCTGCTAGAAAAGGACGCGATAGAACTCATCCCGGGACACCAGGTAAACAAGGGTATTTATTCAACTTACTTCCTTGTGCCAAAGAAAGATTTGACAATGCGCCCAGTATTGGACTTACGGCCTGCCACCAAGTATGCCAAGCCCCAAAAGTTTCGTATGACCAAGCTACAAGAGGTAATCCCCCTCCTAAAAAAGGGGGATTACATGGCAACCTTGGATATGAAAGATGCTTATTTTCATATTTCCATGTTCCCAGCGCACAGAAAGTACTTGGGCTTCAAGGTGGACAGTCGACACTACCAATTCAAGGTACTGCCCTTCGGGATAGCTTCAGCAAGGTACTGGCGGTGGCGGCTGCACACCTACGCAGGGAGGCAATCCCAGTATACCCTTATCTGGACGACTGGCTCATAACGGGGGAAACCCCAGGAATTTGCATGACAAACATTCAAAGGACTATCAACCTCCTCCACAAGTTAGGCTTCTCAATCAACGAGAAAAAGTCAAGCCTGGTGCCAAGCACCTCCAAACAGTTCCTAGGAGCAATCCTAGATACTCAAGAGGGGTTGACCTTTGCTTCAGAAGAAAGAATTCGGAATATAGTACTGCAAATTCCGCATTATCAGTCCGGTCAACAAATAACGGTACACAAAGCAATGCTTTTACTGGGCATGATGGCGTCATGTATTTACCTGGTCCCCCACGCGCGCCTGCGCATGCGTCCCATGCAGGAATGGTTGGCGAAACAGTGGTCTCAGGCAAGTGGTCAGTGGGACGATCTAGTGGTCGTTTCGCCAACACTGATACAAAGCCTTCACTGGTGGACAAGAGAGAATCTCGCACAGGGGAAACCCTTTTACGATCCCGAACTACAGGCAATAGTCACTACCGATGCATGTCTGACGGGGTGGGGAGCTCACCATCTCCACCACACAGCTCAGGGTCTCTGGTCTCACTCAGTGGCCAAGAACCACATCAACCTGCTAGAGCTTCTGGCAGTATTCAGAGCGCTTCAGGCGTTCGAGCCCCACCTACTAAACCTGTCAGTGCAAATCCGGACGGACAGCACGACAGCCATGTTCTACCTGAACAAGCAAGGAGGGACTTGTTCGCCAAATCTGTCCAAGCTTGCCAAGAAAATCTGGATATGGGCACCCAGACGGAACATCTTCCTGTCATCACAACATGTTCCAGGGGAGCTCAATTCCCTAGCGGATGCTCTGAGCAGAGACTCCCTCCCAGAGGAACACGAATGGGTTCTACACAGAGAGGTCATAGAAGAGATCTTCTCTCAGTGGGGTTTCCCCACTATAGACTTATTCGCCACAAGCGAAAACAGACAATGCCCAGGATTTGCATCCAGGTGCCCCCAAGCAGACTCCCAGGGGAACGCCCTGTGGATGAACTGATCAGGGATGTTTGCGTACGCTTTTCCACCAACTCCTCTCCAGGAAAGTGGTGAACAAGATGAACAGAGAGTCGATGACGCTCGTCCTAGTTGCTCCCATGTGGGCAAGACAACCGTGGTTCCCACACCTACGCAGGATGGCGGTGTGCGAGCCCATCAAACTTCCAGCCTGGTACAACCTACTGCCCCAGCACCAAGGTCAAACAGTGCACCAGCAACCCAACTCAATGAACCTGCCAGCATGGCTCCTGAGGTCATAGAGTTTGGACATCTCAATTTGCCACAGAGGTGTATGGACATCCTAAAGGAATCTAGGAAACCAAACACAAGGCACTGTTACTTTGACAAGTGGAAGAGGTTTGTTATCTGGTGCCAGAGTAGACAAATCAACCCGGTTGATTGCACTCCTTCCACTATTGTTACATACATGCTCCACCTGCTAGATGCAGGTTTGGTTTTTAACTCACTGAAAGTACACCTGGCAGCCCTGTCGGCTTACACCACTTCCCTTAGCAAGGTTTCGTGGTGGAAAGTACCAGTAGTTAAAGCCTTCATGGAAGGAGTAAAGAGACTTCACCCTCCTATTTCAAACCCAACACCAGGGTGGGACCTTAATGTGGTGCTAGCCAAGCTCATGGGCCCCCCTTTCGAATCCATGCATAAAAGCAGTCTCGAACACCTGACTTATAAAACGGCCTTCTTAGTAGCTATTACTTCTATAAGAAGGATCAGTGAAATCCAGGCTCTGTCAGTGCAGGATCCCTTCTTTACTGTCCATAAAGACAAACTGGTTTTACGCACACACCCTAGGTTCTCACCTAAATTTATATCAAAATTCCATGTAAACCAGTCCATCGAGCTTCCGGCTTTCTTCCAGGACCCGCAAAGCTCGGCTGAGGTGAAACTACACACCTTAGATGTGCGTAGGGCGGTCCTCTACTATGTAAATAAAACCAGACCGCTAAGAAAAACAGATCAACTGTTTGTCTCCGTAGCTACAGGCAGAGAGGGGGATCGCGTCTCTAAAGGTGCCATCTCGAAGTGGATTATTAACTGTATCCAGCTGTGTTAGTCACTCTCTGAAAGAACTCTGCCTTTCACCCCAAGAGCCCACTCTACTAGAGGCATTGGGGCCACTCTGGCTTTCATTGCAAATGTACCCCTTGACACCATTTGCAAAGCAGCTACTTGGAGCTCTATTCACACTTTTACTCAGCATTACTGCATTGACACCCATTCCAAGGCAGATACACAAGTGGGACAAGCGGTTCTAAGACACTTATTTGCTCATGACCCTTCTCACATCCCACCTCCTTCTTCAGGTACTGCTCGCTAATCTATGCACTGCATGTTATCTAAGCAGATTCCACAAGCCTCAGAAGGGATACATTACTCACCGTAATCGTATTTCTGATGCTTGTATCTGCTTAGATTCACATGCGACCCACCCTTCCTCCCCTCTGAGAGAAGGCGCATGATTGCTTGTAGTCTTACCTTTCTGTCTATCTGCTTGGATTATCTGTACTCGCGCTACTCCTCATGCTACCTCATGTCAGAAATAATACAATCTGAGGATCCTAGACGCGTGAGGGATCTTGGGTACAGTGGACGTCACACTAGGGATAGTATTACTGGCACGCCCTGTGTCGACGCCCATTTTCGAGTTTCGAAAAACAAACTGTAATACTGCGCAGCTTCCACTAGATGTCGGCCTATGCACAGCATGTGAATCTAAGCAGATACCGTAATCGTATTTCTGATGCTTGTGAGTAATGTATCCCATGTATAATTTCTGAGGCTTGTGGAATCTGCTTAGATCACATGTTGTGCATAGGCCGACATCTAGTGGAAGCTGCAGAGTATTAGTTTGTTTTTTGAAACTCAAATGGGTGTCAACACAGGGCGTGCCAGTAATACTATCCCTAGCGTGA
Source organism: Ambystoma mexicanum (assembly GCF_040938575.1). Lineage (NCBI taxonomy): Eukaryota > Metazoa > Chordata > Amphibia > Caudata > Ambystomatidae > Ambystoma > Ambystoma mexicanum. The sequence goes on along the minus strand of NC_090928.1, from coordinate 541,213,812 downwards.
CGTCCACTGTACCCATGATCCCTCACGCGTGTAGGTCCCTCAGATTGTTTTTTTCCACCATACTTGACGGAAGCATTCCGCGGAGTTCCCTGGCTTTCAGCCATATTTTGCTAAATATCATATTTCCTAGTTTCTTCCATTCCCACGTCGAGTCATCGAAGCTCTGCCGGCCCGGAGAAGAAAACAACCGAGAGCTGCACGATGGACTTTGGGCCTCGGAAGGCCTCTGGCCTCGGCCCGGGCCTTGGAAGGCCTCTGGCCTCGGCCCTGCAAGTAGGGAGAGTGGGGGGTGGAAACATACTCTACACTCATATATATTTCCTACACACACTAGCCCGCTGCCACAGGGTGCGTATGGAGGGTACCACTTTCAAATTCTGCCCCAAGTGCAACCGCAAGTATCCTTGGGTTGACAAATGCGTCACCTTTAACCTCTGCTTGCCGAGGGACCACCCCGAGGCGAACTGTAGAGCGTGTATCCGGTTGAAGGCTAAGACACTAAAGGACCGCTCGATCAAATGTTGGGCCCACCACGCCAAGCAACGAGAGGCCATGGAAGCGGAGGGCACCTTCAGTGATGGCAGCGACACCGTACTTTTGGATGGCGAGGGCAACGAGGCGTCGAAAGACAGCCAAGCGCAAGTCCCCGACCTCGGAAAGCTGTCCGGCAGGGCAGTTATGGGGAACACACCTGGCGACACGAGCGCTACCCACACCACTTCCACTCCTAAACATTCAAAGTCCAACCGAGACTCTACGTACGTGTCGAGTTCTCGGAAAGAAGCACACAAAGACCGGTCCACCGAATCCGTGTCCTCTGGGCGTTCGCGGTCAAGATCGCCTCACGACACCAGGCAACCATCCAGTTACCAAAACTGCCTCACTCACCAAAGTCATGGAGGTATGCTCGTCAGAAGACGAAGCAGACCGCCAGCCCCAGGCCGCTCACCAGGAGTCGGCGTCAGCAGACCGTTCGGCGGTTGCTTCCGAATCTCGACGCCCTCACTCTAAGGAAAGGGACACTACCCCCGATTCTCGACGCCAGGCGTCGAAAAGCTCTGTAAGGGTGAAAACACCAGGGAAACACTCTTCCACTCAGGGGGAGGGGGGGAAACAGCAGAAGAAACCATCTCACCCTTCTTCTGCACCTCAGTTACATAAAGTCTTCTGATAAACAGCTAGCCAAGAACCCTGCACAAGCCCATAGGTCCGGTCCAGTCAAGTCATAGAAGGGTAGCCCTCTCAAGGAAGTTTCATTCCAAGCTCCAAAAAATGGACCAGTGAGGATATAGACAGGGTTATGTTTAGAATGTCCTCCCTAGCAGACTTCTACTCCAAGAACCCAGAACACTTCCTCTCCTATACCCCTAACGGTGCTACTCCCTCAGGGTCTAGGGACCCGCAGCCCCCTGGTAAGAAACCTCGGTTTGAGACCCCAATGCAAGGTCTGTCTTCTGACCCTTTTTACATCCAGCCTTACACCCAGTATAGTGAGGATCCACCACAGGATGAGGATCCAGACTTGGTAACGTTGGACGACCAAACTGGGGTGGACTATTATGGGGATGACAAGGACCAAGAGGAGGAGGAGGAGGAGGAGGAAGATGACCCAGAAGTCTACAGAATAGACTCCCCGGTAGGCAAAGAACCTCAAGTTATCGACTCTCCAGTCGACAACCAGCTCCTCTTAAATGAGGTCTTGACTAGAGCAGCAGAACATTTCCGCATAGACACTCAGGGTACACAGGAGGAGAGGGACTTTGCTGAGGAACTAGTAGGAGAAAAGAAACCAGACCATTCCAATTCTCAAGTCCATCCAACGGAAAATTGATCCTTCCCTTCTCAATCCTAACCTCACCAGGGCAGTAAACCCCAGAATCGAGAAATTGTTCAGGGCAGCCCAATCAGACCCGCTTTACATAAGGGGGCAACTGAAGCCTGACTCCCTGGTAGTTACTAATACCCGGAAGATAGCAGGAACGCCTCTATCAGCATCTGAGGCTCCCCCCGACAAAGAGAGTAAGAAAATCTATGGGTTGGGAAGGAAGGTAGCCTCCACTTCCGCTTACCAGGCAAGGATTGCCAACTCCACCACTCTGCTTGCTTGTTACAACTGCCACCAGTGGGAGCAAGTAGCTGCCCTCATCGACTCTGCACCAGAACCTTTAAAGAGCCTGTTGGCCCCGGTTGCGTCGGAGGGGAGAGCCGTATCCGGTTGCATCCTCAGGGCAACCTTTGATGCCACAGATAACGCCGGCAGGCTAATAGCAGAGAGCACTGTCATTAAGAGGCATGCTTGGTTAAGACAGTCGGGGTTTAGACCCGAGACACAAGCATCCTTAATCAACATGCCGGTGGAGCCTAATCTACTGTTTGGCAAAGCGGTAGAGGATGCAATAAAGAATGCCAAAGATGAGAATGAGACTCTGAAATCCCTGGGACAGTTGACCAACAAGCCCCCTAATCAAAGAGGCAATAGTAATTTTCGTCGCCCACGCAGCCAAAAATCACAAAGAGGCTCCAACTACTCTCAGGGACAAGGTACATCATGGGGTAACAACCAGCAGTCTACCCAGAGTTACAGCAGAGGGAACAAGAAGGGCTGTGGTAAGGGTAGAGGCAGCCCCAGCAGAGGCGGCACGCCTCCCGCTAAACAGTGATGCCGCTCTCAGGGTCCCTTCTCACACATCCCCAGTAGGGTGACACATTTCCAACTTCACCCAAGCTTGGGAAGGGATCACATCAGACAGATGGGTGCTGTCCACAGTGTCCGCAGGATACTGCATAGAACTGCTCGAGCATCCCCGAAACCACCCTCCACGTCAAAAAGTACATTCCTTGGACCACCAGAAGATTCTCCTCGAGAAGATAGGCAATCTTCTAGCAAAGGACGCGATAGAACTCGTCCCAGGCAACCAGGTACACAAGGGTATTTATTCACCTTACTGCCTTGTGCCAAAAAAAAATCTAACAATGCGCCCAGTATTAGACTTACGCCCTGCAAACAAGTATGTCAAGCCCCAAAAGTTTTGCATGACTACTCTCCAAAAGGTAATCCCCCTCCTAAAAAAGGGGATTACATGGCAACATTGGACATGAAAGATGCCTATTTTCATATTTCCATGTTCCCGGCGCACAGAAGATTCTTGCGCTTCAAGGTGGACAGTCAGCACTACCAGTTCAAGGTGCTGCCCTTCGGTATAGCCTTGGCTCCAAGGGTATTCACCAAGGTGCTGGCGGTGACGGCGGCACACCTACGCAGGGAGGCAATCCCAGTGTACCCTTACCTGGACAACTGGCTCATCACAGGGGAGACCCCAGTAATTTGCAGATCAAACATTCAAAGAACGATCAATCTCCTCTACGAATTGGGTTTCTCCGTAAACGAGAAAAAATCAAGCCTGGTGCCAAGCACCTCCAAACAGTTCCTAGGAGCTGTCGTAAAAACTCAAGAGGGGTTGGCCTTTCCATCAGAGGAAAGAATTCGGAATCTACTACTGCAAATTCCTCTATATCAGCCCGGTCGCCAGATAAGGGTGCGCAAAGCGATGCGTTTGCTAGGCATGATGGTGTCATGCATTTACCTGGTCCCCCACGTGCGTCTGCACATGCGACCCGTGCAAGAATGGTTGGCGAAACAGTGGTCTCAGGCAAGTCGTCAGTGGGACGATCTAGTGGTCATTTCGCCAAAACTTGTACATAATCTCCACTGGTGACAAGAGAGAACCTGTCAAAGGGGAAATGCTTTTTACGATCCAGAGGTACAGGCTGTAGTCACAACAGACGCATCCCTGTCGGGGTGGGGAGCACACCTCCTTCACCACACAGCTCGGGGTCTCTGGTCTCGCACAGTGGCCAAGAATCCTATCAATCTGCTAGAACTTCTGTCAGTAGTCAGAGCGCTTCAAGCGTTCGAGCCCCACCTGTTGAACCTGTCAGTGCAGATCCTAACATACAGCACAACAGCGATGTTTTACCTAAACAAACAGGGAGGGCCTTGTTCGCCAAATCTGTCCAAGCTTGCCCAGAAAATGTGGATATGGGCACTCAGACGGAACATTTACCTGTCATCTCAACATGTTGCAGGGGATCTCAATTCGCTAGCGGACGCTTTGAGCAGAAATCCCCTCCCAGAAGAACACGAATGGTGTCTACTCAGAGAAGTCATAGAAGACATCTTCTCACAGTGGGGTTTCCCCACTACAGACCTATTCACCACAAGCGAAAACGGTTAGTACCCAGAATTCGCATCCAGGTTCCCCCAGCCAGACTCCAAGGGGAACACCCTGTGGATGAACTGGTTAGGGATGTTTGCCTATGCTTTTCCACCAACCCCTCTCATGAGGAAGGTGGTCAACAAGATGCACAGGGAATCGATGACGCTTATCCTAGTTTCTCCCATGTGGGTGAGGCAACCGTGGTTCCCACACCTACGCAGAGTAGCGGTGTGCAAACCCATCAGACTCCCGTGCTGCTACAACCTACTGTCCCAGCACCAAGGTCAAACAGTGCATCCTCCACTCAATGAACCTGGCAGCATGGCTCCTGAAGTCATAGAGTTTGGACATCTCAATTTACCACAGAGATGTATGGACATCCTAAAGGAATCTAGGAAACCTAACACGAGGCACTGTTACTTTGATAAATGGAAAAGATTTGTTATATGGTGCCAGAATAAGCAAATCAACCTGGTTGATTGCACTCCTTCCAATATTGTCACTTACATGTACCACCTGCTGGATGCAGGGCTGCTATTTAACTCACTCAAGGTGCACCTGGCAGCGCTGTCAGCCTACACCACTTCCCACAACAAGGTTTTGTGGTGGAAAGTACCAGTGGTTAAAGCCTTCATGGAAGGGGTGAAGAGACTCCACCCTCCAATTTCAAACCCACCACCTGGTTGGGACCTTAATGTGGTGCTTGCTAAGCTCATGGGCCCACCCTTTGAACCCATGCATGAGGCCAGTCTCAAACACCTGACCTATAAAACTGCCTTCTTAGTAGCCATTACATCCATAAGAAAGGTCAGTGAAATTCAGGCTCTGTCAGTGCAGGATCCTTTCTTTACTGTTCATAAGGATAAACTGGTTCTACGAACACACACCCTAGGTTCTCACCTAAGTTTATTTCTAAACTCCACGTTAACCAGTCCATCGAGCTTCCGGCCTTCTTCCAAGAACCCAAAAGCTCTGCTGAGGTGAAACTACACTCTCTAGATGTGCGAAGAGTGGTCCACTACTATGTAGACAAGACAAGACCGCTAAGGAAAACAGACCAACTGTTTGTCTCTGTAGCTACGGCCGGAGAAGGAGATTGCGTCTCTAAAGGTGCTATCTCCAAATGGGTAGTCAATATTATCCAACCATGTTACTCCCTTTCTGAAAAGTGTCTGCCTTTTACGCCAAGAGCCCACTTTACAAGAGGCATTGCGGCCACTCTGGCTTTCATTGCAAATGTACCCCTTGACACCATTTGCAAAGCAGCTACTTGGAGCTCTATCACACTTTTACTCAGCACTACTGCATTGTAACTCATTCCAAGACAGATACTCAAGTGGGACAAGCGGTTCTAAGGACATCTATTTGCTCATGACTCTTCTCACATCCCACCTCCTTCTTCTAACACTGCTCGCTAATCTATGCACAGCATGTGATCTAAGCAGATTCCACAAGCCTCAGAAGGGATACATTACCGTAATCGTATTTCTGATGCTTGTATCTGCTTAGATTCACATGCGACCCACCCTTCCTCCCCTCTGAGAGAAGGTGCATGGATGCTTGTAGTCTTATCTTCCTATCCATCTACTTGGATAATCTGTACTTGCGCTACTCCTCATGCTACCTCATGTCAGAAAAAATACAATCTGAGGGTCCTACATGTGTAAGGGATCATGGGTACAGTGGACGTCACACTAAGGATAGTATTACTGGCACTCCCTGTGTCGACGCCCATTTTCGAGTTTCGAAAAAAAACCTGTAATACTCTGCAGGTTCCACTAGATGTCGGTCTATGCACAGCATGTGAAACTAAGCAGATACAAGCATCAGAAATAGGATTACGGTTATATATATATTTCTGAGGCTTGTGGAATCTGCTTAGATCACATGCTGTGCATAGGCCGACATCTAGTGGAAGCTGCGGAGTATTACAGTTTGTTTTTCGAAACTCGAAAGTGGGTGTCGACACAGGCGTGCCAGTAATACTATCCCTAGTGTGACGTCCACTGTACCCAAGCTCCCTCACGCGTCTAGGATCCTCAGATTGTTTTTTTCCGCCATACTGGTCGGAAGCATCTTGCGGAGTCCCCTGGCCTTAGCCATACTTTTGCTAATTATTGAAGTTTAAAATTATTTATTGACATCCTTCCCCACCCCAACGTCGACCCTCGACGACGGCTGGAGAAGACATCGACCGTCGGCTGCTGCACGACGGATCTGGGCCTCGGAAGGCCGCTGGCCTCGGCCCGGGCCTAGTAGGCCGCTGGCCTCGGCCCTGCAAGTAGGCAGAGTGGGGGGTGGTACATACTCTTCACTCTTGGTATATAGGTACACCTTATATATTTCCTACACTTACCAGCCCGCTGCCTCAAGGTGCGTATGGAGGGTACCCCTTTCCAATTCTGCCCCAAGTGCAACCGCAAATACCCTTGGGTCGACAGGCACGCCACGTGCAATCTCTGCTTGCCGAGGGACCACCCCGAAGCGAACTGCAGAGCGTGGAGTAGGTTTAAGCCTAAGACACTTAAGGACCGTTCGACAAAGCGTTGGGCCCACCACGCCAGGCAGGCGGCCATGGCAGCGGAGGGCGCCTTCAGCGATGGCAGCGACGCCGTACTTTCGGACGGCGAGGGCATTACGGCGTCGAAAGACTGCCGAGCGCAGGTCCCCGACCTCGGAAGGTTGTCCGGCAGGGCGGCTATGGGGAAGACCCCCGGCGACGCAAGCGCTACACACCCTACACACACTAAGCACACTAAGTCCAACCGAACCTCGACGACGTCGACTTCTCGGAAAGAGGCACAGATAGAACGGTCCGACTCGGTGTCCTCTGGGCGCTCTCGATCGAGATCGCCTCATGACGCAAGGCAATCATCCACTCTTGCCAAGAGTGCCTCGCTCCCTAGATTAACGGAAGTTCGATCGTCGGAAGACGAAGACGACTTCCACCCCCAGGCCGCGCTCCAGGAGACCGAGGCCGCACCTAACACCAGCGAGGCCCCACGCTCGAAACACACAGATACCTCTCCCGACCCTCGACGCCAGGCGTCGAAAGTCTCTGGGGCCTCCAAGGGGCAGGGAAAACATTTTTCCACGCACGGGGAGGGGGGGGAAACAGCGGAAAGCACAGCCTTCCACTCCTGTAAGACCATCCTTCCACCCTAAGCAGACAGACAAACACAAATCTACTGGGACATCAACATCCAGCAAGGGTACCCTTGATAAGTCCTCTAAGTTGCCTACTAAAGTCATACCCTGTTCCAAAGAATGGTCCAGTGAAGACATAGACAGGGTCATGTCAAGGATGTCTTCCTTAGCTGATTTTTATGACAAAAACCCAGAACATTTCCTTTCGTATGACCCTCAAGGGGCCACACCCTCAGGCTCCTCTGATCCTATCCCCCTAAGTAAAAAGGCCCGGTTTGAAAGACCTGAACCCTTCGAGGTGCAGCCTTACTCTACTCCATACTCTACTCCACACCCCAGATACCAAGGACAGCCTTTCCCTGAAGGGGACCAGGAGTTTCAAATTATGGAGGAACAAACCGGGACTGATTACTATGCGGATGATGAGGACCTGGAGGAGGTAGAAGATGAGCAGGAAATTTACAGAGTAGATTCCCCGGTAGAGAGCGAAGCCCCAGTTACCGACTTGCCAGTTGATAACCAGCCCCTCCTTAATGAAGTTCTCGCTCGCGCAGCAGAACATTTTCACATCGACACCCACGGTGTACAGGAGGAAAGGGACTTCGCAGAAGAGTTGGTGGGAGAGAGGAGGCCGGTCGCTCAGACCATCCCTATCCTTAAATCCATCCAACGTAGAATAGATCCATCCCTGGTGAATCCTAACCTCACCAGAGCCGTCAACCCCAGAGTCGAAAAACTTTTTCGGGCAGCCCAGTCTGACCCTCTTTATATAAGAGGACATCTTAAACCAGACTCCCTAGTGGTTACCAACACTCGGAAGAGGGCTGGTCACCCTTATCGTCGTCAGAAGCTCCTCCCGACAAGGAGAGCAAAAAACTGTACGGGTTTGGCAGGAAGGTAGCCTCAACGTCCGCCTACCAAGCAAGGATTGCAAACTCCACCACCCTGTTGGCAAGTTACAACTGCCATCAATGGGAAGAGGTCGCGGCGCTCATAGCCTCTGCTCCTGAACCGTTAAAGGGCCAGTTGGCTCGGATCTCGGTAGAAGGGAGAGCCGTGTCTGGTTGCATATTAAAAGCAACTTTCGACGCCGCGGACAACGCAGGAAGATTGATAGCAGAAGGTACTGTTATCAAGAGACATGCGTGGTTGCGGCAGTCGGGGTTCAAAACAGAAACCCAGGCTTCATTAATAGACAAGCCGGTGGAACCCGATCTATTGTTTGGGAAAGCGGTCGAAGACGCACTTAAGAATGCCAAGGACGAATACGAGACTCTCAAATCCCTTGGCCAGCTTACCAACAAACCCCCTAACCAGAGGGGAAACAGTAATTTTCGTCGCCCACGCGGCCAAAATTCACAAAGAGGCAACTATGCCCAAGGACAGGGTACACAATGGAACAACAACCAGCAGTCTACCCAAAATTACGGCAGGGGTAACAAGAGAGGTCGTGGAAGAGGCAGAGGCAGCCCCAACAAGGGAGGTGGCACGCCTCCACCAAAGCAGTGACGCTCAGTTCAGGGTCCCTTCTCACGCAACCCCAGTAGGGGGACGCATTTCCAACTTCACCCAGGCTTGGGAAGGGATCACCTCAGACAGATGGGTGCTGTCAACAGTGTCCACAGGATATTGTATAGAATTACTGCAGCGTCCCCGGAACCACCCTCCACGACAAAGAATACACTCCTTAGAACATCAGAAGATCCTTCTCGAGGAGATCGCCATTCTGCTAGAAAAGGACGCGATAGAACTCGTCCCAGGACACCAGGTAAACAAGGGTATCTATTCAACTTACTTCCTTGTGCCAAAGAAAGATTTGACAATGCGCCCAGTATTGGACTTACGGCCTGCCAACAAAGTATGTCAAGCCCCAAAAATTCCGTATGACCACGCTACAAGAGGTAATCCCCCTCCTAAAAAAGGGGGATTACATGGCAACCTTGGATATGAAAGATGCTTATTTTCATATTTCCATGCTCCCAGCGCACAGAAAATACTTGCGCTTCGAGGTGGACAGTCGCCACTACCAATTCAAGGTACTGCCCTTCGGGATAGCTTCAGCACCAAGGGTATTCACCAAGGTACTGGCGGTGGCAGCTGCACACCTACGCAGGGAGGCAATCCCAGTGTACCCTTATCTGGACGACTGGCTCGTAACGGGGGAAACCCCAGGAATTTGCAGGTCAAACATTCAGAGGACTATCGACCTCCTCCACGAATTAGGCTTCTCCATCAACGAGAAGAAGTCAAGTCTGGTGCCAAGCACCTCAAAACAGTTCCTAGGGGCAATCCTAGATACTCAGAAAGGGTTGACCTTCCCTTCGGAAGAGAGAATTTGGAATATACTACTGCAAATTCCACATTATCAGTCAGGTCAACAAATAACGGTACGCAAAGCAATGCGGTTACTGGGCATGATGGCGTCATGCATTTACCTGGTCCCCCACGCACGTCTGCGCATGCGTCCCATGCAGGAATGGTTGGCGAAACAGTGGTCTCAGGCAAGTGGTCAGTGGGACGATCTAGTGGTCGTTTCGCCAACACTCGTACAGAGCTTACACTGGTGGACAAGAGAGAATCTCGCAAGGGGAAAACCCTTTTACGATCCCGAAGTACAGGCAGTGGTGACTACAGATGCATGCCTGACTGGGTGGGGAGCTCACCATCTCCACCACACAGCTCAGGGTCTCTGGTCTCACTCAGTAGCCAAGAACCACATCAACCTGCTAGAGCTTCTGGCAGTATTCCGAGCGCTTCGGGCGTTGGAGCCCCATCTGCTAAACTTGTCGGTGCAGATCCGGACGGACAGCACGACAGCCATGTTCTATCTGAACAAACAAGGAGGGACTTGTTCGCCAAATCTGTCCAAGCTTGCCCAGAAAATCTGGATATGGGCACTCAGACAGAACATCTTCCTGTCATCACAACATGTTCCAGGGGAGCTCAATTCCCTAGCGGATGCCCTAAGCAGAGACTCCCTCCCAAAAGAACACGAATGGGTCCTTCACAGAGATATCGTAGAAGATCTCTTCTCTCAGTGGGGTTTCCCCACTATAGACCTATTCGCCACAAGCGAAAACAAACAATGCCCAGGATTTGCATCCAGGTTCCCCCAGCCAGACTCCCAAGGGAACGCCCTGTGGATGAACTGGTATGGGATGTTTGCGTACGCTTTTCCACCAACTCCTCATCAGGAAGGTGGTGTACAAGATGAACAAGGAATCGATGACGCTCATCCTAGTTGCTCCCATGTGGGCGAGACAACCATGGTTTCCACACCTACGCAGGATGGCGGTGTGCGAGCCCATCAAACTCCCAGCCTGGTACAACCTACTGTCCCAGCAACAAGGTCAAACAGTGCACCAGGAACCCAACTCAATGAACCTGGCAGCATGGCTCCTGAGGTCATAGAGTTTGGGCATCTCAATTTACCACAGAGGTGTATGGACATCCTAAAAGAATCCAGGAAACCAAACACAAGGCACTGTTACTTTGACAAGTGGAAGAGATTCGTTATTTGGTGCCAGAATAAACAAATCAACCCAGTTGATTGCACTCCTTCCAACGTTGTAACATACATGCTCCACCTGCTGGACTCAGGTTTGGTTTTTAACTCTCTGAAGGTACACCTGGCAGCCCTCTCGGCTTACACCACATCCCATAACAAAGTATCGTGGTGGAAAGTACCAGTAGTTAAAGCCTTCATGGAAGGAGTAAAGAGACTTCACCCTCCTATTTCGAACCCACCGCCAGGATGGGACCTCAATGTGGTGCTAGCTAAGCTCATGGGCCCCCCTTTCGAACCCATGCATAAAAGTAGTCTCAAACACCTGACTTATAAAACGGCCTTCTTAGTAGCCATTACCTCTATAAGAAGGGTCAGTGAAATTCAGGCTCTGTCAGTGCAGGATCCTTTCTTTACTATCCACAAAGACAAACTGGTTTTACGCACACACCCTAGGTTCTCACCTAAATTTATATCTAAGTTCCATGTAAACCAGTCCATCGAGCTTCCGGCTTTCTTCCAGAACCCGCAAAGCTCAGCTGAGGTGAAACTACACACCCTTGATGTGCGTAGGGCGGTCCTCTACTATGTAAATAAAACCAGACCGCTAAGGAAAACAGATCAACTGTTTGTCTCCGTAGCTACAGGCAGAGAGGGGGATCGCGTCTCTAAAGGCGCGATCTCGAAGTGGATTATCAACTGTATACAGCTGTGTTACTCTCTTTCTGAAAAAACTCTGCCTTTTACGCCAAGGGCCCATTCTACTAGAGGCATTGGGGCCACTCTGGCTTTCATTGCAAATGTTCCCCTCGACACCATTTGCAAAGCAGCTACTTGGAGCTCTATTCACACTTTTACTCAGCATTACTGCATTGACACTCATTCCAAGACAGATACACAAGTGGGACAAGCGGTTCTAAGACACCTGTTTGCTCATGACCCTTCTCACATCCCACCTCCTTCTTCTGGTACTGCTCGCTAATCTATGCACAGCATGTGATCTAAGCAGATTCCACAAGCCTCAGAAGGGATACATTACTCACCGTAATCGTATTTCTGATGCTTGTATCTGCTTAGATTCACATGCGACCCACCCTTCCTCCCTTCCGAGAGAAGGCGCATGATTGCTTGTAGTCTTACCTTTCTGTCTATCTGCTTGGATTATCTGTACTCACGCTACTCCTCATGCTTCCTCATGTCAGAAAAAATACAATCTGAGGATCCTAGACGCGTGAGGGAGCTTGGGTACAGTGGACGTCACACTAGGGATAGTATTACTGGCACGCCTGTGTCGACGCCCATTTTCGAGTTTCGAAAAACAAACTGTAATACTCCGCAGCTTCCACTAGATGTCGGCCTATGCACAGCATGTGAATCTAAGCAGATACAAGCATCAGAAATACGATTACGGTGAGTAATGTATCATATATATATATATATATATATATATATATATATATATATTACACCCAACCAAACTTTAAATATCCAAACTGTAAATATGTAATATGTTCTATGATGTATGTGTACCTTGCTGTATTCTGTAACTAAGCTTCAAGTATCCTTGTAACTGTTGCGCCCAGCTACCTAAGGGTTTGGTACGCATTACCAAATGAATGAATACACAAACAAACAGTGGTCCTGATTTTGGGTTTTTCCGCAGTGAGACTGCTCGGGCTGTGGTTTGGTTGGACTAGAGTTGCCAGCTCTGGCTCTGGACTGCAAGACCAATGATCTAACTGATTAGTTATGATCTACAGTACTGAAAGGTCCACTTTCATCTTTCTGTGAGGCTCTAATAGAGCCATTCATAACTGCCTTAACCAGCTTTGTCCTTGTTTGTCCAAAGGGACATTGCCAAAAAATATTTTGTTGCAATGGTGTTCATGTTCTGAACTGAACCATCCGCCCCCAAATGTTTGGTCATACAGGCTGCCAATGTCGGATCACACCGTATTCAGTTTTCTATTGCCGCACCGACCAGTCTCTAAAAAGCTGGATGTATTGGGCAAGAAGGTCTACACCTCTGGGAGCCTGGCTTTATGGACTAGCAACACAATCTGCACAACAGCTAGAAAGCAGCTGTCCCTATGGGATTTTGCCTCAAGAAATGCAGACCCTGTACCAACTACTTTACTGTGGCTGCATGGAGACTGCAAAGATAGTCCTCCAGTCAGACATTGACAGAACAGATGGTGTTGCCAAGTCAATGGGCCTGGGCCTTTTCTTTACAAACTTCCTGAATCCTGGTATCCTCACTGTATTCCCTCCAGGATTGATCTGAGAGGAAATCGCTCAGCTGCTAGTGAAGGGAGAGGTGGAGCTTGTACCATTGGATGACCCCTAGAAACTGCTATTTCCACGATTGCCTTGTACTGAGAGGTGATATGAAATCGGTGATGGGTGACGTGCATCTTAACCCTATCCTGGATTTTAGACTTCTGAACAAACTTTTTTGAAAGGATACATTTAAGATCGTTAACATTGCGCAGATTATCCAGGCTTTGCAGTTGCAACATTGGCTTGTCTTAATGGACCTATAGGAAGCATACTTTCACATCGCTGTTGACAGCTTAAGTTTGAAGTATTTTCTTGTTGTGGGAGGCGCTCATTACCAGTTCAGTGATCCCATTCTGCCTCACTTCAGATAAAGGTTTCACAAAGGTCATGGTGGTGGTGACGGCCCACCTTGACAACTGGTTTTGGGTGCATGTTCGTAAAATAGGATGAGAACCTCAAAATGATGTGAACTCTTTGATATGTTACTTTTTTCCATCAACCGAATTCCTTTGCGACTCCCTCTACATGTTTTCACTTCATCAGGATGGTCTTACATGCCGAGCAAGGCATGGCTTTCCCTCCACTAGAGAGTGGCAAGCATTAAAACCATGGTATTTGTATTTTGTATTTTATAACATTTATACTGCGCCTTTCGCCAAAGGCACTGAACAATAAAAGAATTCAAGAACAGTACAATCAAAATGTTACAAATGAATACGTGTTACATCAACAGAGAAAAGGGCAAATAAGCAATTTTTTTCTTTTTTTAAGAAGCAAAAGACAAAAGAAGATAGAGTTTAAGATTTGTTTGAAAAATGCAAAGGGATTAAGAGGAGCGAAATGAAAGAGGAAGCGCCTTCCAATGCTTAGGAGCCAAAAGAGAGAAAGCAGAAACGAGACAAGGCTCTGGGGCGGCTTAGGAACAGTTAAAAGAAACAGGTTCTGAGATCGTAAGGGATGTGAAGGGATATAAGAGAGTAGTGAGGAAAGATAGGGCAGGGCCAAGCCACGAGTGCATTTGAAGGCAATTGAAAGATAGTGATACAGAAGAAAAGATTTGAAAGGAAGTACTGAAATTGAGAGCATGGAGGATGTAATAGAAGATCTAGGGGGTAAAGAGAAAAGACGAACGGAAGTTATAGATGGAGTGAAAAAGTGACAAGCAGAAAGACCAAGCAGTGAAGATGAACTGTAGTCAATACGGGAAAAGATGAGAGAAAAAAAGAAGTTTAGTAGCGTGCAAAGAAAGATGAGGGCTGGTGCGGCAACTGGTAAACCAGGCATAGCGACAGGAGCGAGCACTAGAAGAGATATGAAGAGAGAAAGAAAGGGAAGGATCAAAGAGAACAGGTTGCGCTGAAAATGAAAGGGGCTTGGGGGAAATAAGAGGGAGGGAGTGGGTGGAGTAGGAGATAGCAGAAGAGGGGAAAATAGAACCTCTGTTTTTGAAGGATTAAGCTGCAGAAAGTGGAGGACATTCATTTCTGAACAGCTTAAAGACAGACAGTGGAGTGCAAAGCAGAATCGAAGGAAGAGAAGGAGAGATGGATCTGGGTATGATCAGCGTAAAGATGGAAAGAAAGATAGAAAGAAGAGATAAGGGCAGAAAGAGGAGCAATATAGAGAGAGAAAAGAGGACTGACTACCGAACCTTGGAGGACATCATAGAGAAGAGGGAGTGAGGAAGACTAGTGTCCAGCCCAAGTGACGAAATAGGTTAGTTGTGAAAAATATGAACGAAACCATTCAAAAACAGACCCAGAAATTCCTCAAGTAGAAAGAGAGGAGATACGAAGAGTGATCCACAGTGTCCGATAAAGAAGACTGATACAGAAGAATACAAATAGAAGAATGCTTAGAATGGTGTGCTGAGAGAAGAGAATTATAAAAATGGAGAAGGGCGGTTACAGTAGAATGAGGCGGGTGGAAGAAGTGAGTGGAGATGTTAGCTTTCATCCAACCAAAAGTGGATTTCCTGGCTGGGTTTAATGAAGCTTGGGTTCATTCCGTCCTGCATCTTCATAGCTCCAAACGCATGATAGCGTTCACTGCAGTGGTCCTTGGGCAGTTGGTACTTACAGTTCACAGGTCACATGAGGGACATTTTCCTGGCCATCTTTCAGGTTTTCAAAAACCTGCTTTGGTGGAAATCCATGACTTCCTGCTGTTGGACTCCATTCTGACGTCATGGGCCATTAACCAGCTGTGTCACAGGAGCTTCTTTGATTGAGTGTGGAGGTTATCTGCAGGATCCTGGCCGGTCTGTGGTAAGGCTGGAAGAAGTAGACTTTCTGGTAAGGCCGGAAGTAGTAGACTTTCTGTAACTCTGGAGTGTTCATCTGTCACTAAAGTTTTTACAATTACTGAGAGGTTTGACTGTTCTCACAGACACCACCATCGCAATGCAGTACATCAAGATGGGCGTTGTGTGATCGCTCAAACTTCAGGACAGTCAAGGTCCTTTGACTCTGGTGCATTTATGTGAGGTGGCAGTGTTAGCAGCTCACCTAACTGGTATTCAGAGTATATTTATATACAGGAGGAACAATGCTCTTTTGATCACAAAAGAACGTACAATCAATAAGAAATCAGATTTGTCGTACGCGATGAGCTTCTTGCAATGGGGGTTTGAGGGACATTCTGTCCAGGTTGTGGAGGGGACTAAATGGAACGGTCCTTGGGTACACTACATAAGTGGACATACGTAGATTAAGGACATCAAACATTGGACTTTAAGTGCAGGTAGGTGGTATGAACAGCTGCATTCGGAATGTGACGATGAGTGAAGTGCTTGAGTGGAGGCAGAGGAAGTGAGGGACAAAGGAAGGTTAGAGGCAAAGGAAAAATATTAGCTAGCAGGCTGATGGGAGGTAGGTTAAGAGGGTAACTCGGAGGTGAGGAGGTAGGCTTTTAGTTAGGTTTTGAAAATATCTGTGTGGACTGTTTCTCAGTGTCCTGGGGAGAAGAGAATTCTGTGAAAGTGGCACAAGCAGAGGGAGCGTAAGCGAGAGGAAGCACAAGGAGGGCGAGGAACCTCAAGGGTAGTCAATGATGCAGAGCAGAGTTTGAGAAGGATTTGTAGAGTTTGATAGAGGATAGACACAGTGGTGTCTTAACATGGATAGATTTGTAAGCCAGTAGAAGACATTTAAATCTCGCCCTGTTGTGCATCGTCGGCCATCCAGCCGGGTGACGGTACGAGGAAGTATGTGTGAAGTGAGGGAGTTCAAAGAGAGTCCTTGTAGCAAAGGTGATGATCTTGTTGAGAGGACAAAGCATAGTGGGAGACCGAAGAGGATGCTGGCGCAGTTGTCCAGTTTAGTGAAGATGAGAGTGGTTAAAAGATGATTGTGGTTGTTGAAAGGAAGAGGGGGGTACGTGATTTTCCTAACATTTAGGAGGTTGAGGCGAGCTGCTGTTCTAGTTTTGGAGATGAAAGTAGAGAAGTTATGAGAAGGGTCATGGATGAAGCCAAGGTTTCTAGCTGAAGTAGGGGAGAGTGTTCAGTGGGAACTGGATAGGAAGAAGAAGAAATGAGAGAGAGCTTTTGGCATGGAGAAAGAGCCCCACTGTTTTGGTAGAGGGTTAACATCGGAGAGTGCAGCGAGTGCAAAGCCATCCAACATTTAAAGGCAGAGAGTTAGTTGGACATTTTGATAGAGACATTTTGATAGAGATCAGAGCAGTTTCCGTGGAGTGACCAGAGCAGAAACCTGCTTGGAGGGGGGTCTCGAAGATTGTGGATGTCTAAGAAATTGGTAAGACGGTTAGGAGCACTTTAGAGTATTGCAGAAGGAGAGACACCGGGTGAAAGTTAGCCAGTAGGTTCGGGTCAGCCCCTTGCATTTTTAGGAGAGGGATGACTGGCTGTTTTGAAAACCGAGGGAAAGCAAGCCGATTCAAAGGACAGGTTTAAGAGTTCAGCGAGGTGAGAGGCCATGAAAGAGGCAATAGGCTTGACTAGCTGAGGAGCAAGAGTGTCTGATGGGGCACAAGAGGGGTTAGCCTTAATCAGTAGAGATAGGACTTTGTCAATATTAGTGTGACTGAACTGGGAGATGGAGGCAGAGGATGATGGTATGGTAGACCTAGTGTCAAATGTGGGAGGCAGTATTGAGGAAAGTCAGGAGAGACTCTAATTTTGCACATTTTTGGCGCAAAGTAGTCCGCTAGGTCATTAGCTATGAGAGTGGAGTTGATAGTCATAGATTTAGGAGGAGGCAGGAGTAAGGTTAGGGTGCCCTGTACCCGGCATGGATGGTTGGAGTGCGAGTCAATGAGGGTAAGGTAGAATTCCATTTTCGCATTATCAAGAGTGGATTTGAGAGTTCAGGGCTGAGATGTAGAGTTGCATGTCTTCATACGAGGGGGTACACCTCCATTTGCGCAAGAAGCCAACGGATATCTGTGCGGAGAGAGCTTATGAATGGTGTGACCCAGGGTTGAGGGTGCTGAGATTTAGGGGTGAAAGTAAATAGTGGGAATGGAGAGGAGAATGAGTCGTATAGTAGGGAATTGGAAGTTGGAGAAGTCTGTGTTGGTGGAAGAGGCTGCTGTGAAGGCAGAGAGTGATAACTGTAGGCAGCCGGAAGCCTATTTCCATGTTCTGGACAAGTTGTTTATGCAAGACTAGACTTGAAAACCAGATGAAACGCACACATATCCTTCATGAGTTCGGAAAGCTATATGGTTTTGAACACTGCATTCCTCCCTGCCCCCTGTGGAAGAGGTGATATCCTGAGAGGTCCCGGCAGGCTCCAGTATGGCTATTAACCCTTCGAGACACATCAGGGCTTATTTATTGTTTGCTTGTTAGGTGCTTATACAATAAGTCAACACTGTTTCAAAGTGCAAACGGGTCAAGGGGGAGGGAGCAGGGGTGAGAGGTACATTGCAATACATAAAAACACAATAATTAAGAGCAGAGGGGTCTGGGGGAGGAAATAGAGGACAAACCTACTATTCCTTTTGAGTATTCAGAACGTGCAAATGCAGCAAGGAAGAGGGCAGGGGGTAAGTGCTGGGGAGTCTGAGCTCATGGGTGAGCCACAGATGAAGTGCTTGGGGTGTTGAGTGTAACATGGCCTGGAGCCGCGAGTGGTGTAAGTGCAAGTGCAGAGGATGGACAGAAACTGGGCCAATTGGGTGGGGAGATGAGGGCCCAGAACACTAATTGCAGAAACTGTACACAGTGTCCTAGTTTGTACCACTAGGAGAGAAAAAACACCCACCCACCCTCACTCACTCACTCGCCCTCACTCACTCACACTCACCCACACTCACACTCACCCACACTCACCCACACTCACTCACACTCACTCACTCTCACATTCACTCACTCTCACATTCACTCACTCTCACATTCACTCACTCTCACATTCACTCTCACATTCACTCTCTCACATTCACTCTCTCACATTCACTCTCTCACATTCACTCTCTCACATTCACTCTCTCACATTCACTCACTCTCACATTCACTCTCTCTCACATTCACTCTCTCACATTCACTCACTCTCACATTCACTCTCTCACATTCACTCACTCTCACATTCACTCACTCTCACATTCACTCACTCTCACATTCACTCACTCACATTCACTCACTCTCACATTCACTCACTCTCACATTCACTCTATCACATTCACTCTATCACATTCACTCTATCACATTCACTCACTCTCACATTCACTCACTCTCACATTCACACTCACATTCACACTCACGCATTCTCACACTCACACACTCATGCATTCTCACACTCACACACTCACATACTCACACACAGTGATTATGTAAAGTGGTCTTGTAGAGTGCAGCTCTGCCATACTGATAACCTCCATATGTGGCATTGCAAAAAGGAGCACTCGGTAATTAGAGGGAGAAAAATATGTATCCAGAGGTGCCGATTGGTGCAAAGCGCAAGTATTAGAATCATGGGTGCCGGTGTGCATTTTATTAATAGGGCAGAGCCCAAGATCAATCATTGGAAAGCCAGCACTACAAGATTAGGCTACTCATGGGCATGGCACAGTTGGTTGGTAAATGGGCGCCAGTGGGCTAATGATGTGAGCAGTATCATTGCTCCATGGGTTAAAGTGGCATTGGTAGACCGATTGTTGCTGTGCGTGTTGATGGAGTCTGTGCGTAGTATAAAGAGCTGGATAGAGGAGTAGGTTCATTGGGGACAAGAAAGAATACTACATGTTACAGGGTTCAGTATTAAGAGTTTGAATCACGGGAGTGCCGCCTACTGATGAATGATATACACTGTTCTTTAATAGTGTTTCATGCTTTACACCAGTATTTGTGAACTACGACCATACTGTTTCCTGACAGCGTCGTTTTAGTCTGACATTGTTTGGTACAGTAATTTTCTGTGTATGTACTCTTCGAATGGATTGTGTCCTCCCACGTAGTCCTCATTTTATATTTGTATCTCGCCTGCTTCGCTGCTTCGGGAAAAATTTTCTTAGCAGAGGGCGTTGTGCACGAGGTTGTGGTGTCGATGTCCCTCGACGGGCTCCGTACCGTGTCGACGTCACCATCAGTATAAGTAGCTCATGCCGCGCCCGTTGGCTTCAGTTCC
Organism: Ambystoma mexicanum; assembly: GCF_040938575.1. Lineage (NCBI taxonomy): Eukaryota > Metazoa > Chordata > Amphibia > Caudata > Ambystomatidae > Ambystoma > Ambystoma mexicanum. Next base: position 541,194,073 of record NC_090928.1, on the reverse strand, counting down.
GTTTTTCCAATTGCTTTGCTCTCGAGTTAACGGCGCACTTCGACATTTTCTTCAATAAAATGTTATCTTCTTCTACCCCTTCTACTCCCAAGACGAGGTTCAAAAAATGTATCGACTGTGGATCGAAAATGTCGATTACAGACCCTCACCGCTTTTGAAATTAGTGCCTGGGTTCGGACCAACGAACTGGTGACTGTGGCTCCAGTCAGTCAATGATGGAGAAGGCTCTTCGTGAGAGAAGGTAAACTGGCGGTGGGGTGGGAAGCTTTCAAGGCCTCTTCGAAGGCCTTGTCAAAAAAACATAGGCAGTCGGGCGAATCGAAGGATTCGGATCCACGTAAACATTCCAAAAGATCTCGATCACGAAGTAGATCACGAAGTAGATCGAGACGTTCTTCATCTATGAAGATGAAGAGGAGACATAGATCTCCTTCCCCTTCTTCTGATACGTCTACCGAATTGGTAAGATGTCCGACTAAGTCTGATTTCCAAAGGAAATGGGATGAATTTAGAAGGAAGATGATGAAGGTCTTTGAGAATGCGGCTTCAACCCCCTCAAAGAAACCTCAAAGAAACCTCAAAAGAGCCAGACCCCGGTCGCTCCGTTGGACGAGGCAGGAGAGTCAGAAACTACTGTGGAAAGATCCAGTAGTAAGGGTGAACCTCAAATCTCGACCCGACGTCAAATCGTCGATGTTTCTTCGAGAATCGAGTGATTGCCCGACACCGAAGAAGAAACATAAGTCGTCGAAGCCCTCGACGACTTCATCGGCGCCGACGGCTTCGATATCGAAACCAAAGAAGTTTGTGACACCTTCTTCGAAGACGTTATCAACTCCTTCCAAGACTCCTTCGATTCCTTCGAGGCAAATTCAGACACAGGAAAGGAGATTTACTCCTTTACCTAAATTAGACTTTTTTAAGTCTGTCTTCTATCTTTGAAGAGGAAAGTGCTTCAGAAGAAGTAGTTTCTCCTTTTGGAGTACAGTTTGGTACCAGAGAGGTGCCAGAAGAATTAATTGATCCAGAATCGAAAATGAGACGTATGACACCCTTCACTCTTCTAGTGGCATTGATACGTCACCAGAGCTGGAATTTACAAAACCTGACCCTGCAGAACATGCAGATTCAGGGTACAGGAGTTTAATGAATGGGGTTGTTTAATACGTGGGTTGGGGTAGATCCTCACCCACATCTGATCAGGATGATATGACTGATATCTTGGACCAGGGCCCCCAGAAAGACCTGGTTCTCCCTTTTGCATAGGGCACTTCAGAGGAGAGTGGGAAAAAAACGGTGAGGCTCCTGAGACTGCTTCTGCTGTTAATAGTAATTTTCCTAAAAAATACAGAGTTTCTAGTAGTGACCCTGATTACTTAATGAAGCATCCCACACCTGAAAATCTGGTTATTCAGGCAGCAACTTTGTCACGGCAAACAGCCTTTCCATCCATCCCCCCGGATGGAGATGATAAGAAGGTGGATGCTTGGGCCCGTAAGGTCTTTACCTCGGGTCGCATGGCTTTCAAGTCAGCAAATGTCACCTGTACCCTGGCCAGGTTTACCCCATACCCTGTCGGACTGCCTCACGGGAGCGGCTGAACATATTCCAGAAGGCGAGGAAAGGGAAGGCTTCCTGAATATTATAAAAGATGGCAAGGAGGCAATGGGGGAATGTCTCCAATATGGACTGGATACTGCTGATTGCTTGCAGCCATGGATCTGCTGATGCTCAGTGCTACACAGATTTGCGTGGTTGAGGTCGGGGTTTGCACCTGATATGCAGGCCAGGCTGCTCAACATGCCTTTTGATGGCTTGAGGCTGTTTGGCAGTAAAGCTGATAACAGTTTAGAAAAACTGCAGACCTCAAAAGCGGCGGCTAAATCTCTTGGCGCCTCTATGCGACAGCCTCAGAAACCTTATTGGGGCTCATCTTCCTGGAGAGGTCGTTCTTTTCGATACTACTCCTTTTTTGGTAGAGTAAGAGGACATGCCATTCAAAGAGGTAAAAGAAATGTCCATCGTGGTGGCCAAGGAAGAGGTGCGAAACCAGCCTCAGGAACGTCATCTTTGCCCTCAGCCACTCCTGCAGCTACCTCCAAATCACTCTGAGGCCTTATCACACAAGACCCCGGTGGGAGGCAAAATCTCACAGCATCTGAAAGAATGGCGGGGCATTACTTCCGTTGCTTGGGCACTGGAGACCGTAGCTCAAGGTTACTGCCTTCCCTTCCTAAAAAGGCTTCGGGATCATCCACCGGGAACCAACTCTGTCAAAATTCCAGATCCACTCCTTGTGCAGGAAATTTGAACCCTGCTAGAGAAAGGTGTAATAGAACAGGTACCTGTAGCGAAGAGAAACGAGGGTTGGTACTCCCCTTACTTTCACATTCCCAAAAACGACAGAGGATTGAGACCCATCTTGGATTTAAGAAATTTGAACAAGTTCCTCAGGTAGGACAGGTTCAAGATGTTAACCCTTTCTCAGATCCTTGAGGCTCTCCAACTCCAAGACTGGTTGGTATCATTGGACCTTCAGGATGCTTACTTTCATGTGCCAATCCATCTCAAGCACAGACAGTACCTGAGTCTCAGGAGAGGGGGGGATTCACGTCTACCCCTACCTGGATGATTGGTTAATCAGAGCGCGTTCTCCTGAACAAGCTCAGGAATATCTGTCAATCACCTGTCACTCCCTTCTCAGATTGGGCTTCTCCCTCAATTTCAAGTAGTCTCACATGATACCATCCCAAAAGCTCCAGTTTATCGGAGCAGTCCTGGATTCTTCCTCAGGCAAAGACTTGCCTCCCGAGGTGAGAGCTCCCCACATTCTGCCGATGGTAACAAAGTTCCAAAATGCCCAAAATCTTCCGGTCTTTGATTTTCTGAGGTTGCTCGGTCTCATGGCATCCTGCATCTTTCTAGTGCCAGAGGCCCGATTGAGTATGAGATCCCTTCAGTGGTCTCTCAGGACTCAGTGCTCCCAATTCTCGGGGAATATGTCGGATCTTCTGCAAGTTCCAAGCACAGTTGCTCAAGAGCTTCTTTGGTGGGCTTGCAACGACAACATTCTCAAGGGAGAATCTTTTTGGCAACCATGGCCAGAGATAACTGTAGTGACCGACGCCTCACTCACGGGGTGGGGAGCCCACACCAACGATCCAACTATGAGCGGTCGTTGGTCTCCATCGGAGTCCAAACTACACATCAACCTGTTGAAGCTGAGGGCAATCAGACTAGCACTGAAGGCCTTTCTGCCCTTTGTACGGGGGAAGAATGTCTTGATAATGACAGACAACACGGTGGCCATGTACTACCTCAACAAGAGAGGAGGAGTAGGGTGACTACAACTGTGCAGAGAGGCAATGCAGCTCTGGCTCTGGGCAATACGAGAAGGAATCTTTCTATCGGCAGTTCATCTAGCAGAAGAGAGCAGAACACAGCGGCAGATGCTCTGAGCAGGCAGAACAGTGTCCCACGAGTGGGAACTAGCTCAGGAAGTCCTTTGAGAGCTCTTCACCATTTGGAGAACCCCTCAAGTGGATCTGTTCGCGACCAGGGTCAATCGGAAGTGCAAATAGTACTGCTCAAGGGAATTTCCTGCGAGAGGAGCTCTAGGAGATGCGTTTGTGGTGGACTGGGAGTTTCCACTTCTGTACGCGTTTCCACCATTGCCCGTGATTCCTCACGTAATCAGGAGGTTGAGAAAGTTCAGGAGAACCATGATCCTAATTGCCCCGGATTGTGCCAGGAGGACGTGGTACCCGGACCTTCTGGACATGTCCATCTGCCCTCCAATATGTCTTCCGCAAAGAGGATCTTCTCTCGCAAGAGGAAGGTCGGGTTCTCCATCCAGAGGTCAAAACACTCAACCTTCACGCATGGTTTCTGAGAGGTTGAGATGCAAGGATTGGGATCTTCCGGATGATGTAATGGAAATGTTGCTTTTCGGCCAGAAGGGCAGCAACTAAATCTCTGTACCAGTGTCATTGGAATAAATTCAGTATCTGGTGCAGGTATAAGGATGTGGACACTTTTCAATGTGGCACCCCAATGGTGCTTTCTTTGCTATTGCATTTGGCCAATCTGGGGCTCCAGATCGGAACAATTAAAGGATATCTGGCTGCGCTGTCCATTTTCAAGCACTCCTCGGAAGAGGTTTCCTATTTTAAAATTTCATTAAGCATTCAATTCCTGTAAGGGCTCACTAATGTGTACCCTCCAGTCCCTTTTCATGTTCCAACTTGGGATTTAAATCTTGTACTTACGTTTTTAACTTGTATACCTTTTGAACCTCTGCATTCCTGTCCCTTGAGGCTACTAACATTAAAAACTGTCCTTCTTGTGGTCTTAACATCAGCCCGCAGGGTTAGTGAGTTGCAGGCTCTCTCATGCAAACCTCCGTAAACTACTTTTGACAAGGACAAGGGGTTAAACCTTCTTTCTTACTAAAAGTAGTTTCTGACTTTCACTTGTCACAGAGGGCAGAGAGGCCTTCACTTGTCACAAAAATCATATTACCAATGTTCTTTCCTCCTGCTCATTTGGGCAAAGAAGAGGAGAGATTTCATAGACTGGACACTAAAAGGGCTCTGTTTTTACATTTCAAGAAGGTCAAAAGTACGTCAGGATGACCAACTTTTCGTAGGTTTTACTGGCCAGAAATTGGGATTAGCAGTGACAAAACAGACCATATCCCGCTGGATCATTTTGGCCATAGTTGAGTGCTACAGATTGGCAGGAAAAGACCCGCCGGATGGGCTTCGAGCCCATTCCACTAGGGTATGGCTACTTCTGCGGCTCTGAAGAGCGGAGTCCCTGCAGCGGATATTTGTTCAGCTGCAACATGGGCATCAATGCATACCTTCATCAAGAATTACTGCTTGGATGCTTCTTCTTCCAATTAAGGTTTATTTGGCAAGGCAGTACTCCGTTCCATCCATGAGAAAAATAATTAAACTCCCACCTCCAAAATTACCACTGCTATGGGAGTCTATCATAAAATGACAAATACGTGGGAGGACACAATCCATTGGAAGAACAAGTTACTTACCAACTAACGTTCTTTCGACTGGATGTTCCTCCCACGTATTCCTCATCGCCCTTCTCATCCTACCTCGCAGTACAGTGTACGTTAGTTACACTTCTCTCTCATGAAGAGTTTTTCAGTCATTAGGCACTACTTGGTGTTCCTTGAATATTTCCATTGAAAAAACAGAACTGAAGCTAAACGGCGCGGCACAAGCTACTTATACTGATGGTGACGTTGACACCGATGCTGCGACCTCATGCACAGCGCCCTCTGCCGAGAACATTTTTTCTGAAGCAGCAAAGCTGGCGAGATATGAATAACATAAAATGAGGAATACGTGGGAGGAACATCCAGTCGAAAGAACGTTACAGTTTTTAAGTAACTTGTTCTTTGCTCCATGTTTCAAACCATGTGTGCTGCAATTTAAAACTGACTTAATGTATGTAACTTGTTGCGGTCAAATTTGATAGCTTGTTTTTTTCCATTTATATCTATCTATATTGTGCATGCTACCAAAGTTAAGTTCTGCTGTGTCTTTGTGGTACATGTCTACCCCATATCTGTGTTGTGCAGGGAACAGAAGATTCCATATGACGCACAGCCCCAAGTTCTCATGGCAGCGCCCAAGTTAAGTGTTCTCCTCTCACATGAAGCCAGCACACACTTCATGTTCGAGTCTCCAGCAGGGCCAATTCAGCATTTCGTTCTTCTGAGGTTGATAAATTGAGCACTGTTAAGTGGGGTAATAAGACCTGTCCGTACATCACAGGCAGGAATAATTCAACACAAAGCTGTGTAACAATGTGCATTGTTATTAAGGGTTAATGATGGATCTAAAATCTATGCAATGTGTTTCAGCTGCCAGCGCAACTTGCACTTTACATAGTGGTAGTCTTAGCACGTTATCAGTATTTGTTGGGTTTTATGTATAACATGTTTGAGTTGCCATGTTTTTCCAGTAAAAAAATAAAATATGCTGATATTAAAAAATCTAAGCAGCATTAGTCCTAACGGTTTTGAAAATGCAAGTAGATGGCACCAATAATGTTTCTTCAGGTGGGCACCTTGCTTTTTCAGTAAAATGAAAAGTGCCCTCCAGTTTGTGGGTAGAGTGTATTTCTGGAAGGGTGAGTAGTTAAACTAAGTTACTTGACCAGCAGGTCTAGCAGGTTTTTAAAGATTTTTCGAGACCTGTCTCTGCTAGCACTCCTGACTCCTGGGGGGCTTCCTCGGGCAGAGGGACCCCCAAGAACTCTGCAAGGCTCTGAAGGCGGTCATGAAAGGCATTAACAGATGCCAAGGGTTCATAGTCCTGGGTGTCATTGTCCTCATCGTCCCCTCAACTTTTTTTTTACAGACCGAGGCGAGTCTGGGCCCTGGGACTCCGGTGCCGACGGCGTCCCCACCTAAGTCCGGAGCTGAAGACCGGTCCAATGACTGTTGAGGGGCAGGCGTTGGTGGTACAGGAAGAGGTGGAGGGGTCAGAACAACCGTTAGGGCCGGGGATCAGCACTGGAACCTGCAGCACTGGCGGAACTGGAGGAGTACCCATAGGAGGTACAACCTGCGGGACGACCTTCACTATATCCTTCAGGAGCCCCTTCATGTGAGGAAGAAGCGGTCCTCTCTAGCCGCCGGGTCCCTTTGGGCCTGTCCTTCTGAGGCACTGGGCCTCCACTCCTGGTCAAAATGCACAGACTCCTGAGGCGTCTAGCCATAAGGCTGCGATGGGTAGATGTATCCCTGATGAGACCAGATGCCTGTACCGTACAATCTGCTGCAGCTTCGAGAGGGAACGAGACTGGGATCATCTTGCAAAGCCCATTCCATGGGTGAAAGCACGGGTGGGCCTTGAGTTGGATCCAAAATGGCCACCGGACTGGCAGGCTCCGCCACGTGCCTCTGCCATTTTGAAGTCTTGTGCCACGCCATGGGCGAAGGCCCTGGGCCACGAGAGGCCTCAGACAATGGTCTTGCACCTGAAGCAGAAGCACCAACCTCTGAGATCACTCTAGTAGGCGCTGAGCCCTCGGCCGGTAGTCGTAACGCCCTGACTCATGACATCAGAGTGAGCTCCGGTAGGCTGGACGACCTCGGCACCTGTGCTGATAGCTGTGGGATCGAGCCGAGGACAGACTCTTGGAGGTGGCCCTGAAGAGGACGAACTTGATCGCCCTTCTGATAACAGCCGATAGGGCACCTGATCTTGGGAGCCGGTAGCCTGGACGGCCTATGGCTTGGGAACCAGCAGCCTTAGAGGCCTTGGATCTGCCAGAACCTGAATCCGAGGAATTTCTGTCCGTGGGAACGCCGGGGAAGGAGTCTCTGCGCTGTGGAGCCATCCTGAACAGAGGGCCTTCCTTGTCTTGCTTGACGAGAGGTTCTGGAGACAAAGTCCTTAAGGTGGGGCGGAGGAGAAGTGTGGTAGAACTCCCATCATGACAACAGATTCTTCAATGCCCTGTGACCGAGAGCGTCCCAGTGGTGATCGGGCCCCAAGCACTCAAGACAGAGTGCCTGGGGGTCCGAGGCCAAGAACGAGCGGTCCCATGAGGCACATCCTGTGAATCCCCCTGCAGCCGACATGCACCGGGGGAGGCTAGGCACCAAAGCGAAGTTAAATGATATTAAAAAGAACAAAATCGGGCGCAAGCAGAAAGCAAAAAAAAAGGCTGTGCTGGCTGCCAGGTCTGACACTGTCCGTGCGGAAAAAGGGACTGAGGTGCGGAGCCAGAGGGCGGGGCATGCCCACGCCCGAGGCTGCATCCCTATGCACGCTTTACTAAATTTAAAGGGGACGTTCAATGTTTCGCTGCCATAGATTCCAGTACCGTCCCCATGTTGGGAGACTCCCACAAGGAAGGAGGAAAGGGGACAGGACGTATGAGTAAGGCTTTCCTTTCCATTGAGTGAGGGGTTGAAGAGGTTGCCTAATCGCCACACCAATGTACACTTCCTCAGCCTTGGACACCTGCAATTTCTCAAGGCTATCTGCCTTTTGGCCAACAAGGTGAGTGCCGCCAAAAGGCATGTCAAGCAGTTTAGCTTGGAGGTCTTGCGGAAATCTTCACTTTCTGAGCCAGGAGAATCTTCGCATGACAGAACTAGCCCCCATGGACCTCCCCACAGAATCGGCTGTATCGAGACCTGACTGGCGGGATGGACACATGGCTTTCTTTACATCAATAATATTAAGGAAACCTTTCCTCATTTCATTTTCAGGGAAGTGTTCAGCTGCCTACGAAATCAGACAATAAGGTATGCGTATATTTTGATAATGCACATGAAGCATTCACTGCCTTTTTCGCTAAAGCGTCATAAATCCCATCATCCTGGTCAGGGGCTAAAGATGGGTAGGCGCTGTTTCCTACAGTCACAACCTGTACTACCAGACTGTCATGTGCCAGATTTCTGGTCAACAATTCTGGGCCAGACAAGGCTGGTCTGTACTTTTTGGTAAAATCCTTTTGGACTGCTGGCCCCCGAGCAGGAAGTCTTCCATTGCTCCATGAGTGTATTTCTTATGGCATTATGCAGAGGAAGAACGGGTTCCACAGTAGTGCTCTTGTCTAGAATGTCAGTCAAGTCGCATTCTAGGACAGGGTTTGAAATTGAGGGGAGCTGGGAGCCATTTAGGTCATGCTTGCAGCTCTTAAAAGCCTGGTTAGCTTGACACCAACGGTATTACCCAAATTGACCTTTTACAATTGACCTTTCGCACAATTTACCTAATTATAGTGGTCCAAATTGACCTTCTGCACAATTGACCTTTATATTATTTTAGTTATTTTATATATGTATTGGGTTGGTTTTGGATTATAAATAATATAAATGGATTGGGTGGGGGGGGGGGGGTGCAGCAGGTTTTCAATTGGGTGGGGGTGTTGTGGGGGTCGTCCCCCCCTCCCCCCGGAAGTATGTCCTAATTGACCTTCTAAATAGGTCAATTCTCCCGAGGTCAGTTGTGAAAAGGTCAATTAGTATACAACATCTGCCAGGAGCAACTTTTGGCTCCACAGGCCACCTGATGCCAAATAAGCATACTTATGTGATATTAACAGTGAGAGTCCTAGGGGCATTCTCCCATTTGGACCCCAAGAATCATCTATTTGGGTGGCCATCGTTTTCGGATCCCAAGTCTGGGGGTGATATTGATATTTTATTTCTATCGCGCTCATACACAAGTGTTTCAGAGCGCGACAAGCAAAGGGGAACAGGGGTGAACAAAAACAACCATCTTACTAGGCCCAGTGACCTTGAGAACGTGCAAGTGCAGGTAGAGGGAGAAGGGGGAGAACTGCATGGAAGGGGGAACAAAAGGAGAGTGCGGAGTGAGGAGGAAAAAACAAATTATAATAAAATAATAAATAAAAAGGCAACAAACAATGGGAGTGGAGCCAGAAAGTGGCAAGTGCTGGGTTTATGGCAGCAGGGCATGTAGGTCTGAAAGTGCAGGTGCAGGGGGTGGCCTGGAGGCAGTGCGTGAGGGTGGCAAGATGAGCAGGTACCTGGGCCCGGAGGACAGAGGGTGGCCAGGTGCATGGTGCCGAGGGAGAGTAGAATTAACAGGGGAGAGGAGAGGAGAAGGCAGAAGCAAAGTGGAAGGTTTTGAGGTGCTTCCGGAACCGGAGATGGGTTCTCCTCAAGTTTTAGAGTGGCAAGGAGGCTGTTCCAGAGGGAGGCCCCAGCCGAAGACAGAGATCTACCCCCAGCTCGTTTCTTTGAGAAACAACTGACCCTGAGGGAGTTGGAGGTAGAGGAGCGGAGTGCTCGAGATGGGAGGTATTTGCAGAGGGATAGCTGAAGGTATGTTGGACCCAGGCCCCAGAAAGCCTTGTGGACAATGCAGAGGGTTTTGAATTTAATCCTTGCATCCACTGGGAGCCAATGGAGAGATTTCAGAGCTGGAGAGATACGATCCCAGGGCTTGAGGCCAAGGACAAGTCTCACAGTCCTGTTCTGGTTGTAAAGGGCGGACAGTAGAGGCAGATAGATTAAGAAAGAGGCTGTTGCAATAGTCCAACTTAGAGAGAACCAGAGCTTGGGAGACAGTGATCTTCTGGGGGAATGAGAGGAAAGGAAGAATACCTCTGAGGAGGTGCAGTAGGATGTTAGACTTTTTTGATACATCAGCGATGTGGGCGGAGAAGGAGAGTGTGGAATCAAAGGTGACACCAAGGTTCTTGGCCTCGCAGGTGGGGATAGTTGGAGGGCCAAGGGAGGCTGGCCAGAGAGTGAGGGGAAAGGAAGATGATGGTGTGCCAATGAGGAGGATCTGTCTTGCTGGCATTAAGACAAAGATCGTTGGCGGCACACCAATCTTGGATGGCAGTTAGGCGGTCGGTGATGAGAGAGGTGGAGGAGGTGGCAGAGGGCAGCCTGAAAATGAGTTGTCGTCTGCGTAGCACTGGAAGTTTGAGCGGAAAATGGCAATACAGCGGGCGAGAGTTGCCAAGTATTGGTTGAAAAGCCAGGGCAAGAGGTTTAGACCCCTGGGGAACACCACAGGTGGAGAGGAAGACAGATGATGGGAAGGATCCAAGTTGGACCTGGGAGGGTCGATCAGAGAGGTGGGCGAGCGCGGGAGGATCACCTGGGTAGGGGAGTCCTGGGTCATTTTCGAACAATACCAAGAAGAGGAGGCAACCTGGAGGGGTGAAGATTACCAGTGAAAAACCACTAAGACACAGTAAACAGACTGCAACACTCTGATAGCAGGCTGTCCCCTTAACAAGGACAGGCAAGGTCAGGCAGACCCAAACCTGACCACACACCTGCAGACAATCAACATCACACAGGTGTATAAAGGGAGGCTGCTGAGGGAGAGATGTCGGGTGCAGTTGGGAGAGCAGGAGGGCGGGTGCAAGGCTGATACTGGCAGAGGATCCCGCTTCAAATCCCACACACCAGAAGTGAGCTAGGAAGGTTGTCTGGAGCAGAGAAGAAGGATGGTGTGCTACGACGCTGGCCTGGTGAGAAGACTGGGCTGAGGCGTGTCACAGGAGCCGTGCCTCCGAAGTATTGGAGGAAGAAAGACCGGATCCTGCTGGCAAGGCCTAGACAATTGCTTGTTCCCTTGGGGCCAGTGTCAACCCCAGGGTGTCGGAGAGGCAGGCGGAGGGACCCTGACCTCAGCTCAGATCCAGAGGGTCTACCTACCAGCTCCGTGCTACATGGGTGAGTCAGAGAGAGCGCAACCCAGCGTGTGGCTGAAGAGGGGCAGAGATCTGGGAGTGGACATTCTAAGTTTGAAGTTAAAAGGCAAAGGAAGAGTGCATTCTGGGAGTTGTAGTGAACTTAGAGCAAGCATTCTTTTTAAGTGCACAAAAGTTACCGGTAGTCAAAGAGGGCTTGAGTCAGGCAGAGGGAAACCAAATTGAGAAAGACAGGTTCGAGCCCGGCAGAGGGAAGCCTATGTTGAATTGTGCATTTATCAGAAAGAGGATCTTGGGTTATCAAAGTGTCAAGGCGGAAGATGAATCAAGAGTGCTAGAGAGAGCACGTATATGAGACCACTACATTCTGAGCTAATGTCCGGTTTGGCCCGGTGGGCAGGTGTACCAAGTGGTTTGATATTGTTTTGGGTGTTCGCCAGGGGTGTGTCTTGGCCCCCATGCTTTTTACCTTATACATAAATGGGCTGTTGCATGCTTTGCTGAACACTGGCATGGATTACCTGAGATTGGGGGGCAGGCCATTCCCGATTCTGGCATATGCCGATGATACGGTACTTATGGCCAGAATTCCAAGGGCCCTGCAGGCCCTTGTTGACGCTTAAGCCTCCTTCATGACCAGTCTAGGACTTAAAATCAATTCCACTAAATCAGCGGTGATGAGCTCCAGTGGAGGTAGAAAGCTTATTAAAATGTGACCCATTGTCTGCCAGGGGTAAATCATCCCAAGGGTGGTGGAGTATGACTACCTGGGGGTCAGATTTTCGTGACCTTAACTGGAACGGCGCATGTAAAAAAAACAGTCCTTGAAAATGTGCCAATACTTGGGCGGGAGGAGGTTAGGGTGGTCTTAACAGTCTTTCTGCTAATTTTAAGGGCCAACACATGGAATCGACCCTTAAGGTATACTCCATGCAGGTAAAATCAGCCACACAATATGGAGCAGCTCTATGGGGGCATTGTAAACCCAGTGACATGCAGGCCAGGGAAAATCGTTACTTCAAGGGACTTTTGGGACTTCCTGGCTCTTCTGCCTGTGCCTCTGTGCATAGGGAATTGGGGATGGCCTTTCTTGAGGATGACTGGGCGGAAGAATATGGGGAAACAAAAATGCCACATTATGTCATTTTATAATGAAAGTGACATTGAGTAGGGATCTGTGGCATACAATACCCTGGCTGAGGTCCGTAAAAGAGCTAATGTGCAAGGCGAAAGTCCCGGCCTTGCCACCTTCCACTATGATGCTACTACCCCAAGAAGTAAGATCATTTAAGGAAGTGGCAATCATTGAAACCAGGTCTAAACGCATGAATGTACATCTGTGCCTCAAGCGGATAGTAGTCACCAGCTTATAGGTGGGACACTACTCTGCAACCGTATCTTGCCTGTGCCAGGGAAAAACATCAAAGCAGGCTTATTACAAGTGCACGATTCGATTGCTTACGGCTGAGAGGTAATACGATGAACTGGCCGGGTTATCCTGATGATCCAAACTGCCCTTTGTGCGGTGCCCCAAACGAAAATTTGAGCCACTTCATCTTGTTTTGCCCAGGCGATGAGAAAACAAGAAAATGGACCATCCTGCAAGTTCTAAAATGCCCAGATTTGCTCCAATGTAGGCCAGCAATGTCTTTTTTTTTTATTTTTTTTATTAAGGGCGGAAACAAAACTAGGCTTCCATGTTTCACAGAAGGGGATTTTTAAGAGGACAAGGTGAAGCATTGTTAACATTATGTAAAATGTGTGTTTTACTGTTATTTTTCTTTTCAATTGACTTAATATCTAATGGCGAGTGATTTACTTAATATGGACCAATGGATTGTTTTATCTTTGATGTTACGTGTATTTGTTTGATGAAAATTGTTATTCAAATAAACACAATCACAACTACATTTACCAGAAAGCAATGGTGCCAGGAGAGCATGTATAAACTGTGTTAAGTGTGAGAGTCGAAGTGGTCATGCTGAGGTACAGATCAAATCCTCGCACATTCAAAAGTCTTCAACGGGAAAGCAAAACAACAATCGGGAAGTGAAATTTAGAACATTATAGTACAGAGAGGTGTCCCGACTCAGGTGAGGGAAACCTGAGGGACCTGTTGGGGAAAGTGTGTTGTCATGAACTTGTAAGACCAGAGAGCGAAACCCAGCCTACACCAATAGAAGCCGGAGAGGTCTGGTTTGAAAGATTGATGTGCCATAATTGTGATGAGTCTTTTTTTGTTGCTTGGAGCCAAGACGAGGGAAGCCTTCAAAGAAACTCTTTGAAATCAAGGCAAGGAAAGCTTGACGAGATTCTGTTGTGGAAATATTTGTTAAGGAAAATCGAACATTGTGAATCATACCAAGTGGTTTGAAGTGTGCGAATCCTGTGAACTGTATGAGCCAGCCACCTGACAAGAACTCTTTAAAACCCCCCAGTGATGCGAGCGTGGGGAAGGGAGTTACCTTGGCTAAAACTGACATCCTGCCATTTCTTTTGAACACTGATTTTTCTTTTTGGATTGCACATCCCCTTTTCACATTATTTGTATTCGAGTAAAGGCAGGCATACATTTCTTTTGTGCCATTTTTATTTGTCTGAGAGAAAGGGAGGAAATTACGGAAGGTTTACATTTCCTTTTAGTAATAGGTGAAACAAGTGGTGAGGAAAGGCCAGAGGGTGGAAAGGAGATGGTGGTGGAAACTTAAGTGATTAGGTATGGATGGTGTGATGGTAGTATTAGTGGCAGAGGGAGAGGTGGAGATGAATAAGAGATCCAAAGAGTTACCCCCTATGTGGGTGCGTAGGTAGGTTATGGATAGAGTGGAGAGCATAGTCAGTAAGAACAGACTGAAGTTCAGATTTCTGAGAAGTGGTTGAAGAGGGAAGGTTAAAGCCATCTAAGAGAATGAGGTGATGTTTGATGGAAAGAGAATCAAGGAGTTGCCCAAGATCTTCAAAGAATGGTACAGCGGGACCACAAGGACGATAGATGGAGATGTGAGGCAGAGCAATAGTAGAGCTGGTGAATTCAAGAGATAGGAGGTGACGCGGCATTGGAGATTTGAGAGGCAGGAAGAAAGTAGGTGTCTGAGGCCTCCGCCTCTACCAGTCAATCGAGGAGAGTGAATGAAGGATAGTTTGGAGTCGTGTAGGGCTGCCAGAGTGGCAGTGTCAGATGGAGAAATTCAGGCTTCAGTGATGGCAAAAAGATCTAGTGGAGGAGAGGTGGAGTGAAAGTAGTCGGTGATAAAGGAGCTTTTATTGTATACAGACTGTGAGCATTCCAGCGTGCAATGTTCAGTTCATGAGGTAAGGAAGAGTAGAGCAGAGAGGCAAGGTGGATAGGTGTTGGGGTAGGTATGGATAGCTCGTCGACTTTGTTTGTTGGAAGGAGGTTGCAGAGAGATGGAGTAGTGGGAGTTTTGAGTTTTATAGTAAGGATAGGAATGGCGGAAGTTGTAGTGTGACTGGAGAAAGCGTAAGGAGAGGCGAGTAGGAGCAGCAGCAGAAGGAGCAGGAGTGAATGCAATATAGGTGAGTAGCACAGTGTGGAGATACAGTAATTGGGACGCTTGGGGTACTTGCAGGTGCAATAGGGAGAAAGGCAAAAGCAAAGGTCATAGGCTAAGAGGCAAAGTGGCTGATCTCACCCTTCACTGTTCCGCCCTTAACTGGGGCACTCCTAGGAAGTTCAGAAGGGATGACGCACGCTCTAGAGACCTTATAGCTTAGTCGTTAGTTGATCACTCTGATATTGTCCCTGGTGTTGCTGGGATGAGATGATTTCTTCCTGATTGTTGTTCCTAGAGGAGCCTCTAGTGGCCTTCGGCTAGAGATGGGTTTGATCCAAGATGGCTGCAGGAAGTGATGTCACCAGTGGATGGGCTGTGTCACTTGGGGTCTCATACGGGTGGAATCTGGAAGGCAAGAGGCTTGACTAGCTGAACAGCAAGAGGGTTTTTTTAGAGAAAAAAAATATCATGGAAAAGATCTCCATTTAGAGGGTTCCCCAGATCGACCTGTTTGCTTTCAGCCAGAACACAGTGTATGCTCTTATGCTTCAGGGAGTTCCCTTTCTGGGTGTGGGAGGAGGTAGACTGCACCTGGTGGTTGCAAGGATTCACTAAGAGAGTAAACCTTTGTGCCCGCTTTCCCTCTAGTCCCGTGGGCGGCTCTGGTGCTGAAGCAGAGCGGAACAAATATCTTGATCGCACTGGACAAGGCATAGAGGACCTGGTATCCCAATTGTGCTAGACCTGATGACGCTTCCTCCTTGGGTGGACGACCTACTCATGGAGGCTAGCAGCAGGATATTTCACTGCAAATTCGTAGCCAGAATTGTATAACAAGTGGGGCCTGAAGCTAATGTAGTTGTGCCCAATGCAGTGACATTAACATCTGTAAATGCCCGCACAGCACTGCTGAGCGGACATTTACACATTTTGGGTGGGCCTTGCCCGCTCAGGCCCTACCCTGTCTATGCCTCTGCTTCACCGTAACTCCAGGTCACACAGTCTACATAGCTGGCTAAAGAGTGGGTGAAGTATCAGGGGTTGGCTCTCTGTGGAGGTTCTTGGTGTGATATTTTCTACTAGGCACCCAGTCCACTTAGGCTTGTCAATGGCATAAGTTGGTGCTGTTTTGGGCCAGAGGCACTGTTATTCATTTTTTCTCTTGTTAGCAGTGTCTCACTGTTGGGACCATCAATGGCTGCCTATTTACTCTTTCCATCTTCATATGGCCACCTGAGCTGGGGTCCTTTGTTGGATCTCCATGGTTCCACAGTGCATTTAGGAGTTGGAAATGTACTGCCAAAACCTTTGCTTGTCGCATTGTGGGATCTTTATCTGGTCCTTAATGGTCACTTTGTTTGAGCTTTTGAGTTCTTATCCTTTGCGTCTTCTTTTTTTTTTTTTGGAAAGCTTTCATATTTTCCTTGACATCCGCTACTAGGATCTTGGAGTTGGAAGCCTTCTTTGTCACACCACACACCTTGCTGATTTCTAAAATTTCCTGGTGTATTATACCTTTTCTGGTGAAAGTAGTGTTTTTCTTGTAGCAAAACTTCTTCAGCTTTTACCTTAATTTCCCCGTTCAACTGTCCTAGCTGGAAAAAAGGTTTCACAGGTTGGCCTCCAAGCAGGCCATAGTGTTGTTGTTTTAGGACAAATATATTCATGATGTGCTTCTAAGCTTTTTAACTTTTTTGTGACACTGCTTCCAGCCCTTCCTGTTGTGACCAGGAAAAAATCAAATTGAAGAAAATGCCACCAGCAACTAGGCATACATATCTGTGACGCAAAGTGTCCTTGCAAAATGTTTGGTGTTCGGTGGACGGTGGGACGCGGGCGGCCATGCCAGTGTCATTGTTATTTCAATCTCAGACTACGCTGAAACTAAGGTGAGCGTTGGAAACTATTGGGAAAACCGGCTTTGTGGAATCTATTAGGAACTTTAAAGCCCTTCTGCTCCCGCCAGCTCTCGCCAGCTGACCTCAAGGACACACCCTCACCCGAGGAATCCGCGGTCCACACCAGCTGGACCCTCAAGCTACTTGTACTTCTGCCGCCTGGCATTTACTGCATCCACTACAATCACAGAGGACCCTGCTGATACAATCTCGCCCCCCTGATCTACCTTTGGGTGAGTACGTAGCCTCGGTAGGCGTTGTTGTAACTGCCGTTCAATTCCCTTTCCTGTCGCTCCCAACTGCCTTCCCCCCGGCTCTCCCCTCTCCTTTGCTCTCTTCGGCTGCAGCGCCTTTGCGGAATGCCTTCATCACGACCTTGATGGCTGCTCCCCTGTTGGCTTACACCGACCCAGTTCGCTTTTCTTCCCTGTGACAGCGCAGCCGGAACGCTACTCGCCTTAATCACTGTTCTTCACAGTGATGGCTGTTTTTTCCCTGCCCTTCAAACGCAACAAAATTCTACCCAGTCTTCAGATCAACCGGGCGATTGAAAGGGCAACAGCCTGGATCCTGCTGACCCAACTTTAGGCACCTGATACGAGGCTGGATCGCCCTGACACTTGGTTTGCACTACCTCCCTGATCTCTCTACAGCAGTGCCATAACCCACCACGAGACAAACGGTCTGACTTCGGGCTCTCACCAACACTTACAACAAAGAGCACTGCCCCACAATAGTTACTCAACTTGTATTGTAAAGACTAGTAGGAGACCGAAAGGGCATGTCCCTTGGATCCTCCTAGTCATCTCAACTTCGTGCAGCTGTGCGACAATCCAGCAGAAGACTGAAAGGGTACGATCTCTGGAATTAACCAATATCTAAAACAAAGAGCAGAGTCTTATTATACTTTCTTACTCTATATTGGAAAGATTGGCAGGAGACCGAAAGGGCCTGACCCTTGGATCCCACCAATCTCCTCACGCTCTGTGGAACCACTACACAACTTGGTAGGAGACCGAAAGGGTTTGACCTTTGGAGCCAGCCAACACCCTTGACAAAGCCCACAGACCTTTTAACAGATTCTGAATCCGTACTGAAAGGACTGGCAGGAGACGAAAGGGTTCGACCCTTGGATCCAGCCAACACTACAATAGCGAACACACCTTTCTTCCAACCTGACGAGACAACGAAAGTGCCCGTGCCTCTGCACAGTCTACAGCTGCACCAACGCCTGCCTGGACCAGAACAAGGACAAACTCTTTTCCATCCCCCGTAAAACCGCTCAAGTGATCACTTCAAATAGATGACGCCTGCTGTCTAACTACCACCAAAGGAAGGGGCGACCAAGACTGAAAAGTGGTACAGGCGTCTGCAAACCTACCTCTGAAACACCGGAAGAGAGCCAGCACATATCGTTGGCCACATACTGCAAAAAGACACTTGTTAACTCAATCTACGTCAACTCTGCCACAGTGTCCACAAGTCACCACACTAAACACCCCAACCTTGGCGGCCCTAAGACAAGACTACGATGCAAACTAGGCGCCACCGCCACATCACAAGTGGACTCCTCAAGCTAACACTGGAACAGTCGCTGATGAGACCAACCAAACGAAAGGTGCCGCAGAACATCCTACACACAAGCTCGAACTTAACCTATCCAAACCCCAAGATTCCCCTTCTTCAACTGACTTATCTACTTTCCCTTCCACAGCACAGAAGATCCATCAACCTGAGACCGGACAAACAACTTCTCCTGGCCACCGTTGGTCGGATTCTGACGAGAAATGCAACAATCTTAACCAAACACAAGCACATATTCATATCTCCACAGACCCAGTCCATCGAGCTGCTCTTTACCCTCAGACAAATCAACAAATCCCCCATGCTGATCCATCATCTTTGACAACTTGCGTACAACCTGCTCCCAAACTGGACCAACCAGAGTCCCTCCAACCGATCTCTCGAGCCTCAGAAAAGACAGCAGAGACTCACGCCTGTACTGCCACTCAGGAACCCTCCTTATTCACTTCTAACGATCTCAGCATGCAAACACTGGAAAAAGCCATATTGTCATGATCACTGCTTCCAAGGAGTCGGGACCAGCCCAACGTCCTTGGAAGCAGGCCCCTAACCCTGATCCTAGGCACCAGCCGGTCCCCACAGGGACCTTTTGGACCTTGTCCTGGCGCCGATGGCACCAGGCTCATCAGAAGCATCGGTCCCGGCACTGGAAGCGCCGGGCTCATCAGTGGTGTGAAGGTGCTTGGGTGGACTTACCTGCGGCAGACCATGCTGCTTACTTACCAGACTCTTAGAAGTCCTCGGTGAACTGGGACTACTTTCTTACCTGGGTGGGGCAGCTCCACTCCCTGGATACAGCACTGGAACTCTTCTGGAAGCAGGAACTCTTTTCTTACCTAGGCGGGGCCGTGGAAGGAGATGCCTCATCACTCCAAGGCTATTTAAACCACACCCGATTGATGAAACGTGCTTCGCGTTATTCTGCATCTGCAGCAGAACGCTCACCGAGTCTGTTCCAGCCTTTTTTCTTTGGATCCTGAACCTGCAAGAATTATACTTACCATTCCTGTACCCGATCAACATCAGCACCTGCAAAAGATCAGAAATAACAGGTTAGCAGAACGAACTTTAACACGCAGTGCTTACTTACCTGATCCATCGGCAGCGGCCGTGTCTCACGCTGCACCTTCGCCGGCAAAGATAAACAGCATTTCCATACTTACCGGCACGCTGTGCATTCCGGCTTCTTCACGCTGCATCTTCACCTGCAAAGATAAACAGCATTATTCTGCTTACCGGCACGCGGCGAATTCCGGATTTCTTCATTCTGCATCGTCGCCTGCAAAGACAAAGAAAGAGACAGTAAGAGCGCTTGCCATACTTACGCAATTCCAGGCGCTTCACCGCCACGCATAAAAAGACTATAAAGACTAAAGGTGTCCAGAAACTTACCGGTTGTGCAGACAACGACGGTACCCATCCTCTGAAGTCAAGAGGCTAACGTTTCACCAGTGAAGGAACTGGCAACGGCACCCTGCACTAGACGCAGATGGAGAGCCCAGCATTCACCTATCTAAGGTGAGCACGTTGACCTGGGAGGGGGGCTTAACAGACCAGCTGGGAGGAGAGAGAGATAGGGACATTCACAACCCAGACCTTTAATCCCCATATTATTTCACCTGCAGAAACCTCACCCTTCGAGTCCGACACACAGTGCGGAGAGGTTCGACCCCAGAAGCCAACCGAATCCTGCACATCACGTTTCGTGTTACAGACACCTTCCTGCCAATACCCGCGCCTCCGTGGGAATCAGGTGAGCGTTACACATATCAAGATCTTCAGGAAGTCAACAAAAAGAAACCAATCTCAACAACAATTCCCATCAGACACCAATCTCAGTAATTTCTATAACAAAGAAAGGAAGGCACGGCTAGCGAAATTATCTTGATTACAAACCTACAAATCCCTCAAAATCTCACAACAGTTGGGAATTGAACCAACCATAGAAGCAGCAAAGGTTGCAAGACTCTCTATGGACATCACTGAAATTGAATCAATTATGATCAATGTGGATAAAAGAAAGTAACTATTTGGCACTTTAACTGGCAAACAACCACCGAATCTAACCCCCACTCCTTGCATAAAGCCAATAAATCACCATAAGCCTTTACAGTCGCACGCCAAATTGAGCAACAAAACTCCATCCCTGTGACACAACCACTGATGACTCATTTCACTTACGACTCAGATGAATCCTATCATACTCCGGATATAATGACCAAAAACCAACATCCTCCACCGACTCCAAAATCTTCACAAGACAAATATACAAACGCAACACCGGAAGACTTTTGCTGTGATGACCACAAACATCTGAGCATACCAACTAACATGCAGGATCTGCAAAACATGCTGATCTCAGTATTGTCGCAATCAATGATACCCTTCCTTAAACTTCAAGAAAACATGAAAGCCACTCTATTAGCCATGATTCATGCCAAACAAACCTACACAGAAAACTTCATCACTACCATTGAAACTCGTCTGAATACAGAAGCAGAACAATCCAACCGATGGCAGCAAAGATTGTCTGAAATTGCAAGAGGTGATCGACAAGAAAAATCCCAGTTAACATCTGAAGTACTCTCTCTCTCTCCAGAAGGCGCATCACCAACATGAAATACTATTACATTGCCCCCAAATTATCGAGCAACCCTTACCAGCGCCTTTGATTCCACATCTAGCGCAAGAATTGGCAACCCCGATTTTACCCATCCTACATTGCCCTCCAAAAGAAACCATTGAAAATGTTTCCATTGTTCAACCAATAACTTTCACTCCCTCGACCAAGACTTCCACAGACTCGTACCAGATCTTCTTGCAAGGGAAGAAAGCATCTGATAACAAACCAGTAACTTCGAAAAAACAGAACAAGAAGCAAACGGGATCAAGAGCCTTTCTACGCACTATGAACACTTTTGAAGGACCCAAGGCCCCGCCAAAAGGAAACCTACAAAACTTTCTTGCTTCAGGCCACAACCAAAACCAACAAACTAAAGTGAAATTAATTCCTGGAAAGAACGCCGTGAATACTTTGCCTCAAGATACTACACCGATCGCTGAAGATCTTCTCAATGTAACCACCCATGAAGATCCACAAATGGCAGACACACCTCCTCCTTCAAATCCTACAACTGCCTCAAGCTTCATAATCATAGACGAATACTTCTCCGAAATTCCTCCTTCGGTACTAGACCACTACGAAGAAATCTCGGATGCATCCTTGAGTGATGTAACAACGGATCCAACAGCCTCCGCAACTTAGAATGAAATCTCAATTGACACACTTGACTCTCCAACCTGCAGCCACACGGAGGATAGCTACACTTTTCTTTTTTATTAACCCCTTCCAACAAAAACCACCTCATGCAATTTGTATTCAAAACATCTTTAACAGATCAGACCCACTTATCCTAAATAGAACAAACGTCTTATGACTTTTTCACGTTATACCGCATCTAGCCCCGATCTCTATAGGAGACATCGACTTGATAACCTTTAAAGATGACCTCTACCTAGATGAAATTTACATAGAGCTACGGGATCCAACTAACCTAGAACTGATACTATCAATGCGCACTCAACTTAGAAAGCTGGGCTTCAACTGCTGGTCTACTGCAGACAGTATCACAACCAACACACGAAATCCCAGACTAAATCCGAAAGCTACCCTTCGTTATCACCCCCACCTGGAAACCCAATATCCAGCTCTCAGCACTTCGAGATACCAACCAACTTCAGCTTCCAACCAGATCCAAGCCCAACAATTCGAACAGTCCATCAGACTTGAACAACCATTCAGAAGGAAATATGACACTGAAACATCATATGCAGAACATTCTCTAACCACTAGCTCATAACCATTAACCAAACCAGATGTCACATGGTCATTATGCTTGTGGAATACCAGAGGAAACTCCCATCTCTTCATCAATCCCCACACATGAATTCGATAACTATCAAATCATTTGCTTACAAGAAACTTGGCTTAGTGCAACACCCGCCTGCAAGGGATTTCTCGCTCTTCTGAATCCAGCAATAGTAAAAAGCCAAGGTAGACCTGCATTTGGTCTCCTTACTCTGATCAAGATCAATCCACAATGAACTGTACTGAACCCTGAAAATATCAACTCTTGGACACAAATCACAACAATAACTACAGGAATACATGCAATGACCCAGGAGAACCCACCTCCCAAAAAAGATGGAACCGTAATCGCAATACTGAACCTTTACTGGAATCCAGTGGCCATTGCGAATGAAACATTTATTGATGGGGTTTTCCTATCAATTGACCGACCTGCCGCCAACCATCGGTCAATTGAAATTATAATCTGTGGAGATTTAAATATCCATCTACACATTCAAGATGGCACACTCTTAAACCGAACGAAACTATCTATTCAAGCCAGAAGGTGGATGAAAGAAATAACCACTCGTACCTCATCTTTCTTTTTTTTTTTACCAACTTTATTTAGGTTTTCAAGAGCATTGGTTACAAACATTTACAGGATAACAAGTGTTGGCCTTTCCTCGATGTCCGCTTCAGCTTTAAGTTTTATTTGCTCTTATATTTTAACTGTTTACCTGTGCCAGAGTTATTCTAGCAGCACTCAGCATATGGGTAATAAGGCAGGCTTTGGTCCCTGAATTTGCATAGCACCCTTCGACTACCTCTCCCAGTAGGACCACCATCGGGTCAAATGGCAGTTGTGCCCCTGTTATCTGCTTGATGTGGCTCAAGATCTCCCTCCAATAGATTTCTGCCACCGGGCAGGACCACCACATATGAATTGGGTTTCCAGGGTGACCGCAGCCTCTCCAGCATGATATGGGGTAGTCCAGATTAATGGAGTGCATGCGTGCTGGTGTCATGTACCACCTCAAACGCATTTTGTATGCTGCTTCTTTGATTGAGGTGCATTTGAAGCTTTTAGCGGATCTTTGCCATATTTGACTCCAGGTCTCTCCAGAGATTGGTCTCCCTACGTCAGCCTCCCACTTTTGCATATACAGGAGGGATTCCTCAGGATCCACCGCTCCCATTAAACTATGCAATTTCGACACCCCTTTTTTCCGGTTAGCCTTCTTTTATCGTGAGTTCTAGCCCCACTGGATCCCGGGTTGCCCCCTCTCGGATCCTCCTATTAGAAATCCAAAGCCTAAGTGAATATAATTGAATCTCTCACTTTCCGGTATATTAAATTTAGCCTTCAATCTCTCAAATGTTGGGCGTGCCCTCGTCATAAAGGTCTCCCAATGTCAGTGTCTTCTCTCCCCTCCCCCTGCCCCCATGGTGCCCAGAAGTCAGTCTGCATCCCAGGGGCAATGTCCGGGTTGTGGGCAACCGGTGCTAAAGGACCCACCCCTCCCCTGATTTTTACCTTTTTGCCCCTCTGCACCTTGTCCCTGTACCATAGGGTGGCTTTGGTTGACTCAAGTAATTTACCCTCTTTGCCTCTGTGTCGTTCAGCAAGAAAGGGGAGGCTCCCTTAGTTGCTTCCCCTCCGAGGGTAGCCCAACGGTTTTGATTGGCTCTGGCTGACCATTGTAACATGGGAGCTATCTGCGCTGCCCACAAGTATCTGCGGATTTCCGGGACTCCTAACCCTTGCGGTCTAAACACTACCTTTTTTGGGACCCTCCATTTTTTTTCCCTTTCCAAATGAAGGCCATCACCTCCCTCTGTAATTTTTGAATTGCTGGATTTGGGATGCGTATTGGCAGGGCCCCCACCATGTATAGGAACCTAGGGAGCAAGGTCATTTTTACGGCCGTTATCCATGCCAGCAATGACAGTTCTTGCACCTCCCAACGTTTTAGGTCTCCCGCCAGTATCTTCAGGGATGTTGGCTCATATAGTTTCCCATATCTGGGGGTCAGCTGTATTCCTAGCTATTTTACAAAGTTCTGTTCCCATTTCAGCGGGTACCTATCCTCCCATTCTATCACTTGCTCTGCTCTCTCTGTAATATTGAGTGCCTTAGCTTTAGGATAATTGATGTGGAACCCGGAGACCTTCACAAACTCATCTAGCAAGTCTATTGCCCTTGGGAGGGAATATGTTGTATCTTTTAGGAACATGAGAATGTCATCGGCGTAGAGAGCTATTTTTTTGGGGCCCCCCAATGCCTACCTCCACCCCATGGATCTCTGGGTCAATGCGGTCCCTTTGTGCCAACGGCTCCATGGCCATGGCAAAGATCAGAGGCGACAATGGACACCCCTGCCTCGTGCCCTCCCGAATGTGAGCCGTCCATTAACCAATAGCCGAGTAGATGGATATACAAAATTGGCCATTACCATGCGGGTAAAGTTCGGGCCACACCCAAACTTTTTCAGAGTTAGCTGTAAAAAAAAAAAAGTGTAGACTGTCAAAGGCTCTGGAGGCGTCTAACGCCAGTACCGAAAACCGCTGTCCTGTTCCTCGGCCCCAACCGATAGCATCTATGGCTCTGCGAATGTTGTCGGATGTGTGTCACCCTTGTACAAACCCCGCTTGATCGGGATGAATTATCCCCGGTAGGACATCTGCTAGTCTACGGGCCAGTACTGTAGAATAGATTTTCGCATTCCCGTTTAATAGCGATATGGGGCGGTAGCTCGCACGGTCTACGTGGTCCCTGTCCGATTTTAATACCGATAATGTGGTTGCCATGCTTATGTCCCCGGAGAGCCTGCCGGAATCCCGGATGGCATTAAACAGCTTTGTTAGGGGGCCTACCAGAGTGGTTCTAAATGTTTTGTAATACGCATTACTAAACCCATCTGGGCCTGGAGATTTATTCCCTTTCAGTGCTTTTACTACCTCTCCCACCTCTTCCTCTGTTATGGGTGCCTCTAGCATTTGCCTATCTAGATCGCTAATTCGTGGCAGGGATATCTGATTAAGGAATGCCAACTGCTCCTTTCTCTCTTTCTCTCTTTCTCTCTTTCTCTCTTTCTCTCTTTCTCTCTTTCTCTCTTTCTCTCTTTCTCTCTTTCTCTTTTTCTCTCTTTCTCTTTTTCTCTTTTTCTCTTTTTCTCTTTTTCTCTTTTTCTCTTTCTCTCTTTCTCTCTTTCTCTCTTTCTCTCTTTCTCTCTTTCTCTCTTTCTCTCTTTCTCTCTTTCTCTCTCTCTCTCTCTCTTTCTCTCTCTCTCTCTCTCTTTCTCTCTTTCTCTCTTTCTCTTTTTCTCTTTTTCTCTTTTTCTCTTTTTCTCTTTTTCTCTTTCTCTCTTTCTCTCTTTCTCTCTTTCTCTCTTTCTCTCTTTCTCTCTTTCTCTCTCTCTTTCTCTCTCTCTTTCTCTCTCTCTCTTTCTCTCTCTCTCTCTCTCTCTCTCTCTTTCTCTCTCTCTCTTTCTCTCTCTCTCTTTCTCTCTCTCTCTTTCTCTCTCTCTCTTTCTCTCTCTCCAGGTCCTCCCCTTTCAGGTTGTTGGTATAGTATGAGTGTATCACTTCCTCTATTGCCTCTTCCCCCCTCACTAGGTTCCCTTCTCGATTTTTAAGTTGGACTATGCGTTTCCGGTTTTTCTGCTCTCTGGTTGGCTGCGAGGAATCAATTCGCTTTATCCCCTTTAATATAGTAAAATTGTTTAGTTTGCACGAGGAGATGCGCCACTTTGTCCGCCAGATGGGTTTCCAGGACCGCTCTGACTTTTTTCAGTGCCCGCCATGCTTTTTGCGAGCCCCTATTTTTATACTCCGCTTCGGCCTCTGCCACTTTGGGTTCCATGTCTCGCCTCACCCTTTCCTTTCTTTTAATGTCATTTGCTGTGTGCGCTATAAATTCTCCTCTTACCACTGCTTTACTCTTGTCCCAAATAGTGCCCCAGTTTATTCCGGGAGTAACATTTTCTTGGAAGTAATTCTTCAAGGCTTGTTCTATATCTGCTCTGAGGGCTACATCTTTCAAGATTACCTCGTTTAGGCGCCATGGTTTGCGGGGCTGACACTGTGGGCTTAAGGGTTCCAGCGTTAAGAGAACTGGGGCATGGTCCGATAGGCACCTTACTGCAATCTCTAGTCCCATGACTTGTGGGATCAGTGAGTCCGCGATCAGCACCATATCGATCCGGGAGTGACCCCTATGCACCGCAGAGTAATGGGTGTATGCTTTATCTTGTGGGCGAAAAAAGTGCCACGTCTCAATTAGGTGTAGGTCTCTAAGGATTTTTGCTAGGGCCTGTCTGAACGTGTGGTCATTAGAGGTAGCTGGAAGAGTTCTGTCCATCCCAGCGTCCATCACCCTATTAAAATCACCCCCTATCAGGGCCTGCCCCCTCCCCCACTGTGCAATGACCGGAAGCATCTCCATCAGGAAACGGTCCTGCCGTTCATTGGGGGCGTAGATCAATATCAGTGTTACCTGCTGCCCCATCAGTTTCCCTCCCACTAACAAATAGCGGCTCTCCAGGTATTTCTTTACAAATTGTTTCTCAAAATCAATATCCTTAACCAGAAGGATGCCCACACCTCATTTGTTTGTTCCACTAGAGGCAAAATATAGTGTAGGAAAAGCCCTGTGCCTTAGCCTGTTTTCATCCTCCTGGAGCAGGTGCGTTTCTTGCATCCAAACCACAGAGGCCCACATATCCCCAAGTCTAGTCAACATGGATTTACGTTTAATTGGGGAATTAAGCCCCTGGACGTTTAGTGTAACAAATGTTAATTCATCCATTTTTATTCTTTGATCTTGTGCTTCTCTCAAATTCTTTAAGCCCTTCTGCACCTTCAGGTACCATCTGTATGCTATATGTCACTGTCACCCTTGAAACTAAACTTTCTCTCCTTAACCCTCTAACCCTAAAACTTAAACTTCTCCCTTGAACACTCATCGTGGATTTGCCACAATGGTTCACCGGGTGCAGAACTTACCCGGGAAATTGGGGTCTGGCTCCCCCCGCCGCCCTCCTTTGTAGAACCCGTAGAAATGTTCAAGTGTTCGCCCTTATTGCTGCGAACGGTCCCTTGTGCAAGTCATTGTTCTATTTAGTTTTCCCTCCCGTCAGGGATCCCAGAGGAGCTCTTTGTTAATCTCACAAATAGCCCCCCCTCGGGGGGTCTAGTGTCTGGTTCGGTCATTCTCCCCGATTGTCCTTTAGACCTCCTCGCTTTTGTCTCTCATCAGAGTTAATGATGGGTCCAGCTTACACCCCCCACCCCCATACCCACCCATGTCCCGGAACCACATATTTACCCTTTGTCCTGGTGGCGCTCGCCGTAGTTCGAGAGCAAGCGTTTGATTCCCAGCGCCACTCTTCAGTTGAACCCATCGGTGCCCTGAAGTCTGTCTATCATGTAGGATCCATGATCTTGGCTTCCTTGTTGCGGCCCCTTGGGCAGGGGCGCGCAAGTTTGCATTGTTCCTTTTCAAATGTGTCTTCCCTCCTTTTGCCTCCAGATGGAGTACCCTCTGTGCCAGAGTTTTCTTTGCCTTCGTCGCCTCTCATAAGGTTCTCCATTTCTTATTTTGTAATCGTGTACCGCTGGCCCTCCCATTCAAACGGGAGTGCGGTTGGGTGGGTATGCCCATCGGTAGCGCACTCCTTTAGCACGCAGCCAGTTTGTTGCGACCCTTAATCGTTTCCTCTTGAGCAGGGTGGCCTGCTCCAGATCTTGATATAGTTGGATGGTTGCGGACCGGAAGTGTATAGGTTCTTTCTTTCTGGCGGCCCACATGATGTCCTCCTTCAGCTGGAATAAGTGTATCCGGGTTAGTACATCCGGAGTCAGGTTTTTACTAAGTTGAAATGTTGAGTAGACCCTGTGTGTCGGGTCCAGCACCATGTCTCTGTTGTCCCCAGTATCTAGGATATGTCGAAACAGATCCATCACATATTGTTGTAGCTCGGGATCCGCCACGGATTTCAGAATCCCCTGGATCTGTATGTTTCTCCTAGATCTGTTTTTGGCATCTTCCTGCCTGTTCTGAACTCGCTCCATCTGCTGCTCGAGTTCCTGCACCCGTTTTGTTAGTTCTTCATGCTCTTGCTCCTGTTCGGCCACTGTGGTCTCCAATTCGTTGACCCTTGTTTCAACCGCCATGACCCCTTTGTTGAGGTCCGCTATGGACTTGGCTAAATCAGAGGCGCTATCTTTAATGTCTTTTTTCAGCTCATAAAGCATCGCTAGGAGATCCGATTTCCAGATTGGGGGGGGGGGGTCCACAGGCTCATCTGGGTCTTCCATTGGAGAAGGATGTATTTGGGCCGTAGCTTGAATCTGGCCACGCTTTTGGGTCTCTGCCGCTTGCATCATCAGTTTTATATCTCCTGATGCTCCACCTTTCGATTTAGCAGACTGCTTGGACATATTTTGAGTAGGGGAGGGAGCGCACTCCGCAGCTGTCCCAGGGCTGGATTCTGCCCCTGGTGTGCTCGTGATCCGCGTTGTTGTGGCGCAGGTGGAGCCCCCCTCGGGGTTGCTGTCTGTCAGGTGTCTTCAGCCGGGTCCCGGGTCTCTCCCTACGGGTTTAGAAGCCTCTTGAGTCCGCCCTTCTCGCTCCCCCACCGCGTTTTCAGGGAGCTCTGTTGTCTTAGATCTGCCTGTTAGAACATCCTTCTTGGGATGTTTTCGCTATAGTTAGATATTTCAGTCTCTCACTTTGTTGGGGTGCAGGAGTGATGGTCCAGGGGCCTCAAGGCAACTTGTTGATGCTATGTGCTCTCGCTCTCAGTTAATTTTAGTGGGCAGGGCAATGCAGTTCCAAGTTGCTCCAGATGGAAGCAAAATGCTATAATTGTAGATATGGGGAGTCATGCGATGGTGTATCCTGCTGCCTCAGTCAGCTCAGAGGTTGGGTCCCTCATGCTGATGGGCTGTGATGGTCCCAGGGTGGATCCCGTCCGCCGCCCTTTCGTAACCTCATCTTACTTGACCATGCCACCGACAACTCAAACCAAATCATCCCGACATGGTCTAGAGGAAATTCAAGTGCGATAATTGTCAATATTTTCCTATCACAACATTTGCATGGATTAGTATCGAAAGTACAGACGGTGCTCTCCGACAAAAGTGATCACAACCAACTCATTATACATGGTTGCGGCCTACCGCGACAAATCAAACCCACACCACAATGTGTTCTTGAATTGACTAGCACATCAACTAGATTACGCATTCTTCAGCAAGCGATGTCTGCATTCCCAAGCGCCTTTCAAAATTCTACTCTGAAAGATGCGGATAAACTTAACTATCAATGGATCCTAATTCCCTTCGAAAAATTGAGTGGCACTTGATTCTTGAAACATCAGCACACATATAACCAAGAAACAGCTGAAAGAAAAAAACTCCTAACGAAATCACTATGTCAACTGAACAATACCAAAACCGTAGAGAATATTGCAACAGCAAAAAAATAAAGCAAAAATATTCGAACTGAAGAAAATCCCCCAAAAAAATCCTACAACGGGACGCTGAAAACATCATGAAGCCATACAAGTCCCACAACACGAGAGAATTGTGGAATTTACTAAATGACAACTCTGAGAATCAACACAAATTGACGGCCAACGTCTCTCAAGAAACCTGGACCCTTCACTTCTCAAACATCTACAAAGCGCGACCAACACAAACTGACAAAAGCACTCCTAACAAAACAAAATGGCAAGTAAACGCACATTATGATGACTTTATGCTGATGATTAAAAATGTAAGCACCTCAAGAGCACCAGGACCAGATGGCACCTCCAACGCCGTCATCAAAGAAGACCCTCCCCGCCCCCACATGGGCAACGCTTATATGCAAACTTCTAACTTTGGTTAATGCCCTCAATCAAATTCTAATTCATGGAGGACTGCCACAATTGTTCCTATACAAAAGCAAGTAGCCCGCGATGACCCAGTGAACTTCGGTCCCATCGCTCTCCTCGATCCTCTTGGAAAATTGTTTGTGTCAATCCTTCTAAAACATCTGACCACCTGGGCAACAGGTACTGGCAGGTTCTCTACCAGACAAACTGGCTTCACCCCCAATGTGGGAGCCAACATCAATCTGATGCTGATAAATCTAATCAAACACAAGGCCATCAAAAACCATACCACCGTACATACTGCCTTCATAGACCTACACATGGCATTTGATGCCATATCTAGAGAAAACCTTTGGATCAAATTTGAAAGCATGGAAATGCCCAACAAACATTCCTCAGCCAATCAAACTCCTATACTCTAAAACATCAATTAAGGTCAGATTATAGAAAGATGGTGCAACCACAAACTCAATCGATAGGGAAAACGGCCTAAAACAAGGATGCCCACTTGCGGCAACCCTATACAACCTTTTTACTGCTGACATTGAAGAGCATATACTCAGCACTCTAACAAACCCACCAAAGATAAATTCCATCCCAGTTCCCATCATGTTATATGCCGATATCATCCTCCTCGATAAGACTATATCGGGACGGCAAACGACCTTGACATCATTAAGCAGATACATGACCACAAACTAATTGGCTATTAACATCGCAAAAACCAAGCCAATGGCGTTAGCCAAGATTCCATTAAAAAAAGAAAAACAAGCAACTTTTATTCTTGATGGGACACTACTGGAAACCGTTCCCACCTTCATATACCTTGGGGTTCCGATAAACCAGTCCAAAACAGAAGTAAAATGGCTAGACAAAATCGAACAGAAATCACAAGCATTGGCACGGCAAGGATGTTTGATGCATAACAAATATGGAAAATTCTCTTAAGCCCATCATAGCTTAATACAGACAAAAATTCATCACTATTATCACCTATGGCGCAGAAGCAATGCTCAATGCAAGGTCAATAAATTGAAGTATGAGGCAATCTTCTGGCACAAAATTCTACATCTGCCACCGTCATATCCGATGCCAAGAATAAGATATGAGATGGCAACCCAATCATTGGCCTCTATTGTACTCTGGAAGCGACTGGACATATTTCGTAAAATACTGATTAACCATAAAACTCCAGCCACTCAAATCCTGAGGCTCCATCCAAACACCTTTAACAGTGCTCCAAGATTGGAAACAGAACCTTCAACAAGAGATGGTCAACGAGGACATATCAGAGGAACTTTTAACGCTGCGTCCTCATCATGCAAAAATCAAAATCCTACTCAATGACTGGATAAAAACAATTCAAATCAAAAACACTTATGAGCTGAACCTCCAGTGTGCTACAGACATTTGAACAATCCATGAACTACCCCAATATCTCACTGTTTCCAGACCTGATCATCAGAACGTTCCTGAGAATACGTCTGAACACGATGCCTACAAGATCAAATCTCGCCATTGCTAGACACAGATACCCTTCACGGACCTTTATTGTTGATTCTGCAATGTTCAAACTATACCTGAAACCCTATTCCACCTTGTGATGGAATGCCAGTCACTCTCGACTCATCAGGAACAATTTGGTGCCTTCTTTGAACTTTCAGCGCAACAAATGGGCACAGAGGAAAGGTGGTCTGCGCTACTTAGTGGTCACAATAACACATACACCTACACCGAGACAAAAGCCCTTGAATGACTCATCCACTGCCTCCCGGCTGTACCATAGCCAACTCCAAGCAGACAGATTTAAACAGAGTATGTAAAAGGAGACCATAAACACCTGCTCCAACACCCAAGGAGGAGAACAGACTCGCAACCCACATTAATCAATCCATCAGAATTAGAAATCCCACAAAGCGCGCTAGACTAGAACGGCGAGCACATTGCACTAACTAAAAGCCAACCCACAACACTCACTCCATCAGAATTAGAACACTTTGAGAGCGCCTTCGAACAGCACAGGGAACGCCTCACACAAACCTAAAACCCCGCCAGACATGAGACCTTTGGCCATCCTGATGAGACTGGGAGGATTAGCGAGCGCCACACCCGGACAGAGTTCTGAATGTTGGCATATTAAACTTCATATAACCCACTAACAAAAACTCAGCATTTCTGCAGACTTATCTCACTCGTAAACCTCACACAACCATCTCTCGCACAACAACCCGCACCAACAGCACGCGAGAACTGACATCGATCCGATACTCGCACCAAAGCTTAGCACCCGGTGTATACCGAGTTGAAGCTGTCAACAGAACACCATCCCTCTCACTATCCTACTCCCGCTTCACCTACTAACCCATCCCACCTTCTCGCTTGCAGATCCGCCAGAGCGCCTGGGGACGGTGCGCGGTACAAATACCTTTAACATTTAACAATTACTCTATTTCGTCAAACCCTCTTGGAACTTGACAAGTGAACTGATTGAGACCCATCTATGCTCGATCTCTCTCGTCTCTCCTTACAAATGAAAAAGTTTATAATTAAACTACAACATAAAAAAATCATATCTGTGACATCACTTTTGGCACAAATGGTGCCAAAGACCCTTACTGTACGCAAAGGTCTGTGTAGTACCACCTGGTAGCTGAATGAAAACCTTTCAGGCTGAGGTGGATTTCCTAAATGAGAAATCTGTGGAACAAATCCTATCCATCCGAAAGAATGCCAACGTAGATGTCATTTGTTCAATATTATTTAAAGGGAGCATCATGTTTACGTTTTAATTTTAACTTCCACTCCTGCCTTATTAGCCTGATAGCATGTTCCGCTTTGTTATTAGTGCCTGGGTGTCTGTCCTAACGTGCCATGAGGGCATGTAGAGGGCAGTTATTCCACCTTTATGTAACCGCTGCATTAGATATGTTGGCCGCAAACTTTATTAAACTTTATTAAAACATAGAAGGGTGGTCCATCTACCAAATGATGAAGTAGAGACCGATCATCTGGCCAGTTGTACAAAGGGATCTCTAGAGAGGGGTAGTCATTCTGTCAC
Source organism: Ambystoma mexicanum (assembly GCF_040938575.1). Classification (NCBI taxonomy): domain Eukaryota; kingdom Metazoa; phylum Chordata; class Amphibia; order Caudata; family Ambystomatidae; genus Ambystoma; species Ambystoma mexicanum. Next base: position 541,161,101 of record NC_090928.1, on the reverse strand, counting down.
TTTCTTTGTCCATATTTCATACTCCTCCCCATTGTACAGATCTGATCCCCCGTTAACAAAAATAGGGGAGTACCTAATTGTGTATCTCTTAAAACCTAGGCCATGATGTCCACTGAGCAAAAAATACTAAATTCAGCAGGGTTACCATGACATTTGAACTTCGTGGTAGCACTGCTGCATTTTGTACAGCGTATGCAGCAAGTGTGTGAGGGATGAGCGTAGTTCCCCTTTCAGTCTTACAAACCATGGTCTGACACAGGACATCCAGGATATCACCTCAGCATTCCTATGGACTGCATGATATCTTCCCTCCCAAACAGTGTTGACCAGGAATGTAGCCATGGCTGTTGCAGTTGAACAGCAAATCCTAACCAGTAGACCACCAGGGAAACGACCGCTCCAACTAAAACATTCCCCACTTCCAAACTTCAGTCGGATGGCATCCTTCAAAATTGAAATACATGGAGCAGGAGCTTGAAAGTAGTTTGTGGGTGTCCGGAATGTCCTTTTAACCAGGAGTTATTCATCACGACGGAGGAGCTATAAAGGTTTTATCAATGTAGTTCAGGACTAGGTACGTCTTTAAAAAATGAGCGTGCAAGTAGAAGCAAAGGCTGAAAATGTATACTTTTGTTTAACAAATTCACATTGAGAGATTACCACATCAGAATAGCCACTCTGAAGTGACTGAAAGATGGTGGAACTTGCTCCCCCAAACCACTTAACTTTGACCTGCAATCCAAAAATGCACACACCTCTCTTTGTATTGCCAATTGCTGTTTTTTGCTTGGTTCCCGTTTGGTGATTCCATGCAGTATCTTACCATGTTGCTCTACTTTTCTACATATTTACTTCCTCTTTACATTGGCATTTCGAGGGGATTAGGTCCTCCGACGTATTCCATATCCATGACGGTAATCACCACAGCTGTGCTGCTTCCGAAAATCTTCCGGCGTCCTGAGTCAATGACGTCGATACCCCGCCCTTGAGGACCTCCTCCGACGGCCGACGTCACTGGATGTTATAAGTAGGACGCACGACGCCCAAAGCCTCAGTTCTGTTTTTTCTGCGAACGTGTTCGCTTCGGAGATCTCAGCGCGCCTCGACTCTTTGGAGTTTGTTCTTTATCGGTTCTTCTAGTTTGTGAAGTTATCCTTCGTGATGTCTACCTCGTCTTCCACCCCGCATCTGGGCTTTAAGAGGTGCGGGGACTTTGGGTCCAAGATTTCGGTGACGGACTCGCACAACGCCTGCCTCTTGTGCCTCGGGGAGGCCCATGACATGGATGATTGTGTCGACTGCCAGTCGCTTACGTCCAAAGCCTTGCAGGAGCGCAAGAAGAAACTGTCGGTAGGTTAGGTGTCCAAGCCATGGAAGTCGAGGTGTGCAGGGATTTCGACGGACGATTCGAGAGGTGACGCTCCGCGGCGAAGTCCAGTGGATCTCGGTCCTGGAGTAGGTCCCGCCACTGCTCTGCCTCTTCGAGGCACTCCCGGAAGCACTGTCATCGGTCGCCTTCCCCGTCCTTATCCGAGGACTCCACCCGTCGGCGGGTCGCTTATCCCACCAAGCATGCAACGCCGCAGGAATGGGCTTCCTTCGGTAAGAAAATGCTAGCGATTCTCGAATCACAGGGCACTGGTCCGTCCGCGCCTCCGAGTGGGGTCGATCGTGATCGGTCGAGAGACACCGCTCGTAAGCCTTCGGGCTCGGGTGGTCGGCACAATTTGCGGGAAAGGTCCCGCTCGGACAAGGGGAATCGTTCTCGTCATGCCCATTCCAGGTCCCGGTCCTCGACGCGCTCGAGACGTGTGCGCCTGTGGTGTCTTCGAGGAAGACGTCGACGCCTGTGGCGCCGAGGTCGTCGATGGACTCTTTTGATGCTCCGCCTCCGAAGAAGTCGTCGACGCCATCGGCGCCCAGGCTGTCGAGGGACATGCTTGGGGCTCCGCCCTCGAGGGCTGTGTCAGCGCCGTCGATGCTGTCGGCGCCGCGTTCGGCGTCAACGCCGATTCGCTCGACGCCTTTCGAGGCTGTTTCGACGGGGGTACCCCAGGGCACGGTGGAACCCCCTAGAAAGGCTCTGGGCAAGGTCAAGCATGGCTTTGTTCCCCATTCTGTGCCCTCTTACCGCCATCTTGAGTACATTTCAGAGGTGGATGAGGGCTCTGATGATGGCATGGTTCCTGATACGGTGCTAGATGAGATTCTCTCGGGCCATAGCCAGATTGAGGACCTGCGTCAGTCCCTGCAGGATGCCAGTGGTCTGGACACCTCTCCGGAGGTGGAGTTTTGTAGGCCTGAGCATGGCACTCATGCCGACTCCTCGTACCGGCGCCTTATGTCTAGGGTCACTGAGTACTTGGGGTGGTCTGCACCCCCAGGAGATTTTCTTCAGGATGACCTTACGGATATCCTCGACCAAGGTCCACCAACTGTCCCGGTACTGCCGTTCCATATGGCTCTACAGAGGAGGGTGGCGGTGACTTGAACTGCTCCGGAGAGTCTCCCGGCAGTGGGCAAGTCTTTGCTGTGAAAATACTACCCAGCCAGTAGCGACCCCTGCTGACCCCACTCCGGAGAGTTTGGTGGTGCAGGCGGCTACGGCCCCAGCAAAGCAGGCGTCGTATCCTACCATCCCTCCTGATAGGGACGACAAGCGTTTTGATGGTTGGGCGAAGAAAGTGTTTTCTTCAGGGGGTATGGCGCTTCATGCGGCCAACTCCGTATGTGCCTTGTCTCGTTACATGCACACTGTGGAACTGTTTCCTTAGCGGCTGAACATATTCCCGAAGGGGACGAACGGGATGGTTTCCTTGCTATGGTCCAGGATGGCAAGGATGCCATGTGTGAGGCCGTTCAGTCGGGTTTGGACATGGCAGATTGCGTCAGCCGGTCCATGGCAGCGAGCACCGTAATACGCAGGTTTGTGTGGTTGCGGAAGTCGGGTTTGCTCCTGATGTACAGGCCCGTCTCTTCAACATGCCCTTTGACGGTGAACATCTTTTTGGCAGCAAGGCTGACGTGAGCCTTGAGAGGTTGCAGACCTCCAAAGCTGCAGCGAAGTCGTTGGGCGCTGCAGTTCGACAACCTCCGCCTTTTCGTCCTGGGGGACAGCAATGGAGGGGAGGTTCCTTTCATTGTTACTCATCCTTTGGTAAAGCGAGAGGAGCTGCCAGTCAAAGGAGCCACTGTAGGAGTGCCAGAGGTGGAAAACAAGGTACTCGAGGTGCCAAGGCCGCTCGGGCAGTTGCCTCTTTGCCCTCAGGCAACGCCGCAGCTGCTTCAGCTCAGTCATGAGGCCATGTCCCATGGTTCGCCGGTTGGGGGGAAGGCTGATGCAGCATCTTGTAGAGTGGCGTGCCATTACTTCAGATGTGTGGGTTCTGGAGATCATAGCCCACGGCTACTGTCTTTCTTTTTCCGGCAGAGGCCTCACGACAATCCACCGGGGAATCTCTCTTTGAAGAGTCCGGATCCGCTCCTTGCGCAGGAAATTAAATCCCTGCTGGAGAAAGGCGTCATAGAACTGATGCCTGTAGCGGAGAGGAACAAGGGATGGTATTCCCCTTATTTTTTGATTTCCAAGAAAGACGGGGGGATTGAGACCCATCATGGACTTGCGCTGTTTGAACAAACTCCTCAGGAAGGACAAGTTCAAGATGGTTACTCTCTCTCAAGTCCTCCAGGCCCTTCAACTTCAGGACTGGTTGGTGTCTCTCGACCTCAGGGACGCTTATTTGCATGTGCCGATCCATCCAAAGCACAAGTACCACCTGAGGTTCGCGACTCGCACTTTAAGTTTCGGGTCCTGCCGTTCGGATTGACCTCCCGCCCCCCCTGACCACCAAGCTCATGGTAGTGGTGGCAGCGCATCTCAGGAAAGGGGGGGATTCACGTCTACCCCTACCTGGATGATTGGTTGATCAGGGCGTGCTCTCACGAGCAAGTCCTGGATCATCTGTCAGTCACCTGCCACTCCCTCCACAAGCTGTGCTTCTCCCTCAACTTAAAGAAGTCCCATTTGACACCAACTCGAAGGCTCCAGTACATCGGAGCAGTGCTCGACATGTCCCTGGGGCCGTGTTTTCCTCCCCAGGTGAGGGCTCATCACATTCAGCAGATGGTGCACAAGTGTCAGCTTGCCCTGAGTCTCCCAGCGTTAGAGTTCTTGAGATTGCTCGGACTCATGGCATCCTGCATTCTTCTGGTGCCAGAGGCCAGGTTGAGGATGAGATCTTTGCAATGGGCACTCAAGCTCCAGTGGTCTCAGTCCTCCGGCAGGATGTTGGACTCTGTTCAGGTGCTGTCCTCGGTCGCCCAGGACATTCTGTGGTAGGCCATCAAAGGCAATCTGATGAAAGGGGCTACTTTATGGGTACCCTGGCCAGAGGTGACGATCGTGACGGACGCATCCCTCACGGGATGGGGAGCTCATGCCAACGAGTTGACAGTCAGTGGTCGTTGGTCTCCGTCGGAGTCCAGACTCCATATCAATCTGTTGGAGCTGAGGGCCGTCAGGCTTGCCCTGAAGGCTTTTCTGCTGACTGTGCGAGGAAAGAATTTCTGATCCTGACTGACAACACAGTGGCCATGCACTACCTCAACAGGGTGCAGGGAGGTGATGCAGCTCTGGTTCTGGGCAATCTAGCAGGAGGTTTCGATCTCAGCAGTTCATCTGGCCAGAGACAAAAACGAGACGGCGGACCGTCTGAGCAGGCAGAGCGCGATCTCTTACGAGTGGGAGTTGGCTCAGGAGATTCTCCTGGAGATCTTCGCCCTTTGGGGGACCCCTCAAGTGGATCTCTTCACCTCCAGTGTCAACCAGAAGTGCGAAAGGTTCTGCTCGCAGGAATTTCCTCAAAAAGGAGCCTTAGGAGACGCGTTCGTGATGGAGTTGTCTTTCCCATTGCTGTACGCGTTTCCTCCAGTCCCCGTCATCCCGCAAATGCTGCGGACGTTACGAATGTTCGGTTCCCGGATGATCCTCATTGCTCTGGCGTGGGCCCGGAGGACGTGGTACCCGGACCTTCTTGACTTGTCCATCTGCCCTCCATGTCATCTTCCCAACCGAGGCAATCTGCTCTCACGGGAGGGGGTCAGGTTCTCCATCCAGAGGTCAGATCCCTCAACCTTCACGCTTGGTTTCTGAAAGGTTGAGGTATAAGGATTGAGACCTCCCTGAAGACGTGATGGAGGTGTTGCTTTCGGCCAGAAGGCCCGCAACTAAGTCCCTGTTAGACTTAGAAAGTTCTGCGACTGGTGCAGGGTTAAGAATGTGGATCCTTTTGCATGTGACATTCCTGTGGTTCTGTCTTTTTTCCTTTCTTTAGCCCACAGGGGCTTGCAAGTGGGTACGGTTAAAGGTTGCCTGGCGGCGCTGTCCATATTTAAGCGCTCGTCTGAAGAATGTTCTTATTTTAAAATTCCTTTAATTTCTCAGTTTCTAAAAGGGCTCACTAATGTGTTCCCTCCGTCACCTTTCCAGCTGCCTGTTTGGGATTTGAACCTTGTCCTCAAGTTTCTGATGGGTGCTCCGTTTTAGCCTTTGCATTCATGCCCTTTGAGACTGTTAACTCTTAAAACTGTATTTTTGGTTGCGGTCACTTCTGCTCTGAGTGAGTGAGTTACAGGCACTTTCAGTTAAGCCACCCTTCACTGTATTTCAGAAGGACAGGGTTTGTCCTTAGAGTTCGTCCTTCCTTTCTTCCGAAGGTGGTGTCGGAATTTTATTTAGGCCAGAAGGTTGTTCTTCCGGCATTTCATCCTCCTCCACATCCTGGTAAGGAAGAGGAGGGGTTCCATAGGCTCGATCCTACGAGAGCTTTAAGCTTTTATATTTCACGTATGTCCCCGGTCAGAGTGGATGATCAACTCTTCATTGGTTACGCTGGAAAGCGTTTGGGACAAGCTGTTACTAAGAAGACTTTATTTTGCATGATTATTCTGGCTATTTCTGAGTGTTACCGCTTGGCGGTTAAGGACCCACCGGTCGGCTTGCGGGCCCGTTCTACCAGGGGTATGGCTGCCTCTACTGAAGGGTGTTCCTATTCGTAACCTCTGTGATGCAGGCACCTGGGCTTCTGTCCATACTTTTGTACGTCACTAATCCCTCGATGCCATCTGTGGGCAGGATCTGGCCTTTGGCAAGGCGATCCTTTGCTCCGCAATTTGATTGGGCATTCTAAATTTCTTTTGCTAAATTCTTTTCCCACCTCCTTGCATTGGTACTGCTTTGGGAGTCTGTCATAGGTATGGAATACGTTGGAGGACCCAGTCCCCTTAAAGAACAAGTTACTCTTACCTGGTAACGTTCTTTCGATGGGATGGTCCGACGATGTATTCCATATTGCTCCCTCCCTGCCTTCCCCGCTACAGAATTTCTTATGCAATTGCAGCTTACGTTTCCGCAAGGCTTTGTGTGGTCAGACTGGCAGAAGACTGGTGCCACACATTCTGGGGAAAAAACTACAACTGAGGCTACGGGCGTCGTGCGTCCTACTTATAACATCCAGTGACGTCGGCCGTCGGAGGAGGTCCTCGAGGGCGGCGTATCGACGTCGACGCAGGACGCAGACACCGAAAGATTTTCCGAAGCAGCACAGTTGTGGTGATTACTGTCATAGGTATGGAATACATCGTCAGACCATCCCATCCCATCGAAAGAACGTTACCAGGTACGAGTAACTTGTTCTTGTTTCCTGTCAATTCTTCTGGTTTGCTGCTATCTCTCTTAGTCATTACCTGTATTTGCTGTCTCTTTACCACCACATTTTGTATCCCTGACACCTCTTTTACTGTGATGCCATCTCGCTTGTTTTCTCTCTGCTGCAGAATGAGGAGCTTATGCAAAGGGTGCACACATCTAAATTCCACATAAGATGGCAACTATAACTGGGCTCAGTACATATGAGCCCCTTTGCTTCACATATCTTCTAGATGTTTTTACCCACTACACCTTATATAGAAATTCCCAGACACACAGGTGTGTGTGGCACCATTTGGCTTGGTGATCCAAGCCAAGCTGTTGGTTTCAAGTTAACCTGACTCTTCTAGGCTATACCTAGGAGCTAAATAGCCCCCAGCTGCAATTTATTTTCGAACTCTCTCAATGCAAAGCTGCAAGTGAAAAACATGTTCTGTTCACAACCGGTTACATCAAAGCTCTTGAGAAGACTTGGAGCTGTCTTTCCACCGTTAAAAAATCAGAACAGTACATTAGAAGAAGGCTGCAGCATTTCATCAAGATGGCAGTGTGGTAGGTAATGGGACAAGAGATTGGTGTCACGTGAGGGCAGGTGGCGTCACTTAATTTACACACATTAATGGGTGGACCACTGAAAAAAAGCCCAACAACCACCGGGGTACACACTCAAAGATGGTGAAGTCTCTGCAATGTCCAAAAATACATTTTGTTTGTGTGATTGTGTAGATCGCAACAAGCGATGTGGGATGCGTAGGCTGTGGGGTTACCCTGAGGCCCTGGTTTCAATGCTGGAATTTTTGCACAAACATTTGAGGATCAAGGTAAGGTTGGATAAGCGGGGTGGGTACTCTGGGTGGATTTCAGTTGACCGTGGTCTACGACAAGGTCCTGTTCTTACCCCATTTATCTTTAATTTGTATATCCTGGGAATTAGGGCTGCATTGGAACGACCAGGGGTTAATCCCCCAAGGTTGGGTCATGTTACAATTCAATATCTTCTTTATGCAGACAACCTTGTGCTAATTGATTACACAGCGACTGGACTTCAGAAGTCTCTTCGGCGGGCTCAGAATTTCTTTAGGGAATTAGGCCTGGAGATTAGTGCTCCGAAATAGATCTTGATCTTTAACAGGGAGAACTAACTTTATATGGCATATTGGTTACAGGTGGTGCCTTAGTTTAAATACTTGGGCGTCACTATTAGTTCCAAGCGTTCAAGGTTGTTGGCGACTGATGAACTAAGATTGGGTACTATTGCAGCGGCAGCTCAACTCTGTGTATTAGATCAAAATTACGGTTGTTTTTCAATGATCCCTGCTCTAAAATTATACAATAAGGTGATTGTCCCGAAATTGATTTACGGGGCAGAAGTCGAAGATGTTAAATTAGTTTGGGATAAAGAGGAGGCTTTCCTGTGGAAACTCTTCTTGATGCTTCCAGGTGGCACCCCATTCCCCCCGCTAAAGCGTATTTTGGGTATCACTTCATTGAGCTCAAAGGTTGATTGGAAAAGAATACTTCTCTTGCGATCTATTTTGTTTCCCCCCAGTATCCACCTTGTTCATTCAACTTAATGTATTGCTCAATCAGGGTAACTGCATGGTTCTTGAAAATCGGGTCAACTATGTGCTGTCTATGGTGGCTGACAAATATATTTCCCTTGAGTAGTTGGACCGTAATCGAGGTAAGGTGAAGAAGCTGTTATTTGAGGCAGACTGGATCACAAATAGGGATAATCTTTGTCTGTACAAAATATCTGATCACTTTTCTATGGACATCAGCCCTTTTAATGTTCTACAGAAATATCTAACTAAGCACGCTTCACAATACCTTAGAACCCTCTGGTTACGCCTTAAATTAAATCTTTTTTTATCAAATGATGCTTTAGGTGGTCGATCTGGAGTGCCCTTACCTGATCGTCTATGTTGCTGTTGTAAACTGAGTGTTGAAACTTTGAAACACCTAATCACTTATTGTTCTGTTTCAACTGTTCCTCGGGAAGAGACTTTTAAACAGTATTTTAGTATTCACCCATTTTTATCTTGGGATGACCTGTGGTGGAATTTACTAAATAATTCAAACGATCGGCTGCTAATTAATGTATAGAATCTGCTGAAGTTGCTTTTATTACGCTTTGAAATTGCTTTCTTTTAAGTGTTTTATTTTATATTAATTCCTGGCTACTTGTTTGTAAAGTTTGACTTTAAACTAATTCACACAGTTAATTTGTGTTTTACTAATCACAAATTCATATAAACACAATTTCATAAAAAATCCAGCAAAGTTAAAGTGCGCAGGTGCTCAAGTGCCAATATTCATCACAAAAACAATCTTGCACATGTATCAAGCCACACACATTCATTCAAAATTAAACATACTCAACATCACTACATCAAAATTCATACCAAAGTCTAAAAAGCAGTAACAAAAAACAACAACAATGTGCAAATACAGCAACGTCCTGTCCTGGGACGATAACTCAGTGGCAACATGCCCGCCTTGGAAGCAAGACGACACAAAGCAACGCAGAATCAATCCCCGGGTCTGTGCTTAGAAACCTCTGGGATTTTTAACGCACTATAAATATGCAACTAAGACAAAAAAAACATTCTGTAACAGTGCCTCAGTGCCCCCAGGCTGTGTGAGCGCTTTAAACATGCAAATAAATAAATGTGCAAATATAACCCACATCAGTTGTTGCATTATGTGGAAAACAAATATTAAATCCACATGTTGGGATCCAAACATGCGGGCCATGAAGGAGTCCCTTATGTCAAGAGTCAGGGAATATGGTCGACTTGCGGAGGACTTCGATAAGGAGAATAAACTTGCAAAGTCAAAATGCTGTAATATTATAAATGCCTTCTCATGCTAGTTTTGACTTTCGAATGATTGAATCCT